>NC_064639.1:595957360-598667360 GCF_023864345.2 Schistocerca serialis cubense
TGAAAGTAAAATTAAAGTGCCTGGTACAACCCCGAGAACGAGTCTTTTGTTGCCATGACCAAAATATATTAAATTATAGTCTCAAAGGTATTCCAAACAGTTGAACTTGGAAATTCACTTACTGTCTAATTACAACCAGGGGGAGCTCCGTGACCTCGAACGTTAAGCAGTCACTGGATGTCACCCGATTAACAGATCCGTAGGGGATATTTCAGCTTTTCTAAGGCTGCCCACGTCGATTGTTGGTGATGTAACTGTGAAGTGGAAACGCGAAGGACCACACCACGACTAAACCAAGACCTCATGTCGAGCATTCTACATCTACATTTCTACTCCGCCAGCCACCCAACGTGCCACTGTAATTACCTCCCTCTCCCTTTCCTGTTCCAGTCGCGTATGGTTCGCTGGAAGAACGACTGCCGGAAAGTCTCCGTGCGCTCTCGGATCTCTCTAATTTTACATTCGTGATCTCCTCGGGAGGTGTAAGTAGGGGGAAGCAATATATTCGATACCTCATCCAGAAACGCACCCTCTCGAAACCTGGACAGCAAGCTACACCGCAGTACAAAGCGCCTCTCTAGCAGAGTCTGCCACTTGAGTTTGCAAAACATCTCCGTAACGCTATCACGCTTACCAAATAACCCTGTGACGAAACGCGCCGCTCTTCTTTGGATCTTCTCATTGTGGAGGAAGCTTGTAAAAAATCGGACGTAATGAGTGGAAGAAATCACTCGTGAGTCTCAAAGCGCTATCAGCGTGCATCTGGGACAATGACTCTGTATCGGGAGTTAAAAATAATGGTGTAGAACGGTCGAGCAGCTCTTCATATGCCACACATTTCTGCAGTCAGTGCTGAGCGACGCTTTAGGTGGCGGAAACAGCGACGCCACTGGACACTGGATGACTGGATGTGGAGTGATGGATCACCATTTGCAGTGTCAACAGCGGAGTGCGGGGGAGGTGCTGTTGCGGTGTTGAGGCGTCTTTCGTGGTTGTGTAGTGGTTCCTTAATTGCGCTTAAGAAAATGGTAAATGTGGAGGCATATGAAAACATTTACATAACGGTAGAGGAACAGCAAGGAGGCGATGTTTGTTTGTATCAGTATGACAACACACCTTCTCAAGAACTAGTATATGAGAGCCAATAGTTTGTGGACGATGACATCCCTGAAATTGACTGACTTGGCCAAAGTCCCGACCTGAACCCAATGGATCACCATTGGGGCGAGTTGGAGCGTCGAGTTCGCTCCATTCCCTCCAGGTCCAGCATAATTCACTTTTCTGGTATAGACTCTTGTGAAAGAAAGGGCTGCTATTCCTCCAGGCATTCAGACAGCTCGTTAAGTGTCCCCAGCAGTACGAACGCATCCCACATTACTGTCCACTAACAGATGTCCGGTTACTTTTGATCAGCTAGCGTACACGCAGTTGGAAAATTTCACTATAAATGAGAGAATGAGGGTACAATCGGTTATCTATATATAGGGTACATCAAAAAGAATCATCCGATTTGGCGCGTCTATATTTCTGAAACTAATAAACATGTATAATGAATTTTGTATTTTGATGAACCAGAAACTCAAAACTTTTTTTTGTACATTTTCATAGGTGTTCAATATGCCTCCCTCGAGACGCACGGAATCTGTCAATCGGTATTCAAATTGTTCCCACACTGCAGCAAGCATGTCTTGAATTACACCTTCCACAGCTGCTGTTATGCGGTATCTCAGTTCATTCATTGTTGGTAACGAGGCACATAAACAGAATTTTTTATAAGCCCCCACCAGAAATAATCACATACAGTCAGGTCCGTTGACCGTGGAGGTCAGTAATGTAAGGCTGAATCATTTGGTCCAGTGTAACCGATCCTTTTTTTTTTCTCTCTATTGTATTTCAATTCCACATCGGGGCGGGCTGGCAGCAGCATATGCACTGCTTTTCAGCCGAAAGACATAGAACAAACAATAGAAGACATTTAAAAATATACGAAGGAGAAAATATGATGGACATAGATGCAAAAAAGGGGGAACATCATGGAAGGCAATAGACAAAAAAAGGGGCGACTGTAAAATGGAGATAAAAACCGCAAAAAAGTAGCACACACAAAAAACCATACACTGGGACAATTAAAAGAATACAAGGCACAGTATGACCGGAGCATAAAAGTATCGACAGATGACGTAGCACATAACAAACACTGACAGTGAAACTCAAGGCAGCACACAATTAAAATCACACCTCTTGACGCACAGGAGAAACAGCACTAAACACAACACTGACGTGGCACGCTGACGACGATCAAAATGGAGGATCTGCCAGGCGCAAGGAGATCAGGGAGACCGGAGAAAAAATGGTTCAAATGGCTCTGAGCACTATGGGTCTGAACATCTGTGGTCATCAGTCCCTAGAACTTAGAACTACTTAAACCTAACTAACCTAAGGACATCACACACATCCATGCCCGAGGCAGGATTCGAACCTGCGACCGTAGCAGTCGCGCGGTTCCGGACTGAGCGCCTAGAACCGCTACACCACCGCGGCCGGCGGAGACCGGAGAAAGGGAGGGAGGGAGGGAGGGGAAGAGAGGGGGGGAGATGGGCGGGGGGCGCGCTGAAGAGGACCAAGTAGGGAGGGATGTGGGCAGGAAAGAGGCAAGGATGGGGTGCAGGGTCTCAGGGGGGGGGGAGGAAAATCCGCTCTGGGAGAAGGAGGAGAGAGGAAAAAGGGGGCTCTGGGGAGGGGGGGGAACAAGGCCAGGTTATAGTTGGAAGGAAGGGTAGATGTCACGGCGAAGTTCATCATCCGGGACGGGGAGGCGCTGGAAATTGCCCTGATGAAGGAGATGGAGGGTGTGGAGGTGGAGAGAGGGAGGAATACAGCGATAGAGGCACGGCAAAGGGCGGGGGGTGGAGACGGAGGAAACCAGAGGGTGGGGGGGACCAAGCCTGCGGACAGTGTGAAGGATGCGGAGATGTTGGAGGAACAGGAGGAGGTGGGGGAAGGGGATGAGTTCATTCAGGAGCCGTGTGGGGGAAGGAAGGCGGATACGGAAGGCATGGCGGAGCGCATGGCGTTCAAGGATTTGGAGGGCCTTGTAAAAGCGGGTGGGTGCAGAGATCTAGGCAACGCTGGCGTAACAGAGGATAGGACGGATGAGGGCCGGTCCATCGTTCAGTAACCAGTTGATTTAAAAATTCTCGCACTTCCAGATACCAGTGTGGTGGCGGCCCATCCTGTTCGCAAGTGAAGTCGTTCGAATCAGTCTCCAACTGTGGGGAGAGATAGTTCTCAAGCATATTGAGATATATGCTCCTTGTAACAGTGTTTCCCGTGAAACTGCACAAAACACAGCACACTGCTGCTACCTAGCGGGAACCGTTTAAAACTTGAGAGCTTGCTCTTTCCAGCAGTACATGCACATATCTCAAATAACATAATAGCTATGATTTTTTTTAACTTGGATGGTTCTTTTTGATACACCCTATATTTCTATTAGTCGCAACTTAAATTGCAGTAAAGCCATGCTATTTACAACTTTTTATCCCACAGTCAACGTTCTATCAAAATAGTCAAATTACATTAAAAGTATAAAATGGTTCAAATGGCTCTGAGCACTATGGGACAACATCTGTGGTCATCAGTCCCCTAGAACTTAGAACTACTTAAACCTAACTAACCTAAGGACATCACACACATCCATGCCCGAGGCAGGATTCGAACCTGCGACTGTAGCGGTCACGTGGTTCCACACTGAAGCGCCTAGAAACGCACGGGCACACCGGCCGGCTTAAAAGTATAAATACTGTACAAATACAAAGAGCGTACTGTACACAGGTGCAACCAGCCACATAGGAAGTTGTGATCTAAGAGCTGGATCTGCTGTGAATGCTTTCATTTTGCATTGAGCACCAAACCTGACTAAAGTTTATTCTTTATATAATTATGTGACACTCTCTCCATAATTCCTATATAATGTATGTATGAATACTCTTTCTATGGGTTACTAGCTGTAGTTACTGTATACGCTTTACATATAGTTTGTTCTCCGTTGATACAGGAGACCCGTGGATGGTCTGAAATCTCAGTCAATAATAAAACTGGGTTACACAAGACAGTTCCTAACATTTAGGAAAACTGTCGAATGCCGACTGCATAAAATATTCCAATGAATTAGAACATTTAAACATTTACTCAGTGCAGTTTGTGCTTTGCACAATATCTTCTGACCTGGCAACAGTTTAAAAAAAGTCCGGCCGTGATAATGAAAGGAAGAGGGCAGTTTCGGTTTAAAACAGATACTGGTCAAACTATTCTTCTGTGGCCAACAAAACCATAAATGCAACTTGCTACACACACGAATAAATGGTTCAAATGGCTCTGAGCTCTATGGGACTCAACTGCTGAGGTCATTAGTCCCCTAGAACTTAGAACTAGTTAAACCTAACTAACCTAAGGACATCACAAACATCCATGCCCGAGGCAGGATTCGAACCTGCGACCGCAGCGGTCTTGTGGTTCCAGACTGCAGCGCCTTTAACCGCACGGCCACTTCGGCCGGCCCACGAATAAATGTTATGTATCGATCTGCAGAAATGAATTTAATCGAAGTAGCCCCCAAAACTATTAATACGTGATAAAACAATTGCAGATTTAACCATCTATCACGGACGGTGCGGGATGAGCACGCAACGGCCGGTACACGGGACGTGGAGACGGGCCGGCACCCGTCAGTCGGCAGACGCTGGGGAGCGGCCGTGCAGACTCGCGGGCTGACACCCACAGCTGACCTCAGAGCGACGCTAATTTGTTTAGATCCCGCGCCTGTTAACGTGCCTCCACTACGTCAGCAAGCGTTGACCTTACAAAATACACGTAATAACTTTTTGCAATCGCGTGCTCCGCGCTGCGTCAGTGTAGCCACTGGCGCCATGTGGAAGTTTTTGTGACAGGCGCAGCTGAATCAGAACTGGCATCAATCTTAGATACGAACACAGTCAAAAACAAATTTTCCTGAGAAATAAACGAATAAGTGTGCTATGGTTTTAAAAAACTCACAGCAATAACAGAAAATAGTCCAAAGGAACGTCTTTTGAGTCACGGGTTCTTTGCGCAAAGAATTATCGCAGTGAGTGAAGGAGATAATAAATGACTCTCACTCACTCGTGTAAAAGCATTAATATTACCAGTAGCATTATCACTCTAAGCCATTGGCATTTGTCCGATTAAGAATCCTACACTGCACTATCCCATCAAAAGTATCCGGACACCTACACTGAAGCGCCAAAGAAACAGGTAGGCGTATTCAAATACAGAGATATGTAAAGAGGCACAATACGACACTGCCGTCGGCAACGCCTATATAAGACAGCAAGTGTCTGGCGCAGTTGTTAGATCGGTTACTGCTGCTGCAATGGAAGGTTATCAAGATTTAAGAGAGTTTGATCGTGGTGTTATAGTAGGTGCACGAGTGATGAGATACAGCATCTCCGAGGTAGCAATGAAGTGGGGATTTTCCCTTATGATCATTTCACGAGTGTACCGTGATGTCAGGAATCCGGTAAAACAACAAATCTCCACATCGCTGTGACCGGAAAAAGATCCTGCACGAACGATACCAACGATGACTGAAGAGAATCGTTCAACGTGACACAAGCGCAAGCCTTCCGCATGTTGCTGCAGATTTCAATGTTGGGCCATCAACAAGTGACAGCGTGCGAACCGTTCAACGAAACATAATCGATATGGGCTTTCGGAGCCGAAGGCCCACTCGTGTGCCCTTGAACACTGCACGACACAAAGCTTTACGCCTCGCCCGGGCCTGTAAAAACCGACATTGGACTCTTGATGACTAGAAACTTGTTGCCTGGTCGGACGAGTCTCGTTTCAAATTGTATCGAGCGGATGGACGTGTACGGGTTTGGAGACAACCTCACGAATCCATGGATTGTGCCTGTCAGCAGGGGACTGTTCAAGCTCGTGGAAGCTCTGCAATGGCGTGGGGCGTGTGCAGTTTGAGTGATATGGGACTCCTGATACGTCTAGATACGACTCTGACAGGTAACACGCACTTAAGCATCCTGTCTGATCAACTGCATCCATTCAGTCCATTGTGGATTCCGACGGACATGGGCAGCTGTAGCAGGACAAGGTGACATCCCATACGTCCAGAGTTGCAACAGAGTGGCTCCAGGAACACTCCTCTGAGTTTAAATACTTCCGCTGGCCACCAAACTTCCCACATATGAACATTACTGAGCATATCTGCGATGTCTTGCAACGTGCAGTTCGCAAGAGATCTCCACCCCTCGTACTCTTACGGATTTGTGGACAGCCCTGCAGGATTCATGCTGTCATGTCCCTCCAGCACTACTTCAGACATGTCATTTTGCGGCACTTCTGCGTGCTCGCGGGGGCCCTGCACAATATTAGGCAGGTGTACCAGTTTTGTTTGACTCTTCAGCGTATTAGTGGACATTGATAGGACGGCTTAAAGTCTGCTGGGGACTTTCAGTGAGGTATCTGAATGTCTGTGGAGGAATCGCAACCCATTTATCACAAAGGTTTTCGACTTTCTTCAGATCGTGTCTCTAGGTATGAATGTTGTTGTCCTTAAACCACTGCCTCACAGGTACTGCTTTGTGACATGCGGCATTGTCATGCTGATACAAGCAATTATCGTCTCCGAACTGTTTGAGCACTGTACGCAGTACGCAATGCTGTAAAATGTGTACATCCTTGTGTCTTTAACATTTTCTTAAGTGCAATAAGGAGACAACGAAAAACAACCTCCCCTCACACACACACCTTAGCACTGCCTCCTCCGTACTTCGCCGTAGGCACTGCCCATCACGGCAGGTGACTTTGTACAGGGATTCGGCAAAGCCATACCCTACCATCGGACTGCCACAGCGCATAGCACGTTGCATCACCCCAAATCACTCGTACTCAGTCATCCACTGTGCAGTGGCAGCACTCTTTACACCACCTCAAGCGTCATCTGGCCTTGACACAGACGTGTGTGGCCTACGAGAAGCTGATCGACCATCGCACGCCATTATTTTTAACTCCCTTCTTACGAGGGTGCATTGTCTGGGACAACGAAAAACACGCTGCCCCCCTCCTTCTCCCCCCCCCCCCTCCCACACACACACCTTAGCACTGCCTCCCCCGTACTTCGCCGTAGGCACTGCACAGTTGGCAGTTTGGAACTTAACGAGTGACTCCCCTTCGCTGATTTCGGGGATTTTTATACAGCCACCCTCCGCACCGCTCGACGCTCTCTGTCTCTAGCCGAAATTGTGAGCGAGGGTTGAAGTCAAATATTTACTGATTGATCACTGTCACTCCCATAATGTATTCGAAGGTTGAAGTCGTTTGGGTGAAACTTACGTTACTGCAAACCAATAACGAACATTGGAATCAAAATATACTGAGGGAAACGAAAAATTGAAGCCGCAAAATTTACGCTCAAACATTATTATTGTGCCATCGGCAGCTAAGGTAAAGTAAGACTGCCAGCTTCAAGAAGAAATATAGTTCACGAAATCAATGCACTGAATCCAAAATGTGTTTATTCTTTAGTTGTAGTACAGTGTAGTCTCTTGTTGAAGATTATAACGCAGTGTCACAGAAACGCCAGCTGAATTCTACTTTTCAAGATAGAATTCTTGGACGCCTAACATCAAGTAAGATAACGACCACAGCTCAGCAACCTTGATGTACCATAAACTGCGATTTCTATGTTTAGTCGACAGTTCCGAGAGGAAATTTTTCCACGTACACCAGCAGAAGGTCATCGAAGAGTAGCTGCTACACAGCAGTGCCAATACCTGATTTTAACTTTATCATAAAAACCAATACCACGGCAAGACAACTGTTTTAAAAGCTTACAGATGTTTCTGGGGTTTCAGTATTCCTCTGTCTCAGGAGAGTTGGCTTGTACGTCAGACGTTCAACTGTGTGATTTCCGCTGACAAAAGTTCAGGGGTAAGTCTTTTCATTGGTCACCAACATCAAGATTGAACCACGAATGAATAGAGGGGCGTGCTGTTCACATAGAATTTTGGCTTCAGTTTGCAGAATCATTCTCGAAGCACTTTCATCTGGAGAGAAAATGGTAGTCGATACAATTAACACAAACATCTTGTAAAGACACGGTGTTGGTGAGGGCATAGTGCAGGGAAGGAATGCGTTAAGTGAGCGCACAGAATCTCACATCTTTGTTGGTGGTCAGGGGAATGCTGTTCATATCCATAGGTACGTAGATTACGTACTGTAATCGTATGTTTCATTTTTCCGAGGTGTAGTTACCTCAAGTATTCTATTTACGAAAAATATCCTCCATCTGCATCGAGCCGTTATGGGGGGACTGGCCAGAGAGCTCTTAAACCACGTCAGTGAGAACATGTGATGTAGCTACCAAGTATGTGTGGCGGCTATAAAAGAGATGTAACCATATCCGCTATTTGTTGTTGCTAAAGACATTTTTTGGTTTTATTATATTATTGTAAAAAAAGTGTATCGTCGTTTTCAGAACTACCCTAAATACATGTTTTGGACGTTATTGTGTACCCACATATTCCGTGACCGCATTTCGCTTCGTTCTGTATAACCATTCCAACATCCTATTCACGTAGTATGCACTCATTTCTTGATTATGCTTGACTTTTAGTCCCTGCGCCGGAAAGAGATCTTAAAGTAGGTGCAATGCTTATCAAGAACGGAGTTGGATGCCCGGAACTGGTTGTGCACGTCTTCAGAATGAAGTGTAGTGAATGGAACAAAATTGATTTAAAAGAAAGAAAACTTTTTTTTTTTTTTTCAACGTCCGATTGGTCGCGCAGTTAAAACCACAGTGAGAATCCGGCGAACCGTTTCGCAGATGTGTGTCTCTAGTATACCCTCCCATCGCCTCACGTCGAACTTTAAAAGTTCTGAACGTACCGCGAGAACGTGAAGATGCCTAGAGCAATAAATGGTTCAAATGGTTCAAATGGCTCTGAGCACTATGCGACTTAACTTCTGAGGTCATCAGGCGCCTAGAACTTAGAACTAATTAAACCTAACTAACCTAAGGACATCACACACATCCATGCCCGAGGTAGGATTCGAACCTGCGACCGTAGTGGTCGCTCGGCTCCAGACTGCAGCGCCTAGAACCGCACGGCCACTCCGGCCGGCGAGCAATAAATAGTCTCCCGCCAAATGTGAAATGCATGCTGTTATTCAGTTTATATACGCTGAGGGGTTCCCCCTGATTTCATGCAATGCACATAATGTTAACTGTCATGCTTGACAGCTAAGTGCGGCAATGGTACAGGAACTTTGAATTAGGACGTTCATGATGCAGGCGGTCAGGGAAGGAAGGGAATGTCAACCGACGATCTTGTTCGGCGAGTGGATCAGGCGATTCGAGAAAATCGTCTACGAAGGGCACTTCAGAACAAGAGAAGAGGAGTGTTGTCATCAAGCATTACCCTTCTTCATGAAAATGCTAGACCGCAGCTGCAACAAAAACGGGACAGTTTTTATACAAGGTGAACATTAATTAAGCCGACAAACAGCAGGGATTGATTTCTGACTGGAAATGGAGGAAAAAAAGTTTTCTTTATTACCTCAACTGTCGTTAGCTTTTCTTGTAATACGCAGTTCTTCGGCCAAAAGTACACTAGTAAAGTAATTATCTAACATTGTATTTCTTCCAGAATTTTTTGCCTAGTTCCTTCAGTGATTGCTATCCTTTCTTCTTTCCAGTGTATATGATGTCATCCACGGCATAACGACTGTTTCACATCTGTAAGCCAAAAGACTTGTCAGGTTTTTTACGAGTACTGTACGTCATACTACACTTTCCTCTAAAAGAAACGCGTTGTTAGTCTGCAGTAAAGACTTGCACTCGGATCAAGGGCAGTTTTATAGCTATAGGTAAACAATCTCCATGTATTACTGACATGTGCTAATCTGTCCCTTTCAAGTGGTGTTCCTTATGTTCTTGTATCACCAGACCTGGTCATACTGCGCATTTCTTCTAATATTTTTGCCGAGAAGCAAGATTGATAGTAAGAAATCATTTCACCAGACAAAAAAAGTTCCCTTATAGTAATATGAGAATTCTTTTTTACAGTAGGTTAGATCAGTATCCCAACAAACGGTAACGGTTTGTCATGGTAACATCTTGCATTTTCCCTTCTCGCTAGGCCAGCATCTTCCTTTTTGTTTCTATTCTTTAGAATTTCGTCCCACATTTCTATTGGGAAAAAATATTGACAGAACCGTTTCATATCCGTTTTATGCCTCTAGCAGGTTCTTGGTAATTATTAAATGTTAGTTTTCCTCTCTGTCCCTCATTTAGCAACTCTGTGATTCATTACGAATTGGTAATAACCTGTTATCTGTACTGGATATCAATCTCCAACAAATGGCACCTGGTCCTCAGCGTCTCTGTCCAAATATTCACTTGAAGCATTAGTTAACTTTGCTGTAAATGGTGATCATCAGTGAATATATGTATGGTTCCTTTCTGAAAGATACCGCCGAGTTCTCTCCGTCTTTGTCCAGTACGAAATTTTTGTTCGTTCCTATCGACTTCCATGTCGCCGGGACATCGAATAATGATCTTTCTTGTGAAATGGCAAATGAAAGGAAGACCAGTAGTTGCGATGCAGCAGAGGAAAATATGGATAAAAGATAATAATCTTTCAACTGACTCGAGGAACAAAACAGAAGCTATTTATGAATTAATGGATAATGGCGATCGGTAAACAGTTATGTTTAAATTGTCCTTTTAGCTGCATTTGTACTATCATCATACTCTTTTTCGGCAACAAAGAATCGAACACTGATTTTTTTTCTTTATTTTTATGTTTTGAAAATGCTGCAATACCCCGTTTTTTAAGGAATAAAAAAACATTGTGTTCCCTTTGAGCCCGTGAATAGCCATTCTAAGAATCTGCTATGTAGTGGTATAATGTTTATGTGTAAGTACCGATGAAATTAATATATAGCTAGAAAGATTTTGAAGGAAACTTC
This sequence comes from Schistocerca serialis cubense, assembly GCF_023864345.2. Lineage (NCBI taxonomy): Eukaryota > Metazoa > Arthropoda > Insecta > Orthoptera > Acrididae > Schistocerca > Schistocerca serialis. Next base: position 595,968,389 of record NC_064639.1, read on the forward strand.
ATAAACGCGTTCACTACGGCGCAAACTTGAAAAAACGGAGAAATGATCAACAGAGGAAAAACATTATCATATTTTTTCCGTAGTGTTACTTGTCACTAATTAATAGCATATATGGACTATAAATTAATGTGATACATCACAGTATAATCAGACCAAAGTCTCACTGTAACGCGCTGTTCCTTTCGGCGTTAGTAAACAATACAGGCCCTAAGTAAATTCTACTGGTGCTAATTTTCAAAAGAAATGATAATGTTCATCAGATAAATCAAAGTGAAAACTGTTATCACACAGTACCAAAACTTTAAAGAGTGTCGGTATAGGGAAATAAGTACAATATCTCGTCAAGCTACATTCAAGTCAGTTTTTGTTTTTTCTCGATTGCTAAACTCACAGGTAAGCTTCAGTAAAGGTGATTTCTTTAACTACAGGAGACTTCAGTATATCGTAGGCCATGCTTATACTCGCTCACTGCCACTGGACGCATTATCTGTATGTCATTGCTCATGTGCTGTATTTGAATTAAGCGCAAGCCACCACGTGCGCGCGCACTTTGCCGCACTCCGTCCTCATTTTGTTCTCTATCATAGGCTGCCATCTGGTGGCAGCCACGAGAACGTCATACTCCCGTCGTTCTTTTGTTCTCAACGCCATATTGATTTGGGCACGGTGTTGCTTCGCGTGGTGCTGTTAGTTCAGTTTCTCTGGCCGGTTTCACGGGAATATTACGTATATTGCCTAGTACTGCGACTTATTCGCTCATTGAAAGTAAGTATTGAATTTCTCGTGATCGTAATCATATAATATTAACACGACCATCATACAAATCACGTGCATCTTTCCCACTATAGTAAAATTGTACGTTTTCCTTGTTTTAGTTGCGGCGTTCGCGTTATAGTAGGAACACATTTGAAAATTCAGCATGCCAGAGTTAACAGAGCTTGAAAAGGCATCGTCCTCAACAACAGAGGCGCGGACGGAAGCAGCTGCAGCCGGTTCTGGAACCGAATCCGACTCGGACGATACAATCCCTGAGCTTGAAGAAACTGGTGAGAGTACAGCTAGCAATGCTTTTCCGAGTGCAGCGTCTGGTATACCTGTGGACGCCATCAGCAAAGAAAAGCAAAGTCGTGCTGAGAAGAAGGCGCGCAAGATAATGTCGAAGCTTGGCTTGAAGCCGGTTCAGGGAGTTAGTAGAGTTACCATTAGAAAATCAAAGAATATTCTCTTTGTAATAAGTAAACCTGATGTTTTCAAGAATCCGGCATCCGATACATACATTGTGTTTGGCGAAGCAAGGATCGAAGATTTGAGCCAACAGGCACAAATGGCAGCTGCAGAAAAGTTTAAGGCAGCAGACGTGTCGGGTGCTGCTGCAGCTGTTGGAGGAACTGCAGTTGTCTCTCCCATACAGGAAGAATCGGAGGAAGAAGATACTGATGAGACTGGTGTCGAAGAGAAAGATGTAGAATTGGTCATGTCACAAGCTAATGTTAGCCGTGGCAGGGCCATCAGAGCCCTTAAAAACAATAACAATGATATTGTGAATGCAATTATGGAACTAACAATGTGAATATAATACTTCGTTATTGTTTTTGGTATAAATGTTTTGCAATCCTTCAAGCTGAAGGATTTTCTCCTTGGCTGACAATGTGCACTGCTCTGTTTGTAAATTACAGTGATAAGTGTTATTATTGGTGCCTGCCTGGACAAATCTCTTAAAAAGGCACAACAAATGAACTTTCCTCATTTTGTGCGCTCTGTTATTATGATTGCAAGAATTCTGATTTATTAATTTTGAGGTATACAAAGTGTGCCAATGTGTTCCCATTAAAGTATTTAATTCACGAAAAAGTTTTGGTTACTTTCATCTAAAGCCCTACAGTCATAATGTTGGTAGTGTGAAGCAAACCCTCTAGTAAATGTGTGTGCTGAACAGTGCAGAGCTTGTAAGAGAAACGCAACTTTGAGAAATGTGGGTTATGCCATTTGTTACAAATTGTTTACTTAGAAACATACTCTCCTCAGATATGTCACATCTTGTCATCTACCGCTTTTTATCCTTAAAATTGTTCATACATTATGCAGCTTCTATAGGATGGTAAGTAAATGATTCTACAGCCTGTGTGTTTACTGCTGTGTAAACTGCAATGTTAATCAGCACCACTGAGTAAAAGTTTAATTTTGCCATGAAATAGTTGTCATTGTAGTATGTTGTATTTGATAAACATTGAGAAAAGGTTGTGCAGCAGTTGTCAGTGACTAGAGATAGAATTGCTATACATATTCCTGCTGTTTGAATTAATGTGAACAACTATTATTATCAGTGGCTCATTGGCATGTTACGTTTACATTATTTATGTGAATATGCTAGTTGGTTCTCTGATATATGGAATAGAAGTGTTGACAGTCCCGATTTTAAGTTAATTTATTAATGGTTCTCCCCTTGCTCATTCCTTAACTGTTTAGAGTAGAGTGGTATGTTTTGTAGTTTGAGGCTTATGTTCACCATTTGTGCTATACTTATGATTATGATATGTAAACACTGCTTTGTGATTTGTTCACAATTTTCCATTTTCAGAATGAGTCGGCAACATGGGTTTGATAGAAACATTTGATAGGGGAAAGGTTATTTACAGAAGTGGCAGCAGTGTGCTGATTTTGGCAATGAGCAGCCAGGAAGTTAGTAATTAATGCTGTTCCTGCTCTGTAGTTGACAGGATCTTGTTTATACCCCTGCATGCTCAGTTAATTACTCTCATAAAGTGAACATTTTGTAACAAAACACTTGTGTTAACACAAACATCACATAATTCGAAGCACTCTGCTGTTGTTGCCAATATAGCACACAACACTGCCTCTGCTGTAAGTAAAATTCAACCAATTTGAGGATAGTGTGTACATTAAAATGGAAGGTTGGGGTGGGGGTCACCAAAATTTTGTTAACAGTTTCTGTTAGTAGCATGCATTATGTCGATGAAATATTTGACTTGTTAGTTACTGTTATGTTTTAAGCACATACGGGATGCAATGTTTTTTCATTACTTACAGTGCAGGAATGTGTATGGTGCTGCTCAACTTTGGAGTAATATCTGCCTAGAGTATGCAGATATTAGAGTTAGAATAATTCGTTACTTGTGGGAATTATTTAGATATTGAAAAGCAATTTACAAGAGCGTTGTGTTTTACCTGTGATATCTCTCTCTCTCTCTCTCTCTCTCTCTCTCTCTCTCTCTCTCTCTCTCACTCACACACACACACACACACACACACACACACACACACACACAAATTTGGTATCCTGACCCCCTTGAAATCGTTGTGGTGACAGACTGATCTATAGTGCAGCACAAAGTGTATGTTGGAAAGTAATAATATGGTTGAAAGTTGGCGAAGCAAGTGAATGTGAATCACAAATAAAAGGTTATGGTAACAGACTGATCTGCAACGAAACTTACTGTAATATTTATGTTCATGCTACATATTTCACACATCCATCAGAAAAATTGAAACTTCAGAAAACGTATGTTAGATAATAACTAAGCTTCCGAGTATTTCGGTGCATACTCTGTACATATATTATTCATAAACTACAATAATGCAAGGATGCTAACTACGTAACTTAGCTCTCATATTGTTCTTGAATATTATAATCAGGAGATTAGTGTCGTGTATTTAATGTACAAATCTAAGCATTATTTCAGAATAGGCATGGCTATTTTTAGAAAATAGTTGAGTAACAAAACCAAATAGTGGTTGTGAAATGGTCTCCCTTACTGCTATATTAGAGATTTTTTAACAACCTTCATATTTTTACTGACCCTGAGGCATGGTGTCGGCAAAACTTACAGGGTGTGGGACATACATCTGTTGTGGTCACCTAACAATATGGTACAGGTACTAAACTGTTTATTGTGTTAGGAGTCTAAAGAAAACTAAAATGACTGCTAACCTTTCTGACAATGTTCTTCAAAAGAATTAATAGACTAACATAACTAAACTGTCCACCCTGACTGAGCAGCCAGGTAGCAGTACTGGAACAATGTGCTCCTCCCTCCCCGTCCTCTTTTTCTCTGGAAAAAACACATTCAAAAGCTAGGTAACAATTTTAATTTTCTTTAGGTGCCTGACAACAAATCATTTTCACTCCTTCAGTTATATGTTGTTGTTGGCCCATGACCCACGATAAAGTTGTACTACTGTGGTGGGTTTGGCTTTTGTGTCTATCTTGGCTGTGATACAGCATTCTCTGTGCTGTTCATTGTAGGTTATGTGGATTCCTATTTTCTGATCCATTATTAAACCAACTCCTGTGTTACCCATGTTTGACTTTGTATTTATAACCCTATATTCACCACACCAAAAAGTTCTGTTTTTCCTACCACCAGATTTAATTAATTCCCACTATAACTTTAACATGTCCCTTTCCCTTTTTAAATTTTCTCACCTTCCTGCCCAATTAAAGAGTGGAACATTCTGCGCTCTGATCTGTAGAATGCCAGTTTGTTTCTCCTGATGACAACATCTCCTTAGTCATCCCTGCCTGGAGATCCTAGTGGAGGGATGTTTTACCTCCAGAATATTTTACCCAAGATGAGGCCATTGTCGTTTAACCTTACAATAGAGCTGCGTCCCCTCGGCTGTAGCTTCCCCTTGCTCAAGGGAAGTGTTCGTTCCCAATGTGTGGCTGTGTATGTTGGTATTGGTATCGGGAGATGTTTTTGAGCTATATAAGCCAAGGGAAGTGTTTGATTCTAATTTATGGGATCGGAAGCTGCTGTTGAGCTATATAGATCAAGGGAAGTATCCGATTCCAGATGATATTGTGTTTAGTGGTATTTGGGGAGTATTGTGATGTCGGTGTTTTTCGTAATTTTGTGTGGTTTTGTGCGTGGGAGGGTGTCTAAATTTGTTTATATTTAGTTTGCCCCCACCCAAAAACACCCCATTTCCCGCGTTTGTCCCGTTAGTGTCGTTACACTTTTTGTGGAAAGTGTGTGTTTGTTTTTCGATGTATTTTCGTCCTCATAATGTGTGCGTACCGACTTTATATGCGCCATATTGGAATCGTGGTTTATGGTCGTTTCCGCCATATTTGTGATGTCATGGGTCAAAGCAGACGGGCGGGATCGGACGCTTCCATATTTCCCTGCCATTCACAATTCCAGTACAGCAAGGCCATTTTTGTTTATGTTAAAAGGCAAGGCCAGATCAGTCGCTCATCCAGACGTGCCCCTGCAACTACTGAGAAGGTGTCTGCCCCTCTTCAGGAACCACATGTTTGTCTGGTCTCTCAATAGATACCCCTCCATTATGGTACACCTATGGGAGGGCTATCTGTATTGCCGAGGCACACAAGCCACTTCACCAACGGCAAAGATTGACGGAGGAGTCGTGTTTTTACAAGTTTTCCATAAGATATCGCCTTAAGTGCAATAGCCTTGTTTTCTAAAAAAAAAAAATTATTTGAATGTCTGGATGTGCAAACTTTTTTATGTTATGAAATTTATCAAGTCCAGTCGGCAACTAGATTTAATAGATATTAATCTGCATTATACTGTGTGTTTGGCTATATCACAGCCCATTGTTGTTTATAGTTAAATCCAAACACATGTAAACTTACAGGCTTTGTGTCCCAGTGCTAATTGCCTATACATAGTGTTATGTCTAATAAATAATATACTTGGTTCTGGTCGTTACATGATCGTTATCTGCTGTATCTGTTCAACCAAGAGAAATTTGTTGCACTAGCAGAAGAACAAAAAGTTGCAAATACATTTGTTGATAATATTCTGTAGTGCAAATGTTTCTTCATTTGCCACAGTCTTCATCTTAGAGCCGTATCTTTAAGACATCTTTTAGAACATCTAGTGGCAGTTATGTAAAATTGCCTGTCGTCACTCTAATTGTGGGGTTTGAGTGATAAGCCCCTCATATTCAGCTCACCCCAGTCTATCACTTTTTCCTCTCTGAGAGTTCTAAATGTGTGTGTGTGTAGCCAGTTCTTGGTGATTTCCTGATAGTTGGACGTATGTACTGATCAGCTATCCTGTCTCCTTATAATTTGTTTTCATGAGTAATTCTCCCTTTTCTACATTTAATGTTATTTTGAGCCACTTGCATAATATGTAACAGTCAATACAAAATAGGGCTTTCAAATAATAAACTGTATATTATTTTATTGCCCTAGAATGATTTGCCATAACAGAAATACAGAGCTAAAAGAAAATTAAAAATATCAAATTTATTTTCTGTGCAAGGTGTGAATAAATCCTAAGATGTATTTATGGGACAAGATCTGCTACAGGAACTTAATGAAGCCAAATTCCAAATGCAGTTGTAGCAATGAGAGTAAATTGCTAAAGCTAAGTTCTGGTAAGCAGTGAACTAGGTGAGTGGGTAGTCAGTTAGCAATTTGGGAATAACCAGAATGCCATGTGCTTTTCACCCATTGGGTATAATATATAAACAAAGGTTTCTCTAGTTATTGAAAAATTGTATCAAAAAGCATGAACTGTAAAGAGTAAATAATTTAGGCGTGAAGATTATCAGTTACCAAATAGCGTGGTGGTGTTGAATTGTCGATAGGCACACACGAGAGAAGGAAAAGTTGCTAGCTTTCGGCATAAGTCATTCCTTAAACTAGAGTACATTGTGTGGTATATTTGTGCTCTGACTTGAGAATGTATTTATTCTGAAAGCTAACAACTCCCCTGCCCCCCGTCCCCCCTACTATTCCACTATTCAGTGAGAGGGGTCCATTACTTCTAAATTATGTTCTACCAGAACTTTCCTACTATATTTATAAAAGTAGTGATTTTGACTCCTAAATTGACTCAAAGCAGAAACTACTGATAGTCATATTACACTTAAAACTAGTGTGTGGTAGCATTGGGCAAAGAGATGGAATTTTGCTACTAGTTTTAGTGCAGACTTCTCTTTGAGAGAATGCTAAAAAATTTAAGCTACTGTTTATTCATGCATTTATAATGTTTCTGTAGGTCTTATTTTGAAGAACAACCTTCATAGGTGTGAAACATTTATAATGTTTCTGTAGGTCTTATTTTGAAGAACAACCTTCATGGGTGTGAAATGAATCATCTGAAAGAGATTGTGTAATGAGTGTAGCAAAAACCAAGTAAACAAATTTTTCGAAAGGAAAAAAAAACCTTATTTGTTATTACTACACGTATCATATCCATAATCATATAGTTGGTCCAGTAAGTTTCCAATTTTTCATTCATGCAGAAAAATAGGTTTTGTTGAACTCCACAAAAGATTGCAAAGTTTATGTACTGATTTGTAGCACATTTTGTCTCACCAAGTCAGATTTTATAGTTTGGAATAAGAAAAGAAATTACTGCAGAAAAGAGTGGGTGAGGAACCAATTCAAAACACAATTCCCACATATTTGTTGTTGTGAGACATACACTACTGGCCATTAAAATTGCTACACCATGAAGATGACGTGCTACAGACGCTAAATTTAACCGACAGGAAGAAGATGCTGTGATATGCAAATGATTAGCTTTTCAGAGCGTTCACACAAGGTTGGCGCTGGTGGCGACACCTACAACGTGCTGACATTACGAAAGTTTCCAACCGATTTCTCATACACAAACAGCAGTTGACCGGCGTTGCCTGGTGAAACTTCGTTGTGATGCCTCTTGTAAGGAGGAAAATGCGTACCATCACGTTTCTGACTTTGATAAAGGTGGGATTGTAGCCTATCGCGATTGCGGTTCATCGTATCGCGACATTGCTGCTCGCATTGTCGAGATCCAATGGCTGTTAGCAGAATATGGAATCGGTGGGTTCAGGAGGCTAATACGGAACGCCGTGCTGGATCCCAACGGCCTCATATCACTAGCAGTCAAGATGACAGGCATCTTATCCGCATGGCTGTAACGGATCGTGCAGCCATGTCTCAATTCCTGCGTCAACAGATGGGGACGTTTGCAAGACAACAACCATCTGCACGAACAGTTCGACGACGTTTGCAGCAGCATGGACTATCAGCTCTTGAGACCATGGCTGCGGTTACCCTTGATGCTGCATCACAGACAGGAGCGCCTGCGATGTTGTACTCAACGACGAACCTGGGTGCAGGAATGGCAAAACGTCATTCTTTCAGATGAATCCAGGTTCTGTTTACAGCATCATGATGGTTGCCTCCGTGTTTGGCGACATCGCAGTGAACACACATTGGAAGCATGTATTTGTCATCGCCATACTGGCGTTTCACCCGGCGTGATGGTGGGGGTTACACGTCTCGGTCACCTCTTCCTCGAATTAACGGCACTTTGAACAGTGGACGTTACATTTCAGATGTGTTATGACCTGTGGCTCTACCCTTCATTCGATCCCTGCGAAACCCTACATTTCAGCTGGATAATGCACGACCGCATGTCGCAGGTCCTGTACAGGCCTTTCTGGATACAGAAAATGTTCGACTGCTGCCCTGGCCAGCACATTCTCCAGATCTCTCACCAATTGAAAACGTCTGATCAATGGTGGCCGAGCAACTGGCTCATCAGAATACGCCAGTCATTACTCTTGATGAACTGTGGTATCGTGTTGAAGCTGCATGGGCCGCTGTACCTGTACACGCCATCCAAGCTCTGTTTGACTCAATGCCCAGGCGTATCAAGTCCGTTATTAAGGGCAGAGGTTGTTGTCCTGGGTACTGATTTCTCAGGATGTATGCACCCACATTGCATGAAAATGTAATCACATATATTTGTCCAGTGAGTACCCGTTAATCATCTGCATTTCTTCTTTGTGTAGCAATTTTAATGGCCAGTAGTGTAGAACATTGTCCTAGCATCTTTATGTGTACCAATCCCTGCCACTTTCCAGTCAACTCTTATTTCTTATTATTCAGCTATGAGGTATTATAGATGCCAGTAATGCTTATACTCTTTTCCAAGCTATCAGGATTATTCCTTACAAGGGAACCTCCCCATCGCACCCCCCCCCCCCCCTCCCAGATTTGGTTATAAGTTGGCACAGTGGATAGGCCTTGAAAGACTGAACACAGATCAATCGAGAAAACAGGAAGAAGCTGTGTGGAACTATGAAAAAATAGGCAAAATATACAAACTGAGTAGTCCATGCACAAGATAGGCAACTTCAACGATAATCCGAGCTGAGGAGCGTCGTGGTCCCGTGGTTAGCGTGAGCAGCTGCGGAACGAGAGGTTCTTCGTTCAAGCCTTCCCTCAAGTGAAAATTTTAATTTTTTATTTTCGGTTTACATGACAAACTCTTATGTTTTCATCACTTTTTTGGGAGTGATTATCACATCCACAAGAAAACCTAAATCGGGCAAGGTAGAAGAATCTTTTTATCCATTCGCGAAGTGTATAAGTTAGGTGGGTCGACAACATATTCCTATCATGTGACGCCCATGTCGTCACCAGTGTCCTATAGAGTATATCAGACGCTTTCCTGTGGAGGAATCGGTTGACCTATGACCTTGCGATCAAATGTTTTCGGTTCCCATTGGAGAGGCACGTCCTTTGGTCTACTAATCGCACGGTTTTGTGGTGCGGTCGCAAAACACAGACACTAAACTTATTACAGTGAACAGAGATGTCAATGAACGAACGGACAGATCACAACTTGGCAAAAATAAAGAAAGTAAACTTTTCACTATAGGGAAGACTTGAACCAAGAACCTTTCGTTCCGCAGCTGCTCACGCTAACCACGGGACCACGGCGCTCCTAAGTGCACACACTCCTTGATGTTCCCTATCTTGCGCATGGGCTATTCAGTTTGTATATTTTGCTTATTTTTTCATAGTTCCACACAACGTCTTCCTGTTTTCTCGATTGATCTATATTCAGTTTTTCAAGGCCTATCCACTGTGCTAACTTATAACTAAATCTGAGGGGGGTGCGATGGGGAGGTTCCCTTGTTAGTAATCCCAAAAAACAGGCTACACCCTTACCCAATGATAAAATGTTTGTGCTTTCTTTGGTGTACCCTTACTAGGTTTTGTTGTTATTTTGTCTGCTATTCCAACTCTGATCTAATGATGGATGCATTTTTCATCAATAATTATGAGTCAAAGGAAAATGCCCTGGAGTTTGTGACAGAACATTATGTTTTAACATTTTCATGTTTTAACATTCTCACACACAGCTTTTCTGTGATTAGTTTTATGTGTAGGATATTGTGTATTCATTCAGCTGAGATGCTTGCAGCCTCAGCAATTTTGTGTACATTATATAAGTGATCTCACATTATATAATCACAGATTTCTGTAATGCTCTCCATTGTGGAAACCTCAGCAGCACAATTAGAAACACCTTTTCTCTTCAGTGTTTAAGGGGCTCCGGAACGCCCTATACTTGCAATGTTAAAATAACGCTTATAAATTACATCTTTCCTCACAAAGTATTTGAGGTAGGAAGTTTAACTTTTTACAGATTATTTATTGGAATATGGGCTACAACTTAACACACGGATTTTACAAAATTTTAGTTCAGTTATTAAAGATGATTTTTTTTCAATTGTAATAAAAATTCACATTTTTTTGCAATTTTTTATTTATATATTCAAAAATATACAGTTTTTTGGAAAAAGGCTGTGTTAAATTATGCAGAAGGTACTGTGTAACATTTACTGAAAGTTTGAAACAAATATGTTTGGAAGATCCTTAGAAAACATGTAATTAGTATGAGAAAATGAAAGTTTTGGGAATCGAGTGACAAAGATTGGATTAACTTTTTAGTGCATTCCAGGTCCATAGGATGGATTATCTTCATCCTCTGCAAACTCCTCCTCCAGCTTCCTCTTGTTCCTCCTCCTGTTTACTCTTGCTTGTATTTCTAGACTCTTTACAGCCCTGTTTGCAGCCCGAAGGCGTTCCTTGTCTAAAGCAAGCATTGCTCGTACCATGTTAGAAACTATCTTCATTCCCATATTTCTAAATACCTTGCACCTTACAATGTTGCCATCATTGAAAGTCGCAACAGCATCATACACACCAAAGTGAAGTGTTTCTATTCCAACAAATACAGTCTTGGGGATTCTCGACCATATAATACTATTTACACTCTCATTGGGGTTTTGAGTTTTTCCGTGAATACACTTTTTCAACAGTCCAGGTGCTGCTAAGTCTCTGAAAATAGGTTTTATCACCTCCATTATTGCATGAGGCAGACTATGCTTATGAGTGTACACTTCACCAGTTAGCAATCCTTTGTTATATTTACACCAACTGTCTTCTTCTTTGGGACACAAGCTATGTTGGGGATTTTCATCGGTTGAAGAAGTATGAAAAAAAAAAGAGCCCAAACAGCCTTCTTCATTTCGTCGACACTTTGTGTATTTTGCCTAATAGCCATTCCATAATAGTTCTGTATTTTGTCAATTACACTGTCAGTTAACCTTCCCTTCCCATCCAACCCTTTACCATCACTGAGTTTTTGTTTTTTGTACGAAGCTTTCAGTTGCCGAAGTCTTGTTCCCATTCGCTTCTGTACGTGTCCAATACACTCAAATTTCTGCACTACAACATCATCACCATAGGGCTTCAGTCCTTGAACATGTTTGAAACTTTTAGAATCACCGTCACCAAGGTAATTAACATATCGCACTTTATCACACGCCTCAGAACGCTGGAATATACTGGCAACACCAGCCACTTCCATTCCTCCACTACTGCCACTATAGTTAGCTTTGCAATTATTTTCATGTGTACCTTTATATTTTTGTGGACATCTACAATACTTTGATATTACTGCTACATCTAAAACTTTCCCTGTATACATACTGGTGGCAGATACTGCACCATGAAGAGATGTGTGTCCCCGTTTATGCCAGGTACCATTGAACGCTGCAGTCAAATCTCTGTTACCATTATTTTCCATTACTGCCTCTTCCACAGCGTTCTTCGTAGATTCTATACAGACATCTTCTACTTTAGACCCTATTAATTTATTATAGGTCGTAAACTTGGTTGGGGGATTTGGAAGATTCATGATGCCACAGAAAATTGCACCTGCAGTAGCACCCTTACCAACTGAACGCAAGGAATAAACAAATCTAATGTTGTGTTCGTAGATTTTGCTACCATTTTCTTCAGTTGCAGTTACTGCAACACTGTTCCAAAAGGTGGTCATGTATGAACACTTATCACATTTCAGTTGTATTTCACTAGCAAGTCCTACGTGCTTTATTATGGAGAGTTCCAGACCAACTTCACTACAATGAATACATCTTACACAGTTTGAAAAAATTCCTTTGAGAACCGACATATCAAATATTTCATTCACATCCGATTCGCCCATAAAACATTCATAGTTTTCACTCATTGAACCAAGCTTCTTCTGTGAAGTATTTTCTTCCCCACTTTGACTGCTATGGGCAGGTGTACTTGAGAGGTTAGGTTCACTCACTTGGTTATCATCTTTATTGTTTACAGTAATAACACATACCTTTGGCTTTCCAACATTTCTCCTTTTCTTAAAAGCCTTCAGAGGATTTCTAATAACTTTACTTTTACTCATTATTATACTTCAACAAAACAGAGACTCAAGAAACAGAATTAATTACGAATATTTTTGAGATAACGACAGAGTAAATAAACATGAAACAATCGACAATCACACCAGCGATATATATTGAACCATCACAGGTTAGCCACAACACATACTTTATCTCACATCACTAAAATGTACCTGATGAACACGGAAGTTAATAATACCACCATTTGACAGCAGTTTAACAGCGCCACAGTGGGTCACGCCCATGTAGAACACATTTCAAAAAAAATTTAAAAATAGTTGTAGTCTTCGGAATTGAATAAATTATATATCTATTAAAAGGTAATAGTCTGCAGATTCAGAAAACGCAAAAAAGTAAAAATTGAACTTTTCATGATTTTGAGCCTTTCCGGAGCCCCTTAAGTGATCATATTTTAATCTCATTGAATCAAAAGTAAATGGGCTCAGCATAGTGCTCACATTAACTCAGGTTGTCTGTCTAGCAGCTCAGTCCTTCAAATGAAAGTGCTTAGTAATAGCTAGAAATTAATTTTTTGTGATGTTCCACTGTACCTCCTATGAGCTACATCACCACATGGGATGATTGTCAATATTTAGCTCACAGACACACCCACTTCAATAATGTGTTTATAGTTGCCAAATAATCATGTTTGTTGACAGTGACACTATTTGACAAAATTCATCACTATTTCATGGACATATAGACTTATCAGAATACCCTTATACATAGTAAAAATAAATGCAACTGTTATAGTGGTGTTCACATGAGAAATGAGAAGGGGGGGGGGGGGGGAAGGTGGGATGATGTGCAATGGCAAATAGTAGTTTACCATGTGATATTCCAGCCAGCAGCACCATTATTCTGCTGTAGCAGTTTACAAAGCTCGCCTTGAGTGCATGTAGAACAAACATTTAGAACTGATTTTTCATGTTAGGTACGGCGAGGTTACTGAGCCACTATAGTATTCATTACAGATTGCATATAGCAAACATGGAAAGTATTATGTTAAGAATCAGGGTAGGCAATGACTGGAGCGATGACGTGTGTGAGAGATAGAGAGCACACTGCTGAATCAGTTAAATGTCCTCTATCTCTCACTCTGCAGAAGACACGATGTGGCTGCCTTCTTACATGAACACTATTGTACCTTCTGTAGGGAGGTGTTCACGAGATTAGTGCTCTGTACTCATACATTATTATTGTGAAAGATGAATATGACACTGAAATATTGATTGTAGAGTTGGTCAAAAGGCTGAAGATTCCTGGCCTGAAGCTTAATACCGCTCAAATTACCGTTGACAGCAATGAAAGGTTCCAACATTGGTACATGAAGTAGCGGAAAACATGACTGAGATACTCCCTGCTGAAACCATGGCATGGCATGTATAAAATGGGCATTATTACCTGGCTGTTTCTACACATTTCTACAAAACCAGCATGTGTCGAGACAAATCCTGTGTCTGTCAGTATAGGTGAAGAGAACACTTTTTTCTTTCGTTTATAATGGACGGTTAGCGGCCAGGAGCTAGCCTCATGTACGGCCATTTTTACTGCAAAATAACAGCACACAGTCCTCTAGAATACTCTCCAAGATATCGATGATACGTAATTTGTAGGTAAGGCTCATGAGTTGGCGGTGTTCACTGCAGACCAACACTATGAAGCAGATCTTAAATTTTTATGTGTCATAATAGCAGCTGAATGTTAAAATGATGTCGGATATGTTTGTCAATTTGATGGGCAGGTTCCCAGGTGACAAAAATTCTTGCTGTAAAGTGACAATGTGCACACTCTTTCTTTGAGGTGTGCTGTGGACACAACAGTATGACAGAAGCCACATTGTCCCATTCATTCTACTGATCTGCACCAAGACTGTAGGTTTACACTCATCTTCATAATGCAGCTGGCTGTACACACAGGTTTCCTACAGTTGATGTTTCCAATAAAAATTATTAAATGAAATATAAAAAACACAAATGATGCAAGTTACAAGGATGATGCCAAACTCTTTTGAGCAGTTTAAACATTATTTGTGGTAGAAGAATGTCCTGAAGTATTGTTTTATTTTTCTTTGAATTAGCTTGTTGAAGATGATCACGGAAGAATATAAAATCGTACACTAAAATATACGGCAAGATAGGAATTTTGGATGGGTATTATTTTTCTGTCTTTTACTGGAATTGAGTAAATCACAATTTAGCTGAAAAGTGTTTTCGTTATTACCAACAAATACTATTAAGATTAAAATGTACAGTGTCTGATATGATTATGTTTCTTCTCTTAATTAGTATACTTGTGTCATCAACCAAAATTACAGTTTTAAAGTCACTGAAGTGTTTTTTTCTGTAGGTCACGAGCCAAGAATGGTCTCAGTTCTGACTTTGCAGCTCTTAATAGGTAATGTTCCCACAGTATGAGGCTGGTTTTTTTCTCAAGGTACAATTTGTCTGTGTGGTCCCTCTGATTTCTGCCATCCATACGAGTGGGTCACCATTCTTCTTATTTTAATTTCCCCAAGTAGAATTTTATGATCCACACAATCATAGTCTATGCCAGGATCATAGAATACATCATGACAATATTTTTGTTGTTTAGCTCGGTCAGGACTCCATCTAGAGACTGGATATGGTCTTCTCTGTTGATAATACTTAATAGGAGCCAAATTGAGAGACAGGTAGCAAGTTATGCTGTGAAAAAGGATCAGTACTCTATTCCATTCTACTTTGTCAAATGTTTTGAAAAGATTCCAGGTGGGACAAAAGGTCTGTAATCAATCATTTGTATTACGGGCTAACACTGATACACACTGAAGTGTTCCAGGATACATCCCATAGCCATTGACTGATTACAAAGTTAACTAAGGAGTAGTACTATAAAGCAGATTTTAATACTTTTGAACATTTTGATAGAAAGAAGAGTTAGGGACCTTATGGTCTTCGTAGATTGTATTTTTGAAACTGTCTCTTGCTGGAGTTAGCATCGTCTGCCAAAGTAAACCTAATGCATCTGCTTTTGGATATTTATTAGCAAGTGAAATGGTTGCTGTTGCTGTAACAGAGTAACTGTCAAAATTGGTTGCCAATGACTTTAGTGTGTCATCATTTCTGCTACAACTATTACCCAGAAAATCAATTTCGTTTGCCACACTGTTTTCATGTCATTCTTGTTTAATAATGCCCCAGGTGGCTACACCTGAAGTGTTATCCATCCCTTGTCACTAATGCTGTAACTTAACTATCATTTGTTTTAGGGTAAAACATATCTCTATCTACCAAGGAATATATTCAAGAAAGAGGTAAGTTTTATCTGCATTACAGAAAAAAAATTCTGTAAAGAATAAAAAATTATTCTTCAGTGCTTCTCTGCTGCTGTCCTTTACCTGTGCCACACACACTGATTTCAAAGCATTCCAGGAGACAGGATGTAGCAGAGATAAGGAGGAACACACTGAAATAATAGTAACATATGAATGGAGTTTCATTAATGAATTGCCTTTTCTGCATTTCCATCTCCTGGTTGGTGGCTTTTTTATTCCCTGAGCATTGAGGCAGCCTATACTGGATGTGTCAGGTAAAGTGTTTTTCTCTGTAATTTACAAAATAATAAGTGAAGGGAATATTTATTTGGAGTGCTAAAAGTAAGAAACATTACTCTTTCTGCAAAGTTATGAATATTGTTTATTTGGTTATTGCAAGCAGTTACAGTTTTTTTAATCACTATTTCCTATCATGCAGCCTATACATTTAAACCAATGTTTTACAAATTATTTTAAATCAAATTTCCACCAACTTTAGTTTTGGAGCTAGAAACGTTCAATATTTTAGGCATGAATACAGCATGCTGTGCGTAATTAGCTATGTTCAGAATGATGTTCTGGTGGCAGAATGTTCATGTGAGGGAGGACTTCAAATGTATGCCAATTTTCCTGAATGGAACAACTCAATATGCCTTCTAAATGATCTGCTTAAGAGATGAAAATTGCTGGCATCACAGAGGGACACTCCCACTGTTTGAAGTCATCGTGGGCTGTGAATTCAGTAACATAAACACAGTTATTCAGGTATCTGCTCCCCCCCAGGATATCTCAAAGCATAAGCCATGGCTGCTTCATTGGCATTTGCTGAGCATCAGCAATATGTCAACATACTTGTTAGATGTAAATGCCATGTTTATTCCTTCTCGGTATCTGTGGCAGACCAAACATCTTTTTCGTGTGGCCTGAGCTGCCTTGTATACAGGAGTGTAAGCATCACTTCAAACAGTGCATTGAGGAAACTTGTTGCTCCATAAGACCGGCAACTTCACACCTCATGTGCAGGTCAGTTGTTGAGTTGTGCATTCAGGAAAATGGGCATTCATTTGAATCCTCATCCAAATCGAGAGTCCACCACCAAAACATCCACATGAACAAACCCAAATATATACAGCATGATGCACCCACCCCAAAAACTTTGAACATTTATAGCTCACTAACTAAAATGGATAGACATTTGTTTTTAACTGATTTGTACACAGTTCACATAAATACATCGTCTATGTGACTGAAAAGGGTATCTTTCATTTTAAAAAATTGTAACTTGTTGCGGTATCTCTCTGGAAGATAAGTAAATAAACTAAGTTCATAACTGCACATAAGGAATAATGTTTCTTATGCTTACCTATCAAGATAAATATTGTTTCCTCTTGTTATTTTGTAAGTTACAGAGGAGAAACCTTGTTTGAATCACTGTAAATGTGTATCCCAGGTTGGATTTTCTACTGATTTGTTACATAGATGTTGTTATTTCAATTGTAGTGTCATGCTAATGGACAGACTGTGCTGAATAACATTTTTAGTATCTCATATAGAATTATCTGTAGCTGCAAAGCAAACCTGCACTTGTGTGTAGGAGTAAATAAAGATGTATCTGATGTCATCTGGTGACACATTTTTCTTCACTTCTTCCAATTGATGTTGCAACTATTCAAGGCACATTATCAGTATGCAAACTAGGCCAGACTCCTTCCCATCATGTGCCCCACAACGTGAAGGGTGTGGGTCTGCTGATCATGGTAGGCATGATAGGTAATGGAAGTCTTGGAGAACAAAGTACGTAATGCAAGAAGTGTGTACATGACCATACTACCACAGTAAGTGCACACGTCTCCAGTGAAGGAAAAGCTGCTGACCAGGTGGGTGTGCACATGAGTCTTTCCTGCTTTGTTTTGCGTCTTCAGAAACACAAGGTATGCTCACATAGAGGAGGTTTTAGCTCTCTCTACCATCATGCCTGGAACTGGCTCAGTATGTTACCAGCCGATACATTCTCGATGTTGTCACCTTCATAAATGTCCATCACTAAAACTGAGGCAAAGTCTATTCTCATCACTAAAAAACTTCCTGTCACTTCGTCGTTGGCTACACTGTCAGACGCATATTTCATGTTTTTAAGTGTGAGAGGAAGCTGACAATTAACACCTGTAATCCCAGCCCAGCTTCCAGCAAATGGTTCCTCACTGTTCCACCAGATACAACTAATCCCAACTTTTAAGCACTTTACTCTGAGATTGTTCACTGGAACACACTGTGTAAAATTATGAAGATTGCAGGGATAAATAAAAAGAGTGATAAGTTATCTACAACTGGACTTCAGTTATGTTCGTCAAGGGACATGAAAGAGAAGCAAAGTTGAGAAGGGAGCTAGGTAGGGTGGTAGCCTATATCTGATGCTATTCAATGTGTGCATTGAGCAAGCAGTGAAGGAAACCAAGGCGAGATTTGGAAAGAGAATAGGTGAATTAAAGCTCAGGGAGAAGAAATAAAAACTATGAGGTGTGCCAATAATGTTGTAATTCTGTCATAGATGGTAAAAAAATTTGGAAGATCAGTGGAACAGAATGGCTGATGAATTAAAAAGATGTATATAAAAAAGTAAAACAAGGGCAATAAAATGCAGTTGGATTAAATCAGATGATTCTAATGGAATTGGTGAGACACTGAAATTTGTATATGAGTCTTCCTGATTAGGAGCTAAAATAACTGATCATAACTGAAATAGAGAATATATAAAATGCAGCTGCATAGCAAGAGAAATTGTTCTGAGAAATATAATTTTGTTAACATTGAATGTAAATACAAGCTTTATCGTATGTTTCTGTAAGGTGTTTGTTGTGCTGTAGCCATAACATGGAAGTAAAACGTGGATGATAAACAGTTCAGCAAGAAACTTCTGAAATGTGTTGATATATGAGAATGCTGATGTTTAGATGGATATATCAGTTAAATAATGAAAGAGGTGATTACAAAATCGAGTCAAATTCATGAAGAACCTAGCATTACGAGTCCACTCATCAGAATGACATTGCACCTCCTCTGGCTTGGATGCACACACTGATTCTGTTGGGAGGAAACTTATAAAGCCGTTGTACCTTCTCCTGGGGCAAGCTGGCCTTCAACTTTTGTAACTGGTCCTTGACATCCAGGATTGTGCCACTGGGATGGTATCGATATGTGCTCAGACATGTGCTATTGCTGAGAGGTCTTGGGGGGACCTTGCTGGCCATTAGTGTACCTCAAAATCATGCAACAGTTCACAGAGACATTGGCCGTGGGTGGGTCAGCATTGCCCCATTGAAAAATTGCCACCATGGCGTCATGATTATGCTGCATGAGAGGTAACACATGAGGACGCAGGATGTCTGTGATGTATCACTGTGGCGTCAGAATTCACTCAGTCACTACCAGTCATAACATGAAGTCATACCCAGTGGCTCCCCACAACACGAATTCAGGAGTAACTCCTCTGTGCCTCTCCAAAACTATGGTCATTGTGGTGCTACAAAATTGCGATTCATCGCTGATCACGATGTGATGCCATTCATCACCATCCCAGTTTGTGGGTCACGATGACAAAGCAAACGCAGCTGTTTGTGTATGTGGTGTTAATGGCAGTCTACGCACGGGACGATAATTTCCTGGTCCATCTGCTGCTGGTCACTGACGAATGGTGTGGAATGATACAGAACGTTGCAGAGAGTCCATTACTTGTTTTCGGATGGCAGCCACAGATGTGAAGGAGTTATTGTGTGGTTGATACACAGTGCGGCGACACTCCCCTGTCGTGGTCAGAAGTTGTCAGCGGGAATCTTGACAAGGATTATGCCTGTGCTCACTTTCCCATGCAGTTCAACATCGAGCCATTGTCACACCCGATTGCCCCACAAATCTGGATATTACATGATACCAGCTGGCCAAATGGAGACCGACAGTGAGGCCTCTTTCAAACTTTGATAATGCTGTCTCACGCTAGTGTGTGCCATCTCCGTGTCCTTCACAGTGATACAGTGATAGCCAATATCTGACGCTGTTCAAGCTTCTTATACACCCTATTCTGCTTGGCAACAACGCCAAACACGAACAATACTAATGTTCCGTGGTGCACGTAATATTGCAAATTATACAGTTTTCTGTTGACATTCAAGTGCTGTAAGCTTTTTCCTAACAATAATAGATTGTCCCACTCTACTCAATCCTTTCGATGAACATGAATTCATATCGTGTGCCATAGACGTAGTGAGGGTATCGGCCACATTTTTGAGGTTTTTACTTACATTGATATCCAAATTTCTCTCAAAATAGCCAGGTCTGGTAGCAGATTTCGACTTAAAAACTTCACTTTTTCTACGAGTACACAGTTCGTGATTAGTAATGTTGTATTACAATGCATGCTGCATAACAGTTCAACATCGTTCCAGATGTAACTTCAAAAATTATTAGTAATGTGGAAAATCGACAGGACACGTACCAGTAGCAGAGGCAGTGTTCCCTGATTCCCTCTAAATAACTGTGCGTGCTGCAGTGTGTGATTGTGGCGTTCGTTGAGCGTAACGACGCTGAGAGCACCAAGAACGGGGATTTTCCGCCGTTGCTGCGCAGCGAGGGGCACGTAATAAAATTTAATACCACACACACGTGTTCTCAGGGCGGATTTACAACACCCAAGCACCTATAGAAGTTCAGGTGCACGACTGTTGCTGCAATAGAGCGGAAAATCCAACAGTAAACATCGCATTGATTCCTGCAGTGCTGGAATGCGACGACGAAAAGAAAGCGAAAGCGGCAAGAGGAGGACAGGTGAAAAACACTTATTGTATGCTGTCGTTTATAAGCTGCTGCTGGTAACGATGATAGACACAAATCTTATATTTATTAAGGAATTAATTTCTCAACTTTCACTATCCAGTATTTAGTGGCACGACGCGTTTCGGCAGCTGCTGCCATCATCAGATGCGTAAATATCGTAGATACTGGTATATTAGCTGTTAAGGGACAGTGTATATGAAGGGACCAAAAGATTTTTGCTGAGTGTGCCAGTGACGCAGCGTTACTACGCACAAGAGTCTAGAATTTTTTTTATTTTAGTATGGTGTATTGCGAGAATCTCTATGACGAATAAAGTGCATAATATTGCTGACTACGGTAACTTAATTTTTCTGCACAGATGTAGAATATTCAAAACAGACCTCAATGGCATACCTGGCAAATAAATCATCTCGTCACATCACATGCACTGGCAATTAATAACTGATGTATAAATAACATTTAGTTACCCAATGACGGCAGCGTTCGGTCGAAATGCATCATTTCAATATATGATGGATAATAAAAATGACTGAAACTGAGAAATTTGTATTTCATCAGTTTCGTAACAGAGTCGCAGAAC
Organism: Schistocerca serialis cubense; assembly: GCF_023864345.2. Taxonomy (NCBI): domain Eukaryota; kingdom Metazoa; phylum Arthropoda; class Insecta; order Orthoptera; family Acrididae; genus Schistocerca; species Schistocerca serialis. The sequence continues at coordinate 595,989,604 of NC_064639.1, forward strand.
TCAACGAATTTCACGCGATATAGGCAAATTTATAGTTCTGATAGCGGTATCCGCTCCTGTTACTCGTGTAGACGGAACATTGTCTAACCATTTCTGGTCCAGCACAGTAAGATATGCAATGTACCAGTTATGCGTAGTATTTTACGATGTTATGATAGTAGTCGTCGCTGAAATCTGTATGAGGGGAAGTCAAATGAAAGCCTAACACCCGCAACAAGGGGACCGTGGAATGGTTCCGTTAGAAAGTAATCACCATATACGTTAAGCCGTTCACCCCATTGGGAGACGAGAAGATCAGTTGCGATTTCGTAGAACGCGGTCGGCTGTTGACGAATGCACAACGCTGTTGAAACCGCCGTCCACACATGTCTTTCGCCACGTCGCCAAAGATGTGAATATCACACGCCGAAAGATCTGAAATGTACGGAGGCTGTTACAGTGTTTCCCAGTCAAATCGCTGACAGGCAGTGTGGGGGTGGGCGTTATCGTGCAAGAGGACGATGCCGTCCGACTGCCCGAGGGCAAACGGCAAAGCCAGCCAGCAGTGAAAACACTCCACATCTCCCCTGCCGAATAAATTCAAAGCTGTTCACATAAATTCTGGTAAACGTCATGATGATCTTGTTCTTCGGCTGAAGGGACCCTGTGCTCGTCGAGTTCCTCGGGCGTGGAACCACAATAAATGCTCAACGCTATGAAGACTCTTTGCAGAAAGTGCGATACGCCATGAAGTCAGAACTCCCGGAATTATCCTGTTGCACAATAGTGCCTGCCCCCACACCGCCAATTGGCCGAAGGCAACGCCTCAGTGATTTGGTTGGGAAACATTGCAATATCCTGCGTACAGCCCAGATCTTTCGCCGCGTGATTTTCCCTTCTTTGGTGACCTGAAGCAAGACAGGCGTGAACGTCGATTTTAATCGGATAAGGAAGTGCAAGAATGTGTGCTGTTATGGACACGCCAGCAGCCCACCTTGCTCATTGAAACAGGAATTGATCGTCTCGTCTCCTGGTGGGATATATGTCTTGACGCGTGTGGTGATTACTTTTGAACGGAACCATTTCATGATCCCGCTGTGGCGGGTGGTCGGTTTTCATTTGACTGCCCCTTATAGCTGAAGGGATGGGGAAAAGGAAGTATCGTAGGAGGGGAAGGATTACGTATACGTATCTACAGCAGGTCGGTGATGATGTAGGATTCAGCAATTATGCTGAAAAGCAGAAGATGCTTGACAAACGACCAAATTGGAGAACTGAATTAAACCAACTGTAGCGTTGATGGTCATCACAACAGATTCTGTACCTAAAGATGCAACAATGGACTATGCAGGCGCGTCGTATGCATCCGCCGACCCGCGTGTTTCTCCGCAGTTTCGGTGTCTTCGCGGATGCTAACGCCATACGAACGCCATCCGCATACAAAGTTAAGGAAGGCTTTTTTGCTTCTTCGAATGAGAATAACTACGAACCTCGACGCCAACGAGGTGCGAAACAACAAAATGCGAGAGCCATTTTGCAGCCCCGCTCGCTCAGCTCGCGTCAAGGTGAAGGCCTGCCGCTGCCCGCCTGGGTGGCTGCGCGCTCGCCGCATCGGTCACGTCCGCACTGCGGACCCGGGCAGCTGCGGCTGACAGCGCTCCGCTCCTCCCTGGCCTTCCCTGCGGCACGACTCGCTGCCCTAGCTCTTCACAGCTTACGGGTATGACCCGCGGCAGACAGCTCTAGCAAGAGGTCGATCTAGAACGTGAGCCGCAGGAGGTTTTGCCTCCACTTAAAACAGACTCGGTTTCGTTTTGGATGAGTTATAGTTCGTTAAGAATACGACACCAATCCCTTGTCTAAATGTCGGTGCTTATACACTACTGGCCATTAAAATTGCTACACCAAGACGAAATGCAGATGATAAACCGGTATTCATTGGACAAATATATTATACTAGAACTGACATGTGATTACATTTTCACGCGGTTTGGGTGCATAGATCCTGAGAAGTCAGGACCGAGGAAAACCACCTCTGGCCGTAATAACGGCCTTCATCCGCCTGCGGATTGAGTCAAACAGAGCTTGGATGGCGTGTACAGGTACAGTTGCCCATGCAGCTCCAACACGATACCACAGTTCATCAAGAGTAGTGACTGGCGTATTGTGACGGGCCACTTGCTCGGCCACCATCGACCAGACGTTTTCAATTGGTGAGAGATCTGGAGAATGTGCTGGTCAGGGCAGCAGTCGAACATTTCTGTATCCAGAAAGGCCTGTACAGGACCTGCAACATGCGGTCGTGCATTATCCTGCTGAAATGTACGGTTTCGCAGGGATCGAATGAGGGGTAGAGCCACGGGTCGTAACACATCTGAATTGTAACGTCCACTGTTCAAAGTTCCGTCAATGCGAACAAGAGGTGGCCGAGACGTGTAACCAATGGCACTCCATACTATCAAGCTGGGTGATACGCCAGTATGGCGATGACTAATACACGCTTCCAATGTGCATTCACCGCGATGTCGCCAAACACGAATGCGACCATCATGATGCTGTAAACATCCGAAAAAATGACGTTTTGGCATTCGTGCACCCAGGTTCGTCGTTGAGTACACCATCGCAGGCGCTCCTGTCTGTGATGCTGCGTCAAGGGTAACCGCAGCCATGGTCTCCGAGCTGATAGTCCATGCTGCTGCAAACGTCGTCAAACTGTTCGTGCAGATGGTTGTTGTCTTGCAAACGTCCTTATCTGTTGACTCAGCGATCGAGACGTGGCTGCACGATCCGTTACAGCCATGCGGATAAGATGCCTGTCATCTCGACTGCTAGTGATACGAGGCCATTGGGATCCAGCACGGCGTTCCGTATTACCCTCCTGAACCCACCGATTCCATTTTCTGCTAGCAATCATTGGATCTCGACCAACGCGAGCAGCAATGTCGCGATACGATAAACGGCAATCGCGAATCCGAACTTTATCAAAGTCGGAAACGTGATGGTACGCGTTTCTCCTCCTTACACGAGGCATCACAATAACGTTTCACCAGGCAACGCCGGTCAACTGCTGTTTGTGTATGAGAAATCGGTTGGAAACTTTCCTCATGTCAGCACGTTGTAGGTGTCGCCACCGGCGCCAACCTTGTGTGAATGCGCTGAAAAGCTAATCATTTGCATATCACAGCATCTTCTTCCAAACGGTTAAATTTCGCGCCTGTAGCACATCTTCGTGGTGTAGCAATTGTAATGGCCAGTAGTGTATACATGTACTGGATTCGCACTACTTTGCATATATACCGCAGCAATGCCGTGAAACGGAAACCTTTTGACCGCCCCTTGTACGTGATTATGCAATTGATTTTGAGTTAGCAGACCTCTACAGTGCCGAGGAGACGTTACTCTGCCTCAATGACACCATCTTCTCACGATATAAAATCAAAGTATGTGTACACCGTTACCAGTATTTCATTTAGCACTATGACGGTGGCCAAAGTTCTGCAGACTGTGGCTACGAGACCGAGTCAATGGCTGGGCGGGGAGGTGAGAGGAGATGGCAGGGGGATGCTGTTCTTTCAGTCTTTCCATCTGTGTTCGGGGAAATCAGTCTTTCTGTCCATTTTTTATTATTCATGGATGATGTTTCCCCTTATGTCGTTCTTTACTCAACTTACAGCGATTCGCATGCCCTACCAGTTGACTCACAAACCGTGTTGAATTTGTTGTTGGCAACAGATATGGGCACCGTGGGAATCTGGTACCTTTGTATGCCTGGAAAGTTGTCTGCAGACGATCAGGCCGGTAACCAGTGGGCTACCAACGTATAAAGTATACTGTGTCCATCCTATTTTGTAATTTTCTAGCGTCCTTGCCATTTTAGAGACCCTAACATTTCATGCTGTCTCATTCTCTGCAAATTAGATGTGAAACTACTGGGTGTCCGTTGTAAAAGTCGTCAGATGCATTTTTTCTGTCGGTTCGGCATACATTTTCAGTTTCGCTTTTGCAGTGTGTAGCTAGCCGAGACAAATACTTCTCATCCTGTCTTTTATGCGACGCTTAGCATCGACGGAAAGCGTCAGTTTGTTTTCTGTTACAAACAAAATAATTATTAAAGCTAACTTTTACGTGCCCATTCGATAGAGTGGTCGCAAATCAGTCTAGTGCGATACGCTTTTTATCGCTATATATTAACAGGAACATTTAAATACGATTATTAACCCATACTACGGCATCGACTGAGTACTGCTGCTGCACGACAGTAGCAATAAGCGTGTGCCAGGATGGTGCTGCCGCTGCTGGAGTACTGGTTACTATTCGTGTTTTTCTAGTTCTGCTAATACGTATCGATAAAACAAATATTGTACTACACTAATTTTGACACTTAAAATTCCACCTTAAAAGTAATTTTGTTTGTAATGGGAAAAAAACACGCACTTTCCCTTGACACTGGAAATTTTGTTTGTAATGGGAAACAAACACGCACTTTCCCTTGACACTGGTTGTTGCATGAAGACATGATTAGTACACTACTGGCCATTAAAATTACTACACCAAGAAGAAATGCAGATGATAAACCGGTATTCATTGGACAAATATATTATACTAGAACTGACATGTGATTACATTTTCACGCAATTTGGGCGCATAGATCCGGAGAAATCAGTACCCAGAACAACCACCTCTGGCCGTAATAACGGCCTTGATACGCCTGGGAATTGAGTCAAACAGAGCTTGGATGGCGTGTACAGGTACAGCTGCCTATGCAGCTTCAACACGATACCACAGTTCATCAAGAGTAGTGACTGGCGTATTGTGACGAGCCATTTGCTCGGCCACCATTGACCAGACGTTTTCAATTGGTGAGAGATCTGGAGAATGTGCTGGCCAGGGCAGGAGTTGAACATTTTCTGTATCCAGAAAGGTCCGTACAGGACCTGCAACATGCGGTCGTGCATTATCCTGCTGAAAGGTAGGGTTTCGCAGGGATCGAATGAAGGGTAGAGCCGGGGTCGTAACACATCTGAAATGTAACATCCACTGTTCAAAGTTCCGTCAATGCGAACAAGAGGTGACCGAGACGTGTAACCAATGGCACCCCATACCATCACGCCGGGTGATACGCCAGTATGGCGATGACGAATACACGCTTCCAATGTGTGTTCAACGCGATGTCGCCAAACACGGATGCGACTATCATGATGCTGTAAACAGAACATGGATTCATCCGAAAAATGACGTTTTGCCATTCGTGCACCCAGGTTCGTCGTTGAGTACACCATCGCGGGCGCTCCTGTCTGTGATGCAACGTCAAGGGTAACCGCAGCCATGGTCTCCGAGCTGATAGTCCATGCTGCTGCAAACGTCGTCGATCTATTCGTGCAGATGGTTGTTGTCTTGCAAACGTCCCCATCTGTTGACTCAGCGAACGAGACGTGGCTGCACGATCCGTTACAGCCATGCGGATAAGATGCCTGTCATCTCGACTGCTAGTGATACGAGGCCATTGGGATCCAGCACGGCGTTTCTTATTACCCTCCTGAACCCACCGATTCCATATTCTGCTAACAGTGATTCGACCTCGACCAACGCGAGCAGCAATGTCGCGATACGATAAAACGCAATCGCGATAGGCTACAATCTGAACTTTATCAAAGTCGGAAACGTGATGGTACGCGTTTCTCCTCCTTACACGAGGCATCACAACAACGTTTCACCAGGCAACGCCGGTCAACTGCTGTTTGTGTATGAGAAATCGATCGGAAACTTTCCTCATGTCAGCACGTCGTAGGTGTCGCCACCGGCGCCAACCTTGTGTGAATGCGCTGAAAAGCTAATCATTTGCATATCACAGCATCTTCTTCCTGTCCGTTAATTTCGCGTCTGTAGCGCGTCGTCTTCGTGGTGTAGCAATTTTAATGGCCAGTATTGTGTTTGTTTGGGCTGACTCCAGCTACACATTACAGGAAGGAAACTGCAAATATCTTCCGAAACGCCAGAGAAAATGTGCCTGCTGTCTCTTAGGAGGGACTATGTGCTTGACGAAAGAAGTGCTCAGAAGGTGAGGAGGAAAAACATGAAACTCACAGGTCAAGAGGATATGCGCTATTATTACAGCTATTACAAAATCGACTCAAATTTACAGTATGTGCCCATTTATCAGTTTTACGATGCACCCCTCTGGCCTGGAGGTATGCAATGATCAAAGCCATCGTATCTTCTCCTGAGGTAAGCTGGACCACAGCTGTTATAAATGGTCCTTAATACCCTGCATTCTGGCAGTGGAATGAAATTGACGCCTGAGCTGTTCAGAGACATATTTTATTGGGGTAGGTCTGGGGATCTTGCTGGCACGAGAGTGCCTCAACGTAAGGCAGACAGTTCATAGCGATACGTACCATTTGTGGAAGAGCATTGTCAAGTTGATAAGCGGCACCACAATACTGTCACATGAGAGGGTGTGCCGTCGTCTTAGGTCCCTGAAGCACTAGAAGCTGTGTTCTGAAGTAATACCTGATGGCTCCCCACACCATGACGCCTGGACTAACACCGCTGTGCCTCTCCAAAACATTGGACGAATGAGAGCTTCCCCCAGGTCGCCGCCATACTAGCCAACAAGGGCATCTGGGGTAGGGCAAAACCGTGATTCATTACTGAACACAGTCCGGCGTCATTCATCAGCAGTCCATGTTTCCCAGTCATACCACTGCTCCAACCACAGCTGTTCGTGTTATGGAGTTAACAGCAGTCTACACATGTGGTGGTATTTCCCTTGTCTGGCTGCTGTTAGTCTCCATCCAATGGTGTGGGATGATACAAAAAGTTACAGGAGTCCATTACTTATTCCTGAATGACAGGTGCAGATGTGAAGAAATGGTGATGTGTTTGGGGCACTGTACGGCCATCATCCCTTGTGGTGGGCAGATGTGATTGGCCAGAACCTTGACAAACAATACTCCAGCCTTAAAGTTCAAATGTTGTGCAACATTGAGCTGCTGTCATCCCCAGATGCCCCACAAATCTAGACATTGCACAGGTCGACTACATGGCCAAATGGAGGCCCGCATTGAGCTCCCCCTCAAACTCTGTCAGGTGCAGGTAACACTGTGTTGCACAGGTCCATGACATCATATCTTTTACAGTGATCACTCAACATTAGACACTATTATGCTCTTTATATATCGTAACAGGTCTGGTAACAACAGTAAACATAAACAACACCATTGCACTCTACTGTCCATTCGACCTGTCAGAAAGAATTACAACTCTACTCATTTAGATACCGCCCGATGGCATGTACATGTACTCGTACAAAGTTGCATTGACATCTGACTGTGGCTTCTGGATGCTTCGGTCTTCTGTCAGGCAGTGGATATAAAAACAATTTTAGAGAAATGTTCTTTGTGGTTGGGATGTTGAAAACCTTCCTTCCCACCCCCTACTCCTCCTCACCACCTTATGGATGTGAACCCAAGCTGAACTACCCAATAAGGTTTTGCGTCATCTGCAAACATGTGTGAGGATCACTCAAAAGGGGGGGGGGGCAAGGAAAAAAAAATTAGTCTTCCGAAACAAGGCAATAACCAAATTAAAGGTAGCCTACTCATTTGTCAAATCACAATCTGCTGCTGTGCAACATCTAATGTTTTACTGCTTCATTGTAACGAGCTTGGATCCTCCATGGCGTACTGGCCACAAGGTGGTCAAGGTGTTGCTGCAGACTTTGACCATTCTGAGGTCTTTCAGTGCGTGAGGTGGTTTTGAGCGATGATGCACTGAAGTTTCGTCTGTTCCAAGGACGCTCTGTCGGGTTAATATCAGCAGATAGCAAACCTGTAGTCGAAACGTTCACTGTAAAGGAGATCATGTCCCAGTAGTGCGCATCCCTCAGATCATAGATAGGGTTGAGGAGAGCATGACATCGGTATGTGGTACTGCCCCAGAAGCTGAAAGCCACCGCCTCACTGACACTGTGAAACAGTGTGCCTAACATGTGCATTGTTACGTGGCCTAGTCCGTGCTCTTATACAAAAATCATCAGCCATCGAACAAATCCTGTACTCAATGGCTAAGAAGAGTACCTGGAGTCAGTTATTCAGTTTCCATTCAAGAATGTTCCCTTGCCCACCTTCCTCGCAATCAGTGCTGGAGCATTTGTACTGTTGTTCATAATAGATGCCTAGAGCCCAAATCGATGGGGGCAGATGGATGTATGTTGTTTTGCTCAAGACACCTTTCCCAATTGCCTCCAAAATTCAGCGTGCTGTTGTGTTAGATTCTCTCCTGGGTTTCTATGAGCCATAATTCGTAGACAACAACCAGCATGTTGTTGGACTTGGGAGACATACTACAAAGCAGACGTTCCGTGTTTTGTGTACTGAACGTTCGAATGACGTCATTGTCGTATACACCAATTTGCCCGGGCGCTGATAACCTCGCTGTTGTGCGCCCTAAAACACTAATAATCATCATCATCATCACCAATTTGACGAGCGACAAGCTGGTTGCAGCATTGTGGCTGTTTGGACAGCATCAGGCAGAGTAGGCCAAGTGCAACAATAAGGTACCACAGTGGTAAAACAGCCGTTTGCACATCACCAGGCCACGGATTTGTTGTTCCAAGCACAGCTGGAAACAGTGTGTTGGTATGGCAAGTGGGCTGTGGCCGAGTATAAATAACAATTACTTTCGGCAGCAGTCCAGCATCGCCTCCAGGGATGAGAGGGCCTCGCTGGACGACCGAGTGATCCGGGACAGCATGCCGCTGCTACAAGTTCGAGCCTCCATCGCAGCTCCATCTGCTAGTGCCAAGTTCTCCTCCTCCGTTCCACTGGCGGGCTGCCTCCTCGCCCTCTCCAGCAGCGGTCAGAGTCCTGTCCTGGAGGGCAGTTCCATGCTAGTATGGAAACGTACGCTCCACATTCCGTCACTTGCTGGGATGAGTTCCACTGCTGGAGGCTGGCAATCTCTGCAAGCAACTCAGCAGTCTTCAGCTCCACTGGCTATGACCGCGAGTGGTCATGTTCCACTAACAGGGCTGCACACCACTGCATAAGTTTATGTAGTAACCATTCCAACCTCACAGCACGGTAGCCGTCAGCATGCCCTGTCATGCTCCAATCCCTGCAAGGAGGTGTGGCCGCCGTCTATAGTGTAGTCGAATAAGCGGTAGTATAATGTATTACTTTAGATGCTGTCTGTCTATGAGTACCACAGCTTGCTCCCACGACTTTGCCACACCACCACGGCCTAACGTTGCACAAAAGTTGTCCTACACTCTCGGACCACTTCAGTACAATGACAACGTGTGGTCAATCTCAGTTTAAAATGATCCTTCGTGGCCAGCTGGTAGACTGGACAGTCTACAGAAGCCACATCGTCCCATTCACGATTAGAGGCACAGCAAACACCACTGAGCTGCTCTGAGATTGCAGATATACTTTTAGCTTCCTTAGACAGACAGCTGTAAAAAGTGATTTATTATTGTCAAAAGTCTTGGAAGATATGTTTCCGATAAAAAGTATCACAAAATGTCAGAAACTGAACAAATCATGAAGATTGCGAAAATTTAGTTGAGCAGCATTTTTCCTGTTCCTAACTCAAGAACGCGCCGATGTCTGCCAGGGATATCGGCTGGGTGGTTATAATTAAAGTGCAGCTATTCACAGAGATCCACTGTGAGCTGTAATTATGATAGAGCAGCGAAATTAGGTAGATATGCTAATGTGTTAATGTGGAACCCATTTACACTGGAAAAAAATAGTTCCAATTTTGTCCACCAGGTGCAAATCTGGCCCTGTACAGCATCTCATCGATGTCTTCGGTGCTCATATTGAACAAATTGTCTAAGCGACGGTTAATAATAAAATCAATATTATGCCTTTCTCACTTGTTTGACCTTTTCTGCCCACGTCCCTTTCCTAGCTCGCTATACAGAGTGAAGAAAAATTAGCACACTTGGACTTCGCAGCGCGAGTCCTCACATACTAGCAATACAAAAATGTTCAAACAACTTCGGGAATTCAGCCAGGTATTATGTACAGCGACCGCCGATATTTCGGCTGGACTACACCCCGCCATTTTCCAAATGGAGTGTACTCCCGCCGAAATATCGGCGGTCGCTGTAAATATTACCTGGCTGAATTCCCGTACGTTGTTTGAAAATTGTATACGCCAGGAGAAACTCAGGTCTCACAATACAAAAATGTCTCTCACAGTCCGCAGCTCGTGGTCGTGCGGTAGCGTTCTCGCTTCCCGCGCCCGGGTTCCCGGGTTCGATTCCCGGCGGGGTCAGGGATTTTCTCTGCCTCGTGATGACTGGGTGTTGTGTGCTGTCCTTAGGTTAGTTAGGTTTAAGTAGTTCTAAGTTCTAGGGGACTGATGACCATAGATGTTAAGTTCCATAGTGCTCAGAGCCATTTGATTTTTTTTGTCTCTCACAAAAGTTCGTCCTGCGCATATTTCGGGTAGTAAATGGACGTTGAAGACTGGCAATCTGGCAACACTGTAATCTCATGTATGTATCTGTCAGCATGCAGCAGTAGTGCAGCGCAGCTGGTGCGGAGGATAGCGTTTTGGGTTAGCATGCAAGAGGTCGAGAGCTTATTTGTTTACGTTTGCCAAATGTAGTCTGCTTGTTACCGTATCTGGCGTCTTAATCGTCATATAGCGATTAAGCGTGTCGTCTACAAACCATTTGTAGTTACATACTACGAACACAAAAATGGAAGTACACTCGTTTTCATTGGTCAGCTTTTAAAGAAGCCTTTTGCACATCGTGAATGCGAATTGTTTCGCATCACTGCGTCTTCTAGATTCCAAACTTGTTTTGTGTGTACCCTCCCCCAATGGTCCCATCGATTAATACAAGCTGTTAATCTTGCCACGTTCAGGTCCATTACATTTCGTTAGGGCCTTGCGTCACCAGCAGGACTAGCAACGTGCTTTGCAAATAATTTCGATGGGATCATTGGAGAATGGTTCACAAGAAGCAGGTTTGGAATCTAGTAGATGCAGTGCTGTGAAACAATTCGCGTCCAAGACGCTGACCAATGAAAATGATTCTACCTCGTTTTCTGTGTTCGTCATACGTAACTGCAAACGTTTTGTAAAAGACCCACTGCAGACGCCGTATGATGACAAAGACGCGAGATATCGTACCACACAGACCATATTTAGCAAATAAAATAAATACGCCTCAACCCAAAATCGAACCCCGGATCTCCCACATGCTAACCCAAATCGCTATCCACAACACAGCACTACGCTACTGCTACAGTCTCACAAAGTTAGTTAGCATACGTGTTGTGGTATCGATAGCTACGATGCCACGGCGTGGGTGCAAGTTCGTATGTTGGCACTACAGCACCGACACCGACGACAGCGCCCTCTAGCCGGCGCTGTTCAGCTCTACGAGCGCCGCTGCAGATTCTACCCATTTGATTCCGAGAAGACGACCTAGCAACATTGTTTCTACTTCATAGGGGGCTAGCGTTACTGACTTTGTTACTTCTGTAATAGTTTGTCCAACTATTAGTAGCTGTCACATTTGATGAACGGCTTCGCACGTACGTGCTCAACTGTACGCTAAGTTAAGTAAAAGAGTTATAACCTAAAAAGCTGCACCGAGAATCTTACCTCACCTGCTGCTACTCACTTCCTACATTCGGCCTACCCAATCAGCTTACAGGAGCAGACCTACGCGCCGCCTTCCAGACGGGATACAAAACATGTGATTAAAGCGTTGCCAGATTGCCAATCTTTAAGGTCCATTTACTGCCCAAAATATGCTCAGGAGGAAATTTTGTGAGAGACATTGCTAGTATGTAAGGAATAGCGCTGCGAAGTCCGAGTGCATATCTACCAAGCTTCGCTGCCATACACTGTGGATCTCTATGAGTAGCTGTAGTTTAATTATAACTACCCGGTATTATGTCCTTGTGGGTATCCACTCAAAAAATATTGAAAAACATAACTGGACGGTCATGTATGAATACTTAACGAAAAGCTAACCAGTTTTGAACTGTATATAACTCATTGACAGGCAACACGTTATCCTTGGATGGCCATCCGCAGACGCAGAAGCAATTTCGGGTGTGCTCCAGAGAAGCGTGAGAAGGCCGTTACTGTTTATGCTGTAACAGTTTAATGGCTTAACGGATGTGTTCATCGTTAACTAAGACCTTTTGAAGATGATACAATTGTCTATGAGAAAGCATAAACATTTATAATGCCCAGAAATATCTTGACAAAATAAAACCGTGCCTTAAGTTTAGCGAAAAACTATCTACAAAATTCGAAGAATAACTTTTGAAGATGGCACGTACACTATCTGGTTATAAAATATACGGACGCATGTTAGTGCACATTAATGTGGAACGGAACACTATATAGCTGTTGGATGAATTATGACTTAAATTTAAAAAAATTACATTTTGTCTGACATAATGAATTCACGTTAGTCTTCGCTTTGATTTGTGTTACTCTGTGATTGGAAACTTCGAGAACTTCTTTCTTTCCGGTTCTCTTTCTTGAAAACGAGTATCTGCCTATTCCTCAACTGCAGAGAACGCTTTAGTAGCGATTTCTAAGAAACATAGAAGTATTTGTTTTGGACTACTCTCTGTGAGACATGGGAATAGTATTCGGGAGGACGGCGGTTCAGATCCTTGCCCTGCGCTTGAGACTTAAGCTTTTCATGATTTCTCCAAGTCACTTAAAGTAAATCCTGCGGTGATTATTTTGAAAAGCACTCGTCCAATTTGTTTTCCCACCCTAATATTCCTTCATTCTGCGAAATCAAACTAAAACAATCTTGCAATTGTTGTAAATTACAGCTGATCGTCCACTGGGAGTAAAGATCATGGCTAAGACTGATGTATTGGGAATCTTCTGTTTCCGCAGCGTATTGAGTAACCCATGACCTTTCGTGCACCCGGCCGGATGTAGTTAACTTAGTTTGCTTTTGAAGGACAAGGCCCTCACGACATAAAACATTTCTGCACGTAATCCATACTGCGCACTCTGAATGAGCTTCATGGGAAGGCGTTCTCTTTAAACTCTTTCGTTGGAGATTAAAATGACGCGCTGGATAGAGCATCGAAGAAAGAGTAGCCTTTGTTGCCACTTCTACATCTGCATCTACACACTGCAAGCCACATATTCCTAAACAGCACGTCAATTTTATGCAGCTCGGAAACGATTAGTGGTGGAACACTGCTACTAGAGCTCATGAGTCCATATACCGGCATTTGGATCCAGTCGTAAAAGATTTGTAGTCTGTTAGCGACATTTCAGCGGCATGTCTGATGAAATTGCTTCTACGTTTTGAATTCCCAGTTCGCGGAAGACCTCAGCATGCTAGCAGAGCGTGTTACGTAGCTCTCCACTCTCATCCAAGAAAGCGCTGTTATACACATCAAAAAAAGTTTTGCACCACCTCGATTCCGAGAGTTCCGGAACCTGTATAGAAAATTGCAATAGAGATCAATATAAACATCATTTCTACCCTTTTTATTGCTCATGAAAACCACACATTGCATGTTGTACCACCATACAGCGAGACCTTCAGAGGTGTTGGTCCAGACTGCTGTACACACCGGTACCTCTAATACCCAGTAGCACGTCCTTCTGCATTGATGCATACTATCCACAAGTTCATCAAGGCACTGTTGGTCGATATTGTCCCAAACCTCAACGGTGATTCGGCGTCGATCCCTCACAGTGGATGGTGGGTCACGTCGTAAATAAACAGCCCTTTTCAATCTATCCCAGGCATGTTCGATAGGGTTCATGTCTGGACAACATGCTGGACACTCTAGTCGAGCGATGTCGTTATCCTGAAGGAAGTCATTCACAAGATGTGCACGATGGGGGCACGAATTGTCGTCCATGAAGACGAACGCCTCGCCAATATGCTGCCGATGTGGTTGCACTATCGGTCGGAGGATGGCATTCATGTATCGTACAGCCGTTACGGCGCCTTTCATGACCACCAGCGGCTTACGTCTGCCCCACATAATGCCACCCCAAAACATCAGGGACCCTCCACCTTGCTGCACTCGCTGGACAGTGTGTCTAAGGCGTTCAGCCTGACCGGGTTGCCTCCAAACACGTCTCCGACGATTGTCTAGTTGAAGGCATATGCGACACTCCCCGGTGAAGAGAACGTAATGCCTATCCTGAGCGGTCCATTCGTATCCTGAGCGGTCCATTCGGAATGTTGTTTGGCCCATCTGTACCGCGCTGCATGGTGTCGTGGATGCAAAGATGGACCTCTCCATAGACGTCGGAGTGAAGTTGCGCATCATACAGCTTATTGAGCACAGTTTGAGTCGTAACATGACGTCCTTTGGCTGTACGAAAAGCATTATTCAACATGGTGGTGTTACTGTCAGGGTTCCTCCGAGCCATAATCCGTAGGTAGCGGTCATCCACTGCAGTAGTAGCCCTTGGGCGGCCTGAGCGAGGCATGTCATCGACAGTTCTTGTCTCTCTGTATCTGCTCCATGTCCGATCAACGTCGCTTTGGTTCACTCCGAGACGCCTGGACACTTCATCTACATCTACATCTACATTTATACTCCGCAAGCCACCCAACGGCGTGTGGCGGAGGGCACTTTACGTGCCACTGTCATTATCTCCCTTTTCTGTTCCAGTCGCGTATGGTTCGCGGGAAGAACGACTGTCTGAAAGCCTCCGTGCGCGCTCGAATCTCTCTCATTTTACATTCGTGATCTCCTCGGGAGGTATAAGTAGGGGGAAGCAATATATTCGATACCACATCCAGAAACGCACCCTCTCGAAACCTGGCGAGCAAGCTACACCGCGATGCAGAGTGCCTCTCTTGCAGAATCTGCCACTTGATTTTGCTAGACATCTCCCGTAACGCTATCACGGTTACCAAATAACCCTGTGACGAAACGCACCGCTCTTCTTTGGATCTTCTCTATCTCCTCCGTCAACCCGATCTGGTACGGATCCCACACTGATGAGCAATACTCAAGTATAGGTCGAACGAGTGCTTTGTAAGCCACCTCCTTTGTTGATGGACTACACCTACATGGTACCCGCCTTACCAACAATTAACACTTCTCTTGTTGAGAGCCCTTCCTGGCACAAAGTAACAATGCGGACGCGATCGAATCCCGGTATTGACCGTCTAGGCATAGCTGAACTACAGAAAACACGAACCGTGTACATCCTTCCTGGTGGAATGACTGGAACTGATCGGCTGTCGGACTCTCTCCATCTAATAGGCGGTGCTCATGCATGGTTGTTTACATCTTTGGGCCGGTTTAGTGACATCTCTGAACAGTCATATGGACTGTGTCTGTGATACAATATCCACAGTCAATGTCTCTCTTCTGGAGATCTGGGAACCGGAGTGATGCAAAACTTTTTTTTGATATGTATATTCTCAAATACCACGTCAATTACTGTACTTATACTAACCTTTCTTGGTCTGTTACATCGTTAACGACAAAATAGTTGTATTTCCATTAGCCGTAAGGGTGTTTATTAACATTCTATCGAACAAATGGCCCTTTGAAACGCAGCACCAATTCGTTAAAATGGGGAATGCCCTGGCTGTGACATCGTTATCGTACAGGTTTCCCAAATCAGGATTTTGCCATCATCTCGAGCGTCGTATAAAACGCTAAATTTTGCACTGACGCTTAGTGCTAAATCCTAACATACCGAGCAGTACCACAACTTCAACAAGAATACAGGAAGGAACAGATCTTTATGGAACTGAAGGAAATACTGGCCTATAACGCAACATTTTCTATGTGGATCACCTAAACATTAAATCAATAAGACCACAGGCACTGGCCAAATTCTTTATATGGTAATCTTCTCCTGATTTCCAGTCATGCAGGCGTTGGCACGATAGGTTATTGTGAAGCCTATTTCTCTTGGAGCACTTTTCTCTCGAAGTAACATCGTGGTCTAATTAGGCTATAGACGACAAATGGCTGACAACAGTAACTACCGTAAAATATGTAATAGTAACCAGCGAAGCAATCTAAACTCGAATTATCAAGGTTGTAGGAAAAGCAGATGCCAGGCTGACAGTCATTAGAAGAATTTTAAGGAATGTCTTTTACTTAGAATAAAAGTGGATTACAAAACATTCATTCGACTGCCTGAATGCGACTGAGTATTGCGCAATAATATTGACCGTCTGGGAGCGGTATCGGGCAATTCCTGCGGAGAATTTGTGATTTTGAACATACAGACAAGTGATACAGCGAAGCCATATGAATACATCAGGAAAGAAAGATGAAATGAATCATCTGTTAAAGTGCATCGAAGGGAGTAGTTTGGTTACATGTGTAACACTTATCCAGTAATGAGCTGTATAAACATTTGACAAAAGTGTTCAAGTGCAGCTACTATCGATATAAACCCGTCCAGGCGATAGCAGCGTCCCCTGGCGAGGAATGACTGCTAGTCAGACATACGCACGGTGCATGTAGTATTAGTGAGCGTGCTGTCCTTGTGTAGAATGGGGAATGCGCGCGATCTGCCTGAGTTTGACCTAAGGCAGATTGTCATGGCCCAGAGGCTTTGCACGAGAATTTCGGAAACTGCACCACTTGTCGGGTGTTAGAGGAGTGCCGTAGTGAGTGTCTTCAATACGTGGCGAAACCAAGGTGAAATCACGTCCAGACTTCGTGGGGTTGGTGACCACCCCCATTAGAAATGTCGCACGTCGTAATCCGGGCAGACTGGTGAAAAGCATAGGCGGCTAAATGAGGCGGAACTAACATCAGACTTAAATGCTGGGCAGAGTACAAGTGTGCCTGAATACACAGTGAACCGAACGTTCCTACAGATGTCCTTCCGCAGCTGACGACCCGTGCATGTGCCAATGTTAACACCATGTAATCAGCAGCTACGACTGAAATGGGCACCTGATCATCGGCACTGGAACTTAGTGCAGACACAGGGCATTGCATGGTCTGATGAATCCCGATAGCTTCTTTATCACGCTGATGGGAGAACGCAAATCCGTCTTCTTCATCAGAACAGCTTCTTGACGCCTGTCTTGCGGAACGGAGACAAGCTGGCGGCGGCTCCCTTATGCTCTGGGGAACATTAACGCCGGCATTCATTGATCCAGTTGAACTTGTGCAAGGCAGCCTAACGGCCAAGGAGTATCGTACACTGATTGCAGACCACGTACACCCCTTCACGACTATCATATTTCCTGAAGGCAGTGGCATTTTTCAACAAGATAAAGCGCCATGTCACAATGCCAGGAGTGTGATGGAGTAGTTCGAGGAACACAGTGGCGGGTTCCAATTGATTTGCTGACTTCCCCGCGCAACTCGCTAGATTTGAGCCCGATCGACTGCATATGGGATATGATTGAACGTGGCGTCAGGGTTCATCGATCCCCTCCCCGGAGTTTACGGGAACTGAGTAACTTGTGTGTGCAGGTGTGTTGCCATCTCCCTCCAGCGACCTACCAAGGCCTCATTGCTTCCATGCTAGGACACGTTGTCGCTTTTACCCGTACCAAAGGTGGGCATGCTGGCTGTTAGGTAGGTGGCCATTATGTTCTGGATGATCAGTATACTTATTCAGTATTGCTAGTAACATTTAAGTGCAGCAAAATACTTATTCAGTAAACAGCTGTAGATACATTTGACAAAAGTGTTTAAGTGCAGGAAAATAACACTGCAACTGCTTATTTGTTCTTTTCAGAAGCGTAGAATTATTTACTGCAGAAATACATAGCAGCACTACCTACCGATACTTTACATAAATGTGTCTTACTCTTTTTCGAGTGTACATATCGCTTTCAGCAATCCTACAAGTATATGAACAGTATCTTTACCGTGGACATGAGGTTTAACGAAGTTGAACAGTTTGTTGAAAACTTCCTCGTTCATGTTTATATTGCCACGTGTAGAGCACCTTCCAATCCACTTTTTCGTCCCATCGTCTCCACCTCTTGGTTTTTTTCAGCATGAAGCGATTGCAATCGCAGCACAGGGCCTACATATTTGCTGCGACGACAGAGTTCTAACTGAAGTGTCCAGGGCATGAATACTGGGCAATAATACGTGCCGTTCTTGGCCTCCCATTTCGCGCAGTGATTGTCACAATATTATTACTCAAGAAATATTGAGAGAATGAGGGCCCCTTGACGGAGAAACTCATTAAACTCCAGCCACAAACGCTACAAGAAAGGTCTACTGTTCAAACGCCAAGAGAATACGTTCCGAGAACAGTTGGGCAACAGCCGCCACTTTAAAAGAGTAAACTGGTCGCTTTGGAGCACTGCACATGGTGTAGAACTGGTACAAGGGTGTCACGTGACGTGTCACCTCTGACGTAGATCATGCCAGTGAAGCTGTGTGTGCGTGGCAGTCGGTTGTATGATAACTGGCGCAGTACGATCGTTCGATGTGCGGACGTGACAGAATGGCAGAAAGGCGCTATCGTGTTTGGCTGTTCCCATGACGACATCGTCAACGAAGTCGCATCATTTTTTGTTGGCTTATCAACGCGTACTGTCGAAGATGTCTACATGAAATGGTGTACTACTCGTAGGCATATGGCATAGCTTAAGAAGAGTGTTCGTAAAAATAGGCTAACCGACAGGGATTGGAGTCTAGTGTCAGATCTTGTTAATGACAGTTGGTTTCGAGCCCTACGGGAACCGCTGATGTCAGTGTATGCAGGTCCATCTCACACAGCGTCCGAGCGAATACTTCGGGAACTACATGCAATGGACGTCTGGAGTCGGATACCTCGTAAAAGATCGTTCACATACAGCTGCACGTCTTAAAAAAAAAATGGTTCAAATGGCTCTGAGCACTATGGGACTCAACTGCTGAGGTCATTAGTCCCCTAGAACTTAGAACCAGTTAAACCTAACTAACCTAAGGACATCACAAACATCCATGCCCGAGGCAGGATTCGAACCTGCGACCGTAGCGGTCTTGCGGTTCCAGACTGCAGCGCCTTTAACCGCACGGCCACTTCGGCCGGCTGCACGTCTTCAGTGAGTCAACAACAAACTGGGCAGTAGCTGGTTGGGAGCGTATAGTGTGGTCTAACGAAATATGATATTGCCTCTTTTCAAATAATGAAAGGTGGGAGGATGGGGGGGGGGGGGGGAGGAGGGGACGTGCACCGATACCCCAATGATGCGTTTAACTCGCGATGGGTGGAGGGTGTAGCGCCGGTTCTGTGATGTTTTGGGGGAGTTTGTCGTACCAAGACTTGGTCCCACACATTCTGATTGCCGTTAACGTGAATGGCAACGTTCTCGTGACAAAGTGTTGCCCTTTCTTCTACATATTCGTGACGACTCCGCTGCGGACATTCCAGCCTTGGAAGACATCAACAGGCGTGTTTACAGGTCTGTCCCATACATTCCTGGTTTGACGAACACTCAGGTGCCTTACTGCAGTCGACTGGTCTGCTAAATCATCCGATCTTTATTCCATAGAAAATGTCTGGGTTACTTTGCAACAGCGAGTGAAACGTATCAATCATCATCCCCGCAATTTGTTAACTCTATGGAGTCTAATCAGCAATGAGTGGTTTCAGCTGGATGGGGCATACCCGAAGAAATTCGTGGACGCTCTTCCCTGCGAAATGAGGCCATTATCTAGGCGGTGTTAACGCGGTGTCTGTGTCGTGTCTCCCCAGGGAGTGGTTGATTATTTTGTACTGTGTGCTTATTAACTACCACGATTCGAGTTCCTCTGCTTTGTGTTGGGCTAGTAGCAAACAAGCTATTGTGTTTGCATCTATTGTCCAGAAAATACGTGGTCCAGTCACATGAATGTGACCACCGTCTATGGACGACGTCAATTGCAATAACCACTAGCAGGCCACCCGCTGGAAATACGCTTACCTTTTGAATAGGACGGGCATATCTCCTGTAGCGGGAGAAAACAGGCAGTGTGATATTGCAAATCCAACGTAGATTTCGGATGGAATTACAATTACTGTCTGATGTAAGTGGTTCTCATCGAAAGCGCTTATGTGTGTCGTACTTGAGTATTCTCTAACACAAGAGGTGCAAAGCCAATGTTTGCCATTCTGACTACTGCATTTAGAGAAACTCGTCCACATGTGTAGTGACTGGGAAAGTGTAGCATCTATACAAGCCAAGGGTTCTGAAGTCTGGCAAATTCTAAAAAAAATATGAAACTTAGTTCTTACGAATGATGTGACTGGGCCACGTTCCCCCGGAACAATGCGGAATATACGTGCTTTCTCGGCACGATCCTTGCACTGGATGGAAACAGAATGGAAAGCATCTCTTCCGACGATCACAGTAGGCGCTGTCGTTCGTGTTCAGGGAAAGCTGAAGTGATGTGATTATGTTTCATCAATATTATATTGCTCGGTTACGGTTTGCCTGGCCGCTTAGGAAGCCGTTATTCATGTACAAGAGAGATATTTATCACTGCCCAAGAAACGAAAATGAACGCTCTCTCTCTCTCTCTCTCTCTCTCTCTCTCTCTCTCTCTCTGTGTGTGTGTGTGTGTGTGTGTGTGTGTGTGTGTATGTTTGTGTGTGTGTGTGTGTGTGTGTGTGTGTGTGTGTGTGTGTGTGTGTGTGTCTGTCTGTCTGTCTGTCCCTCCAAATCAGCGCGCGCGGGGAGGGAGAGAGAGAGGGTTTTTTTTTAAAGTCTTAACAAATGCAAAATATGATCCAGGAATGAAGGTAAACTATTTATGAGAATGCGCTGGAGTAACTGGGTAACAGGAATTCTGTTCTTTTCTATCGATAGTCGTTTATGTGGTGAATTAAAAATAGTAAATAATTAACAGCAGTGAAACGTCTGCAATATTTTGCCCTGTTTTAATGTGGTTGGAGAGTTTCTCTAATATAGCTAATTCTGTCGATTCGTTTTAGTTAAAGGAATATTTTGTGTAGAAAATTATAAAATCGTTTTGTATATTACATGAACAGAGGTCGACGCTTTCTGTCTATGCTTCTGGCCATGCAGCTGGGAGGATGCAAGCGGTGTTGATAAAGGTTGGAGAACACGTCGTAAAGGACTTCACGTGCCGCGATATAACAAAAACGAACTATGGGTACTAAAAGTTTTCCAGGAACGAAATGTTTATAATGTTTATGTTACGCTACACCACCTATTTCCCGTTTTCATAGGAGCTGCCGTAGGATAGATGTTTTTGCTACTTATGTACTTTTAATTAGCGCTGATTATGACGTAGTTTCGAGAGAAGAATGTGTTAAGCGATAAGACATAAGCACTGGGCTCAACGGAACAAGTAGTCCCACACAAAGCAGAAGCTGTCGATAAAAATGAAATAAAAACTACTTTTATTGCGTCATTCTCTGTGAAACTGTTGCATTTGGTGCCAAATGTCTTCCTCCCATCATATGTACATGCATTTATGACTTGTACAATAGCTTACAATAACTGCAATTTTATGTCCACTTTATCGCGGCTAACACTTAAAAAGAAACTAACAAATTTCAAATGGTTCAAATGGCCCTGAGCACAATGGGACTCAACTGCTGAGGTCATTAGTCCCCTAGAACTTAGAACTAATTAAACCTAACTAACCTAAGGACATCACAAACATCCATGCCCGAGGCAGGATTCGAACCGGCGACCGTAGCGGTCTTGCGGTTCCAGACTGCAGCTCCTTTAACTAACAAATTTCCTTAGTTGTTTTTGTTGCAATATGAAGAAAAATGTATGCTTCAATATTATTGTAACCGATTTGTTCCATCACAATTATTTACTTTCTTTTCCGTTTATTTTGATTTTTAGAGATCCGCACCTCAATCAGTAAAAACGGAACCATTATAGGATCACTTTGTTGTCATCTGTCTGTCTGTCCGACTAGTAAAGACCCTTTTCCTCAGGAACGGGTAAATGTATTAAGTTGAAATTTGTGTCATATACTTAAGTGTATGTTCCCTTGGCGGAGCAATAAAACTGAAGCTTCTAAGTCAATGCAATCAAAAAATACGCCCATTTATGTCACATATTTTGATACTCGCAAGTAACTCATCAAACCTATAGGGTACATCCCGTTGGCGTAGAATTATAGAATTAGGCAAGGAGCAAGGTTTCACAATACAAGTACACGAAAAAGTCCGGAAGCTGTTAATCTGATATTATCTCACACGGAAAAAATTTTCATTTGTTAACATAACGTGCAACCATAAGTTATCGAAACATCTTCTATGCGATTTCGTTGCCTTCATATTCACCGCCTGCCTGAATCGAAATACTGTACCCTAATAATAGCTCCATTCGTGCTGAAAAGTTGATTTTTTTGTTTTTGCGAAACACGTTATCCATTTACTCCATTTCAACACGTGGACTTTATGATATAATTTCATAATCGATTATTGATTACTGAAGAAAAGTCAATCGTGACACTTAGCAATAGACTCCTTGGCCCTATCTAAACTGATATTACTTAAATTCTATTTTTTAAGCAGAAGACATGTTTATAACGACAACACAACATTGTTGATTGTTTACTGATTCCATAGATATTATACGATCCTTATGAAACTGTACTTTGTGGTTCCTGTAAGAAATTCATGTTACGAATGTTGAAAACAGTTAAATTCATCGTCCCATATTTTGGGACCATGAACTGATTATTTACAAAACTAAAGACTATTAAGGATAGCAGACGTCAAAGGGGACATACTCATTCGGTTAATTCGAAAATTGTCTCACATATTAATGGAGAAAGTTATGACGCAGTATTGAAATTCCATCAAAAAACTCTTCACAAAAGTACCGTTCATTCGACTAATGCTAGAGGAGGAAAGATCATGTTTTACAAATACAATTGTAACTCAAACGCATTACGTTAATTAATGTTAATAAAATATTTGTCACAATATTAAATTCTCCAAAACATCGGAAATATTACAGACTCCTAAAGCCTAAGACTAGTCTTAGAACCAGCACAAAAATTCCTCTAAGATGAGATATTTTACTCCTCATTTCACAGTCCTTTTGAAATTTCTTAAAAATTATATTTATTTTATTTTGACAGGTTGGCGGAATGGGTTGGTAAAGGAATACTTGACTGAAATGTGGTAGCTACCACATTTGTACACTTTACTATTAATTTAAAATACAAAGAAAGAAACTCATTTTTAGTTAAAACTATTATAAATTAAAATAGTGCTATCAAATGGCTCTGAGCACTATGGGACTTAACTGCTGTGGTCATCAGTCCCCTAGAACTTAGAAGTACTTAAACCTAACTAACCTAAGGACATCACACACATCCATGCCCGAGGCAGGATTCGAACCTGCGAGCGTAGCGGTCACGCGGTTCCAGACTGTAGCGCCCAGAACCGCACGGCCACTCCGGCCGGCATAGTGCTATCATTCAAGCAGCTTGATTCGACTTTGAAGTACATATCTGTACTTAGTTTTTGAGATCTCGCGTCTATACACAAATTTTTAAGAGGCGGTACAGGGCAGTTCAGTGCGAGGTGATGTTGAGGCAGGTCACTGTGACCGGCAATACCTGTATTTTTGTGAATGCATTCCAAAAGTAGGTTGACAACAGTGTAAAGTCATGGCCAATGGCTGTTGTTATTGTGAGCTCTGATTGTGATTTTTGTTTACGCAATAAACGTCATAGAATGAATACATGGTTCTGACTTACTAATATTTATACCTAGCACGAGTGAACTTTGGAACCAAACTCCTGGAATCGACAACAGCGCGTTTGATTCATCACGGTATTGCAAAACACAAAAGCTGTAATTGTAGCATCTGTTGAATGGGGCCTTAGAACTAATTTTTTTTTTATTGACGTCGATTTTAGAAAACATCACAAGTCCTTTTACGAACTACGTTCAAATTCTTTTAGAGGGTTTTTCTCATTGGTTCACATCCAGCAGATATATATATCCACCTTTGTCTCATTTGGTTCTTCATCGACGAGGAACACACACTGCAATGGCACATTTAGAAGCGACACCCGTGTCCGAACCCACGACCTCCGCTTCACGGTAAACCGACGTGCGCAGCTGCGAGTGGTTTACACGGAAGACATGGACCGTGAAGACTAAATAAATGGAAAGCACGTGCTTGTAACGCCGAGAACACGCCGAAAACTGTTTTCATGTGCGCGCTGACAGTTTTACGGTCTGCAATGTAAACGGAAAGCCGTACACGAAGCAGTTCCTCGCAGAGATATATTGCGGTGGAGGTTTATCGCACACAAGTTCGCCTCCG
The DNA here is from genome assembly GCF_023864345.2 of Schistocerca serialis cubense. Lineage (NCBI taxonomy): Eukaryota > Metazoa > Arthropoda > Insecta > Orthoptera > Acrididae > Schistocerca > Schistocerca serialis. The sequence continues at coordinate 596,013,812 of NC_064639.1, forward strand.
AGGCGTGCGAGCGAACGGATAATTTTGGGAAACTACCCGGCGGTTTCCATGCCTTAACGACTCACAACAGCTAAATAAAGAGTTTGGTCATTGCTGTCGATAAACCTCTGCGACGTTTATCCCAAGGAGTCGAGGATGATCGACTGTGAGGTCACTGATAAATAACTTAATGAAATCATTGTCGTGCTACTCCTGTAATCTGATGTGATCAGCGAGTTCACTGATGACATTAAAAAGCGACTACAGATGTAATTCCACGTTATTGTCACATGCTGACAGGTTGATGGCCAAGTAATAGTTGTTCGTCACCTGGGGAGAACAGCTTCCTCAGCTCCACGGGAGACAATCAAATTTGTAAAACAATAAGCCAAGCAACGCAAGTTAATTTTTACCAGCCTCAAGATTTCTACGACTCTCGGATACGGAGGAGGAGCTGACTTACATGTCTACATGTACATCTGCATCTACATCTATACTCCGCAAGCCACTTTACAGTGTGTGGTGGAGGGTACATCGTCTGCCGTCATCACTTCCGTCCTTCATGCTTCATTGACGAATGATGCGTGGTAAGAGCGACTATCGATTAACCTCCGTATGAGCTCTTTTTCCGCTGATTTTCTCGTCGTGTTTGTTTCGCTGGTCATCTACAGGAGGAGGTAATATTTTGTCCGACTCATCTTGGGACGTACACTCTCGGGATGCCAACAGTAAACTGCTCCGCGATGCACAACGCCTCTCTTGAAGCATCTGGCACTGGAGTTTTTTGAACATTGTTGACAACCTCATGCTTACTTTCCGCTCCTCTTAGTTCTACGTTCTGATGGGCAACTTTTTCTACTCTACTGAAAAGTAATTTCAGAGAAAACCTTCAATTTAATTTTTTGCGTTTTTTCTAATTAAAATTAGCACTGTAGTACAGTAATGTTAAGTAATTTCCGGCATTGCACTTAAATTAAATTAAATGTACATCTTGACTTCTTTCCACGTTCCATATCCACAGGATCCACGTAATACAGTACAATAGTAACCCACTGTTACTATATGAACAGTCCTCCTCTTTGAACAACATGGAAACTTATTTAGAATATTAAAAAAAATAAAAAACAGGATTTATTATGTCAAGTGTTCTAATGTTTTACAGCCGTCGAATAAACTGATGTATATACGCCATTTGTCCATACCCCTAGTTGAGTGGTAGCGCACCATACTGCCATGCGGAGGATCCGAGTTCGATTCCCAGTACTGTCAGGTTTTTCTCCTTGGTGGAAGGATTGGAATAGGTTGCACTGAGCCTCGTGATGCCAGCTGAGGAGCTACTTGTCCAAGTAGTAGAGGCTCCACGTCACGAAAACTGACAACGGCCAGAAGATCGGTGTGTGCTGAGCCCACGACTCTCCACGCAGCACCTTTGACGTCACTGGCATAGGACGACACAGCAGTCGGTCGGCACCGATGGGCTAGCCACTCCCTGTAGACGGAGTTTACGTTTATATACGCTATCTGATCAAACTTTTCTGGACATCCCTTGTGTGATGCGGTGTTAATCACTAGATACCACGAGAGACGGACCCACCAGCATAAAAAGGAGGCGAGGAATATTGCGTTGGCAGTAGAGAAGCACTAACAGCAGGTTGGACCGGTCAGAAGGGTCAGTGGGGCTCTAGTGTACATCTGACCCGAATAACAAATCCACCAGGGTCATTTCAACTATTCTAAAGCTGACAAAGTCGACTGTTGGTGACGCAATTGTGAAGTCAAAACGAAAAGGAACAAGCACAGTCAAACCGAGACCCTGCACACGTCATGTACTGACGAATACGGACCGTCGAGCATTCCGGAGCACCGTTGTAAAAAACTGCATGAAATCAGCGGAATGAATCACTCGTGAGTTCCACCAGCAGACCAGCTGGCATTATGAGAGTGCGTAGGGAATTAAACAGAATGGCGTACAGTGATCGAGTAGCTTCTCATAAGGCACACATTTCTGCAGTCAGTGAAAAACGACGCTTGAGGTGCTGTTAAAAGCGATGCCACTGGTCAGTGGTTGACTGGAAACGTGTTATTTGGAGCGATGAATCACGCTGCACCCCGAGGCTGCTCGAGGGAAGGGTTTGGGTTTCGGCGAATGCATGGAGCTCATTACCTGCCGTCATGTACAGTGCAAACAGGAAAGTACAGAAGAGGTGATGTTACGATATGGAGGTGTTTTTCCTGGCGGGGTGTAGTGTCCTTATTACACTTAAGTAAACGCTAAATGTGTGGGATGTGAACACATTTTGCAGCACTGTGTATTGCGAAGAGTAGAGCGATAGTTCGGAGATGTTGACTGCCAGTATCAACATGACAACATCCGCGAAGCACAAGCTATTTTTTGACAAAATCGTCCCCGAAGAGGATTGGCCTGTCCAGTGTCCCGAGCCTGAAACCAATAGAGCACGTCTGGGGTGAATCAGAAAGTCGTATTCGCTCCAGACAGCAGTGTCCAGCATCACTGCCTTATCTGGTTTTGGCTCCTGTGGGAGAATGGGCAGCCACCCCTCCACAGACATTCAAACTCTTCACTGAAAGTGCCCGTAGCAACTTTTAAGCCATCATAAACTGGAAGGTTGGGCACTCCCCGTATTAATGAGCACTAACAGGTGTCCAGATACTTTTAATCAGATAATGTAGTTCACTGACTGGTGCAAACCTTTTACACTAGGCGTCACTACGGAGGCTTGGTGCCCGACAATAGTGTAGATACGAGGAGCGTTCAATAAGAAATTCGACACTTTTTTTCTCAGCCTGTTGCGGTTGAAAAAAGGCAGAATTTATTGTGGGATATCCTTGAATATTCTCCTTTCAGCCCCTGAAGTTTCATGAACTTCCGACAGACGGCGGCGCTATAGATAGCCTTCAAAATGGCGCCTGCAACGGAGGTGCGTTGCATGCAGAGAGGTGTCATTGAGTTTTTTTTGGCGGAACATCTGAACATCGCAGATAATCATAGGCAGCTGCAGAATCTCTACGGAGACTTGGCAGTGAAAAAAGCACGATGAGTCGTTGGGCGAGGCGTCCGTCATCATCGCAACAAGGTCGCGCAAGCCTGCCCGATCGCTCGCACTCAGCTGTGACCCCTGCAACGTTGGAATGGGCGGACAGTCTCATTCGAGGCGATCAACGGATCACACTCAAACATCTCGCTGCAAAAGTGGACGTCTCTGTTGGTTGTGCTGACACAATTGCCCATCAGTTGGGGTACTCAGAGGTGTGTGCCCGCTGAGTTTCTCGCCGCCTAACAGAAGTCGATAAAGAGCAACGAAGGTCTATCTGTACGGAGTTGCGTCGCGTTATACGAGGCTGATCCTGACAGTTTTTTGTCGAACATCATCACAGGCAATGAAACGCCGTTTCGTCACTTCGAACCGGAAACAAAACTGCAGTCCATGGAGTGGCGTCATACCACCTCTCCTCCGAAGAGAAAGTTCAAAGCCGCACCCTCAGCCGGTATAGTAATGGATACAGTCTTCTGGGACTCTGAAGGGGTTATTCTGTTTCATATTTTTCTCGTGGTGCAACGATCAATTCTGAAGTGTGTTGTACCACCCCCAGGAAAGTGAAGAAACACCGAGCGAGGTGGCGCAGTGGCTAGCACACTGGACTCGCATTCGGGAGGACGACGGTTCAATCCCGCCTTCGGCCATCCTGATTTAGGTTTCCGTGATTTCTCTAAATCGCTCCAGACAAATGCTGGGATGGTTCCTTCGAAAAGGACACGGCCGACTTCCTTCCCCACCCTTTTCTAATCCGATGAGCCCGATGACCTCGCTTCTGGTTTCCTCCCCCAAAACAGCCCAACAACAAAGTGAGGAAACGACTTCAGCGTGTTCGTTGTGACGCAAATGCAAACGAAATTCTTCTTCATGACGACGGAATATCTCACACAAGTATGCACACCCGAGAGGAATTCTCAAAACTTCATTGGACTGATCTTCCTCGCCACGCGGGATGAGCCGAGCGGTTTAAGGCGCTGCAGTCATGGACTGTACGGCTGGTACCGGCGGAGGTTCGAGTCCTCCCTAGGACATGGGTGTGTGTTTTTGTCCTTAGCATAATTTAGGTTAAGTATTGTGTAAGCTTAGGGACTGATGACCTTAGCAGTTAAGTCCCATAAGATTTCACGCACATTCGAACATTTTTTTTGTTCTTCCTCATCGACCCTACAGCCCGGATCTCGCACCTTCCGATTTCCATCTATTTAGCCCAATGAAGGATGCACTCCACGAGAAGCAGACATGGATGATGGGAGGTTATTTCTGCAGCAAGGCGTTGGCTGCGAAGTCAACCATTAGAGTGGTACCAATACGGCATACAGCCCCCCTCCCCCCCCACCCACCCAGTAAGGTGTCGTAAGGGCGTCGCACTCAACAGAGTTTATGTTGAAAAGCATGGTTTTGTAGCCAGAAGAATGGGGGAAAACATGGTGATTGGGATCCTGAATAAAACCAACCTGAATTCAGAAAAGAAAACGTGTTGTATTACTTATTGAACGCCCCTCGTAAGACAATTTTCCCGGGTTTTATGCCTACGTGTCTACGTTTATATGAGTGACCCATCGAGTATGAATGTCTGTGAAATGGGTATTGAGATGAGTGGAAAATAATTTTTTGGTTATCTAAAATTGCTCTCATAATGTCATGTAACTATAGTACGGTGTAAGTTTTGCCCATAAGCGCTCGGCAGAATTAGAATGTCATTACTTCATTAATACAGAGAGATATAGTTCAGAAGTATTGTGAATTTTGTACGGGCAATTCATGGGCATCTCAACAATTCGCATTCGGTATTTGGAATGAATTTGGCTTAAGGAGTCGAAGACATAAATGTAAGTGAATTTTGCTTGTGTACGACAAGCGCAACGCCTCAGATGTTGCTATATTTTGCTTATCGTGGAGGAAGGGGTTTCCAGCGTTATTATTATATTTTGTGCTAAAATTCACTTGCCGGCCGGAGTGGCCGAGCGTTTAAAGGCGCTACAGTCTGGAACCGCACGACCGCTACGGTCGCAGGTTCGAATCCTGCCTCGGGCATGGATGTGTGTGATGTCCTTAGGTTAGTTAGGTTTAAGTAGTTCTAAGTTCTAGGGAACTGATGACCGCAGCAGTTGAGTCCCATAGTGCTCAGAGCCATTTGAACCATTTTTTAAAATTCACGTTACAATGTTCTGCAAATTCTGAGGACGAGAAGTAACATAACATATTAACTATTCGGTGGAAACGAATGAAAGTATCGGAGCATTTTGCCGGAGGTCTCCCATTCGTGCACAGAAAGCTGGACGTCACATGACGTGAGATCAGAGTGACTATAGTGCCACAGCGCCAAATGGGGCTGGCCCCACAACACGAAGCAGTTGAAGGAACGGGAGAAGAATGTGTGTGTCAATCAGAGAGCAGTTACGGTGCACTGTGGTGGTGGTCTTCAGTAGAACATGACCCAGGGACGACATTTGGATGACTTCACTCGGGGAAGAATCATCCAGAAACTGGAAGAAGGACGAAGTGGGTGAATGTAGCCCATGAGTTTGGTGTTGCTCACAGCATTGTTTCACGTGCATGGGGAGCGCTCTGAACCGCAGGCACTGCTACCACGATCAACGAGACCAGTAGATGACCGCAACACTGTGCAATAGGCAAGAAAGAACCTACGTCAAACAGCGGCTGCAAATGCAACTGCCTTCTAACAGGAGTGCAAGGGATGCAATCTCACGTTCCTCAATGGCACGCCTACTGCATGGGAAAGGGAGGGGGGGGGGTGGTCTCTCCGCCCACGATTAGTACGCTGTATTCCGTCGACATCCGCACACTGGCGAAACCGTTTACATTGCTACCAAGAGCATAGGGACTGAACCACAGAGGGGTAGGGTCGCATGCTCTTCTCAACTGAAAGCAGATTCAGTCTGAGTAATGATTCTGGACGTACCCTTATACGGCGAGAGGTGGGAACACGTAATGCGCCTAGGAACATTGTACAACACGATCGTTTTGCTGGAGCAGGTGTTATGTCTGGGAAGAGATAACGCTGCGTGGACGTACTGACCTCGAGCTCTTCGAACATGGTATGCTCACCGGTCAACGGTATTGTGACAGTGTAGCCCATCCCCATGCGCGGTTTTTCAGGGCTGTGTTCGTCTCTGACCTCATTTTTATGGGCGACGATACGGCACCGCATCGAACAGCGCACGTGGAGGAGCTCTTGGATCGAGAGGATGTTCGGCGAAGGGACTGCCCTGCCCATTACCACGACTTAAATCCAATTGGGCACATGTGGGATGCGTTGGGGAGACACATGTCACCATTCAGCATGTCACCATTCAGCAGCGACTATTTAGTAGTAGCTCTGTTAGAGGAATGGAAAGTCCAACCACAAGAATTCCTCACCAACCTTGTGGCCAGTATGGGAGTACGTTGCAGAGCATATGCCTTTTGTAACATCGGGGGGACCACCATAAATTGGGATGAATTTAGTGTAATTATTGTCTTTGTATAAAAATTCATTTCCGTTCGTCTCGCTACGTATTTCTTTCTATTATCTTCTATAGTATACTATACTGTACTGTAGCATTTCTTTCTATGTATGTTCCGAGTTTCATTGATGTGTGTTAGTTGGCAGTGACACATCATGCAAAAGATAAGTTTTGCACACCAATATATATTCTAGTTCCTTTTTTAATAAATTATCCTACCGTAGCTTTGTGGAGTGCCTTCCTAGTACGCCAGAGTGAAAGAGGAAAGAAATGGTTCAAATGGCTCTGAGCACTATGCGACTTAACTTCTGAGGTCATCAGTCGCCTAGAACTTAGAACCAATTAAACCTAACTAACCTAAGGACATCACACGCATCCATGCCCGAGGCAGGATTCGAACCTGCGACCGTAGCGGTCGCTCGGTTCCAGACTGTAGCGCCTAGAACCGCACGGGCACACAGGCCGGCGTGAAAGTGGAGCTATGACGTTCGGCAAGTTAGCAATTTACCACACAGTGAAATATATTTAGGGATGGAATTCTTCCGTTTTTCCTTTCTGATGGCAAATGTTTAATCTTTGTTCATTTGCCGAGAACAACAATATAAATTGTACGACATAGATAGTAATACTACGTATACTATTGCGTCTACTTTAAAATAAGCGGAACGGTTTGGACATCAGTGTAATCTGGAGGTGATAACTCAGATTGCAGTATAGAAATCTTACCTGTGGATGAAAATTGCACGAAATGCATATACTTCGTATTATTCAATAACTGGTTGCCAGTAGACCCACGCCGGCCGGTTTGGCCGGGCGGTTTTAGGCGCTACAGTCTGGAACCGCGCGACCGCTACGGTCGCAGGTTCGAATCCTGCCTCGGGCATGGATGTGTGTGATGTCCTTAGGTTACTTAGGTTTAAGTAGTTCTAAGTTATAGGGGACTGGTGACCTCAGAAGTTAAGTCCCATAGTGCTCAGAGCCATTTGAACCAACCAGTAGACCCACCTGGGCAGCGCGCTTTAGTACGCCGTTTCCAAGATTAGGGGAGGCGTGCTGACCCGAATCAAATCCACCCCGGCGATTAACGGCGAATGCTGGTGTGCCGCCCGGTTCAAAAAATGGTTCAAATGGCTCTAAGCACTATGGTCACCAGCACTCTGAGGTCACCAGTCCCCTAGACTTAGAACTACTTAAACCTAACTAACCTAAGGACATAACACACATCCATGCCCGAGGCAGGATTTCAACCTGCGACCGTAGCAGCAGCGTGGTTCCGGACTGAAGGGCCTAGAACCGCTCGGCCACAGCGGCCGGCCTGTGCCGGCCGGGCATCCTTCATGTGGCCTTTAGTTGGTTTCCCTCATTCGACTATGTGAATACCGGTATGGTGCCCACGTCTCGCCTCAGTTTAAACGTTCGCACGCTTTCATATTTAACAACAGGAGACGCAGACAGTTGGGGTACACAACTTACATAGCGGGAAGGGGGGAGGGGGGAGGATGAGGGGAGGGGGGGGGGGGGAGTGGCGACAGGATGGGCATCCATTCACCTTCTGCTTTGTTCATCGCCAAATCCAATGATTAAGATGCCGACCATGTGAAGATAAGGGAAAAAAAGCCATAAAAAAGAAGAAGAGAGTGATTGGTAGCACACACGAACACTATCGAATTTATCTAACTCTCACGATCTGATGAAGATACCCTTAGTCGGAGTCGAAAACAGGTCAATGCGATAAAATTTGTGCAACCGATTGGCCATTTTCATCCTTCATTATCTAACTCTTGTCACATAAATATATGGTCATACATCCACATAAGTTAGCGTTACAATATTAGTTCTTTATAGCTCTGAGCCTATATATTTTCAACACATTGAGCGGCTTTTTTGTATGAACTAGACCTTTGTAGTGCTTACCAATGAAAACTAATTTTGTCTCATTTGACGTATTTCGATTTGCGTCCGTAGCATCCACAGTTATTCACCACTGCTGTTACTATTGGAATAATCTACGAAGACATGGCAAATAAATGTGAATTTAAGTCTTAGCTCAAAATGTAAACAAACATGACAGTTTAGGTTGGCGACAGGCGCAGTACGCGGTGCTCACGCCATACGTATTCCTGCTCCGTGGTGTGACCGTACGACAGTGCCGGCGGCCAGCGTCAGAGGATACGGGGCTGCCGAAGCACAGAGTATCTGCTGGTATGCTGGTGCTGCGCCACCGGATGGAGATTGTATTAACGCGTAGGCGCGTGCAATGTCAACCTCCACTGCGGTTACGCTTCGTACTCACAGCCTAGCGGAGATCATAATATTGTAACATTCGAACCCACTTTATGTTTACTTTAAAGTGTCCTTCTTTGCTACTAATATGCTAATGCTGGAGTCTAGGTTTTAATGTGTAGCTATTAGTTTGAACGGCAATGGGTTAAGGAAAACGCACTTCACTGTTCTATAAACCCCATACTATTACGTCATTATGGTTAGCGTAAGAATTGCATATTTCCTATAATTCACTTAGTTTATTATTTGCATTATTTTATGTAACAGGTAAAATTTAAAAATTTCATTATTAATAATATTTTCCAATATTGTAACCGTAAGACTCGGAAATCCACATATCAGGGAAGTGAGCTGTAATAAAAATAACTAATGTGAGAGAAACAAGAGAAGACGACATACAATATGATAGTTGTAGCGGTATTTCTCCTTCCTTCTTGTTGAAAAAGCGTACACGCCGTTGTAAGTTAAACATTGGAAGGGTGCTGAAATTTTTTGGTACCTTAGGGGACGCATTGGTAAATCACGCAGTCACAGTGCACATACGGAGCAAGTTCAGATGGCTCTAAGCACTATGGGACTTAACATCGGAGGTCATCAGTCCCCTAGACTTAGAACTACTTAAACCTAACTAACCTAAGGACATCACACACATCCATGCCCGAGGCAGGATTCGAACCTGCGACCCTAGCAGCAGCGCGGTTCCGGACTGAAGCGCCTAGAACCGCTCGGCCACATCGGGCGCTTACCGAGTAAGTAACTGGCTTTATTCTGTATACATGCAAACAAATACACATTAAATTAAGCTAGACCTCATATATTTTGTCTGGGACAAGCCGTCCCGGAATTAAATTTAAAACTGTTCCCATTCCGTATCCCCAGGTTTATTTGGTTGTAAGGCAAGTGCCTGAACTGGAAAAAAGTGTGAAATCGCAATGAATTCTAAAGAATGCGAAGTGAAGAGGAATGGTAATTTTTGAAAAATAAAACGGGATATTGGTACCAAGTAGCTTGCTATACTGAAAGCATGTAACAACATGTAAAGTTAAAGCTGCACTACAGTGATTGCGATAATATGGACTGGATTATACATGAAAAGGAATGGTGCAGTTCCATTTGGTATAATTGTGTGGTCGTCGCCTTCTCGCTTAAATAATTTGAATATTTTTTTGTTTGATGAATTAGAAGTGCTGGGTCGTCATGTTGACAGTCGCGTAAATTTCGAGAAACTGGTTAATATCACTGTTCATTTAAATCATGGTACCATATTTTAATGAAGACTAGTTGTTGCTGTGAACATTTTGGTTTTTCAGTGCATGTCCAAGAGAGAGTTTTGATACTTCAAAAACAACACTGCAACTGACTGCATAATGGAACTGTCTTACGAAAAACTGAAGCCCACTATGCCAAAAGTGGCGATCTGTTCCTGAAAACGTCAAGCGAGAGATTCACTAAACAGCAATGGGCAGCCATACTACCGACAAAGGAGGACTATGTGAGGAGCTTTGGCTATGGATAGCGAGAAGGTCTACATAAAATAGCCCAAGTGAAACTCAGGACGTGCTTTAGGCCATGTACACCAGAGCAATTTACATAGTTTCGTGTACTATATTCAAAATAATTCAGAAGAAGGTAACGTATTTTAAAATACCGGCTCCAAGTTCCTTTGCTGCACTCGAGGTATTATTACAAATTGTGAGGATGACTGTGGATGGCGAAAACAGACTCGTTAAGAAAGGCACTTTTCGAATCTCAGAAATACGACAAATACAAACAAAAATTTCATATTGTATTTCGATATGCTAACTGCACTAAACAGAATTTCATGTAACTAAATGTAACGAATGTCCAATTTCACTGCTATTTCCGTTTATTTTATGATGTTCTCTGTTTATATATCTGAATATGTGTTATGTTATTCACATTTTGTTATATCTGTTTGATAGCAGCGCCGTTTGATGTGGAACTGCTGGTGTTTTGTTGGTGATGTATTAGTACGAACGGTAATCAACAGAAAGGCAGATTGTAGGTATCTGAATGAGTTTCGAGAGTTAGTAGGCGCTCGTACACGTCATTCAGGTACTGTACTCGTATTGTGTTTCACTGTGACTGGGCGCACTCTGTCATCGTGCAAGACCACAACAAATTCCAGGAGACTTTGTATTACACTGGTGCTGCAAACCTTTGTTACACTGATAGGACCATTACGCACATATGATGGTATGAAAATCACCAACAACGCCTGTTGATATATTTATTGACTGAAAGTTGAGCGAATAACTTACAACAGTGTAAATTAAATGTTCGTAGGGCAACTTTGATACTGTTTTCGTATCTGTGCCCTATGAAACATAATAACCCATTTTGTATTTGTCTCGAGATTGGTTCAAATGGCTCTGAGCACTATGGGACTCAACTGCTGAGGTCATTAGTCCCCTAGAACTTAGAACTAGTTAAACCTAACTAACCTAAGGACATCACAAACATCCATGCCCGAGGCAGGATTCGAACCTGCGACCGTAGCGGTCTTGCGGTTCCAGACTGCAGCGCCTTTAACCGCACGGCCACTTCGGCCGGCTGTCCCGAGATTATCTTATGACAGTATCGTGTTAAATGGTGGATTAGATAGTCTATTTGTTATTTAATTATTCTTTGTATGTCGCTTTCCATCCATCCAGACACATATAAAGGTATAATGTAATTCAATCAAAGGGCTTGATGGCAAAGAAGTTCATTGCCGTAGCTGATGTGGTGTTCGCCGCACATAAGGCTTACCCATAGGTGACGTAAGCCTCGTACGCAGAATGTATCAGTAGTTCCGCTATCCTGGAAGATTTATGTCCTGTGTTGTACCAGGAAACAAGTTCCAGTTATATGCTAAACTCATTTTCCAGGGAGCCCAAAAACAAAACTGCAACAGTGTTTGAGAAGACATAGCCCCAGAAAATTAGACTGCACGATACTTTTGAGATAAGTAGTGTTTCGATAATGCGCCTGAACAATAGGAACATTAAAGACTGTTGCGGATATTTTCTACGGCACTGCTTTCGGTATGTGACCTTATGGCCATCTAATTCTGGAAATATAATTCTACAGCTTCTTCTGACAAAGCAGAGTATATATTAGTTTAAGTCGTTTCCTCGAACGAAGTTACATATGCTTAATAAATGGCAGATTCCGACAAAAAGCAAACTTTACATCCACAGTATACTGAAACGAGTAAACAGGACGGAAGTGGAACCCATGTTACACAGCGATAATATGCTGTAAAAGTCCTACTGGTAACATAATAAAAATGGTAAAATGCCGTTGGTACACACTTTGGATATTTCCAATTCAAGTCATGTTAATGACTGTGTATCTAATTTAGCAATAAAATGTTATTTTGTGCGTAAGAATTGTTTCAAAAGCTTTGGATAGATAAGCCAGTATTTGTGTAAGTCTGTAAGTACCATATGACAGAACATGAGGACAGTAAAATAAGAGATTATGGAATACCTATCGACAAAATACTGGTCGTGGACGAGTTACACTACCATGGGTACCAGTACTGACGTGAGTGCTTGTACAGGAGAGTCCGAGTCAGTGTTGTGTTACGTTTTTAACGACGTCTTGTTTACGTGAACTGTACACTCTGATACGTTTTTGAACAGGTCTAGAGGAGAGAAAGTGGATTACCGAATAATAAATACGCTCTAAGACAAAAAAGAAAAAAGAAAAAAAAGACGACGCGCCACGAAGGAATTATCCGAATAGGATGGAAATTGGTTAATGCGATATACCTTTACAGACAAGCAAATTAGTACAATTTCAGAAAAAATGGTTGATATATTTACGAGAAAGAGCTTCACAAATTGAGCAAATCAATAAAGCTGCTACGGTCGCAGTTCGAATCCTGCCTCGGGCATGGATGTGTGTGATGTCCTTAGGCTAGTTGTGTTTAGGTAGTTGTAAGTCTAGGGGACTGATGACCTCAGATGTTAAGTCTCATAGTGCTTAGTGCCATTTGAACCATCAATAAAGCGTTGGCCCATCTCTTGCCCTCATGCATGCAGTTATTCTGCTTGGTATTGATTCATAGCGTTTTTGGATGTCCTCCTGAAGGATATTGTGCCAATCGTGCCAAATTATGTCAATTTGGCGCGTTAGATCGTTAAAATCCAGAGGTGATTGGAGGGCCCTGCTCATAATGCTCCAAACATTATCAGTTTGGGAGACATCCGGCGACCTTGATGACCAAGGTAAAGTTTGAAAAGCACAAAGACAAGCAGTAGAAATTCTCGGCGTGTGGGGCGAGCATTATCTTGCTGAAATGTAAGCCCAGGATGGCTCGTTATGCGCGGCAACAAAACAGGGTGTTGAATATCTCCGATGGACCGCTGTGCTGTGAGAATGCTGCAGATGATAAGCAAAGAGATCCTGCTATGAAATAAAATTACACCTCAGACAATCACTCTAGGTTGTCAGGCCGTACAGCGGGCAGCAGTGTACCGCAACGCTGTCCATGGTTTCTCTAGACACGTCTTCGCTGCTCATCGGGACTCAGTTCGAAACGGGACTCATCATCGAATACAATTCTACTCCAGCCAATGATATTTCAGGCCGAAGATGTGCCTGGAGACGCCTCGGACAGCGATGGGATACCAACCTGACTGTCGCCCCCCCATACAGCCCGACAGCCAAGGGTGATGGTGTGGGCTCCCGTTTCATTTTATAGCAGGATCCATTTGATTGTCATCCGAGGCAGCCTTACAGCAAAGCGGTATGTCGATCAAATTCTACGCCTTTCATGGTAAGGCAACCTGGGTTTATATTTCAGCGAGATAATGTGGAAGTGGGCTGTTTCTGTGTTGGCAGCGCTTTGCATTGGATCTCTGACTGCGCTTTCTTTGTAAGAGACTCTGTGGCTGGTTGGACTCGTTGTTGGAATCGCCAGTAGTGTTGGGCAGTTGGAAGTTAGTCGCCAGCAGTGGTAGAAGTACTGTTGAGCAGTTGGAGGTGAACAGCCAGCAGTGGTGGATGTTAGATGTGAGAAGTTAGCATTGATGGAGGGTAGAGGTCTGAAGTGTTAGCGTAGGCTAACGATCTGTACATGTTCGACTTGGAGATTGAATATTATTCATGATTATGTACCTTTGACTAGATGTCAATGACGATTTTAAATCGTGTTTGAACTGGTTGTCGCATTATTAAGGTAAAACATACATTATTTGGTTTGTAACAAAATCTTTCCTTTGCTAACCACATGCCTATTTGTAGATAGTGACTTTAGTAGTTAGAATCTTTTATTTAGCTGGCAGTATTGACGCATGCTGTATTACAGTAGTTCGCGTAATGCAGATTTTTGTGAGGTAAGTGTTTAATGAAATGTGTAGGTCATTGTTAATATTTCTTTTTAGTCAGGGCCATTCTTTTGAATTAATTATTTGAAGTCAGGTTGTAATTTTTTTGAGCAGTCAGATTGCGTTGCGCTAGAATATTGTGGGTCAGTGTTGACATGATAAGAAAAAGGAAAGAGAAAGTAGGCTCTGTACCAGAATGAGATTTTCACTCTGCAGAGGAGTGTGCGCTGATATGAAACACAGTTTTAATCTGCCAGGAAGTTTCATATCAGCGCACACTCCGCTGCAGAGTGAAAATCTCATTCTGGAAACATACTCCAGACTGTGGCTAAGCCATGTCTACGCAATATCCTTTCTTTCAGAAGTGCTAGTTCTGCAAGTTTCGCAGGAGAGCTTCTGTAAAGTTTGGAAGGTAGAAGACGAGATACTGGCAGAAGTAAAGCTGTGAGGACGGGGCGTGAGTCGCGCTTGGATATCTCAGTTGGTAGAGCACTTGCCCGCGAAAGGCAAAGGTCCCGAGTTCGAGTCTCGGTCAGGCACACAGTTTTAATCTGCCAGGAAGTTTTGTTAGGCTCAGTACGTTCAGTTTTACTCAGCTATTTCAGAATCAAATAACGTAGAGTTTCATCTTCTCAGTCATTCTGCAATTTAAATACAGACACACTCATTTAGACTAAGTAAAGAAGTTTCATATGAACGCCCGTACACGGAGAAAGTGTCTACTGATTGTCTCGTGTTTGCCAAACCCTACCTTGGCCAGCAATATCGGCGGATCTCATCCAAGATGAAAACGTTTGGAGCATTATGAGCAGGACCATGCAACTATCTTAGAATTTTGACGATCTAACGTGCCAATTGGACAGAACTTGGCACTATATCCCTCAGCAGGACATCCAACAACTCTGTCAATCAATGGCAAGCCGAATAATTTCTTCCGTACGGGCCAGAGGTGGACCAACGCATTACTGACTTGCTCAGTTTGTGAAGCTCTTTCTCTTAAATAATTCATTAATTTTTCTGAAATTGTAATCATTTGTTTGTATGTACACATACATCACATCTACCGATTCCTCCCATCTGCTTTTTTTTGTTTTGTTTTAGACTGTATATTTGTTTCTGTAGAGATTGGAGGGTGATGTTTTCCTTTGAGCTTTTCCTTTACTTGTGTTGAAGTGTACTCCTGTTTTGTCATGTGGAGACTATCGGTGGGAATTGGATGCGGTGCAGGAGCTGTGAGCTGTGTGGTCGGACTGCGGAATGTTGGACTGCTGCAGCTTCTGATTATTGGCATTGCAGTAGTGAGAAGCTTATCCATGTGTCGCAGGTCAAAGCGAGGCAGGCGACCCTAATTTAGACTGATTGTACGTTTGCAGCAGTGCAGAGAATTATCCTGGTCCGCCAGTAGACATGTCAGATTAAATCCACAGGGCAGTATGGCTCTGAGCACTATGGGACTTCCCCATAGAGGACGGACGAAAGGAACGTCTCAGAGTTTTCGCAAAAATATCCAAGAAATGGACTAAAATTGAAAGTCAACGCAGCTAGAATCGGCTATTTATGTGCAAACACTGCCAAGAGAAGCTATCGTACCGGGCTATGTCATTGTATCGAGCCTTTTGCCTGTGTACTCGTCTCCATTACATCTATTCAATTAAACGTGAACTTTTACATACATTTAAAATAGTTTCCCCAAACACCTTCTGGTATGCATGAAGTCATTAGTTCCAGTTATATATATCATACCTGAACCTGTAAGTTTTTCGTACAAATTAGGTTTAATCTTAGTAGCATAGGCCCCTTTCCTTGCTGCGTTAAGTACATAGCCTAGTATGAGAGCCTTGGTTACCGGAGTTTACGCCGAACCAGCCAATTCCGACCTCCTTGTCTTTTTATTTCAACTCATTTCGCGGATACCTTCCCGAAAAGTTTCGACACCAACATTAACATTCATTATATCACTGTACTCATATTTTCAACAGCCTTCTAATGCTGTTGAAAAGTGTATCGTTCCATTATAAAAACAATTGTTTCATTATCTCGGTTGATACATGAGTTCATCATCATCGTCATCATAATTATCACTTTAAGCATTATGCCTTTTTTGTATTAGCTGTTACGGTGAGCCGGCCGGGGTGGCCGAGCGGTTCTAGGCGCTACAGTCTGGAACCGCACGACTGATACGGTCGCAGGTTCCAAGCCTGCCTCGGGCATGGATGTGTGTGATGTCCTTAGGTTAGTTAGGTTTAAGTAGTTCTAAGTTCTAGGGGACAGATGACCTCAGAAGTTACGTCCCATAGTGCTCAGAGCCATTTGAACCATTTTTTGTTACAGTGTTCATTGCTTGCTCAGTTTTCCTTGACTTCTTCTCCAAACTGCGCTAAATCTTCTTATCTGGAGAGGTAATCTTTCTCCACTCATTCTTTCGAGAGGTCCATTCCCGTTTCACCTACTTTCTTGTATTTTATTGAGGATATTAAACGTATTCAGTTATTCCCTAACTTCTGACTTCCGAAATTGTCAGGTCTTGTGCTCCCCTTTACTTCTCTTATGCTCTTAGAAATCTCATCTTCATTGATGTTTGTGACTTTCTTGGCATTCGTTAATAAAACACAATTCACTTGCGTAAAAAAAGCATTGGGACTGTCCTTGTCTTATAAAATTTCAGTCTTGTTTCTTTCCTCGCTTTATTTTTACACTTCGGTTTACTGCTTCACATCTAATACCAAACTTTGCTGATTTTTTCTATATGTCTTCGTTACTTCACATGTGACATCGCAACGTAATTACCTAAAATGTTTCACCTGTTCTATTAGCCTGCTAGTGTATTACTAGCTGACAAACCCAGTATTACCATGGGTACCCATCTTGCTAATTTTCTGTTAGAAACGAAACTTCATGTGTGCTCTTGCAGTAGGCTCGGCGTGAGATGATCCCCGATAGATTCTGCATGCTGGGCACAGCAGCTTCGAGTGTCTAAAACGCGTTTTTGTAATTGTCCTTATGGCGACGCCTCTTTGTAGCTCTATAATCGACTATTATTTTCGCCTACAGTCGTCTGCTCTTCGCATTTGAAATCTGTCAAAAGCGCTGCCAGGTATCAGGGATTTCCTAACTTGACTCGTCTTTAGGAGTGTCTTAGTAGTAACGAACAAATGTATTAAGATTCTAGGCGCTACAGTCTGGAACTGCGCGACCGCTGCAGTCGCAGGTTCGAATCCTGTCTCAGGGATGGATGTGTGTCGTGTCCTTAGGTTAGTTAGGTTTAGCTAGTTCTAAGTTCTAGGGGACTGATGACCTTAGAAGTTAAGTTCCATAGTGCTCAGAGCCATTTGAACCATTTTTGTATTAAAACTTCATGCATGATGCGGCATTTTTTGACGCAACTCAGTATTTATGACGTCATGTTTCTTGAACTATGTGTCGTACAATGATGTATTTGTGTAGGTACAATCATCGGCGTACGTAGTTACTGTCTGCGAAACGTGTTGCTAGCAGAGTTAGTAGCAAATAACAAATAAATTGAAACATCATGCACAATGCAGTAGTTTCTCACGCATCTCTTGTGTTAGTATCGTTTTATCTGCTGAATTATTTTTCGTGTCGTGATATAATTTTGCAGGCGCATTTAGCCGCATATTTGGATGCCGTCTGAGAAATTTATTGCTAATAGAGTCAGTAGCACAGAAGTAATAAAATTAAACGTCGCGCATGATGCGGCAGTTTCCCACTCACCTCATTGTTTATTACGTCATATCTCCTGAACGTCATATCTCCTGAACTATGATAGGTATGTGCTTCTTACCCCCAAAGGGATTGTTACCTGACAGTAACGGATATGTGTACCAAATTTGGTTGAAATCGGTCCAGTGGTTTAGGAGCAGATGTGAAACATAAATAGACACGTACATGTATATAAAACTGAACTCCGCCCGAACAGGCCTTGGAAGGCCCAACGGAACCGACCGGCCGCCATGTCATCCTCAACTACAGGCGTCACTGGATGCGGATATAAAGGGCACGTGGTCAGCACAAGGCTTTCCCAGCCGTATGTCAGTTTACGAGAACGGAACCGCTCCTTCTCGATCAAGTAGCTTCTCAGTTTGTCTCACAAGGGCTGAGTGCACCCCGCTTGCCAACAGCGCTCGGCAGACTGGAAGGCCACCCATCCCGACAGCGCTTAGCTTCGGTGATCTGACGGGAACCGGTGTTGACACTGCGCCAAGGCCGTTGGCCATACATGCATAAAAGTATGGATTAATCATAATTTTTGTCTGTACAGGGTGTTATTCTTCTCTGAAATCGTCAAATGGTACTCTCCAAATTTCTTAACTGTCAAATGTATTCCCCGTTGTAGGACGTTTCAAAGGAGTTAAAAGGATTAAACGTACATAAAGACCAACATTACAATCCCGTGCTACAAAGCAAAAATCTTGACGTACAGGTTAGAGGTACAGGAGTTATGATGAGCTGCAGCTAAGCAGTGGTAGCGGGAGCTGGGGTCGAGTGAAACGTTCCAATGGAACGAGAAAATGCCGTGCGACTGGTTTCGCTGAAAACGGCGTAGTAAAGCCATGGCGAGCAGTCGCCTCGCCTCGCCTCGGCGCAGCCTTGGCGGTTTTTAAGCGTGTTTACGCTGGCACGCCAAAAGCGACAAACGGCCCCCGTGTCATCGCAGACCGCCTCCACCAGAACAAACGCTGCTTGTTGTCCCACACGCGCCCTGGTCGCGCTTCCGAAGGTCGTACTGTGGTGTACGGGAAGGTGTCGTCGGTGAGTGACGCTAGGCGGACACAACGTGACTAGGACAAAATTTCTAGATGATGTGATGAATGGCAGCTAGCTCTAAATGAAGAGAAACGTAAGTTAATGCAGGTAAGTAGCCGGCCGCTGTGGCCGAGAGGTTCTAGGAGCTTCAGTCCGGAACCGTGCGACTGCTATGGTCGCAGGTTCGAATCCTGCCTCGGGCATGGATGTGTGTGATGTCCTTAAGTTAGTTAGGTTTAAGTAGTTCTAAGTCTAGCGGACTGATGACCTCAGATGTTAAGACCCAAAATGCTTGGAGCCATTTGATTTTGAGCAGGTGAGTAGGATAAACAGTTCCATAATGTTAGAGTACAGCGTTAGTAGTGTACTGCTTGACGCAGTCAAGTCGATTCAATATCCAGGCGTAACGTTGCAAAGCAATATGAAATGTAATGAGCATGTAAAGATTGTAGGAGAAAAGGCGAATGGTTGACTTCGGTTTAGTGGGAGAATTTTAGGGAAGTGTGGTTCATCTGTAAAGGAGACCGCATATAGGACACAAGTGCGACCCATTATTGAGCGCTATTTGAGTGTTTGGGATCCGCACCAGGTCGTATTAAAGGGAGACGTCGAACACTTCAGAGGCAGGCTGTTAGATATGTTAGCGGTAGGGTCGAACAACATGCAAGTATTACGGAGATGCTTCGGGAACTCGAATGGGAAGGACACGTTCTTTTCGACCACTACTGAGAAAATTTAGAGAACCAGCATTTGAGACTAACTGCAGAACGATTCCACTGCAGCCAACGCGCATTTCGCGTGAGGCTCATGAAGAGAAGATTAGAGAGATTAGGGCTCGTACGGAGACATAAGGATAGTCGTTTCTCCCTCACTCTTTCTGCGAGTGGAATAGGAAAGGAAATGGCCAGTAGTGGTACAGGGTACCCTCCGGCACGCACCATACAGTGGCTTGCAGAGTGCGTATGTAGATGTAGACTAGTCAACCTCTCTCTGCTAACTGACGCATTGCTTTCGTACGACAGTCGTCTAAAAGGAAGAAAACTCCACTCATTTGATAACTATCTTCTTAGGAATTAGTTCAGGCCCGAAGATTGAGACCGAATCTCGTTGGTGTCCGTGGGGTATACAGACATACGAAGTAAGATCCCTATCTTCCCTTGCTGTTGTGGAACTACTGTGACCACGAACTTCGTGACCAGCATTCCATTAAGTTGTTCAGACATATTTTCTGAGTATATTGGTCAAGGTTCAAAATGGTTCAAATGGATCTAAGCACTATGGGACTTAACATCTGAGGTCATCAGTTCCCTAGAAGTACTTAAACCTAACTAACCTAAGGACATCACACACATCCATGCCCGAGGCAGTATTCGAACCTTCTACGGTAGCACAGCCGCGTAGTTCCGGACTGAAGTGCCTAGAGCCGCTCGACCACAGCGGGCGGCACTGGTTAAGGGATGCGTAATCTCTGGTGTCGCATTACGGAGTAATAACGCAATTATGATTTATTCGGCTTGTTGCCGCAGTTATCTTTGTTTCTTTGAAAATACCTTCGGAACAGCGAAAACACCTGCAATATGCCATCACCAAAACATCCAGTATAACACAGATTAATGGAGCAACCTCTACACGAAACACACACACTTTTATCACAATGAGTTTAATCTGCTCTGTTAATGTATAGTGCAGAACCTAACAAATACAGAACTTGTTTTCTCACGGGTACTGTTAAGAAAATCAACCACCATCATGACGACAGTGTACAGCAGCTCTTAACGCACTAATAACATTGCCACAAAAACAGCCGCGAGGCAGAACCGAGCAGAACTGATTGCGGCTTTGAGAGCAAAGAGTAAATTGGGAATTTCTGTAGTCAAGTACCGTGAGAGAGTGGAATAATTTTGTTTTGCTAACAACACACACAGCGCTTAACGCGCGACGTTTCCACTCTTGTGGAAATATTTTCAGTTCAATACACATCCAAGGACAGAGGGGGTAAGAAGTCAAACGAAATTCATTTGCCCTGCAACTTCGCACAGATGACCACGTGTTCTCTGTATAAAAACACTGAAAATATCCCTGAATAACCACCGAAATTTTGTCGGTGAGGTTATGGTTAACTCTGTATGTGAGTCTGTGGAATATGGACGACTGTAAGTAGAAGCCGTGACTTGTAGTTCACCGTGGTGTTTGTGACATCATGCTTGTGAAAAAAGAAAAGAAAGCGGCGGCTAATAGTCTACTTGAAGATCCCTAGTATTACGATTTCTGTTAAGGAGCCACGCGGTGAAATATCACCATCTACAACGACACGTTATCTCATTTATGAGACATTGGGATGAGGTCCCTGATCAGTATGTACTACCCCTCTGTCATCCAAAACGTCAACCGAACATCTTGTGGTCTAAGGCCCTCTTCCTAGCGTGCTTTATCGGTTGCTATTGATAAAATGGTTAGTAATTGATGGATATTTCCTAACGTACCATTCGTGATTTTGATAGCAACCACCGCCACAAAGAAGAGAATGTCTGACATGGAAATCACTCTATCCACAAGAAGATATCTGTAAGATGAAACCATTAAAAAACCGTAGAGTGTTAAATTCTATTGAGTATGTACATACAAAAACTGAAAAAATCACAGAACCAACAAGGAGTTGTGCAACGTAAACAAAAGTTGGAAGGTGTATTTCTACAACTAAAAGATGACTTCTATGCAGATTTCGCACCAGTCGCATAAGAGTGGCGCTAGCAACGGCTCTGTGAGGATGAAGACCAGGTTTGCTTTAAATACACGCTATAACGGTTACCTTTAGATTGGAAGTGGTGAGTTGATCTTGGTCAAGAATGTCTTTAAGGCAACAAAGACGCAAATACCAACACCTCATAGAGTTTGAACGAGGTCGTGTAACAGGGCTAGGAGAAGCTGGATACTTCTGCGATGGTGCAGAAAGACTTGCAGGAAAGTAGCGACTATACATGACTGGTGCCAGCGGTGGACACGAGAATGTACGGTCGAGTGAAGACCGGGCTGCGGACGGCCACGTGGCGCTAACGAGAGGGAAGACCATCCTGCCCGGCGTCTAGCTCTGGCGCATCTTACTGGATTGTTGTTGTTGTTGTTGTGGTCTTCAGTCCTGAGACTGGTTTGATGCAGCTCTCCATACTACTCTATCCTGCGCAAGCTTCTTCATCTCCCAGTACCTACTGCAACCTACATCCTTCAGAATCTGCTTAGTGTATTCATCTCTTGGTCTCCCTCTACGATTTTTACCCTCCACGCTGCCCTCCAATACTAAACTGGTGATCCCTTGATGCCTCAGAACATGTCCTACCAACCGATCCCTTCTTCTGGTCAAGTTGTACAACATACTTCTCTTCTCACCAATCCTATTCAATACTTCCTCATTAGTTATGTGATCTACCCATCTAATATTCAGCATTCTTCTGTAGCACCACATTTCGAAAGCTTCTATTCTCTTCTTGTCCACACTACTTATCGTCCATGTTTCACTTCCATACATGGCTACACTCCATATAAACACTTTCAGAAACGACTTCCTGACACTTAAACCTATACTGGATGTTAACAAATTTCTCTTCTTCAGAAATGCTTTCCTTGCCATTGCCAGTCTACATTTTATATCCTCTCTACTTCAACCATCATCAGTTATTTTGCTCCCCAAATAGCAAAATTCCGTTACTACTTTAAGTGTCTCATTTCCTAATCTAATTCCCTCAGCATCACGCGACTTAATTCGACTACATTCCATTATCCTTGTTTTGCTTTTGTTGATGTTCATTTTATATCCTCCTTTCAAGACACTATCCATTCCGTTCAACTCCTCTTCCAAGTCCTTTGCTGTCTCTGACAGAATTACAATGTCATCGGCGCACCTCAAAGTTTTTATTTTTTCTCCATGGATTTTAATACCTACTCCGAATTTTTCTTTTGTTTCCTTCACTGCTTGCTCGATATAGAGATTGTATAACATCGGGGATAGGCTACAACCCTGTCTCACTCCCTTCCCAACCATTGCTTCCCTTTGATGTCCCTCGACTCTTATAACTGCCATCTGGTTTTTGTACAAATTGTAAATAGCTTTTCGCTTCCTGTATTTTACCCCTGCCACTTTCAGAATTTGAAAGAGAGTATTGCAGTCAGCATTGTCAAAAGCTTTCTCTAAGTCTACAAATGCTAGGAACGTAGGTTTGCCTTTCCTTAATCTAGCTTCTAAGATAAGTCGAAGGGTCAGTATTGCCTCACGTGTTCCGACATTTCTACGGAATCCAAACTGATCTTCCCCAAGGTCGGCTTCGACCAGTTTTTCCATTCATCTGTAACGAATTTGCGTTAGTATTATGCAGCTGTGACTTATTAAAGTGATATTTCGGTAATTTTCACATCTGTCAACACCTGCTTTCTTTGGGATTGGTATTATTTCATTCTTCTTGAAGTCTCAGGGTATTTCGCCTGTCTCGTACATCTTGCTCACGAGATGGTAGGGTAGTGTCAGGACTGGCTCTCCCAAGGCTGTCAATAGTTCTAATGGAATGTTGTCTACTCCTGGAGCTTTGTTTCGACCCAGGTCTTTCAGTGCTCTGTCAAACTCTTCACGCAGTATCATATCTCCCATTTCATCTTCATCTACATCCTCTTCCACTTCCATAATATTGTCCTAAAGTACATCGCCCTTGTATAGACACTCTATATACTCCTTCCAGCCGGCCGGTGTAGCCGTGCGGTTCTAGGCGCTTCAGTTTGGAACCGCATGACCGCTACGGTCGCAGGTTCGAATCCTGCCTCGGGCATGGATGTGTGTGATGTCCTTAGGTTAGTTAGGTTTAAGTAGTTCTAAGTTCTAGGGGACTGATGACCTCAGAAGTTAAGTCCCATAGTGCTCAGAGCCATTTGAACCATTTTACTCCTTCCACCTTTCTGCTTTCCCCTCTTTGCTTAGAACTGGATTTCCATTTGAGCTCTTGATATTCATACAAGTGGTTCTCTTTTCTCCAAAGGTCTCTTTAATTTTCCTGTAGGCAGTATCTACCTTACCCTTAGTGAGATAAGACTCTACATCCTTACATTTGTCCTCTAGCCATCCCTGCTTAGCCATTTTGCACTTCCTGTCGATCTCATTTATGAGACGTTTGTATTCCTTTTTGCCTGCTTCATTTACTGCATTTTTATATTTTCTCCTTTCATCAATTAAATTCAGTATTTCTTCTGTTACCCAAGGATTTCTACTAGCCCTAGTCGTTTTACCTACTTGATCCTCTGCTGCCTTCACCACTTCATCCCTCAAAGTTACCCATTCTTCTTCTACTGTATTTCTTTCCCTCATTCTTGTCAATTGTTCCCTTATGCTCTCCCTGAAACTCTGTACAACTTCTGGTTTAGTCAGTTTATCCACGTCCCATCTCCTTAAATTCCCACCTTTTTCTTCAGTTTTGATCCACAGTTCATAGCCAATAGATTGTGGTCAGAGTCCACATCTGCCCAGGCAGCTTTCTCTTGCGTTTTTTACCCCCAATCCATATTCACCTACTACGTTTCCTTCTCTCCCTTTTCCTACTAACGAATTCCAGTCACCCATGACTATTAAATTTTCGTCTCCCTTCACTATCTGAATAATTTCTTGTATTTCATCATACATTTCTTCAATTTCTTCGTCATCTGCAGAGCTAGTTGGCATATAAACTTGTACTACTGTAGTAGGCATGGGCTTCGTATCTATCTTGGCCACAATAATGCGTTCACTATGCTGTTTATAGTAGCTTACCCGCATTCCTATTTTGCTATTCATTATTAAACCTACTCCTGCATTACCCCTATTTGATTTTGTGTTTATAACCCTGTAGTCACCTGACCAGAAGTCTTATTCCTCCTGCCACCGAACTTCACTAATTCCCACTATATCTAACTTTAACCTATCCATTTCCCTTTTTAAATTTTCTAACCTGATAACGACGTCCTCTTGAGTAGTCCCCGCCCGGAGATCCGAATGGGGGACTATTTTACCTCTGGAATATTTTACCCAAGAGGACGCCATCATCATTTATCCATACAGTAAAGCTGCATGCCCTCGCCTACGGCCGTAGTTTCCCCTTGCTTTCAGCCGTTCGCAGTACCAGCACAGCAAAGCCGTTTTGGTTAGTGTTACAAGGCCAGATCAGTCAACCATCTAGACTGTTGCCCCTGCAACTACTGAAAAGGCTGCTGCCCCTCTTCAGGAACCACCCGTTTGTCTGGCCTCTCAACAGATACCCCTCCGTTGTGGTTGCACCTACGATACGGCCATCTGTATCGCTGAGGCACGCAAGCCTCCCCACCAACGGCAAGGTCCATGGTTCATGGGGTAGGACCTTACTGGATATGCAGCAGCAATTCGAACAGCAGTTGGCACCACAGTGACACAACGAAGTGTTGCCAATCGAATACTTCCGCAGCTCTGAGCCAGGTGCCTTATAGCCTGCATTCCACTGATCCAAAGCACCGCCATTTCCGACTTCAGTGGTATCAAACGAGTGTTCATTGGAGGGCACAGCGGAGGTCTCTTGTGTTGAAAGCCTGATCTGTCTCGGTGCCAGCGATAGCCGTGTGTTAGAAAGAAGCCATTTGAGGGCCTGCAACCAACCTGTCTGCGTGCTAGACACAGTGGGCCTACACCTGGATTTACAGTCTTCAGTGCGAATTCGTATGAGAGTACCATGTCTGCAAAACTACTGGTCAACCTGATGATTCGACCTTTCGCGGTACCTTTCATGAGCAGCATTCCAGGGGGTGTTTTTCAACAGGATAACGCTCGACCACATACCGCTGTTGTAACCCGGAATGCTCTACAGAGAGTTGACATGTTGCCTTGGCCTGCTCGATCACCAGATCTGTCTCTTTTCGAACACATATGGGACATCATCGGACGACAGCCTCTGCGTCATTCACAGCCAGTATTAACCGTCCCTATACTGACCGACCAAGTGCAACAGGCAGTGAACTCCATCCCACAAACGAACATCAGGCGCCTGTACAACACAATGCATGCACTTTTGCTTGCTTGCATTCAGCATTGTGGCGGTTACATTGGTTATTAATGTACCAGCATTTCACATTTGCAATGGCTTATTTCGTGCTTGCCTTAACCTGTGATCTTGGAGTGTTAATCACTTAAATGTGTTATCTAGACAAATGTATTCACAGCATTCCATTACTCTACATTAATTATTTTTTGGTGTCGCGATTTGTTTCAGCCAGTGTATAAGATGTTACTGGCCAGTTCCAAGTTTCTGCAACTACAAGCTGGCCGCTGTGGCCGAGCGGTTCTAGTCTCTTCAGTCCTTAACCCGCGCTGCTGCTACGGTCGCAGGTTCGAATCCTACCTCGGACATGGATGTGTGTGACGTCCTTAGGTTAGTTAGGTTATAGTTCTAAGTCTAGGGGACCTAAAGAAAAGATTACATCGAATAACTTCAATTTTTCGTAGCGGAAAAGGGGGTAAGTCATTATAAAAAGGAGAATGTCAGTAAATCTCGCTAATTAAAAAATGTAACAAATGAATGTGCAAAAATTTATTAGCTACGAAAAACCATAAGAGTCATAACATAGAAAATTATAGACTAGAATTAATTCTTTATTAACAGAACAAAACTTTGTAGGCCCATACAGTTTCTTTGTAAACTATGTTCATTCATTGTTTCTTCATTTCCGCTCTGTGACTGCTTCTTAGCACTTGCTCTTATTGGTTTTGCAAGAACAGTGTCATCTTGATGACACAGTTTCTCGTTATGCATTTGTCATTTTTACAGTTTTGGCAGCTGGGAAAAAAACTGTCTAGCCTCTTCTCCGCAAAAGTCATTAGTAATAGGTTGTGAACCTACAACAAAAACACCTTCTTGTAGTTTTTTAAAAAGTAAATGCAGGTGTAGTTGTTTCAGAAATTTAAAATAAAAACTGTTTTAAGTAAATAATTCAATAAAAATGATGATAACAATAAGGATGAAACAAAAAACACTCGCCCTTATATGCATAGTCAGGTAGATAGAACTCTCCTTGAGACTGAGATTTTTCTGTCGGAACCGTAAGTGGCTTGTTGATAACATGGCGATTCCAGTGGCCAAGGAATGTATTTCTATAACCCAAGAATTGGTGATGCTCTTTTGCAGCCACTAATTCTCTTACTGGTCTAGAAGGAAATATAACTGATCGAGGTGTGTAGACCAATATCTTACAAAATCCCTGTCTATTTCGACAACATGAAAACGTGAGGGTTTTGCTCTTGCACTCTCTGTTTCCTCTATCCAGTCTTTGAGCATTTCAACCCAATTTTTGTTTGTTTGATATCGGCCATGTTACGATCACATTCGAGATACAAGTGGCCACGGATTGGAAAAGTCATTTTCACGTGCTCAAGTCTCTTGACGTAATGAACGATGTAATGCAGCAATAGTCCAATTCTTGTTCTGCCCCCAGCAAGAGTCTGAAAATACATCTAATTTTCTAACACAGGGATCAAGAATTGTCGTCACAAATAAAACAAAAAGAAAGAGACCTCGTTAGACCCTTTGTAGGCTACTGTTTCATTATACACGAAGAAGTATGATTCATCGGTTGACAATATATGAATATTAAACATGCACAATGTTAACTGTCTCTCGTAGTACACGTCGTTAGTTGTGATGTTAGGGGTAGGTAAGTTCTTCTGGAAACCCATAGTAATACTTTCACATTCTTTTGATGCCCTGCTGTTTGCTTTAGAACTTCTTTTACGAATATAAAATATGTCAGATTTTAATAAGGGAAGTTTTTTCACCGTTGACAGTTGATTGATTTCTTTTTCTGCATTCGCCCTTTCTGAGCTATTTTCTGGGTACACTTTCAAAGCATGTTCAACAACTCGAATTTCGGCAGCATGCGTATCACAGTAACTACAAGTGTCCATTCAAGGGGACCCGAAACCGACTTTAAATTCTGTATTGAAAACAAGTCTATATTTTTCATACGACACAGACTGAGTAGGGTATGATTTCTTAAATGACACACATCTTACTGATTTGTATATCTGGTGGGAGATACACTTCCTTAGAGGTTGTCAAGCTGTAATGGCTTCGGTCACCTTTAAATGAATTAATGTCTTGGCGAACTGCATCAAATGCCTCCGATGTCACACGATGTTTCCGATTAGAATATTGGCCTCGACCGTACTTAGGACTCACACCTTTCTTCAGATAACGCTGTATTACTTTTAATTTTTTAGATATTCCATGAAAAGTTGTAAAGGCTTAAGAACAAACATTTACTTCAGTGACAGAATTCTCCCTCTTCACTCATAGCGATATGGATAACTGTTGTCACGAAATTTAGCTTCATTTTCTGGTTGCCTAGGTCTCCTTTGCGATATACTAGTTACATTAATTAGGCCTGCCAAGTAAGCATTCTGCTCATTTACAGTCATTTTGTTATAATTAGGTATAATATACCCACGTTCCGCGTCAGTGGTACTCTGAAAACATTTCAATCTGGAACACTTACAATCTAGCCCTCATTCAATGGGTGGACGATAAAAGTTTTTTCTCACGTCGGAAAGTCGACCTGTTCTCTTCCTTTTCTTCGTTGAATGTGACAGTTGGCTGAAGGTAATACTTTCCTCACCTTCATTTTCCATATTCACTTCCACAGTTCAGTTAAAACGTAAAACAAACTAAACAATTGACTCAACACACAAAGCACTAACTTAACCTCTCCAACAGCACGTACTCAACACCTGATAACGTAAACAATAACTGCGAACAGTGCTGCCAACTGACCAAGTCGCTTTTGCTTAGTTTCACACTGACTTACCTACTTTTTCCCTTGGACGCTATATTTTGAAACGGCTGTAACTTTGAGACTATCCCCCTCCTTTCCATGAAATAAAAACTGATAAAAGCAGCTTGTTGAAAGCTTTCTGAAACTGTAATAATCTAAAATTTCATTTTTTTTACGTAACCCCTTTTTCCAGTGGACTCTTCAATTGTAATATGGGAAGTATAACAATGTTTACTGAATGGTTTACCTTTCTGCTGTGTTTGGCATTGCAATTGCACACCTTTGAAAATATCCATAGTCCGGTAATGTCATATATACAGGGCGGTCAGAAACACTGGAAAGCTTGTAAGGTTGTTGCAGGGTAGGTTGCGCTGAGAAATAAATGTTAAGAGAAAAATTCGATACGTTCCGCCGTTTTTTAATTAATTAGCACTGAAGTTAGCCGTTCCGCTCGCAAATTGGAGCTGCCGCCAGATTCACTTAGTTGTTCTCAATGCTTAGCAGATAACACACGAGACTGCTCAGCCTTTGCTCGCTTTCGATCCTTGATACCCTTCCGTATCCAGCTTTTGTATCGCTCTGCTATTCGGTTGTAGGAAACCAAACGAAAGGAAGAATATGTTTGGCGAGACCGTCTCTGGCAGTCCGCTCGTAGTTGTGGGTGCAACGGCCTGATTGGCTGACGTCAATGCTAATTAACTCGGAAACGGCGCAACGTATCGAATCTTTTTTTTAACAATTATTTCTCAGCAAAATCTAATCTGCATCTACGTTACAATGAGTGTACATGGTGCAATTAAGATCGTCTTGCATATCAGAATTTGACAGACTTCAGTGTTCTTTTTTTATTTTTTAAAAAATTGTTTCATCATTTAGAAATTACATCGAGTTGCAGACCAACACGTGAAGAAATTTAGGCACTGTTGATTTTAGCAAGATGGCGCGTCACACTAATGAGAAATGTTAATGTTTGGAGAGACATTTTTGATGTATCACTGCAATGCCATATATATGGAATCAGTTACAGTGTTCTACCATCATGTTCATTATTGTCGATAGATGTAGTATGCATTATCACAAAAAACAAAAGTTGGTTCCATGGTTTTCCATTGATACTACGCTAGTCCTTACGATTTCTTCAAGAGAACAATGCGTGATTGCCCACAACATCACTGTGTTCAGAGAACAGAACAAGGATTTAGTCAGTCATGTACCGGCACAGGCTGAAGGCAGAATTGCTTTAGGGTTTCACTTCCGCAAATGCAGAAAAACAACGTGACAGAGCCTGTAAATACCGCTACAGTCGTAAGGTTATTTCATTTAGAACACGACCCGTTTCGGGCTCTTATACGCCCATCTTCAGGTATTGTGACCCCGAACGCCGCTGGGGACTTGTACACGATTCGGTGTTTTACCAACGAGACTGTGCTCTGCGCTCGTTAATAATACATCGAGTCCTGTACTAGTCCACCGCGGCGCACGGTGTTACTAATAACACCTGAAGATGGGCCTATAAGAGCCCGAAACCGGTCGAGTTCTTAATGAAAGAACCTTACGACTGTAGCGGTATTTACAGGCTCTGGTATAATGCTTAGTTGCGTATGTTCTTCCGACAGGTTTGTTTGTAAAAATTGTGGCGTTTTAGATTTGTGGCAGATCATAACACTGTGATCTCAATATGTTGGTTGTGAAATGTGCGAATCTGGGGAACAGAGAATCTTCCGTCATCGTGTAGCACATTTGAGATACACCAACATTTAAAGTGTCCTGTGCAGTCTCATGGTTCAGTTTACGGTCCCTTTTTCTTCTGCAAAAAGACCGTTAAAGAAACGTGTATCTGGACAAGCTGAAAAATTGGTTCATGCCACAACTGGAGACTGAAAGCGTGGACTTCATCTACCAACGGGTTGGTCCTCCACCCCACTTCCACGACGATGTTCGTGAATTCTTAAACAGGAAATTGAGAAATCGATGGATAGGTTATGGTACGGTTGATGATCAGCAATTCACGTCATGGCATCCACGCGCTCCCGACCTAACTCCTTGCGACTTTTGTGTGTTGTTTTGTGAAAGATTACGCCTCACCTACCTACAAACCCACCAGAACTGCGAGATCACATCAAGAGCGCTTTTGAACAAATTGATAGGGACATGCTGCATCGAACGTGGGAAGAAGTTGATTACCGGCTTGATATATACAGAATCAGTAGGGGGAGCATACGGAGCACTTTTAATACGTGAAAAAAACTTTTAGTTTTTATATGTGTATACAAAGCCCCGTGGCAATAAGTCAAATAATATAGTTACAACAAATCTGTGAAATCGCTTCAATCGTTTATAGTAACCTTGCATAAGAAAGCTCCATTGGGAAGCTAAATCAGAGGGATCTTTTAACTATCAGACCTCTGAGGTAGAGCTGTAAGATACGGAACGTAAATCTTCAAGCCATCTAAAACCGCTGAATTGCCCTACGGTTAACAAAAAGTAGGAATTTATTGAAAATAATGAGAAGGTTCAGAAAGAACAGCAAATGTGTAAGAGAAAATGGAATGGAGATGGCTTGTGCATGAAACCAATCGCACTGACGGAGGATGGACTAAGGAATTTTCTTTAAATTTCCGTAAATTTATCTTAGACCTTTCGATTGTTTAACCAAGGTTCATCTGTTTTTCATTTCGAAGTCCACCGACAAAATTTCGGTGGCTGCTCAGGGATATTTTCTGAATATTTTGGTATAGGAGACTCATGGTGTACAGTCGCTCTTTACAGAGTAGTTGAATTTGATATGATTTCTTACTTCCACTTACATTTGTGGTTGTACTGCACCGAAAATATCTGCACAGCAGTGCAAATCTTGGTTGGATAGTTGGTTAGAGACGTTAAAGTACTAAACTGCGAGTCATCAATAAACAATACAAATGTCGCTGGTGTGCGGTGTGTGTCCCGTTTGGGAGTAAACTGTTTCCAATCAGTCACGGTGCCTGCTGTTAACATCTGACCACTTTACTCTTCGCCCTCAGGCTTGCATTCAGTACTGCTCAGTTCTGTCTCCGGATTGTTTTCAAGGCGGCGTTAGTACAACGCTTACACTTGTACACACTAGTATGGACAGGTTGACTGATGAGAGACTTGGCCGATACGCTCCTCTTGCATGGGTTCACTGAACGCAGTGGAACAGTGGCACTACGACTTTATGCCGAGTTGTTCCCGTAGCGATGGCAACCACATCACAGCACTTTTGCTACTGTTTCGTCTGAGGATTGTTTGGGCACTCTGTGTTTTGTCTTCTAGGTTTTGGTGAGTGAACATTACAGGGTACTTCACTGTCGTGAGGCCTTTTCATACAGACGAAGGTAAATGGGGTACCAAATCGAAAATATCGTAATGACGTTATTATTCTGAAACAAGCCCCTGAATACCACGGGTCATTTATAGCAACATAGTCAGGAACGCATAGGCAACCAGTAGTTGCATACGTAAAGCCCACTACCGTGCGGTAGCCGCGTGGTCTCAGGCGTATTGTCACGGTTCGCGCGGCTCCCCCCGTCGGAGATTCGAGTCCTCCCTCGGGCATGGGTGTGTGTGTTGTCCTTAGCGTAACTTAGGTTAAGTTAGTTTAATTAATGTAGAAGTCTAGGGACCGATGACCTCAGCATTTTGGACCCATAGTCCTTACCACAAATTTCCAATTTTCCCACTACCGTGGTCAAGGCGGGACTCGAAGCTACTACCTCGATTTCACTGGGCACCGACCATACTTCTAGACAATGGATGCCAAGATAATTGTTGGGTCGAGTCTTCGTGACAAAAAGCAACCAACAACCCAACACCTAGACCCATTGGAATTTGCTAAAATGACATAACGAACTTTGTTTTGAAAGCTGAAGATCTTCGTAACAGGGGCGAGGGATATTATTCAGCAATGTGCGAAATGATGGCTTGTATCGCAGGTCCACTGGAGGCTACGTCTGCACCCTGGAAGCCACGGTGCGTTTGGCAGAGGTTATGTGGTGAACCAGATCCATTTCCCAAACTTTATGTTCAATTCGCGTGAAGAAAGGTTGCTGGCATCCCTACCTCTTTGTATAAATATTACACACAGATTACTCTTTAAGCCTGTCCCGAACGGCCAACTGTTGTCTACAAGGCAGTACGAGGAGCTATCTATGACCGTCGGAATTGTGAGCAGCGTGTTACCACTTTCTCCCCCAGTTATTTCCAGTAGCTGATTCCTGATGGTGCCGCTGCTTCATTATTCAAGTGGCTCCTCATCTGGTCTCACGAGGCTGAGTGGACCCCGTGCCAGACCTTCCTACATCAGAAAAACCGAGAAGCTACCGGGAATAGACCACGGGTGCTCTCGCACCGAAGGCAGCGACGCTAATCATTCGGATACGTTGTGCGAAATGTTACGAATTTTCCCTCTTGATCATTACGAGCGATGTACGCTGCAGCAAGTGGTACACTGACGTGGCAAACATCATGGCATAGCGACATCCACACGTACTGAAGGCGGCAGTATTGCGTGTACAAAGTACGTATAAAAGGGCAGTGCATTGGCAGAGCTGTCAAACCCGAAAAGGTTTATGACGACTACGGTCGTACGACGGCAATTAACAGCGGAAAACGTTAGAGAATTCAATATTCCGAGATCTCCAGTGACATGAGTGTGCCCAGAATACCAAATTTCAGGCATTACCTCACACCGCGAACAACGCAGTGGGCGACGGCCTTCACTAAACGACCGAGAGCAGCAGCGTTTGCGTGGAGTCGTCAGTGCTAACAGGCAAGCGACACTACGTGAAATAACTGCAGAAATCAACGTGCGACGTACGGGGAACGTATCCGTTGTGACAGTGCAGCGTAATTTGGCGTTAATGAGCTATGGCAGCAGATGACCGACACGAGTGCCTTTGCTAACAGCATGACATCGGCTGCTGCTCCTCTCCTAGGCTCGTGACCATATCGGTTCGACCCTAGGCGACTGTAAAACGTGGCATCGGGTTTCAACTGGTAAGAGCTGCTGGTAGGGTTCGAGTGTAGCGCAGACCCGACGAAGATATGGATCCAGGGCGTCAACAAGGCACTGTCCAAACTCGTGGTGACTCTATAATGGTGTGGGCTGTGTTTACATGGAATGAACTGATCATGGACTGGAAATTATTACATTCGGCTACTAGGAGACCATTTTCAGCCATTCGGGGCCTCACGTTCCCAAACAACGATGGAATTTTTATGGATGATATTGCGCCGTGTCACTGGACAATAATAGTTTGCGACTGGTTTGAAGAACATTCTGAACAATTCGAGCGAATGATTTGACCACCCATATCGCCCAACATGAATTACACCGAACATTTATGGGACAAAATCGAGAGGTCAGCTAGTGCACAAATTCCTGCACCGGCAACACTTGCGCAATTATGGGCGGCTATAGAGACAGCAGGGCTCAGTATTTCTACAGGGGACTTCCAACGGTTTGTTGAGTCCATGGCATGTCTAGCTGCTGCACTACGTCGGGCAGAAGGAGGTCCGACACGGTATTAGGAGATATCCCATGCTTATGTCACCTCAGTGTTTATTTCTTGACTCGCATTTGGAAGCCAGGTGTTGAACCTGTAAGAGTAAAGCTATATGCGGTGATTAGCGCCTTTCTTGTAGTGCCTTCCGTTTGAGTTTGTAGAGGATGTCTGTGACGCTCTCACGCTGACTAAACAAGCCCGCGACAAGGCGCCCGGGCTTTTACTGAGTCTCCCCTGTCTCCTTTGCCGAAACCGTAGCGCATTGATGACTGCACTGCTCCACACTCAGTCAATCCAGCCGAATAGAAGCATGGTGCTACAACAACCGCTTAGTGCAATTAACGATCCCGCGTCACTACCTTGCTGACATTCTCGCAGGCAACAACAACTTACCTGCATTCTTTATAGAACTAAGTATGTATGGCGTAGGTATGAATCATACACACAAACCTTCCTCGTGAAACGGTCTTCTGCTTTTTCTTGTGTCTTTGCCCCGCACCAGCGCAGGGCCGGTGTGGCTATTAACGGATTTGGCACGTACTAGTCAAAATAGAATCAAATTCCTGACATTAACCTCCAGGTACTGACAGTAAAATACGGCGGGGGATTTCAATTCATCCAAATGGTAAAAAATTTTTGCAAATTGTATACTCAAATCTTCTTCTTCAGTCTGTCTATCTGTTAGTGATCATGGCGATGTATATCGTAACTAGGTAGGTGCGTGAGAAACAGCGTGCTGTAATTGAGTTTCGAATTCGAGGAGTTGGTCCACATTTGAAACATCCTCTTCTTCAGCGTGACAAAGCCAGATGACGCAACAGTTCGACGCCTTGGGTTCACTGTCATCTGTCACCCTCCATACAATCCCGACTTGGCTCCATCCGTTTTTCATCTGTTTTCGAAATTTGAAGAACGTCTTCGAGGACTTCGCTTTCATAGTGATGAAGCGGAGCATGCAGAGGTGAGATCGTGTCACCGTCAACAATCATTCTACAGTGACGGTATCAGCAAACTGACTTCTCGTTGAGAGAAATTTGTTCGTCGCCATGGTAACTTTGTTGATGAATAAATATGCAGACATAAAGAATAAAGATGTAGAATGTTAATAACGTTTGTTTTATTGAAATAGATTTAAGAATTTTCACAGCATGCCCTCGTAGATCCTGATGATTAGTGCTCACAAACAACAGAACCATAACAGTGATTCAAGGCAAAACTGGTACTAATTGTTTATACTCTGTTACTTTTGGAAAAATATTAGCAGAGTGACTTTCTTAAAGCATTGTTATAAGACTGAACACTCTCTGGAACATGAGCAAATCGACATCTGAAAATCTTTAATCTAGCACCATAGTCACACCAGTGAATGTTTTTCATGACAAAGAAGCCATGTTCGGAAGGCTAGGTTAAAAGAAGAGGAGGCACTCAATGAATTTCATTTTTGAATACAGTTATGGATTACTATATATTTTAATACTCGTAAGAATTATATTTTTTGAACGCAAGGATAAGCTGTTTTCCATGAGAAGTGACTACTCACAAGGTTAATCAATGAAGAAAAATTAATAAAACATTTTAAAGAATTTGCACTCGAAATTTGGAAATACACGGGAAGGAAAAAAGGCACCACTTGCAGAAAAACAAATGATTACAATCCCAGAAAAATGGGTTGATTTATATAAGAGAAAGAGCTATAGAAACTGAGCATGTCATAAACACGTTGGTCCACTTCCGGCTTCTATGGAAGCAGTTGTTCGACTTGGGATGGATTGACAGAGTTACTGGATGTCCTCCTGAGGGATATCGTCCCACATTCTGTCCAACTGAAGCTTTGTAACGTTAAAAACCCGAGTTAGTTAGAGGATCCAATGCTCCAGATGCTTTGAGTTTGGGGGAGAACCGAAGAGATAGTTCGCCAAGCACGAAGACAAGCAGGAGAAACTCTCGCCGTGTCTGGGCAGCCATTATATTGCTTAAATGCAAGCCCAGGATGGATTGCTGTGAAGGGAAACAAAACGGGGCATAGAATATCGTCGACGTACCTCTGTGCTGTGAGGATGCCGTGGATGACAAGAAAAGGGGTCCTACTAAGGAAACAAATGGCACACCAGGCCATCATTCTTGGTTAACGGGACTTGTGACGGACAACATTCAGGCTGGTATCCCACCGCTGTCTGGGCCTTTCTCCAGATACATATTCGGCTTGGAATCGCATTGACTAGAGCAGAATTGTCTTTAGTGACGAGTCCTCCTTCAAATTGTGCCACGATGACCACCGAAGACGTGTAGGTGAAAGTCTCTCGTCTTACGGACCGACGACCAGAGGTGATGGCCTGGAGTGCCATTTGTTTTCATAGCAGGACACATTTGTCATCTGCGGCACCCTTACAGCGCAGCGGTTCGTCGACGGTATTCTATGCCTCGTTTTTCTGCCCTCCAAGCAGCTCAGTATTTTGACAATATAACGCGCCAATTGACCAGGAGGACATCCAAAAACGGCAATTGACGGGCATAGTCCGGTGGAGCTTGTCCATGGCTGGCAGCTGCGGACCCTGCTCCATTTGCTGATGGCGTCACCCTCCCACCCCGCTCGCGACCCTTTTAGCGTTACGTCTCAATTGCATAAAAATTTTCAGTTCACTTGCCGCGTGAAATTCGGATAAAATGCCAAGCTTCTGATGATACCAACCATCGTTTTCGTCAGGGACTAAAACTCACTATCTTGGACTGGCAAGGTTCCGTCTTTTATACCCACAGAAAGGCATCCAACTGGCTGGATTACGTCATGATGGCGCGTACGGAGGTGGTGCGCTCTATGTCTACCGATTTTTCTCGCGCCCTTTATCTGGCGATGCTTGTAGCGCTATCCATTGCACCAGGCGGTGAACTGCGATAAGTATTCTGTGTTTTCTCGTTGTCAAGTACACGCTTCCATGCATTGCTAAGCGCATAGCCGGGGACTCTGTTGAAGTTGTTTTCAGACAGTCTGAGTTCACGAAAGTCATTTTTAGTACCTGACGAAGATGGTGGTGTCATCGAAAGCTTACAGTTTTATCCGAATTTGACGCAGCAAGTGAAATGAGAAATTTTTATGCAGGGAATCCGCCGAACTCAATTAATGCCAAGCCGAATAACTGCTTACATAAGGGCCAGCGGTGGACCAACGTGTTATTGACTTTCTCTTGAATAAATGTCCGCCCCGATAGCTGAGTGATCAGCGTGACGGATTGCCGGCCGACGGGCCCGGGTTCGATTCCCGGCTGGATCGGAGATTTTCTCCGCTCAGGGACTGGGTGTTGTGTTGTCTTCATCATCATATCATCCCCATCGGGCGCGCAGGTCGCCTAATTTGGTGTAGAATGTAATAAGACCTGCACCAAGGCGGCCGGACTTGCCCCGCAAGGGGCCTCCCGGACAATGACGCCAAACGCTCATTTCCATTTCTTGAATAAATCATCCGATTTTTCTGAAATTGTTATCATTTGTTTGTCTGTACATCTACATCACATCTACCGATTTCTACCGCATTGAGGTAACTCCTTGCTGGTGCGTCTTTTTTTGTCTTAGAGCAAATAACATTTGCAAATGTCTACGGTGTGTGCATGTTGAATGCCGCGACCGTACTGCAAATGTAGACTCGCGTCGATGTGTGCCGCTATTGGAAACAATGTGTTGAGGACGAGGGCGATACTTGGCGGCAAAACATCACTGCTGGATGAAACATGGGTGTACTGCTATGACGCAGAGATGAAGCCGAGCAGCCCAGAATGGGTGCAACGTGGTCAACACCCACCACAAAAGGCACGAGCGCTGAAGTCAGTCAACAAGGCCATGGTAATCACTTTTTCTGATTGGTGTACACTCACACAGTTCCAATTCACACTACAGTCACTGCAGATTACTATAAGAACGTTCTGAAGGAGCCGGCCCAAGTGGCCGAGCGGTTCAAGGCGCTACACTCTGGAACCGCGCGACCGCTACGGTCGCAGGTTCGAATCCTGCCTCGGGCATGGATGTATGTGATGTCCTTAGGTTAGTTAGGTTTAAGTAGTTCTGAGTTCTAGGGGACTGATGACCTCAGCAGTTAAGTCCCATAGTGCTCAGAGCCATTTCAACCGTTCTGAAGGCTCAAATGGTTCAAATGGCTCTGAGCACTATGGGACTCAACTGCTGAGGTCATTAGTCCCCTAGAACTTAGAACTAGTTAAACCTAACCAACCTAAGGACATCACAAACATCCACGCCCGAGGCAGGATTCGAACCTGCGACCGTAGCGGTCTTGCGGTTCCAGACTGCAGCGCCTTTAACCGCACGGCCACTTCGGCCGGCGTTCTGAAGGAATTCGTAAAGAATCACATCGCCAGAAAACGAAGGAACCTCATTGGCCAACGGAAGCTCATCACGCCACATGTTAGTAATGTTGTTATCGAGTTTCTGGCATAGAAACGCATCGCTTCTGAACACCGCCCGCCTTATAGTCCGGATATGGCTCCGTGTGACTTTTTCCTTAATCCGACGGCCAAAAATGATTTCAAGTGATGTCGGTTCGACGTCAAGACCAAGGCTGGAAACCTTTAGAGGCGACCCTGAATGGTTTCCTGCACGTCTTCCAAGAATGGCAAACGG
Source organism: Schistocerca serialis cubense (assembly GCF_023864345.2). Classification (NCBI taxonomy): domain Eukaryota; kingdom Metazoa; phylum Arthropoda; class Insecta; order Orthoptera; family Acrididae; genus Schistocerca; species Schistocerca serialis. The sequence goes on from NC_064639.1 coordinate 596,052,649, forward strand.
GGTGCGACAAATGCTCTGCATCGAAGAGGGAGTGCGAAGTATGTTGACCGGGACAAAAGTCTGTATGAGCGATGTTTTACATTAAATTGTTGTATGAGCATTAGTGCCAGACATTACTGAACACCCCTCGTACAAGCGCTAATCATAATCAAAATCCAGCCGACTTCTTTCTCACTCACGAAACCAGTGTCATAAGGTCGTCGTGGAAACGTCACTCTCCTCATTAACGGTTGTCAAAGCACCGTGGTACTCCTCTACATCCAATTCTTCTCATATATATATATATATATATATATATATATATATATATATATATAAACTAAACTCTGCCCGAACAGGCTATGAAGGCCCAACGGTACCGACCGGCCACAGCCCACATTCATCACTGGATGGAGGGGCATGTGATCAGCACACCGCTCGCCCGGTCGTATGTCAGTTTACGAGACCGGAGCCGCCACTCCTCAATCAAGTAGCTTCTCAACTTGCCTCACAAGGGCTGAGTGCATCCCACTTGCCAACAGCGCTCGGCAGACCGAATGGTCACCCATCCAAGTGCTAGCCCAGCCCGACATTGCTTAACTTCGGTGATCTGACGGGAACCGGTGTTACCACTGCGGCAAGGCCGTTGGCTCTTCTCTTATATAATAGACTAGAATCACGGCACAAAAATATCTTCGACACGAGCTCCTCTCGAACCGTAGCTTGTTACAGCCTGAAGATTTTTCATTATTCCCATTTTCGACAGCGTGCTTTGCACGTCTACATCATTGCGAAAAATTGTCCTTTCATTTCTCCTCCTTCCATGTTCCAAACTTGTGTAATTTCCGCTTTGGCGCCACTAGGAATTTTTTGTAATAGACTCGCACCAGGCTGGTTGCTTCTGGTGCCAACAGAAATATACAGTCAGACAAAGAACTGATTAAAATATAATTCCTGATTGTTTTTTAATTATAAGTCAGAATTAATAACAGTTAAGATGTGAAGCAGAGTAAATTTCTGGTTACAAATACACAAAAGAGTAATGTTGGGCAGCGCTGGCGTATTTGGCACAGCTTTCAGATTACCATCCGCACATTTCATTTTCATTAGTTATGGCAAAAATGGTTCAAATGGCTCTGAGCACTATGGGACTTAACATCTGTGGTCATCAGTCCCCTATAACTTAGAACTACTTAAACCTAACTAACCTAAGGACATCACACACATCCAAGCCCGAGGCAGGATTCGAACCTGCGACCGTAGCAGTCGCGCGGCTCCGGACTGAGCGCCTAGAACCGCTAGACCACCGCGGCCGGCATTAGTTATCCTACATGATTTATGGCGAATATAGGAATCATGTTTGAAACAGGAAGATAGTCAACCTTTTTATTAGAATGATTCCATGATACCTCCAGTTGTTAATTTTTGTTTTATTTTCGCACCGTTTTACAATTTCAGCCTTAGGTCGTTTTGAAGTACCTAAATACACTTGCTAGGTCTCTGGTCATAAACAACTGCTATGTCATAATTGGCAGTTATCGGAAGACGTTGGCATAAATTCTTAGTAACAATACTTTCCGCTAAATTTTCAATATTTGAACCCGCAGATATTTATTATCAAAGAGCTAACAAATGCATCTAGATACCTGAAATTGCGTAAGGTCGAAACTGCACAACAGTAGGTAAGAAAAATATAAAAATTATCAGTTGCATGCATCATGGAATCATTCAAAAAATTCGTAGCAACTGTGCAACTGTCAACCCAGGATTAAAGAAAAACACTCGATTTAGTTATTTATTGCCGTCCAGTCGCAAAACTTGGTACCACGTTTCTAATGAGGACTAAGTTGACAGAACATTAAACTCAGACGTCACTTCCTTCGTTTGCAAACAGAATTCTTCAGTGGGCTGAGAGTCCGCTGTTTGGTAACTTACGAACTACTCGTACTGCAAGACCAAAATAAACGTTAGACGTGTAGCAGATATCCAGTAGAATTACTCTCCCTGTGAGTAATGCTGTGCCTTTGAAGCCAGGGTCGTGGTAATCAAATACGCATCAGTGACGGTTCGTAGCCATCGCTTTAGCAAGACTTTGTATCTGCGATACGCCTGTGCTTGCGAATTTTCCCGACGCTGCGGTCTGGCGCCCGTATTAATAGCGCGCTCCGCGTCAGATTTTGCCACAGACACGGTAGCGTCGTAGCTGTTTACGTTCGCCGCGTCTAAGAACAACAAACGCGATAGACTTGGCTTGTTTAGGACAAACACTCTTTTTCTCTCCGAAATCTGCTGACACTGCACCCTATTTGTTTCCTTCTGCCTTCATCCGCCGAATGATACCTGCTAGCCTGCTGAATGGTCGAATGTTGTTACATTCTTGCCGACTCACACCGAATTACTTCGCCCTCTTGTCTCGATGGTTAAGGATGATCTTCGTGCACCCACAACTTTCACAGACATGAGGCAGGGACGGAACAAGACTTTTGTGCCCTTGGCTGCGAAGAGCAGCAGTGACCGCGAAAATACCGGAGACAGGGCGGTCAGAGCCGTACCGACCGCAAAGCCACTTACTTATCTCAGCGGCGAGGCCTCTGGGACTAGGTTTTTGCGTCGTTTCGGGACTAAGTGAGCACGAGCTATAAAGATTGCGCAGGCTCTGCCCTGTCGCTGGACTTATGACTAAAAGAGCTGTAACCCGGCGGGAATTGTTAGTACATAATGTCTCGTAAGTAAGTAATGTCTCACACGCCGTTAGGGGCCATACGACTTTCCGTTAGTAAACTGGGAATGCAAGTAGCACTCGCACGCTACATGAAGCTGGTCCATAGATGAAAAACGGAAAATCGCTCCCTTTATTTCTTACTGGAGGCACAAAAATAAAGCAGCTGACGTAACTGTCCGTACAAAAAGCATTCTAATAAGCAAAAATTTACATACAAATTTATTAGGGTAACGAAAAAAAATCCGCTTGCTTACCCAAAAAGCGGTCTTTGACACACGTAGTTTTTAATTCTGACGTTAGTGTATGACTGAATTATAATGCTAGCGTAATTTTCGGATCCTGTAATGATACTTTCTCAACAAATACAAAGTCTAATGAGAAAAATAAAAAGAAACAGCATATACTCGAGTTAAGTAAAATTTCTGACCCGCAGGACGTAATCGTAGATTTGAAAAGTAACGTGACCCTGTTCCACTAAATACAAATATTAAAGCAGCACAATTTGAATGCCTAGTGGTACTGCTACAAGTTGTAAACGTTACCTCGATGGTATGATTTCAAGATCTCAACTTGACACACTTTCGTCACACTCCTTCCGGGATGTATTCTTCGCATTACTTTGATCTGAATTGTTGTAGGTAATTACCCGAAAACGTAAGGTTGGAAATAAAATAATTAGGCTGTAATGGTACGTATTTTAGGATATGACAACATGATTCCTTCCAAATCTATCGATATTCAATTTCGCGCCTTGCCTTTCTACGTGGGTTCGTACTTCACCCCAATTTCCAGATGTTTCAACCAAATCAGCCAACTATGTCACCGTTATTTACCATACGCTTCTTTCTGCTAACTGTTCTACATCTTTTCCTCGCTTTATTTACTCAGTAACTGGAGACGAACGTGTAAATGACTCAACAGAATTTAGATTTTGGTGTCCCAGAGCGATCAGCTGCATTGTGCGTGTTTGAAGTATGACCTTATGAGGATTTTATCTATCATTCTAATAAACACACATTCGTTATGATGCCCACTAATTTGTTTTGGTTCCGCTTTAGTTGCTTCTCCCCCCTTGCCACCAGCTTGCAGTTGGTGATATACACTATGTTCCTTACGCCAGAACCAACCGATGACTTGGTCTTAGGCAAAAGACAGATTACCTGTTCCTCATACATACCCACTGCGGACAGCGTGATTGGGGTATTGTCTACGCATACCTCCGAAACTATTTAAGAAAAGCACGCCCGGACTCGCCTCAGGGGTTTGAATTTCAGGAATGTACCCAGAGTCTGATCAAGAAGGGAGAGGGGCAGCTCATGTTGGTTTCTTGGTGAATAAGGAAACAGTTTTGAGATTACAGTACAACGGCTGTGGGTTCTCTTACTACTAGTCAGTGTCCATTACACGTTCAACCTTTCTTCAGGGCCGGCCGTTGTGGCCGTGCGGTTCTAGGCGCTTCAGTTTGGAACCGCGTGACCGCTACGGTCGCAGGTTCGAATCCTGCCTCGGGCATGGATGTGTGTGATGTCCTTAGGTTAGTTAGGTTTAAGTAGTTCTATGTTCTAGGGGACTGATGACCTCAGAACTTAAGTCCCATAGTGCTCAGAGCCCTTTGAACCATTTTTGAGACTTTCTTCAGTCTGATACTAAGCGAGCACAGCTGTCTGACGGGACGTGATTCGGGAACAGTGTTATTGCTTCTGAAAGCACGTCACCTGCAAAAAATGGACGAGAAAAATGTGCGAAACGGTGAAAAGAGGTAAGTTCTAAAACTTAGCAAACCTTCGCTCTAAACTCCATCATTAATCACGTAGATCAGAAAACTGAAGTGAAAGAAATATATCTAATAATTTTTTAGAAGTGATCAACTGGTGTCACAATAAAAAGAGGCAAAGACTACATCTAAATCTACATTTATACTCCGCAAGCCACGCAACGGTGTGTGGCGGAGAGCACTTTACGTGCCACTGTCATTACCTCCCTTTTCTGTTCCAGTCTCGTATGGTTCGCGGGAAGAACGACTGCCGGAAAGCCTCCGTGCGCGCTCGAATCTCTCTCATTTTACATTCGTGATCTCCTCGGGAGGTATAAGTAGGGGGAAGCAATATATTCGATACCTCATACAGAAACGCACCCTCCCGAAACCTGGACAGCAAGCTACACCGCGATGCAGAGCGCCTCTCTTGCAGAGTCTGCCACTTGAGTTTGCTAAACATCTCCGTAACGCTATCACGGTTACCAAATAACCCTGTGACGAAACGCGCCGCTCTTCTTTTGATCTTCTCTATCTCCTCCGTCAACCCGATCTGGTACGGATCCCACACTGATGAGCAATACTCAAGTATAGGTCGATGGACTCTCCCACTGAATCTCAACCTGGTACCCGCCTTGCCAACAATTAATTTTACATGATCATTCCACTTCAAATCGTTCCGCACGCATATTCCCAGATATTTTACAGAAATAACTGTTACCAGTGTTTGTTCCGCTATCATATAATCATACAATAAAGGGTTCAAGAGACAGAGACGCGAAAGCATCTGTCGAAGGGCTGAGAAAACATTCACTTAGCCCCTTACAGAGGACATTGCTGACGCTCCAAACTCATGCCCAGGCCTTGTGATAAAAGCTGTGAAGAGTAGTGCAGCATGAGCCCGCGAGCTGAGCTCTGTTGGAAGTGAAAGTGGCGCTAGCGCTTGTGAAAATCGCGGACCTGGATCAGCTGTGGCCGTGAACCTACAGACACGAAAGCAACGCACACATTGCACCCAACCCGCCAAGGAACTGGGAGTAGACTCTCCCATACTGCCTTCACAGTTGTCCGATACATTATTCTTGGTCTCTGTGGCACGAATCGCTGTAATTTTCACGCCAAAAGTTACCTGTGCGAGTACACCTTGAGTGCAATAGAGTAAGAGAAGCGGCATACGGTGTCTAGCTGTAAAGGTGTCGTAATGCTCAATAGAGTGCGCTTTGCTCAAACGTGGATAGAAATAAGGGAAATGAGTTATTTTTACATTCACTAATAGTTCCTTTATTTCAGCTGTTTCTCATATTTCCTTGTCATCACACGTGCTGGTGTTCGTCTCATTTCTTTTTCAGCGGTGACTGATCTCCTTGTAGGGAAACTGAAGCAACAGGTGACTACAAAGTAATACAACTTTCACGATGGGCTGGCTTTTCTCATCCCACCAGTAGGATGTGCGCTGTAGTGGTCCCAGAGTGGCTATAAGTTGTTATTTATAAAGGTTTGTTAGCTATCCACTTTGAAACTATGCATGACTGTGAACGCTTTGCTGAACTTAATTTTATACTTTTCAGTCCGTTCTGTTACTGTGATACATATTATCTTTATGAGATGTTATTCTTTTAATGAAGTAATATTACCGGAGCTTTAAACGGCCAAGTACTGTTTTGCGCTGTCACTTTGAATCTGGCCGGCCAGTGTGGCCGAGCGGTTCTAGGCGCTTCAGTCTGGAACCGCGCGACCGCTAAGGTCGCAGATTCGAATCCTGCCTCGGGCATGGATGTGTGTGATGTCCTTAGGTTAGTTAGGTTTAAGTAGTTCTAAGTTCTAGGGGACCGATGAGCTCAGATGTTAAGTCCCATAGTGCTCAGAGCCATTTGAACCATTTTGAACTTTGAATCTGCTGTATTAGATGTGTAAAGGCACCGATATATGGTTCGCCACTGAAATTTACTATGAGAAAATTTTAACACTGCCTATTAGGAAAGGCAATCTCAGAACGTCTGTAAATAGCGATGGCGAAGCCAACACCCCTGTGGCAGCTTCTGCAGATGGAGAAAGCTGTGCGTGAACTTTCGTAATGAGCTGGCTTTTCTCACAGAATTGTACACAGTCAGTTGCGACCAACTCCTGTGGGCAGACGACCAGCAGTCTGCACTTAATTTAATTGTAAATGCCCACAGCTGTTACGCCTGGGTGACAGGAAACCCACACAAAATTGTGAAATTCTCTCTGCATTTGTCAAAGGCAAGGTTGGCGCACGTTGACTGCATCTTTCACTATTTTTACTTCGCAGTCCGCCCTAGGCAGTGCTTCTAAGAAGCTCTCTTGCTAAGCCATCCCACTTCTCGGCACTTTAACATTAGTACACAATGAGGCATCCCCATACGCCTCATTTCTGTCAAGAAGCTTCAGTGACCGATATTAGGCGATGTACACTGCCTCACAAAAAGAAGTGAGCACCCAGGAGAGGTGGTCGAATGTCAGCGAAACTTAGTACACAAACATATCATCGGTAAGTACAGATATGTAAATGATTACAGTTGCCATTCTCTGTTACAGGTGGAATAGCCCACAGAGAATGTCAGTGTTGTTCGTGTTAAAGAGTTGTTACCAGGCCTCTTAGGATATATAAGGGACGTGAACAGCGTCAAGATGTTGAGTGGTCACTGTGCAGGACGCGGAGATGCCGCGCACTCGTGTGGGGCAGCGTTATCAGAATCTTACAAAGTATGAAAGGGGCTCCATCATGGGTCTCAACTTCGCCGGCTGATCGAATATCCAGATTTGTGAGACGCTCGAATGTGACAGTGGCCCAATGCTGGACTACATGAGAAAGTGAGAACAAGGATATTCGTCGTCAAGGTTCCGATAGACCAGGCCTGACTACCACAAAGGAGTCTGTCTGTATTGCGGACCGAACACACCGTAACCCCTTCACGTCAGGGCCTGCCATTCAAGAACGAGTACTGGATCCCTGGAACATTCTGTGTCATCCCAGACCATGGATCGGAGAGTAGCAACAACCGGACTAGGGAATTACCATCCAATGCGTAGGCTGTCGTTAAGGCCACAACAAAAACAGCTGTGTTTGGAGTGGTGCCTTGAGCGGCAAGCATGGACTGCTGATAAATGGCGTCGCATCGTGTTCAGCAATGAATCGCGGATCTGCACCATGGCCGATGACCATTGTCGGCGAGTATTACGGCGACCTGGAGGGAGGTCCCGTTCTTCCAATGTTTCGGAAAGCCACAGGAAAGTTTACTCCCGGCGTCATGGTGTCAGGACCCATCGGATTTGACTTCAGGTTGCGGTTAGTAGTGATTGAGTGAACCCTGATGGTACAACGGTACGTCATGGACATCCTGCGTCCTCATGTTTTACCTCTCGTGCGATAGTATTGTAGCCCTGTTTTGCAACGGAACAATGCTTTTCCACGCATGGGGCGTGTCGCTATGAACTGTCTCCGTGATGTTGAGGTACTCCAGTAGCCAGCAAGATCCCCAGATCTGTTTCCGACAGAACACGTGTGAGGCCAGCTCGGACGTCAAACCTGTCGCAGTACCATTATCCAAGATATCAGCGACAAGTTACAACAGCTGTGCGCCAGCTTGCCTCGTGAGAGGACACAAGGATTTATGACACCATTCCGACCCAAATCAGTGCACGCATCCAGGCCAGATGGGCGGTCATACTGGTAAGAGTTAAATATTATAATTCTGTATTATTTTATTCCTGGGCATTCGTGTTTTTGCCAATCTTGATTAAAGGATTTACTCGTAAATTGACTGTATTATACGTTAATATACGAATAGAAATAAGACACCAGATCACTTGATGTTTGTTCTTGTAGTAATTCATTCATTCATTTATTTGTTTTATTTTATTTGGGCTCGCATGTTAACGCAAGTTCTGATTAAAGTATATGCCCATATATCGACTTCAGTACATGCAAACAACATCAAATAACATTTCTAAGTAAAGTAGGTATATGTCATATCTTCGTGTCAAGATCTTTGTAACAAGCAACAGTTGTATAGCACATGCTGGATGCTGACGAAGTTTCGCTATCACAGTGTGAATACATACAGATCATATAAAAGTGTGTGATGTGGAGTACCGATTCGCTATCAAAATGGAAGCAGACAGATGGACACTTAACTGAAAAAAGTCGCCCATACTATCGCAGTAAGTAAAAAGCTACAAATTCTGCATCCATATCGACAAATAAACAATACTTGTAGCGATAAATTAAAGCATGTTCCACCTTCTTGTAACAGAGCTAGAACGCAGCATTATGTTAGAAATAGATATGTAACTTCCAGAAAACCATCTGAAGATGAACCTGGGAAGGTTCGAAAACCGGTTCATGGAATAATAAACAACTATTCAAAAAAGTGGTTGGTTGCAGTTTTATATATTTATATTTCGTGAAGTTTCGTTTCGTTCCCCCTCCTCTTCAGTGTCAGTCACATTTTCTGTCAGGCAGCGTATGTATCATAAGTTCCTTTTTGTCTCACGAATGCCCTCCATGATCCACAGACGGTGGACTTTACGGTTTTTATGTAACAGGCCATTTGGAGTCACAGGTGTGAAGAGGTCATTCGATTCCATACGAGAAGGAGCTATTGTCCATCACGCGTCATGGATAACAACTGAAATCGTCTTATGTGTAGTGCCTCGTCTGAAAGCTGTTTTCACTGCTGATGGTCCTTACAAACAACTGTAGGTGCTTATAATCTATGTTGGCCACTACCAGAATTATTGAAACAAAGAAGCGTACGCATTCAGAAAATAAATAACTTCACTGTTAAAAAATGTTTTCTATACATTTCTCTGATAATTGCAATGCTGTTCTGGCACTACATATTGGAACTGTTCGTTTTTCGTTTTTACTGTGACTTTTATTTGGATTCTGTGCTTTTTAATTCGAGATAAACTCGATTTTTTTTACTTCAAAATTTTCGTTCTGCCTATGTAACTACTAAAATGCGCATTCCTTACAGTACCCGTTTCGTTTTATCTGACTAAAACATCATGAGTGGTCTGGAGTCAAACCCATTTTCAATTTTGGTTAGATTGTAGATCAGTTCGGCCACTGAGCTATTGATATGTGTTTCTTTGGCTTACAGCGTTCTGGTGTTTTCTGCTGACACCTGGAAGTATTGGTGCATGCACATTTCTCATGTATATTCCTGTCTTTGACACTGGTCTATTTTGTGAATTTCCACCTTGACTTGCAGCAATATTCATTTCCTGATCGACACAAAATTTATTATTCTGTGTTGCATACGTTGCCAGTTTATATACTAGACTCGGTATTCATTTTCTCTGACAATGTGCTCTTTCTCTATGCTTGTTATGAGTAGTAGGTCGTTTTTAAACTTGTTTCATAATGTGAGTCGGATGAAGGGGTGTTTCATAAGTATAACTGATCAAGACAGTGGGGCAAGGGCCAGCTTAAAGACGAACACGGGATGTGACCAGTGAACAGAAGGGTGTAGGAAGGCAGAGTGGGCGGTTATGAGATGGAGAAAGGCGTGTAGGAGACCGGGAGTTCTACATCTACTTAAATATTACACAAGCCACTGTAGAGTGTACTGCGTAGGGTACATCGTACCAGTATCATCAGTTTTCTTTCCTATTCCATTCGTGCATGGGGTGAGGAAAAAATGACTGTCTGTAAGTCATTGTAAATGCCAAAATCCCTTTTGTATTGTTCTCGTAACCCCTGCCTCCGCCAATGCCTTCCCCCCTTCGCGAGATAGTCACGTTGGTTGCAGCGAAATGGTGGCGTAGTCACCTTCGACAACACTTTTTCTAAATATAACCAGGCTTTGCCGAGGTCTAAATCGTGTTCTTCCAGTGATTCCCATTTAAGAGATTGAGCTGAAATGGAGGAGATAGTAGAGAGAGAAGGGAACACTATACTTCAATAGCTTATTAAGGGGACCACACCGTGGTACAGGTCGAAAAAAATCGATTTTCGGTTTTCATCATATTTCGATAGATTAAGGTTTTATTTAAGTACTCTGAGAAGTATTTTGCTGAAAAAAATTTTTTTCGAGCATTTAAAGAGCATTTTCCTGCCACGTGTGTTTATGTGCCACGCCCACTTTTCTGTCACCCACTGTCAACCCACCCACTGCCAACTCTAAGCCATATGGAGATGCCATTATTACCAAAATAGAATGTGTAGGCCATGTTCAAAAAACATTTGGGAACAAGGCTGAGAAAACTAACTGTTGATATGAGAGGAAAAAAATTAGGAGATGGAAAACTGGTGACCAGACAGGGTCAGTTAACTCAAACTGAAATAGAAAACTTGCAGGTACACTATGGGCAGGCAATTGGGAGAAATAAAGATAATCTGGAGACAATGAAGAGAGGTGTTAGGGCCATATTCTTCCATAAGTCCTCTACTGATGATAAGCCATGTCATGGTTTGTGTCCATCAGGAGAAAATTCGTGGTGCAAATACAATAGGGTTCAGGCAACTGGAGAATCTTATTCTTACCAGCATTCTCTTCCTGCTGCTGTTTTTACAGCAATTAGACCTATTTTCAGAGGCTTGGCTCATCCTGACCTTCTAAGGAAATGTCTGCATGGGCAGACACAGAACCCAAAGGAATGTTTCAACAGCATAATTTGGAACCGCATTCCTAAAACTGTATTTGTTGGTATGCATACAATGAAACTAGGAGCTCATGATGCTGTTATTTCATTCAGTTGTGGTAATACTGGAAAGTGTTGGGTACTGAAAAAGCTGGGAATTAATCCTGGTGAAAATATGATCACAGGGCTGCAACATTGCGATAAAATGAGGATAGCCGATGCAGATAGGTCTGCATCTAATATGGCCAAGAAAGGAAGACAAACATCCAGGAAGGTGGAAAAGAAGCTGTAAGACCTGCTAAAGGCCAAAGAAGGGCCATCATATGCAGCAGGACAGTTTTAATTAACTGTAAGTAACAAATTCCAAAAGTTGTTTCTTTAAAGTCAATTTCCCGAAACTAAAATTTTCAGTACATATGCTCCATTATATCAGAAACTACCATAAATAGATGAATGAAATTTTCAGAGACTCTACATAACATAAAAAGCCACCTCTGGTACTACATTTATTAATATTCTCCCATTAGGAAGTTCACAAAAAATATTTTCCGCAGAAAAAAATTAATATTTTTTGTTAATAAATTTAAAAAAGTATTTCTTAAAACTATGGATAAAGTAGATTTTAGTACAGTTGACTCTATTAGTATCATGTAACATACAGTAAAAGTATTAAGGTCCTGCATCAAATAGTTTTTTTCAGAAATGGGTCAAATACTTGCCTAAATTAACATGGGTTACGTAGACAGGATGCGGTCCCCTTAAACGTATTGTTTTTAGAGCTACAGTCGAACCATAATTGTTAATACGATTGGTTCCATAACACTGATCATGTTTTAATCTATTAAACGTGTGAATTAGTAAGCATATTCGTAGTTGCGTAGACGAAGTAAAATATTTAAAGTAACTAGCTTCAGAGACCAAGGCCAGATAAGCGCAAAGTTCACGTGTTTCCGCCGGCAGTAAAGAATATTTCCGGTGGTCGGTTCCTTAGGCAAGACTTCCTGCTTGGCGCGCAGCTAACTTGTATAGCGGGACACGCCGGCCTACCGCACGCTGCCCCAAGGTCCCTGCCTGCTGCTGCTGCTGCTGTGCCGGCCTGGAACAAACCGCCGGTGGGGTGGAACCGCACCGTTTCGGTGACATCACGTCCGGCACCTAGCCGTAATGATTTCCGCTCTGTTTTGCGGCGCCACTCCAGGAGCAAGCCAGACAGAGCTGTTGCGCCATTTCCAGACGAGATGTGCGTTACTCTTTTAGGAAAGATGTCGGCAGCCACCACCCGTGGCCTTGTTGACAGAACTGCACCGGCTTTCTTCTAGGATGATGATAGGAAACAGACGCCAGCGCTGCCTGCCCAAAATTCAAGTCCGTTTTTCCTTATGAATCCAAAGGTCGGCCGCTGCTGCAGTAGCCGGCCGCTGTGACCGAGCGATTCTAGGCACTTCAGTCTGGAAACGCGCGACCGCTACGGTCGCAGGTTCGAATCCTGCCTCGGGCATGGATGTGTGTGATGTCTTTAGGTTTTTTTTTTTTGAGCTGCTACAGTGAGTCCCGCGGATAAGGCAGTAGTAAACTTGTAATCAAAGACGTCGACGAAGTAACGGAGTACTCTAGAAAAATAAATACGAGGGTAATTCGGAAAGTAAGGAACGATCGGTCGCGAAATGGAAACCACAGTGAAAATTCTATGAAGTCTTGCACAGGTGTGTTGGGCAGTGTCTCTAGTATGCCCGTGGATCGCGTTACGTCGTTCTTTTTAGTTCTGAGCACACAGGGAGCAATAAAGATACCTAGAACAATAGTGCCTCCCGCCAAGTACGAGGGCCTGGTAAGAAATTTCACCTGAAGCTATGCAGCCAACATTACATATTTACATATTTGTCGTGCGTTCTCTTCTTGAAGATGATTCTCAGCCGCATTCTGCAGGGGCAATGAAGATGCTTCTGCATCGTTTTCAATTTGAAATGTTTGATTACCCACAATACTGCCCGTAATTTTCTACCTCTCAGTTTCATCTCTGCTCACATAAGCCGCTGGCTATGAAGACAACATTTTGGCACAGACAACGAGCTGTCGGCCAGAGTAGAGAACTGGCGGAATGCACTGGCGGCTGCCTTCTATAACGAGGGTATTGGAAAGTTGGTACAATGCTACGACAAACGTCTAAGTCGGATAGGGGACTATGGAGATAAATAGCTGGAAGTTGTAGCTAACGGTTGCAAATAAAACAGTTTTGATTTTCACTGTGGTTTCGATTTCGCGACCTATCGCTCCTTACTTTCCGAATAGCCCTCGTATATTAATCTGCTATTTTGTTCGTGGTACTAAATGGTTCAAATGTTTCAAATGGCTCTGAGCACTATGGGACTTAACATCTGTGGTCATCAGTCCCCTAGAACTTAGAACTACTTAAACCTAACTAACCTAAAGACATCACACACATCCATGCCCGAGGCAGGATTCGAACCTGCGACCGTAGCAGTCGCGCGGTTCCGGAATGAGCGCCTAGAACCACTAGACCACCGCGGCCGGCGTTCGTGGTACTAATTTTCAGCATCTGTAGCATATATTATTCAGGATAAAATTCAGTCGTCAATTGCAAATACATTTTTATTGCGCTTTACCAGTCATTTGTCATCTTCAGAACCTTGGTACTGGTTTAACAGATGTCAGAATCTTCTTCACGGAAGCACAATGCAATGATGTGTCCAGAAATGTAAGTATTGTGTGTGATTCTTGTAAACACAGATTGACAATTTGTATCTTAAGCTGTTGTACTAGTAACAAAAAACGTCATCTATATTTACAATAATCATATACGATGTGTACATTTTTGGACATATCATGGCACTACGCTTCTATGAAGAAAATGCTGACACCTCTTAAACCAATAAGAAGCTTCTCAGAATGACAAATCAATTTGTCGAAACCGGTGAAGCGCATAAATATGTATTTGTAACTGATGACTGAATTTTATTCTCAGAAATATTAATCTGCTTTGGATAAAAAGCTCATGCCGGCACTTTGTACAATGAAACAGTTTGGCAGTTGGACAAGGCTTGGTTCAAATGGCTCTGAGCACTATGGGACTCAACTGCTGAGGTCATTAGTCCCCTAGAACTTAGAACTAGTTAAACCTAACTAACCTAAGGACATCACACACATCCATGCCCGAGGCAGGATTCGAACCTGCGACCGTAGCGGTCTCGCGGTTCCAGACTGCAGCGCTAGAACCGCGCGGCCACTTCGGCCGGCAGTTGGACAAGGAAGCTGCTATATTCAGCGCTTATCTTGCTATAAAGGAAACAGAGGAGAAACTTGGAAAGGTGATTAAAGTTAATCGAAAAGAAATAAAAACTTTGGTGTTTGCGTGTGGCATTGTCATTCTGCCAGAGACGGAAAAAAGACTTGGAAGAACAGTTGAACGGGGAGGATAATGTCCTGCAAAAAATTATAACATGAACATCAACGAAAGTAAAACAAGGGTAGTCGATTGTAACTGAACTAAATCAGGCGATGTTCAGGGAATTAGACTGGAAAACGAGAGACTAAAAGTAACAGGCGAGTTTTCCTGTTTGTCAGTAAAATAACTGATGATGGGCATAGCATAGAGAGAATATAAAATGCAGGCTGGCAATAATAAGATAAGCACTTCTGAGAAAGAGGTGTGTTTTAACATCTAATGTCAGTTTACGTGTTACGCAGTCTTGTCTGAAGGCATTTGTCTGGAGTGTAGCCTTGAAAGGAAGTGAGATGTAGACGATAAGCGGCTCAGACAACAAGAGAATAGAAGCGTTTGAAATGTGGTGCTGTAGAAGAATGTTGAAGATTAGGTGGGTAGAACGAATAACAGTTGAGGAGGTATTGAATCGACTTGGGGAAAAATGAAATTTATGGCACAACTTGAGTAAAAGAAGGGATCGGTTCACAGGACACACACTGAGGCATCATGGATTTATCAACTGGGTGATGGAAGAAAGTGTGTGTGTGGGGAGGCGGCCGGTTAAGTTGTGGGAAAGGGGCAGACCAAGACTTGAATATAGTAAACAGCTTCAGACGGGTGTAGGCTTCAGTACTTGCTCGGAGATGAAGGGGCTTGCACAGGGCAGAGTAGCATGGAGGGCTGCGTCACACCCGTCTTCGGACTGAAGACCACAACAACAACAAACCTTCAAATGCAGTCGCCATTCATCGGCTTCTTACAGCAAGCAAAACGGAAGTCAGGTCTCAGTGGGACGAGGATCTGGAGACGTAAAGCCGTCGGCACACGGACCGTGCATCTGAACGTTGAGCGTTGAGCGTGCCGAGTTTCTGACGTCATAGCGTGGAATAGCACGTTCGGGAGTCTTTCCGAACGTGCAGAGCAATACCTGGCATGTCAGATATTCTGAGCGTGCGTCTGAGCGTTGACCAATGAGATGGCACAGCGCCACTACGTCACACGCACGCCGTCTCCCATCAGTACAGAGTTGTGAGGCGCCATATTGGCGTTCATTTCAAACCTATATGTATATATGCCGTTTCTGAGCACCAGCAAATTGAGAATCACTGAAAAACCCGTTGTTAGTTGTGTGATTCGTTCCAATAAAATTGTGAGGAACATCGTATTCGTGGCAAAAGAATTATTGTAACCTGCGTATTATAAGAGTAGGCTATTTGAAGGCAGCGACACACTGAAGATCCACCAAAAACGCATTGTTCTTGGTACAATATGTTATAATTAAATTTCAATTAGTAACATAATTATCTACGATTAACGGTTTTAGCAAGCTGTAATATAATATGATTAAGTGCATCACAGGAACTAGGGGTTTATCGTAATGGTTAGCGTCTCTGTCTAAGAAGCTCTTTTTGTTGGGGCGGTGGTTCGCGTCTTAACACTACAAAAAATTTTTTTCCTAACATTCGCATTATTAGGTTCTGATACTTTATTATTAGTTTAAAATAATTATACGCTATAATATTTGATATTATGTAAATATAAGTTCACCTTTTTTTGAGGGGTGACTTTGTTCGATTGGCTTAATCTACAGGACAGCTTGCGCTACTTGTATAAAGTTATTTTGTTCCTTTTTCTTTTACGCTTCGTAATTCACATGTTGCAAGGATTCTGCTACTGGGTACGAACAGTGATCAAGTAAGCCTGACCCTGGAGTTTTACTAAAATGTGGGAATGATGAAATAATGTTTATCGTATGCAGAGAAGTATTCCAACTTGTACCCCGCTGTTTGTAACGGAACTGTTATAAGCCTGTGTCCTTATTGATTGGACATGGTACTTTCCTTTTCGTGGGCGATGGAGAAAATGTGCGTTTTAATAGAGCTAACGTGGGAATTTTACGCACGCCCGTTGAGTAAATAGTGTGATTTACGAACTACTAGAAACAACTGCCGCTGGAGTGCGTTGCGATCGCGTACACCACGTTGGGGCCCACGTACCGTATGCACAAGTAGCATCGTTCCTGAGCGTTCAGCAGCACGCTGAACTTCGCACGCTCAACGTTAACGTTCGACAGCACGGTCCGTGTGCCGACGGCTTAAGTGTACTGTCCAAAGCTATCTTTAATCGCTGAGATGAGATTCAGTCACTGCAGTTTCACTGCTAATTTTTTTTTCATACACTGGTAATAGCTGTAATTCAGACGCTGGAGACAGCAATAATTTAATCCTCGGTCATTCCAAGTTCCAGCAACATAGTGAACAATTTCTTTGTGAACTGAGAAAGCTTACGGTACCATCGTCTGTAGCATCACTGTTCTTCTAATGGCAATTCTTAGTTGTCCGACAGTATTTATTTTAGTTAGTAGTTTTAGAATCGGACCACATACATGACGAGAAGGTGCAATCACAACTTTTAGTGGTTAATTACAAGACCGACTGCATCTCAAAGACTTTAGAAACCTGTTTGTAAATTTTTACCAGAGCAAAAATTAATTTCTACTTCTGTGTTTAGATATTAAGAAGCTTTGCCTGTTTTTGTTAGTGGTGAAGAAATGTTGTTTAGCCACTTCAAAGTATTGTGCTCGTTTCTCTGTTGCAGAAAACTGTTTTTTCTTTTTTTTTTTGTAACTTAGAAATGAACACATTAATTTAAGCAACTATGCAATATTCAGTTTTCTGTAATCGTTGACGACTAAACAGTGTACTTGTTTATGGTTAGTGTACTGCCGCTGAAGGCTCAATAAAAAAATGCGTCCCGTAAAGTGGTTGTGAATCTCCTTCTTTTCTTAACTCAGGGTTTTAAGTAAATTAATTACACTAAACATAGGTGTCAACGAATCAACATAGGTGTCGGCATTCTTGTGTAAAAGGTTGTTGCTGCTCTAGCTGTATCGTTTGAGGAATAAAAATTTCATGTTTCGAAGTGATCTCCAGCCTTTTCTTCACATGTAATGCTGAGTTGTGAACAACAGACTAGAAATAATTCACTTTACGTTGAATTATTATTCAAAATCGACGTGTCTAGATAACTAGAAGAGGAATGTGTGGATGTTGTAAGGAATCTGCTAAAACTTTTAAAATTAAGATGAAGACTTCTTACGGGAAACCACGGAAAACAAGTCATGTTGGCCGGATAGACAACTGTATCGCGACCTTCCTGCGCCACATCATTCGGTCGAATGCGAGATGAGAGAGGACTCCGAGCGGTTGTTTCTTCGCATGTGAACAGAACGAGGCTCGCTTTTAACGCTGGAAGAGAGTTTGGTAGCTTCCTCACGCGCTTCAAGATCACCTTGCTTTGTCTATCTAAGTAGGAATTTTTGTATACAATGCGCCAATTTCTAGCAAGAGTAACAATAGAGCGTCGCTTAGAGACACCAGCACAGGTAGGAACGGCGCTATTTAGAGCGTTGTGCAGCGTGCACTTTTTTATTTATCTCTGCGCCTTTCAGTCATTGTGTTCCGTTCTTGTTAGAACAGAACGAAAGAGAACGTTCACTTTTTCAAACATTCTCTTGGCTATACGACGGCGTCCTAATGTGGTACAAGGTCCAATCTCCCTGCTGTTGTTGTAAACAGGCTTTTCAGTAAGGAGACAGCTTGTGATGTGATAGAGCGGTAATACCACCACTGGTGAGAACCCGATTCCCACCACAAGAATCCTGTCCACTGGCATGATTTCATATGCATCTCAAGATATCGACAAAAGATTTTCCTTATGGATAGACTCGCAACGTTTTTATCGGTCAATGCTACAGCAATTAAGTTTTTAAAAATAGAAGAATGCAATTTCTGAACGGCATTAGAGAACTTTTGAAGAGAGAATTTTAGGAAGAAAACAGCCTAGACAACTTTCTCCATTCAACTGTAATTAGCAGTTTCGGCTGAATCAGGCCATCTTCAGTTCTAAGACTAGAATACCGGAGGCCGGATGCCAGCACAGGCGTCAGCTGCTCTGCGTTGTAACGACGCGCACCGGCTGACGCCGAGCCACTTCTAACGCCAGAATCTTTATTGCCACGTTAAGAGTCACGTTACGGGAACTGACCGATGCCTCCGTTTTCAAGTTTACTATTTCGCAGAGAAGTTTCACTAAAGTGACAGCTGACATCCGTTCTCCGAAAACACAGTTTTACTTAGTGTTCGATTTGCATGGGTGTCCGAGAATTAAGGACGAGTTTTAATTTTGCGCCATTTTGTTATATGGCGGTTGGCAGCCGTAGTTTTTCCATGTTTGTTATCTGCGTTCCTTCCCATTAGTAGCCGGACAACTTCTGTGTGGTGAGCACTGTTGTTTGATGTTTATTTTCGTCATGGAACAGATGACAACCGAGCAACGTATCCAAGTGACAAAAAATTATTACAAAAACAGCGAAAGTCCCACGGCAACCGTTCCGTTATGCTGCTCCAGCCGCATCATCAGTTCGGAAGTTGATCTGGAGCTTTCAGACCAAGGTGTGTATTTCGAACGTTAAGAAAACAGGACGCCCGCGTTCTATTCAAACGCAAGAAAACATTGTTGTCGTGCGTGACAATGTGACCGTAAGCCTCAGAAAATAGGTTCGCGGACGAGCTCAATAACTTAATTTATCACAAAGTTTACGTATGAAATCTTTTCAAGAGATATGAAAATGCATGCGTAAAAGATTCAACCTACAAAAGATTTGAAGCCTGCAGATCATAGAAAGGGACATCGATTTGTTCAATGGGTCTTGGGTCGGAAGCGGAGAAGGAGAGCTTCACAAAAAGAATAATTTTCTCAGCTTAAGCGCACTTCCACCTCACTGTGTACGTCAATAAGAACTGCAGAATTTGGGGTAGTGAAATATCGCGAGTACTGTGGAAGAAGAGACGCATCCACAACGCACAATTGTATGGTGTGGATTTTGGGCAGGAGAAGTGATCGGCAGGTACTTTTTTGAAGCCCGCATCTCGTGGTCGTGCGGTAGCGTTCTCGCTTCCCACGCACGGGTTCCCGGGTTCGATTCCCGGCGGGGTCAGGGATTTTCTCTGCCTCGTGATGGCTGGGTGTTGTGTGCTGTCCTTAGGTTAGTTAGGTTTAAGTAGTTCTAAGTTCTAGGGGACTGATGACCATAGATGTTAAGTCCCAAAGTGCTCAGAGCCATTTGAACTTTTTTGAAAATGATGAGAGAGCCGCCGTCACTGTGAACGGCGACCGTTACCGAAACATGCTTTGATTGTTTTTTGCCTCTTATTGATTAAAACGACAATTTTTGGTTTCAACAAGATGGTACGATATGTCACACATCCCGTGAAACGATTGCCCTGCTGAATGAAAAGTTTTCTCAAAACATCATCTCTTAGCGTGGCAACCAGGAATGGCCTGCCAGATCATGCGATCTTACACCTTGTGATGTTGTTTCTGGGGTTTGTAAAATCAAAAGTGTACGCGAACAAACCACAAACAGTACACGAATTGAAGGATGAAATTAAAAGGGTTGTTATTGGCATCCCACCAGATGGCTGTGAACACGTTATCGAGAACTTCACTCAACGCATTGCTCCTATTTCGCACGTAAATAGGAGAAGTTATTTAATGTGTTTGTAAAAGAAAGGAAAAGACAGAGAAACATTATATTTTCAATAAATTTTGTATGTTCCATAGCATTTTAATATTCGTCCCTATTTCCCAGACGCCCTTTAGTAGCAGCTCTTGTACGCCTGCGACCAAAGTAATACATATTTTCTAGAGTTTTTCGAAAATCTGTGTCTTTTAAAAATATATGTATGTATTTATGTGTGAGAATAACTCTGGAAAGCCTGGATCAATTTCAAACAGTTACCATCTGGGAAGAAGCACTGTGGGGGTTACGAAATACCTACGTTCCACGGGGTTGTAGTTGGGGCTGAAAAGGGGGTGACGTAGAAGCCTAACTCAGAAACGTCTGCAAAAATAATTGCAACCAAATTTTCTGTACACATGACTTTTTATTTGTATATAAATAAATACCATCTC
This sequence comes from Schistocerca serialis cubense, assembly GCF_023864345.2. Lineage (NCBI taxonomy): Eukaryota > Metazoa > Arthropoda > Insecta > Orthoptera > Acrididae > Schistocerca > Schistocerca serialis. The sequence continues at coordinate 596,073,130 of NC_064639.1, forward strand.
TAAGGATTGGGGGTGGAAAGCCATGACATGCAAAAATTCCCCATGCCGATTTTTCCGACCGCTAGACTCATTGGTTACAGTTCCGATGACGTATCACCTCTAGGTTTAGGGGAGTGAGGGGACGAAGCGGGGAGGAGGGGAGAGATCGGCATCTCTCTGTACCGCCGGAACCAATTTCTACCAAACTTGGCACATGTATCACTTGCTGTCTGGAAAAAATTGCTGTGGGCAGTAAGACACACCTATAGCCAGTAAGACACACCTATAGCCGAAGGTGGGGCTGAAGAATAGTGGTTACATAGAAATACAACTCAGAAACATCTGGAGAAATTCCAAGCAAATTTGTTACGTACATGACTCCTTATCTGTATGAAAATACTGTGGTAGGCAGATACCTCTACTGCTCCTAAGGGTGTGGGTGTGGCTGAGAAAGGGTGATTCTTACCCAGACAGAAATACAAGTTTCCTCAGGATTCAGATGAAACCGCAGAGGAAAATTCGCTACAGATACAGATGAGACACGTGTGAAATGTGTTATATATACGAGAGCTATTCGGAAAGTAAGTTCCGATTGGTCACCAAATGGAAACCACTGGGAAAATAAAAAAAATGTTTTATTTGCAACAATTAGCTACACCTTCCAGCCACTTCTCTACATAGTCACCAATCAGACTTAATCATTTGTTGTAGCGTGGTACCAACTTTCCAATACCCTCGTCATAGCAGGCAGCCGCCTGTGCTTTGGGCAGATTCTCTACGCTGATCTACAGCTCGTTAACTGTGCCAAAATGTCTTCAAAGCCAGCCTCTCGTGTGAACAGAGACGAAACTCAGCGCGAGCCAATTACGGACTGTACTGTGGGTGATCAAACACTTCCCATCGAAAACGCTGCAGGAGCATCGTCATTGCCTCTGCAGAGTGTGGCCGAGAATTGTCACGAAGAAGGAACCGTATGACAGTTATGTTATGCAGGCTGCATGACATCAGGCGAAATCTCTCATACTTGGTGGGAGACACTATTTTCTAGGCATTTTTTCGTGCTTATCGTCCGCTCCGAACTGAGAAGAGCAACGTGACGTGATCGACGGGCAGACTAGAGAGACTGCCCACCACATAAGTACAACGAATTTACTTTTCGAGTAGCCCTTATATATCAGGGCTATTTGAAAAGTAAATTCTTAAGTAATAATAATATATACAAGGACTTACTTCAGAATTATATATATATATATATATATATATATATATATATATATATATATATATATATATCACAGAGCTTGTTATTTGATTAACATCTGTAGTAGATCCAGCATATCATAAGCATCCCGACTGTTTGTTCCTGCTGCATAAACGGTTCTTCCATAACCGCCGAAAGGATATCAGGCTCTCCTGACTGCATTCTGTATTGTGGTGCGAGGAGAGGAACAAATTGAAGTAGGAATCTGCCCCCTATTTTAGCTGATGACGAGACAAGTGTTGCAAAACTTTTAAAATGATATGTAATGTTTGACCCTAAGGTTTTAGGCTGGAGCCTTTTGTGTTTTACAGATGGGCTGGCATATTCCTTTTATTCCAGCGGCTACCCATCCACAGCTACCTGTTGTACAAGTTTAATTCTTTCCAAATTTTCCTTTTTTGTCATAACTTTTATGACTGACAGAATGCGGAACTTTCTTATTTCTCTTTCTTTGTGTATGTGTGTGCAAATTTTCAAGACTTTTTATATATTAATTCCTAGTATCGTTTGATATTTCTCCCACTGTCATCAACACTTATCTCGTAAAAATCAAATACGGGCGCTGTAAAGACGTTGCTGTAACGTGACCAAACCATCATACAGTCATCATCTTCATCTTTATCGTCATCATCGTCATGGATAAAGGCACACTGAGGTAGATGTCTTTGCTAAGGAGGACTCTTAGGATTGAGGAATAGGCTATTTTGGAATCCCAATTAGTGATTAGAACTAGAACTTCATCCAGGGAAATGTAGAACTATGATTGGCGGGAGTCCTACTGAAGTACGGGAAGAGTTTACAGACAAATACATTTTTTTTTTTGTTACGGTACGTCTCACATATGATAACCGTCGACGTTCAAGAACCGCCATCGCATGCCTGAGCTTCAGTTACTGCTGCTTCGAGAAAAGTCTGCATTAGACTGTGTTATAACATTTCCGCAGTGTGTATCTAGCGAAAAGGAGGGCTCCGACAATTTCAAATTCGGTTGCTTTGATTGCTGAGTACCTACAAATTCCCTATCGATACCAGTTACATTGTTACTATCGGAAATGTATTACGAGACTTACAGAACCTTACACGTGCTTTTAGGTGAAGATTCGCGTTTACTAAGGAATTGCAGACACTATTGAGTGAAACTGGTAATAAATTGAAAATTCCACAATGAGATTTTCTCTCTGCAGCGGAATGTGCGCTGATATGAAACTTACTGGCAGATTAAAACTGTGTACCGGACCGAGACTCGAATTAGGGACCTTTGCGTTTCGCGGGCAAGTACTCTACCAACTGAGCTACCCAAGCACTATTCACGCCCGGTCCTCACAGCTTTACTTCTGCCAGTACCTCGTCTCCTACTTTTCAAACTTTGCAGAAGCTCCCCAGCGAACCTTGCAGAACTCGAAAGACAAAGGTCCCGATTTTGAGCCTCCGTCCGGCACAGAGTTTTAATGTGACAGGAAGTTTCAAATTGAAAATTGTTCTTTTGATTACATGGTATTATTAGTTATTAATGTAATTGCACTGGCTGTAAGAGACATTTTCAGATATCAATTTAAAAAAAAGGGTATCGTCTGGAAGTGCCAAGTGAATTTCCTGCTAAGCACGGTGCAGAGAGAGACAACCGGGAAGGTGTTAGTGAAGCTGTTAGAGCGCGGCCAGCTCGGCGCACGGCCGTTATCAGGAGCTGAACGTGCAGAAAGGCGACGCGCGAGCGCGTCCAACGTCCCGGTATCTGCGGCCGCACGTGGAGCAACACACAACACACTTACATCTCCGCTTTCCTCATCCAGCGACTGCTCCTCCACTCCGCTGTCAACCGTCGCCTTCGACGGCCACAGCAGCTTGTACACATACTGAGGAAACATAGTCATTGTTGTGACTATTTACACGTTGGCACTTGTCCGACGTCCTCTCGAGACTGCCAGCGTAACGGCAGGGAAGTCCGTCACCCGAAGCGACGCGCAGGGATCCTCGACGGGGAACTCGCGAATCGGAAACCACGAGGCACCTACATCGCAAAGAGATCCGCGAAACCACGCAGAAGACCAACCGGTGTTCGATTTCGGGACGAGTGCGCTAACTGTCGGCGGTGCAGCATTTCCTCGGAGCGCCCCTGGACGCAGCCCGGGACCCGGCCTGCGGAAGGAACTGCGCGGACATGCCGGCGCGTTACCGCGGCAGCGACACTCGAGCGAGGCGCGCGCTCGCATCGCGGCCTGACCTCAGCGACGCCGCCGGCCGCTGTGGTGGGGAAGAACAGCGGCCGCAGGGCTGCCAACCCCGCGCCGCCGCGCCTCCTTTCCCTTCGGCGTGACGCAACTCAGCGTGGCGGCGGGCAACGCCCACCTGGGCTCTTCAGCGTATAGCGGGGCAGCACGCGCGAGGTCTGCCGAAAACGGCAAACTAAATCACAAGGTGTGATTGCGAAGGGTACCCCATAAAGAACGCACATTTGAGTGCACAATGACGTTCAAATTGATTGATCAAATTAAGTACCGGGTGATCGAAAAGTCAGTATAAATTTGAAAACTGAATAAATCACGGAATAATGTAGATAGAGAGGTACCAAATTGACACACATGCTTGGAATGACATGGGGTTTTATTAGAACGAAAAAAAAAAAAAAATACAAAATTTCAAAAAATGTCCGACAGATGGCGCTTCATCTGATCAGAATAGCAATAATTAGCATAACAAAGTAAGACAAAGCAAAGATGATGTTCTTTACAGGAAATGCTCAATATGTCCACCATCATTCCTCAACAATAGCTGTAGTCGAGGAATAATGTGAACAGCACTGTAAAGCATGTCTGGAGTTATGGTGAGGCATTGGCGTCGGATGTTGTCTTTCAGCATCCCTAGAGATGTCGGTCGATCACGATACAATTGCAACTTCAGGTAACCCCAAAGCCAATAATCGCACGGCCAAGCATGACGAAAGTGGCGGCTGAGCACACAATCATCACCAAACGACGCGCGCAAGAGATCTTTCACGCGTCTAGCAATATGGGGTGGAGCGCTATCCTGCATAAACATCATACGTTCCAGCTGGTGTTTATCAGCCGGGCTGGGGATGATGCGATTCTGTAACATATCGGCGTACCTCTCACCCATCACGGTAGCTGTCACTGACGTTTCGCTGTTCAGCGCCATCTGTAGGACATTTTGTGAACTTTGTTTTTTTTTTTTTTTTTGTTCTAATAAAACCCCATGTCATTCCAAGCATGTGTGTCAATTTTTACCTTTCTATCTACATTATTCCGTGGTTTATTACGTTTTCAAATTTATACTGACTTTTTGATCAGCCTGTACTTTACATCTTATTGCGGTGTATCCTACTTGTCATTATGTATGATATTTATTACTCAAATGACTTCCATGACTTTGCATGTCCACTCTCGTTCTTACAGTGAAACTTTCCGTACCTTTTCGACAAATTTGCATCTCTACTTCTGAAATTACACGATGCATCTCGACGTTGAGTTCTGGAAATGACCGGTTTCCTGGCGCACACTTCACATTTCAAGTACTCCTTCGGAAAGAAATCGCAGTGAGCTACATCACAAGATCTGGGTGGCCATCTCACGTCAGCGTTGCGAGAAACCATGGAGGGGGCTTGCACCCCTGTTGTTTTGCGTGGCACTATCACAGCACAGGTCTACATTGATGTTTTATACACCTTCTTGCTTGTCACTGTTGAAGAGCAATTCAGGGATGGCGATAGCATCTTTCAACACGATCGAGCACCTGTTCATAATGCACGGCTAGTGGCGGAGTGGTTACACGACAATAACATCCCTGTAATGGACTGGTCCGCACAGAATCCTGACCTGAATCCTATAGAACACCTTTGGGATGTTTCGGAACGCCGAATTCGTGCTAGGCCTCATCGACCGACGTCGATACCTCTCCTCAGTGCAGCACTTCGTGAAGAGTGGCCTGCCATTCCCCAAGAAACCTTCCAGCACCTGATTGAACAAATGCCTGTGAGAGTCGAAGCTGTCATCAAGGCTAAGGGTGGGCCAACACCGTATTGAATTCCAGCATTACCGATGGAGGGCGCCACGAACTTGTAAGCCATTTTCAGCCACGTGTCCGGATACTTTTGATCACACAGTGAAGGTGTAGACTTTATTTGTGGCAGAATTAGGTATGGTGAAGGGTAGTAGTATTGTACAAACACACGAAATTTCTCTGTCTTGGCCCACTTTACTACTTCTTACTTTCATCATCGGATCCTGTCATGAGACAAAAAGTAAAAACCTGGCATGTTTTAATTCCTTGCATTTATTACAAAAATATTGTTCGTGGGGGAAAAAAATCCATGGAATGCACATTGTTTCAGTAGATCACAAAAAGAGAAGTGCTCACAGTAAATAGGATAAAATTCAGTAATATACATGAGTAATTCATACCAAATATTTTTAAAATGTTAATGCAACATATATCGTCAAACACTACGTTCTCATATGGCGTGTAGGTGCATAATGGCGGCGACACAGTCACCGATAAGAAGGTGAATTTTTTCGACCGCTATCAGGTGGCGTCCAAAGTACAATAACAGCGCACTCTATTTGATAGATGATAGGCAAGTGCAAACATGACATCAGACTTTCATAATAATAATAATAACAAACGACAAAAAAACAATTTTTATTCAAATCCGTTTATTCATCATGGCTGCTTGTTCCTATGAGAATAAATCTCAAATTCTTCCAAGCAAAGATTACGAAAGATCTAAGAAGGTAATATTTCCTCTACTGTGAATTTGAATGCATCTAGGTAAATTTCTTAACAATGTCGTTAATGACATCGGAACTCAGAAAAGGTTAACTTCTTAGATCATTTGTTAAAGAAAAATAATGGGGCACTATCAGCTTCCGTTTTCCGTAAATCAACCAAAACAATGGTTCAAATGGCTCTAGGCACTGTGGGACTTAACATCTGAGGTCATCAGTCCCCTAGAATTAGAACTACTTAAACCTAACTAATCTAAGGACATCACACACATCCATGCCCGAGGCAGGATTCGAACCTGCGACTGTAGCAGCAGCGCGGTTCCGGACTGAAGTGCCTAGAACCGCTCGGCCACAGCGGCCGGCGTAAATCAACCACTTCATATATTATTACCACAGACTTGTGTCAATCAAATTCCCACAGATGGTTTTTTTTTTTAGGTCAATGACTAACAGGGTCCTCAAATTATCTCTTGATAATATTGGTATTGAACATGAATTAAATGTAATTACAGAGCTAATGATGGGTAATGGTTTTAATGCAGTGAGGATACACAGAAATATTAAAGGTAAGTGGAAAATGCATGAAAAGCAATAAGCAACTAAAACGAAGTTTATCTCTGACTTGTAATCGTTCACATTTTGGGAGCACTGCGAAATCATTAAAAAGAGTGAATCTAAAAGTTGGATTTCGTATCAGTAGATATTTACGTGACAGATTACGCAATTCTATAAAGAATAATGACAACAAATTTTCGAGGTCTGGAGTGTATAAGCTCAAATACAAGGATTGCGATAAATTTTATGTAGGCCAAACCGGTAGTAATTTCGCAAAAAGATGTAGGGAGCACACGGACGAGTCGAACTAGAGAGTTTCAGGGAACCATTTAAATTTGAAAAATATAATCTAGACGGCATTACAGAAAGCCTTAGCATCCTCAGAAAGCACCCAAAGGCCACGTACTCAGAAATTTGGAAGGAGTTAAAAAAGATATATTCTCATAGGGACAGACAGCCACAAGGAGTGATAAATGAGTAAACGGATATGAGCATTTTTTTTGCCTTCTATGACTAGTTATGACGTTAGAGTGTTTTACCAAACCAACTCCTAACTCCCACCTTATTTTTATTGGCTCCACATGGATTACGCACTGGCTGTCTTGGAACCATTTTTCTGCGATTTGGCCATCGCTTTCTGTTATATTTTGCTGTTGTTGGGCTCTACGATTTCTCTCATTTTTTCTATAGTCTAGCATTTGGTGCAGCAATATTTCAGTGCTTCACTGTAAGCTGTCATATTTTTTTATTGTTATTTCATCCCTCTCGCCCCATATGGGCAGAGGTTGGCTGTCAGCGGTACAATTCAGTTCTCCACTCTTCAGCCAAACGAATTAAAACAGAGTTATAATGAAAAACAGAAACTAAATTTGGGGCTTTTTCTATTTTAAATTAAATAAATCAAAGACGGTCAGTAAAAAACGTAAATACGTACATTTTAAAAACACTTACAAGAAGATGAAATTCTTATGATAAAAACATTGAAACACTTAACTTTCACTTAAAATTTAAAGGACCTGCACTAAGGTGAGAAGTATTTTCGGAGGAGAGAGTTTTGTGGATCTGTTAGGAAAACTACGGAGATGAGAGATAGTGGAGGAGGTGGATAGTAGGAAATACAGTGGGAAAGGCAGAGGGTGAAGCCTGATGTGTCACGTGGATAGGGCAATGGTTGCAAGAGAAAAGGGATTGGGATGGATGGTGATGGAAAAGGAGAGAGAAGCTCTGATGCCGAATGGGTTAGTGGTGAAAAGTTAAAGTTGGTGGGAGGGATACATATGGGGGCCAATCACATTGTCGGGAGAGGGTAAGGAGTGTATGTAGGTGTAGGGACGGTGGGATGTGTGCGTGAAGGCGTTGCAGCATACCAGTGTTGGCGATCAGAAGGGAGACAATGAAGTTATTGGAATCTAGTTTGCGGATAGTATAGGAGATACAGAGGTGTTCGATGTTGATGAGGAGGGGTGGAAATTTGATGAGATGGTGGAGGATCCAGGTGGGGGAAGATAAAGACAGAGTGCATTGCGTTCGTGGATTTGAAGGGACTTGTAGAACATTGGTGGGGAGGAGATCCATGCAACATTTTCATAGCAGACGATGGATCGGATCAGGGTTTCGTAGGTGTGGAGAATAGTGGAGGGGCGTAATCCCCAATTTCGGCCTTTTAGTAGATTTAGTCTATTGTGGGCTTTATGCTGGATGCTTAATAGGTGAGATTTCCACATTAGTTTTTGGTGAGGTTCAGTACAAGATTTTAGTGTGTTAGTTGTATGGACAGGACGGTTGTAAATGGTAGGGCAGAAGTCATGGAGGCTGAAGGTGCGAGTGATTCGTCCTATGATTATCGCTTAGGTTACACTAGGACGTAAACTAGTTGAGGGGGACTTGGAAGGATCATTGGGATTTGTGGAGTGTAGGGTAGAGGGCGAGGAAAGCGGTGTCATCAGCATACGGAAGGAGGTGGACTGGTAGGGGTGGTTTCGATATATCGGCAATAACTGTAATATTTCGTTTCTTTATTATTATTTCAATTTCCTACGACGTGTTTTTGTCCACTGGCAGTGGACAAAAACCGCTCTTCAGCTAAATGTTACCAAAACTGTATTTAAAAATGGTTAAAACATATAAAATGCGACAATAACAGATGACTTTGTAAAAAATACGTAGGTTAACGGTAGTGACGATTTTTACATTTGCCCAGCGGTTCTAGGCGCTTCAGTCTGGAACCGCGCGACCGTTACGGTCGCAGGTTCCAATCCTGCCTCGGGCATGGATGTGTGTGATGTCCTTAGGTTAGTTAGGTTTAAGTAGTTCTAAGTTCTAGGGGACTGATGACCTCAGATGTTAAGTCCCATAGTGTTCAGAGCCATTTTAACCATTTTTTGATTTTTACATAATAACAAGTGACAATAAACAGGATTTGTGAACTACGCATACATGAAAATACTGACTGTTTTTAACACTCGTTTGACGGTTTTATATTACAGTTAAAATACAGTCACACTTGAACGTAAATGGTGGGTCGGTGTAATGGTGTTGCGAGGTGACACACGAAGAAATTTTCATAATGAAGGTGCAACAATGAGTATGACTATGGTGCCCCATAGAACTACAGGAAGCAACTAGAAGTCAGCAAGGTGGATGGAGGGGAAAGGAGGAAATTGGAGGATACTGTGAGGTAGAGCGCTGTGATTAGGACTGGAAAGAGGGGTATATCTCGGGACGGATTTCATTGTTGGGAAGGGGGAACTGGTTAAAATTCCGGCGAGAGAGGATGGATAAGGCATAGAAGTACATGGAAGGTGGAATATGGATGTAGTGGCGCAACAGGGTACATGGATTGGTGATTGGTGGTTGGGAAATTGGGTGCTGGGACTGGGTTATTCGGTTAACGTATCGGATCCGCATGTGCTCTAGGAATAGGAGAAGGTGTGGGAAGTGGATTAGTTGGTATAGGATGTGAGTTGTGTATGGTAGGCGGCTGCGGAAGGCCAGGAGAAGTGCATGTCTTTTCGGGATTTCAAGGGACTTATAGGATTTAGGTGAGAAAAAGATCGAGGCAACGTTAGCGTACGTTAGTTGTACAAATCTTATGTTACGACAGGTGCGTTAAAATCTCAGCAGACCCATATAGAAGCACATGTACTAATCCATATGGATTTTTCAGTTTGATATATACTTCCATTAACAAAAATGGAAGTACATTTTTAACCTAATATATGTTTCATCCACGTCTGCACTCGTCTGTTATCTATCGAATAGTCTGCGATGTTGTTGTATCTTGAGTGCCACCTGTTGACCGCCGAAAAATTCACCTTCTCACCGGTGACTGTGTCGCCACCCGTAAGCAATTACACCCCATATGAATATGCACTGTTTTACAGTATTTAAAATGTACTACTCATGTATATTACTGTATTTGTACTCGTTTTATTGTCAGGGCTTCTCATTGTTTTGTGATCTATTCGATTAATGTACGTCCCATGGATACTTCCTTTTCTTACTAAATATAGTTTTGTAATATGTGCAAAGAATTGTAAATCCTATTCTTATGCTTTTTGTCTTATGACTGATCCGATGATGGCAGTTAGCCGAAAGCTTAATCAAAATAAGATATAATAATGTGTGTCCAAGAATGAAAAATGTTGTGTATTGGTGCATGACTATGGCCGCTGACTGATATGAAGACAGCCTGTCTGCTATTCTGAAGTGTGTTGGATGAAATAATGTGTATTTTAAGATTAGTTGCCACGCATAGAAAAGAAATTGTTGTTGATAATAGTAATCATCTGTGTAAGAATGAATACAGGCTATGTTTCAATTACAGATCAGATGTTGTAATGCAACAAATAAATAAACAATAAATAATATAATTTTACAAACATCGGTTTTGGGAGCTTATGACCGTGGCAGTTTTGCGCCCTAAAACCATAGACAAAAAAAAATCTATTTGAACACTTATTTCATTCGAAATTGTGCAAGGCTTCATTTCATTTATTCCCTCTCGTCTACACACAGATATATAAGATCTCCGCAAATTTATGGTTGAAAACAAAAGGGTGTAAGAAGTTGCATATTAAGTTGAGATAAGAAAAATAAGCTGTGAAAATTTTGTTATTAAATGTAAAAAAATAAAATATAAGTGTTTAATATCTAGCTCAAGCGCAAACCGGTACGCAACAAAACATAGCGTTCCCAATCAATGCGTCATCTCACGCACACTTGATATTTCCTTACATCTGTCCTGACGTCTGCATATCGGCCGATGCTTCTTCTTCTTTTAGTAGTGTCCCAGGATACCCACCCGCAGCCATTACTTCAGAAATGATAACCGCGACACAACGTGTAGGCTTTTTGACTTCTCGGAGGATTACAAATTTATTCTCGTGTTTTACCAACAACAAACTATAGTAAACTTGGCATGAACCATTGTGGTACAATTCTCGGGTAACGCAGCGCATCTCGTGTCGTGACGACGAGAGTATTTCATTTCCTAAAGCGATCTCCACCCATCAGAAATTACGAGACCTTCCTTAATACGTTTCGCGCTATTTAGTTGAGTGGTTCGGTCGCTAAATAGGTTGCGGCAGACTATATATCCCAAGATGTCGGATGCAATCATTAGTCGGTCCTAGGATTTTTTAACTGTCTCTGATCGCCTATAGCAGCGTTTTATATATGTGAAAATTACCAAGTTGCTCCGTGTTTCGGTATCCACGTTACACTGTTCGTCTTCCTCTAACTGCCTGCTTGGGGGCACGCCGAGTAATGCAATACGGAGATCAAACCAATCTTCGAGCTGACGACAGCTTTCCTTACTGTCGAGCCGTAAAGGACCCCTTTGTCCCAAGAGATCTTTTAACACTGAGGACTCTTATTTAGGTACCCACTAACACATGGCTACTAGGAAACACTAAAGGTATCAATATTGCAAAGAATATATGACGGTTGCGAGAGGGAGGTAGAGCCCCTTGCGGACATTATTTTCTAGTTTCTTGCTTTGCAGTCTATGGTTTACTTTTTTGGACAGTGTATATACAGTCTCATTAAAGTGAAAAAAAAACTCCTCCCGAACAGGCTATGGAGGCACATCGGTACCGACCGGCTGCCGTGTCATCGTCAGCCCACAGGTGTCACTGGATGCGCATATGGAGGGGGTATGTGGTCAGCACACCGCTCTCCCAGCCATTTTCCTCTGAAAATACCGCTGATCGGAATTCTTTGTGTCAAAATACCAACGAGTTGAGACATTCGTACAGTAGCTGATAAGCTCAGGGAAAATAACCAGGTGTATGCAGGAGTAATACAGTATTGTGCTGTATATAACTGCTTTTTTTTGACGCTCGCTAATGAAGCGATAATTCTAATCTTCTGACGAAGACCGGAAACGAAATAAAATTTCTCTCTGCTAATTGTTGCTGATTTTTTCAACAAATGTAGTTGAGTTTGCTGAAGACGGATAAAGTACTAAACATGATGAATTCGTTGTGAGAATATCTATTTACTATAATGTGTGGTTTAATGTATGAAAGTGACAACACTAACTGGAAATGTAGAGCGCCTCCGGCGATGATTAAAAAATTTCAGCAGCTAAAATTTATTTTAAAAATGCCCTTATTCGTCATTCAACTCTTAAACATGAGATCTGCATCAAGCTTAAACAATTTAAAGGCTTTTTTTATTAGAACATTAATCTTTTTTAGTATGAAACGCTTGAAAGTCGACCGAATAACATTGTACTAAAGATAGGCTGCTAATATTCAGATGCAGAACAAATTTAAAAACTACATGAATACAAAAGTGAGCGACAGAGTGAGAAAAATGCAGCTAAACACAGTCACAATGCATCGAATTATATCGCACTTTGTTCCGTCGACAACACCGCTGAACGGAATTCTTACTGTCAAAATACCGACGAGTGGAGACATCCCTCCAGTAGCTGATAAGCTCAGGGAAAGACTGATGATTAGCTACCAAGACCTCTGTTTGTCAGCTTGGTCTCGTACGCAGTACTTCCAAGAAATAACACGCAATTAACCTCATGTACAAAGTTACGTTCGCTAGCTGCAGATGCTGACGTTCTCCTACAGGAAAATTCCATCTGCTAAACAAGCGAACACAATCGAAGCAGGTGGAGGAGAGCCTGGAAATGAACCTCATTCCTTCTTTACAGCCACTCCGACGGGAAAGTTAACAACAGCAGTTTGTGTCTGTTCTTCACTCAAATATCCTACGGTGAATGTATGAAACACATCAAACGTGTGAAATTAATGCGAGACGAGAACACTGATAACTCACAATCTGGGGGTAGATATGTGGTGGAAGCGATGCATACTTCAAACGGTAGTGATGCGAAGGTATGAGGACCTAAAATATGGGTGTGACACAAAACCGATCGGGAGTGCTACGTCACAAACCACTGAATCTATTTTATTGACGCCATAAACGGCAACAATGGAGGAGAAAGAGTTTTTTAAAAAAGAAGGGTGGAAAACGGCATAGCTTCAGGAGGGTCGAAGAGGCTCTGGACGTAGTTATGAGAATATTCTGAAAAGTACTCGTAGATAGAACATTGAGAGTTAGCTATATACAAAATTTTTACAGATTATCACCAAATTTCAGTAGAATAGTGGATTGGAAAAATATGCAGAAATTTACGCAGATTATCTCCGTCTGTGTTTCTCAGGTTAGTACGAAGTTGTGTTAAAAAGTAATGCAGCCGAATTTTTTATGAGTATACTTTTAAAGTTTTTAATTAAAACAAACGTTACTGATATTCTACATCTTTATTCTACGTACATGTATATAGAAATTTGCAACCCTTTGCCGCTGGAGGGCTCCACACTGTGCGCGTGTAACATGGGTGTGAGCAATGTAACTATGTCGGAGCTTCAGAAACACCGTGCAGTTGTCGAGTTTCGTATTAGGAGAATCCGTTAACACATGGAGCACCCTCTCCTCCAGCATGACTGTGCGCCACGACATCTGCAACAACTCGACGCCTTGGTTTCGCTGTCATCGACCAGCCTTCATAAAGTCCCAACCTGGCCAAAATCCGATTTTCATCTGTTTCCAAAACTTAAGGAACACATTCGTGGACTTCACTTTGATAGTGGTGATGGGGTGCAAGCAGAGGTGAGGTTAATAATACTTGTTTTATTTAGAAAGCTTTGAGGGTTTTTGCACAAAAAATGCGGAAGCATTGTTATTCAGCACGTCCTAGTATTATTAGTAACAAATATCTGTCTTCCTCGTACTGTTAACGCATTTTGTAGAAAATAAGCATTCACCAGGTGTGTTTGCACACTGCGGCGCCAATGATTTACACTGAAGAGCCAAAGAAATCGAACACCCGCTTGATATCTTGCACGACCCCCGCCAGCATGCAAAAGTGCCGCCAGACGACATAGCATGGACTCTAATAATGTCTGAAGTAGCGCTAGAAGCAATTGACACCATGAATCCTGCAGGGCTGTTCATAAATCCGTAAGAGTACGAGGGGGTGGAGATCTCTTCTGAACAACACGTTGCAAGATATCCCAGATATGCTCAATAATGCTCATGTCTGGGTAGTTTGGTGGTCAGCGGAAGTGTTTAAACTCAGAAGAATGTTCTTGGAGCCACTCTGTAGCAATTCTGGACTTGTGGGGTGTCGCATTGTTCTGCTGGAGTTGCCCAAGTCTGTCGGAATGCACAAGGTACATGAATGGATGCAGGTGATCAGGCAGGGTGCTTACGTAAGTGTCACATGTCAGAATAGTATCTAGACGTATTAGTGGTCCCATATCACTCCAACTGCGCACGCCCCACACCATTACAGAGCCTCCACCAGTTTGAACAGTCCCCTGCTGACATACAGGGTCCATGGATTCATGAGGGTGGCTCCACACCCGTACACGTCCATCCCCTATACGATCTGAAACGAGACTCGTCCGACCAGGCATCGTCTTTCCAGTCAGCAACAGTCCATTGTCGGTGCTGACGGGCCCAGGCTAGGCGTTAAGCTTTGTGTCGTGCAGTTATCAAGCGTACGCGAGTGGGTCTTCGGCTCCGAAAGCCCATAAAGACGACGTTTCGTTGAATGTTTCGCACGCTGACACTTGTTGACGGCCCAGCATTCAAATTTCCAGTCATTTGCGGAAGGGTTGCACTTGTCACGTCGAACGATTCTCTTCAATCGTCGTTGGTCTCGTTCTTGCAGGATCTTTTTCCAGCCGCAGCGAGGTCGGAGATTTGATGTTTTACCGGATTCCTGATATTCACGGTACACTCGTGAAATGGTCGTCCAGAAAAATTCCCACTTTATCGCTACTTCGCAGATACTGTGCCCCAACGCTCGTGCGCCGACTATAACACCATGTTCAAACTCGCTTAAATCTTCACAACCTGCCATTGTAGCAAAAGTAGCCGATTTAACAACTTCGCCAGACATTTGTTGTCTTACATAGGCGTTTCCGACCGTAGCGCCGTGTTCTTCCTGTTTCCATATCTCTGTATTTGAATACACATGCCTTTGGCGCTTCAGTGTATAAGGCACACTGCAAAAGTATCGGTGTGTTACTGTGAAACAGTGTGTAGTTTCTTTCGTGACATGGTGGCGTAGAGTGAGTAGGGACTTGTCTGTTCTTAAGTATGCAGACACACAAACGAAGGAAGCGCTTGACCACACTTCGGCGACCTAACTTCCCTCACTTTTCTATCCTCCAAATCCCCTCCCACCACTTAGCCGATAATACGGAACTACTACATCTGGTTGTGGTGCTCTCATTTATATCTGGTGTAATTTACTTCTTTTAGCAATAAGCATTAATATCATACCGTTAAAGACCTTTTTAACCATTTGTGATTTTCAGTCTCTTGCATCGCTTAGATTATTATTTCCAGAGAAAAAAACAAGGAAATTTTTGTAGAATATCTACTGTAGTTTTGTTTTGTACTGGGATTATCGGTAGAGACTGGAGTTTTCGAGCTATTCAAGAAAAATGTAAAGAATGACGTTTAAACGTCCCCCCTCCCCTCTCGTTGGTCAGGATTTTTAATATGCTAATTACAGCACTCCCTCCTACGATACACAAATATTGGCGCCTACGCGAATTATTTCCGCTATTTTTCCCTCGTTGGCAGACTAAAGAGTGAATACTCGCTTGATACGCTTACCGAAACACAGGGAAAACCTAAATTCTGATTTTCTGACGGGTATACTGGGTGAGACAGCTAAGACAGGCCACCGCAAAACATATCAAGAATGAATAAATTTATGTGCGCCTTTCGACAAGCTGCAGTGGGCAATATGGCGAATTGTCTGGCGTTCGCAAGTAATTTTTATCGTTTATAATCACCGAATTACGACATCGACTTTGTTTTTCTCCATAATGGAACTATGTACTTTTTCTGTGGAATTTGAAAGAAGATTCTAATAGAGCTTCAACAACAAAACATGTATGGGACTGAACCAGATATCTCCAAGACAACAGCGCCGCAAACGACTGTCCCGCTGTCAGGAGAAGAGGTGCGGCAAACGTCTGCCCTGTTATACCAAATGTAAGCAAGCCCCTGACTCAGGTACGGTTTTTTGTGTTTACTATGGCGGCTGTCATACCAAGTGCCCAAAATGTTGACACTGAGCATTGCTAAACGCTATACAGTTATTCTGGAGAAACGATAATGCATGTCGAATTTCACCTGGAATTAGCGGTAGCACAGTCCCCCTATCAGGCATTTCATGGCTTCGGGAGTCGTCGGCGTTTCCTAATAGACCTCCTGTTTTCATTTCTTTCACTAGTTGCTCTTCGTTTTCCTTTCGTATTTTATTTTCCATGCTTCCAGACTCTAGAACTTTTTTTATTTTTTTAAGTGTTGACAAAGAAATATCGTGAGAACTTGGTACAATCTGGATACTCCTCACCACACAACCGCAGCGCTGCTCAAATAAACAGTTTGGCGACATTCGCCATAAAGGATATTCACTTTTTCGACTATTGTGTGCGTTGTAAATATCTCAAGAGCTTTAGGAGCAAGTTATGTGATTGCTACAACAGCAGAACACAGACTGATGGGCTTCAGACGCACAGGTAAACAGAAGAACCCTTATGTGAGACATATGTTTGCTTACGTTTGATATACGCTTCCGTACACATCATAACCGCTACATCATCTTGCTCGGTTAGATCGGATTATACCGCTAGTGGGGTATATAGGGAAAGGAAGGCAGAATTAACATCCTAGCAACGACAGGACGAAGTTATTAGATACCTTGTGTGGAAGCAGAAAAGAGAGAGTTGTTGCAACGGAACTCGCCGATGGGAATGTCTGGGATTTCAAGCTCCAGTTTTTCATGACAAATGGTTTTACGTCAGTTATAGTGTATCTAACGAAGCTGATGCAGGTACTTCAGACAGAGACAGGAAATCTGTTCTATATTTATTTACGGAGGTGGTGTAAGTAACTAGTTTCTCAGCCTGGGACAGAGATGAGGCTCACGCGAACGAAAAATTTGTTCATTGTGTTCATACATTTTGCACAGTAACAGAGGCCAAATGTCTTGTTGATCTACAGAAAAGTTTTGCTTACAGACACTTTGGTGTTGAATGTACTTAGTTCCAGTACATTAACGTGATTACCACGCCATCATAAAATTCTTTGTTTCGGGAAGTTCATCGCCAAAGGAATCCAAAGTTGGCGATAGGTTGCGAAGATCCTGGTCCTTCATTTCTGCTGTTACAAAATGGGCGGCTTAACTGAAGCACAGTAGTGTTACTCTCGAACACCGTTCAGATAATGGACGACCCTAAAATACAACGACAGATGAAAATAATTCGGGCGAAGACATGAATGAAATAGCTAACGCCATAATTATAAATGAGTAAGGTGCATTTTACGCGAAGAACTAACTGTGGGAAGACTTTGCAGACGAAATATGTCACATTTGTTGAATGCTGACCGACAACAACTGCATAGTACGAACTTCTCAACAAGGTTGGTTATTTTGTATACAGATTTCTTACCGTAAATAAGACGTTAGTGCAACACATCACAATGAAAGTTGGGCGTTCGTATCTTTTTTGGAAAGTTCGCAACTGATTTTACTGTTGCGTGCATACACAAACTCTGAGATATTATTATCGTGAGCGGTAACGAGCGAATAGTTGTTGATAGTAGTGGTACGCAGTCTGGCGTGGTGAGAAGTCGCGCGTCAGGAGAGGTCGCAGCCCGCCCTGACCGTGCTAGCTGCCCAGGAGGAGACTTTTGTGTTAATAGAGGATTTTTTGGTAATCTGCCTTTTTAATGTGCGTCGTTATTGCTTGTTTGCGTACTGGAGTGATTTTGTCAGATTTATGTATGCATGCATTGCAAGTAGTATTCGCATCTTTGTTGTGTCCAGATACATGATATATTGATTAAAGACAATGTGAAATACTTGAAGTTTTTGCTAATGAAACTGTCGAAGAAACAGAAAGATCTGAGTAAAGTTTGTCAGTTTTTGAATCATCAGTTTCCAGAATATAGTAAATTAAAAGTTTTTATTGGTTCCTTTCATTTTTTACACTGCTTAAGGCTTGTTGACCAAATCCCTCCTGTTCATTCAATTTTTATAAAATAAAAGGGGCAGTAGTTGCATCGGTAGTTGTGGCCAAGCACTGCACTCTGCATGGATCGCTGTATACTGTATCTTTTGAACTATTTTAGCACGTTGCTGGATGCGGAATAGTCACGCAGTTGCAGAGGCAAGATGAGGTAAGTTATCTGTTGCGTGCAGGAGCACAGTATTAATTGTTAGGAGATATTAAAGAATATTTTAAAAATTGCAGTCAGATACAAGGGAATTGATTTTTCACGATTTATAGGAAGAGTAACAAATTTCTGTTTTTTTTCCTCTCAATCAGAATACTGATATATCGGAATAAGGGTTTTCATAATTCACGTTGTACGGCTACATATCAGATTTTATGATAACGATCATAAAGTTTCACTAGACATCCTACTAATTTTTAGAGAAAAAAGATAGCTAATGATAATATTGTCAGAGATAGAGCTCCACACACTTTTCGTACGACTGTTGCCATAATAATAATGTTTGACACATCAGGCTAATAATAATTACAATTCTTGATAATAAAACTTTTAACACCTAAACGAAACAGCAGTCAACGTGAGTGGATCGAAGCCTTTGGTCATGAATAAAAAAGCCGGAGATGTCTTCAGCTGCTGGAAACGTAATGGCTAACTTTTTCTGAGGTACAGAAGGGATTTTTGTTATTGATTACGTTGTAAAGCGTAAAACAATAACTTACGATTACTACGAAAGTGTAATTGACAAATTGGATCAAAAAGAAGTGAGAAGAGGCATGGGTATCAAAAGAAAAAAATTTTGTATTTCATCCGGACAATTCATCCACTCAATACTGGTGCTTTAGCTACCGGAAAACTGAGCGGTTTGAAGTAAGAATTACTGGAGTTATTTACTATAACTAACACTTTCCGACGTCCGCTCATTCTCACGCCAGAAAAAATGGTGACTCGGAAATATTTTGAATAAAACGTAGAGGCTACGGCTACCGCAGATGGGTACTTCCAGATGTTTCAGAAACGCCACACTGCGAATGAATCAACTCTTTGGCAAATACAAAGGATAAAGTGAACTGACACAGAAGGGAACTACGTTCAAAAAAAGGTCCTTTCTGGCCTAAAAACACAATATTTCAGCGACGGTCCAGGGTTTTTCTCTCTCCCCTCGTATTGTAGACTCTATTGAAATATGATGCTACAGAAGAATGCTGAAGATTAGATGGATAGATCGTATAGCTTATGAGGAGGTACTGAATCGAAATGAGGGGAAATGGGGGAAATAAATTTATAGATTGATTGGATTAGATGTCTTTTAGTTCCAGTATATCCATAGTGAGGAGATCCGCGAAGATGACACAACGTGACCAAAATAAGGGAACTGTTGATAAAACACGCCGTGAGGTATTAAAGGAATCGTTCATTTGGTACTGGAGAGAAGTGTGAATGGTTTGTAGGGGGAAGACGAAGTCTTGACTACACTAAACAGGTTCAGATGGATACAGCATGCAGTAGTCATACGAAGATGAGTAGATTACCCCGGGATACACCATCCGTCCAAAAAATTCGGAGATTGATTTGTTCCTGGAGTATAAACGACGTCAGCGCAGTAACTACGGTCACAGCTGGGACTAACAACGGTAGAGTAAACAATAGCTGCGCATTCGACCAGTCAGTTGCGAGCATGCAGTTTTAAGCAGCGGACGTGTGGTCATAGTGTGTCACCTCTGTTGTGTTACAAATCGCACTGGAGCTACATTTCCAAATAAAGTGTTCATGAAATACTTCAAAATATTTTGAAGAAGAGAAAAGTATGTGCCATGTTTGTCCTGCACATCTTGACTCCCGTACAAAAACAACAACGCGTGGACGGCTGCCGTGACTTGATAGAGATGGAAAACCCGGACAATTGTTTTCTGGAAAAAATCCGCCACAGATGATCAGACTTGGCGTTATCAGTAATAACCCACCACAAAGCAACAAAGTGCAGAAATTCAGATGAAGGTTCAACACTTTGACGACATAACAGATATTCGAGCCAATGTGACGTATCAGTTGAACATCTTAAAGAAGGACTTTTCTGACAGAACACTGGAGGCATTAAAACTGCCGTCTTAACATTTCTCTATTCTTTGTTAATCCAGTCTCGAAACTTTTTGGTCTGACGGGGTAGATTATCGTGCAGAGCTGCGTGAAACCAACCTTCGGGTGACCACCAACACCACAACCAGAACAATAACGACAACGTGCTTGTGGAAATTACACTCAGGAAAACTGAAAATAGCGCACCAAGAGGGGACCATTGGATCGAAATGAAATTTATTCGACATAAAAATACAGACGAGAAATTCACTTGATCCCAAAATCAGGGGAAGTAAACAAATATAGTGAGTACAAGTAGACAAGTACAGTGCAACACCAATAACTCGTTGGACAACCTTTTGATGCAATGCATGCCGCAACATGGTCCGGTTCGAGTCGATTAGACGTCTGATGTACCGAGGCAGACTGGTCGCGGTGGCCGAGCGGTTCTAGGCTCTTCAGACCGCTACGGTGGCAGGTTCGAATCCTGCCTCGGGCACGGATGTGTGTGATGTCCTTAGTTTAGTTAGGCTTAAGTAGTTCTAAGTTCTAGGGGACTGATGACCTCAGATGTTAAGTCCTATAGTGCTCAGAGCCATTTGAACCAAATCAAGTACAGAGTGACACAGTGGCATCTGGCGTTTCAGCTGGTCCCACACATGCTCTATAAGGGACAAGTCTCGGGGGGTGGGGGGAGGGGGGCAGACCGGCTATGGTACACTCTAAACACGAAGTAGGAAGTCTTGAGCAGCTCGAGTTGTGTGCGGACAAGCATTATCTT
This sequence comes from Schistocerca serialis cubense, assembly GCF_023864345.2. Classification (NCBI taxonomy): domain Eukaryota; kingdom Metazoa; phylum Arthropoda; class Insecta; order Orthoptera; family Acrididae; genus Schistocerca; species Schistocerca serialis. The sequence continues at coordinate 596,094,089 of NC_064639.1, forward strand.
GCGGGAAAAGTGCACCTGGTAGACCAGGTGGGAAAGGTCCCACATGGGGCCGAAAAATGTCATCAACATAACGCTGGCCAGTTAAGGTTCCACGTACCACAATTAGAGGAGACCGGCTGTCGTAGACTATGGCCCCCAAGACCACAACGCAGGCTGTGCGGGCGGTCTGACGCACGACAGCGTGGTTGGAACTGCACCATTCACCATGCCGTGTCTATACCCGTGTGCCGTTATCACCCGTTACCAAAATGAATCCAGACGCATCATTTAACACCACGTTTTACTAGTCGCGGAAGTCCACGTCGAACTGGCTTGGTACAACTGTGGACCGAGTCGCACATGCCTCGGTGTTAACGTCAGTACACGACAAGGGCGTCTGGATTGCAAATTCGCGTCTGGAAAGGGCTTGGGGAACAAACGGCGCCGTAAATGTGATTGTATCGTGGAGCGAGCCAGCGCAGCGTCCCTGGTCGCTTGCTGGAAGATCCTTCGAGCCTCTCGCCTCTTCGTCTTCCTGATCGCTCCGGTTCCAGTACGTCGCACGTGGATGCCATCTCGAGTCCACTGCTCCCGACATCGTCTGACGGAACACTCCGAACGATGGACCTGGCGAGTCACACGGCGCGTGGACCAGCCTGCGGTGTTCATGCCTATGATTGGCCCCATTCAAACTGGCTTAACTGTGAGGAATGTCGTCTAATACGTCTGCCTGGCATTCTGCGCTTACTAACGTCCTCCTTGACGCGGGATGTGTTCGCCACACGTACGACTCGTCCATTTTGCGCCTTTTGAATAGGGGCCCCTGCGTGATTGCAGCGCCACTGCAGGCTCTGAGTTCGTGCGCCCTCGCACCATTCTTGGATCATCTGCATATCGGATCTCACTATACTTATCTGCAATGTTTCGCGTTTGTACCGTTCTTCCGTCTGGGTGTGCTGTTTTCAATGTTCCTGACAAGGGAACCTCCCCATCGCACCCCCCTCAGATTTAGTTATAAGTTGGCACAGTGGATAGGCCTTGAAAAACTGAACACAGATCAATTGAGAAAACAGCAAGAAGTTGTGTGGAACTATGAAGAAACTAAGCAAAATATACAAACTGAGTAGTCCATGTGCAAGATAGGCAACATCTAGGAGAGTTCGAGTTCAGGAGCGCCGTGGTCCCGTGGTTAGCGTGAGCAACTGTGGAACGAAAGGTTCTTGGTTCAAATCTTCCCTAGAGTGAAAAGTTTACTTTCTTTATTTTTGCAAAGTTATGATCTGTCCGTTCGTTCATTGACGTCTCTGTTCAGTGTAATAAGTTTAGTGTCTGTGTTTTGCGACCGCACCGCAAAACTGTGCGATTAGTAGCCGAAAGGACGTGCCTGTCCAATGGAAACCGAAAATATTTGATCGCAAGGTCATAGGTCAACCGATTCCTCCACAGGAAAACACGTCTGATATATTCTATACGACACTGGTGCCGGCATGTGCGTCACATGACAGGAATATGTTGTCGACCCACCTAACTTGTACACTTGGTGAATGGGTAAAAAGATTCTTCTATCTTGCCCAATTTAGATTTTCTTGTGGATGTGATAATCACTCCCAAAAACGTGTGAAAACATAAGAGTTTGTCACATAAACTGCAACAAATGAATGCAACAGTTTCACAGCGCACAGTTTTGTCTGTGCTCTGTCAAAATATATGTTTTTAACGTTTTCAAATTTTTCCGTGTGTAGACCGTCAAATCCTGCACATGTCCAAGCAAATCTGAACATGTCCTGGAATTTTGGAGAGCGAAGTTGATTATATGTGAGTGCCTGAACTTTGATAATTGTCTGAAAATAAAAAATTAAAATTTTCTCCCGAGGGAAGGCTGCAACCAAGGACCTATCGTTCGGCAGCTGCACCCGCTAACCACGGGACCACGGCGCTCACGAGTTTACACTTACCTAGATGTTGCCTATCTTACACATGGACTACTCAGTTTGTATATTTTGCTTATTTTTTCATAGTTCCACACAACTTCTTCCTGTTTTCTCGATTGATCTGAGTTCAGTTTTTCAAGGCCTATCCACTGTACCAACTTATAACTAATTCTGAGGGAGGTGCGATGGGGAGGTTCCCGTGTGAGTGTAATTTCATGGTTTTACTCTGTTTCTAGCTGTATTTAACAAGATATTATGCCACTAAGGAGGAGATTGCTTCATGATTTGGCTCTGTGATGAAATAAGTTGATGATATGGCGTTCAGGAATTTATTTGAGTAGTCTTATGTTTGAAAAGTGTTTATCGCTGTAAAGGGAACTCTGACACACGCACAGGCCGTAGTTAGCATATACCGCGGCGTTGTGGCATCTAAAGCGCTCAAGGGCAGCAGCGCCAGTGGCTTTACGGCTGGCGTGCAGGCCTGCCGCAGGCAGCGTAATCTCAGATAAATGCGCTGTCTCAGCGCTGGGTAAATAAGCCGTAATGTGGGCTCCTGCAGCCGAGGAAGCACAACGCACAGCGCGTGGGAGGCAGTCACCACGCTGCCTTCAGTACGTCGGCTGTAAATTGTCTTTCATTTGGTCCGATTTCGTAAAGGAACGGAAGAACGTTTACAGCTTAACGCCGCGTCGACATCTAGGTCATTAGGGATCGAGTACTAACTCATCTGAACAGAGAAGGAGAAAAAATTGCCATATCCCCCGGAGGAATCTCACCGGCGTTCTTCTGATTAAGCAAACCACAGTCAAACTCATGTGTGTATATGTCTTATTGAACACGGCCAGACAACCTGGAGTGATGATCTGGGGTGCCATTCCTTTCCATAGCGGAACCCCTTTGGTTGTCGTCCACAGCAACTTAACAGCACAGCGAGTACGTCGATGATATTCTACGCCCTGTTTTGTTGCCCTTCGTGGCAAGCCATCCTGGGCTTACCTTTCAGCAAGATAATGCCCTTCCGCACAAGGCGAGAGTTTCTACCGCTTGTCTTCGTGCTTACCAGAACCTACCTTGGCCAGGAAGTTTGCCAGGTTCCTCTCTACTAGAGAACGTTTGGTGCATTAGGGGTGGAGCCCTCCGAGCAGCTCCGGATTTTGACGATATAACGCGCCAATGGACGGAATTTGGAGTTTGAATGGTCTTTCCAAAAAATTATCCAGTATATCGAAAGTAGATGTCAGTTGGCCGCGCAGGGTAGCCGCGCGGTCTCAGGCACCTTGTCACTGTCCGTGCGCCTCCTCCCATTGGAGATTCGAGTCCTCCATCTGACAGCGGTGTGTGTGACGTCCACAGCATAAGTTACAGTTAGATTAAGTAGTGTGTAGGCTTAGGGAGCGATGACCTCAGCAGTTTGGTCCCACAGGAGCTTACCACAAAGTTCCAAAAAAGATTTCAGTTGTGTTATTGTCAGTGCCATTTAACTTAGGAAGATGTACATGCCTCACTCTGGCTTCCTTAGAACGGCAGACTGTAGTTTCGCTGCAGAACCTCCGCACCAGACGAGTAGCCATTTATGATAGCACACTGATCGCAGCACAAATGAGGACCGTTGATGTAGCCACGGTGTCTGTTAAGATCAGCAGGTCCCAGGAGGTGGAGGCTTGACCTGGAGCAAGGAGGGCTTTCGCCAGTTTCTCTCTCACAGCTCATTGTCATATAGCTTGCCTCCGATGGGGTGAATTGTCAAATTTATGTTCACTGATAATAATAGAGTCTGCATTGGCGTCGCCGATGGTAGACTAAGAAAGTAGCGGCTACCAAAGAGCGCCAACTAGTTGAGTGTACCATGGAGCAACAGCATACAGGAACAAATCCAGCCATGACGAGTATATTGTACCACAATGACCATACGATCCTGATATTTTCTGAGGGAACACTGAGAAGAGCATAATACATTCAGAACGACATCGAGGCCATTCTATTACCGTTCCTCTATCTACAGGACTTAAGCGTTTCAAATATTTCTAGACGACCTTCCCAAAATGTTCGGCAACCCCCTGTTCCCCATAGGACACGTGTGAAATATGAAACGTCGTCAGGTCCAGTCCGACTAAATCCACTGAGCAGGTGCGGCAACAAGTGGACGGAGCATGGAACACGATGTCACAGAACGCTGTTTGGGTAGCATGCCCATAGTGACACATAAGTACGAGGGTGAGCCAAATGAAAACCTTAAATATTTTTTAAATGTTATTTATTGTGCAGAAGTGGTACAAAGCTGTATCAATTTTCAACATAATCTCCCCCACGCTCAATGCAAGTCCTCCAGAGCTTACAAAGTGCATAAATTCCTTCAGAAAAAAATTATTTTGATAGTCTGCAAAACCACTCATGCACTGTGTGGCGTACCTCTTCATCAGAACGGAACTTCTTTCCTCCCATTGGGTCTCTGAGTGGTCCAAACATATGGAAATCACTTGGGGCAAGGTCTGGTGAGTATGGTGGATGAGGAAGACTCTCAAAATGCAGGTCTGTGATTGCTGCAATTGCTGTACGGGCAGTGTGGGGCCTTTCATTGTCATGTTGCAAAAGGACACCTGCTGACTGCAATCCACGTCGCTTTGATTTGCTTGATGGCCGCAGATGATTGTTTAGGAGATCTGTGTATGATGCACTGGTGACAGTGGTCCCTCTAGGCATGTAATGCTTCAAAATGACACCTTTATCGTCCCAAAAGAGAGTCAGCATAACCTTCCCTGCTGATGGTTCTGTTTGAAACTACTTTGGTTTTGGTGATGAGGAATGGCACCATTCCTTGCTCACTCTCTTCGTTTCCGGTTGGAGGAAGTGAACCCAGGTTTCGTAACCAGTAACGATTCTTGCAAGGAAGCCATCACCATCTCATTCAAAGCGCCGAAGAAGTTCTTCACAAGCATCAACACGCCGTTCTCTCATTTCAGGAGTCAGCTGCCGTGGCACCCATCTTGCAGACACTTTGTGAAACTGGAGCACATCATGCACTATGTGGTATGCTGACTCATGACTAATCTGTAAACATGCTGAAATGTAATTCAGTGTCACCCAGCGGTTTTCCTTCACTATGACTTCAACTGCTGCAATGTTCTGTGGAGTCACAACTCGTTGTGCCTGACCTGGACGAGGAGCATCTTGCACTGAGGTCACACCATTTGCGAACTTCCTACTCCATTCGTAGACTTGCTGCTGTGACAAACATGCACCACCGTACTGAACCTTCATTCGTCGATGAATTTCAATAGGTTTTACACCTTCACTACGCAAAAACCGAATAACATAACGCTGTTCTTCCCTGGTGCAAGTCGCAAGTGGGGCGGCCATCTTTATGCTGATACTGCGACGGTATGTGTGCATCTGCACTACGCTGCCATCTACAGGCCATGCTGCACGCTGTTTGTAGCACGCTTAACAACTCACAGGAGATGGCGCGAAATTTCGATTAGTTATTACAAATTTAAGGATTTCATTTGACTCACCCTCGTACATTCAGAAACGAAATGTAGTTAGATTTCGTTGTTTTTTATACCTAAGTTTGGGACATATACGAGGGTCATTTGAAAAGTCCTGCACATTGCGCCTGCGCTTCTTTTACGGCGGCGTAATCAAATTGAAATTCATGTCCGTTGTGAGCGAGATTTTTAGGCTTGACGGTCGTATATGTGTTTGCTGGTTCGTGTGGCTATGTCACGAGTAATTCAATTTTAAAATGGGAGCTGAAACCGAGTCAGGTCGGACAGCACGTAATGACCAGCGTTCCTACATCAAAATCGAATGCCTGTGTGGGAAGAACCCAATGGAAATTTATAATGCTTTGAGAGAGGCGTGTGGGAACAGCGTAGGACAGTATCGTTGTGGTCTGCTCGTTTCCGTGAAGGTCGGGTGAACACTGAGGACAACCCAAGAGTTGGAAGGTCATCAACTGCAACAGGCTACACCTCTCAGATTATTGTTAATGACGTTGTGAGAGAGGATCGACGAAAAAATGTGGCCGGCCGGAGTGGCCGAGAGGTTAAAGGAGCTACGGTCTGGAACCGCACGACCGCTACGGTCGCAGGTTCGAATCCTGCCTCGGCCATGGATGTGTGTGATGTCCTTAAGTTAGTTAGGTTTAAGTAGTTCTAAGTTCTAGGGGACTTATGACCACAGCAGTTGAGTCCCATAGTGCTCAGAGCCATTTGAACCATTTGAAAAAATGTGAAGAAATTGCATATGAGGCCAGAATGTCTGTCGCTCCGGTTTGCAGAATCATAACTGAAGAGTTAAATATGAGAAAAGTTGGTACCCGATGGGTTCTGCATGATCTGAATGCAGAGCAGAAAGCAGGCCGCAAAGAACCGCAGCAGAGTTGTTTCAACGTTATCGAAAAGAAGGAAAACAGTTCCTGAACTGATGAAATCTGCATACGAGATTATGAGTCAGAACTGAAATCTCAGACATCACAATGGAAAACGTTTTAATGCAATTGATGAATCTTCCAGTGAGGTGAACCGAGTACTTAGATAGCTCAACAGTGAAGATGCCCTATCCGGAATACAGAAGTTGCCAAAACGTTGCGACGCTGCCATAAGCAAGAACGGAGATTCTATTGAAGGCATGTAAAGGTATTTTGTAAAACAAGTTATTTTCTTCAGTTCTATCGTACAGTGTGCAGAGCTTCTGAAATGACCCTCTTAAGTGTGTGGGAAATGCCAGGTGACCAGCTACTATCTGAATAAATAGTCATCCATTTTGGAACTTCGCATGAGAGTGTTACTTATTTATCCTCCAGAAGTTTACATCGAGAGGAAGAGCAGTCCTACCACCCATTTTTGGGGTATCCCGATTTAGGAATCTTCATTTCTAGGGAGTATTCTCAGTTCAGGGTTGTTACAGTGCTTTCGCAGACAAAATTCTTCAAGCCGATCACATCCTTATAGAGACACTCATTATGCTAATATTTTTGTGGGTGTTAACTCTGTCCAAGTGCCCACGGCACGGCACGACGGTCACCACACTGGACTCGCATTTTGGAGAATGATGGTTTAAACCCCTTTCCAGCCATTCACAGCTATGTTTCCTCTCGTTTCCCTAAACTGCACGAGGTAAATGGCGGGATGGTTCCTTTAAAGAAGAACGCTGAACATTTCTTTCCCCATCCTTCTCCTAACCTAGGCTTGTGGTCCTCTCTAATGATGTTGTAGTCGATGCGACATTAAACCATAATCTTCCTTTATTTCTTCCTTCATTTTATAAGAACATGTAACTGTACTTTAATTTCTTTTTTGGGCCACCAGTCATCTGATTGTTTTGGTGCAGCCGCCACGGCTTCCTTTCCTGTGGCGAGCCCTTCATCTCAGAGCGCCACTTGCACCCAACGGTCAGCTTTTACCCTCTACAGCTCCGTCTAGTATCTTGGAAGTTAATCCCCATTGTACTAAGACATGTCTTATCATCCTGTTCCTTCTTTTTGTCTATGTTTTCGTCATATTTCTATTGTGATCGATTCTGCGGAGAACCTCCTCATTCCTTACTTTATCAGTCCACCTAATTTCCAGCATCCTTCTGCATCACCACAACTCAAGTGTTTAGATTCTCTTCTCTCCTAGTGTTCCCTTAGTCTATGATCCGCTTCCATACAGCGCTGTGCTCCAAACGTACATTCTCAGAAATTTCTTCCTCAAATTATGGCCCATATTTGATACTAGTAGACTTAATTTGGACACGAATGCCCTCTTTGCCCGTTCCAGTCTGCTTTTCACGCCCTTCTTGCTTTGCCCGTCGTACTTTGATTTGCTTCCAAGGTATCAGAATTCTTCAGTTTGTCTTCTTCGTGGTCCCCAGTTTTGAAGTTAATTTTATCACTTCTCTCATTTCTGTTTCTCCTCATCACTTCCATATTTCTTCCGTTTACTCTCAATCAATATTCTGTGCCCAGACGACTCTTCATTTAGTTCAGTATGTCCTGTAATTCTTTCTCGCTTCCATTGAGGATAGCAATGTCATCAACAAATCTCATCGTTGATATTCTTTCACCCTGAATTTTAATACCATTCCTCTTGTCTTTTACTTCTGTCATTGCTTCTTCGATGTAAAGGTTGAACAGCACTGGAGAACGAATGCTCCCTTGTCTTACATCATTTTTAATGGGAACACTTGTTTCTGGATCTTCCATTCTTATTGTTCCATATTGGTTCTTATACATGTTGTATATTTCACGTCCGTCCCTATAGTTTGTACCTATTTTTCTGAAAATTTCGAACCTCTGTGGCATTTCACATTGTCGAAAGCATTTCGTTGGCCGACAAATATTACACTACAAAAAAAAAAAAGAATAAAATGCAACACCTTCAAGGGCTGTGTTCAGTGCGCAATGAGGGGGTGCAATGTTACTGTTGCCGTCTTTGGTCATCGGCGCTCGGGAGGCTTGTCTGTGCACCATCTCTTTTTTCTCTGTAGACAGTAAACGTGCTGAGTTTAGAGCTGAACAGTGATTGCACATTCATTCTAGGGTATAACCATGCCACACCAACGATTACGTACTCCTTTTGAAAAACTGCAGCCATTTTAACGTAGTCTGATCTGGATGAACGCATCGGCAGATTGCTGCACATGTTGGGCACAATGTATCGGTAGTGTGTCGTCGCTTTCAGTAATAGTCTGTGGAACATCCCCACACGTGCAGATTAGGTTCTGGACGTCTGCGTGGTATAGAGACACGCCCATATGTACACACTGTTCGAGCAGCGTTAGCCGACCAGTCATCATCCAGGGAAGAAATTCGGGCGTATGTTACACCTGCTGTGTCACCGAAGAATATCGGGTACCGTCTGCTTGCAGCAGGAGTAAGATCATATGTGCTTCTGGCCAGACACTTACCGACCCGTCGGCACCGCCAAGCACGACTACTCTGGTGTAATGAAAGAGTTACTGAAGAGTGGAGTGGCGGTCTGTCATCTTCAGTGACGAAAGCACATTCTCTCTGTATGTGAGTGACGGACATCAAAGTGTACGGCGCAGACCTGGTGAGCGGCCTATGCCGGAGCACATGCATCCACGACACACAAATCCCACACCAGGCGCAATGGTGAGGGGAGCTATCAATTACAACTCGCGAGCAGGTTTGGTGTTTCTGCAGCGTAAAGCAACCAGTGACAGAGACAATGCACAGGGTTCTATCCCTGTGCTACCACCATTTCAACGACAGGAAGGTGGTGTGCTTTTCCAGTAGGACAATGCGCGTCCACGTAAGACTGCTGCTCTGCAACATGCCCTTCGTGCTGTGCAACTGCCCTAGCTAGCAAGAGCACCAGATCTGTCGCCAGTTGAACACATATGGAACATGGTGAAGTGGGAACTTACTCGTCCTCCAGAGCCTGCAAGAACAATTGCCAAAGTGCAACAAAGGGTGTAAGATGCTTGCAAAATCTATTGCAGGATGTCATTCGGCATCTTTATGATCGTTTCCACGCGAGAATACACAGAATACACGACTGCGTTGCCGCTACAAGACGGGGCTGGGAGAGGGGGAGGGGGGGGGGGGTTACTCAGTGCAGTAATGCAACTTTTTGGGCACCGTTTACTGTGACATGCGTGTTTCATTTGGTCTGAATTTGTTATCGTCTACACCTACAATGATGAACTGTCTGTCATATCAGTTGTTACTAAAATGATCTCGTCCTGGTGCTTTTTTTCTTTCGGCAGTGTATGGACGTGTCTTGATTTTTATTAAGTCTTACTTCTATCACCAAGCGCAACTTCCGCGCTACCTCCCTGGTGCGTTTACCTTTCCTAAAGCCATGCTGAATCATCTATCAGGTCCTCAATTTTTTTGCATTCTTCTGTATATTATTCTTGTCAGAAATTTTGAAGCATTAACTCTTAAGCGGGTCGTGCGATAGTTTTCGCACCCACCCACCCTTGCTGTCTTCGGGATTGTGTGCTGGATATTTTTTCCCAAAGTCGTGTACGTCTGCACGCTCATGTATTCAAAATACATTCTTTAACTCTCATGTGGCAGTCATTGTCCCCAATAATCTCAGAAATTCCAAAGGAATGTTATCTGTGCCTTCCGCCTTATTAGATCGCAGTTTTTCTGAGGTTCTGTTAAACTCTAATGGTAATACTGGATCATATATTCATACATATTGATCACAGTTTTTTTTTTATCAAGTCAAGTGGGGCACTGCAATGTCAGCTACGGATTCTATGGTTATCAGAAAAGATCTAGTCCACTTCCAAAGTTGATATTCGACTATGTGGAGCAACAAGTTTCATTGTCGTCCAATTTCTGTTTCTGGGAGCGACGACGTGATTGTGAACGATATGACGACGCCTGCGACATGTGAGTGGGAAGGCCAGCGGCGTTGCCGCTGACGTCAGCACACGGCAGTTGCCGTCAGACGCGTAAAGCACACCCATGCGGCCAGAATTTGCCGTCCCAGCACGAGGGCCTTTGTTTTCATGTGTGGCCCAAGGGCAGGGCACGGTAGCGCGATGCGCTGATTCACGCGCGGCTTCGCGCCATTGCGTCAGCGCGACGCCTCTGAGGGGCCGCCCTGTCTACACAACACAGCACGGCACGCAGCCGGCGGCTTCAATGGGTGCCGCCTCTGTTTGCTCATCAGGAGGTGTTCCGTCCTTCCGTCAGCAACCGCCGTTTCTGTCTAAACGAGTCGCTCGCACTTGCGAGTGCTCGTCATCATTACGCGTGGGTGCAGTAGCTCTAAACGACGTCATACAGGGTGCTGAACCGATGTCGCTACAACAATATGCGTAGGTCGCCAGTGCGTGGGCTGGTGTTTGATAGTAGATCAGTCACCTCCCTTGCATGCCCCACAGTTTATGTTTTGAACAAACGGGAGCTCTTCCAGACTACTGTACATTGTTGTTGTTGTTCTCTTCAGTCCGAAGTCATTTGCTGTCTCCGACAGAATTACACTGTCATCGTCAAACCTCGATGTTTTTACTTCGTCTCCCGGGACTTAAATGTTTTCTCCACATTTTTCTTCTGCTACGTTTGCTGCTTACTAAATGTATACATTCAATAACATCTGGGATTTGCTACAACCGTGTCTTACTCCCTTCTCAACCATTGCTTTTCTTTCCTGCCTTTAAACTATTAAACGTGTCCTCAAGCTTCTAGACAAGTTGTAAACAACCTTTCCCTCCCTCTATTTTACTCCCGCTAAGTACATAATTTCAAACAGGTTATTCCAATCAAGGAAAGCGTTTCTGAAGAAGGGAAATTTGTTAACATCGAGTATTGATTTAAGTGTCAGGGAGTCGTTTCTGAAAGTATTTGTATGGAGTGTAACCATGTATGGAAGTGAAACATGGACAGTAAATAGTTTGGACAAGAAGAGAATAGAAGCTTTCGAAATGTGATGCTACAGAAGAATGTTGAAGATTAGGTGGGTACATCACGTAACTAATGAGGAGGTATTGAATAGGATTGGGGAGAAGAGAAGTTTGTGGCACTACTTGACTAGAAGAAGGGATCGGTTGGTAGGACATGTCCTGAGGCATCAAGGGATCACAAATTTAGCATTGGAGGGCAGTGTGGAGGGTAAAAATCGTAGAGGGAGACCAAGAGATGAATACACTAAGCAGATTCAGAAGGATGTAGATTGCAGTAGGTACTGGGAGATGAAGGAGCTTGCACAGGATAGATTAGCATGGAAAGCTACATCAAACCAGTCTCAGGACTGAAGACCACAACAACAACATTCCAATCAACATTTCCAAAAGCTTTCTCTAAGTCTACAAAAGTGAAGAGTCCTTGTATCGTAGTACTGTGTGGCCACGCATTTATTAGCGCTACACCATGATAATCAGCATCCCACACAGAAATGGCAACAACATTGCAGAATATCCTCGATGCATTACTATTTTAGAGCGTGTTTGTTATACCTCGCACGACTGGCCAATTTCGGTCTTACAGATCATATCCAAGCGCAGCAAGTGTAAATGTGCTGCTTCTTTTTTTTTTTTTTCTTTATTGCTATTTCGTCGACCCTTGCTGTATGTGGGCGGGCGATTGGCTGGCAGCGGTACAAACAACTCGCTATTCAGAGAGTAGAACTTGTCTCTAGCTTACATGCTAAAACAAAAAAAGGAGATATATGTACTATGAATTTAAAATTACTTTAAAAGGTGATGTTAATGGAAGACGTAAGTAATATGAATTGTTTAAAAACAATGATAAAAATGTAGACAGGTAGCACAGTTACAAACCCTTGAAGAATACTAAACACTTGAAGAACGCTGGATACGACAGAAGATACACTGAACATTAAAAACGGAGCATCATACACTTTCACTAAAATTGGTAAAGGACCTGCTCTGATATGAAACTAAAGGTGGGTATCGAGGAAGATAGGAGGGTGGTAGTGATAAGGACTGAGGACTGCTAAGGGGTGATGACGAGTTAGGGGTGGCTGTAGAAACCATTCAACAGCCAAGATCGCATAAAATATTTATTTATTTAAGACAACCGGTTTCAAAAGACTTTGTTGTCATCTTCGGGTTCTGATGGCTCTGAGCACTATGGGACTTAACTTCTGAGGTCATCAGTCCCCTAAAACTCAGAACTACTAAAACCTAACTAACCTAAGGACATCACACACATCCATGCCCGAGGCAGGATTCGAACCTGCGACCGTAGCGGTCGCGCGGTTCCAGACTGAAGCGCCTAGAACCGCTCGGCCATCTCGGCCGGCCATCTTCAGGTCTTAAAATCTTGTGTTGCAGAACGTATTCATTTTACGCTGAATCTCACGGACAAAATGTTAAGTGGATAAAAATCAGCACATAATAAAATATTTTCTATCGCTAAAATATTTAAAAACACAAAGTACCTTGTGTAAAAGTCCATGTCTATACAAAAATAGCTCACGGACGTATATTACATCATACAAAAATGGTACACAATAACATATCTGTCTATATATGTGTATGTAAACGGATCATAATTAAGTAACGCTGAAGAGTAAGCTGAAGTTTAAGAGACGAGTCAGGAAGACTCAGTGCGCAAAGAAGTGGAATGCAGAAGTACTAAGGTGTGAAATGAAGTTTTCTGAAGCTATAGGTACTGCGATAAGGAATAGCTCAGTAGGAAGTTCGGTTGAAGAAGAATGGTCATCTCTCAAAAGGGCAATTACAGAAGTTGAAAATAAAGCCGTCGGTACAAAGAAGGTAATTGCAAAGAAACCATGGGTAAAAGAAATACTTCAGTTGATCGACAAAAGAAGAAGGTAGAAAAATGTTCAAGGAAATTCAGGAATACAGGAATATAAGTCACTTAGAGAAGAAATAAACAGGAAGTGCAGGGAAACTAAGGCGAATTGACTGCATGAAAAGTGTGAAGAAATCGGAAACGAAATGAATGTCGGAAGTATTGACTCAGCAGGTAGGAAAGTCAAAACAACCTTCACTGAAACTAAAAGCAAGGGCGGAAACATTATTAGTGCAATGGGAATTCCACCGTTAAATGCAGAGGAGAGAGGAAGTGGAAGGAATACATTGAAAGCCTCCATGAGGGTAACGACGTGTCTGATGACGTGATAGACTAAAAGAGCTTTGGAAGACTTAAAATCAAATAAGGCGGGAGGGATAGATAACATCTGAACAGAATTTCTAAAATCATTGGAGGAAGTGGCAACAAAAGGACTATTCACGTGGGTGTGTACAATGTATGAGTGTCTGGCGATATATCATCAGCCTCAGCGTATCGGAAAAAAATAATCCACACAATTCCGAAGATTGCAAGAGCCGAAAAGTGCGATAGTTTGACAATCAGTTTGACAGCTCATGCATCCAAGATGCTGAGAAGAATAATATACAGAAGAACGGGAAAGAGAATTGATACGTTAGATGATGATCAGTTTACCTTTGGGATAGGTAAGGGCAACAGAGAGGCAAATCTGACATTGCGGTTGATAATGGAAGCAAGACTAAAGGAAAATCAAGACACGCTCATAGAATTTGCCGACCTGTAAAAAGCGTTCAACAGTGTAAAATGGTGCAAGATGCTCGAAATTCTGAGAACAATAGGGGTAAGCTGTAGGGTAAGACAGTATGTACAAGAAGCAAGAGGGAATAATAAGAGCGGAAGACCAAGTACGAAGTGCTCGGATTAAAATGGGTGTAAGAAGGGATGTAGTCTTTTGCCCCTACTATTCAATCTATAAATGTAAGAAGCAATGACGGAAATAAAACAAAGGTTCAGGCATGGAATTAAAATTCAATGGTAAGATTCGCTGATGACATTGCTATCCTTAGTGAAAGTGAAGACAAATTACAGGATCTGCTGAATGGTAAGAATAGTATGGATTGAGAGTAAATCGAAGAAAGACGAATGTAAAGAGAAGTAGAAAAATGAGAACAGTGAGAAACTAAAAATCAGGATTGGTGATCACGAAGCAGATGACGTTACGGAATTCTGCTACCTAGGCAGCAAAATAACTCATGGCAGACGGAGCAAGGAGGCCATAAAGGCAGTCTAACACTGGCAAAAATGGCATTCCTGGCCAAGAGAAGTCTTAGTATCAAACATAGACCTTAATTTGAGAAAGAAATTTCTGAGGATGTACGTTTGGAGCTCAGCATTGTATGGTAATGTAACATGTACTATGGGAAACTCGGAAAAGAAGAGAATCGAAGAGTCAGAGACGTGGTGCTACAAAATAATGTTGAAAACTAGGTGAACCGATTAAGTAAGAAATGAGGAGGTCCTCCCCAGAATCGGTGAGGAAAGGAATAAATTGAAAACACAGACAAGAAGAGGGAACAGAAGCTAGCGCATCAGTTTAAGACACCAGGAAATAACTTCCGTGCCTCTAGAGGGATCTGCGGGGTAAACATTGTAGAGGAAGACAGAGATTGGATTATATACAGCAAATAATTGAAGACGTAGGTTGCAAGTGCTACTCCGAGAGGAAGAGGTTGGCACGGGAGAGGAATTCGTTGCGAGCCGCATCAAACCAGTCAGAAGGCTGATGACTCGAAAACGAAACAGTGCTTCAATATTCTTACAAAAAATTTCACAGTTTCTGAGTCACAGCATTCCATCGATCTCTGTCGTTTGGTTTACTTCATCCACAAACAAGTGCTGGAAGACTGCCTTAGAGGTTCATTATTAAAGAGGAATGCAGTGCGAGTGACTCTTTCTTAATCATGATAAGTGAAATAGCACAGAGAGCCTGTGTGTATTCGTATCGGTGGCAGTTTCAACTGCCACCTGTGCAGAATGCCACAGCTGTAAGTGCAGATATTTCCGATGGTGACTGAGGACGGTGTTCTGAACAAGTCTGCATCAGTAATTTACTTCATTTGCAGGCTAATAATTATAGCTATTAGGAGTAGTATGTTTTCGGGTTGGTTGGTACCTCTGAGTACATGTGGCAAGAGCAAGCGATTAATGTTTTTTTCCCCCTGGGCAGCAGGTCAGGTGTTGAAGCGTGGGCACCTGGACGCAAAACCATTAGTCTATATTGACTGGCGTACTCTACTTAATGGTGCAAGCGATGCACAAAACATCAGGTCGTAAAGTTTGTGACGTCGTTTGTGGGAAGATTGTTGGACGCAGAGAAAAAATAACCAACACGTTGACGTCTGTACTTATTAAGGTACCACATATAAGAAATGTGCACGTATACCCTCTACACCCTTTATATCCACACAGACTCTGTTCACCCTATTAGCCTCATATACTCCTATTAGATGCCGTAATGGTTTTCCACTCGAACGAAAACAGCGTGATGCCGTAGCGTTTTCCATATCCATAGCTCTGAAACAACACGAATTCTCGTAAGAAAGCGCCTGTACAGCGGCATCGATCTGTCATTTCTATTCTCTTGAAGACGAAGGCATTTTTCACGTACATAGGTAGAGTCAGTGACAATAACAGTCTTCCATGCTTTTCCTTTGAGAGCTTGGGAAATGTTCCTAGGTTCGTGCAACTGTGTCCGGCAGCCGTTACTGTGCGGGCGGTGTTCATACACACTTTGTTTCTTAACTGATTGGCTTACAGCCAGTTTGCCCTTCCTTTGACCAATTTGAGATGGCATTTTCAGAAGAGAGTAAAATGCCGACAATTTTGTGCATAAGGTAGTGTGACGATTCATTTAATCGAGATCTGTTCTATGGGACTTAATAACTACACTGCAGCTTGGGTGTAGCTTCATTCGTGATAAGTGCCTCAGACACGTTTTTTGCGCTTGGCAGATATGTCATTTATGAGAGCTGCACGCAGCAAACAAACACATTTTATTCGATTTGCTGATGATCTGGTAGTCTTAGCAGATTCCGAAAAGTAAATAACTATATGTTCAAAATTTTGTCTGATGCCTCTGACAGCCACAAACTGAAAATAAATGTAAACAAGACTGAGGTAATGATGATCGATAAATCGGACAGACAAGTAAGGGCAAGCTTTAAGATAGGACAGAAAATAATAATGCAAGTAAATGAATTTTACTATTTGGAAAGTAAAACAATAGATCATAAAAGAAGCACAATGGGCATTAAAAGACGGATTACAGTGAGTAAACAAGCGTTCAGATATAAAAGTTATGTATTAACAAATAACCACATTAGTACAGAAGCAAGAAAGAATTCTTCAAGACGTTTATTGGGAGCGTTTTCCCTGGGGAAATGAGAAAAGAATGTGCCAGAAGCAACAGAGATGTTGATATGGAGAAGAGACACGAAAATACTCTGGAAGGAAATAAAATCTAACGATCAAATACCAAAATAAATAAAAAAGTACAACAATTTACAGAGAAGAAAAACTACATTAATTGAACACATAATTCTACGTTACAGTTTCTTGTATAAAAATCTTTGAAGGAGAAATCCTGGGAAAAATCAAAAGGCCATCCCAGAACGTACAAACAATGAAGAGTCAAAGAAACTGGTACACCTGCTTAATATCGAGTAGGGCCCCGGCGAGCACGCGGAAGTGACGCAACACGGCGTGCCATGGCTTCGACTAATGTCTGAAGTAGTGCTGGAAGGAATTGACACCATGAATCCTGCAGAGCTGCCCATAAATCCGTAAGAGTGCGAGGGGGTGGAGATCTCTTCTGAACAGCACGTTTCAAGGCATCCCAGATACGCTCAATAACTTTTATGTCTGGGGATTCAGTTGGACAGACGACGTGTTTAAGCTCCTAAGAGTGTTCCTGGGGCCACTGTATAGCAATTGTGGGCGTGGGAGGTGCATTGTCCTGCTAGAAATGCCCGAGCCCGTTGCAATACACAATGGACATGAATTGCTGCCGGTGATCAGACAGGATGCTTACGTACGTGTCATCCGTCAGAGTCGTATGTAGACGTATCAGAGGTCTCATATCACTCCAACTGCACACGCCCCACTCCATTACAGAGCCTTCGCGAGCTTGAGCAGTCCTCTTCTGACGTGCAGGGTCCATGGATTCGTGAGGTTGTCTCGATACAATTTGAAACGAGACTCGCCTATGCGCGCCACCCGTGTGGCCACTGTCACTAGCGGGCAAACGCGGGGCAAATAGCAGCTAGCAGGTACGGAAAGAGACAGACAGCTAGTAGGTTAGCAGGCAGGCAGCTATCTCCTCGCTCCACATCCATGTCTATTTCAGCCCGCGCGCTATCGACAAAGCAGGTTAATTTTAAAATATTGTCCTCACCTACTACTGTGTCTGTAAAAACAACTACGTCGGGCTATGGCCGCCGGCCGTATGCTGAACAGCCCTGGTCTAGCCACAGCACGGTCTGACAGTACGTCAGCACATAATCTGCGAGCAATTTTTTGACGAATGAAAAATGAAAAAACAAGATTTGCGCTAACAGATGGCCATCTGAGCGGAATTTTCAGAATTTCGACATCGAACGTATCTCCAGATGTCAATGAAATGTGCAAAAAAAAAAAAAAACCTTATTTGTCTCATTAAGTTTTTGTTTTATTCATGTTATTTTTCATGCATTTCAAGCTTATAATATTCTAATGTATATACAAACTGTCTGCCTACGAAGAAAAATTGTGTTTTATTTCCACTGTTTAGTTCCTTTAAAATCTTTTTTGGCCTGGCCCGCCACAGTATTAAAGTGGCTCACTTCGAAATTTGGTTGGACACCCCTGGGCTAGACTAAAGAGGAAGGCGGCCGTCTCTGCTACAGACTCAAAGACTTCCGCGTTGCCGTCTGCTCCAGAGCTGAGATGCTGCTGCTGCCGCCGCCGCTGCTGCTGCTGCAGAGACGCGCGCCGCGCTTTTCCGTTATGCCTCCGTGGTGACGTCAGCGCCTCCAGAAATATCAGGGACACGAGGCTGTGCGTGATAACGCGCCTTCATAAATGTCGTCCACGAGTAAACTCCGCAATAAGCTACACCTGGCATTTCACTGCGTCACTGTGTACAGCCAAACAACAGGCGCATCGCTGTTCTGCATAGGGATGACAAATAATGCGTTGTCTTCCTTCACCCATACAGTAAGTAACACTCGGATAAATTCTCGAATCCTTTATGTTAATCACACATGCGTTTTCTTGGACAGCAAACCTTTCACTAGATACGGTAGTAGCTGAAGCAAGCTATTATCGGAATGAGAGTCGCCTGTTTTTCCAAACATACTAGTGAAGCCGGCAATGCTTCGCAGTTGCTAAATATGTATGGAAATTCGATATATATGCTGATCTCCTCCCCCCCCCCTCTCTGTCCAGCACCTTCTCCCTCTCTCTCTCTCTGTCCATTTCTCCTTCCCACTCTCTATGTCCGTTTCTCCACCCCCCCCCCCCCTCCTCTCCTCACAGTTCTTCTCTGCTTCCCACTTCCCGCTGAACTTGAGCCTTGTTTATTGTAATAGCCAACGAAAATTTGATCGAGCATTGAACGGGTAAATCGGTTCGGGTCATGGATATACGGGATGTGAGAGATCTCTCCTGCTGCTGGGTCTGTGAGGATATTAGCTTTTCACATTGTTTTTATCAGCAAACGGGTATGATTACAAAGTTTCACACGTTACTGTTTCATAGTAGTATTCGAATCATAATATGATAAGTAATACATACAACTTTCAAGTTTTCTGTTAAAACCGACTGTACTGAAGAAAAGAACAACATATAGTTGAAGTTTATACATAGAAGGAACAATTTCTCTAATAGTTTAAATGCGAGAAAAAGCGAAATCCCTCGTTTTCACAGTACAGGTTAGCACATCATTTTCTTTCTCGCAGTCGATTTTAACGTGAAATCTGTACATTCTTGTTTAAAAAATATAGATCAGAGTTCCTCTAAACGTTTATTTGAGTATCATGTAAAAATTTGAAGTAAGTCAGTCAAGAATTTTGATATGCAAACAGCTTTTCTCTATTACGCTATAGCGTAAATATTTGGAGATCTTTTCAAGATGTTTCATATGTGAAACATCCCGAAAAGATCTCCGAACATTTACAAGATATTCTAATCCACATTTGGCCTGACATAAGCTGTAGCATAATATAGAAAAGCTGTTTATATATCAAAATTCTTGACTGACTTACTTCAAATTTTTACACGATACTAAAACTTTCAGACGGACGCAATATATATTTTTTGAACAAGAATGTACAGGTTTCACGTTAAAACCGACTGCGGGGAAGAAAATGGTGTGCTATCCTGTACTGTAAAAACGAGGGATTTCGCTTTTTCTCGCAATCAGTTTTAACTACGTTAGCGCGGCATTTAAACCATTAGACAAATTGTTCTTTCTATGCATAAACTTCAACTATATGCTGTTCTTTTCTTCAGGACAGTCGGTTTTAACTGAAAACTGGTAAATTGTATGTGTTACTGATCACATTATGATTCGAATACTACATATATATATATATATATATATATATATATATATATATATATATATATATATATATGAGCGTTTATGACACTATTGTTTAAAATTAGAAGTAAATCGGTCAAAAAATTTTCGATATTTTTGATAACAACTTATACCAGTTGTATATTACGTATATATTTATACACTATATATTAAAGATACATAGCATATGTCCGTACAAATGTATATTTAAAAACCGTGTATAAATTGGACGTAAGTAAGGCAGAAAACTTTTCGAGATTTTTTCTAACAATGTTTCCTCTGTATGCTTCATTAAATACACATCTATACACCACATATGTTACAAATGTGTAGCCGGCGCCCATCCGAACGTTTATGAGAGCACCATGTAGAAATTTGAAGTAAATCAGTCAAAAACTTTTCGAGATTTTTGGTAACAACGTTAAACGACGTCTTGTCTGTCTATAGTGGTGTAGATAATCTTCTCGAAACACGTTTTGGAAAATCTCTGACAGCATCAGTTATTGTACATCTCAAATTTCAAAATGTATCCAAACAATCAGTTGAAACAGTCAGGAGATACGGATGTGCTGAATCTTGTTTTGATAAAGATTACGAGAAGACTTTGTGGTAAAAAAAGATACGAATTCTATAATGACATAAATTGTTGCAAAGTCTTTGCGACAACATCTAGGGGTAACAGACTACGTCATAGGTAACAACTTTTGTTAGAGACAACATTTTCTCCAGCAGTTCCCACGACACTAGGCGTTCTTTTGTGTTGGTTTTGTCCCTGAGAGGTGGCAGAGCTTTTTAGGCACACTGCGGCGTGCGTGTGCAATGTGTGTTGCCTATCATCCAGTCATATACTCCGCGTCAAAGACTGCAGGCCGAGCAAAATTAAGGTTCCTGATCCGCTTCTAATGTACTTTTTTCCGCATAAGGACTCTGTTTCCTGGGGTAGGTAGGCACACGGGGTTACTAGACCCTGCTACTTCAATGAAAACGCGTCATCCCCTGGATGGCAAATACTGAAGAACGCTGGGAAGTGTCGGCGAACATTTTGTCCGTAAGAAAAGTTGCTCCCCATGACCCGACCTGTAACTCTTAGACATTTTTCACAAAGACTTTGAAGTACCCTATGCACAAATGTGGGTATTTAAGAGCACCAGGAAAGAGATAATGATAGTTTGAAGTAATTGTTATGGTGGCGTGGCAATTTTCTCTTTGACATAGCCAAACTTTTCGATTCTATATTGAAACATTCGTAATTGACGGTCAGAGTATTAGAAGCACACTGCAACAGCATAGTATGGATACAATACATAGCAGCTTAGTACGTAGCCTTTTTTCTTTTTTTTTTTTACTCTGTGATTGTCAAGAGACCTTCAATTCAAACTGAGGCGACAAGAGTGAGTAACGCAATATGAACGAAAATTTAGGAAATAATGCATAAAGTTTACTATGTCGAAAGTTAGCTTAGTTCTGCATGAACGGGCAATCGCATGATCATTATGTTACCTCAGTAACGTCATACAGTAGTACGCTCGTAGACGACAGAAAAATAAGTCGATAGTAAAATCTATAACAAGATAGGAAATTAAAGGCCGAGCGTCAAGCACATAGTTTACATGACAAGTGGCGCATGTCTTGGTTTTTAGTCGGCTGATCAAACGGCATTTTGTCGGAACAATGTAAGAGAGCAGGGCTGGATTCAGTTCGTCGACTTGTGTTTCAAATTTCAAGCGGATAAAGTCTAACTTTCTAAATGGTCGATAAGTTTTATGTCATATATGTTGTTCACTTGAGGTGAATAGGCCATTGCCGGCCGCTGTGGCTGAGCGGTTCTAAGCCCTTCAGTCCAGAGCCGCGCTGCTACTACGGTCACAGGTTCGAATCCTGCCTCGGGCATGGATGTGTGTGATGTCCTTAGGTTAGTTAGGTTTAAATATTTCTAAATCTAGGGGACTGATGACCTCAGATGTTAAGTCCTATAGTGCTTAGAGACATTTTAACCATTTGAATAGGCCTTTCATTACTTGAAATACTAGCACGAATGACATTCTGATACTAATATGAGGCTAAAGAACCACAGTAACGTGTCAAAGCCGTCAATATTTTGATGCAGTTCCAGAATTTCGACTCATGTCTTCGTAAGACCAACTGAATTGACCTTTCACGTGTATTGCTCTTACCTCTGTGCGTACTAATATTCTATCCTCAATTTAATTTTTTTTCTATTTTATGAAAAGTGTTCAAGCACTTGCTGTCATTTCAAAATCCATGTTTACCCGAGATATGTGTTTTGGTTATCAGTCCTATTATGGGGTTAATTTTTTCTGCACCTCCTCATTCCTATCGTTTGCCTGCTGTTGTCTTCATTTCTGTACAGTAGCTGCTGTACGCCAAACATTCAGTGATCTCCCGTATGTACTCATATTTAGTCCTACACCTGTAATTGTTCCTGTTGTGTCTAGACAAGACAGCCTAGACACAATGAGAGGAAGCCGAAAGGCACGCGCTTAAACTCACACAGGCTGGCGTGAGGTCTGAAATAGGATACGTAATGAATGCTATAAAGAAAAGTACGTAGCTACTGGAATACTTAACTTTAATCCACATTTGTAGAACATCGCTCTTGATGATACATTAATAGAATCTCAATATCAATTGAATACGGCGCCTTGCTAGGTCGTAGCAAATGTAGCTGAAGGCAATGCTAACTATCGTCTCCGCAAATGAGAGTGTATTGGTCAGTGAACTGTAGCTAGCTACGTCGGCTGTACAACTGGGCGAGTGCTAGTAAGTCTCTCTAGACCTGCCGTGTGGTGGCGCTCGGTCTGCTATCACTGACAGTGGCGACACGCGGGTCCGGCGTATACTAATGGACCGCGGCCGATTTAAAGGCTACCACCTAGCAAGTGTGGTGTCTGGCGGTGACACCACAGTTCCCCTCCACCATCCCTTCAACTCACATTTTAACGACGACTCATGTCATAATATGTGTCCAACCATGGTAGTTCTACAATTTATTACGTTATTTATCAGACTTTTTCCTTACGTTCACTCTTTCCTTATTCGATCGCCATCTGAGCTTCATTATCCTCATGTAACACCACATTCCAATAGCTTTTAATATTTCATATTTGTCTTACCCTACATCAATGTTTCACACCCTACTGATCCACAAATCGTCCATGCGCGCGAATAACCACGCCCGATTTACAAAAGTTCAGTGCAAGCTGATTCCCATTATCACCCGAGTAGACAGACGATCGAAAAATCGATCATGTGCGTCTTGCCTTATAGCCACTACTAGTCCGTAATTGTTAACGGCCGAATCGCAGTGGATGCACCGATTCTCTCCAGATCACCCAAGGTACCCGTTGTTGGGTTTGGTTGGCGCTTGGATGAGACCATTCGGCCGCCATTCGCTGATGACCTACTGGGGCGCACTCGGCTTCGGCATGCCAACTGAGGAGCTTCTTGATCGAGTAGCAGCGGCTGCAGGTCTCCGAAACAGAAAACGGCCGGGAGAGCGGTGTGTTAGCCCCACGATCCCCTATGCCGCATCCGACGAAGTCAATCGGCTGAGGATGACATGATTGTCGGTCGGTACCAGTGGACGTTCCGAGGTCTGTTCGGACGGACTTTGGTCGCTAACTGGTTGGTGCAACGCCCATGCTCATCGATTTCTAGCCTCTTAGCTTAATAACATAAAAGTGAAGATTGGTGTTATCCGTCTTCTCTTGAGATATCAAAATGGTACAAATAGCTCTAAGCACTATGGGACTTAACATCTGAGGTCATCAGACCCCTAGACTTAGAACTAGTTAAACCTAACTAACCTAAGGACATCACACACATCCATGCCCGAGGCAGCACTCGAACCTGCGACCGTAGCAGCAGCGCGGTTCAAGACTGAAGCGCCTAGAACCGCTCGGCCACTGCGGCCGGCACGTATCAAGCAAATGTTGTTTAACTACGTGGGGACATTAATCACTTTACCTTGATGTGGAGCCACAGCCACATAAAACTTCTTGAAAGTTATAACTGCCATTTGACTGTACTATAGGTTTTATTCCACAATCTAGATTTCGACCTTAGGCTATTAGCAGGTGTTACAAGTATCAATAATCATTAGATTTGAGTAGAAAACAGATCATGATCAAAATATGTATCTTCGGTTATGTAAATTTTGTCAAAAGTAAATGTGAGAACATTTGTGTAATAGGCTAATTTACTAACAAACATAAGTTATGTTTATGACTTATGTTGTGGCTGCTTAGACATCGTGTAGCATAGTTTAAAACCTGCGGTTTGGTCACCTATTCTACAATCATATCAAGCGAAGAAGTCATGCTAATTGCCAGTAAATTAGCCTAGTTCACAAATGTTCTCGAATTTACGTTTGACAAAATTGGTTTATATAATCGAAGATACATATTTTGACGATGACTTGTGTTCTACTTGAGTCTAATGATTATTGATTCTTGTAACACTTAGTTGGGGCCTAAGGCCGAAATACTGATTGTGGAATAAAATATGTTGAACAGTCAAATGGCGATTATATATTTCAAAAAATTAATCAGTATGGCTGCCTTTCTTGTATTCTTGTTCGTTACGAAGATATGAACAGTACTACGTCTATTCTGCATAGCACGCCATAGTTTTTATTCGGTAATCCTCTTTCTCTCCTGAAGAAATGTTCAAGTACCTAGCTGAGCGTACCATTCACGTAAACACGACGTTGTTAAAAACGTGACACAAAACTGATTTTGACTCTCCTGTTCTTGCACACAGTGCAAGTAGCCGGGTATCGTAACTCATCCACTTATCCGGAGCTGACAGTAAACGATTGGAAATACAAGAAAAAGGTCCACCGGTCATTTCAGTCAACCATCTTTGGTTATAGGTTAGTGTGGGTACGTTTTACACCAACGAAGAGAAAATAGAAATGCCACTCATATATGGAGAACGTAAGTTAGAAGAACAGTGATTGCAATAAAGTTTTCTTATTTACAATTTGAGTACATGTGGTACAGTATGGTAAAACTTTCAAACGACATGTTGTATACAAGAAAGGCAGTCCTTGATTAAAATCTGTATCATTATTGCTTTTCTTTCATTGTGGTTGAAAGTAGGCGTAATGTTACTCAATCAGAATAACTCTACAGAGAGCGATATACTGACGAGAATCCGCCATCTCGACGTATGTTTTCTCGTCTTGTGACGCTTCAAGAAACTGAGAGTTTCAACCAAAGGCAACGCAGATGTCGTAGAATTCGCACAAACAAAGCCACTGTAATTACTGTTCTCGCTTCTGTCGCAATGAATCCACATGTGAGCACAAGACAGCTCGAACAGGATGCTGATATTCGTAAGACAAGTGTACATCATATATCATTTTCTAGTACACTTATACCAAGAATTGCATGGGAATGATTTCCAGGTTTGTTTACAGTTCTGTAGTCAGTGGGCACAGCAGCAAATCCTCGTCAAGCAGAACTACTTTTCCAACGTTCTTTTTACCAATGAATGTTCCTTGTCAAACAAAGGATAGGTGAAAAATAACATGCATTACTGGTCCAACAGAAATCCATGATGACTTAGACAGGTGGAATATCAGTGTCAAAGAAGAATTAATGTCTGGTGTGGGATGCCTGCTAGTACAATTATTGGCTCTTATTTCATCAATGGTAACCTAAGCGGCAGGGCACATACTAACTTTTTCGAACATATTCTTCCTAGACTTTTGGACGAAGTGGCGCTAAGAAACTAAATGCTTGTTTGGTACCAACGTGATGGATGTCCAGCACTTAATGACTTGCGCGCCGTCGTACATCTACATCTACATCTATATGATTACTCTGCAATTCACATTTAAGTGCTTGGCAGAGGGTTCATCGAACCACAATCATACTATCTCCCTACCATTCCACTCCCGAACTGCGCGCGGGAAAAACGAACACCTAAACCTTTCTGTTCGAGCTCTGACTACTCTTATTTTATTTTGATGATCATTCCTACCTATGTAGGTTGGGCTCAACAAAATATTTTCGCATTCGGAAGAGAAAGTTGGTCACTGAAATTTCGTAAATAGATCTCGCCGCGACGAAAAACGTCTTTGCTTTAATGACTTCCATCCCAACTCGCGTATCATATCTGCTACACTCTCTCCCCTAATACGTGATAATACAAAACGAGCTGCCCTTTTTTGCACCCTTTCGACGTCCTGCCAATGAAACGCAACCTTTGGCTCGACTTCCCCACAATATTATCTATCTGGTCTTTCCAACTGAAGCTGTTCGTAATTTTTACACCCAGGTACTTAGTTGAATTGAGAGCCTTGAGAACTGTACTATTTATCGAGTAACCGAATTCCAACGGATTTCTTATGGAACTCATGAGGATCACCTCACACTTTTCGTTATTTAGCGTCAACTGCCACCTGCCACACCATACAGCAATCTTTTCTAAATCGCTTTGCAACTGATACTGGTCTTCGGATGACCTTACTAGACGGTAAATTACAGCATCATCTGCGAACAACCTAAGAGAACTGCTCAGATTGTCACCCAGGTCATTTATATAGATCAGGAACAGCAGAGGTCCCAGGACGCTTCCCTGGGGAACACCTGATATCATTTCAGTTTTACTCGATGATTTGCCGTCTATTACTACGAACTGCGACCTTCCTGACAGGAAATCACGAATCCAGTCGCACAACTGAGACGATACCCCATAGATCCGCAGCTTGATTAGAAGTCGCTTGTGAGGAACGGTGTCAAAAGCTTTCCGGAAATCTAGAAATACGGAATCAACTTGAGATCCCCTGTCGATAGCGGCCATTACTTCGTGCGAATAAAGAGCTAGCTGCGTTGCACAAGAACGATGTTTTCTGAAACCATGCTGATTACGTAGCAATAGATCGTTCCCTTCGAGGTGATTCATAATGTTTGAATACAGTATATGCTCCAAAACCCTACTGCAAACCGACGTCAGTGATATAGGTCTGTAGTTCGATGGTTTACTCCTACTACCCTTCTTAAACACTGGTGCGACCTGCGCAATTTTCCAATCTGTAGGTACAGATCTCTCGGTGAGTGAGCGGTTGTATATGGTTGCTAAGTAGGGAGCTATTGTATCAGTGTAATCTGAAAGGAACCTAATCGGTATACAATCTGGACCTGAAGACTTGCCCGTATCAAGCGATTTGAGTTGCTTCGCAACCCCTAAGGTATCTACTTCTAAGAAACTCATGCTAGCAGCTGTTCGTGTTTCAAATTCTGGAATATTCCATTCGTCTTCCCTGGTGAAGGAATTTCGGAAAACTGCGTTCAATATCTCCGCTTTAGCGGCACAGTCGTTGGTAACAGTACCATCGGCACTGCGCAGCGACTGTACTGACTGCGTCTTGCCGCTTGTGTACTTTACATACGACCAGAATTTCTTCGGATTTTCTACCAAATTTCGAGACAATGTTTCGTTGTGGAACCTATTAAAGGCATCTCGCATTGAAGTCCGTGCCCAAATTTCGCGCGTCTGTAAATTTTAGCCAATCTTCGGGATTTGGTGTTCTTCTGAGCTTCGCATACATTTTCCGTTGCCTCTGCAACAGCGTTCGGACCTGTTTTGTGTACCATGGGGGATCAGTTCCATCTGTTACCAATTTATGAGGTATGAATCTCTCAATTGCTGTTGCTACTATATCTTTGAATTTGAGCCACATCTCGTCTACATTTGCATAGTCAGTTCGGAAGCAATGGAGATTGTCTCTTAGGAAGGCTTCTAGTGACACTTTATCCGCTTTTTTAAATAAAATTATTTTGCGTTCGTTTCTGGTGGATTTGGAAGAAACGGTATTGAGCCTAGCTACAACGACCTTGTGATCACTAATCCCTGTATCAGTCATGATGCTCTCTATTAGCTCTGGATTGTTTGTGGCTAAGAGGTCAAGTGTGTTTTCGCAACCATTTACAATTCGCGTGGGTTCGTGGACTAACCGCTCGAAATACTTTACGGAGAAAGCATTTAGGACAATCTCGGAAGATGTTTTCTGCCTACCACCGGTTTTGAACAAGTATTTTAGCCAACATATCGAGGGAAGGTTGAAGTCCCCACCAACTATAACCGTATGAGTGGGTTATTTATTTGTTACGAGACTTAAATTTTCTCTGAACTGTTCAGCAACTATATCATCGGAGTCTGGGGGTCGGTAGAAGGAGCCAATTATTTACTTAGTTCGGCTGTTAGGTATAACCTCCACCCATACCAATTCGCACGGAGTATCTACTTCGACTTCACTTTGAGATAAACCACTACTGACAGACACAAGCACTCCACCACCAATTCTGCCTAATCTATCTTCCCTGAACACCGTCTGAGACTTTGTAAAAATTTCTGCAGAACTTATTTCAGGCTTTAGCCAGCTTTCTGTACCTATAGCGATTTCAGCTTCTGTGCCTTCTATTAGCGCTTGAAGCTCAGGGACTTTCCCAGCACAACTACAACAATTCACAACTACAATTCCGACTGTTCCTTGATCCAAGCACGTCCCGTATTTGCCATGCACCCTTTGAGATTGCAGCCCACCCCGTACTTTCCCGAGGCCTTCTAACCTAAAAAACCGCCCTGTCCACGCCACAGAGTCTCCGCTACCCGTGTAGCCGCCAGCTGAGTGTAGTGAACTCCTGACCTATTCAGCGGAACCCGAAACCCCACCACCCTATGGCGCAAGTCAAGGAATCTGCAGCCAACACGGTCGCAAAACCGTCTGAGTCTCTGATTCAGACACTCCACCCGGCTCTGCACCAAAGGTCCGCAGTCGGTGCTGTCAACGATGCTGCAGATGGTGAGCTCTGCCTTCATCTCGTAAGCAAGACCGGCAGCCTTCACCAAATCAGATAGCCGCTGGAATCCAGAGAGAATTTCCTCAGATCCAAAGCGACACACGTCATTAGTGCCGACATGTGCCACCACCTGCAGCTGGCTGCACCCTGTGCTCTTCATGGCATCCGGAAGGACCCTTTCCACATCAGGAATGACTCAACCCGGAATGCACACGGAGTGCACACTGGATTTCTTCCCCTCCTTAGCCGCCATATCCCTAAGGGTCGCCATTACGCGCCTGAATTGAACGTATCCTGTCAGATATACTGCTTGTGGCCGAACAGTAGACTTTTGTCCTCGGTCTCCTGGTTTAACTTGCTCTGGGCTTACTTTGAGGACAAGAGACGTTGCCTATCGCGATGTTCCAATAATTCCAGAACTTGCTTCAGCAGGCAACAGAGAAGCAACAATGGATTCTTTCACGCAACGCGTGGACTAGTGTCCGTGGTCTGGTCGCCAGTTTGAGCACCTTTGAATGTTCTACTTATTTTTGTGCCCACAATTGATTATAGAACTTCAAAATGGTATTAAAATTCGCCTTCATGTTTCTTATTAAATTGAATGTTGTGTTTACCTGAATTAGTGATAAATTTTTGAACGAGTCTTCAGGAAATGGATTACACAATTAAAAATATGAGGAGCTATTTAAAAAAGACGCACTGCTGTTCATATCTTAGTACCGAACAAGACTAAAGGAAAGGTAATATTGCTGGTTAATGTTACCCTGGTAGCTGAACAACATTTGTTAGATACTTTTTTTGTTGTGCTCCAGGACAAAAAATTATTTGACGTGGTCAAGATAAATGAGACATCCTGTATAAGCTGTTCGAGAGCCGAAAAAATTGCTGTCGCAAACCCATTTTCTCAAAAGTTCTCGAAATCCATTCTGATACACACTCCCAAAGGCGCTGTATAGCCGCCAATGAAGCAAAAACAGACATTTTTCTACTATTCCTTTGCTATCTCAACGATTGACATAATGTTAAAAATTCTGCCCATGGTTAGTCTATATTTAAAGAAATTGGCTTGTTTTAACGTTATTTTATGCTCACTGCCTTCCAAAAGGGGAAAAAGTAACTAGTCAGCTACAGACAGAAGCTAGTCAGCTCAGGCAAAGGTTCTTCAATGTGAAGTCGAGCTACATGGAGTAATTGTTAAGACACTGGGTTACATCAAGGGTAAAGTCAAATTAAAATTCTCATTATATAGTTTTCTTCGAATTGTTGGTAGAAAAGTAGATTCAAAACCACTCGTTCACTTCTTTTAAAATTATACGCTCATTAAGGGAAAAAAAACACACAACGAAGGAATTATCCGAATGCGACGGAAGTCAGCAGATGTGATGTACATGAAGGCAAACAAATGACAGCAATTTTTTAAAAAAAATCGCATGATTTATTCAAGAGAAAGAACTTCACAAATTGAGCAAGTCAATAACGCGTTGGTTCGCCTCTGGCCCTTATGCAACCTGTTACACGACTTGGAATTGATTGACAGAGTTGCTGGATGACCTCCTGACGGATTTCGTACCAAATTCTGTCCAGTTGGCGACTTTAATACTGAGCTGGCTGGAGCCGAGTAACTGCTTGTTTAAGGGCCGGAGCTGGTTCAACGCGGTATTGACTTGCTGAACTTGTGAAGGTCTTTCTCTCGAATAAATAGTCCAATTTTTTAAAATTGTGTTTGGTTATCTGTACATATATATATCACATCTACCGATGTACGTCCCATTAGCATAATTCCTTCGTGGTGAACCTTTTTTTTGTCTCAGAATTTGTTCAGCGTCAGGTGACACAAGTACATGTGTGAAATACGTGACAAGAACTGTGTTCTCCTAAGCCTGTATGCAGTCAGCCGCGTACGAAGTGTGACACACGAGACTGCAGAAACCAAATGTATACTGCTGTGTCATTGTGACGCAGCAGAGTAGTCGCAAGCAAAGATCAAGTGGTAACGTTCTTCTATTCTTCGTGAAGTGAGTGTGTAAGACGTGGAAGTGTCACCTGTGTTCTTGACAATGTGAGCTGTCCTCAGTTAACTGTCTTACTTTCACCCTGTAAGTGTTCTCGGAAAAGTGGCGACGGTCTGTAAGGACGTCCATCTCCTGAGAACCACGACACGCAGACGGTGTTACGCAATGCACGGGGCTTCTGCTGACCACTTCGAGATCCACCTGCGAGGGAAAGCGAAGGGGCGGGCAGCCAGCTGGCTGTGCTGCAGTCCCAAGGCCAGCTATGTGGGTCAGCCGGTGCGGTGCCGCTGCACGCGTGGTGAGAAAATCACACCCGACACCCGCCGCTGCGCCGCCGCCTGCTACAGCTGATAAGAACCGCTCCTGCTGCCCACACATCGCTGCCCTCAACATCGACCACCTGCCTGCAGAATTAAGGGCTGAAGCAAAACATTTATGTCACCTGTGACCAATGATCTTTCCCGTTCTAGTTCCACGCACGATGAGCAAACGTCTACCTTGGATTTAGCGATTATAATTGTTTTACGACCTGCCTGCCTTGTTGAAGTTGAGTACGCTGTTTGCAAATTGTGCACTTGTTTCTCAGCTAGAAACGGAAAAACGAGCCCATCATTTGGAGACAGGGATTCAAGGGAAGCGTATTAACACCACACTAGAGCTAGCCAATGTATCACATCAGCGGTCGGAGCTATACCAGAAACTCCACACGTAAAACGAATACTGAAACTTTACAGTAATTCATACCTCATTAGTACTGCTATTTTAGGATACAATGTCGAGATGCGATTGCACAAAACGTTCTACATCCAGCGGTAACATTTCGCTGTCATTTCTGTAGGAGACTATGAGAATATCGTAGTCTTCACACCGCCTAAAATAATACAGAGGCTGTTGCAAATTAAACATCAAACTGAGGTAGTCGTCGGAAGAATTTGCTGAACCTCAATTTAGGAAGGACCAGTAAATCCCCGATTACTTAAAGCATTGGCAACCTTTGATGGCCCGCGGGCCTGATTCACATACTTAAACTTGCGGGCTACCTCGTCACGTGACGCGACAGCAGCACTCCTAGCGCCAAAAGTCGAAACTATAGCTTCCGTGACGTTAATGTTTACGAGTTAACGCACCTATACGCCTGTCACCCCTTTCGTAAGACGCCACGCCTACAAATTATGCCCTGAAACACGCATTTCTGACAGCACATTCATTTTATGTTCACCTCATCTAAAGATGCTTACATTTTTTTACACGCAGTGAACGTTTTATCGTTACTTACAGCGTTTTACAACAGCTGTCTTAAAAATATCCGTCGCAAAATTTTGCAAGGGCGTTAGTAAAGAAACAAAGTTCACTATACGTAAATAAATGCAAACATCTGAAGATGAGTTGCTAGGCATCTTTAAACGCCATCATGTAAAAGTAAACGCCTATAAGAGCATCTGATTCCAGCTAATTTATCAAACATTACCTCCAGTTTCAACAGTTGCCGTGTTCTAATTCGTCCATAACGGATAAGAATTATTTATAAATGTTAATACGACAAACAGTATAGAGATACATATGGCAATGAAATATACAGTCCCAGTGAACAAACAATTAGGAGTAACTTCGCGAATTTCTTCCGAGGGCCGAATTGAAACCAATCGCGGGCCCGCCCGTCCTTTAAAGAATCGACCTCCCATGTATAAAACAGTTTTAAGCGTCTGATTACAAATGAGTTATTTGACGGTAAGCATACAACTGAGAAACAGTTCAGAAAAGGTTTGAAATTATGCTTAAAGTCGCTAAGAGTTCTCATTATGAAACACAGGGTGAATGCAGTCTGGGTAATTTGAGCTCCATTTTAATCAGAGGCAAGTTTTTCACGCATGTCAATATTTATCACGTGATATCCCCTGAACCATGTGTCGTACAATGATATAATTTTGCAGGTACATTCCTCGATTTTCGTAGATACTGTCTACAAATTGTGTTCGGGATAGAGTGGGTAGTAAAGAAGTAATAAATTAAAACATCATATCTGATGCTGACGTGAAGTTTTAATACGTGAAAAGGGAAAGTACAGGGTGTTTCAAAAAGAATACCACAACTTTAAAAATGTGTATTTAATGAAAGAAACATAATATAACCTTCTGTTATACATCATTACAAAGAGTACTTAAGAAGGTTTTTTTTTCACTCAAAAACAAGTTCAGAGATGTTCAATATGGCCCCCTCCAGACACACGAGCAATATCAACCCGATACTCCAACTCGTTCCACACTCTCTGTAGCATATCAGGCGTAACAGTTTGGATAGCTGCTGTTATTTCTCGTTTCAAATCATCAATGGTGGCTGGGAGAGGTGGCCGAAACACCATATCCTTAACATACCCCCATAAGAAAAAATCGCAGGGGGTAAGATCAGGGCTTCTTGGAGGTCAGTGATGAAGTGCTCTGTCACGGGCTGCCTGGCGGCCGATCCATCGCCTCGGGTAGTTGTGCCAATGTGGTGGCGCTCCATCCTGCTGAAATATGAATTGTTGTGCTTCTTGTTCGAGCTGAGGGAACAGCCAATTCTCTAACATCTCCAGATACTGTAGTCCAGTTACAGTAGCACCTTCGAAGAAAAAGGGACCAAAAACTTTATTGGCTGAAATGGCGAACAAATGTACAACTAAATGAAACTTTATAGCTCCCTTAATTCGCCGACAGATAGTGCTTAGCTCTGCCTTTTGTCGTTGCAGAGTTTTAAATTCCTAAAGTTGTGGTATTCTTTTTGAATCACCCTGTATAGTAAGCGATAAACTTTTTTTCCCTTTCATGATTTTGCTGGTTGTATCAACGAGAAAAAATTACGTAGAGGTTTGAAATTATGTTTTAATTCTGTTAGAAGTCGCTAAGTGCTCCCGTTCTCAAATACCGGATGAATAAAGTCAGTTACAGTACCTCAAAAAAAAAAAAAGTTTGTAACTGTAATACTTGTATTTTTGTGTTAAATTTTTAACTTAAGATTATACCTGTTAAGGATTAAATTATGACGGTATTTTAAATTTTTAAATTTGGTCAATAATTACGAGAAAAACCGAAAGTCAAATTATTTTTGCCCCCTAGATGTCGTTGCATAGGCTACCTCAACTGGTATTGGGTTCCTGGTTTCCGGGACAGTCGCTTACAGTAATATGACTGTTAAAGCTATCTGTTGTATTTTCCAGTACACTATCTGATAATAACAAGTAGTTTCATATGTAAAGCTAGAATGTACTGTTTCCTGTATAAATTTAGGTTAGTGCTTTCTTCTACCGACACCTTCGACTGTTAACATACAGCGGCCATGCTAAACGATGTAAGCAGCTAATGGTTGAGTAATGTCAAAGAGTGCAACGACCACTTCGCCTGATTTTGGTCACTCTGACGTATTTTGTTGGCAGAAAAATACTGATTTTGCCTGATGTACGTTGTTCCAGTTTACTAACATTTTAATAACACACTGCCAAACAAAAGAAAGAAGCACCCAAAATATATGGTCTGGTGTCAATGTAACTTCGTACATGCACATGATCAACAGGTATGTAAATTATTGGAGCTGCAGTTCTCTCTGACAGGTAGAACGACCACCAGAGTACATTGGTGTTCGTGTTTTGTGTTGTTACCAGCCGTGGTTGGGTATATAAGGAGCGTGAACTGCGTCTTATGTTCAGGGCAGTCGATTCCAGGTTTGGATAGCATCTTAAACGAACATCTCCGCCTGCTGCCCCTCAAGCCGCTGGCCTTATTTACCAGCATCCTGAACCGCTGTCTCACAATTGGCCTTTTTCTCCCACAGTGGAAGCAGGCCAAAATAATTACCATCCCCAAGCTCCCGAAGGATCCTACAGTCCCTACTAACAACAGGCCCATTAGCCTTCTGAATACCATGGCCAAGGTTCTAGAATCACTGATCCTCCACTGCATTTCCCAGCCTCTGGCGGCGGCTGGGACAATCCGTGCGGAATACTTTGGATCCATTTCCCACCTGTCGGAGCCCTGGCTTTACCTCCACCATGTCGACGCCAGCGATTTTCCTGTACCTGCAAAATGCTTATGACAAGATCTGGCAGGACAATCTTGTGTTCAAAATGCTGACACAGACGACCATTCCCGACATCTATGTGAAGATCGTGGATAATTTCCTCCGCGATAGGACTTCCTTGGTTACTCAGCAAGGTCAACGCTCCAGCTTACGTCACATGTCTGTGTTGTCTCCCATCCCTTTTATGTTAATGATGTGTCAGTCATCCCACACTGCCACCTGGCGCAATACGCCGATGATACGGCTCTCTATACCACCGGCCACTGCACAGACCAGTTCGTTGGTCGCCTCCAGAGGCAGGTGGACGCAACAGCGACCTTGTGTCGTTCCAAAAAAATTGTCCTCAATGCCTCCAAAACTACGGCAGTCTATTTCGCTAAACGGTGCCCCATAATCCGCCACACCTTCACTATTGAAGGCGTCCAGATCCCATGGTCCCCTGAAACCAAATACCTATGTGTCTGGGTGGATAAAAAACTGCTCTTCCATCGCCATGCAGAACATGTAACCCAGAAGGTCTCAAACTGATAAAAGCGTTGTACCCAATGTCACCAGCAGGGAACTGAACCTCGACACCAAGCTCAAGCTGATGGTTCCACTGCGTGGGCTACGATTAGTGCCTCCCGGATGCAGACCATTCAGGACCTGCGGAATAAAATGCTTCAGTGGAGTCTGCATACCTCTCCTCTCACGAGGGTAGTTACCCTAAACGAGGAAACGGACATGGCCACTCTCAAGACGTCCATGCGACAGATGGCAAGGCATCTGTACCCCAAAGTAGAAGCCCTCTGTGACACAGTCGCTGGCTTACAAAACATTGGCACAACGCCTCTCTGGCACTGGCACGGACACCCTGTTCCTCTCACCAACCTTGAGGATTCCGAATCTGACCATGAGAAACGATAGCACTGTTACGGCCACTAATGAAGCGTTAGAGTTGACTTGACCACTCGATGGGTATCGACCATCGTCAACCACCACTGTTGATACGTAATGTAGTCCGTAGTTAGTTAATGTTTGCCTGCGACCTGAACTTCCACTGTCGGAGGGTGGTATGGGAATTCAGGTCCCACAGCCACAGCTTCAACGTGCACTCCAGTGATGTCTTTAGAATGACATCGTTGTCGCATGGAACAGTTTTACTATCCACCAAGACAGTAAGACCGTGAGCCATCGGTGAAGCTGTATTTCAATCTCCCACAAAAAAATGTCGTATGTTCAGTGACCAGTGTGAAGGCCACGGAGATGCCGCGTAATCATCTGAAAAAGCGTTAACGGCGACTGGAAAAATTTGAAAGGGGCCTCGTTGTGTGTCTCCATTTGGCCAGCTGGTCAAATCGCGCAATATCCAGATCTCTGGGATGTTCGGATGGGACGTCGGGCTGCATGGGAGCGAGAGGACAGCCTTGCTCGTCAAGGTTCCGGTCGAACACCTCTGATCGCCACAAGGGAGGATCTCCTTATTGTGCACCAAGCACACCGCAATCTCTCCAAATCGGAGCCTGCCGTCAGAGAGCAAGTAAAGGACTCCCTGCAACGTTCTGTGTCATCCCGCACCATCGGTCGGAGACTAACAGAAGCCAGACGAGGGCATTATAGTTCCATGCGTAGGCTGCTGTTAACGCCACAACACAAACGGGTGCGCTTGGAGAGATGTCGTGAGCGGGAAGCATGGTCAGCTGATGAATGCCGTCGCATTATGTTCAGTGACGTCACAATGGTACGTCACGAACGTCCTACGTCCTCATTTGTTTCAGTGTCGTGGTGTCATTTTTCAAGAAGACGATTCTCGTCCACACATGGCATTGTCTCTATGAACCGCCTGCCCAATTCTGAGGTACCCCCGCGGCCAGAAAAATCGCCAGACCTATCCCCGATAGAACAAGTGTGGAACCAGCATAGAGATAAAGTCCATCCCAATTCCCAGTATCCAGGATATCAAGAAAGAGCTACAACAGTTGTGGGCCATTTTGCCTCAGGAAGGATACAACGGCTTTTCGACAATTCTGTAATCTCACAAATAACATTACGTACTCTCTCAGCGGGTAAAGATTCGCTTCGTCTAAGGTGCCTTGCCACGGTTCATGCGGCTCCCTCCGTCGGAGATTCGAGTCCTCCCTCCGCCATGGGTGTGTGCTGTCCATAGCGTAAGTTAATTTAAATAGTGTCTAAGCCTAGGGACCGATGACCTCAGCAGTTTGGTCCCATAGGAACAAACCTATAAAAAAAATTAAAAAAAATAAAAGCTTCGCTTCCTCTTCCCTTTAGGTGCTTCACTTTCCTTGTTAAGACAATGTAAACTGCTCAGTCTTATTGCATTTGTGTTCTTCTATTCAAATATAATGAAATACATAACACGCAATTTCTCAAAATACTTCTTTGTAGGTTAACACTTTCTTCTGTCGATACCTTCAATTGTTGAACTTGGCATTAACATTCTGTAGATATGCTGAACAGTGTAAGCACGTAATGAGTGAGCATCATCAGCAAGGAAAATTTCGCGTAGTTATCTTGGTAGTTTTACTGATGCAGATTTTTCCAGATTAGTAACAACGTAATACTAGATGTGGCCGATGATTCCAATAATGTCAGTATTTCTGACGATGTGAAGGAACAATAAACGCGAAGCAAAAAACATGACTTCACATGTTAACATGTTAGTTCCCCATCACCTGCCGGAGGGAGTTTCGTCACTGTCGAAACGGTGACAAGGTCATAAGACATTTACGGCATTTAACGAATTTCTGTACTTCACACTTTTCTACAAGACGACTAGTAATTCCAAATGGCGAACCAGTCGAATAACAATTTCTGCTGTGCAAGGACGGCGAGTGTCGCCATGATGAGGTAAACGGCCAGAAGAGTCGTTACGGAAAAAGATGGACCTGTGTTCCGCTACTTTTTAGTTAAAGCAATTCGTGCTGGGCACCGAAATCATCATCATCGCCGACAGCAAGAAAACTGATCTGAGAGCTCATTTAGAAATACCAAAATCACGCTACAAATCGAACTAAATTGTGGGTAACTGAAGGAAAAGAATTTACAATTTCATTTTCCTAAGCACCACGTATGCATCAAAACAATGCCTACTCTTGGAAGGAAGACTAAGCTACTTAGCCTCATCAACAGTGAAGACATTTCGCTGTCGAAGAATATTGAGACAGTCAGAGCTATGACCTGTCGTGTAGAACATTTGGCTGCGTCAGCTGCGTAATGAGAAGTGAGCACCAAATAATAACTGATTTGGTGGAACTCCGCTCTTGGGAATCTGAGAACATCTATGACAGCGACATAAAACGACTCTATGTTAAATGAAATTAACCAGACGTGTGCTACAAAGGAGGAGAAATTTTTCGGAATTAGCGCGAGTGTCATCCATCGCCACATCAGATGCAAAAAAGAATCGATGTAGGAGCATTGTCGTCTGCACAAATTTACATAAGAGGGGGTGCAAAATTCTAAAAATTTTGATTTTTGATATAAATAATTCGATGAGTCCGAAAACACGACTTGACCCACACACCACTTTTGACACGAGGTACATAGAACTAACAGTATGGTAAATCGAATTTTAAGGTAGTTCTGTTGCCTAAATGGTATGTGTCACCTTCCGATATTCGACTATCTGAAATTATATCATCATATGATTACATCCAAGCAAAGAATGGCTTATGAGGTATACAGTAAGTAGAAAATATTCACTAAAAAGTATTGTATTCCACAAACGTTGGGTTGACACTGAAACTAAAAATCTGAAATATAAAAATTCAGATTGACTGAGAAATTCTCGTTTCATATCAACAAAAATAATTACCGAAAAGTGCCACATTAATGTTTCTCGAAATGAAGACGCGGAAAATAAAGTTCAAAAATTGCTTTGATGACATCTAGGCTTAAAGCACGTTTTTTTCTTACGAAACTTCGCATCTGATCTAGTGAGTGGATTTATTGCTCTACTTCCAAGTTTTCTTGAATGGCATAACTAAAGTTAAAATATGTTTTGAAAGCTACATTTTTTGAGTTGGTTGGTGAAATCCTAACCCAGGTCTACGATACGCCTGGAGGAATGAGAGAAATCTCCCAACTTTCTCAAATTGACTAGTAGAAGCGGCTTTTAACAGTATAGGACTGAACGAAATCTGCCACATTATTTTGCTGGTAGGTCAACTCTACTGCGGGATGTGTAGCTTTATGACGGCATTGGCGCTATTTTGTACACCGTCGAATTTGAGAAGATTCCAATCCATGAAGAAGACGTAGTTTAATCCTGAAATTTCGCTTTATTTCTTCTCTTCTGTTGTAGAAAACTGTATTATCTCTTTTCAACTGATGTATTTGGCTTTCAAGATTAAGTGTAAATATACACACCTAAAGTACAGTACAGTACAGTACTCAAAGACAACTGCAGTAACACTGCCGTGTAAAACTGAATGTGTATTCAGCAAGCCATATGTGCCTACAGAAAACGGTAAATTACGATGGTGACTCCATTGCGCAGCAGGTGGGATTTGCAGGACGGATGACGGGCACACACAACTTACTGTTGTGCTGCTCTGGGAATTGGCGTCGGAATCCGCTCGCTAGGGGATCCGCGGTTCGATAAGGATTGTACGAGGAAATGACGATGAAAAGATTGAGGACAATGTTCTGCCACGATTCTGTGAAGCTTTTCATCCCACTTGACCGCAGAACAGTACTGAAATCGCCGTCGTGACTAGGAAATGACACAATTTCCAAAGTCGAAGATACCTATTCGGTATAGTGATTGCTAAAGTCAAAATATTTCCGTCGGTCTTAACTTTGTTAAACCTGCAATTCTATAGAGCCGCTGATAATGTGTGAGAATTCTATAATGAATAAAAAAATCCCATAACCAGATTTGGCTCTGAGCACTATGGGACTTAACATCTGAGGCCATCAGTCCCCTAGAACGTAGCACTACTTAAACCTAACTAAGGACATCACATAAATCCATGCCCGAGGCAGGATTCGAACGTGCGACTGTAGCGGTCGCGCGGTTCCAGACTGAAATAACCAGATTTCAGGAGCCAGCAAGTCACAACCCCTCCCCTCTCCTCTCCTCCCCCCCCCCCCCTTGCCAATGTATACGGGGGAACACGGAATGATTACATTAGGTAGCTACCGGTCTCGAGTAGGTGTAGCCAGATGCACACACTTCCACTTAATGTATGGGGAACATTTACGCTGTGTAGAGAATATTGCCTTAGGAGTGCCACCTAGTTCCGGTGTCGGCGGCAAATTCGTGATGTTCCTTCCATGTCACCACCGCCTTACATATGCCTCTCTAAGCTAGCGTAGCCGCCATCTGTCGGTAAGTCGCGTAAACCTGCAAAGCGCCGTCGTCACACTGTGCTGTGCTACGTTCCTGTCCTTGGAAGTAGGGGCTCTTGAGGGAATCGGCTGTGACCTTGTTTGAAGAACCATCCTGGCATTCGCATGGCGAGATTTAGAAATAACTATGGAAAAGTGTAACCCCAAACCGCTCGGTGGAATTGCAAATTTATAATACGAACTAACCACACTGCGCTGGACCTATGTCTGGTGCGCGATGCTGTGCTAAGCTGTATTAAAATTTCACATTTGAAAAAATAATATCCCTCACTCTCCCCTTCTCTTCTTCCTTCTTTTCCCCTGCCAACCACCTTCTTTCTCCTTTTCACCCCTTCCCCCCCCCCCGGTCTCCCGGCTCCTTTTCTTCTCCCCTCCACCGGCCCCCTCCTGGTTTCCCCCTACCGTCTCTCTCCCTCCCTTTAATTCTCCCCTCCTGCCCTTCACCCGGTGGTAGGTCTCCTTTGGTGCTGTGATTTTTAACGTTTCGTTGCGGTGTCAATGTTTCTCCAGTGCGGTGTGCAGTGGTATGTTCCACCAGCACCAACAGTGTCATCAGCATCATTCATTTGTGTCCTCACTGCAGTGTTTCTTTGTTTTCGTGTCGACTCACAGTGCTCATTCTCTGCATGTGTGCGTGGTTCTCATCTATGTTGCTTTTAAATCTACCACTTATACTCATCTCTTTTTGTTGTTTATTCACCAATTTATACCATCCTATTTTATGTGTTCTTTACTCATTTGAATATGTTTTTCTGTAACTCTCTTGGCTGAAGAGCGGCGTATTGTGCTGTTGCCAGCCTGCCCCATTTTGGGGAGTGAAATAACAACAAAGAAAAAAAAATGATAGTCTGAAACTATTTTCACAGATAAAGATCTATATTTGTGGAAGTGGCAGAAACATCCCGACACCTGTTAGTGGACATTAATATAGGTCATGTTTACCCCAACGAGCCAGCAGCTGTGGCCGAGCGGTTGTAGGCGCTTCAGTCTGGAACCGCGTGACTGCTATGGTTGCAGGTTCGAATCCTGCCTCGGGAATGGATGTGTGTGATGTCCTTAGGTTATTTAGGTTTAAGTAGTTCTAAGTTCTAGGGGACTAATGACCTCAGATGTTAAGTCCCATACTGGTCAGAGCCATTTGAACCATTTTCACCCCAACCTGTTTATGACAGCTTGAACTCTACTGGAGACTCTTTTAGTGAGTTGTCTGAAACTCTGTGGCGAAAAGACAGCCCATTCCCTTCAAGAACTGAAACCAGAGGAGGTATCGATGTTGGATGCTGGGGTCTGGAGCGAAGTTGGCGTTCTAACGCATCCCAAAAGGTGTTTCATTGGGTTCGGGTCGGATATCTGGGCAACCCAGACCATTTCAGAAAGGTTATTATCCATGAACCATTGTCTCACAGATGCTCCCTTATGACAGGGTGTATTGTCATTCTGATACAACAATCATCGACTCCGAATTGTTCCTCTACTGCAGACAGTGCACGATGCTGTAAAATGTCATCATATCCTTTCGCGTCTAGCATTTCCTCTAGCAGAATAAGAAGAACACATCCTAACCACGAAAAACACATACAAACTGCAACACCATCTCTTCGCTCTTTGTTGTTGGCACTACACACGATGGAAGGTAAAACTCCGAACACAGACCCGTCCCTCGGACTGCCGCAGGTTATAGAGTGATTCGTCGCTCCAAGTCATCCTTTCCAGTTTTCTACTGTCCAGCGCCGTCGCTCTTTACACTACCTCAAGCGCAGCTTAGGCTGGTATTACACTATCATATTTCTTTGTCCAATATCTTTGTTAAAGAAATTTGATGGTGTAATAGGGAACTTTGTCAAATGTTTGATCACCTCTAGGGCTCGCTGTAGATTTGATTAAAGACGTCGGTTGTCTTCTGTTCACTGCAATGTGATATGTTACCACATGGAGCGCTAGCATCGCTGCAGCGTTCTGTCATGTGTAGTGCTTTTATAAATATTGCCAGTAAATACAATTGGTGTGTACTACAAAATTAACAGAGATGTATGAAGCTGATGAGGCGCTTTTAACGTGAGGCATCCTGAATACAAAAATAGATTAAGAAGATTGGAGACCTGACCTGACCTAACCTAACCTAACTCTCTCCTGCAGCAAGGAATTCGAGTGTTACAGTGAGCCTGTCTTCTGCAGATATAGCAGTTCTTAAGTGAGTATTGTGCTTTGTGATATGAGCATACACTTCTCTGAGCACATGCAGAAATGTATGCTCATCCATTCTTAAACAACTGAAGTACGATTTGACGTCCTCCACTATAAGCTCACGTAACAAGTTTTGTTGAATACTTTTATGGTGTCGTCGTAAAACCCACGGCTTCACCCAGGTACGTTTCATTTTTTTCCTCCGCTTCTCTTCTGCATGAGCACACAGTGCAATTGTGGTACATGCAACTGCTGCGGTTAATAACAAGTTGTTGTTGTCAGCCAACTTGAAGTTTGACGAAAAATATGATGACAGTGTAATACCCCTTTTTAGCGCCACGTCAAAGACCTTTGTCAAATATATTTGACGAATATTTGACCACATCTTTCATCAAACCTTTGACAAAGAAATACCGGCCTTTGCACTGACTACATAAATGTGTTGCTTACGAGGAGATGCTGGACCGTTGTGCCTCACTAGTTTTAACTTCCTACACACAGTCATTGAGATCCCTGGGCGGCTGGTAGGACTCTGGAACTCACTAGTGATCCCTTCAGCTGATTTCATGGTTTTTTTTTTTGCAACCACCCTCTGCAGTGCTCGACGGCTCTGTCCGTCAGTATATGAGGTCTGCCTGATCTTGCTTTAGCTGTGGTCGTTCCTTTGCGTTTCCGTTTCACAGTCACATCATCAGCAGTCCACTTGCGTAGCTTTAGGTGCGTTGAAATGTCCTTGGTGTATTTGTTACTCTGGTGAAACCCAACAAAGAGTCCCGTTACAAATCACTGAACCCTCTTGACTGACCCATACTGCAGTTGCCCCTTCTCTTTCGACAACACAGTACTGTCTTCCTCCATTTATACGGGCTGGTCTGCTTCTCTTGACTTCCTGTGGTCAGTTCCGCATTACGTACGGTGTCCAGATATTTTTGATCAAATAGTGTAATAACAACACGCCAGAAAAAATATAAAACCGTATGGGGAGAAAACGTTACTGTCATCTGACACGGAAAAAACCAAAACCAATTTGTTTGTCATAGATGGCTTGCGTAGTCTTAAAATTTCTCGAGTTGCAAAACTCGGTATCAGATACTGACAGAAGATTCCAGGCAGACGTATGTAGGGAAAAATTTAGTAAGATAATTACCTACTGTAAACTTGTTGGCCGAGCGGTTCTAGGCGCAGCAGTCTGGAACTGCGTGAGAGCTACGGTCGCAGGTTCGAATCCTGCCTCTGGCATGGATGTGTGTGATGTTCTCAGATTAGTTAGGTTTAAGTAGTTCTAATTTCTACGGGACTGATGACCTCAGAAGTTATGTCCCATAGTGCTCAGAGCCATTTGACCCATTTGTAAACTGGCTTGTGATTGAAGCTACTGTTTACAGAGGGCTGTAGCGAAGGACATCTGACGCGATACACTGCAGTTAAAATTAATGACTCAAATCGTGGCTACGGGTTGTTACTAGCTCAAATTCAAGGCTTTAAGATTTTATATATAAACCGTGACAGCATTTTAGGTGTGATTGTTATCCTCTCCATCTGACGCAATAGGCTTCAGGAAGGTTTAATGA
This sequence comes from Schistocerca serialis cubense, assembly GCF_023864345.2. Lineage (NCBI taxonomy): Eukaryota > Metazoa > Arthropoda > Insecta > Orthoptera > Acrididae > Schistocerca > Schistocerca serialis. The sequence goes on from NC_064639.1 coordinate 596,137,845, forward strand.
AGATAGTAGTATTTTGTGTATATTGTTATCACTCTTGTTATAATAAACATCAGCTTTATCGGGAAAGTATATGGTAAGAACTGACAACAGATCTTAATATCAACTCCATGATATTACAGTCCGATTACATTCTTCCGTCACTGACCATCAGCCGATTCAGTCTCCGTACTGCTCATCACTATACGCAATATTCACAGATTCGACGAATTATTTAGATATGTATTGAGCAACAACCGCCTAGAGAGAGGCCACTACCACACGCTTGTGCGGTAACACTCGACTCGGAACTAGCTTGTCCGAATTCAGGTACCGAAAAAAAAAATTCATCGCTGGTTTTTGACTGGCAAATAGGCGATAGGCCATGACATCAGTTCCTAATCACCAAGCACAATGTCAGATTTGTAGATTAAATTGCGAAGTCCCGGAATAAGTAGCATCTGACAGTGCTTATGGTGATCTACCCGCTGGATGGGGGCGTTAAACTATTGGAGAGGGCTAGGCCACATGCTGGCACAGGGGATCATCTATCCGTCCTTTGATCTTCATATGACACAAACACGACACGGCACGGAACAGCTGCACTTAAGACGCTCGTCCCTCAAGCTCCTCAGGTGGCATCTAACAGAAAATAAGGCTCGCACCACGCAGTGAACCAAGCGAGTCCATGATTCAGTATCGAATAATTCGACATTTTAACCTAAAGCATTTGTTGAGTAATTTGGAGTACACTAAAGCAGTTACTGTTCTTGGGGCAATTGTGGTTATGAAAGTACTACATCACTTTTGGACAGCTGTGTTACAGCTGTATGGGGTCGGATGGAGCTCTCTGTGAGAGAAGGTACAGAGGCTTAAAGTCAGCCTGAGAACGTTGCAGAGGCCTTCACACCTTTCAGACGGATGTCGTCTCTAACCAAAAACTATTGCGACCATTCTCGGAACATGTCCTCACCGGAAATTCTACGAACGTTACGTTGCGTCAAAAGTTTGCTTTACGCAAGGCTATGCCTGTAGAACAAGGAAGAGGGGTCGCCTACAGAAATAAAGGTTCATTTGTGAAACTAGTTGAGGAGAATCACTACGTCATGATTTCATGACCTCATACGAGGTTTATTTGTGACAAAAACAAACACATAATCTACACTATTCATACGAAGTCTTTCTACAATATTGCTGCAATACTAACAGCGGTTTTATTGGTTAGTATAATACTAAAATAAAAAAGCGAAGGTCGAAAATTTATGCATAAATAAATTGTCAAAGTAGGTTAAAAGATAATTAAATTTAACATACTTAATCAACTTGAAGGAAGACGACTTCTCAGCCAAGACTACGTTTCTAAAAGCTTCGTTTACGATGACCAGTTTCGGTAAAACAGATCATCTGATCTGTGAATTGTGCACGTAAAGTGTGAAATATTAAATTACGAAAAATAACATACAATGTCATAAATGTAATACATAGAGTGAATTATTATTAAACATATCTCGGTAACGGTTAACGCCAAGTAATCAATTAAAGCTGTAACTGTACTCCATATCTTAATTAGCTGCATAGTTGACGTAAGATGCAGTGGCATGTCAAAGTTAAAACCAGTTTTTGCGAAATGTTTCACCAAGTACATCCGTCCCATATTATAAGTCCGGCTGAACTGACATGCGGCGTAAGTTACTAGAGAACGTGTTGACATTTACTGCCCCTAAAGATCACTTGTGCATTCATGTCATCGTTTAATGAAAATATAAATATCTAATTTTAATAAAATGTGGTGATTGGTAATACAACTACAGAAGTTTTGTAGCAGGTGAAAGTTCAAATATTTTCTAGAAACAGAACTTACGTAACCATATACGTAAGACAATAAGTCGAAAATAGTAGTAGTAGTAGTAGTAGCAGTAGTAGCTTTATTCATCCATAGATCTCTTTTAACAAGGATATAGGACATGTCAAAGTATTTACAAGTTTAGATCAATTCAAAATAAGCTATTTCGTATACACATATATTTACAGACTTCTAGTTAGAGACAATCATTAGATTTACTCTTGGTAGACAATGCTTTTTTTTACAAATAACTTATTAAATAATGTAATGCCATACTGTTCACTGATATCTCACTATCAGTCATTAGATTTACTCTTGGTAGACAATACTTTTTTTTTTACAAATAACTTATTAAATAATGTAATGCCACACTGTTCACTGATATCTCACTATCAGTCACTGCACACACTATATACACATTGTTTCATAACACTTCACTCACTATACACACACGCACGCACACACACACACACACACACACACACACACACACACACACTGGTCATCTCTGGGCCATTTTCTGTACCGCAACTTCCCATTTGCTATCCTGAAAAAATGAGTCAACATCCCTCCATAATGAGTGAGATGTTGAGCTCAGGAAGAGGAAGAGGTGTTAGTATTGTGCTATGCATAGCTTGGGGGGTAAATATTTCTAGAAAGGAAAAAAGAAGGAAAAAACATAAAATGATGGTGTATTTGGAATGTTGGATGTTATATACTCATTATTATTGTATTTATTTGTATAGCATTTATCAAACCCCTACTCTGTTTTATCTAAGTAATCCTTAAGTGCATAAAATGTATTGCATAACAGGAACTTTTAGCTGCCTTTTTAAATAAGTATTTTTGCAATTTCTTCAATCTCTTTTGGTAATTTATTGTACAGTTTTATTGCTTGGTAGAAAATGCTGTTTTGAGTTTTACGTTATTTTTTCTTGGTAAATATAAGTTGAGTCTATCTCTTGTTGCATGGTCATGGGCCGAGCTGTTTGTGCAGTAATTACCAATGTTATTTTTGGTGTGTACAGCCGACTGGTAAATGTATTCACATGCAGCAGTTAAAATACCCCGTGTTGTGAACAGATCTTTATAATGAGCTCGACTAATATTTTTGGTTATTATTCTTATGGCTCTTTTCTGGAGTTTGAAAATTGTGTTCATATTTTGTGCGTTTGTTCCCCAAAAAAGAGAATACACCATCTCGTTCAAACTGCAATCTAAAAAGGTGATAACTGATATACAACTCTAAAATGTTTGTAGCTTGTAGAACGATATATGGTCTTTTTTGATTTATTGATTTACTACTATATGGTTACGTATGCTCTATCTGCTTTTAGAAAATATTTTAGCTTCTACTTGCTGCAAAAAAATTACAATTGCAGAACAAATGGTTCAACTGGCTCTAAGCACTATGGGACTTAACATCTGAAGTCATCAGTCCCCTAGAACTTAGAACTACTTAAACCTAACTAACCTAAGGATATCACACACATCCATGTCCGAGGCAGGATTCGAACCTGCGACCATAGCAGTCACGCGGTTCCTTACTGAAGCGCCTAGAGCTGCTCGGCCACCGCGGCCGGCAATTGCAGAACAGTTGCCACTTTTTTAGATTGACATTTTAATGCAATGTTGTATTTTTCGACTTACTGTTTAACCTATATGGTTACGTAGGCTCTTTCTGTTTCTAGAAAATATTGTAGCTTTTACTTGCTACAAAAATTTTATAATAATGCCATGTTGTATTTTTCGACTTACTATTTACATATGTGGTTAGGTAGGCTCTTTCTGTTTCTCGAAAATATTTTAGCTTGCACCTGCTACAAAAATTTTGTAATAATTGTATACTAGTTACAACATTTTATTAAAATTACGTATTTATTTTTGCAGTTGACGTTGACATGAATACACAAGTGTCCTATAGCGGTACTAAATGTCAACATGTTCTCAAGTAACTTCGCTTCGTGTCGTTTCAGCGGCGATCCTGTATCAGTGATGTACTCTGTGACTTGTCATATTTACATCTTACGTTTGTTACGCAGCTAATTGAGATATGGAGTACATTTATAACTCTAATTCGTTCTTGCTTTAACCTTTATCGAGATATGTTGAATAATAATTCAGTCTATGTACTATATTTATGACATTGTATGCTCTTTCTCATAATTTAATATTTTACACTTTATGTACGCTGATCGTAGATCAGACGATGGTAACTCTGTTTTACCGAAACTGATCACCGTAAATAAAGGTTTTACAAATGCAATCTTTGCTGAGAAGTTGTCTTCTTTCAAGCTGAGTATTTGCAGATCGTCCCTTTCTACTCAGTATAAACAAGTTACAACACATTTTTAAATTTAATTAAAAGCATATCCCTGAAATAATGTTGTTACATATAGTTCAGAATTGTACAGAAAACGGGCAGGAACAATACTCTGTTTCTGCTAAATATTTCCACAATATAATACACGTTACTGACATTGTACTGATGGATAACAGTAATCTCCTTTTCACCATCCGGAGTTGAACGTCTTATACGTTACGAAGGGGTTCTAACTCAATTTTTTTCATGCAAACGTAAGAAAAGAGGGCCGCTTTGTCCTGTTCCTTACGTGAGTCATCAATGCAGCCGTGTGTTTGCACAGGGTGCAGAGTATGCGGTGGCTGGAGGTGAAATGTGAACGAATAGTCTGGCCTTAGTTATGGCGTCTTCGAGTGATTTGTTTTATAATTTCCTGTAAGGATTGTAAACTGCACGTTTACTGTCTGTATTAATAACACAGTCCTAATGCCTTCATAAATGTTACCTGTGGAGGGATAAACAATAACTACTACTGCTATAAGTACTACTACTGCGCCTTCGACGTAATAGTGGAAGAGTATTTTAACTAGAAGGTATGATACACAGTTTTGAAATAAATCTTACGGCCCAGTGACTAACGCTAAATAATCTCGTATGACACTGTTAGCAGGAAAAATCAGACGCCTAATTCTAAAGATCTTATCGCGCACAGCTGCACGTTTCCTGCTCCAGGAGAAGTGCCGAGATTTGGTTCTCAAAATGAAATATTTTCGACAGATTATCGTCAGCATGCACATCTGGTGCTCGAATCTGGTAACGCAATAAAGAGATCTACCGGTGTTTTTCAAACAACAGTTTCATAAAATACGTTACACGTGTGGATCAACACCCATCGACAGTGGAACAGGTAACAGAATAAAGCTATCGGTGTACTTCGTAGCATGAGTTTTTCAATGTGTCGTAGACAACTTTGGAAGTGGTAATGCTTGGAAATTCTGTTGCTTGTACAGCGGAAACTTGTTACGAATCTTGACTACGCATATAAATAACGCGTTTTGTTGCTAAAAGTTGCCTTCCAATTTCAACATTCTGTCCCAAGTGTAGATGTTTAGTGCAAAGAACTGTGATGAGTGGACGTGGAGCGTAATGCCGTGTTTGTAACACGGTTATGATTAAATGTAAATCTTACACTTCGTATCTAAAAAGATTTAAATCACCTGTAAAATATCATTTATTTTTCACTCTCAGTTGCACATTTTTTTACTGGGATTGAAAAATAAACGATATATTAATTTTCTTAAAAAATATCAGTACAGTTGCTGATTTCTCTCACGACGAATATTTCGCTTATAGGTAAACGTATTTAACCAATATACATTTACAACAGCTCCACCCAAAAAAAAAAAAATCGATGACAGATAATATTACACATTGTTTGCGGTGTTTTGTGAGGCTGTATTTTCAAGTTGAAAACCAGGTAAAACGTGTTGCTTCTATCCGTGGTATGGAATAAAGGAATATTGTTCTATAGAGCATTTTATTTTGAACAAATATTCTTTCGAGTATCTGTCATAATTAGTCAAGTTGTTAATTACAGGGAATTGCCAGACCGCATTGTTTCTCGAAAACTGTCGAATAGCTCTGTTCAGGTGTGAAAAGCTAAGGAAAAAGTTATTTCATATTTTCACTCGACGGCTAACGTTTATTATCTGGGATTCGAAGCATGCTACGTATGGAGTCTATTTCAAAATGCAGAACTTATTCAGTTCTACAGGATTATGGACGACCCATCGTCTCCTGCCATATTTAGTCAGCCCTTCTGCAAGGGCTAGTCAGAAGGTTTCATCCATCACCTCGGAGAAATCAATCTACACAATAAACCGTCCACTCACATTAATGCACCCACCTGTCAAAAGCCTGCGAAACGTGCAGGAAGAGAGTCAGTGAGGTTCTGGAAGGTACTGACAGGATTATGAAGCCATGCCGACTTTAGGGCCATGGGCAGCTGCGTTAGGTTTCTCGGTTGAGGATCCATGGCACGAACAGCCTGAGCAATGTGGTCACACATATTCTTGACTGGATTTACATCCGGTGAGTTTGGTAGCCAGGGGAGTACGGTAAACTCATCCCTGTGTCCTACGGACTACGCACGTACACTGCGAGTTGTGGGACACGTTGAATTGTCCTGCTGGTAGATGCCGTCATACTGAGGAAAGACAAACCGCATGTAAGGGTGGACATGGTCCCCAAGGATAAATGTATACTTGTGCCTCCCAAAATGACGAGGTCTCCCAGGAAATGCCCTCAGGCCTGGACCCTTCCGACAAGGTCTTTGCTTTCACGCCGTACAAGCCAACGGCCCCCTGTTCGATGGAAAAGGCCACCTATCGGCACTCAGTGGACGTCCTGTTATGGTATTGGAGTGCAAATTCCATAGCCTTCGTCGCCGATAAACGGCAGTCAACACGGCTACAAGAACCAGGCGCGCTCTGCGGAGCCCCAAACGCAGCAACGTTCGCTGGAAGGTCGTCGAGTAGCCCCTTGGCTCATTGGGTGGTCAGTTGCCCAACATTTGCATGTCTATTCGTCCGCACACATCTCTGCAGCCGTCGTTCATTCCTCTCATCTACAGCTCGTGGTGCACCACAGTTGCCCAGCGCCAGGATAATGCATAACACCATGGTTATCTCTGCTAACCTAAGAAAATCGCGGAAAGATAAGTCACATGGCCTACCTCCACTAACCTAAGTCACCCGACCGCCACCTCCTCCTGGGAATCGGAGCCAAGTTTGAATTTTGGCAGTAAATATCGGTCAGTTCGCGTATCTCTACTAAGCTACGAAAATGGTACGAAAGAAAGGGCCCTTGGACCAACCTCAGTCACCTGACCGCCACCTCCTCCTAAGGTTTAGTGAGAAAAGGACTAGGACGTAAGTCTTTCTTTAAACAATGTCATACAGTACGGCCATCAAGTGTGTTCACCACGAGGTCTGGACTCCAACTTGGCGCCGGTTCCTAGGAGGAGGTGGCGGTCGGGTGACTTAAGTTAGTGGAGGTAGGCCAAGTGACCTATCTTCCCGCGATTTTCTTAGGTTAGTAGAGATAATCCGCCATCTTGGATAACGCTACTTGCTTGACGTCATGACCGCCATCTTGGATAACGTCATGTGCTGTTGCCAAGTCTACACACCGTCGTCTTGGATGATGTCATCACCGCCATCTTGGATACATCTGCAGTCTTGCTATGCACAGAAATTCTCGCGTCATAGTACCGTAGCTGCTAGGGCAGCCAAAGCAAAATGCAGCAGCGCGCGGACAAAGAGGACTATCGAACAGTACCACGGTTTCTGTATTTGAAGAGCAACTGCGCTGTAAAAGTATGCTCTGTGTTGGTGGAAATGTACGATGACAGGTGCATCATTTAATGACAAAGTTGTTAGGAGCGCAGACAATGCCACTGTAGTCTTAACTAATGTGAAAGACGAGGAACGAAGTGGCCGGCTATCTCTTCTTGTAGGGCCGGGTTTCGAAAGAAAAGTGGAGGGCCTGGTGCTCGGTGATCGATATATCACAATCGAGGCGATGGTGGAAAAGGTGAAAACTGTTGTGGATCAGTTATGACCATCTTGGACGACATTTTGAAGGGGACAAAGCCCGCCAAACCGAGGCGGCAACGGAAGTTGTGGAGCTGTGTGAGGTCGGTCCAGATGGCTTCTTTAATCACCCAGTCACTGTGGACGAATACTAAGAGCATCACCAGGACAACAGAACGAAAGAGCAAAGCAATCAGCGGAAACGTATGGATTCACCTCCGCTGAAAATGACGATAATCCAACCAGCATACTGAGAGTTTTTTGAGACTGCCGCGTTCTGGTACTAGTTACGCGAGGCTATCGAGATAAAGCTGCGGAAGGGAGAGGTTTTGCTCCGCAGCATTGCCCCAGCTTGTTCTCCACATAACACAGTCACATACACGCTGCTTCTTTGGGTTATCAAATTTTGCTTCACCCTCCGTATTCTCCTGGTGTGGCACTCAGTAAGTTGTTTCTCTTTCCTCGACTGAAGAAAGCATGACATGTCAGGCGTTTTCATAGTGACGACGAGGTAATTTTCGAGGTTTACGACAAAAATGCAGACTTCTCCAACCAAGATCTCTGCCTAGTCATACACCATTGGGAAATATGTGTCGCATTGAAAGGTGAATATGTAGAGGCGGACCGACAACTTTAGCTAATGTCATGTTGGCTGCTTGAATTTTCGAGATGATAATTAAAACCTGTGACCAACCGTCATAGTTGGTTTATGAAACGAAAGAGAGGCCAACGGACAATCCCTCCATAAATGCCCACACGGGGAGGTGAGTGATTTGGACTCCAGCAGAAGAGTTCCGCTCACTGTCAACGACTCCTGTGGCGGCCGTTCCTCGCACTTCCTTGTCCGCGTTGACGACACAGGTTTTACAGCTGTTTCGAAACAGACCTCCACCCGAAGGCCAGTTGCCTCATAAAGCTTCGATAGTCCATTTTAGCGAAAGAAACCACTGAAAGACGAATACTGCTGGAAATTACACAGTCACTCTTTGTCGCTAAATGATTTTTGTCTATAAGTAAAAAAAATGGGCGTCCGCAGAAATGTATCCAAGAGGGGACAAGATTGTTTTTTCTATTTTTGTATATTAACTGAATCGGTGAGTTTCAGACCGTGTCGTTACCCAAGAACTGTATAGAAAACTTATTGTTTTTCAAAGTATTCTTATTTATTCACTCAATAATTTTTTGAAAGATTACTTCGATACTCGAAAGGTAAACATATTTCATTAATATATCAAAAGTACATATTTCATGAAAAACCAGCAACAATTTGCACAAAATAAGATTTATTTGTTAAGAAATGCATTTTGCAATACACACCTGTAATGGTATATTTTACTAGAGACGATCGATTTAGGTCTAGGATCAGACCATCGCCGGGTCTGAAAACTATCTCGGCCACGTATTTGCGTAACTGGAATAACAGTTGTCAGATGTACATTGTTCCATCATTGATATTACCTGTAAATATGTAACAGTAAGTCCAGATGTATTTACAGCTAATATCAGTGATAGAACAATGTACATCTGATAACTGTTATTCCAATTACACAAATGCATAGCTGAGATGGTTTCTGGACCCGGTGATGGTTTGATCCTAGACCGAAATCGATCGTCTCTAGTAGATTATACCGTTACAGTTGAGTACCGCATAGCGCAGTTCTTAACATTGATTATAGCTATACAACAACACCTCCATAAATTATTTCTAAATATTATTTCTCTAGTGCCGGTGTTTAAAAGATTATAATTCTCGTGTTATTAGCGCAGGCACTGCGATGCACATGACTACAGTAATATGCTGCGTACACATGCTTATTTTTGACGCTCGGTAATAACGCGATAATTATAATCTTCTGAAGAAGGTTACTAGGTGCCTGAAACTGGTACAGAAATAAAATTTCTTTTGTGCAATGGCTTGCTGATTTTTTTCAACCAGTAGATATACAGTTGCTGAAAATGGATAAAGTACTACATTTTTTTATATTATTAACATTCTTATGAATCGCGCCATTCTGAATTAATTAGCTGTAGTTACACACTCACACGACTCCCTGACTGCAATACAGCACAGGAACAGTCGTGGCAGCATGGAAATGACCTAATATTCCTTGAACAGCGTGATTTGCAGGCAAACAATGGTTATGCAGCGCTCGTCAGAGACACTCTCTCTCCCGTCGCACTCGGCCGTGTTAGACCTGCTCTTCAGCAGAACCGCAGGTAAACGTTTCTAGATATGCGTGAGAATTCTGTTCTGACTAAATGGTCTGTACACGAAATTCATGGAGGGGGTAGGTGCCCATTTTTGCACTCTACCTCCCCCCTCCCCTTCCCCCTACACCTCCCAGACGTTTGCAGACACCTATGTGGCTACTCACAATAAGCGCCATTCTATTCTTTTCTAACGACATGAGATGCGCTATGGTGCACATCCTTTCTGGACGTAGGAACTATGCAGTCCCATTCATATCCTAGTGTCACAGGTATTTCTTTTTAAACTCATATTTTCCAATGATCTTGACAAAAAAATGACTGTATTAGCTATGTGCAAGCAAATCAATAACAATGTACTGAATGATACGGTGCATTCCTTACAGTTCAAAAATGGTTCAAATGGCTCTGAGCACTATGCGACTTAACATCTGAGGTCATCAGTCCCCTAGACTTAGAACTAATTAAACGTAACTGACCTAAGGACATCACACACATCCATGCCCGAGGCAGTATTCGAACCTGCGACCGTAGCGGTCGCGCGGTTCCAGACTGAAGCGCCTAGAACCGTTTTACCACAACGGCCGGCTCTCCTTACAGTTGTTTCTTACAAAAGAAGTACTTCAATTCCAGTGGATAAAACTGAATAAAAATGATTTTAAAATACGTAGATTTGTTTCTTTTACCATCCATCATGATCATTTATCTGCAAAACTTCGTGTTTGCATATAATCGGTGCGTGTAGGTTAACGAATATAAGGAATACAGAAATGTTCAAATGTTTGTGAATTCCTAAGGGAGCAAACTACTGAGGTCATCGGTCCCTAGACTTACACACTACTTAAACTAATTTATGCTAAGAACAACACACACACCCATGTCCGCGGGAGGTCTGGAACCTCCGGCGGGAGAGGCCGCGCAATCCGTGTCATGGCGCCTCTAACCGCACGTCCCCTCCGCGCGGCTAAGAATGCAGAAGCACAGGTGATTGAAAATATGACACCACGCAACAGACCATTGTGGCCGACAGATTTACAAGAGTCATAACTGAAGTATTATTTGGCAAAAACTTAAACACTTACTTGAGAAAGTGTTGCGCATTGCTGGTGGTAGCTGCCTGCTACACGGCACTGCTTTTTCAGCGACTTGTGCTTTATAGTCTTTAAGATTCATTAACATTCGAACATAGATTGTACACTAATGCAAAGTATTACAAGTAAAAGACTTTCATGGGTAGTAAAACAGACATACCTACATTTTAAAATAATTTCATTCGGATTTAGCCATTCCAACTAGAGTGCTTCCCTTATTAATACAGACCGTATGTGATTTATGTTCACTGCACGAGTTAGGACATAAATTATTCATTTGTTAAAACTGTATTTTTAGGGGATATAATCTCCTGCCATTATTTGTACGGGATGAACCTAAAGTCCTTGTATAGTTATCAATACTTATTTTTAGAAAAAACTATAAAACTTATAAATTTCTGGTTTTTGACAAATGAAAGAATAAACCCCTAAGTTTGTTTTCATAGCTTTGTTGCAGGTAGAAGCTGAGTAGAGAGCACTACGATCGCTGTCGCTGTAAATGGAGTCACGCGAGGTGAAGGCACAGCACGTTCTGTGGTATCATGAGACAAAATCTCCAGTTACTGAGAAATCTTCGAAGACAATACAGGAGAGAAGCACCTAAGAGAAGCAATATGATTGCATGGAACATGAGGTTTAAAAGGACCGGCAGTGCGCTGGATCTTCCGTGAACAAGCGTCCTTATGAAGCCCTCCCAAACATCTCATTTGGTGATTTGTTAGGAACACAGTGCGAATAATTATACATAGCAGATTGCACTTGCATGCATACACACTGATCAGCCAGAACATTATGACCACCTACCTAATAGCCAGTATGTCCACCTCTGGCACGGATATCAGCGGCGACGCGCCGTGTCACGGAGCAACGGGGCCTTCGTAGGTCGCTGGAGGGAGTCGGCACCACGTCTGCATACGCACAAGTCACCTAATTCCAGTAAATTCTGGGGATGGTCAGGTTCAATCACACCCCAGATGTGTTCGATCGTCTTCAAAACTGGCGAGTAGAGGGGCCAGCACATCAATTGGAACTCGCCACTGTGTCCTTCAAACCACTCCATCACACTCCTGGCCTTGTGACATGGCGCATTATCTTCCTGAAAAGTTCCAATGCCGTCGGGAAAAGCGATCGACATGAAGAGGTGTACGTGGTCTGCAACCACTCCCTGGGCGTCGCGGTGCCTTGCACGAGCTCCACTGGACCCATGGCTGCCCACGTGAATGTTCCCCAGAGCATAACAGAGCCGCCGCCAGCTTGTCTCCATCCCGCAGTACAGGTGTCAAGGAACTGTTCCCCTGGAAGACGACGGATTCGTGCTTTCTCATCGGCATGATGAAGACGGTACCGGGATTCGCCAGACCATGCAAAGCTCTGCCACTGCGCCAACGTCCGTTGCCGTTGGTCACGTTCCCATTTCAGTCGAAGTCGCCGATGTCGTGGTGTTAACATTGGCACTTTCGTGGACTGTTGGCTGCGGAAGCCCAGGAAGCCCGTCGTTAGCAGTGTTCGGTGCACTGCGTGTTGAGACACACTTGCACTCTGCCCAGCATTAAATCTGATGTTATTTCCGCCAGAGTTCGCCGCCTGTCCTGTTTTACCAGTCCGCCCAGCCTACGACGACCGACATCTGTAATGAGGGGTGGCCGCCCAACACCACGACGTCTGGACGTGATACGACTTTGGTTTCGCCGTGTGTTGAAGACACTCACCACTGCACTCCTTGGCTAACGTGACAAGTCACACTGTTTCTGAAATGCTCGTGGTAAGCCTTCAGGCCATCACAATCTGCTACCAAGCTCAGATAGATCGTGTGTCTTCCCTATTCTACACACGGAAAGAAGGCTCACTGATACTACAAGCACCGTGCGTGTGTCTGGCTAGTAGTCATTCCTCGCCAGGTGACGCTGCTATCACCTGGAGGGGTTTGTATCGACAGTAGGTAGGTGGTCATAATGTTCTGTCCGATCAGTGTAAGTCCAGGTGAGACACTCGTTACAGCCAGATTATGGAACTTGTCGGGCAGTTTTGAGATTGTGATGTTGGCACCATCAATGAGTGTATTCAACGAATTCTCTTTTCAGGTGAGGCTACTTTCCAAATATGAGTTAACTTCAACAAGTACAGTGTGATGATATGGGGTTCAAAAAGTCCACATGTTGCCACGGATCACGTTGGGATTTCCCTAAAATGAATGTGTCGTGCGGTTTAATGCACAGCAGAATCATTGGCCCTTCCGTTTTTGTTGAAGAATCAATAACAGCTAACACCTGTCTGGATATGCTAGAACAGTTTGTAGAACTCCAACTGAGAGACTTGCAGCCTTGTGCGATTTTCCAACAAGACTGTGCACCATCTCATTGGAGATCGCATGTTAGAAATTTTCTCAATGAAACATCTCCGGTCAAATAGATTGGACGTGGTGGACCCACTGCCTCCTCTATAAGATGAGCAGACATCACGCCTTTAGATTTCTTTTTGTGGGGCTACGTGAAGGACAAGGTTACATTACCCAAATATCTGATCAGGATACACTGAGAACGATAACAGATGTTGTTGCTGGTGTTACACAAGGAATGTTGTCAAGCGTATGGAGTGAAATCGAAGATTGATTAGACATTCTTCGAGCAACAAACGACGTGCGTGATGAAGCTTATTGACACCGTAACAGAAAGTTCGTGATTTATTCTTTCATTTGTCACAAACCACAAATCTGTAAGATCTCTAGTTCTTGTAACATAAATATCATAATAGTACAAAGGCTTTAGGTCCACCCTTTGTGTGTCTCTTTCCGAGAGGATTCAAGAACTTCACAAAACATTGTAAGAAATGAAATTTTGGGGCTTACATTATATCCAGCTAGATAGAAAAACTTACTAAAGTTTTTTGCGTGCTCTCTCCTTATAGAATTAAATTCTTAATAGTATCAGTTATTTTTAATTACAGAAAGTACCTATAGCCACCTCGGCTGCATAAATTTGTTGTCAACTTGTTCATCGTTCATTGGATAAGGTTTCCGGACACGGGTTCCTAACATCGATTTGTTCCTCCTATAACTTTGGCGCTATGTAGCTGCTTCAGATAACGTTTTCAGACACGGATTCCTAACATTGATTTGTGCCTCAAGACACCTTCTACAACCCTTCGAAGTCTGTCGCTTCATGCCTGGGACACCCTATATATTCTCCCAATGCAATACATTTTTCGCAGTAATTGACACTTGGTGGAAACTTTGGTTGTAGAAGTCTGCATTTTGGGTGCTAACTTCTAAAATCACCTCGTAGTCACTTTGGAAACGCCGCACTTGCAATAGTTTCTTGATACAAGGGAAGAGCAGGAAATCATAGTGTGCCACATCAGGACGACACGGAATGTGTAGCAAAATTTGGTAACCCAAAGATGCTGCGTGTAGTACTGTGTCCTCCGAAGAATTAGAGGGGGCGTTTTCGTGGAGCAAAAACACACCCACTGGCAGCTGTCTGCGACGCTACGTCTTGGCAGCGTCCCTAAACTTCGTCAGAAGATTTCGGAAGTATTGTCCTGGGACGATTTTCCCTTTACGAGCATAATCTGGAAGTACCACCCCGCGCCAATCCCAAAGAACTCTCAGCATCGTCTTGCACGATGCTGGTTGGGTCTTTGTGTTTTTCAGAGGTAGTGAATCCACATGTTTGCACTGATTGCTTTGTTCTTTTGTCACACGTTCCGCAAAACAGTTTTCCGTCACCAGGCGAAGAGGTCACAGAAACCTCTTCTCTGCTGTACCGAACGCAAGCAAACACATAACTCGGGTACGGTTGGCGTTTTTATTAGTGTGATTGTCAATATAGTACTCAAGAAGTTGATTTAGCGTATTCATAAATAGACTCTAGCCTGCATAGGGAAAAAATGACAAATAAGAGAAATTAGAACTCACGCGGAAAGATTTAGGTGTTCAATTTCGTCCCGTCGCTATAGTCTGGAACCGCGCGACCGCTACGGTCATGGATGTTTGTGATGTCCTTAGGTTAGTTAGGTTTAAGTAGTTCTAAGTTATAGGCGACTAATGACCTCAGAAGTTAAGTCCCATAGTGCTCAGAGCCATTTGAACTTATTCCTATCACGAATCTACAGACTGCCCCGGGAGGAATGGCCAGTATTCCAGAATATGAAGGAAAGATCATTCGAAGCAAAAAGGTCTGGTAAACCTTAATAGCTATAGGCACTTCTTCCATACTGCGAAACAAACACTGGATACATATAGTCTCGGTAATTTGCCCTTCATTTTAAGGAAAATAAAGTTTTTCAAGCATCTCAATGTCTTATGATGTTAAGTCCCTGAGCTACGTATCGAGCAACGATACAATTTTGCAGTTACATTCAGTGACATGCAGGGTGATTCCGTGTTGACGACGTAAACTTACAAGAATGATGGAGAAGTGTAAATGTATCAATTTTAGACAAGAGACACTGGTCCGGAAACGATCGAGTCGAAAGTTATACGCGAAAATCGTTTTGGTACATGTGACAGCGGACTTATCCTGCTGAAAGCTCCTTGCTTTCCATATTTTGAGAGGAGGTAGTATGCACCAAAACAAAACAAAAAATTGCTTAGTAAACATGGGCTCTAAAAAGCATACCTTAAGACCTATGAGCACTTCTTCAGTAGAACAGATGTGTTTCACAGTAGCGAAGACGAACAAGGGCTCATAGCTTTTTTCCTCTCTTTGGTCCATACTATCACCTTCACAGTATCTAAGATGAAAAAGTGCTCATATCACTTAAGGTATGCATTTTAGAGGCCATGTTTATTAGACTTTTTCTTCGAATGATCGATCCCATCATATGCCTAAATATTGACGATTCGTCCTGGTACACCCTATATATGAAAGGACTTACGCTTAAATTGTCATATATTGTATACTAATGAGAACCAGTACCATGATATTTCAAGCTCCTCCGTGGCGATGAAAGGCAAAAGCAATTTTGGGCTTCCAGCAGCTATAGAATTAATTTTAACACAATATTTCCAGAAATGGCGCATTCCTCAGTAGGCGTCTAGAGTCCAACCCGCCTGCGAAGCCACATCGACCGACCGACCGACCGATGTGATGGTTTCCATACCGCTTAGTGTTGCAGAGCCCTGTCGATTCAGTTTTGCTCCTCTTCAGTTATTTAGAAATCGAACTGGTGGTTTGGAATCGTGCTTCGTAATATGGTTCGAGGATTTGGAGGGATGTTGCTTTTTTTTTTGGTCATCAGTCTACTGACTGATTTGATGCGGCCCGCCACGAATTCCTTTCCTGTGCTAACCTCTTCATCTCAGAGTAGCACTTGCAACCTACGTCCTCAATTATTTGCTTGACGTATTCCAATCTCTGTCTTCCTCTACAGTTTTTGCCCTCTACAGCTCCCTCTAGTACCATGGAAGTCATTCCCTCATGTCTTAGCAGATGTCCTAACATCCTGTCCCTTCTCCTTATCAGTGTTTTCCACATATTCCTTTCCTCTCCGATTCTGCATAGAACCTCCTCATTCCTTACCTTATCAGTCCACCTAATTTTCAACATTCGTCTATAGCACCACATCTCAAATGCTTCAATTCTCTTCTGTTCCGGTTTTCCCACAGTCCATACAATGCTGTACTCCAGACGTACATCCTCAGAAATTTCTTCCTCAAATTAAAGCCGGTATTTGATATTAGTAGACTTCTCTTGGCCAGAAATGCCTTTTTTGCCATAGCGAGTCTGCTTTTGATGTCCTCCTTGCTCCGTCCGTCATTGGTTATTTTACTGCCTAGGTAGCAGGATTCCTTAACTTCATTGACTTCGAGACCATCAATCCTGATGTTAAATTTCTCGCTGTTCTCATTTCTACTACTTCTCATTACCTTCGTCTTTCTCCGATTTACTCTCAAACCATACTGTGTACTCATTAGACTTCGTTCCGTTCAGTAGATCATTTAATCCTTTTCACTTTCACTCAGGATAGCAGTGTCATCAGCGAATCGTATCTTTGATATCCTTTCACCTTGTATTTTAATTCCACTCCTGAACCTTTCTTTTATTTCCATCATTGCTTCCTCGATGTACAGATTGAAGAGTAGGAGCGAAAGGCTACAGCCTTGTCTTACACCTTTCTTAATACGAGCACTTCGTTCTTGATCGTTCACTCCTATTATTCCCTCTTGGTTGTTGTACATATTGTATATGACCCGTCTCTCTCTATAGCTTACCCCTACTTTTTTCAGAATCTCGAACAGCTTGCACCATTTTATATTGTCGAACGCTTTTTCCAGGTCGACAAATCCTATGAAAGTGTCTTGATTTTTCTTTAGCCTTGCTTCCATTATTAGCCGTAACGTCAGAATTGCCTCTCTCGTCCCTTTACTTTTCCTAAAGCCAAACTGATCGTCACCTAACGCATTCTCAATTTTCTTTTCCATTCTTCTGTATATTATTCTTGTAAGCAGCTTCGATGCATGAGCTGTTAAGCTGATTGTGCGATAATTCTCGCACTTGTCAGCTCTTGCCGTCTTCGGAATTGTGTGGATGATGCTTTTCTGAAAGTCAGATGGTATGTCGCCAGACTCATATATTCTACACACCAACGTTAATAGTCGTTTTGTTGCCACTTCCCCCAGTGATTTTAGAAATTCTGATGGAGTGTTATCTATCCCTTCTGCCTTATTTGACCATAAGTCCTCCAAAGCTCTTTTAAATTCCGATTCTAATACTGGATCCCCTATCTCTTCTAAATCGACTCCTGTTTATCCTTCTATCACATCAGACAAATCTTCACCCTCATAGAGGCTTTTAATGTATTCTTTCCACCTATCTGCTCTCTCCTCTGCATTTGACAGTGGAATTCCCGTTGCACTCTTAATGTTACGACCGTTGCTTTTAATGTCACCAAAGGTTGTTTTGACTTTCCTGTATGCTGAGTCTGTCCTTCCGACAATCATATCTTTTTCGATGTCTTCACATTTTTCCTGCAGCCATTTCGCCTTAGCTTCCCTGCACTTCCTATTTATTTCATTCCTCAGCGACTTGTATTTCTGTATTCCTGTTTTTCCCGGAACATGTTTGTACTTCCTCCTTTCATCAATCAACTGAAGTATTCCTTCTGTTACCCATGGTTTCTTCGCAGCTACCTTCTTTGTACCTATGTTTTCCTTCCCAACTTCTGTGATGGCCTTTCTTAGAGATGTCCATTCCTCTTCAACTGTACTGCCTACTGCGCCATTCCTTATTGCTGTATCTATAGCGTTAGAGAACTTCAAACGTATTTCGTCATTCCTTAGTACTTCCGTATCCCACTTCTTTGCGTATTGATTCTTCCTGACTAATGTCTTGAACTTCAGCCTACTCTTCATCACTACTATATTGTGATCTGAGTCTATATCTGCTCCTGGGTACGCCTTACAGTCCAGTATCTGATTTCGGAATCTCTGTCTGACCATGATGTAATCTAATTGAAATCTTC
Organism: Schistocerca serialis cubense; assembly: GCF_023864345.2. NCBI lineage: Eukaryota > Metazoa > Arthropoda > Insecta > Orthoptera > Acrididae > Schistocerca > Schistocerca serialis. The sequence continues at coordinate 596,156,319 of NC_064639.1, forward strand.
CCGTATCTCCCGGCCTTTTCCAAGTATACCTCCTCCTCTTGTGATTCTTGAACAGGGTATTCACTATTACTAGCTGAAACTTGTTACAGAACTCAATTAGTCTTTCTCCTCTTTCATTCCTTGTCCCAAGCCCATATTCTCCTGTAACCTTTTCTTCTACTCCTTCCCCTACAACTGCATTCCAGTCGCCCATGACTATTAGATTTTCGTCCCCCTTTACATACTGCATTACCCTTTCAATATCCTCATACACTTTCTCTATCTGTTCATCTTCAGCTTGCGACGTCGGCATGTATACCTGAACTATCGTTGTCGGCGTTGGTATGCTGTCGATTCTGATTAGAACAACCCGGTCACTGAACTGTTCACAGTAACACACCCTCTGCCCTACCTTCCTATTTATAACGAATCCTACACCTGTTATACCATTTTCTGCTGCTGCTGGTATTACCCGATACTCATCTGACCAGAAATCCTTTTCTTCCTTCCACTTCACTTTACTGACCCCTACTATATCTAGATTGAGCCTTTGGATTTCCCTTTTCAGATTTTCTAGTTTCCCTACCACGTTCAAGCTTCTGACATTCCGCGCCCCGACTCGTAGAACGTTATCCTTTCGTAGATTATTCAATCTTTTTCTCATGGTAACCTCCCCCTTGGCAGTCCCCTCCCGGAGATCCGAATGGGGGACTATTCCTGAATCTTTTGCCAATGGAGAGATCATCATGACACGTCTTCAATTACAGGCCACATGTCCTGTGGATACACGTTACGTGTCTTTAATGCAGTGGTTTCCATTGCCTACTGCATCCTCATGTCGTTGATCATTGCTGATTCTTCCGCCTTTAGGGGCAATTTCCCACTCCTAGGACAAGAGAGTGCCCTGAACTTCTATCCGCTCCTCCGCCCTCTTGTTGCTTATGGCTCTGATAAGTGCGTGGAGATAAGTGAGGTGACGAGGTTTCGGCCTCGTTTTATGCCACGCTCGAATCCCGACTCCGAAAGCGGATTCCCCGTTCGTTTTCAGCAACTGAGATGGCGGCGATTTCTTAAGTATCTACTTAAAGTGAAATTGCCACCTACATTTATACAGGATGACAATGAATAGTGAAGAAAAACTGAGAGAGACTTTCCACGAAATGGTAATGAATAACCCGACCGGATATCCTAGCGCGTTCAAGTACCCGCCTCCGGGTCGGGGAGGCATTCCGCGATTAGGATCTATGGCCAGTGAGATCACTAAATTTACTGATACAGTTGGTTTCACGTTTCGATTATTGTGATAAACACAAGTTTGGTACCTAAACTAAAAACTTTCCTGCGTTTCGTATTACAATTTAAATGATGAAACGCAATTCTTGAGGAACGTTTATGATGATGTAATTGTTAACAAGGTCAAGGTTTACCCTGGTATATGTACGGAATATATTTACATATTGAAAGAATAACAAATGATACATTCGACCAAGAGAAATCCTTTGAGCAATAAGGTAGTGGACTGATGGAGAAACCTAGAACTGCTTTCAATAATATCTACATCTACATATACATTTATACTCCGCAAACCACCCAACGGTGTGGGGCGGCGGGCGCTTTACTTGCCACTGTCATTACCTCCCTTTCCTGTTCCAGTCACGTATGGTTTGCGGCAAGAACGACTGCCGGAAAGCCTCCATGCCCGCTCGAATCTCTCTAATTTTACATTCGTGATTTCCTCGGGAGGTGTAAGTAGGGGGAAGAAATATATTCTGGATGAGAATCCAGAAACGCACCCTCTCGAAACCTGAACAGCAAGCTACACCGCGATGCAGAGCGCCTCTCTTGCAGAGTCTGCCACTTGACTTTGCTAAACATCTTCGTAACGCTATCACGCTTACCAAATAACCCTGTGACGAAACACGCCGCTCTTCTTTGGATCTTCTCTATCTCCTCTGTCAACCCGACCCGGTACGGACCCCACACTGATGAGCAATACTCATACTACTACAGGGTTTGTTCTTTATGAGCACTGTTCGCTTGTCTGAAATCTCTCTGAGTGGAAAAATTAATTGACGACACCTGTTGGTCTCTACTGACTTACATCTTAATCAAAGACTGTTCTATAGAGGTTTTGTTACTCCTCTTTCGACCACGTCGTAAGGGCTGACACAGTGGGTAGTTTGTCTGAAAACTACGTGTTACGTATACACGGGTGCAGTCTATAGTAGTCATCCTAGGCGAATCGCCTAATTTCAGGGCTCCGAATTAGGACTCTACGGTTCCACTAGTGGCCGAAAACGAAACCTATGTCAACGAAAACTCTCTAACGGATATTCTCATTATGCTGTCCACTGAAAGGGGTGGTAGAATTATCACATTTGAGTTTATTGCGCCGAAAATGACCATTAACTTCAAATTTTAATGAAAAATATAAAATAACAAAAATAAAGTACAAAAAAACTAGTTAAAAAGTTGGAGAACATTTTATTTTATTTTTCTTTGACTTAGGCAAACCAGACAGTGTAGAAAACTGATGTAACTTGATATCAAATTCAGGCATTTTCAATACAGGAAAGAATATGTATAATATATGTGGCAGTTAGTAATGAGATATAAGGTTCTTATGGCTTGTCTTCATAATGAAGTGTAATTTGTGTTTGGAAATATAATGATTTGAGCGAATATAGCTCACTTGGTAGACCAAAGGACTAGCTCGTCAGTTCTGCCTGTGTCTGACCATGGATATGATATTCTTGTCTAAATTTGTTCAATCCTACGTCTAAAAGTTACGTAAAAATCAACTACAGAAGTGAAATTGTAAAAGAATCATACAGAAATATTTATGACCACTATGTATGATTACCTTTCGTTTCATTACATCAGTCTTCTGACTAATTTGACGCGGCTCTCCACGACTTCCTGTCTTGTGACATGCGCTTCATCTCAAAGCACCAGTTGCACCCAACGTCCTCATTTATTTGTCGGATATATTCACATCTCTGTCTTCTCTATAGTTTATCCCTTTACTACTAGCCCTCGCCTTTTTACCTATTTGATCCTCTGCTGCCTTCACTATTTCATTCCTCAAAGCTACCCATTCTTCTTCTACTGTATTTCTTTCCCCCATTCCTGTCAATTGTTCCCTTATGCTCTCCCTGAAACTCTGTACAACCTCTGGTTCTTTCAGTTTATCCAGGTCCCATCTCCTTAATTGCCCACCTTTTTGCAGTTTCTTCAATTTTAATCTACAGTTCATAACCAATAGATTGTGGTCAGAGTACACATCTGCCCCTGGCAATGTCTTACAATTTAAAACCTGGTTCCTAAATCTCTGTCTTACCATTATATAATCTATCTGATACCTTTTAGTATCTCCAGGTTTCTTCCATGTATACAACCTTCTTTTATGATTCTTGAACCAAGTGTTAGCTATGATTAAGTTATGCTCTGCGCAAAATTCTACCAGGCGGCTTCCTCTTTCATTTCTTAGCCCCAATCCATATTCACCCACTATGTTTCCTTCTCTCCCTTTTCCTACTCTCGAATTCCAGTCACCCACGACTATTAAATTTTCGTCTCTCTTCACTACCTGAATAATTTGTTTTATCTCATCATACATTTCATCAATTTCTTCGTCATCTGCAGAGCTAGTTGGCTTATAAACTTGTACTACTGTAGTAGGCGTGGGCTTCGTGTCTATCTTGGCCACAAGTAGAACCTCCTCATTTTCTATCTGCTGCGAAATTTTACATATGACATTAGTAGATGACAGACGGGTAGAATGATACACAAACATTGCACATAAAAATAAAAGAAGACGCAATTTTATAGCGTGAAAACTATAAATAACGTAGGCTCTGTATAGCTCATTCTTCCGAGTTACATACAACACCAGCAGCTCTTTTATATCGAATGGCGTTTGTAATTACCACCAATTATTTTTACGTTGAATTAATCTATCTTCAGTGTCGTAAACGCCATACTGTGACAGAAGAAATCAAGCCATCTTTCGCAATCGGTAGTCACTTGTTTACTTCTGCGAGCGTCAATGGCAGGAAGGACTTAACAGCAGTATATTGCACAACTAAACAGCTGCTTTCCGTCTCGTCAGTTTTCTCGTAACCTTGGACTCCAGGACTCCGGCATTATGGGCCGCAGTGAACAACATGCACTTGATTTTTCTCACATAAAACACACTCTAACAGTTCCCGGGAGCGCTTGCATACAAAATGCATAACAAGTTTTACGACAGGGGCGGGGCAATTTTTTTAATGGAAAAAATGAGAGCTCGCACTGGATTCGTTACTCCAACCAATAAAAAATCACATGGCGCAACATTAGTTGTCACTAAACCACATTTTCGTACGTTACTTAAATGTCAAATACTCATTCCATGTATCTGATGAAATGGAAGTGACTATGAACGAGGATCAAATATGGAGGAATACTCGGGTTTAATCCAAAGACCATTAAAGGCGAAACAATGTATTGGATTGGGCTATGACAGTCTAGCAATTTGTCTATGATCGTAAGAAACCAAGCTACAACCCGCTTCACACAGTTCTGGGGAAGCAGGGACACCCTAAACCTGACGGGTAACTTGAAACCACTTAGCTCGAAAATGAGTACATTGCTGTAACCACTGCATTACCGCACTAAGTTGCAACAACGGCATTTTGTTGAAAGAGCAAGCGTGTCAAGGACTTACAGTATGTCAGAAGCATCATGAAAAATTGTACAACTGTATGACAACATACATGACTTTTTCAAAGAAATTATCAGCAAAGCGCAATAGTAGATAAAAACCACCCTTCAGGCGTCGTTGAACACTGGAAAATCGCTGAGGTAATATAGTATAAGCAACGACAAGGCAGACGAACATTTCGGACAGCTAATATCTGTAATCGCGATTCGTCATGAGCTGTACTTACCGGACGTCCTCCAGCAAGTGGCAAACTACAACAAACGTTTCACTACAAAGAATGCTTTGGCACGACGTAAATGCTCCTGGAACCGTTCAACTGTGAGCATTGAATACTGGGAGAGTGCAACGACTTTTTCTTCTTTTGAGTTACAGTTAGTTGGATTTATGTGTAACTGGCCTCTAGTCATTTCATGGCATTCAATGGGTCCCTGTGTTGCTCTCTATGGACACGCCACAGCAGGGGTTTTGCGTGGAAATCTTAGGTGCGCGAGTGTGTCCTACGGTAGAGATGTTGTTGCCAAACAACTAAACCCTTTTCCAACATGAGAGTGTGTTCAGACACATTTGTGGAGCAACTTCAACGATTTCCCTGAGCTGTGGCGCCCAATAATCCGACTAGTACATTATCAAGCATCTTCAGTCCTTTGAACAGAGAATCCAAAAATGTTTTCTTCCTATTAGGAAACTTAGGTAGTGATATTCTCTCCCCCTCTGATATATCTGCTGTAGAGCGAAGCTTAGCTTTACTAGAGATTAAAGTTGACCCAGTGCTTCCAACACACACAAATTTTTAATTAGTCAGATTGCCGAATATGTTCACGTTACTATATATGCTTAAAATTGATGGCGAACGCCAGTGATACAGATACGACGAATCCATAAAAAAGACGAACTGCCAAAGCTACTGTTGTTCCGCAGACTAATTTTCCAGCCGCTACCCATGGCCACTGAGGGCATCACCGAAAATAACAGTAGTTGGTTCTAGCCACGATCTCACAGAAGATCAGAATAGATTCATATCGAGCGGTCTGGCACAACAAACCACACAGATTTAAAAGATTGTCCATTCAACTAAATACCTAGTGACTACAATTACGAACAACTTAAATTGGAACCATCACATGGAACTTGTTGTGAAGATGGCTAACCAAAGATTATGCTTCATAAGCAGAACAGAAAGTGTAACAAATCCACCAAAGATGCTGGAGTGTTGATGCGCGGTGTGGGATTAGTGGAGGAACCAGAACAGCTCAAAGAAGAGCAGCTGATTTTGTACAATCGAGAAATAGGGGGGAGAGGGTGACAGGTATGATAAACGAGCTGGAATGGCCATCATTGCGAGATCTTTTCACGAACTTGAAATGACTAACTTTCTGCTCTGCACGCCAATTTCTTGACTCACACCTACACAAGGAGAAACTACCATCGTCACTAAATATGATAAATCAAAGCTTGCACGGAAAGATTTAGGTGTTATTTTGTCCCGTGTGCTATACTAGAGGGGGGCGGTAGAGATGGTCTGAAAGTTGTTCTGCGCACCCTCTACCAAACAGTTAAATGTGAACTAAAGAGTCATCATGTATGTATACGTAGATTTAAGTTAAACCCTCAGTCATAGATTATGAATATTGACTGTCATTTTGTCTTTAGTCAGCTGTTATTCAGATAACATAACCTCATCGTGTTAAAAACTTGATAACGTCTCATATTTCGATAGCTAATGCCTTTTACATAAAATGCTCTAAATTTGTTAATGACATGTCCTAGGTGGTAAAATGCTTCTCTGGCGTTAACTTAATTGTGCAACAGAAGTCCTATTACGCTACACATCGTTAGAAGATGAACTCACTCATCTTTAGCGTTTAGGTCTCGGAATCATAAGCTTCGCCAGGGAAATGGGAATGTGGGCAATGGGAAAGGGTGGTCTACTCTGGGTTCCTTAACGTGTAGTACTGAGGGAAGCAGGGAAAGAGATAGGGAAAGAGGTGGTCGCCTTCAACATCCTCCCTTCTAAGTACCGTCGCCTAAAAGAATTGCTCGATTCTGCGTTATAGCCGCAAATATGTCTTCTTTACCTGTGTTAAAATTGTTTCTTACTGTACGTGTCATTTATTCGCTAACGTCTGTGAAGACTGTGAGTGTAGTGACTCCATTTATCTCACCCATGATCACCCGAACAATCTCACTAGCTAGCTTCATGGAAGAATGCGTTAAAATTGTTCAGATGTGCTAAAAATGTTAAGTAAATATAAGTAAGGAGGAAAACTAAAATAGATGCACAGGAATAGGTGGCTGGCCAAAAAACGTGGACGACTCAGCCACCCTGATACCACAAAACTTCGCCCTAAAAGTTTGGGAAGCAAGTCGGACAATTCACAATAATTTAAAAGTACGTACCACATTCGTTTGACTCTCAGTTAAAACGGAGGGCCAGTCTGTCGACAAATGAGCAGCCGCCCTTTGGTCCGGAAATAAAACACAGTCTAGTAAAATGTGGCGAACTGTGATCCTTATGCCAAAAGCGCCACACATTGCAGGATCCCATCGCAGGAGCAAGAAGCCATGTGTGACACGGCCGTGGCCTATGCGAAGACGGGTAAGCAGGAACACATCCTGCCTGCGCGGCTGGAAGGAGGTACTCCACGATGGCTGGAAGGAGTTACGCCACGGCCGTATTGTCGGTTTTACTAGACGCAGCTTATTGTCTGTCACTTACAGCACCTCTTCTTAACATCGACACATGGCTGTCAACAGAGAGGCGATAGCATGTAGGGGGATGACACTCTGAAGTACCAGAGGATCACGACCCGCCTCTTTGGCCGATATACCCGCCCTTTTGTTTCACGTAATATCCATGTGCCCTGGTACCCAGCAGCATTTGTAGATGGGGTAGGGCATCCTGGATATAACTGAAATGAACACTATACCAATTATTAGGTACATTATAGCACACAAACGATTAGGACCACAGAACAGTAGATGGGGCTGAGGATTCAATATGATGTGAAGACTCCACGTACTGCAGTCGGACGTCCTTGGACGTCTTGTAATCGGACTCTGGATGTATTTCACGGGAATCCGTATGGTTTGTATGCGAATACACAAAGCATCAACAGTGATTTCCGTAGGACCATGATGAACAAGCTGGTGACCAATCACATGTCAATTACTATAAACGGGTGACATTTCAAGCGAATATTCAAGGCATAATCCTCATCCCCTTTAGCAAGCGAATGGAAAAACTCGTAGAAGCCGACCTCGGGGAAGATCAGCTTGGATTCCGTAGAAATGCTGGAACACGCGAGGCAATACTGACCCTACGACTCATTTTAGAAGATACGTTAAGGAAAGGCAAACCTACGTTTCTAGCATTTGTAGACTTAGAGAAAGCTTTTGACAATGTTTACTGGAATACTCTCAAATTCTGAAGGTGGCAGGTGTAAAATACAGGGAGCGAAAGGCTATTTACAATTTGTACAGAAACAAGATGGCAGTTATAAGAGTCGAGGGGCATGAAAGGGAAGCGCAGTGGTTGAGAGGGGAGTGAGACAGGGTTTAAGCCTGTCCCCGATGTTATTCAATCTGTATAGAAGACTAGAAGAAGGGATCGGTTGGTAGGAACGTTCTGTGGCATCAAGGGATCACCAATTTAGTATTGGAGGGATGCGTGGAGAGGAAAAATCGTAGAGGGAGACCAAGAGATGTATACACTAAGCTGATTCAGAAGGATGTAGATTGCAGTAATTATTCGGAGATGAAGAGGCTTGCACAGGATAGAGCAGCATGGAGAGCTGAATCAAACCAGTCTCTGGACTGAAGACCACAACACATTCCTCATCAGACTGTCCTCTGAAATGTGGTGTCTATAGTTTCCCGAAGGAGCTGCGGAATATACAGTTCCAAAATCATTTCGATTAGCTATTGCTGTTCACGTTGAATTCAAAACTGGAAGTCATAGAACTGGGAATACAAACCACTGCTTCCCAGTACATTTATTCCTTGATGTAATTTCTCATAAATAATATATCTCCTCTTCAGACACAAGGACACTGAATGTAATTAGTACTTCAGATAAGAATGATCTACATTAAGATTTAAAGTGGCTTACATTGGTCCAGAAGGGTGTACCTTGCTCAGCAACACATATTTCAAATAAGTTGCAAAAAGCATAAAAAGTTAAGTTACTAATAAAGTAAAATTTACGAGGAGCCTAAAATTTTTTTATATCTAACTCCTACTTCATTGATTTCTTAGTAGAAGCAATTTATGGACAATAATCGAATAACAGGAATGTAAGGCAAAATCTGATTTCTACACATCTTCACAGCAGAATTTCTATTGCAATTTTGTCATATGATGACATGGTTGGAGACTGTGGCTGTTACTTGAAGACAAATGTTGATGGTGTTGGGACAGCAACCAGCCACAAATTTACTTTCAGTTCCTTTATTCAAAGGGTACTGTTACCGGTTTAGAATCGTTATGATTCATCTTCAGACGATTTACATGCTTTCCTTACAAGATGTGATGCGTTTTTTACAGATTAATTGTCGTGAAATGTCGGTTTGGAGTGTTTCTTTTCATAACATTCGTCCAACAGATGCGAATACATTCCCACTGCATTATCGTTACACACGTAAATTTTTCTCACTGAACGCTTTAGATTTGTCACAGAAAAGATTTCTACCACACACCACATGTTTTGATACATACAAAGTGCTTACAAACATGTGGTGCGTGGTAGAAATCTTTTCTGTGACAAATCTAAAGTGTTCAGTGAGAAAAATTTACGTGTGCAACGATAAGAATGCAGTGGAAATGTATTTACATCTGTTGGACGAATATTAGGAAAACAAACACTCCAAACCGACATTTCACGGCAGTTAATCTGTAAAAAACGCACTACATGTTGTAAGGAAAGCATGTAAACCGTCTGAAGATGAATCATAACGATTCGAAACCGGTAACGGTACCCTTTGAATAAAGGAACTGAAAGTAAACTTGTGGCTGGTTGCTGTCCCAACACCATCAGAATTTCTATTTGTGAAGGTAGCATTGTACGCAACTTCCCTTTCGAGATGCATGGCTAAAATAACCTGAGAATGATCTTATGAACTTCAGTGTTTATGTCTGACAAGTATCGCAATATTTTTTTAAAAATGAAAATGTGCGTCAAATTTTATATCTATCCACATCGTTGAGGACCGTTTCACATATAATTTGTGGAAGGAACATTAGCGTAAGTTGTATATTTTTGCTTTTAAGAAATGTTGCACATCTTAGAGGATCTGCTCATTACCGATTTATAGTACGAAAAGTGTATATACCTTACACCTTGCTCTATCTATTACTCACAATACGTAGAAGTTGGTATCCAAGATGCATTCAATGGCACCCCAAAGCATGTACAGTTGTGGTTGTCAACTATGACTTTTATCAATGCTGATTACCGAATCGCTGTGACCACCGAAGTAGCTAACACGAACGTCGTCATTGCTGCCGCACAGGTTTTAAGTGAACCTGTCTAAAAACGCTACGTTCTGCCACTAAGCACTGCAGTCTTCACGTGCCCATTGGACTCTAAGGTGTTTTTGGTATCCGAACAGCAGTAAGTGCAACAGGATAATAGCCGCAATGCAGACGGCAGAAGAATGCGATGCAGACAGATGCACACCTTTCGCACTGCTCCGACGTTAAACCAGCACCGTGAAATTTGCACCGTCCGTTACAGCTATGCAATGAAATGTGTCACAGTTCGTGGTGCAGTGCTCACATGTCCTTGTTTGCGAAACTCGCCTATCCTCTGGTTTCATTCGTCAATCAACCAACGTAGCTGCATGTCTTGTACTAGCCGAAATTTCGCAGTATGACCGGACAGCCTCACAGAGACTGATCATTCTGACCCGTTCGAACTCATTCACATGCCGGTATTGTGACCGTTGCGCGTCCATGTGTCCACTGCGCTTGAAAGTTCTTCACTGTCTTCGTTTGGCGTGACGCTGGCCGTTGTGGTAGCAAGAGACCGCTGCTGGATCCCCGAACGTCTTAATCATTTACGGATGGTTTACAGCTCTACACATCCACTGAGTTTGCATTCATTTGGGAAATAATTGCTATTATCAATTTTTGGAACAATAAATAAACGTTAGATACCATGAAGGTGTCAAACTCCAGATCATTCTTATCAGAAATGACAGACAAAACAATTGTTTTCAAGTCATTATCACATTGATTAAATTCTCTCTAGACGAGTAGGATGATTTATATTCTCTAGAGAAAAAGACTATATTGTGTATTTTAACTCCGTACCATAAGCAAAACCTTTTTTCTTTAAGTGCAACATACCATCCATAGTACGTACTACAGTCGCTTTGATTCTCACAATCAGGATGTTTATTGAAAGCTATCCATCGTCTGACGGTATGGGTCCTTCATAATGGTCGCCTTAGTCTACAAAAAAAATGCGAAGCTTATGCTCAAACTTAAAAGGAGATGTAATGATTTTTCCTAAATCTAGTGATATGTTTGTCCTGTGGCGAAGATGATAGGCATGACAGTCATCGAATGTATTTAAACATTGCCACTTTTCTGCAAACCGGACATTTCATCAGCAGTGTACACCGGGAATATCTACATTCATAAGTAAAAGATAATACTACGCATGATGTCTTTCATAGAGAAATAACTATTTGTCGCAATTGTTCGCCCGGAAAAGAACAAAAACCAACTTTGAAGTTAAAATAATACTCCACTGAAGAGTCGTATGGCCTCATTATGAGCATAATAAGGTGCCATGACATTGACACATCAGATAAACAGAAAGGGATATGACTGTCGTTCAAAAGAAAAATAAATGAAAAGCTAAAATGGCTCTCGGCGTTAGAGAGAGGGATGATTTTACATGTTAAAGCGCGGAAGAGTTCAATGGAATACCAAGAAAATGCAGTGCGATGGAAGAGTACCTGATCTGGTGAGTAACATGAAAGAGATAGGTCCTCAGAGAAAGACTTACGTAAAAATTCGAGGTAGTGGAAGAGGCCGGACGTATTACGCTTGTAAGCGGTAAAGGGTCCGCACAGAAGAAGTCGCTTTGGTTCAGAAGGTAGTGTTGAATGGATGGTTCTCAAGGACTTCCGGAGGGTGACGGCTCAGAGGACGCAATGAATTCCAGGAAAACTGGAATACGTGAGGACGTGGATTCCAGATGCTTGCCGTTCAGTCTTGCGTACTACCGGCGCAAAGCTTAACTTCTGAAGAAGAGGAAACATTTGAAACTATCAGATCGACATAAAGTATTTCGTGCATAAATTGGATGATTAATTTGGAATTGTGATGAGCAACGAACCGGTAACTTCCATTTAAAGACATACGTTAAACACCGTTTCATCGTGCAATACTGTTTTTGATGTTCTGAGAACTATCTTTATGAGACATGTTACTATGTTTTCTTTTTTGGTTTTGGTTTTAAAAATGGAGAGCCCATACGAAACACAAGCTTTTTTTCCTAGCTCAAGAGAGTTACATATAATTACATGTAGTCTTTGTAACCTACTAAATGGTCACCGGTTTATTGCAATGCTAGAAAATTTTTCATTACATTCAATGACGCATTTACTTATGTGTATTCTTTCTGCTTTTAGAGATTTAGCTGAACTGTCTAACGTAGAATACATAAATTCTACTAGCAGTGAAAATGCGCACGTGACCAGAAATTATTGAAACAATTGTAACTATTGTGTGTGTGGTGTCTGTTCTGTTGAAAATGTTCGATAGAACAGACACCAATTTCTGATATAGCGGCCGTATATATATGAGAAACGCATACCTCAGTCGCAACTGAGCGCTGGATCAAATTCACTGGCGACAAGTGAAAATTGGTGCCGGACCGGGTATCGAACCCGTATTTCCCACTTTATGCGAGTGGTCGCCTTAGCCGTTTCTGCTATCCCGACACACCTCGCATCCAAGCCAAATTTTCAAGTTGCCGCGCACTACACGTGTAGCGTCCACCGTTCATTGCTAGCAGCTTTATGTGATTCCCACAAGAGTTCGAACATAGTGAGCATCCGCACTGAAGTTGTCATTACCAGCAAGGAGCATATATATCCCCCATTTGGATCTCCTGGAGGGGACTGCCAAGCGGGAGGTGACCATGAGAAAAAGAATAAGTAACCAACAAAAGAATAACTTTCTACGAGTCGGGGAGTGAAATGTCAGAAGGTTGAAGGTGGTAGGGAAGATAGAAAATCTGAAAAAGGGAAATGCAAAAGCTCAGTCTAGATATAATGGGAGTCAGCGAAGTGAAATGGAAAGAGGACAAGGATTTCCGGTCAGATGAGTATAGGATAACATCAACAACAGCAGAAAATGGTATAACGGGAGTAGGATGCATTATGAATAGAACAGTAGCGCACAGTGTGTGTTACTGAGAACAGTTCAGTAACAGGGTTGTCCTTATCAGAATCGACAGCAAACCAACAATGGCAACGTTACATGCCGACGTCGCAAGCTGAAGATAAAGAGAGAGAGAAAGTGTGTGAAGATATGCAGTATGTAAAGGGAGATGAAAATCTAATATCTGTGGACGCGGTTGTAGGGGAAGGAGTAGAAAAAAACGTTACAGGGGGATATGGGCTTAGTAATAGAAATGAGAGACGAGAAAGACTAACTCAGTTCTGCACTAAATTTCAGCTAGTAACAGCGAATTCTCTGTTCAAGAATGACAGGAGGAGTAGGTATACTTGAAAAAGGCCGTGACATACGGGAAGATTTCAGTTAGATTACATCATGATCAGACAGAGATTCCGGAATCAGATACTGGATTGTAAGACGTACCCAGATATAGACAAAGATCACAATATAGTAGTGATGAAGAGTCAGCTAAGATATAAGAGACTAGTCAGGAAGAATCAATGCGCAAAGGAATAGGTTACGGAACTACTAAGGAATGAAGAGGTACACTTCAAAAATGGTTAAAATGGCTCTGAGCACTATGGGACTCAACTGCTGAGGTCATAAGTCCCCTAGAACTTAGAACTACTTAAACCTAACTAACCTAAGGACATCACACACATCCATGCCCAAGGCAGGATTCGAACCTGCGACCGTAGCGGTCGCGCGGTTCCAGACTGTAGCGCCTAGAACCGCTCGGCCGCTTCAAATTCTCTGAGGCTATAGATACTGCTATAAGGAATAGTTTGTAACACCATAGCTTAAACACTACATACTTTTTGTTGATTAGTGTACGATTAATTCGATACTGTAATGAAGTGTAATCTCTGTAATATGCACAATATGAGCAAATGATCTTTTGTCTTCCTCATATAATCTCTTTGGTTATCTTTAAAATTAAATAATCTTATTTAAATAATTTTGTTTAGAACTACCTACATGTGCAAATGATATGTTTTGTTTAAAATGATTGTTTGCTGTTATGTAAACTGCTGACCTTCACTTAGGATTCTTAGTTATTTTGTATGTAAAAAGATAGTGTGGTTCCCCTCGGGAACGGAACTTAGTAGCGCGCGCAAATTGTGGTTGGCCTAGGTAGAAAGGTGGAACAAGGGTCAGTCGGGGACGAGCTACCAAACTGTCAACTGCTTATGTAAAAGTTGTGTATTGTGTTGGTTCTGAGAGAGGCTTTTCCTGGCGCTTTTCAATGCCTCGGATGGATGGATAAAGAGCTGGAGCTATTCTGAAATTGGTATCTATCATCGCCACCAAGAAATGACAGAGTCCAGCAATTTTACCTGAAAATCCACCTACTAACCTGCAATCGCCACCACATTGCGCAATCACTGTAACGGAAGACTATAATAATGTACAGTGAAGGGTCAGCTTATTGGATGTGTTAGTGTGCTCAAATATAAGGGAACTTATAACTGAATTTATGTATCTACCTTGATTTTTTCCTTATCATAACACCTCTCAGGTTCCTCTCCGTTTGAACTAAAGTGATTACCGAGTGCCCTTACTGAAAGAACATTAAAGCCCAGTGTTTTTCTAATTAATGCCTTTTAAACATAGTAAATAGAAAGTTCAAGTTAATGTGGCAAGAGAGTGAGTTAAAGTAAATGATGCTTGCTGAAAATAATTTTCCTATTTAAACTGATTATTAATATGTTGTTGCAAACTTCAAAATTGAAAGTTCTTAAGACTGAGGCTTATAAAGTTTTACTTAGTAAATGATCACATTGCAGCCTGTTGTAAATCGCAGAAGGTGAGTCGGTATTTTACAAATATGTTAATTTCTTGTCTCACTCTAGTGAAAGTGGAAAACTGCAGTTGTGGAAAGTTATATATTCATGCTTGCTAAGCACTTGTTTCTTTTGGGTATTGAAAGTGTATTGATAGTGTAATAGGATCCAAAGTTTATCCTTTATGGTCATGATAAATAACAATTAATAGTAAGACCATTATTTATGAAAGCAATAATTTCTTTACTGCGAAGTAACCTGTTAGTGAATTCCAATTAACTTCATTGTAAATAGAATAGTATTTAGTTGAGAGAGACTTAACCTGTGATCAGTTCATAATTTTGCTGTGAACTACATTTACAATTTTATGTCTGTTAGCAAAATGTGTGAAAAGTAATACTGAACCTATGTCCAATTTGTGATTCTACAGTGAATATTAATAGTAATGTTATAAAGACCATTCAGTTTGAATAAGGCCTGAAAGTAATGTGTATTGTTATCTGTTATATTTATGCAAATAATTTGTTCTACTCTGTCAACTCCAACCTTAACGTGAACATGCTGTGTTCAGGTGCCAGAGTTCACTGCACTCGCATGTGGCAAAGTATAGGTTGTGTTTGTCCGTTTAAAGTTACTCATACTTATTTTCTTGAGCAAGAATGTCAATCATTCTCTTGCCTAATTAGGCTGGCGACAGTTTTCTTCATTCTTTAAACAGTGTAGCTAGGTAAAATATTATTTGTTACTGTTCGAATATTTACGTAATTCTGACTGTCACTTCCGATAAGCCACCTCCGTTAGGTACAACACGGTCAACATAACAAAATTCCTCTCAGAGGGTAACACTGCTCTGTTGCGTTATACCATAATTGCTTTAAGGTTATGGTACTGCAGTAGCACTCCGTAGTGTTATACGTGGCTTTTCCGTGACAGGACTATTTGTTCTGTTGAGGCATAGTACGTAATAAACCGAATTTGGTATTTGATTGCACAAGCTACGTAAATGCGTAATGCTGTTGCAGTGTTATAAGCTCAGTAGGAAGTTCAGTTGAAGACTAATGGGCATCTCTAAAAACAGCAATCACAAAAGTCAGAAAGAAAACCGTTGGTACAAAGAAGGTAACCGTGTAGAAACCATGGGCAACAGAAGAAATACATCACTTGACTGACAAAAGAAGGAAGTACATAAATGTTCAGCAAAATTCAGGAACACAGCAATACAAGTCGCTGAGGAATGAAACAAATAGGAAGTCCAGAGAAGGTAAGGCGAAATGGCTGCATGAAACATGTGAATAAATCGAAAAATAAATGATTGTCGGAAGGACTGACTCAGCATATAGGAAAGCAAGAGTGGTAACATTAAGAGTGCAGTGGAAATTCCACTGTTAAATGCAGAGGAGACAGCGGATAGGTAGAAAGAGTACACTGAAGGTCTCTATAGGAGGGAAGATTCAATGTGGTAGAAGAAGAAACAGGAGTCGATTTAGAATCATAGTGGATTCACTATTAGAATCAGGATTTAAAAGAGCTTTGGAAGACTAATGATTAAATAAGGCAGAAGGGATAGATAACATTAATCAGAATTCCTAAAATGATTGGGGGAAGAGGCTACAAAACGACTGTTCACGTTGGTGTGTGGAATGTGTAAGTCTGGTGATATACCATTGTCTTTCGGAATAAATGTCACCCACACAATTCCGGAGATTGCAAGAGCCGACAAATGCGATAATTACCGCACGAACAGATTAATGGCTCATGCATCCAAGTTGCTGACAACAATACACAGAAGAATGAAAAATAGAATTGAGAATGTGTTAGTCCGCAGCTCGTGGTTGTGCGGTAGCGTTCTCGCTTCCCGCACCCGGGTACCCGGGTTCCCGGGTTCGATTCCCGGCGGGGTCAGGGATTTTCTCTGCCTCGTGATGACTGGGTGTTGTGTGATGTTCTTTGGTTAGTTAGGTTTAAGTAGTTCTAAGTTCTAGGGGACTGATGACCATAGATGTTAAGTCCCATAGTGCTCAGAGCCATTTTTGAGGGTCATCAGTTTGGCTTTAGGAAAGGTAAAGGCAACAGAGAGGCAATTCTAAGATTGCGGTTGATAACGGAAGCAAGACTAAAGAAAAATGAAGACACGTTCATAAGATCTGTCCACCTGGAAAAAGCGTTCGACAACGTCAAATGGTGCAAGGTTTCCGACATCCTGAGGAAAATAGGGGTAAGCTATAAGGAGAGACGGATGATATACAACATGTACAAGAGTCAAGAGGGAATAATAAGGGTGAAAGACCAAAAACGAAGTGCTCGGATTAAAAAGGGGGTAAGACAGGGATGTAGTCTTTTGCCCTACTCTTCAATCTATACATCGAAGAAGCAATAATAAAAAAAAGTTTCAGTAGTGGAATCAAAGTTCAAGGGGAAAGGATATCATCGCTATCTTCAGTGAAAAAGAAGAAGAGTTATATGATCTGCTGAATGGAATGAACAGCCTAGTGAGTACACAATTTTGGCTGTGAGCAAATCGAAGAAAGACGAAAGTAATGAGAGGTAGCAGAAATGCGAACAGCGAGAAACTTAACATATAGGATTGATGGCCACGAAGTAGATGAAGTTAAGGAATTCTACTACCTTGGCAGCAAAATAGCCAATGACGGACAGAGCACGGAGGACATAAAAAGCATATGTGTTGCACTGGAAGAAAGAGCGTTCTTGGCCAAGAAAAGTCTACTAATATCAAACATAGACCTTAATTTAAGGAACAAATCTCTACGCATGTATGTCTGGAGCACAGCATTGTATGGTTGTGAAATATGGACTGTGGGAAAACTGGAACAGAAGAGAATCGAAGCATTTGAGATGTGGTGCTACGGACGAATTTTGAAAATTAGGTGGACTGATAAGGTAAGGAATGAGAAGATTCAGTGCAGAATTTGAGAGGAATCGAATTATGGACTGACAAGGAGAAGGGACAGGATGATAGGACATCTTTTAAGACATTAGGGAATAACTTCCATGGTACTAGAGAGAGCTGTAGAGGGTAAAAACTGTGGAGGAAGACAGAGATTCCAATACATCCAGCAACTAATTGAGGACGT
Source organism: Schistocerca serialis cubense (assembly GCF_023864345.2). Lineage (NCBI taxonomy): Eukaryota > Metazoa > Arthropoda > Insecta > Orthoptera > Acrididae > Schistocerca > Schistocerca serialis. The sequence goes on from NC_064639.1 coordinate 596,174,291, forward strand.
AGGTTGCAAGTGCTACTCTAAGGTGAAGAGGCTGCACAGGAGAGGAATTTGTGGCAGGCCGCATCGAATGTCGGAACACTACTGACTCAAAAAAAAGAAAGAAAAGAAAAGAAAGAGAAAGAAAGTGCGACCTGATGTTAATTTCGGATGGATGGAAGCATGTCCAGATAGTCTAATAGTTAAGGCAACTGCGGCTAGATCAGTATTTCCAGTAAATCAATTGCAACTCGATTAAATACAAAGTAATTTGCAAGAAATGAATACAAATAAGCGCAATGGACAAAAAGTAGTCATGATGAACGAAAATACACAGGGCAGTGGTGTAATCATCTATAAAATTTATTATTTGTTTCGCAAACTGGATTTCGGCCGTTAAACTATCATCAGGTACAAGGATAAATATGTGTGGCAGTAAAATTTTTGCAGAATCAAATATTTTAAGGTATTGCATCTACAGAGTACCTTGGTTTGCAAAGATGACATCTTTGGAAACCGAGATACTCTGTAGATCGTGGAGGTATAAGAAGGGGAATTGTCATGCCACAGACTTGAAGCCTACGTCCACCTTGTTAGTTGCTCCAAACATTAGCTTAAAGTGCAAGTGTTTTGATCAAAAATGCCGACTCGTCATTTGCTGACATATTAAGTCCGATCATGGTCTTAAGTGTAAGGAAATCTAATTACTCTAATTCACTTCAAGGAAGTAGACTTGTTCGAGCTGTATTTTCTTTTATATAGAGCCTATATAAATTGTGGCTGCGCAGTTTACTTTTACTGCGGCGACTTTAATTTTGTCATGTGACTTTAGATTTTCTGTCGTTACATGACGAAACTCTGTCTGTGTGAACGCTGTGAGAAGAAAGATTGGAATCCGACCAAATATAACAAAATATGTTCTCACCATTTTCGGGAAGATGACACAAACCGAACATCAATTTCTTCAGTCCTTGTTAAAGAAAATGCTGGATTACGAATGTAGTCTTTTCACATCACACACTTCTGTTCTTGGTTGTTCGAATCGTGTATGTAAAAGAAAGTTACATTAACGAGGAGAAATGCGTCGTATTACTGGACCAAATATGCACTTAAGATCAGAAAAACGTCTGAAAATGCCTTCATGGCGCTGTGTTATTCACGAAAGCGTGATAGCATTTCCTATTTGAAACAACTGTTCCGTGAAAAAATAAAAACAAGAAGCAGTCGTAAACAATAGTGTGCTAATGTTTTAGGACATGGCGAAAGTAACGTACAGCGTAAATCTGCAGAGCCGTCTCCCCCTATTATACTTCCATGCTATAGATGTCGAAATTTAAAATCTTTGATTCTGCAAAAATTACGCTGCCACACGTATTTATCTTCGTACCTCATGATGGCGTAACAGCCGAAAACCGATTTGTGAAACAAATAGTAAATACCGGGTGATCAAAAAGTGAGTATAAATTCGAAAACTTAATAAACCACGGAATAATATAGATATAGAGGTAAAAATTGACACACATGCTGGGAATGACATGGTGTTTTATTAGAAAAAAAAAACCAAGTTCACAAAATGTCCGACAGATGGCGCTGGACAACAAAACGTCAGTAACTGTTACAGTGACGGGTGAGAGGTACGCCGATATGTTACAGAATCGCATCATCCCCAGTCTGGCTGATAAACACCTGCTGGAACGTACGATGTTTATGCAGGATGGCGCTCCACCCCATATTGCTAGACGCGTGAAAGGTCTCTTGCGCGCGTCGTTTGGTGATGATCGTGTGCTCAGCCGCCACTTTCGTCATGCTTGGCCTCCCAGGTCCCCAGACCTCAGTCCGTGAGATTACTGGCTTTGGGGTTACCTGAAGTCGCAAGCGTATCGTGATCAACCGACATTTCTAGGGATACTGAAAGACAACATCCGACGCCAATGCCTCACCGTAACTCCGGACATGCTTTACAGTGCTGTTCCAACATTATTCCTCGACTACAGCTATTGTTGAGGAATGATGGTGGACATATTGAGCACTTCCTGTAAAGAACATCATCTTTTCTTTGTCTTACTTTGTTATGCTAATTATTGCTATTCTGATCAGATGAAGCGCAATCTGTCGGACATTTTTGAACTTTTATATTTTTTGGTTCTAATAAAACCCCATGTCATTGCAAGCATGTGAATCAATTTGTACCTCTCTATCTACATTATTCCGTGATTTATTCAGTTTTCAAATTTATACTGACTTTTTGATCACCCGGTATTATAGAATGTTACAGAAGCGTCGTGTGTGTTTTCAATCATAATGTATAAAATATTCTACGAAGCACTGACGGATCAGTTAGTCAGTGCAAAAAATTAATCACCCCCACGTCAATAACGTGTAATAGTAACTCCAGATAATGACCTCAATTCGGCAAGAAAGAGAGTGCACAAGTTTCTTCAGGTAAGATATATCCAGTTCAAGAGAGCCATTGATGATTATAACTCGTAGAACTAACAGATTGCAACATGTTGATTGTTACGTTTCACTCGCTGTTGCAAATGCACCCAGACATTTTTTACGGATTTAAAATCAAAGATTTAACGGACCAGCCGAGGTGCGATAGGGTATCCGAGTGCTTGTCAAACCAGGAACGTATGCTTGCAGCCTCGTGAACGCGGCTGTCATGATCTTGGAAGACGAGTGTGTCCTCAGAGTAGTCACCGTGAAGATATATACAAGAAAGGCCAACACTTGATCAACGAGAGTGTTGAAATAAGTATTCTGGTTGTGGTCACGGCAGACTAAATGAGTTGGTCGAAGTTGTGGTACGAAAACACATCTAAAACTTCACAGACCCACCTCCGGCCTAACTACAAACTCGACACACTGTGGTTTAGGCGCCTCACTCTGACATCTGTGGACTCGACGCATTGCACCGTTTGATAAGAGGCAAACTCGCGGTCCTTCAGTCACACCAAAGCGTGCGGTCAACTAGTGTCTGGTTTCTGTGTTGTTGAGCCCAGTGGAGACGTGCAGCCTTATGTGCCAGTCTTGAGAAATTGCCTCTTACGACATGCCTGACACTGCACGTTGACGTTCGCTCGGTGACTGGTTGAGATGAACTTACATGCATTCATCATCATCTTCGTATCCTTCTAGAGAACTGGTTAGGAGGTTTATAAACTATTTGCCTCCATTTTGCAACATTTGATTATGGCATCACAAGCAACCATTATCGCGGCTCAAGGGAGATAATGTCACCTTCCCTGTCCTCCACTTGAGCAATTCTTGTCTGGCGGAACCACGTTGTGGGGGTCGGCATCCTTCATGTCAGTAGGCCACTTTGAAAGGATGGCTTAGTTCAGACAGGGAGTCAGCTACATGGGCTGTAACATGGAACTCATGCCCAGAGCTACGGGTGAAGACCACAACCGCACCTTTGGCAGAGAGGGAGACCTTCAGAATGGCAGGCGTTTGTGGCACCCCATGATCCCTAGGGTTAATTAGAATAGGGCACCTCTACCTTGTGGAGAAGAGCGATCTTCAAAAGCTAATGGAGCAAATCCCAAGTCAACAGTTCATTATGAATGCATGGCAGTTTTTTTTCTGTGTGAAACAGAATGCCACTGACAAGGCGCTTCTTGTTGATTAGGATATTTCTACGACCAGTAATCTTAGGCTGTGTAAGTGGCTATACCACTTCTTGTAGACACAGTTCACGTTGAGACACTAACATATCGGGCAACTTTATTCGCGGAGTCGTCATTGTTACGCTCAAAGACGATAGCTCCTTTATATCATTCTTTCAAGACGAGCTACCTTGCTGCGCTGGGTCCATACAACCGACTAGCACATACATACAACTTCATTACCATCACTTACGTTGGTGGTGGAATGTCACATACCCGCCAAGGAATCAGTTCTACAATATTTATAGTGCTCTAAAGCTATCAGTGTGCTCATTGAAGGGCGTGACTAATGTTTCTTTCATTGAACTGTTGCGTCATCTGTACCCAGGAGAAAACTCCAAGTTCGAGGGTAGGTCGGCATTCAGTGCTGTCATGGGCACGAACTGCTGCAGAGGGCCCTTTGAAAACTGGAGGCTGGTCACACTAAGGCGGAGGTGGCCGGATGGCTAAGTGTTCGGGAACCATGGATGAAGCAAAGTTATCTGAATATGGGTCAGGACTACAGAAGGATCAGGAGAGTCACCAACAGCTATGACATTCCGTAAAGACAGGTATTTACCATTATAAACAGGTAAACATAGAACGCTGGTCTCATTGCAATTACGGCCGGTCCATAGTGCCATCACATGAAAGCTAGTTTCATTGAGTACTGAACGTTGTGATGTCTACAAGTATGCGCCTCGACGGGTCGCAGGTGCATAGCTCACTGTTTCTCAAAGAAGGCGGCATTTGCAATAAGCATGCGAACATCTGCACATAACTGCAGATCAATGGAAGGTGGCTCTTTTCGTTAATAAGCCCAGGTTTAGCTTTAAAAATACCGGCAGAGGTGTTTTGATTTGATGACGTGCCCCAACTTTTTGTCAGCCTTCAGACAATCGTAAAATATGTGCCACCGGGCGATGCAGTGGCTGTCTGGTGTTGCATGTCCTTAGGTGGATGAAAAGACCTAACGTCTTTACACATAACACTGCGGGATGCGCAAATCAATAGATGTGACATCTTCGATCATTATACAAGGTGGTCCATTGATTGTGATCGGGCCACATGTCTCACGAAATAAGCATCAAACGAAAAAACTACAAAGAATGAAACTTGTCTAGCTTGAAGGGGAAACCCAGATGGCGCTATGGTTAGCCCGCTAGATGGCGCTGCCATAGGTCAAACGGATATCAACTGCATTTTTTTAAAATAGGAACCCTCACATTTTATTACATATTCGTGTAGTACATAAAGAAATATGAATGTTTTAGTTGGACCACTTTTTTCGCTTTGAGATAGATGGCGCTGAAATAGTCACAAACATGTGGCTCACAATTTTAGACGAACGGTTGGTAACAGGTAGGTTTTTTAAATTAAAATACAGAACGTACGTACGTTTGAACATTTTATTTCGGTTGTTCCAATGTGATACCTTTGTGAAGTCATTTCTGAGAACGCACGCTGTTACAGCGTGACTACCTGTAAATACCACATTAATGCAATAAATGCTCAAAATGATGTACGTCAACCTCAATGCATTTGGCAATACGTGTAACGACATTTCTCTCACCAGCGAGTAGTTCGCCTTCCGTAATGTCCGCACACTGGCAATGCGCTCGCGCATGTTTTCAGGCGTAGTCGGTGGATCACGATAGCAAATATCCTTGAACTTTCCCCACAGAAAGAAATCCGGAGACGTCAGATCCGGTGAACGTGCGAGCCATGGTATGGTGCTTCGACGACCAATCCACCTGTCATGAAATATGCTTCAACCGCACGCGAGCTATGTGCCGGACATCCATCATGTTGGAAGTACATCGCCATTCTGTCATGTTGTGAAACATCTTGTAGTAACATCGGTAGAACATTAGGTAGGAAATCAGCATACATTGAACCATTTAGATTGCCATCGATAAAATGGGGGCCAATTATCCTTCCTCCCATAATGCCGCACCATACATTAACCCGCGAAAGTCGCTGATGTTTCACTTGTCGCAGCCATCGTGGATTTTCCGTTGCCCAATAGTGCATATTATGTCGGTTTGCGTTACCGCTGTTGGTGAATGACACTTCGTCGCTAAATAGAACGTGTGCAAAAAATCTGTCATCGTCCCGTAACTCCTCTTGTGCCCAGTGGCAGAACTGTACACGACTTTCTAAGTCGTCGCCATGCAATTCCTGGTGCATAGAAATATGGTATGGGTGCAATCGATGTTGATGTAGCGTTCTCAACACCGACATTTTTGAGATTCCCATTCTCGCGCAATGTCTGCTACTGATGTATGGATTAGCCGCGACAGCAGCTAAAACACCTACTTGGGCATCATCATTTGTTGCAGGTCGTGGTTGACGTTTCACATGTGCCTGACACTTTCTGTTTCCTTAAATAACGTAACTATCCGGCGAACGGTCCGGACACTTGGATGATGTCGTCCAGGATACCGAGCAGCATATATAGCACATGCCCGTTGGACATTTTGATCACAATAGCCATACATCAATATGATATCGACCTTTTTCGCAATCGGTAAACGGTCCATTTTAATACAGGTAATGTATCACGAAGCAAATACCGTCCGCACTGGCGGAATGTTACGTGATACCACGTATTTATACGTTTGTGGCTATTACAGAGCCAACTATCTCAAAGCGAAAAAAGTGGTCCAACTAAAACATTCATATTTCTTTACGTACTACACGAATATGTAATAAAAAATGGGGGTTCCTGTTTAAAAAAAACGCAGTTGATATCCGTTTGACCTATGGCAGCGCCATCTAGCGGACCAACCATAGCGCCATCTGGGTTCCCCCTTCAAGCTAGACGAGTTTCTTTCTTTGTAGTTTTTTCGTTTGATGCTTATTTCGTGAGATATTTCGCCCGGTCACGATCAATGGACCACCCTGTATATACTGAGGTGACAAAAGTCATAGCGATATGCACATGTACAGATGGCGGTTGTATCGCGTACACAATGAACAAATGGGAAAGCATTGGCAGAGCTGTCATCCGTACGCAGGTCTTCATACGAAAGTGTTTCCGACGTAATTATGGCCGCACGACGGGAATTAAAAGACTTTGAACGCAGAATGGCGGTTGGAGATAAACGCTTGGTACATTCCATTTCGGAAATCGTTAGGGAATTCAATATTTCAAGACCGACGTTGGTAAGAGTGTGCCGAGAATACAAAATTTTAGGCATTACCTCTCACCATGGACAACGCAGTGGCCGATGGCCTTAACGCCCGAGAGTAGACACGTGACACTGCGTGAAATAACAGCTGAAATCAGTGTGGGACGTACGACGAACTTATCCGTTAAGACAGTGAGGCGAAATTTAGTGCCAGTGGACTATGGACGCAGTGCCTTTGCAAACAGCACAACATCGCCTGCAGCGTCTCTCCTGGTTCGCTACCATATCGGTTGGACCCTAGACTTGGAAAATCATCGCTTGGTCAGATGAGTCCAGATTTCAGTTGGTAAGAGCTAATGGTAGGGTTAGAGTGTGGCGCATCCCCAAGAAGCCATGGACCCAAGATGGCAACAAGGCACTGTGCAAGCTGGGCGTGGCTCCATTATGGTGTGGGCTGTGTTTACGTGGAATGAACTGAGTCCTCTGGTCCAACTTAACCGATCATTGACTGGAAATGTTTAGGTCCAGCCACGTGCAAACCATTTGATCCATTCATGGACTCCAAATTCCCAGACAACGACGGAATTTTTATGTATGACAGAGGCAGCCCGTCTCAATATTTCTGCAGGGGACTTGCAACGACTTGCAGAGTCCCTGCCACGTCGAGTTCCTGCACTACACCGGGCAAAAGCAGCTCCGACTCGGTATTAGGAGGCATCCCATTGCTTTTGTCACCTCAGTGTAAGTCATTGTCAAGCCCGAAAATATCTTGATTGCATTCTATAAGATAATAAGTCTCGACTTACAGACCTCTTCTTGTGAATGAATGCAATGTGTCCCAAGAGAAGTGGTCAGTATTCAGCGATATGACAGGAACGCTCATCTGAAGCAAAAATGTTCATGTGGACATATGCCCTACAGCGAATGGTTTCCGAGATATCACTGTATATTGACCATTCCTCCTGAGACATCCTGCGTATTGAAAAATAATACAGCGTATCCATTAGCACTGGAAGGGAGTAATGTATTAAAGAGGATGTAAGGCACTCTCGTGGTTTTCCACATCCGTTGCGTAACTTGTACATCAGCGATCAGTGAACGAAGGTAGCTGCAATGAATGAAGGGAGTTAAAGAAAAAGGTTACGCTGAAAGCAAAAATGCAACCAGTAATGACAGTAGTATCGCAAATGGTTTTACTAACCTAGGACAAAACAAGGAAGTGGGAATTGGAATGAGTATTAAATGAGATGGATTAGTTAACTGATGATGACTTCTAGTTGACCGAACGAAAGTTAAAAAGGGACAGCGAGAAAGTTCGACTGAAGCACACTTCTGCGTGGTAGTAAAACTAGGATCGAAGTGAAACTGGATAAGAAGAAACAACGAGGAAACTGAAGTTAGAAACATGTCTGCAACTCAAGTACCTGGCAAAAATTTTTTCTGTAGAATAGACGAGGAAGGAAACCAGTGAAGAAAATCACCCTTAGTTAGAAATGATCATACGACATACCTAATGTGCCAATGGAGGGGGCAGTAAAAGGTTAGTAAAATTTGCTGTGGAATACAGAATTTAAATTGTCCAAAATGGACAGATAAGGGCGTTGGATGCGGCAGAAATGAAGTAATCAACAGCCATGGACAGAAAACAGTATGCAGCCGCACCAAGCAGTTGGCTCAAAACTGCGTAAGCTCCTCAGTTGCATCTTTCCATTTTAGGGAAGAACGATGATTTAGTATCCTTCTAGAGTCTTGCGAAATTAGCTTATGTCATCTTGAGTTGATATTTAGCACAGGAAGCCGCTCAGATGCAGAAATAATAACGGTTTAACGCTCCATAAACGATAATGTCATTACAAAGGGGACACAAGCTTGAATAGAAGAAAAAATCTGTCGTATACTTAAAAAAGTCCTGGTGATTTAGATGGATCACCGAAACCCCAATTCTGGATGGAGGGACGGGAATTTGAGCCGCCTTTCTCCAGAATACGAGTCCAGTGCCTGCCTGACAATGGCGCCATGTCGCTCACGCTTTACAGAGGATCGCTGTTGGCGGTTCCGCCCTTTCCTTGAATACGAGACATAAGGCAAGAGCTACGCCTGCGCTTGGGAAGTATTGCAGCAAACATCTCTTGAGTAAGAGACAGGTTCAACCAAGGACGCACGCGAGTGCGCCACGCGTGAGACTGGAAATGTCCCACCTTCTACTTTAGTGTACAACATTACTCTCTTTTATCGCTAAATATGCGCTAGTTGGTATTATAATAATTCAGGTGCGTCTAAGACAACATTAAACTTCAAACCTTCGGAGTGTTGAGTGCTCTCTCTAATTTGACAACGAGAGTCGTTCGTTACTGCTGACTATAGTGACCTTCAAGCAGAGCGCTTGGCACTCTTATTCGCTATTTAGCGCCAGCCACATTACTTACAGAGCGGAGTCGTACGGAGCACGTTTGTCGGGCGCTTATTCGTCCTCTTTCTATCTTGTGAGAGACATTTGCCAAGATCAGGAGCTTTCCCATTCAGTACCGTGTGGTTAAGGAACTCTAAGCGCTCTTTTCTTACAACTTCTAAGCTTCCTCCGCATACTTCATTCTGTCGGGACTGAATCTGTGATCGATGCTGCTCTAAGCTTTGCGAGGCATACCTGCTCTGTCACCCCTGCGGGTCCGGGGGTTAGAATAGGCCTGAGGTATTCCTGCCTGTCGTAAGGGGAGACTAAAAGGAGTCTCTCATGTTTCGGCCTTTATGTGATGGTCCCCTGTCGGGTTTGACCTCCATCTTTTAGATTTTCCCGAAGAGCGAGCCAATTGGGGAAGGGCGCCTTACATGGTGCATCGTGTCCATCGTGCATTGAGATCTTTAGCCCACTTTCTCATCGTCGCATTGCATTCCTGCTCATTCTCCATCTCTTGGGCGAAGACACCTTCCTGGGTGCGTTTTCCACCATGCAATATTCAGTGTCGCTTTCTGAGCCGACGATGACCATGGACTTCTTAGCACCTCATATCCAGCACGGTAGCCAATCGGTTGTGGTGGGGACGCCTTGTACCCTGTTGGTTGAAGCCCCCTGAAAACACAGGGATCGCTCTGTTGATGCCTGAGCCGTTATCTCCCCACGTATACCTTGGAGTACATGCCCTTCTCTCTGGGGCATGGGGACTCCCAGCAATGGCCATCCCGCCAGATGGGCCTTGCTGAGGCTGAGTGGCGCCTGTAGGGCGGTCCCCTAGTTGGATTGGGTGGCATCAGGGCGGATGACATGCCATGAAGTGTAGTACATCATCTCTTGCTGGTGGTCCGCCGCCAGCAGTCTCTAAGCGGGCAATGTCTAATTTCAGTGCTAAGAAATATTACGCCAAATCGTTCCCCTCCATGGCCACACCATGGGAGGAATGCCTGGCTGAGGATGGCAGTGAAGCTTATTCGCCCCGGTACCTCGTATGTACGAGAGTTGATGGGGAACCTTTCATGCCCATGAAATCTCAGTTTTCTGTGGAGCATTTGGAGGACAAGTTTGCGGAGATGGAGGGCCTGTCCAAAATGTGCTCTGAGTCAGTCTTGATGAAAACGACATCCTCTGCCAATTCACAAGCATTACTCGCTTGTGACAAGTTGTGGGATATTTCTGTTACCAACACGCCCCATAAGAGCTTAAATATGGTCCAAGGTATTATATTCCACAGGGACCTTCTTTTGCAGTCTGACGACGAGTTTCGCGCCAATTTAGAGCAGCGAGGTGTTTATTTCGTCCAGCACGTCCATCGGGGTCTGAGGGATAATCAGACTCCTATCGGTGCCTTCATTTTGGCCTTCAAGGGTGACACATTGCCCTAGAAGGTCAAGGTGATGGTCTACTGCTGTGACGTCAAGCCAGGCATCCCTCCTCTGATGCGGTGCTTTAAGTGCAAGTTTGGCCATATGTCTTCCCGCTGTAGTTCTAATGTCGCACGTCGAGATCCCAATGTCACATCCCAATATTCCATGTGCCCCGCCTGCCATCTGTGTCAACTGCGGAGAGCATCATTCACCTTGCTCGCCAGTCTGCAGGATTTTACAGAAAGAGAGGAAAATCATGGAATATAAGACCCTCGACCGACTAACCTACACTGAGGCTAAGAGGAAATTTGAGCACCTACATCCTGTGACTATGACATCCTCTTACGTTACTGCTACAAGAACAGTTGTCGCCCCATCATTTCCTCACATTCCTGTCGTCTCTCAGAATCAGAAGACTACGCCTGCCCCCATGATGGTGGGGGAGGGGCACTTCCCTCCCTGTTGCTCCTGCACCACCTACTTTGGGAGCAACAACCCCCAACCATCGGGAATATCAGACCCCTAATTCTGAGCTGGAGAAGCGTAAGTCTTCTTCGGCTCCTCTCGCTAGGAAGGGGTCCCTTGGGTCATTCCCTTCCCAGGTTTCTGCTAGCGGGAAAGAAGACACCCGTAATTGCCTGAAGAGCCCAAAAGCTGCTGGTGGTAGGGCTTCACGCTCATCCTCTGTCCCGGAGACTGAATCAGTGAAATCCTCCCAGCCAGGGAAACCCAAGGAGCAGCGAGAAAAATCCAATAATAATTTCCCCAAGACCAAGGGAATTGCAGTGGCACCCACACCACCGCTGCCTACAAGCTCTGCATCTGTGGATGAGGTGGAGATTCTGGCGTTTGCTGACGACCTAGATCTCGCCGGACCCTCAGACACAATGGATATAGATTGCTCAGGCAAAAAGTCTGTGGCAGCAGGTGACCCTGAGGCGTAAACTGCCTCATTGAATGTTCCATGCCTTCCCAGTCTCACGATGACGTCATCCTCCAGTGGAATTGCGGCCGTTTCTTCCACCGCCTGGCTGAGCTACGGCAACTCTTAAGCTTTACACCTGCTTTCTGCATTGCCCTCCAGCAAACCTGGTTCACTGCAACGCGGACCCCTGTCCTCCACAGCCATAAGGAATCTACATCTGTATGGTTACTCTGCAATTCACTCTTAAGTGCCTGGCAGAAGGTTCATCGAACCATTTTCGTACTACTACTCTACCATTCCACTCTCGAATGGCGCGTGGGAAAAAGGAACACCTAAATCTTTCCGTTCGAGCTCTGATTTATTTTATTATGATGATCATTTCTCCGTCCGTAGGTGGGTGTCAACAAAATATTTTCGCATTCGGAAGAGAAAGTTGGTGATTGAAATTACGTAAACAGATCTCGCCGCAAAGAAAACCGCCTTTGTTTCAGTGACTGCCACCCCAACTCACATATCATATCACTGACACTCGCACCCCTATTGCACGATAACACGAAACGAGCTGCCCATCTTTGCACTTTTTCGATGTCCTCCGTCAATCCTACCTGGTAAGGATCCCACACGGCGCAGCATTACTCCAGCAGAGGATGAACAAGTGTAATGTAGGCTGTCTCTTTAGAGGGTTTGTTGCATCTTCTAAGTGTTCTGCCAACAAAACGCAGTCTTTGTTTCGCCTTCCCCACTATATTGTTTATGCGATCTTTCCAATTTAAGTTGCTCGTAATTGTAATTCCTAGATATTTAGTCGAATTGACAGCCCTTAGATTTGTGCGATTTATCGTATACCCAAAATTTATCGGATTTCTTTTAGTACCCATGTGGATGATCACGCACTTATCTATGTTTAGTGCGAATTGCCACTTTTCGCACCATACAGAAATTCTCTCTATATCATTTTGTAATTGGAATTGATCGTCTGATGATTTTACTAGACCGTAAATTACAGCGTCATCTGCAAACAATCTAAGGGAGCTGCTCAGATGATCACCTAGATCATTTATGTAAATCAGGAACAGCAGAGGGCCCATGACACTACTTTGCGGAACGCCAGATATCACTTCTGTTCTACGCGATGATTTACCGTCTCTCACTACGAACTGTGACCTCTCTGAGAGGAAATCATGAATCCAGTCACACAACTGAGACGATACTCCATATGCACGCAATTTGACTAATAGTCGCTTGTGAGGAACGGTATCAAAAGCCTTCTGAAAATCTAGGAATATGGAATCGATCTGAGATCTCTTGTCGACAGCTCTCATTGCTTCATGGGAGTAGAGAGCTAGCTGTGTTGCACAAGAACGATATTTTCGGAATCCGTGTTGGTTATGTATAAATAAGTCATTTTCTTCAAGGTGATTCATGAATTTCGAGTACAGTATATGCTCCAAAATCTTACTGCAAATTAAGGTCAGTGATATGGGTCTGTAATTCAATGGGTTACGCCTATTTCCTTTCTTGAATATTGGTGTGACCTGTGCTACTTTCCAGTCTTTAGGAACAGACCTTTCATCAAGTGAGTGGTTTGATATGATTGCTGCATACTCTGAAAGGAACCCGATTGGTATACCGTCTGGAATGTTTCGCAACACCTAAGATATCTACTTTTATGTCACTCATGTTCTGGTTTCAAATTCTGGAATATTTACTTCGTCTTCTTTCGTGAAGGAATTGCGGAAAACTGTATTTAGTATCTCCGCTTTAGTGGCACCATCATCGGTAACATTTCCATCGCTATCGCGCAGTGACGGTGTTGACTGTTTTTTTTGCCACTGGTGTACTTTACATACGACCGGAATCTCTTTGGGTTTTCTACCATATTTTGAGACAATGTTTCATTTTGGAAACTATTAAAAGCATCTCGCATTGACGTCCGCACTAAATTTCGAGCTTCCGTAAAACTTAGCAAGTTCTGGTGATTTTGCTTTCTTCTGAATTTGGCATGCTTTTTTCCTTGCTTCTGCAACAGTGTTCTGGCGTGTTTCGTGTACCATGGTGGATCAGTCCCGTCTCTTATTAACTTATGCGGTATGAATCTATCTATTGCTGTCGATACTGTTCTTTGAATTTGAGCCATATCTGGTCTACACTTACATAATTAGCTTGGAAGGCTTGGAGATTCTCTCTTAGGAAGGCATCAAGCGAATTTTTATCTGCTGTTTTAAATGGATATGTTTTGCGTTTATTTTTAGTGGTTTTGGTTGATATGGTTTTGAGCCTCGCTACAATGACCTTGTGTTCACTAATCCCTATATCTGTCATGACGCTCTCTATTAGATCAGGATTATTTGTGCTCAAGTGTGTTTTGGCAACCATTTACAATTCGTGTGGGTTCACGAACTAATTTTTCAAAGTAATTCTCAGACGAACCATAGCGACTATAATCGAGTGTCAGGTGGAGTTTGCGTTTATGTCCTAAACTCAGTCTGTAGTGAAACTATGCCCCTTCAAACACCTCTTGAAGCTGTGGCTGTCAGAATAAGGACGACGCAGGAAATGCAAATTGTATCTTCCTCCAGATAGATCAGTATTCCTGAATGTATTAACTGCACTGATCGACCAACTCCCTATACCTTTCCTACTTTTGGGAGATTTTAACGCCAATAAACCCTTGTGGGATGGCACCGAGCTTACTGGCCGAGGCAGAGATGTCGAAAATTTACTGCCAGAACTCGACCTATGCCTCTTCAATACTGAGGCCGCCACACATTTCAGTGTGGCTCATGGTAGTTACTCGGCCACTGATTTATCAATTTGCAGCCCAGGACTTCTCCCATCTATCCACTGGAGAGCACATGACGACCTGTGTGGTAGGGACGACTTTCCCATCTTTCTGTCACTGCCCTAGCGTCAGGCCCACGGACGCTTGCCCATATGGGCTTTAAACAAGGCGGACTGGAAAACTTTCACCTGTGCTGTCACCGTTGAATCTCTCGCACATGGGAACATCGATGTGATGGTTGAGCAGGTGACTCCAACAATAGTTTCTGTTGCAGAAAACACGATCCCTCGCTCTTTAGGGTGCCCCCGTCGAAAGGCAGTCCCTTGGTGGTCGCCGGAAGTCGCTGAAGCAATCAAGGAGCGTCGGCGAGCTCTACAGCGGCATAATCGGCACCCTTCCCTGGAGTACCTCAAAGCCTTTAAACGGCTCCGTGTCCGCGTTCGCCAACTTATCAAACGACGAAGCAGGAGTGCTAGGAGAGATATTTCTCGACCATTGGGTGCCATACGTCATCTTCCCAAGTCTGGGCAAAGATCAAACGTGTTTTCGGGCGACCAGACCCCAACAGTTCCCAGTGTTAACATAAATGGCGTGTTATCTACCGACGCAAACACGATTGCCGGGCACTTTGCTGAGCACTATGCTCGAGTCCCTGCGTCGGAGATTTACCCCCCAGCCTTTCGCACTCTCAAACGGCGGCTGGAAAGGAAAGTCCTCTCGTTCACTACACGCCATAGTGAATCATATAACGCCCCATTTACAGAGTGGGAGCTCCTCAGTTCCCTTGCACATTGCCCGACCACTGCTCCTGAGCCA
This sequence comes from Schistocerca serialis cubense, assembly GCF_023864345.2. Lineage (NCBI taxonomy): Eukaryota > Metazoa > Arthropoda > Insecta > Orthoptera > Acrididae > Schistocerca > Schistocerca serialis. The sequence continues at coordinate 596,189,390 of NC_064639.1, forward strand.
GATCGGATGCACAGTCAGATGATTAAACATCTCTCATCTGACTACAAGCGACATCTCCTCGTCATCTTCAACCGGATCTGGTGCGATGGTGTCTTTCCATGGCAATGGCGGGAGAGCACCATCATTCCGGTGCTCAAAGCTGGTAACAACTCGCTGGATGTGTATAGCTATCGGCCCATCAGCCTCACCAACGTTCTTTGTAAGTTGCTGGAATGTATGGTGTGTCGGCGGTTGGGCTGGGTCCTGGAGTCACGTGGCCTACTGGCTCCATGTCAGGGCGGCTTCTGTCAGGGCCGCTCTACCACTGCTAATCTTGTGTCCCTTGAGTCTGCCATCCGAATAGCCTTTTCCAGACGCCGACACCTGGTTGCCGTCTTTTTTGGTTTACGAAAAGCGTATGACAACACCTGGCGACAACATATCCTTGCCACATTACACGAGTGGGATCTTCGAGGCCTGTTCCCGATTTTTATCCAAAATTTCATGGTTCCCCACATACCCAGGAGAATGGGGTCCCGCAGGGCTCTGTATTGAGTGTCTCTCTATTTTTAGTGGCCATTAATGGTCTAGCAGCAGCTGTAGGGCGTCCGTCTCACCTTCTCTGTATGCAGACGACTTTTGCATTTCGTACTGCTCCACTAGTGTTGGTGTTGCTGAGCGGCGCCTACTGGGAGCCACCCACAAGGCGCAGTCATGGACTCTAGCCCACGATTTCGTTTACGGCCGCAAAGTCGTGTGTTATGCACTTCTGTCGGCGTCGTACCGTTCATCCAGAACCAGAACCTTACCTTAATGACAATCCACTCACTAAAGTGGAGGTATATAGATTCTTAGGACTGGTTTACGACGCCCAATCGACTTGGCTTTCTCACCTTCGTCAGTTTAAGCGGAAGTGCTAACAGCACCTCAATGCTCTCCGCTGCCTGAGCAACACCAACTGGGGTGCAGATCGCTCTACGCTGCTGCAGCTCTACAGAGTCCTTTTTCAATCCCGCATTGACTATGGAAGTCTGGTTTATGGTTCGGCGGTTCAGCGGTTTACTGGACCCAGTGCACCACTGTGGCGTTCGCCTAGAAACAGCTTTTAGGACGAGTCTGGTGACCAGCGTCCTTGTAGAGGCCGGAGTCCGTCCGCTGCAGGTTAGGCGTGCACAACACTGGCCAGTTACGTTGTACACATTCGTAGTTCTCTTGCGCATCCGAATCACCGTCTCCTTTTCTCACCCACGGCGGTTCATCCCCCACATCGGTGGCCGAGGTCAGGGCTTCCAATTGCAGTTCGTGTCCAATCCCCTTTCCGAACTGGAGTCCTTGCCTTTACCACCTACACTTGAGGTCCATTCACGTACACCTCCATGGTGTACACCTAGGCCGCGGCTTCGCCTGGACCTTTCACATGGCCCTAAGTAATCAGTTAACCCCACGGCTTTCCTCTGCCACTTCCTCTTGATTCTCGACATGTACCGAGGGCACGAAGTGGTTTACACCGACGGCTCTATGGCTGACGGTCACGTCGGCTTCGCGTATGCCCATGGAGAACAGCATTACTTGCCCGATGGCTGCAGTGTTTTCACTGCCGAGCTGATGGCTATATCTCGTGCTCTTCAGCACATCCGTTCATGCCCTGGGGAGTCGTTCCTGCCGTGTCCTTGAGCAGCCTACAAGCTATCGACCAGTGTTTGTCTGGAACCCAGGCCACGTCGGAATCCCAGGCAACGAAGTTGCCGACAGGCTGGCCAAACAGTCTACGCGGAAACCGCTTATGGAGACCGGCTTCTCTGCAACTGACCCGCGTTCAATACTACGCCGCAAGGTTTTGCGGCTTTGGGAGACGAAATGGCATAACCTCAGCGCGCACAACAAACTGCGTGCCATTAAGGAGGCTACGAATGTGTGGCAGTCCTCCATGCGGGCGTCTCGCAGGGACTTTGTGGTTCTCTGCCGGCTCCGCATTGGCCCCACTTGGGTGACACACGGCTATCTCCTGCACCGTGATGACCCACCTCAGTGTCGGTGCTGTGCCCGGCTGGCAGTGGCCCATATCTTGGTGAGCTGTCCTTCTTTGGCTGCCATTAATTTTAGCTGACAACGCCTCATCGTCTAATTTAGTTTTACGTTTTATACGTGACGGTGGGTTTTCTCATTCTATATAAGTTCTCGCATATCTCCTTTGTCCCTTTGTGTTCTCCACTCTAATGCTTTTAGGGTGGATGTTTTAATGTGTCGCAGAGTGGATGGCTTTCCCTTTTTATTCTCGTGGTCGGCCAGCCACGGTCATCTGCTCTCTTGTTTTTACCCCTTCTACCTGTTTCTTGCTTCTCTCTGTGGTTTTCTTTTCCTATTTTGTCCATAGTAGTGTTGGTTGTCTTTCTGTCGTTCTTCTGGTTCTTCCTTTCTCCTGTTATTGTGCTGAACGTCTTCTTTCTTTTCTTCTTTCCCTTGTGTTATTATTTTACGGGGAACAAGGGACCGATGACCTCGCAGTTTAGTCCCTTCCCACCCCTCTCCCCCACCCCGTATTTTAAACCAACCAACCGACCAACCATACCTGTTCTGTCACTAACCCATTCAGATGTACCGTTTCTGCTTTCCTGCCTGCGGTAACAGAATGGATATTTCAACATCACAAGATTTGTTTTCAGTAGGTAACTACTTCCGTAAATGGAGGCTTTAGCCCAGTTCAACTACCTCACCTCAACAATAAACTCGCAAAAATAGAATTTAGAAATCCTTTTACATACTCAGTGAAATGCATAGAGAACTTGCAGGCTGGGGAGGAAATTGAACCTAACGTCAATGTCCTTGTATCTGAACTACTGTTTTCAGTTACTCAGCATTTCTTGTCTCTCCGTCGTCACACAAAACAACAAGTGAGCTTTGTTCGAGACGCCACAGAAGCGTTCAATTAATTTATTGTTGGCCGGAGGACTGCTTCTAGACACAACAATCTCGGTAGCGGCCGTGACCTGGAATCCAGTCTGTTAGCTCTGCGAGATTGGACGAGAGTCGGCATGACGCAGCGCGAAAACTGAGCACGATCTGGACAGCTGTTCTGTACTGCGAAGAGTCGCAAGCGAGTGAAACCAGGCTGTAGCGCCCCGTCGACAACGAGGTCGTTAGAAGCAAAGCAAATGATCGTGTTAGGCAAGCACGTGAAAGGAAATCGGCCAGATCACTGTCATTAATGTAAAATACCACTAGACAGAAGATGTTCTACTGCACGTGATTATATCTTCATGTTATACTAAAGCTTCTAATGGATAGTGAGGTGTACCTTTATTTGGTTGTTGGTAAAAAATCGAGCTCTCAAATTCACAACGCCCCGTGGTTGTACTTTTCTTTTTGGCAGTCCTTTTGGTCAGCATTACAGGTCCACTGTTTCATATGAGGTGATTAGAATGGTTTCAGTTACAATCAGAAACTTTACGTAATGTTTGCTATTATTATCCTGTATCAAATAAAAACAAACGCTCCACTTCAATGTGGCCGTCGTTAGTGTTGCCAAAATATTTAATGTCAGTATGGGAGAAGTACGCCATCATCTGAAGCTGTCATGCCAAACCGGCACCTGCTGCACCCGCCACGCTGCTCGCAGCTGCCCTGACTCCTGAAAAACACTTGGGAAGTGCCTCCCTCAACTCAGGCAATTCCTTTTGTTATGGTGCTCCATAGCGTCATTCATGTGAAGCTCCACTTCAGAATTGCAGAGGATCTTATGAATAAAATTATATTTGTAGTCTCAAACGACACAGCATCAATTTTCACTGAGACTCAGTAGATCGAAGGAGAATTGGGGAATCCTAACAGGTTGCTGTTTCTGTTCAAGTGAAAATCATGTTTATAACACACCGACTGAATTAGGTTCACTTGGTGATAGAAGGGCTAGAACACCCAAAAATGAAAATAAGTGTAAAACTGTGAGAAGAAAAATCGAACAGAATGTGGTTGATATATGCATCAAAAGACTGAATTTCATTCATAGATTACTAATCTGGAACCGTATTCGACCAGTGTAAAGTGCATCGAAAGTTATCAATGCATTTCATTGTACTTCTAATTACCTGATACTAATTATAACATGGCATATGGCATATCTAGGATTGCGAGGTCAGTTCACGGAAGCTAATTACCTGATACTAATTATAACATGGCATATGGCATATCTAGGATTGCGAGGTCAGTTCACGGAAGCTATCCCCCGTAAAACCTGTCACTGAGAATAAAAAGTGGTCCTGACATTCCATAAATGTTAATAATGCTGGGGATAGTTTCTAAAAGCGAAAACACATTTGAAGACATTAATTTCACGAAGAAAGCTGATAAAGTAAGTATAACTGAAAAAACTTTTGCGAAGAGAAACGAATAATTTCAAGCAATTATTTTACATTGTAGCCGGAAGAGTCTGTACTGAAAGGTACGCTATGTGATCAAAAGTATCCGAACACCTGGCTGAAAATGGCTTACAAGTTCGTGGCGCCCTCCATCGGTAATTCTGGAATTCAATATGGTGTTGGCCTACCCTTAGCCTTGATGACAGCTTCCACTCTCGCAGGCATATGTTCATTCAGAGGCTGGAAGGTTTCTTGGGGAATGGCTGCCCATTGTTCACGGAGTGCTGCACTGAGGTAACGATGTCGGTCGGTGAGGCCTGGCACGAATCGGCGTTCCAAAACATCCCAAAGGTGTTCTATATGATTCAAGTCAGGACTCGGTGCACGCCAGTCCACTACAGGGATGTTATTGCCGTGCATAATGAACAGGTGTTGAAAGATGCAGTCGCCATTTCCGAATTGTTCCTCAACAGTGGGAAGCAAGAAGGTGCTTAAAACATCAATGTAGGTTTGTGCTGTGATAGTGCCACGCAATGCAATAAGGGGTGCAAGCCCCCTCCATTAAAAACACGACCACACCATAACACCACCGCCTCCGAATTTCACTGTTGGCGTTACACACGTTGGCAGATGTTCACTGGGCATTCGCCATACCCACACCCTGCTATCGGATCGCCACATTGTGTACCGTGATTCCCTACTCCACACAACGTTTTTTGACTGCCACTGTTCAGTCGTCCAATGTTGAAGCTCTTTACACCAAGCGAGGCGTCGTTTGGCGTTTACCGGCGTGATGTGCGTCTTATGAGCAGCCGCTCGACCATGAAATCCAAGTTTTCTAACTTCCCGCCTAACTGTCATAGTACTTGCAGTGGATTCTGATGCAGTTTGGCATTCCTGTGTGATGGTCTGGATAGATGTCATTCTATTACACATTACGACCCTCTTCAACTGTCGGCTGTCTCTGTCAGTCAACAGACGAGGTCAGCCTGTACGCTTTTGTGCTTAACGTGACCCTTCACGTTTCCACTTCACTATTACATCGGGAACAGTGCACTTAGGGATGTTTATGAGTGTGGAAATCTCGAGTACAGACGTATGACACAAGTGACACCCAATCGCCTGACCACGTTCGAAGTCCGTGAGTTCCGTGGAGCGTCCCATTCTGCTCTGTCACGATGTCTAATGACTACTGAAGTCTCTGATATGGAGTACCTGGCAGTAGGTGGCTGCACAATGCACCTGATATGAAAAACGTATGTTTTTGGGAGTTTCCAGAAACTTTTGATCACAAAGTGTATGTAAAAGCAGAGGCTCACCTGCTTGTTGTTGTCATTCTGGTCCTCACCCGAAGACTGGTTTGATAAAGCTCTCCACTCTATCCTGTGCGAAGCTCTTCATCTCTGCATAACTGCTGCAAAGTGGTTGAAATAGCTCTAAGCACTATGGGACTTAACATCTGAGGTCATCAGTCCCGCAGACTTAGAACTACTTAAACCTAACTAACCTAAGGACATCATGCACATCCATGCCCGAGACAGGATTCGAACCTGCGGCCGTAGCAGCAGCGCGGTTCTGGACTGAAGCGTCTAGAATCGCTCGGCCACATCGGCGGCCGGCCATAACTGCTGCAACCCGCGTCCATTTGAGCCTGCTTACTGTACTCGGCTCTTGGTATTCCTCTGCAGCTTAACCCCCCCCCCCCCCCCCACACACACACACACACTTCCTTCCAGTACCAAGTTGATGATCCCTCTCTGTCTCCGAATATGTTCTACCAACTGATCCCTTCTTTTAGTCCACTTGTGCCACAAATTTCTTTTCTCCTCAGTTCTATTCAGCACCTCCTCATTAGTGACGTGATCTACCATCTAATATTCAGCATTCTTCTATGGCGCCACATTTCAAACGCTTCCAGTCTCTAATTGTGTGAACTGCTTATCGTTCACGTTTCGCTTCAGTACAAGGCTACTCTCCATACAAATGCTTTCATAAAAGATTTCCTAGCACATAAATTTATATTCGATTTCAACAAATTTCTATGTTTTAGAAACGATTTTATTAACAATGCCAGTTTACATTTTATGTCCTCTCTACGTCGGCAATGATAGTTTACTGCCCATATAGCAAAAATCATATACTAAGTCCCTCAATATCGTCTTTTTAATTCGAAAGCCTTCGAGTAGCCTTCTTTTGCTTTTGTTCATGTTATGTTCTCCCTTAAAGACGCTGTCCATTCCGTTCAACTACATTTACAAGTCCTTTGCTGTTTCTGACGGAATTACAATGTCGTCGGTAAACCTCAAAGTTTTTGTTTCTTCTCCCTAAACTTTAATTCCTACTCAAAATTTTTCTTTGATTTCCTTTACTGCTTGCTCAATGTACAGATTAAATAGCTTTTGCGATAGGTTGCAACCCTGACTCACTCCATTCTCAACCACTGTTTCCCTTTCTTGCCCTTTGACTCTTATAACTGCCGTCAGGTTTTTGTGCAAGTTGTATATAATCTTTCGTTGTCTGTGTTTTATTCCTGCTGAATTCAGAATTTCGATGAGTGCACTCTAGTCAAATTTTCGAAAGAGTTCTCTAAGTTTACAAAAGCTATAAACATAGCTTTGTCTTTCTTTAACCTCTCATCTAAGGCGTGACAGACTGTCAATCCTAAGGGCCCGGGTTCGATTCCCGGCTGGGTCGGAGATTTTCTCCGCTCAGGGACTGGGTGTTGTGTTGTCCTGATCATCATCATTTCATCCCCATCGACGCGCAGGTCGCCGAAGTGGCGTCAAATCAAAAGACCTGCACCAGGCGAACGGTCTACCCGATGGGAGGCCCTAGCCACACGACATTTCCATCTAAGAGATAAGTCGTAGCGCCAGTATTTCTTCGCGTATTCCTACTCTTCCCTGAAACCCAAACTGGTCTTCCCCGATGTCGGTTTCTAACAGTTTCACCATTCATCTGCAAATACTTGGTGCCAGTGTTTTGCAACTATGACTTCACCTGCTTTCTTTGCAATGTCTGTGGTTCATGGAACTGTCATCTGCATATGAATACCAAATATGAATACAAGATCTTCTGTGCGTCATCCACTGCAGTAGTAGCCCTCGGGCGGCCTGAACGAGGCATGTCATCGACAGTTCCTGTCTCTCTGTAACTCCTCTATGTCCCAACAACATCGCTTTGATTCACTCCGAGATACCTGGACACTTCCCTTGTTGAAAGCCCTTCCTGGCACAAAGTAACAATTCGGACGCGATCGAACAGCGGTATTCTCCGTCTAGGTATGACTGAGCTACAGACAACACGAGCCGTGTACCTCCTTTCTGGTGGGATGACTGGAACTGATCGGCTGTCGGAGCCTCTTCGTCTAATAGGCGCTGCTCATATATGGTTGTTTACATCTTTGGGCGGGCTTAGTCGTTCAAATGGTTCAAATGGCTCTGAGAACTATGGGACTTAACTGCTGTGGTCATCAGTCCCCTAGAACTTAGAACTACTTAAACCTAACTAACCTAAGGACATCACACACGTCCATGCCCGAGGCAGGATTCGAACCTGCGGCCGTAGTTGTCGCGCGGTTCCAGACTGTAGCGCCTAGAACCGCTCGGTCACTCAGGCCGGCGGGTTTAGTGACATCTCTGATCAGTCAAAGGGACTATGTCTGTGATAAAAATATCCACAGTCAACGTCTACCTTCAAGAGTTCTGGGAAACGGGGTACGCAAAACTTTTTTTTGTTTTAGATGTGTGTATTAAAGAAACCTAAGTTACTGAGATAATTCGAAAGTGTCACTTTGCTTTCGTTATAGGCGTCCAGCATCGTACTGAAAACTCCAAGAAAGACGTAATTCTTAAGAGTGGAGCAACAATAAAATAATTTTTTTTATTTGACTGCCTGTGATGACCGTTCCTTTCATTAGATCACCAGGCATTTGTTTCCCAAGAATAGCCCTACGCCCCTCTTGCCACATAAAAATAAACCCGTAGGTAGCAGCTTATTTTAGAGAGTGGTTATTACGTCGGTTGCGTTGCTGCTTCACAGCTTGTTGTTTCTTGGCTCTACCTAGGGCAGATTTGCCCGTGAACTGGCCTGCAGCCTGCTGACATCAATGGCCGCTGTCAGACGGAAACGCCCGGTGCTTGAGCTGGCAGGCACAGCCAGGCCACAGCGCCTGCTCCACAGCCCCTGAACTGGGTCGCGTGCAGACAGTAAACAGACGTCCCGACTGGACGTCTGGGACGCGGCGAAATTGTCCACAGCAGGAGCGACGCCTCCTCAAACGCATTAGCCGAACATTTCCTCCTTTATCAGCGCCTCAAGATCATCGGTTGACCGACCGTGATAAAAGCACAGGTCAAAATAATAGCCACCCCTTGGAGCACACTGGTCGCGTTGGAAAAGAAAAGGTAGGAAGATCAGGATCTCGAGGTCGTTAGAGACGAAGTACAATCTCGAAATGTTTCAAGGATGGAGAAGGAAATCGGCCGTACCCTGTCAAAGGAACCAGCCCATCATCAGCCTGCAACGATTTAGGGAAATAGCGGAAAGCCCAAATCAGGATGGTCGGACGTGAAAGTGAACCATCGTCCTCCCGCAAGCGAATCCAGTGTGTTAACCACTGCGCCACCTCACTCGGGGGGTCGCTTCGGAGTGCTGCAGATGGCGTAGAAGTGGTTCCAGGTGGTCACGTGACCCTAGAAACCGACACTCAGCTTTCTGGCCTGGAATGCTTTAGTGCTCTCATAGACCATGGGATATGCGCAACAAATTCCAATGCTACAAAGTCAGCTGAATAGTGACAAATCAAAATGTTTGTCTTATTTGCCGTTGCGTTGCTCTTCTCCAACTGTAGAACTGCGTTGTGATTTTCCAGCATTCTCCTAGATAAACTGAAGTTTTAAGGGATCCATGGTATACCTACCGAAACAAAAGAATGTAGAAAGTTGTACTTAATAATTCAACCAACATAGTCTGGAGAGTAATTTTGACTAGGAAGATATCGCGTAATGGCTCCGCAAGGCTGAGTCTCCGGTCCACTATTGTTTCTCATATATATAAACGATCTCCCGTCTAATATACAACAAACAGAATTAGTTCTTTCTGAAGACGGCACTAGTATTTTAATCATTCCAGGCATACATACAGAAACAGGAGAAATGATAAACGAAGTTCTTGAAAGTATCATTGACTGGTCTCACCCTCCATTTTAAAAAGACACAACGTTTTCAGTTCTGAACGTCAAGAGACACTACACCAATAATAAGTGTAACACATGGTGAAGAAGTAATAAATAGGGTGGAATCTTCAAAATTCTTTGGTGTAGATATTACTGATGAGAAATTAAACTGAAAAAAGCACATTCTAGAACCCCTAAAACAACTTAGTTCAGCCACATTTGCATTTAGAATCATTGAAAATGTTGCGGAGAGACAAATCAGTGAGTTGACATATTTCGCATATTTTCATTCAATAATGTCATCTGCAATAATGTTCTGGGGTTACTCATCTTTAAGAAAGAAAGACTTCATTGTGCAAAACCATAATGGAAGAATAGTATGTGCTCATCCACGATCATCTTGTAGACATATGTTTAAGGTTCAAATGGTTCGAATGGCTCTGAGCACAATGGGACTTAACTTCTGAGGTCATCAGTCCCCTAGAACTTAGAACTACTTAAACCTAACTAACCTAAGGACATCACACACATTCATGCGCGAGGCAGGATTCGAGCCTGCGACCGTAGCGGTCGCGCGGTTCCAGACTGTAGCGCCTAGAACCGCTCGGCCACTCCAGGCAGCCATCTGTTTAAGGGGTTGGACATTCTGACTTTTCTTCACAATATATTTATTCTCTAATATAATTTGTTATAAATAATCGACTACATTTCAAAAGTAACAATGATGTACATAATTAAAATATCAGATGAAATAATTACATTCATTACTCCAAATTAAGGTCGTCTTTAGCACAAAAAGAGGTGCATAAGGGTGCAACAAGAATTTTTATCACTTACCCTGTGATATAAAATGTCTGACAGATAGCAAAATAAAATTTGAAATGAAACTGAGAAAGTCTCTGCTTCACAACTCATTCTGTTCCGTGGAAGAATTTCTGTAAGTGTAATGTGTAAAAGGTGGTGCGTAGGAATTATTAACTCCCAACTATGAGTTAGTGAGAAAAACTTAGAAATGTTCAGAATGTAGCCATACGTACAATTGAATTTGCAATATGATTGAAAATGGCTCGTTCCACATCATTGCGACGTATCCTGCAAAATGATCCACGGAACATGTAACTAATTGTCTAACAGGTTCTAGGTTCAGTTTAAGCTGCATTTTAATGTCCACTGTTGTCTCTTAAATAAGTAAATAGGCCATTGACTTTTGTAAATATTTCATTCATTCCCTGGTAGGTTAATGTCTATCCAATGTAAGTACTGCACCGCTTTCATCAGTGTTGGGCAATACGTTAATTTACAGAGTACGTTGTATACATGTGTACACACCAGAAATCAGTTTTGCTTCAGAAAAAAATTTAAGGTGTCAACAGATCTACAGTGCTAATTTCTTACATAGGTATTTATCAAAAACAATATTAGCGTTAGAAATAGAACACTTATTTACTACTCTTTCAAATAAGTTAAATGGTATTGTATCGGTACTTAATTATGGAAATATGTTCTTACGGTTTCAGTTGTTTACAGCGAGGGAAACCGGTGTTAGTTGGCGTAAGGGGCTAGTTGGCTCACAACTTTTATTTCCTGTTACTGTGCAGTTAAAGCCCTATCATCGTGTTGGTGGGGAGTATATGTGAAAGTGCACCGAACACCGTAACTTCAATTTACTTGGAAGGAAGGAGCCTTGTTTCATCGTTTTTCTGACTGGTGAGTAACTTTTTTCGTCGTACATTTTTTTTGTCCTGGTGAACCTGGCGTATATGGTGAATCCTGGCGCATATGATGCATCCAAGGCTGTCGAGCATACTGCCGGATGCAATGGTCGAAGGTCCACGATATTTCGGCGAACTACCGTTCCGACAACTTCAGGTGGTACTGATTCCATATATCGTGGACTTCGGCTGTTGCAGCCGGCAGTACACTCGAGTTCTTTGGAAGCATAAATGCAAATGCTGGCCAAGCCTGCAGATTGCGCTGTTGTAACTGACTGCGAACGGCACCTGCGCGCAGTGCTTCACACGTTGCAAGTGTCAATAGTTGTCGGAACACTGTCCTTGTAGTTGTGAGTCTACTGTGTCGGAACTATGTAAATTCGAAAGCGGGCAAATTGTTGGTGTTCGTATGATAGTTTCTTCCGTAAACAAGGGAACCGTAGTGTTTGGTGTTTCGAGAAGCACCGTATCGAAGATTTATACCGCAGATAGGAAAAGCATAAAAACATCATCCGCTAAGTCAGAACGCGGATGAAAGCGTGTGTTCAGTAACCGTTACAGAGGATTGTGGCGGAAAACAAGAAGCCTACAGCTGCAGAACTGAATGTCGCACTCGCGAACATTTTCAACACCAAAACAACACGAAAGGCGCTTTAAAAGCTGGGAATTGCAGAGCGAGATGAAGTTCTAAAACCACTCAACACTGATGAGAATGCCCTTACCAGGGTTAACTTGTAACTTGGTGCCGAAGACATAAAACCTGGAGCAGTGAAACGATATCATTTTGTCGAATGAGTCTTGTTTCATGCTGTTTCCAACTTCTTGCCGCCTTTACGGCCCAAGAGTGAAACATGGCAGGTGTTCGGTGATGATTCGTGCAGCTATACCATCGTATTCTTTCGGCCCCATAGATATTGTGCAAGGTCGCGTTGCTGTCGGGGATTAAGTAACCATTATAGATGATCAAGTCCATCATGAGGGAGTGTGTGTTCCCCAAAGGTGATACTGTGTTCCAAGAAGACGGGCCTCTGATCGCACAGCTCGCATCGCCCAGGACTGGTTTTGTGACCACGAGAATAAATTTTTGCATCTCCCCTGACCACCAGAGTCACCAGATCTTAATATTATTGTACCTTTGTGTTCTATTTTGGAGAAAAGGATGTGTAATCGCCATCCACCTGCATCATCGTTGGCTTCAGTTGCCATTATTTTGCAGGAAGAATGGTATAAGATTCCCTTGAAAACCATGTAGGACTTGCATTTATCCATTCTGAAACTACTTGAAGCTGTTTTGAATGCCAAGGGGTTGGTAAAGTGTTGTGCTTCTGTTGTTTCGATATTTTGTCCAACCACCTCACGTTAATCCCCGTTCATGCTCGCTGTGGGTTCAAAACTGTCGACAGTTTGGGTACAGTCAGCCTTTCATGACGAATACTGTATTCATACTGGATGTAACGATCGCACGAGACATGCTTTATGTACTTTGACATGCGCCCGTATAAGGCGATATGGATGCACGGCGAGTCCCGTAGTGTGAGAGATGAAGCACACGCAGAGCACAGCAGACCCAACGCTCAGCTGTGTATACACCAAGAACCGGTTAGGTAGCGCATCACGCAACAATGAAATGCGATACAGCGCAGCCCGCCAGATGGGTGCCTTACTCTACTTCTCGTTTTGCAGTAGACTTTTGATTCGTTTCGCACAGGTGCTTGACAAATGAGGTTTTTGTTTATGGCACATACGACATATGCAGGTGAATGAAGGATTTCTCCTTAGTACGTCCCAGAACGTCATCAGCGGAAACAAAACTTACGTTTAGCACTCTTCGCTAAAGCGCTGCGGGATTTCTTTCTGCACTGGTGAGTGCAGCTGACTGGTCCGGCAGTAATGGTTTGTAGTCGATTGTTTTCAAAGTCAAAGTTCAGCGCACTGAATAAATGTAGGGGAACTTAGGTCAAGTGTTACAAGTAGATTCATGGGCAGAACGTTTAAGAAAGGACAACAAGTAGATAGTGTCGCAGCATTGAAGTTTATGTTGTCGCCGTCTGACAGTTGGAAACTAAATGTGCGATCGTTTACTGCTGCCACAGAGTGTTGCACAATATGTTACTGCTTTATGTTCGCGCCAATCACTGAACACAGCGGCAGTCGTGTCTGTTTCCCGAAGAGCTCAATTCTTGTCATATTTTTATACATAAATAGTTGCAGCTGATGCTGCCGGACTACTACACAGTTCGCTTGATAACTTACAGGTGGTCCTTCGCCAACAATTGTATTTTGTGTATTGTTTTCAGTGGTATGTGAACAATTATATTCTATAAATAGTGTGATTTCGCGTGTTGAGCCGAGTTGTTGATTCCCTGTTTCCGTCCAAGTTTGGGCGACCGACACAATCGTCTTCTTCAGTAGTGAACTGTGTTCATGTGTGTTCTCGCTGCCTGAAGTTCATCCACTTTTCCTAGTGACTTATCATTGTTTTTTTTTTTTATTATTGGCCTTTGATTCCATGACCATCCAGCTATCCATAATTTATACATGTTAACAACAGTCAACCCTGACTGTTAACTACGTTCAACGATTTACACACTCTAATAGCATTACTGGAATAACAGATAAAAAATCCAGATAAGTGCGGGTAGAACTCATGCACCGAAGGTTCCGTACAAACCTCATTACGTATGTAGACAGTTAATCCCTCCCAACAATCGAGAATTTCAACGATTTTTGCTGTTATCGATATCAGTGCTGGCGAGGTATCGAAATATCTGACAGAAATGGGCGTATCTTTTGACTATATTAACTTAGCAGCTTACGTTTTCTACTCTGGCAAGGGACCATACGTGACATAAATTTCAACTTGATGCGTTCACCCGTTCCTGAGAAGAATCGTATTTAACAGCTGGAGACACAGAAAGACAGACGACCGAACGGACAGAGAGACAGACAGACAACAAAGTGATCCTGTAAGGGTTCCGTTTTTACCGATTGAGATACGGAATCCTGAAAATTAAATAATTTACAAAGTATGTTGTATAATTTCCTAAATTTGCAGTAAGATTCGACGTACGTTCGCACTAGACTGTGTATGTCCATTTCACGCTCTGTCTTTCTTCTCTCCATAATAATGTAGTGCCTCCGAGTTGACGAATACCGATTTGGTCTCATATTTCAGGACTGCTCTGACTCATTTCTGGCCCGAAACGTGTTTATCGCGATATCTGCAGCACAAAATCGAATTATGCGCAGGATTCAAATATCCATTATATGGGAACTACTAACTCCTTCAGAACTGTGTATAGAAGTTTATCAACTCTGCCGGCTGGAATCCCCAGCACAGTGGTGACACACTGGGGATAGAGATCGTTCCTTCTGAACAATTCGAACTCACGTTCTGATATCGCGATTTTCCGCGACGGCGAGGCCTACGTTCATGCTTACTGTTCATTTCTCGACTCTTCATTGACTGAGGCTGGCGTACTACTGTCCGCCATTGTCACAGAAGGGACACCATTGCTGGGCCTATGTGGGCGACGTCTCATACACGGTCCAGTCACATTAATGTGCAGCAACCAGTCACAGACGGCAGGTGGCAGCACTAGCAGTTGGAGGTATATAAGACGTGTTGGGGGACGAGGAAAACAATGTAGTCGTTCCCTAATGTGGAAACGGAGTGATTTATCTGACGTCCAAAGGGACATGATCATTGGCCTTCGGGTCAAGGGTAGAAGCATTTCCGAAAAGGCTAAGTCTGTAAACTGTTTGCGTGCCGCCGCTAAAACACCTACTTGGGCATCATCATTTGTTGCAGGTCGTGGTTGACGTTTCACATGTAGCTGAACACTTCCTGTTTCCTTAAATAACGTAACTATCCCGCGAACGGTCCGGACACTTGGATGATGACGCCCAGGATAACGAGCAGCATACATAGCACACGCATTTTGATCACAACAGCCATACATCAACACGATATCGACCATTTCCGCAATTGGTAAGCGGTCCATTTTAACACGGGTAATGTATCACGAAGCAAAATACTGTCCCCACTGGCGGAATGTTACGTGATACCAAGTACTTAAACGTTTGTGACTATTACAGCGCCATCTATCACAAAGTGAAAAAAGTGGTCCAACTAAAACATTCATATTTCTTTACGTACTACACGAATATGTAATAAAAAATGGGGGTTCCTATTTAAAAAAACGCAGTTGATATCCGTTTGACCTATGGCAGCGCCATCTAGCGGGCCAACTATAGCGCCATCTGGTTTTCCCCTTCAAGCTAGACCAGTTTCGTTCTTTGTAGTTTTTTCGTTTGCTGCTTATTTCGTGAGATATTTGGCCCGGTCACAATCAATGGACCACCCTGTACACCGTATACACACGTACACACCTACATGAAGTTTGTTTTTCCACATCCAGAACCTCGCTGACTCTCTCTGCCTACACATATCGCAGCGGTCCGCGTTAGAAAAGGTGGTTATTCAGCCTTTTGACATGTGGTCATATTAATGTAACTCGACGATGTAATTGGCAGACTATTTTGTACATCCTTGAAATTTGGATACTTTTGGATCATTATTTTCCTTTGTATCAATTTCCTCATGTGTGAACATTCCTTAATCGAAAATTTGTAAATCCGATTCATGGAAGATCTGCAAATGGGCGTGTGAAGAACACACGTATATGTGAATACTCTTGATGCATCGACGTAAAGCTAGTTGCGTTTCTCAGAAGGAGGAGCAAAAGCGACGAAATACTCCATGTTACAGGGAAACGGGAACAATTATCTCCTGAAGCAGCGTTCCTCGTGCGTCTCTTGGAAGATTTCGACATTGTCGAAACAGGTTTGTACGGAACAAGTTTGCGTGCAGAAGTAACTAACGGAAACCTTGTGCTCAAAGCTGAGGATTGTGGCATTGAACGACATTCCACACTGGGCTCTTGGCAAGGTCATAGTGAAGTTGAGTTGCCACTGTCCGCTCCGAGTTGTGAATGATCTCTCGTAAGTGTACCGACCGATGTGGTGAAGTGGTAAGCCACACACAGCTGCCCGGATATCCGTCTTTAGCTTTCAGTTAGTTTCTCCAAATCACCTGAAGAAAATCCTCGGAATGTCATATAAAAAAGACAGAGGCCGATTTCCTGCTACTTCCTTAGTCACCATTGCATCACGAGTGTATCTGCACCTGGCACAAAACTGTTTTGTGTGGTTGTTGTGGAAAATCGTTACAGGCTAGCGCAAGCGTTAAGTTTTGCATTGAGGTGACAAAAGTCACTGGATAACGATATGCATATATACAGTTGGCGGTAGTATTGCTTTCACGAAGTATAAAAGGGCAGTGCGTTGGTGGAGCTGTTATACTCAGGTGTTTCACGTGAAAAGGTTTCTGACGTGATTATGGGCGCACGACGGGAAGTAACAGAATCTGAACTCGGCATGGTAGTTGGAGCTATATACATGGGCCATTGGATTTCGAAACTCGTTAGTGAACTCAATATTCGAGACCCACAGTGCCAAGTTTGTACTGCGAGTACCAAATTTCAGGCATTACCTGTCATCATGGTCAATGCAATGGCCGACGGCCTTCACTTAACGACCAAGAGCAGCGACGTTTGTGTGTGTGCTAACAGACAAGCAACGCTGCTTGAAATAACCACACAAATGAATGTGGGACGTACGACGAAGGTATCCGTTACGGCAGTGCGGCGGAATTTGACAGTAATGAGCTAAGGCAGCAGACCACCAACGCGAGTGCCTTTGCTAAGGCCGGTATTACACTATCAAATTTCTTTGTCCAATATCTTTGTCCAATATCTTTGTCCAATATCTTTGTCAAAGATATTTGATAGTGTAATAGGGACTTTGTCAAATGTCGTCCAATATTTGATCAAATCTAGGGCCTCGCTGTATATTTGATCAAAGAAACCGCTTGTCTTCTGTTCACTGCAATGTGACATGTTACCACATGGAGCGCTAGCATCGCTGCAGCGTTCTGTCGTCTGTAGTGTTTTTATAACCATTGCTGGTAAATACAATTGGTGTGTGCCGACAACTTCAAATTTAATAGAGATGTCTGAAGCTGATGAGGCGCTTTACAACGTGAGGCACCCTGAATACAAAAATAGATTAAGAAGATTGGAGACCTAACATGACCTAACCTAACCTATCCTAACATAACCCTCTCCTGTAGCAAGGAATCGGAGTATTATAGTGAGCCTGTCTTCTGAAGATGTAGTAGTTCTTAAGTGAATATTGTGCTTTGTGATATGAGGATACACTTCATTGAGCACATACAGCAATGTATGCTCATCCAATCTTAAGTAATTGATGTACGACTTGACGTCTTCCACTGTAAGCTCACGTAACAAGTTTTGTTGAATGCTTTTATCGTGTCGTCGTAAAACCCACGGCTTCACCCAGATTAGATTAGTTTTTCGTTCCATATATCCGTGCTGAGGAGATCCTCGTGGATATGGAACATGTCGATTTTTTTAAAGCTGAAATAACAATACTAATAGTATGAATAAATACATCATTTGTTTCTATTAAAAATTTCGCCAATGGAGTAGAAGGAGTTTCCTGGCAAATTATTGAAGATGAATGTTCCTGAGTAGTGGACCCCTTTTTGAACTAAAGTAAGTGCTTTTAAGTCCTTGTGTAGATCATTTTTCTTCCTGGTAATGTATGTATGAACTGAGTTGTTTGTTGGAAAAAGAGATATATTATTTGCGACAAATTTCATTAAGAAGTAAATATACTGAGAGGCAGTAGTTAGTATACCCAGTTCTTTGAAGAGGTTTCTGCAGGAGGTCCGTGAATTTACTCCACAAATAATACGTATTACACGCTTTTGGACCTTGAAAACTTTTGTTTGACTTCAAGATTTACCCCAAAATATTATCCCATATGACATTATGGTATGAAAGTATGCAAGCTTTTTCATTTTTATGTTGCCTATGTCTGCTAACACTCGAATTGCAAATGCAGATTTGTTAAGGCCTTTCTGCAGTTCTGTGGTGTGCTCCTCCCAACCGAATTTATTATCAAGTTGTAATCCCAGGACTTTTAAGACTGTCAACCTCGTATGTATGGTTCCATTTTTTCCCCCCACTTCTTTTCCGCATGTGCACACAATGCAATTGGAGTACGTAGAACTGCTGCGATTAATAACAAGTTGTTGTCAGCCATCTTGAACTTTGACGAAAAATTTGATGACAGTGTAATACCCCTTCTAGCGTTACGTCAAAGATCTTTGTCAAATATATTGGACGGAATATTGGATCACATCTTTGATCAAATCTTTGACAAAGAAATTTGATAGTGTAATACCGGCCTAACGGCACAACATCGCCTGCAGCGCCTCTCCTGGGCGCGTGACCATATCGATTGAATCCCAGAGAACTGGAAAACCTGGTCGGATGAGTTGGTAAGAGCTGATGGTAGGGTTCGAGTGTGGCGCAAACACTACGAAGCCATGTACCCAAATAGTCAACAAGGCACTGTGCAAGTCAGTGTTGGCTCCATAATGTTGTGGACTGTGTTTACATGGGATGTTCTGAATCCTCAGGTCCAACTGAACCGATCATTGACTGGAAAGGGTTATGTTCGGCAACCTGGAGACCATTTTCCCAAACAATGATGTCATGTCACCGGGGCACAGTTACTCGCGATTGATTTGGAGAACATTCTGGACAGTTTGAGCGATGTTTTGGCCACCCAGATCGCCTGTCATGAATGCCATCGAACATTTATGGGACATAATAGAGAGGCCAGTTCGTGCACAACGTCCTGCACTGCCAACTCTTTCGCACTTATGGAACTACTATAGAGGTTGCATGGCTCAATACTTCTTGCGCAATACGTCTTGCGTCCGTGCCACGTCGAGTTGCTGGACAACTTCAGGTAAAAGGAGGTCCGACACGATATTAGGAAGTATGAAATGACTTTTGTCACCTCAGCGTAATTCACCTTCGCCGGCCTGTGTGTCAAGACGGCTGATGATATATTTAAACAACTCCTCGGTTGATTTCACGTGACTTTGTGTTTCCCATTCCAGAGTGTTTAGATAGCAGAAAAATCTAAAATAATTCACTGGCTTACCGCAATGGCAGCTAGCAGCGTTGAGCCAAGCGCCACACAGGCATGAGAGAAGATGAAAGCCAGTGCTGCTCATGGCCTATCGGCCTCGAATAGCACTGAATTTGACTCCTCCAACCGACTGACGAATCTCCATCAATACCGTCATGTCATCTCAGTCAAAAGTATTTGGCTGTCGAGCATGGAATTTAACTTAGGGCACTGAAGTACAGGGTATGGCAGGAAAACGGGCTGCTTTAATTAGTCTGCAGTAGTTCAATGGTATTATTAGCAACACTGGTTGACTGTAATACACTGAAGCGCCAAAGAAACTGGTATTGGCATGCATATTCAAATACAGAAATACGTAAACGTTCAGAATAAGGCGCTGCGTTCGCCAACGCCTATAAAAGGCAATAACTCTCTGGCGCAGTTACTAGATCGGTTACTGCTGCTACACTGGCATGTCATCAAGATTTAACCGAGTTTGAAAGGCTATTATAGCCGGCACACGAGCGATGGGACATAGCATCTCCGAGGTACCAATGAAGTGGCGATTTTCCCCCTACGACTATTTCACGAATCCGGTAAAACATCAAATCTCCGACATCGCTGGGGCCGGAAGAAGATCCTGCAAGAACAGGACCAACGACGACTGAAGAGAATCGTTCAATGTGACAGAATTGCAACCCTTCCGCAAATTGCTGCAGATTTCAGTGCTGGGACATCAACAAGTGTCAGCGTGCGAACCGTTCAACGAAACATCATCGATATGGGCTTTCGAAGCCGAAGGCCCTCTCGTGTATCCTTGATGACTGCACGACACAAAGCTTTACGCCTCACCTCGGCCCGTCAACACCGACACTGGACTGTTGATGACCGCAAACACGTTGCCTGGTCGGACGAGTCTCGTTTCAAATTGTATCGAGCCGATAGACGTGTACGGGTATGGAGACAACCTCATGAATCAATGGGCCCTGAATGTCACCAGGGGACTGTTCAAGCTGTTGGAGGCTCTGTAATGGTGTGGGCCGTGTGCAATTGGAGCGATATGGGGCCCCTGATACGTCTAGATACGACTCTGACAGCTGATCCGTACGTAAGCAGCCTGTCTGATCTCCTGCATCCATTCATGTCCATTGTGCATTCCGCAGTTTTAATGCATGCAGTTTTAATAAATTTATCATAAACAAAATAACGAATTTTGACTGTTGTGACCAAGTGCTGTCAAATCTGAAATGGGATAGACATTTTTACTTAAGCTGGCTTAACAGTCTCTATTAAGAAACTCATCTATAGAGTAGCAGGAGTTGCCTATCAAACAGTCTTTGGCTGGCCCTGAGCACTATGGGACTTAGCTTCTGAGGTCATCAGTCCCCTAGAACTTAGAACTACTTAAACCTAACTAACCTAAGGACATCACACACATCCATGCACGAGGCAGGATTCGAACCTGCGACCGCAGCGGTCGCGCGGTTCCAGACTGTAGCGCCTAGAACCGCTCGGCCACTCCGGCCGGCAAAAAGTGTTTCAAACTCTGCAGAGATACATTACTTGCAACAAATTTCATTAAGGAATAAATATACTGCGAAGCTGGTTAGAACACAAAGTTCCTGAGCAGGTTTCTACATGATGTTCTTGAATTTACGCCACAAATGATTCTTATCACACGCTTTTGCACTCTAAAAACTTTTGCTCGGTTTGATCAGTTTGCAGGCCGCGGTGGTAGAGCTGTTCTAGGCGCTTGAGTCCGGAGCCAAGCGGCTGCTACAGTCGTAGTTTCGAATCCTGCCACGGGCATGGATGTATGTGATGTCCTTAGGTTAGTTAGGTTTAAGCAATTCTGAGTCTAGGGGACTGATGACTTTAGATGTTAAGTCCCATAGTGCTTACAGCCATTTGAACCATTATTTTATTTGTTGATCAGTTTCTCCAGAATATGATGCTATATGACATAATAGAATGGAAGTAAGCAAAGCATGCAAGCTTTTTTTTTTATATTTATATCGCATAAATCTGACATCATTCTGACTGCAAATACAGATTTGTTTAGGCGCTTAAGCAATTTTGTAGTATGCCCTTCCCAACTGAATTTATTACCGAGTTGTAATCCTAGAAATTTAACAGTGTCAGCCACTTCGATCTGCATATCTTGATATGTGATACACATGGTGGAAGGAAATCTCTTACAGGTTCTGAACTGCATATAGTGGGTCTTCTCAAAGTTTAATGACAGTGAATTAGCTTTAAACCATTTATTACTGTCAGTGAAATTTGATTAGCAGCTATTTCTAAATCTGTACTTGACTTGCTACTTATTGCAATGTTTTTGTCTTGTGCAAACAAAACAAACTTAGTATCTGGCAATGTAACAGACGAGAGGTTATTAACGTACACAAGAAAATGCAATGGACCCAAGATGGAACCTTGAGGAACACCACATGTAATTAATTCCCAATCAGATGAAGACTGACTGCTTACTGCACAGCTATTTTGCAACGACACCCTTTATTTCCTGTTAGATAAAACTCAAACCATTTCACAGCATTGCCGGCGACACCATAATATTCTAATTCACCTAAGAGGATGCTGTGGTTCACACAGTCAAAGGCTTTTGACAGGTCACACAAAATACCAGTAGCCTCTAATTTATTATCTAATGAATTAAGTAGATTCTCACTGTAAGTGTAATCAGCTTTATCTATCTTAGAACCCTTAAGAAATCTAGACTGTGACTTGGACAGTATATTATTTTCAAACAGATGCTTAAGTAGACGCTTGAACACAACCTTTTCAAATATTTTTGAGAAAGCCAGGTGCAGAAAAGAAATTTAAATTTGTTGACTAGCGTTATCGCTATTTAAGTATTTTGAATCCAGTGATTAGATCGTGGCAAGTGCAAAGGTTAATTTCCAA
Source organism: Schistocerca serialis cubense (assembly GCF_023864345.2). NCBI lineage: Eukaryota > Metazoa > Arthropoda > Insecta > Orthoptera > Acrididae > Schistocerca > Schistocerca serialis. The sequence continues at coordinate 596,211,604 of NC_064639.1, forward strand.
ACCTTCAGGGATCACACTTCAGGGGTACAGCACAATCACGGAAAAACTTTGAAGAAAAGAGTGTGTTGACGTCAAAGGGGACTAAGTCAAAATGTAAGTGCAATTTTGTCTAAAAATAGGTGTTTTCACAGCTAGGCCTGTAACGCCTCACCTTACCCTTGAAACTACCGAGGCTGCGGGAGCGGCGCTGGGGAACGGGACGGCTTATATCACAGACTTTCGCCGCGCGGTGTGACGCGGTGCGAGCGCAACAGGCGGAGCGTTGGCCGTCCGCTTTATTTGCAGGCCAAGTGGACCAATGCAGGTCACGGCTGAGGCCGTCCGGCGTCTGCACCGCGGAGCCGCCTGCGCCCTCACTCCACAGCCGGTCCGTAGTCTGCAGCCGACCGCAGGGCTACCGTCTCCCACCGAGCACTTGTGCTTTCTTATCGTCTTACACTGTCTAATCAAAAGCATCCGCACACGTGTTAATGAGCATTCGTACGAGGTGTGTCCATCTTTCGCCTTTACGACGGCCTTACTCTGCTGGGGCACTTTCAATGATGTGACTCAATGTCCGTGAAGGAATGGCAGCACATTCGTCGTCAAGAACCGAAACTAGAGAAGATACTGATGTCGGATGCTGGAATCTGCACCGAAGTTTACGTTCTAGCTCATTCCAAAGATGTTCCACCGGGTTCAGATCACAACTCTGGGGAGACCAGTACATTTCAGGAATGTTATTATGTACAAACCATTGCCTCACTGACGCTCATTTATGACAGGATGCAGTGTCACGCTGATACAAAGAGTCGCCGTCCCTGTACTGTTACTCTGCTATCCGGAATACACAATTCTCTAAAATGTGTTTATATCCTTCAGCATTTAACATTTTTTTCGAAAAACACCCCCATACCATAACACAACCTCCTCCGCACATCACTGCTCGCTCTGTATCTGACCGAAGGTGATGTTGTTCAGGCGCTCGTCAAACGCAAACCCTTCCGTACAGCTTGATTCATCAGTTCAAACCACTCGCTTCCAATCATCCACTGTCCAGTGGCACACCTCCAGGGCCGCTCAGCGCGACTACAGAAATGTGTGACTTATAAGGGAGCTGCTCGATCACTGTACCCATTTCTTTATAATTCTGTACACACAGTCATTGTGCTAGCACTTTAGAACTCGCCAGTGATTCTTTCCGCTAATTTCACGTGATTCTTTTACAAACACCGCGCAATGGTGGTCGACACGGGCAGCTTTAGAAGAATTTGAAATGGATTTCTTACTCAGGTGACATCCAATGACTAGTCCACGTTGGAAGCCAACGATCAATTCTGAAAGACCCGTTCTGCTGTTCACTGCTTCCCTACCGACAACACAATACTCCCCGCCTCGTTTCATAACGGCGCGTTTGCCTCTCGTGGCAGTTAGCGGTCAATTTCACATTACGTAGGTGGTTCGGATAGTTTTGAATAGTTATTGCACATTGCCAAATAAATTCATTATGACCTCCTCTTACATGTGATGCCTAAAGCTCAAAGCATAACCCGTGATATCCTCGGGAAGTTGTGTGTAAAAACTTGACACATTGTTGCTATAGCTAAAGGACGCATTAAATGTTCCTTTAACGAAGTATTGTCCACCACAAAGGACGTACCTTACAAAACTCGTTCATCGACTACTTAGCTCATGCACGTCAGTCTCGCTCATTAGCAGGAAGTTTACAGCGGCAGTAAAGATAATCAGAGACTGTACACCAAGAAGAAATGCAGATGATAAACGGGTATTCAAAGGACAAATATAGTATACTACAACTGACATGTGATTACATTTTCACGCAATTTGGGTGCATAGATCCTGAGAAATCAGTACCGAGAACAACCACATCTGGCCGTAATAACGGCCTTGATACGCCTGGGCGTTGAGTCAAACAGAGCTTGGATGGCTTGTACAGGCACAGCTGCCCATACAGCTTCAACACGATACCACAGTTTATCAAGAGTAGTGACTGGCGTATTGTGACGAGCCAGTTGCTCGGCCACCATTGACCAGACGTTTTCGATTGGTGAGAGATCTGGAGAATGTGCTGGCCAGGGCAGCAGTCGAACATTTTCTGTATCCAGAAAGGCCCGACAGGACCTGCAACATGCGGTCGTGCATTACCTTGCTGAAATGTAGGGTTTCGCAGGGATCGAATGAAGGGTAGAGCCACGGGTCGTAACATATCTGAAATGTAACGTCCACTGTTCAAAGTGCCGTCAATGCGAACAAGAGGTGACTGAAACGTGTAACCAATGGCACCCCATATCATCACGCCGGGTGATACGCCAGTATGGCGATGACGAATACACGCTTCCAACGTGCGTTCACCGCGATGTCGCCAAACATGGATGCGACCATCATGATGCTGTAAACAGAACCTGGATTGATCCGAAAAAATGACGTTTTGCCATTCGTGCACCCAGGTTCGTCGTTGAGTACACCATCGCAGGCGCTCCTGTCTGTGATGCAGCGTCAAGGGTAACCGCAGCCAAGGCCTCCGAGCTGATAGTCCATGCTGCTGCAAACGTCGTCGAACTGTTCGTACAGATGGTTGTTGTCTTGCAAACGTGCCCATCTGTTGACTCAGGGATCGAGACGTGGCTGCACGATCCGTTACAGCCATGCGGATAAGATGCCTGTCATTCGACTGCTAGTGATACGAGGCCGTTGGGATCCAGCACGGCGTTCCGTATTACCCTCCTGAACCCACCGATTCCATATTCTGCTAACAGTCATTGGATCTTGACTAACGCGAGGAGCAATGTCACGATACGATAAACCGCAATCGCGATAGGCTACAATGTGACCTTTATCAAATTCGGAAACGTGATGGTACGCATTTCTCCTCCTTACACGAGGCATCATAACAACGTTTCACCAGGCAACGCCGGTCAACTGCTGTTTGTGTATGAGAAATCAGCTGGAAACTTTCCTGATGTCAGCAGGTTGTAGGTGTCGCCACCGGCGCCAACCTTGTGTGAATGCTCTGAAAAGTTAATCATTTGCATACCACAGCACCTTCTTCCTGTCGGTTAAATTTCGCGTCTGCAGCACGTCATCTTCGTGGGATAGCAATTTTAATGGCCAGTAGTGTACAGTAGTACAAGTTTATATGCCAACTGGCTCTGCAGATGACGAAGAAATTGAAGAAATGTATGATGAAATAAAAGAAATTATTCAGATTGTGAAGGGAGACGAAAATTTAATAGTCATGGGTGACTGGAATTCGAGTGTAGGAAAAGGGAGAGAAGGAAACATAGTAGGTGAATATGGATTGGGGCTAAGAAATGAAAGAGGAAGCCGCCTGGTAGAATTCTGCGCAGAGCACAACATAATCATAACTAACACTTCGTTTAAGAATCATGAAAGAAGGTTGTATACATGGAAGAACCCTGGAGATACTAAAAGGTATCAGACAGATTATATAATGGTAAGACAGAGATTTAGGAACCAGGTTTTAAATTGTAAGACAATTCCAGGGGCAGATGTGGACTCTGACCACAATGTATTGGTTATGACCTGTAGATTAAAACTGAAGAAACTGCAAAAATGTGGGAATTTAAGGAGATGGGACCTGGATAAACTGAAAGAACCAGAGGTTGTACAGAGTTTCAGGGAGAGCATAAGGGAACAATTGACAGGAATGGGGGAAAGAAATACAGTAGAAGAAGAGATGAAGCGCATGTCACAAGACAGGAAGTCGTGGAGAGCCGCGTCAAATCAGTCAGAAGACTGATGTAATGAAACGAAAGGTAATCATACATAGTGGTCATAAATATTTCTGTATGATTCTTTTACAATCCTTGGGTAACAGAAGAAATATTGAATTTAATTGATGAAAGGAAAAAATATAAAAATGCAGTAAATGAAGCAGGCAAAAAGGAATACAAACATCTCAAAAATGAGATCGACAGGAAGTGCAAAATAGCTAAGCAGGGATGGCTAGAGGACAAATGTAAGGATGTAGAGTCTTATCTCACTAAGGGTAAGGTAGATACTGCCTACAGGAAAATTAAAGAGACCTTTGGAGAAAAGAGAACCACTTGTATGAATATCAAGAGCTCAGATGGAAACCCAGTTCTAAGCAAAGAAAGGAAAGCAGAAAGGTGTTCTAAGCAAAGAAAGGAAAGCAGAAAGGTGGAAGGAGTATATAGAGGGTTTATACAAGGGCGATGTACTTGAGGACAATATTATGGAAATGGAAGAGGATGTAGATGAAGATGAAATGGGAGATATGATACTGCGTGAAGAGTTTGACAGAGCACTGAAAGACCTGAGTAGAAACAAGGCCCCCGGAGTAGACAACATTCCATTGGAACTACTGACGTCCTTGGGAGAGCCAGTCCTGACAAAACTCTTACCATCTGGTGAGCAAGATGTATGAAACAGGCGAAATACCCTCAGACTTCAAGAAGAATATAATAATTCCAATCCCAAAGAAAGCAGGTGTTGACAGATGTGAAAATTACCGAACTATCAGTTCAATAAGTCACAGCTGCAAAATACTAACACGAATTCTTTACAGACGAATGGAAAAACTAGTAGCAGCCAACCTCGGGGAAGATCAGTTTGGATTCCGTAGAAACACTGGAACACGTGAGGCAATACTGACCTTACGACTTATCTTAGAAGAAAGATTAAGGAAAGGCAAACCTACGTTTCTAGCATTTGTAGACTTAGAGAAAGCTTTTGACAATGTTGACTGGAATACTCTCTTTCAAATTCTAAAGGTGGCAGGGGTAAAATACAGGGAGCGAAAGGCTATTTACAATTTGTACAGAAACCAGATGGCAGTTATAAGAGTCGAGGGACATGAAAGGGAAGCAGTGGTTGGGAAGGGAGCAAGACAGGGTTGTAGCCTCTCCCCGATGTTGTTCAATCTGTATATTGAGCAAGCAGTAAAGGAAACAAAAGAAAACTTCGGAGTAGGTATTAAAATTCATGGAGAAGAAATAAAAACTTTGAGGTTCGCCGATGACATTGTAATTCTGTCAGAGGCAGCAAAGGACTTGGGAGAGCAGTTGAATGGAATGGACAGTGTCTTGAAAGGAGGATATAAGATGAACATCAACAAAAGCAAAACAAGGATAATGGAATGTAGTCTAATTAAGTCGGGTGATGCTGAGGGAATTAGATTAGGAAATGAGGCACCTAAAGTAGTAAAGGAGTTTTGCTATTTGGGGAGCAAAATAACTGATGATGGTCGAAGTAGAGAGGATATAAAATGTAGGCTGGCAATGGCAAGGAAAGCGTTTCTGAAGAAGAGAAATTTGTTAACATCCAGTATTGATTTAAGTGTCAGGAAGTCATTTCTGAAAGTATTCGTATGGAGTGTAGTCATGTATGGAAGTGAAACATGGACGATAAATAGTTTGGACAAGAAGAGAATAGAAGCTTTTGAAATGTGGTGCTACAGAAGAATGCTGAAGATTAGATGGGTAGATCACATAACTAATGAGGAAGTATTGAATAGGATTGGAGAGAAGAGAAGTTTGTGGCACAACTTGACCAGAAGAAGGGATCGGTTGGTAGGACATGTTCTGAGGCATCAAGGGATCACCAATTTAGTATTGGAGGGCAGCATGGAGGGTAAAAATTGTAGAGGGAGACCAAGAGATGAATACACTAAGCAGATTCAGAAGGATGTAGGTTGCAGTAGGTACTGGGAGATGAAAAAGCTTGCACAGGATAGAGTAGCATGGAGAGCTGCATCAAACCAGTCTCAGGACTGAAGACCACAACAACAACATTGTACTTAAGAGAGTAAGCAACATGAAATGTCTAGGATGTTGACTAAGAGAAAAATGATATCATGGTGAGAACATAAGAATCCGGATTGGAACTGCGTGGTTAAAATGCGCATCTCTCCCGAAGTCATGACCTACAGTTTCGCAAATGTTGACGGGCCGTGAAATGGTTTGTGCTGTCCTTAATTAGAAGAAAGCACCTAGTGAAGGAGAGGAAGAAGATGGAGCAGAAGAAGCAGAGTTTTCTGCATACGACGTCCTAGTTGGCTTCTGCATGAAACAACAAGAAGAAAGATTTATTCTATGATTCTGTAAATAATGACGTATCTAAAAAGCACTGTGAACGGAATAAACGACTGCGGACCGAAGATTTGACAGTGCCACTATAAGCCTATACCGTGACGAAATCAGGAATAGCCATTATTACGTAGGTATTTACCTCCGATTTAGCCTCTTGACTCCAGCGATACCACTGGAGACTAAAGGGAAAACCGACTGAGGAAATTCAGAGATGATCGATTCTCGCCTCGTTGGGGAAGCACTTTTAATGTTTAGAGGATTCGCGAAAAATCTAGATAAAGCGGTGGTACGGGAGTTGCAGCCCCACTATAAATAGAGTATTTTGCCACGTGTCGACTCTCTCAGTACTGGAAGAAGGACAGTACACACGCTTACTGGTAAAGAGGCAGTATATGTGGTAACCGTATGCGTTGAAATGGACGGCTGACCAAGACAGCTGAGCCCAGCTGGCATCGGCCCGTGTGTTCAGCGATATGCCTGATGTACGTAGTGGGTGGGCGGTGGGGGGGAGGGGGGGAGGAGGAAGGCGGAGCGCTTCGCTGGCTTGGTTGGCCTGCGAGGCAGCATAGTGCAGCCAGCATCACTGTGGCTTCTATCCACCATCAAAGCCCGTGGTTGTCCGGTTTATACACTGACCGGCTAATACTGTTATAATCGAGCGAGATGGTGTGTTAACTTGCACCGTGGTTTCGAATTGTCGTTAGATCGCGGATCCCTCGCATAAGTAGAATGGGAATCCTGTTCCCATGTAACTGGCAGGAGAAGTCGGTTCATATAGGAGGAAAGCAAGAGAGCACCACCTCCAATGTGATCAGTTCTGGTAAAACATTTGGGTATTCAAACTAGCCTTCCAGCTTACTTTACGAACGACATGATGCGGGGTTATGGAAATGTTGCCGTTTTTTGAAGGAGTAGGGTAACGCCTCACTTCGTAAAGACACGGCAACAGTGAAAAGCGTACATGTAATAATTTTATGCATGTCCCACATTGTGCTATCACTGATGTGGATACTTGAAGGTATACGTAAATCACCACCCCAACTACAATCAAGAAAATGCTTTATTTTTCACTACAGGCTGCATTTGCCGAATAAGATGAAGTGGCAAGTGCCTGGTACCCAGTGGAGAGTTTTTAAACCCATATAATGTTTTCTTGGCTCGCACTCACTATTTTATGAAGCGCTTTTTGTATTAGTGGCGATTAGAAAGTTTCCGTTCGAAAGCTGTCAGTCCAGAATCGGCATGTTCATCAGGCAAAATCACCGTGAGCATTGAGGCAAACGTCCCCGCACTAGGTTAAAGATACCCGTTTGGTAAAACACTGTGGCCTGCTGCGTGAAGAAGTCCGAAACTGCCTGCGGCACAGTCTCTTACGACAAGAATTGTCGACCTTCCAAGGCTTTTTTTAAGGGACCGAAGGCGTGACATGGGGAGAGACAGGGCATGCGCTTCAGTGTGTCCCACTCGAATCTCCCAGTTGAGGCTGGCCTCCCACACCGACCGGCGTCTTGTGTCGAAAGACAACAATTATGGAACTTGGCACGCCATTCCACAACGGTTGTTTTTGACAGACATGCTGTCCCATACACATTCTTCATTCTCCGATCGAAGTTTACCGGTGTTTATCCTTCGGCAGGCAAGAAAAGAATAACGTCACGTCGGTCCTGTTTGGACACATTTAGTAATAACGTCATCATAGTTCACGTTTCTGAATTTATCCCACACACGTCGGAAAGACATGAATGCTACACTAATCCCTCGCCTACATGTCAGTGCCTGTATACTCGCATCGGAGTCGCGCTACGTTGCATACACGACGTAGCAACGCCCTCAAACGGAAATTTTTTGATCGCCTCTTATACCTGGTGCCATTATATCACGAGGCTAGGTATAGAAGCTACGTGATACTGAAACTATTTTGGTATGTACCAAGGCACTCCTCAAGATCCCACGCAATTTTTACCTGATTATTTTCGATGAGCGTAAACAATAGTGGAAACCGAAGCATTCTGTTAATAGCAACTTAGATCCTGATTTAGATATACATTAAAAAAAGATACAAGTAACTGAAATTGTTTGCGAGGCACAGACTGTACCCATGAAAACACACAAATGATAAGGTTTACTAACCTGCCATGATTTATTCCCTTCTCAATTACACTAAAGCTTCTGAGAACACAAATGGTTAGGATTACAGAGCTGCAGATGATCTGTGACTTTGAGAATTCAGTATGGTGCAACTCGCTGTAATGGTGGCATCTAGTCATAGTGCTCTGCAGTCAGAGAATGACTGATAATTTCCAGGTAAATCTCCGACCACGGAGTGAGACCACATAACACCTCAACTGTTGCTGGTGGAGGACGAACAGGCTGCCGATAAAACGTACTTGGACACTTGGTATGGATGACATGCATGCCAAACGTGAAGGCCAGCGGATCAGTGGTACCCCTGGTTCTACAGAGCACTTTCATCGCCACTTATGGCCAAATATTTTCCTGGCGAAATATGACTCGCAAAGTTGTCTGCAGGGAAGTCGTATCCCAGACTCAGACGCAGTCGTTGTTGTGAGCATTTCCCATGGTATGCACGAGTCTAGATAATGTGTTATAGTCAGTAGCACTCCAGAATATGACAACTAGCACATGTTCGCTCGAGCCGATTAACACTGCAGAACGCCGGATTGCGGTCACCTGTCATATTATCGCTTAAGGCAATGTTACTCCGAAAGGGCATGGCCATCTGCCCCAACCTCAAGTTGTGCTCTGTCTCTAGTGACCTCGTCGTCGACTGGACGTTAAACCTTAATCTTGGTTCTTCGCCTTATGATTTTTTTACAATGGAAGCTGATCGCAATGGCCTTTGAACCACTTGTCCAATCCGCACAGACGTCTCATGTCGTCGACGCAGACAGGTCCCCTGCCCGTACGTCAGTGTATAGGTAAGACTGTGATGGATGCTGTATTGCCATGCGGACAAATAGCGGCCTCCCCGGGTTGTGGTCGTATTAAGTGATCCAGTACCTTCTCATTGCCGCATGTAACGCTCTTCTATCCACTGGCTCTCCTCACTTGCCACTTCCATAGTAGCGCGCCTTGTGAGAGCAGAAAGATCAGTGTCACACTCATTTCACGAAGACCGTTCGTTATGTGCAACTGAAAATGTCACGTGCCGACATTTTGCTCTTATGACGTCAGCGAATCATATTCACATTTATGTTTCACATTTACACTTATTCTGACGGCTCTTCACTGCATGAGGTCGGTGTTACTCTGACGCTCCGGCTCATACAAGAGAAAAGGCTGTTGGATCTACATGTGCGGCATCTCTCTGGCGCCTTAATCTCTCACGACTATTCTCGATATGGCGGACTGCAGACTCAGTGGTGGCCGCAACTGATTGGGTCACGTGACCAAGTTCCAGTCCATTGTAGCGCGCCTTGTTTCCTCGCAGTGCAAGCACCGAAACTGATCGCGGAAAATGCCTTACCGGCAGCCACTGACGATATCCTTAAATTTACCTTGACGACGAAAATTGGAAAAGTGCTGAAAGAGGTGATAAAACGTACAAGCGAAATGTTACTGTGAATAAGTCGATGGTGTGTAAATTGGTTACGTGCTACCAAAGACGGACGATGAAGCATTCCTACACATTGTATGGTGCTTGTTAAATAGATCGTGACTGCAAGTAACAGTGGGCAGTAAAGCTCCAGTCGAAATTGCCCTTATTAAACAGGCGCGCTTTACGAGAGAATAAAGCAGAAACGAAATAACACAGGGCTATTCTAATCGATGGACCCATTTTCAAAAACTCGTATCTATTCAAATACAAATCGAAAATGAACAAGCTTTATACCAATGAAGTTTTCGGCGGGCGGCGGCGGTTGGGCGGTGATGGTTTCAGAAGAGGCTGATAGAGTTCAGGCGGCAATAGGGCCGTCATTCCGTTTCACTGTCAGTTTTGAGTGAGGTGGCGACTGCGGAACACAAGGTTTTCTGCGTTCTTGACTTCGCGGAAAGTGAGTCTCAAATTGCAGTGCAGCGGGCATTGCGTACCAAATTCGGTATTCAACCACCAACTCAGAAAAGCATTAGCCGTTGGTATATGCAATTTAAAAAGACTGGGAGTGTGTGCAAAGGAAAAAGTACAGGTCGAACACGTGTGTCAGAGGATGATGTCCGACGGATTCAAGAAAGTTTTGTTCGCTGTTCCAGTAAGTCTACCAATAGAGCCAGTCGAGAAGTTGGAAGAACCCAACCAGCTGTATAGAAAGTTCTGAGAAGGCGTTTTCTGTACAAACCGTACCGATTACAGCTTGTGCAGGTTCTCAACCCCAGTGACAAAGAGAAACGTCTCGCGGTTTTTGGTTATGTGCTACCAAAGACGGACGATGAAGCATTTCTACAGCGTGTAATTTTTAGCAATGAAGCGACGTTCCACCTTAGTGGAAAAGTCAAAAAATGGTTCAGATGGCTCTGAGCACTATGGGACTTAATTGCTGTGGTCATCAGTCCCCTAGAACTTAGAACTACTTAAATCTAACTAACCTAAGGACATCACACACATCCACGCCCGAGGCAGGATTCGAACCTGCGACCGTAGCGGTCACGCGGCTCCACACTGTAGCGCCTAGAACCGCACGGCCACTCTGGCCGGCTGGAAAAGTCAACAGACACAATGTTCGCATATGGGGTGTGGAAAAACCCATTGCAACACGAAAGAGACTCACCGAAGATCAACGTGTCGTATCCCGTACAAAGGTTTATGGACTATTTTTCTTTGCAGAAATAATGTAACGGGAATCACGTACCTGGACATGTTGGAACAATGGCTGTTCCCTCAAGTTATGGATGATTCTCAGGGCTTTATTTTCGCACAGGATGGAGCTCCACCCCATTGGCACCGTGAGATTTTTTGAATGACTCCCTTTCTCAGCGTGGGATCGGTCGCAGGGGACTTCAGGACCTGGCTCTTGTGTCCACCATTTAGAATAACACTGTGTTATTATGCGATCCGAGTGTCCTCACGATAAGTCATCCGTTTCACGTAACGCAACCAAAATTCTCTTGGTATCTGAAATGATCTACCATTGATTATGAAGACCTATCAACATAACTTTGTCACGGAACATTATGAAACATCTGCTGCCCAGAAACTCTCGAGGCTAACTTACTTTCCGTAATCTGAAAATAATTTACTAATTCTAAGAAATCTTTGGTATTTGAAGTAATTAATGCGCGCAGAAGTGGCTCCAAATTGAAATGTCAGTCGAATTAAATCACGAGAATATCTCTGTAATTACTTCCGCATAAGGCATCTTGAAAAATTATGCTTCATTTAAAGTAAATTGATGAAAGGGGTAAAGCAGCGACAAAGGCATGAGATTTTCTTTCAACTTTAGGACTATTACTTGATCCCATAAAACACAAGGGCCAGCAGAACCACTGGATTAATATTACATAATTTATGTTGTGCTGTAAGCACTATCATACAAAGAAATGCAACATACAGTCAATCTGAAAAAAAAATACAAAATGCAAAAGTTTTGGTGAGTGAGATATCGATCTGCCAAACTCGATCACAAATCAAACAAGACGTTAACAAAACGGGATCTGGGCCACATTGATCATAACCGCAACTTTCACTCTGCTACTCATTTGACAACGTTGCCTAAGCAATCACATTGTTCTAATACGGCTCGGCAGGTCGTAAAATAAAGAAGCACATTGCCTTGTACAAAACACATTATACTCCGTGCAGCCACAGCTGTCGAAACACATCTTGGCAAAGGAAGAACCGCATCAGCTATTAAGTGATCCTTTATTGAAACGACCGATTTCGTAGTTTACAGCTGCATCCTCGGGTAAACATAATCAATTCATATAAAATCCAGACCAGGTTAAATGGACGACCCAGCATTCTCAATCCAATAAATCTGTAACGTCTATCGTTTACCTAACTACCGTTCCTTCGACGGACATTGTATTTTGATTTGGCTGAGAATGTTGGGTCGTCCATTTCACACTGGTCTAGATATAATATGAATTATTTATGTATAACTGAGGATGCAGCTATAAGGTGCGAAACCGTTCTTTTCAATAAAGGAACATTTAACAACAAGTGCAGTTCTTCATTTATCAAGCCATTAACTTGTTTTGCAGAAAAGGCACGTAGATCGTTGTTGTGCAGTATGATTATTATAGTCACTTCGCTAATACAAGCTCGTCACTGCTTTCATACATGGCTCAGACTTTCTTAGTATGAGGTTCATTGAAATGAAACCTGGTCAGTGCGTCTACCTTTTCCTTACACGTAAAGTGGCAGTAACTGCGTATGTGGTGGCGCCATCTATTGGCAGAGAGACCGACTCGTGCACGGATGTTGCACAGCGCCATTGTCGTTTCACGCCGAATAGAAGGTGGTCACACAAGTTATCGTCCACTACCGAATATGCAGGCGAGTAAACAGGAACAACGAGGAGTGATTCGATTTTTGGCGGCGGTGAGAGTTGGAGACCGTGAAATGTATCAACGGATGAAAACTGTGAACGGTGAGTACAGTCTGAGTCGTTCAAGTGTAGAATGGCGCAAACGATTCCTTGAGGAGTCCGAGTCACTGGAAGACGGTGCTCGTCCTGGAGAACATCGTGTCATGGCGCCGGAAATGGTTGCGGAAGTGAATGCTTTAGTCTTGGACAACCACTAAATCGCCGAGGACGAGATCCATCGGTTACTGGGTATTAGCGTGGGCACCTCCCACACCATAATGCATCAACACCAACTTTCGAAAAATCTGCGCGCAGTGGGTTCCCCACCAACTGACCGCCGAACAGCGCAATACTCGAATAGTGCTGTCTTTGGGTCATCTGCAACGTTGTCATGAGAAGGAGTATGGCTTTGTATCGCGTATTGTCACAGGTGACGAAATATGGTATCACCATTTTGAACCGGAAAGCAAGAGTCAGAGCAAGCAGTGGAAACATGCAACTTCACCACCTCCAAAGAAATCAAAGGCCGTGCACACCAGTTCTGATAAGGTCATGACGTCCTTTTTTGACCACAAGGGCCCACTGTTTGTCGAGTTCCTGGAACGGGAAACCACCATCAATCCTCATCGTTATCAAGCCACTTAACAGAACTTTAAACGAGCCATCAAGTCGAAACGCCGAGGCATGTTGTCCAATGGCGTTATCCTCCTGCATGAGGAGATTAGTGTTTTAACGGCCCGTCGACAACGAGGTCATTAGAGACGGAGCACAAGCTCGGATTAGGGAAGGATTGGGAAGGAATTCGGCCGTGCCGTTTCAAAGGAACCATCCCGGCATTTGCCTGAAACGATTTAGGGAAATCACGGAAAACCTAAACCAGGATGGCCGGAGACGGGTTTGAACCGTCGTCCTCCCGAATGCGAGTCCAGTGTGCTAACCACTGCGCCACACCGCTCGGTCCCTCCTGCTTGATAATGCCTGCCCACATACGGCCGGTGCGGTGAAGACGACATTACAACAGTTCCGGCGGGAAACGCTGGAACATCCACCTAACAGTCCCGACCTTTCACCGTGTGACTTTCAGGTGTTTGGACCTCTAAAACAAGCTAGTCGCGGACATCGATTCGCAACGGACGACGAAGTGTGTGATTGGGTTCAGGTCTGGATCTGACAGCAGCCTACTAGCTTCTTCAAGGATGGAGTTCAAATGGTTCAAATGGCTCTGAGCACTATGCGACTTAACTTCTGAAGTCATCAGCCGCCTAGAACTTAGAACTAATTAAACCTAACTAACATAAGGACATCACACACATCCATGCCCGAGGCAAGATTCGAACCTGCGACCGTAGCGGTCGCTCGGATCCAGACTGTAGCGCCCAGAGCCGCACGGCCATGGGATAAATGTGCCAACAGTTTTGGCGACTATTTTTTAGTATGCATACGGTTTATAACTACATTTTTGAGTTAATAAAATCGTTACCGTTATTTTACGCTAGTGACCGGGTTTCATTTGAATGCAGCCACGTACGTTAGCACACCATATCATACACGAGCAAATTATCCCTTTACTCCAGAGAAACCCAAACTGAATAGAAGCTAATGCCTTGTTATCCTTACAAACCGGTTAGATATCTGTGGCTACCACGCCTTCACTGGACATTGGCCGAAGCCACTCTCGTCTCAAAGACCTCAGGCAGACACATACGTCTAGCCAAAACAGCCGTGCATATCCGCAAGTTGATCAATGTGCCACCGGTGTTATAGCAGAGATTCTTCGCGAGTCGGAGCTACGTAAAAGTAGGTTAAATAGAACATGGTCAATTAATAACGACATCTTGAAACATTACACATTAAACTTCACACAATGTCAGCATAGTGCATGAGTAATGCTGTCAAACAAAAGTGCCGATCACTCTTAATTTTCTTTTAACTATGTACAGCATTGGGATACAGGCTTTTAAGCATGTAACAGCACTCCGATTTGGAAGAATTTTGGAGTACACTCTATAACTACACCCCCACAACCCGTGTTTCTGGGACGTAAACACCCACGGTTTTTCCAATTTTTACAAAAGTTAGTGAAGATAAGACGTTAATGAATGCAAGTATTTTCTATGACACTGATGGCCAATTCTAAAGTTCTGTACGCTGATGTTAACTGTGATGATTTCTGTATGAAGCTTGTCTGAAAAAAGTAAAAGTAGCTTCACTGTGGACTGAAAGGCGAATCCTGAATCAGTTCTTTGGTTACAGTGGCTCCGACCTTGACGCACTTGCATTCCCCTCGCGCAGTGCTGCGTCGTGTGTGGCCTGAACAGCAAGTGATGGAAAGCGGCATAGGTGGTCGAGGGCCCCGCTTCACTGAGGCGGACCTCCGACCGGACTACGAAACAAAAATGCGTGAAATTTCGGTATTTGCTGAGACAGGAAAATACGTGAAAGTTCGGTATTTGCTGAGACAGGAAAAAGTTCGTGAAATAACAGTTAAAGGCTTACAGAAAGTGATATGTTGTCGTGATCTATATAGAGGCCACACCAATATTCGTGAAAACCGTGGAAAGCTTTTGCTGTTGACATCTCTGATAGCGCGTACTATAATTCCAGTGGTGCTTTAGACGACAACGGGATGAAAGCTGAGTGGTGGGTGTTATAGTTTGAGCAGGGCTGGATATAGGAAGTAGAGAGCAACTAGACTGAGCCTATATTGTGGATACCACCAGCAGAAAGTTAGCATTTTAGAGCTATTTCCGAAATTGAATCCCGTAGCCCGTCATTTAAAATTTATTATTAACTAGCTTGGCGCCCGCTGCTTCGTTCGCATGGATTGTATTGGCTGCACAGATTTTTTTGTTTTTCTTTAATCGAATTTTTATGGTGTTAACAAATCGCAACACTTTCTGAACTTTTAACACTAATTAAAGCCACAGAAGCAACGCCTTTTCCGAATGCACTTCTGACGAAAAAGCGATTCTGGTAGCTGGAGTGCAAGGCTTTTGTTAATCATGACTTTTGCGCTCTTATGGTGGTATTTCCGTAGAAACTTTCATCACCGAACACATAGTTCTTTGTATCTAACCAAGAAGTGAAATACCAATATTCGTAGGCTTATCTTTAATTTTTTTAATATAACGAAATACACTCCTGGAAATTGAAATAAGAACACCGTGAATTCATTGTCCCAGGAAGGGGAAACTTTATTGACACATTCCTGGGGTCAGATACATCACATGATCACACTGACAGAACCACAGGCACATAGACACAGGCAACAGAGCATGCACAATGTCGGCACTAGTACAGTGTATATCCACCTTTCGCAGCAATGCAGGCTGCTATTCTCCCATGGAGACGATCGTAGAGATGCTGGATGTAGTCCTGTGGAACGGCTTGCCATGCCATTTCCACCTGGCGCCTCAGTTGGACCAGCGTTCGTGCTGGACGTGCAGACCGCGTGAGACGACGCTTCATCCAGTCCCAAACATGCTCAATGGGGGACAGATCCGGAGATCTTGCTGGCCAGGGTAGTTGACTTACACCTTCTAGAGCACGTTGGGTGGCACGGGATACATGCGGACGTGCATTGTACTGTTGGAACAGCAAGTTCCCTTGCCGGTCTAGGAATGGTAGAACGATGGGTTCGATGACGGTTTGGATGTACCGTGCACTATTCAGTGTCCCCTCGACGATCACCAGTGGTGTACGGCCAGTGTAGGAGATCGCTCTCCACACCATGATGCCGGGTGTTGGCCCTGTGTGCCTCGGTCGTATGCAGTCCTGATTGTGGCGCTCACCTGCACGGCGCCAAACACGCATACGACCATCATTGGCACCAAGGCAGAAGCGACTCTCATCGCTGAAGACGACACGTCTCCATTCGTCCCTCCATTCACGCCTGTCGCGACACCACTGGAGGCGGGCTGCACGATGTTGGGGCGTGAGCGGAAGACGGCCTAACGGTGTGCGGGACCGTAGCCCAGCTTCATGGAGACGGTTGCGAATGGTCCTCGCCGATACCCCAGGAGCAACAGTGTCCCTAATTTGCTGGGAAGTGGCGGTGCGGTCCCCTACGGCACTGCGTAGGATCCTACGGTCTTGGCGTGCATCCGTGCGTCGCTGCGGTCCGGTCCCAGGTCGACGGGCACGTGCACCTTCCGCCGACCACTGGCGACGACATCGATGTACTGTGGAGACCTCACGCCCCACGTGTTGAGCAATTCGGCGGTACGTCCACCCGGCCTCCCGCATGCCCACTATACGCCCTCGCTCAAAGTCCGTCAACTGCACATACGGTTCACGTCCACGCTGTCGCGGCATGCTACCAGTGTTAAAGACTGCGATGGAGCTCCGTATGCCACGGCAAACTGGCTGACACTGACTGCGGCGGTGCACAAATGCTGCGCAGCTAGCGCCATTCGACGGCCAACACCGCGGTTCCTGGTGTGTCCGCTGTGCCGTGCGTGTGATCATTGCTTGTACAGCCCTCTCGCAGTGTCCGGAGCAAGTATGGTGGGTCTGACACACCGGTGTCAATGTGTTCTTTTTTCCATTTCCAGGAGTGTATATTCTAAAAAATTTTCGTCACATATTTCACCTACTGAATGGCTGAATTTCCAAAAACAGTGAAAGACTTATTTTCATTTCTAACAGAGAATCCAAATACAAATTTTAATTGATTTAGCTTGAAAAATGCTACATAATGAAATATTTCCATAAAAACTTCCATCCCTATTTCATCCCCATAGGAGCTGACTTAGCACATATTTTTTTAATTTCTAACCGAGAAGTCAAATACCAATTTTTATAGGTGTAGCTTTAAGAATGCTTCACTAGTTCTTCAATAATTATTTATCTAAAAAAGCTTTCACCCATTGTCTTTCCCTCTCAGTAGATAAATTTACAAAAATGCTGAAACACATATTACTTATTTCTGACTGGGAAATGCGGATTTATTTTCAAAAAGCTTTCCATCCCCTATTTAATTCCCCTAGAAGTCGAATTTCGAACAGTTCCTTCTTAAACAACGCCTAAAGTGCAGAATCCACACTCCCTCCAAATTCAAAATTTCTGTCCTTAGCGGCGTGGGACAGGCCAACCTGCCAGGCCCTATCTCACCATCATAGGGTTGAATTCCCAAAAATAGTGGAATACAAATTTTTTATTTCTAACTCAGAAACCAAATAGAAATAATGAAATATTTCCGTAAACGCTCCCATCCCCTATTCCATCCTCAAAAGGGTTTAATTTCAAAAAAAGTGAAACACGCTTTTTTCCTAATCGAGAAGCCAAATACAAATTTTCTCAGGTTTAGCTTTAGAAAAGCTTTCATAATGACATATTTTAATAACAGTTTTCATCCATATTTGACCCCGTTACAATTGAATTTCATAAACACTGAAACATTTATTTTTTATTTCTAACCGAGAAGCCAATTACAATTTTTCACACCCTTATTTTCGAAAATTCTTTCGTAATGATGTATTTCCATAAAAACTTTCATCCCCTGTCTTATCCACTAAGGGACTGACTTTCCAAAAGATTGAAAAACATTATTTTTTATTTGTAACCGAGAAGCCAAATACCAATGTTCACAGACTTAGCTTCGAAAATGCTTTCATAACGAAATATTTCCATAAAAAATGCACCCTCTAATTCACACCCTTAGGGCTTGAATCGCTAAAGCACTGAAACCATTTTTCTTTCTAACTGAGGAGTCAAATGCCCTTTTCATAGATGTAGCTTTAAAAATGATTTAGTAGTCCTGTTTCAGCACCTCTGTGCCATCATCAGTGGGTTTCCGTTTTATTTAATCTGAAATGTGAACATTTTTACTAAATGATTACAAAATTATTGATGTATTTAGTTCAAACAAAAACTTGTTTCTTTTAGTTAATACCTTTACATTCGGTTTGCATAGCTTTGCAGGACCACTTGCGCATTATTTCTTACAGGTAGCTTGTCATCTGCAACCAAACGATGTTGACGAGAAGTTCTGTTAGGAGTTAACCTATCATGCTTCACAATACCTTATCAGGATGCTGAGAAAAAAGGGCTTGCCACACGAAAACGTAAGTAAAAATAAATATAGGTGCGAAATATCGCGACAAACTACATTACGTTCAAAGCATAAAATGATAGGTATCACGTATACTTCGAGCTACTAACCAACCTAAAAACATACTACTCGTAACAGCTATAATTATTAGTTTGAAAATGAAGTAAATGTTGATGTAATGTTGTTCAGTATACTGTCCTCAGTCATCAATAGAAATATGTAAACTTATGACAACATGTTCTGACACACCTCCACCCTAGTTCTATGCTCTGAATTTACACCATAACCTGTACAACGAATCGAAACTTGGAGAGATGCTCTTTTCTCTGATATGTGTCATTTTCGTGTAGGTCTTGTAGCTTTTGTGCAGTCATCTTCTGAAACCCAGAGGTACTTATGAATAACCCTGTACTTTTCATTGTTATTCGCCTACAATGACGGATAAAACCACTGCCTCTGCCCTGCGTACTGCGTTACAGTTACAGCTTGAAAGCAGTCTTCTAAAATGGTTCAAATGGCTCTGAGCAGTATGGGACTTAACATCTGAGGTCATCAGTCCCCTAGAACTTAGAACTACTTAAACCTAACTAACTAACCTAAGGACATCACACACATCCATGCCTGAGGCAAGATTCGAACCTGCGACCGTAGCAGTCGCGCGGTTCCGGACTGAGCGCCTAGAACCGCTAGACCACCACGGCCGGCAGCAGTCTTCTATATACATATTTCATGCCATGTATTTATATGCTTATCGATAAGGATTTGCATGTGTCAAAGAACCTGTAATCGCTCTTCTGTGTGCTAGAGTAGCTTTATTGCGTTTAGGAACAGCAAATCGCTTAAATTCTAGCCAGCCAGTTGTATTACTTCTCGCTGAGAATTCGTTACCAAGGGCCGAAAGGATTATGGACAAAGCAACACACTTCACTTCCGCTACCTGCCATGAACACGATCTGCTTTCCTGCTTGCTACTACATGGACGAGCCAAACTGGGCACTGCAGACGGTTTGTTTTGCGATACTGAAATGGGCACATTGAAGTGATATCGTCCAGGATTATGGTGATATGATTGCTTGCCGTACTGCCTTTGTGTAATTATGTGTTATTTGTTTTCAGATTTATTTATAAGAGATAATTTACAGTTACAGTTCATGTGGCAATGGTAGATCTTTGTTCGAGTTCATAGCTTCGTTAAAACACGTGGGAATTAATATCTAATTCCTGTTCAATCATCTGTAGCTACAAGTTGCTTATCTAATTGCTTTTACACTCATTAAATAATATTTCAGGAATTAAAAGGAACATAGGATTATTTTCCGTTGTCTGTTGTAAATGTATAGTCATGTAAAGTCATGTGGTCCATTGACTGGCACTTGTATGTAAGACATGAGAGTTTGGTGGACATTAATAAAACCGATAAACTGCAGGGACAAATTCCTGACTTCAAATGGAGGAAAAAAGGTCTTGTCAATATGTGTCTGGAAATGCATGGTTGCCACAGTAGATGGGGTTGGAGACTGAAAATTTCTCTGACCAACTGTCGGGTCTGTAGCCCACAGATGACGATCATGACGGTGCCAATCTGGGAAAAGTTGCTTCGTTGATAAAGAGGACTGATAACAGAAATAGCATAATTGTGATGATCTGTTGCAAAAACCATCGACAATATCCTCCCCATAGAGGGAAATTCGCTGCTGATTATCCTCGCTCCCGTTGCAGATGATAGGCATGGTGGCTTTTGTAATTAAAGTTACACATAATCATACTTTGGCTTACACCACGTTGGCGGGCCACTTGCTTGGAGCTTGTACTAATGTTCGTCTCAATATCACGCAGAACCGGTCCTCCAAATCTGGTGTACGCAGAGGCCGCCGCCTCCCTGCACGTTCGTCTGACTGGAAAGACGCATGATCACACAAACGCCCAAAAGGAGCTCGAAATATTGCGTGATGTAGTTGGTGTCTATGAGGGTACTTGTTTTGGAACAGCCATTCTGTCTCTCGACCGTTTCCATATTCTTGACGACTCACAAACACCATCTAGGTTTGTTCCCAACATTATACCGGATCATTCAGCCACTTACAGTAAGCTGCGTCAATCACACAGCCTGCAACACACAAGGAACACACAGCATGTGGTCAGAGGAGCTTTCATTCGTCAGTGCCATCTACCATGCCAACAATGCATTTCTGGACCCATGTTCCCCATGTTCATAGAACCTTTCATCCTCTATTTTCAATCAAGAATCCGTTACTGCAATTTGATGGTTTTATTAATGTTCACCCTCTATTCAGTAGTCATACAACTTGCGAGTATTATGAAGTTACTTTCACTCCACTGATATTTATTCAAACCCACACATGTGCTCACTAAAGAACTTCATTCAGGAGAGATTTATGTCCGGTTGGATTCTATTTAAAGATGAGAGAGAAGGAACTTCCTCCCCCTTCACATTAACCCTTCCAAGATCCAGAAATCATCATAGGTCATACCACCCACTCCTTGTGGCTCCACGATTTTTACCTCACCATTTACGATCATCCCATCCACCTCACTCCTACCCTGAAATACCTTTGCCTCACCCACGACCATCACCTCACCTGGACTCCCACCTCCTTATGATGCAACACAAAGCCCACAATAGACTCCACCTTCTGAAACCCCTGTCCAGCTGGACATGGGGAATACATCCTTCCACCAACCTTCACACCTATGAATCCTTCTTCCACCCTATCCTTTGTTAAACCAGTGTTGCTTGGGTTTCCACCCCTCCCAGATTCTATAAAGCCCTCCAAATCCTGGAACACCATACACTCTGCCTCACCTTCTATATCTATCTTCCATCCCCCATGAGTATCCTCTATGACCTCATCTCCTTCCCCCACCTTCTTCTTTTCCTCAAACACATCCGCACCTACATCGTCTGCAGACTCGATCCCCCACCCCCTGCTGCCTCCCTTCCTCTCCAGCCCGTTGCCCCGCCTTTACCGTTGTGCCCCACCCTCTCTCCATCTCCACGCCCTCCACCTCCTTTCCCAACACAACTTCCAGCTCCTACCCCTCCCAGATGATGAGCTTTGCCATGATATTTACCCCTCTACCAAATCTAACTCCACCTTCCCCCCCTCCTTCTCCTCAGGGCTCCCTCCCCCCTCCCCTACCCCTGAGTGGTTTTCCTCCCTCCTACACCCCCTCTTTCCTGTGCCTCCCTTCTGTGTCTCTGTGCCCTCCTGACTTGCCTTCCCTCTTCATCTCCTGCCCCACC
This sequence comes from Schistocerca serialis cubense, assembly GCF_023864345.2. NCBI lineage: Eukaryota > Metazoa > Arthropoda > Insecta > Orthoptera > Acrididae > Schistocerca > Schistocerca serialis. Next base: position 596,233,477 of record NC_064639.1, read on the forward strand.
TATCTCCTGCATCTTGGTGCGTCCCACCCCCTTTCTTTCTTTTCCTCCCCCCCCCCTCCAGCCCCCCTTGCACCTTCCTCACCCGTCTTTTTCCCCTACTCTCCGGCCTCCTGCCCCTCGGCAGGTCCCTACCAGCAGATTTTATTCTTCTTGTGTGCATCATTGCTTACAGTGGTTTTTTTGAGTGTCTCTCCCTTTCTGTGTTGCTGTGGCCGACTTTTAACTTAACGTAAGTCAAAAGTCGGCCACAGTGTCACTCCAGTGTATTTTAAGTGCCCCCAAACCAACAAGTGTGTTATTTTAACTTAATGTCGACTTTTAACTGTTCCCCAATGAACGTCCCCTATGTTAGTGTACATTTTAACTTCTATTGTATCCGTTTACTATATTTTATATCCCCCTTTTTCCGCGCCTTTTTATGTATAAGTTCTCATTTTTATTTTTTGTAATGCCACTCGACTGAAGAGCGACGGACTGTGCTGCTGCCAGCTCTCCCCTGCCCGTGTGGGGTGGGGCATGAAATTACAGTAAAGAAAAACAAAAATGAACTGCTTCCAGCAATGGCGATATTTTCTTATTTATTTTGTTAATGAAATTTTCAGATAGCAAGGTAAGTGAGTTCTGCAGAGGAGTTTCAAGGCACCTGTTTGCAGTGACGGAGACGTCAATACTTAGCCATCATGCGAACTCATTTCAGTTTTTTTGTTGTTGCAGGAAACAATGTGCAAGTTCACTTGCATTACACGAGTCGCCCCTACAAGAAGTGATTCATTAACACAGATACGGAGGAACTACATGAGATTTGTTGTAAAGGTTACGGTTTCAATTTATTTTGGTTGCTTATGTTAAATCACCCTTTCATTATTTCGTTGCGCTGCGAGAGAGTTCCTGCTGACCTAGAAAGTTAGTTAAATCGCGTTTTGTTCACTTGTGGGTCAGATTTTATATAAAGGGTAATGTTTTTTGAGCATTAAAACCGGAGTCATAGCATATAACGAGCTCAAGACTAAATTTTAATGGCCGGCCGGTGTGGCCGAGCGGTTCTAGGCACTTCAGTCTGGAACCGCGCAGCTGCTACGGTCGCAGGTTCGAATCCTGCCTCGTGCATGGATGTGTGTGATGTCCTTAGGTTAGTTAGGTTTAAATAGTTCTAGGGGACTGATCACCTCAGATGTTAAGTCCCATAGTGCACAGAGCCATTTTTGAAATTTTAATGTTGTGACAGGCTGCAGCCATTTTTTACTACTCGTTGTTAGTAGTGTAATTATTACGACGAAAAAGATACTTGTGGAAAGGTAATTTCTCGTCTAAAAAAACGGATTTGTTTCTGCAACTTAAATGTCACGCTAAACCGCTCACTGTGGGCGTGCGACCCTGCTACGACATCACGCGCCAATAAGCTATTGCACGCTGTTGGTATTAAAACATGTTGTAAATTTCCTGTAATATCTTGTTAACGAATAAATTTACCTGACAATGGTTTTCCCCAGCTTCAAGAGATAAAGAAAGTGCCTCTGGAAACATGGTGTAAAATTTTTGATGTGTCCCAGTTAGGGCGACATAAATCCGCGAAATCGAACGCTCTTTAGACCGCCAAATAATATTTTCTCAGCATGATTTATTAATGGTGTCCTTCCGAGTACACAGCCGATCTGTCGTTTATATTTTTGCAATACTCGCAGTACCTGATGAATATGAATGGGTTAGTTGTCGAAATACTGTGCAAAACTGGAAACGACAGCTCATTTGTGTACTCAGAAGCACATCAATAATTTGCGAAAAATTAACAGCTGTTCCCAAAGTCTTTGAGATTTTTTCAAATGAAGCTACAGGCACCAGTGGGCTCCCCACCTTCGCCTGTGGTCGCGAATTTCTGTATGGAGTACTTCGAGGAGGAAGCTTTGACGTCATCCAAATGTAAACCTACTTGCTTTCTGCGTTATGTGGATGACACAATCATGATGAATATCGTTGCCGAGAACATCAGAGGCACACTCGACTTAGGTACCCCAACAAGTCGGCGGTCGCAGAGCACAGTTTGTCCAAAAATCACGAAATGGACTACCAACATACTAGGATCTTGGCACAGACATCTAAATACTGGGACAGTGTCCTTAGAGAGGGTATCGAAATTCGTACCAGGGATTGTGGCTATAACCTCAGCAAGGCATGGGAAACAGCACTGAGCCTAATTAAAAAGACGCTCAGAAAAGAAAACGAACGGGCGACCAGGGCGGACGAGGCAGTTTCACCGACACCACCAGAGACGCCGACCTCAACGTCTCTGCGACTGCCCACGCGTGGCCGCGGGCGCCGACCGCAGAGAGAACGCCTCGCAGGGGGAGAGGATTTAAGACGGCCGCCCGCTCTCAGGAGCTCAGTTCGTCAGCGCACCTGACGATGGCGACATGTCTGATCGCCGAAATATTGTGCCCGTTGGACACTATGGACCGGCAGTACACCCGTGGACTGTTCGGGCAAGAAATATGCAGGGAGAAACTGAAGAATCACACAGATTTTATTTGATAGTTTTGTAGTGTGTGTCTTTTGGGATGTGGGCCATAGGCTCGGCCTAGGCAGCTGTGCGTGGATACAACTCTGAATTTGAGAAGAGGGTGCAAATAGGAGAGACCTCATCTAGGGAGCGACTCGATAACAACGATACCAACGTAACAAAACGTGTCAAACAAATTAAAATTGTGTAAACGCACTTCATATCTTCACATCCCAAACATGGCTCGCTTATTCTGAGGCGAAGTATGGATGCTCCCCTTGTATGAAAAGGTAAATGTATCTACCTTAGACGTTTGCTGCGACTATCTTAAAACAGAGGAGTAGTGTTCATGTGTACAGTAGTTCAGATTCCCCGACCAGCCATCCACGTGTAGGTTTTCTGTGGCCTGCCTTATCAGTAATGAAGGAAAGCTCCCACAGGGTCTCTTGGTGTTTTTTTTCTTTTTAGGAAAACCGGTTTCGAACTTTGATACATTCAGACATCTACACTATCTGATCAATAGTACCAGGGCACCGGTTAGTGGACATCAATGGTTCAAATGGCTCTGAGCACTAAGGGACTTAACATCTGAGGTCATCAGTCCCCTAGAACTTAGAACTACTTAAACCTAACTAACCTAAGGACATCACACACATCCATGCCCGAGGCGGGATGCGAACCTGCGACCGTAGCAGCAGAGCGGTTCCGGACTGAAGCGCCTAGAACCGCTCGGCCACCGCGGCCGGCCAGAGGACATCAATATGGGGAATGCAAACCCTCCGCCTTTATGACAGCTCGAACTTGGCTGGGATGCTTCAGTGAGGTGTCTGAATGTCTGTCGAGGAATGGCAACCCATTCTTCCTCAAGAGCCGAAAGTTACTGATGTTGGACACTGGGTTCTGGAGCGAAGCCGACGATCTAACTCATCCCAAACTTGTTGCATTTAGTCCATGTCGCGATTCCGGGCAGGCCAGCCAATTTCAGGAATGTTACTGTCCACAAACTATTGCCTCACACAAGTTGCACATGGCAGGCTGTATTGTCATTTGATACAAACGATCTATTGTTGCTCCACTGTACGCAGTACATAATGCTGTAAAATGTGTTCATATCATTCTGCATTTAGCGTTTTCTTCAGCGCATTAAGAGGACCACACTCTGACCGAGAAAACGCCCCAATACCATAACAACACCTCTTCTGTGCTTCACTGTCAACACTACACGTAATGGCAGGCAACGTTCTTCAGACCTTCGCAAACCCGAACCTTTCCATCGGATTGCCACGCATTACAGCGTGGTTCATCACTCCAAATCCTGTCATCCGCTGTCCACCGTCGTCGCTACTTGCACCACCTCAACCGCTGCTCACCATTACTACGGAAACGCGTGGCGCAGGAGATTCTGTTGCTCGGCTTCTGTACCCCATTCCTATTAACTACCTACACACAGTAATTGTGCTAACTGAACTCATGTTAGCACTTTGAAACTCACAAATAATCCCTTCCGCTGATTCGTGAGGGTTTTTTTTATTTATTTATTCCATCTACTCTCCGCAATGCTCGACGGTCCCTATTAGTACATGAGGTCTGTCTGGTCTCGGTTACCTGCGATAGCTCCTTCGCGTTGCCATTTCGAAATTGGGTGGCTTTAGAAGATTTGAATGTCCCTGTTGAGTCTGTTACTCAGGTGGACGCCCAATGTCCGACCCACGTTCAAAGTCACTGAGCTGACCGATCCATTCTGCAGTTTCCACTTCTCCACTGATAACACAGTACTCCCCGCCTTCTTTTATACCCGCGGGTGCGCCTTTCGTCACGTTTTGTGATCAATTCTGCATTACATAGGAGTGTCCGGATCCTTTTGTTTCGTTAGTGTACATTTCCTTTCCTTCTTCTCCTTATAGCATCTAATATTGCCTTTCTGCAGCGAATTGCCTGTTATTATAACTCTCGGTAAAGTGACTGACTGTAATCTCGCACCATACTAATAGCCCAGTACCCCTGAAACCATCTTTCCAACACTCCGAAGCCTTCATGAAAGGCTCACTTTGTTCCTCATTGAAATCATCCAAAATTCAGGGAATTGTCATGGAGTCTGTGTAAAAAATAAATCTAGAGCTTCATCAAACAGCTTAATTTCTTGAACATTTCCAGCCTGTTGTTTACGCCAGAAATATATTGTGTTCGTTGCCTAAGATCTTAGAAACAATGACGTTGAATGGTGCCCTAGACTCCGTCTCACTCACAGTCATTCCCTAATCAAAGTTGGAATCGAACATAATTTTTCGGCTAACATGTACAACAAACTTACTTTCCTTAAATTTCTCTAGAATAAGTGAGGAAACTTCTCGCAGAGATACTTCCAACATTCTCCGCCTTTGCATAAAACTTTCACAAAAGGTTTCATCAGACCTGACTCAAATAATTATCATTAAAGTTGCAAAAATGCAGTTATTAAATATTGAGTGTTAATTTAAAAAATGGTTGGCGATACAGATTTTTTACAATTATATTACGATTCACCACGTTAAAAACCTTAAGAATAATCCAACTTCATTAAAAAAGAATTTTTATCGTTGGCAAGTGATATAAACGTAATGTTTGAAACATGTTAAATACATGAAAGAAAAACACGAATTACAGCAAGTGTATTGGAGGATATGTTGTTTAATAAGCACGTGTTACAAGGCACGGAATTACATTTTTCACTCCAGAGAGATAGTGGTTCATGGTGTGGGTTCCTGTTGTCATGTCCTAGTTCATGAACCACGGGCAACGTATGAGTGGCCAAGTAAGTGGTCCCGACAGTCGGGATACCAGTTACTTTGGAATAAGGCTGGGCATCTCGGACATATTCTGAGTCGTGGTCACCTTTGTGCTCATACGGCAAAGACTACCAAATCCACCGGTTAGTCCCTCAACCGTTAGGGGTAAAAATCAATGGGACTCGGGGGAAGTAAGGCTAGCAACCTGCTTCCCTGGTACTTTAAATATGATGCTGGCAACAATCAGAGCAAAATGCCTCGGACCTTTGGAGGTGACGGAGTCCCACCTCTGACAAACCAGGGACGCCTAAGATACGACTTGGCAAACAAATGGTAATGAGATGGGGAGCTATTAATATCAATGGGGGCTACTCTGGGAAGAAGGTAGAGCTGGCAGAGGCTGCAAGTAAGATGGGGCTGGACGTTTTAGCTGTTAGTGACATTCGGGTAAGGAGTGAGAAAGAAGAGGAAGTGGGAGAATACAAGGTCTACCTGTCAGGAGTCAAATAGGAATAGCACAGTGGGGTGTAGGGCTTTACATCAGGAAAGAAATGGAACCCAGCGTAGTTGCAATAAGGTATGTAAACGAACGACTGATGTGGATAGATTTGACAGTGTCTAGCAAGAAAATCAGGATTGTGTCAGTATATTCGCATTGTGAAGGGACAGATCAAGATAAGATGGATAGTTTTTATGATGCACTCAGTGATGTAGTTGTTAGAGTAAAGGACAAGGACAGTGTTCTGCTCACGGGTGATTTTAATGCCAGGATTGGAAATTGAACAGAAAGGCATGAAAAGGTTATGGGTAAATTTGGAGAGGATATGGAGGCCAACAGGAACAGGAAACAACTCTTGGATTTCTGTGCCGGTATGGACTTAGTAATCACAAACTCCTTTTTTAAACATAAGAACATTCACCGGTATACTTGGGAAGGCAGGGGAACCAGATCTGTCATTGACTATATAATAACAGATCAGGAATTCAGGAAGGCTGTGAGGGACACACGTGTATTCAGGGGATTCTTTGATGACACTGATCATTATTTAATCTGCAGTGAAATTGGGATTGCGAGGCCGAAAGTGCAGGAGGTCAGGTCCATATGTAGGAGGATAAGAGTGGAGAAACTTCAGGATAAGGAAATCAGGCACAAGTACATAACAGCGATCTCAGAAAGGTACCAGTTAGTTGAATGTAGTCAATTACAGTCATTGGAAAAGGAATGGACAAGGTACAGGGACACAGTACTAGAAGTGGCTAAAGAATGTCTTGGAACAGTAGTGTGTAAAAGTAGGGGGAAGCAAACAGCTTGGTGGAATGACACAGTCAAGGCAGCCTGTAAAAGGAAAAAGAAGGCGTATAAAAAATGGCTACATACTAGAACTCAGGTAGACAGAGAAAGTTATGTTGAAGAAAGAAACAAAGCCAAACAGATAATTGCAGCATCCAAGAAGAAATCTTGGGAAGACTTTGGAAACAGGTTGGAGACTATGGGTCAAGCTGCTGGAAAACCACTCAGGAGTGTAATTAGCAGTCTTCTAAAGGGAGATAAGAAGGAAATGACAAGTATTTTGGACAGGTCAAGAAAACTGCTGGTGAATCCTGTGGATTCCTTGGGCAGATGGAGGGAATATTTTGAAGAGTTGCTCAATGTAGGTGAAAATACGATCAGTAACGTTTCAGATTTCGATGTACAACGGGATAGGAATGATGGTGGAAATAGCATCACATTTGAGGAAGTGGAGAAAATGGTCAATAGATTGCAGTGCAATAAAGCAGCTGGGGTGGATGAAATTAAGTCGGAACTCATCAAATACAGTGGAATGTCAGGTCTTAAATGGCTACACAGGATAATTGAAATGGCCTGTGAGTCGGGACAGGTTCCATCAGACTGGACAAAAGCAGTAATCACACCAATCTTTAAACATGGAAACAGAAAAGATTGTAACAACTACAGAGGTATCTCTTTAATCAGCGTTGTGGGTAAAATCTTCTCAGGTATCGTTGAAAGGAAAGTGTGAGTATTAGTTGAGGACCAATTGGATGAAAATCAGTGTGGGTTTAGGCCTCTTAGAGGTTGTCAGGATCAGATCTTTAGCTTACGGCAAATAATGGAGAAGTGTTATGAGTGGAACAGGGAATTGTATCTATGCTTTATAGATCTAGAAAAGGCATATGACCGGCTTCCTAGGAGGAAGTTATTGTCTGTTCTACGAGATTATGGAATAGGAGGCAAACTTTTGCAAGCAATTAAAGGTCTTTACATGGATAGTCAGGCAGCAGTTAGAGTTGACGGTAAATTGAGTTCATGGTTTAGAGTAGTTTCAGGGGTGAGACAAGGCTGCAACCTGTCTCCACTGTTGTTCATATTATTTATGGATCATATGTTGAAAACAATAGACTGGCTGGGTGAGATTAAGATATGTGGACACAAAATAAGAAGTCTTGCATATGCGGATGACTTAGTTGTGATGGCAGGTTCGATTGAAAGTTTGCAAAGTAATGTTTCAGAGCTAGATCAGAAATGTAAGGACTATGGTATGAAGATTAGCATCTCCAAAACTAAAGTAATCTCAATGGGAAAGAGATATAAACGGATTGAGTGCCAAATAGGAGGAACAAAGTTAGAACATGTGGACAGTTTCAAGTACTTAGGATGCATATTCTCACAGGATGGCAACATAGTGAAAGAACTGGAAGCGAGGTGCAGCAAAGGTAATGCAGTGAGTGCTCAGCTACGATCTACTCTCTTCTGCAAGAAGGAAGTCAGTACTAAGACTAAGTTATCTGTGCACCGTTCAATCTTTCGACCAACTTTGTTGTATGGGAGCGAAAGCTGGGTGGATTCAGGTTACCTTATCAAAAAGGTTGAGGTTACGGATATGAAAGTAGCTAGGATGATTGCAGGTACTAGTAGATGGGAACAATGGCAGGAGGGTGTCCACAATGAGGAAATCAAAGAAAAACTGAGTATGAACTCTATAGATGTAGCAGTCATGGCGAACAGGCTTAGATGGGGGGGTCATGTTACACGCATGGGAGAAGCAAGGTTACCCAAGAGACCCATGGGTTCAGCAGTAGAGGGTAGGAGGAGTCGGGTCAGATCAGGGCGAAGGTACCTGGATTCGGTTAAGAATGATTTTGAAGTAATGGGCTTAACATCAGAAGAGGCACCAATGTTAGCATTGAATAGGGGATCATGGAGGAATTTTATAAGGGGGACTATGCTCCAGACTGAACGCTGAAAGGCATAATCAGTCTTAAATGATGATGATGATGATGATGATGAGAGATAGGCAATCGATAATGGAGACCAAGCATCTTGTTACCCTCCTATCTGTGCTGTCTTTAGACTAGTTTGATCCACTCCTTTCCCTTCTATCTTATGCCACTCTCCTTTTCTGCATAGTAACAGCAAGTGTCTGTGTTGTGTATTTCAATCTGTGCCATCTCACAATAGGTGTTACGTTCCACTGCCAGGTAGCGTATAATTCAGTGTTAGTCAATCGTGGCTCGTACACGTTATCTGCTGAGCTTTTTCTATAGTCTTTGATCTACATTCGATGAGTTAGAGGTGACGTACTGCTTACAACACTGGACTCATGTTTGCGAGGACTGGAGGCAAAATCCTATCCAGCCACCGAGGTTTGGATCTTTCGTGGTTTCCCAGAATCGCTTGAGGCAGATGCCGGGAGGAGCTCTTTGCTAAGGGCTCGCCCGTTTCCCTTCCACATCCTCGTCCCGTCCGATCTTCAGCTCTGTTCACTGTGAACTTATATTTTTTAAACAGTGCTGTGCAATACAACCTCCTTCTATACTGCTTTTGCCGTTATATTTGAAGACTTCTAGCGTTATAGTATAATCATCCGTGAAAGTAGTCTGCAGAACAGGATATAGCCGTCGTCTTTAGGTGCTATGACGGACTGCGACTTCTTAGAAGAAGTTACTTCTGATGCAGTTGCGCAATGCCTTCTATATGGCAAGTGCATCAACGGACGGTAATAGCCCGTAATTTTCAATTTGACAAGCGAAGGCGAGACTAACAGAAGATATTCTTGAAGGTGACTAACTTATCCTGGCGGAACTTCGTCTAATTACAATTCGTGTGCTCCATTTTTTTTATAATAGTTAAATGACCTTTATTCTTTTAGTCCTGTCAATACTTTGACACAACGGCGCAACGACAATTTTGTGCGAAACATATGTAATATGTTTGCGCAACATGAAGGCCAAAACATCGATGATCAACAATGAGCAGCACCCCAGCACACATTTCGAAGTGAATGTGTTATTCCACACGAACTATTCTCATGTATTGTGCCAGAGAAACGCATGATCGTTCGAGACGCATATTGATACGAATTAAACGTAGTATTTAATTATTTACATACTTCTTACATGTTTTCAGTCATAGTTTCCACTTTCGTTTCTTATCTGTTACTTACTCTTAACAGTTGCATAGATTTTCAAGAGAAGCAATGTGTATTCCGTATACGGGTATTCGTAAGAGTTAATATTCAAATTATTAATTGTTGATCATACAATGGAATCTTTTAAATACCTTACTATGCTCTAAGAAAAAAAAAAGAACGCACCCCGAAGGAAATATCCGAATGGAACGCAAATCGATAGATATGGTGCACCTGTACAGACAAAAAAGTGATTACAATTTCAGAAATATTGGCTGATTTATTCAAGAGAAAGAGCCTCACAAACTGAGCACGTCACTAACACGTTAGTCCACCACTGTCCCTTAAGCAAGCAGTTAATCGGCTTGGCGTTGATAGTGAGCCGTGGCGCCATTAAGTTCGTAGACTGTTCTGTCTGGCGCCACTAGCTCAAGGGTAGTATCGACTATCCCTTTTGCCTATATCTGTGAGGAAGAATTGGTATCTGTGGGCTGTGTCCTCAGAAGCTTTCTGCTTGCCGCTATATATAAGGGTCCGCCGGCCCGAGTGAGGAGGACCAAGTTTTGGGATAGGCGGTAGTGTCGCGACAAGAGGCTGTCACGACGTCCGAGCGGACGAACCCACGAGCTACGAAAGGAGGGCCGGCGCAGGGAAAAGATACCGGAGTACTTCACCGGGGTCAGCGTTGACTATAAGCAGCAGCCCGACATTCCGTCGGTTGGTTGGCAACATTTGTGTTCGTGGCCTGTCTGCCCCCTTCTACCTGGCTATCGACACCACTCAGTACCGCCGCGGCGCACCGTGGACCCATGGAGCTGCTTACTGATAAAGGGGAGTAACATTCTGTAATCCTCGTAATGATTGGTTTCATTGCTGCTCGACCTCCTAATTATTTCCTGGTTTGCACCCGAGCCTCCGAGTTTTACTCGGTCGGCTCTTTGGTCGTAAATATAGGTCGGAGTATTGTACTAAGACACTGTTTGTTGTTTAAAAATTTGCCCCGTCAGTATATTGGCTTTTATTATTATTTTCTAGTTTGTAACCGCCCCTCAGAGTTTTACTCTGTCGGCTCTTTGGTCGTAAATATAGACCGTAGTATTGTGCTAGCCACTAGTTGTCGTTTGAAAATTTGTTCTGATATGTTGCCATTCCTTTCTAGTTTATACCCGATCATCAATGTTTTGTCAATCAGCTCCTGGTCGGAAATACAGCCTGAACAATTGTACCAAGGCACAGGTTGCTGTTAAACAAAGAGGCGTCTTGTGGTTAGATATAGATGTTAACCGGTTCAATTTATTGATTGTAATTGTATTTTAGATAATCTGAACTACCTGTTGTACTAAGCTGTGTGTTCATGTCTTTGAAAGACCGGGCTACTACTGGCGTGTTTTTAAATGGATCATGTGGTTCCGCCGAATGAGTTCTCTTGTAATAAGTGCTCATACGAAATGTTTTACAACGTTCCTTCAGAGCGCCCTTCATAACTGAGAAGTAATTTAACTTTTGACATATTAACAGCCTACTGTCACCAGGGCTTTAAACGAAATAAGATTGTCAAAAGGGACGGATTAGGATCCAGTCGCACCTTGGTTGCTGATAGAAATGAAAAGGTTCCTCGCTTTGAAGCAAGCCTTATCACTGTCATAATTGTTTCCTAATTTGTTTAACCGTAAGCATAGGTGCGCTTCTTAACCCCGAACCTTTCGACTTAAACTTTCCAATTTTTAAAAAATTACGTCATCTGATTGAGTAATTTAAACACTCCTGCCATCAATATTACCTATATGTTTTCATGTTTTGGAGAAAGGTATTGCCGGCCGCGGTGGTCTAGTGGTTCTAGGCGCGCAGTCCGGAACCGCGCGACTGCTACGGTCGCAGGTTCGAATCCTGCCTCGGGCATGGATGTGTGTGATGTCCTTAGGTTAGTTAGGTTTAAGTATTTCTAAGAACTAGGGGACTGATGACCTCAGAAGTTAAGTCCCATAGTGCTCAGAGCCATTTGAACAATTTGAGAAAGGTATTTAATAAGATACACGGTGTCCAGCGCGGTAGTAAACACCGCTGTTTCGCCCGATAACGGGCGGGCTGCAGGTCCGGGTCCTCGTAATTATTATCATGTTGTTCTTGTTTTGATTTCTCTTGTACAAGCTTATTCATTTCACAAATTTGCTAATTTGTAAAGAAAAGAAATTTATGATTATATGTTGTTAAATAAACAGGTTGTGCGAGAAGAAAGTTACATAGTTGGGTCCTCCCCTCCACACTTTCCTTAATACCAGTAAACACCACGTCTCAGATTTGTTGGATGTCCTTCTGAGGGACATCGTGCCAAATTCTACATCTACATTTATACTCCACAAGCCACCAACGGTGTGTGGCGGAGAGCACTTTACGTGCCACTGTCATTACCTCCCTTTCCTGTTCCAGTCGTGTATGGTTCGCGGGAAGAACGACTGCCGGAAAGCCTCCGTGCGCGCTCGAATCTCTCTAATTTTACATTCGTTATCTCCTAGGGAGGTTTAAGTAGGGGGAAGCAATATATTCGATACCTCATCCAGAAACGCACCATCTCGAAACCTGGACAGCAAGCTTCAGCGCGATGCAGACCGCCTCTCTTGCAGAGTCTGTCACTTCAGTTTGCTAAACATCTCCGTATCGCTATCACGCTTATCAAATAACCCTGTGACGAAACGGGCCGCTCTTCTTTGGATCTTCTCTATCTCCTCCGTCAACCCGACCTGGTACGGATCCCACACTGATGAGCAATACTCAAGTATAGGTCGAACGAGTGTTTTGTAAGCCACCTCCTTTGTTGATGGACTACATTTTCTAAGGACTCTCCCAACGAATCTCAATCTGGCACCCGCCTTACCAACAATTAATTTTATATGATCATTCCACTTCAAATCGTTCCGCACGCATACTCCCAGATATTTTACAGAAGTAACTGCTACCAGCGTTAGTTACGCTATCATATATTCATACGATAAAGGATCCTTCTTTCTATGTATTCGCAATACATTACATTTGTTTATGTTAAGGGTCAGTTGCCACTCCCTGCACCAAGTGCCTATCCGCTGCAGATCTTCCTGCATTTCGCTGCAATTCTCTAATGGTGCAACTTCTCTGTATACTACAGCATCATCCGCGAAAAGCCGCATGGAACTTCCGACACTATCTACTAGGTCATTTATATATATTGTGAAAAGCAATGGTCCCATAACACTCCCCTGTGGCACGCCAGAGGTTACTTTGGCTGCAGGCGTCTCTCCATTGAGAACAACATGCTGTGTTCTGTTTGCTAATAACTCTTCAATCCAGCCACACGGCTGGTCTGATATTCAGTAGGCTCTTACTTTGTTTATCAGGCGACAGTGCGGAACACAGTATCAAACACCTTCCGGAAGTCAAGGAAAATGGTATCCACCTGGGAGCCTGTATCTAATATTCTCTGGGTCTCATGAACAAATAAAGCGAGTTGGGTCTCACATGATAGCTGTTTCCGGAATCCATGTTGATTCCTACAGAGTAGATTCTGGGCCTCCAGAAATGACATGATACGCGAGCAAAAAACATATTCTAAAATTCTACAACAGATCGATGTCAGAGATATAGGCCTATAGTTTTGCGCATCTGCTCGACGACCCTGCCAACTGGCGCGTTAGATTGTCAAAATCCCGGACTGGGCTTGGGGGCCCTGTCCATAATGCTTCAAACGTTCTCAGGAAGCTCGAATACAAGTAGTAGAAGCTCTCGCTGGGTGTGGGCGGACATTATCTTGCTGAAATGTAAGCCCAGGATGGCTTACCATGAAGACGGGGTTTATAAAGATGCTGAGAATGGCAACAAAAGGGTCCTGCTATGAAAAGAAATGGCGCGCCATACCATCACTTCTCGTTGTCGGGCCTTAGGGCGACACTAAAGTTGGTATCCCTTCGCTGTGCGGGGCGTCTCCAGACTCGTCTCGTCTGGTCATGGCGACTCGGTTCGAAGCGAAGACGATTCAACTCCAGTCAGTAAGATCCCACGCCGAATGTGTCCGACACCACCGCAGACGGTCTTGTTGGTGTACGGTGATCAATGATAGTCAGCGAAGGGGCACCGTGGGTTCACCCGCGGCTCTGAGTGCCTCTCTGACGAGTGCTCGGTCCTCTCCTTCTGTCGTCTCTCCATGCCGACCGCTTCCCTCTGCACGCTGTGATCAGCCATTGTTCACCCGTTCCCGTCATCACCGTCGAAAAGTGTCATCGTTCCCAGTTAAATGTCGACTGATTCGCCGATTACTACAACAGGCTTCTGCGAGTCTAACTATATGTCCTCTCTCAGATGCTGGCACGTGCGTGTACTGTACACGCTCCTGTTTGGGAAGTATAGTTACTGCACAACTCAGTACACAGAATGAAATCCGCAAAGACTTTATGCCCTGGTATCGACATGTCCGCTCTTAGTTAAATATTTTGTTTCCCGTTGATTTCTTTACGAATATCAATTTGCATAACTCCTTCGTGGTGCATCATTTTTTTCGTAGAGCGTATTTGGCTTACGAATTGGATGAGTTGGTATTAACATCAAGTTTGCTGTGGTCTTACCGCTTAACGCTCAACTGCGACATTAACTGAAAAGGTCAGCGACCGTAGCGAGAGGAACTGCGCGTCTCAGGACATTTGTTGTCATCTGAAGCCCCGCACTGTTCTCGCTAATTGAGAACAGCAGGTCTGCAGACGTATAAGTGCCACGTACAGACTGTATGGAACTGCCTTCGATGGCGTCTTCAGCAACGATTTTGTCGCGAAAATGATTTCGTTTGAGACCACCTTCGCCACGTCCATAAAAGAAATCAGGGCTCTACACGACCACCTATATCGATACTAGGGTATTGAGGGCATTATTTCTGAAACTGATATCACATTTTTTCATGCCCTTCTGCGATTAAGAACATCCTTCCCTATTTATTTTATGCAAGTTGAAACGGAGGTAAAACACATTACTAACTCGTACTTGTGGCGTAGACGTTAATAATAGTTTTGAAATCGAAAGTTAACACCTATCTTACTGCAAGCTCACAAGTAAAACCCAGCTGTTCGACTTTGGAGCTACCGTCAAATAAAGTTCGAATGTATAAAAAGAGAGAATATAGGAAAAGTGTGTGTGTGTGTGTGTGTGTGTGTGTGTGTGTGTGTGTGTGTGGGTGTGTGTATGTTTGCGCGTGTTTGTGCGTGTTTGTGTGTGTGTGTGAGGGGGGGGGGGGCGTGCGTGCACGTGAGAACGAGAGAGAGAGAGAGAGAGAGAGAGAGAGAGAGAGAGAGAGAGAGTGGGTGATACATTATTCTTACAGCACTTTTTGAGCAATAAAGATTTCCTTTCTTAAATGAGTTACCCCAGAACATTACTAAATGAAAATACGAAAAATATGTCAACTTACTGCTTTGCCTCACCCCAAGATTGACAATGATTATAAGAGGAAACGTGGCTGCAGTAAGTTATTTTAGGGGTTTCGAAACATGTTTTTCCAGTTTATATCCTCATAAAAATGAGAATTTTGGTTCCCGCTCCAGTTATTATTTCCTCACCATGTGTTATACTCATCATTGGTTTAATACCTCTAGATGTGCAAAAACGCCTTTTTTTTTTAGATTGTGAGTGACATCATATGCAAAAACTATTCAATAACATTTTAAAGACACTGTTTACCATTTCTCCTTTAGCTGTTTGTACGCCTGGATTGATTAATGGTGTCACCTGAAAAAACGACTAATTCTGTTTGTTGTATATTACACCGACAGTCTTTTACGTATAAGAGAAACATTAGTGGACCTAAGATTGAGCCTTGGTGAATCGCATGCGTGACTTCCCCCCATTCAGAAGAATCTCACTCATTATTCTGTTCGAATTATTAACTACAACTTTCTGCATTCTTTTGGTTAGATACGACATTAGTTACTGGTTGGCTACACCACCAATTGCATAAAAAAGAGAGAGAGGGAGAGAGTGGGAGGAGGATGGTGGGGGTGATGAGGGGAGGGGGGTAGGGGCAAGAGAAGAGAGAAATAAGAGAGACGCTGTATGTACGTGTATATGAGTGAGTGAATTTGTGAGAGTGTGTGTGTAACTTTCAAGTTTGACTACGTTACCTACAGGGCAGTTAACTCTTTGGGGTTTTTCTTCTCTGTGAGCTGAACATTAGGACTGCAAGATGACGTCAGAGACGGTATCCCGACGCCTGTAAAATGAAATCACGGCGCCTATACTGGCTTACCTGACTTAAACAGTCCGATAACAGACCGCGAGCGACTAACTGATTTCCATAATCTCCAATGTATCTGAATATGACATATATTTAACGTTGGTTTGATTTCGTACTTGCTTTCACAGATGAAGAAAAACACAGGAGCTGTAAATACACACGACTGTGGACAGAATGGTTTTTGAAGATCAGTCATAGTGATTAATTCACTTTTGTGCCCAGTATATCGACAACTGCCGTAGCCATCTCTGTCATTATTATGCTGAAAAACGGAATCATCAAAGCTACTGGCCACCTGGAAGCATATTGTTAATAATGCAGTGGACGCCTAAGAGAAAGTGGAGCAAGCAACTATGCTCGGGTGCTGATGACCGCGCAATTGAGCGCCCTACAAACCAAACATTATCATCAAACAACTACGCTAGACAAGCACTACTATTATATGAAGCTGGTATCTGTACCGATATGATTGGTGACAGCCGGCGCGGTAGCTCAGCGTGTTCGGTCAAAGGATTAGCTGCCCTCTGTAATAAAAAAAAAAAAAACTGAGTTAATCGATCAACGACGAACTTAAACGGGTGTCTTACGACGTCCTCCCCGAGCAAATGCAACGAACGAAAGCAAACAAAATGAGATATTATAAAAAAGATAAGAGCGTCTGCCATGTAAGCAGGAGGTCCCAGGTTCGAGTCCCGGTCGGGGCACACATTTTCCAACTGTCCCCGTTGATATTTATCAACGTCTGTAAGCAGCGACAGGTGTAGATTTCAGCAATATTGTTGTCCTCTCGACGTCGATGCCATTAGGGACAGAGCGTGAGGTTGCTTGACAGGCACTATCTAAAACCGGGAACAAGTTTCTAGAGAGGGAATTTATACACTATTCACCCGAGTTTGTCCTCAGTGTTCAATTACTAAGTCATGTCACTTGATAACACACCTAATCTATCTACAGATCTTCGGACAGCAGCACCTGATATGTCCAAAAGTTTTCTGTAACTTATTATATAACAAATTTTGACGAGGACAGCGGTTAGAGCATATAACCGCTGCTTCGGCTTTAAAATGTATCGTATTTCACAGAAACAGTTTTAGTGTTTATACTACCGAAACAAACTGCATCCTTTTGAGGACAGATGATAAATTATCCTAAACCAGTGTGGTAAAATTAAATGTATTTTTAAGCAGAACTAGCGAGAGTTCATTCCAGACCCTCTTGTTCAGAATACGCTTTACAGCCAAGGAGCTAAAAATATGTTAAAGAGCAAAAAAATAGGTATGAAACCTGTTACAATCAGTATCAGAGAAGTAGGAAAACCCCTTATAACTGACGATTTATAAGACAGTGATTTTACGTGGAGGAGAGATATAATACCTTGTCGGCTAGCAAAACTCGGATAATAATGCAGCAGACACACATTTTTGTAGGCACAAACTTTATTTAGTTGTATCCCCCAACCTGATTAAGTTATTGATTGACTTGCTGTCGCTAGATGTCTACAGGAATTCAAGTTTGCTTATTGTAAGAATCTGGTTTCCTCCGTAAGAGATAGTATGTCGTAGGGTAAAATCCATCAAGTAACCCGCAACCACAAAATACTATGTTTGTATTATTTTGGGTTGATGAAATTTGTGTGCGTACTTTCGACATGTTTCTACTAATACAAACCAATTAAATGGATCATTTCTAAATAATCAATTCAGAATAGAGCGTCACAACGTATAAGGCGTGAGCCAGAATGACTGTTAAATAATAATGTAAACTCCGTAACTCTACGGCAGTGTGTGTCACGCACGTACCAAAATGACTACCCTTCCGATACAATACGTGTTGCAGCGGATGTCAGTTTCTCAACAGAAACAAACGTGTTCAAAGTAACCAGTTATAAGAAACTACATATAGGTGTATGACCATCTGACGACAATCATTGAACGATAAAGATGTCGTCATATAACGCAATAAAATAATTTACCTACGGTAGTGACTCGGAGTCCTTTCCTTAAAATTCTACAGTTTAGAAAATACTGCAAGACGTATGCAAAATAATGTAGTAGTTTTTGACTAAGTAATCAGAGGAATGAAAGGAAATTTATTAAACATTCCCAGCCGGCCAGAGTGGCCGAACGTTTCTACGCAGGTCGCAGGTTCGAATCCTGCCTCGGGCATGGATGTGTGTGATGTCCTTAGGTTAGTTAGGTTTAAGTAGTTCTAAGTTCTAGGGGACTGATGACCTCAGAAGTTAAGTCCCATAGTGCTCAGAGCCATTTGAACCATTAAACATTCCCGTTAGAGATCTTCGTAGTGCTCTGAATAAAGCGTCATCTTCTAGACAACACAAGTGCGCATTGGGTGCTGTGTACGTGTTCCGCCACTGCAGTCTGGGAACGATCTAATTCGCTGCTGAAAGCGACCTCCCACAAGACGGCTAACGAGCCAACTCGTTATGTGTCATCACTGACTGAGATTCCCGTCGGGCTAACTACTCACTCGGTGCCGTCTGATTCACTAACGCCGCAGCCCGCGAGGTGCTCCCAAACTTACGGCGATCATCGGCGTAGTACCCGAGGGACACTCACATTAGTGAGCTGCAGAGGGCTATACGACTCCGCTCCGTTACTCTGAGACGGGCAACATGTATCTGGAGTAGAGCTGCGGAATTTCGAGACAAATACTGAAATGCAGCTTTTCGGATCCGATGACCGCCATTGTTCCTTAAACAGTCTTCCGGCACGGTTCCGCCTTCTCGCACTTGTGATTTAAATAATTATCTGCCCTAGTGTGGATGTATTTTAGTAATTAGCTGTCTGTT
This sequence comes from Schistocerca serialis cubense, assembly GCF_023864345.2. Classification (NCBI taxonomy): domain Eukaryota; kingdom Metazoa; phylum Arthropoda; class Insecta; order Orthoptera; family Acrididae; genus Schistocerca; species Schistocerca serialis. Next base: position 596,252,198 of record NC_064639.1, read on the forward strand.
GCAACAGAAATCTATACTTTGCATAACGAAACTAACAAATTTCAGTTGCGGAAGGCAGAGCGTTATTAAAAGACGACCACACAGGGGTCGAGTGAACATTCATATATAAACTCATATTCAGAAAAAAACAGAACACCTTGAACGACTAGAGATAGGACGTTCATACTCAAAGGACATGCACGTTAGTATGTTCTACGCCTGTTTGCAGCTAGGGTGTCCATTTAATTATCACCACACATTTTAGATTGGCGGCAAGTCCGATGATCTGGCGGGCCGCGGCAAAAGACTGACGTCCTGTGATACTAAAAAGGCTCGTGTTCGTGCAGCAACAAGTGGACGTGCATTGTATTGCTGAAAAATGGCGTCTGAGGTGGTGTGCAGAAAGTGTATGCCTACAGGTCGCAAGATGTTATTCACGTACGTCACACTTGTCACAGTGCCCTGCACGCGCACCAGCCGTGATTTGTGGTTGTGCCCAAGAGCACCCCACACCATAAGGCCTTGACCTGGCGCTGTATGTCTTGTGCGAATGCAGTCATTGTGATGCCACTCCCTCTGTCTGCTGCGAACCAAAATGCAGCCATCATTTTCAAACAAACAGAATCTGGATCCGTCCGAAAATACTATCTGATGCCATTCCTCTCCCCAATGACGCCGTTCCGTACACTATTGTCGTCTAGCATGTTTCTGCACATTTGTCAAAGGTAGCCGAGAAGTGGACGACGTGAGCTTAACCCACGCCGTAATAAACGGCGACGGTCTGTCACCCCTGACAGGTAGGATGTGTTACACTGTCCCACCGTTGCACCAGAGCCGAGGAAGACGCAGATCTGTCCTGCAATGCCATTCGTATGAGGTGTCTATCTACTCAGGGGATGGTCTGTTTGGCGCAACCAGACCCATCTCGCCGTGTTCTACGGCCTTCTATTAGCCATTCTACACACACACACACTGCACTGACGAAATACTTCGTCCCACACGAGCAACAATTTCCCAGGTCGATGCACCACATTCTCTCAATGCGTTCTCTTTCAGACTCACTGATTTGACGGTGCAGTTCGCGCACACGTCTGCTAGGCATCCTAAACGTCTGCTCAAGTCACACTGAGTCATTACCTTCAGTTTACAGTGACAACGCGAGCCACAGGGACGTTTTACCGGTAGGTGGTGTTAGCCCGCGACATTAACGTTGACCTTGAACCCGACGGCTAATCATTTCTTCAGAAGATACTAATGTACATGTCCAGTGAATATGAACGTCCTGTCCCTAGTCGTTCAAGGTATTGTTTTTTTTTCTGAACATGAATGTGTTATAAAATTTTTGTATCTATGTGTATGTGTCTATGTATGTACGTATGTATGTTCCACATCTCCTCCTAAATCGCTGCAAGCAAACTTGGTACACATATCTCTTACTGTCAGGCAATTATCACTCTGTGTGTGTGTGTGTGTGTGTGTGTGTGTGTGTGTGTGTGTGTGTGTGTGTGCGTGTTAAAGTTCCAACGTTCCAACCTCGACATTTGGGGCCCGTCTAGCAGTCCGACTGAGTTGCAATTCTGTACGGGTTTTTTAACATGATTACAAGATGGTAGCTCTAAAATTATATCTTTTAGAAAAAAAGTTGTAGGTAACGGCTACTCTAAGCTTGTCATAAATCGTCGTCTTTTCTAACGCTTCGAAATAAAAACACATGCACCGTATTTTACAGAATGTAAGACGCACCTTTTTCTTCGAAAAATTGGCTGCAAAATTCGGGTGCCTCTAATACTAGAAATTAATATAAAAATGTCAAGTGTTTGATTTAGAATTCCCTCCAGTCTTAAAAATGGCCATATATTCGATGCCGCAGGAAACCTATCTCTATCTGGGAACATTGGATTAACTGGCAGCAGCAGTGCACCGATAAGACGAACATGAGTTGTGGGGATTCATAAGCTTGCTAATTACCTACCTCGTGCCCCGTCATCGCAGACCCAGAACACTGTCTAGCCTATGATGCGCCATTACAGTCTACAAAATTAGAATTACATGAACACCTTCAGCTGTTTACGGGCGCTAATATATATCAACGGGGACTGGTGAAAATGTGTGCCCCGACTGGGACTCGAAACCAGGATCTCCTGCTTACATGCAAGATGCTCTATCCATATCAGCCACCGAGGACACAGAGAATAGTGCGACTGCAGGGACTATCTCGCGCACGCCTCCCGCGAGACCCACATTCTCACCTTGTATGTCCACACACTACATTCTAATTTTGTTCTAGGCGGCTGCAGGTCATCAATGGTGTCTGCTGTTTCGGACATGTCTGAAAGAACAGACACCATATCCATTTAAGTATGTCATCCTGGCAATACTAGCCCTGACCTTCTTCTGTGCGGATGCACACATATTTCCCGAACTCTTACGGGACTTTGTAAGAATATCTTCCACGAGCAATGAATGTGATCGGGTCGGACACTACGAATGTAGTTCAAATGGCTCTGAGCACTATGGGACTTAACATCTATGGTCATCAGTCCCCTAGAACTTAGAACTACTTAAACCTATCTAACCTAAGGACAGCACACAACTCCCAGCCATCACGAGGCAGAGAAAATTCCTGACCCCGCCGGGAATCGAACCCGGGAACCCGGGCGTGGGAAGCGAGAACGCTACCGCACGACCACGAGATGCGGGCTCGAATGTAGTGTGTGGACATACAATGTGAGAATGTGGGTCTCGCAGGAGGCGTGCGCGAGACAGTCCCTGCAGTCGCACTATTCTTTGTGTCCTCGGTGGCTCAGATGGATAGAGCGCCTGCCATGTAAGTAGGAGATCCCAGGCTCGAGTTCCGGTCGTGGCACACATTTTCACCAGTCCCCGTTGATATATATCAGCGCCCGTAAGCACCTGAAGGTATTCATATAATTCTAATTTCATTCAAGGCGGCAGGTCATCAATGGTGTCTGAATATTACAGTCTACGTTGCCAGTGAACTTGAATTGAAAGTGATTTGTGCTATCTGTAACGGTACAATTTTTTTTTTGTTAGTAGAAAAGTTTCGTAATGGAAAAAGAAGTGAAAGGTATTAATATGATGCGAGGTATAAATTGAAAGTAACAGCATGCACAGAACAACACTGAAAAAGAGCGGCTGAGCGGCGTTTCGGCCCTCCACCAACAGAAAAAAAAGCGATTGGCGGGCTAGTAAAGAAGAAATAAAAAAAATGAGGAAGACTAAATGTACAAATAGAGGACTGAATGCAAAATGGCCAAAACTAGATGATAACGTATTGAAATGGATTCAAGGACACCGTCAAAATAGCATTGGAATTCATACAAAAATGATCCAAATACACGCTCGTAAGCAGGCGCTACAGGTAACTTGGCAGACTTGAAGGGTGGAGTTGGTTGGTGCTACAGATTTATGAAGCGTCATGGACTTACCAAGCGAACCAAAACCAAAATATCTCAGAAAATGCCACAAAAGTGTGAAGAGAAAATGTTATCTACATCTACGTGATTACTCTGCTATTGACAATAAAATGCCTGGCAAAGGATTCAATGAACCACCTTCAAGCTGTCTCTCCACCGTTCCACTCTCAAGCGGCGCGCAGGAAAAACGAGCAATTAAATTGTTCTGAGCGAACCCCGATTTCTCTTAGTTTATCCCGATGATCATTTCTCCCTATGTAGGTGTGTGCCAACAGAATGTTTTCGCAATCGGAGAAGAAAACTGGTGATGGAAATTTCATGAGAAGATCCTGTCGCAACGAAAAATGCCTTTGTTTTAATGACTGCCACTCCAATTCACGTATCATGTCTGTGGCACTATCTCCCTTATTTCGCGATAATACAAAACGATCTGCCCTTCTTTGTACTTTTTCGATGTCATCTGTCAGTCCCACCTGATGCGGATCCCACACCGCACAGCAGTACTCCAGAACAGGGCGGACACTCGTGGTGTAAGCAGTCTCTTTAGTAGACCTGGTGCACCTTCTAAGTGTTCTCATAATGAATCGCAGTCTTTGGTTTGCTCTACCGACAACATTACCTATGTGATCATTCCAATTTAGGTTATTTGTAATTGTAATCCCTAAGTATTTCGTTGAATTTGCAGCCTTCAGGTTTGTGTCACTTATCGCGTAATTGAAATTTAGCGGACTTTTTTAGTACTCATGTCAATAACTTCAAACTTTTCTATATTCAGGGTTAATTGCCACTTTTTGCACCATACAGATATCTTATCTAAATCATTTTGCTATTCGTTTTGGTCATCTGATGACTTTACAAGGCGTTAAATGACAGCATCATCTGCAAATAATCTAAGAGGGCTGCTCAAATTGTCTCCTATGTTGTTAATATACACTACTGGCAATTAAAGTTGCTACACCAAGAAGAAATGCAGATGATAAACGAGTATTCATTGGACAAATATATTATACTAGACCTGATATGTGATTACATTTTCACGCAATTTGGGTGCATAGATCCTGGGAAATCTGTACCCAGAACAACAACCTCTGGCCGTAATAAAGGCCTTGATACGCCTGGGCATTGAGTCAAATAGAGCTTGGATGGCGTGTACAAGTACAGCTGCTCATGCAGCTTCAACCCTATACCACAGTTCATCAAGAGTATGACTGGCGTATTGTGACGAGCCAGTTGCTCGGCCACCATTAACCAGACGTTTTCAATTGGTGAGAGATCTGTAGAATGTGCTGATCAGGACTGCAGCCGAACATTTTCTGTATCCAGAAAGGCCCGTACAGGACCTGCAACATGCGGTCATGCATTATCCTACTGAAATATAGGGTTTCGCAGGGATCAAATGAAGTGTAGAGCCACGGGTCGTAACACATCTGAAATGTAACGTCCACAGTTCAAAGTGCCGTCAATGCGAACAAGAGGTGACCGAGACGTGTAACCAATGGCACCCCATACCATCACGCCGGGTGATACGCCAGTATGGCAGTATGGCGATGACGAATACACGCTTCCAATGTGCGTTCACCACGATCTCGCCAAACACGGATGCGACCATCATGGTGCTGTAAACAGAACCGGGATCCATCCGAAAAAATGACGTTTTGCCATTCGTGCATCCACGTTCGTCGTTGAGTACACCATCTCAGGCGCTCCTGTCTGTGATGCAGCGTCAAGGGTAACCGCAGACACGGTCTCCGAGCTGACAGTCCATGTTGCTGCAAACGTCGTCGAACTGTTCGTGTAGATGGTTGCTGTCTTGCAAACGTCCCCATCTGTTGACTCAGGGATCGAGACGTGGCTGCACGATCCGTTACAGCCATACGGATAAGATGCCTGTCATCTCGAATGCTAGTGATACGAGGCCGTAGGGATCCAGCACGGCGTTCCGTATTACCCTCCTGAACCCACCGATTCCATATTCTGCTAACAGTTATTGGATCTCGACCAACGCGAGCAGCAATGTCGCGATACGATAAACCGCAATCACGATAGGCTACAATCCGACCTTTATTAAAGTTGGAAACGTGATGGTACGCATTTCTCCTCCTTACACGAAGCATCACAACAACGTTTCACCAGGCAACGCCGGTCAACTGCTGTTTGTGTATGAGAAATCGGTTGGAAACTTCCCTCATGTCAGCACGTTGTAGGTGTCGCCACCGGCGCCGACCTTGTGTGAATGCTCTGAAAAGCTAATCATTTGCATATCACAGCATCTTCTTCCTGTCGGTTAAATTTCGAGTCTGTAGCACGTCATCTTTGTGGTGTAGCAATTTTAATGTCCAGTACTGTAGATCAATAACAATAGAGGGCCTATAACATTTCCTTTAAGAACGCATATTACTTTTGTTTTATCACGAAAGAAAACCAGAGTGAAACTAAGCCAGATAGCGAATGCGGACGAAACTCCTCTGTCATTTGATGTGCTGAGTAACAGAGCTGTTGCCAAGAGAGGTGCTAAAACCGTAACTATAAAAAGAAGTAGACATGAAAAAATGCAATACACTGTTGTCCTTTCATGTTGTGCTGAGGGTTTTAAACTTAATCAGATGATCATTTTCAAGCAAAAAACAATGCCAAAACCTTCTGAAATACTGTCTGCAGAATGTGTTGAGAATGCATTAGTAGAAAATAAGTAATAAATATAAACGTCACACACAAATCGGCCGTTTTCACGCATCTCAGTGTTTATGACGTCATATCTGCAGATCTGTTTGTCATACTTTAGAAAGTGCAACTAGCGGCGTATGTGATTACTGCCTGCGAAGTTTATTGCGAGTACAGTTAGTAGCACAAGTGTAATACATTTAAATGTCACGCATGATGCTGCAGATTTTCACGCATCTCGTTATTTGTGATGTCATATCTCCTGAACTATGATAGGCAGGTGGTTCGTATCTCGACAGCCATCTCCAGATCTACGATATTTCCTAACCCGGGCAAAAATTTGATAATGTGCCCCCTCCCTCCTCCTCCTCCACCTCTAACGTTGGAGATGGGGCGTCAAAAATTAAAATAAAAAGATTTTTCAAAAATATGTTCATTTTGTATCACACATCTTTTTGAAGAGTTTGATATATTCTCTCTAATCTTGCTACAGCTTAACAGGGCATGCAACTTCGTCAAACGTTATGCTACAGCAAAAATTTAAAGGTCGTTGTCAAATACTGAAAAAGCTGTTAATACGAATAATACCCAAGATTGGCGTGGTTTCCCGTTTTAATTACGACTGCTTTGTCACTATCTACTAAATCAAACGAAATAGGCTTTTCTAATATTGCAGTGATTGCAGCACACGCCAAATAACAGACTGTTTTGGCACAAATGGTCATTTTTATCTACCTCATTTACGTAAATAACATGACAGAATATAATTCACGAAGTGCCAATATGAAATGCCTATTGGGCCTACTACAAGCCAAAAGTATTATGTTAGGAGATAGTAAGACATTTCATTCATATGCCCCAGTCTCTCAAGCATGAGACCTAAGAGTACCAGTAGTATGAAATTTTTACATAAGTTAGGAATCATCAACCTCTTCGACATAATTTGTGTGATGTCGCGTTCCTTCTCCTTCCTCGTTCTAACAAACAATATTGTCATCACTAATTCTATAACTATTCCTGACATTGTCAAAACTTATTCTCCGGTTAGCTTCACTAACCCTGCCGGCACCACCGATTTAGTTATCCCCCGTTTATTCCCCGGTTAGGTGTTATTACGTGTTCGGACAAGGCGTTTCCGCGCTATTCCGAGAATAGAATTTAAGCGGCCGCTAATCGGGGACTACACCACTGGCTCCTAGCAGTGTAGCGATCTGGAAAAAATTTTCTGTGAAAATTTCATTTTCTTGGATACACCCAGAAGATAATACATAGTCTTTCTTAGCTGTTGTTGCTGTTGATCGTTTATTTCCACTCTGGTAGTCTGAATCTATGGATTTCACTGACAGTTATAACAACGCTTATCATTCGCACCGAGCGGTCTAGGCGCTGCAGTCATGGACTGTGCGGCTGGTCCCGGCGGAGGTTCGAGTCCTCCCTCGGGCATGGGTGTGTGTGTTTGTTCTTACGATAATTTAGGTTAAGTAGTGTGTAAGCTTAGGGACTGATGACCTTGGCAGTTAAGTCCCATAAGATTTCACACGTATTTCAACATCATTCGCACACCCAATCAACCACATAAACAAACAGCGACTGGCAGTCAGCCGGCCGAAGTGACCGAGCGGTTCTAGGCGCTTCAGTCTGGAACCGCGCGACCGCTACGGTCGCAGGTTCGAATCCTGCCTCGGGCGTGGATGTGTGTGATGTCCTTAGGTTAGTTAGGTTTAAGTAGTTCTAAGTTCTAGGGGACTGATGACCTCAGATGTTAAGTCCCATAAAAAAATAAATAAAAAAGGAAGGGTGGCGAAGCCCTTTCAAGCGAACCATTTCAGCAATTGTCTTAAACAATTTAGGGAAATCATGAAATACCCAAATATATATAACGAGCCGAGGGATTGAACCGCCGTCCTCTCAAATGCAAATCCAGTGTCTTACCACTGTCCCACTTCACTCGCTGATCCTACTAAGGTGGCATGCCCTTGTCTTCTTCCGAACTTCGAGCTGACTTAACCAGCCAGTTACAGGGGAACCCACGGTTGAACTTCGATGCCGACTACATCGCAACGTGGAGACTACCCAAGCTGCACTCTCGTTCCAAGTGCGCGTTATAACTGTAGGTCCTACTACAAATGGCTAGGTAAATGTGTATATAGGTCAAAGGAAAGTTGAAACAGTGTTAGAAACGTACTTAGTATTGCACAGAGATCGCGGTGCCTCGCCACAGCTGACAACGCGAATCGATACCACAGCCATTAGCGAGGGTTCGCTGCAGTCCGCAACGATGTATGGAACGCGCTCCTGGAGACAAGCCTCCACTCTGTATAGGGAAAGTACGGCCAACTTGCCAGTGACCGCCATTTTAGGCTCACTGCGCCGCTGGTGATACATGGACTTCTGCAGCATATTTAGCCATGTATATTAAAGAAGTGCACTCAGCCGTCTAATGCACAGCTAAAACTAATCAACAGCTTCAAACGGAACATGTCGGATATTTAGCAACAAAAACTCTGAACAGATTTAAGCTAAATGAATCGAAAAGCGTTTTTTTGTGGCGAGCATGAAACACAATTTTCTCCCTGCTATCCTTTATAAATAGCGAAAGCAAATTTCACAGTTCTTGTTCCGGTAACGACTTTGAACATCTATTTTCGTAATTAGCGTTAAATTGGGCCTATCCAATAGTCAGCAGGACAAAAGGGAACCAATATTAGTTCGCAAGTGCAAGGAAAAATCCATCGCTAATTTAAAGCTCTACATCGACTTACTTCTTGTTCCTGCTACTCGGTACTACGAAAATTCGCCCAATGTCTCTTTTGTTATACGAAATAAAGCATTGGATTCAAATACATATGCGCGGTACCTTAGTAAATAGAATTGATAAACTTGCCTATATGATTACGCAGGCTTCATATTTTTGTCAGATCTATGCCATAAAATTTTGTCTGCAAATTGTTCTATGACATAAGGAGAATGATTACGAAAGTACAAGAGCAATACAATATTTTTAAAACGTGTTCGAATAAAACCAGGCCTACGATTAAAAGTAGGCTGTTGGAAACAGTAACTACAGAAATGTAAACAGGAGGCAAAGACAAAAGGCCAGAAATGAATAAAATTAACAGAATGGTTAAGTCGTTTTCCTGCAACATTTCAATTGCAAACAATATTTTCCCTTTTGTTGCATCTCTCCCTTCGGAAGGAACTCTGTACAGTTGTCCTCCCTTTTCGCATCGAGACGAACAGCCAAAAGCACAGCACTGAGGCATTACCGTACTTAAAACTTCGAAGATACACAACACTTCCTATGCTTCACACGTAGCGCTTGGGCCCACAATGGCTGCTATTGTCAGGCAAGGTGGTTTCAGCCAATCCCGAACTCCTGACGGCGACAAACGCAGGGGAAAAGGATGGCCATACTTTCCTTTGTACAGAGCTTTACCACTCTCAGCATAGAGCGCCCTCACGTTGAGGTCACATGGAGTTGAGAGCTAGCAAGAGCTCTGCCAGACTTCGAGACATAAGCTACAGCAGTAGGACTGTAACAGTCGTAAAGTTTCAGATGACCTTGGAGTGTTATTAATGTTGAACATTGTACCTCAAGAAAACAGTTTGTTAATTAGTGATGCTTTAATAGTCAATGAGCTATAAATTATCAAGCACTCCTATATAAAGGATTGTATCAAGTTAAAAAAAAACTTATCATTCATGTAATAAAGTGAGCTAATATTTCATATACTGTAGTTCAGATGAGCCGTCTCCTAGAGTCATAAACGAACCCACAGTTGTGGCCGGACGGTTCTACTTTCGTCTGGTCACTACAATAATTAATTTCAAAAGTATGAACGACTAAGTCGGTTTCACTTGTTAGAAATTCCGATGATCATTAAAAGAGCAGGAGATAGCATTTAGTATACGAAGTCGATAGTATTCACAGGAAACGTATAATGAATGACGAAAGCCTTCAGTTTCAGTTTTTAATCCTCGCGAAGTCGGTACCGCCGCATTTATACATTACGCGCAAAAATTTGCTGAGGAAGGTGGGGATATCTCGGGCCATCTTCTCAGACAAAATACGCGAACGTGTGTAGTTTTAAGCAGACTTTTTTTGTATACTGTAACTAGTGTTGTTACGTGCGATGAACGTCTGAAAACACACAAGTCATGTCATCTTGCAAAACTGCTAATAATGTAGGCCACTGGATTACTCTTTTGGGCTCGTGCAGAGATAAAACAAGGCTTTAAGCCTCTTTTTGTGAAGTCACTGCTGTTTGCCGAGAGCAATGACTCCAGAGAAAACAATGCACAAGGCTTACAAAAGAACTTGGCCTGCTGTAGCGGGTATCGACTTGTAAGGGCGTTCTCCGACACTGGGAATAAATCAACATTATTGAGGTAAATACTGGGTCGGTGCATAAGTTCGTTCCGTTTTTACAATGCTAACAACTCTGGGCTACCAGGTGCGTTTTCAAAAGCAACAGCGCGTCACCTTAGATGTTCAATAGAAGCAGCAGTTTTTATCGTTTCAATTCCTCGTAGCAATTCATGATGAAGAATGCTACTCTTGGTTCTACAAAAACCACAATGTGATTTTTTGAGGATGTGCGCCGTCCTTCACTTGGGACGTTGTTTTATTCTATGCGCTGAGCCACTCTTTTTCTTTAAGTTTACTTGAAGGAACAATTTCTCGTCACCTGTAACAGTGTCCCCTAGGAATGTTCTGTACCTACGACAAGCTAAACCGTTATGGCTTAGAAAAGACGAACATATGGTTATTCACTGATTTTTGTAGGTGTCGCTTAAAAAATGTGGAGCTTAAGTATCCAATATTTGCACTTTACTCAATGAATACAAATGGCGCACAATGATTATGTGATCGCGTTCCATAATTTCTGCCAATTCTCGCATTGCTCAATGAGAATTATTTTGAACTTGCGGATTTAGGCGGTTGTCAACAAAAAAAAGATCTTCCGTAACGTGTCGAATTTTCCTGTTCGGAATCGAGAAACCATTCCCGTACCGTCATCTCAGTAAATGATTCTTTCCCATACACATCACAAATTCTTCTCGTTATGTGAATATATGAAGATGGTATCTGTTCTTTCGGACATGTCCGAAAGATCAAAAAATGGTTCAAACGGCTCTAAGCACTATGGGACTTAACATCTGAGGTCCCCTAGACTTAGAACTACTTAAACCTAACTAACCTAAGGACATCACACACATCCATGCCCGAGCCAAGATTCGAACCTGCGACCGTAGCAGCAGTGCGGTTCCAGACTGAAGCGCCTAGAACCGTTCGGCCACAACGGCCGGTGCCCGATAGAACAGATACCATGCATCGGTGACCATGCAGCTCTCTAGAATGAAATGATATCAAGACCTTACGCTGCCGGCAGGCGTTGATATACATCAACGGGGACAGTTGAAAATGTGTGCCCCGACCGGGACTCGTACCCGAGATCTCCTGCTTACATGGCAGACGCTCTATCCATCTGAGCCACCCAAGGCACAGAGGATAGTGCGACTGCAAGGACTTATCCCTTGCACGCTCTTTCGGACATGTCCGAAAGAACAGATACCATCTTCATATAGTTCAGGCTAACCGGCCATTGACCTTCTTCTGTGCGGGTGCACACGTATCGCCCGAATTCTTACGGAACTCTGTAAGATTGTCTGCCGCGAGTAATGAGTGTAAAGGGCAGGGGCACTACGAATTTAGTGTGTGGACATTAAGTTGGGAATGTGGGTCTCACGGGGAGCGTGCAAGGGATAAATCCCTGCAATCGCACTATCCTCTGTGCCTTCGGTGGCTGAGATGGACGCCGGCACGATAGCTCAGCGTGTTCGGTCAGAGGGCTGCATGGTCTCTGTAATAAAAAATTGAGTCAAGGAATCAACGATGAACTTGAACTAATGTCTTGTGACGCCTCCGCCCAGACCAAACACAACGAACCATATCGAAAAAAAAAAAGATTGATAGAGCGTCTGCCATGTAAGCAGGAGATCCCGGGTTTGAGTCCCGGTCAGGGCACACAACTGTCCCCGTTGATGTATATCAACGCCTGTCGGCAGCGTAAGGTCTTGATCTAATTATCACTTAATTCTTCTCGTGGTTTCTGCAGCACTAGATCCTCTGTTAAATTCGAAGATTAAAATAAGTCAAATGTGTTCATTTTTCACAACTTGATAGTTCCTGCTGCTTAGCCTTGAAAATCGCCAGAACGAGCAGTTAACAACGTACATGCTCCTGTTCGGAACTGTCAAATTCTAGACTGAATAAAAACGATCTGCAATAGGAGAGGCGGAGTCCACATACACAATATGTGACAGTAGTGCCAAATTCACGAGCTCTGATATTCGACCAACTAAAATATATATATTCGTCTTTCAAAACTAGTGCAAAATAACAGCGACTGTGTATGCTTATGCAGCGACAGAAAACCATCCGCAACAGTTAAAACATTTTGACTTCGATGGTTGTACGATACGTCTATTACAGCACGTCGGTTAATTCTATAGATGACGTACAAGCCATAGAAGAGACCTCGTAGAGCGAAGTGAAAGATGTCAGTAACTTACAGTGTAAAACGCAAGTCATCAGTCAGTCAGTGAGATGCTGATGTCGCCACATTTTGTGCTTGTGTGCCACGAGGTTACCAAAACTCCTCAGTGAGTGCCCATATCCTAAAGGCTAAAACCACATGATCAGAATCTTCTCAGTACTGGTCACCATGAACAACAAATCGATGGCGGTGGTGCAGTGGTTGAGACTGTAGACCTGCATCTCGGAGGGGTGGGCTTCACACCCTCGTCTGGCCATCCTGATTTACGTCAACATATTTCCAGGCAAATACGTGCGTTGTTCATATTAAATGGCTGCCGCCGCCTTTCTTCCTCCCCTCACCATCTGAGCTAGCGTTTCGTTTCTAATTAACTCGATCTCGATGAAACGTTGAACTTTCCTTCTTTCTTGATTTTGATAACACTTAAAATAGGTCTTAACGGCATGTCACTTTTCAATCACTTTCAACCTTCAACGTAAGTTTTTTAAACACTCACATCAGTTACTAAAAAGGTCTTCCTTTCATGTAAGACATAATTATTTGTTTTTACCCTATCGTTAAATGTTTCAAATTGCATACGCTGCCTTCAGTGAACAACTGTTTGATGCCTAGAAAATCGTGAAAAACGCACAAGTTTTATTTTTCGTAAAATTTGGTGGAAAACCATTTTTATAAACAGGCAATAATGTTGATAATTTAAATTTAAATTTTCAGTGGAGATCTTTCATTATTCATTGCTATCTCTTACAACGAATAAAGAGACAGGTAGCAACATTACAGAACTTCCTAATCTTACAGTACTGTCACAGACAATTAATATATGCTCATAAGAAAAATGTCCCTTAAGTGACCTATGTGCTTCTACGAGTCCACGGAATGGAAGTAGACATTTTAAGGTACGGCGAACATATCCAAAAAGCAGTGGTTTCATTTTAACTTACACGATATGTTTCTTTCATTGAGAGACATCATTAGAGCTATATCACCTCATAATGTGTCTAATGAAACAAAAGCATTTCCATTAAGAATAATATTTTTCTATCAGGCTACATTTATTGCTATGTAATACACCGGCAGGAGACAACGTGCTATCAAAACGTTATGTGACAGTTTTAATTTTATTAAGAGTGAGTAAGTTACAGAGTGGCGAGTTTTTGTTCAAATGGCTCTGAGCATTATGGGACTTAACATCTGAGGTCATCAGTCCCCTACAAATTAGAACTACTTAAACCTATCTAACCTAAAGACATCACACACATCCATGCCCGAGGCAGGATTCGAACCTGCGACCGTAGCGGTCGCGCGGTTCCAGACTGAAACGCCTAGAACCGCTCGGCCACATTGACCGGCAGATTTTTTTCGTCGATATTTGTCTGCATTGCAGCTAATCGAATTTGCCAACACTAGAAATGGGTGACGCTAGGTAACTTTCAGTACTGTTGCTGAAAAAGACGTAAAACAGCTAGGATTACTTTGTTCGCCTGTCAGATCCGCTAGTATAGTGTTCTTAGCTGTAAATTAAATCTTGCATGCCGCTTAGAAATCCTTGAAAACGTCAAGTAGTCTAATCGACTGAAACAAGAAAATCCGTAGATATAGTTTCATTATTATTCAAGGTCTCTCGTAAGACCTGTCGAGAGAACAAGGCACACACTCCCGTTGTTGTGTATCTGTTGCTTTGGAATTTCTATGAATAGTTCGGAAAATATTTTCCCGATCACGCACGAAGTCCGAATCAGTGAAGTTAGTTATGTTCATTCGTTTTAGTGGTGCTCGCCCAGATACGTTGTTGCTGTTATTCAAAGATAAAGTTGTTCAGTTCTGCTACGTTTCTGACACACGGAATTTTCTCTTCGCAATCAGAATAACAAATTTTGAAATCAAGGCTGCAACGTAAAAGACGCCATTGCTCTATTCATTACGCTCATATGCGAAGTATAGTTACCAATAGCGTGAATAATACAGCCGTATCGTCAAGCTCTAAAACAGACTGCATACACGTTCGCAGAATCAAATCATTGCTGAATGAAAAGTCCCTCATCTAAGGATAGATACTGTTTCATTGTACGCTGTGTAATCCAAATCATTTAGAAACAATAGCTTCTCTCCAGATTCCACAATCAACTGCTCGCATAAAATTCCATCCACTGATCGTTTTCTAGCACATGCCTGGAATAGCACTTCTGACGTCTATTTGGCGAACTGGATTGACGGCTTATGCCAGCCAATCGTAAGTTCTAATATCTTTCTGACTAGAGCGATCTCTATTCGGCAGTCTATAAATATTCTCGGTATCATAAAGGAAATCACGAATTCTGTTTCGTTTAGGAGTCACAAAACCGTGATATTTTTATTTAAACAGAAGCAGAAGTTATTTATCTATCTACAGTCGAAATCCAATAGCTTCTATAAAACTCACAGAAGACTCAATTTTTTAAATAGGTCATTGATCAAACCTCGCTGATTTACTCTGTCTTTATGAAAAATTACTACATCTGTAGCTATTTAAACATAGTCTTCATATTCATTACATATTCCCAATTAAAGCATAAGGATCCACTGTGGCTTCCTTAAAAATTATACATAATCCGACAGTTTCAACAAATTTTAACAGAATTTACTGTAACTTTATATGAACGTGCCAATAAAGTCTAGAATTTTATGTTTGAGTCAATTTTCTACTTTCTGTCTCAACAAGTCATGAAAAATTTTTGTTGCGATTTTCAGTTTATTACACGAATACTATTAAGTGGATCGATCTAAACATTCGTAAATATAAATCTCTACACTGATGAACATGAAAATAAAGTTTATATGTTGTCGTGTTACTTAAAATTGTAAGAAAATATTGTGCAATTTTGCAACGTGTTGCAATACATCACGCTTGCTTCCTTAGTGGGGGATTTCCCCAGAGACGCCACAAGTGATAAGTGTAATATTCCCTTATCTCATAGAAGAGGTAGACACGATAGTGCGAATGCAAATAATTATGGTCACGTACAGAGCAGCGAGTATTTCAGGTACTACCGTCCTGGTCCACATCGGAAAACCCAAAACGCTGAAGTCAATATTTAAGAAAAGGAAACGAAGATTTAAAAATAAGTCCTGTTTGTGAAGCATTTTAAGTCAGTGGAAATTAACGCTCAACCAGTCTATATCCAGATTATGACAAAGTGTGTAGTAAGCAGTCACACCAGTTCCAAAACTGTTCGTACAGTTTGTGAGCAACAATGTGGAGTCTCCCGAACTGCTAGATCACCAACTGTCTGGCTGTTTTTCTTGTCAAACTCGGATAACGCATGCGGTAGCACAGATATTTCGACCAAGTACATATCATAATGTCAGCCGTAGTGGCCGATCGGTTCTAGGCGCTGCAGTCTGGACCACGCGACCTCTACGGTCGCAGGTTCGAATCCTGCCTCGGACATGGATGTTTGTGATGTCCTTAGGTTAGTTAGGTTTAAGTAGTTCTAAGTTCTAGGGGACTGATGGCCACAGCAGTTAAGTCCCATAGTGCTCAGAGCCATTTGAACCTTTTTTTTTTTTTTTTTTTTTTTTTACATATCATAATACATTCTAAACGCAATAGCGTAACTATGAATGCCTTCGTGCTCGACTTCACACAGATTACTACGTACTAACGGTGTCACGCGCGCTACGAAATTGCAAGAAGCAGCAAACACCTAATTTCCAAAGCAATTTCAACAAGTGAATCTGCTGCTATTGATTTCTTAAAGAAAAAACAAAGGTTTCTGTGCAGTACGTAGGTAAATGCGATTTAGCGTGTATAATACATTATAATACCTCTTTCTCTACCAAAGGGATTTTCAGCGTTGCTTTAGCATTGTATTCTATGTTAACCGGGGGCCTAGAAACGACGGAGAGGCTCCGTCCCCGCCGCAGCCGCAGTGGACCACAACCCCACGACGACTAACGCAGTCCACTCCACCCCTTCGCCGCCCCACACCGAACCACTCTTTTGGGGTTATTGCGCGATTCGGCCCCCTGTGGACCCCCGCAGGGAACGTCTCACACCAGACGAGTGTAACCCCCCATGTTTGTGTGGTGGAGTAATGGTGGTGTACGCGTACGTGGAGAACTTGTTTGCGCAACAATCGCCGACATAGCGTTCAAATGGTTCTCAGCACTATGGGACCTAACTTCTGAGGTCATCAGTCCCCTAGAACTTAGAACTACTTAAACGAAACTAACCTAAAGACATCACACACATCCATGCCCGAGGCAGGATTCGAACCTGCGACCGTATCGGTCGCGCGGTTCCAGACTGTAGCGCCTAGAACCGTTCGGCCACCTCGGCCGGCCCGACATAGTGTAGCTGAGGCAGAATAAGGGGAAACAGGCCGCACTCGCCGAGGCAGATGGAAAACCGCCTAAAAACCATCCACAGACTGGCCGGCTTACTGGACCTCGACACACGTCCGACCGTCGGATTCGTGCCGGGGATTAGGCGCTCCTTCCCAGTCCGGAAAGCCGTGCGTTAGACCGCACGGCTAGCCGGGTAGGCTTGCTTTACCATACTAAGCTCGTGTTATATTTCATTTCTCTGAAATGTGGTCGGGAGCTGATAATGTCAGATGCAATGTTGCTCTGTTTCGCCTTACAGCCTGTTGTGTTATACCTTATAAACGTATTAATTTTGGCATTTGAAAATTTTCTTTGGTACAAAAATAAGATTGCAAGAACTTACAAATATATGATTGGGTGTGTATCTAGCTTACGACTTTAGTCGGAATCAGCTTTAAAATACACCACTGCTTGATAAAAAAATTGAAGAACACAGAATTTATAGCCGGAAGTCAACGCAACTTCGTACACGTTTCCCACCACGCGTGTTTGAACCGTCGTCCTCCTGAATTCAAGTCCAGTGTGCTAACCACTGCGCCACCTCGCTCGGTTGGTAAGTAGCCCCATTCTGCGAAATTTTTGGTAAATTTAACTCGATTTTGCTGTCGCTACAGTTACGTTCCATACCCTCTCACTCAGTGACGTTTCATATCGTTTCCTCCAGTCTTTGTGGGTGCTTCACTTTTTTTTTGTCAGCCAGTTTAAGTACGCAAAACGACAAGCAGAAGCATTAGCACTGCGATTCACAGTGGCTGTGTACGTTACAGTCTGCAATAAAATAATTTGATTAACTGGCAGCGGAAGTAAGGTAACAGCATAACGGTTGATCGATGTGGAGTTCAGTACAGATCTGTCCGAGAAGACATTGGTGGAAATAGGCAGTGGTCTTGTTGGAAGAACATCCCCAGTATTCTCCTTAATTGATTCGGAGAAGCCATAGAAAATAAAGGCGAAAATAACGAGGCGTGGAGTTATTCCTAATTCTTGAAAATACATCTCGCTTCCTAACTGATGTGAAATTTTGGTTAAGTTTCATAAGCTGCAAAATAGTCGCCAATTAAAACAGTGATCAAAGAAGTGAAGAATAAATTTCTTTGACTTCCGTCAGTGATCACTAAACATATGGTCCTTAGTCTACCGGTTTCGGTCAGCAATGACCATCTTCAGATCTACAGCAAAACGTAGGAAATAAATAAGAACTAGTCGACAGATTACATCTTAAAACAATAAAAATAACGCAACGAGAATTTATTGCTTTCATTGATGTGGAAACATGCACTTAAAATATGACGAGACATACCTGACTTTCAGCCTGACTCCGTTTTCTTGCGTTCTTCGCTTTACTCTCGCGTTTAATTTTTCTTGGAACGGCGTGTTGCAGTGTACGTGAGGCGCTCTAGCGGTTAAGTTCCTCCGATTTCTTGCCTGTACTACATTCTGGCAGCTACGCCAACAGATGTCGCTGGTTACTTACTTTAGTCTTTTGTTTTCATCCTTTTCGCTGATTCCCCTCGTTATTCTATCAACTTTATATTGTTTTATTAGCTCTATTAGCTCGTTCTTGTGTATGCGATTATTTTTATGTAAAATGATCACAAGAGTCTCAGAATCACATATTATCACTTAACCATTTCCTTCTAACAATTTTAAATTTAACTTCATTAGTGTTTTTAATCATTACATGTTATTGCTGCAATAACTTATAAATTTGGTAAGCCGACTATAGACATTGCATTTTGTACAATTTTATAATAGACGGTATGTATAGTCTCAGTAGTCACATCTAACTAGTTTACGGCACAAACATATTTTACGGCTACTGTACTTCAGTTTGTTATGAACAGTAGCGATAATGACAATATGACTCCGCCTGCACTAAGGCCTAACTCACTCCAAATTTTAAACATGTGCGACGATACTAAGCTGATTCTGTATGTGTCTTGTGACGATGCCATATGGCTTTATTATATTAGGACATGTTAAAAAACAGGTATGTCTCGTCATATTTTAAGCTCATGGTTACACATCCATGACAGTAATAATTTTTCTGTTATGGTTTATTTTATTGTTTTAAGATGTAATCCACCCATCAGTTGTAATTTATTTCCCATGTTTTGTTGCAGATGTCAAGATGGTCATTGCTCATAGAAACGGTTAGTTTAAAGACAAATGTTTTGTGAGCATTGACGGAAATAAAAGAAATTTATTTTGCTTGAGATTCTAACAATGTCATGGTACTTGTCACGGAGAATAAAACAAAACTATTTTTGTTTTGTTACTGACTATGCTGCAGCGGTATTGGCAGGAGAGGGAGGAGTAGGTGCGACGGTAACAGGTTTCTCATCTCTACTAAAGCCCTCTATTAGCATATCGCTGTGCAAGCAGCGCAGGGTTACAATATGCCAGATGGGTTTGCTTTTGCTGTTAGAGTAGATCAGATTATCTTTGTGATGTGGAAGTGTGTTTACAGATATAGTGAATGTTCCCCCCTGGACAAAGAGACAGGGAGTACTAGTGAAACTGTTGGTGGAATACTTCGGGATTGTAGAAAATTTACCTCTAGGAAGAGAGCATGTTATTTATGAACAAATAATGCAACAGTTGACAAAAAAAGGATACTGTAATAGCAGGGGTTACTGCACTTGTAATAAATGAAGAGGCATCAGATGAAGAAAATGATAGTGCCATGACAGTGAGAGATGCAGCAATGTCACCAGGGGCGGATTTCCAAGGAAGCAGCGGTTCAGCTTATCAGCCATCACCTCCAAGCAAACGAACGAAGTTTCCAGAAGGATTTCTGGCTGATGCGTACAAAACAAACAAGGGGAAAAAATAGGAAATATTGATCCTCGTCGTCTGTGTCGTCCTAGATTAGCAGCCGATACGACACTGCACCTGAAAATTAGAAAAGTGTTGGCACGGAAAAGGAAAATAAAGAGCAACACTGTTACAGAACTTTGAAACAGGCTAAGTCAATGTTATTCGTCAAACCCAAAAAATCTGCAGTATATGGTAAATTACGTGAGGAATTTTATAGCAAAGAGACAGGAAAATGCAATAATACATGACCGCACACAGGGACGTTGGACACTGAAGGTAAAGAAGAGAACTGACTCTCACAATTCACTGTATTTCAAAGCTTCCAACTCGTGGGTAAAGAAATTTAAACGTAAGAATAAGATTGTCTGCGCAAAATAACCCACAAAGTTACCATCCGGTTGGTTGAAGTGGATGCCGATATTCAACAAAAAGCTTATCAATTCGTGAGAGAAATCAGGTCTCTCATTGAGGAAAAACGTCTATCACGAGATTTAATGAAGAGTTACGATCTGGACAGACCCTCGGAGTGAGGGAAGCAAGCATGTCTTTGTTGCGGATGGATCCATAGTGGCATCACACAGTCTTATATGGCGATGCCTGGGGTTGTGGTGGATGGTACGCAGTTACCTCATTTGTATGTGCTTGTATCGTAGCCCACCGGCCATTTTACCGCAAATATGTATACAAATTTGTCGAACGTCACGGCGTTTGCTAGAAGATCTGCTAATGTGACAAAGATGAACTTAAATTTCTTCCTAGAACACGTAATTTGGCCAGATACAAGAAAAAACGAAAGCCCTTCTTTGGTGGACTCCTGGAGAGCCAATAGAGATGACGAACTATACAGCTCTACAGTTCTTGAAGGAGCTGGATTCATTAAGAAGCTGATTCCAGCAAAGTGCACAGCCACTGTGCACCCTGCCGACGTTTTCTTCCTCCGTCTATGCAAAAATGTTGTGACATTTATCACAAGTGCAACTATGGTACCTTTTAAAAATGACTTTAACATATGGCAAAAGACCACTTCATACTCCTTCAATGGTTTGTATATTTCCAGTTCTCGACGGCACGCTTCTCCAACTTAATCAAATTTGCATTTTTTTCCAGTGCAACTATACCAAAGACTTTCCTGGCATGTTTCAAACACTCTTAAAGTACTGTTTCGAAGAACGGCTAACTGAACAGTGTTTCCATGAGAAATGTGACGAATTTGGTTTCGTCAAATGCGCACATTGCTAGAACTGTCTATGCAGTGACCATGCTGTCATTGCTGACTTGCATATTTTTTGCCTCTGATAGTGTAGTCAAGTAAATAAACTCTGTTACAGAGTGTTTCATGTCATATTGTTCACTATTTGTCTCAAATAATCCATTTGTGTAATAAATAATTTATACTTTGCGTATTCTCATCGTAACTTTGGCGACTGGTATCTCCAGTTCTAATAGTCAATAACAGCCACAATTTTATGGTGTATGTTCATTGTATTGCTCTATTAATTGCGCTATGTGAGAATACAATTTGCGCGACACTATCGACAGCATACCTTGTAAGATAAGTTTTATGTACCGGGTGATCAAAAAGTCAGTATAAATTTGAAGACTTAATAAACCACGGCATAATGTAGATAGAGAGGTAAAAATTGACACACATGCTTGGAATGACATGGGGTTTTATTAGAACAAAAAAAAAACCATACTGCTAGACGCGTGAAAGATCTCTTGCGCGCGTCGTTTGGTGATGATCGTGTGCCCAGCCGCCACTTTCGTCATGCTTGGCCTCCCAGGTCCCCAGACCTCAGTCCGTGCGATTATTGGCTTTGGGGTAACCTGAAGTCGCAAGTGTATCGTGATCGACCGACATTTCTAGGGATACTGAAAGATAACATCCGACGCCAATGCCTCACCGTAACTCCGGACATGCTTTACAGTGCTGTTCCAACATTATTCCTCGACTACAGCTATTGTTGAGGAATGATGGTGGACATATTGAGCATTTCCTGTAAAGAACATCATCTTTGCTTTCTTACTAATGCTAATTATTGCTATTCTGACCAGATGAAGCGACATCTGTCGAACATTTTTTGAACGTTTGTATTTTTTTGGTTCTAATAAAACCCCATGTCATTCCAAGCATGTGTGTCAATTTGTACCTCTCTATCTACATTATTCCTTGATTTATTCAGTTTTCAAATTTATACTGACTTTTTGATCACCCGGTAGCTTGAAAACTATGTAATGGAGGAATAAATACCTGAACAGAATTTTTTCGCTGTTGTATCCCTTATTGTTATCATTAGTAGAGTATGTACGACTCTATTGACCATGTTATTGAAAGCCCGCATTGTAATACTTTACCCTGAGTTGTAATGGGAAGTTGCAATAACTTAACCGTGACACAATGGAGAACATGGACCCGTTATCGTTGGTTCTCTTCGAAGAGTGCTAAATTCTAGGAGGTGTAGAATCGTTTCTATTAGCACTCATGCAACAAGCTGGTTCTTTTAACAGCCTGCGCTGTAACCAGTGCGCAGAAACGGTGTAAAATAAAAGCGGCTCCCACCGAGCTGAAGTCTGCCAGAACAGAGAAGCGTACTCACCATCCCATGAAGGATGGCGGCGCCGGCTATCCAGGCGAAGGCGTGCGCCTTGGCGGCCGCCAGCCGCAGCTGGTTGGCCAGCGGGCAGCGCCACATGGGGCCGCGCGCACCACAAGCCAGCTTCCGCCGTCTCCCGCTACGGCGCTGCTGCTGCTGCTGCTGCGTCCCGCGGGCCAACTTCCCAGCCGGCGCGTCGTTCGCCGCTCTTCCTCCTCCTCTCTCGGAAGCGAAGATCCCCCGGTAAGACGCGGCGGCGTGTGCAGTGTTTTCCGTATTCAACGCGGCGCGCCGGAGCGGAAGGTCAAGGCCTCGTCTCGGCTTACTGTTCGCTACTTGCAGGGCAGCCGCCCACCACAACTCAGGCTAAAGCAGAGCTGCGCTTCTGAGCCGTCTGACACGCACGCTCCACTTTCCCGCGTATCGATTTTCACGAATATGCTAACCGCAAGTGTGACTCGGTCCGATCCGCCTCACTGTGGTGTATCCTCTAACATTTAACACTGACAAAAATATGAGACACGCGGACACTGCTTTGAACGGCAAGCTTCTGAAGGTTAATCTCGGCACATTAATTTTACTTGACCACTTAACGGCGGGGCCTTTGCACAGAAACTTCACTCACGTGTACAGTTCCCAAACTCACGGAATATACTGGAATGTTTTCGTTAGCACCGACTGCCTTTTCATTCGTTTGAGGTCCACTGTTAATGAGTGCATTTTATAAATATCTGTAGTGTAATGTATTAACTAAAATCTTCGAAAAACACGTAATAAACATTCTTGACGTCGATATTCTTTGGCAATAAGGCAAATTAAATTCAGATTAAAAACTCAGCACCTTGTTTACAAGAAATATTTCTTCCTAGTATTAAGTTCTCTTAACGAGAGAACAGTTGCACTGTTCAAAAAAATGTTTGAGTCCCAAATATCTTGAAGTCGTAATTCACAAAAAGGGCAGGAAGAGAATCCGACACTAAAAGTTTGTAGACACAGTGTTCAAGCAGGAGACAGTGTGCCAGGCAATAGCTATATTAAAATACTCCGCGAATAATATCACATCGAACCACACACCTAATATCAGACGACACTATCACAAGTAGCGGCCAGTTCTCTCAAACAACACACGTGTGACAGTCGTCGCAAGTATTGCAAGATGTGCAAACCGTGCTCAATCAGTCCAGCGTTGTCGCCTAAATGTTGACAGTCACTCGATAATAGCGACGTAGCCTTTTTCTGATTCTCGTGAATTTATTGACCAGAAATAATGATGTTCGTATGTTATTTCGAGATTCCACATGTAATCCAGTGAAGCGGAGAATAATCACGCACTGACACTTTCAGCACTATGCCCATGGATTTCTGCTGGCAAAACACGCACAGGTAATGTGAGATAAAGTAGAAGAATAAAAATTCAAACATTGCTTTCCAATTTATGGGTCACTGAATTGGCCATTGTTGCGGATGATTTCGACTGTCCATTACCTAGCGATCATAACGTACACCATGTTTGTGCTTGTGGATCTGGTTTTGTTCTCGTTACAGTCAGAGAAGCTTCCTTGAAAAGACGCGTGCAAAAGTCAGCAATTAGATGCACTGCGTCTTGTGACAATCAGAGCTCTCCTTGCAAACTGCGTAGCGCAGGCCGTCGTCGCTTTGGCGGGGCGGAGTACCTCCCCTCGGCTGGCCACCGCAACTTGGGCGCGCGTGGGTCCCGAGACGCTGAGGAGGAGCCGGCAGGCGCAGCAGCTGAGAGGACGCAGGCGGCTCTACTGAGGCGGCGGCTCCCCGGCCGCGGCGCGGAGCTCGGAGGGGGGCGCGTCTGCACGCTGCAGCCGCCGGTGGCGGTGATGACGCGGTGGCGCGTGGCCTTGCGGCCGCGAGTCCAAGTGAACGTGCACGCCGGTACACCACAACACGAGCCGGCCTTCCCCCAGTACCCCGCGCCAAGGTCGCCTCGACCTGACCGCCAGTCCTGCCGGCACTTTTTGCTCCTGTCTTCGCTCTAGGCGAATGGACCGAAGCGCAGTCAGCGGCGAAGCCACCAGAGAACATAGAAGTAACCAGAGGGACCTTTCTCGTGCCGGAGGATCGGAGGGCGTGTGCTCCGACCCCCCACCCCTCGGGTACCTACAGCGCCAAGCACAACACCACTTTCGTAGCTGTTTTCTCTGTGTCAGCTTCTTTACTCACTGCCCCATCTCGCGCAATTTTATCACATAAATGAGTAAATAAATTCAGTAACACAGTGTAATGTTGATGCATTAATTTGTTCTGAAAGCGGTGCTGATATTCCCGACAATAAAACGGGTTAAAAGCTGTGAGCTATCTGGGGAAGTTAACTAACCTTGCATTACTAAGCAACTGTTTTTTTACCAGGTATCCAGTCTATCTTACCAAATTCCCAACCAGGCTAACATCAATTATAATCTTTTAATAGTCCTCTTACAACAACCGGTGATATATATATATATATATATATATGATAATTTAAATAAAAAGAAATAAATCACGTTATATTTGGACATTTATTTTAACATTGATCGTTGTTCCGTTAAAATTTCAGCATATTGAACTTGATTCATAACTAAACTGGTCCCTTATTTAGGATTGTGAAAACGTGAGTTTGTAATCTTACGGAACACATCAAATAGGGAGCCAAGATTGGGAGACTACATACAACACTGCATTCATAAAATAACACACGAAGAACGTTGAAACATATGCAAGAGGAAATTAACCACAACCAACCGATTCAACTTTCACCCAAAAAAGTTACGATCGTAGCGCAATCCTGTCCGTCATGAAATTACCACACACTGGTATATTAAATTCATACTAACTCTCTGTGAAATCTTCCCGAAAAGAATAGCTGAGGGCTACTTTGATGCATACACCACATGCTTCACGTGATCGACTTGGTTTACACAGTGTAACTCCACAATAATTTTGATAATTAAAATAAATTACATCGAAACGCAATTTACAAAAGAAAAACCTCGAACTGGTTACTATCGTCTTACTATTAACCTGATGAGTCAATCAATTGTATAAGCACGTGGTACTGGTCTCTCAAAGTACACTCCACGTGGGTTGAACATAAAGAAAAGTTGCTGTACTGAAAAATATTGTCAAGACGAGACGTTATAATCTCACCCACATTCGCATTTAAGATTGATGATCTTAGTTAGAGTTACATATCTTCAACACGTGGTTCCACTTTACTCACAAAGTAGTGACAAAGCAACTACTGGAAGATATTCTGAACTTCACACTCGAATTACATTGTGTTGCAATTTAAGATACATAAGATATTTTAGATCTAAACCTAAAATAAAGGTGATTAAATTTTCAGTTAGGCTGAACTTAAGAAATCCATTGTCCTACGGACTTAGCAGAGACGCGCTTAGCCAGAGATCTTACCACTTCAGACGCTCGCCACGGACAGACTGGCCTGGCCCCCTACCGAGGGTGCTTAACAGATACAAACGGAAGTGACCAGAGAGGCAGCTTCCTATACCAACACGACAAGGGACGGACAGGACCATACTAAGAATAGAAACCTCTTTGCTTTTAGAAAGCGTAGCTACCTGTTCCGACGTTGGTCCTACTGTTCTCTAGCAGACAGGCTTGTCTGCTACCATCAAGCACGCAACTAGAAATACATTTGCTCATTCATCCTCTCACACAGAAGGGAAGGGGGATGACAGTATATTATCATATACAGTATATAAAAGAAAGCGGATGTGGGTTCCGTATGAGACTGTGTGACATGAATTACATATAAACTGTGTTTTAAAGTGTAGTAGTGTGACAGATCGTTCTTGATTATGTGTAAAAGTAACACGTTCCACTGCTCAGTCTCCTCCCAGATAGTCAGAAACACCACAGTAAATTTAGAAGTGGAATGTATGCCGTAAATGGCAACAGTTTTAAAAAATTAACATGAAAGGAATCCAACAGAGACCTTTCAACAGGTAACAGAATTTTCGAACATACGTTCTGTTCATACATTATGAATTACCTCGAAGAGAATGGTTTGTTGAGAACCTGCCAGGTTAGCCGAGAGCGCTAAGCGCTGCTTCCTGGACTCGGGTAGGCGCCCCAACCCCGGTTCGAATCTGCCCGGTGGATTACCGTCGGCGGCCGGTGTGTCGGTCAGCCTGGATGTGGTTTTTAGGCGGTTTTCCACATCCCGCTAGGTGAATACCGGGCTGGTCCCCACGTTCCGCCTCACTTACACGACTCGCCGACATCTGAACACGTTCGCACTATTCCATGGATTACACTAGATGCAGACAGCTGGGGTACCCTAATTCCGACCTGGGGGATACGGGGTGGCGTCAGGAAGGGCATCCGGCCACCCCTTAAAATTAACCTTGCCAAATCCGTTCCTAGCAGTGCCGACACTGCGAATCCGCTGGACAAGGCACCAGCAAAAGAAAGAAAGAAAGAAAGAAAGAAAGATTGGTTTATTGACACACAGTCAACACAGAGTTAGAAAACGTCTTGTGAAACACAACTAGTTCCTTATTCACACAAAGTGTTGAGTGCAATCGCTAAAGGATTTCAAATAGATTCCGTAATTCTAGATTTCCAGATGGCTTTTGACACTGTACTTCACAAGCAGCTTGTAATCAGATTCCGTGCTTACGGAATATCGTCTCAGTTCCAACTGGATTCGTGATTCCCTGCCAGAGAAGTCACAGTTCGCAGTAACTGACGGAAAGTCATCGAGTAAAACAGAAGTGCCAGAATGAGATTTTCGCTCTGCAGCGGAGTGTGCGCTGAAACTTCCTGGCAGATTAAAACTGTGTGCCGGACCGAGACTCGAACTCGGGACCTTCGCCTTTCGCGGGCAAGTGCTCTGCCATCTGAGCTACCCAAGCACGACTCACGCCCCCTCATCACAGCTTTACTTCCGCCAGTACCTTGACTCCTACCTTCCAAACTTTACAGAAGCTCTCCTGCGAACCTAGCACGCCTGAAGGAAAGGATACTGCGGAGACATGGCTTAGCCACAGCCTGGAAGATGTTTCCAGAACGAGATTTTCACTCTGCAGCGGAGAGCTTCTGTAAAGTTTGGAAGGTAGGAGACGAGGTACTGGCAGAAGTGAAGCTGTTAAGGACGGGGTGTGAGTCGTACTTGGGTAGCTCAGGTGGTAGAGCACTTGCCCGCGAAGGGCAAAGGTCCCGAGTTCGAGTCTCGGTCCGGCACACAGTTTTAATCTGCTAGGAAGTTTCAAAACAGAAGTGATTTCTCGGGTTGTTCCTTATCTATATAAACGATCTAGGAGACAATCTGAGCTGCCGTCTTAGGTTGTTTTCAGAAGATACTGTCGTTTATCGTCTAGTAACTTCATCAGGAGGTCAAAACCAATTGCAAAACGATTTAGATAAGATATCTACATTGTGCGAAAATTAGCAGTTGATCCTGAATAATGAAAAGTTCAAGGTCATCCACATGAGTGCCACAAGTAATCCGTTAAACTTCGGTTACACGATAAATCGATCAAATCTAAAGGCCGTAAATTCAACTAAATACCTAGGAATAACAATTTATAACAACTTAAATTGGAAAGAACACATAGTAAATGTTGTGGGGAAGGCGAACCAAAGACTGCATTTTATTGGCAGAACACTTAGAAGATGCAACAGATCTACTAAAGAGACTGCCTACACTACGCTTGTCCGTCCTCTTTTGGAGCACTACTGCCGTGTGTGGAATCCTTACCAGATAGGATTAACGAAGTACGTCGAGAAAATTTAAAGAAGGACTGCACTTTTTATATTATCGAGAAATAGGGGAGAGAGTGTCACGGACATGATACAGGAGTCGGGGTGGACATCATTAAAATAAATACTTTTTTCACTGCGGCGGGATCTTCTCGCGAAATTTCAGTAGCCAGCTTTTTGCTCCGAATGTGAAAATATTTTGTTGACGCCGACCTACATAGGAAGAAACGATCTTCATAGTAAAATAAGGGAAATCAGAGCTCGCACGAAAAGATATAGGTGTTCATTTTTTTCCACGTGCTGTTCGAGAGTGGAATAACAGAGAACTATTGTGAAGGTGGTTCAGTGGACCCTCTGCTAAGCACTTAAGTGTGATTTACTGAATAGCCATGTAGATGTAGATGTAGGTGTAGATGTAGATGAAAGTTGTGAACAAAATAATACGGATAACATTGTTCCTTGACACCAGGTGCCATAGACTGGAAAAAATCCGGATAAGTGCAAGACTTATGCATCGAGGGTTCTGTAGAAACTTAGTTATGTATTTATACAGTTGATCCGCCCCGAAAATTGAGAATTTCGATGATTTTTGCTTGTTATCGATACTGACAAGATATCAATGTATGTGACATAAATGGCTGCATCTCTTGACTCTATTGACGTAGAAGCTTACGTTTTTTGCACTGCCAGGGGACCGTAGACTTACGTTCGTGACATAAATTTCAACTTCATACGTCTGTTCGTTCCTGAGAAAATGGGTTATTAAGTGTCGGACAGACATATAGACAGACAGACGGTCACAAAGACACTTTAAGGGTTCAATTTATACCGATTGAGGTACGGAACCCTAAAAGCGCCAGCCCCTTGAGCTGCTGATATCCGATCTCTTTTCATTTCGCTAAGTTTTTCTTTTATTTCCAGTTTCAATTTTTTATCGGCAGTACACGAAGCAGGGAAACACGAAACAGTGTCGCACCGTGCATAGCAGGCGACAGTAGGCGCGCGTATGGCGAGTAGGTGCCAACATAGTTCAGGACAGTTTCCGATATATATCACGTATTTTCTCCAGAATGAAGAAGGGCGTGACTCTCCTTCCACTGTTGAAGGGCATGACTCTCCTTCTACTGTTGAAAACAATTTCGATATCTTAGCTACATTTCGTATGGAGTAACGTGTGGCAAAAAACGCACCAAACATCAAGTGGCCAGCGACTACATTTTTCACTGCAAACTTTTCTAAATATGCGTGATGTTGTACTTCACTTCGAAGAATCACAATACCATGGGCAATAACGAAAAGAAAACAAGTTAATTATCAAGCTGTGATGTGTGATTATAAGATGCCGAAAAATATTTTTTACCGAATAATTCCCTCAACATCCAATGAAAAAGACTGCATAGCAGAGAACACACATGAATCCCAAAACATTGGCTTTTATTTACGAAAAGTAAAAGTTTTACTGATAAACCAAATACATAGACGGATTTAGCTTTCCTTAACAGAATTTTAGGTAAATCGGGTGGTTTGAAATTTCACTCCGTGTGTGTCGTACGATTCGAGTTGCGTGGAGCGACCAGTGGTCTACCTCTGTGGTCGTGGGTACCCAGATTAAGGGGGAAGCCTGATACACCTCGCACAGCCCGAAGGCCTCTCTATTTACTCTACTAACTAGTGCTCCGTTGCCTTGGGCGCTTCAGCGCCTCCCTGGTACAGACCCATACGGGGAATATAACCACGACGACCAGGATGTGGAGATGGATATCGAGGTGGAAGTGGCTGCACATTTAGGTAGCTTGGGGCGAACAATAGATTTAGCGGAGTGCTGAAAGTACTGACATGACTGGGGAGTCCTGCGCCTGTACTAGACGAATACATCCTTCACAGTTCAGTGCGATGGCACAACAGAAAACAAATAGCAAACCAAATCCTCCTCTTTTGACAGTAATGCTGGAATGACGTTGGAATAAGGAGACGAACCTATAGAAGGACAGATAACTTAATACAGAGAAAACTAAGGATCACCAGTACCAACACTGAAAAACGCAACACATCTGGTATTTCTTAGTTAACATAACACGAGTAATGTTTAGTTTACACTGGATAGAAAAGCATAAATTTCAATATTAAGTGCACAGAACAGAGAAGAGCACTAAAAGCATCAGCTCTTACCTACATTCGCAGAACATCTTACAGATATGGACCACAGTCCAACAGGTATCAAATTCCTAAATGCGGGAAGGTCCCCACATAACCCAATAACTGAGGAAAACTATCAAATACAGGAAGTCATAGCAGAAGGAAACAAATTATAAACGAATTCACAGTTCTCTGCGATGTATTCTCTGTCCCCAAAGAACTGTCAGGCGACCCAAACCAATAAACACACACACGGCGACCCAAACCAATAAACACATAGCCGGCCGGAGTGGCCGAGCGGTTCTAGGCGCTTCAGTCTGGAACCGCGTGACCGCTACGGTCGCAGGTTCGAATCCTGCCTCGGGCATGGATATGTGTGATGTCCTTAGGTTAGTTAGGTTTAAGTAGTTCTAAGTTCTAGGGGACTGATGACCTCAGAAGTTAAGTCCCATAGTGCTCAGTGCTATTTTGAATAAACACACACACACGGACGCTCACAAACAATCTTCTACATAGAATAAAATCATGTTAATATGTTCTGACAACGTGAAAATAAATTTTGTCTGCTTTTAAGTTTGTGAATACTTTTCTTAGAAACTAAATTTTTCTGTGTATAGACAGTTAATAGCAACTGTCCTTTTATTTAATTGAAACAAAATTTTAAAAAATACTGATGAGACTGCAATTTCAGCGAAAAGAACAAACAGTGTAGTTTGCTCAAGGCGGAACTTGTCCAAAAAATAAGTCAAACGGAGGCTCGGATTACTACACCTGATGAGACTGCAATTTCAGCGAAAAGAACAAACAGTGTAGTTTGCTCAAGGCGGAACTTGTCCAAAAAATAAGTCAAACGGAGGCTCGGATTACTACACCTGATGGGCGCTGATGACCACGCTGTTTAGCGCCCGAAAACCTCAAACCACACCACACACTACTACACCTGAACCCGTCAAGAGGGCTGTCCGACGTTCCGACGCGCCACCGCCCTTAAGCCGTGTACTTGAGCCGATCCATGAAAGGGGAAACAAATCCGGCTGGTCCCAGCGGAGGTTCGAGTCCTCCCTCGGGCATGGGTGTGTGTGTGTTTGTCCTTAGGATAATTTAGGTTAAGTAGTGTGTAAGCTTAGGGACTGATGACCTTAGCAGTTAAGTTCACACACATTTGAACATTTTTTTGGAAACAAATCGACGTGTCTACCGAGAGGAATGCACTAGAGAAAACTTCCTAGAAACGCCCTCTGTGTGCAGAAATGGTTACTGCTGAACAGCAACAACTAATTCAACGTGGAATACCAGATGTTAAGGGAATCTGGCTCCATGAGTCAGTTTGTCAGAACCTCGACAGCATTATTGACTCAGTATCCAAAATGGTATAGGAGGCACATCATCAACTGAACCGACACGGTTCTCTCGCGCCATTGCAACTGCAGCGCCGCTGAGGTAAAGGTCTGCGCACCCAAGAAATCTGAGACACCCGGGTGACGGTGGACATGCAGCGGAGACCGACAATGAACATTACAATGCGCCCTGAAACCAGAGGATTTTCTCCTGTAACCGGGGATCCAAGGAGAAAAGTGTGCTTACGAAGACTGTATTCCAAACAATTGTACATTGGTGGAAGACAAGATTTCTTCAGAACATCCTCTGCAATTCCCACATAGCTGGGTGCCAGTGAGTGACTATGATGAATCTACGATGCAAAAATTGTTAAATAGATAGACAGCTTTCTGTAATTACACATCGCATTAGTAACAGGGATAACAAGGGTAGAGGTAGATGTGACGTCAACAAACAAAATATTAGTCCTCCATTAAAAGAGCACATTCATTGCTGTGTGACGCTGTTTACAGTTTGTAGCAGCAAGTCATGTGACCCACCACAGTTGACCCAAGTCATGGCAGTGATGTGATGCGTATGTGCTAGACGGTTGACTGGAATCAGCACAGTAATACGGCTCGACGTGGAGAGAGACGGAAGGGCATAAAAGAACTGTAGTGTTTCGAGGTGCCCCATACGCTGACAGAAGTCATGTGATTTGATGGCAAACTGTCTACAGGGAATGGTGTACCACTCACAAACACGACGTAAGAATGCTGATCGTAAAAAAAAAGATCCTAACCAACAGGGCCAGAACCGTGTGTTACGCTTTGTCAGTGGAATAGGTTTCAAACTAGACAGGAATACATGCAGTGTACGTTTGGATTCAGGCGCCATCGCAGAAAGTCATTGCTCAGAGCAGCACATCAAGCTGCACTTCTTCTATGGGGCGACCAACACAGAACCTGGACAGTAACTTACTGTAACGTGTTGTGTGGCTCTGTTTGTTATTTTTAAGAGATGCGAGGCGTCTAGCCAATGAGGCGTTTAAGCCAAATTCAGGCCCGAGATGGTTCTATAATGTTTTGCGGGTGTCCTTCGTACCACGACTTGGGCCCACTCAGTCGTGTTGTCCTGAAAGGATATTTATTTCAACATTCTCGTCAACCAAGTGATGGCCCTCATCTTCATAGTGAGCGTGGTGTGCACTCTCCCAGCTTCCAAGAAGACAACAGTCGTGTGCACAGGGCTGCATGCTTCCGCTCTTGGTTTGAAGAACACACAGGCAAACTACCGTACCTCCACAGGTCCGCTAAACCACCAGATCTTCATCCTATACAAATGCCTGAGACTATCTGGACCAGCAGAGTAAACGTAAACTCAACATCAGTCATGTTTGGTAGCTTTACGGGATGTAATCGTCAGTGCGTGGCTTCAGCTAGATATGGCATACGTGGAAGAAACTGGCACTCTCTTACTCGGTGAATTGAGGACATTATCCAGGACAGAGGCAGTGTTACACAGGGTCAGTGTAATCGCTCCCGGGAGCGAGTAACATCTACATCTACATTTATACTCCGCAAGCCACCCAACGGTGTGTGGTGGAGGGCACTTCACGTGCCACTGTCATTACCTCTCTTTCCTGTTCCAGTAGCGTATGGTTCGCGGGAAGAACGACTGCCGGAAAGCCTCCGTGCGCGCTCGAATCTCTCTAATTTTACAATCGTTATCTCCTCTGGAGGTATAAGTAGGGGGAAGCAATATGTTCGATACCTCATCCAGAAACGTACCCTCTCGAAACCTGGACAGCAAGCTACACCGCGATGCAGAGCGCCTCTCTTGCACAGGCTGCCACTTGAGTTTGCTAAACATCTCCGTAACACTATCACGCTTACCAAATAACCCTGTGACGAAACGCGCCGCTCTTCTTTGGATCTTCTCTATCTCCTCCGTTAACCCGACCTGGTACGGATCCCACACTGATGAGAAATATTCAAGTATAGGTCGAACGACCGTTTTGTAAACCACCTCACTTGTTGATGGACTACATTTTCTAAGGACTCTCCCAATGAATCTCAACCTGGCACCCGCCTTACCAACAATTAATTTTATATGATCATTCCACTTCAAATCGTTCCGTACGCATACTCCCAGATATTTTACAGAAGTAACTGCTACCAGTGTTTGTTCCGCTATCATATTATCATACAATAAAGGATCCTTCTTTCTACGTATTCACAATACATTACATTTGTCTATGTTAAGGGTCAGTTGCCACTCCCTGCACCAAGTGCCTATCCACTGCAGATCTTCCTGCATTTCGCTGCAATTTTCTAATGTTGCAACTTCTCTGTATACTACAGCATCATCCGCGAAAAGCCGCATGGAACTTCCGACACTATCTACTAGGTCATTTATATATATTGTGAAAAGCAATGGTCCCATAACACTCCCCTGTGGAACGCCAGAGGTTACTTTAACGTCTTTAGACGTCTCTCCATTGAGAACAACATGCTGTGTTCTGTTTGCTAATAACTCTTCAATCCAGCCACACAGCTGGTCTGATATTCCGTAGACTTACTTTGTTTATCAGGCGACAGTGGGGAACTGTATCGAACGCCTTCCGGAAGTCAAGGAAAATTGCATCTACCTGGGAGCCTGTATCTAATATTCTCTGGGTCTCTTGACCAAATAAAGCGAGTTGGGTCTCACACGATCGCTGTTTCCGGAATCCATGTTGATTCCTACAGAGTAGATTCTTGGTTTCCAGAAATGACACGATATGCTAGCAAAAAACATATTCTAATATTCCACAACAGATCGATGTCAGAGATATAGGCCTATAGTTTTGCGCATCTGCTCGACGACCCTTCTTGAAAACTGGAACTACCTGTGCTCTTTTCCAATCATTTGGAACCTTCCGTTCCTCTAGAGAGTTGCGGTACACGGCTGTTGGAAGGTGGGCAAGTTCTTTCGCGTACTCTGTGTAGAAACGAATTGGCATCCCGTCAGGTCCAGTGGACTTTCCTCTGTTGAGTGATTTCAGTTTCTTTTCTATTCCTTGGACACTTATTTCGATGTCAGCCATTTTTTCGTTTGTGCGAGGATTTAGAGAAGAAACTGCAATGCGGTCTTCCTCTGTGAAACAGCTTTGGAAAAAGGTGTTTAGTATTTCGGCTTTACGCGTGTCATCCTTTGGTTCAATGCCATTATCATCCCAGAGTGTCTGGATATGCTGTTTCGATCCACTTACTGATTTAACGTAAGACCAGAACTTCCTAGGATTTTCTGTCAAGTCGGTACATAGAATTTTACTTTCGAATTTACTGAACGCTTCACGCATAGCCCTCCTTATGCTAACTTTGACATCGTTTAGCTTCTGTTTGTCTGAGAGGTTTTGGCTGTGTTTAAGCTCTCTTTGCTTTGGCAGTAGTTTCCTAACTTTGTTGTTGAACCACGGTGGGTTTTTCCCGTCCCTCACAGTTTTACTCGGCACGTACCTGTCTGAAACGCATATTACGATTGCCTTGAACTTTTTCCATAAACACTCAACATTGTCAGTGTCGGAACAAATTTTCGTTTTGATCTGTTAGGCAGTCTGAAATCTGCCTCCTATTACTCTTGCTAAACAGATAAAACTTCTTCCATTTTTTTATATTCCTATTTACTTCCATATTCAGGGATGTTACAGCGGCCTTATGATCACTGATTCCCTGTTCTGCGCTTACAGAGTCGAAAAGTTCGGGTCTGTTTGTTATCAGTAGGTCCAAGATGTTATCCCCACGAGTCGGTTCTCTGTTCAATTGCTCGAGGAAATTTTCGGCTAGTGCACTCAGTATAATGTCACTCGA
Source organism: Schistocerca serialis cubense (assembly GCF_023864345.2). Classification (NCBI taxonomy): domain Eukaryota; kingdom Metazoa; phylum Arthropoda; class Insecta; order Orthoptera; family Acrididae; genus Schistocerca; species Schistocerca serialis. Next base: position 596,287,654 of record NC_064639.1, read on the forward strand.
TGCTCTGTCCCTACCACCCGTCCTAAACATCTGAGTGTCCCAGTCTATATCTGATAACTTGTTGCCTGGTGAGGTTAGCAGCACTAATACCGAAGATGCTGCGGTAGAATTAGCAGCAATAATAGCGATACTAGCAGAAATGCTAATTATTGCTTCATTTTAAACGTACAGCGGTTATTATAATATTAGAGCTACAGGGAATATAAAAATGTAATTGAAGATTGGAGTGGAAATATCAGACATTCTCACATTTGTCAGGAGAATCATAAAACTGTATCTCTTTCTGTACATAACTTACTTGTATAAGGAAAATTGAGCAGGTATTCTGACGCTGCAGAACTGTGCTTCCCACCTCATCACTGCCAAAAACAATGAGACAAATTAGAAAATGAATAATTTATTAAGAACGTTGAAAGTGCCACGTCAGGGAACGGACTGGTTCTAAGTGTCAGTAAGAAAGTGTCTTTAAAACTGCACAGCAGTAATGTTTCACCTAGTAGAACTGCAGACAAAAAGAATTCACCAATATGGAGAAAATAAAGTGAAAACTAGTGTAAACTACAACAAAAATGTATCTTAACGTGAAAAAGCCGTCTGATGATGAACTGCTCGGTTCGAAATTCGTAAAGATGTTATTTAAATAAAGAGCACTGTAAAAAGTGTCTGGTTGCTGCTATCTTCCCTGCAAGAATCAACCTGTATTTTGCCCACAGCTACGGTCTCAAAACATCAGTTTTCGACAAAATAGCAAAGGAATAGCAAAGGAAGTCCTCATACAGTGTAATCAATTATGTCTCTAGCCCCTCTTTGTACATGTTAGAGTTCATTGTAGTGTTCAGCCAAGCAATGCGTGACTTACCGTTAGCGCAGAAGGCTGCCCAAATCACAACGCTTCCACCACCAAAAGTAGCAAAGGAATAGCAAAGGCTGTGGCTAAGCCATGTCTCCGCAATATCCTTTCTTTCAGGAGTGCTAGTTCTGTAAGATTCGCAGGAGAGCTTCTGTAAAGCAAAGGAATTTCTCCTATCTTATAAATTTTTTAAAGTGAGAATAACGAAATTAAATTCAAGAAAATAGTTCTCTCATTACTGTCTTCTGTTTCTTATAAAACTACATTCTTGGGATCAGATGTTGCCAAGTTACTATGAATTACCCTATCTGTTGATGCAGAAACATCAGCATCGTCAACAGGTCTCTCTGTTTTGCAGGTGATGAACGTGGCTGATCTTTCAGATGAAGTACGTCATGGCATACATTAGCAATGGTATTTCCTCTTTTGAATACATTGACATTTTCCCATTTTTCTGCTTCAGAGTAAGAAATGTGAAACTTCCTGGCAGATTAAAACTGTGTGCCGGACTGAAACTCGAACTCGGGACCTTTGCCTTTCGTAGTCAAGTGCTTTACCAACTGAGCTACCCAAGCACGACCCACGCCCCGTCCTCACAGCTTTACTTCTGGTAGTACCTCGTCTCCTACCTTCCAAACTTTACAGAAGCCCTCCTGCGAACCTTGCAGAACTAGCACTACTGAAGGAAAGGATATTGCGGGGACATGGCTTAGCCACAGCCGCGAAAGGAAAAGGTCCCGAATTCGAGTCTCGGTCCGGCAAACACAGTTTTAATCTGCCAGGAAGCTTCATATCAGCGCACACTCCGCTGCAGAGTGAAAATCTCATTCTGGAAACATCCCGCAGGCTGTGGCTAAGCCATGTCCCCGCAATATCCTTTCTTTCAGGAGTGCTAGTTCTGCAAGGTTCGCAGGAGAGCTTCTGTAAAGTTTGAAAGGTAGGAGACGAGATACTGGCAGAAGTAAAGCTGTGAGGACGGGGCATGAGTCGTGCTAGGGTAGCTCAGTTGGTAGAGCACTTGACCGCGAAAGGCAAAGGTCCCGAGTTCGAGTCTCAGTCCGGCACACAGTTTTAATCTGCCAGGAAGTTTCACATAGTTTCTTTCCTAACCCGAGTAACAAAATGGGGCGTGTGCTTTACGCGGATGGAAACTGGTAAAAAGCACTCACTATCCTATTTTGTCATTGCACTGCTAGTACTTTGTCCAATGTCCGTTCTTCCTAATTACCTCAAAAGTTCTCTTTGGCATTGATTTTGTTAGGGTTTTTAGTTCTTGCTGTGAAATTGTCTCGCACTTTTCAGCTCACATAAGGCCTCAAATGGCCTTCCATTGCGAGAAACTAGCCTTGCAAGTAGTCGCCAAAGATTTTCCGTGGGGTTCATATCCGGACTACGTGCAGGCCAGGGTAAGACGTCGATATTTTTGTCTTCAGATGACACTTTAGTTGTAGCAGACACATGCACGTATACAATACCTTGTTGAAACATCAGACTTTCGTTCCCTAAGTCCTCATACAGTGTAATCGATTCTGTCTCTTTCTGCTCATACTCATCTGCTGCTCTGTTCTCAGATCATGCCGATAACATTGAAATCCATCCATCCCATCTAAATTAAACTTCTCCTCATCATCGAAAATCACCTTACCCCATTGTGAAGTCCACGACATATGTTTTTCAGCAAACTCCAGTCACGCCTGTTTATGTTTGGGTGTCAGAGTAAGTTTGTGCAGTCGTTTCTTAAATGCAAAATATTTGTCATTTGACAAAATTTGTGTGCAAGTCTGGCAGTTACTAACAACTTTAAATCACAAGAAGTTAAAAAGAATAACGGTTTTTGACCCTTGCTTTGGGTAGAAAGGAACCGTTTCGATATTTCAAATAATTTTCTACTTTGCCATATTTTACGTTCTGTCCATGTCGTGCGCCCAGTCTGACGAAATCATCAATCACTGTACTTGGACGGTTCAACTTCTTGGCGATTTGATGATTAGAAAATCCCATTTTCTTGTATGCACCGATTTTTGCTTTTTCACTTCACGATAACTGTTTTCCGCGTGCTATTGACATATTCATTTCATGGCTTATGTACACCACACGCTCTGTCACTAACGGTGTCTGTTTTCCATCTGCAGTAAGCCGGCCGCGGTGGTCTAGCGGTTCTAGGCGCTCAGTCCGGAGCCGCGCGACTGCTACGGTCGCAGGTTCGAATCCTGCCTCGGGCATGGATGTGTGTGATGTCCTCAGTTAGGTTTAAGTAGTTCTAAGTTCTAGGGGACTGATGACCATAGATGTTAAGTCCCATAGTGCTCAGAGCCATTTGAACCATTTGAACCATCTGCAGTAAAGGCACGTACGTACACACTAAGACCACACACGGCCGACTGCCTTTATGCTGAGTTCCACCCTCTACCACACGAATCGTTAATGTCTTGTTATGTGCTTCACTACTGACATCGAATGCGATATGATTTGACTGCATTTGTCAGTGTACTGGGTCTCATACTATTGCGTATACACTACCCACAACTATTCCAGCCGGCAATGTTAATTTTCCTACAAATGTCCATGTCTTTATACTGGTTTGCACTACTGTAGCTTACTCGACAATATTGCGTAAATCAAAGAGAATAACTGAATCACCATATATAATGAATTACATAAATCAATATAAGTGAAGACTGTAGCGTAGGAGTGTGTTAAGCTGCATTTGGTGCGGTGATATTGTATGGGAAATACGATGAGTTCTCCGGAAGCAGAGGCCATCTTACGCCACATATTGCCGTACAGCAACAGGACATTAGAAGCTTATTGGACGTTCCCTGTGTCGCAGCGCTACGTTCTTCCTGCAGCCGTAGAGACAGTTTCGGAGACAGAGGACCTACGGCACTCAGAGGCATCAACTGAGAATGAGCAAATGCATTGTATTCGCAGATCGGTGACAACTTTTAAGAATATGTTAAACGCTTTAGCTGGACAAAGTCTTAGGGAGCAGGAACACTACACTATTGCTCAGGGCCGGGCGCCTAGCGGTATCTATTTTTAAGTACAGTGCAATTACAGATATTAAACGCGCGATGCCGAGGGCAATGATAAGGATCATTATTAATTTTTAAATGTGTAGCGAAGGAACGGATCGAGATCTTAGTAATTAGATACGGTAGTATCTAGATGAAATTAGTTACCAAGTAGTGCTGTGGTAGCAATTAGGAAATTAACTGAAAAACGTTGTTCCTCTGAAAAGAGTTACTAAATAAAATTATAGAATAATATTTATTGTAAACTATAAAAAGTAACGGTCTGCTTTAATTTCTAAGTACCAGCCCTATAAGCATGCAAGCAGTTTCAAAATAGTAACGTGGATGTTACATTCATAAACAGACTTCTTCTCTGAGTCGCACATACAAGTAGCGATTCATTTGGCAACGAGTATCACATTAGTATGTAACAAAAAAAAGACAAACTATTTACTTTCAAAGTCACGAGCATTTCATCTCTGATCTACACAAGTCTCCTACCCTTGCATCCTGTTAAATATTTTGTTCTTTTCCTGACACTTGCAACTAAACCTGCTGGTGTCCATCAATGAAAGGGATAAAAAAACTGCTTTTTAACTTTGGCATTCGTATTAATAATTTTACTGAACAAAAACTAGGTGCCTAATTCGATCTCTATAAATCTGACGATCCCATTACAAAAAGTAATAGTAATTCCTCTGTAAATAAGACATTTGATTATTTTTATTTTTTGAACTCCATATTGTATTATTCTGATCACATTCTGTAATTATACGTTATTTTATTTCTTGAACTTGAAGTACTCAAGTCTATATTGTATTATACTGATTACATTCTGTAATTACACGAACAATCAAGCGGCATGTTTATCCAATACGTATTGCGAGGTGAAAAGCACACATGCGTCTCCCATAGATGTAGGTTCTTTTAAGGCCTTGTTTGCCGTCTAGCAGAAGAGCTATGTAGTCGGCGAATCGTACCATGCTGCTCTTCTATTCGAGTTCTAAAATGCCCTTTAAATTTCTGCTATGCTTCATTGACACTGAAGTGGAGATCAGCTGCAGCTGTGCGTTGCACTCTTCTTAACATCGGCTTCTCTCTTTTGAATGTCCACATTTCTTTCCTTTTTATGTATCCTAGATCAGTCGTTGATCTCGGACTTCATTCCTATTCATTTCAGGATTAGGAATATCTAAATCTATTTACGTTGTCAAAGGCTTTTATATTGTCGGTTAATGATTGAAGTTATGTTGGTTCTCGCTTTTCTTCCTTCCGTTAACTAGGGGCAATGACTGAAAGTAACGGCTATATGGTATGGCACTCTTTGAAAGGTTCTTTACGGATTCAGCTACCTGAAAGTTTTTCTTTAAACTCTCGTAACTGGACGCCATTACTGTGAGGACTGTGTTTTGAATGCAACTGTTGATGTTATGGGACTATAGTGAGTCCGAATCTGGTCTACCTGTTCTAGTTTCGTGATTGAATCGACGAGAGAATGGAGAGAGAGATAGGGCCGGGGCGTGGGGTGGGGGGGGGGGGGAGGGGAGTTGCCGAGGGCTGCTGAAACCTGACGCCGTCACATTGCCCGATACTCTTGAATAGCACTGAAGTGGGTCGCCGACCTTAACGCTCCTGTTCACAAGTATCCACTCCACGAGCGACTCCGGAGAGATTTGGAATGTAACCCAGGACCCTGGCCCAATGTCTTGTGCTCAGCCAGTAGAAGCTATCGTCTCTTCACTCCTTACCACGAAAATACTGGTAATGAAATCTTCCGTCACAAAATTTCGAGTTGGCTAACTTCTGGTTCCGCGTTGATAGGCACCACACCACCGTACTTTAGCGACCTGTGCTGAGAAAACACGTAACGAGAAACATTAGAAACGTACACACAGCTGAAGGAAAGCGAAAGACCGGAAAATAAAGAACTACAACGAAAGGAATTCGAGTAGGCAGAATACCATTACAACCATCGGAGTCAAATGTGGGTCCATTGTTTGTGGAAGAAGCCATATTTATCGATGTAACGTACATTGTTAGCCGAGAAACGCTCTTACCAATGTTTACATCATTTAATTCATACTGATGCGTGTTTTTTTTTTTTATTTTTTTCGTTTTTTGGCTGGCTTGGTGCAGGCCGTCACGACTCCTCTCCTGTGCCAGCCTCTTCATCTCTGAGTAGCCTGCGTCCTCATTGATTTGCTGGATTTATTCCAATCTCCGTCTTCCTCTACAGTTTTTACCCCCAACAGCTCTGTCTATTACTACGTTAGTTATTCCGTGATATCTTAACAAATGTCCCACTATCCTATCCCTTCTGCTTGTCAGTGTCAAATTAAGGCCTATGTCTGATACTAATATATTTCTCTTGGTCGGGAAAGTTTTTTTGTCAGTTCTAGCCTGTTTTTTATGTCCTCAAACAGATGACGGCTGCGTCTACAGGACAGGCATCCGGCCGCAAAATTAAATAAAATATTGATTTGGTGCATAAGTTCGTAGCTCCATAAGTTTAATAAATACGACAGATACACATAACAGAGATATTAGTTGTCAGTAATACATTCTCCTTACAACACTCTCTGAACACTGACGTAACTATTCGATTCTGCATCTGTAGAAATCACGTAGTTTTGAGGCGAAGAACTCGTCTACCCATGTTCGCAGTGCGTTTTCATTCGGAAGTTCCTTGAAGGTTGTGCGATAGGGAGCGCAAAAGTGAAAACTTGAGGACGCAATATCATGTGAGTAAGGTGAGTGCGGAGTGATTTCCCAAGCAAACTTCTGTATAGCGTTATTTGACGGTCTAGCGGTCGGGGGCAGCGTTACCGTGGCGTAGCAGCAGAATGGGGCGGGGGAGGGGGGGGGGCAACAGCGATACCGTGGCGTAGCAGCAGAATGGGAGGGGGGGGGGGGGGGGGGCAATAGCGTTACCGTGACGTAGCAGCAGAATGAGGGGGGGGGGGGGGCAACAGCATTACTGTGGTGTAGCAGCAGATTAGGAGGGGGGGGGGGGGAGGCAACAGCGTCACCGTGGCGGAGCAGCAGAATGGGGGGGGGGCAATAGCGTTACCGTGACATAGCAGCAGAATGGGGGGGGGGGCAACAGCACTACTGTGGTGTAGCAACAGATTGGGGGGGGGGGGGGACAACAGCGTTACCGTGGCGTAGCAGCAGAATGGGTGGGGGGGGGGGGGCAAAAAGCGTTACCATGGCGTAGCAGCAGAATGGGGGGGGGGAGCGTTACCGTGGCGTACCAGTCGAATGGGGGTGGGGGGCAACAGCATTACCGTGACGTAGCAGCAGAATGGGAGGGGGGGGCGACAGCGTTAGCGTGGCGTACCAGCAGAATGGGGGGGGGGCAACAGCATTACCGTGGCGTAGCAGCAGAATAGGGGGGGGCGGGGGCGACAGAGTTACCGTGGCGTAGCAGCAGAATGGGGGGGGGGCAACAGCATTACTGTGGCGTAGCAGCAGAATGGGGGGGGGGGCAACAGCATTAGCGTTGCGTTGCAGCAGAATTGGGGGGGGGGGGGCAAACAGCGTTACCGTGGCGTAGCAGCAGAATGGGGGGGGGGGCAACAGCGTTACTGTGGCGTAGCAGCAGAATGGGGGGGGGGGGCAATAGCGTTACCGTGGCATAGCAGCAGAATGGGGGGGGGGGGGGCAACAGTGTTATCGTGGCGTAGCAGCAGATGGAGGGGGGGGGCAACAGCATTACCGTGGTGTAGCAGCAGAATGAGGGGAGCGACAGCGTTACTGTGGCGTAGCAGCAGAATGGGGGGGGGGGGGGGGCAACAACGTTACCGGGGCATAGCAGCAGAATGGGAGTGGGGGGTGGGGCAACAGCATTACCGTGATGTAGCAGCAGAATGGGGGGAGCAACAGCATTACCGCGGCGTAGCAGCAGAATGGGGGGGGGGGGGGGGAGCAACAGCTTTACAGTCACAACGCAGCAGAATGGGGGGGGGGGGGGCAACAGCATTACCATGACGTAGCAGCAGAATGGGGGGAGCATCAGCATTACCGTGGCGTCGCAGCAGAATGGGGGGGGGGGGGGCAACAGCGTTACCGTGGCGTAGCAGGAGAATGGGGGTGGGGGCAAGAGCGTTACTGTGGCGTAGCAGCAGAATGGGGGGGGGGGGCAACAGCGTTACCGTGACGTAGCAGCAGAATGGTGGGGGGGGGGGGGGGCAACAGCGTTACCGTGGTGTAGCAGCAGAATGTGAGGGGGTGATGGGGAGAGGCAACGGCGTTACCGTGGAGTAGCATCACTTCCCGCAGTCTTACTAGTCGTTCTTCTGGAACTGTGGCTGCAATACATCTCAGTTGTTGACGATAAACGTAAGCAGTGATGTTACAGCTCGTGTAAGTACACCACGCCGGCGGCGGTGGTCTAGCCTTTCTAGGCGCTCAGTCCAGAACCGAGCGACTGATAAGGTCGCAGGCTCGAATCCTGCCTCGGGCATGGATGTGTGTGATGTCCTTAAGTTGGTTAGGTTCAAGTAGTTCTAAGTTCTAGGGGACTGATGACCACAGATGTTAAGTCCTATAGTGCTCAGAGCCATTTGAACCATTTTTTTGAAGTACACCACACCGTCGCCGTCCCATCAGACGCGTAATATTGTCGTGTGTGCGAGCAGGTCTTTGTGTGAAGAGCTGCTGCTTTGTTTGGGCTCAGCTATTCCTTTCTTTTCCTTACATTAGCATAATGAAACCACCCCTCGTCACCAGTAACTATACAGGACAGGAATGGTCGGTGTTATTCACGAGCTAATTGCTGACGATCAGGCAGAGATGCAGATATGGCCATCGGCTGATTTTTGTGGTTTTGGCTTAGAGCATGCAGTACTCACAAAACTGATTAACTGATTTTTGAATCTTCCCCACTGTATGAAATCTCACACGACGGTGGAATAATCACAGTTCATCACATTTGCCAGTTCTCGAGTTCACTGACGTGGATCATTGTAAATTAATACTTGTAAACGATCATTATCAAACTCTGAAGGTCTTCCTGAATGTGGAGAGTCCTTAATGTCAAAATGACCCTCCTTGAAACGTGCTCCGTCCAACGGCATTATCCCCCTACTACCTGCCTGCGCTGTTGTCACCTCTCTCTTGAACTCAAACAGAAGAATGTTCGGATTTCTCCACTTGCCACTTAAGTTTCTAGCGTCCACAGCTATCTATACTATCTACAAATGACAATATGTTAACTCAAATAGCAAATAGAAAATGACTGTCGGTAAATAAACCAATAGCAACAGGAATACCAACATACAAAACAAAAAGGCTACGAACTTATGCACCAACCTAACAAATTTGCCAAATCCTGAGCACAGCAGAGCCATACTTGCCGGGACTGGCGCCAACAACGGGATCGCACCTACTCGTCTTCACCGATTTCGCCCAAATTTATGACATACACAGGGTTTGCGCAGAACTGAAAGTGACGGATGTGTGAGTTCCAGATGACTAACTCTTCAGAGAAAATAGCGTTTTTGGCGCGGATCGGGCGAAGCATCATTTATGTTAATGTACTATCCAGGCAGCGATTGGCACAATGGAAACAATATAGAACGCTAATCCGAGCGTCGTTGGGTCCAGTCCCTACACGGAAATAATGCTCAGTATGTTGTATTTCCTAATATTTTCATAAAGGGAATGAAAAGTAAAGGCAAAGGAAAATTTGGGATTGCAGATAAATTCTCAGGAAGTGTCGTTACTTACGGCTTCCACAAAGACGCTGCAAATAACTTTCTAAGAAGGAATTGCAAATCAAGCGTACAGAACTTCGTTACGTGTAGTTTTCTGCCAAAATGTCCGATGAGAGACATAAAATTTTATGAGTGTAAACCGCGTTTGTGCTTATGTGGAAACTTCAAAACAAATATGTAACTGCAAGATGCCGTGAAAATTACTACCTCCCCGCTTTTACGATGGATATCACCCCAACACGTGTAAATCATTAATGGTAAACTAATAAAAGTGTCTAGTTTTCTATACAAAGTTATCGTGTACGCATAACAATCCCTTACTGGAAATTTATTTGCAATCCCAGGTTTTCCTTTGCCTTTCCTTCTAATGCCATTTACGAGAATATTGAGCATTATTTCCGTTTATTTACAGAGCAAGTAACGTACAAATTGAAATTTAAAAAAATAAAGTTTCCGCGCGGAAACTCGACCCCATGAAGCTGGGATTACAGCTCATGCGACTATACGGCTTGTATGGGAGCTTGTACGTGTGTGGATGCCGAGAAAGAAAAGTACAATTTCTCTCACCAACTCACCGAAAATCAAAACTCTAAACTGTTCACAAATTCTATATCAGCTCGGAACGCCCACGTGCTACTGCACGAAAAAGGTACACATTACAAACCACAAACACTTCAACGGGCCCCTTATAAATGTACTTGGACCTATAAGTTTGGCTACGATTCATCTATGGGGTGCCAACTCACAGTCGTCGGAATGTACCCAGTGTTCCACAGAAGTACTTAATATAAATGCAGACAGGATCTGTTATGCAAACATTACGTACACACTCACGCATTTTTTAAGGTTTCGCAAATTCGTGTTTTTTCCAACAAGAACGTAGAAAAATCGAAATTCACTGTTTACAATAAATTAACTTCAGAGACTGACCTAGTTTCTTAAGATCTTGGAGGCAATCTAATAAGCCACGATTAATTGCGTGAGTTATCTTTCGAAAACCGTTAAAGTTCCACAGTATCTCAAACTATAAATTCCACAATGGATACACAGTGAAATCTTCTAAGTGCGGCTTGTATCAAATGCAAACCGAAAAGTAACAAGTCCATCAGAGGCAGAAAAATTTCAGTGTCCAAAAATAGGAACATTGAATAATTCACACACGCAAGATAGCGGTTATTTCACAGCTCATCAGATAAAGCTTTCGTGACGCACAGACAAACACACCCTGACCGCCTACATACACTCTGACAGCCTACAACGGTATCAGAACGAAGACTCCCCTCCAAAATGCCGTTGTTCACCCAGCAAGCATCCGGCAAGCATTTCTGAATTTAAACTACTGAACACGAAAATTGCTGCAATTCTTCATTTTAACCTTTCATACACATATGATACATCAAATCACACGGAAATTTTCCGAGAAATATTATACTGCTATTAGTTTTTATCTGCCATAGTTTATTTAAAAACAATAATTTCTATGGCTTTCCTCCATTTTCGAATTTAAAAGTGTAAATACGAACAAAAAATTTAATGTATACATTAAATAATTGCCTGTATATCTCACGTTTACAGTACTAACGCTACTTTTAATGTTTCTCTATTTATTTAAGAAGAAAAGCTATTTTCATGTCGTAAAATCCACTTTTCGGCCTCTCATTTAAATATGCGAATAATTTCAGTAAAACTACTATCACAGTCCAACACAGTTCTACGAGATCTATCCTTACACACCTCGTTTGTTTCAGTCACTGTTGAGGAATTATTTCTAACATTTAACTTACAATAACTTATAAAGTAATGCGGATATTGGAGGTGCGTCTTCACACGCGTAGTAGTCCATCTTTTCTGCTTCAAATGAGAGTACTGGCTCTTCAGAGACACACAAGGTTAAATTTTTTTTTAATTTTGGGGTAAGCTTTAATTTTGCACTGGACGCAAAAAGCGCCCATGAGAAACGTGCAGCAATTGCGCTGTCTAACGAGCGGGGTTTCCCAGCCACGCGGTCACCTTAGCGGCTGCTGGAAGTTCAGGAACAACCCAATCTGTGGAGCATAATGGGAAACTGGCCCTCCTCCTGTCAAGCTGATTTTAGCTCTCAACATGAGTATGACCCGACCTTAGCCGCCGCCTGTGCATCCGTGGTCGCGTGTTTGTAATTGAATAATGTTTCTCTTCCCTTTACAATAGGCAGTCGTGTTACGCTCTGTATTTTTACCGTCATGCCATCCAGTCCTACCCCCATGAACCATGGACCTTGCCGTTGGTGGGGAGGCTTGCGTGCCTCAGTGATACAGATGGCCGTAACGCAGGTGCAACCACAACGGAGGGGTATCTGTTGAGAGGCCAGGCAAACATGTGGTTCCTGAAGAGGGGCAGCAGCCTTTTCAGTAGTTGCAGGGGCAACAGTCTGGATGTTTGACTGATCTGGCCTTGCAACTCTAACCAAAACGGCCTTGCTGTGCTAGTACTGCGAACGGCTGAAAGCAAGGGGAAACTACAGCCGTAATTTTTCCTGAGGGCATGCAGCTTTACTGTATGGTTAAATGATGATGGCGTCCTCTTGGGTAAAATAATCCGGAGGTAAAATTGTCCCCCATTCGGATCTCCGGGCGGGGACTACTCAAGAGACCGTCGTTATCAGGAGATAGAAAACTGGCGTCTACGGATCGGAGCGCGGAATGTCAGATCCCTTAATCGGGCAGGTAGGTTAGAAAATCTAAAAAGGGAAATGGATAGGTTGAAGTTAGATATAGTGGGAATTAGTGAAGTTCGGTGGCAGGAGGAACAAGACTTCTGGTCAGGTGAATACAGAGTTATAAATACAAAATCAAATAGGGGTAATGCAGGAGTAGGTTTAATAATGAATAAAAAATAGGAGTGCGGGTAAGCTACTACCAACAGCATAGTGAACGCATTATTGTGGCCAAGATAGACACGAAGCCCATGCCTACTACAGTAGTACAAGTTTATATGCCAACTAGCTCTGCAGATGATGAAGAAATTCATGAAATGTATGATGAGATAAAAGAAATTATTCAGGCAGTGAAGAGAGACGAAAATTTAATAGTCATGGGTGACTGGAATTCGAGAGTAGGAAAAGGGAGAGAAGGAAACACAGTGGGTGAATATGGATTGGGGGAGAGAAATGAAAGAGGAAGCCGTCTGGTAGAATTTTGCACAGAGCATAACTTAATCATAGCTAACACTTGGTTCAAGAATCATAAGAGAAGGTTGTATACATGGAAGAATCCTGGAGATACTAGAAGGTATCAGATAGATTATATAATGGTAAGACAGAGATTTAGGAACCAGGTTTTAGTTTGTAAGACATTTCCAGGGGCAGATGTGGACTCTGACCACAATCTATCAGTTACGAACTGTAGATTAAAACTGAAGAAATTGCAAAAAGGTGGGAATTTAAGGAGATGAGACCTGGATAAACTGACTAAACCAGAGGTTGTACAGAGTTTCATGGGGAGCATAAGGGAACAATTGACAGGAATGGGGGAAAGAAATACAGTATAAGAAGAATGGGTAGCTTTGAGGGATGAAGTAGTGAAGGCAGCAGAGGATCAAGAAGGTAAAAAGACGAGGGCTAGTAGAAATCCTTGGGTAACAGAAGATATATTGAATTTAATTGATGAAAGGAGAAAATATAAAAACGCAGTAAATGAAGCAGGCAAAAGGGAATACAAACGTCTCAAAAATGAGATCGACAGGAAGTGCAAAATGGCTAAGCAGGGCTGGCTAGAGGACAAATTTAAGGATGTAGAGGATTATCTCACTAGGGGTAAGATAGATACTGCCTACAGGAAAATTAAAGAGACCTTTGGAGAAAAGAGAGCCACTTGTATGAATGTCAAGAGCTCAGTTGGAAATCCAGTTCCAAGCAAAGAAGGGAAAGTAGAAAGGTGGAAGGACTATATAGAGGGTCTATACAAGGGCGATGTACTTGAGGACAATATTATGGAAATGGAAGAGGATGTAGATAAAGATGAAATGGGAGATATGATACTGCGTAAAGAGTGTGACAGAGCACTGAAAGACCTGAGTCGAAACAAGGCCCCGGGAGTAGACAACATTCCATTGGAACTACTGACGGCCTTGGGAGAGCCAGTCCTGGCAAAACTCTACCATCTGGTGAGCAAGATGTATGAGACAGGCGAAATACCCTCAGACTTCAAGAACAATATAATAATTGCAATCCCAAAGAAAGCAGGTGTTGACAGATGTGAAAATTACGGAACTATCAGTTTAATAAGTCACAGCTGCAAAATACTAACGCGAATTCTGTACAGACGAATGGAAAAACTGGTAGAAGCCGACCTCGGCGAAGATCAGTTTGGATTCCGCAGAAATGTTGGAACACGTGAGGCAATACTGACCCTACGACTTATCTTAGAAAATAGATTAAGTAAAGGCAAACCTACATTTCTAGCATTTGTGGACTTAGAGAAAGATTTTGACAATGTTGACTGGAATACTCTCTTTCAAATTCTAAAGGTGGCAGGGGTTAAATACAGGGAGCGAAAGGCTATTTACAATTTGTACAGAAACCAGATCGCAGTTATAAAAGTCGAGGGGCATGAAAGGGAAGCATCCGTTGGGAAGGGAGTGAGACAGGGTTGTAGCGTCTCCCCGATGTTATTCAATCTGTATATTGAGCAAGCAGTAAAGGAAACGAAAGAAAAATTCGGAGTAGGTATTAAAGTCCATGGAGAAGAAATAAAAACTTTGGGGTTCGCCGATGACCTTGTAATTCTATCAGAGATAGCAAAGGACTTGGAAGAGCAGTTGAACGGAATGGACAGTGTCTTGAAAGGATGAACATCAACAAAAGCAAAACGAGGATAATGGAATGTAGTCGAATTAAGTCGCGTGATGCTGAGGGAATTAGATTAGGAAATGAGACACTTAAAGTAGTAACGGAGTTTTGCTATTTGGGGAGAAAAACAACTGATGATGGTCGAAGTAGAGAGGATATAAAATGTAGACTGGCAATGGAAAGGAAAGCGTTTCTGAAGAAGAGAAATTTGTTAACATCGAGTATAGATTTAAGTGTCAGGAAGTCGTTTCTGAAAGTATTTGTACGGAGTGTAGCCATGTATGGAAGTGAAACATGGACGATAAACGGTTTGGACAAGAAGAGAATAGAAGCTTTCGAAATGTGGTGCTACAGAAGAATGCTGAAGATTAGATGGGTATATCACATAACTAATGAGGAGGTATTGAATAGAATCGGGGAAAAGTGGAGTTTGTGGCACAACTTGACAAGAAGAAGGGACCGGTTGGTAGGACATGTTCTGAGGCATCAAGGGATCACAAATTTAGCATTGGAGGGCAGCGTGGAGGGTAAAAATCGTAGAGGGAGACCAAGAGACGAATACACTAAGTAGATTCAGAAGGATGTAGGTTGCAGTAGGTACTGGGAGATGAAGAAGCTTGCACAGGATAGAGTAGCATGGAGAGCTGCATCAAACCAGTCTCAGGAGTGAAGACAACATCAACAACGCCATCCGGTGCCTGGAAGTAGTCTAAATTATGTGTCCTTTGGAAGTTAGATCTGGAAGCTGGAGAGATCTGGAGAGATATGGCTCAAATGGCCTTGAGCACTATGGGATTTAACATCTGAGGTCATCAGTCCCCTAGAACTTAGAACTACTTAAACCTAACTAACCTAAGGACATCACACACATCCATGGCCGAGGCAGGATTCTAACCTGCGGCCGTAGCGGTCGTGCGGTTCCAGACTGAAGCGCCTAGAACCGCTCGGCCACAACGGCCGGCTTCTGGAGGGATCTCTAACCGTTCTTTCCACTAACCTGTCGACTTCTAAAGTTGTGTCCCCAGGGCAGAAACCAGCTTTTCGGTCTTATTCGGCGGAGGCTGCTACGCTGTTACCTTGAATCTGTCATTATGCTTTGTTTATGGGATGCCGCTTGCCCAGGTTAGTCTCTGTCTCTACAGAGGGCAAGATCTGGAGTACTGACAAAGACGGTAGGCGACACTTCTCATTAATGTATCCTGTTTGGTTTTTATTCAAATATTCACACTTTTTACACATCTTTTACAACTCTCGACATAGCTTTCGTAATTGTACGGTAACTTTACCATGCAACTTCCGATATAGAGTACGACATGCCCATCCTTTGAGAACGCCCGAGACAGAGTGACTAAGGAAGCCGAAGTACTTCGTCTCCCAGGCGCGCTAAACCAACCCGAATGTGTCCAAAGCACTTCGGTTGCAATATCGTTAGTCTTATATTTCTCAAAACTAGTGAAATTTAATAAAAAATACGATAGACTCGTACGGTAACAATGGTAGATTGTCATACAGAAAATTGGGTTAAAGGCAATAAAAAACATATAAATATTAAGAGAAGTTAGACGTTTTGGCGCCCAGCACCCGAATGTGGCGACGAATCAGTAGCAAGGTCAGCACAATTGGCGGAGTCTCCCACGGAACTGGTACATACAATACCATCTGTCGCTTGTACCTCACTCCACTTTTGTACCATATCCTGCTTCGCGTGTATCAAGCTGCATTAAGACGAGCTTCTAGCAAAATAAAATACTGGCGGCCACAGCCAGGAATATCCCACCTGCGTTAATGTAAATGGCTCATATCCCGCCCTATCCATGCCAAAAACGTAATTTTTAACCAGTTTCAGCCAGTTCAGTGTCCATCTTTAGGTCCATAATCCCAGAACTTGCAACACAGTAGAGAAATTCTGGCATACTGGCTATGAAGAAGGCCACTGAAATGGCAGAAACTCGTTATGTATGTAACAAAAAATGCCTTTTTTTCCAAATACTCGGCCGCCTGGAACTCCCAGTTCCTTCACTTTCATTTCTGAGCGTATACAGTATACCCTTAATTTCAACTAAGTCGGTGATAACAATTAAGCGCGGTCCCCTTTTAAAAAGGAAGAGGCGAGTGAAACTGCAGACACACTAGTGGCCATTAAAATTGCTACACCACGAAGATGACGTGCTACAGACGCGAAATTTTACCGACAGGAAGAAGATGCTGTGGTATGCAAATGATTAGCTTTTCAGAGGATTCACACAAGGTTGGCGCCGGTGGCGACACCTACAACGTGCTGACATGAGGAAAGTTTCCAACCGATTTCACATACACAAACAGCAGTTGACCGGCGTTGCCTGGTGAAACGTGTTGTGATGCCTCGTGTAAGGAGGAGAAATGCGTACCATCACGTTTCCGACTTTGATAAAGGTCGGATTGTAGCCTATCGCGATTGCGGTTTATCGTATCACGACATTGCTGCTCGCGTTGGTCGAGATCCAATAACTGTTAGCAGAATGTGGAATCGATGGCTTCAGAAGGGTAATACGGAACGCTGTGCTGGATCCCAACGGCCTCGTATCACTGGCAGTCGAGATGACAGGCATCTTATCCGCGTGGCTGTAACGGATCGTGCAGCCACGTCTCGATCCCTGAGTCAACAGATGGGGACGTTTGCAAGACAACAACCATCTGGACAAACAGTTCGACGACGTTTGCAGCAGCATGGACTATCAGCTCGGAGATCATGGCTGCGGTTACCCTTGACGCTGTATCACAAACAGGAGGGCCTGCGATGGTGTACTCAACGACGAACCTGGGTGCACGAATGGCAAAACGTCATTTTTTCGGATGAATCGAGGTTCTGTTTACAGCATCATGAGGGTCGCATCCGTGTTTGGCGACATCGCCGTGAACGCACGTTGGAAGCGTGTATTCGTCATGGCCATACTGGCGTATCATCCGGCGTGATGATATGGGGTGCCATTGGTTACACGTCTCGGTCACCTCTTGTTCGCATTGACGGCACTTTGAACAGTGGACGTTACATTTCAGATGTGTTACGACCCGTGGCTCTACCCTTCATTCGATCCCTGCGAAACCCTACATTTCAGCAGGATAATGCACGACCGCATGTTGGAGGTCCTGTACGGGCCTTTCTGGTTATAGAAAATGTTCGAGTGCTGACCTGGCAAGCACATTCTCCAGGTCTCTCACCAATTAGAAACGTCTGGTCAATGGTGACCGAGGAACTGGCTCGTCACAATACGCCTGTCACTACTCTTGAGGAACTGCGGTGTTGCGTAGAAGCTGCATAGGCAGCTGTACCTGTACAAGCCATACAAGTTCTGTTTGCTTCAATGGCCAGGCGTATCAAAGCCGTTATTACGGCCAGAGGTGGTTGTTCTGAGAACTGATTTCTCAGGATCTATGCACCCAAATTGCGTGAAAATGTAATTACATGTCAGTTCTAGTATAATATATTTGTTCTTCGAATACCCGTTTACCATCTGCATTTCTCCTTGGTGTAGCAATTTTAATGGCCAGTAGTGTATTTATTAATATTGCGTGCGACTGTATCCACGCGACGAATGGAATAGTTGAGTGTGCCAGGTAAGCGCTGTTTACAGACCCAGCACTGGTTTGACAGTGGAGCGCAGAACAGAGCAGACGCGCGGTATCGGCGCACCTGATCGCGGCCAGACGGCGGGTGCCAGCGCGTGGGATACTCCACCTTCCGAGGTCGTCCAGGCGCTGAGCTTTTCACTCGCCACCGTGTCAAGGGTGTGCCGTGAGTATCTCGCACCGCGGAAACACCGAACGAGCTGACGCAAACCTGAGACTAGACACTGGACTCGTCTTCGAGAGGACTGCAGTTCAAATCCCTGGCAACCATCCATATATTGGCTTTCTGTGATTCCCTCAAATTGGTTAAAGCCAGTATCGGAATGAAACTTCCTGGCAGATTAAAACTGTGTGCCGGAACGAGACTCGAACTCGGGACCTTTGCCTTTCGCGGGCAAGTGCTCTACCATCTGAGCTACCCAAGCACGACTCACGCCCCGTCCTCACAGTTTTACTTCTGCCAGTATCCCGTCTCCTACCTTCCAAACTTTACAGAAGCTCTCCTGCGAACCTTGCAAAACTAGCACTTCTGAAAGAAAGGACGTAGTGGAGACGTGGCATAGCTATAGCCTGGGGGATGTTTCCAGAATGAGATTTTCACTATGCAGTGGAGTGTGGGCTGATATGAAACACAGTTTTAATCTGCCAGGAAGTTTCATATCAGCGTATACTCCGCTGCAGAGTGGAAATCTCATTCTGCCAGTTTCGGGATGATTCCTTTGAAAGTTGACGGCCGATTTCTTATACTGCGCCAATCTGAGCTTATGTTTCATCTCAAATGACTTCATCATCGATGGGACGTTAATCTATAATCTTCTTTCATTTTATGGGACAACCGCCACCTTTAGAATCAAGAGCAGTAATCAGCAACGCGTCAGTAACATTGGTAGATGTAGACTCTCGCGCGGATTGTAACGGCGTAAATCAGGTCGCTTTTCTGCAACAGCCACTAGAGCAAAGGATATGTTGTATCAGTATCAAGTAAATTCAGATGACTTCCTTAACGTCTACGTTAGCCTGATACACCTCCAACATCCCATTGCTGCCGAAAACGAATCACCGCATGATACTTCATTTTATCAGTGGGTTGCGCCATTTTTTCGCAGTGCAAATTAATATATGACTAGCCGTGTTATACCTCCGCGGTCACAGCGAAGATTTAAAAAAAGAGCAGGAACATCGCTATTGGTGACTGACAACTGTTCACGTTGGCGTACGCCAAAGGCAGGGTACGGCTACGCGAGGCAAAATATCGCACTGGAAAACAAGACAGAGTTGAAGCAGAAGGTGGAGATTTTCTCATGTGGGGGATCTTATGTGAAATAGGCCATCGCTTTTCCCACCGTCCGATCACGTGCAACTGTTGCTTCTTCTACAGAATCTCGCAGGCGAACTGTAGATACCTTCAGCAGGATAATCAACCAAACCATCGCTGCATAGCTGTGTGAGAATTATTTGAGGAAAACTCTGGAGACACGAACTTCTTGGGGAATGCT
Organism: Schistocerca serialis cubense; assembly: GCF_023864345.2. Lineage (NCBI taxonomy): Eukaryota > Metazoa > Arthropoda > Insecta > Orthoptera > Acrididae > Schistocerca > Schistocerca serialis. Next base: position 596,307,165 of record NC_064639.1, read on the forward strand.
GCTGTAGTACACCAAAATGTCCCAGCATTAGAATATTGCATCCTAAGTAGAGATTAAGAATCGATTCTCAACATAATCAGTGGAATGTACTGTGTATAAAGATATATATAAGTTAGAAGAAAGATCTGTTATTTTATGATTACACGACCAATCAAAATTGTTCAAATATCTCTGAGCACTATGGGACTTAACTTCTGAGGTCACCAGTCCCCTAGAACTGAGAACTACTTAAACCTAACTAACCTAAGGACATCACACACATCCATGCCCGAGGCAGGATTCGAACCGGCGACCGTAGCGGTCGCGCGGTTCCAGACTGTAGCACCTAGAACCGCTTGGCCACTCTGGCCGGTCACGACCAATCCCTGCTACCAGTCTCTTCGTTAAATATTTCAGAGTATACGCGCGGATCGATTTACAGCGAAACGACCAGATAAAACTAATCGCAGGAAAGTCAGATGTCAGACCGAGATTCATTGAAAGAACCCTGAACAAGTGTATTCTACCCACAAAGGATGTAACTTACAAAATCCACTTTCGGCCAATGCTGCAATGCCGCTCGTGGGGTTAGGACCTGCACCAGATAGGACTGATAGAGGAAATAGAGGAAATCCAAAAAAGGGCAGCGCGTTTCGCTTAAAAAGCGCGAGAGCTTTACGAGGATGCTCACCGACTCGAATGGCAGACAGTGCAAAAGAGGTAGCGTGCGTGTGGTTTACTATTAAAATTCCGATAGCGTACTTTTCTAGAAGAGATAGAAAAGATAAAATCAGAGATATTTCAGCTCACTTGCAGGGCTATCAACATCGGTTTTTTTCACGCACCGATAGTATCTGGAACCGGAAAGTGGGAACTGATGGTGGTAGAATAGTCCTCTCCGTTACACAACTAAAAGTGGCTTACAGAGGATAGGTACAGATGTAAATTTAGAAGCTGCTTGTACCAGCTCCCTCCAACGCCAGACACCTTTGTCCATGCTCTGACCAACCTCCGTGAGCAGTGGACGCTGGATGATTGTTCACTGGTCAGAATGTCTTGCCAGTGTTTTCTGTTCCCCGAGGATTCTAAGGAAATGCTACATGCTAATAGGCGTATCTCTGAAGTTTAATTTCTTGTGAATTTATAGTGTATAAAGGCAAAGAACTAACTACAATAAGGTTACTCAATAAGAAGAGAAACAATCCCTAAACAATAAAAATTTAGGATTTGGGCGGTAAAATAAGTACTGATGATTCGACATTCTCCGCCATTTTCGGCATCCATCACATCTTAATAAGAAGCGTAAACTCTTCGCACTGTTAATTTCGTATTCTCCTTGTTGTGCCGCCATGCAGTATCATGAATGACAAAGAAAAAACGTTGGTCCAAGGGGTAGGGGAGAGGGCATTTCGAATCACACATGCGCGTTCCAGCTACTCAGACTCATCGACCCACCTACACCACTGCCGATTACAATACAGACATGGAAGAGCCACCTCCTCTGTTGAGGGAGAGCTAAAGACAGTACGGCGTTAACAAATATCTCGTTATTTAACTCTGTTCTGTCATTGAATCCACCTCACCAGAGTAAGTGCCCCTTCCTGGTCCGTAATACTAGGAATTAGACCTGGCAGGTCTTCTTCGCGTTTTTAGATAGTATACAGTCTGATCAAAAGTATCCAGTCTCTCATATATAGCCGGCCAGTGTGGCCGAGCGGTTCTAGGCGCTTCAGTCTAGCACCGCGCGACCGCTACGGTCGCATGTTCGAATCCTGCCTCGGGCATGGATGTGTGTGATGTCCTTCGGTTAGTTAGGTTTAAGTAGTTCTAAGTTCTAGGGGACTGATGACCTCAGATGTTAAGTCCCATAGTGCTCAGAGCCATTTGAACCATTCCTCTCATATATGATGCGCAAATGACCACATGTCAAGAGAGGCGGTAACACCAGTATAGCAAGGAGTATTGTTCTTTCAGTAGAGAAACAGTGGCAGTAGAACGTGTCAAAAGTGGACTAGGTTGTCACCTCAGAAGCCAATCCATCAGATGTTTCAAACCTCCAAAGCTGGCCACATCGGCTATGGGTGACGTTATTGTAGAGAAGGAACGTGAAAGAACAACCACAGCAAAGCCAAGGCCGGGCAGATCTTATTTATTGACGGACAGGGACCGTTGAGCATCGTGGAGGTTGACTGTAGGAAAACGCATGAAACCAGTGGAAGGAATCACTCGTGAGTTCGAGTGCCACCACCAATCCAGTTAGTAGAATGACCAAACTGATAGTTTTCAGGAGGCTTGCCATAGGTGCAGCATAGACAGGGTGTTCAGAAATTCTCGTTAAAAATTTGTAGACTTTTAGAGGGGCCTGAGTAGATGTTTTGAATTGGATCCCATGTCCGGAACGTACCGTTTCTGTTCAGCAGTCCTTTGAAAACATGTTGGTAACGCGATCACTTTTACAAGTAATTTATTAGGCATGACCCTGAACATTATCACTTGTTTTACAATTCCACTCATGAATAACCAATCAGGAAACGTGATGCAGAGCCGTCTCTTCCAATCCGGGTGTGCGGTGTCTCGTTGCAGCGCCACAGTCACGCCTGCTGGCGGTGAAGGCACCTCTTTGTCGAAGCAGTTGCGTAATTGTGGCGAAAAGGATATGCAATGGAGTCAGACGTTGTGGATAAAGACCTTGATAAAAGCGACGAGCAGCACTTCCATTACCGTGAGTTTCTCCTTACAGAAGGATTTTGTCGGTGTATTCTGCAAACGTGTACTCGACCATCTTGCTCTAACACTACCAGATACGTGAATGAGGCTCGAACCAGGCAGAGAGTTAGGATAGACGTCAAACGACATCAGGTGATCCGACGTAACCACGCCCCCCTCCCCCCTCCACCTTACTACACTGTTGCATACCTAACTAACGAACACGTTTTCAAATGGTTGTACCACGGGAACCGCGCATTTCCGAACATGGGTTCCTGCTCAAAATATTATCTACTCGCTCCCCTCTACGAGTCCTAGAAGTTTGTAACGGGAACTTCCGAATAACCTGTATTTCATACCACACAGCACTACTGCACACACAGTGGAATGTAGCAGACAATTCACTCTTCTATAATCTATACAAATTTGGAAACAACGCCAACGAAAACTTCGGTACCTACCTGCAATTTACTGGTCTCTCTTCAACCTCCCCTCAGTTATTCCGAACATCGAATGTTGCTGAGTATTTCGCAGGCGGCTGTACAGTAATTATGCCGTTGCCGTACGTAAGTAGCACATGTTGATATTTTTGCACTGGTACATGTCGAAGTGCTGTCAACAATGTTACTGCATTGGTACACAAACAATTATGATCAGAACAAGACCTTCGAAAGAGAGGTTGCATGCGTAGATATTTTCTTAGATGCATACCGTCCGTCCACCTTACGTGTTGGGTAATGGTTTGTATAACTAATTAACATACCAAACAGGGCCGGTGGAGACTTTGATGCGAAAATGCTCACACTTTGGCGTTCCACAGGCTTCAAACTGTCCATTTCTAACAGGGGCTCTCTTTTGAAGAAGGACCAGCGCTGCTGTGTTTTTATTTTTTCTCCTACACATCCTGTACTGCGTGCACACAGGTTGTTTACGACAGAACTTCGGCTGCAATATTTGTAACACTTGTCGCATTCCATACTGAAAACAAAGAACGACAATATATGGATCAGTATGTTGTGTCTGCGGGTTTTCACGTGACAATTATTCCCACCTCCGCAGCTGCAATCTCTTTTGCACGCTGGTGGGGCAGGCTTCGATATAGAAGCAGCAGATCCGGATCATGGTGATGAAAATAATTTTCATTACCATTACTAGAACACTGACTGGAAAAGAGATGGCGTTACAGATTTCGCTTCAGCTGGTTGTGCAAACATTCGTAGTTAAGTACAGTATTGAACAAGACCGCCGATCGCTTGTAACATGGTTGATAGTGATGCATCCGCCGGAAGGGACTTTAACTTGATTTGATTTAATTTACTGATTATGAGGGTGTAGTAGAGTAATAATGTAACAGACGGTTAAATAAAGTACTGACAAGATTTTCTCGTTTTCAACGCTTTAAATGTCGACAGAATATTTGGTCCTAGACACGTGACCATGTTGTAGCTTGAAACTTGGTTTCAAAATTTGGAAAAACCTTAATTTTGAGAAGTAATTTTATTTATTTCAGAAATAGACTGGAACACTTAAAAATGAATGCTCTTATTTAAAAAGAGAATATGAAAATATACTAAACTTCTGTTACAGTGCTAGGTAGAGGCGCAATTCTGAAAAGTTTATCACTGTACAACAATCTCCCGTACCTACATGATATGATTACACATTATGCGTAGGTTAGAAGAAGAAAATCAACTGCAGTACCACCTTGTTGTAGGAACAATGTGCTCTGTCCTATAGTGTCAAGTATTGAGGGACGAATGCACTTTATATTTCACTTTGAGACAAGTTGGCCATTTTATTGGAAGACCTTCTGTCCGTTTTAAGTAACGTGAGATGAATGCGGCACGGGTATTAGGATTTTGTGTTGTCTGACCGACTACCTAATCTGTTAGGCAGGAGATTCTAGTGTGTGCAGAGGGTGGTTTGCTCGTCCAGTTATTATGTAAGTGAGATGAATGCGGCACGGGTATTAGGATTTTGTGTTGTCTGACCGACTACCTAATCTGTTAGGCAGGAGATTCTAGTGAATCCAGTGATTCTAGTGAAGCCAGTACCAGATTCGCTGTTCCGTGACTTTTTGGTCTGGTCTGGTTTGGTCTCGTCTGGTTCGGTCTGGTCTGGTAGGTGGCTCGGTAGCTCAGCGGTGGAGTTGTTCTGCTACCCTCAAGAAGGAATTTTGAGCAGTTGATGGAAACTAAACTAGGAAATTTGAACAAGAAATTATCGTCTAAGAAGCTTTATTATGGTGGTGTGTCTGAAGATGTGCTGGGAGCAAAATCCACATTAGTACAAGAAGACCATCGTGGTAAATGGAAAGAAAATTACAGATTCGGAGAACGATGGCGATGGAGAAGGCAGAGACAGTGAGGCTTACGATTACGATTGAAATGTGTATTCTTGTAGGACAACTATCCAATGAGTTCCACCCAATAATATCCAAACACCAGACTCTGTACACAATTTATTAAATTTCCAATGCTAAACTCTTTTAAATAACAACAAATTCATATAACTTACAAAACTTAACAAATGGTTAAAGAGTGAGCTTTAAAAACAATAACAGCGGCTTGCCACCATAAAACCAAGAACCTTTTACAATAGTGCTTTTAGAGTTTATCCAAAAGACAAAATCCAATAATAACTTAACTTTGCATTACAATTTAAAATTATTTATATAAAAGCTTTGAGAAAGGTAATGGCGCTTGGCACCATAAAATGAAAGAAACGCAACACTCAACCAATAAATATAATAACAAAATAGTAATTTGATACAACCAAAGGGCGAGGGCAACTCCCAACGCAATCACAGACGAGCGAGCTCTCAACACTTCGGAGCCTTCCCACTGGAAACGGTCCCCGAAATAAACCGCCGAGAGCTTCCAGACATGCCTCCCACAACTGCCCATCACTTACGCACCTTGGTTATGTTCTGTAAAACACGACAGATAATATCAACACAAGATAAAATTCAAAAACACAGTATAACATCCCGACAGCACATGATAACCACAGCACTGTTAACTCGGGCCCTCTTAATAAGTGCCGGAAGCCAACACACATACAAATCTCAAACAATTCTCGCTTCATAAAACGAAACAATAAAAGTCAAGCGCACATGAATAGTCAAACCACAGTCTTAGAAGTGTCTTAACTACACCAAACGCGACCATTCCACCAAGTTAATAACACAGTAAAAAAATGCAGAACATACCAATAAATGCTGTTACACAACCAAATTGACTAGATCGTGTTGTTCTGGTCCCAGAAGACCACATATACCAAGCAGCAGTAATTCACTATGTATACAGGGTGTTACAAAAAGGTACGGCCAAACTTACAGGAAACATTGCTCACACACAAAGAAAGAAAATATGTTATGTGGACATGTGTCCGGAAACGCTTACTTTCCATGTTAGAGCTCATTTTATTACTTCTCTTCAAATCACATTAATCATGGAATGGAAACACACAGCAACAGAACGTACCAGCGTGACTTCAAACACTTCGTCACAGGAAATGTTCAAAATGTCCTCCTTTAGCGAGAATACATGCATCCACCCTCCGTCGCATGGAATCCCTGATGCGCTGATGCAGCCCTGAAGAATGGCGTATTGTATAACAGCCGTCCACAATACGAGCACGAAGTGTCTCTACATTTGGTACCGGGGTTGCGTAGACAAGAGCTTTCAAATACCCCCTAAATGAAAGTCAAGAGGGTTGAGGTCAGGAGAGCGTGGAGGCCATGGAATTGGTCCGCCTCTACCAATCCGTCGGTCACCGAATCTGTTGAGAAGCGTACTAACACTTCGACTGAAATGTGCAGGAGCTCCATCGTGCATGAACCACATGTTGTGTCGTACTTGTAAAGGCACATGTTCTAGCAGCACAGGTAGAGTATCCTGTATGAAATCATGATAACGTGCTCCATTGAGCGTAGGTGGAGGAACATGAGGCCTAATCAAGACATCACCAACAACGCCTGCCCAAACGTTCACAGAAAATCTGTGTTGATGATGTGATTGTACAATTGCATGCGGATTCTCGTCAGCCCACACATGTTGATTGTGAAAATTCACAATTTGATCACGTTGGAATGAAGCCTCATCCGTAAAGAGAACATTAGCACTGAAATGAGGATTGACACATTGTTGGATGAACCATTCGCAGAAGTGTACCCGTGGAGGCCAATCAGCTGCTGATAGTGCCTGCACACGCTGTACATGGTACGGAAACAACTGGTTCTCCCGTAGCACTCTCCATACAGTCACGTGGTCAACGTTACCTTGTACAGCAGCAACTTCTCTGACGCTGACATTAGGGTTATCGTCAACTGCACTAAGAATTGCCTCGTCCATTGCAGGTGTCCTCGTCGTTCTAGGTCTTCCCCAGTCGCGAGTCATAGGCTGGAATGTTCCGTGCTCCCTAAGACGCCAATCAATTGCTTCGAAAGTCTTCCTGTCGGGACACCTTCGATCTGGAAATCTGTCTCGATACAAACGTACCGCGCCACGGCTATTGCCCCGTGCTAATCCTTATATCAAATGGGCAGTTGCCAAATCTGCATTTGTAAACATTGTACTGACTGCAAAACCACGTTCGTGATGAACGCTAACCTGTTGATGCTACGTACTGATGTGCTTGACGCTAGTACTGTAGAGCAATGAGTCGCATGTCAACACAAGCACCGAAGTCAACATTACCTTCCTTCAATCGGGCCAACTGGCGGGGAATCGAGGAAGTAGAGTACATACTGACGAAACTAAAATGAGCTCTAACATGGAAATTAAGCGTTTCCAGACACATGTCCACATAACATCTTTTCTTTATTTGTTTGTGAGGAATGTTTCCTGAAAGTTTGGCCGTACCTTTTTGTGACACCCTGTATACTGTACAAAACCGCCCATCGACTGCCAAATGTACCATACATAAACACAACTCCTGGCAGGACTCCAGTTGAGCAAATAAATTAGTTCCAACAAATATCGTAACGAGCCACACACACATCAAAATGTTCCAACAACACCGTCCCACATCAGAAAAGTTCAGAAACCGCTGCTGGAGCTTCCAAGCGAAATTCTGAATGGCCAACCGACCCCACACCCTAACCTGGCAGACGACTCCAAAATTCAGCAACTAGTTGTCTCCGGGCCAGAGTATCACAGGACCCAGCCGGACCTCCACATCAGACAGGCAGGAAGAACAAGTACGCCGACCCCAATTAATCACCACCGGATGGCCAGCACAGCGGCGAGTCGCCTCCGCCCCAGACCACTCTGCTCATATTGCGAGGCACAACAACCTTAGCGCTAGTCACTAGCCGGTCAGGCAGAGCGAACTTCACGTTCCGTGCAATACCCGGAAAACCAACTACCCGGCCACCGCAAACAAACGCCAGCGACGTCATAGCAAATCACCACCGGAGCGCCACCCGCACCAGGACAGCGAACTATAATCGATTACAGTGCGCGCTCTGAACAAGATCACAGGTTAAGCGGCGCGCGTCATATCAACGATGATGATGATGTCGACGACGAGAAACCTGATGTTAAAGAAGTTACTATTTGTCCCGAAGTAATGCTAACAGAAATGTAATGTAGTTAATCTTCACAAATTATTGACTGTAGGCGCAGGTACTTCAGAAAGAGGAAAGAGTCCGGCTCTTCAGCTTGAAGAGGTACCAAAATCGACTTACAGATATATGAACCTAAAAAGAGGAACGAGGCTTGGTTATTCTTGTAGAAAGTCGATAAAATGTTATCCAACCTGGATTTTTAGAGTAACATGCTATACCGTGCGACATTTGTAAAAAACTATGGAGACTAGAAAGAAAGAAAGGGAGCACACAAAGGGTGCTAAATGGAGCAATATGCCAGCAGCTCAGCTTATAGATGAAGCAAAGAATGGTCTGGCGGTTCTTCAGATGAGGCCTGCTCGTAAACCAAAACATCTCTACAAGAAGAATGGCCTTAAAGGGTTATCAAAATACTTACAGATTAGCGAAGTAGTGGATGCACCTCAGGAATTTTACTATTTCTGGATATGACAGAAACAGGGAAACAAAACAATTGTTGATGAGGATTTGGTAGATTCAGAGTTGAAGAAATATAATATGAGGAGCTACTTATAAATTATTGCAGAAATGAAGCGAACACATCATAAGGCACAGAAAAATGCTCAACGATTTTAAGAAAGAAAACGTCGAGATATACTTGTCAGTATATTAGTCTATTTAAATGCATGGACATTATACTACAGAATAATCTTTCTAGCATGTATTCATGTTATAATAAATTACAAGTGATTCTGCAGAAAAAATGGGAAAGTGCCAGACTATCGATCCAAAGGTCTCGATCTCGATTCTCGGTCAGTCATAGGATTTCTATCCGTCGCTTATTTCTCTCCCCTCTGCCAGTATTTATTAATGCGTAAGCTGCCGAGTTGGACCGTGATTTGCAGTCATAAATGGCTGGGTAAGCCAGTCCAAAGACTGGAGAAAGACAACGTCATACCGTGTGGTGAGTCCGCTGAGAGGTCAGCACGACGGGATGTCAATCCTAAGGGCCCGGATTCGATTCTCGGCTGGGTCGGAGATTTTCTCCGCTCAGGGACTGAGTGTTGTGTTGTTCTAATCATCATCATCATTCATCCCCATCGACTCGCAAGTCGCCGAAGTGGCGTCAAATCGAAAGACTTGCATCCGGCGAACGGTCTACCCGACGGGAGGCCATAGTCACACGACGCTGTCCGTTGACCGTGTGGTGTTACGTCCTATCGCGCATTAAGAGTATTAGTGTATAAGGTTCTCAAAGATGCGATATTAATTTAGCAATCTGTGAGTTACGCAACTCAATATAGTGTAACGGTCGCGACATGGAAGAACCCACAATGAGGATGAATAATTATTGCACAATTAGCACGGTGCAGTGCATCTCATAGAAATTTATATGGTTTTAATTAACTGTTTACCTTATTACATCCCATCCTCGGACTGCTCGTGACAATTTGCATTGTACCAGGCCAATGAGTTGGCCGGAAGGCGTCATTGTTTGGAAATGGTAACCGATCAGACCCATGTAATTCCCGCTATGAAACGTTGCGTGCAGCAGGAAAATGGTCAGATAAAGTATCTCAAGATGGTTCTGGCTCTTAATTTGTAAGGCAGATAACGAAAGAATACCAATAGTGTCCGGTCGTTCTTCTCCGAACAACCCGCCGCCAACCTCGCCTGTTTTTCGCTAAAACATACGTAAATAAATCATAAAGTCAACTGAATAAATTATAAGGAGACTGGGCGGTGGTACAGATTAATTACAAAAAAATGTTCGAATGTGTGTGAAATCTTATGGGACTTAACTGCTAAGGTCATCAGTCCCTAAGCTTACACACTACTTAACCTAAATTATCCTAAGGACAAACACACACACCGATGCCCGGGGGAGGACTCGAACCTCCGCCGGGACCAGCCGCACAGTCTATGACTGCAGTGCCTTGGACCGCTCGGGATTAATTACAGAAATAAGTAACATTTATCCAGCAAACAGTTAAGAGGTTAACTAACCTACAACGGGTCAGCCTGAGCTCCCACGAACAAGAGGTAAGTTAGGAAGAAGATGACAAATGAACAAAACTCTTTCACATTCTACAGTGGCTTTACATTCACCACCTGTACAATTTCGGGAAGTATCGATGTATCAGATATGTTCTTTGGATCCTCGACGAATGTTGTCTCTCACTATACGGTTTTGTCTTAAAAATGAAATTATTTTCTGTTATCATACATCATATATCCTCAGTTAAAATAGGAGAAACTAGAGAAACAACAAAATATTGAGGAAAATTTCAACCGTCTCCAATAGGACTATGCCTTGTAAAGCACTATGGTGTTCAAACTAATCTTCGAACTGATGACAGCTTTACCTTTTTTTAAAAATTGTATTCTAATAGTTCTGTAGAGTTAAGAATTATAGCGTGTGGTAATGCGAGAAATGAAGAGAGAATAGGTATGGTCTTGTCTAGCATTTGGCTTTCGGCATTTTCTACAGTATAATCATAATCATTTATTGCAATGTTTTTAAGGTGGCGGATAACCACAGTCTTGAACGCCGTAAATAAACAACAATTACAAGGACTCAGCCAGCTATGAGCAGCATGGAACTCTCATTGCGTGATGCGCCGCTGTGAACCGCAAAACTGAGAATCGTTGGCGAATAAATTTTCTGCGTCTGACCTCAGAGCTGTAGGAGTAGAGAGACGGTGAAGCTGCCCTAGCTTTCATGTTCTTGTATCCGCGCTATAAAAATATTCAAGGGTAAGTACATTACAGCGACTGGCACAGATCGGCCCGATGATACGGATTGTTTTGAGATTTCTCGGCGCCGGCAGCTTGGGAGTCTGAGTTACCTGCCGCCAAGGCCGGCGTCCAGTAATTTCTGGTGGTCTCGTTCTCGGCAAGGTCGGCCATCGCCGTAATACGCAAGTAGCGCGGCGCGCCGCGGTCGCCGCTGCCGGTGTACCGGATACAGACCGCGCCAGCCAAGGCGAGGGCGTGACTGCGCCGCGTGCGTAGCCTGTCCCGGCACAGGGATTTCCCATTGTCGGTGCAACGCGACCGAGGAATATATGTTCTACAATCACTGGATGGTCACGTGGCACAACGGAGCATATGGACAGCGTCAAAGGGACAGAGACGGACACGGCCTGTACAGCTGGTGGACCTTCAGCTTCCTCATTTGACTGAGGCAAACCAGATGGCCGAGCAGCTTTCATCATTGCCAAATTTAAACACACCAAACGGTACCGATTTCTTAATGAATTTGGCACAATGTTCACTGCGCAAAATTAACCAAACTGGTCATACATTTTCACCTAATCGTATTATGCCTGTCTCCCATCATCATACGACGGCGAGTCAAATGAAAACCTTAAATTTGTAATAACAAATCGAAATTTCCCGCCGTTATCCTGTAAGTTGGTAAGCGTGCTACAAACAGCGTGCAGAATGGCCTGTAGGTCGCAGCATAGTGTAGATGCACACATACCGTCGCAGTATCAGTATAATTCCAATTCCAAAGAAAGCAGGTGTTAAGAGATGTGAAAATTACTGAACTATCAGTTTAATAAGTCACAGCTGCAAAATACTAACGCGAATTCTTTACAGACGAATGGAAAAACTGGTAGAAGCCAACCTTGGGGATGATAATTTTGGATTCCGTAGAAATGTTGGAACACGTGGGGCCATACTGACCTTACAACTTATCTTAGAAGAAAGATTAAGGAAAGGCAAACCTACGTTTCTAGCCTTTGTAGACTTAGAGAAAGCTTTTGACAATGTTGACTGGAATACTCACTTTCAAATTCTAAAGGTGGCAGGGGTAAAATACAGGGAGCGAAAGGCTATTTACAATTTGTACAGAAACCAGGTGGCAGTTACAAGAGTCGAGGGACATGAAAGGGAAGCAGTGGTTGGAAAGGGAGTGAGACAGGGTTGCAGCCACTCCCCGATGTTATTCAATCTGTGTATTGAGCAAGCAGTAAAGGAAACAAAAGAAAAATTCGGAGTAGGTATTAAAATCCATGGAGAGGAAATAAAAACTTTGAGGTTCGCCTACGACATTGTAATTCTGTCAGCAAAGGACTTGCAAGAGCAGTTGAACGGAATGGACAGTGTCTTGAAAGAAGGATATAAGATGAACATCAACACAAGCAAAACGAGGATAATGGAATGTAGTCGAATTAAGTCGCGTGATGCTGAGGGAATTAGATTAGGAAATGAGACACTTAACGTAGTAAAGGAGTTTTGCTATTTGGGGAGCAAAACAACTGATGATGGTCGAAGTAGAGAGGATATAAGATGTAGACTGGCAATGGCAAGGAAAGCGTTTCTGAAGAGGAAAATTTGTTAACATCGAGTATAGATTCAAGTGTCAGTAAGTCGTTTCTGAAAGTATTTGTATGGAGTGTAGCCATGTATGGAAGTGAAACATGGAAGATAAATAGTTTGGACAAGAAGAGAATAGAAGCTTTCGAAATGTGGTGCTACAGAAGAATGCTGAATATTAGATGGGTAGATCACATAACTAATGAGGAGGTATTGAATAGAATTGGGGAAAAGAGGAGTTTGTGGCACAACTTTGCAAGAAGAAGGGACCGGTTGGTAGGACATGTTCTGAGGCATCAGGGGATCACAGATTTAGCATTGGAGGGCAGTGTGGAGGGTAAAAATCGAAGAGGGAGACCAAGAGATGAATACACTAAGCAGATTCAGAAGGATGTAGGTTGCAGTAAGTACTGGGAGATGAAGAAGCTTGCACAGGATAGAGTAGCATGGAGAGCTGCATCAAACTAGTCTCAGGACTGAAGACCACAACAACAACAATATCAGTATAAAGATGGCCGCCCCACTTGCGACTCGTACCAGGGAAGAACAGCGTTCTGTTATTCGGTTTTTGCGTAGTGAAGGTGTGATACCTATTGAAATTCATCGACGAATGAAGGTTCAGTACGGTGATGCACGTTTGTCACAGCAGCACGTCTACGAATGGAGTAGGAAGTTCGCAAATGGTGTGACTTCAGTGGAAGATGCTCCTCGTCCAGGTCAGGCACAACGAGTTGTGACTCAACAGAACATTGCAGCAGTTGAAGCCATAATGAAGGAAAACCGCCGAGTGACACTGAATGACATGTTTACAGATTAGTCATGGGTCAGCACACCACATTGTACATGATGTGCTCCAGTTTCACAAAATGTCTGCAAGATGGGTGCCACCGCAGCTGACTCCTGAAATCAGAGAACGACGTGTTGATGCTTGCGAAGAACTACTTCGGCGCTTTGAACGAGAAGGTGATGGCTTCCTTGCAAGAATCGTTACTAAGGACGAAACCTGGGTTCACTTCCACCAACCGGAAACGAAGAGAGCGAGCAAGGAATATCGCCATTCCTCATCACCTAAACCAAAGACGTTTCGAACAGAACCTTCAGCAGGAAAGGTTATGCTGACTCTCTTTGGGGCGAAAAAGGTGTCATTTTGGAGCATTACATGGCTAGAGGGACCACTGTCACCAGTGCATCATACACAGATCTCCTAAAAAATCATCTGCGGCCTGCAATCAAATCAAAGCGACGTGGATTGGTGTCAGCAGGTGTCCTTTTGCAACATGACAATGCAAGGCCCCACACTGCCCGTACAACAGTTGCAACAATCACAGACCTGCATTTTGAGTGTCTCCCTCATCCACCGTACTCACCAGACCTTGCCCCAAGTGATTTCCACATGTTTGGACCACTCAAAGACCCAATGGGAGGAAAGAAGTTCCGTTCTGATGAAGAGGTACGCCACACAGTGCATGAGTGGTTCCGCGGACTACCAAAAGAATTTTTTTCTAAAGGAATTTCTGCACTTTGAAGGCGCTGGAGGACTTGCGTTGACCGTGGGGAAGATTATGTTGGAAAGTGATACAGCTTTGTACCACTTCTGCACAATAAATAATATTTAAAAAATATTTTCATTTGACTCTTCCTCGTACTAAACAGAGAGCTCCATTGTTTTTGTGGCACTGCCAACACCTAGAACTACACTGACGTAGTTGTAATGAAACACGGCCTTATTTGCGTTTTATTTTGTGGACAGAATGCCAGGCGTCTGCTCCTCGAGGAATTCGCCAGTGGGCGGAGGGGAGTGGTAGCCCAATAGTTACATCGAAAGTTAAGACCCAGAACCAAGTGTAAATCTATGGCAGGTAACTGGTTCGCAATGAAAAGATCAAAGGAGAATTCTCTAATCACTTCCAACAACAAATGCGTTACTTTTGCCATGGAGTAAGGAAAGTTGGTTCAGTTAAATTCTCATAAACTGGCACGTTCTCAGCCTTGACTCGGTGGATTAGGGATGCATATTGAACTCAACCACTGTACACACCTCTAGAACCAACTACAAGACGCTGCCGACGCTACTGACTTCCTTCATGGTGACGGAGCTAATGATAAGTCAAGTTCCCGTAAGAGCTAATCTATAAAAAGCCATGGAGATGGCTCAGAAATGACTGAAGTATTGTTGATAAACAATCTACGAGGCGTATTTTTAAGTAAGTACCGTTTTAAAATTAAAAAAAGACGTGCTAAGATAGCTCAATAATTTTATTTTTACGTGAAAGCTTGTACCTTAATCTACGCACTGACGCCATTATAGTCTGCTGCTTCCTTGTTTACGCTCTGCACTGACTGTTTAAGATGCCTCCGATAATCGTGAGTCCCACCGACTGTGAAGTACGGACATTATAAGATTTCTTAGTGCTAAAGACCTAAAAGCGATCGATGTTCATCGTGAGATCTGTGCAGTTTACGGAGAAAACATTATGAGTGATGGAATGGTAAGAAAGTGGGTGAGAACATTTTAAGATGGCCGCACAAATGTGCATGATGAACAACGGAGTGGGCGTCCTTCGGTCGTTAACGAAAGTTTGGTGCAGGAAGTGCACAATAAGGTGAGAGAAAACAGACGCTTTGATTTCCTCCTTGCGGGATGACTTTCCTAATGTTTCTCGTAGTGTTTTGTATGGCATTGTGACCGAGCACTTTAATTAGCGAAAATTGTGTTCACGCTGGGTACCGAAAATGTTGACGGATGTGCACAAAACCAAACGTTTAGACAGTGGATGATTGACTTTTCTTGAGCGGAACCACAACGACGGTGATGATTTCTTAAGGCAAGTTGTTACGGGCCATGAAACATGGGTGGCCTACGTCACACCAGAGTCAAAGCAACAGTCCATGAAAATTGAGCAAGGGCATCGTTTTGCTGCAAGACAATGCCCGTCCGCATGTGGCGAATCAGACCAAAGATCTCATCACATCTTTTCGATGGGAAACTCTAGATCATCCTCCGTACAGCCCCGATCTTGCGCCCAGTGACTACCATCTGTTCCTGCACTTGAAGAAACACCTGGGCGGTCAGTGTCTTCAAGACGATGACGAGGTCGAAACAGTAGTGATGCAGAGGTTAACAAGTCAGGCGGCAGACTTCTATGAGGAGCGTATTCAAATACTGGTACAAAGTTATGACAAGTGCCTCGATATTGACGGAAATTATGTAGAAAAGTTGATTAAGGTACGGGCTTTCATGTAAAAATAAAATTATTGAGATATCTTAGCACGATTTTTTAAATTTCAAAACGGTACTTAAAAAACATTCCTCGTATAACAACGTAAGTCAAATCCCAATTTAATAGGAAAAATAGCTTCAAGTGTATGGGGTTTAAGGTATTTACGAGTAAGTTGTGTTTTGTTCAAAAAGATTAAGTCTAACACCGAGCTGTCATAAAATTGATTGTTTTGGATGATTTACCACCGGTTCATCTAATGTTCGCGAATGGAAATGTAACGAGCGCATGGCATCGTTGGGCGGGAGGCCCCAACTGGGGAAGTTCAGCCGCCAAGTGCGAGTCTTATTTCAGTCAACGCCACACAGGGCGACTTGCGCGCCAGTGATGAGGACAACACAACACCCAGGCCACGGGCGGAGAAAATCTCCAATCCGGCCGGGATTCGAACTCGGGTCCGCTTCACAAGAGGCAAGCACGTTACTACCCAGCTAAGCAGGCGGACGTGCTAGCGAATATTTTTTAAGCCTCTACTCCTTCATTTGCAATTCAATTAATTCCTCAATATTTAGCACATTATTCTCACCTGAACCATTTCGAATTTCTGAGGCAAGGAGAAGACATGTACGCCATTTTCAGATAGCTTTAGATTGTCGGCTAATTTTTTATCCTACAGCAAAAGTTCTATACCTGTTGTGCGTTACTACCTGACTGTAGGTTTCTGTTTTCTTCTCATAAGAATTAATACAATGTCAGATCATCTGCTAACCAAAAAGGGCTTCTCTTTACCCCTATTTCCCATAGTCAATCTAAGAAATTCAATATAATACGAGGGTCGTCCACAAAGTAAGTTCCGTTTCTATTTCTATCCGTGGCAGAGCTACGATCGCAGCTCCGAGCATGCGCGGCAGTTACTCTGACTCAAGGAGAAGACATGTACGCCATTTTCAGATCTCTGCTGCCGACGTGTGCTTTGTAGTGCTTCTTTATTATGTCAGCCGTAACCGAAAGTGCCGCCGCGTGTGAAATCAGTTCTGTGGTTCGTTTTCTAAATGCAAAGAAAATTAAACCAAAGGAAATTCATCGTCAGATCTTCTAGGTTTACAGGCAAAATGCTATGAGTGATTCAATAGTTAGAAGATGGGTCAGACTGTTCAATAAAGGACGTGATCAAGTGCACGATGAAGAACAAAGTGGACGCCCGTCTGTGGTTACTGATGAACTGATTCATACAATTCAAAAATGGTTCAAATGGCTCTGAGCACTATGGGACTTAATATCTGAGGTCATCAGTCCCCTCGAACTTAGAACTACTGGAACCTAACTAACCGAAGGACATCACACACATTCGTGCCCGAGGCAGGATTCGAACCTGCGACCGTAGCTGTCGCGCGGTTCCATACTGTAACGCCTAGAACCGCTCAGCCACTCCGGCCGGCATTCATACAATTGAAGAGAAGATTAAGCACAACCGTAAGTTTACACTTAGTGCCCCTGCTATGGAAGTTCCACAAATCTCACGATCACTAATTCATGAAATAGTTACTGAAAAACTGAAATTTGAAAAACTTTTTCACATTGGGTACCCAAATTTCTTACTGAACAACACAAAAAATAACGGTTGGGCAGTGCAGTTCGGTTTTTGACGCGCTGCAATGAAGAAGGCGATGGTTTTCTTTCCCGGATAGTCATAGGGGATGAAACTTGGGTATCGTACGACACCTCTGAAACAAAACGGCAACAATGGAATGGAGGCACACTTCATCCCCAACGAATGTTAAGCCTAAGTAAATCTTGACACCTCGAAAAGTCATGTGCATCGTTTTTTGGGACAGAAAAGGCTTTTTACTGATTAATTTCTTACCACGAGGCCAAACAATCAATGCACATCGTTACTGGGAGACCATCAATAAATTGCACCGCACAATACAGAACAAGCGCCGAAGATTACTGTCAAAAGGTGTTTTTTTCCACGATAATGCCCGTCATCACATGGCGAATGAGACCAAACAACTCTTACGGGAATTTCACTGGGACGCGTTTGATCGTCCTCCGTACAGCCCGGACCTCGCTCCTAGCGACTTTCATATCTTCTTACACCTAAAATCTGTCCTTGGTGGTCAACACTTCAACGATGATGACGAGCTGAAAGAACATGTTACCACATTGTTGAATACACAGGCGGCAACATTCTATGAAGAATGCATACAAAAACTTGTGCCACGCTATGACAAGTACCTACAAAATTAGGAAGCTATGTAGAAAACTAGTTTAACAGTTGTAGATTTTTGTACAATAAATATTTTTTTCTGTATCTGTGCACGTTTATTTTATATAACCAAACGGAACTTACTTTGTGGACATACCTCGTATATTTTCTTTAAGTGCAGGGCGTTCCACATTTTTTTTTTTTTACGATTTCAAGTCTGAATGACACACAAACTAATCGCGAAACAAATTTGAACATTTTACACAAGGTACAACATTTACTTTATGAAATGCTACATTGGTCAAATGGTGGCCAATCGCAGCTACACAATAGTCAAGGCGTTTCACCCACTTTTTGAACTCACCTTTCGTAGTTGCCGGAAGATTTCTGGATATTTCATCGTGAATTCTATGTTTTGACTGTTGTAAATTTCTCGCCCGTACACTCAAGCCATCAAATAATCCCATAGGTAAAACTCTGGCACGGTTGAGTCAGGCGAGCGAGGCGGTCACTCGACACAAGAGCGTTTGGAAATTTTGCGGTTACCAAACGCTACATGGAGAACTTACAAGGTCTTGTTGGATATGTAGCATGTCACGCCTTCTTGTAAGAATCAAGTTTTCGCAACGAACGACCAGGGCTTCCCTGTAAACTGCTACGCACATGGCCGATGTTCTCGGCAGTTCGCACGGTTTTCCGAGGACCAGCAGATTTCCGATTCGATACACTCGCATCTGCACTGAAGTTTCTTACCCAGCTCAGTATTGTTTCACGAACAGGAATTGGATAACGTGGATGAATCTTGAGATCCGTAAGAAAGGCACGTTGCACAAGCACGGCAGATTCGCCGTAGCAAAAATAGCATTCCATTGCGAACGCACGACTTTACTTCGACCAGTGCGATGTGATTACTTGCCTGTATATGGAATAAAACTTAACATCCGCACTACTAACAGATGGTGCCAGCATCGCTATATCTTGTTTTCAGGGCGCGTTATTTACATTTGGAATGTTCAGAACATTCATTCGTTCGAATCAGATCGCTGTGGCCCACTTTCACTGGTGATGTGAGATATGTGTGTGCAGAAGTGAAGTTATTTGCTCTCCTCACTGTAGCACTTAAGGGTACACTGATCAGCCAGAACATCATGACCACCGACCTGCCGTCGATATAAACCCCTTCAGGAGACAGCAGCTTCACCTCGCGAGGCATGTTCGCTAGTCAGGCACACACACGGTATGTGTAGTACCAGTGAGAGTGCTGTCCCTGCGTAGAATGGGGAAGGCGCGCGATCTATCTGAGTTTGACCGAGGGCAGATTGTGATGGCCCGGAGGATCGGCATAACCATTTCAGAAACTACACGACCTGTCGGGTTTCGAGGAGTGCTGTGGTGAGTGTCTTCAACACGTGGCGAAACCAAGGTGAAACCACGTCCAGACGTCGTGGGGTTAGTTGGACAACCCTCATGACAGATGTCGGTCGTCGTAGGCTGGGCAGACTGGTAAAAAAGGACAGGCGCCGAAGTGTGGCGGAATTAACATCATTCTTCAATGCTGGGCAAAGTACAAGTGCGTCTGAACACACAGTGCGCCGTACACTCCTAACGATGGCTTTCGCAGCCGATGACCTTTGCATGTGCGAATGTTGACACCGCTACATCGGCAACCACGACTGAAATGGGCACGTGACCATCGGCACCGGACGTTGGCGTAGTGGCAGTGCGTCGCATGGTTTGATGAAGCGTGATGCCTTCTTCATCATACCGATGGGTGGGTGCGAATCCGTCATCTTCCAGGGGAACAGCTCCATGACACCTGTACTGCAGAACGGAGACAAGCTGGCGGCGGCTCCATTATGCTCTGGGGAACATGCACCCGGGCACCCATGGGTCCAGTAGAGCTCGTGCAAGACGCCATAACGGTCAAGGAGTAACGTACACTAGTTGCAGACCACGCACACCCTTTCATGACGATCATGATTCCCAACGGCAGTGATATTTTTCAACAAGGTAGTGCGCCATGTCGCAACGCCAGGAGTGTGATGAAGTGGTTCGAGGAACACAGTGGCGAGTTCCAATTGACGTGCAGGTCCTCCAACTCGCCAGATCTGGACCCAATCGACCACATCTTGGTTGTGATTGAACATGGCGTCAGAGCTCATCGCCCCCCTGCCCGAAATTTATGGGAATTAGGTGACTTGTGTGTGCAGGTGTGGTGCCAACTCCCTTTACTGACCTATCAAGGCGTCATGGCTTCCATATCACGGCGCGTCAACGCTGTTATCAATGCCAAAGGTGGATGTACTGGCTATTAGATAGGTGATCATAATGCTATGACTGACCAGTGTACATCTGTGGGATGTAGACGACGGTGATGTGTGTTTTTGCAGTTTTACGTTGTTTTTGCGCCGTTACAGGTGCTAATCAGTGTGTGGAACCGGATCAAACCTTGGTGTCGGCATTAAATTTACTCCTCACAAATAGCACCAAGGGGTTTCTTAATGTCCCCAGATGGTGGACGTATATTTGTCAGTACTAGCACATGCCCCATGCCACCAGGTGTTTCGAAGAGGTTGGACTTTAGCTCCTAATTGTCAGTATCATCTCTTCTTCCCTTGCCAGCCAAACAGTTATCCTGAGCTTTTCTTCGAAACACAGGTTAAAAAAAAAGACGATAGCGCCCTTGACTAATGGCTGGATACCCTTGCAAAGTGCATAGGAAAAACGCTGATAATGTTTAATATGTTAGCTAGAATGGCAAACTGGTCATTTTTCAATGGTGAATTTTAGTCTTGAAATACATAGTTTGGGCCCCAAATTTGATAACGTTGCGTGGAAGCTTCTTTGGACTATGTTTAACCTAATTAGTAATGCAACCATTAGGCGTGAGTGTAAGGCGATTGCAAGAGCTGCGACTAATAGCTCTCCTGTGCTTGCATTTAATCCGTCGATAGTCGTGTGTTCTCGTCATGATTGGGTGGTTCTGTTGTGCACTGAAGTAGTGACATTGTTGAGAGCGTGACGATGTGTACTAACACACATGTATCGAATGATCGATATGATCCTTGTATGTGGTAACACTGAGATCAACTAGATACCATATTTCGCTTTGAGTGTTTCTAAAATTGAGGCATGTGTATTCTGAAAAGTGTGCTTTCTTTGTGAAAACGAGAGATTTGCTTTACGTACAGTAGGTCATTCACGTACTGTATCAATTATTTTGCATTTCTTTCCAATATTAGGGGTCAAAAATATATGCCGGCCATCAACGCATTTATCGAACGGATGCGTTTGAAGCGGACATTTTGGAACACTTTGCATGGGGGCTTAATTATATAGAATGCAAATATTTTTAATTTTAGTAGCTGTCTGTCCGGCTACGCAGTCTCGTAACCGGTAGGCCCTGACTAGTATTAGTACGCAATCTGACTGCATAGAATAACAACAAAGAATGAAAGGAAATTTCCGTTAAAACAATTAATTAATTAAGTCCCCAGCAACTATGAAAGCTACGAAACAACAAGGCACAAGTGTAACTGTTCTGTGTGTGGAAGTGTGATTCAACGTACACATCTGGCACGGTTCTTCCTCAATAAGACAAGATTTTTTAAATTCTATTTACAGTGAATTAATTAAATAAAACTGAAATACTATAATTGCACATAAAAACCAGAATTACACTCTAATACATGAACACAAGCCAGATGCTTTGTTGACTGAACCTGTGACCAAGAGACATTGTTAGTTAGGAAATTTAAAAAAAATAAAAAAATGTTTTTTACCTTCATATATATTGACTAAAAATACACTCTGATCATTACAACATCTCCATTCGAACAACATCTGCTGTCTAGCCAATCAAAACAACTGCACACGACATGGCCTCAAATAATACAGCTATCAACATCCTCTCAGCAAAGCACTAACCACCACAACTTCTGAACAAGCACTGCCAGTGGAGGCGGCGGAATAAAACTCTTTGGCGCAATCTCTGGCGCTGTGACTCAGTGTAGCCACCTTTCAACTTCAAGAGGAACTGTCCACCAACACTGAATAAATGGCTCATGCCTTGACACGTTCACACTACTGCGTGAAGAGATGTAAGCATATAAGAGCTGGAGCCATACCATCTGCATACAGAACTAGTGGAGGACTGTTATCCATGGCAGGTACAATCTGCACATTATTATTTACAGTGCTGTATACTGCAGCCACATTACCGACTTTGGTGCTACTTACCGACGTATGGACGTTCACTCAAGATGATATTCTGAAATCTTACAACACTGATATGTACGAAGAAGAAAACCCGTGCGTAAATCACTAGATGCAACCATTAAAGGTCAACTGTTCGTGTAAGTTCTCACTCACTATGTGGTTATATCACTGAGGTGCATCTAACGCAAACCAGAATAGCAGGAACATCCAACACACTTCAATCGGAGATGTACTTCCTACCATGTTAGATAAGGCGCCGTTACAGGTTCATCAGATAATATGTGGCTGTAAAACAATGGAGCTTCAAGTCATTGTACTACCTGGATATCACATATCCAAAACACTTGTAGCACGTGTGAGTCTGGCTCTGATCTATCTTTCTACCACAGTTGCACAAGGACGCTCTGTGAGTTTTTTAGGAATTTGGTGTTGAACCTGTGGCCTGCAAGGTAAGAAGATACCATTTCACGCGTGCAGAGCTCCGAAGAGTGCAACAGTATGGACAGTGATGTAATCAGACAATGACCTCAATGTCAGTTCCACTACACTCCCTGTAAACGAAACGTTATCGCTAACGGAAACTAGTGAATGGATTCAGGCGTACATATATGTTAGAAAAAAAAAATCTTAGATTTTCGTTATTAAGGTTTATCTTCACTCTTATGTTTGACTTCATGACATAGCAATGTTGGCAAAATTACGTACAGGATGGTAAAATATTGATACTGGCTGTTCACAACTGTGAAGAGAAATTCCCAGCTATTATAAGGCTCTTTAATGGTAAGATGGTTGATGACCATATCTGGGGGTCGATAAAGATACAAACAAATTAAATACAGTTGGGGCCAGAGATATCAGTTATGCAAAAATGCACAATGAAAATACCCAAAATTGAATGGGGAACGGCAAAAAGCAATCAAAAGTAAGTACACAATTAAAACAGTTCATAACTCTACAGTATCTGATCAGTCCCTCTCGTTAGATCAGGCATCTCACGTTTCTGCTTCAATTAAGCCCGACAATCTTGAATATGTTTAACTACAGGTCATGGCTGAATGTACGAAAATTATGAGAGACGGAGACGACCGTAGTTCTGAGTGTCAATTGAATATCACTTGCTGGTGTGTCGCGAGCACGCATGTGTTTGTCTTGCGTCGGCGCGAGCTGTGAACCTGAGAATTTATTCTAAATCTCTCTCAACTGTTAAACATCAGTCAGATACATTTCCTACATCTTCGGTGAAGCCACGACTCCTATTTATTCCCTAGATAAGTTAATCAGTATGGTACACCACGCTATTTGGCTGGAATAGCAAGTACATTGTTTCCCTCAAATCACTCACAAGCTTTAAATGTCAGTGTTCAGTGCGATTCTCCATACTTGGAAACTTTGCAGTTTAACTCCTTACTAGTTAAGACAAGCCTGTGAACAAGTGTTTATATAACGATTCTCGCAGTCGTCTCAGCACAGTGCAAGTCGCCTTGCTCAAACACTCGACGATTTTCTACAAGAGAAGAGCGAATTACTCTGTCTGCAATTTGCCTATATCAAAGCTGGTGGCCACGTGTTTTCTTCCTGGCCAATCAGAGCGTTCGTACTTGTTATAACTCCACCAACTAGAGTTATTGTAGCCTATCACAGGCGTCGTTTCTTTCGTAAGGCAGTGTTTAACTTCTGCTACATAATACTGAAATAAATAGCTTTTTCTTTCATGTGAGTTTTTAACACAGGTGGCTACAGTGAGTCACCAATGTTTTCAGTTGGGTTTCTCCGGATGTTTTATCTGGCGTCTCCCTCCGTGTTACTGTAGAAAGGCTTTCCGAAGGGCCGTCATTAAAAGGAGGGACAAGGGGCGTCTTTTCCCGACGGCCTACGCAGTGGCTGTGAGGTCTCATTGTGTCCGCTAGGTATTCCGCGAGCGATGGTTTGGCCTACATGGGACGGGCATTGCCGTCATAAAATTCTCTTTCCCTCAGAACTGCATCTTGTAGCTCGGGCCAGGGAAATTACTTGCATGCAGTTACTAGTGTGGGAATTAGTGGTTTATATTCATGAAATGCTGGCTTATTTATGAGACCTACCTATTAATAAGAATCGTACAGTTTCACGTAACTGTCATGTGACTATCCAGTTAACCGGAATTATTTCAGGAATTCAATGTAAGGTGTGTTATTTGACATCTTAGATACTCATCCGATCTTACACCTCCTGACTATTTTCTGTTGCGTTCTACTGTTTATGCTACTCCCATAGCAACAGAAGACATCAGTCAAGTCCAAAGTGTGCCTGAAGTACCGAGCGCATAGCCGTCCTTACGTCGCCATCTCTGTCAATCTCTACACCGTCGATGAACACACCGCAATGAAGTTCACGGTCAAATGATAATATTTAATGAAATATGGCATGGACACTCATCCAAACACCTGAAACTGTGATGCACCATGGGTCCCAAGAAAGGAAATTTCGGGCATTTTTTCCATCTTAAAAAACGATTTACCATCGTGCTCACCATGTGAATCATGCCACAGGTGCAGTCCATGCAACCACCTTACACTGGTGGCTACTGGTTGTAGAACCATTAGATTGGTGCACAAGTTGATAGCGTTTTTGTTTTGCATTTTGGTATTCCAGCTGATATGGGTTTATTTATCGATTGTCCTTTTTTTATTTGTTGTTCGCTGTTGCTATTTGAGTTTAAATATCATTTTGTCATTTGGAGATGTCGCTGGAAAATAGAGTGCCAAGTAGAGAAATTGGAACATTTCTGACATATTCTTTTGTTTGAATTCAGTAGAGGGGAGACAGCAAAGAAGCGAGCTAGAAACATTTGCGCTGTGTATTGTGGATAATGCTACTGGACAGAGTACAACAAAAAGAAAAAGAAAACCCCTTTCTCGTCTTAAGGAGGATCGTTTTGACATTAGTGACTGTGGTGTGCGTACTGTAAGACCTTCGGTACACACACCATCAGATTATTTGACTTGTCGCTCTAACGAAGTAGGCGAGTGTCAGCAATATGTCTCGTGGTCTTATCGTGGCGTGTTTATCTTCTGCCGTTAGGTCAGACGATAGAAATGCCACTTGCACGCTCAGAGTAGCAGATTGACGGTGGCCAACTTTAAACAGAACTTGATTAATTTTCACACACATTTATTAAAATAATAAAAAATATAGACATTACGTAACTTGATTCTGGATGCTGCTTACAATTGACAGTCTGAAGTTCCTTTGGTCTTGGTACGTTAATCTTATTCTCACATATCTTTGATACTTGACAAAGTGTCTATTCATTTATCTTCATGGCTATGTACAGGAATATGGTAATCTTATTAGGCGCAGACTGAAACTTGACTAAAGACTAATGCAGACTATTGCAGACTGACTAATCGGAGGTCTGTACACTCGTTATAATACCTCGAGCGTTCAGGTATCACTGTGCGAGTGTGATCCGCGAGGAGAAAAGGTTCTAAGTTAGCAGCAATCTCATTGGTTGCATTACATATTAATACGCGGATCGGCGGAAGCAGAATTTGGTCCATCTCTAAGACAGCGCCATCTCGTAGTGCGGAGACGGACGAGCGCTGCTGCGCCTTCACTGTTGTGCTTAGCGGGGCACGCTCTAGTGGGAAAGTTGTGTACGCACCGACTACGCGGAACTATGTACACAACAGTGACTCTCCACATTCAGGATGATCTTCGGGGTTTAAACGCATTAATCCACAATTATCCACATCAGTGTATCCGAGAACTGGCAAATGTGATGAACTGTGATCATTACACCATCGTACGACATTTGCATGCAATGGGGAACGTTAAAAAATCGAGTGTAGGGTTACTGCATTCTCTAAGCCAAAATCAGCGAACAAATGACCATACGTGCATCCCTGCCTGCTTGTCATCAATTAGCTTGTGGACAACACCCATCATTTCTATTCTGTATCGTTACTGCTGGCGAGAAATGGTGTCTTTATGCAAATGTAAGGAAATGAAAGGTTGAGCAAAAACAAAGCAGCAACTCCCTGGACAAATCCCTGTGCGCATCCACTAAAGATAATGTTACCCATTTGGTGGAACAGTGATGGTGTGGTGTACTACGAATTGATTCCCCAAGATGTAACCATCACTGCTGACAGTCATTGCCAATTACTGAGACGTCTTGCAGGTGCACTCCAAGAACAACGAAGATTATGTGAAGTGATGCTACTCCGCGATAACTCCCGCCCTCATTCTGTTAGACGATAAGAACTCTATAGAAGAATTGGGTTGGGAAGTCATTCCACACCCGCCTTCTTGATCCGATCTTCTGTTCTCAGATTTTCACCTTTTCCGCTCTCTATCGAACAATCTTCAAGGAACTTCCTTTGCGGATGAAAATGCGCTCCGAACACGGCGCGACGAGTTCTTCGCCTCAAAACAAGGTGATTTCTACAGTCGCGGAATCGAAATGTTACCTCTGCGTTGGCAGATTGTTGTAAATAGTGAAGGAGAATGTATTATTGATGAGTAATGTTCGTTTTTACAATTAATAATAGCCCACCATGGTTGTCACGATAATAAAAAAATAAATAAATAATTAAGTCAGGAAACGCCTGAAATGTGAAGTGAAGATCCCGTTTCACTGCAGAGAGTGAGAGCCATCACTTCTAGAATCTATAAATCGAGTTTCTTCTAGCACATATATACGAAAAAGCATGTACTTACCAAAATCATTCCTCTCCCTTTCGTCCAACACATCAAAGTCGCTACGAATTCCCTTGCAAACTTCATGCCAACGTTTCTAGCAGCATCTCGGTCTTTGTATATGTCGAAGGTTTTGTCCCACAGAACAGGTCTTTCCTGAATTAATGAAATTAAAATTTCATTATCTATGTCTAGATTATTCATGTCTGAAAGAAGAAACCTGTTAACAACTGTGAACACCACGACTCGACTCTATTCACGCTGAACAAAACAGCTGTCGACGGTAGAAAAACCGCTACGTGTGTAAGCGTGCATTTGGTCTAGTGCGCAACTGCTTTGGCCGTGGCGGTAGAATTGCCGTCGGCGCTAGAGGCAGCTGGCGGTCACACAGCTACCACCGACGGCAGATTTACCGCTCGTTTTTTCTTCCGCTTAATGTGCAAGCTCTGACTTACTCCTGTGCACCACTGCGGGAACGGCGGCGACGGTCAATTGACCGCTGCGGAAAAATCCGCCGTGTGTGCAACCGGCCTGAGTGGGCGGTGTGGCTGCTGCCGGCCGTCTTACGTCGCGGCGACAGAAGGCGCTCGTGGTAGGGAGACTCTGGAGGCGTGGCTCAGCTGGCGTGCTCCACTGAGTCCGCCACTCCCCGCACCATCATTACCGGCATCTGACGGAATCTTGAAATTCTGTTGCCAACTTTGCATCCATGGGGTGGTATTGATGCTTGATACCAAAAGTGTAGAGGAAGCTGAGACGAACAGTTTGATACAGGACACCTGCGGTCTATCAAGTCGGGAAACTACCTCAGATTGGCCTATAAAATCTACCGAAGCTACAACGAGAGGTTTTCAATATTTTCGCGCTCTCTAAGTGCAAACTATTAGTCATAGAGGAAAAAAATAAGTAGGACATTTTTTAGAATATTTAATGTAGTTTATTTTTTACTCCGACATATTTCCGCTGGAGGGCGCGGCTTTGAAGTTATTCAAGAAAAACGTAAAAATGTGACATTAACTGTGTTCGTTCTCGGAAATATTTCGCAATAAAGCACAGGTCCATCGGAAGTTTTTTGTTCAGGATTACTTATACTATCACCCCGAAAATTACGTATTTTTGCTCCTGACTAACACTTTATGCACAAAGTTTGACAGAAAAAAATTTGCAACGCGAAGGAGGAGCTATGCAACATAAACGAAAGTCGGTAGTCGTGTTTCCACATCTGAAAGACGATGCAAATTTCGCGCCAGTCGCGTAGGAGTGACGCTAGCAGCGCCACCTTGAGGCCGCAAATCAGGTTTGCTTTAAATTCACGCTCTAACGGTCGTCAGCGTTAGTTATCTTTGAGATTGGGCGTCCTTAGTTGATGTTAGTCAAGAATACCTTTAACCTGTGTACATTTTTAAGTAGGCTGTTTAGGTTTTTATGTTGGTGACGCGACGTAGCGCTCTGTATGAAAATCGCTGACTGCGCTGTGTGCAGTCTGTGGCTGGTTGGACTCATTGTTGGAATATTCATTTGTGTTGTGGTGGGCAGTTGGATGTGAACAGCGCGTAGCGTTGGGCAGTTGGAGGTGAGCCGCCAGCAGTGGTGGATATGGAGAGAGAGATGCCAGAGTTCTGAGATGTTAATATGAGCGGACGATCTGGACGTGTGTCCGTCAGGAAAAGGAAATTCGTCAACTTGGATGTCACGAATTTATATACATTGTTTGTTCTCTGTCAAAATCTTTCATTTGCTAACTATATGCCTATCAGTAGTTAGTGCCTTCAGTAGTTAGAATCTTTTATTTAGCTGGCAGTATTGGCGCTCGCTGTATTTCAGTAGTTCGAGTAACGAAGATTTTTGTGAGGTAAGTGATTCATGAAGGGTATAGGTTATTGTTAGTCAGGGCTATTCTTTTGGAGGGATTACTGAAAGTCAAATTGCGTTGCGTTAAAAATATTGTGAGTCAGTTTAGTGATGATCGGAATAAGTAAAGAGAAAACTGAGTACGTTCAGTTTTACTCAGCTGTTTCAGTATCAAATAACGTAGAAGTTTACCAGCACATTCATTCTTAATTTTCGAAGGGGAAGTTTCACATTAACTTCTACTGTCTCTTACCTGCAACAGTAGTATTTTTTCCCAACGGAAACCTGAGGTTCGCATTTGCGATTGTTCAACTTCTTGAACATGCGCAAGTGCTGCCAACTGATGCGCATCACAGTGAAAATATCAGCCAGTCAATGTCTCGGTGCACAGCAGCTCGTGACCACCAGAATACACAAAGGTGGTAAGTACGCTATATTTCATTGTATAATTCACATCGTAAGTTATTTTTCATGGTAATTCTTGAATGATCATTTTACTATTTATTACAATAGAGAATATTTCGTAATTTATTATTTCAGTCCACAAAATGAAGCCAAGTGTACAAAGTATGTTTTGAAAACAGGTACATATTTATGTATAAATCTTGCATAAAAAATCATTCAAAAAATCGTCTGAGCATTACAGCATAAAGAGCAATTTTCCTTCCTCCAAAAAAAAAATCCCCGTCTGACAGGATTAAGTCGACAATAATCAACCTCACGCAGTTTGAACGAGGTTGTTTAATAGCGCTAAGAGTGATGGATGTTCCTTCTGCGATATTGCGGAAGGACTTGGCACGAATTTATTCACTGTGCAAGATTGCTGGCAGCGGTGCTCACGAAAATATACGGTCGCAAGATGAGTGGACTTCGCACGAGCAGTTGGCACTGCCGAGCATGAAAACCAGTGTGTTCGGCATGTAGCTTTGGGGCATCGTACAGCACCTGCAGCACCAATTTCAACAGCAGCTGGCACCACAGTGACACAACCAACTGTTCGATTACTTCAAGGACAGCTCCGAGCCAGAAGCCCTGTAGCGTGCATTCCAGTGACCCCAACCCATCGCCGTTTCTGACATCAGTGTGTCAATCGAGAGCTCACTGAAGGACACGGTGGAGGTTTGTTACGTTTCCTGATGAAAGCTGGTTCTGCCACAGTGACAGTGTTGGCTGTGTGTTGCTTAAAAGGATGCTAGTTTAACGACTGGAACCAACCTGTCTGCGTGCTAGACACACTGCACGTGCACCTGCAGTTTCCGTCTGAGACCTAGTAGATAGTGTCGGAAGTTCCATGCGGCTTTTCGCGGATGATGCTGTAGTATACAGAGAAGTTACAGCATTAGAAACTTGTAGCGAAATGCAGGAAGATCTGCAGCGGATAGGCACTTGGTGCAGGGAGTGGCAACTGACCCTTAACATAGACAAATGTAATGTATTGCGAATACATAGAAAGAAGGATCCTTTATTGTACGATTATATGATAGCGGAACAAACACTGGTAGCAGTTACTTCTGTAAAATATCTGAGAGTATGCGTGCGGAACGATTTGAAGTGGAATGATCATATAAAATTAATTGTTGGTAAGGCGGGTACCAGGTTGAGATTCATTGGGAGAGTGCTTAGAAAATGTAGTCCATCAACAAAGGAGGTGGCTTACAAAACACTCGTTCGACCTATACTTGAATATTGCTCATCAGTGTGGGATCCGTACCAGGTCGGTCTGACGGAGGAGATAGAGAAGATCCAAAGAAGAGCGGCGCGTTTCGTCACAGGGTTATTTGGTAACCGTGATAGCGTTACGGAGATGTTTAATAAACTCAAGTGGCAGATTCTGCAAGAGAGGCGCTCTGCATCGCGGTGTAGCTTGCTCGCCAGGTTTCGAGAGGGTGCGTTTCTGGATGAGGTATCGAATATATTGCTTCCCCTACTTATACCTCCCGAGGAGATCACGAATGTAAAATTAGAGAGATCAGAGCGCGCACGGAGGCTTTCAGACAGTCGTTCTTCCCGCGAACCATACGCGACTGGAACAGGAAAGGGAGGTAATGACAGTGGCACGTAAAGTGCCCTCCGCCACACACCGTTGGGTGGCTTGCGGAGTATCGATGTAGATGTAGATGTAGATGTAGATGCAATTTCGTAAAATAGCAGCAATACTCTCGTTGTTATTCCACGCACCCCGACTGCAAATTTGTACGCCAATCTGGTGAGTCGACTTGTGATACCATATATGAACAGCATTCTAGGGGGTGTTTTCCAGCAGGATAACGCTCTCTCACATACCGCTGTTGTAACCCAACATGCTCTAGAGAGTGTCGACATGTTGCCTTGGTCTGCTCGATCGCCAGATCTGCCTCCAATCGAGCACATATGGGACATCATCGGACAACTCCTTCGTCATCCACAACCAGTATTAAACGCCCAGGTATTGACGGACCAACTGCAACAGGCATGGAACTCCACCCCACAAATTAGCATCCGGCATCTATACAGCACAGTGCATGCACATTTTCATGCCTCATTCCACATTCTGGTGGTTACACCTGTTATTAATGTACCAGAAATTCACATTTTCAACGGCTTATCTCGCGCTTATACACTACTGGCCATTGAAATTGCTACACCACGAATATGACGTGCTACAGACGCGAAATTTTACCGACAGGAAGAAGATGCTGTGATATGCAAATGATTAGCTTTTCAAAGCATTCATACAAGGTTGGCGCCGGTGGCGACACCTACAACCTGATGACATCAGGAAAGTATCCAGCTGATTTCTCATACACAAACAGCAGTTGACCGGCGTTGCCTGGTGAAACGTTGTTATGATGCCTCGTGTAAGGAGGAGAAATGCGTACCATCACGTTTCCGACTTTGATAAAGGTCGGATTGTAGCCTATCGCGATTGCGGTTTATCGTATCGCGACATTGCTGCTCGCGTTGGTCGAGATCCAATGACTGTTGGCAGAATATGGAATCGGTGGGTTCAGGAGTGTAATACGGAACGTCGTGCTGGATCCCAACGGCCTCGTATCACTAGCAGTCGAGATGACAGGCATCTTATCCGCATGCCTGTAATAGATCGTGCAGCCACGTCTCGATCCCTGAGTCAACATATGGGGACGTTTCCAAGACAACAACCATCTGGATAAACAGTTCGACGACGTTTGCAGCAGCATGGACTATCAGCTCGGAGACCATGGCTGCGGTTACCCTTGACGCCGCATCACAGGCAGGTCCGCCTGCGATGGTGTACTCAACACAGAAGCTGGGTGCACGAATGGCAAAACGTCATTTTTTCGGATGAATCCAGGTTCTGTTTACAGCATCATGATGCTCGCATCCGTGTTTGGCGACATCGCGGTGGACGCACATTGGAAGCGTGTATTCGTCATTGCCATACTGGCGTATCAGCCGGCGTGCTGGTATGGGGTGCCATTGGTTACGTGTCTCGGTCATCTCTTGTTCGCATTGACGGCACTTTGAACAGTGGACGTTACGTTTCAGATGTGTTACGACCCGTGGCTCTACCCTTCATTCGATCCCTGCGAAACCCTACATTTCAGCAGGATAATGCACGACCGCATTTTGCAGGTCCTGTACGGGCCTTTCTGGATACAGAAAATGTTCGGCTGCTGCCCTGGCCAGCACATTCTCCAGATCTCTCACCAATTGAAAACGTCTGGTCCATGGTGGCCGAGCAACTGGCTCGTCACAATACGCCAGTCACTACTCTCGATGAACTGTGGTATCGTGTTGAAGCTGCATGGGCAACTGTACCTGTACACGCCATCCAAGCTCTGTTTGACTCAATGCCCAGGCGTATCAAGGCCGTTATTACGGCCAGAGGTGGTTGTTCTGGGTACTGATTTCTCAGGATCTATGCAGCCAAATTGCGTGAAAAATAAGTCACATGTCAGTTCTAGTATAATATATTTGTCCAATGAATACCCGTT
Organism: Schistocerca serialis cubense; assembly: GCF_023864345.2. Lineage (NCBI taxonomy): Eukaryota > Metazoa > Arthropoda > Insecta > Orthoptera > Acrididae > Schistocerca > Schistocerca serialis. Next base: position 596,339,859 of record NC_064639.1, read on the forward strand.
TATCATCTGCATTTCTTCTTGGTGTAGCAATTTTAATGGCCAATAGTGTATTAAACTGTGATCTTGCAATGTTAATCACTTAAATATGTTACCTAGACATATGAGTTACCGAAATTTCATTACTCTACATTAGAAATTTTTTGGTGTTGCGATTTTTTTCCGTCAGTGTATCAGGCTTCTGCTTCAGGATCTAACATGTTCCTTTTGCGTGAGTGTACTAGGAGTAGCGAATGTTTACTTATTACAGTTGGCATACAGTAATCCGCAAGATTGTGTAGGATAACGTCAAGAAACGGTGTCAAGTGCGAGGGAAGAGACGGGTATTTGGTGCCGCGCCGGTCACTCTGTGGCATACGAAAGGAGGTACCGTGCCGGGGGAGCGGCCAGATCGGGGGCGAGGCTGGAGGCGGCCGCGGCTGAGTCAGGCCTGGCCTCGCCGCGCCGCGCCGCACCGCGCCTACACTGCAGCTGAGGCGGCGAGCCCCCTGCCGGCCGCCGCCCCGCAGTCTGCTGTGTGGCGCACTCCTCTCACTCACTGAGGGTCCCTGGAGTCTGTTTTGGGGAAGGAGACCAGACGGCGAGGTCATCGGATTAGGGAAGGACGGGGAAGGAAGTCGGCCGTGCCCTTTGAAAGGAACCATCCAGGCATTTGCCTGGAGCGATTTAGGGAAATCACGGAAAACCTAAATCAGGATGGCCGGACGCGGGATTGAACCGTCGTCCTCCCGAATGCGAGTCTAGTGTCTAACCACTGCGCCACCTCGCTCGGTCTGAGGGTCCCTGGCCGGCCGAAGCCTCCTCACACGACCACCGCGTCCACATTTTTAATCCACAAAATTCTGTTGCGTTATGTTTCATAGCTTTGCCTTATCTTGATAATGTAGGAGTGGGCCTAATAATCGGTAAGACAGTAAGAGTGCGGACCAGCTACTATGAACAACATTTGTTGAATATTGGTTAAAAACAGTCTTGGTTGCAATTTTAGTTTTTTTTTATTTTCCAACGACGCGTTTCGCCTTATTTAGGCATCTTCAGGTTATCTTTTCTAGATGGACGCGAGAGGCACCAAGATCTGCATAACGCGTTCCCGTTCACAGAAGCGCTTCTGTGAACGGGAACACGTTATGGTTTGCTGTTATGCCACATATGGACTGGAAGAATTACATTTGTTCAAAATAGTCCCATACTCACAAGGAACCCCTTCAGTGCCAGGCCGACGTTTCCATCTTTAGTAAGGTTCATTTGAAAGTCTTGCTTTAACCATTATAACAGGAAAAATATCAGCTGCTGATGAATCACCACGTGCATCAGGACAGGAGGTCGACAGAAAATAAATTTCCGAGAGGTGCAGAGGACTACCTTCTATAGGATGTATGTAGTCAAGAAATGTTCAAAACAAACCATTAACTCGCACCATGAACACCGAATGAAAAGTGGCGCGCCGCAGTGATCACAAAGGTTCACACCATCAAGATCGAAGGCGATCCCCGTGGGAGTTACAAATCGTGCAAGACGTTCAGCTAGGTAACCACTCTTAGAGAATGCATATAGAATCATATTTGTGTGGCGGGGTGATGAGAACTGATGGAATATGATGGCATGCAACCGAGTGCGAAACAGCCTGTCGTGGAGCTTATTGTGAAATTGGCGATCTTTCAAGGCTTAGCTGCAGATAGTGGATTATTATCAAAAAACTTCCGGGAATTCAGCCAGGTAACACTTTCAGCGACCGCCGATATTTCGGCGGGAGAACACCCCGCCATTTTCAAGGCAAACTGCAACGGACAGGCGGCGTACATGCAAATTTAATACCTCGGTTCTCGGACCCAAGCAGGAAAGATAACACACACACACTGAACACTAGTGCCACCAAAGATGGCCAAAGTCAGAGCTATCGATAGTGAGACTATGAATTCGCAGGTGAGGTAGCATTGAGTCTGTCCCTCTGTTTCTTGACAAGGGAGAGAGCCGGATTCCAAACAGAGTTTAAACAGAAACCTCCATCCCTGTTAACAAGGTTGCTCGCTAATTTAATCTCAACTGCCTCCCGAGTCACACTGTCCCAATAGCTGGACGTGCATGCCAATATCTCGGTGTTATTATATAACATGGAGTGACCAGTATCCAAGCAATGTTCGGCAATAGCAGATCTATTTGGCTGCTGTAATCGTGTGTGCCGTTTATGCTCAGTACATCTGTCCTCCACGGTCCTGATAGTTTGACCAATATATGCCATGCCGCAGCTACAAGGGACACGATATACACCCGCCTTACGCAGTCCAAGATCATCCTTAACGGAACTCAAAAGTGCTCTAATTTTAGATGGAGGTCGGAAAACACATTTCACATCGTATTTCCGTAAAATACGACCGATCTTATTGGACGTGTTTCCTACGTAAGGCAAGAAGGCAGTAGACTTAGGTGTTGACTCAGAATTATCATCAATCACCTGATGTACAGTTGGTCGATAGCGCAACGCACGTTCAATCTGTCTATCACTGTAACCATTTTGACGAAATGTAACTTCAAGATGGGACAGCTCAGCTGGCAAAGTCTCAGCGTCAGAAACGATATGTGCCCTGTGTACCAAGGTCCGAAGCACCCCTTCACGCTGAGCCGAATGGTGACAACTATTAGCTTGTAAGTACAAGTCGGTGTGAGTACGTTTCCTGTAGACTGCATGTTCCAATGATCCATCATCCTTCCTCCTAACCAACACGTCGAGAAAGGGAAGGCAACCATCCTTTTCCACCTCCATCGTAAAACGAATGTTCGGGTGGATCGAGTTCAGATGTTCTAGAAAGACATTCAAATTCTCCCTACCGTGAGGCCAAACAACGAAGGTATCGTCAACGTATCTATAGAAACAGGCGGGTTTTAAAGGCGCCGACTCCAATGCACGTTCCTCGAAGTCTTCCATAAACAAATTTGCGATCACAGGAGACAACGGACTACCCATCGCAACTCCATCTGTCTGCTCGTAATACTGGTCATTAAATAAAAAGTAAGTGGATGTCAACACATGCCTAAAGAGATTAGTTAAATCAGCACCAAACCTGGCTTCAATTAACCGCAACGAATCAGACAGAGGAACACGAGTGAAGAGAGAGACCACATCGAAACTCACTAAAATATCAGAGTCATTCAGCCTCAGTCCCTCCAAACGACGTAAAAAATCAGCTGAGTCCCTGATATGATGTTCACACCGTCCTACTTGTGGACTCAACAGAGAAGCAAGATGCTTGGATACACAATATGTCGGGGCGCCGATGTTACTCACTATAGGACGGAAAGGAACCCCTTCCTTATGAACCTTTGGAAGGCCATATAACCTAGGGGGAGCCGCACTATAGGTGTTAAGCCTCTTGATTGTGTCCTGCGACAAACCACTTTTCTTCAGGAGGCTGTTGGTCTTTCTCTCAACACTTTTCGTGGGGTCAGCATCGATTCTGCGATACGTTGAATCAGATAGTAAACGTTGCATCTTTTGTACATAATCATGTTTATTTAAAACAACGGTGGCATTGCCCTTGTCAGCAGGTAAAATAACAATACTGGGATCAACTTTGAGACGCAACCTTATCCGTGCTAGGGAAAGGATTAAATTTTGCACCCACTCCGAAGAATTTGCCGGTAGTTGATTTTATTAGTTCAATTGAACAGGCAGTTTGCAAACTACCTCCTGACGCTGCAGAGGAAGTTAGGAGGGAGGCATGCCGTGTTTTGACTAGGGCTCGTCCACCCAAGAGTAATGTAACAGCAGCAGAGAGGGCTGCTTTACGCTCTCTCAAAGTTGATCCCAGTATTGTTATTTTACCTGCTGACAAGGGCAATGCCACCGTTGTTTTAAATAAACATGATTATGTACAAAAGATGCAACGTTTACTATCTGATTCAACGTATCGCAGAATCGATGCTGACCCCACGAAAAGTGTTGAGAGAAAGACCAACAGCCTCCTGAAGAAAAGTGGTTTGTCGCAGGACACAATCAAGAGGCTTAACACCTATAGTGCGGCTCCCCCTAGGTTATATGGCCTTCCAAAGGTTCATAAGGAAGGGGTTCCTTTCCGTCCTATAGTGAGTAACATCGGCGCCCCGACATATTGTGTATCCAAGCATCTTGCTTCTCTGTTGAGTCCACAAGTAGGACGGTGTGAACATCATATCAGGGACTCAGCTGATTTTTTACGTCGTTTGGAGGGACTGAGGCTGAATGACTCTGATATTTTAGTGAGTTTCGATGTGGTCTCTCTCTTCACTCGTGTTCCTCTGTCTGATTCGTTGCGGTTAATTGAAGCCAGGTTTGGTGCTGATTTAACTAATCTCTTTAGGCATGTGTTGACATCCACTTACTTTTTATTTAATGACCAGTATTACGAGCAGACAGATGGAGTTGCGATGGGTAGTCCGTTGTCTCCTGTGATCGCAAATTTGTTTATGGAAGACTTCGAGGAACGTGCATTGGAGTCGGCGCCTTTAAAACCCGCCTGTTTCTATAGATACGTTGACGATACCTTCGTTGTTTGGCCTCACGGTAGGGAGAATTTGAATGTCTTTCTAGAACATCTGAACTCGATCCACCCGAACATTCGTTTTACGATGGAGGTGGAAAAGGATGGTTGCCTTCCCTTTCTCGACGTGTTGGTTAGGAGGAAGGATGATGGATCATTGGAACATGCAGTCTACAGGAAACGTACTCACACCGACTTGTACTTACAAGCTAATAGTTGTCACCATTCGGCTCAGCGTGAAGGGGTGCTTCGGACCTTGGTACACAGGGCACATATCGTTTCTGACGCTGAGACTTTGCCAGCTGAGCTGTCCCATCTTGAAGTTACATTTCGTCAAAATGGTTACAGTGATAGACAGATTGAACGTGCGTTGCGCTATCGACCAACTGTACATCAGGTGATTGATGATAATTCTGAGTCAACACCTAAGTCTACTGCCTTCTTGCCTTACGTAGGAAACACGTCCAATAAGATCGGTCGTATTTTACGGAAATACGATGTGAAATGTGTTTTCCGACCTCCATCTAAAATTAGAGCACTTTTGAGTTCCGTTAAGGATGATCTTGGACTGCGTAAGGCGGGTGTATATCGTGTCCCTTGTAGCTGCGGCATGGCATATATTGGTCAAACTATCAGGACCGTGGAGGACAGATGTACTGAGCATAAACGGCACACACGATTACAGCAGCCAAATAGATCTGCTATTGCCGAACATTGCTTGGATACTGGTCACTCCATGTTATATAATAACACCGAGATATTGGCATGCACGTCCAGCTATTGGGACAGTGTGACTCGGGAGGCAGTTGAGATTAAATTAGCGAGCAACCTTGTTAACAGGGATGGAGGTTTCTGTTTAAACTCTGTTTGGAATCCGGCTCTCTCCCTTGTCAAGAAACAGAGGGACAGACTCAATGCTACCTCACCTGCGAATTCATAGTCTCACTATCGATAGCTCTGACTTTGGCCATCTTTGGTGGCACTAGTGTTCAGTGTGTGTGTGTTATCTTTCCTGCTTGGGTCCGAGAACCGAGGTATTAAATTTGCATGTACGCCGCCTGTCCGTTGCAGTTTGCCTTGAAAATGGCGGGGTGTTCTCCCGCCGAAATATCGGCAGTCGCTGAAAGTGTTACCTGGCTGAATTCCCGGAAGTTATTTGAAAGTTGTATACGCCAGGAGAAACTCAGGTCTGGATTATTATGTTTTACAGGCACGGAAAAAACAAACGTCCAGATGCTGAATTTGTCCAGTGGTTCCAGGTCCGATGAATTGCAATGCCACACACTTTTCGGGAGGGATCGTTTGATTTAAAGGGGTATGATTTTTATACAAAGACCAGGAATCAATCAAAAGTGCTCATACCATAGCTGTAGTTCTCTTACACCCATTTTCACACTCTTGCTTGCTGTGACGTAAATATTCCGTACTGTCCTTGGAAGATCACACACATGACAAACAATCGTAGGGGTAGAGCACCTCCAACTTCTCGCAGCACAATAAATAACTTTCCAGCCAACTTGCTCCCCACATTAACAGTCGGGGTAATTGTATACGAAATGTGTTAAGGCACTGATGTCAGTTGATCATCATAGAACTCCCTTGGTGCTGCTAATTTACATATACATTCCCTCTTTAAGTTTTGATTTGTCGTAGTTGAAAACATATTTCATACTGAATGAAGGGGTAAGTTTGTTTATCTCATCTACAAATTTTCGGGCCAATTCCGCATTTTTCTGTGCATCGTCATTTTGGCGGTTTGTTTGAAATTTCGATATCTTACGTCTTCCAATTCTGTAGTACTATTTGAAGTTACGTAACCACCCACCGTTCATTTGATATCACTGTAGTCTATGTCGCGCGCAATTTGATGTGCATAACGTAGTAGGTCACCTTCGTGCACATCCTTTAAGGGGCTCCGGAAAGGCTCAAAATCATGAAAAGTTCAATTTTTACTTTTTTGCGTTTTCTGAATCTGCAGACTATTACCTTTTAATAGATATATAATTTATTCAATTCCGAAGACTACAACTATTTTTAAATTTTTTTTGAAATGTGTTCTACATGGTCGTGACCCACTGTGGCGCTGTTAAACTGCTGTCAAATGGTGTTATTATTAACGTCCGTGTTCATCAGGTACATTTTAGTGATGTGAGATAAAGTATGTGTTGTGGCTAACCTGTGATGGTTCAATATACTGTATATCGCTGGTGTGATTGTCGATTGTTTCATGTTTATTTACTCTGTCGTTATCTCGAAAATATTCGTAATTAATTCTGTTTCTTGAGTCTCTGTTTTGTTGAAGTATAATAATGAGTAAAAGTAAAGTTATTAGAAATCCTCTGAAGGCTTTTAAGAAAAGGAGAAATGTTGGAAAGCCAAAGGCATGTGTTATTACTGTAAACAATAAAGACGATAACCAAGTGAGTGAACCTAACCTCTCAAGTACACCTGCCCATAGCAGTCAAAGTGGGAAAGAAAATACTTCACAGAAGAAGCTTGGTTCAATGAGTGAAAACTATGAATGTTTTATGGGCGAATCGGATGTGAATGAAATATTTGATATGTCGGTTCTCAAAGGAATTTTCTCAAACTGTGTAAGATGTATTCATTGTAGTGAAGTTGGTCTGGAACTCTCCATAATAAAGCACGTAGGACTTGCTAGTGAAATACAACTGAAATGTGATAAGTGTTCATACATGACCACTGAAGAAAATGGTAGCAAAATCTACGAACACAACAACGAGCGATGTTTGCTTTAGACAAGGAACGCCTTCGGGCTGCAGACAGGGCTGTAAAGAGTCTAGAAATACAAGCAAGAGTAAACAGGAGGAGGAACAAGAGGAAGCTGGAGGAGGAGTTTGCAGAGGATGAAGATAATCCATCCTATGGACCTGGAATGCACTAAAAAGTTAATCCAATCTTTGTCGCTCGATTCCCAAAACTTTTATTTTCTCATACTAATTACATGTTTTCTAAGAATCTTCCAAACATATTTGTTTCAAACTTTCAGTAAATGTTACACAGTACCTTCTGCATAATTTAACACAGCCTTTTTCCAAAAAACTGTATATTTTTGAATATATAAATAAAAAATTGCAAAAAACTGTTGTGAATTTTCATTACAATTGAAAAAAAATCATGTTTAATAACTGAACTAAAATTTTGTAAAATTCCTGTGTTAAGTTGTAGCCCATATTCCAATAAATAATCTGTAAAAAGTTCAACTTCCTACCTCAAATACTTTGTGAGGAAAGATGTAATTTATAAGCGTTATTTTAACATTGCAAGTATAGGGCGTTCCGGAGCCCCTTAAAGTGTATCGACCATCTTTGAAACGCGAGAACACCAGTTTTTGTAACAAGTTCGTCTTGTCTTGGACGTCGTTATGTTTAGTACCCGCTCCTTGGACAACGATTGTCCTTTACTACGTTTTAATGGAGACTGTATTTGTGGCTCTCTGTCCGACTACGATGATGAACTAAATGGCTCGGCACCTGTTTCAGTGTCATTTTCACTTATTGAGGATGTAACGTTATCAATGTATTCCTAACGTACATTGTCCCACAGTCGAGTGTAAACAACACCACACATTCCATTGACTCATCTTGCAGAAAAGCCAGTGTTTAATCTGTCACTTCTTTCTCACTCTCCGAAGTTCCTTGGGTTCCTCTCTGCCGAAATGTCAACTTCGGCAACTGTTGTTGTACATATAATGAAATGTTTGCTTCGTTTATCGTTGACATTTCTCTGCTTTATGTCAGCACCACTAGCGCTGTGAGTTACTTTCGACTAAGCAATTCAATTACATTCCATAACTTCACGCTGTGCTCACCACTGGATACCTCCAGTCCCAGTCCCTGTTGCCATTAGCAGCCAATAATGTAGTTGCGTGGTAGACAGTACATGGGACGTCGAATGCCTTAAACACCGTTGGCCCTTCTGCGATCTCGCCCTGAAGGGGTACCTTGCTAGTGACCCGAGCCTAGAGGAACAGATGCAGGAATCCTGCATTGCCACTCTTGACAAACTCCATTGGAGATGGTTTGCCGTTGCCTTCCTCTGACTTGCTATGGAGTTTTAAGTGCGTAACTGTGACGTGTGGATGACTGTGAGTGTGTTTGTATAGTTTAGTGTTGGGTTTTATGTTTTTGCGGATTAAACGAAGGGAGTGGATGAAACCTAGTGCCGGCACATAACCTACTCCTCTCGAGAAATACCAAGGCGACCGCCGAGCTCAACATCAGCATCCGACGGATGAACTTCCATCAACAGCGTACATGCCCTCGCTTCATGAGACACCCCGGAGAGGTCTGGAATTTAATCCAGGATAATGGCGCAAAGGCTGCAGGCAGAAACTTTACGCACTCCACTTGTAGGCCAAGTACTGGTAGAGAAAATTTCATCCACCAGCAGGATTCGAACCGGCTTACCTCAAAGTTGAGCACCAGCGTGCGGTGGCGACCTTAGCTACTGAAGTGGGAAATGTGACCAGTGATATTAACCGTCAAAATTTTGTCGACGACTGACAGGAAAGTCCACGAAGATTTGCTCCTTAGTAACTACGAGCTTTACGTTGATACTGCTTCGTTTGATGGTGATGTGAACGCGAGCGTAATGCTTCTGTGATGGAGACACATCGGCAATCAGTCGAGGGTGCAGTTATTTTTGGCAATACAAATTCTTGTTATGGCTCTGAGCACTATGGGACTCAACTGCTGAGGTCACTAGTCCCCTAGAACTTAGAACTAGTTAAACCTAACTAACCTAAGGACGTCACAAACATCCATGCCCGAGGCAGGATTCGAACCTGCGACCGTAGCGGTCTTGCGGTTCCAGACTGCAGCGCCTTTAACCGCACGGCCACTTCGGCCGGCAAATTCTTGTTATAATGAGAATGATTTTGTGTTCAATGCAGCAACCATCAGAATACAAACCATATTGCATAAAATGTGCCCTTCTGAAGAATAATTTGCGTGTAAAGGTGATGAAAGAGCAACCCAAGAATGGACTTAACGCTATGCATGCTCCATACAAAATTTTAATTTCGTCAGTTTGTGGCACTAAACATGGGGAAAGGAACCAAGAACTACCACATTCAATCCAGGTTCACTAATTCAGAAGAAAAATCTGCGCTGTTGTAAAGATACATCCTGAAAAAAAAAGTAGCTTCCGGATATTAGAAGTAAATAACAGACTGTCCTAATTTTATTTCACAGTTTGAAAGATCGATGTTTCGCATTTTGTTTCTCGTACTTTTGTTCTATCTTTAAAAGATCAGAGTTCATTACTTGCGTCCAATTATGGACGGCTATAGAGAGAGCAAGGATCAATATTTCTGCAGTGGGCTTCCAACGACTTGGGTCAATGCCACGTCGAGCTGGTGTACTACGACAAGCGAACGAAGAGGTCAGACACGATATTAGGAGGTATCCCATGACTTTCGCCGGTGTGTAGATGCAGTGGCTTTGCAATGCTGTCCCAATTATTTCTGGAGGTATTGCGGAGATTTCTTGACGATTACTAGCTTTCAGTCCCTGTCCTCGGCCTATCTCTGTAGGCTAGAACCTTCACATACCTCCAGAGAAAGGAACCGTAGCGTGCGAGATCCAACGCAAGTGTGGTCTTGGAATGCAGCCTCGTTTTGAGACTGAGCGCCTACGGAAACACTTATTATAGGACTTTCATCAATAGTAGTCGTACCGCTGTGTGCTGAGGCGACATCCTTTTGGCGCCACCCGCACGTATGACCACAATCGTTAACTGGAGCCAACAAGTAATCACACGAACACACTACGAAACGTCCGGAAGATAATATAACAGCCTGGCTCTCCCTCTCAAGAGTGAATAACCCCATAACGCCAGAAGCAGCCGTGGCGAAGAAAATAGGAAGACATTGACTTCGGGGAAGGCGTCAGTGTTGTACCTAAGTTGTCACATCCTGGCAGATAAAAGAGAATTTGCCGAAAGAATCTTTTACTCTGCTGCGATGGCTACGAAGTAAACTTTGAAATTGTGTTGTGGCGATCACATATTGCTATAGAAGCTGGCTGTCTATAGACCGGAAGGTGTTGGGATGCTTTAAACTTAGTTAGAACTTCGATGCGAGATGCTTAATAGTTTACACAACGAGTCTATGTCTTGAAATCCGGCAGAAACCCAAAGAGGTTCTGAACGTATGGAAAGTATACCAGCAGCACGATCAGTATCTTAACGGTGAGATAGTAATGGCATTGCTATAGGCGACTGCACTATTAAAAAAGATTTACTAAATATTGTTGTCTGAAATTTTTTCGCCAAAGATGATGCAGCAGATATTCCAGAATTCGAATCAAGAACGGCTGCTAATATCAGTAATTTGGAGGTAGACACTTGAATAACTTATTGAAGGAAAGTCTTTTGGTCTAATGAAACAGCTCCTTTTTCGCTTGCTAGGCGAAACATCCGTACCTAAACACTGGGAAGCTGCACACGTCACATCAGTACACAGGAAAGAAAATAGAAGTAATCCGCTGAATTATAGACCCATATCATTAGAGTCTGTTTTTAGTACCAGTCTTGAAGATATATCTACTATGGATCCAGAAAATATTGTTCTTGTGACAGACTACTGGTTTTTATTCAAAAAAAAAAAAAAAAAAAAAAGGAAAGAAAAAACTGTGGTAAGGTTCTATGGGACCAAACCGCTGAGGTCATCGGTCCCTAGGCTTACACACTACTTAACCTAACTTAAACTCACTTACGCTAAGGACAACACACATACCCATGCCCGAGGGAGGACGCGAGCCTCCGACGGGGGAGCCGCTTCCAAACAAGCCAGAGTGCGTAGTGATTGACGGAAAGTCAACAACTGAAAAGGAAGTTACATTTGGGATTCCCCGTGTAAGTATTATACGTCCTATGTTGTTCCTAATCTACTTAGAAGAAAATCTGAGCAGGCATCTTAGAACATGACAGATCATGCTGTCGTTTACCGCCTAGTGAAGTCATCAGAAAATCAAAGCGATTTCAGAAAGATTTAGCCAAAATATTTGTGTGTTATAAAAAGTGACAGTTGACCATAAGCAATAAAAAGTGCTAGGTTCTCGACATGATTAAAAAACATTTAAGTTTTGGTTGCACAATAAATTACACAAATTTAATGGTTGTCGGTTCAACTAAATATCTAGGGATTAGAATTACAAACAGCTCAACTTGGAACGATCATACTGATAATTCTGTGGGGAAGACGAACCGAAGACTAAGTTTTATTGCCTGAACACTGAAAAAATGCAACAGGTCTACTAAAGAGACTGTCTGTAGTAGTCTCGTCCGTCCTCTTCTGGAGTATTGCTGTGCGGTGTGGGTTCCTTATCAGATAGGATTGACGGAGGACTTCGAAAAGTCCAAAGAAGGGTAGCTCGTTCGTATTACCACGAAATAGGAGAGAGAGTTTGACGGGTATGATACATGACTTGGGAAGGGAATCGTTAAAACAAAGACGTTGTTCGTTGTGACGAAATCTTTTCCCAATATTACGAACACCAACGTTCTTCTCCGAATCCCAAAAGTTTTGTTGTCCCGTATCTACGTAAGGAAAAATGACTATAGTGATAAAAGTAGAGAAATCAGAGCTCGCACGGAAAGATTTAGATGTTTATTCTTCCCGCGTGCTTTTGTAAAGTGGAACGGTAGAGAAATAGTGTGGAAGTGGTTCGATGAACCCTCTGCCATACACTTGAGTGTGAATTACAGGATAATCAGGTAGATGTAGATGAGATCGTAAATACTGTATCACTGCTTCAAAACCCTATAACGTTCTCAGGCTGCCAGGTTATCCAGAAGGTGTAGCTTTCAATGCTAACTCTGATAATTGACACTTCGAATTTTTCGGCCAGTTACCTTCCACAACCAACTGCATTTCTTCTAAACTCACATCCTGTTGAACTGTGATACTAGAACCTCTGATTTTGAAATATACTTCTGTCAATAAATGCTTAATCATTGTTGCTCTTCAGCATGATGCTAACCGAATTAGCAAGACACATGCCACTACAGCACTCTCACATTGGATACTACTCACTTGTCTATAGTAATTTGCGAACACCACGAAAAAATTGGGCGCCATGGCGATACGGTGCGGTGCAAAACGTCATGGGACGAGACCTAGTGTGCTTGCAACTGTTCACGCGTGCAGACATCTGGGACGGAGTGAATGTAGGAAAAGTAATGCCTTCGTATTTTTTATGTGAAAACTCGTGAGGCTTTTTAAATAAAACAGACATTAATGTTCTATATCGTTATTCATCATGTCTATACATTTGTTCCTCAAACATGTTCACCCAGGGGTGACGAACACATTTTTTCCAACGAGTGGCCAGTTAGTTGGTACCGTTACTGTAAATTGTTTGACTTCGTTGACGGAGCCACAACGTCACCTCTGTTTTCAGCGCTTCACGGCTATGCTCTTTAAGTTTCGGAAACAGATGAAAATCGGATGAGGCCAAGTCGACTCTACAGAGAGGCTGATCGACGACGCTTAACGCAGGCCGTTGCAGGCTGCTGCAGGTGTCGCAGCGCTCTTGTGTGGTGTGGCAATGTAACGCTGAGGCAGAGGGCCCTCCATCTGTGGACGAAAGTTTTCTGCGGTTAGAGACTCGATTACAGCACGCTGTTTCTCACGCGATAACGTTCGTTACACACCGCCATGTGCACGTTACAATTCGAAGCCCTCTAGTGCCATAGGCTTGCAAATATGGAGACGTGCAAAACAGAAATGTAGAATTTTGATAGCACTTGTTTTATTTAAAGAACTTTAAGAATTTTCACATAAAAATTTGGAGGTATTACTTCTTAGTACACCCTCGCAATTACGTTTTGTTGGCACCTGGAGTGCAGTAGTCGAGTCGTAGTGAAGCAGAACGGCACCGCGAACACTTTAGAATTGATACGTTTACGTGATACACAGCATCTGGCAGGCGAAAACCATTTTGCACCGTCATGTTTACGTGTTAATATGTGAAGCGGTATTGCTAGACCATTCAAATATAGATGGGCAGTACAGAAGACACAGTACACGCTACGGTCCTCCCCTGTGGTGGCCACACGTGGTCCACCGAAACCTTGACTACGAATATGCCTGCCCTCATGTGCCCTTGCAGTCCAACATCGGATCATTGTCACATCTGAATGCCCCACAAATCTGGATATTTCACCTTCGACCAGTCCGCCTCCGATAGCAGAATGGTCAGAGCAACAGAATGTCAATCCTAAGGGCCGTCGGCACGGTGGCTCAGCGTGTTCGGTCAGAGGGTTAGATACCCTCTGCAACAAAAAAACTGAGTGAATGGATCAACGACCAACCTGAACTGGCGTCGTGGGACGTCCGACCCGATCATATACAATGAACAATATAGAACAAAGTGAGATCAACAACAAAAAGGCCCGGGTTCGATTCCCGGCTGGGTCGGAGATTTTTTCCGCTCAGGGACTGGGTGCTGTGTTGTCCTAATCATCATCCCCATCGACGCGCAAGTCGCCAAAGTGGCGTCAAATCGAAAGACTTGCACCCGGCGAACGGTCTACGGGAGTCCCTAGTCACAAGACATTTACATTTCACCTTCGACTAGCCGATCAAATGGAAACTCACAACGAAGTAGCACTGTCTTACAAATGTATGCAGCGTCTCTGTGTCCTTCAGGGGGTTACTCAACATCTGACGCTGTTCACGCCCTTTCTGTATCCTACCAGGCCTGGTAACAGCACTAAACACCAACAACACCAGTGCACTCTGGCGGCCGTTCTATTTGTCACAGAGTATTGCGATTGCAATTTTACATATGTGCACCAAGTTCCGTTGACATCCAACCATATATTCTGGGTGTTTCACACTTTTGTCAGACACTGTATGATCCACCAAAATTTTAAGCACTTGAAGAAACTAAGATACACGATTATTGACATCATGGGAACCACTCGTCCGATTAAGCAAAACGAATATGTTTTGTTCACTTCAGTAATTAGGGAACGTACTGAAAGGAATAACAAGAAAACAAGATCCCGTCTGCAGATCACGAAACCTCGCAGCTCCACTGAGACAGCCGTTGTGGCCGTGCGGTTCTAGGCGCTCGAGTCCGGAGCCGCGTTGCTGCTACGGTCGCAGGTTCGAATCCTGCCTCGGGCATGGGTGTGTGTGATGTCCTTCGGTTAGTTAGGTTTAAGTAGTTCTAAGTTCTAGGGGACTGATGACCACAGCAGTTGAGTCCCATAGTGCTCAGAGCCATTTTTTCCCACTGAGACATTTGTTATCAAATTCTGCTTTTCACTTTATGGGCACTTGCCTCTGCTGTTTGTGGTTTTATATGCCTCCTCATTACAATACTGCACTTTCCGAACATGTAAGCTATGCATGATCACGGGACCACTACGGACACAACGGTCGTATTTTGTAAGTACGTCGCATGAGCAGAGATGAAGCTGGGCGTCCGGAGACTGTTCGACGTGTTACTTGTGAAACAAGATACTGGATTTATATTTATTTTCTATCCCGAGTGACGAGTGTCAGATAGCATTAAAAGTAGGAAAAATGTCAAGTAAATGCAAATGAGTGGGAAAAACAATCCTTTAATGTTCAAGCACAGTATTGGTGGTGTGTTGCTTTACATAACCACGTCGTTTAAATACCTAGGCGTAACGTTGCAAAGCGACATGAAATAGAACGAGTATGAAATGTCGGCTGTAGGGAAGGCGAATGCTCGACTTCAGTTTATTGGAAGAATTACAGGACAGCGTAGCTCATCTCTAAAGAAGACCGCGTACAGAAAACTTTTGCCACCCATTCTTGAGTACTGATCTAGTGTGAGGGATCCTCACGAAGTCACTTTAAAGAAAGACATCGAAGCACGTCAGACAAGAGCAACTAGATTTGCCACTGGTAGGCTCGATCAATACAGGATTATTACGTAAATGCTCGGCGACCTCAAATGGGAAACCCCGGAGGGTAGAAGACCGTCTTTTCGCGAAACACTGTCTGTAAAATTTGGAGAACCGGCATTTAAGACAGACTTTAGAACGATTCTATTGCCACCAATAAACATCTCACTTAAGACCCGCGAAGGCAAGATAAGAGAAATGAGGGCTCTTACAGAAGCATATACAGTAAGTCATTTCTCTCCCGCTGCACTTACAAACGGAAACAGGATGGGGAACGACAAACAGATACTCTCTAAACCGTTTGGTGCCTTGCTTAGTACGTATGAAAATCTAGATGTATTTTTAATGCAATTCTTGATTTTTATACTTAGTAGTAACTTAGCATATTGTCGTTTCTGTATTTTTTACTTTCGATGAAGACTTATAGGAGACGAGAACGGTAAACTGCTGAAGTTATTGTCAGTCAAATAACTGATTTTTTTTCACCTGACACTCAATTTCGTTTTATGACTCCTAAGTTTTGACCTGATGATGATAATAGCCGAAACGTTGTAGTAAATTTAAATACAGTAAGCAATCTAGACGGCTTTTCCGTATAAACCCACAATGATCGCAGGCCCATTTACAGAATTTATTTCCTTTATTAATTACTGCGGACGTTACCGCGAACCACGATAGTCGTATGGGAGACGTTGTGCATCCTATACTGCCGTGGTAACGCATCACACCCTGTTCTGACCTAGCCTTATCCCGTCCATATTGTACTGCGATTTGGAAACTCACAAGAAGTCCCAGTAACATCATTCACAAACATTTGTATGCCTGAATATCACACATACACTCTTTATTTTGACTGTGTTTGAATTTGATGTTCAGTGATGCAAACGCTCATAAATATCGACCCATAATGTGCTTGTCGCTGAAACATCTTCGAAATAAAGTGTAAGGCAGACAACTGGCTGCATGCATTCACGTATATACTCGTCTGGGAACATGAAGGTGTAAACAATCGAAACGCGTTTCGGAAGAAAGTAAAACTAATTGATTTTCTGCACTGACGTTCTATATGCCATAAATGGAGCTATGCTGAATAAGTTTAAAAGCCACCCACAGTCCCTTGGCTGGTTTTCCGATATATCTCGTATTGTATCACTGTGCCATGTGTCACAATGTTACCATGGTATCATGACGTGTACACATTACCGCCGTGTTTCATATTGTTTAGTGCATCTCGAAACTCTCTTTACTTATGGTCACGAGTGTACCAGTGTTGTAAATGTACGTGCGACGAAACTAATCGTTATATCTGCCGAACCTAATGTTAGTGAAGAAAGTGAGGCAGCCTGGAACTTGCCACTTACACAAATCAAGTCGGTGACAGCGGGAATGGAACTACCACCGCACTGTTGCAACAGGTGTTAGGGATAGGTGTCGTGGCTTGTTGCGCGGTGCAGTCGTTCCAAAATGAAAAATGAAATGACCGTGTGGGTTTGTTCGGCCGCCTGGTTGCGAGTGTTTCTATCTGACGCCGCTTCGGCGACTTGCGCTTCGATGGAGATGAGATTAAATGATTAGAACAACACAAAAACCCAATGCGCGAACGGAGAAAATCTCCGACGCGACCGGAAATCAAATCCGGACCCCGCTGTCTAGAGGCAACCACGCTAACCACTGGTACAGAAGCTGCGGACTCCTCTCTCTATATCTAAGTGCGGAGGTCAGACACTCTGGAGGGCGGCCGTTCAAATGCAAGTCCGGCCATCCAGCTTTAAGTTTTCCTTGGTCTACCAAAATGGCTTAATATCGGCATGGATCGTTTGAAAATAGCACGGTCTATTTCTTTACCCATCCTTCCCAATTCGAACCTGTGGTCCTCCTATAATCTTCTATATCCACGACCATACTTTGCAAATCACTACAAAATACGTGGTAGAAGTTACATTTTATTGTGCATCCCAGGTTTTATTCCAGTTCCATTCATCGAC
Organism: Schistocerca serialis cubense; assembly: GCF_023864345.2. Lineage (NCBI taxonomy): Eukaryota > Metazoa > Arthropoda > Insecta > Orthoptera > Acrididae > Schistocerca > Schistocerca serialis. Next base: position 596,357,263 of record NC_064639.1, read on the forward strand.
GGAGCTTCGAAAGAATGAGTAAATGGCGCAGTGGAAGAGTAATTGCCTGCTTGCTATTGTGTCTGCTGTTATTAGTATGATTTTAACGGACGGCCGCGGTGGCCGAGCAGTTCTAGGCGGTTCAGTCCGAAACCGCGAGACTGCTACGGTCGCAGGTTCGAATCCTGCCTCGGGCATGGATGTGTGTGATGTCCTTAGGTTAGTTAGGTTTAAGTAGTTCTAAGTTCTAGGGGACTGATGACCTCAGATGTTAAGTCCCATAGTGCTCAGAGCCATTTGAACCATTTTTATGATTGTAAATGAGCTGTCTCTCTGCTCGTGTGATACGTGGGAGCCTGACAAGTTGACAGGTGTTTGTCGTCTTAGGATTTTTGTCAGATTTTCCCGAGATATTCGAATCCTTCTGAGTGTTTACCAGGTGAGACTTCACAGTGTTTCCTTTGCGCTTTGCTGATACAATTCTCACACGCTTCTGCAGAATTCCCTTACGAAACCCTGAAAGTCTGTGTCGCAAGCAACATTTTCTTAGATAAGATGCAGTTTTCCCGCATCGAAACAGTACATCGAAGCCTGCCAGTTGATTTACCATGCAATATAATTCGGTGAGGATGTGCCAAAAAGTAATGCCTCCGGATTTTATACTCTGTTCTCATATTCGGTTACGGTATTACACGTCTTGGGTATTACTCGGTGGCCTTTCCTGCTCCCCAGACGCAAGCAGTGGCTAGCACACTGGACTCGCATTCGGGAGGACGACGGTTCAATCCCGCGTCCGGCCATCCTGATTTAGGTTTTCCGTGATTTCCCTAAATCACTCCAGGCAAATGCCGGGATGGTTCCTTTGAAAGGGCACGGCTGACTTCCTTCCCCGTCCTTCCCTAATCCGATGAGACCGATGACCTCGCTGTCTGGTCTTCCCCAAACAACGCCAACCCAGACCCAAGTTGCAAACCTCTGCAGCTAGAGCGCTCCGAATTGTAGCTTGTAACATGGCGCCGTGTAAAGTAACTATGTCAGTGCGTGAGAAACAGAGTGCTGTAATGGAGTTTCTGGCTACAGAAAACGTTCGTTCACCCATGGAACATTCTCTCCTTCAGCATGACCACACATGAGCGCTGCGACGTCTGCAACAAGCCGACGCCTTAGTTTCACTGTCATCCGTCACGCTCCATACAATCCCATCTTGGCCTCATCCGATTTTCATCTATTTCCGAAACTTAAGGAGCACCTTCGAGGACTTCTCTTTGATAGTGACGAAGTAGTGCAAGTAGAGGTGAGGTCGTGGCTCCGTCAACAATTTGAAACGTTCTAGAGTGACCGTATCAGGAAACCGTCTCTCGTTGGGAGAAATGTGTTCGTTACCAGGTTGCCTATATTGAGAAATAAATATTTAAGCATGAAGAATAAAGATGCAGATTGGTAATAACGTTTTTTTATCTAAAATGAATTAACAGCTATCACACAAAAAATTCGAAGGCATTACTTTCCAGCATGTCCTCGTGGGTATTTACACAAGGTGTCCCAGGAGGGCTGGCCGCTGTGACAGAGCAGTTCTAGGCGGTTCAGTCCGGAACCGCGAGACTGCTACGGTCGCAGGTTCGAATCTGCCTCGGGCATGGATGTGTGTGATGTCCTTAGGTTCGTAAGGTTTAAGTAGTTGTAAGTCTGGGGGACTGATGACCTCATATGTTAAGTCCTGTAGTGCTTAGAGCCATTTGAACCATTTGTCCCAGGAGGAATGTTTAATACTCAGAGGCGTGACAGGAACGACGATTCGAAGCAAAAAATGGAATAAACATGTGCCCTAAAACGCATACCTTGAGAGCTACGAGCACTTATTCATCTTTGATATTGTGAAACAAATCTCTTCTGTTGCAAGCCCTTCGTTCCCCATGTTTTGAGAGGTGGTAGTATGGGCCAAAAGAAGAAAGAAATTTCAGTAAACATAGTCTTTGAAGTTCATACCTTAAGAGCTATGACCACTTGTTTATCTTCGCCACTCCGAAACACAACTCTCCTACTGAATAAGTGCTTGTAGTTCTTAAGCTACGCATTTTTAAGTCCATGAGTACTAGCCAGTTTTTTCTTGTATATGGAAAGCAAAGCACTTGTAGCAGAAGTGATTTTTTTTCACAGTATCGAAAATGAGAAAGTCCTCCTAGCTCTTCAGGTACCGTATGCATTTTAGAGCACAGCTTTTTAGTTGTTTTCGCTTCGAATGATCTTTCCTGTCATATCCCCGAGTTTTGAGCATTCCTCCTGTGACGTCTTGTGTTACGTAACTAACATCTGTTGTGACTATTCAATCTTATGAGACCTACTGTATCTTTACGTTTTCTAAAGCCTACTACTGATCATTTCCCTATATTAGGAACCAGATGGTATTCTGTCCAGATGTGACAGATTATTAATACAATTTTTATCGGATATCACATTCTTACAGATAATCGCATCATCTGTGAAAAGGTCGTGTTTGTATTGAACGTTTATGGCATTTCCTCGTTATCGTAAATGCTTTGTCAATTGTTTTTCATAAATCACTCGTAGTTCTTTTTTGAAGTGTTGCTGCTTAATTGTTCACCATTCCACTGAGAAAAAAAAATTGACAGCCGGGACATAGAGCGCAGCGCCGTACCAGCCGAGAAGCACACCCTAAGACGCTGCAACGATATAAGGCACTTAAAAGGAGGTGGTGCCGGGCATGTTGTTGATGTGGGCCGTGGCCTGTACACTTACGTCGCTCTGCCGATGGAATCGCACGAGTGAAAATTCTTTCATCGAAGGAGATTCGATTTGGTTACCTTCGTACTAAGAGATTCAAGATTAGCAGACGTTAGCGGAATCACTCACGGTAGGGAAGACATGTAGTAGCCACGATCAGTTATCACCGCACATGAGAGCAAGCGAGTCTTCAACCAACCGACGACCAGGGAGGAGTCAGTAAATTTTAAATCTCCGAAATGCTCCGAAAAGTAAGCGGATCACGTTTCCAATAAAATGTAATGTAACATCCTGATACTGCGTCAACAACTACTTGCATACACCAGATGTTTTCTTTGTACTGACGTGGCCATGCCTCAGCATTTTTCTGTTCCTCCGGTCACAAAAGCGACCGAAGTAATAATGACTTCTTGTGGGTGGACATCACAGCATTGATAAATTTCAGGAATGAAATCGTTCCCACCAGGCTGTTATTTTAAAACAGTAATTTATTAAACACCTCTAGCTAGTTTCAAGTTTTATTCAGTTTCAAGTACATGACAGATATGGAGACATCATCCTCGTAATTTGTATAAAATAAAAAGCAACATTCCATGCACAATTATGCATATAATGTTCGCCAATGTTCACGACCTGGAACGCAAATGTTCCAGCGTAAACTTGTACACATGTTGTGAAAGTACTGTATCTATAGGTAACTTGTGGAAATCGATTCGAAGGAACCGTACACTGATGAGCGTGCTGTGCACAGCTGTGCATGGGGCGCGACTTTTGTTTCATACAACTTACGTTGACAGATTAACTACAACAATTATGCACTTGAGAACAAGCAAAGTTTGAACCTAGCTGGTAGCGCTCAATAAAGTACAGTTTTAAAATAAAAGTTTGATGGAAACTATCTCAGTTTCCTCCTGTTAACCGACAATTTCCAGTTGTTACGTGTTTTGCTTAGCTGCTTATGTGGCAGCAAGATTTTTTTTTTCAATTTCGTAAAGAGCTCTTCCCTGTAACTAATAGAACATCACACCGTAATTTTATATAAGTACCAGCTGAGTACCCGGCTTTGCCTTGGTATGTATGTAGTCCAGTCTTCTATTAGTCCATCTCTTCCACCCCTTCTCTCTGTCCTTCTCCTCCACCCCTTCCCTCTGTGATCCTCTTCAAGCCCCCACTCTCTGTCCATCTCCACCTTCCCCTCTCTCTGCAAATCCTCTACCTTCCCCCTTTGTCCATCTGCTCCTTGCTCCTATGTCCACCTGTTCCCTTACCCTCTGTCCATCTCCTCCCCCCCTTTAATTCCATTTGTTCCTCTCCCATCTCTTTGTCAATCTCCTCCTATCCCTCTCTGTACATCTACTCCTCCCTCTCTCTCTCTATCTGTCCCTTTCTCCCCTCTCCCTGTTCATTGCCTCCTCTTTTCTTTCTCTGTCCATCTCCTCCTCTCTGTCCAACACCTCTTTGTCCATCTCCTCCCCCCCCCCCCTCACTGCCCATCTCCTCCTCGCTGTTTCCCTTCCACCTTCTCCTCTTCACTTTCTCTATTTCCTCCTCCCCTCTGTTCATGCCCTCTCCTCTCTTCTCTTTGTCTGTCTCTTCCTCACTGTGCCTCAGTCCATCTCCTCACCTTTCCTTTCTTTGTCCATCTCCTCCTCTCCTCTCTCTCTGTCCATATCCCCCTCCCCATCTCTCCATCCATTTCCTCCTTCTCCTATCTGTGCCAAACTCCTCCTTCCCCCTCTATGTCTGTTCATTTACTCTTCCCCATTCTCTCCTCATGATATCTGCTCACCACAAAAGGAGACTGGTTGTACTTATCCCCTCAGTACTTCTTTCCAGATTGTACCTAATATGTGTACCAAATTTGACTGAAATCATTCCAGGGGTTTAGGATGAGCTTTCTACCCATGGCTTTGTCTGCATACACCAATGTCAGATATACTTCACACATATGTAACACACTTCACACGTATTTGTACCACATTTCACCAGTATCTGTAGCGAATTTAACGCAGCTCAACGCTTATGATGTATCTCCTGAAGTATGTGCTACACAGTGATATAATTTTGCAGGTACATCCAGTGGTATATGTCGATATTGTCCGTGAAATTTGTTGTGAATAAAATAGTAGTAGAGAAGTAATAAATTAAAACGTCATGCTTCACGTATGAGTAGCAGTACGTGAAAAACTGTTTTCTTTTCATCTTATTTTTGGGGCGGGGGGGGGGGGGGGTCGACAGCCAGAAAATGTTTCATAAATGTTTGAAATTGTGTTTAAAGTTTGTTTACAAGTCTCTAAGTCTTCTTATTCTCTAATACTGAATATCCAAAGTGCGGCCATTTGGACATCGCAGGCTATACAGCTCTCTCACCCCCAAACCCGCCCCTTTGTTACGTATGTGGCTCTTATCCTCATACCGATTAGTTCCAGACAGTAAGTGATATTTGTACCTAGTTAGGTTGAGATCGGTCCAGTGGTTTAGGAGGAGATGTGAAACTTACATATATTCGTGTACGTTCATCCATTTCTATAATATGCATGTATCGTGTAATTTTTCATTTTTGCCCCACTCATTTTGTAATTTTAAGAAATTATATGCAGGTATCCATATTTTTATAGTTTTTTCTCTAAAATTAAATTTAGTCAATGAGTTATGAATTGTAACTATTGATAACACTAAGACATATCCTTGTTCGACACTGCACTATGGAAGATCGGGCAATGTAGCGTATGATTTGCAAATGCTTCAAATAATAATCTATTTTATGTAAGGTTGTTCTTGTTACTTTGATCGAGATTGCCAATAAGTTCTTTATAATGGTGTTAACCCCAACTTAGACTGCGGAGTTTCAGTTGCTTGTCGTAATCTTCATTGTGATGTCCACGCAACAGAGTACACTGACGGCAGTCAAAGTGTTACACCATGAAGCACCTGTCCGATATTTATCAAACTCTGTGATATTTTCATCACGTAATGGGTATTAAATTACTAAACTTTCACTGCATTTGGAACTGATGTCCATTATCAACATCAGTACGAACTGAGATCCCCACGGCTCGAATACACTCTTGTATTCGTTGTGGCAAGGAAGAAAACAGTCTTCAAATCTCATCTAGAAGAATTCGTCTTCATATGTGAAACACGTCCTGTCAGCTCATGAAGACGAATCAAAAGTCTCCACTAGGAACAACCTACTGAGAAAACTGGTTGGATCACAGTCGGACAGCCAAGTTGAAACCATCCGAACTTCAGCGATGGCGTTATGCTACTCTGCTGCAGAGTAAGCGTGTCCTGTTTGGCATAAGTCAACACATGTCAAGCAGGTGAATACTGCATAAACAATGCACAATTATAACAGGCTACTTGAAGCCAACTCCAATCGAATGCCTCTACCACCTTGCAGGAATAGCACCACCACCTGTTCGAAGAGAAATAGCAGCAAACAGGGAAAGAGAGAAACTGGAACAGGAACAAACGCATCCCGTGCATGGGAAAAAACCCTACCCACAACAATTAAGATCAAGCAGAAGTTTCCTCAGCACTCGAAGGAACTGTCAACCACTGATGAAAAAGCCCGGCTGCAACTATGGATGTCTGAGACATCACGCCTTCCTGGTTGGAAAATAGTGTCAGAAACTTTACCCGCTGGTCAAGATGAGAATTGGGCAATCTGGAAGTCCTTGAGTAGGTTGAGGTCAGGAGAGGGGAGATCACTGGCTAACCTGAAAAAATGGGGTACATTGAAGAAAAGAAGACCCACTGTGACTGCAGGGAAGAACAGACTGTTCATAGTATGCATCAGTGTCTCCTGTGTCCAGCCACGTGCACGGAAGATGACCTTCACCAGGCGGGAAATGCACTGGAAGCGGTCAAATTTTGGTAAAAGGTTCTGTAAACTGTTTCTATCTGTCAATAATTGTATAAATTGTGTTTTATGTAGGTTTCTGACACGAGAATAATAATAATGAAGACTGCTGGCTGGAGGCCAGTATCAAAGTACAGGTCTTCCCATCGCATATCACACATGCACTATGAGTGACAAATGGGGGGACCGGACAAACCAGTTAATGATACTTATATTCTGTGTGAACCACAGTGTGGATGTTGCATTGTACCGCTGGAATACGCTATTTAGTACTCTGCTCATTATGGACGAGACGAAAGGGTCTATCATTCTTTCCACATATTGGCGAGCATTCGGCGTCCCTACAACAACTACAATATCAGTCCTGTTGTCATCTACAACAGTTCTCCTTACAATGATTCCAGGAGAAGGAGAGTTATGGGCTTCGATAATCGGTGCTTAGTGCGACCATTCGCTATGCCGTCTTTGGACACATTGGTATAGATCTGGCCGTTGCAAACAAAAGCGTGAATCATCACTGAACACCACAGAAAGCCACTCAGTATTAAAGTTTACTCTTGCTCTGCTCTAGGCAAGTTTCTGTCTGTGCTATATTGTCACGGTAAACGACGCAGGGCAACTCGAGGCCTCAACCGAGATACCACTAATTTGTTTCCGACGGTTCGTGATGACACTCTGCCTGTAACCTCTTCCCGGATTTCACCTGTTGTACCCATTTCTTCGGGATAGTCGAACTATCTTACATTTTCTCATGGTGTAGTCTTTGTGGAAGGATCCAGGCCTACAGCTGGTTCCACAATGGTGTCCTGAGTCCATCTCGTGACCACTTCTTTTTCAGTCATTGCACTATACCAAGTGTCTGTGCAGTCTGTCGGTATGCTGCTTCCATGTCCATCGTGCAAATTACTCGACGTTACTCGAAGTCCGAAATATGGAAATAAGCTGTACGTGCAATTCCTCTGAGTATGTTGCGATCTTCACTGAAATAGCTGCTATGTGCTTACATCATTCTTCATCTGCAGAACTGGCTATTTTCTCTACTGAAGATAAGCTCAACTTTCCTTTTTGGGTCAGCATATTTCTGGATGGTTTGATGTGGTCGAATAGCGAGCTTTTCATCTACATATCAACCTCTGTATCTCTCCTTGTCAACTTGCAGCAGTCCATAGGCCCTGGCGGACCTATCGATACCGACCGACCGCAGTGTCATTCTCTACCAATTGCGTCACGGGGTGCGATATGGAGGAGCGTGAGGTTAGTGCATCGCTTTCCCGGCAGTTTCCAGATTTTGTGACCTGGAGCCTCTATTACTCGGTCAAGTAGCTCCTCAGTTGGCATCACTAAGCTGAGTGCAACTCGTTCACTTCTTTCCACCAGAGAGAAAGCACTAGCAGTGCCGGGAATCGCCCCCACGTCGTCCGCATGGCAGTCAGTTGCCCTGACTGCTCAGCTACGGAGCGGACCATCTTTTATCAAACGCTCTTAATTATATGTTGGATATATTCCAATCTCTGTCTTCCCCTAAAGTTTTACTCTAATTCGTTGGTAACTTAAAACATGTCCTATCGTCCTGTCCCTTCCTCTTGTCAATATTTTCTACACGTTCCTCTCTTCACCAGTTCTGCGAAGAATCTCATCAATTCCTTGCTTAATTTTCAACATGTTTCTATTGCACTATATCTTAAACGATTCATTTCTCTTGTCTGACGGCTTTCCCACAGTCGATGATTAATTTCGGTAGAATGCTGTGCTTGAAACGTACATCCTCAAAAATTTGTTCAAATTAAGGCCAAGGTTTGATGATAGTGGACTTGTTTTGGCCTGGAATGCGCTCTTTGTAAGTACCTGTCTGCTTTTTATGTCCTCTTCGCTCCGTTCGTCATCTGTTATTTTGGTTCCAGGGTAGCAGAATTTCCTCACTCCGTCTGCTTCATGGTCCTCAGTTTAGATGAGTCTTCCGCCTTATTTGATCGCAGGTCTTCCAAAAGTCTGTTAACCTCTGATTCTAGTACTGGAGCCCCTATGTCTTCTATACCACTTTCCATTTCTTATTCTTAGACGCCTCCCGGTCGGATAGCCGAGCGAGTTAACGTGCCTTTTCTGGGACTTAGGAGGCGAGACAGACCCTGTTGAACAACGAGGGATGATGTGGCGACCAGCCTGCTTTTCAGGTGGTTTCTCCAATCCGACTAAATGAACGCAGGTCTGGTACCCACGTCCCGCCTCAGACACACGTCACGCAAATACACTCCTGGAAATGGAAAAAAGAACACATTGACACCGGTGTGTCAGACCCACCATACTTGCTCCGGACACTGCGAGAGGGCTGTACAAGCAATGATCACACGCGCGGCACAGCGGACACACCAGGAACCGCGGTGTTGGCCGTCGAATGGCGCTAGCTGCGCAGCATTTGTGCACCGCCGCCGTCAGTGTCAGCCAGTTTGCCGTGGCATACGGAGCTCCATCGCAGTCTTTAACACTGGTAGCATGCCGCGACAGCGTGGACGTGAACCGTATGTGCAGTTGACGGACTTTGAGCGAGGGCGTATAGTGGGCATGTGGGAGGCCGGGTGGACGTACCGCCGAATTGCTCAACACGTGGGGCGTGAGGTCTCCACAGTACATCGATGTTGTCGCCAGTGGTCGGCGGAAGGTGCACGTGCCCGTCGACCTGGGACCGGACCGCAGCGACGCACGGATGCACGCCAAGACCGTAGGATCCTACGCAGTGCCGTAGGGGACCGCACCGCCACTTCCCAGCAAATTAGGGACACTGTTGCTCCTGGGGTATCGGCGAGGACCATTCGCAACCGTCTCCATGAAGCTGGGCTACGGTCCCGCACACCGTTAGGCCGTCTTCCGCTCACGCCCCAACATCGTGCAGCCCGCCTCCAGTGGTGTCGCGACAGGCGTGAATGGAGGGACGAATGGAGACGTGTCGTCTTCAGCGATGAGAGTCGCTTCTGCCTTGGTGCCAATGATGGTCGTATGCGTGTTTGGCGCCGTGCAGGTGAGCGCCACAATCAGGACTGCATATGACCGAGGCACACAGGGCCAACACCCGGCATCATGGTGTGGGGAGCGATCTCCTACACTGGCCGTACACCACTGGTGATCGTCGAGGGGACACTGAATAGTGCACGGTACATCCAAACCGTCATCGAACCCATCGTTCTACCATTCCTAGACCGGCAAGGGAACTTGCTGTTCCAACAGGACAATGCACGTCCGCATGTATCCCGTGCCACCCAACGTGCTCTAGAAGGTGTAAGTCAACTACCCTGGCCAGCAAGATCTCCGGATCTGTCCCCCATTGAGCATGTTTGGGACTGGATGAAGCGTCGTCTCACGCGGTCTGCACGTCCAGCACGAACGCTGGTCCAACTGAGGCACCAGGTGGAAATGGCATGGCAAGCCGTTCCACAGGACTACATCCAGCATCTCTACGATCGTCTCCATGGGAGAATAGCAGCCTGCATTACTGCGAAAGGTGGATATACACTGTACTAGTGCCGACATTGTGCATGCTCTGTTGCCTGTGTCTATGTGCCTGTGGTTCTGTCAGTTTGATCATGTGATGTATCTGACCCCAGGAATGTGTCAATAAAGTTTCCCCTTCCTGGGACAATGAAATCACGGTGTTCTTATTTCAATTTCCAGGAGTGTATGTAGAACATGTTCTCACACCTGCACAAAGGATTAACTCTACACGCAGAGAGGAGGGTTACACGGTAGCCGTCCTGCAGTATGAATAAGAGACTGATGACCTTACACGTTCAGTCTCCCAAAACTCTTACTTACTAGCATCTCTCACGGAATCACATACTCTTCCCCTCAACCTACTGTCTCCATCTATCCGTTCTCCCATCTACGTTTAACAGTGGAATTTCTCTTGCATTCTTGTTAATGTCGCTGTCTTTACTTCTAATCTGATTGACGTTTGCTTTGATTTTTAGGATTCCGTACGCAAATCGGTAAAAGGGGAACCCTTATAGGATCAATTTGTTACCCGTGTGTTTGTCTGTCTGTCTCTCCGTGTGTCGGTCCAATTGTTAAGACCCCCTTCTCTCAGAAACGGATAGAGGTACGGGGCTGCAATTTATGTCAGATTCTAAGTTCTACGGTTCCTAAACATTGTGAAAATTTTAAGCTTTTTTTTTTGAGTCATCAGTCTTCTGACTGGTTTGATGCGACCCGCCACGAATTCCTCTCCTGCGCCAACCTTTTCATCTCAGAGTAGCACTTGCAATTTATTTGCTGAATGTATTCGAATTTCTGTCTTCCTCCACAGTTTTTTCCCTCTACAGCTCCCTCAAGTACCACGAAAGTCATTCCCTGGTGTCTTAACAGATGTCCTATCATCTTGTCCGGTCTTCTTGTCAGTGTTTTCCACATATTCCTTCCCTCTCCGATTCTGCACAGGACCTCCTCATTCCTTACCTTATCAAGCCACCTAATTTTCAACACTCGTCTATAGCACCACAACTAAAATGCTTCGATTCTCTTTTGTTCCGATTTTCCCACAGTCCATGTTCCACTACCATACAATGCTGTGCTCCAAACGTGCATTCTCAGAAATTTCTTCCTCAAATTAAGGCCTATGTTTGATACTAGTTGACGTATCTTGGCCAGGAATTACCTTTTTGCCAATGCTATTCTGCTTTTGATGTCCTTCCTGCTCCGCCCGTCATTGATTATTTTGCTTCCTAGGTAGCAGAATTCCTTAACTTCATCTACTCCGTGACCATTAATACTGATGTTAAGATTCTCGCTGTTCTAATTTCTGCGACTTCTCATTACTGTCGTCCATCTTCGATTTACTCTCAATCCATATTCTGCAGTCATTAGACTGTCCATTCCATTAAGCAGATCACGTAATTCTTCTTACTTTCACTCAGGACAGCAATGTCATCAGCGAATCTTATCATTGATATCCTTTCATCTTGAATTTTAATTCCACGCCTGAACCTTTCTTTTATTTCCATCATTACTTCGGGCGATAGACTACATCCCTGTCTTACACCATTTTTATTCCGAGCACTTCGTTCTTGGTCGTCCACTCTCATTATTCTGTGTTGGTTCTTGTACATATTGTATATTACCCAGTCTCTCGCTATAGCTTACCCCTACTTTTCTCAGGATTTCGAACATCAGGCACCATTTTATATTGTCGGTCGCTTTTCTCAAGTCGACAAAGCCTATTAACGTGTCTTGATTTCTTTTTAGTCTTGCATCCATTATCAACTGCAACGTCAGAATTGCCTCCCTGGTGCCTTTGTCTTTCCTGAAACAAACTGATCGTCATCTAACATATACTCAATTTTCTTTTCCATTCTTCTGTGTATTATTTTTATTAGCAACTTGGATGCATAAGCTGTTAAGGTGATTGTGCAATAATTCTTGCACTTGTCAGCTCTTGCTGCCTTCGGAATTGTGTGGATGATATTTTTCCGGAAATCAGACGGTATGTCGCCAGACTCATACATTATACACACCATCGTGGATAGTCTTTTTGTTGCCGCTTCCCATAACGATTTTAGAAATTATGATAGAATGTTTCCAGAATGAGATTTTCACACTGCAGCGGAGTGTGCGCTGATATGAAACTTCCTGGCAGATTAAAACTGTGTGCCGGACCGAGACTCGAACTCGGGACCTTTGCCTTTCGCGGGAAAGTGCTCTACCAACTGAGCTACCCAAGCACGACTCACGCCCCGTCCTCACAGCTTTACTTCTGCCAGTACCTCGTCTCCTACCTTCCTTGCCCGCGAAAGGCAAAGGTCCCGAGTTCGAGTCTCGGTCCGGCACACAGTTTTAATCTGCCAGGAAGTTTCATATCAGCGCACACTCCGCTGCAGAGTGAAAATCTCATTCTGGAAACATCCCCCAGGCTGTCGCTAAGCCATGTCTCCGCAGTATCCTTTCTTGCAGGAGTGCTAGTTCCGCAAGGTTCGTAGGAGAGCTTCTGTAAACTTTGGAAGGTAGGAGACGAGGTACTGGCAGAAGTGAAGCTCTGAGGACGGGGAGTGAGTCGTGCTTGGGTAGCTCAGTTGGTAGAGCACTTGCCCGCGAAAGTCAAAGGTCCCGAGTTCGAATCTCAGCCCGGCACACAGTTTTAATCTGCCAGGAAGTTTCATGATGGAATGTTATCCATCCCGTCTGCCTTATTTGATCTTAAGTCCTCCAAAGCTCTATTAAATTCTGATTCTAATACTGGATCCTCCATCTCCTCTAAATCCACTTCTATTTCTTCTTCTGTCACATCAGGCATATCTTCCCCCCACACCCATAGAGGCCTTCTATGTATTCTTTCCGCCTATCCGCTCTCCCCTCTGCATTTAACAGTGGAATTCCCGTTGCACTGTTCATGTTATCAACCTGCTTTTCATTTCACCGGAAGTTGTTTTGACTTTCTCATACGCTGAGTTAGTCCTTCCGACAATCATTTCTTTTTCGATTTCTTCACATTTTTTTTTTATGCAGCCATTTCATCTTAGCTTTCCTGCACTTCCTATTTATTTCATTCGTCAGTGACTTGTATTTCTGTATTCCTGAACTTCAAAATGGTTCAAATGGCTCTGAGCACTATGGGACTTAACTTCTTAGGTAATCAGTCCCCTAGAACTTGGAACTACTTAAACCTAACGAACCTAAGGACATCACACACATCCATGCCCGAGGCAGGATTCGAACCTGCGACCGTAGCGGTCGCGCGATTCCAGACTGTAGCGCCTAGAACCGCTCGGCCACCCATGCCGGCTCCTGAACATCCCTGAACATTTTTGTACCTCCTTCTTTCATCCATCAACTGAAGTATTTCTTCTGTTACCCATGGTTTTTTCGCAGTTAATTTCTTTGTACCTATGTTTTTCTTTCCAGCCCTTTTTAGAGATGTCCTCTTCAACTGTACTGCCTACAGAGCTCATTGCTGTATCTACAGCCTTAGAGAACTTCAAGCGCGAAGTACCTCCGTATTCCACTTATTTGCATGCTGATTCTTCCTGACTAATCTCTTGAACTTCAACCTACTCTTCATTACTACTGAATCGTGATCTGAGTCTATATATGCTCCTGGGTAAGCCTGACAACCCAGTATTTGATTTCGGAACCTCTGTCTGACCATGATGGCCCTTTCCAAGTATACCTCCTCCTCTTGTGATTCTTGAACAGAGTATTCGCTATTAGTAGATGAAATTTATTTCAGAACTCAGTTAAGCTTTCTCCCCTCTCATTCCTTGTCCCAAGCCCATGTTCTCCCGTAACCTTTTCTTCTATCACTTCCCCTACAACTGCATTCCAATCGCCCATGACTATTAGATTTTCATCTCCCTTTATGTTCTGTATTACCTTTCAGTATTCTCATATACTTTCTCTATTTCTTCATCTTCAGTCGAAATATATATCTGTACTAACGTTGTCGGTGTCGGTTTACTGTCAGTTCTGATCAGAACAACCCTATCACTGACCTGTTTACAGTAACTCACTCTCTGCCCTACCTCCCTATTCATAACGAATCCAACTCCCATTACACCATTTTCTGCTGCTGTTGATATTACCCTATATTCATCCGACCAGAAATCCTTGTCATCTTTCCATTTCACTTCACTGACCCCCACTATATTGAGCCTTTGCAGTTCCCTATTCAGATTTTCTAGCTTCCCTACCATGTTCAAGCTTCTCACATTCCATGCCTGACTCGGAGAACGTCACTCTTTCGTTGATTATTCAAACTTTTTCTCATGGTCAGCTCTCCATTGTCAGTCCCTTCCCGGAGATCCGAATAGGGGACTATTCCGGAATCCTTTGCCAATGGAGAGATCATCATGACAGGCCACATGTCCTGTGGATACATCTTACGTGTCTTTAATGCAGTGGTTTCCATTGCCTTCTGCGTCCTCATGCCATGGGCCATGGCCCATTCTTCCGTCTTTAGGGGCAGTTTCCCACCCCAAGAACTAGAGAGTGCCCTGAATCTCTGTCTCCTCCTCCACCCTCTTTGACAAGGCCGTTGGCAGAATGAGAGTGACTTTTTATGCCGGAAGTCTTCGGCCGCCAGTGCTGATTATTAATCAAAATTTAAGCGGCGGCGGATTTCGAACCCGGACCGATGACATTTTGATCAATAATCAAAGACGCTATCCGTTATAAGTCAATGAAATAAAAGGAAACGACCATTTATGTCATAAACTGTGATACTCGAAAACTTACTCATTAAAACCTATAGACCAACTCTCTATATGCACATCGGGTCTGGCGATACAGCGGCGAACAAATTATGCTTTCCCACCGCCCGGGCAAACGCCGTGAACTGGATAGAAGGGACGGCGTCATATTATCTGTATCGCGCAGGTGACAATGATGTCTTAGACTTCTGATACATACCGCAAGGGCATGGTTCAGGAGCTTATGTTCATGCCTTATGTAATCAGAGGACTATGTATCATTTTTGGGTTATTGAGAAGCCAACCTTGATACACGCCAAATGGGTCGTTGCAGGACCCCGTTTAGTGTTAGTGAATTCGTTAAATCTAGACGGCGTTGCGATCCGTTTTACGTCTGGATGTGTTGAACGACACCTTTACTTTCTTTATGTTGTGTTTTCACTTACAAGTTGCCAAAAAAGCAGTTAAGTAAAAAAAGTAGTTAGAAAAGGGGGCAATTTAAAAGAAAGGAAAGGAAAGAAAGCGTAAAGCGCGCGTCTGGAAACAGAGAGGTCGCTGGATCGAACTTCGGTCGGACCAAGGATTTTTCATTCTTATTTTTAACCTAGCCTTCACTTTTCAACGATGTGAGGAATCGGCACAAACAAAAGTGTTTCGGATTCTGCGTTAAGCTGTAGGTCCCTTCTCCCAAGGTTGGATACCTTGGGTAGGTTAGGGACACCCAAAGCATCGAAGTGGCCTCCAGTAGAAAGACTTACACCAGACCACCGAACCAAACGAAATTATTATTGCTATTACTATCTGTATACTTAAGTAAGATTATACGGAGCCCTCAGAGCGTGAGTCCTACTCGCCCTTGTCCGGTTTTTCTATTCGTTGCACCTGTTCTTCCAACGATCATATCTTTCGATGTCTTCCAATTTTCCCTGTAGACATTTCTCCTTGGCTTCCCTGCACTTCCTTTTAAATTATTCCTAAGTTATTTACATTGCTGTCATATCCGGAACATTTTTGTACTTCCTTCTTTCGTAAATCATTTGAAGTATTTCTCGTGTTAACCAGGGTCCCCGCACAGTTGCCTTTCTTGTACCTCGTACTTTCAACTTCTGCGTTTGTCTTTTTTTACAGATGTCCATTCGCCTTCAACTGAATTACCTTTTGTGGTATTCATCACCGCAGTATCCACACACTCTTAGAGAACTTCAAACGCACCTCATCATTCGTCAGTACTTCAATATCCGACTTCTTGCAACGATGATTCTTGCGGACGATTCTATTTCAACTCCTGTCTAACTTTATCATTATTCAATTGTTCTCCGAGTCTGCATCTGCTCCTGGGGAAGCCTTAGAATCCAGTAACTTATTCTGGAGTGTCTGACCGTGATGTAATCCATCTGGAATCTTCCAATGCCTCCAGGTCTTTTCCATACATAACTCTTCTTCTCGTCAGTTTTGTACAGTGTATTCGTTATTTATTGCAGAAATCAATCAGTCTTTCTCCTCTCTCAATGCTACTACCGAGCCCATATTCTCCCTCAAGTCTCTGTTCTATTCCCTCCCCTACTACAGCGTTCTAGTGACCCATGATCATTTGCTTTTAATCTCTCTTTACATACTGAATTAGACGTTCATACACTTTCCTTGTCTCTTCATCTTCTGCTAAAGGACATCGTCCTGTGCACCATGAGCTGCACATAAAATAAGGAAAGGAATGAAAGTGCGAGGCCATGTTGCAGAGGTATTCCAGTCGTGCACAGAAAGCTGGACATCACATGATGTGACGACAGCACCAAATGGGGCTTACCGCCAACACGAGGCGTTAAATGAACGGGAAAAGACAGCGTATGCCAACTAGCAAGCAGTTACGGTGTACTGCCATGCTGTTCTTCAATACAACAGGACCCGGCGACAACACTTGAGTGACTTAAGACGGGCAGAATCGTCGGGAAACTGGTAGAAGGGCTAAGTGTGACGAGTGTAGCCCTGGAATTTGGCATTTCTCGCAGCATTGTTTCACGAGTATGGGCAGCGTTCCCAACCACGGGCACTACTGGCTGGTCGACCACATTATCTCACGCCCCACATTGTCACAGCGACTGCATGGGGTATCTTTGCGGGCGACCAGTACGTTGCGTTAAGTTGACATCCGCACATTGGCGGAACTGCTTGCGATAGTGCCAAGAGGATAGGGAGCGGATCAACGAGAGCAATGGGGTCGCGTGTTCTTCTCGGACGAGAACAGGTTCAATGTGAGTAGTGCTTCTCGACATACCCTCATATGACGAGAGGTACAAGCAGGTGATGCACCCAGGAAGACTGTCGAACATGATCGTGTTAATGGTCCATGTGATATGGCGTGGCGAGCCATATTATTGCATGGGTACGCTCACCAGTCAAGGGTACTATGACATTCGGCTCAGACTCCATTTTTTGGATAACAATACGCGATTGCATGGGGCAGCACAGTAAGAGGAGTTCTTGATACGAGAGGATATTCGGCGAACCAACTGGCTTCGACATTCCCCCGACTTAAATGCTATCGAACACTTGTGGGATGCGTTGGGGAGTCATATGGCAGCACGTCAACATGCACCGACGACCATCCAGCAACTGTTAACCTCGCTGGTGGAGAAATGCAACGCACTACCACAAGAACCGCTTACAAACCTTTTGGCCAGAATGGATGCAGGTTGTACAGCGCCCGTGGTGAATGGCTCTGAGCACTGAGGTCATCAGTCCCCTGGAATTTAGAACTACTTAAACCTAACTACCCCAAGGACATCACACGCATCGATGCCGGAGGCAGGATTCGAACGTGCGATCGTAGCGGTCGCGCGGTTCCAGACTAAAGCGCCTAGAACCGCTCGGCCACACCGGCCGGCCGCCCGTGGTGACCACACTTCCTACTATGAACCATGTCCCGCCTTTTGTAATGTGTAGGGGAACACCATAAATTGCTGTGACTTCAGGTAATTATTGTCTGTAAATCATAGCGTCTTTTCTGTTCGTCTCATTCTGTATTCCTCTCAGTTATCTTCTGTGATACACTGTAGGAGTTCTTTGCATGCACGGTCCGTCATGTTTCATAGTGCTCTGAGACCGACACATACTACGAAAGTTAATTTCGTCCTTAAGTTTTGCAAGCCAATGTATTACGCATTCGCCGACCGTTGTGGCCAAGTGGTTCTAGGCGCTTCAGTCTGGAACCGCCCGACCACTACGGTCACGGGTTCGAATCCTGCCTCGGGCATGGATGTGTGAGATGTTGGTTGATTGGTTTGGGGGAGGAGACCAGACAGCGAGGTCATCGGTGTCATCGGATTAGGGAAGGACGGGGAAGGAAGTCGTCCGTGCCCTTTCAAAGGAACCATCCCGGCATTTGCCTGGAGCGATTTAGAGAAATCACGGAAAACCTAAATCAGGATGCCCGGACGCGGGATTGAACCGTCGTCCTCCCGAATGCGAGTCCAGTGTGCTTGTGTGTGATGTCCTTAGGTTAGTTAGGTTTAAGTAGTTCTACGTTCTAGGGGACTGATGACCTCAGATGTTAAGGTCATCTTTGGAGGGCTGTAACTCGGAGCAGAAATTTTTTTGGAGAAAACAAAAAAATAAATGTTCTTTACTTAGTCCTTCATTTTAACATATGCTAAATTCAATAATATTCGAGACTATGAAGGTAAGATTTATTCCTAGCCTGCCTGAACTGATTGGACCATGCCTAGAGCAAATGTTTGTGCTACTGGCAGGTCAGCATGAAGCAACACCAGAACCTGGGTGATTTTGTATGGATAGCAATGCAAGATGTTTTATAGGATTTTATGCAATGTACTTACAGGAGTGTCCAAAATTCTGGCATCTCCCTGTACATTGCATGTTTATATACCACTGCTCAAGCTGTTGTGCAATTGTGTGACCAGATCTACTGATGTAAGATCAGTTGATTTCCTCCCTCTGCCACATTACACTTCGAAAAAGCTGTCTTTTCAATTTTGTAATCATTTTCTCCAGACCCTTATCAGACATTGTACCATCACTTTTTTTTCGTAGCCTTGAGAGTCCAGAACTTCTGCAGAGTGCTGCTCTTGTAAAAGAGCTTCATCAGCAGTATGCAATCCTTGACTGATACAGTCATGCTGAGTGTCTCAGATGCAAACTGGGGAACAGCTGTGTACCTCAAGTCTTTTATTTTTCATATTCTGCCACTTAGAGCATGTAATATCTCTTTATATTCGATGAATTATTCTGATACAATTCTGCCCTTGAATGACGTTTACTAATTTTCTATCTTCATACTCGCAGAATTCATGCGCAAAGTAGTTTCATACAATAGCTATGCCATGAGCGCATAATTATTCTTTGAAGTACTCTCTCTGGTGGTTGTTAGAAAAAAGCTTCCGAGATTGTCTTCCTGTCGATTAGCCTGAGCATTGTTTAAAGAATTGTAATCTGAATATTGAGATTTATGACAAAAGATAACTGACACGAAACTGTACGATTAAAAGGGAAATATATATATATATATATATATATATAAAATTGTTAAGGCTTTCGTGGCTACTTGTCGACAAACTGCCTATTGGCTTCTGTCTCGGGTTCTTCGGCCGACGTTCATCTAATGATTTTTCTGACGTTTCGCCAGCACGAGTGGCTGGCATTGTCAAAGCTTCACCCTCCATTGCCGGTGGTGAACTGGAGGCGAGCTCGCGGCCGCAGACTATATGTACCTGGCGCGCCAACGTCCGAGGGCTTCTCCGCGGTCATTTCCGGTGCGGTTCATCTCGGCACCGTGACAGAAAGGCGAGAGAGGACATCAGTCGCGATTTCTTCTTCCGTCGTTGGTCAAGGCGTCGGTACAATCTGCAAATCTCCTCCCCGTAGAGGCGTAATACAAAATTGTTAAGGCTTTCGTGGCCACTTGTTGACAAACTGCCTATTGGCTTCTGTCTCGGGTTCTTCGGCCGACGTTCATCTAATGATTTTTCTGACGTTTCGCCATTGCTTCTTCATACAAGAGGTGTGTAACAATTTACATTATTTGACATTTGAGAATTAATGGTATTCATCGATATATTGCGTAGTTGTTAATCAGAAGGGAACTTCCAAAGACTGGATACGAACCTGCATTTAATAATCCAAGAGCTCCATTACTTCTTCGGAAGGTTAAACTTCATCAAAGCCAAATATCCGCTTGATCTGAGGTTTCCCGACTGATTATACAACGCTCCCAAAAATATGAAACATTTTATTTGTACAGATTAGCAGACTGCCGCAAAGCACGAGCCTGCAGAGAAGAAGAATCATCGCCTGATTTCATTCTAACAAGTAAAATTTCTGAATCATTTTGAGTGACTGAGTTATGACTGTGTTTCCTTTTATGAATGATTGATTGCTCGAACGAATTGAGAACTACATAATTACATAGATAGGAGGAAAAATTACAAGCACCATCTAGTGGTAAAATTTATGATAAATGTTTTTTTGTTTCCACAACATTTTCCCCTGCTCAGAGCCATTTGAATCTTTTTTTTTTTTTTTTTTTTTTGTATTACGCATTTTACTTGCAGCTATTGGTGCACAATACAATGTCTTGAACAAATACTTACAAGCTGGAGAGTACGAAACGTGTCTTTTCGTCACCTTCTGCTTACGAGGCTGGCATGTATACCTGAAATGTTGTTGTCGGCCTCGGTTTGCTGCCGATTTCCAACATTCAGAGCGTATTCGTGAAGGTACTGCAGTGACCCAGGCAACCGTGAGATGTTGCGTCACGGTAGTCGGAGCCGCTCGTGGGCAGGCTATAAAGGAGCACTTGCGGCTGTGCCGAGGAGGCGCGCCGGCAGAGCAAATCTGGAGGCGCGAGGCGGCGCCGGCGGCGGCGTCAATTGGTGCCACTTGGCGGGGGTCCAGGTGCCGCGGAGAGCGCGCCGCGAGCCGTGAGACGCGCCCGCCGCTTCGAGGGCGTCGCCCCGCGCCGCCGTCTCCGCTGTGCACCACACCCCGCCTCCAGGGAGGCGGGCAGCGCCCGGATCCTCGATAACACGCCCTCGAAGCATCAGGCTCAAATGCAGGGTTCGGTTTTTTCTGGGGGAAAGGGCTAGGGGAAAGGGATTCACTGCTCGTTACTGTCTCCACTCCCCACAAACTTGCCAATATCCACACTTCTACCATGCCACAGATGCCTAGAATTTTAATGGTAATGCGCTCTAAGACAAATAACACCCCGCAGGAATTATCCGAATGGGAAGTACCTCGGTAGATGTGCTGTACATATGTTCCAGCCTATAGACAAGCGACGGCTCAAAGATGAAGAATGCAAGATCAGGCAATAGCCCGCTGACAAGGATCGCGCCACGACAGGATCGACCTCTGCAAGAAGTGAATATCAAAATGTTCAAATGGCTCTGAGCACTATGGGACTTAACTTCTGTGGTCATCAGTCCCCAAGAACTTACAACTACTTAAACCTAACTAACCTAAGGACACCACACACATCCATGCCCGAGGCAGGATTCTAACCTGCGACCGTAGCGTTCGCGCGGTTCCAGACTGTAGCGCCGAGAACCGCTCAGCCACTCGAAGTGAATACAGGGTGTCACAAAAAGGTACGGCCAAACTTTCAGGAAACATTCCTCACACACAAAGAAAGAAAATATGTTATGTGGACATGTGTCCGGAAACGCTTACTTTCCATGTTAGAGCTCATTTTATTACTTCTCTTCAAATCACATTCATCATGGAATGGAAACACACAGCAACAGAATGTACCAGCGTGACTTCACTTTGTTACAGGAAATGTTCAAAATGTCCTCCGTTAGCGAGGATACATGCATCCACCCTCCGTCGCATGGAATCCCTGATGCGCTGATGCAGCCCTGGACAATGGCTACTGTATCACAGCCGTCCACAATACGAGCACGAAGAGTCTCTACATTTGGTACTGGGGTTGCGTAGACAAGAGCTTTCAAATGCCCCCATAAATGAAAGTCAAGAGGGTTGAGGTCAGGAGAGCGTGGAGGCCATGGAATTGGTCCGCCTCTACGAATCCGTCGGTCACCGAATATGTTGTTGAGAAGCGTACGAAACTTCGACTGAAATGTGCAGGAGCTCCATCGTGCATGAACCACATGTTGTGTCGTACTTGTAAAGGCACATGTTCTAGCAGCACAGGTAGAGTATCCCGTATGAAATCATGATAACGTGCTCCACTGAGCGTAGGTGGAAGAACATGGGGCCCAATCAAGACATCACCAACAATGCCTGCCCAAACGTTCACAGAAAATCTGTGTTGATGACGTGATTGCACAATTGCGTGCGGATTCTCATCAGCCCACACATGTTGAATGTGAAAATTTACAATTTGATCAGTACATACTGACGAAACTAAAATGAGCTCTAACATGGAAATTAAGCGTTTCCGGACACATGTCCACATAAAATCTTTTCTTTATTTTTGTGTGAGGAATGTTTGCTGTAAGTTTGGCCGTACCTTTTTGTAACACCCTGCATAAGCGCCGCTCCTGCCAGCCTCGGCCGGACAGTATTCGCACAGCTGTAGACCGGCACTCGAAGAACAGTTATTAGCAATCCATATCCATTGCTAGTTTGCACATTGTATACAGCGAAGGACATTACTGTATGTCGCCATCCCTTGCGACACTTGTTGTAAATTCAAAGTTAAGTGTTGTCATTCTTCTTATTTGTAATAAAAACTATTAATGTGATTTGCTTGAATTGTTGTAGAGCATTCCGAACACGCGGCATCCTCTAGGCACCCTACACGAGAAAAGTGGGCAGGACCCCACAACATGTACAGGCAAACAGACGATTACAATTTCAGGAAAATTGGGCAGTTTATTCGGGAGAAAGAGCTTCACAAATAGAGCAAACCTGTTGCTCCACCTCTGATCCTTATAGAAGCAGTTATTCGGCTTGCCATTGATTGATAGAGTTGTTGGATGTCCTCCTGAGGGATATGCTGTCAAATTGTGTCCTATTGGCTCGTTAGAGCGTCAAAATCTAGAGCTTGTTCGAGGATCCTGCCTATAATGCTCGAAACATTCTCAATTGGGAAGAGGTCCGGCGATCTTGCTGGGCAACGTAGGGTTCGGCAAGCACGAATACAAGCACCACAAGCACTCGCAGTATGTGGACAGATATTATCTTTCTGAAATGTAAGGCCACGATGGCTTGCCATGAAGAGCAACGAAACGGGGAGTAGAATATTGTCAACATACCGCGGTGTTGCAAGGGTGCTCCGAGTGGCCATATGAAGTGGGACAAGCATGTAGTGGCAGTTGTGGGGAAGACGGATAGTCGTCTTCGGTTCTTTGGTAGAATTTTAGGAAGATTTGGTTCATCTGTAAAGGAGATCGCTTATAAAACACTAATACGACCTATTCTTGAGTACTGCTCGAGCGTTTGGGATCCCTATCAGGTCGGATTGAGGGAGGACATAGAAGCAATTCAGAAGCGGGCTGCTAGATTTGTTACTTGTAGGTTTGATCATCACGCGAGTGTTACGGAAATGCTTCAGGAACTCGGGTGGGAGTCTCTAGAGGAAAGGAGGCGTTCTTTTCGTGAATTGCTACTGAGGAAATTTAGAGAACCAGCATTTGAGGCTGATTGCAGTACAATTTTACTGCCGCCAACTTACATTTCACGGAAAGACCACAAAGATAAGATAAGAGAGATTAGGGCTCGTACAGAGGCATATAGGCAGTCATTTTTACCTCGTTCTGTTTGGGAGTGGAACAGGTAGAGAAGATGCTAGTTGTGGTACGAGATACCCTCCGCCACGCACCGTATGGTGGATTGCGGAGTATATATGTAGATGGCAACCAGTAGGGTCCTGCTATGAAAAGAAATGCCACCCCGAACCATCACTCCTGGCTGTCGTGCCATATGGTGGGCGACAACCAGCTTGGTGTCCCACGGCTGTCTGGGGCGTCTCCTTACACGTCCTAGCTGATCATCGAAACTCAGTTCCAAACTGGGTTCATCACTGGAGACTCCAGTCAACGAGATTCCAGGCCACAGACATGTACGGATGCGTCCCAGACAGCAGTGAGATACCAGCCTGACTGTCGCTTGGCATATGGCCCAACACCCAGGAGTGACCCTCTGGGGTGCCATTTCATTCCCTGGCTGGATGCATTTGGTTCTCATCCATGGCACCCTCACAGCACAGCGATATGAAGACGATATTCTACGCCAGTTTTGTTGCTCTTCTTAACAAGCCATGTGGGCTTACATATCAGCAACATAATGCCTGCTCACACACGAGAGTGTCTTCGTGATCGCCAAACCTTACCTTGGCCAGAAAGGTCGCTGGATCTCTCCCGAGCTGAAAACGTTTGGAACAGTATTGACAGGGACCTCCAACCAGCTCTGGATTTTGACGATCGAAGGTGCCATTTAGACAGGTTTTGGCACGATATCCCACTGGAGGACATCCAAAAACTCCACGAATTAATGTCAAGCCGTATAACTGCTTGCGTAAGAGCTAGAGGTGGACCAATGTGCTATTGATTTTCTGTTTTTTTCTTAAACTCTTTCTGTTGAACAAATCATCCAATTTTTCTCAAACTATAATCATTTGTTTCTCTGTACATGTACATCAAATCTACCGATGTCCGCCCCTGATAGCTGAATGGTCAGCGCGACGAAATGTCATCCCCAACGGCCCAGGTTCGATTCCCGGCTGGGTCGAAGATTTTTTCCGCTCAGGAACTGGGTTTTGTGTTGTCCTTATCATCATCATTTCTTCCCCATCGACACGCAAGTCGCCGAAGTGGCGTCAACTCGAAAGACTTGCACCAAGCGAACGGTCTACCCGACGGGAGGCCCTAGCCACACTGCATTTCCATTTATCTACCGATTTCCGTTCCATTCGTATAATTCCTTCGTGGTGTATCGTTTTGTGTCTTACAGTGCAAGAACAAGCAGGTTTCAGACCATCGACATCCAGTATTGAACAAATACAAAACTTTAGAATGATTCCCGAACTCAGCAAGGTACTTTCTAGAGTTCCAAAAGACAACTCCATGGATAGAACCACTCTCTCTGGAATACTCGATAGGTTGGTGTACGGCATCGTGTACAACATTAGACCCAAAGTAAACATTGCATGACAGCTCTCAGAGAGTTTCCAGATTAATAAAGCAGTGTATCAAGGAGACAACGCTTCGCGCATACTATTTCACTGAGTCCTGAAAAAAAAATCTTCAGAGAATAGACCAGATCTCTACCAGCGAGCACCAGGGATCAAAGCACACAACCTAAGGATCCTCTTCCTGGCTTTCGCTGACGACCTCACGTTATTGGCAAACAAACTACAAGAGACTTCTATGCAACTCTAAGCACTGCATTTAGCTTAATAGCAGAGAAAACAAGTCAATTTTTCACCATGGGAAAGACCGAATTCATTACCAATATTAAAGTCGCCCCTAGAACGACGAGACTCACAATCAGTGGAAAAATGCATGTCAAGAAAGTCAAAACTGTACAGTATCTTGGAGAATGGATCTCTGGTGAACTCAGAAACGGTAGCTCTCGAAAACGGGAAAATGAAACTAGATATGACATACTATACTTGCAAGAAATTGCGCAAGTCGAAACATCTGTCGGTGAACATCAAACCAAAGCACTACAGCACAGCAGTCACACGGGCAGTACTTTATGCAGCAGAGTACCTCTCCTACACCAGTAACAGTCCTCGAATTACAAGAGAAATTTGTGCGATAAATACATTCCTGGAAATGGAAAAAAGAACACATTGACACCGGTGTGTCAGACCCACCATACTTGCTCCGGACACTGCGAGAGGGCTGTACAAGCAATGATCACACGCACGGCACAGCGGACACACCAGGAACCGCGGTGTTGGCCGTCGAATGGCGCTAGCTGCGCAGCATTTGTGCACCGCCGCCGTCAGTGTCAGCCAGTTTGCCGTGGCATACGGAGCTCCATCGCAGTCTTTAACACTGGTAGCATGCCGCGACAGCGTGGACGTGAACCGTATGTGCAGTTGACGGACTTTGAGCGAGGGCGTATAGTGGGCATGCGGGAGGCCGGGTGGACGTACCGCCGAATTGCTCAACACGTGGGGCGTGAGGTCTCCACAGTACATCGATGTTGTCGCCAGTGGTCGGCGGAAGGTGCACGTGCCCGTCGACCTGGGACCGGACCGCAGCGACGCACGGATGCACGCCAAGACCGTAGGATCCTACGCAGTGCCGTAGGGGACCGCACCGCCACTTCCCAGCAAATTAGGGACACTGTTGCTCCTGGGGTATCGGCGAGGACCATTCGCAACCGTCTCCATGAAGCTGGGCTACAGTCCCGCACACCGTTAGGCCGTCTTCCGCTCACGCCCCAACATCGTGCAGCCCGCCTCCAGTGGTGTCGCGACAGGCGTGAATGGAGGGACGAATGGAGACGTGTCGTCTTCAGCGATGAGAGTCGCTTCTGCCTTGGTGCCAATGATGGTCGTATGCGTGTTTGGCGCCGTGCAGGTGAGCGCCACAATCAGGACTGCATACGACCGAGGCACACAGGGCCAACACCCGGCTTCATGGTATGGGGAGCGATCCCCTACACTGGCCGTACACCACTGGTGATCGTTGAGGGGACACTGAATCGTGCACGGTACATCCAAACCGTCATCGAACCCATCGTTCTACCATTCCTAGACTGGCAAGGGAACTTGCTGTTCTAACAGGCCAATCAACATCCGCATGTATCCCGTGCCACCCAACGTGCTCTAGAAGGTGTAAGTCAACTACCCTGGCCAGCAAGATCTCCGGATCTGTCCCCCATTGAGCATGTTTGGGACTGGATGAAGCGTCGTCTCACGCGGTCTGCACGTCCAGCACGAACGCTGGTCCAACTGAGGCGCCAGGTGGAAATGGCATGGCAAGCCGTTCCACAGGAATACATTCAGCATCTCTACGATCGTCTCCATGGGAGAATAGCAGCCTGCATTGCTGCGAAAGGTGGATATACACTGTACTAGTGCCGACATTGTGCATGCTCTGTTGCCTGTGTCTATGTGCCTGTGGTTCTGTCAGTGTGATCATGTGATGTATCTGACCCCAGGAATGTGTCAATAAAGTTTCCCCTTCCTGGGACAATGAATTCACGGTGTTCTTATTTCAATTTCAAGGAGTGTAGTAGGACCAACGATCCTGCCAGATGCAGACGACATAGCTAATCGTGAACTCTGCGAGCACCGAGAGAATCTCACCGATCCGATCAAAAGAAAACGACTAGCTTTCGATGAACATCTGTACAGAATGGACCCCACAGGCTGTCCTGAAAGATTTTCCAAGTAGCCAACAAGAGTAAAGCCACTGGATCCCTGTGGATCAAGCAAACTGAGACAGATCTTGCAGAACCTCATATTAGGCTAACAAACAGGACTGACTACCATCTAATTATTGAAACCAGACCTTTACTAAGTTCTCTTACAGAAGTTAACCACAATGAGACTAGAAATGATCCGAGGCACACAAGATAGAGTTCAGTATGGAGGCGAAGGGATAGCGGGCTAACAGAAAAACTCAATGTAATCACCGAGAAATTGCAGTTCAGGGAAGTATGTCATCTGAAAAGTATTCGTTCGGACACTTGACCAGTAGGCCTACATGTCTCATGCAATTATTTAAGAACTGTATGTCCAAATGAGACCCGGGAGTAGGTGACATTCCGTCAGAACTACTGATAGTCTTGGGAGAGCCAGGCGTGACAAAACTCTTCCATCTGGTGTATAGGATGTATGAAACAGCCGAAAAACTCTCACACTTCAAGAAGAATGTAATAATTCCAGTTACAAAGAAAGGATCTGCTGACAGGTGTGATATTACAGAACTATCAGTTTAAAAAGTCGTGGTAGCAAAATGCTGACACGAATTCTTTACAGAAGGATGGAGAAACTGGTAGAAGCCGACGTCGGCGAAGATCAGAGTGGATTCCGGAGAAATGCAGGAATAGGCGAGGCACTACTGACGTACGCGACTTCTCTTAAAAGACAGGTTAGGGAAAGGCAAACCTGCGCTTATAGCATTTGTAGACTAGGCAGCAGGGGTAAAATACAGGGACCGAAAGACTATGTATAATTAGTGCAGAAGCAAGATGGAGGTTTTAGTATATCCCCGACGTTATTCAATCTGTATAATCTGTAAAAAGTGGAGGAGGAATTAAAGCCCAGGAAGAAGAAATATAAGGTCCGAGAGTTGCCGATGACTTCGTAATCCTGTCAGAGACAGCAAAGGACTTGGAAGAACAGTTGAAGGGAATGGACAGCTTGTTGAAGGGACGAAAGCAGAACAAAAATAATGGAACGTAGTCGAATTAAATCAGATGATGCTGAGGGAAGTAAACTAAGACACGAGACATTTAAAGTAATGGATCAGTTTTGCTATATGGGCCGGAACATAACTGGTTATTGCCGCAGTAGAGAGGATATAAAATGTAGATTGTCAATGGAAGGAAAGTGTTTCTGAAGAAGAGAAATTTGTTAACATCGAATGTAGATTTAAATGTCTGAAAGTATTTGTGTGGAATGCAATCATGTATAAAAGCGATAGTTTAGACAAGAAGAGAACAGGGGCTTTTGAAACGTTGTACTACAGAAGAATGCTGACGATTAGATGGATAGATCATGTAACTAACGAGGAGAAAAGAAATTTATGGCACATCCTGACTAGAAGAAGGAATCGGTTGATAGGACAGTTTCTGAGACATCAAGGGATCATCAATATAGTAGTGAAGAAAAGTGTGGGGGATAAAAATCGTAGAGGGAGACCAAGAGATGAATACAATAAGCAGACCCCGAAGGTTGTAAGTTGCAGTAGTTATTCGGAGATGAAGAGGCTTGCACAGGATAGAGTAGCATGGAGAGCTCCATCAAACCAGTCTTCGGAAAAGACCACAACAACAACGATAGCAACATACTCTCACAACTCTGACAATATCGTAATATATGTAATATAAAATCGAAGTATATATAGACACAGTGATCAGTATTCCACTTAACTCTAAGATTGTGAACACATGGAATGGCGGCCGCAGTAGCCGAGCGGTTCTAGGCGCTTCAGTCTGGAACCGCGCTACTGCTACGGACTCAGGTTCTAATCCTGCCTGGATGTGTGTGATGTCCTTAGGTTAGTTAGGTTTAAGTAGTTCTAAGTTCTAGGGGACTGATGACCTCAGATGTTAAGTCCCATAGTGCTGGAGACGGAATTGGTGGCTCTCTGTCCGACACGGATGATGAACTACATGACTCGACACCTGTTTCAGTATCACTTTCACTTGTTAAGCACGTATCGCCTTCATTGTACTCCTCCTGTACATTGTCAGCAAAGTAGAACGTACACGAAACCCCCACACAGTCCACTGACTCATCTTGCAGAAAGGGTTATGTTTCATTTGGCACTTTCTCACTCTGCGAAATTCCTGGGTTCCTTTCTGACGAAATATCAACTTCGGCTGTTTTTGTAGATATAATGCAATTTTGCGTGGTTTATCGTCGCTGTTGCTTTGATTTCTACAAACACCACTAGCACAGTAGCACTATTGTGAGTTACTCGTCGACTAAGTAGTTTAACTGTGCTCCTTAGCCTCATGCGGTGCTCACCATTGAACATCCCAAGTCCCGTCCCCTGTTGCCATTGGTAGCCAATATTATGGTTGCATGGTGTGTTACGCCGGAAATACATATCCTCCTATTTCCATATGCTGAGTCTGGCCTAGGGAAAACTATGCTATCGAACGATTACATCGATAGGTCGCGTGGAGAACCAAAGTATTTAAGATCTTTGGTAGTGTTAACTCCGCCGCATGGAGCGCGGGCAGAGGGAGTCCGGCTGGTGGAGGGCGGTGGAGCACGTGTGTTGTGTGACGCTCCCACGAGTTGCCGCGCTTTCGGGGTTGGGCAGCATGTAATTGCGCTCGACTTGCTATGAAAGTATCGCGGACGGGAAGCATTAACTGGCGCACATCAAGAGCCCGTTTCGCCTGGTGACCGTGTCGAGAAGAAGGCGCGCCAACATCCAGCTTCTGCAACAGCGACGGCCGACAATGAGTGACTGTCGCCACCTCCCCGATCGACGACTGCAAACCTTCAATCAACCAACAAGGAAGACTAAAAGCACGTACAGTTTTAGAACTGTATGGCAGACATCAGCTTTTCAAACTGTTGCATCACAAAAATACAGCAACTTAGCGTGAATCTTTGTTGCTCATTGTCCCAATTGCGTTGCCAAGCAGGGTCCCTTCCTTTACTGGAATGAACCCGAGTGTCGTTGAAATTCATACGCCAGCTTTAAAGTAATATCATTCCATTTCACTGCTTTAATTTCAAAGTTCAGTTAAAGTATTCATAGCTGGCTACAATATTTAGATTACACGAGCAGAAATTAAGAGTGCGAGTTTTGTTACCATATTTTAGCTTACCTGTGACTGCAGCTCAGCTTGGTACGTACTAAATTTTACTATTGTTAATTGTTCAGAATCATTTAATTCAAGTTCAAAGTTAAATCTCTTATTTCTAAATTGCGTAGATTCAAGTAGCTTTTGAAATGATTGTTGAGGTAGCCCAAGACTAACCTTATTTTATTGAATTTCGTAGTGCTTCAGAAACAAAGTTCACTATTAATTTCAGTCACTAAATTAACGTTCAATTTTCCGGTTTTATTAATTCTTTTGCTAAATTAATTCAGAGTGTAGAGAAATTTATTACTTCTGACAAACATTCTGTTTTCACACAACACGTGTCAACCTTCAGTTGCCACGCTTTTAGTGCTAATTATATGTGCATTAATCTTTCATTTTCAGTTATTATAGTAGTTGTCCATAGGACTGGCGACCGTAATTTTCCCCAAATCTCAAATATCTAATTAACGCCAATTAATTGTTAACGTAACGACCGCACATTTACTTTCTTTATTAATTTTACCCTTTTCTCAAAATTAATTTCCACCAATTTCATTTGCATTTTTCCTTTCATTTAGATGTAACCCTTTCCTCCCTCTTTACCGACAAATTAACTTCGGTGACGATTGCTTTTCCCAAATTTCCATTAGGTGCACGTGGTTTTTCACTGTCATTTTTCACTACAGGTAGACAGTATATGGGGCGTCGAATGTTGTAAACATCATTGGCCTTTTGCGACCTCGCACTCAATTGGTTCCTTGTGAGAGTGTAAATGCCCGCATCTCGTGGTCGTGCGGTAGCGTTCTCGCTTCCCACGCCCGGGTTCCCGGGTTCGATTCCCGGCGGGGTCAGGGATTTTCTCTGCCTCGTGATGGCTGGGTGTTGTGTGCTGTCCTTAGGTTAGTTAGGTTTAAGTAGTTCTAAGTTCTAGGGGACTGATGACCATAGATGTTAAGTCCCATAGTGCTCAGAGCCATTTGAACCATTTGAGAGTGTAAATGGTTTTATATTTGTATCACTTCTTCACATAAATGCCAACTTTGGCCTAAATCTCGCTTCTCAGGATGGCGCATGCTCCTTGGATAACTATAAATCTATAGCTTCTAACATTCTCCATGATAATCTCAATATAAAGTATAAACAGTAGCGGTCCTGTAACAGTGCCGTAATCTCTTTTTGTTCTGCTAAGAACGATGTGTTGAGTTATTTCTTCAAGAAAGTCCTGAATCCGTCAATAAATCTAGTCCATTATTAGGTAAGTTAGAATTTTGTTCACTAAACAGCAATGCAAAGTGTATCGAATGCCTTCCGGAAGTCCGTAGCCTTTGTCTACGGCCCTCTGGATGTGATAAGCGTACAGAACGAGTTGAGTTTCTCGAGGTCTCTGTTCGCGAGTCCATTTTTATATATAAGATTTTCTTTCTCCAAAAACCTCATAAAGAGCTAGCAAAGAAAAAAAGTCCATACTATACAACAAAATAAAGTCAGCGTTACAGGTCTTTAGTTTTGTGTTTGTGTCCTACGACCCTTCTTGAAAACGGGAATGACATGCGTTTTTCTCCAACCGCTAGATCTTTCGTTGTTGCAGCTACCTACGATAAACTACTGACGAAAGGGGAGCAAATTCTTTCGCGTTATCTCACTACCTGATGTTGAGCGGTGTTAGTTGATTTTATATTCTGCGATCGCTTGCCTTAATATCTGCCATTTCAACATTCGTCCGATGATTGCAAGGAGGAAACGTATTACGATACTCCGCGATGATACGATTTCGGAAAACCCAATTTAGTACTTTGGCGTTCTCTCTCTTTTGCCAGTATTTGTCGTCCATAAACTAACACACCCATTTTGTTCATTCCAAGAGTCGTCTAATTGTGTTAGAACATACATTTTTTGTCTGGAATTTGTTTCGTGTCACTTTGGTCACATTTCATCAGATTCGATTTCCCCTTTTCTTTTTCATTGTTGCTCTTATAGTTTTCGTTAATTTATGACGTATAGTTTGTTAAGAAGCAGTTGATAACACACAACCGCCACGTTTGACAGAATGGATGAGCTGAGAGGATGTGCTCCACTACCTGTCGCTTCCACGTCACGGAGCGTGCAGCTAGAGTTCACGGACCGCGTCCACTTTCTCGGCCGCCACCGCACACGCCTCGTGCGAAGCCTACAGCTCGAGTAACGCCTCTGCGTTGCACAGCTGGGTCGGGTCGTCTTCCGGTTCATCCGTGTCCTCTTTTCGCTGACGGCGCGTGCCGCCTCTCGCGTCTGACTGCCTTGTTTACTGTGTCTTCCAGGAGCACCACTGCGCGTCCCCTGCTAGCCAGGGCCGTAGTTGGTGTTGCTTTCTTTTCTCCGAGCGAGGAAGTATGAATATTGCAGCGACAACAGGACTACGCACATCAACAGAAGTTTTGAATCGCTCCTTTATTTCGAAATTCATGGCATAGAAATCAAAAACTGGCTCTGAGTCATGCGTATGCATTTATTTCCAACAAGTCCAGATCAAGAAATGAAGAAAACAAACATTTGTGTAACGGAAAAATCCTGTTTCCTGTGGGTGGTTTCTCACAGCACTCCTGGTGGAACGTCCTCTTCCTCGGATGCAGGCTTGAATCAATCGCGGCATACGTACTGTGCAATTAAAGTCGCTTCCTACCTTCCAACCACCTGCAGTATTGTCAGTTCAGTAATTACGAGAGTTAATAACTTCGCTTTTACGAGATCATTTCAACGTGACCGTCGTTTTCAATATGGAAGTTTTCTTTACTAAAATTTAAGTTACAAGGGGACTTACTTATAGGAGGTTTCTGCGTCTTTTCACCACGAGAAAAGTGTTTAGTGTAATGGTAATTTCTCGATACATTTGCTATTTTTGAAACGGTTATGGTATTGTAATGGGAGAGAAACAGATGTCGATTTTATCCTAATACTAATAAATAATTTCCACGCATATTTATTAATAATTTACATATTACTTAGATTCTCTATAAATCCCATAGATGCTATTCCTAGGCAGCTTTCCTTCTAACGAGTCCCAGTTTACCAGAGCCTTTATTAACTGGTATGATTCAAGGGATTGCATCACGCCGGCCGGGGTGGTCGAGCGATTCTAGGCGCTTCAGACTGGAACCGCGTGACCGCTACGGTCGCAGGTTCGAATCCTGCCTCGGACACGGATGTGTGTGATGTCCTTAGGTTACTTAGGTTTAAGTAGTTCTAAGTTCTAGGGGACTGATGACCTTAGATGTTAAGTCCCATAGTGCTCAGAGCCATTTGAACCATTTGGTTGCATCACGATGCATATGTTGGCATTTATTCCAAATTAATTACTCGCCTAATGTGGACATTGCTTAGTTATCTAGCTAGGAGTGTACTCACACTTTGAGCTAAAAAGGGAAGGATCTCGAACGTAGCCAACCAGTTCGGTTCATTTTTTACAGGTCGCTTGTATATGAACAAAAAGGTAAGGACTGTAAGATATTTTGGCTCACTACCTCCCAGATTTTGAGATAACCGCCCTCAAGAGTCATGAGACTAAATCGACTCAGAATTAACTGATTAGATTTATTTATTTACAGAGGACATCTAACACACTGTTCGAACACACGGAGCTACCATGCGATCAGGTCACCCTGCTAGCCCTGCCTTCACTGAAGGTTGTTTACCTTCATTCGTGTATAAGCGACATTCGTAAAAGTTTCTTTTCCTGACCTCTCGGAAAATACGCGTTTGCGGACAACATACATAATGATGAAAAATGCTCAGTTTACAACTACCTATCGGAAATGCTTTCAGGGCCATCACAATCTACGCTCGGTCAAATTCAAATAGATCGCGTATCTTCCCCATTTACACATGGATAGCACGCTCGCTTATACTACACGCACCGCGCCTGTGCCTGACTAGCAGTCATATCTTACCAGGTGTCGCTGCTATGGCCCAGATGGATTTACATCGATAGTAGATCGGCGGTCGTAACGTTCTGGCTGATCAGTGTATATCGATATATATCTAAGACGGGAAGATTCGAGCGAATATGAGGGTTAAACGATAATTTGACATAAAGGAGGCTGAGAGGTGATGTCTTTACCGCTTCTTCTAGTCGTGCGAAGCAAACATAATACTCCCTCCCATGTATGTCTCGCGAAGTGATTGCAGTGAGAAAATTAGTGGATATACCTCAACTGATCGACAAACTGATTGAATTAGGATAAACATATTCACAGAAAGACAGTAATACGGCTATATAAATACTTTATGAACGAGAGAAATAGAAAGTGCAGGGCAGCCATGGCGATATGGCTGCAGGAAGAAAAGTTATGTACTATTTTTCTCGTTGTGATAGCTCTCTACCTAGTCAGAGATGGGTGGGGGACTAGACAGCTTTCTAACTAATGGAAGAGTGTCATCGGAACGTGAAGGGATTTCGAGAGAATTATCGAGGGTCTGTAACTTGGCAGGGGACATCATTTACTCGCCAGAATCAGGTGGCTTCAAATGTTATATATCAAAGAGTTGAAGATTCGTGAGAATATGGCGCATAAGCGATACTCTGACGAAAGGGGAGTTGAGAGGTGAACTCTATAGCGCCCCTTCTAAGTGTTGTGGGCAAATATATTATAGCCTTTCACATACGTCTCACGAAGTGACAGCAATGAGAAAATTAGGGGCTAATACGAAAGTTCTTACTGCGAGACAATCAGCAGCGGAAGTCCCGTCTTTTGTTTTCATGGTAAAAAGGAGACAACATTCATCTGTGACTTTTGTGCGCTTATAAATGGTTGGACTGACATGTAGATTAAATTTACATCTACATGCATGCTTCAGAAGCCATCGTACGGTACGTGACGGGGTGTAGCCTAGTCGTTTCCTTTCCTATACCACCAGGAAATAGAACGAGTGAAAAAAAGGACTGTCTGTGTGATCTCGCATGAGCCTTAATTTATCATATCTTATATCTGTGGTCCTTAAGCGAAATGTATGTTGGTGGCAGCTATCCAGCCAGCAGCAGCAGCAGCCCAGCCGTCCCTGCAGCCCAGCAGCCCCTGCGGTCGCCCTCCCGCCGGAGGCAGCGGGGTGGGGCTTCGGCCCCAGTCAGCGTCTTCGTCCGTCTTCGTGAGTTCCTTTTCTTCTTTCGTTTTGTTCTGTCCTTTTATTATTCCCTTCTAATCATGACTACACCCAGCACCACTGCCACCACCACTGCTATCATCTTACCCTCGCCGTCCGCCGCCGCCACCACGATTACGTGGTGTGCCCAGTCGCCCCCCCCCCCATTCCATCCCCCGCTTCTCACCCTCCCCTCTCCTGCGCTTTTCGTCGCCCTGTCCCCAGCTCCTTCCCCCTTGCCTCCTCCTCTCATCCCTTCCCTCCCCTCCCTCATACTGTTGCCACCGTTCCTGCTGTCCCCGCCAGGGTGGTGGATTGGAGGTCCACGGCCCACGCACAGCCGTCGCCGTCGCCCTTGCCTTCCCTGTCATCGTCGCGCACACCGGGACCTGCCACCTCCCGCCATCTACTGGTTGCTCCTGTCCCCCACGCCCCTTCTCACCCTTCCATCACAGTTAAGTGTCCCAGAGGCACCCCCGCCTCCTCCGCTCCCAAAAAATCCCAGCCTCTTCCTCCTCCCACCGCTGTGGATGCCACCTTCTACCACCTCCTCTTCCTCTTCCCCCTCCTCCTACAAATACATCCTGTCCCATCCGGATCCCACACTCCTCGAAGCCTGGAACCTCGCCAGCACTTTCCCGGAGCCCCCATGTCCTTCCTCACTCCCCGCCGAGACTCCATTCTCATCACTTCCCCTAGCCCCACCCTTCACTCCGACATCCTCTCCAGAATCCCCATTACCCACTTTGGCCCCGAAGCCTCCGTCACCCCTGCTCCTTACCCATCCCCCTCCCACCAACCTCAACCCCTGCGTCGCCCACTGACCCTCACCGCTGTGATCACAGAGGAGGAGGAGGTGTTGGCGGAGCTTAAGGCGCACCCGTACTTAGAAATACAGGCGGTACGCCGGATTTTCAACCCAGCCGGCCCCACCCACCTTATGCGAGTGCTCTCAGAACATGCCCCTTCCATCGACCTTCTCCTGCAGGAGGGTGCCCTCCTATTCCATCATCGGTACAAAGTTGACCCCTCCTGTTCCCCTCCTCAGTCCCTCTGCTGCCAGAGGTGCCTGCACTATAATGCACACGCAACATCTGAGTGCCGTGAAGCACCCATCTGCCTGCACTGCAAACAGGTGCACTTCCTCCGGCAGTGTTCCACCCTCCAGTCCCATCCTTCCTGCAACACCTACAACCTCCCACACCCTACCTACTCCCAGAAGTGCAAGGCCCGACCCCCCCCCCCCCACTACTCCTGAACTCACCATCCCCGTCTGCCCTCTGGACGCCCCCACCCCTCCTAGAAATTCCCATCGTCCCGCCCCCCCCCCTCACTGCTGAGGACATCATCGGGTTTGTCACCATCATTCCTCAGAACATCCACCCATTCCAGCACCCCCACAACCCCCAGCAGATATCCTTCGCCACCCAATCCGTCTTCCACCTCAACACCTATGCCACCTATTCCCATAACCAAGCCCACTTCACCTTCTCCCGTATCGACATCCTTGTCTAAATCCCTGTCATGGTGCAACAGCACCGTATCTTGTTCAATAACATCTGTTCCTTTCCCACCTTCTGCACACCCTCACAACCCACCGTGTGGATGCCTTCCTCCTCAACGAAACATTTCTTCAGCCCCAGCATATCATACACACATCGCCCTACCTCCTCCACTGCTTCAATAATCCCCTCCCGATAGCGTGTAGCGGGCTAGCCATCGGCCACCACCGCCAGATCCCTGTTCGGCTCCAACCCCTCCTTCCCAACCCCACAGAGCACCCGATCCTTAGCCTATTCTTCCCCGGGCTTACCATTACCTACGCCACCATTTATTGAAACGTCCCCTTAGAAAAATTTATGAATTACTGTGCTGGAAAACCACTTACGTTATTTGCTTTTCAAACAGCTGAGCAAAACTGAACATACTCAGACATTACGCTCTTTACTTATTCTGATTATCACTAAACTGACACACAATATTTTTAGCGCAACGCAATCTGACTTTTAATAATCCCTACAAGAGAATGGCCCTGACTAACAATAATGTATACCTTTCATGGATCACTTACCTCACAAAAATCTTCCTTACTCGAACTACGGCAACACAACGAGCGCCAATACTGCCGGCTATATGTAAGATTCTAACTACTGAAGGCACTAACTACTGACAGGCATAGTTACCAAATGAAAGATTTTGATAGAGAACAAACAATGTATTTACCTTAATAGTGTTCAAAAGTCGTAATATATATATCAGTTCATGACATCCAGTCTTACAAATTTACTGTCTCTGATGGACACACGTCCAGATC
The DNA here is from genome assembly GCF_023864345.2 of Schistocerca serialis cubense. Taxonomy (NCBI): domain Eukaryota; kingdom Metazoa; phylum Arthropoda; class Insecta; order Orthoptera; family Acrididae; genus Schistocerca; species Schistocerca serialis. The sequence continues at coordinate 596,394,872 of NC_064639.1, forward strand.
ATCCGCTCTCAAAACTCCGCCATCTCTCTCCCCACATCCACCACTGCTGGCAGCTCACCTCCAACTGCGCAACGCTACACGCTGTTCACATCCAGTTGCCCAACACTACAATCGCAAACAACAATACAAACCAGCCACAGATTGCACACAGCACAGCCAGTGGAGAAATTGAAACACCAACACCAAGTGATGTGATCACAATGAAATTTATCCCACTTATTAGGTACATGATACTACGCAAATGATTAGATTTAAAGTTCCTTACATGCACTGTGACTGTGGAGATTCAGTTCAGAGTAGCGCCACCACATGCTGCAATCAGAGCCACTACAAGCTGTGGCATGGAATCCAAGAGGGCCTGAATATTCTGCTGGGGAATACTCTGCCACACTGTTTGTGGCATCCACAAAGCATCCACAAAGCACCATATCAACTACAGCTTCAGGAAGACCTGAATGATAAAATTGCCGACCGAGCATATTGCAGACATGTTTGACAGGTGACATGTCAGGCGAACGGGCAGGCCAGGGAGATTAGTACCCGTCTGTCGAAGAAGGCTTGCACATTCCTCGCCACATGTGACCGGGATTTGTCCTGCTGAAATATGGTATGTGGAATGACCTGCTGGAGGGAAAGTGCCTGAGTCTGCAAAACCTCCCTGATGTATCGGTAGCTATTCAGATTGCCCGGGTGTTGTCAGAGTGCTGTGGTGAGGGTGTTGAGCACACGGCGAAACCATGCCCAGACGTCGTGGGGTTGGGCGGCCTCCCCTCATTACAGATGTCGGACGTCGGAGGCTGGGCAGACTGGTAAAACTTGACAGACGGCGAACTGTGGCGGAACTAACGTCAGGCTTTAATACTGGGCAGAGTAGGAGTGTGTCTGAACACAGAGTGCACCGAACACTCCTAACGATTGGCCTCCGCAGCCAACGGCCAATGCATGTGCCAACGTTAACACCACGACATCGGCAGCTACAACTGAAATGGACACTTGACTATCGGCAGTGGACGTTGGTGCAGTGGCAGAGCATTGCATGGTCTGATGAATCCTGATACCTTCTTTATCGACTGATGGGAGATCGCGAATCCGTCTTCTTCCAGGGAACAGCTCCTTGACACCTTGCTGTGGGAAGGGGGCAAGCTGGCAGCGGCTCCATTTTGATCTGGGGACGAGCATTCACTTGGGCATCGGTGGGTCCAGTGGAGCTCGTGCAAGGTACCATGACAGTCAAGGAGTATCATACACCAGTTGCAGACCACGGACACCCCTTGTCGACGATCAAGTTTCCCAATGCAGTGGTAAATTTCAACAAGATAATGCGCCATGTCACAAAGTCAGGAGTGTGATAGAATGGTTCGAGGAACACAGTGGCGAGTTCCAGTTGATGTGCTGGCCCCTCAATTCGCCAGATTTTAACCCAATCGAACACATCTGGGATGTGATTTAACGTGGCGTCAGAGCTCATCAAACCCCTCCCCAGTTTTATGGGGAATTAGGTGACTTGTGTGTGCCAGCTACCTCCAGCAACCTAATATGACCTCATTGTTTCCAAGCCACGTCGCGTCGTTGCTGGTATCCGTGCCAAAGTTGGAGACACCGCCTATTAAGTAGGTGGTCATGATGTTCCGACTAATCAGTGTATATCAAGTCACACACGCCTGATAATTCTCTGGAAATCCCATCATGTTGTGACAGCACTGTTCCATTAATTAGAAGGCTGTCTAGCCCTCTACCGTCACTGTCTATACAGAGAGCTATGACAGCGAGAAAAAAATAGCACACTGATTTACGGGGGGAAATTCACTACATGTGTAGGCTCACATCCAGGTATTTTCACAACTGGTACTGCTTTTAGTATGTCAGGCTGAAATTAATTTGCATTGATTTTTTAAGGGGGTGTAATCCATCCACTAAGAAGTGACGGTGTAGGAGGCGAGTGGCCGCAGTTCCCGCCGGCAGGTCACCTGGAGACTGTGGCACTACAGTTCGGACCGACACGTAAGAGGTGACTGCTGTTGCCGTTGCTGGAGGAAGCAACGACATTCATTTGGTCTGGCTTGTACTTGTTGGTTAATTGGCTCTCGATGTGCGATAGTCGGATAAGCGTGTAGGTACTGGGATTGGTATTAAATAAATAAGTACGCTAAGAAAAGGCGTACTTCCATGGTGATATACGCTGTTCCAGACGGAATATGGTACCGTGGTCGCTCCACTTCCGAATAGCGCGTGCGGCAAAACTGAACATGCTGTGGTTAAACCCCGAATCGTTCCCTACGCTTGCATTAGCTCTGAATTGTTGCACAATAGTGATCTTCACCATTAATCAACACAACATTAACACAGGATTATACGTTCTAAGAAAAAAAACATGAACCACGAAAGAATTATTCGAATGAAACTAATTGGTAGATGTGATGCACGTGTACAGACAAACAAACTATAACAATTTCAGCAAAATTGTGTCATTTATTCAAGAAAATGAAATGATTGTATGGCACTGATAGCTGCAAGTCACACATGGGGAAGTTCGGCCACCGAGGTGTAACTTTCTTCAGTTGGGGACCTGCCTGTCAATAATGACGAAATAATTATGTGGACAACACGACACCCAGTTCTCGAGCGTAGAAAATCTCTGACCTGTCCGGGTCTGCTGCATTGTATTCAGACGTGCTGACCACTCAGCTAAGGGGGGAACATTTATTAAAGAAAGAGAGCTTCAGAAATTGAAGAAGTCAGTAACACGCTGGTCTATCTCTGGCCCTAATGCAAGTAGTTATTCGGCTTGGCATTGGTTGACAGTGTTGTTGGATATCCTCCTGAGTGGTATTGTGCCAAATTTTGTCCAGTTGGCTCGTTAAATTGTCAAAATCCCGAGCTGGTTGGAAAGCCTTGCTCTTCATACTACAAACGTTCTCAATTTGCGAGAGATCTGGCAACCTAGCTGTCCAAGGTAGGGTTTGGCAAGCCTGAAAACAAGCAGCAGAAACTATCGCCATGTGCGGGTGGGCATTATCTTCCTTAAACGTAATCCCAATATGGGTTGCCGTTAACGGTAGCAAAATGGGACATAGAATATCGCCGACGTAACGCTGTGCTAAAAGGCTGCCGCAGATGACAACCGAAGGGATCCTGCTACGAAAAGAAATGGAACCCCAGACCATCACTCCCTGCTGTTGGTCCATACGGCAATCGACAGTCAGGTTGGTATCACACCACTGTCCGGGGCAACTCTAGACAAGTCTTCGGCCAGGAATCTCGTTCACTGGAATAGAATTGTCTGCAGTGATGAGTCCCACCTCGAACTGAATCCCGATTACCAGCAAAGCCGTGTCTGAAGGCGCCACAGACAGTGTTGGAATACCAACAGCACAGTGGTACATCGGAGATAGTCTACGTCCCGTTTTGTTGCCCTTGATGGCAAGCCTTCGAGGCCGTACATTGCAGCAAGATAATGCCCACCCAAACTCGGCAAGACTTTCTACTGCTTGTCTTCGTGGTTGTCAGATCCTACCTTGGCCAGTGAGGTCGTCGGATCCCTTGCCAAATGAGAACGTTTGGAACGTTATGGGCAGGGCTCTCCAACCAGCTCGGGACTTTGACGATCTAAAGCGCCAACTGGACAGAATTTGACATGATACCCCACAGAAAAACACGGAACAAATCTAGCAGTCAGTTCCAAGCCGAATAACTGCTTGATTAAGAGGCAGAGATGGACCAACACGTTACTGATTTTCTCAATTTGTGAAGCTCTTTCTCTTGAATAAATCACCCAATCTTTTTGTAATTGTAATCATTTGTTTATCTGTACACGTACATCACATTACCGATTTCCGTCCCATTCGGATAATTTCTTCGTGGTGCGTCTTTTTTTTTGTCTTAGTGTGTATAATAGGCGGGAAAACAGGTTTATATTCGATTACACGATTGCTGAGCAACCAATCACTGGATTAGTCATATTCTTTAGATATCTGGGAACATGCATACGCAGCAATATAAAGTGGAACGCCCAGTCACAGAAAAGACAAATGCCAGAATGGGAATCATTGGAAAAATCCTCAGAAAGTATAGTCACAACCTACCAATGAGATAGCCTACAGAACCGTTGCAGACCTATTGCTCGGCAATGTTGAATACTTACTAGATAGATTTGATAGAAGAAATAGAGAAGGTTCCAGAGGACCAGATCATTTCGTCATGGTTTCGTGTAGTAAGCGCGAAAGCATCACGGAAATACTCATCCAACTCCAGTAGCAGAGGCTACATCACAGGCTTTGTGCACCATGCTGTAGATCGCCGTTGAAATTCCGAGAGCGTACGATTGTAGAAGAACCGTCAACGTACTCCTTCCACCAACGTACATCATGTGATAAGACTATCAAGGCAGAATAAATTCAAGGTCATTCAGAGGCTTATTAACAGTAATTCTTCCTTCACACCGTACGCGACTGGAACAGGAGAAGGGAAAAATGATAGTGTGAATTACCCTCTGTCACACTACGCAGGGTGGTTTGCGGAGTATGGTCGCTGAAACATACTTTGAGAGTTATGGAAAAATAATTCAAAACCATCCAATTAAAAGGCCTGAACCTAGCAATATTTTCACGTAGAAAATATTATTCTAAACCAGTGAAGATACCGAGGGAGATGGTGCAGTGGTTAGCATTCGGGAGGACGACGGTTGAATGCCGCGTCTGGTAATCCTGATTTACGTTTTCCGTAATTTCTCTAAATCGCCTCAGGCAAATGCCGGGATGGTTCCTTTGAAGGGCACGGGCGACTTCCATCCCCGTCCTGCCTAATTCCGATGAGACCGATGACCTCGCTATTTGGTCCCTTCCCCAAATCAACCAACCAACCAACCAGTTAAGATGTTCCAAATCGGTGGAAGCGTTGTGAACATCATCCATGGAACATGAAAATAACAAACTGAATTACTCATCTACATCAGAGGTGTAACAATAGCTCAGTAGAGAAGGAAATCGGCCCTGACTTCATCTTCAGATGATTTTGGTAAGAATTAATGGAAAACGTGTGGCAGTATACCTTAGGTAAGAAAATAAATTTTGTGGATATGATGTAGCATATGTTACTAAAAATAGAAACTTTTGTAAAATGTCGGCAAGACACGGATAATCAGGGTAGCCAGTGGACCTATGAATAGATCCTGGTTCTCGTAAAACTGAAATGTTATAGTATATATTTAGGAAGAATCGGACGACAACTCACTTACAAGGACTCCTTATCTGCGAGGTCGCAAAAGACCAATGATGTTTACGTCATTCGACGCCCCACATATTGTCTACCATGCAACTACACTCATGCTCATAAATTAAGGATAATGCTGATACATGGTGAAACCACGCTCTGGCCGGCCGAGGTATGACCATGCGGTGCATTTGACCTGCAGTCGTCGCACGGTGGCGCTGGCAGGAGTCCACATACGCAGAGGTGTGTTGGTGCATGTCAGAGTACGGGGCAGCGAGTAAGTGTGCAGACGTTTTCAGACGTGCTAATGGTGACTGTGTGTTGAAAATGGCTCAAAGAACACATATTGATGACATTATGAGGGGTAGAATACTAGGGCGACTGGAGGCTGGTCAAACACAGCAGGTCATAGCACGGTCCCTCCATGTGCCACATAGTGTGATCTCAAGATTATGGCACTGATTCCAGCAGACAAGAAACGTGTCCGGGCGCTACAGTACGGGACGTCCACAGTGTACAACACCACCAGAAGACCGATATCTCACCATCAGTGCCCGCAGACGGCCACGGAGTACTGCAGGAAGCCTTACTCGGGACCTTACCGCAGCCACTGGAACAGTTGTCTCCAGACACACAGTCTACAGCAGACGACTGAACAAATATGGTTTATTCATCCGAAGACCTGCAAGGTGCATTCCACTGACCAATGGTCACATGAGAGCCCGTAAAGCCTGGTGTCAAGAACACAGTACGTGGTCATTGGAACAGTGATCCCAGGTTATGTTCATGGACGAGTCCAGGTATAGTCTGAACAGTGATTCTCGCCGGGTTTTCATCTGGCGTGAACCAGGAACCAGATACCAACCCCTTAATGTCCTTGAAAGGGACCTGTATGGAGGTCGTGGTTTGATGGTGTGGAGTGGGATTATGATTGGTGCTCGTACACCCCTGCATGTCTTTGACAGAGGAACTGTAACAGGTCAGGTGTATCGGGACGTCATTTTTCACCAGTATGTCTGCCTTTTCAGGGGTGCAGTGAGTCCCACCTTCTACATCTGCATGATTACTCTGCAATTCACATTTCAGTGCTTGGCAGAGGGTTCATCGAACCATAATCATACTATCTCCCTACCATTCCACTCCCGAACAGCGAGCGGGAAAACGAACACCTAAACCTTTCTGTTCGAGCTCTGATTTCTCTTATTTTATTTTGATGATCATTCCTACCTATGTAGGTTGGGCTCAACAAAATATTTTCGCATTCGGAAGAGAAAGTTGGTGACTGAAATTTCGTAAATAGATCTCGCCGACGAAAAACGTCTTTGCTTTAATGACTTCCATCCCAACTCGCGTATCATATCTGCCACACTCTCTCCCCTATTACGTGATAATACAAAACGAGCTGCCCTTTTTTGCACCCTTTCGATGTCCTCCGTCAATCCCACCTGGTAATGATTCCACACCGCGCAGCAATATTCTAACAGAGGACGAACGAGTGTAGTGTGAGCTGTCTCTTTAGTGGATTTGTTGCCTCTTCTAAGTGTCCTGCCAATGAAATGCAACCTTTGGCTCGCCTTCCCCACAATATTATCTATGTGGTCTTTCCAACTGAAGTTGTTCGTAATTTTTACACCCAGGTACTTACTTGAATTGACAGCCTTGAGAATTGTACTATTTATCGAGTAATCGAATTCCAACGGATTTCTTTTGGAACTTATGTAGATCAATCACACTTTTCGTTATTTAGTGCCACCTGCCACACCATACAGCAATCTTTTCTAAATCGCTTTGCAACTGATACTGGTCTTCGGATGACCTTACTAGACGGTAAATTACAGCATCATCTGCGAACAACCTAAGAGAACTGCTCAGATTGTCACCCAGGTCATTTATATAGATCAGGAACAGCAGAGGTCCCAGGACGCTTCCCTGGGGAACACCTGATATCACTTCAGTTTTACTCGATGATTTGCCGTCTATTACTACGAACTGCGACCTTCCTGACAGGAAATCACGAATCCAGTCGCACAACTGAGACGATACCCCATAGGTCCGCAGCTTGATTAGAAGTCGCTTGTGAGGAACGGTGTCAAAAGCTTTCCGGAAATCTAGAAATACGGAATCAACTTGAGATCCCCTGTCGATAGCGGCCATTACTTCGTGCGAATAAAGAGCTAGCTGCGTTGCACAAGAACGATGTTTTCTGAAACCATACTGATTACGTAACAATAGATCGTTCCCTTCGAGGTGATTCATAATGTTTGAATACAGTATATGCTCCAAAACCCTACTGCAAACCGCCGTCAATGATGTAGGTCTGTAGTTCGATGAATTACTCCTACTACCCTTCTTAAAGACTGGTGCGACCTGCGCAATTTTCCAATCTGTAGGTACAGATCTCTCGGTGAGCGAGCGGTTGTATATGGTTGCTAAGTAGGGAGCTATTGTATCAGCGTAATCTGAAAGGAACCTAATCGGTACACAATCTGGACCTGAAGACTTGCCCGTATCAAGCGATTTGAGTTGCTTCGCAACCCCTAAGGTATCTACTTCTAAGAAACTCATGCTAGCAGCTGTTCGTGTTTAAAATTCTGGAATTTTCCATTCGTCTTCCCTGGTGAAGGAATTTCGGAAAACTGCGTTCAATAACTCCGCTTTAGCGGCACAGTCGTCGGTAACAGTACCATCGGCACTGCGCAGCGAAGGTATTGATTGCGTCTTGCCGCTTGTGTACTTTACATAGGACCAGAATTTCTTCGGATTTTCTACCAAATTTCGAGACAATGTTTCGTTGCGGAACCTATTAAAGGCATCTCGCATTGAAGTCCGTGCCAAATTTCGCGCGTCTGTAAATTTTAGCCAATCTTCGGGATTTCGCGTTCTTCTGAACTTCGCATGCTTTTTCCGTTGCCCAGTGTGGCCGTGCGGTTCTAGGCGCTTCAGTCTGGAACCGCGTGACCGCTACGGTCGCAGGTTCGAATCCTCCCTCGGGCATGGATGTGTGTGATGTCCTTAGGTTAGTTAGGTTTAAGTAGTTCTAAGTTCTAGGGGACTGATGACCATAGACGTTAAGTCCCATAGTGCTCAGAGCCATTTTTTTTTCGTTGCCTCTGCAACAGCGTTCGGACCTGTTTTGTGTACCATGGAAGATCAGTTCCATCTCTTACCAGTTTATGAGGTATGAATCTCTTAATTGCTGTTGCTACTATATATTTGAATTTGGGCCACATCTCGTCTACATTTGCATAGTCAGTTCGGAAGGAATGGAGATTGTCTCTTAGGAAGGCTTCTAGTGACACTTTATCCGCTTTTTTAAATAAAATTATTTTGCGTTTGTTTCTGGTGGATTTGGAAGAAACGGTATTGAGCCTAGCTACAACGACCTTGTGATCACTAATCCCTGTATCAGTCATGATGCTATCTATTAGCTCTGGATTGTTTGTGGCTAAGAGGTCAAGTGTGTTTTCGCAACCATTTACAATTCGCGTGGGTTCGTGGACTAACTGCTCGAAATAATTTTCGGAGAAAGCATTTAGGACAATCTCGGAAGATGTTTTCTGCCTACCACCGGTTTTGAACAAGTATTTTTGCCAACATATCGAGGGAAGGTTGAAGTCCCCACCAACTATAACCGTATGAGTGGGGTATTTATTTGTTACGAGACTCAAATTTTCTCTGAACTGTTTAGCAACTATGTCATCGGAGTCTGGGGGTCGGTAGAAGGAGCCAATTATTAACTTAGTTCGGCTGTTAAGTATAACCTCCACCCATACCAATATCCCATATTGGTGTCGGGGTACATGCGCAGGAAACAGTAGCGTTTTGTAGCACATGTGTTTGGGGACGGTTTTCTCAACTTATCACCAATACCGTGGACTTACAGATCTGTGTCGTGTGTGTTCCCCATTTGCCTAAACTACTACCGCCAGTTTTGTGTAATGCCACGTTGTGTGGCACCACATTCTGCAATTATCCTTAATTTATGAGCATGAGTGTACAATTGGCTGCTAATGGCAGCATGGTACAGGACTGGGTGCGTCCAATGGTGATCACAGCATGGGCTATGGAGCGTAGTTAAAATGCTTAGTCGACAAGTAACTCACAACAGTGCTACATTGCTAGTGGTGTTGATATAAAGCAGAGCAATGCAACGGTAAACGAAGCAAACATTACATTATATCTACAACAACAACTACGAAGTTGACATTTCGTCAGAAAGAAACCCAAGAAATTTCGCAGAGTGAGAAAGTGGCAGATGAAATACACTCCTGGAAATTGAAATAAGAACACCGTGAATTCATTGTCCCAGGAAGGGGAAACTTTATTGACACATTCCTGGGGTCAGATACATCACATGATCACACTGACAGAACCACAGGCACATAGACACAGGCAACAGAGCATGCACAATGTCGGCACTAGTACAGTGTATATCCACCTTTCGCAGCAATGCAGGCTGCTATTCTCCCATGGAGACGATCGTAGAGATGCTGGATGTAGTCCTGTGGAACGGCTTACCATGCCATTTCCACCTGGCGCCTCAGTTGGACCAGCGTTCGTGTTGGACGTGCAGACCGCGTGAGACGACGCTTCATCCAGTCCCAAACATGCTCAATGGGGGACAGATCCGGAGATCTTGCTGGCCAGGGTAGTTGACTTACACCTTCTAGAGCACGTTGGGTGGCACGGGATACATGCGGACGTGCATTGTCCTGTTGGAACAGCAAGTTCCCTTGCCGGTCTAGGAATGGTAGAACGATGGGTTCGATGACGGTTTGGATGTACCGTGCACTATTCAGTGCCCCTCGACGATCACCAGTGGTGTACCGTCAGTGTAGGAGATCGCTCCCCACACCATGATGCCGGGTGTTGGCCCTGTGTGCCTCGGTCGTATGCAGTCCTGATTGTGGCGCTCACCTGCACGGCGCCAAACACGCATACGACCATCATTGGCACCAAGGCAGAAGCGACTCTCATCGCTGAAGACGACACGTCTCCATTCGTCCCTCCATTCACGCCTATCGCGACACCACTGGAGGCGGGCTGCACGATGTTGGGGCGTGAGCGGAAGACGGCCTAACGGTGTGCGGGACCGTAGCCCAGCTTCATGGAGACGGTTTCGAATGGTCCTCGCCGATACCCCAGGAGCAACAGTGTCCCTAATTTGCTGGGAAGTGGCGGTGCGGTCCCCTACGGCACTGCGTAGGATCCTACGGTCTTGGCGTGCATCCGTGCGTCGCTGCGGTCCGGTCCCAGGTCGACGGGCACGTGCACCTTCCGCCGACCACTGGCGACAACATCGATGTACTGTGGAGACCTCACGCCCCACGTGTTGAGCAATTCGGCGGTACGTCCACCCGGCCTCCCACATGCCCACTATACGCCCTCGCTCAAAGTCCGTCAACTGCACATACGGTTCACGTCCACGCTGTCGCGGCATGCTACCATTGTTAAAGACTGCGATGGAGCTCCGTATGCCACGGCAAACTGGCTGACACTGACGGCGGCGGTGCACAAATGCTGCGCAGCTAGCGCCATTCGACGGCCAACACCGCGGTTCCTGGTGTGTCCGCTGTGCCGTGCGTGTGATCATTGCTTGTACAGCCCTCTCGCAGTGTCCGGAGCAAGTATGGTGGGTCTGACACACCGGTGTCAATGTGTTCTTTTTTCCATTTCCAGGAGTGTATTAGCATTCCTGCAAGAAGAGTCAGTGGAATGTGTGGTGTTTCCGTATACGCTCGACCGTGCGGAGAAAGTACATGAGGAGCACAATGATCACGATAGTGTTTACAAGTGAAAGTGATACTGAAACAGGTGCCGAGCCTTGTAGCTCATCATCCTTGTCTGACAGGGAGCCACAAATCGCCCGGTGAAACGTAGTAAAAAACAATCGTTGTCAAAGGAGCGAATACTAAACATCATTATATACATGGACGATCATCCGCAGCACAGTAAAAAAACAATTATGAACAGATTTCGAATAAGTCCGCAGCCATATGACCGTGTTGTACATAAGCAAAACTGCTGGTATTCGAGAGAGGACAAGGCATACTAGTTAGAAAAACTGGTGTTTTGCGCATTTCAGGGACGCTGGATACATTTTACAGGATGTGCATGATAGTGACCTACTACGTTATGCCCATCCATTTGCGCGCGACGCAAGTTACAGTGACTTGAAGGGAAGTAGTAGATGGTTACACAACTTCAAACAGTGCCACAGAATTGGTAGACCTAAGATAACGAAATTTCAGACAAAGCGTCAACTTGACGATGCACAGAAACTGCGAAATCAGCTCGAAAATTTGTAGGTGAGATAAACAAACTTAACTATCGTTCAGTAGTGAATTTGTTTTCAACTTCGTCCAATTGGGATTTGAAGAGGAAATGCATATGAAAGGAACCCTGGAAATTAAAAGTACCAAGAGAGTTACATCAAGATCGACCAACATCAATGCCTTGCCACATTCTTATACAATTATCCTGACTGTTAATCTGGACGGTAAATTGGCTGGAAAGTTATTTATTGTGCTGCAAGAAGTTGGAGGTGTTCTTCCTCGTGTGTGTGATATTGTAAGGGCAGTAGGGAATATTTACTTCACATCAAACAAGAATCGTAAAATGGGCGTAAGAGAACTATAGCTATGGTATGAGCACTGCTTTTGGTCAGTAGCTGGTCAAAATAACTTGCTTTTGCTTGATTCCTAGTCTGCGTATAACAATCATACTCCTTTAGAGAAATCTATCCTTCCTGGGAAGTGTGTGACATTGGAATTCATACCACCTGGAAAAACTGGACATATTCGGCCATCATATTCCATCAGCTCTCATCACCCCTTACACCAGTATGATTCTATATACATTCTTTAAGATTGAATACGTAGCTGAACGTCCTGCATGGTTTGTAACTCCCGAGAAGTTTGCCTTCGATCTCAATGGTGAGAACCTTTGTGATCGCTGTGGCATTCCACTTCTCATTCGGTATTCATGGTGCAAGTTAATGGTTTGTTTTGAACATTTCTTGATTGTCTACGATGTCCATGTTATGAAGTGTAATACGTACATCCCATAGAAGGTTGATCTCTGCATCTATCGGACACTCATTTTCTGTCACCATTGTGATGCACAAGGTGAGTAGTTACGAGCTATTATATTTCGTGTCATAGTTGTTAACACAGCAAGATTTATCTTGTGACCCCGCACTCGAGGGGGTGCAAATGTACTCTTAACGGGAGTACAGCATCATCAAACCAGTGGTGAGTTGAGCTGCACCCGGAGTAATCTTGATCGTCTCCTGCGGAATGCGGTGCGCTTTCTGTAGGGTGCTTCACAAAGGACAGAGGGGTCATCTGAAAGGGCAGGAATTCATTGCAGTTTTACTGCGACGCCTGTGGCGCAGCCCACACGCCGCTGTCGCTCGTGGCAGCAGGGTCATCCTTCCGTGCGGCTACGACTCAATCCATAGCAGCGTAGGCAGGCAGCCGCCGAAGCCCTCGGTCGGAAGATGGTGGCAGTACAGTGGCATTCGTCAAAGCGATGCTCGCATCATTATGCAACAACCCGACGACACCTAGAACTCCCAACAGATGGCTTCTGCTTCCAGACAGTACCATAGAACACTCTCATCCACATGTGCAGAACGGAAATTTCGTAGTTTCTAACAAGGGAACCTCCCCATCGCATCCCCCTCAGACTTAGTTATAAGTTGGCACAGTGGATAGGCCTTGAAAAACTGAACACAGGTCAATCGAGAAAACAGGAAGAAGTTGTGTGGAACTATGAAAAAAATAAGAAAAATATACAAACTGAGTAGTCCATGTGCAAGATAGGCAACATAAAGGATAGAATGTGTTCAGGAGCGCCGTGGTCCCGTGGTTAGCGTGAGCAGTTGCGCAACGAGAGGTCCTTGGTTCAAGTCTTCCCTCGAGTGGAGAGTTTAATTTTTTATTTTCAGACAATTATTATCTGTCCGTCCGTCCGATGCGAGGTAACTGCGCCGTAGTATGGGGACGTTACACCTAAACAAACATCGAAACACACGACGTCAGGCGACTACAGCGCACGGAAGAGAGAGTATTCCTGCTAACGAGGCTCCCTGGCTGGCAGTTGACTGTTCGCTACTTTGGACGAGAGTGCATTAAATACGTGAGATGTATTCCGTGGGCAATATGAATCCAGAAAATATAGCTCGCGACTTCAATAACAAGGTCAATGAATATTTTCCTGTGGAGGAATCGGTTGATCTTGCGATCAAATGTTTTCGGTTCCCATTGGAGAGGCACGTCCATTCGTCTACTAATCGCACGGTTTTGCAGTGCGGTCGCAAAACACAGACACTAAACTTATTACAGTGAACAGAGACGTCAATGAACGAACGGACAGATCATAACTTTGCGAAAATAAAGAAAGTAAACTTTTCACTCGAGGGAACACTTGAACCAAGACCTCTCTTTCCGCAGCTGCTCACGCTAACCACGGGACCACGGCGCTTCTGGGCTCACGTCCTCCTTTATGTTGCCTGTCTTGAACATGGACTACTCAGTTTGTATATTTTGCTTATTTTTTCATAGTTCCACACAACTTCTTCCTGTTTTCTCGATTGACCTGTGTTCAGTTTTTCAAGGCCTATCCACTGTGGCAACTTATAACTAAATCTGAGGGGGGTGCGATGGGAGGTTCCCTTGTAAGTGCCAGATGTCAAGTTTGACAAGAGAATAAATAAAAATAAATGTATCTCTTTCTGTATATTACTTATTTGCATGTAAAAAATTGAGAAAGCATACTGATAGTCTACCGTAGAACTATCACGACCACCTCATCACTGCAAAAGTAATGAGACAGATCAGAAAATAAATATTTTACTAAGAATGTTATAGGTGTCATGCCAAGGTTGTGACTGATTCAAAGTACCAACAACAAAGTTTTTGTTTCAAGTGTCGTTAATGCTAAAGCATTACGTGATGTTTTTTTTTTATAATACAAGTACAGAAATAAGCAGTAATGTTTTAACTACCAGAACTGCAATCAGTCGAAACAATTCCTCATATTTTTTACATTCTTTACAAGAGACAACAAAATTAAATTCAAGAAAATAGCTCGCAGTATTGACTTCTGTTTCTTATAAACAGTGTGTTCCAGTTCCGTTAGGACTGTGGCTATGAAAAATAAAAGTCATACGTTATATTAACAAAATCACTGTATTCATTCGAAATTGTCTCCCCGCCTGAATCAATTCACAGTTGACATTGTTTAGAGTGTTTTGAAACAGTCACTGTAGTCCTTTTCTAGAACTGCATTTAGTACTACAGTACAGTTTTCTTGATGTCTGTAATTACGTCTTAACGGTACGCTTTCATTGGCAGCTTCAATTTGGAGAGCAACCAGAATTCGGCTGGGGCCAAATCCGAAGAATCCGGCGGGTGATCCAGGACTGTGGTCCGTTTGCTGACCAAAACCTCGCGCACGATCTTCGCTTTGTGGGCTGGGAGTGAAGGAGTGACCAGGAACCTGCCTCTCGGTATTCGAGTCTATTCAACCGTCATTTTCCGACTTAGTCAGCACTTGCTGCTACATTCGCTGCCAGGACGCCTTCCGCAGCGATGGTATCGCTTTGAGCTTCTACACTGCTATTAATGAAACTTAAAGGATCGCAACGTCACAACTCGCCACGACGTGACATTGCAGTTTGGAATTTCACACACGCAGTCCTATCGGAAGTGAGACACACTGGGTACATCTCCATTACTGGGATCAAATGTTGGAAAGTGCACTGTAGAACTCCCTGTGCTGTTGAGGAAGGAACGGCAGCGTGGTCGACGAGTTTTTCTCTTTTGCAACTGATAAACATGGCTGGACTTCCAGATGAAGTACTGAAGTACTCTATGGCATATATCTGTCATGGTCTTTCCTCTTTTAAAAACACTGATATTTTTCCATTCTTCTGTTTCAGAGCTGTTTTTGAACAGCTATTTGATTATACTGCATTTGGAAGACCTACACACCTGCATTGACAACATGGTTTCAGCAGCATCTTTACAATCAAAGAAGTCAGTAAAATGCTTTTTTACTCCAGTCTCTGATCACAAATGAATTCTTTAGACGATGACCGGTTTCAGTCCGTAATGACCATCCCCAGATCTTTTTTACACCATGTCCTAAAGTGATACGGCCATAATCTACGTGACGATGCTATGCTGAGTATATTTATATGTTTTGACGATGCCATTATGGCCGAATCACTTTAGGACATGGTGTAAAAAAGATCTGAGGATGGTCATTACAGACTGAAACCGGTCATCGTCTAAAGAATTCATTTGTGATCAGAGACTGGAGTAAAAAAGCATTTTACAGTATTGGATCACTGTTTGTATACGCGATTATGTCGCAGTTGGTGAAAAGAAGTCCGTTGTATGCACTGGAATAACGTAGGATGATATCAGAGACGTAGATGAGCATGTGTAAATGTTTGAGAGCAAAGGCGTTGCTTACCTTTGTACGTTTCTCCATAACTGCACAATCTTCCTTCCATTACAAAGATGTTTTATTGATACAAACCAAAGCTTACATGCACTTCGCTTCCCACAAAAACTGTGCATCAGCTAAATCGAGGAGACCTTAACGCATGGCATTTCATACTCCAGACGGAAGCAATGCTTGGTACAAAGACTATGCGCCATCTAGTAATGAAGATTTGAAACATTTTCTCGGTGATATGACACTTGCTGCAAGCTTAGGGACACGTAATAAAGTACCGAGGACACAATGCTGTGAGGTTGAGTGCGAAGAGAACAGGTTTTGGAACGGAATTATATGTTGATAGAGTGGTATTCAGATGGAATAGAAAATTAATTATCATTTCGTACAGCTATCAGACAAAGTAAGGCGCCGTTTGTCGGATGTGGAGCAGGCAATGCAGGCGTTCCATAGTACAACAATAATACAGGAATCTTCGGTAGTAAGAATTTTATGTGACGAATCTGTCGCTCCGCAACTGTGTGTGCGCGGTTTCGAAAATTCTTGGCGGATTAAAACTGTGAATAGGACCATTACTCGAACACGGAAATTGTCCTAATTATTGCAATGCCGTTAATGAACTGAGCTATTCATTTATATAAAGGCCAGGATAGTCCGGTTGTTAAGAACATTGCCCTTCTAAGACAGGCTACGGGGTTTGAGTCCTGATGTGGTACACAGTGTCAGTCCAGCAGGAAGTCTCAAGAAAAATTCTGCCTCCCGGGTACGCGTCAAACTTCGGAAATCTGGGTCGGCGAAACCGGATGCACATATGGCAGTGAATCAGAAGTAAGTGGTCTCATCATGCGGTTTCTCGGCACATTAATTCGATACTACACTAGGGACTTTTTGGTCCAAATCGGCTACTCTTGCTGGGTAAGCGACACGTGGGTCAATGATCAACTGATTGTGCTAAGTTACAGCTCTAAAAATCCGTCACAGCTCACGTGACGAGTCGTGTCCGCAGATGGAATGTGTTTGGGCTAATCGCATATCGCAACAGTCGATCACTGATCGTTCTGAATTCCAATGTAATCTGCTGAATAGTGTGTGACTTGTGACAATGTGGCTGCATGGGTGCGACTCGTTTGTCTAGTTAAGTGTGACTCCACAGTCCTGTTTCATTTCGCTACCCCTCCTGAAGCACAAAGCACTTAGGTCGAAGTTGTTACTAATACTAACAAAAGATATACATATAAAAACAATGACACTCTCACACTTTGCAGTGATAATCACTTTGAAGCATATTCTGTAGAAGAAGAAATTCTTGGGCAGTTCATAGTAGTATTATCATTTTCACTGTTACTGTTTCACTGCCAATTCTGCGGCGCCCACCAGCCATGGCAGCCACAGTTGGACAGACTGCGTCAAGATTACAATAACATGGCCACAAAAAATCGGTACAGTACTGCCATTTAAACTATGATAATGGGTTTGTTCATAAAATAACTTTCTCAGCTACCAGTCACGATTTTGTTTTTATTTAAGTTTTGCACGATGCATTTCGGGAAATAACTCCCATTTTCAAGACGCTGTTTCGCGTATTATTCCATTTATTCATAATGTTTTCGATACGTGAGGTACTGTTTTAATCTGTTTTCTTTACTATAATATCTGTATACAGAACGCGCGAAAAGAAGCACCGACAACGCTAAGTATGTTGTGCAGGAAGGCATGCTGCTCGGTTTTCAAGAAGGAACCTGCAGCCGGCAACGCACTGGTTGGACGCTGGAGAGCTCGAAGTCTGGGATAGGTGTGCGTTCCACATATGTCAATAAAACCAATAGGAGTAGCACATAGCGCTGTCTACATTACAAACAGTCTTCGAACTGCATACCTCCTATTTCATGCAGAGCCTACTCATCTTTGAAGTATTTCAACGCTCCGTGGACTTGACCAATAAGATCCTCCGCTGACCATCAGGTAAGGCACACACCATATTCTTCACTCTATCCCATAGAAAACAGTCGAGAGGTGTCAGATCAGGAGACTGTGCTGCCTGTGGAACTGCTCCATCCCCACCAACCCATGCGACGTTGAGGTGATTCAGCACATCGACATAAAAGTGTGCTGGAGCTCCTTCGTGTTGCAGCCGCATGTCCATCTGAACATTTAGTGGCACTACATCCAATAGGGTAAGCGAAACATCTCTAGGAAATGCGTGGGTAGATCGGTCCTGTTAGTCTGGTTGGCAGTAGATATGGCCCAAATGTTAGTACTGGCACTGTGCTGGTGATTTCGAATCACCTGCACACGCGGATTTTCGTCTGCCCAAACATGCATCTACGTCTGCATCTACATGTCTACTCTGCAAATCACACTATGGTGCCCAGCAGAGGGCTTATCCAAACACAATCACATTAATTCACTACTATTACACTCTAGAACAGTGGACGGAAAAAACCAACGCCAATATCTTTCCGTGCGAGCTCTGTTTTCCCTTATTTTATTATGATGATCATTTCTCCTTGTGTACATCGGTGTCGCATTCGGAGGAGAAAGTTGGTGATTGGAATTTCGTGGGAATATTTCGCCGCAACTAAAAACGCTTTTGTTTTATTGATGTCCACCCCAAAGCCCGCATCATGTCCCTGACACTCTCTCGCTTATTTCTCGATAGTACAAAACGTGTTGCCCTTCTTTGACTTTCTCAATGTGCTCTGTTAATCCTATCTGGTAAGGACCCCACACCATGCAGCAGTACTCCAAAAGGGGGCGGACAAGTGTTAGTGTAGGCAGTCTCTTTTTCTGGATCTGTTGCATCTTCTAAGTGTTCTGCCAATGAAACTCTGTCTTTGTTTCGCCTTCCCCACAACATTTTCTATGTATTCTTTCCAATGTAAGTAGTTAGTAACTGTAATCCTCAGGCACGACAGATGCAACAGACGAGGGGGCGGAGTAGGGGCGTACATACGCTCTGATTTGTCACCTACTGTACTACACACATCCGACAACAGTGTAGATAAACAAGAGGAATATATGTTCATAGAGATCAAATCCCTTAACAGAAAGTGCTTAATATGTGTCCTTTACAAACCTCCTAAAGTAGGCGGGTTCGCCTGCTTCGAAACTGCCCTCTCTAGTCTCGAATCGTCAGATGAACATGTAATTATAGCAGGTGACACAAACATTAATTTTCTGTGCAATAGTCCTTCCACTGGGAAATTTAAGAGGATGCTTTCTTCCTCAAATATGACGCTACTTCAGCTGGCACCTACTCATCACACAACTACCAGTCACACATTCATAGATATATTCGCAACGAAATCTCCAAACAGAATAATCCGCACCTCTCAAATATCTGCACCTGGCATGTCTGCCCATGACATCATTTTCATGACGTATTCGCTAGAATGTCCTATAAAAAAACAAAAACTGTCTACATACCGAGACTCCAAACGCATAAATTTGCCTGAACTCGAAACTGAGGCACAAGAAATAGTTTGGGGGATGACCCCTACTCCCCTCATTGACATAAACGACAAACTCCAAGATTTCACTACCAAAATTACTAAACTATATGACAAATACGCTCCAATAAAGACCAGAAAAGTAAAAAGGAAACCAGCACCTTGGCTGACTGATGAACTAAAACAGCTCATGAATCTCAGAGACGCTGCACATCGAGCATACAAGATACACCCTACACCTGAAAATCACATTGTATACAAGCAGAAGCGAAACAAAGTCAGTCAAGCGGTGAGAAACGCTAAGCTCAGGCATGCCCGTACATTAGCTGACAGTAGATGTAGACCAGCTATCCCGTGGAAAAATCTCCGTAGTCTCGGTTTAGGCAAAATAAAAGTTACAGAAAATCCCATGGTCCCAGCTGAAGAACTAAACCGATTCTTCCCATTACCTGCAACCACAATTGAGCCGCAAAAAAAAAAAAAAAAAAAAAAAAAAAAAAAAAAAAAAAAAAAAAAAAAAAAAAAAAAAAAACAGAGAATCATTGATTACTTCATGGGGATGAACGACTGTAGCAAAGAAAAATTCTATCTACGGCACGTCACTTGCAATACTGTCACGAAAGCCATAATGCGGATTAGATCAGCATCTACTGGACATGATGGCATCACAATCCAGATGGTAAAACTTATTATTGATCAACTACTGCCCTCTATTACAGACATTTTCAACGACTCGTTAATCACAAGTGTTTTCCCCGAAGCCTGGAAACTGGGACAAATTAAGCCACTGCCTAAAAACCACATCGCCACAGCACCCTCTGACTACCGCCCCATCTGCCTTCTTCCTGCACTATCAAAGGCCTTAGAATATATAGTCCATAACCAGCTCACCGACTACCTAACTACTAACAACCTACTAGACGAATGCCAATCAGGTTTCCGTAAACATCGAAGCACAACATCCGCACTGATAAAGGTGACAGATGACCTGAAACTTGCCATGGACAGACAAGAAGCGACTATCATTTGCTTCTTAGATTTCAGCAAAGCATTTGATACTGTCGACTTCGACATCTTACTAGCCAAACTTAGCGGTCTAAATTTCTCACCAAGTGCAGTGCAATGGTTTCGCTCATACATGACGTCTCGTCAGCAACGCGTCCTGTCCGGGAATATAAAATCACAATGGCGGCAGGTAGTGTCAGGCGTTCCCCAAGGCTCAGTACTAGGTCCCATACTCTTCTCTCTGTATGTCAATGATGTGTCATCAGTTCTGAATTATTTCAAATATCATATATATGCTGATGACCTTCAGTTGTATCTAAGTGTGAAACCAAACAATCTTAAGAAAGCTATTGAAAACTTCAATACTGATCTCGATGCACTATCAAAATGGGCACAGGACATAGGACTAAAACTAAACTGATCTAAAACCCAAGCGGTACTTGTTGGTCACTCTAAGCTCGTTAGCCCAAAACATCGGGAATCTGTACCATCTCTTATCCTAAATGGAACAAATATTAACTTCTCTCCCTCAGCAAAGAGTATGGGAGTAATAATAGATGAAAATCTAAATTGGACAGAGCACGTAACTGCAGTGTGCAAAAAGGCATCAGCATCCCTTCATGTCCTACAAAAATATAAAAAACTCTTCCCTTTCGATCTGAAAAAGAAATTAGTACAAACGCTTATACTCCCAATCATTGATTACAGCGATATTATCCTACAAGGCCTCTCTCAGGAAAACTCGCGACGTCTGGAACTGGTCATGAATGCCTGCGTCCGATATATCTGTGACGTTCGACTTTTTGATCATATTTCAGCAGCATATGCAAAATTGTCCTGGCTGCGTGCAGACAAACGCAGAGATTTCCATACACTCTGTCTCATCTACTGCCTTATAAATATACGCTGTCCCTCATATCTCTCCTCGTCCTTAACGCTTATGTCTGAACAACATGACAGAAACACACGTTCCCATCATAATAAAATCCTCTCTGTTCCACTGCATCGCTCAGTCACCTTCTCCAAGTCCTTTACAGTAGCGGGAACCCGACTATGGAATAACCTCCCTCCGTATGTTAGAGAACTTAAAAACATGTCCAGCTTCAAAAAACAGTTAATGACGTATCTACTCAAACAACAGTAATGCTTTCCCTTGTACTCGAATGCACTTCACCTCATTACGTCCCTCTTTCCCCCTCCTTAAGTCTCCCTCCCCCAAAACTCGCTATACTAGTAAACATCTACTTTACACACCAAGATATTTATGTACATCTGCACAAATCTTCATTACTATTGCCCATTTTTCTCATGTTTATCATTATTATTTATTTATTTTTACTGTTACTATTATTACTTTTATCGTAATTTGTATGTATAGCACCTGTTGTAAAAATACTGCCAGTACTTACTTTATTAAGTCTTAGTCATTATTCTTTATTCATATTGTGACTAGAGTAATCTAATTTTCTTATTTAAAGTATTGTCATGATGTAACTCTGATGTGTGAAATGCTGCATGTGTGAAACACTGGTCCGACGTAAGAGAGGGCCTGATGGCCCTAATCTGATCAGGTTAAATAAATAAATAAATAAATAATTCCTAGGTATGTAGTTGAATTTACAACCTTTAGATTTGAGTGATTTATTGTGTAACCGAAGTTTAATAGATTCCTTTTAGCACTCATGTGGATGACCTCACACTTACCATCATATAGTGTCAACCACCAATTTTCACACCATACAGGTATCTTTTCTAAATCGTTTTGCAATTTGTTTTGATCTTCTGATGACCTTACTACACGATAACCGACAGCATCATCTGCAATCAACCTAAGACGACTACTCAAATTGTCTCCTAGATCTTTTATGGCGATAAGGAACAGCAGAGGGCCTATAACACTACCTTGCAGAACGGCAGAAATCACTTCTGTTTTACTCAATGACTTTCCGTCAATTACTACGAACTGTGACCTCTCTGACAGGAAATCACATATCGAGTCACATAATTGAGACGATATTCCATAAACACGTAATTTGATTACAAGCTGCATGTTCTGCAAGTTTAATATGCCATCTCCAGCGAACATGCATTCATCCATGAATAGCACCAAGGATGTGGCTGGAGTATGCATTGTAATAAATACTACTGCGCAAACTGTGCCCATTATGAGTAGTCCTCCTATAACGCCTGGACTTTCTACAGATGATACGCTTGGAGACGGTGTTCATGAATAACGTGCCACATTGCACTTAACCAGTGTGCAGCACCTGTGCCACCTGCCGAGTGCTTGTGGCTAGATCCTCTTCGAACATTGTCACCAATGTCCTCCTCCAGTTGTAGAGTTGGAGCTGAGTGTGGACGACCTGCATCACGATTCAGCGCCTACCAGAGGACAAACAGTAGACTGAGCGTATTATTCACAAGACCAAACACAATGTGCTACTACTTTATTGTACAATGGACATACCTCAGCAGAAAATACTTTCATGCAATTTTTCGGCTTCCCTGACGATTCTCTTGATGGCCACAAACGTGGAATGATCTGGGTAAGTTTTTTTGGAAAACGTTTCACATACCATACAATCTTGCACCAGCTCTACCATTTCAATCTGCTTTGCTGCATGCAAGCACCATATCGGCCTTTTCTGCACCTGTGTGCTGGTACATGTCGCAATTCCTGTTAACAACGTTACTGCACTGGCAGGCCACTCTGCAGCAGGATGCACACAAGGGCTGTGTGGAGGAAAGTAGTGCATGGTCACTCCCAGGCTGGAGTGTTCTCCCAAAGCGCAAAGGTGACAATCACATCCACATTTTCTGGAAATGTCAGAGTACTCCGTCGACTGAACAAAGGTTATCCAGTGGATCTGCTGGAATAATTGTTGATATATTCACTTCACATAAAAGGTGAAGACAAAGTAATAAATGGAAAAAATGAAAACTGAATCAGTGAAATTCTTCAGATGCTGCGACAGTATTCTTAAATAAAAATAAGCCAGAACATTATGACCGCCGAGATCCTGTCGATATAAACCAGTTCAGGCGATAGCAGCGTCACCTGGCGAGGAATAACTGCTAGTCAGACACATGCATGGTGTGTGTAGTATCAGTGAGTGTGCTGCCTGTGTGTAGAATGTGGAAGGCGTGCGATATGAGTTTGAGCAAGGGAAGATTGTGATGGCCTAGAGTCCTGGCAAAAGTGTTTTGGAAACTGCACGACATGTCGGGTGTTCGAGGAGTGCTGTGGTGAGAGTCTTCAACATGTGGCGAAACTAAGGTGAAGCCATGTTCTGGGGATGGGCGGCCACTCCTCCTTGCAGATGTCGGACTTCGTAGGCTCGGCAGATTGGTAAAGCAGGAAGGGTGGTGAACTGCGGCGGAACTAACATGAAACTTTAATGCTGGGCAGAATACAAGTTCATCTGAACACACAGTGCACCGAACACTCCTAACAATGGGCCTCTGCAGCTGACAACCCATGCATGTGCCAACGTTAATACCTCAACATCTGCAACTATGACTGAAATGGGCATGTGACTGTTGGCACTGGATATTGGCGCAGTGGCAGAGCATTGAATCGTCTGATGAATCTCAATACCTTCTTCATCATGCCAATGGGAGGTGGTGAATCCATCACCTTCCGGGGGAACAGCTCCTTGACACATTGTTAAGGGATAGAGATAAGCTGGCAGCGACTACAAAATGCTCTGGGGAGGAGCATTCACATGGGCATCCAAGGGACCAGTGCAACTTGTGCAAGGTAAAATGACAGTCAAGGAGCATCATACACTGGTCCATGTCAATCGTGTTTCCTGATGGCAGTGACATTTTTCAACAAGATAATGCACCATTTCACAAGACCAGGAAGAGTCTGATGGAGTCGTTCGAGGAAATCAGTGGCAAGTTACAATTGAAGTGCTGGCCCCCAAACTGCCAGATCTGAACCCGATCGAACACACCTCAGATGCAATTGAAAGTCAAAGCTGATCGCCCCCCCCCCCCCCCACACACCCTCCTTGGAATTTACCGAAATTAGTTAACTTGTGTGTGCTGCCAACCCCCTCCAGCGCCCTACCAAGGCCTCATTGCTTTCATTCCACGACGCATCACAGCTGTTATCCATGCCAAAGGTGGACATTCTGGATACTAGGTAGGTGGTCATAATGGTCTGGCTGATCAGTGTATATAGAAATAAATGTCTTTGTAAACATATCTATAGTTTACATCTGTTGATTATACGTAAAAGTATCTTTGTGACTGTTTTCTTTTTGTACATTTGTTGTTGTCAGTGTGTACTGTGCACAGAAATTGTGTGTGAAGTTTAATACGTGTGGTTCTGCCTAAAAGCCAGTGACAACAACCTATTGGTTAGGAGGAAGCCAGTTGAGGGCCTGCAACCAACCTATCTGCATGCTGGATTCACTGAACATACATCTGGAGTTATGATCTGGGATGTGATTTCGTAAGACAGTGGGAGTACTTTCGTGGTTATCCCATGCACCCTGACTGCATATTTGCAGGTCTGTCTTGTGATTCGACCTGTTGTGCTACCATTCACTAACAGTGGTCCAGGGAGTGTTTTCCAACAGGACAAGACTTGCCCACGTACTGCTGTTGTAGCCCAGTGTACTCTATAGTGTGTCAATGTGTTCCCTTGACAGTAGTAGGACAAAACTGGTGTCACCCCACCCTGCGTTGTTGTCTGATTTATTCAAGATGGCGGATCCTGTAATGTTTGAATACTCCATTAGTAGTGTAGCACTTGACACAGTCATGTCGATTAAATATTTGGGTGTAACACTGCAGAGCGATATGAAGTGGGACAAGCATGTAATGGCAGTTGTGGGGAAGGCGGATAGTCGTCTTCGGTTCATTGGTAGAATTTTGGGAAGATGTTGTTCATCTGCAAAGGAGACCGCTTATAAAACACTAATACGACCTATTCTTGAGTACTGCTCGAGCGTTTGGGATCCCCAGCAGTTCGGATTGAGGGAGGACATAGAACCAATTCAGAGGCAGGCTGCTATATTTGTTACTGCTAGGTTTGATCATCATGCGAATGTTACGGAAATGCTTCAGGAACTCGGGTGGGAGTCTCTAGAGGAAAGAAGGCGTTCTTTTCGTGAATCGCTACTGAGGAAATTTAGAGAACCAGCATTTGACGCTGACTGCAGTACAATTTTACTGCCGCCAAAATACATTTTGCAGAAAGACCACAAAGATAAGATAAGAGAGATTAGGGCTTGTACAGAGGCATATAGGCAGTCATTATCCCCTCATTCTGTTTGGGAGTGGAACAGTTAGAGAAGATGCTAGTTGTGGTACGAGGTACCCTCCGCCACGCACAGTATGGTGGATTGCGGAGTATGTATGTAGATGTAGATGCAGATTCAAGATGGAGCCCATAGATGTGGCAACATTGCACTGACATCTTGGAGGGAAATTCAAGTTTTGGGCCACAAAATAGGTCAACTGGGCTATCTCCAATAGTGTAACTCTACCCACACCACTCCTCTCCCCCAACCCTCCTCTCCCCTCCCCCATGTGGAAATTGGTGCGAAAAGGACTCAGTCTCTGCCGGGCTACCAGATAGGACAGACCTAAGTGTTTATTTTGTATGCAGTTTCAGTGGCCATTGATCAAGCACCAGGCAGTAGCTCCATGCTGTGTATTCACCTTGAGGTTCGGAGACCAACTGACCTAAATCAAACACCAACACCAGAGGGCACTGTTGGCCCTCCCCCTCCCCTCCCACGACATAATCCAAGATGGCGGCCCTGTGAAAAAATGGCGGGAAATTCGCTCAGTCTGTGTCAAGTTGCTGGACTGGGAGGACCTAATAATGGTACGCAAATAGAGCATTCACAAGGCATTGTGTAACAATCTGTTTAAAAATATTGTTTATTTATTTCTGAAATCGCAATACAACTCGAACTGACATTGGTGTTTAAACAATTTAGACGATCTTAAACAAATGCAATACATTTTTTATTCTGATAGCGAAAGCAACCATGCAATTATACTGTCATGGACCACACTAAACACATCTGCAAAACTTTTTCATGCACACTCCATGCACCAGAGCCGTGGAAGCTGTAAGGGGCCATGCGCTGGGCCACTCCACACTAGTCACCAGCCATTGGCAACTGCAGGGGCCACACTAAGCATTAAATTCCTCAGCCTCTTTCTTTCTTTGTGTCTCACGGATACCTCTTGCCGTTGAACATAAGTTACTTCACGAGTTATGAAATCTGTTGTTTAACCAATGTGCAGAATATGTATCTTGAAGATGTGATGTCAAAGGAACGAACTAAACGTACAACTGCACAAAGTGAGAGAGAGAGAGAGAGAGAGAGAGAGAGAGAGAGAGAGAGAGAGAGAGAGAGAGAGAAAGCACTTTGCAGATGACACAAGAATATTTAAACCATCTGCAATGTAATTACACGTTTTCTTCTGAGGAATACCACCACGCGTGAACCCAGACTAGAAAGGCCACGGCAGGTTCTGGTGCACTTGTGAAACCTCTGTCTCCATTCAGCCTTCCTCCCTGACAGACTTCACGCCCTTCTGTGGGAAATACCACAACCTTCCCTTGCCTTTGAGCATGAGCTACTTCAGGAGATACTCAAACCAGTTGAATATACGAGAGTGGTTTGAAAAGTTCTTGGAATAGAATTAAAAAAATGATAATTAAATTTTTCGGGCTTCCAGCCGCGTCAGGTAGTTAGAATCCCACGAGTTTTCGAACGAGCTCTCCTCAGTCATTGTCAAGTAATAAGAATCACTAGTGCTCTCTTCCTCGCCATGTATGCTAATGTTTTCATCCAAACCTCACGATGGCAGGGTCCCAGGCTGTGCTGAGCTGCAAACCGCCGTCCTTGTTGATGGTGTGCCAATGGGCACCTCAGCCACGGTATCTACAGGAAACCGACACACACAGATCGGTATCTGCACACTCTCAGCCCCCACCATCCGGCACAAAAACGTGGCGTTCTGAATACCCTCGTCCATTGTGCTTGGGTCGTCTCAGACGCTGAAAGTCTGCCACTAGAACTGAGCAAGGCTTAATTTCGGCCGGAACGCGTTCCGGCACCTCCCAGAGACGCTTTTTTTTTCCTTTAACAGTTCAGCACCGGAGATTTGAAATAGTACACGTGTATTCAGTCACAACGTAACTCTAATTTGCCGCTGCGCCAGCACAAGTGAACGTGACAATGGGTCGCCAACGTGATGTGACGGGCAGGAGGTACTGTGTGTGTGTGTACGCATGCACAGTATACCCAAGATGAGTATCATTCCAAAGTTGTGATATCGCCTTTTGTTGTGACTGCCAACAACCCCAGCAATGTAGTAGCAAGGCGACGTCTCATGTTATTTGTGTCAATGAGAAATAAATAACGTAAGCCGTGTTTGAATGTGAACGTCCCTATAATGTGCTTTCACGAAATTATTTTATTCCGTGTCGTAATTTATGTCATAGCTACTAATCAAATGTGCGTATGGAGCACGCATGACTAAAAGTTGGCACCCTTTCGTGGCGATACGACCCTTTGTCCACGACACGGCACCTTTCAATCTTTATCTGCCCGCACCCTTGACGCTATACAGTAGACGGGAGCTCCCACAGGGGGCAAATTTGAGCCAATGATGCAGAACGGAGGTGTTTATGTTTGACCCGTACGTCTGTCTGTCTGTATGCCCCAACATAGTTCTCAAACGAAAGTTCTAATTTTAATGTCGTTTTTTTATTTGAAAGCTGGTTTAATCGAGACTGTTCTTAGCTATATTTCTGAAAGTCTGTTCAGCCGTTTAAATTTCATCAGCTATATGAAGTAAAAATGTTTTCCGCCAGCGTGATCCATGGATACGTTGCGTAGTGCATAAGAACTACATCACGTTATGTAGTACCAGATTGTAGAGCTCAAAAAGATGTACCTAAATAACAGATTACGGTTGAACGATAATGATGATTTTTGTCTTCTGAAGTCGCCTGTTTCAGCACGTACAAAGCAGAGAAAGTGTGATTGTGACTCAACTGTGAAAGCCAAACATATGCTCTCGCCGACTTTTTGTGGTTCTTTTTGAGGTCTACAATTCATTACTAAATCAAATGATTTTACTCTAATAGTTTACGCAGCGTACTGCAAGAGAGCGTGACGGCAGCCCACTTTCTTGCGACTTGACTTACAATTATAGCCACAGCTTATTTCTTGTGCTACCTAAAGTAGCTAAATATATACTAATAAATAGTAAATGAATATATCTGTGAGTTAAGGAAAGAAACATGTAAATCGCATAAGTGGTTCTCGAGTTATAATTGCCTATCTGTATGTCTGTTTTTTAATTCAGTCTTTGTAGTCCACGATTCAGACAGGTCGTGTCTACCGCTTTTTCAGTTTGAATCAATTTACCTTGTTAGCCATCGCTGCCTCACAGAGAAGCCAACAAACAATCCACCAGTCATTTTCGGAATTCACGTTCAACAATATTACTCTCTCTCTCTAGGTACGTCAGTCGCTTGCAGTTCAGTTGTTGTTCTGCTTAAAACTGATAGCATTGTTTCGGTTTGTTCGTAGTGTTTATTTACACATTGTGACTGTGAGTGGACACGAGAGTTCAATAGTTATGTATACATCTACAAAAATTAGTGACTTCTTTAAACCTAAAAGCCTAAAAGTTAGTGAGAGCAATGAAAACCGCAATTTAGATGTAGAATCCACGACTTCAACTGTGGCTGGAGAAGAAGATGCAAACAACAAAGCAGACGATTCTTCTCCTACGTCATCGTCGCTAAATCAAAATTTATGTATGTTGGTGGATATGGATACGGACAAAACATCTCTAGACAGTAATGATAATTGTAATGATGATGAAAAGCCAGATTGTTGGTCTATCGGACAATGTACAGATTATAAAGCTAAAAACCCGTGGTTAATTATTTTAAAAAAAAAAACTAGGCTGCCAAGCTTGTAGAAGTGTATCTACAGTAGGTGTTGAAAAAACGAAAGGGTTAAAACTGAGTGAACAATGGGTTTTAGGAACTGTAAGCTCAAATGGGACAAATAAAAAAGATCAACTAACGTCTCTTAAGAAAAAAACTATTTTATCACTGCACATCTCAAGCTCACGGTTTAATGAATAAAATCCAGACTAACGTAGAAAAAAACATCACATTCAGAACTCAGTTGCTTCCATGGTAAAGGAACAACAAATTGTAACTGAGCGTGTATTTCGCACAGCTTATAAGCAAGCAAAGTTAAATAGAACGTTTTGTGAGTTTGAGACAGAAATTGATCTCTAAATTAAAAATGGTTTGGATATGGGCCGAATACTACATTCAAATGTTGCTTGCTCTAATATAGTGCTTCATATTTCTGACCAGATGACATCAGATCTAACAAATAATTTAATAAAGAGTGACTCCAAATTTTCACTTATTTTGGATGAATCCACTTCTCTTTCAAACAAAAACCGCTTTGATTTTATACTTTAGAACCTTGTTAAAAGGAATGGGAAACCCTATGACAATTTTTTGACGCTTTTTGAGCTAAATGACTCAACAGCATCTGGTATCCTGAAAGAATCTTTAAAGCAGTCAGAATCACTAGGTCTAGGCTATGACTTTTTGAAAGACAATTTAATCGCTTTGACTTGCGGTGGAGCTTCTGTCACGTTAGGAAAAAGTCTGGCCTCGCAAAGCAGGTGATGGAAATGTTTCCAAACTTATTCATCTGGCATTGTTTGAATCATCGTTTAGAACTCGCCGAGCACGACACGATAGAAGAAGTGGCGGGAATTAATCACTTTAAAATATCCATCGATAAAGTTAGAAATATCTTCAGCTGCTCTGCGAAAAACAGCAGGGAGCTGGCAGTTGTTGTTAAAGGTTTGGAGCAAGAAATTTTAAAAATTGCTTGTGTGCCTGACACTCGTTGGGTGGCCTCCAGTTTATTGGCAGTAAAAGCTGTATGGAAAGATTACAGGACTCTGTACAATCATTTTTTAGAAGCATCAGAGGACACGAAATGGGACTCAAAACAACGGTCTAATTACAAAGGGCTTTGTAATACATTGTCATCTGCATCTTTTGTCTCCAACCTAGCTGTAATGTATGATGCCTTAGAAGAGTTGGCCGATCTATCCCTACAGCTTCAAAGATCAAGTGTAAACCTTGTTCAAGCTCACGACGACATTACACTTTTAATAAAAGTGTTTGAAATTCGGTCTGATGCAATGGAACAACATGAAAATGTAGCTAACATTGCACTGGAAAATACGAACTTTCAATATGTCAAACTTTCTGAAAGAACAAATATTTCTAAGATTTCTGATAAGCAGTTTTATCGCAGCTTGGCAAATAATTTGTCATCCAGGCTGTTATCAACAGTGAACGCATCTGAAAGCTACGATGTTGTTATGAATGACATGAAGGTCATTCACCCCAAATTCTGGCCTAAAAACATATCGATCACTTACAGAGAAAATGAGATTTTTCGAATGTGTGAAAGATTTAAGATTAATAGCCCTCGTGAAATAATAAAGGACTTCAGGGAGTACAAACAGTGTCTGAAACCAGTACTAACCGGAGAAACGCCAACTATTCTTGTACAACCACCAATGTTCAAAAAATTCTTATCAGTAATAAACAGCATTGCAGTGTCGAGTGCGGAGTGTGAACGTGGCTTTTCTGCAATGATGAACTTAATTATAACACCACTGACATCTTCACTCTACATCAGCACTGTTTGTAGTTTATTACGCATCAGACGTCTGGGACCACCTGTAGCTAGATATGAACCTGGGCGTCATGTAAAGTTTTGTTTGGCGAAGGGACATCATTCTGCACTTGCTACACAGACAAAAGCACGAAGTGATAAAAGTATATAATGAAGACAATATTGTGTTATGGAAATGTTTTTCTTAATCAATCTCAAACTTTTTGTGATTGATTGTGTTTGAAATAATTTCGCAATGCCTACTTTTTCTTCCTTTGTTTGAGCCACTGCGTATGAACTTAGTTAAAACAATGAGCTCAGTTAAAATTCAATAGTCCTAAAAAGGTACTTTTTAACATTAAATATACAACGTATATTCTGCATAAATTGACTGGTCATATGCCACTGACTTTTGTCAGACTAACGGACATTTGCCATTTTAAGTTAATATGCAATGTTCAAAGTGTAATAAAATTTAAAGGGAAGTATTTAAACAAAGTTGTATACCCTTAGGTCAAAGATACATGCATGCTGACAGGACTTGTTATTTTATGAGTGAAGCGAAATTAAATTCATATTTCAGACTACAAAATGTTAGTCTCAAAATTAGCGCTGAATACGATTTATTGTTAATGTGATATTCTTGATTTGGAATCATTTGTAATTTTATCATAAATGAGTTAACAGGTCGATACTCAATCCGACTGATTCAGTTTATTGGTCATTAGGGCTTTAATTGTTGAACTGCAAACCGAGCCAAAAATCTACTGAGATGCGGGATTCTTAACGTTCTGAACTGGTGCTTCAAACAGTGTAACATCTTCGTGCAGTCCACTAAAGTAAAATTGTTTGCATAATGGTTTAATGTACAAACCAATTTTTTTATATAGACAGTATGTTACTGGAAATGAAAAAGTTATTTTAACAGAGCTATAATGGAACTCAAGAAGCTTTGATATTTTTATAAAATATTCGCCAAAGATGGATGATTGTTATCCTGTGTAACCTTGATTGAAATGGTCGACTTCGCTGTGAAGCTGATTTTAATTTAAGTGCATGTTTATTTTTGTAATAATTCTCTCCCAATGCCAAATGCTTTGATTGCATTTCCTACAAGATGTATTCTACGTGTAAAACGTTTTTCGGTCAGATTGCAGCAAATATGTTAACATTTTTGATAACAGGCCCCTTTTGATTGATTGATTGTGGTTTAATAAATAAATATTCAGTTTGCAGCAGCTACTCATTAAATGTGTTTTTCTCAGTTAAAAGACAGTATGCGCTTGTAGCAAAGAACAAATCTGTCGTCTCCATGATGAGTTTATCATTTTCTGATTATTATAACGTAATGTATAGCGTCACAGAATTTCCCAGTTTAATGGTTAGTTCTGAATAGAATTGGTCATTTTTTTCTCAACTCTCTCTTTAATTGCTGTTGCTAACAACAAAATCCTACGATCCTTGAATTTTCATAATTGTTTTCCAGCGATTAATTTCTGTATATATTTGAGTAAATTTTTTATGTGTGAATGCTGCTATAGAAAGAGAAAGCATTTCTTTGGTTATGTTCACTGCATGAAGCAAGATATTGAAATATTTAAATTACATGACATTTTCTACAACTATTGTTTTCGTTTCGAAACAATACCTGTTGGCGTGTATTTTATGGCCAGGCATATTGTAACTTAGCTGCATTACAGTTTTGTTATAGAAGTAATTTTATTTAGGCCTAAACTTATTTCTGTGGGGCCATAATAGCCTGTGTTCTGTGTTTACAATAATGTATATTCAACAGCGCGAGCATATCAAAAGGTAATGTTTATTGAGCGATTTGGTACACAGTACTGACAATAGTTGAATACAATGTTTTGGCGTCGTGCAGCGTCACAACAGCAGTTAGGCCCACATTCCGTATAGATTCACAATTACTTTCCAAATTACAATGCTTAACAAGTTTCACTGGCATTTTCAAGCGCGCTTCATGTTTAGTTTGATTTTTTAGTTTGATTACAGAGAAATAATCAGTAGACGCAGAAAGAGACAGACGGAACTGACTTTTCTGAGGTAAGTGCAAAAGACCTCTCCACACACCACCGCGAAGCGGTTCTCTGTGCACCCGAGAATTCAAAAGGCACGGATCAGCATGCCACCACTGGCAACGTGTGCTGCTGTTCCTGTGAGCGGTTTTAATGCCGCTGCGACCAGCTTGGATGCTGCCGCCATTGTTACTACTATGCTGAAGTTACGTGCCGATTGTTCATATGCGGCGACCCGCTGCTTGGCCCGGTCAGCGGCGCCACGGAGTAGAGTTGTGTCAAGGCCGCCAAAAATTACAAACAACAATAGTGGTTTTACAGTTCAATTTTTATACATAGAGTCTCATGTTACTTAAATGGTAAAGACCTTTCTCTTTGGCTAGTAACATAGAAACTACTTAATTATTTTACGAATGTAAAAGTAAGTCATAGATATTTTTTATTCTATTAGTTACACTTCACATTTAGAAGCGAATTTATTTATTACCTGTAAAAATAAAACTTGTGATTTCTTTTTCACTCACTATCGTGAAAGTTTCAAATAATAAAATCTGAGTGAAGAACATTTCATATAGTCTTTCCCCATGGCAGTGTAACATGATGTGGGTAAGAGATTAGAGATGAGATGAGAGATGAGCTGAGATGAGATGGGAGATGAGATTGGAGAGGAGGGGAGATTGGAGAGGAGGAAGATTACGGCAGCCTCAGGGTGAGCAGGGGGGCGGGGGGAAGGTTTTATCTTTATCTTGCATTGTTATCGACTCAGGCGCGACGCAACGATCAGCTGCTATGGTACAAAATGCACACGGAATTAACGTTTCGTGAAGACGTGGGAAATCGGAATTGTACGAGACCCAGATGAAGCAGGAATATGTTCATCGTCATTAACCGCTAAATGCCTTGTTGATTAATACTGAGCACACGTTCATAGAGCAGCTACAATGCAACTGTTCGAACGTTGCGGCTGGCAGCATTTGAAAATATGATGTAGTCACGAAGACTTCCGACTTTTGCCAATACGTATGACGCAGAACTATGGAGCAAAGTGAGACTGGTACGCCGGCAGGCGGTAGCAACTGTTGTTTATATTGGAACCTTGTGGTGTTATGTTTTTGATTATAAGATATTATGGTTCAAAAACCTGAATTTCAGAACAGTATTTTCTAAAAAATGATTTCTCATTGTAAGTCTTATCATAAGACTGTCTCTGTGGGGAAGGGGTGTGGGGGGAAGGAAGTGGTAGAAGGGGAGCGCGTTCCGGCACCTAAAAGTTTAGAAATTAAGCACTGGAACTGAGCCACCTCCGAAAAGTCTTCCAGGGAAACGGGTACAGCCACGGACAAGTGTCACAGGCTATATCTGGTGTGACACACAAGAAACACACCACCGAAGAAGAAAGCAAGAAACTTGTTTTTGCCTTTCTGTGGTACAGTGTCGGGAAAGATTAGCCGCCTCCTGAAGAGATATAACATTTCATCGGTGTTCAGGCCCCCAGCAAAAATTCGACAGCTCGTGAGGCCTGTGAAGGACGATCTAGGGCTTAGAACGCATGGAATGTACAATCAGTGTGGCTGTTACTACGTCAGCCAAACAGTACGCACTGTACACGAGAGGTGCTTATGCCTATGCTATCCAGAAAAATCAGACGTGGCAGAACACGCCTTGGAAAATGGACACCGAATTCTATTCAACGAAACATCTGTCGTTATGAGGACGAAGGGATTTTGGGATAGCGTCATAAAAGAAGCTATTGAAATAAAAATCCTCTGAAAACACCATCAAGGACGGCGGTTTGCAGCTCAGCACAGCCTGTGGCCCGGCCATCGTGAGGTTAAGACGGGTGCGATGGACGTGGGATAAAAAACATATATGGCGAGGAAGAGAGCACTAGTGACGTCACAGCCAGCAGTGCGGCTATATAACGACGCGGCCACGGCGACACAACAAGCTTCTTATCACTACACAATGACTGAGGTGAGGTCGGTTGAAAGCTCATGGGACTTTAACCACCTGACGCAGCTGGAAGCCCGAGAAAATTTTATTAGTTCATATCCCCGCGAAACCAAGCATTCATACAGAAAAAATACTTACATCACTGAAACTCTTTTTATTTTTAATGTAGTCTTCTTGTAGATTAATGCACTTGGTTCATCAAGGTTCTAGTGCCTTGATCCCATCTCGAAAATGGGTTTCCTCCAGGCCTGCATGATAATTGTCAACTCTGGCTATCAATTCTTCGTTTGAAGTGAATATTCGTCCACAATGAAAAATTTTCAGTTTCGGGAAGAGATGGAAGTCTGATAGAGCCATATCAGGTGAATAAGGCGGGTTTGGCAACAATTCATATCTCAGTTTGTGTAATTTTCCCAGGGCGACGGCACATGTGCGAGGGAGCACATTGTCTTGATGGAAGATGACTTTCTTCCTAGCTAAGCCTCGCCTTCTTTCGAGCATCTTTTGTTGCAATTTGTCCAGGTGGTCAGCATAGTATTCTCCAGTAATTGTTTGCCCATTAGGGAGATAATCAGATAATCAACAAACAGAATCCCCTTCGCATCCCAGAACACTGATGCCATGACCTTTCCTGCCGAAGGAATTGCCTTTGCTTTCTTTGGTAGCGAAGAATCAGCATGTTTCCACTAGTCTCTGGGATACTGTAGTGCACCCAAGCTTTATCTATGGTCACAAACCGGTGCAAAGAATCTTGTTTGTTTCTCCTAAAATGGGCCAAGCATTATTCCAATATGTCCGTCCTCATTCGTTTTTGATTCAGCGTCAAGAGTCGTGGCACCCATTTTGCAGATAATGTTTTCATTTCTGATTCTTGAGTTATAATGTGATATGCCCTTTCACATGACATATGGCAAGCGTGAGCAATTTTGCGCACTTTCAATTGGCGGTCCCCCATGACCATTTTGTGCAATTTTGCAATGATTTCAGGAGTAATGACACATCTCGGCCAACCACTGCATGGATCATCATCTAAGCTCTCCCGACCAAACTTCAATTCATTTATCCACTTGGCAATAGTTGGATATGGAGAAGGAAAGACCCCCAGTGTATTCTGGAAATCGGCATGAATGTCCTTTGCTTTCATACCTTTCTTCACGAAGTACTTAATAACCGCTCGAGTCTCGATTTTTTCCATCTTCACAAATCACTACACAGGAACAATAACACAGCCACGTCACCGCCACAGGTCTCTTCCAAGAGCACTGACATGGCACGTGTTTACGGGCAACAGTCCAATGAATATCACGTGAACAACTCGTTGCGCTAGTGCTGACCTCTTGTGGTGATTCCGAGAACTTTTCAAACCACACTCGTACTTTAAAAAAGATCGCTGCATAGTAGTTTGCTTCAAGGTGTGTCATAAATAATTGGATGGGATGGATTTCAAAAGTTGAATACACACTTACACAGTAGGAAATATTAACTAAAACTACAGATTGAAACTGCTTTGGAATATTTGCATGCAAAAATAAATAAATTAATTAATCAATTAAGTAAGTAAAGTGCTTGACACCTCAGTGCATTTGCAATTGTTACTTTAAACAATTTGTTTCAAATACACTCACTCACAAAACAATGCAGTCTTCCCAGGTGCACATGGTACAGAAATACATTGCTTAAAAATAAGTGAATGCACATACACTCGAAAATACATTGCGCAGGAGTATTGTTTATAAAATGAAACTAAAATAAATGAACATAAATACACCACTTAAAAATACTGAAGATGATCCTACATCACGTAAAAAGGGTTGTTAAATACACTATCATAGTAGTTTGCGAGACAAGACATGGTCGTAACCATGGATCCACAAAGCGGCGCGTCCGTCAGTCACCAAAGAGAAGACCGGTGACCAGAAGCAGGCTTTCTGGTCGGATCAACAAGCGCGTTAGGCACAAAAAAACAGATCAGTGAAACAATTTAATATTTCCAGTGTGTGCCAGAAACCACACGCAAAAGCATGTGAAACCCAGGGCTGGCAGACCAGCACCAACTTGTCGTGTGTGTTCAGACCAGCCTTCATCAGCAAGTGGAGAAGAATGACGCACTTCTCTTGGCTCCTGAAAATATTGTTCCGGGCTTTTCATCAACAACCCTTCCTGATTGGTTCCCACAAAATCACACCCTCTACTTCTGGTCTCATTCTGGCAGCGTTAGTTCGCCAGTGTGGTTGCTCCTTGGTTGTGTGCATCAGTTGTCTAAAATGAAGCGTTCAGTGAATCGAGTAGCATCAGGAGTCAGCAGTAAATAATGTATAATTGTAGAAGAAGAAGAAGAAGATGATGATGATGATGAAGAAGAAGAATGTGATCTACCAAGTAATTAAATAATTTGTTTTTGTAAATGTGGGGTTATGGTGTAGAACATGAGAAAAAATTCAACTTTTTAAAAAACTCTCATTGCTAATTCAGTTTCATTTCCTTGTTTTACAGCGCAACTCCAGGATTTTATTTATAGAACTTTATTTATTTATAGAACTCTCCCTCTCGAGCTATAGCCTCCTGTGGAAAACCCAGAACTAGAATTGCCATGTAGCTCGCATGGTGAAAATGCAGTTTGAGCTGGAGGCTGAAAAACTACACCAGCCACATGCTGTGGAACTGCCTCCGGCAGAGAAACACAGTGCCAACAGTTGCGTAGTTATGGAAAAAAAGAAATATCTATGTAGTAGTAGCTATGTGATTTAAAAAAAAAATATTTCGTCTTGTTACAGCAACAATTCTTGAGCGATTAGACCTCCTGGACAGGTAGCTGGAGACTATTCATTAACAGCAGCAGTCTCCAGCACACAGTGAGACAGCAGAATAGCCGTGTACATGGATAAAAGAATTCTAATTTTTTGTTTGTTTGTGTCTGTCGTATAGGAGGTTTTTCTTCTTCTTTAACAAATCTGTGTACACATCTTTTTGTTGTTCTAGACAAGATGGATTGGAGGCAGCATATCGACTCTGACAAGGATGACATACTTGAATAGGACTTGGAAATAGCTCCAGATGAAGAGCTACAAAGGCAGCATGACCTGGCCCTTTTAGAGGATGACAACGTTGATGAAATGCTGATCCATAGACCCAGAGCGTGACATGTAATTATTCACTCTACTTTTACAACAATGTGATCATCTGTATTCTTTCTTTCCTTGTAGCAGCAGCAAGCAATGTCTGGAATGTTGTACTTTTTTCTGTTATTCCCTATCCCTTCAGCACCTGTCATGCAGGTGCTGGTGGCAGCTAAACCTACTTCACCAAAGCAGGACCCAGTGAGGCATGCCCTACCAGCAAGGGCGTCGCTAGTCACCACACAAGAAGTCGCCACTGCGGCAGCCACAGCCACTCCAGTGCCGCATCTGCAGATCAATCAATGAGCTACCACCCCTCAGGCTAGCAGGTCAGGGCAGCAGCAGTGGCAGCAGCTGCTGCTGCATCAAGAGCCATCACCACAGCCAGGCTGTTCCCACTGGCCTGGCTCATAGTGCCACCTCATCCTCCTCCTCCTTGCCATTAGAATGGTCGCCTGAGGAAGGTATGTATGCCATGGTGAATACCACTCAGCACCTCATCGACCCCGTCATCAACAGAATGCACATCACACTGTAGTAGTAGTAAGAGAAATGACCCTGTGGCTAGCAGCAGTTCCCTCTCCCTCCCTTTAGTGAAGAACATCAGTTCAGTGACACCACACTGCAGTTATAATACTCAGTGATTGCGGAAACCTTTAGGGAGTGCATCTTGTTCACAAGAATCGAGAATCTGGCAGGAGGTTACCGCAACCCTGTCGGGTTCTAAGGGTGTGCCTTCCCATCATGGAAATAGAGCTCCTCACAGTAATGAATGATCTGCAATATCCCACCATTAAATGCAGTGTGGTGCTGTGAATCAAACTGTCGTACTCCCCCACAGCCAATTGTGATATTGAAGAGACAAGTCTTCATTATCTTTGAAGGGAAAATGGTGTGATAACACAGAGCACATCAATTGGCAAGTGGTTTTCTGAATCAACTTTGAGAGTTATACTGGCCCAATTTTCTGAGATGGAAGTGAGGTCAGCTAAAGCACTGAGCCAAATACTAAACCTCGACATCCACATACATGCCTACAATCCGGTAAATGGAGGGTCCAGCTATATCAAGCTCCCTAAGGATATAGCTAATAAGAGGGCTTGCACTAATATCGAAAATAAAACCGATCACGCTTGTTTTGCATGGTCAGTCCTGGCCTGCAAGAGAAATAACAATCACAGATCATCCTGGTACATACGATACAGGTGATAATATTAGTGGGTATTATAACTTTGATGGTATCGAGTTCCCTGTCAAGATCCAGGACATAACCTAAATTTGAGGCCAGAATACCGGCATATACCTTCATATTTATGGCCTGGAGCAATGCAACTCAGATGAATAGGACAAGCAAACTTTGCTGATGAACAGAAGACACAAGTAAATATGCTGCTATTCTCTGAAGGTGATATTATCATTATGTATGGATTGAAGAATGTCTTGCCTTTTCGTCTCCCAGATGAATAAACATGAACATATATAGCACATTTGCTTATGGTGCCTCAATGCATTTTCCTCAGACAGGCTATCAGTGATGCATGTAGTAGATTTTGCTTCCAAGGACCTACTTATTATACCTGCTGAGAAAATTCATAAAGTTTAAAATGATCGCCATCAGAAGCAATGCCTGTTTGTAGTGTACGCCGACTTTGAATGCCTCCTCGTTCCTGTGACCCGCTGTGAAGGTGACCCTACGACTTCACATAACACCTCTACAGAAAAACACGTACCATATGTGGAATGTACCAAATTCTGCCTCCTATGATTCAAGTCTTCACCACTACAAATGTTATATCAGGGATAATCCGGCAGTTTGGCTGCACACTGAGCTTGAAAAATTTTCATGGGAGGTTGATAAGCTTTATGACAATGTTACCATGACCAAATCGAAGGAGAATGAAGATTTGTACAATAATACGGTTGACTGTCATTTCTGTGAGCTGAAGTTTGATAGAAAAACAAACTCCTCGTAGGGACCACTGTCATCATACAGGGAAGTTCTGTGGTGCAGCTCACAATACCTGCAATTTGAAGTACCAGCTACCAAGTCACATACCCATATTCTTCCACAATTTAAGCGGGTTTGATGCTCACTTTCTCGTTGAGCACTTGGCCGATTTCGTCTAGGAGAAAAATCAGGTCAGTTTCCTACATGAGAGCGTCGAGTAATACATTTCATTCTCCAAATGAATGATGCCAAGAACTATGCTCCAGTTCCTTGATTGACTACATTTTATGCAGGCACCACTCTAGAATCTCATTGAAACGCTACCTCAGGAGGATATGCATATCACCCGAGCTGCATTTCCCGATGAGGACCTTGTAACTAGGAATGGGGTTTTCCCGTACGAGTATGTGGATAGTATGGCAAAATTCAAAGAAACCAAGCTACCCGACATAACTACATTCTCCAGCAGCATTACAGGTGAAGCCATAATGGATAGAGTATGAGCATGCCGTGAATGTCTGGCAGGTATTCAACATCTCCACTTTATGAGAGTATGCATGGCTTTACATGAACACAGACATGCACTTGCTTGCGGACTATTTTGAGGAATTCTGGAGCCTATACATGACATGTGCTCTGGATCCCATCTTTTATTACAAGGCACCTGGATTGTCTTGGATGCAATGCTCAGGAAAACAAACTGCAGCATTGAACTATTGACTGATGTTGACATTATTCTTTTCTTTGAGCAAGCGATACATGAGGGAGTTTCCACTGTGTCCCTAGGCATGTGAAGGCAAATAACCGACAGATGGGTGACAGGTTCAATGCATCCCGTGATTCGAGGTACATCATGAACTTAGATGTAAACAACTCATATAGCCACACCATGCAACAATCACTGCTGATTGGTGAGTTTCAATAGGTGCCCGAAGACTAATGCTAGGAATTAGATGGAAAAATCATGGGGGTATGCCAGGTGATTCTGATGTAGGGTATATGGTCGAAGCAGAACTCACATACCCTATTAATATGCATGATGCGCACGCTGGTTTGCTGCTGTGTCCAGAGCAACTAGCTCTGTGAGGAGGCTCCACCTCAAAACTGATGACAACGCTGGGGAATAAGCAGAGATACATTATTCATTATCAAAATCTCCAGCAGTGTCTCAGCTTGGGGAAGGACTGGTTAAAATCAGTCGGGCTATCTCCTTCAAGCAGTACCCCTGGCTGTAGGACTATATCAATTTGAATACGAGACAAGAGTTTACGCAACTTGTGATTTTGGGAAAGACTTTTATAAATTAATGAATAATTCAGTTTTCGAAAAACAATGGAGAATTTGAGGGAACAAAGTGAAATTTTGATTTAAACCAAATGGGATGGGCATTATGAAGTAAGACAATGCATTGCCGGAGGAAATTTTAAGCAAGTCGCCACATTCAACAAGAACTTTGTTGCTGTGGAGATGGCGAAG
This sequence comes from Schistocerca serialis cubense, assembly GCF_023864345.2. Lineage (NCBI taxonomy): Eukaryota > Metazoa > Arthropoda > Insecta > Orthoptera > Acrididae > Schistocerca > Schistocerca serialis. The sequence continues at coordinate 596,436,248 of NC_064639.1, forward strand.
GCTGCAGTAGAGTTCATGAAACCTATTTATGTGGGGATGTGCATACTAGACCTATCCAAAGTCCACATGTACTGCATTCAATACGAATTTGTGAAAACTCGTTTCGCAGATCCTAAATTACTTTGTATGGATACAGTGGCTTCATCTATTTGTTGAAGAACTGTGATCCATATGAAGTAATGAGGTACCACATTAATGAATTCGACATGTCCTCATACATGGTCGATAATCCTTGTACTATTGCTCCACAGAACAAGAAGATTATCAGCCTTACGAAAGGTGAGGCGAATGGATTGCCAATTATGGAGTTTGTAGGTGTGCAATAAAAAAATGTATGCATATTCCACATTGGAAGGTGCCAAGTATGACAGTCCATCAGAAGTATTGTTCAACCTATGCGATTAGGACCTTAGAATAGGGACATATGTCAGTGACCAGTACTGTTCTCCATCTTGTTGTTTAGGACCACCAGCAGCACTCGAGGCATTGTGAACATACCACGCATCCTCATCACAGAAATCAATGAGTGGAATAACATCTCCTTGTCCTGCTCTAGCAAATGAACTATGTGTGGAACCTTCTTATCTACAGCATATGCTCTCGACCCCTGCACTACCACAGGGTTGTTTTGGTGGAGTGAGATGTGTGTCTGTGACCAGGACAGACTTCCATCTTGTTGTTTAGAACCACCACCAGCATTTGGGGCAGGATAGGCAATAGCAGCTCCTTGTCCTAATCCAGCATGTGAACGATATGGGCTACAGGATCCCATGTGGTCGCTACAGGTTCGGACACACCGGAGGTTGCTGCTGCTGCTGCTGCAGGTTTACAGGTCAGTGCAGGTCTTTACAAGATGGCGGCTGAGGTTGCTGTGGGTCTGGATGCGGCAGAGGTTGACATGTTGGTGCTCACCCCTGCAGGTATTGACAGGTTGAAGGGTACTGCTGAATAGGGAGGAGGAATTATCACATACACACCAAGACATGAAACTACCAATAATAATGCTAACTACAGACAAGGATGTAATATGCAATATTTACTTTTCTGCTTCTTCCTGTTCTACAGGGCTGTGCTGGATATCAACTGCTGCTGGTGATGCTTCATGGTTCTTTTTCTGTTGCTGCTGGCCGAATGAGTGACTGTAAGGCTGTAGAGCCCACCCTATATCTCCTCCAATGACATCACCAGATACTATGATCATATTGGCCGAAGCCTGTCATGTGACCAGATTCAGTGTTCCTATTGGTTCCCACCCTTTTTTTCTGGACTGCCATCTCGGATTACATCACAGGAGGTGAGGGGAATGCGAGGGAGAGGGGAAGGGGGTGGGCTAACAGTACTGTCTGGTTGTGAATTAGGTCAGTTGGTATCGAGACCTCAAGGTTAACACTCTGGTTGGAGCTACTGTCTAGTGCTTGTAAACAGCAATTCAGATTGATTAAATGGACAATTTGCCGCACTGCATACAATATAATAAATACTTATGTCCATCCTATCTGGTAGCCCTACACAGACTGAGTTCTTTTCCCGTGAATTTCTAGATTAAGGGGGGGGGGTTGTGGAAAGAGGGAGGGGGTGAGGGGTGGGTGGAATTAGGTTAGTAGACATTGCCCAATTGACCTATTTTACCACCAAAATTTGAATTTCCCATCATGATGTCACTGTGACGCTGCCACATCTATGGTCGCCATCTTGTACATATTTGGTATCAATGTAGGGTGGGGGTGACACTGGCTTTGTTCTACTACTCTCAGCGTGCTCAATCCCCAGATCTGTCCCCAAAAGAGTACGTATGAGACCTCATCGGACCACTACTCTGACATCATAGAAAAACAGCATTAACTGTCCCTGTGTTGACCAACCAAGTGCAACGGGAATAGAACTTCATCCCAAAAACTGACATCCGGCACCTGTACAACACAATACATGCATGTTTGCAAGCTTGTGTTCAACATTCCAACAGTTACACTGGTTATTAAAGTACCAGCATTTCAGATTTGAAGATGCTTCGCTCATGCTCTTCCCCCACCCCCCCCCAATAACCATGGACCTTGCTGTTGGTGGGGAGGCTTGCGTGCCTCAACAATACAGAGGGCCATACCGTAGGTGCAACCACAACGGAGGGGTATCTGTTGAGAGGCCAGACAAACGCCTGGTTCCTGAAGAGGGGCAGCAGCCTTTTCAGTAATTGCAGGGGCAACGGTCTGGATGATTGATTGATCTGGCCGTCTAACACTAACCAAAACGGCCATGCTGTGCTGGTACCGCGAACGGTTGAAAGCAAGGGAAACTACAGCCGTAATTTTTCCCAAGGGCATGCAGCTTTACTGTATGACTAATGATGATGGCGTCCTCTTGGGTAAAATATTCCGGAGGTAAAATAGTCCCCCATTCGGATCTCCGAATGGGGACTACTCAAGAGGACGTCGTTATCAGGAGAAAGAAAACTGGCGTTCTACAGATCGGAGCGTGGAATGTCAGATCCCTTAATCGGGGAGATAGGTTAGAAAATTTAAAAAGGGAAATGGATAGGTTAAAGTTACATATTGTGGGAATTAGTGAAGTTCGGCGGCAGGAGGAACAAGACTTTTGGTCAGGCGAATACAGGGTTATAAATACAAAGTCAAATAGGGGTAATGCAGGAGTAGGTTTAATAATGAATAAAAAAATAGGAATGCGGGTAAGCTACTACAAACAGCAAAGTGAACGCATTATTGTGGCCAAGATAGACACGAAGCCCACGCCTACTACAGTAGTACAAGTTTATATGTCAACTAGCTCTGCAGATGAAGAAGAAATTGAAAAAATGTATGATGAAATAAAAGAAATTATTCAGATAGTGAAGGGAGACGAAAATTTAATAGTCATGGGTACCTGGAATTCGGTAGTAGGAAAAGGGAGAGAAGGAAACGTAGTAGGTGAATATGGATTGGGGGTAAGAAATGAAAAAGGAAGCCGCCTGGTAGAATTTTGCACAGAGGTTCAAGAATAATAAAAGAAGGTTGTATACATGGAAGAAGCCTGGAGATACTGGCAGATTTCAGATAGATTATATAATGGCAAGACAGAGATTTAGGAACCAGGTTTTAAATTGTAAGACATTTCCAGGGGCAGATGTGGACTCTGACCACAATCTATTGGTTATGAACTGTAGATTGAAACTGAAGAAACTGCAAAAAGGCGGGAATTTAAGAGATGGGACCTGGATAAACTGAAAGAACCAGAGGTTGTAGAGAGTTTCAGGGAGAGCGTAAGGGAACAAATGGCAGGAATGGGGGAAAGAAATACAGTAGAAGAAGAATGGGTAGCTTTGAGGGATGAAGTAGTGAAGGCAGCTGAGGATCAAGTAGGTAAAAAGACAAGGGCTAGTAGAAATCCTTGGGTAACAGAAGAAATATTGAATTTAATTGATGAAAGGAGAAAATATAAAAATGCGGTAAATGAAGCAGGCAAAAAGGTATACAAACGTCTCAAAAATGAGATCGACAGGAAGTGCAAAATGGCTAAGCAGGGATGGCTAGAGGACAAATGTAAAGATGTAGAGGGCTATCTCACTAGGGGTAAGATAGATACTGCCTACAGGAAAATTAAAGAGACCTTTGGAGATAAGAGAACGACTTGTATGAATATCAAGAGCTCAGATGGAAACCCAGTTCTAAGCAAATAAGGGAAAGCAGAAAGGTGGAAGGAGTATATAGAGGGTCTATACAAGGGCGATGTACTTGAGGACAAAATTATGGAAATGGAAGAGGATGTAGATGAAGATGAAATGGGAGATATGATACTGCGTGAAGAGTTTGACAGAGCACTGAAAGACCTGAGTCGAAACAAGGCCCCCGGAATAGACAACATTCCATTGGAACTACTGACGGCCTTGGGAGAGCCAGTCCTGACAAAACTCTACCATCTGGTGAGCAAGATGTATGAAATAGGCGAAATACCCTCAGACTTCAAGAAGAATATAATAATTCCAATCCCAAAGAAAGCAGCTGTTGACAGATGTGAAAATTACCGAACTATCAGTTTAATAAGTCACAGCTGCAAAATACTAACACGAATTCTTTACAGACGAATGGAAAAACTAGTAGAAGCCGACCTCGGGGAAGATCAGTTTGGATTCCGCAGAAATATTGGAACATGTGAGGCAATACTGACCCTACGGCTTATCTTAGAAGCTAGATTAAGGAAAGGCAAACCTACGTTTCTAGCATTTGTAGACTTAGAGAAAGCTTTTGACTATGTTGACTGGAATACTCTCTTTCAAATTCTGAAGATGGCAGGGGTAAAATATAGGGAGCGAAAGGCTATTTACAATTTGTACAGAAACCAGATGGCAGTTACAAGAGTCGAGGGGCATGAAAGGGAAGCATCGGTTGGGAAGGGAGTGAGACAGGGTTGTAGCCTCTCCCTGATGTTATTCAATCTGTATATTGAGCAAGCAGTAAAGGAAACAAAAGAAAAATTCGGAGTAGGTATTAAAATCCATGGACAAGAAATAAAAACTTTGAGGTTCACCAATGACATTGTAATTCTGTCAGAGACAGCAAAGGACTTGGAAGAGCAGTTGAACGGAATGGATAGTGTCTTGGAAGAAGGATATAAGATGAACATCAACAAAAGCAAAACGAGGATAATGGAATGTAGTCGAATTAAGTCGGGTGATGTTGATGGTATTAGATTAGGAAATGAGATACTTAAAGTAGTAACGGAGTTTTGCTATTTGGGGAGCAAAACAACTGATGATGGTCGAAGTAGAGATGATATAAAATGTAGACTGGCAATGGAAAGGAAAGCGTTTCTGAAGAAGAGAAATTTGTTAACATCGAGTATAGATTTAAGTGTCAGGAAGTCGTTTCTGAAAGTATTTGTACGGAGTGTAGCCATATATTGAAGTGAAACATGGACGATAAATGGTTTGGACAAGAAGAGAATAGAAGATTTCGAAAAGTGGTGCTACAGAAGAATGCTGAAGATTAGATGGGTAGATCACATAACTAATGAGGAGGTGTTGAATAGGATTGGGGAGAAGAGAAGTTTGTGGCACAACTTGACTAGAAGAAGGGATCTTTTGGTAGGACATGTTCTGAGGCATCAAGGGATCACCAATTTAGTATTGGAGGGCAGCATGGAGGGTAAAAATCGTAGAGGGAGACCAAGAGATGAATACACCAAGCAGATTCAGAAGGATGTAGGTTGCAGTAGGTACTGGGAGATGAAGCAGCTTGCACAGGATAGAGTGGCATGGAGAGCTGCATCAAGCCAGTCTCAGGACTAAAGACCACAACAACAACAACATCTCATGCTTACATTTGTCTGTGATCTTGCGAAGGTGATCACTTAAGACAAATGTATTCAAGTATTTTCATTACTCTACATTAATAATTTTTTGGCGTTGCAATTTTTTTTTTCCATCAGTGTACATCAGTTTGTGTAAAGCTACTGATTTTCCTCTTCAACTACAGGGCTGACATTTTTATCTAATACTTGTATAAAAGCACTTACGTAATTTTCTACGGAAGATTATCAGTTGTCTGTATACAGGCAAAATCAAGCTCTGTTTCACACAAATATTGGATTTAAGCTGAATTTATGTCTGTGATACAAAATACTCTGATAACTTATTTAGTGAAGGCTTACAAGCAGCCTGCTTTCAATAGTTAATAAGTGAGTCACTAAATTAAATCATGCCATACTTCTCCTGATGATAATCGACACGAAATGAGTCCCAAAACAGCCACCACATATGAAAACACCGAGAAAGGAAAGTATGTAACACAGCGCAGGAGAGTCAGAGTTGAAAAGTGTATCAGACTACTGTCAAATCAGAACAAGAATGCGGTATATTTTATATGTAAAGCTAATCACGAAAGACTCGTGGACATTCGACACTTGCAAGAAGCACATATGGAAATGTTTTGGCCACTCTAATGAGAATTCAACTGATGCTGGGTGTCAATTGTATACAGTGGATGGAACTATCATCCACCTCTTCAGGCCAGAACCAAACAAATAATCGAATCATTGGTGGATTTCATCTTCCATAAAGTTAGTGGCCAGTGTTCTCTGAGTTGGAGTTGCGGAAGGGATCCTTCTCATTCATAACCTTGCAAAGGGCAAAGCAACACAGGCAAATCATATGGAAGTCTTCTGAATCAAATGAATGAACAAAATACGTACGAAGAGATCTGAATTAGACAGTCAGTCACATTTTATCAGGGCAGTGCATGCCTCTGACCAGGCCCGCAGAGACCCAGGACAGGTGCTAGTTAGTGGTAGGTCTCACAGGGTCACCCAACTCGACCACAAAAAAGTACTTCATGTGTTTGTTAATTTCTTTTATAAAGCCCTGTGAGTTGGCGATGAAACAATTATTGAGATGAAAGAAGCTCTATGCCATTTGCATGTAACAATATGTGGACAGCACAGAACACACACATTAGAAAGGTATGTACTGTATGAAGCCAACACTGCATTCCACAGTATGATTTAGCCATGTACTGCTTCTCATGTATTGTAACACATAATGTACAGTCATAAAAGACTGTAACAGAACTGTGTTCACAACAGATTGTTAAGCTCATAAAGCAGCTTTCCTTGCTCTTTGCTGGGTAAATGCATCAATTCTATCAATGAAGTTTAATATACAACCAGAAGTCTTTTCTACGGCAGGTATGTTATGGATCTTAGAAGACTTAGACTACTGTTTATTTGTTCCAGTATGCTAAACAATCTTGCTGCCTCAGTCACAGATACAGATACTGGCCAGTCATATTACAGTTAAAAAACTTCATCACACGGACGCTGCCATGCATTAACACTCAGACGCAGGTATCATGTGCCCATCTGATAGCAATGTCATCACCAAAGCACCTGGTTCCTAAGAAAGATAGTAGGTTGTGTAGAGACTACCATAAGCTCAATGCATGTACTGTACTGCATGCAGATGAATTATAGGCTGTCTGTTAACCTTTTGCATGATGTAAGCTGTGACATATTCAAATATTTTCCTGCTTTAGTGGACATGTGTCCCAAGCGCACTGCAGAACATGGAAGTTGTGTGCGTAAAGCCCAGTCCCTCACATTCATGTCTTTGCACAGCAGCTCCACAGTGTGCAGCTCTTTTCTTTTGCTGACTGTCAAAAAGCTTTCCACCAGATACGTATGCACAAGGACGATATTCCAAAAACTGTCATCATCACGCCATTTGGCCTGTTTGAGTATTGCTTTATGCCTTATGGTCTGAAGAATGATCACCCATGACAAGTCACAACTTCGACACCATAGCGTTAACTTCCTCAGCCACATCCTCATTTCCAAAGAAGTCCATCTGACTGCGTAGCTTTCGTTATTGGATTGCTTCACAAAAACTTATTGTAACATCAGATAGTTTCTTGGCATGGTGAGCTTTTCCTGGTGTCATATTGCTCACTCTGCCTCTATTCGGGGCTCTATGACAAATAGCCTGGCAGGCAAAAACACTTCCAGCACATGGAAGTGCAGTGGTCCGAAGGTATAACTCGTGCTTCAATGACCTCAAGACAGCTCTTACAAACGCAATCACTCTCATGCATCCAAGCACTGATGTTTGCATCTCCATCACTACAGACAACAGCGAACCTTTGATCAGCGCTTTTTGGTAACAGCATGTTGGTGACACCTCACAGCCACTATACTTCTTTTCCAAAAAATGTTCCTCCTCACACTACAAATGGTCAGGCTTTGATAGAGAATTGTTAGTGATTTTTCATGAGGACACAGAAGCGAGAGGTCACAATTTTCACCCATCACCAACTGCATGCAGATGTACTCCACAACCCTGCAGCTTACCTCCCCCACGACGTTTCCAGCAGTTGGACATCATCTGTCAATACACCACAGGCATCCGCTGCATTGAAGAAGCTGACAACTTCGTGACTGACTTTATGTTGCATGTGCATGCATGCTATTTCCTCCTCACTTGACTTAAATGAACTAGATCACCTGCAAGCACAAGACCCCAACATCCAAAACTTATTACATGATACCTCTTCCTCTTTCACTGTCAACCACACCTCCTCTTCAGTTCTTTATTGCCAGTTTTGTGTGACACATCCATGGGTACACCTCGACCTGTGGTTTCCACATCCCTACGGCATAAGGTTTCGCACGTGAGCTGGTTCCATCCCCACATCAAGGCTACCATGCACCTTGTGAAGGAACTTTTGCCTGGCTGGGAATTAAATGTGACTGTCACGCTTGGACTCACGAGCATTTATGCTGTCAATGGAGCAAACTTGGTCGTCATGTCCAATCTCCTCCGGGATGTTTGGAGATCCCTAAAGGTCAGTTTTGTCATGCACGTCTCGAACTCATACACCTACCCCCTTCTGATGGTTCTAGGTACATTCTATCCATGATCGACCATGGAAGGAGTGACACAGTCTGACATTTCAGCCGATTCAGTTGCATAAGCTTTTGTTAACAAAAGGGGCCACTGAGAGCCAGGGCTGGGCAAGATCTGTGACTGGACCTCATCTCCAAATATGGCAACCCAATTTCATTGTTATTTTAAAGAAGCTTTGACAAGATTTAAATGTAATGTGATTTGGGAAATATTGGAGATGCACAAAAAATACTCATTGGGATGAAATATAGAATAAATATAATTTCTTACTAAACACTAAATATATCTTCACAAATGCAATGGGTTTGTGCATGACAGTGCATGCTACCAATATATTCTAAAAAGCCTTACACAAAAATGCGATGTATCAGGGTGTCATGTCTCAGGTTCTACGGATCACGGGGATAAGCCCTCGGCCAACCAACCAATTGTATACCTATTTGAAGAACTGACATACTGTATCTATCCTTCAGTGCAGGCTGAAATTTAAACATAACATATTTTCTCCAGCCCAGGCAAATTGGTTGGTTCCTTTGCATTAGGTATGGACTAAAATGGACCTTAGGTAGCTAAAATTTTACCATATGTTCTTAAGATAATATTTTCCGTGGACTTTGAAACTTTTTTCAATGCTATTGTCTGTTACCAATATCCAGAGGTTCAAAATTACTGTACTTGTGCAGAAAACTGCAAAAATCCATTTTCAGCTGCTTTTCCACCATAGGTCACAATTATCTAGATAACTAACCATAGCATTTGAGGCCAAATTTGAGCTGTACATTCTTTAGGCATTCTTGTGGAAATGACATTTCCTGTTGTTGAAAATATCTATCCTTTAGCAAGATGCACCCGAAAAACCACGATATGTGGTTACCAAAAGTACCAGTTGTGGGGCTGACCCCTATATAATTTATATTGATTGCAGACCGTCAGAAATTTTACATGTTCTTAAGCTGATTTTCTAGGGAAAATTCAAAACTTTTTTTGATTATGTTATCCATTACCAAGACCCAGAGGTTCAAAGTTGCCATCCTTATGCAGTAAAATATGCACATAATATCTGGTCTGAAGCATAAATGTGCTTATAACTGATGTTGTGAACACATGGCAAGGGTTCTAGGGTCATTGCAAGGGTTCTGGGTCATCAAACTATGTTTTTAGTCGGCATTTTGTCACCAAGAGGCCTTTGTAACTCACTGTCTCTGTATATCGAGCATTTCTCACCTATACAGATATATCCAGAGTGGTACTGCAGTAACAAAAAGCGGGCTAAAAAGGGTCTAACTTCAACATGCCTGAAAAGAACTTAAAATGACTGCAAAAATTATGTAAAATTGGAAAGACTGCAAATTAAGTAAAGACTTCCATAGAATTTTTATTCTTTTATGATACAAATTATAACTGGGTGTTTTCAATGAACTGCAGTCAATAAGCAAAGTATTGAGACAAAACGTACAGCAAACGATTTTGTGTTAACCTTATATTATGCATAATTATTTGTTGTTTATATGTGTCAAGTATATGAATGTGTCAACGTACATAAATAAACTGTTAAACTTCATTGACCTATAACATTCGTTTTATGTAAGCTGCCTATGCTGCAGTAGCAGGAAAAAGAAGGGAACTAGCAGAAAAATGCTCCTGCTGGAATGCTTGAAGGCGAATGTGTTCCTCTTTAAAAGATTGACAGGAAAGTGAGGAACCAGCTGCCTCGATCCTCATTTCACCTTCCTCACCAAAAATCCTGGCAATTGAACATATTTGCTCATTTTTGTTCTGAAAGAGAATAACAGAGAGTCAGTGCCAGAGACAATGGGGGCGGGAGAGAGAAAGCTAAGTAAAAGAGAAAGATACATTGATTAAGGGAATGGAGAGGGAGGAGATTCTGTTGGTAAGTGAGAGAGGGTAAAAAAAAAATTTTAAAAAATTTTAAAAAAAGTTGGGGGTGGGGGGGGGGGGGGGGGGGAAGAGAGAGGGGGGGGAAATGAATAAAAGAGATGAGTGGACACCATACATAAGCTTGGAGGGGGAGGGGGGTCTGGACCCTCACAGACCAGTGAACTTTTAACACATAAGGATACGTGCATTTTAAATGAAAATCTTAAACACGTGGGTTGGGTCTTTCACCACCCCCTTCATGTCTTCGTCATCGCTTTTGCTTCCACTGTTATTCTTACCACGGAAACAATGAACTACTGAAGTTAGTTTGTTACTATTGGTCACAAAACATCCTCTAAGAAATTTGTCTACTTAGTTTCCAGTACTAAAATACATGGCATTGTTTTTCTACAAAAGTGGAGAAAGACAGGCTTTCTAATTACAGAATTGACACAAAGTTAAATTTGCTGCCTCCAGTACATAAATTCTTTACCGAGCACATTTTCTGCATTCACATTTCTGATTTCCAAACATATTCTGAATCAGACTGTGGTAACTACAAATTTAAATAACATTTATAAACTTAATCACAATTTTCACTGTATTTAATTATAATAATTTTACAGAAAGAAAACAGTTAGTTGCATACACACTATACGACCTTGTTATGATCCCGCTCTAAATTTCACAATCGTTTTGCAATTAAGTCCTTCCAGAACTTTTGTTACAATATATAGCATCCTTCATCCCACTGCAAGTTCAAAACAACACATTATTGGACACAGCTTTATTAATCAAAATTATTAACTTCATGTCCTCAGTTATTTCAGGAAACCAGTCTTAATTATTGTAATACACCTTGTATAATGTTCTACAACAATTAGAATTATTTGAAATGCAGAAAACAGAACAAAAATTGTCATAAACCATGTCTCCGGTTTACTACTGCAGCTCTGAAAGAATTAATTCACCAGTCAGACAAATCACGAATGAGCGTGCAAAGGTTAAATATATCGAGGAAGGATAGTAGCGTCAAGAGTAGGGGACTGAAAGAACAGTAATAAATTGATCTGAAGAATAGTGAAGAAGACATTTATCAGGAACCCAAGACCATCACAGCTTTGGAACTAGGTGATAGCTCACCTACTAAGCTAAACAGAAAACTGATATGAATGACAAACTTGGCTTCAGATGCTACTCAATAATGAATTATTGTAAAATGTATGTATGCCCCACTTAATTTTATTTTTCAAATTGGTTTAATTTACTTTCACTTTACTTTAAAACAAAAGGCTAAGTGTTATACTGACTTGCACATTAACAAAATGTCTGGTGCCAGTAACAAGCCTTATGGTGTTCTGTCCCCACTCATTCCCTGATATGTCCACACATTTAAGTAACTAGGTATCAGCACCCCGGCATGTAAACTGCCATGAGTCGTACAACATGTAGCATTATAATAGCCCACTTGCCTATAACACTGTCAATGACACTTAGTAAGCCTTTCATTCAGAAAATATTTGAATCACCGCATCAAGTCTAGTTCTCTTGCCCAATTATATTCAGTTGCCAATGTTCTCAGATATGTGGGACGTTGTTGATGCATAGCTGATTGGAGACCCCTTTTTAACACGAGTCACAGTGCTCAATGACCTTTCTGCTTCAACTACTCTCACTGGAAGAGTGTAAAAGATGAAACTAGCTTAAATTTTTGAGCCTGTCAACACATGGCTCACCCATTTCAGCTGCCCCTCATCCACGTGTGCCTTATGTGGTGCCAACAAATTCAGCTCAATATATATCACCCTCAGAGCAATGGGTCAGTTGAGCATTGGCACTACACTGTAAAAGTACCCTTACATGTCACGGCTGAACCTGGTCCTAAGTGCTATCTTGGGTGTTACTCAGTGTACATACCACTTTCAAGGGCGATCTCAACTCCTGGTTGGCCGAGCTCCTGTATTGTGAACATTTTGTACATCTGGCCAAGTTTGTCAAGGAGTCTGCTCCCCTTCATCTGGCCAAGTTTCCTGCACTAGTCAAGTGCATCTGCTCTTACATCACCCACATACCACCCACTCCCCCATCCCAACAAGCACTCACTCCTTATGTCTCGTGTTTATCTGCATGGAAATCAATTTGTATGGGTTTGTTATGCTCCCCAATGACTTTGTTCACACAGATTTGCAGCCTCCATACTCGACATCACACAGAATACTTCACTGTACAGACGATACAACAGACATTTACCTGAATGGGAAGTGCCAAACTGTATCACTCAACAGAGTCAAACAGGTGAATATCTTGGTCTGTGGTCACCTACGTGCAGCTCATCAAGTGTGCCTTCAAATTCAAGTGCTGCATGTGATGTCTCACCCCCCCCCCCCCCCCCCCCCCACACACACACACACACAGTGGTCCTCCTTCTACGTGCCCTGGTCTAGAGGTTTCCCTGACCCTCCCGTTCAGTGCGCCCAAAGATATGTACGCTGCATGTGAAGTGCCTTCACCACCTCACACTCCATCCAGTGCAGCCACCTTCTGTGTCAATGTTTTGTTATACTACATCGAGGACTTCTCCCTCCAACTATGTGATGGTACTATGCACTCTGCCTTACTGCCATCATACCCCTCATCTCGTACCCCACCTCTACAACATATGACCAAACGATTCCACTTTCCAATGTGGGTTGCCCCTTACATCCACCATGGACTATGTAATCCACAATGGATTATGTAATCTTGGTCTTCAGCATCGAGTCACAGCCATCTCCACAAGAAATGGTCCACTCATGTCTTCCCACAGAGCCAGCCACATAAGTGGTCACACAAACGTTCAAGGACCCCAACCGGTCACCATGTCTGCCAGACGCCCCCTCCACATCCTCCCTTATGCCCCGCACTGCTGGGGTAGGGGCTCTGTAGTCACTATTGACAGTTACATCACCAACAGTCTCTGGAGCATTATCAGTGTAGTGTTGTTTACATTACTTAAATTAGTGTATCGCGTAATAACACCCCAATCTTGCAATCAAGTGATGAATCATTCTATTTTTCAGTGAGTAAAGGACCCAACTTCCCACACATTAATGATATGTGACTTTTTTTGTATGGTTCAGGTGCTCTAAATTCACTTGTGTCACTCCCGAATATTAGCACTACATAGCACTATGCCCTCATAATGGCCAATCGCATGCTGGGCAAGACAGGCTGTACAAACCACCGTCACAAGCAGTTCATAGTGAGACAAATATGAGTAACTTCAACAATTTTTAAAAAATACTTGCAGTGTGTCTTAGCATCTAAAATTTTGTCAGTGTGTTTCTTTCATTGTACTTTTCCTGCATTCATAATCTGTGAAAAGGGATAATTATATTTCAAAAGATCCATTTTTTTCTAATTTTTGATGGCTCTCATAAATCAAACAGCTTTACTCACAGTGAAATAAAATTTGTATCAGTGCGAGGATTGGAATCCTGGCACTGGTACAAATTTTATTATTTCTTCAGCCTACACTATTATCGTAAATAGAGGTGAGACTCAATACATATCAGGAACATGAGCTTTATATGATTAATATATCACCTACACATGAGGTAGAGGCAAGATTAACTCCATTTTGCTAATTGTTAAGGCGCTACTCCAATACTGAAGAGTCTTGGCAATACTGATGCGAGTTCAGAAGGGGAATAGCAATGGGCTGAAGTATTAACTGGAATTTGTGTTGGGGAGGGAGACTTGTTGTTGCAATTTGTGCAGCTGTGGTAGATGCAGTGCCAGTGTGGCGCAACAGTTAGCACATCTGTCTACTAAGCTGGAGACCTGGGTTTGAATCGTATGCAGTGCAACTGCATTGCTATCTAAATGGGGCACTTTCACAGTCTCCCCTCCTCATTCTCAGACAGTGTGGTGTGGCAGTGGGGGAAGTGTACAACCAGGCGAGAGAGCTACGACACACAAACAAGAGCACTGCTCGCATGCCAAATTCTTGGCTGTCCCTACTTTATACATTCTGGCTTACTTCAAACTGACAGTGAATTTATACATTCATATGTGTGACAGAGTAGGATGCGAGTTAGGTCTGTGAATATTACAACCATTTTTGTAACAGGCAGCCAGCAGAAGCTGCTCTCTCCTGTCCCTCACTCAATGCCTCCCACCCAGTACTACCACATACTTTCAGTTCCAGATATTTATGTGAGATGGCCGCCTCCCTTTGTGCTTGGTTAAGCCCATATTGAAAGTCTTCTATATTCTTGTTTTCATAATGCCCATTCACCACTTTACACTTTATACTCGGTTTGTTGGTTTTTGACCTGTTTCCACATCAAGTTTTGTCAATGTGACTATACTAAACTATTTTGTGGTTAATACTTCAGACTGAGATTATAATGTCCTTTTTACTGATTTGTTTATACTTCACAGAGCACATCTGAAATTAGTTCTACATCTGTTCTCTGAGAATAAACTGTAGTTTCACCTGCCAAGACATATTCGTTTCAATCACATTTCTCACCAGGTACAGCACTAATGCAGTACAACACTGAAGCTGTTGGAAGACCGATTAACATGAAATCTTGCTAGTTACATTAACCCAAGGTTCCTGAATGTATAAGTTGTGAAAGGAGATAATTAGATCTTAAAAGATAAACTTACTTCATTTTTGATGGCTCTCATAAGTAAATAGCTTCACTCACAATATTTTAGTTTAGATTGCAGCAGGTACCACCTGAATAATATTCTGGGTAGTTGCATGTTGCAAATTGAAGTTATCTATGTTGCATTTCAATTACTGGAAACAAATTCTGCTCAAGGGGTTTTGTAGGAGATTATGGTTAAGGGTGGAGGTAATATGGTAGCAAGCTCAACACAAGGCTGCGACAGAGATTCAATTGGTTTGTAACAGAAAACCCATTCATTGGTGAGTCAACCCACACATTAACTATTTACAGAAATAAATTGAGCCCTGATTTATATCATATGTAACCCCAAGCTACACTGGCAGATTCAAATTTAACTATCAATCTAGTGAATACTGGGAGTTCTTGGTTGCTTACGTGTGGCTATGGGACTGGGGACCTCGTGAATTGGCCCTCTTCAGTTTTCTTCATACTTATAAGATTTTAAATTCAGTGACCAGAAATCAATTTCCTATAGCGATGATGACAATAATAATAATGATGATGATGATAATAACAAAAACAACAACAACAACAACAACAACAACAATAATAATAACAATAACAATGAACGCTCTAAATTTATTATAAATTAAAATGTTAACAAACACTGAATTATAATTTTTTAATCAAAAAGTAACATATTTATATTTGTAATTACTAATTGCATGTAAATGCAAATATTCACAATTCACCTGTTCCGCACCAAGAAGTCCATTCCATATGGCCTCGCCACCCATGGTCATCACATCTGCAGTCACGAGCAGACCCTCTCAAAATATACCGAGGTCTCACTGAAGCCTTCACTGACCATAATTATCCTCCCAACAAATCTCCCACCACCTCCCAAAGTCCCGTCCGGCCACAGACGAGCATTCCCCTTATAACTCAGTTACCACCCAGGACTGGAGCAACTGGATTATATTCTCCACCATGGTTTCCTTTACCTCTCGTTGTGCCCTGAAATGAGGAATGTCCAGCCCACTATCCTTCCCACCCATCCCACAGTGGTATTCCGCCGTCCACCAAACCTACACAATATACTCGTCCATCCTCACACAACCTCTGCTCCCAATCCCTTACCTCACGGCTCATACCCCTGTAATAAACCTAGATACAAGACCTGTCCCATACATCCTCCCACCATTCATTCTTTGTCTTGATTTCCGTGTGCTTGTTACATCACAGAAACAGAAAGCATATTCTGTGAGTGACAAACTAAAAACTATTGATCATGTGAGGAATGGTGAACTAAAGCAAGTTTACTACATGGGTGTGGTGTACCAATGGAACAATCAGAAGGTAGGTGAAACAAGAGAATAAACTTAGTAGCTTTGTAAACTCAGTTGAAATTGGTTGGTGAATGGACAGAAAAAGGATTGAATTAGGAAAAGACAGTGGACTTGATGAATGCTTTTATAGGTGGCTTTTAATATAGAGAAAAGCCCAAGCTGGAAAATTTGACTTTGATCCACATGTCAATAAATATTTTATAGTTTCTGACAGATGGTATTCAATATGGAAATTTCATCATGGAATTCACCAAATGACCATTGCTTCACAGTTTCTTGAAATTCTACACAAAGTGATGGTAGATGAAAATTTGAATGATAAAGTGCTTAATTGTGACTAAATGGTGCTTTATTATCACTTTCTTCCAATGCTCAACACAAAAGAAAATATCAAGAAAGAGGGCACAACTGAAAATGAATACAGACAGAATAACCTCCTATTTCACACACAATTTAATGCAGACATGTTGCTCCTCTAATTCTGCCATCTTGGTGTTCACAAACTGTGTGACACAACGTTCTTCTCAATACAGCACTGAATAATAACTAATAGACATACAACAATGAAACTTTCAGCAGTTACACATTAAACACAGGCGTGTGTAGAGATGCCAACCGCATTTCGCTCCAACACAACACTGGCACGAAATTCCAATGTTCTGAAACTTTTTTGAACAGACCTTGTACAGAGAAAAATTTGGAATCAGAAACCATGTTTTGGATGCTTTGAGGAAATGAGAAGTCCTGTATGTCTGAAATGTTTACAAGAATACTAGGCAACATGAAATGAGTGGATGATGATTCAAGTCAGTAAGTTAAAGGTGCTCAGAAAATGAAGGAAAAATGAAGTGAATTAGTTTCAAGTTCCTTTAAGTATCATTTTTAATCAATGTTGTGGAAGGAAAGTTTGTAGAAAAAGACATTTTCATGGAGATGAGAATAATCTTCCAAATGTAATGTTGCAAATATCTTGTTGAGAAGAGCATAAATGTGTTAAAGGAACTACGTATATTCAAATAAAAGTCTAATTGTAATTCTTGGAGCCAAATAAGAAAGAGACCTACCACAGGAAAATAGACTCACTCCAGATCTCTCATAAAATTTGACAGGCACTGAAGTTTATTAGGTTGGTTGATTTGGGGGAGGGGACCAAAAACAGCAAGGTCATTGGTCCTGTCAGATGAGGGAAGGATGTCGGCCATGCCTGTTCAAAGGAACCATCCCGGCATTTGCCTGAAGCGATTTAGGGAAATTACGGAAAACTTAAATCAGGATGGTCGGACGCGGGTTCTAACCGTCGCCCTCAGGAATGCAAGTCCAGTGTGCTAACCACTGGGTCAACTCACTCGGTGAAGTTTATTAGATTGTGTACGTAAAGGTACAGGAGGATAGTATAACTACAAATGCAATAATGACCAAAACCACGAGATAACAATTTTTTTTTACATCCAATCGATTGTCAGTGAAACACTTTGCATCCTAAAACTTTCCTGCACTAAACTCAGCATAATAAAGTGTACAAATGAGTAAGATGATGCAGAAATAAAAACACTGGAGTTATATTCAATGAACTTTAGGTCTCAAAACCCCATACAGCTGCCCTGAATTACTTTTTAGGTGATTTCCTCAATCATTTGTGGTAAATGCCATGATGCTTCATCAACAAGCAATGATACACTTCCTAACCTGTCCTAATTTAGCCTGGTCTGAACTACTGCTATATCTGCTATCACCAATGCTGAGAGGCCATTAAACTTTATCCCTACTTCAAATAGCACATGGGGTTTCACACTTAAACTACCTTCTGTAGTAACAAGAGAAAAAAAATAACAACCAAATTTCTAAATTATCAGATTGAACATTGATTCATGCACTGATAATCTAGTCTGTTTTGAGGCTGATCCAATGGCATATCTGGGGGGGGGGGGGGGGGGAGTTCAAATGGTTCAAGCACTATGGGACTTAACATCTGAGGTCACCAGTCCCTTAGAACTTAGAACTATTTAAACCTAACTAATCTAAGGACATTACACACATCCAAATGGTTCAAGCACTATGGGACTTAACATCTGAGGTCACCAGTCCCTTAGAATTATTTAAACCTAACTAATCTAAGGACATTACACACATCCATGCCCGAGGCAGGATTCGAACCTGCGATCGTAGTGGTCATGCGGTTCCAGACTGAAGCACCTAGAACCGCTACGCCACACCGGCTGGTGGAAGAGGAGGAGGAGTAGGAGGAGGAGGAGGAGGAGGAGGAGGAATGGGGAGGGGGAGGTAGATAAGGTTAATGTGACATAGCTTCTGAGTTGACAAGCTCTTACAGTTGCTGATCATCTGCCAAGAATGTATTTGCTTGCATGAGGGCTAAATAAGGATCAAGCCAGTATGCTCCACCTCTAATATAGGCAGCCATGGTCTGCCCTATCAACTTGTTCCTCAGTCAATTGTTCACCTCGATACATATTGGCAACAGCCAACAATTTTTGTGGTTTCAACTTCTCCCAACCTAATATTTATTGTGTAGCACTAGGCTTAATATAATTTCATATTCTGTCTTCTTTTTTGTATTTGTATTGGTCTGAGGAAACCTCAATGATTTCGATGTATTGGTCAAGTTTTACGAGGATGACCTTCTTGAGAATAGCGCATTCATCATTCATCACTGAATAATTACACAGTGAATATTTGTTTTGGAAAAAAAGACACTGAATGACCAGTTATCAAAATATTAACTAATTGTGGGAAAGAGATGTTTCCGAACATACATGAGCTTTTCAGAATAGTTGCAGTAATGTGTGTTACCGAAGCAATGGCAGATAGGAGGGATTAAAGACATAAAGTAGAAGTCTGCAATAACTCAGTTGTCGGGAGACATGCTTTAATGCTTTACTCCTGCATTATAGCATACCTGATTTATATCAAGAGTGAACTGTTTAATGACAAACTACACGTGGAAGAGTTAAGAACAACACACAATACAACACCATACAACACTGTATTTAAAGAAACTTACCAGATAGGATACAGCAATTAGACAAACTCCATCACATGTTGATCAAACATAACATGAGTTTCAATCTGGTATTTGAAGTACACTATCAAATACAGTATGATAATTTACCACAATGCCTGCAAGCTGCAGAACATGATTATTCTCCTGCTTTAAAGGATTGTCAGTTAGCTTTCAGGGCAGGTCATTCCGCGCATTTCTTTTGTTTTGTTTCATACTCTTCAGGTGCAATGACTCATTTGGTTTGGTTCACTTTATTGCTCCATCCATGTAATCACTTTATTTCATCCAATATTTCACACATACTGGGAACAGTATCTATACTTTTTTCTTCGGTTTCTTCACTCTCATCCTCGACTATTTCACTACTCTCATTTCAAACATCATTCTGACAACTACCCAATGGTTCAAGCCTTCCAGACCAATATTGTACTGTAAAACACGATATGCAAGTGGATTTCACTGCTGTTGAAATCTATGTCACTGAAACATTTGTTCCACTTTCTTCAATGGAACACTTGTTCCAGCAATTCCTAATTGTGGACAGATGTTTTGCCACTCCAGGCCTTCTGAATATGCAACACTAAAGATTCACACGTTTCAAGAACATTTCCATTTCTTCATCTGAATTTATTATTGCAGTGAGCAGTTCACAGCAATAATGACCCTTAAATGCTACCCTTGCACAAAATGTTGCTTTCCATCTTCACTACCTGTTTTTGTTGGTCTCTTCTTTACAGTTTTATTCACTGATTTTATAATGTTGAAAATTCTGGTATCATTGACAGTGATGATGACTCCCGTGTCTCTACCAGTTTGCTGTGCCTCGAAAAGCTCTTCATAAGAAATGCCTTTGCCAGGGGGGACATTCAAGCATTCCTTGCCTCTTGTAGTTGGTGCTACTATACCATGGCTTGTACTTTTTGTCTTGTATTCTTTATATTTTATTTGAAACACTCATCCACCAAGTTACGTGTGTTGCCATCCTCCAAGTTAGATGAGAAATGAGACAGAACATTAGTGTCTAGTGGACATACACCAGTCTTCGTAAAACCATTTTTAAACTGCTACATCCAACCTCTTCCATCTTTTGCATAAGCTTGTTCAAAAGGGATGGGAAGGTCTCCTTTGGTGCAGTAGTCCATTTCAGTCCTCTTGTTGTATCTTTCCAGTGATCTAAAACCATTCTCTACTGACATTTCAATGGTCTAAAGAAAGCAATGTCAAGAGATTGTAGAAGGTGTGTAGGGTTGAGAGGTAGAGCAACGAAAGCAATATTATTCTCTCTGCACAATCTTAAGACCTCTAAGTTTAACTGTGAGATCAAGTTCTCAACAAAATTTTCCTAGCATGCTGTTTCTTTAAAATTGGTCACAGCAGATGTGAAAACCGATCTCGTCTGCAATCGAACCGTCTAGATTTTCTTGTTACACCTGGCAAGGGCAGGCCACTTTCTGTCCAGGTGCTCCTTAGTTTCTCCACTTTGTATAAAACATATGAGGTGCTATTGTCTTTCTGCATTACCACACATCATTAGCGATGTACATGTCTTTTTGACATGTTGCAAATTCTTTCAGGATATTTAGCATCATGTTTGGTCATGGTTTTTTGCCCCAAGATCACCTACCAAGTTCATTTCGTCATAATTCCACACACGACAGAGGAATGCTTACTAGCGCCCTTGACAATTGATCAAAATACTCAATGCCTGTCGCCTCATCAACATCTGTTCTAGCCCTTGTGATGTTTTGGGTAAACTCGCTACTTATTTTTTTGACTGTGCCGTGCCACATTCTTTTGTCTGGCAATTTCTTTTGGAAGAATAATCCTCTGTGGTCACATTGGTCAAAATATGCTTTCACTGGGGCCGCAAACTCAACAATGGGAGTGGGAAACAATAATCATACATTGTCACAGGATGTGCAGCCAACACATCCTCCTCTTCTTTACTAAATGCAGTATTTTCATCATCTGGTGCATTATGCTTCCTGTGCAATTTGTTCATGAAAGTATTTCACTGAATACCATATTTGTTAACTGCTGCACGAACTGAGATTTTCTCACAGATTTCTTGAAGAGCATTTTCGAACAAATCATCAGTGTAGGGACAACAACTTGAGAGTTTTTATACGCTCGTGGCATTTTCTGCAACAATACCATACATGGAAAATAAGTATTACTGACACGGTGATTTGTAAAAAAAAAAAAAAAAAAAAAAAAAAAAAAAAAAAAAAAAAAAAAAAAAAAAAAAAAAAAATGCGGGGGGGGGGGGGGGGGGGGGGCCTCTGGCATTATGACCTTCCAAGAGGGGGTGTTGCTGAATTGAGACTTTTAACTAACTCTTTCCTGCCCATTTTAAATGTGTGAATATATTTGTACTGGTAAAAAATTCAGTTATATCGTCCCACATCCCGAAGTCTGTGGTTATCATTCCCCCCCCTCAGAGGTATAGGTATAGGGTACCTGTGCATACCATCACAAAGCAAAGATGGCACACAGTCACCCCTGCATCTTTCAATTTTTAACAACACTACCTAATGTGCAAAAACAACGAAAAATCATTAATACTGTGGCATCAGACAAATGAATAATGTAGCAAACCATTTACTAATGTCAGTTTGCTGATATTCTTCCTCCTGTGAGAGGCAAACAAAATTTTCCAACAGGCGCAGGCATGCTCACACAGCAAAATACTCAAAGAGTGCTGTGAACAATTTGGTGGGGCCATCGAAACTAGGATGCAAATTATGAATAAACCTGCACCTAGCAATACTATCCAGCAAAATTTTAGGCACTTCAGCATTTCTGATGGGGACTTTCTGAATTGCTAAGACACACTTGTTCGAAAAAAACTGCAGAAGTCACCCGTCTGGCATACAGTCACCCTGGTTTATGGTAGGCTTTTGCCTGTAGATGAGCAACAACTTCATTCAGTTACAAAGCAAAGTAGTGTGCAGCAGGCTGTTAATAAAAATTGAACAGACAGGTTGGAAACTACATTGAGAAGAAATATTGGCCAAGAATGTACAATACTGTGCTCACTGTTTCTCTCGCGTAGACTGTATGGCCGGCAGAGATTTATTTAATCAAATTTTTATGTTGCTCATAATTTGCAACACCTCCCAAGCTTTTCACATTAATTAGGCCATATAAGCACAGTATTTTCTGAATGTATTTCTGACCAAAAAGTGATTCTGATAGCTGGAGTCCAAAGTTTTTGTTAATCATGCCGTTTGCACTCTTGTGGGGATATTTCAACAGCAACTTTCAACCCTTAACATGTTTCTTTACATCCAACCAAGAAGTGAAATACCAATTTTCATAAATTTAGCTTTAAATTTTTTTAATGTAATGAAGTATTTTCTTAAAAATTTTCGTCCTCTATTGCAGTCCCTTAGAGGTTGAATTTCCAGAAACACTGAAATATTTTTTTTTTTTTTGGACTGGTCACACTACAGTCTGCAGCTACTTCGGCGCCTCCGATGCCATCACCTGTACCAACACCATCACCGACGGCACCGCCACTTCGTGCCTTCAATCCCGATGTTGAACGCTGGCCAGAATACATCGCCCAGCTCGAGGCACACTTCACAGCTTACAGTGTACCAGGTACAGAGCGGCTTGCTTTTTTCATTGCCAATGCGGGTGTTGTGTTGTACCGTGTGCTCGTGAAATTGTTTCCCACCACCCTCCCGGAAACTAAAACTTACGATGAAGTGATTGAAGCTTTGAACTCCCACTTCAGTGACAGTGTAAATGTAGTTGCTGCACGTTAGAAATTTTTTTGCCTCCAGCGTGGCCCTACTCAGTCGAATAAATCTTGGTTAGCGGACCTTCAGGGACTAACTTCTGATTGTGACTTTAATTGCTCGTGTGGACTCTCATACGCAGATATAATGATTAGAGACGCTATAGTGCAGAATGTGTCGGATCACCGCATCCGCGAACACATCCTTAAATTTAAAAACCCGTCTTTGCTGGAAGTAGTGGACTTGCTAGACAGAAAAGATACATTAAACATGGCTACTTCCACGTTCGACGTGACTCCGGGTATGTGTACTGGTAGCGGGACACAACACGTGCCCTCCCAGCCAGCCGCGCGCCGCTCATAAACATGGTTCAAGCCAGGCACCCACTAAGAAACTGAAATCGTGTCCGAACTGCTTTCGTACCCGCCCACGGGACAGTTGCGGATCCCGTCAAGCACAGTGTTATTTTTGTAACAAGAAAGGACATGTGCAAGATGTGTGTAGTAAGAGAAACTCTGATTCACAATATGTCTCTTGTTCGCATGACTCGCGTGGGCGTCACCGCAACAGACACCGCCGTGACCGTGATTCACATCAGCCTATGGACATTAATGCCATTTATTCAAAGCCTTCTGCTTCACGTGCTTCGACAGCTTGTCGTGTGAATCAAGTTTTACCTGACGCTTCCTCTCACATTCAGCGGGATGCGAGGAAACTTTTTGTGACTTTGAACGTTTATGGATGTTCTGTTCACATGCAGCTGGACATTGGTGCGTCAGTTTCTTTACTGAACAAATCAACGTATGACTTGCTTGGTTCGCCCCCGCTTCGCCATTCGCATTCCACGCTGACTGCATTTACTGGACAGGAAATCTCAGTGCTCAGCGTGTGTAGTTTGCAAGCTACATATGGTGCCACGACCCGTACAATGTCTTTCCATGTGCTCCACTCTAGTGATGCTACAAATATTTTTAGCATGGACACATTTGAACTCTTTGCCCTCGCAATTCAGGACAATTTACTTTGCATCAACACTAGTGACCATGCAGACAGTGTTGTCGCACTATGCGATGATTTTGGTGAACTCTTTTCTGATGGACTGCGCCACAGACTTTCCAGCGCATGCCATATCTATTTTTCGTCGCACACACCCTGTACCGCACGCACTGTGCGATGCCGTAGCTGCTGAACTTACGCATTTGCAAGACTGTGGTGTCATTGAACCTGTTTCTGCTTCGCCATGGGCTTTGCCTATAGTGTGTGTGAAGAAACCCAATGGTCGTCTCTGTATTTGTGCTGACTTTAAAGTCTACAGTAAATCCCCAGACAGTGGAAGCTACATTTTCCTTACTGCGTCCTGAGGACATTTTTGATAAGCTTGGTGCGGGAAAATTCTTTTCCACGACCGACTTGCAGGACGCATACTTTCAGATCCCGCTTGACGAACAGCCACAGTGCTATTTTGTGATCAACACCCACCTTGGCTTTTTCAAGTTTCGCTGCCTTCCATTCGGTTGTGCTTCAGCTCCTGCTATTTTTCAGTCTTATTTGCAACAGTTGTGTGCCATTGTCCCTGGTTGTGCCAATCATCTGGATGATATAGTTGTATCAGGTTGCAACCCTGACGAACATTTACTGTACTTTTGCAGGCAGGACTAAAGCGTAACAGGGACAAGTGCAAATTTTTCAAACTGTGATTCAGTATTTCGGACATATGAGTAATGGACAGGGTATCCACCCCTCGCCGTCACATCTCAGTGCGATTAGAAACTTGCCAGCGTCCAGGAACTTGAAAGAACTTCCAACTGTGTTGGGCAAACTCACTCACTATATTCGGTTTACACCAAATGCAGTGCAGATTGCAGCGCCTTTGCATTGCCTTCGGCGTAAGAACATTCCTTTTGTTTGGTCTTCGGAATTTGACGCTGCTTTCCACAAGCTCAAATCTGCTTTGCTGAGTGATCGCTGTTTGATTCCTTTCGATCCCTCCAAACCAGTTGTTTTGGCTGTTGAATCTTCTCACGGCATTGGAGCGGTTCTCTCACACCGCATTAATTCTGTCGATCGCCTGATCGCTTTTGCATCTAAGTTGCTCAATTATGCCCAGCAAACTATTCTCAAATTGAGAAAGAAGCTTTGGCCATTGTATATGGCGTAAGTAAGTTTCATAATTTTTTGTAAGGTCAAAAGTTCTATTTGGTCACTGACCATAAGCCTTTGACGTCGTCGTTCCACCCGCCAAAGCCAGTTCCAGCCCATACTGCACAAAAGTTGCAACGTTGGCCTTTGTTTTTGTCCAACTACAATTATGAAATTTTGTTTCGGCCTACGGCCCAGCATGGCATTGCTCATGCTTTGTCTCGTCTGCCTATCGGGCCTGACGAAGTGTTCAATTCTTCCGGATTGTCACGCATCTTTATTGATTCGCAAGATAAGGACTTAGCTGGTGGTTTTCCGGTTGATTTCCAACGCATTGCTGCCGCAACAGCTGCCGATGCTTCTTTGTAGATTCTTTTGCAGTATATTCATACTTAATGGCCTCCATTTGCTACGCAGATTCGAGATCCACTTGTTCGACATTACTCTGCGCAATGTCACAACTTCTCCATACACCACAGTGTTATCTTGTTACGAATTGACAATGATCAGTCTCGTGTGGTTGTACCTCGTTCGTTGCAGTCAGAAATCTTCCGCTTGCTACACGCTGGTCATTGGGGTACCGTACGGACGAAACAATTAGCGTGTCGTCACTGCACTTGGGTCGGCATTGATGAACAAATTGAGAATTTGCTTGCTAACGGTCGATCTTGTGCAGAGCATCAATCTACTCCCTGCCAGCAGTTATTTCCGTGGCCACCTCCTACTGCGCCTTGGCAGCGCGTTCATATTAATTTTGCGGGTCCTTTCTGGGACACCCGCCAGTTGATTGTCATTGATGCATACAGCAACTTTCCTTTTGTTGTGCCTATGTCTTCTACAACATCTGTGAGTACTATTCAAGCTTTGACGTCTATTTTCTGCATTGAGGGCCGTCCTGAACTTACTGTCTTCGACAATGGTGCCCAATTTGTGTCCTCAGAGTTCGGAGCGTTCTGTGCTGCTAATGGCATTCGCCATCTGACCTCAGCCCCGTTCCACCCTCAGTCGAACGGTGAGGCTGAACGCTTTGTGAGTATGTTTAAGTCGCAGATGAGCAAGTTGCGCACCACATACTCTTGCGAGTGCACGCTCTAGACTTTCCTTGCTTCCTATCGCACTCAGCCACACGGCACCCATTCCCCATCAGAATTGCTGCATGGCCGCGCCCATCGGTCGCTCCTGCAGCTATTGCACTAACCGCTGCACATCGTTCTGGCTTGGCGCCGTATGATTTGGTGTTCTATTGCGTTTTCACTGGCAGGCAGCGCTGGGAGCAGGGGCGCATTCTTCGCCAGCTTGGCCACGCCTTATTTGTCATTTCTGGCCCCTCCGGCACTGTCAAGCCACACCAGAAACAGATTCGTTTGTGCCATCCTCGGTTTTTGGCCGCTGGTTGTTTTCCGGCAGAATTGGAGGCTTTGTGGCTTCCAATGCCACAGCCCACGACTCCACCGATGGCGCCTCCGCCGCGGGCGCGCCTCCACTCGTTGCCGCTGCCGGTCCGGTCACCTGCTCCGAATGGACGCCTCCCGCCACTGCCGCCACCGTGTCAGAACCGATGGACACTGAGGCTGCCGTTACGCCGCTGCCGCTACCCATGGTGGTCGTTGCTCCGTCTCCTCATCCGAGCATACCCAGTAGCGGTGCGCGGCCAGGGCATGTTTTCCATGGGGCATTTTCCTCGCACCCTCGCAAGAAATTTGGGGTCGCGGGTGGACAGCGCACCCCAGCAGTTCAGCTGTCCGCCACCTCAGCTGCGCCGCCCCTGGGTCCCTCCACCCACCGTTGAAAGCCATACTCAACGACGGCGCGTCATTTCAGGAGGGAGGGATGTGGTATCAATAGTAACGATGCCACATAGTTTCAAAGGTTGGCACTACCACGAGACACCGACGGCAGCGCCCTCTAGATGGTGCTGTGCAGCTCGACGAGCTCCGCAACTGCTTCATCCCATTTCATTAGGCGCAGCCAGCCAGGACACTTTGCTTCAGCTTGGCACCTCATCCCAAGTTATGTATTCTTATTGCTTGAGTAAAGGGAATTTAAATTCATACAGCAGTACCGACGTGTTTTACTTTTTCCTGATCCAAACTACGCGCCGCCTTCCAGGTGGGATACAAAACCCTTCCTGAATGATGCCTACAGTAAAGGATCCACACCTCCTTCAAATTTCAAGTTTTTAACCTTAGCCGTTTGGGCTGGGCAATGATGAGTCAGTCAGTCACTCAGGACATTCCTTCATATACAGAGATAACATTAGAAGTGACCTTTAAAAACAAAGTATAGCAGTCTCACACAGAAACATAGTTTTCATTGAGGTTCTGCAGTTTCTGGATCAATCCTGTACAAATAAAGCCATTATGTGTGTTGGCCAGGAACTGAGCATGTTGCTGCTGTTTTAGGTGAGACGTAGGTACGTTTATTCTGCCAGCTTGCTGCTCGCCATCATGGCCCAGCGATGATGAATCAAACCCACTGCATCTTGATGGTGGACTAAATCTGCACCATTACTGCATTTCCTGCTGCTAGCTACGATCCTCACCAGGAGACAATATCAAGTTAGATTGTATTTCGTGCTGCAATCATTGTCATATGTCCTCAAACTTGAGCCGTGATTGGTTGCTTCAGCATCATTCCTCACGTTTGACTACGCTTGTAGTATGCTAGGTAAGTGAACAGCTGCAGGGTAATTAGTCCTAGTGAGCAGTAAGCAGAGAGGCCGCAGCATAAATACAAGGCTCCCAGCTAGCAGTGAGGTTTAATGTGCCAGCAGTGAGCAGCAAGGTGCCAGCAGTGAGCAGCAAGGTGCCAGCATTGGTATTGTGCTAGTTGCTGCTACTGAGAGGTGGAGATACACAAGACAAGGCTTACAACTTAACAGGAGCATTGAGGGGAGATATCTTAGTAGTAAATATGAAGTGGGGGTCCCAATGTTACGAATGGTAAAATTTCTGTAGTTCCCAGTGTGGGAAGTGAGCTGATTTACTTTTTTTCTTTTTAAACCTAAATACTTATTCACACATACTGCTGCAAAAGTGATCTAGATAAATTAACTATTATACTCCAATTAAATTTGCTTTGTGACTGATGCTTCAGTGAAGTGAGTGGTAGGAGCCAGGCATCAGCCAATCACAGCTGTTTTGAAGACTCCATGTACTCGCTGCATTTCCTGCTCTGAGAGCACGAGCAGCACGGCCTTGCAGGTGATGCTGGCGTCAGGGTCTGGGAGGGGGGGTCATGCCACACGTGTGGGAGTGGCAAGGAAAAAGTGCAAAACATGCAGTAATTTTTGATTTGCAGCAGTAAAAAACAAATATTCTTATTCAAATAAGGCAAAAGTATATCCACTGCTAAAGTTGGTCTTTGGTAAAAATTTTAGTTTATGTACAAAAATATTGAAAAGAAAAATGTCAGGTTTATAATATCTATCATACAATCGTATAAACTAATTGGTTAAAAGCTTCGATTCTTTCGCAAGTCATAGCTTTCCTTTAGTGGTGATAAGTTATTCTGATGTTTTGAAATTAAAAGACCTACAGCAGTTAATTCAGAGAACTTGCAGTGAATAATGTAGTTGCTTTACATTCAGAGAACTATAGAGCTTATGTTACTACACACGAAAAGCAGCCATTATACCGAAATTCTTTTAACGGTGGAAGGACAGCCATATCTCACTGTACTGTGGTAAAAATATAATATGCTTACTGTTATGCAGAAAATAATGTTCTCATTGTAATGTGGTCATAAAGTTAATAGCTCACATTTCACTATAATACTTTTATCAATGTAATAATCTGTTTTGTTGTTATATTTCCACATCCATGTGCACAGAAAGCTGAAAATTTATATATATAATCTTTCCTAGGTTTTAGCTTCTGATCAACACATTAAAATGCAATGGGAATATGTCCCAGTTAAAGGCATACAGAAATGGAATCTGTGAATTGTTCTGCAACTCTTGATATCAAAGAGCCATCAAACACTAGAGAAGATCTTCAGTAATAGTTATGGACAAGGCCTCTTATCATTTGTTTATCCTTGATAAGGCATCTACATTAACTTTCAGAAAACAGACATTATCGACTGGCTACAGTGAAAAACAGTCCCATACCAGACGACCACACGAATTACTGCATCTCGTGGCTCAGACTAAACCACCGTTACCTCTTATGTTGTAGATGACCTGACATAGGGTTCTCAAGACTTCCTTCATGTCACTGCCATTTCAATTCCACTCAACTCATGCAGGCTTAAGTTAAGGGGTAAGGTGGTAAGGAACAACAAAAAACATATAAAAGATGCTATAAACAAAACACTGTCATCAGACAAACATAATATTGTGAAACACATAAAGGAAGGAATAATGAAAGCATGGGAACATGAATGTGTAATGGAAAAAATGTAGAATAACTTATTATTTCATTAAATTCTGACAATGATTCTAGTGGCTACACAGACGATAATGAAACTGATTCAGATGTAACTAGTGCACTTTTCCATTAGCGGTATAGCGCGTTACCAAAAGTTCAGCTGTTTTTACCCCTTACAATTTTTTCTGCTTATCTGGATAATTTGTTGCTTTGCGACTTGAAACTTGCTTCATTAAGCAAGCAGTGATACATTAACACAACAGAAGACTAAAATTAATGAATTTCTTGTCTGTTTACATGACCTAGGAGGTCCAAAGAAAGTTGATGTGTCCTAGCTCCACATAAAGAATTATTACAATATATAGACTTCCTAAGCAGAGAATATTTCAGGAACAAAATTAACTTTGAGGTTTTTTAAGAGAAAGAAATGTGCAGAAGACTTTCCTGAGGAACATAGGAAACAGCAACATAAAAGAATGACAATTATTAAGAAGAAACAACACTGGGCATAAAAAATCGTTAAGTGACTGGTGTACATGATCAACAGTTGGCCACATTCCCCATTCCCTCTTAAGGTTTAAATTCTGTGGTGGTGGTGGTGGTGGTGAGGAGCTATAGATTCAATGTATGTTCTCATCAACAGAACAGAATGTGTTCAAGGAGTATACATGGACAAGAAGAAAAAATTCCTGCATTTTTTCCAGTTTTCCCGGTTAAAAATACATTTTTGCCCTGGTGAAAATACACAATTTCCTGGGTTAAAATACTCTCTCTCTCTCTCTCTCTCTCTCTCTCTCTCTCTCTCTCTCTCTCTCTCTCTCTCCCCCTCTCTGTTAAGTGACAGTATACATTCCCCCAAGAACTGTAAAACTTATCAGTTCTCTGAATGGTAAAAGTTTTATACACCACTTCCTGGCACTTCAGGAAACGAAATCTAGCAAAAACTAACATCTTTTGGAGAAAGATCTCTATTCCACAGCAACACATATGCTGCATATTTTTATATTACAAAAGTACAAATACAAAGTAATTGGATAGATAAAAAATTTACTCACAAAGTGCCAGAAGTAGATCACACATACTTTATAGTGCCAGAAAATATAAATGTGAATTCCACCAAACACAGCACGTTAGTTTCCGAAGCACTGAAATCCAGATTGTGATGTGCTTTTGTCAGCCAATCATAGGTAATGTCATATTACCTCACCAGCAAACGAAAGCAGATATTCAGACCATAGGACACCTGATGCAGTCATCCAATAGACACATCACTCAGCTCCTTTACATGGGGCTCCAAAACCAGATTTTGTAAACAGATTTCCTAACACTGCTTCTGGGTGGTCATGTAAACACTTCAAAATCAAACCTGAAAATCCACTTCTAGTTTGCCAGCTTTCCCACTCTGCAACCGATTTTTGCTCCCATGTAAATACAACCGGCTCTGAAGTGTTTCTGGATTGTCAAGTTATATCTTGTTTTTAAAATATTCAACTAATATAGACGGGGTGAATTTCTGTGCAGCGAAAGAAAAGCAGAAATATTAAACTGGGCATGAAACTGTCAGGGCTAGCAAATCCACTTCAGACCTTAACATGTAAACATGGCATCAAAAAACGGTTTTCGAAATTCGGTTTTCATCTTTCACAAGATGGTCGCATGTAAACATAGTGACTGTTAAGAAGAGTGAACACACAAATAAGAAAAGTTCATGGTTTAAATTAATATACATATAGTACAGCTACAAAAAAAGCTAACCTTTCAAATATAATATTGGTCTTTTTTGTGTGTGTTGCCCTTTTAAGATATACCAAATACAAATGTGCCAATAAAATTTTAAACGATGACATAAATGTCTTGTCTTCTGGGACCGAAGAGGCTGGTCCTCAATGCATTAAGTTTTGAATGAGAGTCAAACGCTCTGTCATTAAAGAAACTCATTGCACATTCTCACACATAACAGAATTCATCTTCCATAAAAGGAAATTTACTTTGAAAGTAACGTTTCTCAAACCACCATTTGCAATATTTTCCCACAACCTGTCAGAAAAATAGGTGACACCATGCTCATCGAAAGCAGTTGTCATGAAGTATTGCATAGCCTTCGACCTGAAGCCTCTGACACATTTTGATGACAGCGAACATTTATGTGCGCATCGTGTTTTGTTTCTGTAAATGGTGCATTTTCTTTGCGGTTTTTACATTGGTGTTTTTCTCTCATTTATGTTTTATTGCTGCAGTATTAGTCTACAGTACTGGACTTCAGTAAAATTCTTTGTTATAGTATCAGTTCTTACCAGCCAAAATCACAAAAATTTAAATAAAAACTAAGGCAGTGCCCGAATTCTAAAAGATTCCCAGATTTTTCTCAGTTTTCTCCTGGATGAAAAAGTTTCCAGGTTTTTCCCGGATTTCCCAGTTGTCCCGTGGCATGTCCACCCTGGTGTTTTATTACCAATTCCCCGATTAGTTTCTAACGGATAGGGGTAATTTGTTGAAGAGTGTCAATATTTCTCAGTCCATTCAGTCCATCAAGACTTCTGCTCAATCTTTGGCTCATCGGATGAATGTTTCCTCGATTTGTGCTAGTATGGTTGTGGATTATTATTATTATTATTATTATTATTATTATTACAAACACACAGGAAATTGTTTCTAGATTGTAAAAATATTGAACTGGCAATATATTCAGTCATCTGAAACAAGGAAAATTTTTTTGTGAACGATATTCATAGGCAGCAGAACTCAACATAAAACATTGTTTTCTAATTATATTAATGTTCTTACTGTAACTATTTCATTCACAGACAATTTACCACTTCTCAGAGTTTGAAATGATAAAAGCTACTTGATTACACAAATTTTACTTTGTGCTAAACATTGTTGTCGCGGCTTTATGATTCAGGTACTTATTATAAGTAATATTGGAGTGTCCCTCAACACACTTTTGTTTAAAATGTTGAGAGTAGATTATAAAACTTTATTTGAAGCAAGCTATTGCAATATAAATCACATTCTGCACATCTCTAAATAAATATAGGGGGACATAAGCAGTCATGATTTTTAAGGAAAATATCCTGAACAATTTTTCGTTAATGCAGAACACTTGAACTCTATACATTGTCTTGATGACACAGGCCATTAACAGTAGTCGGTAATACTACCACTCACCTATCAGGTGGTATCACACTGACAATTACAGGTATACAATACGTGATAAAGCTGGGAAGTGGTCAGCCGTGGCCTTGGCAAGAGTTAGCATAAATAATGCACAGCAAATTATCTGTTTATTTTAATCATCATTCTCAGAGCTATTTACATCAAGATCACCAGTGGAATCACCACTCTCCAATGTATCATCACCGTCGTCGTCGTCGTCGTCGTCACTGTCATCATCATCATCATCATCATCATCATCATCATCATCATCAGTGTCCATAGATTCATCACCATTATTTTCATTTTCCTTCAATTCAGTGTCAGTTTCACTTTCTACTTTTGATTCTGTTTTAAGAGTTTCTCCCGCTATGTCCATTACAGAATTTTCATTCTTCAGTCCATACTTCTTCTTCATCCCACTTCCCCTTAGCTGTTGACTTTTAGCTAATTCAACAACCACCTCTTTTCCTTTGAACTTGTGTTTACTAGGATCTGCTACAACAGCAGCAGCTTGCTGTGCTGTAGTGAACTTGCATATAGCACGGCTGTAAAAATAGAATTAATTTGTTAACTTAAATGACATTTTCATGCACTCTCATTTTTCATTTTCTTAATAGTACTTAAAACACAGTACGCCTTGTTTATTCAGGCTTTTGTATAGGTTTATGTTTATGTTTATAGTATCTGAAACTTATTTATAATCAAAACAAATGTTGTCGAAAATTGCGAAAGCTTGTGCAGCAACCTTTCTTGAGTGAAGTGTTCACATGCTTCTAACGCAGAAACATTGCTTTCAACAGAGAAAAGAGCATTACAGAAACTAAGTATACTTGGCTAAACAGGCTGAGATCGCTGATGCAGTCAACAAAATAAATGTTTTACTGTGACACAACGACGTGTGAAAGCATAATTCTTTGAGTATACACTTCAGTTCCATTACAATATCTAGTGAATGTGAAAGGAGAGGCAATATTTCAGATCCTATTCATATTAATTTCAAAATCAATAACACAAAATAAATATCAGAGGCAAATGCTGGCCAAACCTCCACTGACTGCCTTGCTATCTTATGTACACAAAACAGGCTTTTCCTCTTGTAGGTGATGATAAATCTGTTTCATCCAACAGTGACGGGAGATTCTCACAGTAGAACTGTAAAGAGCTTCATTAAAACCCCTACACTACCTAGCATGTCCACTGTGTTCTGACATGTTTCAATATACTGCAATTTTTTTAAATTTTTTTCCTGCATCAAGTTTTAACATATAAGCTCACAAAAGCACTCAGAATTTTTCTTTTATCACAGTGATCTTAATAGCACTCAGTCAACATCGCCAAAAACATCATTGTGCGTAGAGTGAGCAAAAACTTATGCAGCAGCCAACATCCTAATTTAACACAGTTTGGAAAAGATTATCTGACAACTGATATTCAAATGACTTCAGTAAACAGGAAATTAGGAAGCAGCATGATACAAAACCTCTGATAATCAACATTTTGATAACGAAGAGCAATCTCGAAGTTGCCTTCATAGCAACACTGGCTACACTTACATAAACCTCCTTCCCCTTACCTGTTGGATTTCATGAACAGAAACACAAAGCCAACACCCATCATAGTAAAACAACGTTATACACCAACTGGAGAAGAGACTTAAGAAGACACTGAAAGAATGGATTATTAGATAAAAGGTATTATTCTGATAGTTAAGGGAGAAGAACATTTAATTACAACTGATGACTGGAATAAAATTGTAGAAAAAAGAAGATAAGGAAAGGTGTAACAAAATAGCGATTGGGGGAAAGGAATGAAAGAGGAACTCACCCGGTAAATTTTGGATAGAGTATGATTTTAATCATCGCTAAAACATGGTTTAACAATCATGAAAGAAAACAACCTGTGGACACTGGATGGTTTAATTTTGGTTGTATGAGGTTTTTTTTTTTTTTTTAGTAAGTGCCATTTTAAAATTAAAATAAAACAAGGACATTTTGCTTAGAAATGTTATTTTTATGTGAAAGATTGGAGTTTTAATCTACCTTTCTATTTAATTCCCAACAATATTAAGGCACTTATTGTATTACACAACCACATTTCAGTACCATTCTCGTCGAAATCTGCCAACTGAGCATAACTTTCGGTAACAAGGGTTTCTTGTCAGAGGTTATTCTGAAGAACGGTAACCCTACATTTACAGCATTTATAGGGCTAGAGGAAACTTTTGACAAATTTAGCTGGACTACACTCTTTGAATTTTAGAAGGCAGCAAGGCTAAAATACAGGGAGTGAAAGGTTTTTTATAACTTGTACAGAAACCACAATGCAACTGTACAAGTCAAGGGACATTACAGGGGAGCAGTAGTGGTGTGAGACAGGGTTGCAGCATACCCCCAATGTCATCAAGCAATACAATGAGCAAGAAAGGAAATATAGGAGAAATTTAGAAAGGGAATTAAAATTTAGGGAGATAGAATAAAAACTTTGAGGTCTGCCAGTAATTCTGTAAGAGATAGCAAATGACTTGGAAGAGCAGTTGTATCAAATGGAAAGTGTCTTGAAAGGAGGATATACAATGAACATCAACAAAAGCAAAACATGGATGATGGAACATAGACAAATTAACCCAGGATATGCAGAAGTAGTTAGAATAAGAAATGAGACACTGGTAGTAATGGATCAGTTTAGTTCTTTGGGCCGCAAAATAAATGAAGATGGCAAGAGTAGGGAGGACATAAAATTCAGACTGGTAATAGTAAGAGAAGTATTTTAGAAAGACAGGAATTTGTAAACATGTAATATAAATTTAAGCATCAGAAAGTCTTTTCAGAAGGTATTTATCTGGAGTGTGGCCTCATACGAAAGTCAACTGGGGATGATAAGTACTTAAGATGAGAAGG
Organism: Schistocerca serialis cubense; assembly: GCF_023864345.2. NCBI lineage: Eukaryota > Metazoa > Arthropoda > Insecta > Orthoptera > Acrididae > Schistocerca > Schistocerca serialis. The sequence goes on from NC_064639.1 coordinate 596,471,807, forward strand.
GAACAGAAGCTCTTGAAATGTGGTGCTATAAAAGAATGGTGATGATTAGATGGGTAGATCAAACAAATAATGAGGTGATACTAAATAAAATCACAAAGGAAAGAAATCTATGGCATGACTTCACTAAAACAAGGGTTTAGTTGATAGGATACATCTTGAGGTATCAAAGTATTACAGTCAATTTGGTCATGGAGAGAAATGGGAGTGGGTAAAAATGTAGAGAGAGGCTTAGGCATGGATCAGTGAACAGGCTCAAATGGATGTAGTTATTCAGCAATGACGAGACATGTGCAGCATAGACTATCACTGAGAGTTACAGCAAACCGATCTTTGGACTGAAAACTGCAACATTGTATCTTACCTGGATTTTGATGCTTTGCTTCTGTACACCTTAGCCCAAATGCATCCAGGAAAAGTAGCTACAAGGTCCTTGTCTTCTGTTTTAAACGGCAACTTCTTTATCCATAGTCTGTTACACGAAAAACAAGAAGAGTAATAAGTCATGCTAATATGACAATACTAAAACACAGTAATTTAAAAATGAGATTGTAGATATTCAATTTTCTCTGACCACTGTATTTGAAACAATATACAAGCATGAAACCATATTCTAAGTAAAATTATACAAGTCATCACCTTCGGTCATTGCCACCACCAGCTGCAGGTTTCCCACTTCTTCTCCTCACATGTTTGCCAGCTGTAATGCGTGAGCTTTCAACTTCTTCTGTTTGAGGCACAATGCTATTATCATCAACGGATAGTTTATTTCCAATTTTGTTCTCTTTTAAGGTCTTACTTTTTTCCTGAATAGGAGGTTTTTGTTCATTTTTTATATATTTAAGTTTTCTTGGCAGCTCCACGCTGAGATGTCCATTTTTATATTCTTTTTTGTTCAACTGTTTCAGAACTTCTGGAACAACAGATTGGCTCTCCAATACTATATGACAAAACCTATGGGAAAATATTTCTTACAATCAACTGACTGAAGAAATAAAAATAATCTTACAGAATCTTATCATTCTTTACAATTAATTGCTAACATCAGTAACTAATTAAACAGAAATAGTGCAAAAATATGGAATATGCATATGAATCTTGTGCAGTTTACAGTTACACACTGCAAAATACAACACACAGTAAGTGAATTTCATATTCTGATTCAAGGAGGTGAAACGAATAATCAGAATAGATCTACAACAATTAAGTAAAGTGTATGGTATTATTTCGGAATGATGTTTCGGTTCGTGGTCTTTGACCACCGAAAGACAACTTCCCCTACAATGAGCAGCATTTACTGTAAAAAATATCAAACACATACTGAAATATACAGTTTCCTCCAGGTTGTAAGGTTCATCCAACAGTAATTTATTCTTCTTTCAACTGCTTTAAAACACTCATGATCATACAATTAGTCTACCCTTGGTAATGAAGTCAAGCCCTAAACATACACAGTTTTTCTATGATTTGAAAGAGCAGGTGGTCACATCAGAAACATTTCCCCCATCATCGCCGACGCAATATGACAAAGAGGAAACAAAGGTAACATAAGAGATACACTACTTTCAGTTGGCTTTTCAGAGAGCTCTACCCAGTAATTGGTCCATGACAATGGATTGACAGTATCACCAGTAAGTGGTCACTGTCACTATGCTCATCATGCACTGACCACTGTGGCAATGCCACAGACTGGGAGAGAGATCATATCATCAATAGCCAAAAACTTGCCATGGGCAGCACAAAAGTAAGTAAGAGTACCCTCATTAAGACATAAATCATGGTCAGAAAAAGGACAATCAGAAGGCCCCTGCCAGAAGACATGTTACTTCCCCACAGATGGTGGTGCACACTGAAGCTCCTAAATACTCAAAAAAGGGAGAACGGGTGAGGGAATAATGTTGTCAGATTAAGGTTCATCATAAATAAGTGCCCTGCCTTAGGGTAAAAAGATGTTACAAGTGTTGGGGTCCTTCCCACTTGCACTGCTACTACTTCTAATGTGGTACAGTGGGAAATCCACTCACAACATCTGTGCAAACTAGAGCACAGACGCCTATAGATGCTCTTTTGGAACCAGTAGGTTTCCAACAGAATGCACAGTATAACTGATGACTTGGAAAACGGTAATCAGTGAAATCCATTTCTTGGAGAGCAACACTGATTACAGAACAAGAGAGCATTAGTTGTTCTTGTTCCAGCAGGTGACAGTAATTAGGGTGTTCTGGTTAGGCACAATGGGGCCAAGAAGGCATTTCACTGTCACTGCACTGTCACTGTCATCAGTGGGGATGGAACAAGAACAAGAACAACAACAACAACACACAGGTTCAGATCCCAATGCCACAAGGAGATCTGGCAGCTCCAAGGTCACTGGGGTAGCCTCCTCTCAAGATTTCTTCTTTTTTACTTCCACAACTTTTGACAGCCAGGACTCATGCAAGAGCTGCAAGTTCCTATTCAGTACAGGAACTGAAGAGAAGCAGGCGAGGCCAGTGGCCCACAGTCCAGGGGTCTTTCAGCCGTTGGCTTGTGCCTCCTTGCTGGTCCGTACATGTCTGCAGAGAGAGTTTGTGAAAGAGCACTCTGTCACTGGTAGATACCGAAGGAGATGGTGCTTTTTCGCCTGGGTATGGGGAGTTGAGATCCCCAAAGATGGTGCTGTAGGAACTGTAACATAGTGTGCCTATTTCTCTTCATGGTCTTATTTACTTGTGTGACTGCCAGTGGTTGGTGTAGTAGTAGTAGATGGCTGCCAAGAATGGGAAGAAAGCCAATGTGCACTCTGTATGCATACCAGGTGGAGTCATTCCAGATGTGGAACGGGTGCTTCCAGATGCCATGACAAGCACAGGGTGCAGCCAACTGCAGGTGGTGGCCCATGTCAGTACCAATAATGTGTGTCACTTTGGTTTGGGAGAGATTCTCTCTGGTTTCAAGCGGCTAACAAAACTGGTAAAGGCTTCCAAGCTTGCTTGTGAGATGAAAGCAGAGCCCACCATTCGCAGCATAGTTGACAGGACTGATTGCCAACCTCTGCTACAGAGCCAAGTCGAGGGTCTGAATCAGAAACTTAGATAGTTCTGTGATCATGTAGGCTCCAGATTCCTCGACTTGTGCCATAAGGTGGTTGGGTTTCAGGTTCCACTGAATAGGTCAGGAGTCCACTACACGCAGGAGGCAGCTACATGGGTAGCAGGGGCTGTGTGATGTGGACTGGGAAGTATTTTAGGTTAGAGGGTCTCGGAAAAACACAAAAGGGCTTCAGTATCAAAGGGTACAGGCCAAACACTGGAAGAACATAGATACAGGAACCATCAGTATAACAGTTGTAAATTGTCATAGCTGTGTTGGGAAAACACCAGAGCTCCAAGCACTAATAGAAAGCAGTGATGCTCAAATCGTTATAGGCACTGAAAGTTGGCTAAAGCCGGAGTTAAGTTCAGCCAAAAGTTCAGCCAAACTGCTCCAAGATGATAACCAATTCCACAAGCAACTTAGATACATGCTAAACAACTAATATACCAACACGGATAACTACACCATACCCATAAGTAGCATCCTCAGCCATAACAAAACTAAAACATTGAAAGCTACAGGATCAGATAATACTGATGCCCAAGTTCTCAAACAAATAAAAGTACAAACTGTTCCATTCACAATCAGATTACAGAATGATTCCTTAACACCAGGTAGGGGGGCCTGCCGGCCGGAAATTAGCAGACCAATCTGTTTGGTTAAAAATACTTACAAAGGTACAGAAAAGGCTGCTTGGCGACAGGTTACACTCACATTGGGCGCTTCAAAGACTTAATCATTGCAAGTTTGGCATAAAGAGAACGAAATGTACTGAAGAAGCATTTAACAAGGTGTCAAAAAAACAGACATACATAACAAAAATATGCATTTGCAGCATTAACTGACATTGCAGGAGCATTTGATAATTTATGTTGGCCCACGTTATTTGCCCGGATTCTTGAACTACAGGAACCTCGGTACCCATACCAAGTTTTATTAGTTATTATAGAGGCAGAGTTGTAGAATGGATAGCTGGCACACGCAATGTAATAAAAACAACTAACAGGTGCCCACAGTGATCAACATGAGGGCCAGTAGGGATTTAGCAATCAAACATTTCTTGTGCCAACTGGAAGAAGGTGACAAAGTCAACGGAATGATGGCCTATGTGACTACATCCTAACTGTGGTGTCAGGAACTCAGCTGAGCTGGAGGAAATGGCAAATAGAGTCCTCTCTCAAGTATAGCAAAGGGGAGTGGACAACAAAGTAACATAGCCCCAAATTAAACTACACATATGCGCCTTAAAGGTCAACTTTCATTGTGCAGAAATCCTATAACTAAATTAGAAAACATCTCTATCAACAGACAAACAGTCACATGACACTTTGTAATCCAACTGGATGAATAGTGCAACTTCGCAAAGCACATTCAGACAATTTCACATGATGCAAGCAACATTATGCACAAAATTGCCCATGTCTCACAGCTAACTAAAAGCTATCGCTGCATGTGCTGACGACCTATCACAATGCCATTTTCATGTTCATCATAAGCTTCACAGCAAGATGTGCACAGAGAAACTCACAGGTGCCTTTGGCACTATACCAACCAATAATGTACTGGTGAATCTCAAAATTTACCCAGTAGAAATTACATTAAGATGTCATGCTTCCTCAAATTGGTTATGTAAACAGGGTTTGACGAAAGTCAAACAAATCTTAGGCCAAAGGATAACAACTAAAGCCGAACTCATGAAGAGGAAAGTAGATACATGGCAGAACAAATGGGACAATAGTGAAATGGGTCAAAGATTCACCAACTTTTCCTGTGTATTCGCCAACACCCAACACTTGGTTATGTAAGTCCCAGTCAAGACACTGCACACTACCAAACAGTACACAGCCAATATCCAGTTTACCTGTACAGCTTCAAAAGGAAAGACAATATCAGTGCACACTCCGCTGCAGAGTGAAAATCTCATTCTGGAAATGACATCTGTTGGTGCAGTCATATGGGAACACTCAGCCACACACTATTCCTCATGCACTTCTGTCATGGAATTATGGAACTCACAAAGACTAAAACAACTACAAGAACTTTTAAGATATCATGAATCATTGACAATAATGACAATTTTATGAACATTTCTGTTCCAAATTATGTTGAAAGATATGTTTTTCATGGTCAAACAAAACTGTTGACAACACAATCAGATCATAAAATCTATAAGAGTTGGATGTTCAAAGCATATGGCTGGAGAATTTTGTAACTGTCATTACCTAGACACTGCATTTGTGAAAAAGCAAACAAAAGTTTGTTTATAGTTTTATCAAATCTGTAAGTTATTAGCTCTTGTCTCTTGCATCTGTCCATTGTATCTCCTGCTGACATTGTGTGCTGTTGTTATTGAACTTGAAATAAACACGCGGTTACGGTTTGAAAGTGAACATAATGCTTTTATTAACACACACAGAATGAATGTAACACAAGGGTATGCAAAACACAACCATGTTAATAGGAACGTCTATAAAAGCGTCCGTAACAACTGCAGCAAAGATAAATAGGTAGCAGAGGCATTGATTCTAAATTCCAACACCCCCACTAGATGCAATGTATCTCAGTACTTCATTCTCGGAATCCAAATTCTAGTGTTAGATGCTGATGTCTGGTCCTAGGTAGTGGCTTTGTCATCATATCTGCAAGCATTCCATTTGTGGAAATTTGCTCCACTGTGATTTCTCCTGTATCTATCTTTTCACTGATGAAATGATGCCTGGTGTCAATGTATTTAGTACGACCTTTGTATCCACTTGTCTTTGGCAGATCAATTGTACCTTTGTTGTCACAAAACAATCTTATCGGGCCCTCTTTTGGGAAAGGGGATATCTCTCTTTGCAGACATTGTAGCAAAAGTGCTTCCTTACACACAGAAGTTAAAGCCATATATTCTGCTTCTGTTGTGAAGAGAGCTACTGTTGGTTGATTTTTACTATTCCATGAAATTGCTGCACTTTGTGACATTAACAAAAAAATCCAGTTGTTGGTTTTCTATCTATGTCCCCAGCCCAGTCAGCATCAATGTAACCTGTGATGTCATGATCTTCTTTGGAAAATTGTAGCTTGAACTCTGTAGTTCCCTTTATATACCTTAGGATTCGCTTTACAGCTTGCCAATGGATATTCCAGGGTTATTATTAAATCGACTCACAACTCCAATTGTATACACTAGATCTGGTCTAGTGCCTAGTTGTGCATACATTAAGCTACCTATGGCTTCTTTATGTCAGACTTTCTTCATGGCATCTCTTTCTCTGTTTTTGGGCTCATTTCATGAGTTAATACTTGGTTATTGTCATGCGGCGTGGATACTTTCGTAAAATCTGATTTATATAATGAGTCTGATCCAACCATAAAAGCCCAAGTTTACAATCTCTTGTCACTCGGATCCCTAGACAATTGGATACTTCTCCAAGGTCCTTTAGTTTAAGTTGTTCCTTTAGTTGTTCTTTAAATGCAATTTTCTGTTGCATATTGTTACAAAATATCAGCATGTCATCTACGTAAACAGCTACAATTAATACATCACTTCCTTGGTTTCTGTGATAAACACATGGATCAGTGGTGGACCTGCCGAAATTTAAACTTAGTAGAACTCTGTCCAGTTTGATATTCCAACAGTGACTTCCCTGTTTAAGTCCATACACTGCTTTCTTGAGTCTTTTAATACCTTCATATTTGACTGTATTTGTCACGTAGTCAACTGTGGGAGTTTTAACATAAATTTCTTCTTTCAAATCACCCTGCAAAAAAAGCTGTCAGCTCACCACAATGATCAATGTCCAAGTCGTATTTAGCAGCTAGACTAAACAAACATCTGAGTGAATTGTGTCGTATCACTGGTGGGTATGTTTCTTCATAGTCTAAACCTTTAACTTGTGAACATCCCTTAACTGCAAGTCGAGCTTTATGGCAAATTATCTGTCCTTGTAAGTCTCTTTTTACCTTAAAGACGCAAATAGCATCAATCGCTTTTTTGCCTTGAGGTAGGATAGCTGATTCCCAAGTTTTATTTTCCGCATGTGACTTCAATTCTTCTTCTATTGTTTGAAACCATTTCTCTGAATCCTTGGATTGCAAAGCTTCTTCCAAAGTTGATGGCTCTGATTCTTGCGAATCTTCTTTAGTACAATAGGTCACATTATCATCCATCTTCTTCGGTATGGGTATTCTGGGAGATCTTCAGAGCACTTGTTGAGGCAGTTCCGATTCTTCTTCTATTTCCACTGAGCCTGTTTCTTCTGAAATGCTGTTAACTGATCTGTTGTCCCCCAAGTCATCTTGAATCATACTGTTCTCCTCCTTATTTGTAAATGGAATAGATATTTGATTTGGTTCCAGCAAATGATCACACATTCCTGGCTTGTTATGATTCTCTTGAATTATTTCTTCTTTTAATATCACATCTCTGGATTTAATGATTCTTTGTTGAACCGGATTCAACAACCGGTACGCCTTGCTGTTTTCACAGTATCTGACGAGTATGCACTGAACACATTTCTTGTCCCATTTGCACCTAAAGGTTTTTGGTATGTGGAGAAATGCCTTACTGCCGAATAATCTTAGATGTCGGTGGTCAGGTTTCTTTCCTGAGAAAGATTCTCTGGCATTATGTTGTTCAAAGCTTTTGTCAGTGATCTGTTAATGCGATAAACTGCGGTAAAGACTGCTTCTCCCCAAAAATTCGCTTCAAATAACATACATCTTGCCTTTTCCACAATTGTTCTATTGTACCTTTCTGCAACACCATTTTGTTCTGGAGTGTAGGGAACAGTGGGTTCACGTTTAACTCCTTCTTTTCTTAAATTTTGTCAGCCTTTCATTTACATATTGTTTTCCATTATCAGTTCGCAAGATCTACAGCCTTTCGTCTATCTGACTCTCTATGAACTTTTTAAAATTGCATATAATGTCAGGTACTTGGTATTTATTTCTGACAGTAAACAAAATACTCTTTCTAGAGAAATCATCAATCAGAGTTAGAAAATATTTAGTTCCACCAATTGATGTGGTTTGCATTGGACCACACAAATCTGAATACACTAACTCCAAAATTCTTTTAGCTCTAGAAGTGGAGTGAGGAAAGAAAAATCTAGTTTGCTTACCTTCTAGGCACGTAACGCACGGAGTGTCGACAGCTCCTTTATATTTTATGCCATTAGCCAAACCATTTCGTAATTCTTCCATTGCATCTGAGTATAGGTGGCCTGATCTTCTGTGCCATAGATTTGCATCAATAGACAAAGATGCATATTTTGTTTCTGCACTGCGATCACTTCGTTGGTCCAGCCTATACATTCCTTTCATTAATGATGCTGTAGCTATCTCGAACGCGACAGCCTCTATTGTCAAAAATGACTGAGTGACCCTGTTGCACTATTTTGCTTACAGAAAGTAAATTTGTACTCAGCTGACGAACATAATGTACATCCGTCCCCTTAGTATTTATTTTCTCTCAGCCTGCCACAGCTTTAATATACATCCAACCTGTCCCTTTAATGGGTAAATTTTCATTGTTGGCCACGACCACTTGTGAACTGGGAACTGACGCTACAAAATTTGAATCACATGGATGGTTTGACATGTGAGTTGACACGCCAGAATCCACAAACCAGTCCTTGTGTATAGCTTTAGTTGACGGTGGCATAATGAAAAATGTCTTCTAACTGGTTTCTTTAATTACTGATTTTTCGCTTGCCTTGTTTTTACTATGACTTTGTTTCACTATGTGTCCATATTTGTTGCAGTTGTAACATTCGGACCTCTGGGATTGTGGTGTGAGCTGATTCGCTTGTCTTTTTTATTCGCCTGGAGAGCCACATCATTAACATATGAGTTGCCACACATTTCATCCTTTACTTCCTGTAGTAATTTGTTTTTAATGGAATCGCCCATTATCGGCATGCTGGAGTTCTCTAAACCCATCATCATCATTGGTTTGCACTCATTAGGCAGCCCAGCTAACATACATTCTACCCAATCATCTTTCACTTCAAAGTTAACATCATTCAATTTATTTGACGTTGAAATTATTCTTGACACACATTCTTCCAAAGACAAACAGTTCTCTAAACGTGTTGTTAAAAGCTTTCTGAACATGCCTATTCTTCAATAAAGTCCTGAATCCTCTTAAGTTTGTTTTAATTTATCCCACGCTTCTTTTGCAGATGACGTGCTCTGCAGATGCACATAAATAGCAGGATTAACCGATAAGATTATTTTGACCCTTGCGGTGCATATCTTAACTTCATCTTTGATCTTGACCGTTATACACTGCCACAATAGTTCGTGCTGTAAATAAGTTTTCATTGCAAATTGCCATGTATTGTAATTTCCTCTTCCTTTCAGTTTTTCAATTAACGACAATGAATTAGCACTGACTGAACTCATCATATCAGCGTTCTGTATCTGCGTCTTGATGTGACGAAAAAAACTTGGTTTTTATTCACTTCAAATAAACTGCTGGATGCCTGTGCCTGGGCCCATAACCTGTTGTTATTGAGCTTGAAAGAAACACACAGTTATGGTTTGAAAGTGAACACACAAATGCTTTTATTAACACGCACGGAACGAATGTAACACAAGGGTTAATAGGAACATCTATAAAAGCGTCCGTAGCAACTGCGGCAAACATAAATATGAAGCAAAGGCATCAATTCTAATTTCCAACATGTGGCATACCAGGTCAGTGTGCAGAAATTCATCTTAGAATTTTACGCCTCACTGGAACTTGTTTCATAACAACTGTTATTGTATCTGTTATTAAAAGACTTTGATAACAATAAATGATCTTCCTTTAACATAAGCAATCACTGTGCATGGAGCATGACAATACAATTAAGTCAGTGAAGTTTAACTAGCAAAGAAAACAAAGCCTGAACATTCAAAGTTCTACAACGAAACATTTATACTTATTACGAAAATACTTTTCTTTCTGTCAGAATATGGTATTTTACAGACTGTAAGATGCTATGGACTATATGACGTACCTTAATTTTTAAGGAATTCTTTTTACAAAATGACAGTGTCAGCCAGTTTGCCATGGCATACGGAGCTCCATCGCAGTCTTTAACACTGGTAGCATGCCGCGACAGCATGGACGTGAACCGTATGTGCAGTTGACAGACTTTGAGCGAGGGCGTATAGTGGGCATGCGGGAGGCCGGGTGGACGTACCGCCGAATTGCTCAACACGTGGGGCGTGAGGTCTCCACAGTACATCGATGTTGTCGCCAGTGGTCGGCGGAAGGTGCACGTGCCCGTCGACCTGGGACCGGACCGCAGCGACGCACGGATGCACGCCAAGACCGTAGGATCCCACGCAGTGCCGTAGGGGACCGCACCGCCACTTCCCAGCAAATTAGGGACACTGTTGCTCCTGGGGTATCGGCGAGGACCATTCGCAACCGTCTCCATGAAGCTGGGCTACGGTCCCGCACACCGTTAGGCCGTCTTCCGCTCACGCCCCAACATCGTGCAGCCCGCCTCCAGTGGTGTCGCGACAGGCATGAATGGAGGGACGAATGGAGACGTGTCGTCTTCAGCGATGAGAGTCGCTTCTGCCTTGGTGCCAATGATGGTCGTATGCGTGTTTGGCGCCGTGCAGGTGAGCGCCACAATCAGGACTGCATACGACCGAGGCACACAGGGCCAACACCCGGCATCATGGTGTGGGGAGCGATCTCCTACACTGGCCGTACACCACTGGTGATCGTCGAGGGGACACTGAATAGTGCACGGTACATCCAAACCGTCATCGAACCCATCGTTCTACCATTCCTAGACCGGCAAGGGAACTTGCTGTTCCAACAGGACAATGCACGTCCGCATGTATCCCGTGCCATCTAATGTGCTCTAGAAGGTGTAAGTCAACTACCCTGGCCAGCAAGATCTCCGGATCTGTCACCCATTGAGCATGTTTGGGCCTGGATGAAGCGTCGTCTCACGCGGTCTGCACGTCCAGCACGAACGCTGGTCCAACTGAGGCGGCAGGTGGAAATGGCATGGCAAGCCGTTCCACAGGACTACATCCAGCATCTCTACGATTGTCTCCTTGGGAGAATAGCAGCCTGCATTGCTGCGAAAGGTGGATATACACTGTACTAGTGCCGACATTGTGCATGCTCTGTTGCCCGTGTCCATGTGCCTGTGGTTCTGTCAGTGTGATCATGTGATGTATCTGACCCCAGGAATGTGTCAATAAAGTTTCCCCTTCCTGGGACAATGAATTCACAGTGTTCTTATTTCAATTTCCAGGAGTGTATAATTTCATACTAGCCTGATTCATCCAATCCTTGTCATGTACATGAATAACACTTGACAGCATTTCAGAAGGTTTTGGCATTGTTTTGCGCTTGAAAATGATCACTGGATTAAGTTTAGTACCATCAGCACAACATGAAAGGACAACAGTGTAGGGAATTTTGTCATGTTCAGTTGTTTTTACTGTTACAGTTTCAGCACCTTTCACAGCAACAGTTGGTGTTATTTGGCACATCAAATGACAAATGAGTTTCATTCATATTCGCTATTTGACTTAGTTCCACCTTCGTTTTCTTTCGGTGGTGAATAATAAAGTGATAGAAAGTTAATATTTTCTCTTCACACTTATGGCGCATTTTCTGAGATATTTTTGTTCTGGTTCACAAGCTAAGGCCATGACGCTTCATAAACCACCCAACCAAATCCCCCCCTTACAGTCTGTTAAGTTCCACTGTAGTGCTAGCTTCCAAGTGTTTATTTCAATCATTTTTATATTAATTCCAATGCCATTTTGACGGTGTCCTTGAATCCATATCAAATCATCATCTTCTAGTTTTGGACTTTTGCATTCAGTCATCTATTTGCACATTTAGTCTCACTCGTTTTATTCAGTTATTCTTTGCTAGCCCATCAATCGCTAATGGTTTTTCAACTGGTGGAGGGCCAAAATATCGCTCAGCTGCTCTGTTTCCATGTTCCTCTGCATATGCTACTACTTTCAAATTATAACCCACATCATATAAACACTTTTTATTTTTTGCATTATGAAACTAGCTACTAACAAAAATATTGTACTGTTACTGAAAACATAAATTACTTTTAGTTCAAGTTTACTGGCACCATGGACTGCAATAACGCATCGTAGGCTAGACAGTGTTCTGGATTTGTGATGGCAGGGTGGGAAGGAGACAGTGTTAGCAAGCTTATGAATCTCCCCCCAACTCATGTTCGTCATATTAGTCCACTGCTGTTGCCAGCTGAATCCAATGTTGCCAGATAGAGGAAGGTTTCCCACAGCATCGAACATATGACCATTTTTAAGACTGGTGAGAATTTTAAATCATACAATGGTCAGTTTTATATTAATTTAAGGTATATGACATCTAAATATTGGAGGCAATTTTTCGAAGGAAAAAGTGTGTTTCATAGTCCATAAAATATGGTAGTAAAATCACATTTACATGATGAATTATGAAATAGATGTTACGCTGTCAATCAAAGAAATGAAAATGACCCTGGCAATCACAATATACAGGCAGAAATGAAGACTCCTAAATTGTCAAGTGCTCTACAGACTTTGGCCTTGCAACAGAAACTATAACAATCCAAGTTGCCTTGCCTTGAATAGTATCACAAAGCCTTAACTCGGATACTAATTTGTTACAAAATGACACAATAAATCAGTTTTGCTCAATGAGAAGTTGATGTCACCTGTGAACAACCTGCAATATTTTCATCTCTGTGACTAGTAACAGTATACTACTGCTTCACAATGGATTTGCTTGAACGAATCATTTAGCAGACCAAAAACAACTTATTTCACAGTGTTAATGAAATCTGCCACAGGCAGATGTGACAATGTATGTGTAAAGTTCCCACATTTTACAAAATAGACAAAGTTGCATCATTAAAACCCATCCATGGAAAATAAAGGACTATTCAAAGATATTGCATTCCCTTTAACAGACAGTGAGACAAATGTACTTCACACATTGTCATATTAGTGCTTCTATCAATATTATGAGAAGGGAAGTTGCCAATCATCATATAGCAGAGATGCTGAGTGTGGTTTCAGTTGCCTGAGACTGCAGTTGTGTTTGTGAGTTGTGTGTGTGTGTGTGTGTGTGTGTGTGTGCGCGCGCGCGCGCGAGCATGTGCGTGCGCTGTCTATTACTGACAAAGGCCTTAACAGCCAAAAGCTATAATTGGAGAGTCTTTTTGTTGTGCCCATCTGCGACTCAGCATCTCCACTAAATGGTGAGTGGTAACTTTCCTTCTCATAATATTGTTACATTCCGTCCCGGATTTTCCATTGTTTGATTATTGCTTCTATCAATTTCAACTCAATTGCCATAAATGGGCCACTTTCCATGAGTCAACAGCTAATATGCTATATGTGAAGAAGGCAGATCAGCACATGTTGGCAAAAATTCTATGACCAAGACCAATATAGTCCATTATTAAGTTGCTGAAATATCAAGATTGTTATAAGGTTTCATTTGGTGACACACTGGAAAGATCAATATTTCTACTTCTATCCATTTAGCTTTAAATTTAATTAATGTGTAAGTGTGTACAATAATGTATACTGAAGTGTATACTACAGAACTTGAAACAAACGGTTTTTATATTTCCACAAAAAATAAGTTATTACCTTGCACTCTTTTGCCTGGGATAAGACACACGGACAATGTGTGGACTCAGCGCCTTCACTTTTTCCTCTGATGGAACCCTTTGGGGGAATTTGACATACAGCTTCTTGTATGCAAGTTCTGGGATTGTGTCTGCCATTTTTACAAAATACTCGCCCAAATTTCTTTGTTTAGAATTCACTGATGTAAAATTCTATTTTGAGTCTGGAATCAAAATTTCTTCAATGCTGTATCAAGACACATTATCAAAGAAAATCTTGTGAAAATACAAGTAAACAGAAAAACGTTTCAGTCACAGAGACATCATCAGACATAACGCCACACTAGTATGAACATCATTACATCATGTCTTCAAAATCATTTAATAACTTGTAAAAAAAATTAATGACTCTAGGTACAATTTGTATCTTTCAGTAGAGTAATGAGATTTTGCGAATGCGACTGATGGGGTAATGCACAGTACCAGTTATATAACATTTTCATTTCAATGCATTTATGCTAACATCTATTTTTCGGTGACAGTGCTCATTATGGCTGATGTAAAGAAAGCAACAAACTTCATGTTTAAAAAAGATTGGGATAGAGTTTCACATACATAAATGTTTCAAATGAGAGTCAGAGGCAGCAACAGGATACTCCTGTCGCACTTACTACAGCATTTTCTTCTGTCAGTAGAGAGAACAGCCGGAGCATAGAGCACACTGACACAACACTCTCTCTCTCTCTCTCTCTCTCTCTCTCTCTCTCTCTCTCTCCTCTCCTCGTACTGGTCATCAAAAATTCTTTTTACTTTTAATGAGTGTAGCAGCAACCTATCAAGGCAACATACATCATCATCATCATCATCATCATCATCATCATCATCATCAGTATACACTCTAATAATTGTGAAAATTGTAATACCGAAGAAACATATGTGACCAAAATGAATTTTATATCAAAATTTAAGTACACAGTCTTCAATTGTGAGAATTCAGTTTCGTGTGAAGACAGACACATGGCTTCAAACAGAAACTGAATATGTTCCTGAGGAATCTCTCATTCATTCCTCCACACATAAGTGACACACATGAGTGACATATTGTCTGAACATGTAGGCCTGGAATGCAGTAGTCCTTGTTACACACTGAAGGTCTGCACATTCCTAGTCGTGTGACTGTGCATTGCTCTTTTGGAAGCTGGATTTTGGAGTTGTCTACAGGGGAGGCAGTTACTTCAACTCTAAAACCTCCACCACGTTGTGACTGCTGTTCAGTGTACATTAAAATACAAAGGATTTGTAATCACATGCCGTAGCCAAAGCCATCACAAGATGGTCATTATCATAAGGTGCAATATGTATGTGGTCATCACTGCAGAAAAGGTTGAACTAATCTACAACACTATAAACATTTACACTCACTATACCAACAAGGTTTACGTAGTGGTATTGCTTTGCATTTTTTATAGTTCTTGTATGATGTATGTACATAAAATGCACCAAATTTTTATTCAGTATTTACCTATTTTGCAATACGTATTTTCTGAATTTACCAGTTTCAGTTGTGACACTGAAAAGTGCATTAAATACAGCACAAACATAAATATAGGGCAATGCTAAAGCCTAATGTATTTTCAAAAACCTTTGCCATGTAGCCACATTCATAGGTTTCGCAATCTCTCAACCAATCCTATCTGAACTAGACCTTAGGCTACACTACAGAACAGTCTGTCACCACAACCACAACAAAGATTTCAGGGGACAGGGAGGGAAGCTGGGGCACTATCATTCTTGCCTAGTATGCTAGATGGCATTCACGTGTCCACTGTGGCCTGTGCCATTTTGTGGCTCCAGACAGTAAAAGATGACACAATGGTATGCTTTCCATTGGTCAACTCCGGCATTCATTTGATACCAGTCCTCAGCATTTTTTTTTTTTTTTTAGCCGTGAGATAATGTAATTACACGGTGAAGCTTGAAGCGCCCACTTATATTATTTTATCTATGGTAGTCTTACTAACTGTGGCTGAAAACTGTGACTGCTATTTACATGAACTGTGAATTATATGTGCAATTTACATTTATTTTTAATTGTACATGAACAAAATTTATTTTTAGAAATGATATTGTTGTTCTGTGTGCGATGTCCTTTTCATGACAATCGTATCCGTTCTTTTATTTCCATGCTGTATTAGCTTGTGTCTTATATTGTATATGATCTGCTGTATAAGGCTTATTTGATGGTTGGTTATTGTCTATGATCATGCTGCGTTATATTTTGCAATACGGATCCAAAATTAATATCCAATAGCCGAATGTTGTGGATTGAATGGGGATGTTGAACAACTATTAAATTTTTGCAGATGTTGACGAGTGTCATTGGGAAATACCGTAAATGTCACATGCGTGACAATAAAATGAGATTGACAAAGGTGTCTTTTGTCAATGATCTTCGGATGGCTATAAGTGGAGGCATATTAGGCATAATTTGTGATAGTACATCATGCACGGGACATGGGTTGTGAGATCGGCACTCAGTCTATATGTTGTTGTTATGCTAACATACTATTTTTGTTATCAGTTTTCAGTTAAATACTGCATGCATGAAACAGGTGACTCTTTAAAGTACAGTATTTGACTGGTTTTTGTTCTGTAGAGATGTACGTGGGGAATTCATTAAATATATGCGATCATCAGCAGATGGGGGGTGGGGGGGGGGGGGGGGATGACAATGAAAGATGAGTTGAGCTTTATTGAGAGGAAGAGCAGTAAGGGGCATAAATTTTTTTTTATGTTTGGGGCAACTGTTTCTGGAGGGACTTGTGATAGTGTTTTCCAGGTTGTTGAAAATCATAATACGCAAGTATTTGAGTATTGAGCTTAATAATGGTGAAATATGTAGCAGAGTGGTGCACAATCATGTTAGATGTGTTTGCTTTTAATAAGGTGTTAGGCAGTAACGGATATAATAATCGTGGAGTAAATCATAACATTAAATTTAAAGATTACAAGGCTGAGACCTGTACTAACACTACTGAAGTATATTTGGGGGGGGGGGGGGGGGGTCGTTCTGTTGCAGGAGTAAAAGGAAGTACTCTGTTTTACAGGCTCATCCTCATGAGTGCTGTTGTCAAATAGAATTCTGCATGTGTGTGTATTTTTCCTGTTTTTATGAAGTTAATAGCAAGGTGCACATGCCCAGCCTTGTAAATTAAAAGCAGGCGGGTGGGAGTTTTTTGTGGTGTGGGAAGGGGATTGCATGGTATTGCTCTTTTTGTGTGTTTCTTTTTGGGTGGGGAGGATGAAAGGTCCAATTCACGTGGGATTTGGTGTCTGGTAAGCTTGATGCTAGATCTTATACAAGTCGTTTTTATTGTGTAAATTGCGACCTCTCTGTATCGGTGTTTTAAGCTGTGCTATGTGAGTCAACATCAGTTGACCTCTACTGCCTTTCGTTAACTTTTTATGATTTCTAGTTACGTGTACTGCCTTGTTTTTTGTAGAATCATCTGTTTTAGGATTTTTGTATTGGTATTGGTCTTTGTAGTTAAGCTATACAGTGCAAGTGATGTTTTCGATACCAGTTGCAATGTGTCTGCTCTTACAGTGGATTTTTTGCTTTTTTGAACTATTGTTTCATTTGGTTTCTGTTGTGCATTTTGTATATTTTACGATTAAAAAGATTTGAGGGTGTTATGTTAGAGTATAGTTTGTCCCCGCCCAAAACCCTCATTTTCCTGCGGTAGTCTCGTAAGCTCCAATATTTATTACGAATTTGTATGATCCTGTAATTGTATTTTCACACAATGGAAACATTTTAAGCTTATTGGTTGCCATTATGAAATAACAGCTGTGTGGCATCTTGGGCATTGTGTGACAAAATTGGTCAAAGTTGAGGATCATATTGAATGCTCTAGTTTATCCCTTACCACAGTAGATGGTGCCAAACAGTTGACACAGATGTGCCACACAAATTTGAGTGAAATCAACACTGTGGATGAGCTGGATGGGCTGTTGTAGCCATGTGGACATAATGGCATTGAATTCACGACTGGAACAGGAATAAAACCTAACATATGCTATGACGGTAAGTACTCTGCCACGCACTTTTCACTGGTTTGCAAAGTACGTATGTAGATGGCAATTATCCCATGCAAACCATTATCTGTGCAGTGGTGCACACAGTTTCATAAGTGTGGTAAAAAGAAATTGTTTTGTAAACAATCCTCTGAAGGGTACATTCTTGGCCTAGCAATCCTCCAGTTTTTTCACCCCATCAGAAAAATAAGTCCTGTCAAACTCTGCAAAATACTTATTGACTGCAACTACCACTTCCTCATTTGATGAAAACTACTTCATAGCACACCAAAGTTTCAAGTTAGGGAGCAGGAAAAAGTCACTTGGGGCTAAGTCTCACGAAGAGGGCAGATAAGGAACCATTTCAAAGCCTAATTCATGTACTTTCGTCATTGTTATCGCTGATGTGTGGGATGGTGCATTATCCTGGTGAAAGAGTACTTTTTGCATGCCAACCTTGGTGTTTTTCCAACCACCACATGTCAAACAGTCCAACGATGAAGCATAATGGGTCCAGTTCTTGGTCTCCCTTTTTCCAAGTAACCTTTGAGGATTATTCCTTCAGAATAAAAACCAGTGGCCATCACCTTACCAACTGACAAAATGGTCTTTCCCTTCTTCAGTGCACTTTCACTAGCCTCTGTCCATTGGTTTGACTGCCATTTTGATTCTGGTGTATAGTGATGGCTCCAGGTATCAACAGTCACAAAACGGCACAAAAGTCTGGCAGATTGCAACCAAAGCATCACCAGAATTGTGTTGAAACACTGCACTGGATGCACTTTTCAACTGTGAACAATGACAGCACTAACCTCACACATAGCTTATTCATAGCTGCAGATCGAGCAATGTAATGCAGTGGTTAGCACACTGGACTCACATTCGGGAGGACGATGGTTCAAACCCACATCTGTCCACCCCGATTTAGGTTTTCTGTGATTTCCCTAAATCGTTTCAGGCAAATGTCAGGACGATTCCTTTGAAAAGGCATGGTCGACTTCCTTACCAAACTTCCTAATCTGATGGAACCAATGGCCTTGCTGTTTGGTTCCCTCCATTGAATCAATCAATAAATCAACCAACCAACCAACCAACCAACCAAAGCTGCAGGATACTATGCACTCAGTTGAGATGCCTACAGTCTCAGCAATCTCACAAATTTCTGTTTGGCGGCCTTGCATTACCATATCACAGATTTTTTCTGTGGTTTCCTTTGTGGTGACCTCAACTGGACAGCTAGAGCACTCTTCATCTTCGGTGCTTGTCCACCCAGATTTAAATTCATTAATCCAAAAGTACATGGCCTTCAATGATGGTGCAGAGTCCACATGAACTTCTCCAATTCTGATTTGTCCGGCAGTCCAAACCTTAAAATGAAAACGCTTAGAATGTAAGAGAATGCTGCTGGCCCTGCAAGTACACTATTATTTACTGGACTGTAAATAATCATACTTTCTGTGTGTTGCAGTTTTCACAAATAGCATATTTGTATCCCTGCTGGCCTTGGTTTCTGAACTCATCTATTAAGAATATTACGATTTTTTTTTATTAATTTACATTGCATTGCAAACCTTCAAAATGCTTTCCATTACAGTTTGCAAAAATAAAGTGAAGCTTTAATACCACTTTGCCAATTCACAACCAAACTGTCACCTTTCAAACTAACACAGACCTGGTGTTACTACAACCTAAATACCAAAAAAATTATAGATATACAGGTACATAGATTTGTTCTCTTCTGCACATATGATGTCACACAACACATCACTACACCAAGAGACAAAGTTAACATCCAGTATATTCAGCAGACCTGGAAATTCTCTATACTTTGAAACCAACATTAAATCAAATGCAACATTTCCTCACAGACGGGCACTTACACCACACCATGGGAATTTAGCCTGTTCTTTGTCAGGAACCATAGAAAATTAACATACAATAACTCATGATGGACTGCACTACTGCCTCTTACAATTTACTCACTAAATTATATGTGCAGTCACTGGAGAGGAGTGAAATAGTACTTTTGTGATGGCACAGAAGTAAGTCTACAAAAAGACTTAGTTCTCCTAGTGGTCATGTCAGAATGCTAATACTATGAAAACTCTACTACCCACTACCTTTGTTTCACAAGCTATAGAGAGACATTCGATTTACAATTGAATCTTGAATCTTAAGATGACCAAACAGAATGCTGAATAGTAACCCTACTTTCTATACTATAAGTATGATCCCGAGTTGTTACACGGTTAAAGCACATAATTTAAACAATTGCTCACAGAAGCACTCAGAGAAATCATTTTATCATAGTGGTCACAATGCCACTCAGTCAACATCGCCAAAAACATCACTGTGCTTCAAGTGAGTATCTTATGAATTCACTAACGTACTTCTGCATCATTTAAAAAGAAATACGTAAAAACAGTCATCATACAGGAGGAATAATGATGCAGTTCGCAAACAAACACCATTTTCTCATCATATACTTGCCAGCACAATGTTCGGAAGCTAGTTTTTACCTGTTGCAATCTAATTTCACATACAAATTTGAATTATTGCTTCTGGTGTAGCACACTGCCCCATCTCAGCACCTTGTGATATTACATGAGATCATGTAAAGTTAAGATAATAATAGAGACAAAAAACACACAAACAAATTTCAAGCTTTCGCAACCCATGGTTGCTTCATTAGGAAAGAGGGAAGGAGAGGGAAAGACGAAAGGATGTGGGTTTTAAGGGAGAGGGTAAGGAGTCATTCCAATCCCGGGAGCGGAAAGACTTACCTTAGGGGGAAAAAAGGACAGGTATACACTCGCACGTGCGCACGCACGCATGCACGCACGCACACACACACACACACACACACACACACACACACACACACACACACACACACACAGACACAGGCAGACATGTCGCGCGTGCGAGTGTATACCTGTACTTTTTTCCCCCCTAAGATAAGTCTTTCCGCTCCCGGGATTGGAATGACTCCTTACCCTCTCCCTTAAAACCCACATCCTTTCGTCTTTCCCTCTCCTTCTCATTTTCCTGATGAAGCAACTGTGGGTTGCGAAAGCTTGAAATTTGTCTTTGTGTTTGTGTGTTTTTTGTCTCTATCAACATACCAATGCTTTCGTTTGGTAAGTTACAGCATCTTTGTTTTTAGATATATTTTTTCCACGTGGAATGTTTCCCCCTATTATATTCATAAGATAATAATAGGTTATACATATCAGATAATATGGGATGAGGATGCTTTTGTCAAAATAGTGGCTTTTCTGCTAACTTTACAATGTCAAATAAAAGGACTGTCTAGCAACTTAACAACAGTTAGTTACTGATACAATGCACATAATTAGCTTCTAACAGTTGCTTCTCTTTATTCTCTACACCTAGATTCATTCAACTTATGTTTCTTCTTAATGGTGGGATATACGGAACAAAATGAATGAATGAATGACTGTAGGAACTGAATATATTTACAGTATGATAGTGGCCACCGCAAAGGGCCATGATAAGCAATTTCCTATTTGCTGATAGGTCAACTTTAAGCATCTTCAACAGAGAAGCATTATTTCCTTTTGTGGCATCCTGACCATGAAGCGTATGTGTAGAGCATTTAAAATTAGTTGCAACTTTTGATGTTCGGCTGACCAGCGGTGGACATGACACCATTGCCCAGATAACACCAATGGCAAACCAGCTTTCCCTACAACGCTGCCAGTGGCTTGGCTGATAATGTGCCCCTGTTGCAACATTTCCTCTACGTGGGCATTCACACCAAACCATGGAAATTTAGCCTGTTCTTTGTCAGAAACTGTAGAAAATTAACAGATAATAAGATCACAATGTACTGCACTACTCACTAAATGATATATGCTGTCACTGGAGATGAGTGAAACAGTATTTTTGTGATGGAGTAGACATAAGTCTACAAAAAAACTTAGTTCTCCTAGTGGATAAGACAGAACGCTAATGCTATACAACTCTGTTACCTGCTACCTATAGCTGAATCTGAATCTTAAGATGACCAACCAGAGTGACGAGTAGTAGTCCTACTTTCTGTTATATACAGTATGATCCCAAGTTGTTGTCGTTAAAGCATGTAATTTAAAAACTGCTCACAGAAGCACTCAGAGAAATCATTTTATCATAGTGGTCACAATACCACTCAGTCAACATCGCCAAAAACATCACTGTGCTTCAAGAGAGCAATCTTATGAATTCGAAGACATACCTCTGCAAGATTTAAAAAGAAATACAGAAAAACTGACATTCACCATACCAGGAATAATGATGCAATTCGCAAACAAACGCCATTTTCTCATCGTATATTTACCAGCACAATGTTTGAAGGCTAGTTTTTATCTGCATAGAAATACTTTGTTGCAACCTAATTTCATGCATACAAATTTGTATTATTGCTTGTGGCATAGCACACTGCCACATCTTGGCATCTTGTGACATTATGTTATCCACAAAAAGGCAATGTAATCATGTAAAGTTAAGGTAACAATGGCTATATTGTGAAAAGGAAAGTTGCTACTCACCATATAGCAGAGATGCTGAGTCACAGATAGGCACAACAAAAAGACTGTCACAAATATAGCTTTCAACCAGTAAGGCCTTTGTCAAAGTTACATGACAAACACACACGAACACACTCATGCAAACACAACTCACACACACATGACTGCGCAGTCTCATGGAGGCCACACTGCAAGCAGCAGCACTAGTGCGTAATGGGAGTGGCGACTGGTTGGGGTAAGGAGGAGGCTGGGACGGGATGGAAAGGTGGAAGGATAGTGGGTGGGGTGGCGGACAGTGACAGGCTGTTTGAGAGGGCGCAGGGGATGAGGTGGAAAGAGGGTAGGGCAGATATGTGAAGCCGGGAGGTGGGGGGATACAGGAAAGGAGAGAAGTAAAAAGACTGAGTGCAATGGAGGAATGAGGGCTGTGTAGTGCTGGAATGGGAACAGAGAAGGGGTTGGATGAGAGAGGACAATGACTAATGAAGGTCGAGGTCAGGAAGGTTACAGGCATGTAGGATATTTCCACCTGCGCAATTCCTGAAAAGCTGGTGTTGGTTAGAAGGATCGATATGGCACAGGCTGTGAAGCAGCCATTGAAATGAAGGATGTCATGTTTGGCTGTGTGCTCAGCAATAAGGTGGTCCACTTGTTTCTTGGCTACAGTTTGTCAGTGGCCATTCATGCGGACAGACAGCTTGTTGGTTGTCATGCCTACATACAATGCAGCACAGTGGTTGCAACTTAAATAGTAGATCACATGGCTGATTTCAAAAGTAGCCCTGCTTTTGATGGGATAGGTGATGTTTGTGACCAGACTGAAGTAGGTTGTGATGGGAGGATGTATAGGACAAGTCTTGCATCTAGGTCTATTGCAGGGGTATCAGCCATGAGGTCTTTCCTCATTTCAGGGCACAACGAGAGGTAGTCGAAACCCTGGTGGAGAATGTAATGCAGTTGCTCCAGTCCTGGGTGGTACTGAGTTACAAGAGGAATGCTCCTATGTGGCCAGACAGTGGGACTTTCTGATGTGGTGGGAGACTGGAAATATAAGGCAAATCTCCCATGCCTCATCTTATAAAATAATCTTACAACTTCTTCATTTATATTGCTAGAAACCCCACAGATGCTCTCATTTCACCAGTATTGATGGCTCTAAATAATTACATTATTTGACTGAAAAAATCTGTAGTTGGTTGAATATCATGGTAGATGTGGAAGTTGCGCATTTTAATCATACAGCAAAACAGTCTTGTCTTTGTGTGCTATCATTTGCCAAAATCCTATTTCAGTATCTCAAACCATTTATGAGATATGAGGAATTTATGAATATTTCATTCAAGCTTTTTCACTGACTCATGAGTTCGTGACAGCACACTTTACATATATTCCATTTTCTGAAGACTGGAAACAGTCATTGACATCCTTCCAAGTTTAAAGAATAATTCAATATATTATCTACATTTAACACACACCAAAACATGTAACCTAGCATGCATCAAACACAAATTCATAGCAAAACCTATTTTTCACTGCAAACTAAGAATTTCTTGCTGTAGTTTACCCACTACAGAAATAACTAACAATAACTAGGGCCATAAACGAAATGATAGGCAGTTCATCATGAAGCTGATGAATTAAACTATAAGGTGTGTGAGAATGAGAGTTTATTACCGAATTGTTTCTTTAAAATCATTTGAGAAAGACTGCAGATCGGTTGGTTTGGATGACTTGCTGTTCACGAAGTCAAGTGAGCCTGCCAGGTTCCACACCGAGTAGGTCTGGCATTATAGCATGGTCACCTGCTGATGTACCCAGCACATGCTCGCAACTACACTTCCAGTTATGAAGTTCAGTTACATACCACCAAACAAAATTATTTTCTGTAGACACAGATCTACAATCAAACTGAAGATCCTTTTACAGGAGCAGCTTTCTTGTCTCAATCAACTACTTGTGGTAAGTAAGTCTACAACAAGGTTTTTGGTGTTTTATTTCTATACCCAGTCTCATCTTATGGACTGGTCGTTTTCTTTCACATGGCAGTTCAAAAATTGTGTACTTTGTCAGCGCTGTAAAAATGAGGTTAAGAGAGACCATTGTTTTTACAAAAAAGTCAAAATATACAAAGAGAATGTGGGAACGAGAATGATAAAAAGAGTTTGCTAACGACACAGCAAAATTCATAGTGGGTGTTCTTGACAAAGGTTGTGCTGTTAATACTCAACACTGATGAGAATTGAAACAATAATAAAAATGTATTTTTTTTCCCTTTTATGTATGTCATAACATCAAAAATTATTTTCTTTGTTAAATAGATCTGACTTTTTAAGTGTTGAAACAGTCTTCATTGAAAATGTTTATGCATCTTGTGATTTTATTTATATGTAATGTTGGTGTTCTACCTATCCAAGGATTGTAAACATAAATACCTCTGTGTTTTCAAATATTCTCTCTCTTTCTTGTGGAAGGACACTAGCGGGAAAAATTGCTGGATACTGAGCAATCTTCACAATGTCTTGTGAAAACAAAACAAACAACAAAACAATGGCTTAAGAGAGACAAAAATCAACTGAATTCAGCGAGAATAGGTTAATTTCTTTAGTTAGCATACAGAGCCACAGTCCCCTATTTCTGCTTATGTGCAGTCTGCAGCATACTCAAGATGTCAGAACTCTACACTTGGCAACACTATTGATCACTGACATCACTGGCACAATGAGTGGTTGATCTGTGCTATAACATTTTAATTGTGCACAACAGTTAAACTGTCCTATATAGAACTGTCCATATTCCAATCGACATTCAAATGACAATATAGGTAGCGAGGTATCCATCCATACCACCAGAGACTCAAGACAGAAATTTAAAAAAAAAAAAAAACTTTTTTTTATCTTTGAATGGGAAATCATGAGAATGATTCTGAATCAATTCATGAAGAGAGCATGTGCAGATGAAGAAAGAACCAAGAGCTATACAACCTGATGAAATAACTCAACTTCATGGAGAAAATAAAAAACAAGGTGGTGTAAAAAAGTACTAAAATCTGTTAAAATTCAGCTAAAACTTTCTTCATGAGCAATGCATCTACACAGCTAAAAAATACTTAATGGTTAATAATGAAAGGGGAAAGCTACAACACCAGATCACATTACAATAAATGTAACCCTTTTACAAGACAACCATGTGCATAAAACCTGTAGTGCATGATAGCAATGTCTTATTATTTTCCACAGCTGAACACCTCACTCATCATAGTAGGATAGGCATAGCAGCATGTTCATGGATCCACATGTTCATTTGTGTGTACAGTGATAAACTATGTTTCAGATCATAATTTACCTGATGCAAACTGTGTATACATGAAAGAACACTGTATAACAGGAACCAACAGAATGAGGCAGTGCAGTTACAAAAGCAATGACATATATTCTAGAGGATGGAGTTTGCTCTGTATGGCCACCCTGAATCATTTCAGGCAAATGCCAAATGGTTCCTTCATAGAGGCCACAGCCGGCCACCAGCCTTATCCTAACAAAAGCACACGTGAATTTTTGTATATTATTAGATAATTATATTCACTGCATAACAATACCAATATTGTTTCAGATGGATGGATGGATGGATGAATAAATAAATCAAATCAAATCTATCCTGCCACGGCACATTGCTAGGGGGCCACACACTTTCTGGGCCAAAGTTGTGCTTATGGGAAAATCTAATGGTACTTGTCCAATTGAAAGAACAAGGAAGAAATTACTGGATGAGCTGCAGAAGGTGTTTCAGCAGCTGGGTATGCATGAGAAATACATCCAAAATCCAAGACTGCCATCTGTGGCGGAACATTGTAAGGTTGGCACATGATCTTTAGGATTGTAAACAGTGATCTGTATGTATGATTGTCATGAGGGGAAAAAAGTGTGACCATCTATTATATGTGGCACCTGGTAAATGAAATGTCGTGAGGCTAGGGCCTCCCGTCGGGTAGACCGTTCGCCTGGTGCAGGTCTTTCGATTTGACGCCACTTCGGCGACCTGCGCGTTGATGGGGATGAAATGATGGTGATTAGTACAACACAACACCCAGTCCCTGAGCGGAGAAAATCTCCGACCCAGCCGGGAATCGAACCCGGGCCCTTTGGATTGACAGTCTGTCACGCTGACCACTCAGCTACCGGGCCGGACGTGGCACCTGGTCACAAGATATGTTGCATACAACTAGCAAATCTATGAAAACATAATTACAGCTTGAGTGGCAAGAACCATTACACATTAAAATGAATATTCTACACAATAAATTGCTGCACATAACAATACTGAATGATGTTCTGACCATCTTCTGAGTAAAACTTTACTGTAGAAAACTTTTTAAAAAAATTACGATAACTGTGGCTTAACACAGCAACAAATAACTGGTTGCTGTATTCATATTATATTACTTATAATTCTTCTAAAGTCATGTTTGTAATTTATATTTTCAATGATGTGTATTAACAAGGTAACGTCACTGTATGCCAACCCTCAAAAAAATTTAAAAATGTTGATTGTAGTTGATTTGTATTAACATCAGACTTTTTAAAGTGGTACTGATTTGCAAGTAGGCACCAGAACTTGAAAATATCTTTCACCACATACATAGAAATACCAAGACACTTTCAGGAACTCGTACTACTAGGGTCGGGGGTAACTTTTCGACAACTATAAAAAAGAAGTCAACATTCGTTAATTATTGTTGACTTTTACTCTCAACTTACTTCTGAAAGAGATACTGATGTGTAAGTAGGATCTGGAAACTGAAAATTTTTCCTTCATTGCCTAAAACCACATCTATTACTTAGACAAAATTTTATGGGAGAAGGTTAAATGAAAATTTTAAAACATTTATGGAATATGCTAGAAGACTTGAAGTCTTTTTTTCAAAACTTCTGAATATAAAATACCTGGCTACTACAATATTTTGAAAAGATAAGCACAAAGTACTCCCCCTCCCCTTCCCGGCCAAGGTATCGGGAGACTTAATATAGCACTGCACATAACATGGCAGTAAGCCCCTAAATACGAAATAATTAAATGTGAATGAAGAAACGGCTCAAGGGAGCACTGCAAAACAGAAGCATTGGAACAATGAAACAACATCCATGTTGTTTGTTGTTGTGGTCTTCAGTCCTGAAACTGGTTTGATGCAGCTCTCCATGCCACTCTACCCTGTGCAAGCTCCTTCATCTCCCAGTACCTACTGCAACCTACATCCTTCTGAATCTGCTTAGTGTATTCATCTCTTGGTCTCCCTCTATGATTTTTACCCTCCACGCTGCCCTCCAATGCTAAATTTGTGATCCCTTGATGCCTCAGGACATGCCCTACCAACCGATCCCTTCTTCTAGTCAAGTTGTGCCACAAACTTCTCTTCTCCCCAATCCTATTCAATACCTCCTCATTAGTTACGTGATCTACCCACCTAATCTCCAACATTCTTCTGTAGCATCCATGCAACGTTGAAAAGGAGATGTACCGAAATGGGCCAATATACTATAATAATAATAATAATAATAATAATAATACAATAAAGTTATCTTCAGAGTTTGGCTAACGCCAGTCATAGATTTACAGCATCAATAATCGCAGAAGAATATGAGAGTCAATGCTGCAGAGAGCAAGCCTATACAAATTATGGCATATTAGATTACATGTAATTTCGTAACAATTTATCCACAGCGAGGAGATCCTCCAGGACGTAGAACATGTCAGAAAAACAAGAATAACGTATTTGGAATGAAAAACAAATACAAGTATGCTAATGTAACCTTTTCAGATCACAAGTGTAATGACTAAATAGTTGTGGAATGAGTCCAACAAATTTTTAAACCTATTTCCTGAATTAAATTTTCACTCTGCGGCGCAGTGTGCGCTAATATGAAACTTCCCGGCAGATAAAAACTGTGTACCGGGCCGAGATTCGAACACGGGTCCCGAGTTCGAGTCTCGGTCCGGCAAACAGTTTTAATCTGCCAGGAAGTTTCATATTTCCATTTATGAGGTAATAAATGCTAAAAAGATAACTCGTTTTACTACACTAACAGTGTGACCACAAGTAATAAGGCGCGTACTTAAATCATTTCTGACGCTGTTCACGCTCGATATCAGTTAATTAACAAAGCACTCGATACCTACTTCTTGTTTGAATTATTGTAAGTTGTTTTTTAAGCCAAGTTATACAGTAACACGGTAGTAAACAACGTGCAATAGTTAACGTTGCACAAATTAGTGCACCTTTGTTTCCAACTAAGTCAGCTCCAGACTATCGAAATTAAAGGCCGTAAAATCTTACCAATTCATATAACGCGGTTTATAGTCACCCATGTAGAAGTATTATTAAAAAAAAAAAATACATTCACCCCTCAGCACACGTAAACAAACACATCAACCATGCACAACCGTGAATTCATATTCGGCACAGAACCACAGAGAATCAATCAGTCAAAGATCACTTGTTTCACGGGGTACTCTAAAACTTTGGAATCTAATTTACCGCGCGTCAACGGGAACTGAAAACTGGCAATGTACAGTGTGCACCTTCATCAACAGTCATGCCAGCCAATAACGATTATCAGCGAAGAACGTAACCAGGCCTAAATACTTTTTAAAAAGTTTTATCGCAATGCTATAACCGGTTTTTGGATACCATGCCTAGCTTCAGATAGTAAATGTATCCAAATACATGTACATTTTTATCAGCACCAAGTCGTCGTTCCTGCATCGCACAAGTATATTTCAACTTTTAGTGCCATTTTATAGAATGTTTTAAGAGTGAAAATGTGGTAGTTTGCCTACATTTAATTATGTAGTATGTGAAACAGATGTGTACACTTACTGCTACATATTTTCCAATGGATGATACTGTCTTTTAGCTTGATCTTCAGAGAAACATCTCTGGGTTAGGTGTTGCATGCGGAAGCCGCTCTTTCTTGGTGTTACACAATTTTTGCAACTTGACTGACCATAAACTGACGCTCAAGTGTTCATCTTCAGCACGCCACTTTTGTAGTTGTCACAAATTCAACTAAGTGAGCAAATCGGAGCAATTCGGGCGATTATTTACATGTATAACGCAACTTACGAATTTTCCTTCTTGTGAGACCGTGAATGACAGACAGGTCCGATTCGAAATTCTAGATTCTAACATTTTAGTGTTTGTGATACTTTCACAGAGTCTTACATTGATTGTGTCTGTACTGTGGGTATCGCGATATATTGTGTATTTTAGAACACTGCGAGTGCCGCCAGAAACTCATACATTATCGTCAATTCTAACCTTCTTGTGCATTGTAGACAGTTTAGTTACATACTGTATCCTCGTTCAACACCAATCGTTCCCTAATATCACTATATACTTACGAGAAAAAGGTATATTTTTGAGAATTTTCCGACGCTTGCTAATTTATAGTGCGATATTATCAAAGTTACTAAAGTGCGCGTCATTTATGTTGGCGGCCGAGTTTAGGTTCGTTCTGCGCATCTGACGTCACAAAACACAGTCAGCCAATGAACAGAGAACGACGTTGCCAGATCCAGACTGCAGTGCAGAGCATGGACGGGAGTGTCTTCAGTTTTAGAAACGTTCAGTCATAACTAAAGTAATAGAACAAAAGCAATGTCTTGATAGCAGACTTTCTTTTATAGAAAGTTTGGAAAAAGCATTCTTTATACCAGTTGCTTCATATTCTATAAATTAATTGAACCAAACAAGCAATAAGACTCCTAATTCAGGCGATAGCAAGGAAAGGTGTTTGTATCAATCTCACGAACCGCTTTTTCGCATTAAAGAACAGTGGTTATTGTTTATTTCCTATTGTACTTCGACGAAGCGTGAGTAATTCATAGTCAATTCATACGTCAGTATTTTGCATGATGTGTTAGAGACCTCATGGCAATCAGTAGTCAGACCAGTTGCGATAGTGTAACGGTTAAGGTGCTGGGCTACTACGCGAGAGGTTATGAGTTCAAACCATGTGCGGTGCTTATTATTTTCATTATTTAAAAACAATATCGAAGTGCCTTTCGTCACGAATTATATTCGTTTGAATGCAATTTTTTTAAAACTTCTAGTGCTTTGTCTCTTCATTAACCCTTTCGCTGCTGCAAAAACGTGTTCTCTGCATCCCGCGCTGTGCGCGATTTTGTCATCACTGCACTGCTCGCCTGTGCAGACACATGGTGTTCCCACTGCTTTGACACACTTATTATTCGATTTCACAAAAACTATTTGGCCCAAAGATTTAATTTTTACACGTCTTCTTGACTGATACCTTCCCCCCATAAATGACTTAACTTTGTTTCGATGTTCAACGCAGTTATTATGCAGCATTAAATGTAGTAAACCATTGCATAAAATTTTGAAGAGTTTCCAGAGGTATAAGTCCATAGCGTATACTTTCCGTATGGTCGATTTTAGTTGCCACAATGTTGAGAATGAAATGTGGACAAGATACCTAAATTTCATATAAAATTTACTGTATAACAATATCTCATTTAATTTAAGTACCACATAGGTGTCGTATGTAATATTGGGAAATATTCTGTCTTTCGCGACTGTAAGAAAAGTTTTATTTACACCGGATGCGTTTGGCCCGTCGACCTGGGACCGGGCCGCAGCGACGCACGGATGCACGCCAAGACCGTAGGATCCTACGCAGTGCCGTAGGGGACCGCACCGCCACTTCCCAGCAAATTAGGGACACTGTTGCTCCTGGGGTATCGGCGAGGACCATTCGCATTGACTGATTGAAGTGCTTTAAAATAAAGCCAAACGTGCTCAGCGTAAATAAAACTTTTGTTACAGTCGCGAAAGACGGAATATTTCTCAATATTACATACGACACCTATGTGGTACTTAAATGAGATATTGTTATACAGTAAATTTTATATGAAATTTAGGTATCTTGTCCACATTTCATTCTCAACATTGTGGCAACTAAAATCGATCATACAGAAAGTATACTCTATGGACTTATACCGCTGGAAACTCTTCAAAATTTTGTGCAATGGTTTACTACATTTAATGCTGCATAATAACTGCGTTGAACATCGAAACAAAATTAAGTCATTTATGGGGGGAAGGTATCAGTCAAGAAGATGTGTAAAAATCTAATTTTTGGGCCAAATAGTTTTTGTGGAAATGCGGCCATGGTGGCTTTACTTCATGAACCGCGTGCTCCCCCCTAAACGTAAGCTTGCAAACTATGCTATACTATAGCGCTGCTTCCATTGGCGCATGCGTCGTGTGCAACTGGCAATGCAGCAATCTCCCGCGTCTGGGCGGGCATGCGCGAGCCGCCAAGATAAAAGAATTGAACTATAGTGTAGTGTTGGGCAGTTGGGTGTGAACAGTGCGTAGCGTCGGGCAGTTGGAGGTGAGCCGCCAGCAGTGGTGGATGTGGAGAGAGAGATGCCAGAGTTTTGAGATGTTAATATGAGCTGACGATGTGGACGTTGTACGTCAGAAAAAGGAAATTTGTGAAACTGGATGTCACGAATATATATATATATATATATATATATATATATATAATTATGACTTTTGAACACTATTAAGGTAAATACATTGTTTGTTCTCTATCAAAATCTTTCATTTGCTAACTACATGCCCATCAGTAGTTAGTGCCTTCAGCAGTTATAATTTTTATTTAGGTGGCAACATTGGCGCTCGCTGCATTCCAGTAGTTCGAGTAACGAAAATTTTGGTGAGGTAAGTGATTCATGAAGGATAGGTTATTGTTAGTCAGGGTTGTTCTTTTGTAGGGATTATTAAAAGTCAGATTGCGTAGTGCTAAAATATTGTGTGTCAGTTTAGAAATGATCAGAATAAGTAAAGAGAAAACTGAGTACGTTCAGTTTTGCTCAACTGTTTCAGTATCAAATAACGTAGTTTACCAGCACAGTCTTTCTTTACATTGAAAGGGGAAGTTTCACTACTACTAAAGTGCGCATCGTTTACAACGGCGGCCGAGTTTAAGTTCGTTCTGCGCATCTGACGGCACAAAATCAGCCAATGAACAGAGAACGACGTTGCCAGAGCTCGACTGCAGTGCAGAGCACGGACAAGTGTCTTCAGTTTTAGAAACGTTCAGTCATAAATAAAGCAGTTGAGCAAAAGCAATGTCTTGATAGCAGACTTTCTTTTACAGAAAGTTCGGAAACACTATTCTTTATACCAATTGCTTCATAGCCTATTAATTAATTAAACCAAACAAGCAATAAGCCTCCTAAGTCAGGCGATAGCAAGGAAAGGTGTTTGTATCATTGTCACTAACCGCTTTTTCATAATAATGAACAGCGATAATTGTTTATTTCCTATTGTACTTCGACGAAACGTGAGTAATTCATAGTCATACCAACAGTGTTTGTCGGTATTTTGCGTGCCATTTTAAAGTCTTCCGGTAGATTTATTGGATGATGAGCTGTGTTAGCGTAATGGTTAAAGTGTCAGGCCACTAAGTGAAAGGTTCAGAGTTCAAACCATGTTTGGTGCTTAATATTTTCTTTATTTAAAAACAATATCGAAGTGTCTTACTTCATGAATTTTATTCGTTTGAATGTAATTTTTTGAAATTTCTAGTGGCAACTAAAATCGACCATACAGAAAGTATACGCTATGGACCTCTACCTCTGCAAACTCTTCAAAATTTCGTGCAATGGTTTACTACATCTAATGCTGCACAATAACTGCGTTGAACATCGAAACAAAATTACGTCATTTATCAGTATCAGTATCAGTCAAGAAGATGTGTCAAAATCAATTTTTTGGGCCAAATAGTTTTTGTGAAATCGAATGATAAATTGTGTCAAAACAGTCGAAACACCATGTGTCAGCACAGGCGAGCAGTGCAGTGATGACAAAATCGCGCACACCGCGGAATGGTTCAAATGGCTCTGAGCACTATGAGACTTAAATTCTGAGGTCATCTGTCCCCTAGACTTAGAACTACTTAAACCTAACTAACCTAAGGACATCACACACATCCATGCCAAAGGCAGGATTCGAACCTGCAACCGTAGCGGTCACGCTGTTCCAAACTGAAGTCCTTAGAACTGCACGGCCATACCGGCCGGCAGCGCGGAATGCGGGGAGCACGTCTCTGTAGCAGCGAAAGGGTTAATGCGGCCGTGGCGGCCTTTACTTCATAAACTGCGCGCTCCCCCCTAAACTTAAGTTTGCGAACTATACTATACTATGGCGCTTCTTCTCTTGGTGCGTGCAACTGACAACACAGCAATCTTCCTCGTCTGGGCGGGCATGCGCAAACCGCCAAGATAAAAGAATTGAACTATAGTGTCGTAAGTAAGCTGTTTGGTAATAAATCGGAATTTGTTATTTAATATTACTGTAAATAATTAACATATCTAGTCACATTAGTTTTCTCTTGTAACAGGAATACATATTTTCTGTTTTTTTTGTATGTTAACGCTATAGTTGACTTGATTGATTACCATAACATTAACAGTGTTTCAGAGAAACAGTAAATTTGCTTGCTATCAAGTTTTTCTGTGGTAATAGATATCTCGTTTCTGGGATTACTGGTAATATTTGTAGAGCAGAAAACTCATATAAATTAAAAGAGAATGAGCAAGCACCTATTAAAGTTAATTGTTTACCATCCTGTAAAATACTGTACCATGCACAATGTGGCCCCACAGCAAGCGATTGGAAGCCGCTGAGAATGAATGTGTTGGGAGGGCTACTGGGAGTCACGTACCAGTCACCAAAAGTGCCCCGAGTTCTATCGTTTCCAGCGGAAACTGTCTGTACTGCAGGAAATACCTAATTTGTCAGTACTCTGCTATTTCATTGAGTGGCATCTGTGGCAGGTCTAGACGTCTTGTACAGGGGAGACAGTGACCAATGAGAACTCATGGTGTGACATCTATCTCCCCAACCAACAAGCTTGAGGTGCTTTCATCCACTGAAAAGGAAATTGCGCCAGTGGGACTTAGTTCGCTTATTGGGTAGCCTGGTGTGTCCTGTGTCAAGATGAGGTAATACAAAAGATAGAGGTCTCTTAATCAAATGTACAGCGAATGATTGTACCCTTTAGGAAAATTGTAACAAGGGACAGGAAGGAACACCAGGTGCACTCAGTGTGTATGCCTAGGGGCTCATCCAACATTTTGAAGGGACTATCCTGGCAGCCATTGAGGGAAAAGGGTGCAACCAACTGCAGATCATTGTGAACACTGGAACAAATAACATTCATCGTTTGGGCTCTGACGTCGTTCTTACATCATAACAGCGACTGGTAGAGAAGGTTCAGAATATCAGTCTTGCTCATAGAATTTCTAGGAAGCTCACAATCTGCAGCATTGGTCCAATAACAGATTATGATCTCTGGTTCTGAGGTGAGTAGAAGGCTTGCTCCAAAGACTGAGGATTCTGCGACAAACGAAGCTGTAACTTCCTAGATTTGTGCTGTAGGGTTGAGAACTGTACAGTACCCAGAATGCTTCAAATGTACATTACACATCAGAACAGTGGTTGTCAATCTGCAGGCAGTGGGCCACATGTGGCCTGAGTCAATTACTCATGCGGCCTGTGGTTCTCAGCTGCATTTTATAGTAAAGTGCATCTAGCAACAGACTAATGCAAAAATATCAGCTAACATTAAGAGCATAAGAGAGTAGTTTTCCTGCTTAGGAGAGGTCTCGAGTGGTGGGATCGACTTTCTGAAACCGAATATATGGTGATGTAGGTTACGATCCTAGGTATCACACCTTGCAGCCATTCACCATGGTGGGCCCTCGTTTGGGAGTAGCTGACGAAAAAGTTCGGAATTTTGCTTGATGTTCACTAACATTAGAAAATTCGAGTTATGTAGTACACTTGTGTGGTGGGCAGATGGTATACTATCTTCATGGGAAAGAGGTCGTGAGTTCAAAATTCGTAAGATGCAGAAAATTTTTTTATTTTTAAATCTTTATCAAAACGACTTTGATCATTATTTTTATTCAATTAATTGGTTTAAATGTAATTTTTTATTTCTGTTCCTTTGTCACATTATTTTATTCACCATGTGAATTTATTTTCGTCAATTAAAAAACGAAAGACCAAATAATCGATTTATATTGACTGGGCAGTGGTATGAAAAATGTATTTTTCGTTACCAGATGTGCAAATTTTTGCATGGTAATCGTCATAGAAATATTTGCAACATATCCTAAGAACGTCTTGCACAAATGATACTATAACAAAGATGAAGATTTAACAGGAAGAAGGGTTTATAAGTGTAATGAGATTCAAATAAAATGACAAATAGATAAAATGAATGCAGTAATGTGTACGAAAAACAGTGTTATAAAACAAAAGAAATAAAATCGAAATCTATATATAAAATTAATTTAAAACAGATGAACAAAGATTTCAAGTGAAAGGATCATAGGTAGAAAATGAGAGCAAATGAAGAAGTTGATATTATGACTAAAATGATGTGACAAAGGAATGGAAATAAAAAATTACATTTAAATCAATTAATTAAATAAAAATCATGATCATAGATATTTCAATTAAGATTTGAAAATAAAGAGAACTTACTGCACCTGGCAATATTCGAACGTACAAACTCCTACATGTGAAGCTCCTAACCTCTCTATTACATCATGCAGCCAGCCTATTTTATGCAACTTTTATTACTCTTATTGAGTGTCACAAAAGATTCTGAAGTTTTATTTCATAAGTTACTCGCAAATGAGGGTCCACCTGGGTTAATGGCTGCAGTGTGTGATACCTGGGATCTTAAAATGTGTAGATGGTTTCAAACAGTTTATCCCTCTGCTGGGGGCATCTCGTTGTTAGAGACGAACAAAGATATTTACAAAGAAAGTCATATTTTTAAGAAATACTTTTAATTTTAACTGATGTTGGTGTATTTCAGCATGAACTAAGCAAAGTTGGTCACTTACCTCAGGGGCAGTGCAGCCACTGTGGAATTAGAGGATGTGAGAAGGGAAGTTTTGTTGTTTGTCTTCCAGTACAGAAAACTGACGGAAGTGTGCATCTCATACCAATTAGCTGTTATAGTATAAATTTCAGATGGTAGTAATAAGCATTCACAACTGCACATAATACGGATTCCATCATCATATGTGGTACATATTTGCAACAAGTAATGTGAACTTAAATACAAAGTAATGAGTAGAAGAAAAATGAAATTCAGAACATTTATTAACATTTGTTGTCGTGTCTTACACTGGATAATGCATTTAAATATAAGTACAATTACTGTTATTAATCAGGTAATGATGTCCTCAAACAGACCACATAACAACACTTCGTGAGCCAATTATATTGTCTCAAATTTGGGTTTACTGAGGTTGGCAGACATCTGAAACAGAGAACTGTCTACACAGCTTGTTCCGAATTCTGCCAAGTTTGTCCAACAGGTGAGACTATTAAAATCCTAGTGGTTAACTGTCTAAGCATTCACAACAAAGTGCCACACTTTGAATTCTTCCTAAAAGGCAGTGAAGTTCACAAAATATTAGGTACAGAAAGCTGGTTAAAATTGGAAGTTGAGATTTTTTAGGATAATTTAAGCATATACTGAAAGGATGGACTAATGGGAAGTGGAGGTGTTATAGTTGTTGTAATAGACAAGAAACTTGAATCTACCAAGATATAAACTGAAGCAGCGTGCAAGGCTGTTTGGGTAAAGGACAGTATCAGGGATAGGTGCAAAATTATAACTGCTTCCTTCTATCGATCACCAGACTCACCTCTTGATGTAAACAAAATCTTTAGAGATAACCTCAGTTCAGTTGTAGAAAAGTCTCCTAATCATACTGTAATCATCATAGGAGACCATCCAACAATCAGCTGGGATACATATAGTTTTGTTAGTGGTGAGTACGAGAGACATGTTATGAAACACTACTAAAGCCTTCTCTGAAAATTGCTTTGAACAGATAGTTCAGAAACCCACTCATGATGTAAATATGTTAAATTTAATGGCAAAAAAGATCTGAGCTGTTTGAAGATGTCCACAACGAAATTGGTATCAGTTACCATGGAACAGTTATAGCAACAATGAATACCCAAGTAGAAAGAACAACTGAAACAAATAAGAAGATCTATATGTTCAGTAAACTAGACAAAGGAAGAACAGTGTCGTATCTCAATGAAAAATTTCAGACTTTTAGCACAAGATATGAGCTTGCAGAAGAACAGTGGCTCA
This sequence comes from Schistocerca serialis cubense, assembly GCF_023864345.2. Lineage (NCBI taxonomy): Eukaryota > Metazoa > Arthropoda > Insecta > Orthoptera > Acrididae > Schistocerca > Schistocerca serialis. The sequence goes on from NC_064639.1 coordinate 596,509,319, forward strand.
AATTTAAAAAAATAGCTGACCATATGGTGCAATGATACATATGCTGGAGAACAGTTCTCACTGGGAGGAATCCTCCATTGTATACAGTCATTGTAAAGAAACATCTAAAGAAACTGAAGCTATTGCATAATAGGTATAAAACAAAACATAGGACTATAGATGGAGAGATGTTAAATGAAGTGCTTTTGGCTTTCAAGAGAACAATGCATAAAGCCCCCAATGACTACCATAGCAGAATACTGTCGAATAATTTTTAATGAAACCATAAGAAATCCTGGTCATATACAAAGGCTGTTAGTGTTAGGGTAGAGTCCTGACACTCATGTACGAGACATGAACTAAAAACTGTGCATAGGAAAACAAAAGTAAAAATGCTTAACTCCGTTTTCAAATGTTCCTTTACAAGAGAAAACCAAGGAGTATTTCTCCAGTTTAATTCTCATATTACAGAAAAGATAAGTGAAATAGATATTAGTTTAATTGCAATTAAGAAGCAGTTGAATCTTTAATAATGAACTTTGCCACTGGGCTTGATGTAATCGGTATCAGATTCTATACCAAGCTTGCAGCTGAGTTAACCCTCTTTACCTACAATCTATCATAGATCCCTTGAACAAAAAACTGTGCCCAGTAGCTGGAAAAAAGCACAGATCACACCTGTATACAAGAAGGGTAGTAAAGTGATCCACAGAACTACTGTCCAAAATCCTTGACATCCATTTGTCATAGAACCTTAGAAAATATTCTGTGCTGAGATATAATGAGATATCGTGAACAGAACGACTTCCTCCATGCCAACCAGCATGCATTTCGAAAATATCGATCATGTGAAACACAACTCGCAGTTTTCTCACAGGACGCACTGAAGGCAATGGATCAATGCAATCAGGTAGTTGCAGAATTTCTCGATTTCCAAAAAGCATTTGAATCAGTACCACACCTACGCTTATTATCAAAATACGATTTAATGGGACATCAAGTGAAATTTGCGACTGGATTAAGGATTTCTTGGTTGGGAGGATCCAGCATGTTATCTTGAATGGGGAGTCATCGACAGATGTAGAGGTAACTTCGAGTGTACCCCAGGAATGTTAATGTTATAAATTAATGTTATAAATTAATGCAGGAACTGTTTATAACAACCTCAGACTGCAGGAAACCCAGGCAATATATTCTCTGTTGACAATGTGGCAATCATGTTGCACAGTAATCTTAGCATGGGAAATTTTATAACTTAGTTTATGAAGTCCCTAAAACTTGAAAATATTGGGAATTTTGACTTAACACACAACTTGTAAAAAATATCTTTGCACGATAATTTGGGCTATAGTATTTCAGTGTAAATTTTGTAGAAAGATAAGTAAGTGCCACTTTCCTTTCTGAGTGACACAAAATTGTCAAAATATGTACTGAGCTTGCAGAGAGGCTTGTGTGTCTGTGTGAAGCTGTGGTATATGTCGACCGTAGTGCAGTTACTGGCAGGGTCTCCCATGTTGGACAGGTTTCGCAGACTAAGAATGTTTCACAATTCCTCACCTCTCCCGTATCGACTCCCATAGTCCTCCCGCAACTTCCCAGATGACCAAAGGTGTGTTGCGATCCATGGTGATGGGTGTGTGGAACAAGGGAAGAGATGCCATTAACAGAGTCTCAGGGATGCTGAGTAATTAGTCTTGAGCTGCATGGCGGTCCATCGTCTTGGCAAATGGATCCCCAATTCTTGTACGACCAAAATGGAGAACACGGAAAACAAAACAATAACTGAGGAGCCTAATGAGATGTTGAGCACCCAAGCACTGGGGTGGGAGCAAATGGAAGCTGTTTCCCAATTGCATCAGGCTGTAGACCAGCCCCAGAAGTGGGAACTTTTACTGAGAAATTGGACCAGATCAAGATCAAACTCTTGTCTTGGGCTCTGAGGAGGATACTTCTCAAAGAAAAAAATATCTGGCAGGTAGAAAATGGGTTCCTAAACATAAATGTAGAAAACGAAAAGGTCTTGAACCTGAGGACTCAGAAAAACTGTCTCAGAGCGAAGAGGGTAATGAGACTGCTCCTCTCTCTAAGATAGATAACAAGAGGACAAGGAAGAAGAATAGTACTCCCACTTCTGAGGATAAATGGAAAAGCCAGGGAAGAAAATAAGGAAGGCACTGCAATCTCGATTTTCTAGGGAATGGTTATTCAACTGCGACATCCATTGTTAACATAGTTCACACCACATAGAGTTTGTTCTGATGGTTCTTTTTAAGAAGATTTGGGGAACGCAAGTCTGGGATCCAAATTCAGTAGTGTTTGTCTTGATAAAGGTGCTCTTATCTTTGCCTGTAGAGTGTTTCGGAATAGCGGATTGGCTTGAGAAGATAGTGCACAAGATACCTCTGTGAGAGGAGCTGAAGCTGCTGTTCCAGACAACGGCTGAGCTCCTCAGTACAGCGAAGGTATCACTTTGGGTACTAAAACTTTTTAAGGATATTCCTCCAACGACTCTGTTAGAGAATATAAGGACACAAAACCATAAAGTCTCGACAAAAGATTGGAGGCTAATCATCTGAAAAATTGTACTGGACGGCCAAATTCTTGTAGCAGCAGTTGGCGAAAAACCCCAGATTTCAATACGAGAGTAGAATCAGAAATTGTACGTAGGGTTCTCACTTGATTCCTTCATCAGAATCAAAGACAATGGTAGCGACCACTATGCAGGCTGGAGACTACAAGTGTTGCAAATAAACGTGCAACACTTTAATGGAGCAACTGCTGCCCTGAGTTGTCATCTGGGAAGACAGGAGATGGACATGGCCCAGATCGAGGAACCTTATTGCCTCGGCAAACTGGACATAAGTTGATTTATGCCAGCAAGCTAAAGAACTCCAGAACATGCATTTTTGCTGGAATTTCATTTATACCAGTGACAGTCTTCTGTTCCAGGGACTGAATGTCTGCCAGAATGAAACAATGTGAAGAAGAAAGCACAAGAGAAAATGTATTTTTCTCAACTTGTCTTCCTTATGAGGACAGCAGTCCATCTTCCCAGGAAGTGGGAAGACTGGTAGATAGCTGCTCACAACGGAATGAAGAATTGCTCGTTGCTTGTGATCCCCATGTCCACATTCTGGTGTGGGGAAGCAGTGACACCAAAAGCAGAAGTAAGCACGTACCCAAATTTCTACTAGAAAACAACCAAAAAGTCCTGAATATGGGTACAGAGCCTACCTTCAGGAATAGAAAAATGGAACAAGTAACTGACATAACTTTTGAGTCCATTCTATTGTGTAGTTATATCAAACAGTGGCTTTTGGCAATGGAGTCACCCTTATCTGTCTACATGTACATTAAGTTTGAGGTTTAAATGGGTATTAAACAGACCATGACCTATAGGAATCCTAGGAAAACAGACTGGAAAACTTACAGGAAAGACTAAACTCACACTTATCTGAAGTCAGAACTTCGATAAATGATAAAATGACAGATGGTGACATCTGTTATTATGGCATTGTATTGAGAAAACTGCCTGATAACAAAGAAATGCACAAACGGAAATGTACCTTGGTGCAACAACAATATGGAAATGCAAAGAAAGCGGGAAAAAAGGCTGTTGAACCTTACAAGGAAGAATAGACAATGTATAAAGTATCAGGAAGCACTTGCCAAATTCAACCTTGCAAGGAAGCAAGTGAAGCTATCTTCCTGGAATGTATTCTGTGGAGAATTGAAAGTACAGATATTTGTGCTAGACTTCATAATATCCTCATAAGAACACCAACTAATCCAGGGAGTACTATAAGGAAGGAGGATGATGCGTATAGAAATACAGTGAGTGAAATGATGGATGTGCTCCTCAAAATTTACTTCCCTTAATGCACTCTGGCAGATGACAAAACTAGGAGTTAGTCCCTTGGCGACATTGGTTTACAAGTAATCAAAGGAAAACTCTGAATCTGCCTGAGAATATGTTAATTTCAAAAAATCCAGTGGTCAGATGGAACTTTTCAACCACTCAAGTCACCTGGCCAAGACGATATCTCTCCAGCTCTGCTGCAACAATCAGGAGAGGATTTAATTAGATTTCTGTGTAAATTGTGTAGGGTCAGCCTAGCAGCAGGAATCATTCCTTATGCAAGCAGATCAGTGAGGGTCATATTCATTCTGAAGCCAGGGTGAACTGAGAACCAAGGCTAAAGATATGAAAATTTTTCTTTCAAAAATTCAGTTTTGATCACACCACGTATGCTTCAAGAACATAGGTGACCGGTTTCGGTCATATCACATGACCATCATCAGACCCTGGTTGACATCACAGCAGCTGAGAAGAGTGCTCCACTTACCATCTTCAAAGGTTGCCATGGGTCTGATGATGGTCATGTGATATGACCGAAACTGGTCACCTATGTTCTTGAAGCATACATGGTGTGATAAAGACTGAATTGTTGAAAGAAAAATTTTAAAAAATTTTTGATCAGTGTTCCAAAAATGTTTATTAAAATTGTTTAAAGATATGAGACTGATCAGTCTCTCTTCTTCTCTTTTAAGTATAATAGAAAATTAGGGAGAATAGGTTAGCTGAGGTTCCTCTATCTGTAAACCAATGTGCATATCAACCAGGTACATCATGTGAAAGAGAACTTCACCAACTTTTTGGGCATGTGGAAGGAGCTCTATACTTTCAGGAAAAAGCTCTCAGCAACTTCCTGGATACCAAGGGGGCTTTTGCCGGCCGAAGTGGCCGTGCGGTTCTAGGCGCTGCAGTCCGGAACCGCGAGACCACTACGGTCGCAGGTTTGAATCCTACCTCGGGCATGGATGTGTATGATGTCCTTAGGTTGGTTAGGTTTAACTAGTTCTAAGTTCTAGGGGACTAATGACCTCAGAAGTTGAGTCCCATAGTTCTCAGAGCCATTTGAACCAAACAAAGGGGGCTTTTAGCTATATGATCTCCGAATCCATGGTCAGTGCTACAGAAGACTGAGACCACCATATGCAGGTGGATTACGATCAAGCAAGTAATGAAAGGTAGAAACTACCATGATGAATCAGAAAATGGTGATGGACAACATCAGAGGTTCACCACAGGGAGGGGTTTTGTCCTCACTACTGTGGAGACTAATGGTGAATAAATTCAGTTCAGAGTTAATTACTACAGATTATTTTTGCCAAGGATATACAGACGATTTAACATTGTGTCAAAATTTAAGGTCAACCATCTGATCACTTTTCAAGTCATGTGAACACAAGCATATGCAGACTGAATTTTCGTATATAAAGATGTGGGATCCACATAGTTTCACATCCAGGACTATCCCTAGATACTTCGCTGTCCCAAATTTACTAGTACTGTTAGAACACTGGCACAGCGTGCACTAGAAATTGTGGAAAACTATTGCAGAAAACAGGATCTAAGGGCCAGTACCTAACAAACTATTGTAGTATCATAGACGAGAAAGCAAATTTAGCAAACATACTGGAATCTCAAACTCCTTAATGAAACCCTACCAGTAAAGGGGACAGCGAAGTATCTAGGGATAATACTGGATGTGAAACTATCGTGGATCCCACATCTTTATATACGAACATTCAGTCTGCATATGTTTGTGCTCACCAAACTTGAAAATTGATCAGATGGTTGACCTTAAATTTTGACACAATGTTACATTCGAATATGTGCATGTTTTTAAACCTGGGAAGTGATTAAATTATCTGTCTTCGAAAACAAAAGTACAAGTTACTTTGATTACCATTGTTGCACTCAATTCAACTCGTTTCTTTTACTTGGGATACGACTTTTTTTTTTGTTGAAATTTGTGGTAAGGTCTTACGGGACCAAAATACTGAGATCGTCGGTCCCTAAGCTTACACACTACTTAAGCTAACTTAAACTAACTTACGCTAAGGACGACACACACACCCATACCTGATGGAGGACTTGAACTTCCGATGGAGGAAGCTGTGCGGGCCACGACAAGACACCTTATTACACTCGGCTACCCAGTGTGGCAGGATGTGATTTGATTACCTGTTTCCGAAAATCGATTCATGTTTTCATGAGCCACATTATCAGTTTTAGGAGTTGGAGAGGAAGAGAAAGTTTATTGTTTTCATCCACACTGGTGTGCATAATCAAACGCTGAAAGTGATTTGAATGTCTGGGAACTGATTTGATTATCTGATTATCTGAGTTAATTTGATAGCGACTGTTGCATTCAGTTCAATTCGTTTCTTTGCAAGTATGCAGTTTGAATTTAGAAAAAGAATACTTCTCTCATAGGCAATATTACTTCACATGTCCCAGAGTTGGTAAACCGTCTGATCTTTATGTTTATGCAGATAACAAACAAAAAGTGTAGTAAGTCCTCTAGCTTTACAAGAAAAAAATTATTTTCTGTAAAAACATCTATTATCTTCCATTTGTTTGATTCCACACATCCATAGCAACACAAGGCAGGGTACCTATTGAATTGAATGATTTGTTTTCTCGGTGAATCTGTGTTCGCTAGAATAATTTTATTCACTTTCCCATTCATTTTAAATGAAACTTGGCCACAATGAAGTGTTGTGGCGTTTAGCTAGTGTAAAGAATATACATTTCAAGGTGAAAACAACGTCGATGAGCAATAGAAGGGCTGTGATAAATACTCGGGTCCAAACCCCAGGAGTATGTATATGATATACACCACTGTAAGAAGACCTATGATATTTTATGGGACTACAGTATGGCAGAATAAAGTAGAACAGAAGTTGGTTGCTAAAGGACTTGGTAAGGTGCAGAGATTGCCCTGCTTAGCCGTAACAGGCAGACTTAGCTACACATTCACTGCTGGGATGGAGACAATGCTGGACATGCCCCAGTTACACTTTTGGGTTACAGTGAAGGTAGTGGCATACAGATTAAAGACTGGAAATGACTGGATTCCTTTAGGATATATGAAATACCACTCCAACATAGTTAGTGTGGTTAACATAGGAATCGTCAAGCGAAACACAGGCTGAACATTCAATAAGTTCCAGCTACTTTAATAAACCTTTCAGTGCAAAAATTGGAAGAATGAACCAAAACGCTTTTCACAAGACATAGACTGGTATACTGACCAGTCGAAAACAGATGAAGGCGCTGTGACCAAAATATGTGGAGTAGAGACGAGGCTAGAGAGAGCTGCCTCTCTAGGGGAGCTAACCATGATTTCCAGGCACAAATATCCGTTATCAGTATGTGCTCAGAGAAAAATTTGCATAGGTGGTACAAGGGTAAATTTGCTGTGGGTCCCTGGTATTGTTGGCAATGAACAAGCTGATAGAGTCACCAGGATGGGCAACCCTACCATTCACTAAGTTGATGTTAAAAGCAAAACTATGAGCTAGATCAGGTGGCAACATGCAGAATATTAGACTATGATTCAAAAACAAAAACATGACAAGCTAATGATACTGAAACCATGTTTCAACAGAAGTTCTGTAATCCTGGTCTTGAACAGGAAAAAATTAAACTCATGGTAAGACTCATGGTTTGCTATGGGAACTTTCAGAAACACATATACATGACAGGAATAGGAGAAGGTACCCCAAAGTGTAGACTATGCGAAGCTCTGGAGGGCAAAAGACAGAGAATATTCTGATCAGTAGAGCCTAAAAAAATCGTGTCTAGTAAGGAACTAGTAAAGGGTCTCCTACTACTACTCAACAGTTCTGGTTGGATTCACTAGAATCACAGGGAACGAAACTGCACAATAAACTCAGTTTCGGTGCAGACACCAGTGAGCTAAAACTGCTGTTGATTTTGTCTCCCTACATTAAAAAAATAAAATCAAGTCAAACATCAGACTTTTCTCAGGTGATGCAGTTATCGATATTGAGTACAGCCCGAAAGAAACTGCATGCATTTGCAGTTACATCTGAATAAGATTTCAAAGCTCTGCGAAGATTGGCAATTGGCTTTAAGGAGACAGGGGACTTTTCTGGCTCAATATTATGTAAAAATCAAGACCTATTTCTTTCAGGCACTGTTTATAACGTATAATGCGGGTAAGCTACTACAAACAGCATGCCAACTAGCTCTGCAGATGACGAAGAAATTGAAGAAATGTATGATGAAATAAAAGAAATTATTCAGATTATGAAAGGAGACGAAAATTTAATAGTCATGGATGACTGGAATTCGAGTGTAGGAAAAGGGAGAGAAGGAAACATAGTAGGTGAATATGGATTGGGGGACAGAAATGAAAGAGGAAGCCGCCTGGTAGAATTTTGCACAGAGCACAACATAATCATAACTAACACTTGGTTTAAGAATCATGAAAGAAGGTTGTATACATGGAAGAACCCTGGAGATACTAAAAGGTATCAGATAGATTATATAATGCTAAGACAGAGATTTAGGAACCAGGTTTTAAATTGTAAGACATTTCCAGGGGCAGATGTGGACTCTGACCACACTCTATTGGTTATGACCTGTAGATTAAAACTGAAGAAACTGCAAAAAGGTGGGAATTTAAGGAGATGAGACCTAGATAAACCGAAAGAACCAGAGGTTGTACAGAGTTTCAGGGAGAGCACATGGGAACAATTGACAGGAATGGGGGAAAGAAATACAGTAGAAGAAGAATGGGTAGCTCTGAGGGATGAAGTAGCGAAGGCAGCAGAGGATCAAGTAGGTAAAAAGACGAGGGCTATTAGAAATCCTTGGGTAACAGAAGAAATATTGAATTTAATTGATGAAAGGAGAACATATAAAAATGCAGGAAATGTAGCAGGCAAAAAGGAATACAAACGTCTCAAAAATGAGATCGACAGGAAGTGCAAAATGGCTAAGCAGGGATGGCTAGAGGACAAATGTAAGGATGTAGAGGCCTATCTCACTAGGGGTAAGATAGATACTGCCTACAGGAAAATTAAAGAGACCTTTGGAGATAAGAGAACGACTTGTATGAATATCAAGAGCTCAGATGGAAACCCAGTTCTAAGCAAATAAGGGAAAGCAGAAAGGTGGAAGGAGTATATAGAGGGTCTATACAAGGGCGATGTATTGAGGACAATATTATGGAAATGGAAGAGGATGTAGATGAAGATGAAATGGGAGATATGATACTGCGTGAAGAGTTTGACAGAGCACTGAAAGACCTGAGACGAAACAAGGCCCCCGGAGTAGACAACATTCCATTGGAACTACTGACGGCCGTGGGAGAGCCAGTCCTGACAAAACTCTGCCATCTGGTGAGCAAGATGTATGAAACAGGCGAAATACCCTCAGACTTCAAGAAGAATATAATAATTCCAATCCCAAAGAAAGCAGCTGTTGGCAGATGTGAAAATTACCGAACTATCAGTTTAATAAGTCACAGCTGCAAAATACTAACACGAATTCTTTACAGACGAATGGAAAAACTAGTAGAAGCCAACCTTGGGGAAGATCAGTTTGGATTCCGTAGAAACACTCGAACACGTGAGGCAATACTGACCTTACGACTTATCTTAGAAGAAAGATTAAGGAAAGGCAAACCTACGTTTCTAGCATTTGGAGACTTAGAGAAAGCTTTTGACAATGTTGACTGGAATACTCTCTTTCAAATTCTAAAGAAGGCAGGGGCAAAATACAGGGAGCGAAAGGCTATTTACAATTTGTACAGAAACCATATGGCAGTTATAAGAGTCGAGGGACATGATAGGGAAGCAGTGGTTGGGAAGGGAGTAAGACAGGGTTGTAGCCTCTCCCCGATGTTGTTCAATCTGTATATTGAGCAGGCAGTAAAGGAAACAAAAGAAAAATTCGGAGTAGGTATTAAAATTCATGGAGAAGAAATAAAAACTTTGAGGTTCGCCGATGACATTGTAATTCTGTCAGAGACAGCAAAGGACTTGGAAGAGCAGTTGAATGGAATGGACAGTGTCTTGAAAGGAGGATATAAGATGAACATCAACAAAATCAAAACAAGGATAATGGAATGTAGTCTAATTAAGTCGGGTGATGGTGAGGGCATTAGATTAGGAAATGAGGCACTTAAAGTAGTAAAGGAGTTTTGCTGTTTGGGGAGCAAAGTAACTGATGATGGTCGAAGTAGAGAGGATATAAAATGTAGGCTGGCAATGGCAAGGAAAGCGTTTCTGAAGCAGAGAAATTTGTTAACATCCAGTATTGATTTAAGAGTCAGGAAGTCATTTCTGAAAGTATTCATATGGAGTGTAGCCATGTATGGTAGTGAAACATGGACGATAAATAGTTTGGACAAGAAGAGAATAGAAGCTTTCGAAATGTGGTGCTACAGAAGAATGCTGAAGATTAGATGGGTAGATCACATAACTAATGAGGAAGTATTGAATAGGATTGGGAAGAAGAGAAGTTTGTGGCACAACTTGACCAGAAGAAGGGATCGGTTGGTAGGACATGTTCTGAGGCATCAAGGGATCACCAATTTAGTGCTGGAGGGCAGCGTGGAGGGTAAAAATCGTAGAGGGAGACCAAGAGATGCATACACTAAGCAGATTCAGAAGGATGTAGGTTGCAGTAGGTACTGGGAGATGAAAAAGCTTGCACAGGATAGAGTAGAATGGAGAGCTGCATCAAACCAGTCTCAGGACTGAAGACCACAACAACAACAACAACAACAACATGTTTTACAGATTTTTTTGTTGATATAGGGTAATGCAGCGCAGTTTCTAAGCAAATTAGAAGTATTTTGAATATTTTTGGACTTGCTTAGGGTTATTAAAAAAGTTACAATGAAATTGATGAATTTTTTCCCAAAATGCATCCTCAAATTCTGGTACCTTTTAATCCAATGTTATACATTTGTAGGAGACCAAATTTTTACCACATATGCAAGACATGATAGCTGAGGTACTAGACCTGTTTAATTCCACCTATTATGTATATTACAACGATAACAAATATCACATCTTATATTTTAATTTTTATTTTTTTTTCCAAATAAAAATGTTTTGTTATCTATAATTTAGTTGTTTCTGCAATAAAGCTTAGTTTTACTACGTAAGTATGGAATATTTAAAGTTACAGAAAAAAATTAGAGTAATGCTTTATAAACTTTAGGAAATATTTGTACCTGAATTCTGAAAAATACAACTTGCACAAAATTGCGAATGAAGATATGAGACAATTAAACTGTGCCTCAGAACATTCCTCAAGCATAGTCTTCACCCTGAGCATCTCTTCATCTTCGAGCTTCCTCTTGGCATTCCTTTTAGTACTTCTTGCTTCTTTGGTAACTTGAAGAGCGAATCTTTCAGCTTCATGCACCTGTTATCTGTCACACTCAAGCAATTGATCTTCCATATTAGAGCCAGCTTTTATGCCTAAATTTCTCAGGACTTCCAACCTTCTTATCACTCCATCATTGAAACATATCACTGCATTTAGTACACCAAATTTTAGTGTATTTAGTCTAACAAAAACACTCTTGGGCAATCTTTCCCATATGCAATGGTTAAAACTTTCATTTGTATTCTGAGTGTACCCATGAGGATATTTACTAAGCAAGACAGGGTCACTTGGGTCTCTAAAAATTGATTTTATTTCATTCATAACAGGCTCAGGAAGACAATGCGTATGATGGTATATTTGAACACTTTCTTTTGCTTTTGGTAACCACTCTAAGAATCTGCTCCTTTAGGGCAAAGTCTGTGAACAGGGTGGTCATCTGTGGATGAATTATGAAAGTAGGTGGTCCATACAGCCTTACTCATTGCTGTAACATCATTCAGAGGTGCAGTTTGTCCAATGGCCAGTCCATAATAACTCTGAAAAAGGTCTATTTCAGTTTCTGTCAATCTGCCTCAGCCAGACAGATTTTTCATCAGATACCAACTTTCCTTTTGTTTCTCTTCGTAGCTTCCTCAATCTAGCATCCATCCTCTCCAGTTTTGTTACCAAGGTATCACCATAAATATTGAACTCATTAATTTTATTGAAAGCTTTATAGTCCCCATCGCCTAGGTACTTTGTATATCTAACATTATAAATGGGCACCGACCTCTAAAATATTTTTAGAGCTCCATCACAGACCATTCCTCCACTGTAACCATCATAATTCTTAAAACGCTGATGTTCAATATGTCCTTCAGTATTACAATGGCAGGTGAGGCAGCACTCAACATCAACAACTTTTCCGTTCTCGAGAGAAGTTGCACTTAGAATACCATTCAAGGACTGATGTCCTCGAAGTTTCTGTGTTCTATCAAGTACAACAGCAAGGTCCCTAGTTCCACTAATATTTATAGCTTCTTCTACTGCATGATCCATAGATGCTTTAGACACAACCGGAAAGGCACCTAAAGGTATTCTTATGTACTTGATGAACCTACTGGGAGGAGGAGGAAGGCCTGTCAAACCACAAAACGTTTGAGCAGCCATTTTTCCTTTTCCTATTGCACGCATTGCATACACTAACTTCAAATTCAAACAGTTCAAATGGCTCTGAACACTATGGGACTTACTTAGCATCTGAGGTCATCAGTCCCCTAGAACTTAGAACTACTTAAACCTAACTAACCTAAGGACATCACACACATCTATGCCTGATGCAGGATTAGAACCTGCGACTGTAGCGGTCGCGCGGTTGCAGACTGAAGCGCCTAGAACCGCTTGGCTAACTTCAAATTCACATCATATGAATTATGCACAATGTTCGAAGTCATTTTCGAGGTAGATTTATTGCAGGATGTACACAGAACAATTAATTTTGACGCTAAACCCTTCCTGCTACTTTGTTGTTCAGTTATTTTCAGACATCCTACATCATCACATTGTTTACATTTCGCCACTTCCTTTATCAAAGAAGATAAGATGCCAACATCAACAACAACAAATCCACTACAAACAGCGTCATTGTTAAGACCAAAATTTGAATCACTGGGAACCATGCCATGTGGGAGTTTCTTCCCGGAAGAACTGATACATAGATTACTTTCACTTGTGTGACTTGCTTTGTTTGTGAACTAGTTACCACGGAATTTCCTTTTATTGAATATCTTGATGTGTAGCATAGTTCGTATTTATTGCACACTAAAGGAAATGTACTTCCACAGATATATGTAGCACTTGGGCAGCAAACATTCAGTAACACTTGAACAAACTGCTTCAGCGAAATAAAAGTAAATACTAGCAAAGATAATCATTTACAGACACTAGAAACCTGCACTGTTACCGACATATACAACGTATCATGCGTATAACCGCTGAAAACAGAAAGTTCACAGTTCTTTCCGAAATAATGCTGGTTTTTGTAACAGGAATAAAGGGGGCATGGTGGCATACATGACCATAAATTTAAAATTTGGTATATGTAGGTCATTTTTCATTTGAAGCCCTATTATATATACATATATATATAAAATCAGAAAATACTATAGAATTTAGTAAAGTCATAAGTACCCTGTATCTTTAAATGTTTAGAAATGTAAAACTGCGTACTTCGCAAAACGAAAAAAGGTAATATGCTATGACCATAATATCAATGAATCACAACAGCAGTTGGTAAACTAACACAAATACTTGAGTGTAATGAAATGGGCACACGAAATGGAACGATCATATAGACTCAGTAGTGAGTAAAGTTGATAACACACTTTGGTTTATTGGCAAAATACTAGCGAAATACAATAAACCTACAATAATTGCTTTCAAATCATTTGTGGAATACAGCGCTCAGTATTGCTCATCTATGTAGAACGTTTACCAGATAATACCGATAGGAGATATTGAATGTATAGAGAGAAAAGCAGCACAAATGGTGGCAGGTTTGTTTGACCTGCAGCCAAGTGTCAGAGAGATGCTGAAAGAACTCAATTGAAAGATTCTTGAAAAAAGACATTAACTATTCTGAGAGGACCTACTTACAAAGTTTCAGGAACAAGCTTTGAATGATGACTCTAGGAATATACTACAACCACCTACATATCGTTCCCATAGGAATCATGAGGAGAAGATCAGACTAAGTACAGCACACACTGTCGGATGCAAACAATCATTCTTTCCCATACATGAATGGAACAGGAAAAACCCTAATAAACGGTACTATGGGACATACGCCCTCTATGACCCTTTCAATTGTTTGCAGAGTGGGGGTGTAGATGTAGTTGTAGATATATGAACTGCGTTTCCAGTGGCACAAATTACTTACCCCTGCATGTTCCTACCACTACTCACGTAAGTCAGCTTACATGTAAAAAACCCTACATGCACACAGCCATGCCAACTTAACCAGATAATATGAAAGTTAATGGCAGTTTGATTTTCTTACATGTTATCTTTTCACCCACCACGACCTACGAGCTACAGCAACTGCCGATAGATATATCTGCCTCATTCTGCTCTCCTTCATTAGACTGTGCATTTCTACATTTACATCTATATCCATACTCCGCAAATCAACGTGAAGTGCATGGCAGAGGGTACATTCCATTCCACTGTATCAATTATTATGGGTTCTTCCCCTTTCCATTTGTGTTCAGAGCGTGGGAAGAATGATTGAGCAAATGCCTCTGCATATGCAGTAATTATTCTAATCTTATCCTCATGATCCCTTTGAGACCGATACGAAGGGGTTGTAGTATATTCATAAAGTCATCATGTAAAGCTGGTTCCTGAAATTAGGTTAAGTGACTTTCTCAAGATAGTTTAATCTATCTTTAAGAATCTGCCAGTTCAGTTTCTTCAGAATCTCAGTAACACACTCACATATATCAAACAAACATGTGACCATCTATGATGTCCTTCCGTGTATATGTATAATGTACTGTCATTATATGTAACTACATCATCTGCAAGGTCATTACTGTACAATACTGACAGCGTGCCTACACACGTCCCCGGGTCACACCTGGTTTCTTCTACATCTGAAAAATGTTCAAATGTCTACGAGTTCCTAAGGACCAAATTGCTGAGGTCATCAGTCTCAAGACTTACACACTACTTGAACTAACTTAAGCTGAGAACAACACACACATTCATGCCTGAGGGACGACTCGCAGCTCTGGCGGGAGGGGCCGTGCAATCCCTGACATGGCGCCTCAAACTGCGCGGCCACAACGTGCGGCTCTACATCTGGTGATGACTCTGCATCTGATATAACAGTTTGTGTTCTACCTACCAAAAAGTCCTCAATCCACTCCCACATTTCACTTGATACGTCATATGATCGTACTTTTGACGATAATTAAGTGTGGTACTGAGTCGAGAAATATTACATCTGCCTGTCTGCTTCGATGCAGTATATCATGTGAGAGAAGAGCGGCTTCGACTTCACATGATCGATATTTTCCGAATCCATGCTGGTTGGCATGGAGGAGATCATTCTCTTCGAGATACCTTATTGTGTTTGAGCTCAGACTACGTATGTTCTAAGATTCTGCAACAAATCAATGTCAAAGATATTGTACAATAGTTTGGATGATCACTTCTGCTACCCTTTTTGTAGATGGATGGAACCTGACCTTTTTTCCAAGATCTGGGCATGTTTTTTTGTTTGAAGGATCTACAATAGATTATAGTTATAACAGAGTTCTAACTCAATTGCAAATTTATTATAGAATCCTGTAGGGATTCCATCAGACCTGGGGCTTTGTTCGGGTTAAACGATTTCAGCTGTTTTGCAATGATAATGATACTAAAATGTATTTCACTCATCTTTCCAATGGTACAAGGATTGAATTGGGGTAATTCTCCCGACGTTTAATTTGTAAAGGAACATTTGAAAATGGAGTTAAACATTTCAACTTTTGCTTTGTTGCTCTCAGTTTCAGCGACTTTCTCATTCACTATGGACTGGCCACTAACTTTGGAGCCAGTAATATCCTTTACATACAACCAGAATTTCTTTGGGTTTTGTGAAAGCTTATTTGACACTATTCTGCTATGGTACTCACTGAAGGCTTCACGCATTGCTCCCTTGACAGCAAAACACGTTTTGGTCAGTATCTCTCTGCTGTTGTCTTATACTTTGTTTTACACCTATCATGCACTAATCTCTGTTTCTTTAGAAGTTTCTTTACAGTGACTGAATACCAGGGAGTGTACCTCCCACTATGAACGCGTCTTGATTCGTTTCTTTCTGTACGTTAAGAGATAGCAGTGTGACGAAACAATGGGCTTAGTCTTCAATTAAATAAATAAGTACTTTGTAACGTGGCATAATTTTCTTAAACTGTGCAACAGGAGCCTCAATCTAGCATTCAGACCTGCGTCCGGTCATCGTGATTTAAGTTTTTCGTGATTTCCCTAAATCGCTTCAGGCAAATGCTGGGATGGTTCCTTTGAGAAGGCACAGTCGACTTCCTTCCCTACCCTTCCCAAATCCGATGAGATGGATGACGTCACAGTTTGGTTTCCTCCCCCAAATCAATCCTCAACCCTAGCATTCAGAAATTCCTTATAAGCACAGATTTGTAATAAAGTAACACAGCATCGTTTGAAGTGTCCTACTGAGTGGAAAATTGTTGTAACTGAGAATGTGGATTTGCTGATGTTCATATTACTGCAGAGCAGTCAATATTGTAGAGGTAATTTTTATTTTGGAATGATAATGATATTTTTTGCATAAGTCATTGAGGGTAAATATGATGGTGAAACGGAAATACAGAATTTATTTGTGGCTTCAGGGATTTTAACCTACTTTTTAACATTATTAAAATCCTTCATAAATACAGCAGTGATCGTATTGGTGCAGTCACAGAGTAACGAATGTGCTGCTCAGATGTAAAAGGTTTGGTACAAAATTGAGTACAATACCGATAAAGGAAGCGTCATATTTACAGCATCTGTGACCTATCAGAATCTTGACCAACTCTAAAAATTAAAACACAACAGAACTGTTGATACAAAAATCTTAAATTCTGATGTACCTCCAGTGTGTATTGTGCATAGTACCCAAGCTCTTAACATAAAATTGTAGGAAGAGTGCTCTTTGGAAGGTAGTATGTGTATTGCAGTGATGAAAATAATTTTCTTCCTTGACAGATAGATGCCTAATTAGTGTATTGGATATCTCCAAACGATTTTTATGAGATACCTATTTCCGTACACATCGCTTTGGGTCTATTTTCTCTTCATCAACATCATCATCAGAACATAGTCTAGTGCTAAAATCTGCACAACTAGATTTACTCCTGTTCAGGGAGAAGCTAGTGTCAACCAAAGCTTAGAGGTAAGCTTAGGGGTCACATTAGGTATTCATTACAAAATACCAAGCTTAACGTCATTTTGAAAGTAGCGTAAGTAACATTTCCAGCTTCAATGTGTGGAAATGCTAACTTGCATGTAAGGCTAGTGGTGGTGTGACGCTTCTGTAAGTAAATTATTCCTGTGGAAAAGCGTTAAAAGTCATGTTCTATGTGGAAACACCCTACTTCTGTATCACCATACCAACTTATGTGTAAAGGTATGTCCACAAACTGCCTCTTTTCTCATACAGTATTGGATATGCGTGGGAATAAGAAGTACATGAACCAAAATTACTAGAAAGGGCACATATACCCATGTGTATTCTCATGTTCACAGATTACCTCACTGTTCAAGCAATCTGCTATGGAGCCATTGCTTAGCTTGGCGATCTTCACTGTATGGCTTGTTGTTAAAGAGGGAAGAAAAAGGAAACACTAAGGCTAGTCTGGGTAAATCATTATATTAATAGCAGAGGTACAAGAAATACAAAGTCACAAAGTCTTTTAGTTTGGAAATTTCTAGAGGAGGTCACATCGATATTTTATGTTTTCTGCTTGGGGAAACTTATAAGGTATCTTTGCCTTAGAGTGGTCTTTGCAATATAGTTGAGTGGCAGCTTGTGTGTCGAGTAGTAATTAAGGCTGTGTGGCAAGTGAAATGAAACACTTACAGAAATAATAAAACTAGGCTAAACGCCCACATAGCAAGGAAGCTTAAGTGAGTATAAATAATTTCGTATTCAGAGTATGGGGAGTGGCAGATGTCGAGGCCTGAGTATCAAACAAATAATGTTATTGTTAGAGGATATGAAAGTAGCATGAGTGCAGTTTAGAAGAAGAAATGCATGTTTGTGTTCATTTGATGACGAAGAACAAATTTTATGTAGTCAATTACTTCTGGTTTAATTGCATTTGAAGAGTTTATTAAGATAATTGACCAACATATTGAGTGGTACAAGATTTAACTGTTCAGTATTTAATCGCCCTGTAACAATATCATATATGTGGTGATGAGTAACTGGAAAATCTTTGGAGAAGACTTATGTAGGGGAAGATAAACTGAGAGAATGATATTAAAATCAAAATAGTAATCGCAAAAGAGCTGGTGGCACATGCTGACAATAGGCAACATGATACCCACTGTAGAGCCGATGGGCAGTGTAGTAGAACACTTGACAGGGATGGAGCAGAGTTTCTTGAACAGGGAACAGTATAAACGGCATGTATTCACAAAACTGAAACGACCAAAGGAACTACAAGAACACCAGTGAGTAGCCTTCAACATTGTACAGCATGTAGAAACATGCGATAGCAGGAGTAGAGACAACAAAAATTATATTTCTTATTTTGTCAAGAAGTACACAAGTAGATCAGTTGATTGATACAGTCATACTTTTTGAGTGTGAAATATTAGGTGACAATTCAAACTGAACTTTGGTAAGACTGTATTGCAGGTGTTTGGCCAGATAGTTAAGGTTTAATTATTACAAAATTATTCATCATGTCTGAAACTGGAGGTATTGTTAAACGCAGTGCCACCACCTTGTTCAGGACACTAGCAAGAGTGGCAAAAGCTTGAAACCTTTATTAGATAATCGAATCTAGTAAAGATGCTAGAGGTATGAAAAGAAAAACAGAAGAAAGTACAGGAGGAAAAAGAGGCACAATGATGGGAGGAACTTAATTTTTGTCAGCTATTTTTACGCATACCAGAAGAAGACACACAATAATGAAAAGATTTGGAAACTAACAATCAAGTAAGATCTTACAAGCTAGACATGAAGCTACAAAAACAAAACTGAGACAGTAACAGATACAGACGAAGAAATACAAGTGAGTACACATTTAGGTCAGGAATCCTGTTCGAAAGGAAAGAGTGATATGGAAGCAGTGTATAGTAGTGTAGGTAGAATATAAGGAGAAATGTGTGAGCAGTATGTGTGGACTGTGTGTTGCGAGCGGTGAAGGTTAATTTTGGCGAAAATGTAGCGAAGATTCAGAAGGGTGAAAGTGAGTGGAGAGTTATGTATAAAGAGAAGAAGAATACAGAGGACTCAGGGGCATTTACAAGGATTTATTGTGCTACAGTGGAAGAGGACGATAATAAATGGAAACGAATAGATCATGTTAGGTACAGCAGTTTGAAACAGCATCTAGAAGAGGAGGAATGTGCAACTGAATGAAAGGAAATTACCCAGAAAAACGTAGAAAACGATGCCAAAATCGAAGAAAATGGACCAAAATACTAAAAAAAAGGAAAGCAAACAGAGGAGAAATGTAGTGAAGAAAGAAGTAAGGGTGTGACGGTAAGGTCCAACATGATAGGGGAGTAGGAACTATTTCAGAAACATCACACTTGTGCCTGGAAACAGAGATGGAACTTAATTTAAGGAATGAGATATAACAGATGAAAAAAGAAGAAAGACAAATTGAGAGCGTTTTACATTGTAGTGACATCTAGGACACGGTGGTGTTAAGAAAAACTTAATGAGTCTAATCGATTTTGTTAATTTTCAAAAGTTTATTTACTAGTGGACACTTAGGCACAAGTTGTTTGCTTTTAGTTTCAACACACTGAGAACTAACGGCAGGCTCTGCCAAGTCCAAATATCAACACTCCACAGTGTAGTGTATACGATAATCGTGATAAACGCTGATATGTTCCACTGAGCGACGCCAAACAAGTACAAATGTGTGTCATAATTTTGTATCATAAGTTTAAAATGAATTTTATTAAAAATGCTAAGTTTTTTATTTGTTTCATATTCTACGATGGCGTCACGGCAATGTGTTCCTAGGCTGTGCTGATGACATGGCAACGGCTTTATCAGGTACTTTTAGAGACCAATTGACCGCCAGTGGGTGGCCGCTGCTCTGGAAGACCTATTTTTGGTTATTCAAATGTCTTGTTAATAAAATGAAAAGTTGAATTATTGCTCACTGTTGTTCTGATGTCAAACTGTGAACATTAAAAATTGTGTTCTATCAGATATATGCCTGTTGGTAACTCATAATAAGTAAGAATTCTTCTGAAAAAGTATTGAAACAGCTCTCATAAGTTAAATATGTAATACAAATATACATAATTTTGATGACATCTATTTGAAGGAAGACCTGTAAAGCTATTTGAAGGAAATTTCTTAGAGCCCAAATAAAGTCTATGAAAGTTTTAACTGAAAACTAATGACGATGAATGTTGTTACACTTTGTGTTTGATCGGATGACACACGTTTGGAACATCAACTATACAAGCTTATAAAAGTACTTATCCATTAATTTATTCGTCGTAGGAGGCCTGTAATTTACATCAAGAGTGGGTCAGAACAACAGAATGTTGTTACACTTTGTGTTTGATCGGATGACACACGTTTGGAACATCAACTTTACAAGCTTATAAAAGTACTTATCCATTAATTTATTCGTCGTAGGAGGCCTGTAATTTACATCAAGAGTGGGTCAGAACAGTATATTGTGTCGACCAAGGTGCTAAGACAGTAAAGAAGGCAGACAATGAAGGTTTGGAGGATCCTTTGGTCGACATGGAAAGACCAGGAACAGAAGATTTCAGTTGATGATACATACATTTAGCATTGTACCGGAGCAGATTAGCAGCAGTTACAGCTGAGTTTGCAGTATCCTAGTGTAGACTGTGAATATCTGGGTGCATGATTGGCAGAGATCCACTCGAGACAATCACACCAACATCATCTGAAAGCAGTACACAAGCCAATGCTGGCTGTGCACGCAGCTAAATGCAGCCACCATAAGTGCTTGTTCTGCAGTGCTTCCTGTCCACAGCTGCAAGACTACGATACAACAAGTTCGTTAATGGCGGGTAGTTTTCGTAGCAGCAACTATACTGAGTGTTTTGTTTGGCGCTGGATTAGTACCGGAATATAGAAGGTGTTAAACTACGAGCCGTTAAGGAAAGATGTTGTAAGGTGTATGAAATATGTAGTTTCTTTCGATAAAATAGTATTTTAAGCCATCAACTAAGAATGGAGGGTGAAACGCTCAAGATGTCACAACATTTCAAAGAACAACTGGACAAAACTAGGAGAGAATTGAGAAAAGATAACAGGGAAGTTCAAAACGTTATAACTGATATTAAATAGGTTTTTAAGACAAGATGCATCTTAAAATAAACTTTATGGCTACGAACTTAAAAATTATAATCAAATTTTAAGGCAGGAGGTAACACGACGAATGAGTGAGATTAGTAAACAACACAAAGAACACTTTCGTGAATCTCTGGCTAAAAAACGACCAGTTACGACACAAAATTTTAAACAAAATGGCTATGGATGTATCTAATTTAAAGGACACACTATTCGGTATCTAGAATGTGAAAGCAAAGAAATGAAAAAAATATATGTATGATAAAATAGCTTTAGGAGAAAAGTAATTTGTTGAGTCCTTTAAAAAGGTGAAGCTATACCTTTAGATGAAACAGGAAGAAAACTTTTCGATTTTAACAAGGGAAATTGATGAAGAACACGAGATATCGAAACTTGGAAGAGTAGGCTGGTGAGAACTTATTGTATGCTACCAGTTCAGGTCTTGTGGAATGATCTACGTCCAAACAAGTAGACAAAACAGAGAGGCAATTAGTTGAGGTCAGAGATGTTGTACCAAATGCAAATGACCAGATTGTATGACCTATATACAGGGTGGTACATTGATAGTGACCGGGCCAAATATCTCACGAAATAAGCATTAAACGAAAAAACTACAAAGACCGCAACTCGTAGCTTGAAGGTGGAAACCAAATGGCGCTATGGTTGACCCGTTAGATGGCGCTGCCATAGGTCAAACGCATATCAACTGCTTTTTTAAAAATAGAAACCCCCATTTTTTATTAAATATTCGTGTAGTATGTAAAGAAATATGAATGTTTTAGTTGGACCACTTTTTTCGCTTTGTGACAGATGGCGCTATAATAGTCACAAACGTAGAAGTACGTGGTATCACGTAACATTCCGCCAGTGCGGACGGTATTTGCTTCGTGATATATTACCCGTGTTAAAATGGACCGTTTACCAATTGCGAAAAAGGTCGATATCGTGTTGACGTATGGCTATTGTGATCAAAATGCCCAACGGCCGTGTGATACGTATGCTGCATGCTGCTCGGTATCCTGGACGACATCATCCAAGTGTCCGGACCGTTCGCCGGATAGTTACTTTATTTAAGGGAACAGGAAGTGTTCAGCCACATGTGAAACATCAACCACGACCTGCAACAAATGATGATGCCCAAGTAGGTGTTTTAGCTGCTGTCGCAGTTAATCCGCACATCAGTAGCAGACAAACTGCGCGAGAATGGGAATCTCAAAAACGTCGGTGTTGAGAATGCTACATCAATATCGATTGCACCCGTACCATATTTCTATGCACCAGGAATTGCATGGCGACGACTTTGAATGTCGTGTACAGTTCTGCCACTGGGTACAAGAGAAATTACAGGACGATGACATTTTTTGCAAGCGTTCTATTTAGCGACGAAGCGTCATTCACCAACAGCGGTAACGTAAACCAGCATAATATGCACTATTTGGCAACGGAAAATTCCCGATGGCTGCGACAAGTGGAACACCAGCGACCTTGGTGGGTTAATGTATGGTGCGGCATTAATGGGAGGAAGGATAATTGGCCCCCATTTTATCGATGGCAATCTAAATGGTGCAATGTATGCTGATTTCCTATGCAATGTTCTATCGATGTTACTACAAGATGTTTCACTGCATGACAGAATGGCGATGTACTTCCAACATTATGAATGTCCAGCACATAGCTCGTGTGCGGTTGAAGTGGTATTGAATAGCATATTTTATGACAGGTGGATTGGTCGTCGAAGCACCGTAACATGGCCCACACGTTCACCGGATCTGACGTTTCCGGATTTCTTTCTGTGGGGATAGTTGAATGATATTTGCTATCGTGATCCATCGACAACGCCTGAAAACATGCGTCAGCACATTGTCAATGCATGTGCGAACATTACGGAAGGCGAACTACTCGCTGTTGAGAAGAATGTCGTTACACGTATTGCCAAAAGCATTGGGGTTAACGGACATAATTTTGAGCATTTATTGCATTAATGTGGGATTTATAGGTAATCACGCTGTAACAGCATGCGTTCTCAGAAATGATAAGATCACAAAGGTACATGTATCACAGTGGAACAACCGAAATAAAATGTACAAACGTATCTACGTTCTGTATTTTAATTTAAAAAACCTTCTTGTTACCAACTGTTCGTCTAAAATTGTGAGCCACATGTTTGTGACTATTACACCGCCATCTATCACAAAACGAAAAAAGTGGTCGATTAAAACATTCATATTTCTTCACGTACTGCACGAATATGTAATAAAAATGGGGGTTCCTACTTTAAAAAAACGCAGTTGATATCCGTTGACCTATGGCAGCGCCATCTAGTGTGTCATTCATAGCGCCATATGGTTTCTTCCTGCAAGCTAGGCAAGTTTCGTTGTTTGAAGTTTTTTCGTTTGACGCTTATGTTGTGAGATATTTGGCCCAGTCACGATCAATGGAGCACCCTGTATAACAGTGAACTTTCACCATGTCCTGGTATACAACTAACTGATAAGGAGAACATGTTCATATTATTTTAGACTCGGAGAGCGAGATTTTGGAGGGCGACCAATCTTATTTTGGAAATTTACAAGGAAGTAGAAGGTATCCAGTGTTACCAGTTACAGGAGTACAAATTGCGAGTTTTACAGGTTATAATAGTGATTAAAGAAGAAGTGCTGTTAACTTTACCTTGAGTATGTTACCTGTTAAGCATAGTTTCTTGATAGTGCCTATCATGAACATACCATTACTGTTGGGGTCGGACTGGTGCACTAAACATAAGGCTGTAATTAATTTTCAAACTCAAACAGTATTTTGTGACTACCTTTCATGAATCAAGCAGTAAATAAGAATGGCTAGTTGGAAATAGTACTTTGGTATACTATGCAGAATGATTTACAAGAGTTCAATAATGATAAAAATGAACTAAAAGCGGAGACTAGCCTAGAACAGTTATAGAATAAAATCGCCTATCATCAAAAGGAAGAGGAGAATTAATTATGTTTCTAACCAACTATAGAGGTGGACTATAAAACAAATAAATACACATCAGAAATGAATTATTCGAATGGGATAGCAATCAGAAGATGTTATCTATAGGTATAGACAAACAAATGATTACAATTTCAGAACAATTAATGATTTGTTCAAGAGAAGGAGCTTCACAAACTGAGGAAGTCAATAACGCATTGCTCCACCTCTGGCCCTAATGCAAGCAGTTACACGGATTAGTAGTGATTGGTAGAGATGTCGAATGTCCTGCTGAGGGATATCATGAGAAATTTTGCACAACTGGTGCGTTAGATCATCTAAATCATGAGCTGGTTGGAAGGCCCTGCCCATAATGCTCCAAACGTTCTGAACTGGGGAGAGATATGGTGATCTTACTGGTCAAGGTAGGGACTGGCAAGCACCAAGATAACCACTAGAAATTCTGATTGTGTGTGGAAGGGCGTTATCTTGCCCACAGAGGGCAAAACAAGTCTGTTTAAAACATCGTCGATGTACTAACGTGCTGTAAGAGTGCTATGGATGACAACTTAATTGCTCAGTGAGTGGTTGCATGAGGAGTTGGTGCCACTGCTCAAAGAGTTCATCAAGTTTTTGGTATGCATGTAGACAAGCAATAGAAACTCTCGCTGTGTGCGGGTGAGCTTTATCTTACTGAAATGTAAGCCCAGGATCGACAGCAATAGTGGGCTACAAAACGTGGCACAGAATATCGTCGGTGTACCGCTGTGCTGTAAGGGTGTCGCTGATGACAACCAAAGGGGTCCTGTTATAAAATGAAATGGCGCTCTAGGCCATCACTTCTGGTTGTTGGACCGTATGGCGGGCGGCATTCAGGTTGGTATCCCATCGCTGCCTGGGACCTCTCAAGACAAATCTTTGGCCTGGAATATCTGTGTCTGGAGTATAATCGTCTTCAGTGACAAGTTCTGGTTCGAAATTAACCTAGATGACCAGCGAAGACATGGCTGAAGACGCCCCAGACAGTGGTGGACTGCGGCCGCCATATTAGAGGGTTGCCCAGAAAGTAATAAATCGCATTGTTTTTTTCAACAGATCTTTATTGAACATAATGAGAATTACACACACAAAAGAATGGGTTTTACATACACACCCTATTTCACCACATAATCTCCATCCCATTCTATGGCCTTCCTCCAGTGCAAAACAAGGGCGTGTGTGCCCTGTCAGCACACACACTTTTGAATATCCAAGAGTGCAGATAGTTGCATCCACACTTCCTTTTCTGATTTAGAAAATGCTGCGCCAACTGCCGAGTCGTAATGCATTTGTCCTCACGAATAACAACATCAGGTCGCTGCAACATCTCAGGTGTGACATCTGTGGATGGTCGCCCCGACGGCTGCAAATTGTGGAGCTTCGCTTAGCCGCCTTCTGATGACCTTTGCTTTTCATGGGCAAATACTCTACCAGCTGAGTTACTCAAGTACGACTCACAACCCGTCCTCACAGCTTCAATTCTGCCAGTACCACGTCTCCTACCTTACTAACTTCACCGAAGCTCTTCGGTGAACCTTGCAGAACTAGCACTGCTGGAAGAAAGGATATTGCAGAGACATGCCTTAGCCACAGCCTGGGGGATGTTTCCAGAATGAGGTTTTCACTCTGCAGCTGAATGTGTGCTGATATGAAACTTCCTGGCAGATCAAAACCGTGTGCTGGCCCGAGCCTCGAACTCGGGAAACTCGGGAACTTTCAGGGGAAAGTGCTCTACCGAATGAGCAACCCAAGCACGACTCACGACCCTTCCTCTCAGCTTCAATTCTGTCAGTACCTCATCTCCTAACTTCCAGGTTTCACAGAAGCTCTTTCCTGAAGAGTCCTGCTTGGGTAGCTCAGTCAGCAGAGCACTTGCCCGCGAAAGACAAAGGTCCGGACTTCGAGTCTCGGTCCGAGTTTTAATCTGGCAGAAATTTCATAACAGCTCCTCAACTCTTGCGCTATTAAATCGCCATAATATGAATATTCATCCACAGAATCCATAGGCACTTTTCACAATTTTATTCATCTCTTCTTCATTGTTTTCTTATTTTGATACTTATTTTATTACGAGGGCTGTTCAATAAAGAATGATCGTATTTTTTTTTGACAACATACCTTTACTCATCATCATAATTTTGACTTTCTCCCCCAAAGTAGTCTCCCATTATTGCGATGCACTTGTCCCAGCGTTTCTGCCAGACTTCAAAGACGTGCTGTAAACCATTTTTTGAGAGGTCTTTCAAAATCGCCTCCACAATCTTCACCACTGCTTCTGATGATTGATAATGACTCCCACGAAGGCGATTCTTAAAGTTATGCAATAGCAAAAAGTCACATGGGGCTAAATCCGGACTATATGGAGGGTGAAGGATGTATTTCACGTTGATTTTTGCAAGATATTCAGCAACAACATTGGAAATGTGCGGCCGCGCATTATCATGGTGCAGCACCCAGCCTGCTTCACGGAAATGTCGTCTTTTGCACTTGATATGGACCTGTAACATTTTCAAGACATCCCTGTAGTACTGTCCAGTTACAACATGCAGGTACAACATGCTGAGAAACAATTCCATGAATATCAAAAAATTAGATGACCATAACTTTCCCAGCAGAAGAAACCACTTTTGCTTTTTGGGGAATTGGTGATGAAGGAGATTCCACACTGAGCTTTGCTGTTTGCTCTTAGGATCAAAATGATGCCAAGTTTCATCAGCAGTGATTGCATTTGAAAGAAACTCCGGATCTTCTTCTAACATCGACTTTAACTGCATGCAGACCTGCGCGTGAATGTCCTTTTGTTTGGGAATGAAAAGTCTTGGAACCCATCGTGCACAAACACGTGTTGTGTGTAATTTTTCTGTCACCAACGTGTGGGTAGCACCCAATGATATGTTCAGTATTTCAGAAAGTGATCTTAAGGTAATTCATCGATCCTCTCTCGCAATGACAGCAGCAGTGTTGATTTTTTCTTCCGTATGAGTAGTAACTGGGGCACCAGTTCCAATTCTTCCCTCTTTAAACATTTTAAACCACCTTCGAGCTGAGCTGTAGAGAAGAACAGACTCTCCATGGATATCCTGTAACACTGTATAGGCCTCAGCTAAGAATTTGTTGGGGCGAAAACAGTATTTGAAAGCCGCATATTGTCCCTCCAGTGTTACCTCCATTGACGCGGTAGGCGTTACTGAACATGTCTGCCCTTGCTTGCCTCTCACAGGCAGGAACCAGGAGTGACAACAATGAAACTACTACAGCGTGTTTGTTGCACATTAAGCTAACAGAATTTCATAAGATCAAAATTTAGTGTGAGAAATTATGACAATAAAAAAATTATGATCATTCTTTACTGAACAGACCTCGTATTTACAGCAATATGATTGGAGACGTTTTGTTCAATACTTGATGTTCAGAGCAACACATCTCAAATTGTTATTCAAATTATCTTTAGAAGGTGCTTTCCATATGACTTCTCTTTTTCTGTAATCATCTATAAATCTGAGCTTCCTTCTTTGGAGTAAACAGACATTATTGTACATAAATCATGTTAAAGCATAATCTCAACACACTACACAGTCGTCTACTAAACAGTACTCTAACTGAACCTAAGAAGCAAGATCTATGACGCCCACCCTCCAGTATGAGGAAATTATGCTTGCACAAACTTGCATGAATGCATGCAATGCTGGAAGTATAAGGCCATGTGCGAATTAAACAGAAAAAACACGTTCAGTTACATAAGGCTTTTAAGCTTTCTAGCGTGAAGCCAGTTCCCTCCTCACCCCCTCCCCATTGTCAATGATAATGAGTAAGTTAAACTAGGTGAATCTGTTCTCTTGTACTTTCGTTTGTTTTACAGTACATGTCTGATATCTTTACTTTCTATATGTGACAAATTAGCATCATGGCAAAATAATGGACATGGACTTCAACTAAGTAAATAAATACCTCCAAAAAGAAAATTTACCTATACTGTGCAATAGGAATCTCATTCTGGCATTCAGTAATTTCTTATAATGACTTATTTCTAATAAAGAAATACACCATTGTTTGAAGTAACAAAACAGATTCCAAAAGTATTGTCGCTAAGAGAGGTTCAAGTCATTGTAACATGCAAAGTTGCAAAGGTATTCTTATATTAGTGTAACCATAATATTTTGTTTTAGTCACTGAGTGTAAATATTACTGTGGAGTGGAAATACAAAATTTATTTGTACGTTTAGAGGCTTAAAGCTTTTCTTGACCACAATTAAAAGTAAGTACTGCACTTGTACTGGTAAAGGTAACATTGCATGTACTGCAGATGTGACCTAAAATATAAAAACCTTGACCATATTTAAAAATGATAAAAAGAAAGCGTAAATATTGAGGCCAAAACCACAAAATCCATACCTTTGGAGTCTGTTGCAGAGAGCATCTAATAATTCACAAAAAAATTTAGAGCTAATGATCTGCAGAATGTGAAACATGTATTGCAGTGATAATGAAGTATCCCCAGTTGCCACATATATTGCAATGATACTGCAACTGGCATACATATATTGTAGAAACACAGAAATGTTACTCAAAAGGAAGGCAAAATTAATGTTACTCATTCAAAAATTACTTATTCATCAGCAGATAGCTCCCTTATTAGCATATTGGATGCCCCAAACTATTTCTACGAGATAACCATTCTGTACCTACATTTGTGGTTCCTTGGCACTATAAGCTCTTTGGCTAGAAGCAGCACTATCACATTAACTCCAGCCTTAGACCGGACATTGCAACCAATGTTGGCGCCAAAAGGGTTGGGCCAATGTGTGGATTTATGAAATAATAGTGTAACCAACATTTGTCCCAGTGTTCATACGATTCCACTGCTTATTGGTATTTTGAAGAACATCAAAGGGCATTGGGGCCATTACTCATTTGTCGATTTCAGATTGGTACCAATGTTGTTTTGTTTTGGTAGTCATTTCAAAATTTATTTTTGTTTGTTTATTTGCCACTTGTACTTCCAGATTGGACTTTTTAAATCACAATGTTTCAGGAACAGTAGAGTAACAATCACGTTATTGACTTCTTGGAACTTTGCCAGCAAGACACAGATCTGCGAAATCCTGTTACAAAAACAACAAAAATTCCAATGCTACTGCAGATGCGTGGCTATGCATCCAACAAAAATTCGGTATGGATTGCACCATAGGAAGCAGTCTTTGATGTCACTTTTCACCTTTAGCAGAAAAGGACAACAGACTCAAAGTAAATGGTACGGATGGTTTTCCTGGACAAGTGTGCAGCTAAAGAGATACATACCCAATAGATACTGAACTAAGTGAAGTCAAACTAAACTGTATTTATAAATAAACTTTTCCTTATTGTCCTGTAAACTCTTGTACATATTTTCATGTTCAGTAACTGACTAAATAAAAGAAAGCTGCAAATTTTATTGCTCTCGCAGTTTTCATCAGATACCTTGACATACTGATTAGTGGTTGTAGTGAAGTTTGATTTTCCTGTTAGATGCACTGTATTGCCATTTCAAGCATGTACATGCTATATGAAGTTCTGCTTTTGTTTAAAAAGTTGTGGAGTAATATACTTTTGTATGTACAAGTGTTGCTTCTTCTGGTGCAAACAAGATTTGTTTCTGATAAACTCTGAAAACAATTGTATCAAATGGACATCCAGTTAGAACTCTGGCATGTGGTAACTGCTGATTAAATTTCTCTGTTGATCTCTGGTGGGTGTTACCAAGGGTAAAGCTTCACAATTTTGTCCGATAATGCAACAGTGGTATCTATCACAAAAACATATCGACGTGGCTTATTTCGACCAGGAAATCTATTAGTACCATGAAGTTTGTGTTAATACAAGCGTTAATGGAAAAGTTCACCACCATTCATCAGGCCATAGGTGCTAATATCTGCAATAAAAAGTTAGCTAGATCTAGTAGTGTTATACTGAAACTACTCTTGTGATTAAAGAACTCTGATTTGCAATTGATAGGAGCCTGTATTTTAGTATGTTTGCGATCCGAAGCCATAAAAATGGGGGAATTGCTAGGTGGTTTCAAATCCTTGTGCTACAAGAAACCTTTCTCCACTGTTTGTAGGCAACTGCAATGAAAAAAAAAAACTGAAAATTAGTGCTTCCACTACACTAGTATAAAATGTTTGTGTTTCATATTATTAATTGTCAGATGTTGTTGTTGTGGTCTTCAGTCCAGAGACTGGTTTGATGCAGCTCTCCATGCTATTCTACCATGTGCCAGCTTCTTCATCTCCCAGTACCCACTGCACTCTACATCCTTCTGAATCTGCTTAGTGTACTCATCTCTTGGTCTCCATCCACGCTGCCCTACAATACTAAACTGATGATCCCTTGATGCCTCAGAACATGTCCTACCAACGCATCCCTTCTTCTAGTCAAGTTGTGCCACAAATTTCTCTTCTCCCCAATTCTATTTAATACCTCCTCGTTAGTTATGCGTCCGCCCCGATACCTGAGTGGTCAGTGTGATGGATTGCCGTCCTACAGGCCTGGGTTCGATGCCCGGCTGGGTCAGGGATTTTCTCCACTCAGGTACTGGATGTTGTGCTGTCTTGATCATCATATCATCCCCATCTGGCGTGAATGTAATGAGACCTGCACCAAGGCGTCTGGACCTGTCCCACAAGGGACCTTCCAAGCAATGACACCAAACGCTCATTTTTATTAGTTATGAGATGTAACCATCTAATCTTCGGCATTCTTCTCTGGCACAACATTTCGAAAGCTTCTATTCTCTTCTTGATCAAACTATTCATCGTCCATGTTTCACTTCCGTACAGGGCTACATTCCATTCAAATACTTTCAGAAAAGACTTCCTGACACTTAAATCTATACTCAATGTTAATTAATTTCTCTTCTGCAGAAACGCTTTCCTTGCCATTTTCAGTCTACATTTAATATCCTCTCTACTTCGACCATCATCAGTTATTTTGCCCCCCAAATAGCAAAACTCCTTTGCTACTTTAAGTGTCTCATTTCCTAATCTCATTCCCTCAGCATCACCCGACTTAATTCGACTACATTCCATTATTCTCGTTTTGCTTTTGTTGATGTTCATCTTATATCCTCCTTTCAAGACACTGTCCATTCCGTTCAGCTGCTCTTCCAAGTCCTTTGCTGTCTCTGACAGAATTACAATGTCATCGGCGAACCCCATGGATTTTAATACCTACTCCGAATTTTTCTTTCGTTTCCTTTACTGCTTGCTCAATATACAGATAGAATAACATTGGGGATAGGCCACAACCCTGTCTCACTCCCTTCCCAACCACTGCTTCCCTTTCATACCCCTCCACTCTTACAGCTGGTTCTGTACAAATTGTAAATAGCCTTTCACTCCCTGTATTGTAACCCTGCAACCTTCATAATTTGAAAGAGAGTATTGTCAAAAGCGTTCTCTTAGCCCACAGAAGCTAGAAACGTACTTTTGCCTTTCATTAATCAATCTTCTAAGATAAGTCGTAGGGTCAGTATTGCCTCAAGTGTTTCAGTATATCTACAGAATCCAAACTGATCTTCCCTGAGGTCGGCTTCTAACAGTTTTTCCATTCGACTGTAAAGAATTCACCTTAGTATTTTGCAACCGTGACTTACTCGGTAATTTTCACACCTGTCAACACCTGCCTTCTTTGGGATTGGAATTATTATATTCTTCTGAAGTCTGAGGGTATTTCGCATGTCTCATACATCTTGCTCACCAGATGGCAGAGTTTTGTCAGGGCTGGCTCTCCCAAGGTTGTCAGTAGTTCTAATGGAATGCTGTCTCCTCCAGGGGCCTTGTTTCGACTTAGGTCTTTCAGTGCTCTGTCAAACTCTTCACACAGTATCATATCTCCCATTTCATCTTCATCTACATTCTCTTCCATTTCCATAATATTGTCCTCGAGTACATCGTCCTTGTATAGACCCTCTATATACTCCTTCCACCTTTCTACTTTCCCTTGTTTGTTTAGAACTGGGTTTCCATCTGGGCTCCTGATATTCATACAAATGGTTCTCTTTTCTCGAAAGGTCTCTTTAATTTCCCTGTAGGCAGTATCTATCTTACCCCTAGTGACATATGCCTCTACATCCTTACATTTGTCCTCTAGCCATCCCTGCTTAGTCATTTTGCACTTCCTGTCAATCTCATTTTTGAGACGTTTGTATTCCTTTTTGCCTGCTTCATTTACTGCATTTTTATATTTTCTCCTTTCATCAGTTAA
Source organism: Schistocerca serialis cubense (assembly GCF_023864345.2). NCBI lineage: Eukaryota > Metazoa > Arthropoda > Insecta > Orthoptera > Acrididae > Schistocerca > Schistocerca serialis. Next base: position 596,541,826 of record NC_064639.1, read on the forward strand.
ATTCAATATTTCTTTTTCTACCCAAGGATTTCCACTAGCCCTCGTCTTTTTACCTACTTGATCCTCTGCTGCCTTCACTACTTCATCCCTCAGAGCTACCCATTCTTCTTCTACTGTATTTCTTTCCCCCATTCCTGTCAATTGTTCCCTTATGCTCTCCCTGAAGCTCTCTACAACCTCTGGTTTAGTCAGTTTATCTCCAAAAACACCCACCTTCTTGCAGTTTCTTCAGTTTTAATCTACAGTTCATAACTAATAGATTGTGGTCACAGCCCACATTTTCCCCTGGAAATGTCTTACAATTTAAAACCTGGTTTCTAAATCTCTGTGTTGCCATTATATAATCTATCTGAAACCTCCCGGTATCTCCAGGCCTCATCCATTTATACAACCTTCTTTCATGGTTAAAAAAATGGCTCCAGGCACTATAGGACTTAACATCTGAGGTCATCAGTCCCCTAGTCTTAGAACTACTTAAACCTAACTAACCTAAGGACATCACACACATCCATACCCGATGCAGGATTCGAACTCATGACCATAGCAGCAGTGTGATTCCAGACTGAACTGCCTAGAACCGCTCGGCTACAGAGGCCGGAAGCGTTCTATCATGATTCTTGAATGAAGTGTTAGCTACGATTAAGTTATGCTCTATGCAAAGTTCTACCAGGTGGCTTCCTCTTTCATTTCTTACCCCTATTCCATATTCATCTACTACGTTTCCTTCTCTTCCTTTCCCTACTATCGAATTCCAGTCACCCATGACTAATAAATTTTCGTCTCCCTTCACTATCTGAATAATTTCTTTTATCTCATCATTCACCTCATCAATCTCTTCGTCTTCTGCAGAGCTAGTTGGCATATAAACTTGTACTGCTGTGGTAAGTGTGGGCTACGTGTCTATCATGGCCACAATAACGTGTTCACTATGCTGCTTGTAGTAGCTTACCCGTACTCCTATTTGTTTATTCATTATTAAACCTACTCCTGCATTACCCCTATTTGATTTTGTATTTATAACCCTGTATTCACCTGACCAGAAGTCTTGTTCCTCCTGCCACCGAACTTTACTAATTCCCATTATGTCCAACTGCAACCTATCCATTTCCCTTTTTAAACTTTCTAACCTAACTGCTCGATTAAGGTATCTGACATTGCACACTCCAATCCGTAGAACGCGTTTTCTTTCTCCTGATAACGATGTCCATGTCCCCACCCGCAGACCCGAATGGAGGACTATTTTACCTCTGGAATATTTTACCCAAGAGGATGTCACAATCATTTAACCACACAGCAAACATGCATGCCTGAGGGAAAAATTATGGCTGTAGTTTCCCCTTGCTTTCAGCCGTTCGCAGTATCAGCACAGCAAGACCGATTTGGTTAGTGTTACAAGGCCAGATCAGTCAATCATCCAGACTGCTGCCCCTCTTCAGGAACCCCACGTATGTCTGGCCTCTCAGAAGATACCCCTCCATTGTGGTTGCACCTAAAGTACAGCTATCTGTATCGCTGAGGCTTGCAAGCCTCCCCACCAATGGCAAGGTCCATGGTTCATGTGGGGAATTGTCAGATACAGTTTCCATATACTAACAATGTGTGTTTCTCTCATATTGTCAGATACAGTATCCATATACTAACAATGTGTGTTTCGCTCGGACCCCTTTTCCAGGGAAACTGAAGTTGATACTACTGATAGTGAAACAATGGAAAAAGAGTCCACAGCAACACCTGATCGTCCCAGACCCCATCAACTGCCAGAGGTAGAAAAAGCGAAAAAGCAGATAGACCAAGCAATTTATATCTTGAAAATTTGTCAGAAGAAAAAGGAGCAAGGGTCTGATGAATTAGATTTACGTTGCCACCAGCTGGCAAAAAAAAATTAAAAATAAAAATTCTAATAAGATTAGAGGGATGAAATAATGAATGTAATTTTTGGCATCCACAAGGGGGGAGGGAGAGCAAGAGGACCTCTTCCCCTCTCCCCTGGAATTTGTATTCATATATTGAGCAGATAACCAACCATTCTCTGGGATATAATAAATTTTTAATGTAACCTACAAAATTCAGTTCTTATGACATGACATCTCAAAACTGAACAACTCGTTATTACCAAAAACAACATTTTATAGTCTCATAACCCAAGCCACCGCCCCTGGAAAAAATTATTTTACAGTCTTGTCTGCCCCCCCTCGAAACATTTCTGTTGATGTCTGTGATGTAACTGATAAGTTTTTTTTACAACACAAAAGAAAATTTAACAGTATGTGACAGTTCACCAGTCGAGCTACTGAGAAAAAGTATTGCAATGTACAATATGTGGGTGAGTACTGCATCAAAAGACTTGATACAAAGGGCACACATAGTGTGAAGCGAGAATTGAATGTCATATTTGAATATTTTTTATAATATAATTTGCTTTTTCCAATTAAAAGTTTTTTGTCCACTTACCTATCTGTCTGTACTTCAAATCTTTCGTACATTGACTGGTGGGTTTTAATGGTACCACAAATATTGGGTTTGCAAATTTGTGGCACTTTCAGTGATGTCACTTGAGTAGATATTTTTAAAATGGAGATGTATGTTTTCGAAACTTAGAGGTGTTTTTAAAACTCTGTCTTACAGAATGTCATTTAAAAAATGGACATTACTTCATCATAATCCTTCAAAGTCACATTTATTGGATGTGATATCACTTACTGGATGTTTTTAAAAGGAAATGTAGGTTTTGAAACTGTCTCCTGTAGCAATATATCAAAAACTCGTTGAAAGTGACTTTCCCAGGTATAGTTTCCTTCCAGGACGTTTTTGTTTTTTATATTTTGGTCTCAGTCATATGAAGAAGCAGCTCAGAATCTGTTGTTGATGTATGACAAAAGTTATCAAGCTACCCTTAGATTTCATGCATGAAATGGCCTAATAATTGATGTCTATCAGTCATGCAACAATAATTATAAATAAAATAGTAAGACAAGTTGATGAAATTTTAAGTATGGTAAATATTAACTTATACTTTATTTAATGCTTTCTAGTTTCAAACCGAGCGAGGTGGCGCAGTGGTTAGCACACTGGACTCGCATTCGGGAGGATGACGGTTCAATTCTGTCTCTGGCCATCCTGATTTAGGTTTTCCGTGATTTCCCTAAATCGCTTCAGGCAAATGCCGGGATGATTCCTTTGAAAGGGCACGGCCGATTTCCTTTCCCATCCTTCCCTCACCAGAGCTTGTGCTCCGTCTCTAATGACCTCGTTGTCGACGGGACGTTAAACACTAATATCCTCCTCCTCCTCCTCTAGTTTCAATATGTGTGAAGTGTTAAAGACCATCACATTCTTTTACATGACTTCATTTTTTGTTTTGAAATTATAAAATATAATTATTTACGATCAAAACTGCAAATGCACCAGCCGAAATCTGTGCATCATACATATTACAATGGCTCTAAACAAATTCATTTGATTTTGCGCTGAATGATGGGCCCCATCCCATAAATATTCGTCAGTGGTGGCTCCAACATTACCACCAGAGTGTGGACCGAGAGTAACTTGCATGTGGAAGTGGGTATGCAACAAATATGATACAACTTGGCCGCCACTCGAGTTACCGTCACTGGAATTCATGTGGAAACACCTAAATTCCTGTGGCACCACTCGAATGGCCTCACTTTCAGCATAACATAAAAGTTAAGAACTTTTTGACTTTATGACGATACTTTCCTTCTGCCACCACCGATTAGTGTCAGAAGGGGCATCCATCCCTGAAACTAACATACTGGGTTTGAAGTTTTTCATATTTATACTCGTGTGTACACCATATGAAGGATCTCTCTAACGCTAAACGCAAGTTGAGACGCGTATGGCTCGAGACATCGAAACGACAGTTTGGCGTATGATAGCACACAAGGTAGAGAGTATTTTGCCAATTTGTAAACAAATGGAACTTCCTTATCTATGGCGATATAACATTAGTTCTACTTCCCTTTTTATTTTTTCACTCCACTCTGTGTAATTTTTAAGAGTTATCGACAGCTAGTAAAACAAGAGTTTCCTAGTATGAAAATAAACATGAAATATCTTGTCTTATGTTACCGCAAACCGACATGTATGAGCTTTTTCGTAAGTTATTGAGCTCTTTGATTGCCAGTTACTCGTTTAATGAGGCACTCTGTTTCAGAATTCTGTCGCAATAGCTGCTGTGAGATGGGTCTGTACAAATTACACTGTGTTTTGGCAAAGGAAGTAAAATTAAACCCATCAACAAGAGAAATTTGGCCGTTACTCATAGGTGGTGATGCTTCTTCGAATGGGAAAAGGTTAACAATTCACACAAAAATAAAACGCCAGTTCTGTTGGAATTTTGGTTTAATCCCCGTAACTCATCGTACTTTGAACGACTGGAATGGAAACTTATCAAAGAATTTTATTCCTTCTCCTGATCTGAGCAATATTAAAATAATGACGACCATTCCCTTCAGGTGGAATGATAGGCACATGCCCACCAGTTTTTGAACTGTGCATTGTTCTTGACAAAAGAGTAAATAAAATAAAAGAAGTGTACAGGTATATGTAACTGAAAACTATCATATACTAACGAAAAGAGATGGAGCCCTTAAAAGGCGAAAAACGAAACACTACTCAGTGATAATTAAATTCAGTATACAGTAAGGCTGTACTTTTCGGATGGGCAATACTTCCACTGCCCATATGCGCCAAGCCGCCAAGCCGAAGTGAACGTTAGCACACTGGACTCGCATTCGGGAGGACCACGGTTCAATCCCGTCTCCGGCCATCCTGATTTAGGTTTTCCGTGATTTCCCTAACTCGTTTCAGGCAAATGCCGGGATGGTTCCTTTGAAAGGGCACGGCCGATTTCCTTCCCAATCCTTCCCTAACCCGAGCTTGCGCTCCGTCTCTAATGACCTCGTTGTCGACGGGACGTTAAACACTAACCACCACCACCACCGAAGTGAACACACGGCAGGACTGCCTTACCGCTCTCCGCCACACCCCTCCCACAGTACTAGCGTGGCGCGCGGTGCGAGAAACTGTGGCAGGAGCACAACGCCGCGCGACCTGGCGCAGGTGCGTGTCGCGTCCCAGTCGCGTCGCGTCGCAATTTGCGCGGTCCCAATTTGAACCAGTGATGTTACAAAAATGCGCGCTGCGTTGCGTCGCGCCACACGCGCTAAACGTGTCTCAATTTGCGTCTAGCCTAAAACACTTGTTTTGAGTATAGTATACTATGCTGCAGTGGTATGATGTGCAACTTCGGTGTATAAAGGTTTTTCCAATGTGGTTATGAGCACATAACGATAAATTTACTTGGTGGAATTATATGATGCTTCTATTCTATGATGCATGGATAAATATTATTTGTGAGCAACTAAGTACTATTTAAATAGTTAAAATGATACTTAATTTCTAGTTTCACAGCAGTTCACCTCATTCTAAAAATGGTGAAAATTAATGCACTACTGGCAGTACACTCATATAACCAGATTCTAGTGCTGGTAACTTGAATGCTCTTAAACACTTGCCCAGTGGATTTAATGAAGGAAGTAACAACGTTTCTCATGGTAGCATATTGAGTGTAGCTCTTAATTAGGGTTGACAGACATATGGTTTTAACCAGAGCAATACAGAATTTTTCTGTTTTTGTTTGGGTACAGTACAATCTTTTAACTGTACATCAAAGTTCCAATTTTGCACATGAGGTATAATATATTTTTTAATCATCCAGTACCAAATTTTACAACGTATGTTATGTTTCGCACACTAGGGCGACCAGTTTATGGTAGTTGAAATGGATGTGACATCAGAAGCAGAACTGTGTTGTGGTTTTCCATTCCATGCAAGAAGTCACATGGTTTTGTTCATTTCAGGACAAGGTTCAACACTTTATCGCAAGCCACAGTGTATTTTACGTTTTACAACTGATTTCTATGTGGAAGCAGTGTGTTCAAAATGGATGACAGTGTGACAAACCACACAAAACGTAAATTATATATTCGAACCAGCACACACCAGAATAGATGACTGAGTGGATGGGAAAGTGAAAAACCCCACAAAAAGTAAATAATATATTTTAAATAGCACACTCCAGAATAGGAGTGTATTGTTCACTTTAGGAAGAAGAATTTCCAGAACTGCAGCCAGTTGCAGGAAATGCATATAACCTAGGTTTCAAGTTTTACTGTGGACAAACGCAAATTAAGGGAAGAAAAACTCTGCGTATGTTCACTTAAAAAAGTTAACTTGGCGTAGTGAAATCAACCACCTGCGCACATGCATTCCATAATTGCTGTAAATCTGGTATGAATTCTTTGTCCATAGATATTGAAATGTTAGTAATTAAGATGTCCAGCCATTTCTCAAATTCAGTAAAAGTGTATCTCAGTGGAAAGATTTCTTTCGATTTATTTATACAGAATACAATGCTTTGTTGAGACATCTACTTACAGTGTGGTTAAGTCTAGAGCCTGCCACAGAAAGATTACTGAAAAATGTTCCTGCAATTATATCATACTTTCTTAGTGTGGAAGTTTGTCCCAACTTCATTAAAAAAATTAATAAGTGTGTCTGGTTCAGAAAAACAACTTAAGAACTTCTATTGGTGGAAATACATCTTCAGTTCTCTTTCCATTTGGCTGACTGTTCTCAAGGAAGTACTCAACTTAGAAAAAATGAACTGACAGTTTGTGAAGTATACCACCCAATGGAGAAAATAAAGGGGAGTTAGCATATAAGATAAGTGATATGTTTTTTTGGTCATAAGGTGCAACAGTGCTAGATAAATTGGAAGACCCTATCCCAGGTGACAAACACAACTGCAAGAATTCAGACAGATATATAAAGTGTGTCTGAAATATGTAAATAAATGGTTTGATTTTGATGATATTAACATTTTGTCCTTAATGGATTGCAGTAATTTTTATATGACTGCACTGCCTAATAAAAAGTGTTGAGAATTTTATACTCAACTGAAGAGTACTCCTGTTAATTATGCTGAGTGTATCATGAAGAAAATAAGCACTAAATACAATTTTTAAACAAGTCAGTTACAGTTCAAGTGTTCCTATTTTTCCTCACTGAGTTCTGGGAACCCTAATTTTAATAAAGGATATCAGTTGTATTACAGTGTCTTTTGAGCACTTGTATGAAGCATAGCTCCAAAATTCAGTACTGACTAAATTTAACATTTCGCGATAAACTGAAGAGCCAAAGAGACTGGTACACCTACCTCATATCATTACGGTCCCCTATGAGCACATAGAAGTGCTGCAACACAACATGGCATGGGCTCAGTTGGCAAGACTCAGCACAACCAGGAGCACCTCCGAAGATGTCCAGCGTAGCTTTGGACGAAACGTCAAGGATAGAAGAGGTCCATGGACCATGGCCATACAATCCAGAAGAATTCTCGGCATTTGTATGTAAATTCTATTTTCCAGTTCAACACTTTTACTTCATCTTCTTCTCAAAGAATTCTTGACTCAGTTCTAAAAACGTTATGTAAGTGACAACACCAATGTCTGTATGAATAATGACTGTATTGAAACAGTACCGTGACAATTTTGACAGGAGTACGTGTAAACAGCAGTACATGGCGCCACCACCATATCAGCCGTTATGTCACTTGCTTTGGCGAACCTCTTTCGTTGCATGTGGAATCCCGGTTTAACAACAGTGGGGCGGGGGGGGGGGGGGGGGGAGTGCAGGTGTATATACCTCTATTCTGTAATGTATCAAGTCTGAAAGTTACAGATAATATTTTTACAGCTTAAAATGTGTTTGAGACTCACTATATTCGTAGAAATTATAGGTAGGGCCATCCTCATTTGTATTCTTGCTGGGTCTCGGTATTTCTTGATTACTCAGAAAGCAGATGAGGTTAACATACCACAAACTTGGAAGTTATATTTTTTCCTTCCCAGCATTGGGTCGAACAGATTTCGCTACTTTGCAGTGAACAATTTTTTTTCATTATTATTAAAGTTTCACTGTTTGTCGTAAGCCAACCAATCGTATTTCCTCTATTAAAGCATTAGAAACAGCTGACTTCTAATTTAAATCACTGTTTTCCCTGCTCTTAATTTTGCACAGGCATGTATGACTCCAAAACATTTCAATAAATTCAGCAATGAACGTGTGGCGACATGAACAGGAGAGCAGTAGTGTGGTAGAATATCTCTGGACCTTGATGAAAGACGACAAAGAGAATATTTGTTTTTTTTTTTGTAACCTGCTAATTTTATGCAATGCCCTTGAAGTTTACTGTGTCATCGCAGCTTGGAGATATGGGGATTTCGGAACTGATTAAAACAAAGAGAATTAAGTTACAAAATCTTTTAATCAATTGTGAAGTGTAGCACCCGCAAGTGATGCTCTCGACTGTCCTCTTCGTTCGACTCACAGTTACTGGACGCAGACCAATTTCACCACGCGCTGGCGCTCTCAGACACGAGAGAAGTTTCACAAATTGGGCAACATAGCGTAAAGAGTATAGACGCAGACATTGAAGATGAACAACTCCCACTAGAGGAACAGTTGAGTGCACTACAACGCAACTTCGACGCTCTCCAACAGCAAATCTGTGTGGTTCCAAACACTTCCACTGGCACACAATCGAAAAGACGACACAGAACTCTAGTTGACGGTAGCCAGTAGGGGATACTGTGCTGGTATTACGCATGCTTCGGGTAGCAGGCACGAAAATGTAATCAGCCATGTGCTTACCCAAACGAGTACAGCGATCGGACTTACCATGGCTGGTCGCTCCACTGATGTGTGACTAGACAACCTGACGTGATAATAGCGCTCCATTAAGCTATAACCGCATGGTATCTTGCATTGTCGATATATCTGGCTGGAGGTGGACTAGAAAGCACTTTCGACTTCACAGTATCTCCACATCACACCGACTTGCCATCAATGACAGGTAATACGAATATACATATTTACTTTACACAGGCTCGGATGTCAGCGCCCTTCCTGCTACGAAATTAATCGTTTTTCCCTACGATCATGGCTAATGGCAGCAAATGAACCAAAGACTCCTACATACAGCAATGAAGAGACAAATGTGAGTCTGGGTTTTTCACGAAAACTGAGACGGACTTTCCTGATTGCTGATGTCACTGAACCCATTCTCGGAACTGATTTCTTTTACTGCCATCATATCACTGTACCTATATGCGATGCTCTATCGCAGATGGACAACAAAGTGTACATGGACAGTTGAGAATGCTGCAAAATGCTGCAGTGTTCACAACTACCACAGCACAAGTCCAGCTATGGTATAATACCATTCAGCATATACCTACAATGTCAGAGCCACCAGTAGTTTACAAGGCATGTCGGTTAGCTCCTGATAAACATGCAGCTGCAAAAAAGGAATTTCAGTAATTAATTGCAATGTGTGTTATTAGACGTTCTGGCAGACTGAGGCATCACTCCTCCATTTACTAAAGAAAAATGAGTCATGGCGTCCTTGTGGTGATTATCATGTCCTGAAAGCATGTACCACACGAGATCGCTAACCAGTTCTGAATTTGCGTGATTTCACGACCACAGTGGCAGATTCCAAGGTGTTCGGCATTACTGATTTTCAGAAGGCATATCAGATTCCAGTAGCCCCAGAAAATGACTGCAATTATCACACCTTTCAGCCTGTTTGAATATGTGTGAATGCCGTCACCCCTCCATTTACTAAAGAAAAATGGGTCATGGCGTCCTTGAGGTGATTATCATGTCCTGAAAGCATGTACCACACCAGATCGCTAACCAGTTCTGAATTTGCGTGATTTTACGACCACAGTGGCAGATTCCAAGGTGTTCGGCATTGCTGATTTTCAGAAGGCATATCAGATTCCAGTAGCCCCAGAAAAAGACTGCAATTATCACACCTTTCAGCCTATTTGGATATGTGTGAATGCCGTTTAGCTGTGAAAATGCCACACAAACATGGCTACAATCTGTCGATTAGCTCCTAAACAGCGTGAATTTCTGTTTTGCATATACAGAAAATGTGTTGATTTTTTTCTACTTCTGCTTCTGAGCACAAAAACAACGTACAAGCAATTTTTGGAAGACTTGTTGAATACAGATTGCAAATAAACAAAGACAAATGTATCCTTCGTAAAGAAGGAGTGGATTTTTAGGACATCAGATAACCCCAGAAGGAATTAAACACTAGCAATCTACAGTAGACGCATTACAAGAAGTACCAATTTCGGAAATATGTAAGCAGTTATGCCAGTTTTTGGGAATGGTCAAGTATTACAGACATCATCTACCACATTGAACTGAGTTACAGGCACCACTCACAGCAGTGCTTTCAGGCAGCAATTCACAGAGACAACACACTATTGTATGGACTCCAGATGTTAGCTGCGTTCCACAAAGTTAAATCATCCTTGCCAGAAATGGTACTTCTGGCTCATCCCATATCTTTAGCACCACTAGCAGCGGTCGTCGGCACTAGTCAGATTGTTATAGGGGCAGTGCTACAGCAGAAGATAAACATGACATGGCAGCCGCTCGATTTGTTTCTCTCAGAAGTTGTCTGAGGCACAGATGAGATGGAGTCTCTATGATCAGGAACTTTTTTCAGTCTGTGAAGCAATCAGGCATTTCCAAATGCAAGTTCAGATGCACCACTTCACTCTTTGCATAGATCGTAAACCTGTCTCCTTGGCGTTTAACAACCCACACAACTCCTTGTCTCTTCGACAGTTTCGCCATCTGGAGTTCGTGACAAAATTGACAACTGATATTCATTACCTGAGGAAAGTGGACAGCAAGGTCGCGTACAGCTTCTCCAGAATCAATACACTACCAAGAAATGGGTATCTAACACAGGTAGCTGTGGCACAGGAAACAGATACAAAACTAAAGAGGTTCTTAATGATGCAGAAGTTGGGGATGCAGTTAAGACAATTACCATTGGGTGACTTTCTCATTTGGTGTGACGTTTCTCAAAGCCTAATTCCTCTCTTTGCACCTGCAAGTTGAAGAATACAAGCGTTTGATGCGGTTCATAGGCTAGCACTGGCATTCTGACAGACAGATATGTGTGGCTGGGGGTGCAACGGGATTGCTACTTAACGGGTAAAACATGCTTACCTTGCCAAATGGCCAAAGTAGGACGTCATGTTCATAAACTGGTTGGTTTGTTCCGGGAGACAACATGTCCATTTTCATATGTGCACACAGACATCACAGCGCCGCTACCAACAGTTCAACGATTCAGATATATTCTCATGCCTATTGACAGGTCTACCAGATGGGTTGATACTGCTCCTGTCATGGACATCACGCCAAAAGCCGGTGCAAGAGCATTCTTGAGTATGACGATATCAAGCCTGTGGTGCCTGACAGATGTGATGACAGGTCATGGCTGTTCAGTTTAAGTCAGCCCTGTTCAACGATCTGGCCACACTATGCAAGTTCATTCGTGATCAAGCAACATATACATCACTGTCAGAAGAGGCCGAACACCAATAACCACTTTGTCAGCCAATGACTGCAGTCAGGCCATCATGCCTATATCAACCTCTGTAACAGCAGCCTCAGCTCTTACTTCACCAAAAACTCTTACTTCACCAACAACTCTTACTTCACTAATAGTGCTAATGGAGTCAATTGCCTTAGACATATGCACGTCTTCAGGACCTCCTACATCCAACGAAGACCAGATGCAGGTAGGCATAACAATTCGACATCATTACTCCTCTCTATGGGAGGAGGTGGGAAGGAGCTTTGTGGCGGCGTAAACAGGAGAGCAAGTACAGTGTTAGAATATCTCTGGACCTAGATAACGAACGAAAAAGAGAATCTTTTTCGTAACCTAATAATTGTATGTTATCTACTTGAAGTTTAATGAGTGTTCATTTACTGGAGATAAAAAAATTTTGGAAGTGATTAGAATAAAGAAAATAAAGTTGTGGAATCTTTTAATCGATTTTGGTGTATGGTACTGACAAACTCTTTAGAGCACTGTAGTTTATCTGCCATTTTCAAATTCTCTGTGCACATACCATAGAATAGAAATATCTCTAGTGTGAGCATTCAGATGCGCAGAACAGGTTTTGTGTTGTCAACATGCATAGCCACCCTGGTCACGTAATCTCAGGATGCCATAGGTTTATCTGTAAAGGGCCTTGTACATTAAAAACGTCATTACATCGTTAGTACAAACAAATTATGTTCTTAGGTGCCATGGATTTGGTATAGATGCATCGTAAACATCATAACAATTTACAATTAATACCTGGATAAACTGGACACTCTATTTCAGGAGAGAAAAATAAAGAGGCATTTTTACTTCTTTGTGACAAGCATCACAGCCCGTATGCACCAAATTTTTGATGTCTGGGACAGCCACCACTATTTTTGGGTTTTATACGGAACTTTATCATATTGCTATGTTCATTGTGCTAAATTTTTGCTGTGATAGTATTGCAAAATGGCTTACTAGCAAGTCAATGAAATTGTTTCAAAAAATAGTGAATTTGCCACACATTAGCGATTATACCACGTGCTTCTTCATCGTGTTACTGCAGTTTTTGTATATTTATTTTCCTTCTTCCTGTACGCTAGAGCACAATTTTGCTTACTGCTAACGCTTTGACTTATTTATTTAGCAACTTTAATGTACTTTCTCCCACTACATTGCAGACTAAGAAAAACTGATAAAAATCCCATCGCTAGTTAAATGTACTACAAAGCCAAATGTACCCCAAATATTAAAAATATATATGACACATTTCACTCTCCTCTCGCTCCCACCCCCCTCCCCCTCAACACAATGTAAATAGCATGAACTTACAATACAGCTGTCTCCACAACATTTATTTTAGGTCATCAGTGTCATTTGTTGAGGTGTAAACCATCTAACAGCACAGTGACACAAATGAAGGGGTTTTATGGCATCTTATGTACTAATAATGCACGCCTGTTAATCAAATGGTGAAGACCATAAATTCCAGTTAATTCCAAAAAGGCAGCTGAAGTTTTGCTTTGACTGCAGTGTATGTGTGTGTGTGTGTGTGTGTGTGTGTGTGTGTGTGTGTGTGTTTGTGTGTGTGTGTGTGTGTGTGTGTGAGTGTGTGTGTGCTTGATTTTTGTTCCCCGTTATCATGTTTTACATTGACTCTGTTTATTTCTTATTGATTTACTTGCAAAAAAAATGGCTCTGAGCACTATAGGACTTAACATCTATGGTCATAAGTCCCCTAGAACTTAGAACTACTTAAACCTAACTAACCTAAGGACATCACACAACACCCAGTCATCACAAGGCAGAGAAAATCCCTGACCCTACCGGGAATCGAACCCGGGAACCCAGGCATGGGAAGCGAGAACGCTACCGCACGACCACGAGCTGCGGACTGATTTACTTGCAAAGCAGAATATATAATTGAGGTGTGAGGATGTCACTGTTGTGATAAAAATAAATAAAAGAAGTGTTCTGTGCCACATATGTGCAGAATATGTATATGCAGTTAATGATGAAATTCCACTCAGTACAGCATGTCATATTTTCTGGCTTCCACATACTTCACAGATATTCGTTTCACATTGCTATTGATATATTTAACTTCCTGTTTACCTTGAATTTTCTCTCTCTCTCTGTCTCTCTCACACACACAAAACCACATATGTATCCACATGCATGCGAGCGTATATGCATGCAAACACGAGAATACACTTTTATATCCATATTCAGTTTTCCTTAACAATGGAAGAAAGTCTAACTCGTACCACTCTTTTTTTAGGTTCATCTCTATCAAAAGAAAAGGCCTTTTTTCGAGTTGTGGGTTTCTTGCCTTTTATGTGTACAAATGCTAAGAAATGAATGCAGCAGGTGATGAAAGATTTTGCGCAACAATTCTATACATCTTGCACATATAGTAATAGATGTAAAACATTTATTCGAAATGCAACCAAAACAACACTGTATGATATTGGTTCGTCAGAGTATTCGTACAACACCAACTTTTTCTCATTTCATGTATTAAGCTTTGCACCTGTAACAACTACAGTAATTCTCCATTGCTGTTGCGAATAAAAAAATGGCGACAACCCAACAAATGTGCGTAAATTAGATGTTTCTAAGTCTGTTGCAAGCACAAACAAACAGCATCGCCCCGAGATCAGGTGACACTCGTAGTTTAAAGGTGCCCTTAAGCCTTTTTTGTGTTGAGCTTTACACATGCACATAAATTTCCTGGAAATAGAGGCCGTTTGTAAAAAGTCTTAGACCTTATTATCTATGGTCTACGTGTAAAGCGCACTGCTATCCGCTTTCGATGCGTATCTTTGCACTTTTTAGCAGATGATAGATAGATAGAGCCCATATGTATTTGATTATGTAGTATTTTAAGGTTATGCTGTAATGTCACTGATGTTCAATAATGTCTGTTGACACAAAAGGAAGCGCACATAAGTCTACAGATGATTACAGGCAAAGGAAAAAGTCGTGGGGAATGCAGCTTCGTAAGATTATTTGAATAAAAATTCGAGATGTGTTGACCTGAGCGTCACATATTAGATTAAAAGTCTCCAATCACAAATCTGTAAAGAGTACTATGAGTTAGGAAGTAAGAAAAATGAGAAGAATAAGCCAAAAATTTATGAAAAGTGCATATGAAAACAGTGATCAAATATTCATGCTATGGCGACGTAAAGGCACAACTGAGGAGCCTGACATCTGAACAAAAGAAGTGATGGGGTACATGTAGCTCCTCAATTAACTGCTAAAAATAGAAATGAAGCACACTGATGATGCAAAAAATACGGAACTGGAAAACATCATCTCCGTTGTAGTTGGTTCTGGCATCTATGAAATTCCAAACTTGTCGAGTCTGAAGAAGTTAATCTGCGTATCATATTTCATGATTAAATACAAATGACACACTGAACGTAAATTAGCCTCCATATAACGACTAAGAACCTCCCTTAAATATTTCTATGTTTCAGGAATGATCATTTTTATTTATTTATTCATGTTCCCTTGATCCATTATGCAAGAGAATTGCATGAATACGGAACAGGTCGTAATTGTACATGAAAACAGAATTTATAGATGCTAACAGATACAAATTGTAATACTTCTTAGGAACAAAGTATGCTATTAACTACAAGCTTAGGCATTTCCCATGGTGAAAAGAGGTTGATAATTATTCCACATTCCAAATTTGATAGAATTAAAATGCTTTATTTTGAAATGAGGAATAAATAATTCAAACGAGTACGAAAGTTGCCAGTAACTGCCTAACAAAATTTTATTCCCAAGCACAAAATCTGAAATCTCGTTGTGGCATCCTTCTGAAATTTACAGACAAAAAGTAGTCATCACTTTGTAGTTCTCGTACCTCTATTGCTTATATACTTTATTACCTGCAGCTGCTTTTGTATTTTCTTTTTCTGACGCCTTTTCAAAACAATAAACACAACACAAGCTTTCAAGCAAAGAAGGGAGTTCATAGCAGAGAGACAATGTGTGGACACATGAACGTCCATGCGTACACGAGAACGTCAGTGCATACACGCGTTGTTTCCGCAAATTTTCTTGCATACCATTTTATACGCATGAGTTTGCGCAAGACAAAAGAGGCATCTTGTGGACTTACCTGATAACATGCGCAGAACGCAATACTCACTCCAGAGATATTTCTACCCTATGTCACATATGGACAAGAAACACTAGCCTGAACTAACAGACGACTCAAGCACGTTTCACACGCCAGATTTGCTGTCATATCATGCACGTGTTAAGCATTCTCTGCGTAAATGTGTGTGGTGGCAACATATTTAAGGCATTTTGCTGAAATCTAAAATTCCAACTTCCAGCTCTGTGCACTTCTCATATCTATCGTAATCTCCTGTTCTCACACAATGATCTGTCTGACAGATCGTTGGGTGCAGACAGGCATTTATATCTAATCAAATGCGATCACATTAGCATGCTTTGCTACCGAAACAAAGTATAAAGTGGCGCTGAAATTCAGCTATTCTTGTGCAGTGCAGAAGCGAAAGATATGTGACTGACGGAAATAATTTAATTGGAAACGTTAGCCATCTTAAGATAGATATGATAACTCGAATCCACTTATTGAACTGAAATAAAGTTTTCTGAAAATTATTTGTGGAGTGTTGCATTCTTCACCAACGAAAACAAATAACGCTTTATGCCCAATTTGTGACTCAGAGTTGATACTGTCAATTGAACATACCTTGTGAAAAGTCATATTTAAATCTGAAACATCGGCTAATCTGAATGCTGAACTGCTCGGTCGGAAATATTTATTCCATCTTGTCACTGGGACCTTCCCTCTCGCCACCGATGCTTGCCAATAGAAACTCATCAACCTATCAGAGATTAAAAACGTGAAACTTTTGCGGTCGTTGATCTTTGCACAGTCTGAGACCTTTGTGTACATCATGATGTATTTTTGAGTTTAGACGAGAAGCTCGTAAACACGACGCATGGTTTGTGATGTAGGAAACGTCAGCCGAAATCTCACAGGCAAAGTTAAAAACATCGGAGGAATCGTAATCTTTCTGGAGTAAATTAATAATTTATTCAGTGTTGCTATGCCTCCGAAAAAAGGAGCGGGAGGTGCGAAGGGTGGCTCAAAATCAGCTGACGACACGAAAACTGCCGCCGGCAAAGAAAAGAAGGGTGGCTCAGCAGTAAAGGTTAGCTTCAGTGGTATCACATTAAATGTTATGCCCTTATTTCTAATAAGGCGTATGGAGTGTACACGCTCAGAATCTGTTGGGTGGTCTTTTAATAGCTGTGGGCAAAACTCTATTGATTACTTTATGTCATTGCTTATTGAAACAAATACCTGCTGCCTTCCTCCATTCATAGTTACTGTAACGGGCGTTGTACGTTTTGTAGACTGAAGCTGCAACAAAGAGATGAAGAAAGCAGGAGCGTGCGTTTATAATTTTAATTGCTT
Source organism: Schistocerca serialis cubense (assembly GCF_023864345.2). Lineage (NCBI taxonomy): Eukaryota > Metazoa > Arthropoda > Insecta > Orthoptera > Acrididae > Schistocerca > Schistocerca serialis. Next base: position 596,558,796 of record NC_064639.1, read on the forward strand.
TATCAATCACTCCCCGTATAGATGAATAGCAGTTTTCGATCCAATCAAGTTAAAGTTACGAGAATTTAAAATTAGTTTCCGCACAGTTTTGTCAGTTATACGTATCCAATGTTAGACTTAGCCTCGAATATTCACACCAGGGATAGTTGTTTTCTTTCGTTCACAAAATGTTATGTACAGTGTTGATTTATTGGCACAATCTGTGCCTCGTTTAAAGTTATGTTGCGGTTTTTTTCTCTCTGGTGTGACTGGACGATTCCTCCTCAATGCAATGCATGCAAGCGAGTGAGTTCAAAATGAACAGAACTGTGGGTTCTTCATACTGCAGTTTTGGAGTGCATACTGCGAAATTAGTGATACAGGTGTGAAACCGTAGGATGGAAAGCAGTTCATGCACGATAAGTAAATACTTGGCCACAGAAGGAGGTGACTATTGGTCTTGGTTGCATGACTGTAAGAAATATACAACTTTGCCCATACTGTTGGCTCATAACTAAAGTACTGTTGTTGGTGGTGGTGGTGGTTTGATACCATTTTCTGCAAGCTAGCCTGGTGTCACACACAATATTCTGTTGACAAAATTTTCCAAAACATGAGAAATGCTCCAGACTAGGAAAAGCTCAATAAATGTCATCATTGATGTGTTGTTGGTAAAAGACTTCACTTAAAGTTGCCGACAATTTCTCTGATGCAGCATTTACCACATGCTGAAATCACTTTTGGGCTAGTCTGTGGGGACAGACTTTATTTCTATCATAGCACATGATATAGATTAGAATTCGAGATGACAATTGAGTTGTAATTGGCAAATTTAATGGTTTTGAAATAAAATGTTTTGGTGGTAAGGGTGACATAGTGCCACCCTCACTTCATGCAACAAAATGTATCTATTATGTAATCCAGTTTTCTGAATTGTCTTCGCAGATTGTTTTTATTATGAGACGTGCTTTATATATGGAAAGGCCATATGCATTTGGCTACCCTATACAGATAATCAGTTACAACAACCTTTGTCTCACATTTACATTTGGACTGAGCTGTAGTGTAACCTGATGGCCATAATTGCTCCATATTTAACACTCTGTTCGTTATATAAACTAGAACTGTAAGGTAAATTCTGAAAAGCAGTGTTTAGTTTTCACTAATTGCAGCATATAGCATGAAGAGAAGAGCATATTTTCTGAGAAGTAATAAGTTTTAATGTCCACAATTTGTGGTACTCACTGTATGTTGCTCTCTTGAAACACTGACAGTACCTGTTCAAATAAAAGATTTACTTTCATTTCTTTAGTATGCATTTGATGATATAAGTTATCAAAGCTTTAAAATATTATCTTCATTGCCCATTATATTTAATGCTACTGAAGTAATTGGATCACTTGTTGGTGGTATTGAGCAGTTGGGTTGATGGAAACGTCCGATTCCACCCGTCTGTGTTGACCAATGACGTCTGGGGACAAACTAAAAATAAACACACGCCACTAAACCAAACGACAAAAACGATAATATAAAACGACCACATCAACTAAAAACAATATCCACTGGAATCAAACACCGATACCACACTATAAATCTCAAAACTTTCACCACCACTACACTTAATACTATCATAAAAAAACCTAGAAAATCGAGATTGGAATCGAACACTTCCCTTGACCTGTTATCCTTACGACGTCTCCACATATAGCCGTCCCTGGTCTGAGACGCCGGAACTTTAGTAAGCCTCATTTCTTCATGACACACTGAACAGTTCACGACTGCATCCAAAAATCCAAATAGTTGAAGAAATTTTATTAGAGACAACACACTGTGCCCCATCATTGCCGACAACCGAAAACTGTTGACCTTGTCAGTCATAACCATACCTACCAGAGACATAAACAAAGCAATTTACTAAAATTCACACACGACAAACAGAAAAAAACTACAATAACGTCGACATAACAAAACCAAAATCGTTAACTCACTGAAAAATATTCCGCTGAAAGCACAGTCACTACCAATACCACACACGTGCAATACTACCAGACAAACGAACCCCATACGCCACATAACATACTACCCATAAACTCACCACCAGGCAGAACCACCAGCTGCAACAATACACCACCTATAAACATGCCACACACGCAAACCTAACACACAACACGTAAACACACCACCAGAGAGCACCATGATCACATCAAAACGACACCTACAAACACGCCACTCTCACAAACTAAATTCTGCGCCATAGTGACGTCACACACCACAACAGCCTTGCGTCACAGGTCAAAGCCGACGGGTGGAATCAGACTCGTCTGTTGACCCGAGCAGTTTGGTTTTAGTTTGCTTTATTCTTGTGTGCAATATTCCTACATCTATCTGGGTAATATAGATTGCATTGAATTATCAGATAATTTCATGTTTAAAGTGGTATACTTCATGTTTACAGAAACTGCTTTCAGTGTAATGCCTTCTGAGCAGTTTTGTGAGGCATTTATGAAACCTGTTGTCTATTGTCTTACAATTACATTCTTTAGTCTGCTACAGCGTTTCTATATGTTCATTACTTTTAAGCTCCACTCATTCTGTTTTTTTTCTGTTGCCAAGCGAGTGAGTGGCAGTGGCTTAACCACCGAACTTACATTTAACTCACGTTTTCACTAATTTAAATTAGGTTCTCCATGATTTGCCTAAATCATTTAAACATTTGGTAGGATTGTTCCTGAAACAAAGCCGTAGCCATACACCTTCCCACATCCTTCCTCCATCCATCCCAATAGGAGGTCAAGCTACTTCTTAAATGAACTCGACATTGACATCAGATCTTAACATTCCTTCCCAGTCTGATGTTAGTGTCTCTTAGATAGCTTTTATTGTTTATTTTTTGGAATCATTCACAATCGCACAAGACTGACTTCTATTGTGTTAATGAACATGTTAGGCGTAGATGCCCTTCCACATTTTTTGAGAATGTTGTGCAAATTTTATGTTCTGTTTCACTATAATAGTGCCAATGTGTTTATTGAATTTGTATTGTGTTCTTTTACTGTTGTCTGGGTTGGAATGATCATTACACTTCCCAGATCAGTTACAGTTGTATTGGACTGGATACAAATAATATAATTTGTCATTCTGTACCTATTATTAGCTTCTAGAACTCATTATGTAAATAATTATTATGTATATTATGGTAACGGCCATCTCCGATTATTCATAGATAATAAAGTTATCGATGAGGAAATTTTATCCTTGTAGAGGTATCTAGTCAGACCCTGACAAAATGTTTGCTGATGCAATGATTAGCTGCTAAGTCTTGATATAACAGTGTTCACTTCACACAAAACATAACAATATGTGGGAGTGTAAGCTGCAATAAGCACATTATTTAATCAGAGAAGTAGTAAATAGTAGGATACTTTAATTTTTTTCTATAAAAGACATTTCTTCTAAAACACACACCACCTGTGCTGCAGTATCCTTAAGGACATTGTTTGCATTTGGTTATGCTAATGGAGTTTTTGAGCATGAAATGAATGGTTATGTATCTGATTGGCTAATGGGAGAAAGTACCCTAGTGCTGTAATGGCTGATGACAGTTTCTGAACATCTCGTGTAAACAAATGTACAAAATTTTAGAAACTATTTTCCAAAGGTTAAATCAATATATCTACAGCTCGTTACACATAATGGTTCTGCACAGTTGATAAATACTATGTAAGTTTAGAGTTATTACAGTTCCCACTCATACATATCAACAGTCATCCATCTGTGAATGGAACTAGTAGTAAAAGGTACCCTCTCGTATCTCACTTTATGTACACGGTGTTCCATTTATCTGATGACTGCCTGCCCAGAGTATTATGGGCCAGCCATGGAAGCCACTTGAGTGGGTCTCTTGGGACTGCACTATGCCCCCCTTCTTTTGTGGGTTTGAGCCTGAAGGCCATACGGACATACACGCCTTGTTGACCAGTGTCATTCGAGGTGTGAAACAGGCATCATGAGCGTAACAGCGAAGTTTGCGAGTGGAACAATGGCAAGACTGTATTATTGAATTTCACAATGAGTATTTATTTATGATTTTTATGTGTGTACAGAGCCCACTAGTACTGATTAGAGATTGTTTGAGCAGATGTTTCCAAGTGTTCAAGTTCCAAGTCGTGATGCAGTTCAAAAATTAGTGAATGAATTTCATGAAACAGGACATGTTTAAGACAAGAAGCGTAAACGACGACATACAGTGCTCACAGAAGCCTGAAAAATTCCCCTAGAAAGTTTCTTAGACTACTTTTGCAGCAAACACAGATATCATGCACTTCCATACAAAGAGGTGCTAAGCTGTTTGTGCCAATGCCCTGTAAAGTATCAAGTACAAGAACTTCGACCTGTTGATGTTGCGTACAGGGTTAAGTTTTGTTAATGTTTCTTAAGACACACATTCTGTTTTCAAATGTGGCTTGGCTCCATTTACACGGGTATGTTAACTCTCAAAACTGTTGACATTGGAGCACAGATTGACCTGTTGTGCTTCATGAGGAACCCCTTCATGATCAGAATAATAGGCTCAATTTTTTTTGACACAGCTACAAGTGAAATATGTGTGCAAAACATTTTGTGACAGTTTTTTAATGAACTGAGTGAATGAAGCTTCGCATTTTTTCAACAGGATTCAGCGAGGGCTCTTACGGCCAATGTTTCTTTGCACGCAATTCATTATGTGTTCAATGAAAGAGTAATTAGTAACATTGTCTGGCCCGCCATATGTCCTGATTTAACTCTGTGTGATTTTTATTTATGTGGTGCACTAAAGGACAAAATGTACACAGCAAATCCTCACACAATAGAGGAACTCAAGGTTAATATCTGTGAATCAGTTAATTCAGTATGAGAGAATTACATTGTGTGATTAATAATTTCTTGAGTAGATGTCACAAATGTGTGGAAAATAATTGCAGGCATTTCCAGCATCTCTTTAGTGACAAGGGCGAGTACAAAATTTGTTTGCTTTACATTTTAAATGTAGTCATATTGTACCACAGCAGTAGACGGGCGACATGGCATTTGATTGATGGGCAACGGAGTGCTTGTTGCCTGGCATCTATTGCACCACACAGGCAGTCATCAGATAAATAGAACACCATGCAATATAGATGTATTGGTATTCTTCACCCACTGAAAAATCCTGCCTTGATATGCACCTATTTCTGTATTATTATGAGAGGAGTTATCTTCCAATAACAGTGAATTAAAATTAAATAACTAAATTGTGTCTACCTAAAAAGCAATCAATGCAATTTTAATTGTGTTAGTGAGTGCCTTATTTATTATTTTAAACTGATGATACTATTTCTTTTCTTATCTTAGGTTCGACATATACTATGTGAAAAACAGTCAAAAGCTCTAGAAGCTTTGGAGAAACTGAAAGGTGGAATGAAGTTTCCCGAAGTTGCTGCACAATACAGTGAAGACAAGGCAAGACAAGGGGTGAGAAATTTTTCTGCACAGATACGCACATCTCGTAGTATCATGATACAAAAAATCTAAATAATGTAGCCCAAGTTTAGCAGTGATGGATAAAGAGGGAATATATAAAATATTCCTTGTTAGGAACTGCAATATGTAATACACAGCTGTATTTCTAATTGTATTTGTACTGTTGATTTTAGTCAAATTCTGACCATCTTTGGATCATAAATTCGGTTCAATTGTGTATTCCGCAATTGCAGTGGCTAATCATTCAAAATGCCATTAATATTTATATTGTGAGACAGAAGGCATGCTTGTTAGAACTTGTTATACCTTAACAACAATTTAAAAAGGGTAGATTACAACCCAGCCCATAGAGGAGGCATTGAGTCGCAGATAGGCACAATGAAAAGACTACTAAACATTTAAGCTTTTGGACAAAAAGATCTCTTCTGAAGTAGAACATACCTTCACAAAAGTACAACTCAGACATACATGGGTACTGTCTGCAGCTGCTGGTTCTTCTTCCGAAATAGAAACACACATACAAGCACACATGCACACACGACTGCTGTCTCCAGATGCTGGACCCCAGCAGCCCAGTGGTAGCCCTGTGTGTGTGTGTGTGTGTGTGTGTGTGTGTGTGTGTGTGTATTTTCTGTTTTGGAAGAAAGACTTTTTATGTGGAAGCTTAAATGCGTAGTAGTCTTTTTTCCTTGCGTCTCCTCTATGTGGCGGGTAGCATGCTATCCTTTTCACATTGTTGTTACTCCATCCTGGACTTTCCATTGTTTGATATGTGATACTTCAGCAGATCATTTCAGAATAATTAGTCATGGGAGTTGTGGACTACACAGTTCAACAAGTTTTATGACCCAAAAATTATACGAATTTGACTACTCGTTACAAATGGACCTTGAACTCAGGTTGGATAAGGAAGTTAGCCATGTCCCTACTGGGGGAATCATCCCAGCATTAGCTTTAAATGATTTACAAAAGCCACAAAAAGTGTATATTTGGATGCCCAGGTGGGCATATGAACTTCCATCGTCTCAAATTCCATTCCTAAATAGATTTAAATTTGTATTTCACAATCAGTGATGTGGTCATTTATCCCTGCTGAACTTGTCAAGTAACTGCTGTCCTTTGCACAGAGCTTTCAATGAACACAGCTTTCTGCCACGCATCCAACTGCTATCATTTTTCAAAATCTTTGAGAGGGTGATGTGTTGTAGAATAGTATTTCTCCTTAGCAAGAATAGTATCCTCAGGAAATCACAGTTTGGGTTTCAGGAGAGGTGCTCTACTGAGAATGCTGTTTACATGTTCACTCACCAAATATTATAAACATTCGGTAATAAAATAGTGCCAGTTGCTATTTTCTGCAACCTACCTGAGGCATTGACTGTGTGAATCACAGTGTTCTAAATAAATTTAAGTTTTATGAAGTTGATGGTGTAGCAAACCAATGGATAACATCATATGTAATAGAGGAATCCTTCCCAGCACCGTTACCATTACCCGTTGTCTGCTTCCGATTCAAGATTGTTGATGACATATCTATAAGATGGACTCATATTAAGGGAAGTCTTTGCGCTTTCATTTACAGCCTCAATATCTATGCCTAAATCCACTTCCTGTCCTTCTCTGTTCAATGAACTATGTTCCTAGACATTGATCTCTACCTCTTTAGTGGCTCCGTAACAACGTATCTCCATATCAAAAGCACCAACCACCAAAGAGGACCTACATTTTGGCACCTTTCACGTGGTCTGAGTCAAAAAGTTTCCCTCCTGCAGCCTTGACATCCACAGTTCCTCCATCTGTGGTGGAAACTGAGAGTTTACTGAATAGGCTGACAACCTTGCCAGCATCTTTGCAGGAGAGACAGTAACCTTTCCAGATAGTAAAGAAACAGCTTATTCCATGTAATTTATTCCTGTGAACTCAACAAATATATCACCATTGTGAACCAGTCACCAATAACTTCTCTTCTTATCACCTAACATGCCACAGCTCATAGCCTTGAAAGGCTCAACCACATCCTTCACCAAACCTTTGACTTTCTTTGTCATGCACTGATAGATAACCTACCTCCACCCCTCCATGGTATTCTGTGGCCCATACAGCTTATGCACATCTCCAAGTCAAGATTGCTCCAGTAGTGTCCCATGGAACAAAGCTCACCTACGGGCAGCACAGGTTTGTTAAACTATCTGCTAGGTAGCCCTTATTGCATTCTTTCTGCAGATCTAAAAACCACTTGGCCACCCCTGTCCCTCAAGCACTCAGTTTTGGCAGTATGATTACGTAAGCTATTGCTTGGTTGCTTGATTACCCACATGTACCTGGTTGCCAATGGGTAGGCACTTAGGTTTGAATACCCTGCCATAGTCCAGTCTCCTTACATGCACCAATCACCAGTTACAGCATTGTAGATATTTCCTGTCCACTCACGGCACAATCATGTGTGAAAGCAGCCACGTCACTTCGTACTTGTGCTGTACTAATGTTTAGTGTTCTGATGTGTGTCAGTGTGAAAACCATCCACATGTTTACCCATGTGAGTGCTTCACACCACAATACCAATGACATCAACAGCTGTTTCAATACCTGTACCCCTTGTGTAATGCCTTCCAGCACCAACTCTAGGAAATGCAGACATGGGAACTATCCCTCCAGCACACCTCCATTCCTGTGATTCCCCTGGCCTAAATTACTGTTAATGACCACCCTCATTCTTGACTGTCACCTGTTCCTGTCTTTTCATTTTACATCTTTTTTCTGAAACTTTAAATGCTCCCCCCCCCCCCCCCCCATCTCTCTCTCTCTCTCTCTCTCTCTCTCTCTCTCTCTCTCTCTCTCTCTCTCTCTCGCATCAGATTTGTTTCTGTTGCCAGTATTTATTCACATTTTGCCACTGCTACCTTGTTCAGTAATTCCCTCCTTTTTCCACCAGTAACCCTCCCCTCCCTCAGCACTTCCCTACCCTACTCCACTTGTCTTTCCTCTCCACCCCTCCACCTGTCTGCCTAGACACTCATCATAAACGATCAGTGTCACTGCAGGGCTTTAAAGGTAGTATAACTTTCAGGCGTTTTAATGTGTTAATGCACCATCCGTTATTCATCTACTGGTGAGTCATAGCCTGTCTTCAGTTTTTTTTATTTTATCTAAGATCTCTATAGTCTTAGTAATTTTCAGTGAGGGAAATATAATCCTGAAACATGTTTTTTTTAATTATTTTTATTCATATTTTACACAATGTGTATCAGGAAATGATTTCCCATTTTCAAGTTAATTTTTTCTGTGTACTATGCCATTTTTATGTAATGTCTTTGATGTGACAGGTCCTAATTCTTTTTGTAAACTTAACTGCAATATGTAAAAAACACTCAATTTTTAGTTGGATATTGATTTTTAAATGATGTTAGTGACGAAATTTGGAAGAACTTGTACTTACAGTTGTCTCACAGTCCATTTGTACAGTCTCTCACACATTGTAAACATCAAACATGGTTTTCTATGCACAGTATACAGTATATAAACAAACAGTTACAAAGGGGTTTTAGATGTAGTCAACAGAGATAATGTTAAAGGCCTAACACAGAGCATGACTTGTTTTCATACAGAGAAAATCATGACTGGTAACAGAGAAGTTATTTATAAACAAACCCATTGTTTTCACTGCTGCAGGCTTTCAGAAAACCATTTATAATGGACAAAATCAAACGTGAACATTTGTGTCTACAATAAAGATGAAACCACATAAATTTAGTTATTGAGCTTTTGACACAGTTATCCCAATCTCTCATATTTATGGGCAAATACAGCCTGTGTTTTTAGGAGGAAAATGAGCAGCAATTTAAACTAAAAGTATTGAGTTCATACAGAGGTAGAAGTACATTTGTGGTTGTTGTTAATAAAGAAGATAATTTTGTTTAAATGTTATCAACAAAGGTTTCATCACACATTACCAAACTGACTTTTGAACATTTCAAATCCCTGTATTTTGAAAAATTTTGCACAAAAGTTTAATATTACTACCCTTTCATTTGTTTCTTACATTTCAGGGTGATCTGGGTTGGATGACTAGAGGATCAATGGTGGGTCCATTCCAAGATGCAGCATTTGCTCTGCCTATTTCAAATGTCAGTAGTCCAGTGTACACAGACCCACCAGTGAAAACAAAATTTGGTTATCATATCATAATGGTTGAAGGAAAAAAGTAAACTCTGTTTGACTTTTATGTACATGTATATATTTTTGAATACAATCTTTTGTTAGTCTTAGTATTTGTTTCTGTTTTGTGTGGATCTCTACCTCTTAAAATGCAAGAAAATTGTTCCACTCTATACTCCAGTTGATACACAGTACTTAATGAGAAACAATACACAACATTAGGTGCATATTTTGTATGGAATTTTATCTTCATAAGTTCAGTCAGTTTAGGGCTGACATCAGAATCATCAGCATTCATTGCTAATACACACTGATTTAGTTATAAAGCATCTGTTTCTTTTCTAACTAATTGCTCAACTTTTCATTAAACTGGAAATACTGCTGGGAAGTTTGAGAGTTGTAGATGTGAAGTATACGTTCTCCAAGCAGTGAGGAAGGAGTCAACAGATTGTTAAAATATTCATTTTTAACCATAAAAGTTTTGTTTTTGAAACAATATGTGCAAACAGTTTGGCTTCAAAACCACCAATACAACTTCCACCTCTCCCAGTATTTGAAAATAAAAAAAATAAAAATAAAAAAAAGCTGTATCATGTTTTAAATTCCATTTTAAACTGTGGTGCCCTGTTTTCATGCCAGAAGAGAGTACTTCAGTACTGTAGTAGCAAGTAAAACACTGTAGTGTTAAAGCCTAAAAGTGGTCTACTTTCTTAACATCACAGATAATGCCTTTTATATTGACTATATCATCAGCAGTGTTTATGTATGACTTGTCTGTGACTGGTATGACATTCAGCTAATAAACTTTCTGATATCTCAGTTACATTATGTAGCTCGGACTACTGTATCAAGACAAGCAACATCACCAGTAGAGTATCCAGCTTGCACTATTCTTGTAATGACAATATTGGCACAAAGAGAGTAACATCATGCTTTCAGAAAGTCCACTTAATGGATGTAATGGTAGGATACATGGACAGATGGTGCCAAGAGTATGTCTAGAAAGAGAGGGAAGAAAAGTCCACAGACTTCTTGAATAGGATCTGCATCGTATATTCTGTCCAATTCACAAACACTCGGTAATGTGCAGAGTGGTTTATGAGAATGTAAGAATAGTGAACAAAATATACTTGTAAGTTCGCAACTTTGTACAATTGTTAAGAGAAGTGAAATGAAGATGGATCATCACACACAGCAAGTGAGGATAATGCAGTCACAGCTCACAGACACTTCTTATTGTTTGTTTACATGAAGAGTCCAGGGAGAGGGGGGGGGGGGGGGAGGTGAGGGTCTAGTAAACAAAGTTTTGAGAAAACAGCGGTTTTAATTTTAAAACGAAATAACTAAATCCTAAACAAAAAACAATAATTATTATGATGTTACACTGATAAATAACATATCTGCCACATTTTTACTACATAGATAGACTTTCTGCATTAATGTAATATATAGAAATAACATTATAATCGATTCGTGTCACAAAAATATAGGCAAAGAGGATGACTGTCTATTCATTTGTAGTGAAATCTATGAATGTATTGTTTGTGCGGTAGTTTTTGAAACACTTAAAATGCCACTTGATATAAATTGGCCTACATCATTACCTGAAACTAATACTAGGCTTCTTAAATACACAGTACACATGACAAATAAGGGAGTGATGCATAAAATTTTTGGACTTTGACAGAAGACAATTTTTTCAGGAGCTGAAGGTCATCAAACTTTGCTTTTGGAAACAGGTATAGGTCCATCGTATGCTAGTTCAGTAAGGTGAAAGCAACTGTCAGGTAGAGATAACATTTTCCTCTTCGGTTTGGTGACAACACTTTCATCATCCATGACATTGTAGGTTTGCTAATGTAAGATCATTCTAGGATGGTGACGGACGATCTTCATTTTCCTCACTGGGTGTGTTTTAAAGGAACATTGTTTAACATATAGTGGGGAAAGAAAGGTGGTCCACGATCTGAATATTTCTTGATCGTCACAAGAAATGACTTTAAATGGTCTTGGTTTTGGAGAACTTCATTCCACTCAGACGGAAGTTCACCCACATACTTCTCGTTAACTAAACCCATGTTTTTATCGCGTTATAAATACGAATGTCCTTTTATTGGAAAAACAATTTGTATTGTATCTAGCCATTTGGTGTTATGTACAAAGTAGTGTAGCATTCTAAACACAAAGTAGTTCTTGTTTTGACCACTACACGAGTCACAAAAAATTGAAAGTTCCTTTACTTCAGAGTCAAGATGATGAAAAATGAAATCCCACAACATGAAACAAACCTCATCTCCTCCTTTTTTTTGGAGGTTTTAGAATACGTATAGAAAATAGCTTCAGAATCTGCTAGTTGGTGTATGTTAACCATGTAGAATGATAGTTGCCGTCGGTAGTAAACGTCGTTTGTGAGATTCTATTTTCACAGTAAATTCATCACAGATGCTACAGGTGTCACACCTGGAATAGCCAAAGGTCAAATTAAATTTGGTGTTAAATATTTCTCTGTACTTTTCTAGTGATATTTTGTTGTCTGGGAAAGCCTTTTTGTAGAGACAAAACATTTTACTCATGTTAAGTTTCTCTGGTGAGTAGCATTTTTTAGACTTCTTAGCTAAACCATAGTGAGACTTTCTGCTTTTAAAGGACTGAATGTGTTCAATTACAGAGTTTACAACATCATCAATAAGCTTGTTAGGCGTGGAGCTGTGTTTTCCTCGCATGTCCAATGATGGTACACCTGTTGTTTTAAGACTATGTTGTAGATTTTGCAGCCTTTCAGCTTTAATGCCATGAAGTGATAAAAATGATTTCCAACATAGAGGGATTTCACAAATCTGTTCATTCCTAATTACTCTCACCTTATAAAAATATGAATGTTTGTGAAAGTGAGCTTCAGATTCTGATTTCCTAGGCCAATGACGAGTGACAAGAGAGCAGCACTGTATTAATCCACAAAGATGCATTGACTGTTTTTCATGTGATTCAGTCTGATTAAAATTTGAAATAATATCACTTCTTTCACTTGCATTTATGTATTCAAATCACTCTAATTTTAAGCACTTGCAGTCTGGTCCTGTTTCATGGCTATTTAACCTCAACATTTTAATTACATCTTGTATGTGGCCAATGGATTTTCTTTTCCTTGAATCATTTTTAAAGGTTGCACCCTCTTCATTTTCACACATTTTCATTAATATGTTATAGACCAAACAAGGCACAACAACCAATAAACCAACATGGGGGTTACATGATTCAACAGTTAACACAACATTAAACCACCAACAGCTGGGTGAACTGAAAGCAGAGCACTCTGCAGTCAGCACAGCCAACTAAGTGGACCCCCATCCTTGTAGCTCACATACAATGGCACCCTCATCTTTCTTGCCTAAACCACATATTTTTGTTGGCTTTGTATCCACAGTCATTCATCTTTTTAGCCTTCTGGGAGTAGTCCAACATATTCTGTTGGGATTAAACTATACAAATTCAGCACAAGCTCATTTTTCATAAAAAGTGGACCCTCAGCCTTTTTTCCCTGGACTCTTCACATGTGTAGTTCATTTTTCATATTGCATGGGGTGAACATTCCACTTCCTGTTCTTTCAATGGAGCAAAAATAACTCTGTAACTCATTTATGTAACAACAACATTCTATTTTTCCTAAACAGTTGATCTTATGTGCAAAAGCTTATTTGCCACAATCTTAAGTTGTTTTGTGTTTCAGGAATATGAATTGTGGTTCTTAGTCCATCTTTTTATCTAAAGCCACCTGTTCTGATTACTGCGTAGAGCTCAATACATTGGTTCCGCTAATTCATAAGCATGTTTGCATTACAAGAGATAGAATTTTCCAGAATCCTATGAACCACAAGAGAAGTATTTTTGTTTGTATAATTGAATAAATCAACTTCCCATTTGTGAAATTCTCCAGAGATGACATGTTATCATGTCAACCAAACAGCACCAGAATCTCAGCAGTCACATTATTCATGGAGTCTTTATAGTACGGTTGTTAGCGATTCACTGTGATTCTTAATGTGAATTAAGACAGCAAGAACTTGCAGGTATTTCTGGGAGGACTGTCAGATTCGACTTAGTCTTGTACAACAGTATGAGATGGAGATTTTTTTTCTAATAGTACATCATTGAAAGATATGGCTCACAGTCACTACAGTTGTTTGGGTCATTGGCTATAAGGTTGATTTGATGTAACTTCTCCTTACTGTCGCTTGCCAGCTATGTTTTTCATGTCAGTATAGGGTCATTCCATGTCAATTCAACCAATTTGAGAAAATGTTCCAGCTGCTAGTCTCAGATTTGGCTGAAATTTAGCACACCAATGCTACCAAATGTGGAACACTCATGTACAAAATTTTAAGTTCCCCTGCCAATTAGTTCCAGAATTATGGCTTGTGAAAGAAGGTGGCGTGACCTGGAAATTGTCTTTTAAACGAGCTGTTACTGGAGATCAGATGGATTGATTAAGGACTGAAGATGTCCTGCAATGAGCCAACGTGGGGAAAAAGTCTAATAAAAGACATAATAACTGACAAATGTGTATGAATGGTGTGCGTTTCTCCATTGCTGATGAAGGCTGCGGCCGAAAACTTTGTGTAAGTGCCTTTTAATTGTGTCTGTCTGCAACTTAGTGTGTCTTCTTTATTGTATGTAGCAATCTATCTTTCCTTACATTGTTGATGTTCCTACGTGGATTTTCCATTGTTTAGTGAAAAAATCAAATGGTTGGGCAATTATTATAAAAATTCTTGAAAATACTAACAGAAGGGATGTTAGAGGGCAATAATCGCAACAAAGTTCTGTATTCGAGTACATAAAGCAGTTCACTGATGATCTGGATGCTGCAGTGATGTAACTGGGAAAATGAAATTTTTACAGAAAATTTTTGGCCAGATCACTACAGTAGCAAGGACCAACAGTACAGTCCCCGCCTAGTAGCCGCTTAAGTTCTATTCTGGAAGTAACACAGAAAACGTGTTGTATGAACACGTAACAATGCCTGACTGGAGAATAATCGTGGGGTAACTAAACCTGTAATTCTGGTCGGGGTAGTGAAGTTAATCGGCGAACAAATTATGACAATGGCAGGATTAGCTACGGAATTGGTGATGACAAGATTGTTTGTTAGAATGAAGAAGGAGAAGAAACGGGGACATCACACAAATTATGGAAGAATAAGACGATTCCAAATTTATATAAAAATTTCGTAATACTAATTTTCGATCTCATGCTTGAGAAACTGGTGTGTGTGAATGAAATGTGAAACTTTCCTAACATAAAGCCTTTTGCTTGCAGTAGGCCTAATAGGCATTTGATATTGGTACTTAGTGAATTATATTCTGTCGTCTTATAAAAATGACCATTTGTGCCAAAACAGTCTCGTTTATTTGGTGTGTGTTACAAAATTGCTGCAATATTAGAAAGGTCTATTTTGTTTTATCTAGCAGACAGTGACAAAATAGACATAATCAAATCAAGAAACCACACCAGTCTTGGGTATTATTTGTATCAACAGCTTTTTCAGTATTTTGATTATTCATGTAGCAAAACATTTGACGAACTTTGATGAGGTAATAGATCCTTTTGCAGAAAGGAAAGCACGCCATGTACAGCTGTAGCAATATTAGAGAGGCAAAAAAGGCTAGGAGCTAAGAATTGAAGAAATGTGTACTTTCTTGCTTGTCTCTTGTCTTTATTGGTTTTATATACCCTATATTTAATTTTATGTCACACAAAACAGCAAGTTATTATCTAATAGGCAATAAAGAGTGCATATTTTCTGAAGAGGCCTTGTTCTTCTGATTACAAATAATTCCATCCACTATTAATTGAGAGTTTTTTCTTTTTTTTCTTTTTTTTTTTTTTTTTTTTTTTTAAAGAAAAGAGGGGCAGGCTGTCAAACCGGCCGAATGGGAGCAGGAGAGGCACCACAGGACATTTCAATTTCCACTGTCCTGAATGTAGATTGATGGCATCCATTACAAAATATACACGATAGAAGAATGCTGTCTGAAGAGGTGTGGCACTGCACTTGGCACACTTAAGACCAAACAACATGTCTTTCATTTCCTCGAACACATGTTTTATGTTTCAGACTATTCAGGAAGATGTGCGCTTCAAGACGAACATATTTTTGAAAATTTGATTTTTTTTTTTTTTTTTTTTTTTTTTTTTTTTTTTTTTTTTTTTTTTTTTTTTTTTTTTATTAAATATTGGCCCGGTTAGCAAATATCGTAGATCCGAGGCTGATGCACAGAACAGTCTGAGTTAATAGTGACTCGTGTTTACATTTAGTGATTTTGCTGTTTCTCCTTCGTTTACTCTCACGTCAAATGAAAACAAAACGGATATCTGTGGCCGTGTGCTATCAAGTGAATTAGAATACATTCACATAATTACTGAAGGCGAAAATATGTTATTAGTTTCAGACTTTATTTTATTTCCACTTTCTGACAGTCAAGCATTAATCGCCTTGCAGAACAATGAAGTTATTTTTGTATGTTTGCTAAAGAAATTTGACTTTTATTCACCTTTTCGGCAGAGGCAGTCAATGTATTTGAAATGAAATGTTTAATCCCACAGTACTGGCTTGTGTCAACTGTTCGCTGCATTTCATGTGCACGTTTTCATCTTCTAGAACATATGGCATTATGATATAATAAAGAGCCAAACATGATATAATACAGTACTGGTGTTACAAGAAAATTTACATCCCGAAAACCACACTGAAAAGCTTAATATCAGGTAGAGGCCTACTTCACTGGGAATCAAAATATACGAATAGGCACTTTAAGTATGCATTTTAAATGTGCACGTTTTAGTATGGTTCACGAAATTCCGATGCTCTTGGAGTATCCTCCGATGTCGTTTCTTATATGACATAATGTATGATCGTTCAATGTTTTACACATACAGGCATACATACGGGCTTCCTACGTCATGATAGCTGCGCAAGCGCGGTGTCGCCTGTTATATGCGCTGTCTGGCAACTGCTGAAACAAACATATTTCTAACAGGTCATGGGAAAATATTGCGAATGGTGGTTTGAAAAGCGTTACTTTCAAAATAAATATCCTTTTACGTAAGTTGAACTATGTGCGAGAATGTACCATGAATTTCTTAAATTACAGAGCGTTTGACTATCATTTAAAAACCAACTCTTTTATGATGAGTCATTTAGAAGAATTTCAAACCCTGAAGATGAGACATTTGTCATTATGAAAAATTTTACTTGCACATTTGTGTGATATATCTTAAAGTGTAACAAGCACAAAAAAGATCAACATTCTATGCGAAATCTTAGCTTCTCTTGTAGCTTATTAACCTTAGAGGCCCATATTATATGTGAACACTTTGCTTTTCTTGTAGCGACACAATGTGTATTAGTATATTAATTTAATGTATTAACTTCCCCTGTTTGTGTGTTTGTGCTTCTTAGCAGTGATGTTGCTGTTGGCTAACTACATCACGTGTCCTATGCTCTGAATATCCGCTGTCATCGGCTGGCGAGAACACGTGACATGAGCTATGACTGGCTTACAAAAGCGCATCGCAATCTCGATTTCAATTATTCGTAAAGTACTATGCGGTGTTTGGTGGAATTCCAATGTATACTTTTGTAATACGAAAATACGCAACTTACATGTTGCTGCACATCAAAGATATTTCCAAAATGTGTCTTTTTCCCTGAGTTTCGTTTTCTAAAGTGCCGGCAAATTCAACGCCTGTGTATAAACTCATAACCATTCAAAGGTTTGATAAGTTTTGCAGGGAAAATGTACTGTCATTTAACACGGAAAAAGTATGTTTTCATCCAGGAAAAAGTGTATTTTTAACCGGGAAATCTGGGAAAAAGCCGGGAATTTTTTTTCCTTGTCCGTGTATACACCCTGAGAATGCTCCTATCCCTTTTACAACGCTTGCTACTAAGTCTCTCCTGCAGACGTCTTTAATTTTTCCTCTTTCTGGGTTTCAAGATTTGTCCACTTCACCACCAGTTTTGTTTTTTTAATTTGCATATTATAGCAACAGCCAGCACAAATTCCATTTGGTTTAGCACACTATTTTATTCCTGTTTGTTTTTGGCACCTACTGCTCAGCCATCAGCAAATAATGTAATATTGATTTTCTGTCGATTACAAACAATTCCCACATTGAGGTAGTCATTTATGTGCTACCCTGATTTCCTATTCCACTTAAAAATTAAATGTCTATAGTGACATGGAGCAATCCTGTCTCACACCTTTTCTGATTTTGGCTTCCTGTGTTATTGTGTCATTGCTGACGATTATAGTCTGCTTTGCCTAAAGAGTGGATTATCTGCCTATTCCTGTGGTATATACCATCTTGCTTAAGGATGGAACATTTTTATTCCATATTACAGTATCTAAATCCTTCTCAAAATCTACAAATGCAATAGGTTTCCCTTTTTTTCATGCCTTATTATTAACCACATTGTTAAAATTTCTACTTCATGTCCAAGTGATCTATGTTGTCATTGTTTGCTTACAATGTTTTACATTTTTATTTCCAATATCTTATCCATTATTCATGGCTGCCCCTTTTCTGCTTTTTTTTCAATCCTGGTATTTTATCCACTGCGTTTACAATACATCTTTGAAGGCCATTCCATTTATTTTCCATTCCAATAATTCCTTGAAGTACCATTATTTCTTTCATAATGTGTTATTCCAAAGTAATCTAAATTTGTTGTACCTTCAACTTGTGTAGCTTCCAATGTTCAGCTGTTGTCTCATGTGCTTCTTGAATTACAATTGACATTTCATTAGTATTAGGTTAAGGCCATTGCCAGTACTCTGGATAATTCTTCCAATCCTTAACTTCAGTCCAGAATCATTGCTTCACAAAAAAAAGCCAATCTACTATCTTCTCTGATCCTCTGATATCTTTCACATGCCCTTCCATCTTGTAGGATTCTCACAAAGTGTGTCTGCAATGACTGACTTGTGTCCAGCACATAATTCTATGAATCCGTGCCCCCTTTCATTTTTCTTAGCAAACTCTCCCATTGTTATCTGTTCCTTACCTTCTCATACAACTGTATTCCAGTTTTCCATTCTGATTAACTTCACATCTCCTTTGACAGGGGTGGTCAACCTTTTTCTTTCATCTGCCACCCCCTTTTGTATCTCTGTCAATAGTAAAATTTTCTAACTGCCTATCAGTTTCACAGTAATGGTGAGTTATAAAATAGGAAAGTGATTTAATTCATTAAATTTATAAAACAGAGTTACAGTAATAAATACTTTAATGACTTAACGTCAAAATTTTGTGGAAGCCAGACGAAAATGTTTTTAAAATCCTACCGCCTGCTGCCCAGCTTAATAGCTGGAACACCCTCTAAGTGGATGGTAGGGAGAGGTTGATTACCACTGTCCTTTGAAAAATTCATGAGATCATTAACATTATCATACACTAATTCAATTTCACCATTATCCACATTTGTGGTTGGCATTCCTTTAGGCCCATAAGGAGAACAAGTTAAAATGAGGTCGATACACAAGTAAACTAATTAAGCAACTCAATTTTCCCTGTTTTGTCCTTTGATGTCTCTCATTTTATTGATCTGAAGACTAGTGTGTTTACCTAATTTTGTATCTTTTTATTCACTGTTTTATGGAATTATGTTCTGGATCAATAAACATAAACTGAATAAAGTATTTATTGAAAGTATTGTGTACAGTAGAGAACCATACCTCTTGCATTGGCCTCTATAATGCCCGTACACTTACTACGCATTTAATCTCCCCTGGTATTTATTGCGCAACCACAGACTTCATCTCATGTAGGATTCAGAATGAAGTTACACACTCTGATATAAAGGTCTTCAGTCAACTTTCACTCAACACAAAGGAAGAAATTGGGAACTGATGTATCTTCACCCATGATGCGCGTGATTTCAGAGTGTGGGCTTTCATACAGTTCACAGGGGCACTTATAGAGGACACCTGAGTTGCCCCCCTGGTGCACTCTGGTAAGGCATAGAAGAAACAACATTTTAAGCAATTGCAAACTAGTCCTTGGTCTACACTTTATGCTGTATTACTGTCGCCCAGTCAATGTGTTCAGTGCCTACACACAACCTGTATCTTATGTGTTACTCTGCAAAGTACTACTTTCCATAAATCTTGTGTGTCTTGTTATAACAAACTTGGAAACACATGAGGGTTACATTTTGTCCACATGTTAGTGTCAGTGCTCACTCACACAACAAACATATTGATAGAATAAATACTGCATCTCATTGCCCAGCAGCAAGCTTTTGTGGAACAATAGCCGGCTCTCGCCATCACTCTCAATCAAGTGGCACCTTTGTGTTCGCAGCCAGTTACTCTCTTGTCAGTGCAGCTGTCACCCATTCCGGCGTATGATGAATTTGCTGATAGGTATGCCAGCATATCCAGGTGTGTCATGTGGGTAATGCAAACCTGTGCAGGACTTTCTTTCTTTCCTAGCATTCACCGCACATGTATTAGTTGGGCCAGCTTGCACCTTTCCAAGAACCAACCAGCTTATCATTTGATGAAATGTGCAAGCTTCTCTCAACCTGTTACTGCGGCAGAACACACACCATTGCAACGTGTAGAATTTTACCATTGTCAGAAATGCCCAAACCAATCTTGTAAAGCCTGGGCTGCTGATTTACACAGGTTGAGCTGTCTTCGTAAATTTGAAACTAGTACCCATCACAAATACTATGCTGATCACACGGTGCATGATATTGTTATTCCCCTGGCCCTGGATAGGGATTTCCATGTAAAAGTACTTCAATGTGACGATCCGATGCTTACGGATGTGCACAATGTAGCACAGTCCTTTGAAGTGTCATGGGCTGCAGGCGATTAGTTTGTTGTGTGTGAGGAGGTATCAGAAGTTGCTCAGTTAATCATCATTGTGTACTGTGAAAGTGTTCAGGATGGCGGGGAATTCTTTGCAGTAGTACTACCTTCAATTCAGCATCACATGGGGCAGCATCAGTTATGGTCACAGCAGCAACAGGCTGCCTCATAGCAGCAGCCGTATGGCCCCCTTCTGTCTTGCTCATACTACTTCGTCCAATATGAGTGTGCTGTGTGCCCTAAGTGTTGGGTGGTTTGCAGCATGTGTCAAAAGAAACACTACATTGCATCAGTGTGTAACTAGTCTTCAAATGTGGCAGACATGCTAGTACCAAAGGTCATAAACTCTCTCTCTCTACAATGACTGTTTCTCCCACCAAATTGTTTATTGAATGCAAGTGGACAAAGGAGCTGCAGTGACGTTAGTAAACGCACGAACATGCATGGACTTTGGCTCCCCTCCCCTCACACAGGTTTCACGGAAGTTGGTTAGCTGTAATAAACTGCAGATTCCAATCTTAGGTCAGTTCTCCTCTCCTGTCTCTTACAGATCTATTGTTCACCCTATCACCTTCATTGTTGTTCTTCAGTTTCCCCATTGCCGATAAGGTAAATATAGTGTCAGATCCAGTTCCATAGCAGCAACTGGAGCCCCTCTGTTCTGAATTTTCATCTCTGTTTTCCATTTGGCGAAGTTGTCCAACTGGTTTTCAGGCTCACATTACCGTAAAAGAGTCCGCCCACCCTTATTTTTTTGGGTGTGACATGTGCCTGTCACATTGCGTGACTCTGTCAAGGGCGAATTAGACCATTTGACATTGGTCTGTGTCATCTGGCCTATTTCTTTCAGTTAATGGGCTACGCTACTGATTGTTGTTAAGAAGCCAACAGGTAAGCTTCGCCTCTGTGGCAACTTCAGTGTCACGATTAATGCACAGTCCCTTTCCTCTGCCTTGATGACTTGCTCACAAAATTGTCAGGGGGTCACTACATTTCCAAGATTGATTCGTCAGAAGCGTACCACCAGCTGCTGTTGGATGAGGCCACTACGCGCCTTCTCACACCTCATGGCCTATACCAATATCAACACTAGCCTTTTGGCATCGCTAGTGCACCTGCATTTTTCAACATATTTTTACGACACTTGACAGCCTCTGTACCCGGCTACATCAGTTTCCTTGACGATATCATTGTTTCGGGTTCTTCTACTGAAGATTACCTTAGCAATTTCTGATCGTTGTTTTCTGTTTTGCAGGCCGCGGGTCCCAAGTGAAATCTTAACAGAACTCAGTTTTTTCAGCTGTCAACTGTGTACATATGTTTTGAGGTTTCTCGCACAGGGATCATGCTGTTGCGACACTGTTTTGATGGAACTGTGGCTTTGCCACACCAGACTTTCATTAAGGAACTGCAGTTGTTTCTAAGTAAAGTTGCATACTGCCATAAGTTTTTACCAGACATATCTACTGTTGCTCAGCCACTACACACACTTTTGCATATAAATGTGCCTTTTTTCTGGTCCCCAGCCTGTGACTGAGCATTCACTTTGCATATGTCTAAGTTTCAATCTGCCCTGCATCTGGTTACTTTTCAGCCAGGTCAGCATCTTGTATTGGCTACAGATGTCCCTCACTGTGGTCTTTGTGCTATGTTGGTACACAAATACGTGGATGGGTATGAATGCTTCTGCTTCTAAGACTTTAAGTCATGCTCAGAAGCAGTTTTCTCAGATTGAAAATGAAGGTTTTAGCAATTGTGTTCACCCTCAAGAACTTTCACATCATGTTGTATGGTCCTAAGCTCCATTTACTCACAATTTACAAACCATTGGTTACTCTTTTTAACCCTTTGGCTTCCGAACCAAACAAGGGAGTGCATCATTTGCAGCGGTGGGCTCTCTCCCTCTCCCATTAACAATATCAGATCCATTACTGGCCAACATTGATGTCTTATCTCACCTTCTGATTTGACCAGAACTGACGTTCGATCAGGATGAGTTGCTTTCTTTCTTTTTAGTTATTGAGGACCAGAACAGGTCGAAGGTTTTCCCATCACTAGTGCTTCGATAGCATTGGCTATCACCGTGAATTCTGTACTTAGTTGGGTTGTCTCTCTTGTGCAGCACGGTTGGCTGGAAAAACCCCTGGGTCGTGCCTCGGATCCCTTGTATAATTACTTCTCCCTCCATCCCTGCCTTTCTGTATTTGACAGTTTTTTTGTTAGCTATGGAGGGTGCTACCCTCCGGGTTGTGATTCCCACTTCCTTACACTGTAATTTATTGCGGCTTCTGCATATTGGTCTATGGGGGACCCCTTGGACCAAAGCTTTGGCTAGCCGGCATATGTGTTGACTGGACGTAGATGTGGACATTACACGGCATATACCCACTTGCACTTACTATTTGAGCAACCGGCAGCCCCACAGGCATCTTATTTCACCTGACTGACACCGCAGTAGCCAAGGGAATGTCGATTTTGCTGGATTTTTCATGTCCCAAGTTTCCCTAAGTGGTGTGTTGCTCATTCAAGTGCACGCCGGCCACTATTTTGGCCCTGGCTAAGATTTTTGCAATTGAGGGACTTCCACATACTGTGGTTGCTGATGATGGGCCCCAGTTTGTTTCTCAAGAATTTGTATCTTTTTGTCAGGTTAGTGGTGTTCTCCATCTCACGTTCCACCATTTCATCCTCAACCTAAGGGTGAGGCCAAACACATGGTTCAGATGTTTAAAACTCAGCTGCGGAAGTATGTATCTGGAAGGACCCCAAAACTGCTGTAGACCTTTTTTTGTTTGTACTGTTTCACTTCAGTGGCGGACAAGAGCCCAGTGGAACTGTTACATAAATGCCAGCCACAAACCCTGCTTCACCTGCTGTATTTGATTCCATGTCTGCCAGCAACAGTCCGGGTGGGTGCACCTGCCTGGGCTCATGACTTTGGGTTCCTGCTGTCGTTGAGCATTGCCGGGGCCAGTGCCTGTGAGTCGTTTGCACCCGTGACGGGCAGATGCCCCATCACTTTGACCAGCTGTGGCCACACATGGTGGGGCCCGTTGCAGATGGCTCACTACCTGTCCCACCCCTGCCACCACCAGTGCCTGTTACTCTGTCGCAGACGTTCTGGATTGTGCCACAGAGAGGGTCGCTGTGTGGGCTTCCTGCCTCTGTCCCCATTCCTCAACTGCTGTTGTCTGTACTGTGCTTCATGCGGCAGACGCCTCAGCTGCTGCCTCCGTTGCTGGGTTCTGTGCGGCCATCATTTCCGACGCCCTCACTGATGCCTCCGATACCGACTGCTTATCTTGACCAGGACGTTGTTATGGAGACGCCATCCCCAGTACTGTCCTACGGCTTCTCGCGAGTGGAAGGATAGCGCGCGAAATTGCCTGCGGCCCTACTCGCCAGTGACTGCCCCCCACATGCTGCAACAGCCGCTGTTGTTGGATGATGAAAGGGACATCAGTGCCGTCATTGGTGTTTTTTGTGACTGCTAATTGGTGTGCCTTGTGAGATCACTGTTCCTTTTTCTGCATGATACCATTGTATTGGCACGAGTGCATTTTTTCTGTACCATGCATTTTTCTGTGCCTTGTGTTTTTATGTATGTATGTATGTGGTTTTCACACCCCCTAGAAGGGGGTACCTTCACTCATGATGTAAGCAATTTCAGAGAGTGCACGTCCATACAGTTCACAGACCTGCTTAAAGAGGCCACCTGCGTCAGACCCCTGGAGCACTATGGTCAGCCGTGGAAGAAACAGCATTGTTTAAGCGATCGCAAATCACTGCTTGGCCTATTCTTTACACTGTATTGCTTTGTCCAGTCAGTGTGTTCGATGCTACACACAAAGTGTATTTTATATGTTGCTGTATAAAGTACCATGTTCCAAAATTGTGTTTGTTCTTATAACAGGAAACCTTCCAACTGAAACAAAAATTAAAAGCAGACTTCATTAGCTGTTTCTAAAAATTATCTTATTGTCTAGATTTCAGGACTGAAAATTCTGGCTAATTGTATGGTAAGTAACAACATTCATAGGAAAGCTGCATGACAAATAGTAACATATCATAAACAGGATTCTGACGATACAGATTTAAATTTCTGTTTTCTCTGACAACTACCAATGTATTCATGTAAAGATTAATCTGATGGGGGATAAACAGCACCTATTTAATATAACTCTGGAAGCAGCAGTTGTTTTCAGCATAATGGTTTTTGTTCAAATAAGTGCCCCAGAAGAGGCCAGTCAGGTCATTAAATTCCAACATGCCTTTCTAAACTTCCTTGATCCAGCTCAGTGGCCACCACATTGTACAAGGGCGATGAAAAAGTTTCTGTTGGAAGACCATACAATCCAGGATCGGTACGCTAATCAGGCGAAATTGCCCTGCGCACTTAGGCAATCATCCCACTGATGCACCAAGTCAAAGATACCTGTTTGGTAAGACACCATGTCCTACCACATGAAAACGTCTGTAACTGCCTCCTGTACATCCATGTCCAACAGAAATTGTCAACCCTTCAAGGCCTTTTTTAAGGGACTGAAGGAGTGGTGATCACATGCGGAGGGATCAGAACACTAGGATGGGTGCTTGAGTGTCACTCAGTTGAATCGGCATAACTTCTGCACTGCAACATTTGTGACATGGGGATGTGTTTTGTCATGAAGCAGCAGCAGGAAACTTGGTGAACCCACCAGTCCAAAACAGTGGCTTTCTCAGACATGCTTCCCCATACTAATTCTTCATTATCTGATGGACATCTGCAGGTATTTGTCCTTGGGTAGTCAAGGAAAAAGTAACAGCATGATGGTCCTGTTTGGACACATTTGGTAATAACATCACCATAGTTCAGACTTCTTCATGTACCACACACACATTGGAAAGACATGAATACCTTAGTAATACCTTTTCTACATGTCGGTGCATACCCACACCAGAAATGCACTACATAGCAACTGCAGCAACACTCTCAGGCAGAAACTTTTTGATCGTCCTTTATATTCTACTTAAAGTGACATGTCCACTATTTTACCATGGTGCCTCATATGAGAGCATTACTATAGTAGAAACTTGTAAGATGCTATAAAATGTATTTGGAGCCAATATTTTAACAAGCGGGTGCAAGGGTGAAACTGATTTTATACGGGAGACACATCTCATTCTTACTGCATCTTCTTTTTGTCCTTCAGTGACTGTAATTTCCTATGAGATTTGCGTTCTCAGTTGTAAGCAACAGATGATTAATTTATTAAGTATCGGGTGTTTCAAAAAGATTCATCCAATTTCACGAGGCTATATCTTTTACGTTAATAAGATAGAAACTTGGGGTGAATTTTAATTCACATAAAGGGCCACAAATTTGTTTTTGAAAGAACCGTCTGGTTTTACAATGATATATATTTTACATACAGCTTTGAAGGTACATTGTTCAATTACATTTAACATAAAAGTTTTCATTTATGTTTCATAAATGTTCAGTATGTCCTCTGCCAAATGCATGACAAATGTCCAGACAATAGTCAGTTCTCCTGTATTTTTTGAGTGTGGAATTTCCCCCACAAAGAAGTAATCATGTAAAATGAGAGCAGACAATCTTGGCGGCAAGTGGTATCAATATGAGATAGGTATGCCCCTCATGACCAACTATTGTCGAGGCAGCTAATTGTTAAGAAATACTCGTACATGCAAGTGCTAATGCAGTGTGTCTATCGACCTGCCGGCGCTTTCGTTTGGTAAGTCACATCATCTTATATATATATGACGTACCAAATGAAAGTGCTGGCAGGTCGACAGACACATAAACAAACACAAACATACACACAAAATTCAAGCTTTCGCAACAAACTGTTGCCTCATCAGGAAAGAGGGAAGGAGAGGGAAAGACGAAAGGAAGTGGGTTTTAAGGGAGAGGGTAAGGAGTCATTCCAATCCCGGGAGCGGAAAGACTTACCTTAGGGGGAAAAAAGGGCGGGTATACACTCGCACACACACACACACACATATCCATCCACACATATACAGACACAAGCAGACATGTGTGTGTGTGTGTGTGTGTGTGTGTGTGTGTGTGTGTGTGTGTGTGTGTGTGTGTGTGTGTGTGTGTCCTTTCCTCTTGTATATATTGCTTCCCACTACCCTGATCTATTTTCTATTTTATGTACAAGTCCATGAAGTGTAGCAACACTGGCGCTGCATTCATTCATTTAAATAGTCAGAATATTAGCTCGTTACTGAAGCTGTCAAGTGTGTGTTATTCCTTAATATAATTTGTACATAATTTGGTCCTTACGATTTAGACTACTTACCGCTACTTAAATCTGCAGCAGAATTTACTCACTCAACTCCACGTTCAGTGCACAGTGCACCGGGAAAGCTTACCTTTTCAAATAGTATTGCAAATATAAATTCTCTTAAAAACGAATTCCTTTCAAGTCATCTTACTTACCTTACTTTACATTATATTTACACCTCAAGCAATATACAAATGTGAGTTTTCACTTTGTTCCTTCATCTTCATTTGATACACATACCCCTTTATTACACCGGGTATTTCTTGGAAAGGGAATGTAAATCATGCTTCTGTTCTTGTGCAAGTGTGGTTGACTCTTCAACTTTTCTTTGTATATCGTATGGGGTCGTCACTTTCTCGAAATCTGCATTGTTCAATGTTTCGTGTTTATGTAAAATGTCAGGATATTTCAACTGAATATTAACCTTGTTTGTCGAACGGCTATTGACATTTGTCTTTGTTTCCAACAAATCAGCTGAAAGAGGTTTTTCGTCAACATACAAATGATCCAACAAATCAGCTGAAAGAGGTTTTTCGTCAACATACAAATGACCCTTAGCTTTACCTAAATCAATATTTATCTAATACTTCCTGAAAAACTCCATGCCCAACAGACAGTTAACCATTAATTTTTCGACTACTGAAAATGTGCGTGTAAATATTTTTTCATTTATGTTAATAGGAAAACAAGAACCTTTGATTTACTACCCAGTGCAGTTATAATGTGACAGTTTGTACCGGTAAAGTAGAAAAATTGAGTTTGTTCCGCGGCTCGTCAACAGACTTTGCGAAATAAAATTCGCCGCTGAGCTAGTGTCTGGCACAACCTGTACGCCTGTGTTGACAATTTTGACATTTATAATAGCTTGTACCTCATTCACTAACCCTTTAATATTACTCGTGTCTTCATCTGTATAAAGATCGTCCCTCATGTTATTTTCCGGAACACATCCTATAAGCCGGCAGTATTGGCCGAGCGGTTCTAGGCGCTACAGTCTGGAACTGCGTGACCGATACGGTCGCAGGTTTGAATCCTGCCTCGGGCATGGATGTGTGTGATGTCCTCAGGTTAGTTAGGTTTAAGTAGGCTAGTTCTAAGTTCTAGGGGACTGATGACCTCAGAAGTTAAGTCCCATAGTGCTCAGAGCCATTTTTTGAACATCTTATAAAATAGCTATTCAAAAGCCTGCGCCCACTTCTATTCACGGTCATTGGCAGGGGGCTTGGCCCGACCAATCGCCGTTTCCTTGTGATGGAGGTGGGGGGTTAATCCTCCGTCCTTCACACCAACTACGTGTATCATGGGTACAGAATTGTTGCACGTACGGCCTTGTATTTGACCGGGGACGTCATGACTCTCTCCTGGGTTTCCCCACTTCCGTAAACACTGTTATTGTTGTTATTCGGTGATTGGTTATTACCATTACCGAGATTTTGGTGTGCGTTGCCGTTCGCGCCATACGCATTTTTCCATCCATTCTGGTTATTACGGTGTTGAGAACGGTGATTTTTTTGATTGTATCCTCTACTGCTAAGGCCTCTGTTACGCTGCTCATTATACCCATGAGGTGGTGCGTATGGATGATACGCTTATTGTGCATCATCACATTGGTTACAGTGGTCACTACCATTATTGTTGTTGTAGCTGCCCCCACCCTCATTATTGCCATTATTGTTGTAGTTGTTAAAATTTCCACTTCTGGGCGCGCCTGACTGATTTGATTGCAACCGTAGTCGTTTGTCTTAGGGCTGCTTTCAGATATGAGATCAGTGGAATCGACTACGGATAAAAAAAATTTCTAGGTACGGATAAAAAATATTCTAAGTCGTGAGTCGGAACTGTGACCAGTTTTTCATGTATATGCCTGGGTAAGCGTTCTTTTAATATTCTTAACACGCCAACAGGTGACATCGGGTTACTCCAATGTATTGTCTTGTTTAAATATTTTCGCAACCCATCGTGTTTTGCATTGAAAGGTTCCGGGCCAAAGACCTCCATTTGAAGTCTCTATTGTATTCTCCGCGACCAGTTGTTGTTGTTGTTGTGGTCTTCAGTCCTGAGACTGGTTTGATGCAGCTCTCCATGCTACTCTATCCTGTGCAAGCTTCTTCATCTCCCAGTACCTACTGCAACCTACTTCCTTCTGAATCTGCTTAGTGTATTCATCTCTTGGTCTCCCTCTACGATTTTTACCCTCCACGCTGCCCTCCAATACTAAATTGGTGATCCCTTGATGCCTCAGAACATGTCCTACCAACCGATCCCTTCTTCTGGTCAAGTTGTGCCACAAACTTCTCCTCTCCCCAATCCTATTCAATACTTCCTCATTAGTTATGTGATCTACCCATCTAATCTTCAGCATTCTTCTGTAGCACCACATTTCAAAAGCTTCTATTCTCTTCTTGTCCAAACTATTTATCGTCCATGTTTCACTTCCATACATGGCTACACTCCATACGAATACTTTCAGAAATGACTTCCTGACACTTAAATCAATACTGGATGTTAACAAATTTCTCTTCTTCAGAAACGCTTTCCTTGCCATTGCCAGCCTACATTTTATATCCTCTCTACTTCGACCATCATCAGTTATTTTGCTCCCCAAATAGCAAAACTCCTTTACTACTTTAAGTGCCTCATTTCCTAATCTAATTCCCTCAGCATCACCCGACTTAATTAGACTACATTCCATTATCCTTGTTTTGCTTTTGTTGATGTTCATCTTATATCCTCCTTTCATGACACTGTCCATTCCATTCAACTGCTCTTCCAAGTCCTTTGCTGTCTCTGACAGAATTACAATGTCATCGGCGAACCTCAAAGTTTTTATTTCTTCTCCATGAATTTCAATACCTACCCCGAATTTTTCTTTTGTTTCCTTTACTGCTTGCTCAATATACAGATTTAATAACATCTGGGAGAGTCTACAACCCTGTCTCACTCCCTTCCCAACACTGCTTCCCTTTCATGCCCCTCGACTCTTATAACTGCCATCTGGTTTCTGTACAAATTGTAGATAGCCTTTCGCTCCCTGTATTTTACCCCTGCCATCTTCAGAATTTGAAAGAGAGTATGCCAGTCAACATTGTCAAAAGCTTTCTCTAAGTCTACAAATGCTAGAAACATAAGTTTGCCTTTCCTTAATCTTTCTTCTAAGATAAGTCGTAAGGTCAGTATTGCCTCACGTGTTCGAGTGTTTCTACGGAATCCAAACTGATCTTCCCTGAGGTTGGCTTCTACTAGTTTTTCCATTCGTCTGTAAAGAATTCGTGTTAGTATTTTGCAGCTGTGACTTATTAAGCTGATAGTTCGGTAATTTTCACATCTGTCAACACCTGCTTTCTTTGGGATTGGAATTATTATATTCTTCTTGAAGTCTGAGGGTATTTCGCCTGTTTCATACATCTTGCTCACCAGATGGTAGAGTTTTGTCAGGACTGGCTCTCCCACGGCCGTCAGTAGTTCCAATGGAATATTGTCTACTCCGGGGGCCTTGTTTCGACTCAGGTCTTTCAGTGCTCTGTCAAACTCTTCACGCAGTATCGTATCTCCCATTTCATCTTCATCTACATCCTCTTCCATTTCCATAATATTGTCCTCAAGTACATCGCCCTTGTATAGACCCTCTATATACTCCTTCCACCTTTCTGCTTTCCCTTGTTTGCTTAGAACTGGGTTTCCATCTGAGCTCTTGATATTCATACAAGTGGTTCTCTTATCTCCAAAGGTCTCTTTAATTTTCCTGTAGGCGATATCTATCTTACCCCTAGTGAGATAGGCCTCTACATCCTTACATTTGTCCTCTAGCCATCCCTGCTTAGCCATTTTGCACTTCCTGTCGATCTCATTTTTGAGACATTTGTATTCCTTTTTGCCTGTTTCACTTACTGCATTTTTATATTTTCTCCTTTCATCAATTAAATTCAATATTTCTTCTGTTACCCAAGGATTTCTACTAGCCCTCGTCTTTTTACCTACTTGATCCTCTGCTGCCTTCGCTACTTCATCCCTCAAAGTTACCCATTCTTCTTCTACTGTATTTATTTCCCCCATTCCTGTCAATTGCTCCCTTATGCTCTCCCTGAATCTCTGTACAACCTCTGGTTCTTTTAGTTTATCCAGGTCCCATCTCCTTAAATTCCCACCTTTTTGCAGTTTCTTCAGTTTTAATCTACAGGTCATAACCAATAAATTGTGGTCAGAGTCCACATCTGCCCCTGGAAATGTCTTACAATTTAAAACCTGGTTCCTAAATCTCTGTCTTACCATTATATAATCTATCTGATACCTTTTAGTGTCTCCAGGGTTCTTCCATGTATACAACCTTCTTTCATGATTCTTAAACCACGTGTTAGTTATGATTAAGTTATGCTCTGTGCAAAATTCTACCAGGCGGCTTCCTCTTTCATTTCTGTCCCCCAATCCATATTCACCTACTATGTTTCCTTCTCTCCCTTTTCCTACACTCGAATTCCAGTCACCCATGACTATTAAATTTTCGTCTCCCTTCACAATCTGAATAATTTCTTTTATTTCATCATACATTTCTTCAATTTCTTCGTCATCTGCAGAGCTAGTTGGCATATAAACTTGTACTACTGTAGTAGGTGTGGGCTTCGTATCTATCTTGGCCACAATAATGCGTTCACTATGCTGTTTGTAGTAGCTTACCCGCATTCCTATTTTCCTATTCATTATTAAACCTACTCCTGCATTACCCCTATTTGATTTTGTGTTTATAACCCTGTAGTCACCTGACCAGAAGTCTTGTTCCTCCTGCCACCGAACTTCACTAATTCCCACTATATCTAACTTCAACCTATCCATTTCCCTTTTTAAATTTTCTAACATACCTGCCCGATTAAGGGATCTGACATTCCACGCTCCGATCCGTAGAACGCCAGTTTTCTTTCTCCTGATAACGACGTCCTCTTGAGTAGTCCCCGCCCGGAGATCCGAATGGGGGACTATTTTACCTCCGGAATATTTTACCCAAGAGGACGCTATCATCATGTAATCATACAGTAAAGCTGCATGCCCTCGGGAAAAATTACGGCTGTAGTTTCCCCTTGCTTTCAGCCGTTCGCAGTACCAGCACAGCAAGGCCGTTTTGGTTATTGTTACAAGGCCAGATCAGTCAATCATCCAGACTGTTGCCCTTGCAACTACTGAAAAGGCTGCTGCCCCTCTTCAGGAACCACACGTTTGTCTGGCCTCTCAACAGATACACCTCCGTTGTGGTTGCACCTACGGTACGGCTATCTGTATCGCTGAGGCACGCAAGCCTCCCCACCTACGGCAAGGTCCATGGTTTTCTCTAAAAAGACTTGTTCCAATTCTTCATATGTGCGACAATTGTCGGATTCTTCCGCTGCTCACAAGCGGTCGTCACTCTGAATTCATCCTACAACGAAATGGATTTTGTTGTTGTTCAGACCAATGTCGAGGTAATGTGTTCCTAACTGCTCTCGCAAATACCGTTGGTAGTGTCTTTTCCAATTCTTGCGAAAAGATCGGAAATTGTTTGTGTTTGAGCAAACCTCCATCGATAAGGACTGGCGACTTTCCTTGGGCTGTTTAATCTGACTCTGCTTCTTTGTTGATGGTATGGCAGTGTTCGACAACGCTGGCACACTCGCGTAATTATTAGCAAATCGTTCCCGTTCGCCTACATCATACTCTGACTGTGGCGAAACCGTGTTCGCGCGATTATTTTCTATAGCTAAACGGTTCTGGTTTGTAGCTACAGATGGACCGTTTGAACTATTCCTTTCGCTTATTAGCTCAGAGCAAATTTTTTGTCTTCGATCGTTTTCATGTCATAGTCAATTTCAGCTAGCATTTTTGTTTCACGCTCACTAATTACGAGGGTTGGAACTTCAGTAGTGGCAACTGTTTATTTACAGCTCGTACAAAATAGGTACGTGTTTCAAAGTTTTCCTGACCTTCAGAGTAGTCACCAGCATAGTGTATAGCCCGTTGCCAGCAATGTGGAAGTCGTAGGATACTCTTAGCAGTGCCAGTTCTGTTGACCGTTCGAGCGACTCTGTCTATTGCCCAACGAATTTGTAGCAGTTCATTTTTGGAACACAACCTACGACCAGCTTAGAGACAGAAGTGATGACACTTCCTGCAAGACCTGACCATCATTTTGCAGGTCAGTGCTCAAGCACGTACAGTGCAAGCTGTTATTGATTTGTTCGACTGATGGGGCTGGAAGTGCTATACCACCTACTGCACTTTCCTGACTGCCCTCGTGAGTTCCACTCGATTTCTAAACTGAAGGAAACACTTCACGGGGTTCGCTTCAGAACTGCTATAAATTCGTCCGGCAATATACCGCGCCGCTCGAACTGTCAGCACAACTGGCACTGTGTATCCTACGACTTCCACATCGCTGGCAACGGGTTATACACAATGCTGGTGACTACTGTGAAGGTCAGAAAACTTTGAAACACGTACCTATTTTGTACGAGCTGTAAGTTCCAATCCTCTTATTTCCTCTGTAGCCACGACACAAGACCTGTATTCCTGGATACACTTTTGTGCGGGCGTGATGTCACTGACGAATATTCCCGTTTAGGCTCTTTCGTTTAATTTCTTTACATCCTTTACATCCGGATGTTAGAAATGTGTGACCCGATTTTAAAAGACCAACATCTTGTGTGAGTGTGTGTACGTCCTCGCGCAGTTCTTCACAAATCGATAAAATTCGGCTACGTTTGTTTGCGCAGTTCTGACCAATTAGGTCAGATTTTTGTGTTCATTTTGGAAGGCTATCTGTGCACTTACTACCCTTTGTACTTCGTCCGCACCTTTTTTCTGTTTCTTTTTAATGTCCGGTAACCTTTGGCTTACCTGTATATTCATACTAGAAAACTTCATGTCATGTTCTTTAGTGGTCCCTGTTAGATCTTTATTCCAATTATTATGCAAAGTTTCGAGATCACCAACCACGCTGACATGAGTACAAAGTTTTTGATCGAGATTGCTGACCTGTGTTGCAACAGTCTCGATTTTTTAAGTTAATTTTGTGCCCAAGCTACTGATTCTGTTCGCTAATTTATCATTATCTGACAGTACCCCAGCAATTTCAATACTTATACCAGCAATTTCTGAACGTACGTTGGCCATTTCTGTTCACATACTGGACGTTTCTGAACTCATTGTTAATATTGCCTGCAATATTTAGTTACTCTCTATCTCTTTCCTACCATTACGTATTGATCTATCCACATTATTTATTCTTTCAAGCTCGCTTCGTTCGCTCAAAACTGAGTCGCGAAAATATTCGTTGCCAGTTTCATTACTTCTTTCACCTTTGCTATCAAAAATCTCACTTCTAACATTGATTGAGGACCGGTCTCATTCCACGCATTATCCCCACAATGCAAAAGTGATTCACTAGTAAAAGTAGAGTTTAATTACATATTCTCATTATTTAGCAAATTACTTCCTCGTTGCTATTTATTATTGTCATTTCTTTATTGGCAAATTTGTCGATATTCCCACATTTTCACTAAGATTAATAGTTATTTGTTGCTTGTCGTTAGGTTCCATTTTTGAGAAACAAATGTAGTATTTGAATATATAAAAAGTGTTAAGTACTTACAAAAAACTTTTTTTGTATCTTTAGCAATTACTTTTTGCTCGCAACAAGATGGTATGTCACAAACACTACAAGAATACTCTTGACAAAGTAGGACTTTGTTGCTTGCTACAAAGGTTGGAAAATAGAACAAAGTATAGGATCGTGGTGGAATTGCTCTCATATGCATAAAATTCAACTGTATCATTGATCCTGCCTTGAATGTTTTCTTGTTTAGGTTTCCTCTTAATTCGGCATTTTGTGATTTACAATATACTTGGATGGTTTAAATGTTTCATGTTCCAAGTAATTATTAATTGTCTTTTCCATCTTTCTTCCTCACATATAATAAATAGGCCTATGCAACAAAAAATAATTATTAGTACAATGTTGATCTCCAGTAATGCCTTTTATTTTGTTGTACTTAGGCGTAAAATTGTTGGAGATCATGGTCACTGTTCGGTCGCCATTTGTAGGGTAGAAATTTAGGAAAGAGGATTTGGAAATGATCAGGGAAATATTATTAAAAGAGGTAAATGCTTTTTTAAGATTATTCTGGAGTATATTATCGGATAAAGGAGGTGCTTTGGCATCCGAATAGTTACTGTAACCAATGAAAAAGAAAGTTGAACAATAAGATTTCGATAAGAACATATATATACAAAAATTAAAAATGTTCTTATTTCTGTTCTTGAAATATTTTCTTTTCTATACCGCTTCAGCGCTGCGGTGGCATGTGGGATGTTTCCCTCCATTATTACTGGTGTCCAATAAGATTTCGATAAGAGCACATAGATACAAAAACTAAAAATGTTCTTGTCTCTTCTTGAGATTCGGTTAGACCGCCAGAGTGTGCGGATTGGTAGTTCCTGCTGCTACTAAGGCGAGTACACCGTTCGTTTATTACATATTTTTATGAGCTTCAAACAGGAGCAACTTATTTTCAGTTATCTGTGCAGTTACTAGTTTATTTTTGTAATTTCCTGCGTGTTCGAGTGCTTACTGGGCACAACCTTTTATTTCAATAACAGTGTAGTGTACAGTACCACCGTTGCTGTAACCGTTGTATAGACTCTCGTATCGTGCAGGCTTTTGTTTGTTTGGTTTGAACAGCTCAGAGTCGGTTAGACCGTCAGAGAGAGTGGATCGCCAATTCCTGCTATTACTAAGGCGAGTACACCGTTCGTTTATTACATATTTTTACAAGCTTCAAACAGGAGTGCAGTAATGGATAGGAACTGTGATTGTTGTGTACAGATGCAAGCTGAGCTGGCGACCCTTCGCTCACAGCTTCAGGCTGCGTTGGCTTTCGTCACGCAGCTTGAGGCAGCTGCCAGGGGGCGTCACTGTGGGGGATCGGACGTGGGGATGCGAGGGACGTCGAGCACGTCCCATGTGTCCTCCGATCGGTCCACTGCTGTGACCTCCCTGGGTACTTGCGCTGAGGTTGACCCCTAACCCGTGGTCGAGTGGGAGATAATTCCGAAGTCTGGCAGGCAGCAAAAAACTTCCCGTGGGGCCGATCGTAGGGCTTCCCCGGTTCGTTTGATGAACAGGTTTCGGGCGTTATCTGTGGCTGACGATGTCTCTGAGCCGGATGCAGTCGTCCACCTCATTCCAGAGGAAGCTTCTAGGCCCGCAAGGTCTGGGCATTCACAGAGGGTGGGTTTGCTGGTAGTTGCGAGCTCCTACGTTAGGCGCGTAAGTGGGCCCCTAAGGAACTTGACTGCCAAGGAGGGGAAGGAAGCCTGTGTGCACCCTTTGTGCATTCCGGATGTGGAAAGGGTGCTTCCGGATGCCATGAAGAGTACAGGGTGCAGCTAACTGCAGGTGGTGGCTTATGTCGGTACCAATGATGTGTGTCGCTTTGGATCGGATTAGATTCTGTCTGGTTTCAAGTGGGTATCGGAAATGGTAAAGACTGCCAGTCTCGCTTCCGAGATTAAGGCGAAGCTCATCATCTGCAGCATCGTCAATAGAACTGACTGTGGTCCTCTGGTGCAGAGCCGAGTGGAGGATCTGAATCAGAGGCTCTGGCGGTTCTGTGGCCGTGTAGGCTGCAGATTCCTTGACTTGCGCCATCTGGTGGTTGGTTTCCGGGTTCCGTTAATAGGTCAGGAGTCCACTACACACAGGACGCGGCCACACGGGTAGCGGAGGCTGTGTGGAAGGGACTGGGCGGTTTTTTAGGTTAGAGGATCTCAGGGAACCACAGAAGGGTCGTCTGTCAGAAAGTGAGTAGGTAAAACACAGTAAGGTAGTCGTAGAAACGATTGGTATTGTTGTTGTAAATTTTCGTAGCTGTGTTGGGAAAGAACCAGAGCTCCAAGCCCTAATAGAAAGCACTGAAGCTCAAATAGTTGTAGGTACAGAGAGCTGACTAAAGCCAGAAATATGTTCAGCCGAAATTTTTTCAAACGATCTAACAGTGTTCAGAAAGGATAGATGAAATACAGTTGGTGGTGGAGTATTTATTGCTGTCAGAGGTAGTTTGCCTTGTAGCGAAATTGAACTAGATAGTTCATGTGAAATAGTATGGGTAGAAGTTATACCTGACAATCGGACTGAACTATTAATTGGTTCGTTTTACCAACTCCCCGATTCAGAATACATAGTTGCTGAACCGTTCAAAGAAAACGTGAGTCCCATTTCAAATGGTTCAAATGGCTCTGAGTACTATGGGACTTAACATCTGAGGTCATCAGTCCCCTAGAACTTAGAACTACTTAAACCTAACTAACCTAAGGACATCACACACATCCATGTCCGAGGCAGGATTCGAACCTGCGACCGTAGCAGTCTTTACTCCTTCCGATCTGATCATGTAAGTGTAGAAAAATTATAGAATGTTTTCAAAGAGTAGTATCAACAGCAATTGAGAGATATATACCACATAAATTAATAAGTGATGGTACTGAACCCCCGAGGTACACAAAACGGGTCAGATCATTGTTGCAGAAGCAACGAAAAAAGCATGCCAAATTTTTAAAGAACGCAAAATCCCCAAGATTGGAAAAGTTTTACAGAAGTTCGAAATATGGCGCGTACCTCAATGCGAGATGCTTTTAATAATTTCCACAACGAAATTCTGTCTCGAAATCTGGCAGGAAACCCAAAGAGATTCTGGTCATACATAAAGCACACCAGTGACAAGACACATTCAATACATTCACTGCGCGATAACAACGGTGAAGTCACTGATGACAGTGCCACTAAAGCAGAGTTATTAAAAACGGTTTTCCAAAACTCCTTCATCAAAGAAATCGAAGTAAATAGGGGAAGGTGGGGGAATTACACGCATGTGGGTAATCACACACAGGCTGATTTACGCAGTTTGAATGGCGCAGGCTGTTCCCAGTTGGTGCTACACCCCGCCGGCAGGAGTAACAACTACTACGCGGTTTATGCCAGCCATTTTCCAGTGGCATTGTTGGAGCAGTGAAGTATTGTTTATTTTCGGCATGTCTCATGTAATTTTGGTCAGCTGTATTTTGCAAGGTAAGTGCTACTATAAGTTGCTTTAATGTAATTCTTGCATATCAACTACTAACCCAAGATAAAACCTTTGATTTAATTGTAGATTTGCCCCGCTATTTGAATTAGGTGCCGAGTTATGCTTAGGTTAGTAATTGAACTTACAGTGGGGTGATGCCACGCAGCTGTTGAAGTGCGTGGTATTCCCCCTTGCAGGTTATATTTTCAATACTAACGAGTTTTTTTTAAATTTCAGATGGGTAGATATTATAAAAGAAAAACCCAGAAAGCAAAATGGATGCAAGAGGAACTTTGTAAGGCTCTTGATGCCATCAAATCTGGAAGAAAAATAAGAGAAGTATCAAGAGCTTTCGGGATTGATGAAGCTACTCTGCAAACGAGAATGAACTTTAACAATACCGAGGGTCCAAAACTTGGAAGAAACCCAACATTTTCAACAGAACAGGAAAATGAGATTAGGGATCATGTTATTACAATGACATTACATGCATATAGCTGCGAAAGATTGCATTAGAGTGTGCAGAGGCTAACAACATTGCAAACAATTTTGATAAGTCATCTAGGTTAGCTGGAAAGGATTGGCTAGCTCTGTTTTTAAAAAGAAACCCAAGTATTAGCATGAGAAAACCAGAAGTAACTAGCATTAACAGAATACAAGCATTTAATGAAGAAGAGGTTAATGCATATTTTAAAAACTTAGAACATGTCTTTGATAAATATAAATTTAAAGAGGGGCGAGTGTTCAACGTCGATGAAATGGGCACAAATACTGTACAAAAGCCTGAGAGAATTTTGGCTCCTAAAGGTGTTAAACAAATAGTTGGGGCCACGTCTTGGGAAAGGGGTAAAAACGTGGCGATTTCAGAAGATGTCTGTTTAGTTTGTAGAGAGTTTGGGAAGGATGGAGAACTATGGCACAGATGTATTTCTTATAGCAGATGGAGTCATGAAGAATGTAGTGGCTGGAACACTCTAAAAGGTTCCAAGTGTGATCTTTGCTGTACGGTATGAGAAAATGAACTCTTTTCACTTCAAAAAAATTGTAAAAAACGAAAATTATAAGAGATGTTTGTAGAATTACATTATTTCATTCTTAAATATACTGTTTACTATTTGTAGTAACTAATAAACAAATAAAAATAGCAAGTATTGTACATTTTTAAGGTTTGTTTGTTTTACATGTTATTACCCAGTACTTTTGAGTGTCATTACCCTCAGGGGTGGGGAATACCATGCATTTGCACTTTTTTTTATTTTAATGTTCAAAATTAAGGTACTGTTTATAACTATTTATAGACAATTGAAATATGTGGAGAAATGTCCATTGTATGGTATGTACTTATTTTCATAGGTTTTAATGACGTAACGAATGGTTCACATCGATTTTTCCTTAGGTGCGTGTATTTCCCCCACTCTCCCCTATTCCTGAATTCCAATCAAGAACAACTGCCAAGATGAGAAACATAGAAGTAGATATCTTCGGTGTAACAAAGCATCTTACATCACTTAATAAAGGCGAGGCCTCCGGTCCAGATTGTATACCAGTCAGGTTCCTCTCAGAGTATGCTGATAAATAGCTCCATATTTAGCAATAATATACAACCACTCGCTCACAGAAAGATACGCATCTAAAGACTGGAAAATTGCTTAAGTCACACCAATACCCAAAAAGGGAAGTAGGAGTAATCCACTGAATTACAGGCCTATATCACTTACGTCGATTTGCAGTAGGGTTTTAGAACATATACTGTATTCGAACATTATGAAGCACCTCGGAGAAAACGATTTATTGACATATAGTCAGCACGGATTCAGAAAATATCGTTCTTGTGAAACACAACTAGCTCTTTATACTCATGACGTAATGGGTGCTATTGACAGAGGATGTCAAATTGATTCTATATTTTTAGATTTCCAGAAGGCTTTCGACACCGTTCCTCACATGCGTCTTCTAATCAAACTGCGTGCTTACGGAGTATTGCCTCAGTTGTGTGACTGGATTCGCGATTTCCTGTCAGAAAGGTCACAGTTCATAGTAATAGACGGAAAGTCATCTAGTAAAACTGAAGTAATATCCGGCGTTCCCCAAGGAAGTGTTATAGGCCCTCTATTGTTCCTGATCCATATTAACGACATCGGAGACAATCTGAGTAGCTGTCTTAGATTGTTTGCATATGATGCTGTCATTCACCATCTTGTAAAGTCATCAGATGATCAAAACGACTTGCAAAATGATTTAGATAAGATTCTGTATGGTGCCAAAAGTGGCAATTGACCCTGAATAAAGAAAAGTGCGAAGTTATTCACATGAGCACTAAAAGAAATCAGCTAAATTTCAATTATGCGAAATCTGAGGGCTGTAAATTCAACAAAATAGTTAGGGATTACAATTACAAATAACCTAAATTGGAACGATTACATAGATAATATTGTGGGTAGAGCAACGCTTGTCTGCCCTATTCTGGAGTACTGCTGTGCAATGTGGGATCCGCATCAGGTGGGACTGACAGATGACATCGAAAAAGTACAAAGAAGGGCAGCTCGTTTTGTATTATCGTGAAATAGGGGAGATAGTGTCACAGACATGATACGTGAATTGGAGTGGCAATCATTAAAACAAAGGCGTTGTTCGTTGCGACGGGATCTTCTCATGAAATTTCAGTCACCAGTTTTCTTCTCTGATTGCGAAAGCATTATGTTGGCACCCACCTAAATAGTGAGAAATGATCATCACGATAAAATAAGAAAAATCAGGGCTCACATGGAAAAATTTAAGTGCTCGTTTTTCCCATGTGCCATTCGAGAGTGAAATGGTAGAGAGAGAGCATGAAGGTGGTTCATTGAACCCTCTGCCAGGTACTTTATGGTGAATAGCAGAATAATCACGTAGATGTAGATGTAGAGATATATATATTTTTTAATACCTCTTCAACGCTGCGGTGTTTCCCTCCATTATTACTGGTGTCCTTGCAGGTTCTCATGATTGTCCAAACATTAGATTACTTTTAATGACTAAAAAATAAATATTCAAGCAACCTTTGAAAACTATCCTTAGTATATTTGCTCGCACAACCTTTACATAATACATTACTTGCTGTGCGTACAGATGCGTCTAGTCTCTTTGGGATCTCAACACAGACCAACAGACAGCTATTAATTAATTAGTGTGCACTGGATTGCTCATTAATATTCATCTCTGGCCTCGTTATCTTTCACCATTGCCACAGATGTTATCCCCATCTTGCGGTCAGAGAGCGCGTCTTTCAATCGACTTAAAAATTACAGCCACAACATAAACTATCCTGTGGAAGTCCGTTAACGAAGTTGCAAGAACCGGCATTAAATACTCACTCTAGGAATATACTACATCTATGTCAACATCTAAATCTACACTCTGCAAACCACTGAGGCGCATGGAAGAGGGTGTGTCCCATTGTTATCAGTTACTGGGGTTTCTTCCTGTTTCACTCATGTCTGGAGCGTGGGAAGAATGGTTGGATGCCTCTGTGCATGCAGTAATTATTCTAATCTTATCCTCACGACCCCTGTGTGAGCGATACATAGGAGGTTGTAC
Source organism: Schistocerca serialis cubense (assembly GCF_023864345.2). Lineage (NCBI taxonomy): Eukaryota > Metazoa > Arthropoda > Insecta > Orthoptera > Acrididae > Schistocerca > Schistocerca serialis. The sequence goes on from NC_064639.1 coordinate 596,600,259, forward strand.
TATATCCCTACAGTAATCATTTAAAGCTGGTACTTGAAATGTTGTTAATTGACTTTATCGGGATGGTTATCATCTGTCTTCAAGAGTCTGCAATTTCACTTCCTTACGTTTCTCTGTGACACTCTTCCATGGATTAAACAAAGCTTTGACTATTCGTGCTGCCCTTCTCTGTATTCGTTCAATATCCCCTGTTAGTCCTATCTGGTACGGGTGCTGTTTGGCAAGGAGGAAGTCATTCTGTTTGAGATATCTCATTATATCTGGGCACAGAATATTTCCTAAGATTCTATGACAAATGGATGTCAAGAATTTTGGATGGTAGTTCTGTGGATCAATACTGCTACCCTTCTTGTATGTGGGTGTGACCTGTGCCTTTCCAAGAAGTGGGCATGGTTTTTTGTTCGAGGGATCTATGATAGGTTGTAGTGAGAAGAGGGGCTAAATCGGCCACAAACTCAGTGTAGAATCTGACAGGCATTCCATCGGGGCCTGGAGCTTTGTTAAATTTTAACGATTTCAGCTGCTTATTTCATTCATCTTTTCAGTGGTAGGTTGATTAAACTGTGGCAATTCTCCTGGGTATCCCTTTTTAAAGGAACATTTGAAAACCGAGTTTAGCATTTCAGTTTTTGCTTTGCTACCTCAGTTTCAGTTCCTGCCTCAATCGCTAGGGACTGGACACTAACTTTGCTGCCATGAGCAACCTTTACATGTGAGTAGAAGTTTTCCGAATTTTGTGAAACGTCATTTGACAATATTCTGCTAGTAGTCACTGAAGGCATCACGCATTGCTCTCGTGACAGCCAAATGCATTTCATTTAGTATCTCTCTATCTATAGCCCTATGCTTTGTTTTACACCTATTATGCAGTAATCTCTGTTTCTTTAGAAGTTTCTTTACAGTGACAGTATACCACTGAGGTTACCTCCAATTATGAACTGTTCTACTGGGCACATATCTATCCAGTGTGTGGTCAACTATTCCTTTAAACCTTAGAGTTCCCCTAATGCTCCTGATCTGTGCTGAAAGTTTCAAATTCCTCATTGAGATATGACCCTATTGATTTTTTATCTGGTTTACTGAACATATATATCTTTCTGCCCATTTTGTTGTCCTTTCTACTTTTGTAATCATCACCACTGAGTCATGGTCACTGATACCAGTTTTGATGTGGACATACTCAAAGAAGTCAGGTCTTTTCATTGCCATTAGACACAATTTATTTCCATCATGAGTACTGTTCCTAACTATCCATTTTGAATAGTTTTCAGAGAAGGCATTTAGTAAAGTTTCACAGGATATCGTATCACACCCACCATTAACAAAATTGGAATTTTCCAATTAATTGTTGAATGATTAAGGTCTCCACCAATGACTACTCTATGACTGAGGAACTTAACGTACAAGTGAACTGAAGTTCTCTCTGAAGTTTTTGTTACATCAGGAGATGAGTCTGGTGGGCAATAGAAGGATACAAATATCATTTTATGCCCACCCCTGATACTGAGTCTTGCCCCACCTGATACTGAGTCTTGCCCCAACAATCTCACATGCAGCTTCAATTTCTACCTTGATGGATTTGCGTTATTTGTCTGCCGTGACAAATATGCCACCTCCATTGTTGTCTATCCTTTCGATGTACACTTAAATTTTCTCCAAAAATCTCACTGCTATCAGTTTATGGTTTCAGTCACCTCTCTGTGAGCTTCACTGCTTTTCATGAGTTCTTCAAACTCTGGCACTTTGTTACAAATGCTTCAGCAGTTTACCTTTAGCGTTTTAATTCTCTCAGCTGTGGGGGGCGTTTCTTTTGATCTTACACTGATACTTCTGCATATCCTACAGCCGTTGTTATCTGGATTGTATGGAGAGTTGCCTAATCTAAAAAGTCCTTGTGTGCACACCACACACAGTTAGCTACGTGAGTAGCAGCTTCTGATGTGTTAGTGCACACCTGACCTGTTTAGGAGGACCCTACAGTTCTGCACCCTTTCATTCAATTCAGAAGCAAAGGACCACGATCAGTTCTGGGGACAATGCTGCAAATTGTGAGCTTTGTTGAAGCTCCATGCACAAGGCTAGTCTTCTCAACCTTCTCTGCCGGAATGACCGAAGAATGACCTCGGATCCCAGACGACAGGCATAATTTGTTTCAATGTGTCCCACTATCTGCAGATGGTGCTGGTGGAATAGCCTCTCCAACGTGCTGGATGAGGCCCCCAGGTGTAAGCATTGAGTGGACCTGGTGTCCTTTCCTGTCACTTGCTGCCATTTCCCTAAGGGGGCACCATCATTTGCCATATGTTTGAATTGCCAATGATTAATGGACCTCTACCCTTTTGTGTTTGCTTCCTCCTGGCACCAGACAAAACAGGTTTCCCCAAAACAGCTTTAATGAGCTCCACTGGCTCAGTTTCAGTTTCAGTGAAAGACAGCACCTCAAACTTGTTGGTTAGGGGGATCAGTACAGCACCAGAGTCCTGCCTGGTCCCTGTCACCCTTGTGCAAGACATCTAGATCTACCATTGACATGTGATTCACAGTCAAGTTGACAGGTAATGACAGATCCTCTTCATTGTGAGGAGGAGACAGGATCCACTGGGGAGACAGTGCTTGAGGTAGCTCTGGTATAGGAATCACAGGTACACCCCCTACATAGTGCTCACATAGGGATTGTGGGGATAAGATTAGAAAAATTACTGCATACTCAGAGGCATTCAAACAATCATTCTTCCTGTGCTCTGTATGTGAATGGAAGAGAAAGAAACCCCAATAACTGGTATAATGGGATGCACCCTCTGCCATGCACGTCACAGTGGTTTGCAGAGTATAGATGTAGAAGTTGAATTAATTGGGTTTCATTATGTTGCTACATCATAAACAAAACTGTGGTTACTGTTGTGAGAAATGTGGGAAATCGCAGTGTCATTCACATTTTGAATTTCAAAACCAAAATTGACATTGTTAAGTTATGATGAAATGATTACATATGAAAATAATTTTCTAGATTATGTGATTGAGATTGTGATTATGATTATGAGTCAGTTGCCAAACTCTGTACTAGCAGCACCAGACCAGTAGATTGTTTGTGTGTCACTTTTATGAGCCTCTAAATAGAAGCAAGCTACTCATTTAGATTTGTCTGTGTTTACCATATTTGCTATGGATAGAGACTGAGAGTGCTGTGTTTAGATGCAAGCTGAGCGACCCTTTGTTCACAGCTTCAGGCAGTGCTGGCTTCAGTTTTGCAGCTCGATGCTGTTGCCAGATGGCGTAATTATGGGGTGTCAGATGTGGAGATCCGAGGGCCATCCATCATGTCTCATGCGTTCCACCAATTGGTCCATTACTATGATTAGCATGGTGACTGTCCACATTGTGGGTGACCCCTCACCCTTGGTCGAGTGGGGGGTTGTTTCAAAGTGTAGCAGGCAACAAAAGGCTTTCCGGGAGGGCGTCAACCAAAAGATCTTCCCAGTTTGTTGGACAAATAGACTTCAGGTGCTATCTGTGGCTAATAAGGGTCCTGAGCCAACAGAAGTCACTTATCCTGTTTCAGAGGAATTCTCGTGGCCTGTGAGATCCATGCATTCATGGATGATAAGGTTACTGGTAATTGGCAGTTCCAGTGTTAGGCATGTGTGAGGCCTCTTAGAAATACAGCTGTAATATAAAACTACTCAGTTGGCTAAAGTTCCATACCTAAGGATTAGAAAGTTGCCCAGGCCACACCAGTACATAAGAAAGAGGAATAGAAATAATCATGTAAACTACAGACCTTTATCACTGACACCAATTTGTAGTAGGAATTTTGAACATCATGAATTGCCTCAAAGAAAATTATCTGTTGACCCAAAGTCAGCACATATTCAGAAAATATTGCTCTTGTGATCCACAACTGGCTTTTTATTCACACAAAGTAATGAGTGCTATCAACGGTGGATACCACATTGATTCCATATTTCTAGATTTCCAGAAGGCTTTTGATACAGTTCCTCACAACTGGTTTCTAATCAAATTGCGTGCCTATGGAGAATTTCTTAGGTGTATGACTGGATTCATGATTTCCTATCAGAAAGTCATAAATTTTAGTAGCTAATAGAAAGTCATTGAGTAGTATAGAAGTGATATCTGGCATTGGCTCTCTGCTGTTCTCATTCTGTGTAAATGATTTGGGAGACACTCTGAACAGCTCTTTTAGATTTGTGCACTGTTTGCTTTTGTTTATCACTGAGTAGCCATCAGGAGAACAAAACCAATTGCAAAATGATTTAAACAAGTTATGGCACAAAAAGTTGTATTTAATTCTAAACAATGAAAAGTATGAGGTCTTCCACATGAGTACTAAAAGGGATCGTTTACATTTTGGTCATACAATAAATCACACAAATTCAAAGGCTCTCAGTACAACTAAATACACTAGGATTACAATTATGAACAACTTAACCTGGTACAATTAGATAATGTGGTGAAGGTGAACCAAAGACCGTGTTTCATCGGCACAACACTTAGAAGATGCAACAGATCTACTAAAGAGACTACCTACAACATGCTTGTCTGTAATGTGCTGGAATATTGCTGTATGATATGGACTTGTTACCAGATAGGATTGACACAGAATTCAAAGGAGGGCTGCTGGCTTTTTATCAATCATGAAACAGGGGTGAGAGTATCGTGAATATGATATGTGAATTGGGGTGCCAATCATTAAACAAAGTATTTTTCATTGCAGCAGAATCCTTTAACAAAATTTCAATCACCAACTTTCTCCTCTGAATGCCAAAACATCTTTCTGACTCCTCTCCTTTCCACCCACGGGGAGAAATGATCATATTAATAAAATAGGACAAATCAGAGCTTACATGGAGAGATTTAGGTGTTTGTTTCTTCCACATATTATTCGAGATTGAGACAGTAGAGAAATAGTCTGCAGGTGGTTTGACGAACCCTCTGTTAAGCACGTGTGCTGGAGAACTCACATACATGTAGATATATATTGTGAATAATTGAAAAATATCACTTTATTTTGACCACATGTTACTTAAAGATGCGTTACAAAGTGACAGCTTGTGATTCAGCAGAGGGTAAATTTTGAGCATGTGGACTTTTGATGCTGTCCAATCCATTCCAAGAGAGGTTGATGTTAACCCAAATTTTCCTATCAATTGATGAGCCAAGATAGCAAGGCAAGGCTAGATGGCGACAAGTGTAGTGATGCATAGTGAACGAGTGAATAAAAGTTACTGTTCTGTCGTAAAAAAGGAATCCTGTGGAAACTGTAAAAGTGAAATCGAAAAACTAAACGAATGCATTTCAAGTCTACAAAAAATAGTAGATGTTCTAAGACGTGAGATTTCGCATATAACTAATGAAAACTGTGAGCTGAAGAAGTTGCGCCATATTCTAAATGGTTAAAGAATTAAGCCACAAAATGGGAACCTGGTGAGTTATGAGAAGCGGAAAGGAAGCGATAGACAGGCATCAAAGGCAGCAAATGAAATTATAATTGCAGATAAAAACATGTATAGTGTTCTGTCGAATAGTAGTGATGCCTGCAATAAGGATAAGCAAAACGCTAGTGAAGTGATGCAAGACAGTGAAACAACGTCCGAGAGGATAAAAGTGTCGCTCAAAGGTAATCCCTTGTCCACTAAAAGAATAACAAACTCCGTAAAATCTATCACATTTTGCGATAAAAGCAAATACGACGTTTCGCAACAAAGTGAAAATACAAATAAACAAAAACCGACGTGCGTGACAAAGAAGAAAGAATCAAAAGTTGACGTCTTTGGAGATTGTCACGCCAAAGGAATTTCTCAAGAACTGCAAGTAAATAGTAAATCAACGACAGTCACAGGCATGGTTAAACCAGGTGCTGGTTTCAAAGAAGTGACGAAATACATTGTAAAATATAACTATGACAAGCAGGACAGTGTTGTAATTTGCACTGGAGCTAAAGACATTTACGAAAACAATGCTATGAAAATGTATAAACAGCTCTTGAGTGTTTTGCTAGTATTGTCAAATACAAACATTTTACTGGTGAACTTTACCCACAGGCATGATTTACCTGAATGGTCATGTGTGAATAGGGAAATTCACAGAATTAAAGCGAAACTTAAAAGTAGTTGTAGGCTATTCAGCAATGTGAAATTAATTGACTCAAACACACTTGATAGGGAATGTTTTACGAAACATGGGCTTCACCTTAACAGAAATGGGAAGGCCAGGTTAGGAACCTTAATAAGGGATGCAATTAAATGTTATTACAAAGCGACAGCCACTGAACTGGGGTGGTATAAATCTCCAATAGCAGAAACGCCAGCACAAACGGCAGCAGCACGCAAATGGACTGTCCCAAAAACAGTAGCAACAGAGGAACCTACTACTGGACCAACATTAGCAGCAGCAGAACTAACAACATAAGCAATAGTTACAGCATCAAAAATCAACCAACCAGAATCATTAGCAGTCACAGCAACATCAGAAGCAGTACTTCCAATATCAATAACCAAGCAACCAGAATCACTGGCATTCACTGCAACAGCACACAGCAGTAGCAGTGGTAATAGGAGCAGTCATCACACCAGAAGAAGGCAGCCACCCTTGAGAAGCCAGGATTTTTGCTGGGGCAAAACAGTGAACAACAGCACATAACAGGGAAACAGGGTAATGTTTGCAAGCAGAGGAATCTACAACAAGGTATGAAATCTTGTAACAGTGTAAGAGAAAATGCATCAACAGGTGTAAAGTCACAGGTCAGTCGGATTGTTCAAATCAGCTAAGAATTATGAGTCTGAACATTCAGTGTCTTAAAAACAAGTACCTTGAACTTGAGGTAGCAGCAAATAGTGACCATATTGATTGTTTATGTGTTATGGAACATTGGTGCAGGGACAGTGAACTAAACAGCATAAACTTAAGCCAATATAAACTTGCCAGTCAGTACTGTAGGCAAAATGCCAAAGGTGGTGGTGTATGCATTTATCTAAATCCCAAGCTTAAATTTAAGATTCGAGGCTAAACCATTAATCATAGAAAAGTATTTTTAGGCAGTAGCCATTCAGTTATATAGTTTAAAGAAGAAAATAATTGTTGCGGCAATTTACAGGTCACCATCTGGAGATACTGAAGTCTTTTTTAACAATTTGGAAGAAATGCTCAACATTTTCTCAAATGAGAACTCTACCATAATTCTTTGTGGTGACTTTAATATTAATCTGTTGGTCCAGAGTCCAGTTAAAAAACAAGTTTTTAGACATACTAAAAAGCTTCAACATGTTCCCCCACATATCAGCTCCCACTAGAACAACAGATTCCAGTGAAAGCCTAATAGATAACATCTTCTCAAATGTGGACACACATGAAGTTGCAGTTACAAATGTGAATATAGGATTATCAGATCATAATGCACTAACCTTTAATCTCACAGCAACTCCCAAGGAGGAGGAAAATAAAAAGGAGTACAAACGATCTTTCTCCACTGAAAATTGTAATCAGTTCAAAAATAATTTAAAAAATGCAGTTTGGTCAGAGGTCCTGGCACAAACAAACACAAATGATGCTTACAATATATTTGCTTCCACTTTTATGACATACTTTGAAATGTGTTTCCCAAAAAAGCTTTTGAGTTATAGATCATCTGGATCCAAAGGGACCTGGATTACACCCAGAATTAAAAAGTCAAGCGAAACCATGAAATTACTAAGTTTAAAGTTAAAAACATGTCATGATCAGCAGTTTGTTGAGTATTTGAGGACATACAAAAAGACTTACCGCAAAGTAATAGCAAAAGCAAAATTATTAAGTAATGATAGATTAATAAGGCAAGCTAGTAACAAGGCCAGAATGATGTGGAAAATGGTAAAAAAAGAAACTGGGGGTCAAACTAAAGAACAGGAAATCAATTTTAAAAATAGTGAAAGTATTCTCATAGAAAAAGATGCCATGGCAAACTATGTAAACAATTATTTTGTAAATATTCTCCTTACTTTAAGTAGTAAATTTAAGCAACAACCAACAGTGACGACTCCAATGGTAAATACCAGCATGATGGCAATCCCAACAGATGAGCATGAAGTTCTAAAAGTCATTAAATGCTTGAAATCCAAAATGTTCTCTGGGTTGGATGATGTGCCTGTATCAATAATTAAGAAAATTGCTCCATGTGTTGTCAAACCTACAGTGCACAAAGCAAACTTGTCCCTTAGTGAAGGGATATTTCCGGACAAACTTAAAATCTGTAAAGTGATACCTCTACACAAAAATGGTGACAGACATAAAATAGAAAATTAACGACCTATATCTCTCCTCCCAGCCTTCTCCAAAATACTTGAGGAATTAATGAATATCAGGGTTACAAAATATCTAGAAAAACATAAACTAATAAATAACAGTCAACATGGCTTTCGAGCTGGGCACAGTACAGAAACAGCCATATTGGACTACACAACAGAAATAGTAAGAAATTTGGAGTCAACTAAACAGGTTGTTGGAATTAATCTAGATTTATCCAAAGCCTTCGATACTGTGAACCATGTAATATTACTAGAGAAACTTGAAGCAATAGGCATCAGGGGTACTGTTTTAAAAAATGGTTTGAATCTTATCTGCAAAACAGGTCACAAGTTGTTGAGCTGAGGTCATCCAACAATCTTCACAATTTTAAACTCATATCTGAACCAAAACAAATTGAAATAGGTGTTCCACAGGGCAGCATTCTGGGCCCATTGTTATTTCTAATTTATATCAATGGTATACAGGCTCCATACAGCTCAGCCAAAATTCTACTATTTGCAGATGACACGAGTATCATAATTAGTGATATAAAAGAATCATTGTGTACTACAGCAGAGAAAATGCTCTCATACATACAGTCATGGTTTTATTCAAATAAGCTGACATTAAATACAAAGAAAACAAACTTTATACAGTATGGAAGCAAGTGCCAAGGGGAAAATATATGCCTTATGCTGGATAGCAAACAAATAGAAACAGTGTGCACCACAAAGTTTCTGGGAATGCGAATTGACCAAGATTTAAACTGGAATGAACACAGTGTATATCTTACTCAGAAACTTAGCCCAGCATGTTTTGCCTTAAGAATAATATCCAAGGTATGCAGCAAAGAATGTATTAGAGCAGTGTATTTTAGTTATTTCCAATCAGTCCCAAGCTATGGCATAAGTTTTTGGGGAAAAACCAGGTCAAGACTAAATGACATTTTTATTGTCCAAAAAAGAGCTATTCGTATCATGACACACACCCCACCACAAACTCACTGTAGACCCTTATTCAGACAACTAAAGACACTTACAATACCATCAATATATATTTTTAAATGCCTGGAAATGATAAGTAAGCATAGCTGCGATCTCCAAACCAACTCAAGCTACCATGATCGCAATATGAGGCATTTTAAAGACTTCCACATTCCCTATGTAGCAAAAATAGAAGTCAGAAACATGTTAGCCACTTAGGAATAAAGCTTTTAAATGCACTTCCATCTCAAATGAAAGAATTGAAAGGCAAAAATAATTTCAAGCATGAAGTAAAAAAACACTTGATGGAAAAATGCTACTACAGTGTAAATGAATACCTGTCTCAGGCTGTGGATTGAAACCTGTACTTATTTTTTAAAAATTTAAACTAATTTAATGATGTTTTCAACTTTGTAATTATGATACTTAGGAAAAATCTGTTAAATATCCGTAATACTTTTTGTGTATATCCGTAATATGTTTTGTGTATAAGGCATAGGCCATGATCTAAAATTGTTTATCATGAGCACATACTTTTTTTTTTGGGTAATAAGTTCTTGTACACTACTTATGTACTATGTGTATGTAATTTGTTTGCTGTTTGTATATGTTTGTCAATTTATTATGTGTATTTGTTGTTATGTGTTATGTGTAATCAAATGACAAATCCTATATCACATGTGTGATCTATTGGATGCTAAATAAATAAATAAAATAAAATAAAGGATCTTATGTTATAAAAATATCTTCTTGATCTGTTCTACCAAACAAGGTGGTGCAGTGATTAGCACACTGGACTCACACTCGGGAGGATGATGATTCAAATTCATGTCTCATACACAGGTCTCAACATTGTCATTTTTTTCCAATCATCAAAAGAGGGTCGTAAGTGGTATAAATTACTTGCAGTCATTTTCATCAACTCTTTTAAGTGTAGCCAGACAGCTAACAAATCAACTCACAGCTCATGTCTTTCACACACACACACACACACACACACACACACACACACACACACCCTACAAACCGTTAGCACAAAATAACCACATACATGCAAAACTCTGTGAGCAAATTTTTCCTAAAGTGTCCAAGCTGTGTTATATGGAAGATGCAGGGAGGAAGCACACCTGTTTAATGAAACTGTAATTTTTTCAGGTTTCAGCAGAATCAGATGGATTTGTTAAACTGATGTAGTTAGAGCCTTAACTGGAACCCTGTTGATCATCTTTGGGATTAACTAGAGTGGTGACTGCATGCCATGCAAATTCACTCAAACATCAGTCACAAGTGTGGTTCAGACAAGAATTTCAGTGGGAAGTCAACTCATAATCAGAAAGTGAAGCCAACCTTGTCTTGAGGATGAGAATAACAGCCCATTTATAAACCAAGAGAAATATAGATTGGTCGATGTAGTAAAACTGTACAGGGCACATAACTAGAGGTATCAGGCACTGACTGTGGCCTAGAGCACAGCCTACTTTGCTAGAGACTCTTCCCATTGGAGTTGCCTGTGATGGTGAACTTTGCCAGTGTGAGGCATATCAGCCAAGTGCCTTAACACAAAGATGTCAATAGTAATATAACTCTTTAGTAAGAACTAAAGTAGTTCCATTTCCCATCACTGTCTAATGAGTATACAAAACTAGAAGCCATTGTAGTAAAGGGAAGAATGTTCTCTCGTTTGTGTGGTGGCCATCTATTGAACAAACAGCAAATTGTTTCTGGGTATCTTTTGTTATGCAGCGTCAATTGTTGACCATTTGGAGGAGAATATATCTTCTGTAAACTGCTTCTCACATAAATCTTGTTTCATGGAAAGCTGGTGAGCATTGATGCATACTTTAGTAACCAAAAGCAGCCATATGTACTTCTCTGTTGGTTAGATCAGAGCATCAGTTTTGATGAAAATAAAAGTTGCTGATAGTTTAAGAATGATAGTATATGGATTCCAAAACATAACATCTTTGAGAGGCCATTACAGTAATCATTCAGTTATGTTGTATATCAATTGTTTTTAGGATCTCGGACAACTTTTTTCTCTACAAACTAGACACATCAGGCACTCTTCAAACATCTTATCAATGTGACTCTCTCTCTCTCTCTCTCTCTCTCTCTCTCACACACACACACACACCCTCTCTCTCTCTCTCCCTCCCCCCTTCCTTTTTTGCATTAAGCCAATGGTGCTGCAACCATGATTTTTATTTCACTTTATATCTTTAGATGACAGTGTTATGTTCCTTGCCATGTATATAGTGTTAAAGTCTTCAAAACTATGGCCAAATATGTGTGGAAACTTCCAGAGACCAAGTTCTATGGTGTAGCTGTTATTTTTAAGGCAGAATTATCTTTCAAGATGAAAGTGCTTTGAATAACACAGCTAGATCAGTTTAGTTGAAACTTGGCAAACAAGAATATGGACTTGTAACTCCCCTTTGACCTGCTTATCACCTTTCTTGCACTGATTGAGTATTGTGCTTAGTGAAGAGAACTAGGTATGTCCTTCGTTCTTTATAATCGCTGACAGAATATACTGTGTGACAAATTTTTCACAATAGCAGTGGAAATATCCAACAGCTTTGAAACATTCTTCTGTCTGAGTGTAAGATGAGTAAAGATTGGTCCAGCTTTGAACTCTTCCTGTTCGTTAAGGTTTCACTGTTTTGACAACAATCTGTATGTGTACTACTCACAAAAAACTGTTGCTTTAGCCACAGTGGGAACTAATTAGGTTATATAATCAGGTGCAATCATGTTCTGTGGTACATAATTGTACATATGAGATGTATTGCTGAAAATATCTCCCTGGCTAGACACGACGACTTACTATTAACGTCATGATTAAAGAGAGAAATGACCTGCAAAGGTAATGGAAAGTGCGACAGACTTTGCAAAATGTTGAAACTGAATACATAGGTGGTGTGAAATTTATGGAAGGAAGGACCCAATGCAGAGAGGAATGAGATTTGAGTATCTACCAAGAGGAAAAAGGAAATAGTTTCAGTTTTATTAGCTGACAATTTAAAAATTATGATCATGTCTGAACATATCACATTAGTTGCATATCATATTAGATGAATCAGATGTTAATTTATTTAGTGAAGGCATAGACTCATTTTGAGAATAAATATCAGCAAAATGACAACGTGAGAGGTGTTGGGCCTATTATCAAATGAAAATGTCCATTAATGTCTAGACTTTAGCATGTGGTGGTGTTCCACTTATAAGAATACTGTTATGTACACTTGCTATATTTCTCTCTCTCCCTCCATCCCTCCCCCACTCATTCCTGGGAGTAGTCACCACAGTACTTCATGGCACTCTGTCTGGGACTTTGACATCTTAAGATAATAATGCCAGTCTTGAGATTACACACATGTCACAATGTTCTTGAGTAAAGAACACAGTCTTATTCACTTGCAGTACAAACGGATGATTACAGTCACTTTAACATGTAATTCAAAGAAAAAGGAAGGAAAATTGAGTAGAGATGGACCATGAGCTCAGAATGTGGAAGGATTGGAAAGGAAATAAGCTGTGTTCTTTTGCAATTAATCATCCCAGCAATTGCCTTGATGATTTAGAGAAACCATGGAAAACCTAAATCTGAATAGCTGAATGGGAATTTGGACTGTTATCTGCCCTGTGTCTTACCACTGTGCCACCTTTCTCAGTAATTCAGTTTGTTCTGCAGGTGTTATGTAGTTTTCACAAACAAAATGTTTATATCTGTTCTCTGTAATTGGAATATTGACTGACAATGGTTTTTTTTTTCACTTTGCCAGCCAGTATTAGTAGACAAATTGCAATGTACAATAAGTGGTTACAAAAACTTTCCTGGACCTGAAAAAGATCTGCTACCACTACCACTACTTCCCTCAAACCTTTATTTCACCACTGATGTGCTAGCAATGATTAATTTCCCATATTCCATTCATATCTAACATTTGTGTTTCTGTTGTGGAAAATATATTAGACATCAGTCTTTGATATGACCATCTTTATCTTCTCAGTCACAGCCCTGCCTGGGAAATTTCATTGCCTATTTGGTTAAAACCATGACTTTGTGTCCAGGTGCTCCAAAACACATATATGCATGACACATGCCTGTAAATATAACAAGCAAAAATTCTGACACAGTGAGAATGATTCACATTAAGGAAATACTTGCCTCTAAGTACTGAAATCGACCAGTCTACAGCTTCCTTCAGCAGAGGCTCAGTGTAGCATGTTGTGTTTTATTGCACAAAATAACTCTCATTGGTACAGTGGTGGGTTCTTAGCTTTACTCTTGGAGGAGACCAAGATGATAACATGTCAAATATTAGATCACTTTGTTACAAATGAATAAGATGAAATAGTTAACTTTGTTACAATTCATGTGCACGGGAGTGTCAGGAGTATTTATTACTGTTACTAACAAGGGAACCTCCCCATCGCATCCCCCTCAGATTTAGTTATGAGTTGGCACAGTGGATAGGCCTTGAAAAACTGAACACAGATTAATTGAAAAAACAGGAAGAAGTTGTGTGGAACTATGAAAAAAATAAGCAAAATATACAAACTGAGTAGTCCATGCACAGATAGGCAACATCAAGGGGAACCTTCGCTGAGGAGCGCTGTGGTCCCGTGGTTAGTGTGAGCAGCTGCGGAATGAAAGGTCCTAGGTTCGAGCCTTCCCTCGAGTGAAAAGTTTAATTTTTTATTTTCAGACAATTATCAAAGTTTAGGCACTCACACATATTCAACTTCACTCTCCAAAATTCCAGGACATGTTCAGATTTGCTTGGACATATGCAAGATTTGACAGTCTACACATGGAAAAATTTGAAAACGTTAAAAACATATGTTTTGACAGAGCACAGGGAAAACCGTGTGACTGTGAAACTGTTGCATTCATTGGTTGCAGTTTATGTGACAAACTTATGTTTTCATCACTTTTTTTGGGAGTGATTATCACATCCACAAGAAAACCTAAATCGGGCAAGGTAGAAGAATCTTTTTACCCAAGTGCCAAGTGTACAAGTTAGGTGGATCGACAACATATTCCTGTCATGTGTTGCACATGCTGTCACCAGTGTCATATAGAATATATCAGACGTGTTTTCCTGTGAAGTAATCGGTTGACCTATGACCTTCTGATCAAATGTTTTCGGTTCCTATTGGAGAGGCACGTCCTTTCGTCTACTAATCACACGGTTTTGTGGTGCGGTCACAAAACACAGACACTAAACTTACTACAGTGAACAGAGATGTCAATGAACATACGGACAGATCATAACTTTGTGAAAATAAAGAAAGTAAAACTTTTCATTCGAGGGAAGTCTGGAACCGAGGACCTCTCGTTCCACAGCTGCTCACGCTAACCACGGGACCACGGCGCTCCTCAGCTCAGACGCTCCTTGATGTAGCCTATCTTGCACATGGACTACTCAGTTTGTATATTTTGCTTATTTTTTTCATAGTTCCACACAACTTCTTCCTGTTTTCTCAATTGATCTGTGTTCAGTTTTTCAAGGCCTATCCATTGTGCCAACTTATAACTAAATCTGAGGGGGGTACGATGGGGAGGTTCCCTTGTGAGCATTAATATATCACTTGATGCAGAACAAGTTACTAGTCAATTCTCAGAGGATACAATTGGCTATAAACTTTTGTGCGGAGTTTGTCTAATACAATTTATGACCGCTGGCTCCATAGGGAGATGATGCTGTCATCTTTAATGATGCTTGCTGACTAGGCTGAGGTTTGTTGCATGTAAGCAAACAAGCTGATGCAGTGGTGTGTGAAAACTCTTCTAGGAATATCTATGCCATGGTCCCTCATTTGCTTTTGCTTCTGACATTTACCATGTTTCCTTGTGGTTTCACCTTGCCTTGGTGTCTCACTCTACAGATGATACCACATTCTCCCTCCACCAAACCCAAATTTCCGAACTGTCATTTTGTAGTGTTGTGGAATGTGACAGTTGACAATGGCTGCTGGGAAGGGGAAGCTGGAGATGTAGATGAGGAACAGGGAGTGGAGCTACAGCCTGTCTGCAGCCCAGCATCCACCTTGTAGGTGATCAGGAACACTGCCTGAAAAACTGGCCAAAGGTGCATGCCTGCATCCAGTGACACAGACGTGGTGTTCATCGAACAGCAAGAGGATCTTCTGGGAGGCATGATGACTGTCCAGGGATGATGCCTTCACGGATATTGGTTCAGGCTGCAGGACAGATGCCAACATCAGTGACAGTGGTGACTGCAACTGCCGTGGCAGTGTGCTGTCTATCTCCATGGGCACCACTCTGGATGGTGCCATCCACAACTGGTAGAAAGGCAGAGATGACTGCTGTGGCAGACCCCAATGGTGTGCTAGGTCTGTGGACAAAAATTCTGTGGCCAAATCACTGACATACGCATAAGAGCACCACAGCTGGTTTTGGTGATGCCAATTGTGACACTTCTTATTGCTGTCTACTGGCACTTCCATGATCAGCAAAGGTGTAATGTCCTTTTTCTATGCCCAGCCAGTATTCTTCACCTTGCGAAGATACAAGAATGAGAGGCGACACAACACAAGTCAGTTTAAAGTTAATTATAAATTTCATTTTAGCTGCTAGACACAACTTAAATATTCACTCTATGCCTGTTACTGAATAAGTCAATGTATACTAATTACATATTACAATCTATCTATAATCTTAAATACTTCATTAATTAGCCTTGTCTGTTGTTTTGCCTGTCGAGGCCTGCGGTGTCCATTCGTCATGCTGCCCCTGTGTGGCTGCAAGAGTGATCATTTGGGTTCTGCTGGCCACCTGTGGGGTTGCAACAGTGGACATAGGGAATATGGGCAATCTACATCATCTTTAGTCGTACCGCTTCTTCAGTGCCTTAGCAACATGACTTTTTCATTGTTTGACTCATGTTGTCTGGTCTTACAGCTTGAAACATAATTGTGTATGTCATGTCGCCTCTTCAGTGGCTAAGCAACACAACGTTTTCATTATTTGACCCATGTTGCCTCTTCTTATAGCTTGTAACAAACATGCCCGTCATAACAATGGATCTTCTTGCCCACCCACATCAAATAGCTTCTTGGGTGATTATGCCATATGACGTGTGATTCTAGATTTTTTGTTCTCTTCAATTTCCATTCACCGTTTCTTCATCTCTATTGCCAAGCTTCATAATGCATTCTTCAGATTGCCTGCAGCTGCTGACCTTCTGTGGAAAGGTTTTGTTTTGTTTTTTCTTCTAATTTTTCATCTGATTTATATTGATGCTGCTTGTAGACCTCCAAGATATTCTTGACTACACTGACTACACTGACAATCAAATTTCCAGTTGACATCAACAAACAGCTTGCTTCTGGTATAATTTATCCATGTGATGAACTTCAGGCAAGTGGTTCAGGTTTGATCGTTCTTGCTTCACCTCTGGTTTGCAAGGCGAGTGAACTCCCAATGTCGACACCTTCTGCCTATGTTATGGGATGTCTCATAGCTCGTTGTTACCATTTCTGGAGCTGTGTAGCCAAAAGATGACTCACCCCATTAGATAACACCAACAATCCATCAGGTTGTTTGGACTGTGGTCTCAGTGACTGGTAAGATCACGCGTGCTCCAGAATGATGAATATAGAACATAAAGAACACATTTGATATATAAACATAATGTCCATTAATGTCACTCATTAAATTTTATTCCCAGCAATAAGTGTTCATGTTCACTAATGTATGCAGTCTTTTAGCCTTTCTAGTAGTTCACAGCATTCATTTTCCCACTAGTGTCAGACACTAACTATTTGCACATGTGATATTTAATTGTTTCACAATTATTCTTAATGCTCAAATCACTTCCACATTCGTAGGTTATGCTGAAATTTTGCTCTATTCAGTTCCGGACACAACACTGTTGAAATAATTGACACTTCTCTGGGTAACCAGCACTGCAACAGTTTGATATGCAAATAAATTTGATAACTCATTGTGCTTGTTCTAAAGCTAAAGCTTCTGTTCCATAACAGTTACTTTTGAGGCACTCAAACAATTAAAGAGACAGAGACAGCGGATGTCGTCATTTCGACGTCTTCAATTGTTTTATGTATTGTCTGTCTTGCACGACGACGGTATCGTCTGAATGGCATCTTGGCAGCATTCAATGCAGTTGCCTGTGCAGCAGCAGCAGCGCGAATGATCCGCTGCGCGGGCAGCGCTCGCTTTTATAGCCGCGCAACAGCGCGTCAGCTGATAAGGGACTTAGAATATTTCACAGTGCCAGCCGAAAGTTATGCCGTACGCGGGCACTAGCACTACTAGGTGCCTGCGTACGCTGAGCGCTAAGTCCGCGGCTGGCGCGCTGCCAAGATGACGTAGCACCGCCTTATCGGCGGGGTCAAAGGTCAAGTGTTCAGAGAGCTGACGTAACATGCTGTTGCATACTCTATGTCGACAGCTTCTAGATGTACCATTGTCCGTTTTTAAGCTACGGTACAGCTCAATTTATTTGTGAAAATACATTGTACAATCTCCAATAAATTTAACATATTCACATGTACCTTTACCTTTAATCCATACAAATACAGTTTCATTAGCAGATATCTTACGTCTACTATGTGTATACAAGGAGAAGGGTGAGGGTGACATATATGTTGATTTGCCGAAGTCTTTATTTGCAAGACAGACAATATATAAAACAATTGAAGACGTCGAAATGACGACATCCGCTGCCGACAAGAAAAAGAATGTCATCAAATCTGTTGCTGCACATTCTCTATTGGATGGACCCGCAGTTTTCTGTGGTTGCAGACTGAACTTTAGCATCGACATCAATGATTCCTTTACCCATGGGAACGGATGGTTAACAGTGGCTATTGTACATGGTGGTACAGGCGTAGCAAATGTATCAGGACTGGAAAGCTTCGTCGATCATGATGTCATAGCCTATCAAACATATCATGTCACAGAAAATGCAAATAAAGACTTCGGCAAATCAACATATATGTCACCCTCACCCTTCTCCTGAACGCTTGACCTTTGACCCCGCCGATAAGGCGGTGCAAGTGTTAACAAATTTATTGTCATTAACTACTATACTATTAAACAAAGAATGCATTTATATCCACTAAGATCAGAACGTTATTAAAACAATAAATTGTAATACTACTGAACTAAAACAAACTACTTAGATAAAGCTTCTAATTCAGTGTTCCATTAATTGTCACTGAAGATTTCATCCATAAAATTTCTTCATATCTTTGTAAGGAAACAAACCTTTGGGTTGTCTCCCCCCTCCCCCCCTCTGATTTGGTCTCTATCTGTTCAGACATTTCTTCCTCAATCTTCTTTGTCTGGCCCATTAAGTAATTGTCAATATACTCATGGCTTGTTAACTGTAGGTCTTTTACTTTGGTCGACAGACAATCTATTCTATCTGAGACGGCAGACTGCTCTTTACTTGTCTCTCTCACATCCTTCTCTAAAGTATTTACTGATCGCTGTAAGGTGTCACCTTTACTTCTTGCTGACTTTAAATCCAGTCTCAGTTTCTCAAGTTCCTTAGCCAGTCTATTGTCTCTTGCCTTATTTTGAGCGACTAATGACTTAATAGCCTGTTTGATTTCCTCTTTAAAGTCCTGATCCTTTCAATCCCATTCTTGATTAGCATGTAATATTTCCAATTTAATTTCTCAATCCTTTTGATCCCAGTCTTGGTTAGTCTGTGATATTTCTTCTTTAAATTCTCAATTCTGTTAATCCCGTTCATGATTAGTTTGTGATATTTCCTCTTTGAATTTAATTAAAAAGTCAAGAAAACCTCCACCTCCACTTCATTTGTAGGTTTACCCATTGTGCTAGGTCATACAGTGCAATTGTTATTGGGTATTGATATTCTGACACTGTTACTTTCAGTCATTTCTGTCGCAACAATGAGTCTGCCTCGGTTGAATTTGCCCTATTCATCTGTTCAGGGAATATGTTTTCTATCCTACAATCATTCATCTGTGTTCCCTCCTCCTTAGTCATATCTTTGTTCACATCCTCTACAGTAGGTCTCAACCCATAGAACTCCTTTGACATGGTCAAATACTGCAGATTACTACCAATCAACACAAATACAACTACAGATACACAACACACAAATACTGTGTAGGCTACAATATCAGTTCGACCATGCGACAAATGGGCCATAGTCGTTCATCAGCTATTACATTGTATTTAATTGAACCACAATGAGCTATGACTCAAACTTTAAATATTGATTATTATGGAAAGCTCTTCATGTCAATTATTTTGATATATACTTGGATTTTGGGTCTTTTATAATACCTGTATGTGTGCCTCCCTCAGGCACGACATCTGTTCCTTTCAGTTCATTGTAGTAGTTCCTTCCTGTTACTCTGGGTGTAGTTTCTCGAAGCAGTGAACATGTAACGTGAACAAGTCTATACAAATGGTTATTTCATTTATATACAGTCACTAAATAATTCACAAAATCACATGTATGAACCATATGTTGTTGATTTGTTACCTTCGAGCCCCACGTAGCCGTGCCATTTGTCACACTCCCTACTGCTGCCTGCTGACACTTCCATGATCAGTGAAGGTGTAATATCCTTTTCCTGTGCCCAGCCAGTATTCTTCACCACATTGAGATATGTGAAAGTGAGATGACGCAAGACTGTCTCTCATTGTAGTCAATGTTTGTTGATTAGTAAGTTTAAATTCAAATTATTACCATCAGCTAGCAGCATTGTTTAGCAGTTGCCACCAAAGGTGCTCATTAACATTTACTAGGCGGATGATTTGTGTTTTAAAATGAATTGATATCTTTGATTTTGGATAGTACATGTACACCGAATTAATTCCTTCAAAAGTCACAGGGTTCATTTAACACAGTTTATTTGATATGATTCACTGTAATGGATAGTCATGCTTAAGCCCGATAATAAATGTCTAAACAGGTTGTATAATTGAAAGCCAAAGAAATTTACTTGCAATTAGCCTGGCTTCCAATGAGGTTAACTATTTCACACAGTTGCGAATATCCAGAACTGCAACGCTAAAAGCTCGGACACCAAAATCTCAAACACAAAGACTCCCAGATGCTAAAGAATCACAGACGCTAGAGGCATTAACAATACATGCATTGGGTTCCTTATAATAGTTATGAAACAAAAGGGACTTTCATTAGAAACTCGTAGAATAAAGCCTCTTGCTAGTTTGCATACAATTCTCCATTTCACGGGCCCTTATTATTCTTTTATTATATTTTTCTTCTTTAAAATGAGACTCTGTGGTTTTATATGAAATATTGGGATTGTTCATGGCCAGTTCAAATAAATTTTAGTTTCAAAAAAAGACCATACATGTAACGAGGGGTTACACAATGCAGCCCATAACAACATTGTACAATGTAAGAATAACATCCTAAGGCTTTTGCTATGCCACCATGGTGTCATATATATTTCTTGTCAGAAGCTTTAAGGAAGACTTCATTCTGCAGCTGAAATTTGGGAGAGCAATTTCAAATGGTAGTCTTTGTAACTTGAACAAACCCAGGTGAGTGTTGATCACAAGATATTGTGTGGACTGCTCATCCAGTGGCAACTGCAAGTATGCTTCATATAAGTCATTCTTAGAGAAGAATCTGCTCTGTCCCAAACTGTCCATCAGTTCCTCCGGTCATGGGAGAGGAAACAAATCCGTGGCAGTTTGTGGGTTTACTGTAGCTTTAAAATCAACATACAGCTATGTAAACCTCCTGATGGCTTTTTGAGGATGACTAAGGGTGGTGTCCATTGACTTGCGGAAACGGATTGAATAACCCCATTGTCTTTTCATCTTTGCAGTTCATGCACAACTTGTTCATGTATTGCATGGGGTACAGGCCTTGTGCAAAAAATCATGGTTGCACATTGTCTTTAATGGCATTGTATGCTTCAAAATCTTCAGCCCTACCTAAACCTGGTCCAGACAATTCACTGTACGGTACACAAGTTTGAAACAGTGACGTGAGGCACTGAAACATGAGTTGTTACACATTGTCTTGTATGCGCAGGTTGAACAAATCAAACAAGTCTAAACTGAAAATGTTTGCACTGTTCCTAGAACTGAGTACCTGAAATAAAACACATTTGGTAACTTCATAAAAAGTTGCCACCAAACTGCACATGTCAAGTACTGGTATTTCATGTCCGTTACCAGAAGTAGGCTCCTGAGCCATGGACTACTAATCCTTTCATATGTGTCTTTATTAATAAGGAAAACAGAAACACTAGTGTCTTAGTGAAATTTAATTGTTTTTTTAGACAAAAAAAAAGAACAAAAAGTTTATTCTCCTGTATGTGACCTATAGCACAAGATTTCTGCGATGGAGAAACGTGAGTCTTCACAAGTGCCAGTTCTAATGGCAGTGACAACATGCATTTGTCGATTGTTTTGCTGACCATATGCCTGCCTGGCACTGGACCTGGCCCACACCCTGGCTGCCTTGTAAAAACACTGTTTGCATATGACCTTACCTACCACATTGGAAACATTCTGCTTCATGACAAGTACAAGCTTTTCTGTCATGATTTGATAAGCACGAGGACAAGACTTCCTCACTGTATTCCGTAGCACACCCCATATACCATGAGATTGAAAGTTTTTGTCTCTACGTTTACTGTTAGTCTGAGCCCTGCTTTTACACTTTTTTAATATTAGCCTGAACTTTTGACTGAATGTCTTGTGCACTTTTAACAATATAAATACATGGAGCCTCAAAATCAACTTCAGTTGTGTGCAGTATAGTGTGATATTCAACAGAACTGTTTCAGACCAGGATCTGACAATTAGAGAATAGCAGTGCGAATACATGTCTATTGACATATTTTGTGTGACTGCATCACATAACATGACATCACTATAACTAAGTCCACAAAAACATTTAACCCTTCAATGTTGTTTTAGCCCTCTAATTTTCAGAAATCCACTGTCTTAAAGTTTGTGCGGGCTGCTTCTTGAGATGGAGAAATTTAAACCTTGCTGCAGCAACATGCACCTGAGCATCACAAATGTTCACTGAGCAGCCTAATAAGTTCATTGTAATCCACAGTTTCTGGGTGAGAGTCGGCTCCAACCATTGAAAGGAAAAATGCATTGTGTGCCAACCTATAATGTTACATGTGACATAGTGGGCCTTCATCTGCACCCAGTATTCTGACCAATCCTCTTCATTACTACTGAACAGGTGCAACTTCGGTGCAGCATCCAGTGGCAGTGTTGCTTTTTTCAGTAGCAACTGAGTCATCTGTTGGAGACTGAGTAGCAGACATTCACTCTAGCTGTGCCTGAAACTGAACAACATTTAGAAATGTTTCATATGGTGGCTCAGGCATGATTAAAAACTTTGTATGATATGCAGGAAATATCAAAATATACTAGGCAAACCCAGGGTAGACAGTGCATGAGATGAATGTGCACACTTCAAGCTGACATTGTAATGAGGCGAGAAAGTTTATAACAAGACTCATCGTCATTTGTTGTACCAGATGAAATAACACTAATTGGTACCATGGTGAATTCTTAGCTTTACTCCATGGAGGGGTCTGAGATGTTACCATAATATGCAAAATATTATATGACATAATCATAACATGAATAAGACAAAATTCTTAACTATGTTACAATACACATCGATAGAAATGTTAGGAGTATTTATTACTGTCACTGAACATTAATGTAACACTTGATAAAGAACAATATACAAGTCTCCTCACACAGAGTACAATTGATTATAAAACTTTTATGCAGAGTTCTGTCTAATACAATTTATCCACTGTTTGCTTGGTAGAGAGATGATGCTGTAATCTTTGGTGATGATTGCTAACTGGGCTGAGCTGCACTGCACTCATACGCAGTGAGCTGATGTGGCAGCATATGGAAACTCCTCTTGGTGTGTCTATACCACCATCTCGTATTCGTCATTGCTTTTGGCAGAGACTGTTTACTTGTGGTTCTGTTGCAAGGTACCAATCTCGCCTTGGCGCCTTGCTTTTTACATCACACCACAGTAAGCCTTGTGCTTTGGTTCATTACTGGGGAACAGCAGCACATTTGTGAATTGGTAAAACACATTCTTGCATTCTCTGAAATAATGATTTAGCCTGTAAGATACAAAGTAGATTGAATTAATAGAAAATATAAATGTGTACAAGATGGGCAACAGTGACGGGTAGCAGTGTGAATCTTACAGATAAATGTCACAAAAACATCGAAAAATTTGAAGAGCAGAATGCTCAGGAAACGGAAGGTTAAACTTTAATGCCCCATCCATGCTGAATTATTAGAAAGTTAGCACTAACTCAATTAGAGAAGGGCAGAGAAAAGAAAGGAGCGGACTGTTGAAAGTACCATGTTGGCATCTACCAGTATTGGTTGAAGGAAAACCAGTGTCAGAATTGCTGAACGGCAATTAAATCCTGCTTCTCATGACTATGAGTGTAATGTTTCAAGTGCCATCTCTCATTGCTTGGAGGAAAATCTTTGAAGAAAGGTGCAATTTTTTTTAATTATCTTTTTTATTTTCGTCAAAGATTGCAGGTGCTCGCTACAGCACTAATGTATAAACATGGGGTGTCCAAAAAGTCTCTCTGCAGTGCTGTATGATTGTTAGCCCTGTGTGCCATATGCCACAGTGAATATACCGAAATCAAACGATGAAATACAAGATATTAATTTATTGAATATTCATTTTTACTTACAAATTTTCACATTAAATGTTGAAAGTGTCCCCCCTGTTGTTGAATACACAGTTCAATTTGTCTGATCATGTTCCCAGACACAAGCTGTAACATTTCTTCTGTAACAGAAGCAGTGAAAGTGGATATTGCAGTTTTCAATTCAATGATGGATTATGGATGATTTTATAGACAGTTGCTTTTGCTGCACCCCAGAAGAAAAAGTCAGGTGGTGTTAGGTCAGGCAATCGTGGAGGCCAAAGTCCCTGTGAAATTATGCGATTACCAAAACCATCAGCAAGCAGTGACATTGAAATGCGAGCTGTATACATATAACTAGCTAACAATCATATGGCACCACAGAGAGACTTTCTGAATGATGGGAGAGTCCACTCGAAGGGAAGTAACATATGGCATTTCACAGAGATTACAATCAAAACTTAACTCATTAAATTAACTGAATACATCAAAAAGTTCGTTCCTTTTAACAGTTTCTTCTATTACAAGGTTTAAGCTGAAATATTTGTTTAAATGATGAACTTAACATATATAGGGATGCAAACAATACTTTTGAAGAAACTGGAAAATACTTTGGTCTTCATTAAGGGCTGGCTTTGCTAACATGTTATCGAATAGAGCCAAATAAATCCTTTAAGAATACTATTAGTTGTTCCTCCAAAAGTGTATATTTAGTACAGATTTTGTATTTGTTTATAAGTCAACAATAGAATTTAAGTTACGAAACAATTACTGATTTCGCCATACAATGAAAGATATTAACTAGGAATAGTTGAAATAAATTAGAAAATCAATTACATCTGTAAAACTAAGCACAAAATTAAATCTGGTGTTATAATACCAGAGAAGGAAAGTTGCTACTCACCATATAGCAGAGATGCTGAGTCGCGATAGGCACAATAAAAAGATTCACACACTGTTATGTTCTTTAAGACTGAGTGCCAACCTTTCTCTTTTATGAAAATGAAAATGTGGGTTATACTCACGAATGATATTGGTAATTAGTGAAAAATGAAAAAATGAATTTTAACGAGGCAGATGGCAAAACAAGGGGGGAAGTAAAAATATCCCAGCTTGCTTCGCCACAACATGCCAGCAACTCTATACAGATAATAGTGATAACTGTTGGTTTTGAGAGGTTTTGACTAGTGTTACGCTGTGATGGCTCAGCAGGAGCATCATGGAAAATGCCTAGGCTTTTGAAATGTTAATGATATCCCATAATAATTATCGAAAAAGAATTAATGATACCAAAAACACCAACAAGCAGCAAATAGTGGGTGCCCATATCACATCTAATAATTGTAATAAATAGCATTGTAAATTTTTTAATGTAGACTTTTACATGATATTTTGACAATTTCTCTAGATTTTTCTTCTAATGTGTGTAGTCTAGCTCTCAGTTGTTAAATTTCATGTGCCACCTTTCAGAGCTTACAATTTGTATAGAACATTAACAGTCAGCAGCTGAGATCTGTCCTAAACACACCTGAAGAATGGAGCTGTTGAAATACGTAAAATCTCAAAAGTAAAAGGACTGCAAACTAGGTTACCAATTTTGATGAGAAGGCCTATAAGATTGTACAAGTGGCAACTGACTGCAGGGTAGAAAGCTAGAGGAGGTGTAGGTGTTCCAGAACATTTCATCATTACATACAGTTACAAATGGGGTTTTGTACAATACAAGCCATATGTATTATTGATCATGCAACATTTTCAGTGACAATCAAAATGGGGGAAAAAAGAACAAGGTGGCACAGCGATGAATGCACTGGATTTGCATTCAGGAGGATTGGGCACCAAATCTTCATCTGATAATTCATATTTGAATGCCGGGATGTTTCATTTAAAAAGATCTCATGTAGAGCTGTGATAGTAATATTATTTTTTTAAAAAGTCATGTAAGTTTTGTTTTGTCGAGTAAAGTGATCATGAATATAAAAGTTTTTGTACACTACTGCCCTTATTTTTATTACATTTATTTTAAAGAGTGTGAGTTTTTCTGTAATGTGGATACATGGAACCAGAAGAATACCAGATATTTTAAACAGAGCTTTACATGTGTTTCTAGATTTGCATGATTGTAATGGCCCATTTTTGCAGTTTGAATGTGCTGACATCTGCTTTAGAATTTCTCCATAATGTGACCATATTTAAGGTGGGAAGTAAAGTAGGCATTTTATTCACTCTTTACTGTTTTCTCTCTACTGTAGGATTGTAGTGTGCAAAGAAGGCCTTGCTGAATTTTGTGTTAAGATATTTTAATTGTATGATTATTCATGTTGTAATGAAATTGCTTCACTTTCTTTTAAAATTCCTCATTTCATTCCCGCTTATGAGTAACTGATGATCATCACTGACTTCTGGATCTTTATATATATTGAAAACTGCTAAATCATAATCTTTCCATGTCAAAACCAATAATTTCTGATTGGATAAGTGCAGATCTGAGACAGTTTTGCCCCACTGTGGTGATATTACTTAGAAGTCTTAGTTCACAACAGAGGCATTGGCTTCACTTGCAAGTAGCTTGTT
The DNA here is from genome assembly GCF_023864345.2 of Schistocerca serialis cubense. NCBI lineage: Eukaryota > Metazoa > Arthropoda > Insecta > Orthoptera > Acrididae > Schistocerca > Schistocerca serialis. The sequence goes on from NC_064639.1 coordinate 596,626,784, forward strand.
ATGTAGTCAGTGAATACTAAACATGCTTCAGGAAAAAGCGTGTCTGAGAAATGTCAGACTGATGTTTTTATTGAAATGAGCAATTGCTAAACAGCTTGTTTTGAAAAGCAAATGCTGCTAGCAGTTAGAAACCTATCAGCATGCTATACTTGGTGTTGACATGTTTGTTACTAGTCAGCTGAACAGGGAGTGTATGAAATGAAAGCTACTTTGTTACTTGTAGCATATGTCACCATTAGTTTTGTTGAGACAGAAAAATGGAATTCATCATTGTGCTTGACTCGTAAGTAACCATATTTATCCAAGGAATACAAAAATGTAACAACATTGCTTTCTAGACATTACCAATTCACTGTTCTTGGATGAATTAACTCCAAATTATGTTATTACTGAAGACCTCTACATTTTATAATTGTAAAATCTACTGAAATATATTGGTTTATGAGTGTGGAAACAGAGATGTTCTGTTACTTCACTAACAGAATCATGAAATGTTGAAAAACTATATTTTACTTTTATAGGGCAGATTCATGCAGTTTTCCGCAGCCATGGTTACTTATTCTCGTGGGAAAATCAACCAACACCAATTGCACCTTTGAACTGGTTGGAGGCCAGAAAGTATTGCCGTGATCGCTGTATGGAACTTGTCAGTCTTGAAACTTTGGATGAGAATGAATTTGTGAAAGAAAAAATAGATTCAGGTAACAAATTATTTGCCCTTTTATGTCCACTGAAGAATTTTTATTTCAGGTACTATAAAATGTAGAGACATACACTATGTGTGTCCATTAATGCCCAGTGAACAGATATTGCCAGTAATCTCAAACTTAAAGTTACTTTAAGGGGAGTTGGAATGCCCTATCTCGCCAATGTTAAATTTGCTAACTTTGTGTACCTTTTTCTTTGGAACTATTATCTTCAGAACTTTGAAATTCTGGCAGAGGTTTTCAGCATATATTGTGAGCCCACTGAACTAGAACCAATGTTTTCTTTTTGTTGGTATAGTATTTATGAATTTTTTACCATTAAGCCATTTTTTATTGGAAAAAGTATAACATAAACTTCCCTAGTTCAGAGAATAAGCCAGTTCTTGTCATGATTCTAGTTCAGTGGCCTCTTTGAACTGTTTTGCAGCATTTCTGAAAATTTGAATGTTGTTGGTTGAGTGGTTTATGAGATAAAGGTACATGTAACACTAAAAATGTCAAATGCCAGAAAATGCGATTAAAGTAATTTATTATGAAAATTCACAAATACCTTTTATTCTATTATCAAAAGTGTCCAGCAGAGTAATCAGGGTCATCTTCTAGTTCTTCTTCTTCACCTAGAAGCTTTCTTCTCCTTGCTGCCCTTGCTTTTTTTGTATTAAATTCAGCTGCATACTGAGCCTTCCTTACTCGCACGCTGTCCAGAAGCTGAAGACCTCTGATGGTGTTGATACCAGGAGCAATGCCGAGCCTTGCCATGACCTTTAGCCTACCCATATGACCATCATTGAATGAAATAACAGCATCACTGACTCCCCATTTCAATGTTTTTATCCCAACAAATACATTCTTAGGTACACGAGTCCAAATGAGGTTGTTGAACGACTCGTTTTGATTCTGGGTACAACCATGAAGACATTTTCGCAGAAGATCAGGATGCCCCAAGTCTCTATATATTGGTTTAATTACTTCCATAACAGCCAATGGAATATAATTTTTATGGTGATAAGGATCCCCAGTAGCTTGAGATTTTCTATAATTGCACCATGACTGAGGACCATCTGGACAAGCAAAATGTTGAGGATTATCATCAGTTGATGATCGATGTAAATATGTGGCCCATACAGCTTGTCTCATTTCCTGCAAATTATTTGCATTATTTCTTATTGCCATACCATAGTATTGTTGTAATTCATTTATAATTTTATCTGACAGGCGACCTCTAATGGTTTTACCATCTGACAAAATTTTGTCCTTCAGATTCTGTTTCAGTTTCCTTAGACGAGTGCCCATTCGTTTCTGAACATGACCGACACATTCTAGTTTAGTTATTGTCTTATTGACATATGGCATGGATTCTGTAACACTTTTGTATGCCTTGGAGTCCCCATCTCCAAGGAATTTTGTGTAAAATACTCCCCGTTCTTTTTCTGATCTGCTAAACATTTTCACAGCAGCGGCAGCCTCCATGCCTCCACTCGTACCTTCATAATTCTTGCTACATATGTGAGCTGCTTCTATCTTACCAGATGCACAATGGTAACAATGTTTAGTGAGCACTTCATAGTCCAAAACTTTACCGCTGTCCACACTAGTAACAGTAGCAACAGCATTTTTGGATGTGTGACCCCTTTTCTGCCAGGTTCCATCAAAAGCAACAGGGATATCTGGGTTTCCTTCATTTATATATTTTGCTTCACTGGCAGCAGCTTTCATTGATAAATCTGCTACAGACTGAACAGCATCTCCTATCACTTCAGTGTAATTGTCAATTTTAGCAGGTGGAGGTGGAAGATTCATTATGGCACAAAATGTTTGAGCAGCAGTATGTCCTTTACCAATTGCTCTCATTGCATACATTAGCCTGATATTACTCTCAAACAAATTGCTACTGCATGTTTTAGAGCTCCAAAAACAGGTCTCATTTTCACAACTGGCACAAACTATAGCAATTTTGCAGGAAAGTCCTATAGATTTTGTTATGTTCATATCAAAAGAACCTCCACAAAGATTACAACACAAACATTTCTTCATAAACTCAGTAAAAACAGGAAAGTCGACTAAAACATATTGTTCATTAGAAGCTTCATCTGTAATTTCACTTGCACAGTTTGATAACTTCTTTTTTGATGCACTGGTGGGCGTGTCTCCTTCACACATCTCAGCTGTACAAACGTCAGAACTTTCACCAGCATCAACAGGTGCTGAAGCAGAATCACTTGAACAAACGTTATTTGTAAATCTATTACCGCGAAACTTTCGCTTTTTAAATAATGATGCACTCCTAGGCATCGTAGAAACTACGCACTCACCACTGAAAGTCAAAACAAGACAGATAACAAACTCCAAATGAGCGACAAACTAAACTCGAGGCTCAAAACAAACACTCACAGATCAAAAACTGAACAATAAACACAGCTAGTCGTAAAAACAATGGTACCTATGGAAGGATCAAAGATTCTACAACTGAAGAGTGAAATCCACAGCCTTCTATATGTAATGTTTTCGGAAATGCGAAGATTTAAATGTGTACAAATCACAAGATGGGTAACTTTGCTGGGCGCACATGTAATTTTGAAAAATTAAATAAAAATACTTCCAATTGGAATTTCTTAACAAATTTTGCACCATTTTAAGCAGAAAATTTCAAATTAAGTTATAAGGTTAAAAACTGAAAATGTGAATTTTTTCCATTTTCCGGCATTCCAACTCCCCTTAAGCAGGACAGTATTTCACAGGTGATGAGCTATTTACTCATAAAAGCAGTTCACAAAAGATATACCTGGAAGTTCTAATGTGCAAGTACAGAAGTTAGAAGCATTATCCTCACCATTTAAGATGCATTTGCTTCATCTCTCAATCAGTAGCTATTTAAAAAAATAGTTTTTGTTATGTCCTATAGTGTTAGAACAAAATAAATTCACTGTGGAATGAGGACAGTAACCTCCTGCTTATGAGGTTAAGATGAGAATGTTTTTGTTAGAGGTGTTCCTTTACGTACTGTACCTTATGTTGCCACATTTAGAATATCCATTTTGGTATTTTTTTAAATTGTGTCAGAACACATGAAATTTATTTAGTAAAAGGCAAGTTGTGAGAACATGTTTCTTGTGTGTGGATCTTGTAGTTGTATGTTTTACAACATATTGGGAATATTTATTCCATTAGGACAACACATTAAGTCATAGATGGTGTTTTAAGCAATCAGTAGAAATATTTTTGAGCTGAATAGTTATATCCACTGCTTAGGCATGAATAGTGAACACTTTTATTTATTTATTTATTCATCCGTGGAACAATAAATATTGTATGGATGTCGTCAGATTACAACACATGAGCACACATTTACATTTACAATTAAACAGGTTTCTCATATTTTGTGTAGTTTTTATAACTAGTCATACACATATTTATAATTACATAATATGTTGGTGATAATGTCATATGTTGCTAATAATCTACATCTATGTTAAATATTCTTTTACAGTATAACAACTTTTACTTACTAGAAAGGTTTTAAGCTTTTGTCTGAAAGTGAGGGGCTCATTTATTTCTTTAATTTCTTGTGGTAATTTGTTATACAGTTTTATCCCATTATAAAATATACTTTTTTGCGTCTTTACCTTGTTCTTTCTATCTAGATGGAGGTGGTGACAAGCTCTTGTTTCATGGTCATGTATTAGGCTTTTTGTGTTGTACATGTTGAGATTTTTCTTAATGAACATTATGTTCTGAAAGATATACTTACAAGAAACAGTTAGAATTCCTAGCTTTCTAAATAATTCTAGACAGTGGGCCCTGTTGTTGCTGTTTGTTAGTATCCTTATGGCTCTTTTTTGTACTTTGAACACAGTTTGTATGTTACTGGCACTTGTCCCCCAAAACATGATCCCATAGCTGAGGACTGAGTGTAGATATCCGTAATATGTTATTTTAAGACAGGTATTATTGCATACCAGTGCAAGGATTCTAAGAGCATAGCATGCTGTGGATAATTTCTTTGCCAAAATGTTGACATGGTTTGTCCATTTCAGTTGGCTGTCTACATTCATCCCTAAGAATTTGGTACTTGTTACACATTCTAATTCATTATTATTAACTTTTGTTCTAGTGGCATTGTGTTTTTTGTTCAATTCGAAGTTAATATAGTTAGTTTTCTTTACATTTAGGGTTACTTTATTTTTTAATGACCAGTTGTGGACATCATTGAGAGCCTCGTTTGCTCTTTCTGACAGTTGTGCTGGATTTTCACCTGTTATTACTATGTTGCTGTCATCAGCAAAAAGTATTTTTTCGCCATGTCTGATACTTTGTGGGAAGTCGTTAATGTATATAAGAAACAATATTGGGCCTAATACACTTCCCTGTGGGACGCCTATATTCACATTTTCTGGGTCAGACAGGTGTTTTATAAGGGAATTGTTTGAAACTTGTGATATCTCAACTCGTTGAACTCTGTTTTCCAAGTATGATTTGAACCACTTCTTTGTCACACCTCTTATTCCTATTTGCCCTAATTTATGAAGTAAGATTTTGTGGTCAACTGTATCAAAGGCCTTAGACAAGTCTAAAAAGATACCACTTACATGTTCACCTTTGTCCAGTGCTTCTAAAATTACTTTAGTGAACTGTGCTATAGCATATTGTGTGCCTTTTCTGGGCCTAAAACCAAATTGGTTATTGGAAAGAAGATTATATTTATTCAGGTAATTTAGCAGTCTCTTTTTGACTAGTATTTCTATTATTTTAGAAATGATAGACAGTATAGAGATCGGCCTGTCGTTCTCTACAGTTTCCACATCTCCGTTTTTAAGGATAGGTATAACTTTTGCTTGTTTTAGGTACTCCGGAAAGTATCCAGATTCGAAAGATTCATTAATTATGTCTGTTAATGAGCTCTTTATGGAGTCTATACAATCTTTAATTACGCAGACTGGGATTTCATCAAGTCCTACTGAAGTTTTATTTTTTAGTTGGTGTACTACTAGTGCCACTTCCCTTTCTGTAGTTGGCAAGAGCACCATTGAGTTTGTTGGCTGGTTCTGAGTAGGTAAATCATACGTATCTGGAAATTTCTGCTGTAATTTTTTTGCAATACTACTGAAATATGAGTTTACAAAATCATCTAATTTTTTAGGGTTACCTACTAGTACATCTTTGTTTTTAATATGTGAATTGAGGTCCTTTTTAGCAGAGTTAGATGTTTCCTGTTTGACGATGTTCCAGGCTGCTTTGCTCTTGTTTTCAGCTTCAAGTAATATTTTGTTGTTTGAAAGTTTTTTTGCGGCTAGCAACACCTTTCTGTAAATTTTCCTGTATGTTTTGTAGGATTGCAGAACTTCTGGGTTAGATTGATTATTTTTTATGGAGTTGAGATATCTAAGAGTTTCTGAGGATTTTTTGATACCTGTAGTCACCCACTGATTTCTCTTTGTAGTTTTAATTTGATAAAGAGTTTTGGGAAACATCTCTTCAAATCTGAGTTTAAAAATTGACATGAACTTGATAAATTTCAGATTTGCATTGGTTTCTGCATAGACTTCCCTCCAATCTTCATATTCTAGCTGGGATTTAAACTGATGCAGGGCTAATTTGGAAAACATTCTTTTGTATGTACAAAGTTTAGGAGGAGTTTCTACATGAATGTTAGTTTTTAAGATCTGGCAGAGGTGGTCTGCTAGGCCCAGGTTTTGGACAACAATATGACATTTTTTACTATCAATATCTGTAGCTACATGATCTATAGATGAGGAGGATTCTTTCATTATTCTAGTTGGACAATTAACAAGGGAGGATATTCCATAACAGCTTAGAATATTCACATATATGTTGCTAGCCTTATCAGGCTTCATCATATTAATGTTTAAGTCACCACAGATAATTACATTTGCTTTTGGTCCAGTAACCTTGTCTAAGCTTTGATTCAGTTTTGAGAAGAATATATCAAAGTCTTCACTGAGAGAGCGGTACACACACAATATGACTAATTTTTTTGCTATGCCAGGTCCTATTATTTCAACAGCGGAAAGTTCGAAATGTTTGTCCTCACCTAGATCTAAAAGATCATATCTTACTTTAAATGACATACCTTTTTTTACATAGATACATGAACCTCTACCATTCATTGAGATTCTGCTATAGTAACATGCAAGGTCAAATGAGGCCAATGCAATGTGTTCAATTTGCTTCCCTTTGTACCAGTGTTCAGTGATACACAAAATTTGGCTATCAAATTTTTCCAATTCTACTTCTAGCTGTTGTGTTTTGTTCTTTATGGCTTGAAGGTTTTGGTGAAACACTGTTAGGCATTTGTTTTCACTTATCTTGGTGGCGCCTTTCCCTTTAGACCTGATGCTAAAAAATCCTTTAGATGAGCTGGTGGCATGGTTATTATTCTGTTGATGACAGTGGAGGTGAGTCTGTTGCCGGTTTGACTTGGAAGTTGGTGTATCTGAAGGTATCTGCCTTATGTTAGTCTTGTAACTGAGGCCGGGTACCAAAATCCTGCAGAGTTGAAAGTTTCCTGGTTCTTGTGCTTCTTCTGTTTGCTTCTGTTACTCCTGATGATGGTGAAGCTGGTGAAAAGTCTTTCACTGTTGAAGACTGAGGAGCGGCCAATACTGATGAAAGGTCATTGGCTGTTGGCACATCAGGCGTTTTTTTTCTTGTTAATGATGCAGTTGCGTAGTATGTAGCTGCTTCTGCTGAAGCTGCTTTGGAAATTTCTGTCCTAGTTGAATCATTTATCTCAGCTGTTTTTGAAGAAAGTGGAGATTCTAGTGCTGGACCTGTTGTCAGTGATCCAGTTTCATTTTCTTGTTGGAAATTTTCAGTTGCTGTGTTTGGTGGTGGAAGTGGTATGGTCGTGCTATTCTATTCCTTAACTGCCTTCACTGCATTAAGGATTTCTCGACTAATGAATGATTTTCCGAGTTTATTTCTGAGAAGCCCATGCCTTGTAAAATGACTTCTCTCTGCGGATGGTACGTCCACATATGTGGCATTTGGGAGGCTTCGGCAGATTTTCTCTTCCTTTATGATCTCTAAAAAAGGATCCCTATACAGACTGTTACCGGATTCACTAATGAACACTTTATGATGCTATGCTGCCCATCTGAGCCATATGCTAGATTTAAATATACTGATGACCTGCCACTCATAATTTCCAGAAACTGACAGAGTACACTATGAATACAACATCACAGCAGAACTTCCTTCTTCCTAAACTTTTCTATACCTGAAGTTTTATTGCTATAATTACTGCTCTTTCCAATCACTTACAAGTTCTCTGTTATATCTGCAATAATTTTTTTCTACCTACTCTCCTGCCAGCCACAAGCACTGCTTTCCTGCTGTCACCAACACACTCAAGCCTATTACATATTTCCCTGGTATCTAAAGATGTACCCGAAACACACAGACCTTCTCTTTATGCTCCTATATTAACCTATCCCAGATGTGAACTCAGCAAATACCAATAGAGGGTCTCATTAGCACCTCAGAAATGTCTAAATCAAATTTTCTTTTGTGAGACCTCTAGTAACATTCACTGCAATTAAACCCACCATTCACAAACTTATAACAGATCCATACTTTTCATTCATGATCATAATTCACTAAAACAATAAACAACGTAAATCAGTAATGACTCTGATATCTGTCTTTACAGAAACAAAGTAGCTACACTGATTCCTACTCCCTTCTATACATGGGGACCAAGTGAGGTGGCACAGTGGTTAGCACATTGGACTTCCATTTGGGAGGATGATGGTTCTAATCCTTGTCCAATCTTCCTGATTTAGGTTTTCCATGATTTTCCTAAATCACTTAAGGCAAATGCCAGGATGTATTCTTTGAAAGGGCAGGGCTGATTTCCTTCCCTGTCCTTCTGCAATCAAAACTTGTGCTCCACCTCTAATGACCTCATTGTCACTAATCTTCCTCCCTTGCTTTTTCTTTATGGTAGTAGCCATTACAGAAAGCAAGATTCTTGTGATTACTGATGTCAGAGGGTTACCTTTTTAGAGCAGAGTCTGAGCTTAGGAAAGACATTACAATAACAGAAATGCCCCATAAAATCTTTAAGAAGGCACAGAAAAGTAAGATGTGCTTATTTCATCATAAAATTAGAGGACTAAGTAATATGGTAGAAGACTTTTTTGTCTGTCTGGAAGGTCTACAGAACTCTACAAAGATAATCGTGTGCCTGTCTGAACACCACTTAATTGTAGGGTTAGAGAAGTTAAATATAAAGAAATTGTAACTGTATATTTATCCCCACTGGGGAATTTTGAACTGTTTGTGAGGGCTATGGATGTCTTACTGTACTATGTGCCAGCATCAGGAAGTAGTTAATTGTCTGATGTGATTTCAATGTAGATTTTCTAAAGGACCCTCATAGGAAAAATGAAAGGGAAACCTTATTTGTCTCTTGTAGTTTGTTCTTAGTTATTAACTGTGAAAGACAAGTGCATAAAGATAGCAGAACTAGAAATATTTTGCGCAGGTAGTTAGGGTAAACAAGACCAACCCTTACAATGTAGATTCTCCTCATGGACATCAGTTACAATAATTACCAACTCAGAGACAGAAGTTTTTAAGAATAGTTTGCAGGAGATGGACTGGGAACCAAATGCTGAAACAAAACTTAATCTCTTCTATAATGAATTCATAAACTAACTAGAAAGAACATTTAAGGTCCTCACAAAAAGCCATGGATCACTTAGAGGGAGAGGAAAAGGGAGTTGCACGTTACAAAATTGCTCTAAATTACTAAGAAAAATTATTAAAAAACATGAACATTATGTCAGAAATCAGTAATTCTGACAACAGACTTAAATCTATACAGAATGAAGTGAAATGAGAGACAAGGCAGTAGGTCACAGATCAGGATAACATCATTATTGATTTAAATGAGAGCACCATAAATGATCAGCCACTGGTAGCATATATATTTAATAATCATTTCCTAACTCCAGCAGAAAATACAGGGTGTCCAGGAGGGATATGACAGGAACAAGCATTCATCTCAAGAAAGTCTCAAAAACATGAGCTCTAAAATGCGTAACTTATGAGCTATATATACTTCTTCATCTTCGATACTGTAGCACAAATCTATTCTACTGTAAGCTCTTTTCTTGCCATATTTTGGGAGGAGGTAGTATGGACCAAAACAAGAAAAGAAAGTCTTGTAAACATGGCCATTAAAATGTGTATCTTAAGAGCTATGAGCACTTGTTCAGTAGAAGACATGTGTTTATAGTAGGAAGCCTTGAATTGTCATGCCTCCTGGGACACCCTGTATAGGCACAAGCAGTTCAAGACAAAAATCAAAGCAATATGTTTAAAAAGCAGTTCATAAAATTCAATGTTATGGATGTGTCACTCACATTTCCTTCTGAAATTAAGAAAATAATACATTTGTTCAAAAATAAAAGCTCATCTGGATTTGATGGTGTTTCTAACAGAGTACTAAAGAATTTATTTATTTAATTACAGTGTATGATCACAAAACTGTCATCAGAGTATAGATTTTGGTCCATAGTGACTGTCTTCAAGTATGTCTGAAAAAAGAAAATCAAATCTAATCTTGTAACAGTAGATTATGACATAATGAAAAGGTACTAATTTCAAACGTATCGAATACATAAGCATAATAAAGTAGTGACACATGTGCATTTAAAATATACCTTAATACTATAAAGGTAAAGTGACATTGTCAAGAGATCCAAGCAGAATTACATAGGCATCATCGAACAGAACCATTGAAATAGTGTGAGATCAGCCACATTTCCAGCAGAGTCATAATGTGAATGCTGCTACTATTCAGAATAAACTGGGAAGCAATTGCAACTGAAAAAACATTTTTACAATGTAAACTTGTCAGATTTTTCTACAGTGTGCACATTAGACAAATACACAGATATGCAATTAAATAAATACACACAAAAAGATAGAAACTAATCTGAAATTAGAATGTTTAATACACTATCAGAGGTATAAAAAATAAATATAGTATATTAAAAATCTAAACTGAATTATTTTCTTTTTAATTATTAAAAAGGAAATTGACAAGTGAAAATATGGGATGCTGAAAAACTTCAGATAAAAGTAATAATAGATCCATGTATCTCTGAGGAGCTAAGAAAATTGCATAATAAGTGAATAAGAGAATAAAGCCCAACAAGCAAAACGTACGATTAGAGTAAGTAATCACTTACTTTTGTTGGCATAGTTGCCAGCATGGGGCACAGGCAAGTACTGAATGGAGAACACAACCACCAGAGGGTCTTTTGTACATTGTGATATGTTGTGTCAAGAAAAGGATCACAAACTATTGTGCTAGTCAATTAATAAGATCAGATACAGCATAACATACATTATAAAACAGGGAAACTGAACAAGTAGGGTGACATGAGCAGCATAACAAAACAAGGAATATATTTAATGCACTCTGTCAGAGATAATGGTCAGGGAAGGTATACATAATAGAAATATTAGGTGATTAATGTAATACATTGTCAAAGAAAACGCATTAGGTGTTGGGTTCCAAAGTTTCTTTGTCTGTTGGGCACTCTTCCTGGCTTTTGCCTCTTGCTCCAATAAATTTCAAGTTCCTCCAATAAATTGAGAGCATGCCCTTTTGGCACTCTGTAGAGAAGAATATGCATACTATTCTCCATGCTCTCCCTAATACAGACAATGTCTCCAGTGGTTATATTCCTCCAGTCAGTACGTGCGTATACTGCATTCCAGCAGCTATGCCAACAGAGCTCTCTGATTTCTTACTCTAGTCCTAAGTTTTGTTCATTTTGCTGCTGTTTATTACTTGCACTATAATTTTAATGCAATTTTTTTTATATCTTTAAACTTGATGCATACATATAGTACTGCTACCTTAAATTGCAGCTGTTGTTTTTCAGCATCAGATATTGTCACTTATCCATTTCATTTTTAATTTATTTTTAAAAATTTAATTTAATTTACACTTTTACTGTATTTCACTTTACTACCACAACAACTTAAAACATATTGCATTTCCAGAATAGTTTTTACATAATTGTATACTTTTACTTAATTGAATATTTGCAATTTTGTCAAATTTTAACAACAACTAATTTAATTTTAACAACAGCTAATTTTATTTAAATCTCTTGACAATACCACTTTGGTTTTATTATATTATGATATGTTTTAAATGGATATGTTTCATCACATTTTTTAAAGTTTATGTATTCTATAAGTATGAAACTAGTTACTTATCGTTATGTCATAATTTATTGTCTCACGATATACATTGTCCGTTAGTTTATATTGTTTCCCTTTTTTTTTTATAGATCTGAAGATGCCCACTATGGAGTGAAATCTATATTTGGTTGACATTTTTTTAAATTGTAGATTAGAACCATAGAAACAAATCTTACACTTCTTGAATCACTGTTTTTATTTATGACTAGGTTGCAGCTTGCAAGAACACTAAAGAATTTTCCCACACAACAAGTACTGTCTTTCCTGAAATATGTAATGCATCACTAACTCAGGGTGTTTTTCCAGAGAGATTGAAAGATACCATTGTTAGACAGCTCTATAAAAAAGATGAAAGGAGAGATGTGAATACCTACCAATCTCTTTCATTATCAACATCATTTTCCAATATGTTCAAGAAGGTGACATACTGTTTGAATAGTATTCTCCCTAAGCAACAACAATATCCTTACAAAATAACAGTTCAGCTATAGAAGAGTTCCTCAATTGAGAATGCCATGTACACATTGGCTCACCAAATTAAACAATAACAAAATAGCTGCTGTTGGTATTTTCTGTGACCTATCTAAGGCATTTGATTGATATCCTGATAGATAAACTGAGGTTTTATGGAACTGAGGGTATAGCCAATCAATAGACAATGTCCCATTTAACCAAAAGCATGTGGAAAATTGTACTTAACAAATCAACCAAGCTAAGCAGGGCAGACTCCTCTGACCAGGGAAAACACATTTATGTTTAACACTAGAGTGAATTTTAGGTCCACTACTGTTTCTCATACATACAGTCTTGTCCTAATATACAAGAAGAAGAATTAATTCTTTTTCAGGTTAAACTAGTATTGTAACCAATTCAACATAAATAATATTGAGTAGGTTTCTGCAAATGATCACACTCTGAATTTCAAAAAAACACAAAATATACTGTTTTGCACATCTAGAGATACAATAACAATGATAAATATAGAACACAGTGGACAAATAACAACTACAGTGGAAAATTTAAAATTTTAAGTATCAGTATGAAAAGTTTTTCTTACTTGAAAACATGCCGCAAGACTAATATGCAGTATTCACCGACAGCCATTGTGTAGACATCTGTTTAAGAAGTTAGGACTTTTAACTACTGCTTCATAGTGTATGTATTGCCTCATGCAGTTTGCTGTAAATAACCAACTGCAGTTAATAAGGAACATGATGTACATAAGTACCATTCCAGAATAAAATATGGCATTCATTACTCCACATTAAGGTTGACCGTACCACAGAAAGAGTACACAGTGCTAACACCAATATTGGGGTCTCTTATCCCATGATATAAAATGTCTGACAGACAGCACAAAGAAACTTTGAAAACAAACTGAAAAAGTTTCTCCATGACATCACCATCTATTCCCTCTTGTGCTCCCCAGACACCTGAAGCATAATCCTGGCCTTGCGATATGGACAGTTACGTTGCTGAATGATGCTTTTACCCCTAGGCAAGAATCAAGCATGAATGAATGCGAGTGGTCTGCACATAGTCCACAGCTGTTACAATGCTTTTGATTACTATCACAGGTCTCTCGGAAGTCCAGATCAATCTTGTCCATAGTATAGTACTGCCCTCCACCAACCAGCATCTGTGATGAGGTGTATGTTTTGTGCAGCTGTTCACCTGTATGACAATGAACCTGTACACAACCATCAATATGGTGTAACAAGAAACGTGATTCATCCAACCAGGCAACACATTTCCATTGATCCACAGTCCAATCTTATCCCATGCCCACAATAATAGTAATTGCTGATGCCACTGTGTCAATATGGGAACACTGCTGTGGAACCCTTGTTCAACAATGTGTGCTGAACAGTATGCTCTGAGACACCTGTGCATGCACCAATATTGTACTTTGTCATAAGACCTGCCACAAATTGTTCCCTATCCAGTTTTCCAGAGCAGGCAAGTCTCTGAGCTCCAATTTCTGTGATGAAGTGTGGACATCCAACACCTTGTGGTTTCATCTTCCTTCAACCACTTTCTACGGATGGTCATGACAGCAAAATGCAGAGACTCAGCCATTGTTTCTGTTTCCAAGAGGCTCGTTCCCAGGTGCTGGACCATAACCAACTGCCATTTGTCAGAGCTGATTTTATCAGTGAATTTCCACATTTGAGGCCTGTATAGTTGTGCAAATTATTCCCCGTTCATTTCTCCTTCACTTACTTACTTTCTTTATCATGTAACATGCCCACAGTGCCTCCAGGTAACTTTCAATCATGCAATGGGAGGATAATGTCGTTATCAGGAGGAAGAAAGCTGGTGTTCTACAGATCGGAGCGTGGAATGTCAGATCTCTTAATCGAGCAGATAGGCTAGAAAATTTAAAAAGGGAAATGGATAGGTTAAAGCTAGATACAGTGGGAATTAGTGAAGTTTGGTGGCAGGAGGAACAAAACTTCTGGTCAGGTGAATACAGCGTTATAAATACAAAATAAAATAGGGGTAATGCAGGAGTAGGTTTAATAATGAAACTTCCTGGCAGATTAAAACTGTGTGCCCGACCGAGAAACATCCAGAATGAAACATCCCCAGGCTGTGGCTAAGCCATGTCTCTTCAATATCCTTCCTTTCAGGAGTGCTAGTTCTGCAAGTTTCGCAGGAGAGCTTCTGTAAAGTTTGGAAGGTAGGAGACGAGATACTGGCAGAAGTAAAGCTGTGAGACCAGGCGTGAGTCGTGCTTCGGTAGCTCAGTTGGTAGAGCACTTGCCCACAAAAGGCAAAGGTCCCGAGTTCGAGTCTCGGTCGTGCACACAGTTTTAACCTGCCAGGAAGTTTCATATCAGCGCACACTCCGCTGCAGAGTGAAAATCTCATTCAGGTTTAATAATGAATAAAAAAATAGGAACTTGGGTAAGTTACCATGAACAACACTGTGAATGCATTATTGTAGCCAAGATAGACATGAAGCCTGCACTTACTACAGTAGTACAAGTTTGTATGCCAACTAGCTCCGCAGATGATGAAGAGATTGAAGAAATGTATGATGAGATAAAATAAATTATTCAGATATTGAAGGGCGACAAAAATTTAATAATCATGGGGAATTTGAATTCGATAGTAGGAAAAGGAAGAGAAGGAAAAGTAGTATTTGAATATGGAATGGGGTTAAGGAATGAAAGAGGAAGCCGCCTGGTAGAATTTTGCACAGAGCCTAACTTAATCATAGCTAACACTTGGTTTAAAAATCATGAAAGAGGGTTATATCCATGGAAGAGGCCTGGAGGCACTGGAAGGTTTCAGATAGATTATATAATGATAAGACAGAGATTTAGGAACCAGGTTTCAAATTGTAAGACATTTCCAGGGGCAGATGTGGACTCTGACCACAATGTGTTGGTCATGAACTGTAGATTAAAACTGAAGAAACTGAAAAAAGGTGGAAATTTAGGGAGATTGGACCTGGATTAACTGAAAAAACCAGAGGTTGTAGAGATTTTCAGAGAGAGCATTAGGGAACAATTGACAAATACGAGGGAAAGAAATACAGTAGAAGAAGAATGGGTACCTTTGAGAGATGAAATAGTGAAGGCAGCAGAGGATCAAGTAGATAAAAATATGAAGGCTAGTAAAAATCCTTGGGTAACAGAAGAGATATTGAATTTAATTGATAGAAGGAGGAAATATAAAAATGCCGTAAATGAAACAGGCAAAAAGGAGTACAAAGTTTCAAAAATGAGATCAACAGGAAGTGCAAAATGGCTAAGCAGGGATGGCTAGAGGACAAATGAAAGGATGTAGAGGCATATGTCACTAGGGATAAGGTAGATACTGCCTACAGGAAAATTATAGAGACCTTTGGAGAAAACAGAATAACTTGTATGAATATCAAGAGCTCAGATGGAAAACCAGTTCTAAGCACAGATGAAAAAGCAGAAAGGTGGAAGGAATATATAGCGGGTTTATACAAGGGCAATGTATTTGAGGGCAATATTATGGAAATGGAAGAGGACATAGATGAAGATGAAATGGGAGAGTCTGACAGAGCACTGAAAGACCTAAGTTGAAACAAGGCCCCGGGAGAAGACATCATACCATTAGAACTACTGATAACCTTGGGAGAGCCAGCCATGACAAAGCTCTTCCATCTGGTGAGCAAGATGTATGAGACAGGTGAAATACCTTCAGGCTTCAAGAAGAATATAATAATTCCAATCCCAAAGAAAGCAGGTGTTGACAGATGTGAAAATTACCAAACTATCAGTTTAATAAGTCATGGCTGCAAACTGAGTATTTGGTAGAAGCTGACCTTGGGGAAGATCAGTTTTGATTCTGTAGAAATGTTGGAACACGTGAGGCAATACTGACTCTATGACTTAGCTTAGAAGATAGATTAAGGAAAGGCAAACCTACATTTCTAGCATTAGTAGACTTAGAGAAAGCTTTTGACAATGTTGACTGGAATACTCTGTTTTAAATTCTGAAGGTGGCAGGGGTGAAATACAGGGATCGAAAGGCTATTTACAATTTTTATAGAATCCAGATGGCAGTTATAACAGTTGGGGGGCACGAAAGGGAAGCAGTGGTTGTGAGGGAAGTGAGACGGGGTTGTAGCCTATCCCCGATGTTATTCAATCTGTATATTGACCAAGCAGTAAAGGAAACAAAAGAAAAATTTGGTGTAGGAACTAAAATCTGTGGGGAAGAAATAAAAACTATGAGGTTTGCCAATTACATTTTAATTCTGTCAGAGACAGCAAGGGACCTGAAAGAGCAGTTGAACAGAATGGAACCTGGAAGAACTGTTGAAAAGAATGGACAGTGTCTTGAAAGGAGGATATAAGATGAAAATCAACAAAAGCAAAATGAGGATAATAGAATGCAGTCGAATTAAATCAGGTGATGTTGTGGGAATTAGATTAGGAAATGAGACATTTAAAGTAGTAGATGAGTTTTGCTGTTTGGGGAGCAAAATAACTGATGATGGTCAAAGTAGAGAAGATACAAAATGTAGACTGGTAGTGGCAAGGAAAGTGTTTCTGAAGAAGAGATTAACATTGAGTGTAGCTTTAAATGTCAGGATGTTTTTTGTGAAAGTATTTGTATGAAGTGTAGCCCTCTATGGAAGTGAAACATGGATGATAAATAGTTTAGACAAGAAGAGAATAGAAGCTTTCAAATGTGGTGCTACAGCTGAAGATTAGGTGGTTAGATCATGTAACTAATGAGGAGGTACTGAATAGAATTGGGGAGTAGAGGAGTTTGTGGTACAACTTCACTAGAAGAACGGATCGGTTGATAGACATGTTCTGAGTCATCAAGGGATCACCAATTTAGTATTGGAGGGTAAAAATCATAGAGGGAGAGATGAATATACTAAGAAGATCCAGAAGGATGTAGGTTGCAGTAGGTACTTGGAGATGAAGAAGCTCGCACAGGATAGAGTAGCATGGAGAGCTGCATCAAACCAGTCTCTGGACTGAAGGCAACAACAACAACAACATTTCTGTTTCCAAATTAGCTTTTTCCCATTCCTGAAGCTCCTTGTATAGAATGTTGTCCACTTACTCTATGTCATTAAATGATACATCTTCATGTATGTTGCACCTAAATCTGCTGTCTTAAGAATTTTCAGGCGGTTTAAAAGTTTAGTCCAAGAAAGAGCATTTTTTAGTGTTATCCAATGAAATGACTTCAGAGGTTGAAACGGAGAAGCCCACTTTTCCAAATAGGTCACAAACGTTTCATAAAACTAAATAGCTAAACATCTTGCATTTTGAATCTTCCTGGCAGATTAAAACTGTGTGCCGGACCAAGACTCGAACTCGGGACCTTTGCCTTTTGCGGGCAAGTGCTCTACCAACTGAGCTACCAAAGCATGACTCATGCCCCATTCTCACAGCTTTACTTCAACCAGTACCTCGTCTCCTACCTTGCAAACTTTACAGAAGCTCTCCTGCGAACCTACAGAACTAGCACTACTGAAAGAAAGGATATTGCGGAACCATGGCTTAGCCACAGCCTGGGGGATGTTTCCAGAATGAGATTTTCACTCTGCAGCAGAGTGTGCACTGATATGAAACTTCCTGGCAGATTAAAACTGTGTGCCGGACCAAGACTCAAACTCAGGACCTTTGCCTTTCGCGGGCAAGTGCTCTACCAACTGAGCTACCAAAGCACGACTCACGCCCTGTCCTCACAGCTTTACTTCCGCCAGTACCTCGTCTCCTACCTTCCAAACAGTTTTATATTTTATTCACTATTGTTTCTGTGTCACTGGGAAGAATGTCTGCACCTATTTGAACTCCATTGTGTATCACATGGGCTGCACAATGTCTTGAATATTCATCTTGAGAATACTGTTCATTTTGGAACAAATGTTGTTTGTTCCTGCTCTCTTGTACCCACAAAAGTTGGTATTATAGCTATCTGCACAAAAATGTGACATTCTTGTCAACTGTATTTTGCTTTTTTAAAATGCCCAGAATATTACTTACATCCAGGAGAACTCGCCATCCGTCTCTGTCTTTGGCCATTTGTCTCAATTCTGACCAGGTCTTACCAATTCTTTTTGCTTCCCCTTCCACTGTCCTCTTCCATGTGCCCCTTGGTCTTCCTCTCTTCCTTGTTCCCTGGGGGTTCCATCCCAATGCTTTTTTCTCGCTGGCTCCATCTGGTTTTCTCAAGGTGTGCCCCAACCAACCCCACTTTCTCTCTCGTATCTGGTCTTCCATAGATATCTTGTTTGTTATTCGCGAGAGCTCCTCATTACATATTTTTTATGCCACCAGATATTTATCATTCGTTGAATAAATCTATTTACGAAGCTTTGTAACTGGGTAGTTATCTTTTTATCCATTTTCCAGCTTTCTCTGGCGTACAGAAGAACAGCCTTCACATTTGTATTAAAAATATGGATTTTTGTTTTATACGTGATATTTCTATTTGTACATATTGGATACAATTGTATAACGGCAGCATTTGCCTTTTTAATGCGGTTTTTCACAGCATCTCCAGCTCCACCATCTTCCGTCACTATACTACCCAAATACAGGAATGAGTTGACTGTCTCTGCCCGCTGCTCACCTATTAACAGTTCCCTGAATTTTCTCTCATTTCCTTTGTTTTGCCTGTATTTATCTTGAGGCCAGCAGTATCTGCTTCTTCTTTCAGCATGTTTAATTTAGCTTGCATATCAGGCAGCCTTTGAGCTAATAAAACTATGTCGTCTGCAAAATCCAAATCCTCCAGACGTTCATGGATCCCCCACTGGATTCCTTGTCTCCTGCCTGCTGTGACTCTTCTCATAACAGAGTCTAGAACAAGTAGAAAAAGTGTTGGTGGCAAAATGCAACCCTGCCGGACTCCAGTTGTTACTTTTATGGGCTCTGTCATACTTCCGTTGTGGAGTACACAGCATTTGTAGCCATATATAGATCTTTTATGATGTTTAAGATCTTCTGTGTTATGCCATACTTCCGTAACACAGAACCGAAGGCCTTTTGAAAATCAATGAATGCCACGTACATGGTTGCTTGGAATTCTTTGCTTTGCTCTAAAACGATCCTAAGAGTGTTAATAAGATCAACACAACTTCATTGTGCCCTAAAACTGGCCTGTTCTTTACGCACTCGCTTTTCAAGGGATTCTTTAGTTCTGTTTAAAATAATTCTGGTGAGGACCTTACTGGGCACTGACAACAATGTAATACCATGCCAGTTGTTACAGCTGACAAATTTCCCCTTTTTGGGAGCTTTACCACCAAACCATTTTTCCACTCCTTTGGAGATTTTTCTTCAAGCCAAATATGCTTCAGCAAAGGATGGAGCATTTTAACAGTACTTTCAATATAAGCTTTTAAGAGCTCTGGTGCTGTGTTGTCTAGGCCTAGTGCCTTTGTATTTTTTAGTGTTTTCAAGGCAATCCTAATTTCGTCCATTGTGGGGCACTGCAAATTTATATCTTGATCTTCTTTGACTTCCTCTGGAACATCTCTTACCTGTTCCTCTTGGTTGTCTTCACAATTTAACAGTTCCTTGAAGTGCCCCTCCCATCTCTGTAGCTGTGCCTGTTGAGTTGTAAGCATTATCCCATCCTTGTTCTTTAGTGGTCCTTCACGTTTGAAGTTCTTCATTGACAACCATTTGGTAATATTCTAGAGCTCTTTCATATTTCCTTGTCTTGCTGACTCTTCTCCTAATTTTGCTTGCTCATCTATCCATTTCCTTTTATCTCGACGTAGCCATATTTTCACTTTTTTGTTCGCCTCCATATATTCTTTATGTGCTTCACTCTTCTGTGCTCTTGTCTTACAAAAATTTAACTTAAGTTTTAGTACTTTCCTGTGGCTGATTTCATTCCATGTAGCATCGGAGAACCATTCCTTCCTTTGATGTGCCTTAAATCCTAAGATTTTTTCCCCCTCATCTAAATAACTGTCTTTGATTTTTTGCCAACATGTTTCAGTTCCCTCTTCCATGAAGTTTTCTTCAGAGAGGACCTGGAATCTGCTTTGTAGTTCAAGGGCAAATGTTTCTTTGATCTGTTGGTCTTTTAACCTTGCCACATCTATTTTCTTGCACCTGTGATTGAGCTTGGTTCTATTTGCCATTATCTTCAGTCTGAATTCCGCCAAAACTAGGTGGTGGTCACTTCCAATGTCTGCTCCACTTCTATTTCTGACATCTAACAGAGAGTGGCAGAACTTGCGGCTTATGACTATGTGGTCTCTTTGAGATTTGGTAACGTGGTCTGGAGACAGCCACATTGTCTTATGGCAGTTACGATGTGGAAACAATGTCCCTCCATGGTCAATGGAAAAAACTGAATGATACCAAGTACTGTAGATTCTGTCTTTGTTCTCACGGTTTCCTTCAAGGAAGGGAATTCATCATTTATGGTATTCAAGAAAGAACACTTTCTTTTCCTCATATTAATGGGCCTGAGTTAGTTTTACACACAGCAAACAAAAGACAATGGAGCACACTAAAGCAAACTTGCCAAACCCAGTGTTGAAACTGCCACCTACTTCTCATTGTTGTCTGTAACAGTTTGAAGACATTGTGAGTGTTGCACCTACTGCAAATTTATGTCTTCTAACGGTGAGTAGCTAACTGGTAACTACAAATACAGTTGAACATTGATAGCCCTATAATAGTCTTTAACAAAACTTGTTACATTCGTCTGTCAGTCCATCAGTAGCAAATAACCAATACGAAATGTCATAAGTCACTGGCACTGAGCATGATGATGGAAAACCTTCTGTTCAGCCATCTCTTCATCCCATGACCAAAATAATCTTTCTTTATCCCATTTTTGCATTTAAGACAAAGCAAGACTCAAGAAAATAGTAAAGAAACTATGTCAGTGACACTAAATTGGAGTAAAAAAAGAGATAAGGTTACTGCTGATTACGAGAAAACAGGACATTTGGTGTCCTGTTGAATGTTTTGCGGGACAATGAGGTTCAGAATGAACAAAAAGGACAGTCCTTTTAAAAACAGGACATCTGGTCACCCTAAGCTAGACACCTGGGGCATTCCATTTTGAAAATTGTTAGGGAATTCAGTATTCTGAGATACACAGTGTTAAGGGTACCAAATTTCATACATCATCACTCACCAAAATGGAGAGGTTGACAGTGTTCACTTAATGACTGAGAGCAGGAGCATTTGCATAGAGTTGTCAGTACTAACAGACAAGCAACACTGCATAAAGTAACCCCAGAAATGAATGTGAGATGGAATGTATCCGTTAGGACAGTGAGGTGAAATTTGGCATTAATAAGCTATGGTAGCAGATGACTGATATGAGAGCCTTTGCTAACAGCACGACATCAGCTGCAGTGTCTCTCCTGGGCTTGTGACCATATTGTTTGGACCCCAGATGACTGGAAAACTGTGGCATGACCAGCTGAGACCCAACTTCAGTTGGTAAGAGTGATGGTAGGATTCAAGTGTGGTGCAGACCCCACAAAGCCATGGACCCAGGTGGTCAACAAGGCACTGTGCAAGTTGGTGGTGGCTCCATAATGGTGTAGGCTGTGTTCACATGGAATAGACTGGGTCTTCTGGTCCAACTGAACCAACCATTGTCTGTAAATGGTTGTGTTCAGCTACTTAGAGACCATTTGTAGCCATTCATGGATTTCATATACTCAAACAATGATGCCATGTCACTGGGCCACAATTGTTAGCAATTGGTTTGAAGAACATTCTGGACAGGTGGAGAGAATGATTTGGTCACCCAGATCACTCAGCATGATTCCTATTGAACATTTACAGGACACAATCGAAAGGTCAGTTCATGCACAAAATCCTGCACCAGCAGCACTTTAACGATTATGGACAACTACAGAGGCAGCATGGCTCTATATTTCTGCAGAGGACTTACAATGACTTGTCGAGTCCATACCACATCGAGCTGCTGTGCTATGCTAGGCAAAAGGTGGTCTGACACAATATTAGGAGGTATTCTGTGGCTTTTGTCACCTCATTGTAGAATATCTTTATGAACCCTAGGCATGGATGCTGAATGTCTATGAAAATTATTTGTACTCATTGTATTGTGGTCATGAATTTTGCAGTTCGTCATAAATCCACTGTTAATATTAAACACAAATACCATTAGGAAGTAAATGTATTTGCATGTGAGAGTAAGAATCCCAAGATCTCTGAAGAGGCTTTTTCAAGGTGTTTGGTTATCAACATAATACACTCCTGGAAATGGAAAAAAGAACACATTGACACCGGTGTGTCAGACCCACCATACTTGCTCCGGACACTGCGAGAGGGCTGTACAAGCAATGATCACACGCACGGCACAGCGGACACACCAGGAACCGTGGTGTTGGCCGTCGAATGGCGCTAGCTGCACAGCATTTGTGCACCGCCGCCGTCAGTGTCAGCCAGTTTGCCGTGGCATACGGAGCTCCATCGCAGTCTTTAACACTGGTAGCATGCCGCGACAGCGTGGACGTGAACTGTACGTGCAGTTGACGGACTTTGAGCGAGGGCATATAGTGGGCATGCGGGAGGCCGGGTGGACGTACCGCCGAATTGCTCAACACGTGGGGCGTGAGGTCTCCACAGTACATCGATGTTGTTGCCAGTGGTCGGCGGAAGGTGCACGTGCCCGTCGACCTGGGACCGGACCGCAGCGACGCACGGATGCACGCCAAGACCGTAGGATCCTACGCAGTGCCGTAGGGGACCGCACCGCCACTTCCCAGCAAATTAGGGACACTGTTGCTCCTGGGGTATCGGCGAGGACCATTCGCAACCGTCTCCATGAAGCTGGGCTACGGTCCCGCACACCGTTAGGCCGTCTTCCGCTCACGCCCCAACATCGTGCAGCCCGCCTCCAGTGGTGTCACAACAGGCGTGAATGGAGGGACGAATGGAGACGTGTCGTCTTCAGCGATGAGAGTCGCTTCTGCCTTGGTGCCAATGATGGTCGTATGTGTGTTTGGCGCCGTGCAGGTGAGCGCCACAATCAGGACTGCATACGACCGAGGCACACAGGGCCAACACCCGGCATCATGGTGTGGGGAGCGATCTCCTACACTGGCCGTACACCACTGGCGATCGTCGAGGGGACACTGAATAGTGCACAGTACATCCAAACCGTCATCGAACCCATCGTTCTACCATTCCTAGACCGGCAAGGGAACTTGCTGTTCCAACAAGACAATGCACGTCCGCATGTATCCCGTGCCACCCAACGTGCTCTAGAAGGTGTAAGTCAACTACCCTGGCCAGCAAGATCTCCGGATCTGTCCCCCATTGAGCATGTTTGGGACTGGATGAAGCGTCGTCTCACGCGGTCTGCACGTCCAGCACGAACGCCGGTCCAACTGAGGCGCCAGGTGGAAATGGCCTGGCAAGCTGTTCCACAGGACTACATCCAGCAACTCTACGATCGTCTCCATGGGAGAATAGCAGCCTCCATTGCTGCGAAAGGTGGATATACACTGTACTAGTGCCGACATTGTGCATGCTCTGTTGCCTGTCTCTATGTGCCTGTGGTTCTGTCAGTGTGATCATGTGATGTATCTGACCCCAGGAATGTGTCAATAAAGTTTCCCCTTCCTGGGACAATGAATTCACGGTGTTCTTATTTCAATTTCCAGGAGTGTATAATGTTTTTACTGTGTTTCATAGTAGAATAATTTTTTTGACCGTAGCACCATTGCTCCAGAAGATTATTCTGTTAAATGGAAGTATGCACAGACATTAGCAGTACCTTTTGCTCATCAAGCCAATGAGAGATAGTTCTGAGTGCAAAGCCAGCAAAACAGCTTTTTCGTTAGTTTATCCATGTGCTAGTGCCACCACAGTTAGAAACTTCCTGGAAGATTAAAAAGGGTGTGCCAGACTAGGACTTATACTGGAGCCCTTGACCTTATGTGAGCTAATGCTCTACTGACAGAGCTATCCAGTCATGATCCATGAATTCCCCTCAGAGTGTCCCTTTCACCTATAACTCTCCTCCTGTCTACCAAATTTCACAGAATCTATCCTACATACCTTGCAAAACTAGCACTTCTGAAAGAAAGGAGTTGGCAGAGCGCTTGCCTACAGAAGGCAAAGGTCCCAGGTGTGAGTGCTGCTCTCTCACATAATTTTAATCTTCCATGAAGTCTTAAATCAGCAAACACTCCATTACAGAGTGAAACTTTATTTTGGAAACCATCCACAAGGCTGTCAGTAAGCCATTTCTCCCACAGTATCTTTTCTTTAAGGTGCGCTAATCTGCAATGCATGCAGGAGAACTTCTGTGAAGTTTGGAAGGTAGGAGATGACGACTGGAGGAAGTAAACCTGTGAGGTTAGATCATTAGTATTGCCTGTGTAGGTCGGATGGTGGAGCACATGCCCATGAATTGCAAAAGTCTCAGGTTTGTGTTCTGGTCTGTTACACAGTTTTAAACTGTCAAATCAATGTCCACTCCACTGCAGAGTGAAAATTCATTCTGGAACAGTCCCCCAGGACTTGTCTAAGCCATTTTCCCACTATATCATATCTTCCAGGAGTGCTAGTTGCACAGAGTATGCAAGCAGATCTCTGTGGAGCTTGGAAAGTAAGAGAAAATGTATTGACAGAATTAAAGCTATGAGGCTGTGTTGTGAGTAATTCATGGGTAGATCAGATGGCAGAGCATTTGCCTGCAGAAGGCAAAGTGCCCAAGTATTTCAGTCACATACACTCTGGGAAAACAGCTTTGTCAATGGACAATTGATGACCAAAAACAGTAATTTTTCATTGAAATTAAAGGTGCTTGTGCAAGATAATAAACCATTTCTAAAAAGGGTACCAGCTTAATAGTATTTATAAACCAAGTGTAAGGCTCAGTGATGCCACCTATGATATTAGGCTCTCAGGGCAAATATCTTAAAGGTGATCATATAGGGATTATTGGGGTTGTCAAGACTATGTTTAACACTTCAATAAGTGATAAGAAAGGCTAATAATTGGACTTAGTGAAAGTAATTGGGAAATCTGCAAATAGTAGATACCAATTATGATTTCAGCTTTGATAATACTCATGAAGGACATATAGAGTTAGTGATGTCCAGCATTGGTTTGTTCTTCACAATAGTGCCCCAACAATAGTAGAAGGTCATAATGCAACACTGATAGATTATTTATTTCAGAATCCAATAGTCTCTCATTTCTGAATCTAATGGTCTTACATGAAACTGATGTTATCCCCTTAGTAAATACTTCATCTGACTGAGGTGGTAAAACATTGTAAAGAATCCTCATATGTCAGAGTAAGCAGAGGGCAAATGAACAGTTTCACAGAACTATAAATGCTGACTCATTGAAACTATTCATAGAAAATTTACAGGGTGAACAATGGGAACCAGTTTACCAAGGACACATAGTTGGCAATAAATTTAATTACTTCTTAAAAATATTATATTTTACTGTGCTATGAATCTAGCATACAACAAGACCTTTGCCACTAAATTCAGTTAATTCTTCCTAACACTAGATGAAACCACAGAGGCAAAAAATGAACCACTGAAAGCAGAGCCATTAAAATTAGTTAGCCAAATGTTGCATTGTTCTCTGGCACACAAGAGTTTTGTCAAGGCAGCTGTAAAATGTATCAGAAAAATCTGTAGGAAGTTCAGTACTTGGGATAGTAGTTATGTATAACAACAACATCATATGTTTCCATACAAATCTATTTTATTGTCCTACAAGATACAAAGCATGTTATCACAAACATCGGTCAGAGTGAACTGCAGGTCCAGAGAGGTTAGTTGAGCTACCTCAGGGCAGCAATATTGTTCTGGGCAAGTCCACAGAGTTACATCCCCACAGAACCCCCATCCCTATCCCCACTCCCAACCCCAACCCCTACCCAAACCCCACCCTCACCTCACCAGCATAACCCATACAGCATAATAAAAACTCAAACAGACCAAATTGCATCATTATTGCAGTTTTTGGTATATTTTCATCAGCAATAGGAATCTCTAAATAGGCCCTTTTACATTCAACAAAACTGGATATAGTGGCACCAGCAATTTCACGTGCAAAGTCTTGGAAGTTCAGTACAGGGTGGCTCTCTATTATAGTACTGGTGTTGAGGTACCAATAATTGGCACACAGTCACCAAGTATTATCCTTTTTGAGAACAAGCTTACAGGACAGGGTGTACTTGAACCAGGACAACTGGGAAATCAAGGAATTTTTTCATCTGGGAGAAAACTGGAAAAATCCCGGAAATTATTAAGAATTGTGAGAATTTTTTGCTGTTTTAATTTTCAGCTAAATTTTTGTACTTTTTACTGGTAAGGACTGATACTCTAACAAAGAATTTTGTTTTATCCTGTTACTGCAATATAAAACTGTAGCAATAAAACATAAATGAGGAAAAAAATAGAAAAAAACTTAAGTTGCAAAGGAAATACGCTATTTACAGCAACAAAACACAGCACACACACAAGCATCTGCCAACAGTAAAATGTGTCAAAGGCTTTAGGATGAAGACTATGCAATACTTCATAACAAAAAACTGCTTCCGATGGGCGTTATGTCACAGTGGTTAACATTCGTTTGTTTGAGCAGTGGTAGTGGGCTTGTGCGCTTGCACAGTTGAGTCACGTGTGAGCAGTACCTTCTTCCACTTCTGGCTACTTCAAACGTAGCTGTTAGCTGTATACAAGGTAACTAGACACGAGTATCAGCTTTAGCAACAAGAAGCCAGATGCTACCCGGAAACATTTTTCTGGCGCACCCAAGCTGAGTTGTAGTGGAATGAGGGGTAGTCTCCATATGAACCGTGTTTACGTTTAGTGATTTTGCTGTTTCCTCTTGATTTGCAGCTC
This sequence comes from Schistocerca serialis cubense, assembly GCF_023864345.2. NCBI lineage: Eukaryota > Metazoa > Arthropoda > Insecta > Orthoptera > Acrididae > Schistocerca > Schistocerca serialis. The sequence goes on from NC_064639.1 coordinate 596,654,078, forward strand.
TCTAGAACAAAGCTGATTTCTGTGGCCGGGAGCTATAAAGAGAATTAAAATATTCACATAATTATGGAAGGCTAAAATATGTTATTAATTTGTTTTCTGATTTTATTTTCTTTCCAGATTTTTGGAAGTCTGTTATTAATTGCCTTGCAGAACAATAAAGTTATTTTTGTCGATTTGCTAAAAAAAACTGGCCATAATTAATCTTTTCCATAGAGGCAGTCAGTTTATTTGAAACATTATTGGCAAGTCTCAAGTGTTTATGGAATTTCAAGTGCACATTGTTATCTTTTGGGACAAATGACATTATGCCATAATAAAGAACTAAACATGAGATAATACAGTACTGGTACTCCAAGAAAATTTGATTCCAAAAACCACAGTGAAAAGTTTAATATCAGCTTTGGGCCTACTTCTTTGTGAATCTGGGCATACAAATGTGCTCTTTTAAGTTGAATTATTCATTTTAGTATGGATTACAAAATTCCGATGATCTTGGAGTATCCTCTGATGTCCTGTTTCATTTATGACATAATGTAAGATCTCTTAATGCCATATACGTGCGAACGTACGGGCTACCTACATCATCGTAGCTGTGCATGCACAGTAACACCATTTTCTGGTGCTCTCTGACAACTGCTGAAATGAATCCTGACAGGCTGCAGGAAAATATTGCAATTGGTCATTTGAAAAGCATTACTTTCGAAGTACATTTTATTATATGCAATATGAGTTATGTTACGCGTGAAAACATGCTTTTAATTTCTTTATTTAAACAATTAACTTTCCCTATTTGTGTGTTCATGCTACTTAACAGTAATGTTGCTATAGGCTGACCACATCATGTGTCCTATGCACCACATCTTCCAAAAGACAGAAACCGAATTTTGGAAACCGTTTTTCACTGCCGTGTTTACACGTTGAGGTTTGAAGTGGATTTTCTAGCACAGTTAACTATGGCGCATGGAAAACAGCTGTTACAGTTTCTTATTTAGTCAGCACAGTCACTATTTCTCTTCAGTTGGACTAGTTGTAAATGTTGGTCTAACATTTCTACTTATTTTTCACTGTACAAAAGGCGACTCCATCAATATTACCAGAAAATTTTTAAAAATAAGATGAAACCTGACAGCCCAGCCACATTTCAAAACTGGTTGCGTTTATATGGGAGCAAAAATCAATTGCGGGATTGGAAAACCATCAACCAGAAGCAGATTTCCAGAATCAATTTTTAAATGTGTACATGACCAACCAGCAGCAGTACTGGGGGATCGTTTTATGAAATCCAGTTTTGGGAGCCCCATGTAAACGCAATGAATATCTGCTATCATCAACTGCTGAGATCACATGACATGAGCTATGATTGGCTTACAAAAGTGCCTCACATCTCAATTTCAATGTTTCGGGAACTGATGTTCTGCATTTGGTGGAATTCGCCTATATATTTTCATAATATGAAAATATGCAGCTTACATGTTGCTGCCCCAAAAAGCATTTTTTTTATGGGGTTCGTTTCCGAAAGAGGCGGGAGGTTCAACACTGGTGTATAAAACCTTAACAATTCAAAGGATTGATAAGTTTTAAAATCCCGAGGGAAAATATATTGTCACTTAACCTGGAAAAAGCGTATTTTTACCCAGGAGAAAGTGTATTTTTTAACCAGGAGCTCCGGGAAAAATTTGGGACTTTTTTCCCTTGTCCATACTGTAGGAGAAACCTGGCACTATTGGATTGCTGTGCAATACTAGCACACAAGAATTCATCCACAGTGGCTTTTGCTGCTTTGAGTTTGTGGGGAGGTAGGCAGTGGGAGTGACGGCAGGCTGGTGGGCTGGGTGTGGTATTGATGTGAACCGTCCCATCACAGATGGTGCAAATAGTCTGCAGCCTGATGGGCTAGCATGAAGTGGGAGCTGGGGGCATAATGATAGGTGTCATTGTAACATCATTGTCAACAGATGACCCAGTCACAGAGGCACTATCAATAACACTGGGTGTTGTCAGGCAAGCACAATTATGTAAAGGCACTTGACGGACCTGTTTTGAGGCCGATGTTATGTCTTCACCATCAGGCAGTGGATGTTGATTTTGCAGAACAGTGAGTTGTTATTGAGCTGTATGAAGCTCGCTAGGTATCTGGATAGAGTTCAGAGTGCATGGCAGAAGTCATGAGAGTTCATCCAGAAACGATTGAAATTTCAAGATAAGATCGAGAAGTGTCTCTGACTGCAAAGTATGTGACGGCAGCATATCATTGGGAAGAAGGCAGGTTCTGATCTTGCTGCTGATCAGCAGTTTGCCATTGTGCTGCAGGAGCAGAGTGTGGTTCAGGTCTAGCAGTAAACGGTAGTGCCTGAGGAAGTCAGCTCCTAAGATGGGTTCCACCGTTTCACCACCAAGAACGACCAGGACACAGGTGTGTGGTTGCTGAGATCAAGTGTGATGGAGGTGGCGTCAAACACTGGTTCCACAGAGACATTAACTGTTTGCAGTTGCATGGGCAAAGGTGAAAGTCTAGTGGCAGTAGAGACTGTGGAATGCTACTGATGTCATCTCTGGGGTCAACTAGAAGTTAATAATTGTATTGTGCATCCTAAATGAAGAGGCAAGAGCCATTCAATCATGGATGACACCTGCAGATGCCTTCATGAAGTGGTAATTTGTTGCAACTTAAGGAGGATGAGCAATCTGAAGTGCCAGTATCAGGCCGTGAGATCAGTTTGGGTATGATCAAGGCTGTCAGCAATGTATCATGTCAGAGCTGAAGGGAGTGTGGAACCAGCAGAGGCAGTGCACATGGGTGGGCATAGTGCATGGCCAGGTCGCATTGTTTCAACTAACAGGCATGGGTTGGTGATCGGGCAGAGGCATGCTGGTGGTAGTCTGCACTGTAGGCATTTGTTTATGTTTGTTGCCCGAGATACTGCATGGAGCAGTAGTGGGAGCCAGCTTGGCGAGGTTCAGAGTGTCCCAGTACACATCAGATGTCTGGCGTCTGCACAGCACAAGGTGTACAACAGTGGCCAGGAGTGCAGTTGGGGCATTGGCTAGGCTCGGCCGGGGTCGTATGTTGTCAGCGATATAGGTGGGGATGCTGCCAGCCGTAGTCCACTCACAATGAGAATTAATCAACAACAGGTGCTGTGTGAGCACTAGCATTCTGTTAGCCAGGTGTAGTTTGATAACTGATGGAGCATCCTCACATGTGAGCATCACAATTTGAATGCTCTCCAGCAGTTTTAATAGCCACAAAGTCCAAAGACCATGATCCAGGAGTAGGCTTGTATCAATTTGCACGCAAAACTTGTGCCACAGCATGGAAGTCATACTGTGACCGAGTGAGGTTTCACGCATCACCAAATGAAGTTATTGTTCTGAGAAGCAGGACAGGTACTGAAGCAGAAGTGCATTGACAGTCTCATACTTGTTTGTGTGTGCTCATCAAGCAGAAAGTCACCAATGAGATCAGCATTATCACCAAGGTGGTTGAGAAGTACAGCAGATTTGTCATCATCCTCAGTGATGTGGACTACATTACCCATTCACTAAGTGTGAACCACAGCATAGGTGAGTCCACGTTCAATGGAGGGAGGACATGTGGAATGGTAAGGGCCATGATTATGTGAGGATGGTGGCATCATGAGGTGAGGATTGCTCGGTGTGGCAGATGTGACGGGAGTGGATGCTTCGCGAAGTGGGACATTGTAAAGCAGCAAAGAGATACGCTGCACAGAAGCATGGCTGGCATGGAAGCATTGGGGAGTGGCACATTGTAAATCAGTGAAGAGAGATGCAGTATAGCAGTCACTGAAACATTGGGACAGAGCACATCGTGATGAAGGTATGTGCGGTGCATTAGACATGAGCTGGGAACGTTAATGCATGTAAATTCACTGTCACTAAAGGAGTTTCCACATGAATAAGTGTCATTATTTCCCACGTGGAAGCTCAGCGCACTATGTGTACTGACAAATGAGGTGGCAGAAAGTCATTGTTCACCCAGAATCACATTTGTTGTCATAGCAGAATTGCTAGGCAAATAGGCACCCGGCATCATTACCGTGCTGTCACAGGTAAGGACAACTGAGAATTCGACCCGTGTTGTTGGTCATTTTGGTGTGAAGCAGCATGAGTCATGTGTGGTCGTCATAGAAAATAAGAATGCATTGGCGTCAGTTCACTACATACTGCTGAACCAGGCACTTCGCTCAGGTTTTGACAAAATTGTACCAAACTGAGGTGTGGAAAGTTTGTGGAATTCAGAGGCATTGACAAAGAGGTGAGACTGATGTCCCTCAGTGCAGGAAATGGTTGTTTTCAATGGTAGCTGTGATGTTGTAGGAAGTGGACTGGCGCAGGAGGTTTTACATTTTAAACACAGTGCAGTTGAAACTTCACGTCCATCACTGCAGTAAGTTTGGTACTCAGGATAGTAGTTACGTACAACAACAACTAACAGGTTGTATGATTCCATATAAATATATTTTATTGTCCTACAAGGTAAAAGCATGTTATCACAAACATCATTCAGAGTCAACTAACTGCAGATCCAGAGTGGTTAGTTGAGCTACCTCAAGGCAGTGATATTGTTCCCGGTGACTCCACAGAGTTTTTCCCCACAAATCATACTCTCCCTAATGGTATTTGTTGTTAAAATAATAATGGATTTAGGATGAAATGTACTATTCACAACTATAATACTAGAAGTAAAACTAATTTTTATATGGATTGTGCAACCCTAAAGGGCTCAGAATCGAGTTTTATGTTTCAATGCAAAAGTCTAAAACACGTTGCTGGTAGACATCAGTTAGGAAACTGGCAATACCCAACTATTAAAAAACAAAGTAAAAGAATACTATATTTGCCAGTCTTATAATTTATCAGAATATTTGGATTCAGAGATATGTATTCCTCTTAAATCTAATTTCTGTATTAAAATGAGCAAGTTACACAAAAGCTTCATTTGAAGGATTGGATAAAAGCTTTTCTATCCTTCATGATGGTAGATGGAATCATGGTTTGTGATCTCTCTCAAAGGTAGTGAAACAAAGACTGGTGGAACAAATGGGCAGCTCCAGGTGGTTGTTAAGTAGAGAGATCACATAGCGAACAGCTGGCCATAAAAAAGTCTATAACACAGCAAAGGTTTTCATACAGCTTGATAAATCTGTCCAGTGAATAATACAAACCATTTATAATTAACCTGCAAGGCTGAACTCTGACTGGTGCAATAGCTGAAGCTTTATAGACTGTGAGATAGTGCCTGAGGTGCCTCCAGCCACAGTATTTATAAACTGTATCATGCCAGCAGCTATGTACCCCTCATACATTGGTTGTACTGTCCATGACACCACTGGACAACTTACTGGTTGGACAACCTGAGTATTACTGACGGTATACTGATACTGATACTCTGGCTGGGTGAGGAATGCAAATTGTTATCAGATGTAGAGCCCATTTCTCTGGAGTAGCATCCTTGACTAGTCATTAAAATGGTCTGAGTCCCAGGCTCGAACCCAGCCACTGCTTCAATTTAGAATAAAAACTGTCAGTAGTGGTAACAGAAGATTTCTGGTATAAAAAGATCACCCTCATTCTCCCAGTGACCATGCCAGAGAGGGTGGAGGAGCGGACAGAGGTTCAGGGCACTCTCATACCCTTGGTTAGAGAAACTGCCCCCAAGAATCAGCAATGATCAATGGCACGAGGATACAGATGGAAATGGAAACCATTGCATTAAAGACACATAATGTGTACCCAAGGGTGTGTACCCTTTAATTGAAAAAAATATCATGATAATCTCTCCATTGGCTAAGGATTCCAGATTATTCCTCCATTTGGATCTCTGGGAGGGGACTGCCAAAGGGGTGTGACCTTGAGGAAAAGATGGAATAACCAATGATGGGATAACATGCTGCAAACCAGAGCATGGAATGTCAGAAGTTTGAATATAATAGGAAAACTAGAAAATTTAAAAAGGGAAATGTAAAAGCTCTGCTTAGATATAGTGGGGGTCAGTGAAGTGAAGTGGAAAGAAGGTAAGGATTTCTAGGCAGTATCAACAGCAGAAGAAAATTGTATAAAAGTAGTAGGATGAACAGGAAAGAAGGGCAGGGAATGATATGCTGTGAACAGTTCAGTGACAGGATTGTCCTCATCAGACTGAACAGCAAACAATTACCAACCACAGTATTTTAGGAGTACATCCTACATTGCAAGCAGAAGATGAAGAAATAGAGAAACTATATGAGGATATTGAACAAATAATTCAGTATGTAAAGGAAGATGAAAATCTAATAATCAAGGCAGATTGGAATGCAGTAGTAGGGGAAGGAATGACATAAAGGGTTATGGGAAAATATGGGCTTGACAGTAGGAATGTGGGAGAAGAAAGACTAATTGAGTTCTTCAACAAATTTCAGATGGTAATAGCAAATGTGCTGTTCAAGAATCACAAAAGGAGGATGTATACTTGGAGCAGACCCAGAGACGTGAGCAGATTCCAGCTTAGTTACATAATGGTCAGAAAGAGATTCTGAAAACAGATTTTGGATTGTAAGGCTGAGGAAAGAAGTTGGATACTGAAGTACTGAGGAATGAAGAGATGGTGTTTGAAGTTCGCTAAGCATGGGGATACTGCTACAAGGAATACCGTAGTAGGCAGTTCAGTTGAAGAGGAATGAATATACCTAAAAATGACAATCATAGATGCTGGACAGACAAACATAGGTACAAGGAAGGTAACTGTGGAGAGACCTTGGGTAATAGAAGAAATGCTTCAAGCAGTAAAGATGTGAAGAAATCAAAAAAGAAATAATCATCAGGAGGATGGCTCAGCATATAGAAAAGTGAAAATAACTTATGGTGAAATTAAAAGCAGGAGTGGTAAGATTTAGAGTAGGCTCGCCAAACTGTGCCCCCGGGGTGCCAGCGCCCGCGGCCTGCGCCCCGGGTGAATACGTGTTGTCGCAGTGGCCGAGCCGTGTCGCTTAGCTGGCTGTGCGGACCGCCCACCGCGCCTCGCCATGCCACTGTACGCGCGCTTCCTACAAAACCATTGATACAACACAAACCGTTAGTCAACAGACGTAAGGCTACAGTGGATCAAGATGGATGGTCAACAGCAGCAGACAAAATGAAAGAGGAGCGGCGCGTCCGAACTAGTTAAACCCGAGTGGGAAATTAATTTCCTTTGTACTGCCAAATGTTTAGTATGTCATCGGAACCTCATGTATTTAAAAAAGTACTCAATTGAATGGCACTTTTAATACATGTCACAAATATCAGTTCGAAAATTTGTCAAGAGAAACGCCAGTCAAATCTTGAAGAACTGAAAGAAAATTTCAAGCAGCATTACAGTGAAGTAAGTGTTTCCTAAAGATGATCAATAAAACTATATTTTATAACGTGATATGTCACTTAGCAATGTGCCAGTTGTCGAATATCAGATTGTCAGCACCAAGGAACATTACTTTTTGGTTAATTTTTATATTTGGGTTGCATTAAATCGCATCGCACAGACATAAGAAAAAGTTTCAGGTGCCTTATTTTTTGTCACTTTCTGAAAAGCCGTCACAAACGCTCTCTCGGGCTGCAAAGTGTCATTAAGAGTCATTCTTTGTTTTTGTATATTTATGTTTTTATGGACGGGAAAACATATGTTGTAGTTTGATCTATGTTTTCAATTAATTAAAACGGAAATATTCCAACAGATATAAAATTATTTTACGACCACATTTTGCTGTCCTTGCTAGCATCTAAGGCTGCTTTTCAGAGGAGCTGGGGGAGAACGCACCTAAAACCAATATTTTTTGTTACTTTTTTATTTGAGTTTCAATGAATGAAACAATTAAATGTTAAAATGATGGAAGTGTTTAAAAAAACAGGATTGTACAAAATTAATTGTATGTTCTTTTTTTTTTGCCGTGGTAGGAGCAGGAAACAGGTGGGCAAAATTTGCACGCAAGTTACAAATGCTCGCTGAGAATTGTGAAAGCAGGGAAACCCTTTTCGGCTGGGAATCTCATCAAGGATTCCCTGGTCGACTCGGTGGCTTGCATTAGTCCAACAGACCTCACGGAAAAATTTGAAAAACTAGCTCTTTTGCCTCAAACTGTTGCTCGCCGAGTCGAAGATATGCCCTCAGATATGGAGCAGCAATTAATGGAGAGAACGGCAAACTTCATTTTCTATCGCTCTTGATGAGTCCGCGGACTTTGCGGACATATCTCAGCTCATCATATTCATTCGAGGTGTCGACGACAATCTGCGTGTCACAGAAGAATTTCTCTACCTTATACCATTAAAAGACACAATCATGGTTTGGATATTTTTCTAGCCGTGGAAAATGTGTTCGAGTCAGTGGGTTTAAAATGGGAGCACCTGACCAGTGTAACAACGGATGGAGCCCCTGCGCTACGAGGGATACGCACTAGATTTCTGAGTTACGTCAGGTCAAGAATGGCTGAAGTTCACTGTTCCTTATTTGCGGCAGCCCATTGTCTGATACATCAGGAGGCACTTTGTGGAAGATTGTCAACGTAAAAAATGTTATGGACACAGTTCTTCGAACGGTTAATTATCTTCGATCACATGGACTCAAACATCGCCAGTTAAAAGAATTTCTGGCTGATATCGAAGCAGAATACCAGGACATCCCCTACCATGCTGAAGTAAGATGGCTGACCAGAGGAAAGGTGCTTCATCAGTTTTTCTCCTTGAGGGGCGAAATAAATACTTTTTTGGAAATGAAAGGACGTCCAGAAGATTTACTTTGTGATCCTAAGTGGGTGTCGAATTTGGCTTCTTTGAGTGACCTTACTTGTCATTTAAATACTTTGAACATTTCACTCCAGGACGACAATCACTCTGTTGTTGATTTAGTGCATATGAAGCATTTAAAAAAAAAACTTATTTTGTGGGAAAAACAGTTGCGCGAGAAAAATTGTGGACAGTTCCCTGCACTACACAACGCTAAAGAAGATGTGGATTTTTCAGATTATGTTCAAATCATTTGCGAATTACAAGAACTGTTTGAAAACAAATTTTTGGAGATAAGTGAGCTTCAACCGGCCTTAGGTATATTTGTTAGCCCGTTTTCCCTTCGGGCAGAGAACGTCTCACAAGTGCTTCAACTAGAGCTGATTGACCTGCAGTGCGATATCCACCTGAAGGACCGCTTTCTTATGTGTAAAACTCTGGATGACTTTTACAGCTGTCTTCCACGAGAGAAATACCGTCTTTTGCCCTAGCACGCAACCAAAGTTCTCTCAGTGTTTGGTTCCACGTATATTTGTGAGCGCCTTTTCTCTTTTAAAGCTTGCTAAAACTAAGAACCGTACATTACTTGGTGATAAAAATTTGACTAATTCTTTGAGGTGAGCAGTATCTTGAAATGTTGTACCAAACCTAGACAAAATCATTTCCTCGATAAAGAAAAACGTGTAAAATGTTAATTGTTTTCTTTAACAATATTGACTGTAAGAATTAAAGAGCTTTAAAACCTTAATTTTTTAAATTATTTTCAAACTTGATCAGTTAAAACTATTACGTACAAAACAGCAAACTAAGCATCCGATTTCTAAACTCTGAAAAGGGATACAAGAAGCTGTAGCACGAAGTACAACAGAAAATATTTACTTGTAACTATTAACAGTAAGAATGAGACTCTATATCCCTTACATAAAATTATTTCTAAAATAGGAATATATATGACTAGTTCATTTAAGAAACTGATATATTTTTCAGAAGACACCTATGGTACATATGACGAGTGTGCATGTGCAGTACTAATAGAATCAACCTGTGGGTCAGAAAACTACTAAGTTATTCTTCGGTTCTTGTTTTGGATATTGTTTCCACAGCTTTGCGTAGTAATTCTGCCACAAGAACACTAGTTGTTACCTAAACAGTAAATGGTTTGCTTGTTTTATTGCACATGGACCTCTTTTACAGAGGTGCGATTCCTCTGTTATTTTGTTTACGTTGGATCTGACCACGGGACAGTCCAGCGCAGAGCAGTGCTGTGCGGTATCACTCACTCCGCAGCTGTCTCTCTTGCTCCCATGATGACAGTAGCGACACACAGTCGCGGATGGGGCGCTGAACTACACTGCCTTGCGACCGCGGGGCGCGGACGCGCCCGCCGGGTGCAATTCTTGGATGAGCATGATGGGAATTCCAGTGTTAAACATAGCAGAGAAAATGAATAGCTAAAAAAAAATATGCTGAAGGCTTTTATGAAGGGGAAGATTTATCTGGTGACATGATAGAAGAAGAAATTGGAATCGATATGGAAGACATATGGAATTCATTATTAGAGTCAGAGTTTAAGAGATCTCTGGAAGACTTTAAGAGTAAATTAGGCAGAAGGGATAGATAACATTCCATTGGAATTTCTAAAATCATTGGAGGAAATGGCACCCAAATGACTATTCAGGTTGGTGTGTAGAATCTATGAGACTGGTGACATACCATTTAGACTTTCAGAATAATACCATCCACACAATTCCCCAGATAGCAAGGGCAGATAAGCGTAAGAAATATTGCACAAACAGCTTAACAGTTCATGCAAGCTGACAAGACTAATATACAGAACAATGTAAAATAAAAACTGAGGATCTGTCAGATGGCTATCAGTTTGGTTTTAGGAAAGCTCTTGATAATGGAAGCAAGATGGAAGAAAAATCTATAAAGTGGAGCAAAATAATTGAAATTTCAAAAATAATCAGAATAAACTATAGGGAAAGATGGGTAATATACAATACGTGCAAAGAACCAAGAGGGAACAATAAGACTGAAAGACCAAGAACAAAGTGCTCTGATTAAAAATGTCGTAAGACAGAGATGCAGTATTTTGCACTTACTGTTCAGTCTATACAGGGTGTTTCAAAACTGATGGTAAATATTCAGGGATATGACAGGAATTATCATTCAAAATCTAAAAAGTCATGTTGACATGGGCTCTAAAACGCTTACCTTCAGGACTGTGAGCAATTCTTGATCTTCGATGCTGTGAAACAAATCTCTTCTACTGCAAGCTCTTTGCTTTCCATATTTTGGGAAGTGATAGTATGGACCAAAACAAGAAAAAAGTGTCCAATAAACATGTGCTCTTAAATGCCTACCTTAAAAATTATGAGCACTTGTTCATTAGAAGAATTGTGTTTCAAAGTAGCGAAGATGAGAAAGTGCCCATAGCTCTAAAGATATGCCACATGTTTACTAGACTTTTTTTCTTGTTTTGGTCCATACTATCACTTCCCAAAACATGGAAAGCAAAGAGCTTGCAGTAGAAGAGATCTGTTCCACAGTATCAAAGATCAATTGCTCATAGTCCTTAAGGTAAGAGTTTTACACCCCATGTTCACTTGACTTTTTTATTTTGAATGATCATTCCTGTCATATCCCTAAATATTGACCATCAGTTTTGAAACACCCTGTATTGTGAAGAAGCAATGACGGAAATGAAAGTAAAATTCAGCGGTGTTGGGTGAAAGGGTATCAATGATAAGATTCACTGATGACATAACTATCCACAATGAAAATGAAGGATCACAGGTTATGTTGAATGGAATGAACAGTCTAATGTGCATAGAATATGGATTGAGGGTAAACCATAAAAAGACAAATATAATGTGAAATGAGAATAGCGGAAAACTTATCATCAAAATTGGTGATCACGAGGTAGATGAAATTAAGGAATTCAGCTGCCTTGGAAGCAAAATAACCCATGATGGTTGAAGCAAGTAGGAGATAAAGAGCAGACTAGCACAGGCAAAGAGTGATTCCTGGCCAAGAACAGTCAGTTGGAATCAAACAGAGGTCTTAACATTAGGACAAAATTTCTGAGAATGTATGTTTGGAGCACAGCATTGTATGATAGTAAATCATGAACATTGGGAAAACGAAAGCATCCAAGATGTGATGCTACAGAAGAATTTTGAAAATTAGGTAGACTGATAAGATAAGGAATGCGGAGGTTCTTCACAGAATCAGTGAAGAAAGAAACTTATGAAACATTGACAGTTTAGATTGGATTAGATTTACTTTCATTCCAATTGATCTGTAGTGAGGAGGTCCTCCAGGATGTAGAACATGTCAGAAAAACAACAATACATGACAAATATTTACAACTAAAACAAATAAGCTAACGTACCATTTCACAGGTCCCAAGTGGAATGATCATCATTTTTTAATGTAAGAAGGGACAGGTTCATAGGACATGTGTTAAGACATCAGAGAATAACCTACATCATCCTAGTGGGAGCTGTTAGTATAGGAGAGCAACTTTTGGTGGGCCATGTCAACACAGTAAGAAGACTGATAACAAGAAAAAGGCAAATGCTAAACCACTACACCTTTAGTCAGCATGTGGGGTCAAAAATTGCCAGATTTGTACCTGGCCCACCCAGTAGGATGGGAGTATGCTACAATCTTCACTGAAGTGTTCAGTGGCATTTCTACATGTTGATAGACCATGTCAGATACCAGTGCCAGTGCTATGGGTAGCAGCACTGGTTTAGCATATATCTCAGAGGAAGCACATGGTCCTGCTTCTAGGGACTGCTGGCAGCAATTTCACCTCTGTGAACACCTCTATGCATTTAAGTCTGACTGACAGCTTTTCTGGTTTGTGGAGAAGGTCTTTGGTGGAAGCTAGAGATGGCCTCCATTGGCTCCAACTATGATCATTGTTGATCCCCTTTGGTTGCTGGGAGCTTGTGTGGAGATCATAATGTTCAAACATTCATCACCCCCTCCCCCCCATTCCAATTGCAGAAAATGGAACCTTGGTTCAAGCTAGGATTCCAGTCAAAGATGTGAGCCCACACATGGGAACTGTACAATAATATGCTGTGTGCATGAGAGATGGGGCTGTTGGTCTAAGAACAGCAGTTTGAAGAAAGTTTGGGGTGTGCATTCATGTAGCACTTCGGCTGGACTCCATCTGTTGACAGATGTGGACCTATATGTTGCAAGCAAGCTCAAGAATACCTTCTGAGAAGTAGCTGTCCTCATAATTATGTGCATAAAGATTTTAAATGTCCTCAGCAACCAATCTATTTCAAAATTTGACACTATGTAGAACAGAGCTGTGGTCATGTTCTCTGTCTTGTTATTTTTGATGAATTCTTGGGCTAAGATGCCTTAAACTGAAGGCTGTTGACAGAAAAGCCTCAATTGCAGATAGGGTAGCCAGGGAATGGATGGCTGGTGCTGTCATAGTAGTGACCATTTGTGATATGTATGGGAAGTTATAGAGGACACCAAAAACTAGCAACCACATTGCTCTCTGGAGCAATCTGGCAAAATTAACACATACTAGTTGCTAGAGGTGCTTGGGGCAGCACTAGGGTTAAAATATTGCACCATGGCTGCATGGTAGTGGGTGCAGGCCTTGCAATTCTGAACCATTTGTGACATCAAAAACAGATCGGTAAATGGTGTCAGTGACTTTAACTGCACATACTACAAGGTGCTGTGTGCAAAAGCTTGAGTTTGCCTTGGTGGAGCATGAATAGTATGGCAGCCCAACATTCAGAGTCATCTGTGGGTAATTAGAAGACATGTTAGTTATGTTAAGGTGATGTTGCAATGAAAATTACATCTATAACGTGAGGTCTGTGTCCATAGGTTGATGTTTTAGATTAGATTAGATTAGATTAGATTAGTTTTTCGTTCCATAGATCCATGCTGAGGAGATCCTCATGGATGTGGAACATGTCAATTTTTTTTTTAAACTGAAATAACAATACTAATAGTATGAATATATACACTACATCATTTGTTTCTATTAAAAAATTTGTCAGTGGAGTAGAAGGAGTTGGCCACTAGTAAGTCTTTCAGGCTCCTTTTAAACTGATCTTTATTTGTAACTAAATTTTTTATGTTTACTGGCAAATTATTGAAGATGAGTGTTCCTGAGTAGTGGACCCCTTTTTGAACTAAGTAAGTGCTTTTAAGTCCTTGTGCAGATCATTTTTGTTCCTGGTATTGTATATATGAACTGAGCTGTTTGTTGGAAAAAGAGATATATTATTTAGGACAAATTTCATTAAGGAGTAAATACTGAGAGGCAGTAGTTAGTATACCCAGTTCTTTGAAGAGGTTTCTACAGGACGTCCGTGAATTTACTCCACAGATAATACGTATTACATGCTTTTGGACTCTGAAAATTTTTGCTTGACTTGAAGAGTTACCCCAAAATATTATACCATATGACATTATGGAATGAAAGTAGGCAAAGTATGCAAGCTTTTTCATTTTTATGTCGCCTTTGTCTGCTAACACTTGAATTGCAAATACAGATTTGTTAAGGCGTTATGGGCAACCTTGTTATCAGGAGCTTCTGTGGTGGCTAAATAATGAATCATTGTTATTGTATCCTAAAATAAGTACTTAACATGGCTGTAATATTGGAAGTAAAACAATCTCTTTAAAAATTTAGAAGTTTAACATTAGTACAGACAGGAATCTGATACATTTGTTTACATGCTGTCGACAACCTGCCAAAGCATGTTAAATGGGTTGAGGGGAACACAGTGGGTTCTAAACACAATTAGAGAACTTTCTCTTTATCAACATGTTCTTGTATAGTGAAGAGTATTTTCATACAAATTCCTTAAAAGTTATCTTCTTGATTGTAATACAATTTACTTTAGAATTTTATAGTTATAACCAGTAATAATTTCAAGTCACTTGTTTTCTTAGTTTTTTTCTACATCCTTGAAACTCTGGTACGTGTACCTATGTAATTGATACATATATTGTAACAGCATTTTATCCATCACTATTCATAATGACTATATTTTTCCTGTTGATTACATTTACTGTTTATATTGTCTATCACATAACACTGATATTCCTGTAGAAATATGGGATAAGTAAATATTTCCTTGTCTTCCTTAAAATACTGTCAAATAGTTCTGTTGAGAATATCTCAGGCAGACTTCTAAGCAAATTTTAATGAAGTTGAGATATGCTGCAATTATAAATGAGAGTTAAAGCTTATTCCTTGTGATACATCAAAAATATGAGAAGTCTTCTCCTTTGTGGCCTGTTATGTGTCAGTGTAAATAAATTCATGTTTATTGGTGTGTCAGTAGTGATGAGTTTTATATATTATAAAACAGAGAATCTTGATTTTTATCAGAAGATACAACCATTAATTTCTATCTTTTTATCTTTACAGTGACTCATACATTTTACATCCATTAATTTTGGTCAACACAGAATCATTTCTCATTTGAATACAGAGTTTCTTTGTTACTTCTCAGTAATTAGCAGTGTACTACCTTTTAAAAGTATCAGGTAAATTCATTGCTACCCATGTGGGTCATATACATGTAAAGATAAGGCTGTAGAGACATTATGTTGTAATAGAGAAAGACCTACACTTAACGGCCATATTCCAGAATATTGCTACATTAATGTAATTTTTATGACTTCAGCAAACTTTTTATTGATGTAAACATCAGATAAAAACATTTGTGTCTGTACACAGGGGAACAAAATTATGCCTGGACAAGTGGACGGAAATGTGACTTCCAAGGATGCAATCGAACTGATCTGCTTCCTATAGATATTAATGGTTGGTATTGGGCAGGCACTTTGCAGAAAATACCACCTACAACAGATAGGTTTAATACTGACTGGAGCGATGATGGTGGGTATGTAATACACATTATATCTTTTTGTATATAGATATCCTTAATCAATTTAAGTTTTTTCTAAATTTGCTTTCAAGCAACCTGTGATGTGTATTCCTTTGATAAATAAAGTATTAGTTCTTATTTAGATCTGATGTCAATTTTTTGTCACTTCCAAGATTTATGATTTTCTTTACATATGAGAGCCGCACCTGTAACTAAATGAAAGATTTTAATATTTCCCATATGTCTTTTTGGTTTCCAAATTGGTCTCAGTGGCAGATTTTTGTGACGTTTTCCACATCTCTGCTACATTGGAGAGATCTGTGGTAGGCTATTACAGTCGAGCAAGTTATTTGTTGATTATTGGGCATGCATATTTCAATGTTTTATAATTTAAGTTGTCAACAGAATCATCAACACTAATTATTAGTCAGTTTTGACTCATGTGGAATGTGCATGCCATTGTTTGAAGCACATGCTACTGGACTTAACAGTTAGATAAAACAACAATAAAACCACTCTCACTTGTCACTCATTTTTGAAAATCATAGAATAATTAGAATTTATGCTGAACTACCACAGGCAAGCCAATTTCTTACAGCTGCAAGTATGTGAGAGCGGATGGGATGTAAATTTGACTTCTGGTTTTAAACTTTTTGTGGTGTCACCACCATACACCACACTTGCTAGGTGGTAGCTTTTAAATCAGCCGCGGTCCGCTAGTATACGACGGACCCGCGTGTCGCCACTATAAGTGATTGCAGACCGAGCGCTGCCACACGGCAGGTCTAGAGAGACTTACTAGCACTCACCCCAGTTGTACAGCCGACGTTGCTAGCCATGGGTCACTAAGAATTACGCTCTCATTTGCCGAGACGATAGTTAGCATAGCCTTCAGCTAAGTCAAAAGCTACCACCTAGCAAGTGTGGTGTCTGGCGGTGACACCACACTTTTTATTTGCTGTTACAACATAATATAGTGTACATCACTTTCCTACATAATCTCTTGATTTAGAAATACACTTAATCCTGCTTATTGGGAACTTCTTGGGTTTTAAATTTTTTTATTCCCTATTACAACATAATATAGTGTTCATCACTTTTCTGCATGAACTTTGGTTTAGAAATACACGTAACCCTACTGATTGGGGACTTCTTGAAGTCAACATCATAAAAAGAGTGGCATTGTGTCACCAGCCAGTTGCACCCTAAGTCTTCCACAGTTGTGCCATCAAAACATTTGTCTCCTAGTGCTTTCAGTATTGTCCATAGAGGTGAAAATCACAGGAAAACAGGTCTGGATTATAAGGAGGGTGCTCGAGTAGTGTCCATCTCTTTTCTTCTAATTTCTCATGAGTGAGGTGGTCCTCTGAATTTTCTCAATAGCATACCATGAAAAGAACATAGTCTTCCCTCTGGGGATTCCCACTTGATTTCATGAAGTGTTGCTGATATGTAGATAGAAGCTCTTCTGTCTCAAGGCAATTTATTTGAACTGAGAAAATGTTCAAGAATTTTGAATCAAACTGATATCAAGTATATTGGTCTGTAATTTTCTGAATCTATTCTTTTGCCTTTCTTACATACAGGAGTCATCTGCACTTTTTTCCAGTCATTTGGAACTTTGCGCTGGGTGAGAGATTCATGATAAATGTGAGCTAAGTAAGGAGCCAATGCTGTAGAGCACTCTCTGTATAACTCAACTGGAATTCTATATAGACCCTTACAGCTGCTCCTCTGTGCCAGGGATGCCTATTAAGAGCACTCTCTGTATAACTCAACTGGAATTCTATATAGACCCTTACAGCTGCTTCTCTGTGCCAGGGATGCCTATTACTGTGTCATCCATGTGGAAGTCTGTACTATGGTCAAACAACAGTATGTTTATATTATCCTCCTGCTTGAAAGATTTCTTAAATGTGAGATTTAAAACTTCAGCTTTCCTTTTGCTGTCTTTATTGTCACACCAGACCGGTAATTCAGTGACTGGATAGAAGATCCAGAATTTTCTCAAGTTCTTGGCAAGATCTTTTGCTAAGGCGTTATAGTGGTAGTTGTTGTACGTTTTGCTCATCAGTCTTGTTTTAGACATACAAGTTTCTTTTAATTTTTGCCTGTTGTAATTTGAGCTTTATTGAACTGACAGTGCAACGGTCTCTGCTTCCTTAGCAGTTTCCAAATTTTGTTATTAAACCATGATGGGTGTTTTTCATCCTTAATCCGTTTAGTGGCCATGTGATTTTGCAGGGTGTGAATTACAGTCCATTTAAACTTTATCCACAATTCCTCTACAACCATCATACGGGAACTAAATGATGTCCATTATGTGCTCTTCCTAACAAAAATGCTCTTCTAGCATTACTGATTAATTTATTAAATTTAACAACAATCATTATTATGATATCATGATCTCTAATGCCTGTTTTTATATTGATAAGTCTAGGCCTATTTGAAGCTACAAGGTCTAAAATATTTCGTTATCACCATTTTTTTGGAAGATTACTCTTCTCAGTTACAGAGTGCACTATTAAACTCCCCTTAATTTTAATTTCACTCATGTCATCCCATGTCTACATTATATCTATTTGCTGCTACCTTGTGCAAGTCTTATTATTTTTAGTTTCTTTTACAGTATTTTCGCTCTATATCTGACATGTTTGAGTTCACTTTTCCTCATGATCTTTCTATTTGTTCTCTCATAGGAGAATTGTACTTTCCAAATGTAAGCTATTTCCCATCACTGCTGGCCTTGCTAATTTTCTACATGATTGTAAATACTACTACTAAACTTTGGCATCATCATCATTCTAAACAAAAACAACATTGCTGTCAGGCAAGATATAAAGGCTATCACTGATCATAGTAGGCAAAAGTTGATAATCACTATGCACAGTGTGTATAAAAAACACAGGTAAGCCCTGCTAGAGAACATGTAAAGAGTCCTAGTTTCAGCAATATGATGGGAAGCCTCTTATTTTAAATCTGGTGTCAGCACTATATTTCAGCCACTTATGAATGCAGCTGCATCACTTTTCAAAGCATATTTCTAAAAAGAAATTGTAATGTGCACACCAAAGGTCATGTTAAGAAGCCATAGACAAGTCAAAATATGCTATAAAAGAGACATGAACAGAAGGTTGAATCCAAGATTTCAAGTAAAGCTGCCAAACTGAATCCACTGCCCTCTTATTAAAGCCATTGTAAAATTTGAAATAACACATTCGACTATTCTGATGGAGACCATAAGTGTCATTCTCTTCTTGATGGACTATGACATTTGAGCTGTGACAGCACACTCCCAGCTTAGCACATTCCTTTCTTTTTATGTGTCTAGGTTAGAATATCATACTACCAAATCAAGACTTTGTCATTCTTAAAAATGTTGGTCAGATATCAATATAGGTATATTTAAATCATTTGAGAACTTCATTACTTTTATTTATTTATTTATTTATTTATTTATTCATCCATGGAACAACAAATATTGTATGGATGTCGTCAGTTTACAACACATGAGCACACATTTACATTTACAATGAAACAGGTTTCTCATATTTTGTGTAGTTTTTATAACCAGTCATACACACATTTATAATTACATAATAGTTTGGTGATAATGTCATATGTTGCTAATAATCTACATCTATGTTAAATATTCTTTTACAGTATAACAACTTTTACTTACTAGAAAGGTTTTAAGCTTTTGTCTGAAAGTGAGGGGCTCATTTATTTCTTTAATTTCTTGTGGTAATTTGTTATACAGTTTTATCCCATTATAAAATATACTTTTTTGCGTCTTTACCTTGTTCTTTCTATCTAGATGGAGGTGGTGACAAGCTCTTGTTTCATGGTCATGTATTAGGCTTTTTGTGTTGTACATGTTGAGATTTTTCTTAATGAACATTATGTTCTGAAAGATATACTTACAAGAAACAGTTAGAATTCCTAGCTTTCTAAATAATTCTAGACAGTGGGCCCTGTTGTTGCTGTTTGTTAGTATCCTTATGGCTCTTTTTTGTACTTTGAACACAGTTTGTATGTTACTGGCACTTGTCCCCCAAAACATGATCCCATAGCTGAGGACTGAGTGTAGATATCCGTAATATGTTATTTTAAGACAGGTATTATTGCATACCAGTGCAAGGATTCTAAGAGCATAGCATGCTGTGGATAATTTCTTTGCCAAAATGTTGACATGGTTTGTCCATTTCAGTTGGCTGTCTACATTCATCCCTAAGAATTTGGTACTTGTTACACATTCTAATTCATTATTATTAACTTTTGTTCTAGTGGCATTGTGTTTTTTGTTCAATTCGAAGTTAATATAGTTAGTTTTCTTTACATTTAGGGTTACTTTATTTTTTAATGACCAGTTGTGGACATCATTGAGAGCCTCGTTTGCTCTTTCTGACAGTTGTGTTGGATTTTCACCTGTTATTACTATGTTGCTGTCATCAGCAAAAAGTATTTTTTCTCCATGTCTGATTCTTTGTGGGAAGTCGTTAATGTATATAAGAAACAATATTGGGCCTAATACACTTCCCTGTGGGACGCCTATATTCACATTTTCTGGGTCAGACAGGTGTTTTATAAGGGAATTGTGAGATATAATAATATGTCATCTACTCCCTAATCAAATACTATGCTTCCCATAAAGAACAAACCTGGTTTACTTGAAATTCACCAAGCAGCCATGCAATTGAGAAGAATTTTATTTTTCTACCAGTTTTGGCAATTTGTTATGCCATCTTTAGGCCCCATATGCACCTCTCAAAAATGATCAATATTGGCATACTGGGCCCATATGTTTCTGGATGTCATGAATTTTCAACTGCTTCCTTCAAAGACTTAGCTGCAAGTTACAGTTGCAATTTGCAAGTTTGTTGTAACTTCAAGTTGAACAAATATATTTCAAGGAAGACGCAATACATGAAAGTCACAGATCAAGTAAACAGAGTAAGAGGTGTGTACACTTTAACAGTCAAATCATATCTGAGTCCAAGTCTAGTGGCCGCTGGCTCGCTGGCCGCTTAGGTGGCGCTGCTGCTGCATGGCTGGCAGACAGTGCCACATGTAGAAGACGCGCATAACTGCGCGGTGGCACTTTGAAAGATCGGCGAGTTACAACAAAGTTGCAGTCAAGTTTTTGAAGGAAGCACATGAGAATTAACTGCCGAAACTGGTAGTGAAAATAAAATAAAATAACTTCTGAATTGCACAGCTGTTTGGCAAATTCCATTGTTAAATATTTGACCAACTGCTGTCCCACGTCAACAGTGGATCAGCTGAGAATCTGGTTTACTGTTATGTGGTTTTGTTTAATGAAATGAATTTCTGGTGTGAACAGATGCAAGGATTCCTCAGCTTGACTGTATGTCACACCAAGATAAAAATATTTTGTCTACATTGTTCCATGATTCCCCCAAATCTAACCCTTACCTTCCTTTGTGTGAGACTTCCCACTTCAGTTTCTAAATAATCTCAGTGATGCAACTTTTTCTTCTGTAGTCTCCGACTATGTACCTAGCTGCCCTCTGTTTGCTTGTTCTATGTACTTTGACAGGTATCTTTGCTGGAGATTCCATATCGCTGCAGCACGTTATGTGTTCTTACTAGAGAATATAGTCTTCCTCCAGTGTAATTGTGCTTGCAGCAATTAGAACCTTAACTAATATATACAGAGATTTATATGCTTTGATTACTGCCTCAGATACATGCTGTACCTATGCAAGCTAGATATCTGCCACAACAATGAGACAACAAAACATTGGATGCTACAAGTAAAATTATAAAAAATCTCTATATAATATTTACAGAGATTGAAAGGGGCTGTGTATTACATGATCTGAAAACTATATAAATATTTAGATGTTTGTTAGCTCTGTATCCAGTGGATATTACTTCAAGGGTGACGCAGAAACAGAAAGCCATTTTTGAGTCAATTATGATATCAAATTTCAACACAGGACACTCCAAGAAATCATGTAACATATAAAAAAATCTATCCAGAGAAGATGAATCACAATTATGAGGAAAAAAGCTTCTCATCTCACTGATAATAAATACTGGAACTTTTGTTGCTACTTAGTACAGTTAATACAGTGACTGATGATCAGTGTATGGCACACTACATGATTTGACAACATATTTCTTCAGATAATGGGGCCATAGTAATGGCAATCAGTGTGTTGAATGACTTTAAGCCAGATGGGTAATGAACACTTCACAGACGGTTAAAATATACAGAGTTTATAAAGAAGTGTTGAGTATTTTGAGAGATGGTAGTAACCATCAAACCGAAAAAGAAAGTTTCAATAAACGTGGCTTCTAAAACACGTACCTTAAGAGCTACGAGCACTTGTTCATCTTCAATACTGTGAAATAGATCTCTTCTGCAGCAAGCGCGTTGCTTTCTGTATTTTGGGAGGAGGTGGTATGGACCAAAACAAGAAGAAAATGTCTAGTAAACATTGGCTCTAAAATGCATACCTCAAGAGCTATGAGCACTTGCTCAGTAGAAGAGATGTCACTGACAGCAGTAAAGATGAACAAGTGTCGAGGGTCTTAAGGTATGCATTTTAAAGCCTATGTTTACTTGATTTTTTTCCTTGTTTTAAGGATTACTACCACTTGACAAAATATTTGACACGTTTTTAACACTGTGTGTAATAGCAATGTAATTACTTTTCGGTAAATAAAACTTTTAAGATGGCTCTCATATTGCATTTATTGATCAGAATAAATTATAGTTTGCAACACAACAAATGCTTATAAACAAATTCAAAAAGTGCTATTAATGACAATGACATGTGTGTCTCCATAAAGGAACAGTGTTCACTGCTTTAAATATTTAAGAAGATAGGGGTCAATTTATACCAATGAAAATGTCAGTTTTAGAGAGGCACTTCATTCACATCTACATAGAGATAATACCGCAGAGTGTTGTTCATTATTTCAAAGTTTTGTTCATAAATCATTGTTTCAAGGTCCATAACACAAGTGCTTGCCATGAAGCAGTCATTCACTTCTAAAGTTTGGTATTGTGTACATAATCTCATACCAATAATAAAATAAGTAAGTGGTTCTATCTTAATTAATATTCCTGATAATTTGGGTCATTTATAATGTGAACATGCCAGAAGATTGAACCATAAATGAAGAAAAATATCGTAACCTCTTCAAGCTTTTCCTTTAATCTTTACTGTGTATTAATCTTCTTCAAGAGAAAAATGTGTTGTAATTGTGTAAAATGGAAAAAAATAAAAGCTTTAAAGTAACACATTATTGTACATGCACTAGTGGTATGTCTTGTTGCTTCTTTTCCAGTGAATTGTAGAGTGTTACAAAAAGGTATGGCCAAACTTTCAGGAAACATTACTCACACACAAATAAAGAAAAGATGTTATGTAGACATGTGTCCGGAAATGCTTAATTTCCATGTTAGAGCTCATTTTAGTTTCATCAGTATGTACTGTACTTCCTCGATTCACCGCCAGTTGGCCCAATTGAAGGAAGGTAATGTTGACTTCGGTGCTTGTGTTGACATGCGACTCATTGCTCTACAGTACTAGCATCAAGCACATCAGTATGTAGCATCAACAGGTTAGTGTTCATCACGAACATGGTTTTGCAGTCAGTGCAATGTTTACAAATGCGGAGTTGGCAGATGCCCATTTGATGTATGGATTAGCATGGGGCAATAGCTGTGCCGCGGTACATTTGTATTGAGACAGATTTCCAGAACGAAGGTGTCCTGACAGGAAGACGTTCGAAGCAATTGATCGGCATCTTAGGGAGCACAGAACATTCCAGCCTATGACTCGCGACTGGGGAAGACCTAGAACAACGAGGACACCTGCAAAGGACGAGGCAATTCTTCGTGCAGTTGACGATAACCCTAATGTGAGCGTCAGAGAAGTTGCTGCTGTACAAGGTAACATTGACCACATCACTGTATGGAGAGTGCTACGGGAGAACCAGTTGTTTCCGCACCATGTACAGCATGTTCAGGCACTATCAGCAGCTGATTGGCCTCCACGGGTACACTTCTGTGAATGGTTCATCCAACAATGTGTCAATCCTCATTTCATGGGCCCCATGTTCTTCCACCTATGCTCAATGGAGCACGTTATCATGATTTCATATGGGATACTCTACCTGTGCTGCTAGAACATCTGCCTTTACCAGTATGACACAACATGTAGTTCATGCACGATGGAACTCCTGCACATTTCAGTCGAAGTGTTCGTACGCTTCTCAACAACAGATTCGGTGACCGATGGACTGGTAGAGGTGGACCAATTCCATGGCCTCCACGCTCTCCTGACCTCAATCCTCTTGACTTTCATTTATGGGAGCATTTGAAAGCTCTTGTCTATGCAACCCCGGTACCAAATGTAGAGACTCTTCGTGCTTGTATTGTGGACGGCTGTGATACAATACGCCATTCTCCAGGGCTACATCAGCGCATCAGGGATTCCATGTGACGGAGGGTGGATGCATGTATCCTCGCTAATGGAGGACATTTTGAACATTTCCTGTAACAAAGTGTTTGAAGTCACGCTGGTACGTTCTATTGCTGTGTGTTTCCATTCCATGATTAATGTGATTTGAAGAGAAGATATAATATGAGCTCTAACATGGAAAGTAAGCGTTTACGGTCACATGTCCACATAACATATTTTCTTTCTTTGTGTGTGAGGAATGTTTCCTGAAAGTTTTTTGTAACACCCTGTATACAGTATAACAGGTCCACTCAAAAACATGCCAACATATTTCTCAACACTCTTATTATTTATCAGTTTGCCCTCTGGGTAATTTCAATCTGAGAGTAAGGAATTTAAATTTGAGTACACATTTTAAATGTAAATAAATCATTTTTCCATTAGCTCTTTGAAAGTTAACATATTCGTCACATGTACTGAATATTTATGTATATGGAAATACCTCAGTGATATTACGAAGTGCTTGGATTGCAGGTGTATCTAAAAATATTATTTTGTTTGCAAAAGTTAGTTTCCATAATTAGTAAATTAATATTTTTATATGCACTCAATGTCATTGTCAATGTATTGTTACAATAACAGGTTAGGCTATCCTCAACCTGATAACCGTGAGAAGCTGCAAGGGGGTTCAGAAGAGTCTTGCATAGCAATCCTAAACAATTTACACAATGATGGATTACACTGGCATGACTTAGTGTGTGATCACCAGCTTCCATTCATTTGTGAAGACAATGATGAGTTACTACAAATAGCAGGAATACCCAAACCAAGTTCTTCTGAAAGTTACATAGTCAATTTGTTACTGGAGCAAAACCCAGAACACCCTCCTGAAACAGCAGTAATGATCGAAATAGAACAACTTGCCCCAGATTTTTATGAAAACGTTGATGAAGTTGGCCAGGAAATGTAAGGTAAGTTCTTGTGACTATACTTTATAAATTTTATTTAAAGTGGTTTACAAAAGAAGGTAAGCAAGCAAATAAAGACCTTTTTTGAGAGTATCTTGTTACTAACATCTCATTTTGGGTTTCATAATATTAACCACTAAGAATGCTTCAGTTTGTGACAAAAATAAATTATATGCTAAGGATAATAGAGTCTCCAATATTGCTGATGATGCTAGCATACTGATCAATGACCAAAGCCACCCACAACGGCCATAGTTAAAATGATAACTGTACTGACATATAAAAATCTATACTACCCAACTGCAAATGACAACAGTGACATGGCCATTAATAGCAACATTTAAAATAAAATTTCTTGTCTAATCTTACTGTATAGATCTCAACAGTACATCAATTTGTGCATTTTTGTTAGAAATAGAAACTAAATAGAACATGCTTAAAATACATGAGAAATGGAGACTTTGAAACGTAGAGGATACACATCAAATGTATTTTCCAGAAGCTTAATATGTGCTTATATACCTCCTTGCATTATAGGTTCTTAAAATATAACTTCTTTATTCGTTTATAAGGATCTTTCAATGACTCAGTGTTTCCATTATTTGGCCAGTTGTTACCTTCAATCATTAAATTATTTACATCCTGCCAGGACTTCCATTACCATATTTAAAGTACAGTGTTCTGTTGTATGTATAGTGCACCTACATGTGTGAAAGTGTTACCATACATATGTGTGCATCAATTAAGTGATATTACATACTGTTCCCATGAACAATGATTCCATTTTATTGAAGAATAATTATCAGTTATATTTCTGTTTAGAGTATACAAAATTACTGATCGTGTTACTTTATTTTGTGCTGAAGTTTCTGTTCCCTTTATGCTTGTGTAGCAAAATCAACTTAACCCAATCACAGGTTCTGCAACATTGTTAGTTACATCACATGAGCAAATGACATCTTTCACTGAAAAATTTTTATTATTGAGATATTTATATAAATAAGTAACATTCACAGATCATGTACATGTGTTTCTGACATTAAATAAGCATCGTAAGCCAGTCATTTTGATTAAATAAAATGTGGCAAACAGTAATTTAAATGTAACTGTTCATTTAACAGTTAACTTTCAATAATCTATTTGAAAATCAGTAACCTATTTGGATCAAATAAATATTCTCTCACTGAGCAAGTGTGGCAGAGTTTCACAGTTGTTCATGTAGGTGGGTTGATGACACATGGGTGTGATTGAAGTATTACCTCTCATATGGTCTACATGTGAATGTTTCTCGGAAGAGGTTACTTACAAAATTAATTTATGGGAACTTTCATTGTAATAAGAACACTGTCTGTCCAGTCCCTGTGATTTCCAATCATTTCACTAGTTATTTTAGGGCAAATGTTTCCAAAAGACAGAGCTGCCAAGTAAGTTTCAACATTAAGCTATTAGTGGAAAAACAAAACCTGCATCTTTGACAAAAAATTGCTGATAATCAGAATACAACTGCATTTTTTTACTAAAACATAAGAAGTCTGTTACATAATAAAGATGAACTTTTCATATCAATGCAGTAAACTGAAAAATCTATACGTATTTCTACTGATGAGTTTTGTGTTCTAGAATGCTGTTTTAAAGTTGTAGACAGTGAGCAAATTCAAATTTTTTGTGACAAAAAGTTATCTAGAAATAATGGCAAATTATGAGTTTAATTTTATTATTTCTCTGGCTGTGGAAGTATTATCATAGGCATGTTTACAGGAAACTGAGTGTCAGTTAGTAACATTACTCATAATTACAAAGGATTACAATGGTAGGTAACATAACAATATTAGTTAATATTTATAAAGAGCAGTCATAACTTTTTTAATCTAATCAGAGGAGACTAAACTTCAAATTGTGTTACTTTCTTTTACTTTTGTTTTTGTATTCCCTTTATACTTGTGTAGCAAATGCAAATACTTAATCCCATTCTTTGCTGTAATGATAATTATTAAATGATGTACAGTAAACATCTTCTGTTGAAAAACATTTATTAAACTGATATTTCGTTTACTAAGTAATGTTTATGTGTTGTATACAGTTGTTTCTTTCATTAAATGAGTATCATGAGCCACTTGTTTTTGGTGAATTACAGAGGGCAGGCACCAACCATAAGTAAGTTGTGGTGGATGACACACAGTGGGAGCTCGCAGTTAGAGGAGTGGACACCATTTACTACACATGACCCTATCAACAAGGCATTAAGCAATCTATAACATGCGAACACTCTCATGTCAGTCTGTGTAACTTAGACAAATATGTTGAGATGTAGTTATAACCAGATTGGGCACACACACTGTTACGATGACAATGACGAAACACTATCATGCACTCGTAATACAAGAGAAGGTGGATGAAGTGACCATGGATGAATTTACTCTAAACTCCCCCCCCCCCCCCCCCCCCCGGTAAATCATTCTATCCTGTATCAGTCCTGCTCCACCATGCTTTGCAAACAGCAGTCTTATTCTGGCCTCTTCACTGATCTCCTCACCTCATTTCCTATCCTCACCCACCCCTCCAGTACTCCCCATGAGGTTCACCATGACAGCTGGCACTATATTGCCACAATGCAGGAACCACCACCCCTGCACCCTTCCACCCGACAAATGGAGAACCATGCAGCCAAGATCAAGGCAATGATCACCACAGCATGTGTGCTCCACACCTCCAGGAGCCTGTAGGTCTCTGCACTACTCCTCGTGCCAAAGAAATATGATTTGTGGCGTCTGTGTGGGGACTTTCAGGTACAAAATGCCAGGACAATGCCCAATCATTACCCTGTTCTGCTTTTGCACAACTACAGCACTGACCTGTACAGTGCAACAATCGGTTTTAGCAAAGTGGACCATGCAAAATCACCCTGAGGATGTGGAGAAGATGGCCATTATCAAATCTCTTCAAGAATGTTTTCTTGCTATTTGGGCTCTGAAATGCCATCCAGATGTGATAATGCTTCCTTGGCAACATCTTACACAGCATTTTACAGAGAATGATATCCTGATTTTCTCATACCACACCAAGTAGCACTGCTGCCTTCTCTGGGAGCTGTTCTTTCGCCTCCAGGAGGTGGGAGTCATCAATATGCAGAAGTGCATTTTCTATGTTCCAGAGATCTGCATCCTATGGCGCAGGATATCATCTGCAGGCTCACTCCCTTGATGAGAAAGTTCAGGCCATGTCCAAGTTCCCACACCCCATGACATACAAGAAACTCTGCACATTCCTCAGGATGGGGAATTTCCTTAGGTGCCACCTGAAGGATGCAGAGAACAATTAGGGCTGCTCATGAACACACCCTATGGTGATCGCACAAAGGCAACAGGCCCATTCCCTGGATGGCACAAATGTCAGTCAGTTCTGAGCAAAAGAATCCCAACCTCTCACAAGCCACACCCTCCCAGCCTAACCTCCATCCAACCGCCCCACTTGAAATTGTTACCAATGCCAGCCAATGTGGCATAAGTGTTCAGCAACACATTGAGGGGACTTGGCAGCCTCTGGCATTTTTCTCAACAAAACTGAGAGAGCTTTAACAGCATTGGCTGTGAATGATCAAGAGCTCCTTGCTGTGTGTGAAGTGATTAGGTATTTCTGCCCCTCAGTGGAGGGGCATCATTTCACAGTTTTTGCTGACCACTGCCCACTGACAACAGGTTTCTGTTACAAGGAGGGAATGCAGGTCTCACCCTGCCAATTCTAACACCAGGAATATGCCACCCAGTTTACTATGAATATGCGGTACTTAGCTGGCATTGAAAACATAGTTGCCAATTGCCTTAGCTGATTTTGCTCCCTTACTGCTTCCCTCGACTACAAAGCCCTCATCACCACCCAGGCTGTAGACCCTGGGCTGCTGCAATTGTGCAGCAATGACAATAAAGGTGTAGCAATGGCAACCAATACCAGTTGTCCATGAACCTGTCTGGTGTGATGTTAGTGCCCTTTGGAGTACATTACCCCCCTATCTTCCCCCAGACTTCTGCAAGGCAGCCTCTAAACCCTTGCATGGCCTGGCCCACCCTGGTATCTCTGCATATGCTGCACTATTTCAGGAGCTGTTTTTTGGCCTGGTATCTAGTATGACAGCGCCAACTGGGTCCCCACCTGTATCCCATGCCAGTCCTCAAAAATGGACAGGCATGTGCATGTCCTCATCACCCTTGCCCCCCCCTCCCTAGTGGATCATCACTTCTTGTGCATACACTCGGATGTTGTAGGCCTCCAGCCATCATCCAACAGCCACCAGTATCTCCTAACTGTTATTGACAGATTCGCCTGGGGGCCCAAAGCTGTGCCACTGTCTTATATAAATGCAGAACAGTGGCCGAGGCCTGTACAGAAACGTGGGTCTCACATTTCGGATACCCCACCATGTCACCATGGATCTCGGTTGGCACATTCTGTCTTGTTTATTTCAGACTCTCACAGAAATATGAGGCACGCTTGTGTGCTTTATGATGAGCCATCACCTTGCCACCAATGGTATAGTGGAACTGTTTTACAGGTCTTTAAAAGCGCCCCCTACATGCCACTCTGGAACTTGGTCTGCTACTCTGCCTCTAGTCCTCTTAGGTATGCAGGTGGCCCTCAAAGCTGATATGGGCACATCTGCCACTGAGCTTTTGCACTGGCTGCTGCTTAGTATCCCAGACACCCTCATCAACCCGCAGCCCCTATGGCCTGCATCCTTGCGTTTGTGCAGCTTCAGCTGCACCCAGTGCCCCACAAGTGGCTTGGTTGTGCCAGCCATCCACCGGATCCTCGGTACATGCACACAAGTGATGCCTGCGTACTTGGGCCTGCATCTCATCCTCTCACGTGGTGCTAAGACATACTCTGTGCAGATCTAAGGTGCCACCACAGTCACCATTCATTGCCTGATGTCGGCATACACACTGGACACCAAAGCCTGTGTGCACCGCTGACTACTTTCTTGTTGCAACTGTCTTTATGGTTAAGTCTTTTCATAGGATTCAAGAGGAGTAAGATTTACAATCAACTTTTTACTTATCTTCTTTTCTCATGCAATTGGCTCCAGTTCTTTATGTCTATAGGTGTCTGATTCTTAAAGCTGAAATTTTCACATTTTAATATAGTCCAATTGATCTAATTAAATTTGAAGAATGCCTGTACAGAATTTTGGTTTTTTCTATGTTTATTTGTGTCACATTTTACTGTATCACACTGTCTTTTGAATTTTCACATTATCAAAGCCAAAGTTTCATTGTTTGTCCAAAATACAAAAACACATCCGATCACATCAGAGGCATGCTTACTAATGCTTCACTCTGCGGTAATAACAATATTCTACAGGGTTTACAATTTTTCTTGACAAATGAATTTGTATTAGTTTATATTGTTATTTTATAAATGAATTCAGAAATAAACATAATAAACAGTACTAGATTGCATAATTAATAATAGAAATTTTAAGTGTGCCAAATATTTCATAATTTCAAAAGTTCTTAAAAAAAAAAAATTAACTGTACATTCAGAGCTAATACATATCAACTGTGACAACAAAAATAAAGTAATTCCTTTTCATAAATTTTAGCTTGAAATATAACATTTTGTGTACAAAATCATATGATTGTTTTTTAAAAAAAAACAGCTGAGGTAATATTGACCTGTCCAAAATTCGGAAATATTTCTGGTATCAACTACTTCTGTTGAGGAAAAGTAATGTTACAGGAGGATGTCCCTTTACAAGCCACTGCTGCAGCCATGCTGGCCCTGCTGACTCTGTGCTGCTGCCTGTCATGCAGACCACATGGTGTGTCATCCACATGGGGACCACGGTGCATGTAGTCGCCACCTCCGCCTATGGTGCTGCAGCCGACGTTTACCCCCCCTCCCCCTCCCCCCATTAACTTCCCAATGCCACACGGCTTGGGGCCACAGAACGTGCTATCACCACCTCTGCTGTCGCCAACATCCCGCCTCCCTCACCACTGTCTCCTGCTTGCAGGGGAGAACTGTGTGGTGATACACTACAGTGCAAACACCCTCATCCGCCCAACTGCTTCAACAAATATCGACAACAGACAGCAAGTTGCACAGCACTAGATAAGGTCACAGCCAAAAGTGGACCTAAAAATTGGAGTCCCTCTTTGCCATGAACTTCCTTGCAGCAGCTTGGGGTTTTTCCAAGAAAGACACACGGCAGAAAGTGCTCCCTGACCAGCAGTTCCTGCACCAATGACAGTCGACTCACATCTCCATTTCAACAAGATGTTTCTCTTAGTGTTAATTCCAGAGTGTATTAGACAAATAAACATTTAAGGTCTTGCCATAACAGTGCTCTAAACACGTGTGAGTGAAGTGAAAGCAACTCCGGTAACTCAGTACCACATTCTTTGGCTGAACTATAATGCTGGCATCTGCAAGCCTTACGTGAGCTAGTGGCAGAGTGCTTCATTTACTCCTGAACGTTTTACAATTGATCCTTACACTCCACCAAGTAGCTTCATTTTTGCAGCTTACTATATCCATCTCAGGGAATGCCTTGTATTAGACCCGATGTGCTGTAACACTCTTGCCATGCGGATTACCAAAGGAGTGCATGTGTGCACCAGCTTGAGACTGTTCTATCAGTGATAACCAGTCATTTCCTTCTCCACTGCAATGAGAAGATTTAATTGCATTGCCTTGCTGGCATTGTAGTTGTTATAGACTAAAGTTACACATAACTTGTCCTTTTACCCACCTGTTTCCTTTGTGTCTCATGTACATTATGGTATTAGTGTGTAATTATACTGTCAAGCATAGTGCACCATTTCCCTCACCTTTATAGCAAGAGTAATTAATTATATTGTTTCTGTTAAGTTTAGAGTAAATTCATCTGTAGTCACTTACACCTGCTCTTGTATTACAAGCGCATGAGAATGTTTGCTGTCACAATAACATTGCATGTGTCCATTCTGTCTATAACTATATGCCAATGTTGTTGTTGTTGTGCTCTTCAGTCCAGAGACTGGTTTGATGCAGCTCTCCATGCTACTCTAACCTGTGCAAGCTTCTTCATCTCTAAGTACCTACTACAACCTACATCCTTCTGAATCTGCTTAGTGTATTCGTCTCTTGGTCTCCCTCTACGATATTTACCCTCCACGCTGCCCTCCAATACTAAATTGGTGATCCCTTGATGCCTCAGAACATTCCCTACCAACCAATCCCATCTTATAGCCAAGTTGTGCCACAAATTCCTCTTCTCCCCAATTATATTCAGTACCTTCTCATTAGTTACATTATCTACCCATCTAATCTTCTGCAATCTTCTGTAGCAC
Organism: Schistocerca serialis cubense; assembly: GCF_023864345.2. NCBI lineage: Eukaryota > Metazoa > Arthropoda > Insecta > Orthoptera > Acrididae > Schistocerca > Schistocerca serialis. The sequence continues at coordinate 596,686,468 of NC_064639.1, forward strand.
CACATTTCGAAAGCTTCTATTTTCTTCTTGTCTAAACTATTTATCATCCATACAAATACTTTCCAAAAAGACTACCTGACACTTCAATCTATACTTGATATTAATAAATTTCTCTTCTTCAGGAACGTTCTCCTTGCCATTGCCAGTCTACATTTCATTTCCTCTCTACTTCGACCATCATCAGTTATTTTGCTTCCCAAATAGCAAAACTCATCTACTACTTTAAGTGACTCATTTTCTAATCTAATTCCCTCAGCATCATCTGATTTATTTTGACTACATTCCATTATCCTCGTTTTGCTTTTGTTGATGTTCATCTTATGTCCTCCTTTCAAGACACTGTCCATTCTGTTCAACTGCTCTTCAAATTCAAATGACTCTAAGCACTATGGGACTTGACATCTGAGGTCATCAGTCCCCTAGACTTAGAACTACTTAAACCTAACTAACCTAAGGACATCACACACATCCATGCCCGAGGCAGGATTCGAACCTGCAACTGTAGCATCAGCGCAGTTCCAGACTGAAGTGCCTAGAACTGCTCGGCCACAGTGCCTTGCAAACTTCTCTTCCAGGTCCTTTGCTGTCTCTGACAGAATTACAATGTCATCGGCAAACCTCACAGTTTTTGAAACTTCCTGGCAGATTAAAACTGTGTGCCCGACCGAGACTCGAACTCGGGACCTTTGCCTTTCGCGGGCAAGTGCTCTACCAACTGAGCTACCGAAGCACGACTCACGGCCGGTACTCACAGCTTTACTTCTGCCAGTACCTCGTCTCCTACCTTCCAAACTTTACAGAAGCTCTCCTGCGAACCTGCAGAACTAGCACTCCTGAAAGAAAGGATATTGCGGAGACATGGCTTAGCCACAGCCTGGGAGATGTTTCCAGAATGAGATTTTCACTCTGCAGTGGAGTGTGCGCTGATATGAAACTTCCTGGCAGATTAAAACTGTGTGCCTGACCGAGACTCGAACTCGGGACCTTTGCCTTTCGCGGGCAAGTGCTCTACCAACTGAGCTACCGAAGCACGACTCACGGCCGGTACTCACAGCTTTACTTCTGCCAGTACCTCATCTCCTACCTTCCAAACTTTACAGAAGCTCTCCTGCGAACCTGCAGAACTAGCACTCCTGAAAGAAAGGATATTGCGGAGACATGGCTTAGCCACAGCCTGGGGGATGTTTCCAGAATGAGATTTTCACTCTGCAGCGGAGTGTGCGCTGATATGAAACTTCCTGGCAGATTAAAACTGTGTGCCCGACCGAGACTCGAACTCGGGACCTTTGCCTTTTGCGGGCAAGTGCTCTACCAACTGAGCTACCGAAGCACGACTCACGGCCGGTACTCACAACTTGACTTCTGCCAGTACCTCGTCTCCTACCTTCCAAACTTTACAGAAGCTCTCCTGCGAACCTGCAGAACTAGCACTCCTGAAAGAAAGGATATTGCGGAGACATGCCTTAGCCACAGCCTGGGGGATGTTTCCAGAATGAGATTTTCACTCTGCAGTGGAGTGTGCGCTGATATGAAACTTCCTGGCAGATTGAAACTTCCTGGCAGATTGAAACTGCCAGGAAGTTTCATATCAGCGCACACTCCGCTGCAGAGTGAAAATCTCATTCTGGAAACATCCCCCAGGCTGTGGCTAAGCCATGTCTCCGCAATATCCTTTCTTTCAGGAGTGCTAGTTCTGCAGGTTCGCAGGAGAGCTTCTGTAAAGTTTGGAAGGTAGGAGACGAGGTACTGGCAGAAGTAAAGCTGTGAGTACCGGCCGTGAGTCGTGCTTCGGTAGCTCAGTTGGTAGAGCACTTGCCCGCGAAAGGCAAAGGTCCCGAGTTCGAGTCTCGGTCGGGCACACAGTTTTAATCTGCCAGGAAGTTTCATATCAGCGCACACTCCGCTGCAGAGTGAAAATCTCATTCTGGAAACATCCCCCAGGCTGTGGCTAAGCCATGTCTCCGCAATATCCTTTCTTTCAGGAGTGCTAGTTCTGCAGGTTCGCAGGAGAGCTTCTGTAAAGTTTGGAAGGTAGGAGACGAGGTACTGGCAGAAGTAAAGCTGTGAGTACCGGCCGTGAGTCGTGCTTCGGTAGCTCAGTTGGCAGAGCACTTGCCCGCAAAAGGCAAAGGTCCCGAGTTCGAGTCTCGGTCGGGCACACAGTTTTAATCTGCCAGGAAGTTTCATATCAGCGCACACTCCGCTGCAGAGTGAAAATCTCATTCTGGAAACATCCCCCAGGCTGTGGCTAAGCCATGTCTCCGCAATATCCTTTCTTTCAGGAGTGCTAGTTCTGCAGGTTCGCAGGAGAGCTTCTGTAAAGTTTGGAAGGTAGGAGACGAGGTACTGGCAGAAGTAAAGCTGTGAATACCGGCCGTGAGTCGTGCTTCGGTAGCTCAGTTGGTAGAGCACTTGCCCGCGAAAGGCAAAGGTCCCGAGTTCGAGTCTCGGTCGGGCACACAGTTTTAATCTGCCAGGAAGTTTCATATCAGCGCACACTCCGCTGCAGAGTGAAAATCTCATTCTGGAAACATCCCCCAGGCTGTGGCTAAGCCATGTCTCCGCAATATCCTTTCTTTCAGGAGTGCTAGTTCTGCAGGTTCGCAGGAGAGCTTCTGTAAAGTTTGGAAGGTAGGAGACGAGGTACTGGCAGAAGTAAAGCTGTGAGTACCGGCCGTGAGTCGTGCTTCGGTAGCTCAGTTGGTAGAGCACTTGCCCGCGAAAGTCAAAGGTCCCGAGTTCGAGTCTCGGTCGGGCACACAGTTTTAATCTGCCAGGAAGTTTCATATCAGCGCACACTCCGCTGCAGAGTGAAAAATCTCATTCTGGAAACATACCCCAGGCTGTGGCTAAGCCATGTCTCCGCAATATCCTTTCTTTCAGGAGTGCTAGTTCTGCAGGTTCGCAGGAGAGCTTCTGTAAAGTTTGGGAGGTAGGAGACGAGGTACTGGCAGAAGTAAAGCTGTGAGTACCGGCCGTGAGTCGTGCTTCGGTAGCTCAGTTGGTAGAGCACTTGCCCGCGAAAGGCAAAGGTCCCGAGTTCGAGTCTCGGTCGGGCACACAGTTTTAATCTGCCAGGAAGTTTCATATCAGCGCACACTCCGCTGCAGAGTGAAAATCTCATTCTGGAAACATCCCCCAGGCTGTGGCTAAGCCATGTCTCCGCAATATCCTTTCTTTCAGGAGTGCTAGCTCTGCAGGTTCGCAGGAGAGCTTCTGTAAAGTTTGGAAGGTAGGAGACGAGGTACTGGCAGAAGTAAAGCTGTGAGTACCGGCCGTGAGTCGTGCTTCGGTAGCTCAGTTGGTAGGGCACTTGCCCGCGAAAGGCAAAGGTCCCGAGTTCGAGTCTCGGTCGGGCACACAGTTTTAATCTGCCAGGAAGTTTCATATCAGCGCACACTCCACTGCAGAGTGAAAATCTCATTCTGGAAACATCCCCCAGGCTGTGGCTAAGCCATGTCTCCGCAATATCCTTTCTTTCAGGAGTGCTAGCTCTGCAGGTTCGCAGGAGAGCTTCTGTAAAGTTTGGAAGGTAGGAGACGAGGTACTGGCAGAAGTAAAGCTGTGAGTACCGGCCGTGAGTCGTGCTTCGGTAGCTCAGTTGGTAGAGCACTTGCCCGCGAAAGGCAAAGGTCCCGAGTTCGAGTCTCGGTCGGGCACACAGTTTTAATCTGCCAGGAAGTTTCATATCAGCGCACACTCCGCTGCAGAGTGAAAATCTCATTCTGGAAACATCCCCCAGGCTGTGGCTAAGCCATGTCTCCGCAATATCCTTTCTTTCAGGAGTGCTAGCTCTGCAGGTTCGCAGGAGAGCTTCTGTAAAGTTTGGAAGGTAGGAGACGAGGTACTGGCAGAAGTAAAGCTGTGAGTACCGGCCGTGAGTCGTGCTTCTGTAGCTCAGTTGGTAGAGCACTTGCCCGCGAAAGGCAAAGGTCCCGAGTTCGAGTCTCGGTCGAGCACACAGTTTTAATCTGCCAGGAAGTTTCATATCAGCGCACACTCCACTGCAGAGTGAAAATCTCATTCTGGAAACATCCCCCAGGCTGTGGCTAAGCCATGTCTCCGCAATATCCTTTCTTTCAGGAGTGCTAGTTCTGCAGGTTCGCAGGAGAGCTTCTGTAAAGTTTGGAAGGTAGGAGACGAGGTACTGGCAGAAGTAAAGCTGTGAGTACCGGCCGTGAGTCATGCTTCGGTAGCTCAGTTGGTAGAGCACTTGCCCGCGAAAGGCAAAGGTCCCGAGTTCGAGTCTCGGTCGGGCACACAGTTTTAATCTGCCAGGAAGTTTCACATCAGCGCACACTCCGCTGCAGAGTGAAAATCTTATTCTGCTCACAGTTTTTATTTCTTCTCCATGGGTTTTAATTCCTACTCCAAATTTTTCTTTTGTTTCCTTTACTGCTTGGTCAATATGTAGATTGAATAACATCTGAATAACTGCTTCCCTTTCACACCCCTCAACTCTTATAATTGCCATCTGGTTTCTGTGCAAATTGTAAATAGCCTTTTGCTCCCTGTATTTGACCCTTGCCACCTTCAGAATTTGAAAGAGTGTATTCTAGTCAACATTGTCAGAAGCTTGATGTGACTGTGCCTTTCATTAATCTATCTTCTAAGATGAGTCATAGGGTCAATATTGCATCACGTGTTCAAACATTTCTACAGAATCCAAACTGATCCTCCCCAAGTTCAGCTTCTACCAGTTTTTCCATTTGTCTGTAAAGAATTTGTGGTAGTATTTTGCAGCTGTGACTTATTAAACTGATACTTTGCTAATTTTCGCACCTGTCAACACCAGCTTTCTTTGGGAATGGAATGCCAAAGTATTCGTCTAAATTAGGTAGACTGTCACAACAATGTTCGCAAATTATAGATTTCTTAGTCCCTCCTCTGCAGCATCATGTGTGATAAATGGTGTTCACATCTCAAACTGTGAACACCCACTGTGTGTCACTTATCACAACTTATTCGTGGCTTAGTGTCTGCCCTCTCTAAGCCAAGTGCAGGTAGCTCCCTTTAATCATGCATATGCCAAAGGGTATTCTGTTAAATGATATGGACACATTCAAGCTAATATTTAGTTTCACTTTGGTACGCACACATGAATAGTAGTGTCCACAAGGAGAGAAATATTGTTTTTTTTCTGGGACAGTTTAAATTAATACATTATCCTAGGAACTGCTTGATTTGTAAAAAACGGGGTTCCAGTACTGTGGTTTTCCGGGGGCTAGGGGTGGGAGTTGAAATTTAGACTTCTTAAAACGTTATTTTAATGATTTCTGCACATTTTAGAAGTGTGAATATAATATTTATATTGGTAAAAACTAATTTCTGCTGTACCACAACTCAAAATCTGTGGTTCTGATTTTTTTCCTCTCAAATACCAGTATGGAGAGTACCAGTGCATACAAACAGTAATCAAGATCTGAATCTATGTAATACTACCACACTTAGGTAACAAAAGTCATGAGATACCTCCTAATATTGTGTCAGAAATACTTTTGCTTGGTGTAGTGCATCAACTTGGTGTGACATGGATTCAACAAGTCGTTGGAAGTCCCATGCAGAAATATTGAGCCGTGTTGCCTCTATAGCCATCCATTACTGAAAAGTATTGCCAGTGCTGCGTGTTGTGTATGAACTGGCCTCTTGATTATATCCCATAGCTATTTGATGGGATTCATGTTAGGCGATCTGGGTTGCCAAATCATTGTCTCCAACTGTCCAAAATGTTTTTCAAACCAGTCATTAACAATTGTGGGCCAGTGACATGACATCATTGCTTGACAATATGAAACCCATGTATGGCTGCAAATGGTCTCTTTAAGTAGCTGAACATAACCATTTACAGGCAGTGATTGGTGCAGTTGGACCAGAGGACCTATTCCATTCCATGTAAGCAGCCTACTCCATTACTGAGCCACCATCAGCTTGCACAATGCCTCATTGAAAAGTTGGGTCCATGGCTTCAGGGGTCTGTGCCTCAATTGAACCCTACCATCAGCTCTTACCAACTGAAATTAGGACTCATCCAACCAGACCAAAGTTTTCCTGTCATCAAGAGTCAAACTGATATGGTTACAAGCCCAGGAGATGTGCTGCATGTGATATTGTGCTTTTAGAGGAGGCACTAGCATCAGTCGTCTGCTGCCATAGGCCATTAATGCCAAATTTCGCTGTACTGTCCTAACACGTATGTTTGTAGTATGCCCCACATTGATTTCAGCAGTTATTTCATGAAGTGTTGCTTGTCTGTTAGCACTGGCAATTGAAGACAAATGCCGCTGCTCTCAGTTGTTAATTGAGAGCTGGTGGCCACCGCCTTGTCCGTAGTGAGAGATAATGCCTGAAATTTGGTATTCTTGGCACACTTTACACTATGGATTTCAGAATATTGAATTCCCTAACAATTTCCAAAATATAATGACCTATGCGTTTAACTCCAACTACCATTCCACATTCAAAGTCTGTTAATCCCTATCATGTGGCGATAATCATGTCAGAAACCTCTTCACATGAAGCACCTGAGGGCAAAGGACAGCTCGACCAGTGCACTGCCCTTTTATATCTTGTGTATGTGATATTACCACCATCTGTGTATGTGTGTATTGCTGTCCCAAGACTTTTGTCACCAAAATGCACAAGGGTTACCCAGAAAGTAATGCACCGCATCATTTTTCTTCAACAATTCTTTATCGAACATAATGAGAATTACACACACAAAAGAATGGTGTTTTATCTACAAACCCTATTGTTCCACATAATCTCAATCCTTTTCTATGGCCTTCCTCCAGTGGTAAACTAGGGCGTGTATGCCCTGTTGGTACCAATCTTTGTCCTGGTGGTGGAGCCAGTGCTTCACCGTGTGAATCACCTCCTCATCATTCTCAAAATGTCTTCCACAAATGGCATCCTTTAATGGCCCAAGCAAGTGGAAGTGCGAGGGGGCTAGGTCAGGGCTGTCAGGTTTGACAGCCATGGATGGTCTCCCCAACTGCTGCAAATCGTGGAGCTCTGTTGAACTGCATTCTGATGACCTTACCCTTCATGCCCAGTGACTAACTGAACTTCTGTCAACAGCAGATGTTCCATAGACTCATCACAAGCATTTGTGAATATTTCCCACAGTTTCTTTCTCTGCAGTGAGAAATTCAGTGACAGCAAGTTGCTTGTGAAGTATTTTGCTTACAGACACCATTTTGAAATAGTCCTGCAGCTACACCATCTGTCAGAGGTGACAGAAACTTGGTGCGCTCATTCAGGAGACTTCAGATAATACATACATAATGTTTTGCATTTGTAGCATTGTTTTTGGCTAAGAAAGAAAATGTGGTGCATTACTTTCTTCCAATAAGGGAACTGTCCCATAGTTTCATGCTGCAGACCCAGTTCTGCTTTTGCTACCACCACCCCCGGATCTATGATATTTCTGAACTGGGGAAAAACTTGACAATGGCACCGCCTTCCCCCCTCCCCCTCCTTCCCCTTGAGGATTTCAGATATGACATCAAAAATTTTAAAAAAATTATTTTTCAAAAATGTGTTCGTTTTGTACTGCAGATCTTTCTGAAGAGTTTGATATGTAAAACATATATGTTCAAAGGAATGTAAGACATGTTATTTGATCTTAAGTGTGTCGAAGTGCAGTGCCACACCTCTTCACACAGCATTCTTCTATCGCATGTCACTGTATTTCACTCTGTGGAATTCAATGTATATTTTGTAATGGAAGCCATCAAACCTACATTCAGGACAGTGGAAGTTAAAATGTCCTGTGGTGCATCTCCTGCTCCCAGTCGGCCAGTTTGACATCTAACCCCCTTTAAAAAAACTCACAATTAATAGTGGATAGGATTATTTGTGACTGGGAGAATAAGAACTCTTCAGGAAATTTGCACTCTTTGCCTATTAGCTAATAACTCTTTTTTGTGTGACATAAAATTAAATATGGGGAACATTATACCAGTAAAGACAAGAGACAAGCAAGACAGTACACATTTCTTCAACCCTTAGGTCCCAGCATTCTTTCCTCTCTAATCTTGCTACAGCTTTGCACAGCATGCTTTCCTTTTCAAATCAATGTTCATTAAACATTTTGCTACATGAGAACTCAAATTTTCATTGTCTAGTACTGAAAAAGTCGTTAATACAAATAATACACAAGATGGGTGTGGTTTATCAATTTTACTACGTCTATTTTGTCATTATCTTCTAGATAAAATGAAATAGGCCTCTCCCATATTGCAGCAATTGTAATATACACCAAATACACAAGACAATTTTGGCATAAATTGTCATTTTTATGTACATTTACATAAATAAACCCAACAAAATATAATTCACTAAGTACTAATATCAAATGCCTATAAGGCCTGCTACAAGCAAAAAGTTTTATGTTAGGAAATAGTTTGACATTTCATTCATACACTCCAGTTTCTCAAGCTTGAGACTGAAAAGTAGTAATAAGAAATTTTTATATAAATTTGTAATTGTCATATTCTTCCATATAATTGTTACGTGTTCATACAACGTATTTTCTGCACTATTCTGAGAACAGAACTTAAGCAGCTGCTAACCAGGAACTGTACAACTGGTCCTTCATAGTTTAGTGATCTGGCAAAAATTTTCTGTCAAAATTCCATTTTTTTTTAATACACCGAGAAGATAATATGTAGTATTTTTACCTGTTATTCCTGTTTGTCATTTATTTCCATTCTGGCAGTCTCAGTCTATGGATTTCACTACTAATTATAACAAAGGTGATTGTTATTCACTCATTCAGGTTTATTCAGCTCAGCTCTTATAGCCCCATCCTCTTTTGTCTGTGGGAAAGTTTTTTATTTCTAGATGTGATAGGGATTCCTCATTATGCACACATTCAAAAATCAACATATGATTCTTTCAGAAAACAACTTACAATGTGTTCAGAAATATTTAGAAACCAACTGGGATGTTTTTCAGAATCATATGAATAATCGACAGACCAACTTGCACTGGATGCTAGGTGCTTTGTGAAACGAGGTGTTTTTCTCTTCTTCAAGAATATGAATCTGGTGCCACCTGAAATAGCTGCCTGGGGCAAATAATCCAATTTGTCAGTGAGTGAAGGTATACGTCCTGAAATATGCAGTAGTAATTACAATTTACAAAAATTGAGATAAGTTAATGATCTTTGATGATAAGCCTTCCTTCACTCTCAATTATTTTTTGTAATGGTAGCTTATAGCAGAATCTTGAACCACCTTTTTGATAGTAACATTTCAACAACACTTCAGTTTGACATCTATAAAGGCTTCTTTGCTGAGAAAGCAATAAATAATCTCACAAACTCAGTTCTAGTGAAGCTAAACAAGTAAAGTTATCTGTTAGTATTTTCTGTGCCATAGCCGAGAACTTTTTATTGTGCAAACTGTACAATTCTACTAGGTAAACTGAAATATTATGGCATTAAAGACATTCTGCTTGGAAGGATGGAGTCATATTTTAATGATAGCAAACAGAGGGTTACAGTAAAAGATGATCCAACAGCAACACAAAAAGCTACATGTCTTCAGTGAGCCAAGCAACATAGAAACTTCACAGTAGCTGACTGTCATCACGCAATCACAATTTTGCTTCTATTTAAATGATACAAGACAATGAATGCACTGACAGCCAAATCGGGCATTTAACCAGCAGTTTGTGGGGGGTTTAGTTCATGCTGGAAGTGGTTACATGTATTTTGGGGGGCGTTTTTCATGGTATAACTTGAACTGATTTCTGTGAACATGAATAAAGATGTTTATTTCAACATCCTTGGTGACCAAATATTGCCCTTCCTTCTTCATCTGCATGTTCACAATGTTGTGGACACTTCTGAATTAAATGATGACCACAGTAATATCCACAGGACTGCTCATATGTGTTGCTTGTTTATTGTTCAGATGCCTTCTCCCAACTCAACTGGTCTGCTAAATTGCCTGATCTTAATGTCATACAAAATATCTGGCACTAGTGGGAAAAGCAGGTGAAATGTAAGAGTCAGCATCATAGGACTGCTCACATGTGTTGCTTGTTTATTGTTCAGATGCCTTCTCCCACCTCAACTGGTCTGCTAAATTGCCTTTCTTAATGTCATACAAAATATCTGGCACTAGTGGGAAAAGCAGGTGAAATGTAAGAGTCAGCGTCATCATAATTTGATAGCTCTGTGGGATTCAGTCATCAATAAATGACTGGATATGGGATGGCTTACCTGAAGAAACTTGTGGACTTTCTTTCTTAGTTACTTGAGGCCATTATAAAGCTAGAGGCACTGTTACAGGGTGTTAGCTTGATGTCTCCTGGGGTTGACTAATTTTTTACCTGGTGTCCTTATTAGCATCAGTGTTGAACGGATTTGATTCCTACAAGAAAAGTTCCATACATGATGAATGTTAAGCTAAGTTTGCATAGGGTTATTAATTCACTAACCTAATGAGACTTTAAGATATTCCCTACCAATTATCTATAAACTATCTGTACTTGTGTGTTTTCCCATTCATTATTGAGGTGCAGTGGTTAAGGAGCTGTTGAATGCAATTCATTAACTGGAAGAACCTGAAACCTTATTTTATAGAGGGAAACATTCCATGTGGGAAAAATGTATCTAAAAACAAAAATGCTGTAACTTACCAAACGAAAGCATTGGTATGTTGATAGAGACACTAACAAACACAAACACACACACAAATTTCAAGCTTTCGCAACCCACTGTTGCTTCATCAGGAAAGAGGGAAGGAGAGGGAAAGACGAAAGGATGTGGGTTTTAAGGGAGAGGGTAAGGAGTCATTCCAATCCCGGGAGTGGAAAGACTTACCTTGGGGGGGGGGGAAGGGGGACAGGTATACACTCGCACACACACACACACATATCCATCCGCACATAACAGACACAAGCAGACATATGTAAAGGCAAAGAGTTTGGGCAGAGATGTCAGTCGAGGCGGAAGTACAGAGGCAAAGATGTTATTGAATGACAGGTGAGGTATGAGCAGCGGCAACTTGGATTGGAATGACTCCTTACCCTCTCCCTTAAAACCCACATCCTTTCGTCTTTCCCTCTCCTTCCGTCTCTCCTGATGAAGCAACCGTGGGTTGCGAAAGCTTGAAATTTGTGTGTGTGTTTGTGTTTGTTATTGTTATTGTTTCTATCAATGTACCAACGCTTTTGTTTGGTAAGTTACATAACCTTTGTTTTTAGATACATTTTTCCCACATGGAATGTTTTCCATCTATTATATTTATTGTGCCCACTGCTCTGATCAGTGGTTTTAAAGTAGTGTTTTGCCAGCTTACATCCATCTGGATCCAATCAGGCAGTCAGTTCTCACGATTTCAAAAGGCTGTTCTGACAAGCACTACTTATCTCCTAATATTCCTCTCATCCACTTTTTCCTGTATTGATGATAGTAAGTGATCCTTTTTATTTATGAGAGTTCTTGTGTTTTGGTCAGAGATACTGCATTAGTGCTCTTTCAGATCTACAGTTTTTTTTTTTTTTTTTTTTTTCAAAATTGCAATATTTCACATTGCAAGCACCTAAATCAGTTTTTCATATGTACTCTGCAGGCCCATCTTTTGTTGAATTTTCCCTTAAAAATACCCGGTGAAAACACTGAAAAGTCACTGTGATATGACAGCTACTGTTATTATCAGAGTGATACTTCTGGTGGTGACCCATGCAAGTTGCCTCTCACCAATAGCATCCACATGCAGATCATGTATGATATGACTGAGCAATGGGTGCTGCATCAGCCACAGCCAGATGCAAGTGTCCACCTCTCCTGAGCAACTCTCCAACCTTTGCACTGATTTCTTACATAGAAAGCTTCATCCAAGGCTTTTTATTGTGATTGAAGAATTACAATGACTATCCATGAGAGTGACTGGTAGCACGAGTAATATACAAGATATTTTTTACCAAGACCTTTTCCCAAAGAGGCTAAGTAGCAGATCAAAACACTAATCAATAAGTCCTACATGTAGCTTCAAATACTTGTTACCTGGTAATCACTGTGCAGAAAATTCTGTATCAGTTCTGATGTTCATATCAACTGATATATTATTGTCAGGTCTGCAACCAGATCATGCTGTCATTTTGACATGATATTGCAGCAGCCTGTCTGGCTACAATCTTCAAGTGAGAATGCTGTTTGCTAAATCTCTCAGTAACTGAGTCCTACTGTGGGCAGCTGTCCCTATATACGCCACAGAAGCCCAAATGTGAGTGCCCCCTAACTCAAAGTAGAGGTTAGCAACCCAGGTGGGTGATAAACTGCCACTAAGTATGAATAGCAATACAATCTGCCGGTCATGTCAAAGAGAGTAGTTTTTTAATATCAGCTAAAACAGAATTCTTCATTTTACTTAAAAGGGTGGCCATTGTATGTATTTACACACACCAAAAAAAGTTTTGCATCACCCAGGTTCCAAGGACTCTTGAAGATAGACATTGACTGTGGATACTGTATCACAGACACAGTCCCTTTGACTGTTCAGAGATGTCACTAAACCCACCCAAAGATGTAAACAACCATGCATGAGCAGCACCTATTAGATAGAGGGGGTCCGACAGCCGATCAGTTCCGATCATACCACCAGGGAGGAGGAACACGGCTCATGTTGTCTGTAGTTCAACCAAGCCTAGACGGTCAATACCACAGTTCAATTGCGTCTGTATCATTACTTTGTGCCAAGAAGGGCTCTCAACAAGGGAAGTGTCCAGGCATCTCGGAGTGAACCAAAGTGATGTTGTTTGGACACAGAGGAGATAAAGAGAGACAGGAACTGTCGATGACATTCCTCGCTCAGTCTGCCCAAGGGCTACTACTGCAGTGGATGACCACTACCTACAGATTATGGGTTAGAGGAACCCTGACAGCAGCGCCACCATGTTGAATAATGCTTTTCATGCAGCCATGGGACGCCATGTTAAGACTCAAACTGTGTGCAATAGGATGCATGATACAAAACTTCACTCCCAACATCCATGGCAATATCAGTCTTTGCCACCATAACACCATGCAGTGTCGCACAGATAGGCCCTACAACATGCCAAATGGACCACTCAGGATTGGCGTCTGTCTTCAACCAGACAATTGTCAGAGAAGTGTTTGGAGGCAATGCGGTCGGGCTCAATGCCTTAGACCCACTGTCCAGTGAGTGTAGCAAGGTGGAGGTTCCTTGCTGTTTTGGGGTGGCATTATGTTGGGCTGACATAGGCTGCTGGTGGTAATGCAAGGTGCCGTAATAGCTGTATGGTACATGAATGCCATCCTCCGACTGATAGTGCAACCATATCAGCAGCATACTGGCGAGGCATTCATCTTCCTGGACGACAATTGGTGCCCCCATTGTGCACATCTTGTGAATGACTTCCTTCAGGATAATGACATTGCTCAACTAGAATGGCCAGCATGTTCTCCAGACATGAACCCTATCAAAGATGCCTGGGATTGATTGAAAAAGGCTGTTTATGGATGATGTGACCGACCAACCACTCTGAGGGGTCTACGCCGAATTGCCATTGAGGAGTGGGACAATCTTGACAAACAGTGCCTTGGTGAACTTGAGGATAGTATCTCATGATGAATACAGGCATGCATCAATGCAAGAGGACGTGCTACTGGGTATTAGAGGTACCAGTGTGTACAGAAATCTGGACCACCACCTCTGAAGGTCTCGCTGTACGGTACTACAACATGCAATGTGTGGTTTTCATGAGCAGTAAAAAGGGCAGAAATGATGTTTATGTTGGTCTCTATTCCAGTTTTCTGTACAGTTTCCGGAACTCTCAGAACCGAGGTGATGCAAAACTTTTTTTTTATGTGTCTATAATATTATTTGCTAGTCTAATTTCAATTGATTCCCTTAAAATGCTGTCCCAGAAGTGAGAAGCAGTAGCAATTATCTGTGTCTCATCACATATCATGCTGTACCCCTCAGTTACACAGTGCTCCACCATTGCGGATTTCTCAGGCTGTAGTAACCATGTATGGCTATGGTGCTCAACACATCTATCATGCAAGGTGAAAATTGTGTGGCCAATACAGGATGAGTACAAAAGAACTTCACACTTTAAAAAATTCATACAAACAGAACAGTACAACGTATTCACTTCATGTCTTATCCTTTTAATACAGTATCCCTGGAAGTTTTTATTACAAGTTACAAGAACTCAATATGTGCTCATCAAGGCACATGACACACATCAAGATTGTTTTCTTAATCTTCCCTAACTTTGTGTAATATATCAGCAGTGATGGACTCCACAACAGTTCTGATTTGCTGCCTTAGCTCTGGCAAAGGTGGTAGTGGCATGAAAGAAACAAAAATCAGCTCCTGTACAGCACACCCATCATCCAGCCAGACATGTGTTTAAAAATGGAAAATCCAGGATGGATTGTAACAATATTATGAAAAGGATTGTTGCTACTCACCATATAGCTGTTTCGCAGATAGGTACAACAAAAAACTGTTAGTTTCCTTATCAGCACCCCTCCCCCTTCCCTCCCCCTCTCCCCCTTCCTGCCGCAGTTCCTCCTTACGCGGTTCCGTCTCCCATCATGCACTGCTGCTCGCAATGCTCGCAATGTAGCCTCAGGAGCGAGAGACTGTGGTCAGGTGTACAAGAGTTGCATTTGAGTGAGAGTGTGTGTGTATGTTCTATCTATGACAAAGGACTTGTTGGCTGAAAGCTCATTTTCTGACGATCTGTTTGCTGTGCCTGTCTGTAACTCCACATCCCAGCTGTATGCTGAGAAGCAACTATCATTTTCATAATAGTATTATGAAAAGGGTAGATCGCTATTCACCATATAGTGGAGATTTTGAGCCACAGACAGGCACAACAAAATGACTGCTAAACAAAGAAGCTTACACATACACATATTCACATAAAAATAACTCATACACATATGACAACTGTCTCTGGCTATCGGGGCCATATTGGGTCATGGTGGTGGGTGGGTGTGTGGGACAGGTCTTGCACCTGGGCTGACCACAAGGGAATGGGCCATGGGGTGCGGGACTGAGAGTAATATTAGAATACGGATGGACAAGGAAATTCTGTAGTTTTAGTGGATGGCAGAACAATACTTTGGGGAATCTGGGTAGGAGTTTGGGTAGGGTATGCCTCATAAAAATGTATGGTGAGAGGTGATTACAGCATCAGTGAGCAATGTTGTTGAGCTTTTCAACGCCACGGTGATACTGGGTGAGTAAAGGAGTGCTGGTCAGTGGTTAGTTAATAGGGTTACTGGTGTCAGGGCAGGAGATGGCATGGGAGATCTATTTACAGATGAGCTGGATAGGATATTGTCTGGCAATAAAGGCTCTAGTAAGGTTATCAGTATATTTTTACAACTCCTGCTTTTCACTGCAGATGTGGCATCCACAGGTGGCAAGTCTGTACGGAGGAGATTTTTTTGGCATGGAATGGGTGAGAGCTGTCAAGTGGGGATACTGTTGGTGGTTGGTGCACTTGTTATTAACAGACTTGTTTATGAAGCCATCTGAGAAGTAGAGATCAACATTTAGGAAGATGGCTTGATGAGTTGGGAAGGACCAGGTGAAAGGGATTTGGGTGTAGGTGTTGAGGTTATGGAGGAAGGAACAAATGTTATCACTGCCATAAGTCTAGATCATGAAAATGTCATCAACAAATCTGAATGAGACAAGGGGTTTTAGGTCTCTCTCTATCCCTTATAACCTCTCTGGTCTGAATTCCTTTTGTCTTGTTATGCAGCCACTGAGTCATATGGTGAAAGACCTGCCTCACACTACTCTGCTATCCCCTCCTTGCCTCATGTATCCTTTGCTACTCCCTTCCCACCTCCATCTAAATGGGCAGCTGCTTTCAACAATTGATATTCAATAATCAGTGTTGCCACTTCTGTGAGTGTGTAGGTTTGAGTAACTGTGTGGTTGTATGTCAATGTATTTATCCTTACTAGAAAATCACAAAAGCTCAAAAGTTAGTGTTAACTGTTTTCTGTTAGATGTTTCTGTGTGCCACACACCAGTCCTCTAAGGATAAGTGGTTGCCATTCACTTAATTTGAGTATTTTTCCACTCAGGAATTTCCATTATTGTTATAAGTTTAAAGACCAAAATCAGTCAACCTCACCCCATTTGACAGTGTGTTGAAGATACACTAATGACGTGACCACATGGACTACACACTCTTGGCTGTTTCTTAGATCACTGTAATTGCCTTCACCCCAGCATTAAGTTCACAATGGAGGTGAAAATGGATGGAGAACTTCCTTTTCTGGATATACTGGTCTACAGAAAGGATGATTGGGATCTTTGGTAACAGTGTTCACAGAAAATCATTATAGGTGGACTGGTATCTTCATGATATGAGTTTTCATCCACTCTGCCAATGCACAAGGGACCTAAAGGTGTTGGCAAGGAGGGCTTATGCCATCTCAGATGTTGAAACTTTGACACAAGAGTTTGGTGCCTTCACCAGAATTAATAGAAGATGAATACAGATTGCTCTCCTTCCTACAGTAGAATGGGTATGTTTCTTCAGAGATAGGAAGGATACTGAAGCAGTATAACATTGGCAGTCAAGATTAGAGGTTGCTTCAACTCGGTTAAAGGTGGTCTAGGACTGAGTATGCCCCATGTTTACAAAATCCCTTGCCGCTGTGGGAAAACATGTTCAGAGTGAGCACAAAAGAAATCTACACTTTCAAAAATTAACATGAATGAAACAGTACAATGTATTCACTCCAATCCTTGACTAATTAATAGAGAATCTCTGGAAGCATTTTTTGTAGTATGGGCATAAAGTTTTTATTGCTGGTTGCTACCATCAGAAAGCTAATGTAGAAAATGATAACTACACCAAAAAAGAAGAGCTGATGCATTCTTAAATTAGCAAAAAGGGAATCAGTAACTGCTACATATGCTTTCACCAGGAACCAGCCTCAGAGTCTCAATTTATGCCTGGCGCTAACAGTTTGAAGTGAAGGGCTTCATTTTCAAAGGCAAAAGTCCTGGTCAGCCTTCAGTGTCAGAGTGAAATGTTGATCACCTTGAAACAGCATTCCAATGAATCCCATGAAAATCGTCACATAAAGAAAGTCCGTTTCAGATCCCACAAACAACCATTACCAACATACTGCATTAATACTTCTGCATAAAACCATACAGATTGCAGTTTTTTCAGGCACTTACTCCAGGAATGTGTCCTGTATAATCTGCCTTCTACACCATGATGTTGGCAAGGATGGTCAGTAACAACGATGTGTCAAAGAGGTTAATTTTTAGTGAGAAAGCTACATTTCCCACTAATGGTAAAGTTAGTCAGCACAATGTTCATTTTGGGAACAGAAAACCCCCATTTCTCCATTGGACTTGAATGAGATTCACCAAATGATAATGTGAACTGTGCAATGACGAGGAAGAAAATTTAGGGGTCCTTATTTTGCCTGTACGAAATTATCTCACTCATTTGCTACCCTGGCAATCTTTCTTTCTGGTTTCTGCATCAATTGCAAGAAGTCTCCAACAACTTCACATCACAAATGGATGGTGCACCTCCTCACTTCCATTTGGCTGTACAGGAACACCTAAACACACATCTGACACTATGATGAAAAGTCACTAGTATTCCAGCCCAAGGTGCCGGAGTTGGTGGTCATGTGTGTGTGAGGTGTGCTTATTTGTGTGTGTGTGTGTGTGTGTGTGTGTGTGTGTGTGTGTGTGTGTGTGTGCGTGTGTGTGTGTTTTTCTGAAGGAGGCTTTAGCCAAAAGCTAAATGTGCAACAGTCTTCTCATTGTGGCTGTCTGCAACTCAGCGTGTCACCTTTACAGTGAGTAGCAGTCTGTCTTTTTCCTAGTCTTTTTGACATTCCAATCTGGAATTTCTATTGTTTAAAACTTTCATTTGTGTGACTGATGTACAAAAATAATGTGTCCAGGTTGGATGCGTGTCATGCACTGGCTCTCCACAACAACTAGAGGAATAACGAAGGTTAACCTGTTGCATTTATTTACAGGCACATAAATAAAACTTTTCAGCTCTTGGTGGTATTGGGGTGAAGTTGACCATCTTTTCTCAAGCAGTTCTTTTATGAACAAACATTCATGAATGTGACAATAATGTGACCTAATAAACAGAGCAACAATGTGATACAATGTATTTAGCAACAACTGTCTATAACAGACTAATGGTGGAGTGAGGAAGTCATTGCTGCAAGTATCTGTATGTTAATTTATGAACTTGTCATGTAGGCTGCAGTTTTGTTTGTTGCATCATACAATTGAGATTGTAAGGGTTGTCAGTATGAAAATGACTTGTGGTTACAATTGCAAATTGAGTGAATTGAAGAAATATAGCCTGGATGTGTATTATTATATGTTGCCACCAAACGGTAACCACTGGGGTGACATAAAAAAAGTTTCAGATACTGTAAAAAAGTTTTGCCAAACCCAATAGTTGGAGGAAGAGGGTATATTTTTCTTTTGAAGATGACATGTTGGGGTTCAGTGCTCAGTGAATATGTTTTTTGTGTGTGTTTCTTCAGAACTTCATAAAGTAAATTTGTGATCTCATTTCTTTTATCTAAACCTTTCTTTGTATGTTACACTGAAATTAGTATTTAAATTTATTTTTCAATTATCAGTAAAGTCACACTAGACTACTAGACTAATAAGCAATCTGCAGTTATTGCATAACAGATTAGTCAAATTCAATTCCCTATTAGAGCAAAAGGTAATAAAGACCAAAAAATTTATTACTACAGCTCAATATCCAAGCTCTGAAGGTGAAACCAAATATTTATCTCACTGGTTTCAGAAACATTTCAGTTTAAAATGTGTAAAATAAGAGAAACATGAACACTTAATTATAGAGGACTGGTAAGTTGTACACAGAAACATGTAATTGATAGCAGTTGACACTAGCTTTTGAGCTCTTGTATAAACAAGAGCGGTACTCACATTCACACTCACAACCAGCCAGATACACAAACTCACAGTAATGGTGAGACTAATTATTGAAAGCAGTTGGCTGTGTAGATGGAGGTGGAAATGGGGTAGGAGAGGATGCACAGGGCAAGGAGGAGATAGCAAGGTAGTGCAAGGCTACGTCTTTCAGCAGATGACTCAGTCGCTGCACAACTAGATGAAAGGAGTTCAGAGGGTAGAGCACACAAGGAATAGAAAGAAGGAGAGGAAGGTGGTGATGAAGAGGGGGAAAAGGGAGGGGAGAGAGAAACAGAGAGGGGTGTGGAGGGAAGGGGTAGAAGGATAGAACCGAGAGGGAGAGAGAGAGAGAGAGAGAGAGAGAGAGAGAGAGAGAGAGAGAGTGAGAGAGTGAGAGAGAGCGCACATTCCCGCAGGTGGGAAGGGGTAGGGGGGAAGAGTGGTCTGGAGAGACAATTTCCACCTGTGGGGTTCAAAGAAACTTGTGCCAGAGGGGAGTATCCAAATGGCCCATGTAGTGAAGCAGTTGTTGAAGTCATTTGTGTTGTGGTATGCAGCACATTCAGCAACTGGATGGTCAAGTTTCCAGTTTTCTACAGTTTGGTGGTGGCAATTCACATGAGTAGACAGTTGGTTACTTATCATGCCCACACAGAATGCAATGCTATATAGTGACTGCAGCAAACCTGATGCATAACATGGCTGCTTTCACTTGTGGTCCTGCCTTTTATTGGGTAAGAAATGCCTGTAGCTGGACTGTGGTAGGAGGTGGTATGTGGGTGTATGGGACAGGTCTTGTACCTGGCTTACCAGAAAGAATGACCCATGGGGTGCAGGACTGGGAGAAGGATTGCAAAATGGATGGACAAGGATATTCTGTAGGTTGGGTGGGTCGGTGGCAGAACAGTACTTTGGGGAATGTGGGTAGGAGTTTGACCCTCATCTCAAGGCATGATGAGAGATATTCAAAGCCATGGCAAACAATGTTATTGAGCTTTCCAATACCGTGGTGATACTGGGTGATCGAAAGTGTCCTGCTCGGTGGTTAGGTAAATAGGGTTACTGGTGTGGTGTGGGACACACACACACACACACACACACACACACGGTATGGGACACACACACACACACACACACACACACACACACACACACACACACACACACATTCCCACAAGTAACCACACCTCAGCCACACATGACCTCTATCTCTGGCAGCCCAGAATGTTGGAGATAGCGGTCATGTGAGTACGAGGCATGCTTGCTTTTGTGAATGTGTATGTGTGATTTCTTTTCTGAAGAAGGCTTTTGCAGAAAGCTAAATGTGTAACAGTCTTTTCGTTGTGCCTGTCTGCAACTCACCATGACACCTTCATGGTGAGTAGCAATCTATTCCTTTTTCCTAATATTGTAAATAAAAGTCTTAGCTCATTAAAAAAGATTAAAAAATCAGTCATTCTGAAAATAATTCATATTCAGATAGAGATTCAGAATACTATACATCTAGCCATTGCCATGAATTGAAAACTTTCAAACAGTAAGTAAAATAGCTAAAAAAAAAAAAAGGATTCTCATCAGTAATGTGTAGTTATTTATTTATTTTATTTGGTAGCTTATTCCACAGATCCGTACATGTGAGTGATGCACTTGGATGTGGAATGTGTCAATACAATTACACAAATACAATTAATACTACTGAATAATAACAACATTGTACAATAATATAACTAAAAGTAACTATCAATTTTTCTTATTTACTAGCTAACAGTTATCTAGTAGTGTAATTCACTGTCTAAAATTAACTTAGTATTGTATCTTTCATCTAGTAACTGGATAACAAGAGATATTTTTTTATTCAAGAAGTGCATTAAAAGTGTACGTGGGAACTTGTAATTATTTTTGGAAAAGAATTCATCCAAGGAGTACAGTGGATGGTCAAGCAGGTATTTCTTTAATGTACATCTAAATAACATTTCATTTTCTCTTGTACATTAAGTCTTAATAGCAGCATACTTTACACTTCTGTACAAGTGACAAATTTTTTAGTTCAAAATGGAGATCATCTTTACCTCTACTGTTATAGGTGTGGTATGAACAATTTGTTTCATACTGAACATAGTTTTTAATGACCAAATTCATCAGAGAGTATATGTACTGACTTTTTGTTGTCAGTATTGCTAACTGTGTGAGGTTTGTGGGGAAACCCCACACATAATTCTGACTGCTCTCTTCTGAGCTGTTAGGATTTTCTTTGAGACTGATGAATTACCCCAGAAGATAGTGCCATAACTCATCAATGAGTGAAGATAACCAAAATAGCTGATTTTAAAATGGTGATATCCCGAAGATGAGTGGTGATTCTTGAAGCAAAAGTAGCTGATGACAGCCTTTTTAAAGTTGGTGAAAATGGTGTTCCCAGTTGAGCCTACTGTCAACATGAATCCCTAGGAATTTAGTGGTATGCACCCATTCTAGTACCTGGTTGTTGTGTGCAATAACTATGTTTTCTGGATTTTTATTTTTAGTGTGGAATCCAATAAGTTTTTAATATTAACTGAAAGAGAATTAATTGTAAACCAAGCTGTAACTTCTCGGAGTATGTCATTAAAATCAGGCTTGATATACCATCTACTAAAATGCTTGTATCATCAGCAAACATTGTGAATTCACATTTTTTGCTAATGCACAGGGGTAGATCATTAACATATATTAAAAACAGCAAGGCCCCAAGGACAGATACCTGGGGAACCCCATGCTGTATTTTTCCCCATTCAGAAGGCATTTTGTTAAGAAATCCATTGTTGCAGCCATGTAGGACCACCTTTTGTCTTTGAGATATGATTTTAACCAGTTACCTATAGGCCCTTTGATTTGATAATAATAGACCTCCTCAAAGAGTATCTTATGGTTTACACAATCAAAAGTCCTAGACACCAGCTGGTGACTTCTTACTGTTAATAGACTCCAAAATATCGTTTGTGAGTGAGTATATGGCTCACTCTGTCGAAATCACTTTTTGAAAACCAAACCATCTGTGGTTAATAATATTATGGTTATCTATGTGGGCCACAATCCTGTTATACACTGCTTTATCAAGGAGCTTTGAAAATGTTGTTAACATAGAGACAGTACAATAATTTGTGACATTTGTAGTATTGCTGGACTTGTAAACGGGTCTCACAATGGCATATTTCATCCTCTTTGAAACAACTTCTTCACAAAGAGATGCGTTGCAAATGTGAGCAAATACTACACTTACTTCACTACTGCAGGCTTTTAACAGCTTGCTAGAGATGTTATCTATACCTGAAGATCTTTTACTTTTTAGCGAGTGAATTATTTTTTTGATTTCATTGACAGTTGTGTATGATACATTTACATCATTAGAAATTTCAGGAAGGTTAAGTTTCAGATTATGTGCAGCTTCACTTAGGTCACCACTGCAACTAAATTGAGAAGTGACAGTTAAAAAGTGGTTGTTAACTGTGTCTGCTATCTGTTTACTATCAACTATTTTTGAATCAATTTTTAGAACAGCAGTTCTCATCTTGTCAGGTGGTGAAGTTCCTGTTTCCCTCTTTATTATATTCCAATTTGTTCAGATTTTATTATTTGAACAGCTAATTTCAGAAATTACGCACATGATCTTTGATTTACCAGTTACTTTTGTTAAAATTTTACAGTATGTCCTATAATAGTTAAGATGGAGAAGATTGTTAGATTTTCTGGATACTATATACAGTTCTCTTTTTTCTGTGGCATGATATTTGTATGCCTTTGGTGAGCCATGGTTTTTTGCTTGATTTCCTGTCCTGTAGTCTACACATCTTTTTTGGAAAGACACTTTCAAATATACCTGATACTTTGTAAGTAAATAAGTTATAATTTATACTAGCATCACCTGCAAGATAAAACATACCTCCAATCAGTCTCCCAAAGGTGTAATTTGGACTCTTGAATATTTTCCTCATTCATGTTTCTAATGGTTTTTCCTTGAGAACCAGCATTACTTTGACATGTATTAAAGTTGTTAATGATGACTGTTTGCCCATCATGATCAGAGATACCATTTATGACTTTTTCTACTGTGGTATGATTAGCTTGTCGATTAGAATGCTTTGTTTTTGGAACTTTTTGGTCAACTTCCTCTCGAGTGGTCAACTTCACCCCATTTGATGGTACCTCCAAAATCTGACAAGTTCTAAAAAAGCTATCCTCAGTGGACTGTCTTCAAAATCTGAGAGATAGTGGACTTCCCATAGCCAATATGTCAGTTTGTTCAATACATTTGGCAGTCAATTAAAAATAAGTCGACATCAGCACAAGACAGCAAGCTTCATCATTTCTATATCTTGTTTTTCACTAATTGAGCTCAAGGACTCTGCAAGCAAAACCTGTGCAAATAAAGCCACTACCTCAAAGCCCAAAAGCAGGTCTGGCAGGCCAAGGCATAAAGCCTCCAAATGCTGCATAAAAACTCTAGAATTGGAATATGATGTTCACATTTTCTAACATGAGGGCTAAGAATGGATGTTACTTATTATGAGACAGAGTGGTATTCATTCTTTGTGGATTTTTGGCAGACCATATAACCTTAGCAGAATGGCAGATTTGGGACAAAGCTTTTTAAGTATTTCTTCTGACAACAAACTCCTTTTTGAAAGTGCAATTGTCTTCCCCCAACGTGACATATGCGAAATCTTCTGCCTCATTTCTTCTGCTTGGTCATCAGGAAAGGTGGACAACACTTTCTCCACAGAACAAATAATCTTAGTGACAAACGAAGGATCCTCAGCATGTCAGTATAATTTAGGCCTTTGTCCAAAATGATATAGTGGTGTCATCCAAATTCTTACCTTCAAGTTAAACAAGATCTGTTGTTGGGTGTTGTCATTTGATTTCATGAGTTGAGAACCCAGGCACTGAAATTTTGAAGATCGTCTGGTAGTGACACTCATGAGAAACCAGTCTGATAGTGCTCAAAAGGAACAACCTCTCCATTAGCAAGATACTGTTGACAGCTGTGATGAAACCAAGTGCAGGTAAAACAAATCCTTGGATGTAACATCCACTCATCCATGGAAGTCTGCAGCTCATGGTCTCGAGGCTAGCATTGCTGCCTCTGTATCACGGGGTCCCGGGTTCGAACACTGGGGATTTTCTCTGCCCAGGGACTGGTGTTTGTGTTGTTCTCATCATTTCATCATCATCATCATCATCATCGTTCTTGATAGTGGCCAGATGGGACTGTGTAAAACATTCTTCTTAAGTTGCCAATCCTAAGATTGATTTGCAGCAGCTCTCCATTCAGTGCGATTGTCGGCCAGCCTCTACAATTCCGTGAAACTTCCGCATCCTAGGTCCTGCATTATCTGACTTATGTACTTTCTTCTAGGTCTGCCTCTTGCCCTTTTGCCCTCCACAAGGCCTTCCGTTATAGTGTGGAGAAGACTTTCATGTCTCAGAATGTGTCCCATCCATATATCTCTCCTCTTCTTGACCGTCTTCCAAAGAACTGGAACTTCCTCCGCTCTCTGCAGGACTTCTTCATTTGTCATCCTGGCCGTCCATGGAATTTTTAACATCCTTCGCAGACACCACATTTCGAATCCTTCAATCTTTCTTCTTTCGTCCTCTCCAAGTGTCCAGGTTTCGCTGCCGTAGAGAAGCACACTCCCAACAAAGGTCTTTATTAACCGCTTCCTTAACGACAGACTTATCATATTTGATGTGAGGAGTCCTTTCCTTTTATAGAATGCAATCTTTGCCTGATTTATTCTACTTATTACATCTTTCCTACTACGACCATCTGATGTTATTCTGCTTCCCAAGTAGACAAAGTCTTGTATTTCTTTCAGCTTCTCTCCATTCAGCCTTATATTCGTAATTGCTTGATTATTTTGTTTGCTTGCAACTAAGATTTTTGTTTTTGACTTATTAATTTTCATGTTGTACCGTGTAGCAAGAGTGTTTTCCATTTCCTCCAACACTACTTGTAATTCTTCCTCATTTTCCGCTAGGACAGCAATGTCATCCGCAAAACGCAGCATATCAACTATTTTTCCCTGGATCCTGATTCCATTAGCTTGTCCTAACTTTTCTCTGACCTCGTCCATTGCTTTCTGTATGTACATATTAAAGAGGACAGGGGAGAGTGCACATCCCTGTCTCACACCCTGTTTAATTTTTGCTTGTTGTTGATGTTCCCCACATCTCACTATTGCCACCTCTTCTTTGTATATGTTCCATATCGTTCTCCTGTCCTTGTACTTAGCTCCAGTTTCCCTCAATATCTGGAATAGTTTTTTCCATTCAACCTTATCAAAGGCTTTTTCGAGGTCAATAAATGCTATGTAGGTGTCCTTTCCTTTTTCCATTCTTTTTTCTATTATGAGCCTTAGGGCCATAATGGCTTCTCGCGTACCTCTCCCTCTTCTCTAAAACATTAGAGTGTGAAAAAAATTGGATCTTTGTACGGGTGTTGATGACTGTGAAGTTGAACACCGCACAAACCAAACATCATCATCCATGAGTAACACAAATGCACCCTACTGTTAGCACTATCTAACAAGCCTCTTAATACTATTGACCATTTCGTATTAATTTAATAGACAAATCTTACAAATTTAGGTATAGTATCTACATTATGGTATCTCAGCAAAAAAGTGAGGGCATTCAGCAGCTTCCACATCCTTTTATGTTGTTTATAAAACTCCTGTAGAAATTCAACCATCTCCTCCCCAAACAGGCACTTGATTTAACTGTGATTCATTTACAGAGATTCATTTACAGATCCATCAATGATATTATCCTCCAGTTAACAGTTACAAATTATCTTTATCTGGTACATTCTTAGTTTTCACTTCCAGTGACAAACAAGATAAATGATCACATTTGTATTAAAACATATATGCATACTCCATGTACAAGGAATACTAAATCTTTTGCTCATTCTTTGCTACATAATTTGTCCCCAAAAAATGAAAGGAAAGTCATGTTATATGTATTGTATGAGACTGAAATGTGTGCTTCATTTGTCACAATATTCCTTAAAGTTAGTTGGAACATTAGTCAGCTTGAAGAACCTGAAATGCATGATTTATTTTTCTCATTATATTTTTGAAATTGATTGGTGCTTTTGCCAGGTTAAGGCTGGCTTGAGTAAAAGAGTACTGTATATGTTTCTGTTGGCGATAGTGAGAGTGAGCATTTCTTTCTCTGAACTGAGAATCATGATTCCCAATCAGTTACTAGAAGATCTATCCTTAAATATGGCATCTCAGTCATAGCATCTGGTATTTTTCAAGTATGTGAAGTATTGAAAGGTGTGGTAGCATGCTGTGGATGTGTGTGTGTGTGTGTGTGTGTGTGTGTGGGTGGGTGGTTTTTTTTTTTTTTTTTTTTTTTTTTAAAAAAACCTATGGAACAGTCTTTTGGGCAATGAACAGCAATCATATTACATCCCAACCAGGACTGTAACTTGGAACTTCTATATTTCTCTCTACAAAACCCAAGTGGAGTTTAAATGCTCATTATTTGGACCCAGCTCTTGGAGAAGTAAAGACTGGCTTTTGTAGTACTCTGTCAGCCTTCATCATGCTTAAATGAGAAATTTGTGATCACAGATAATATACACAAGGTGGGGGGGGGGGGGGGGGGGAGGGGGGAGGGGGGAGGCTGTTAAACTTCATGTAATCTGTATAGTTATCTGAATTTTAGGATTTTTCAAATAAATTACATTTGAAGTTGATTGTCTGTGATATTTCTCTGAGACTGATCTCTTCCACAGAAATTTAGACTACAAGAAAACACTGTTCCTTTTGTGTAACATTTTATAGTAATTCCCTTATATCTTGAGTCTATGTTCACATTGCAATGGAAGTGAGACTGCAAGTGATCAGACTAATGCCAAATTAGTAATATTATGGCAAATCTCTGCTAAATTACAAGGTGTACAACTTTGCTTTCACCGTTTTTTTCCCAACATTTGAGGCTTTAATGAAAAAGATTGGTTACACATGTGTTATTCAAAGTATTTTCCATCGCTGGCCACTACTTTCTCTCATCTTTCGGGCAGTGTACAAATACCACGTCGAAGAAATTGTTCATCTTTTGAGCCGATCCACGAATTGATCCAATTTGTGACTTCTTCATGAGATCGGAAGTTTTGGTCAGCCACGCCATGCGCCATAGATCTAAACAGTTGATAGTCAGAGGGAGCAATGTCTGGAGAATACGGTGGGTGGGGTATGACTTCCCATTTTAATGTTTCCAAGTATGTTTTGACCTCCTTTGCAACCTGGAGTCGAGCATTGTCCTGCTGCAAAATCACTTTGTTGTGCCTCTCACTTTATTGTGGCCGTTTGTCTTTTAATGCTCTGCTCAACACATTAATTGCGTTCAATAATGAGCACCTCTGATTGTTTCACTTGGTTTTAACACCTTATTGTACATGATGCCGAGCTGGTCCCACCAAATGTAGAGAATGATCTTGGAGCCGTGAATATTCGGTTTGGCCTTCGACGTGGAAGCATGGTCAGGAATTCCCCTGATTTTTTACATTTAGGATTATCATAATGAACCCATTTTTCGTCCCCGGTCACAATGTGATGCAGAAATCTCTTCCGTTTTTGCCTCTGAAGCAAATGTTCACAAACACACAAACACTGTTCAGTGTCTCTTCGATTTGGCTCACACGGGACTCAACTTCCTTCTTCCTGAATCATGTCCATAGCCTTGAGACATTTTGAAATGGCTAGCTGTGTCACTCTCACTAATCGTGACAATTCTTCTTGAGTTTGACGTGTGTCTTCACTTAGCAATGTCTTCAATTCTGCATCTTCGAAAACATTCTCTCTTCCACCCCTATGCCGCTCTATGATGTTAAAATCACCGTTCTTGAAGCGTTAAAACCACCCACAACATGTTCTTTCACTAATAGAGTCCTTACAATAAGTACTTGAGAGCATTCGATGACACTCAGTCGCTGTTTTCTTCATATTGAAACAAAACAGTAACACCTCCCGCAAATGATGAGAATTGGGCTCATAAACTGGCATTTTCAATCAAGAACAACTTCATGATGCAGACACAAATTGGCTAATGTTTGAATGAGGCTATGTTGACTGAAGTGCAAGCTAACTGCCTGACATCTGCAATCTGTTTCTTTTAACCACTGCTTATCGTTGTCATCACCTATCAGCAAACGGCAGAAGCAAAGTTGTACATCTTATATTAAGTCAGTCAGGTAAGTATCTGGGAAGTAGTGGTACAATAGCCAGTGATATGAAGCCACCTAGAACTTTCCACAAATTCTGATAAAAAGAAAATTATTATTGTAATGACCAGGGAGCATATATGATCATTAACTGCTTTGGCCTGAAAGAATTGCAGTACTTCCAGGAGGTGAAAAGTTTATTAATAAAGTACAATAAATTTTTCTTATAGTGGTGAGATGCTAAGTCACAGATAGGCACAACAAAAAGATTGTCACAAAATAAGCTTTCAGCCAACGAGGCCTTTGTCAAAAATAGACGACAGAAAAAAAATACACACACACGCACACACACACACACACACACACACACACACCAAAACGTGTAGGTTATACTATTTAGGATGAATAATATTATGCTCTTGTACTGATAAGATGAAAAAGATTTTGTTGTATGTTTATGCTTGCGTTATTTCTTCCCTTTTGTGGAGTGTCGTAACTGAAATCCAAGTTTTAATCTGTTGTACTTATACAGAAAAATTAATGTCCAAAGGAATACCTCAATGTTGCAGAAATCTAATGATTCAAATGGCTCTGTGCACTATGGGACTTAAAATCTGAGGTCATTAGTCCCCTAGAACTTAGAACTACTTAAACCTATGGGAATCAAGATGTTACGTATGGTAATATCGAACCCAACATTAAGTATTCGCTCATTTATAATGAATGAACTTTATTTTGACCATGTCGGTACAAACACATCTGTTTGAATACAGAGTTTGGAATACACTGAGATCAACAGTTTTCAAAGAAGTTTGTTCTCAAAGATGAGGCGGTTGACTCTTGCAGTCGATAGCCGCCACTGAGCCCCTGCCAGTAGTGCAGAGCATGGTAAGGATGATGAGAGGCATGTGTGCACCTGGCCGGCTGATGGCAGGCACTAGTGCGAGGCACGATTGGACCGTTTCTCGATGTCTTGGTAGGCACGACCACAGAGGGAAGGAGGCGCGGAAGGCGTCCACAGGTTGACCGTGCCATGCTGCTGATGGCACGGTGGAAGCAGAAGGTGGTGGCGTGTCGGTGGGGAGAACATCATCGTAGCAAGGCCGTGCAGCGCAGCAGGGTTTTGATCCGATCAAAGGCGTGGAGTGCGTCACGGTAAGTGCAACGTGTCCGGTAACAGTTTGTTATTGGCTGTATGACATAGAGGAGCAACCATGCTGTGGCTTAACAGGTTGCATAAGAGATGCCGGATGAGCAACACTCACGATAATGACGGAGTTATAGAGGCGCTTGATGTCGCAGCAGGGGAGAAAACAGCAAGCTGCACGTGACTGACCTTGGCGGCGGATGACTTCGATGTGGACGGAAGCGTCACCTCAGAGTCCGTGAATGGTGAGTGTGTTACAGCAGTAGATGGCAGGATGTTCCAAGCAGAGTTGACAGTGTCGGTGTTTTGATGTGTGAAACAGCCGTAATTGAAGGTTGGAGGGCATGGCCGTGAGCCCTGTGCATGAGGCACGGCGACGGCGTGAGGTAGTGGAAGGCGGACGTGGTCGGCGAAACCATGGTCAGAGCAGCAAGGCGGTGAGATGTAATGTGAATGGGAACAAGTCGAATTGGCAGATGAACTATTGGTCCGTGGCGGAGAGGCGACACAGTTCGATGGAACGAGCTGCATGTATGCTGTTGCTGTCGGCGCTGCAGTCGAGTCATAAGGCTGCAAGCTGCTCTTGTGAAACTGCTGCATGGTCATGTGTCGAAGCGGAAAGATGCTCCCTCATCGAAGCAGAAATGGCAGATGTGTTGGTCGTAAATTGCGAAGGTAGTGAAAGCACTGGAATGCGGCTGGTTATGCCGTGGTACAGAGACGAAGTGTCTGGAACTACCAAGGAAAGGTGGCAGTGGCATAAATAAGTTGCTTGTATCACATCACTAATGCAGAATTTCCACTTGAGACGGCATGATGATGACAGTTGTGACATCTGGGACATAGATCCGTGTAGCATGATCATCAGGGTATTAGTTGTAGATGGTAGTAACAGCAAAGGATCATCAGCAGTCGGAGGCAGAACAATGACAGGAGCATCTCGTTGCATGTCGTGCTCGGTCGGTGTCAGCTGCAGCATGTGAAACTGATCTTGTACCAACAAGTTGTATGTTGCAATTTACTCACGTAGCTGTCGCAGTTGTTCAGGCGAAAATGCATGTAACGGCGAAGGATCATCAGCAGTCGGAGGGGGAACAACGACAGGAGCATCTCGTTGCATGTTGTACTCGGTCGATGTTGGCTGCAGCATGTGTAACTGATTTTGTACCAACAAGTTGTATGTCGCAATTTGCTCACATAGCTGTTGCAGTTGTTCAGGCGAAAATGTATGTCGTGAAGCAGTCTGCTATGTATCACTGAGTAAGATGGGGTCGAAATCAGAATCGGTCTCTATCAAAGGGCGAGTTGTTGACAAGACATGGGTGCGGTATCCGTGGCAGGATCGTATGTCGTGCAGCTGTTTGTTTTGACTGGGTCGAGGTCAGTGAGCCAGCACGTGGTGGCCGTGATGTCGCTGTCGGTAGCGGTCGACCAGAGTCGGTGCGACTTGGGTGCTGCATAGAGGGAGGCGTGGCACGTCCAGTGTTGCACTGAGAAACAGCCGGCATTGTCGTCAGTGTAATTGGTTCATTGTCGTTGGTCAGTGTCGGGTCACCAGTATGGGAATCGAGATGTTACGTACGGTAATCGCGAACCCAACATTAAGTATTCGCTCATTTATAATGAATTAACTTTATTTTGATCATGTCAGTACAAACACATCTGCTCGAATACAGAGTTCGGAACACACTGAGATCAACAGCTTACAAAGAAGTTTGTTCTCAAAGATGAGGCAGTCGACCCTTGCAGTCAATAACCGCCACAAACCTAACTAACCCAAGGACATCACACACATCCATGCCCAAGGCAGGATTCGAACCTGTGAGCTTAGCAGTCATGTGGTTCCGGACTGAAGCACCTAGAACTGTTCGGCCTCACCAGCCGGCAAAAATCTAATGTTTTATTGCCATTACAACACTTAGGAGAAGTGGATATGTGTGACTTTGAATATGCAAATGATGTACAAGTATTCAAATACCACAGAACATTACTTTAATAGTTGTTTCTCCTCAGTGAATGCTGGTAAACACTGTGGTGTCACCAGTTCTTAAGACTTCAATAACCTAGCCATCAGAGGACTCCCCATTCCATGGTGACAGAAAACCAGTTTAAAATGTTTGTTGCCTTCAAAACCAACATAATAAGTCTTAAATTCATATATGGTATAGTTATCTATAGTTTCTCTATGCATATCAAAAAAGTGTTCCTAATTTTATTGAGAGTGAAGGCTTTAAGACATGAAAACTTCCCATCTAGGAAGAAAATTCAAACTAATCACACCATATCTCAAAAAATGTTGAACTTCGTGTGTGTGTGTGTGTGTGTGTGTGTGTGTGTGTGTGTGTGTGTGTGTGTGTCCCTTGGGGCGTTGCTGATGGAAATTGTCGAGTCCACTTCCTGTCTCAAATGCCAACTAATTTAATTAGGAGTACACGAGTATAAGGGTATATAATAGGTTGTAGGGGCAGAGGGGTAGACCTGAAGGCATGGAGTATCTTGTAAGATGAATGGCAACTTGTTAGTAGCCATAAAAATTTCCAGTTCTGACCCAGATAAAAATCTTCATACAGATTTTTAAATCATCATCTTGAAAGAAAAACACCTGATTGCATTATATTTTTTCTTTTCCCCAAGAACCAGGGAGAGGGGGGACGTGGCACTCCACTGCCCTCTGCCATGGACGCCCTTGTACTGATAGTTTTGTTCTCAATACTTACTTCTGAATCTGTTAATCTCTCATATTATATTTCTTCCAAACGAGCATTGATGCATAGGTCTCAAACATTAATGCATTAATAATCTATTAAACACTCATTGGCAGATTATCAACCAAAATCTGAGAGAGCAATTTAAAATAATTTCTTCATAATATGTGGAGTAAAAAAAATAAGTTAAAACTCTGAAGTAGCGAATATATATTTTTTAATTCCTAAAAAAAAATTAAGATCACAGATATCAGTGCGCTACAAAAAACTGATATTTTATAATGATTAAGTCATTTTTAATTAAAGAAACTGGTTAATTTTTGTGCAGTGTCAGTAATAACTTGTTTTTCGCTAGCAGAATTTTCTCAGTTTTCTGGTTAGATCTTGTGTTACTATTCACTTCCAGTGGTGGATTACTTTCAGTGTTTTGAAATGAATGTAAGAATACAAGTCAGGTGACTTTCATGCATATAGAATGAGGCTTGTTATAAAAATTTTATTGTTCCTATCAGCACTTACAGTGTTTTATACTTTCAGATGGGGATTGGTGTATCGCACATATTTCAAAAGAGCATCATTGTCTTCACAGACAAATGGTTTGCGGTGGTGGCAAGCAACATCATGCCAGTGAACGCCATCATTGTAGAAATTGTTCAACACAGCAAGGCAGTTCTCTGGAGCTCCTCCTTGCTGAGGTTCTCTGTTATCAGGCTGGGGCCTGTTGAGTCTGCAAAGCAATAAATACATGGGAAATTATTATAAGGTGTAATAGATGTAGTGTTCATTTAAATTACAAATTTATGATAAAATTTCAGTATTTAACTTAAAACAAATTGATAAAAATGTTCATGAAATATTTTTCAATTTACTGTTCTTCCTTTTTCCTACCTTTTATTTGAGTTCTATTTGAAACAGTACATTTCATTAAAGTTAATTATTAAGTTATTATATCAGTGTGGCAGTAACAAACAAAGTAATAATTCCAGAAGAAGTGGTCTATTTTGATGCTATATATTTAGTTCTGCAATTACAAAACCAAATGGCTCATAAGCACTTATGGTAGTTGTGTTTTAAGTTATAGGTCCTGACATTACAGTATGTTTAGGAACTTGTTTGTAATTATATATACACAGTTTCTCATACAAGTAATATGTTTGATTCATCACTTTGACACTGATATATGAAAGCCTGAAATGTATATGGTGAAAGACAAAGGTCATGGATTAGAGTCCCAATCTGGCATGCAGTTCTAATATATCAGGAAGTTTCATATTAACACACTCTCTGCTGCAGAGTGAAAACTCCAGTCTGGAAGATGATAGCTGCATATAACTTAAAATACACTGGAGTAGTGTAACTGGCAGATATCTTGTGAAGGAAAATTAATTTCTCACTGATTAATTATACATGACCTTGCTGTTTTGTCACATGAAAATTTAAGCAACATTGAAACTCAAGAATATTTCTTAGTTCATGAAAATACATGTATTTAAGCTTTATTGTTTGTGTGTTGTCTTGCAGTCTTCACATGTATACATTTGACACTTTTGATTTTGGTCACAAACTGTATACACTGATTTGAATTTCTTTTAAGTTTGTCTGGTGAATTCTTTATCAGTCTATTTGTAATTAATATATATTATTTCAGGAAAGCTGTGTTATCATTTGTGAGAAAGTCTAATTTAAGAAATGTTATTTGGAATTCAAAATGTAAACAGGAAATAAATGTTAACAGTAATTATGGCAGTAACTGAAAATATTGGACTATTCTTTAAAAATGAAAGGCAATGTATTTAAAAGTATACTAGCATATGATCCTTTAGCAATGTTTTCTGCCTAGCAAAAAGTTATAAGTAGCTTGTTACTTCACAAATCCCTTACATCTTTTCCAAAACTACATCAATATTTGTATTTCACAAGCCATTGCATAACACACGGTATATGTTACTTTGAACTAGAATTAGTTATCTCACAGTCCAATCGCATTTGCAAATGAGGCAAGGGGAAAAAGTCTCCTTGTATATCATACTATCTACCATAATCTCTCTTATCTTATTATCATCATCTTTGTTCTAGTAATATGATGGAATATAATTGTTGCACAGTCCATGCTGATTACCAGTTATCTGAATGTATCCAAGAGGGTTTTGTGAAATAACAATCATATTTCTTCCACAGGTATCCACAAAGTCCCCTAAGCATTTCTGCAAAACAAACAGCTGTTCTTACAGGAAATATATCCTGAATTTCCAGGTTAGATTCTGTTTATCAAATTTGCATTTAAGCCCCCCCCCCCCCTCTCTCTCTCTCTCCCTCCCTCTCCCCCCCCCCCACCTCTCCCTCTCCCCTCCCCCCACTCCCCTCATTTTGGCACCAGTTAGTTTTCACTGCTAATGTCACCAAATCTGTTTGACTAGTGTAATCCAACTCCTGTTAAGCAGCAAAATGAGATCCTTCTGATGATTGTAATAAAATGTCAGCATGTGTTTGTGTGGATAATACTGGAACTTTTTGTAAATTATTTTTTAGCTTTTTAAATTTTTTTTAGTATGTCTTTTGCTGGTCTTCACTAGCTTTCACTTTTACTTGGAATTATTCATCATGTCTTAGGCTATTTTCCAGAAAACTTATGTTAATAAGAAACGACAACTCACCCTCCAGTATGACTCCAATCATTTTGATGTCTGTCAGTTGTGGGTGGAAGACGAGTCAGTTCAGCAGTCCAGAACCAACCATTAATATGGAGGGGCTGCAGATCTGGGCGGTCACAACCCTTAAAGTCACAGAGACGCCCACTTGTCCATATGTAACGTTGGTTTCCTGTGAATGTTGTAAAATGTTATCTTGTTTTTGTTGTATGCTATTTTGAAAAAAATATTGCCTAATCTGAACAGACAAATGTAGACTAACTCGCTATGAAGTATGGGTACCAGTTTCTGAATTTCGTAATTCAGTTCAACTATGTGTCACAAAAATGTTTATACCTATAAAAAACTTAATTTGCATAATATTCATCTTTTTTGCACTGTTGACATAACAGAACACACAATTTTATTGCCAACTAACACCAGTGTGTTGGAGTAGTTTCATATTTCACAATTAGAGTTAAAAAATTATTGTGTTAATATATACTAAGTAAAAGTGTGTGTGTGTGTGTGTGTGTGTGTGTGTGTGTGTGTGTGTGTGGTTAAAAATACTGCACAAAAATGATAGCAGCAAACAGAAAAAATAATAATCATCATTAGAAACAAACACATCTGCTTAATACTATGAAACTGTTAGCTACCAAACCACTTGAGATGAAACACTTAATAAGCTAACCAAAACCAGATGAATTTTTAACAGCTAATGGCCAACAGAAGGCTGGGCATGCAGATTGATGAAAATTTGCTTGAAATCTACTGTCACACCATTAATGAGATTATAAATAGAACATGCAACCCCAGTAAAATTTAATTCACATACATGAAAGTTCTACAAACAAAATATTCATGTTGTGTCATTTATAGGACATATGACTAACTGATTAAATTACTGACCTTCAACAATTCGCTTCTTAATGAACTCGTTCTCAGCTGTAGTTTCTAAACTGACAAGGTCCATACAACGCATGCGACACCAGTTACGACCACCAAGCCAGTCTTCAGGAGTTTGTGTTTGTGAGTCTTTCCATGAGAAGAAATAGCCCTTGCCATTGAAGTGTTCATGAATCTTCCCTGCAGACATAAAACTTGGTATTTTTATTATAATTAAATTTATTAGACAAGACTGTATTCCACAGTTTATATTATATTATAATTTAGCCTTTGTATGTTATACTTAAAAACACTTCTGTTCTAATAGTGTCATTAGTATCTTGATGTGTGTTTTTTCTCAGAATATCTGTTACTTCACAATAACTTCAAGAAATTAATATTATTTGTAAAAACAACATGTTTTTCTTTCAATATGTGATGCACTTACAAAATAAAATTAGATACTGTGCACACAAAGCATAATACCAAAAATTCATTCTTAATTTAAAATAGTGCCGACAAAAATATGATAGTTCATGCCTCATTATTAGATACTTTTGTAGAAAAAGCTGTTAGAAAATTATTTCTGAACTGTCAAACATTGTTTGTCAAGAAAGCTAAGGATAATAATAGATCCTGTTTCTCTAGATTAAAGAGACAAAAATGTTACTTTCATGAAAAAATTTTAAAATAACTCTGAATTACATTATTGAATTACCGTCTGAAGGTAACAATGACTATTACTTTTTGATTTCAAGAATCCTCTTTGTATCATTGC
This sequence comes from Schistocerca serialis cubense, assembly GCF_023864345.2. Classification (NCBI taxonomy): domain Eukaryota; kingdom Metazoa; phylum Arthropoda; class Insecta; order Orthoptera; family Acrididae; genus Schistocerca; species Schistocerca serialis. The sequence goes on from NC_064639.1 coordinate 596,722,786, forward strand.
AATTATTAAAATTCTCAGTTCTGTAACTGCCCTTTCTCAAAAGAATAAAATAGTAGTGCTTCTTTAAGAAATCCAAAAACTTGCAAAGTCATTTATTAAAATTTATTACGTGATGTCTGTTTCTCAGAAGAACAATGAGTATTCTTTTGAAATACATTTTTCACAATGCTTATATATATATATATATATATATATATATATATATATATATATATATATAAAAAAACAGAAAGAAACATTCCACATGGGAAAAATATATTAAAAACAAAGATTCCATGACTTACCAAACGGGAAAGTGCTGGTAGGTAGACACAATTTAAAAAAACGCACAAACACACACACAAAATTTCGAGCTTTTGCAACCAACGGTTGCTTCATCAGGAAAGAGGGAAGGAGGGGGATAGACGAAAGGATGTGGGTTTTAAGGGAGAGGGTAAGGAGTCATTCCAATCCCGGGAGCAGAAAGACTTACATTAGGGGGAAAAAAGGACAGGTATACACTCGCACATACACTCACACATATCCATCCACACATATACAGACACAAGCAGACAAGTCTGTATATGTGTGGATGGATATGTGTGTGTGTGCGAGTGTATACCTGTCCTTTTTTCCCCCTAAGGTAAGTCTTTCCGCTCCCGGGATTGGAATGACTCCTTACCCTCTCCTGTAAAACCCACATCCTTTCGTCTATCCCTCTCCTTCCCTCTTTCCTGACGAAGCAACCGTTGGTTGCGAAAGCATAGACAGGTAAAAGTCTAGCATACTCCAACAGAAAGGTGTCAATTCTTTCAACTCTAGTGTTAAAGAGACCACAAAAATTGTTAGGTCTTCGCAAATCAATAACTTATGGTTATGATGGAAGGTTAACCAAATGAAATTTGGCAATGACTTGTTAGCACCCACTCCCCTCTTAATCCCCTTGTTTGGTACTTTTGTAATCAGTTGAAATCTGTGTTATTAATAAGTAATAACCATTTGTTAAAGTGGATGTAAACAAGAGACCTTTAACAGATCCACGTCCCTACTCTCCATGTTCTCAAAATATTTTTGAAAGATGCTTAAAATAGAATATTGTACCATTTTTACGACAAACTGCTAACAATTTCTCAGTTTGATTTTCTTAGTTGATACTCTACAGAGCAAGTGATACACTGCTCATTGCATAATTAAATGCCATCTGGTGGCATTGTAGGCATGTTGTGCACTAAGGAGAGTACATGGGCAGAGCAAAGATGAATGAGGAATCATTCCAGTAACAGTACGGACTACAGTTGGAGAAATCCATTAGCCCAAGTGACTATGATAAAGGGCAAACTGATATGGCCCAGCACCTGGTAATGAGCATCTTGGAAACAGCAAAACTGGTCAGCTGTTCATGTGCTATTGTTGTGAGCATCTGTCGAAAGTAATTGAAGGACATGCCTCATTATAGAATTTGGAGGTCAGAAGCTTGCCCACATTGTAAAGCAGGATAGGTGGCGACCTGTTGCTGACCTGGTGACAAAGTAAACTGCTGGTGCAGGCACAAATGTTTCAAAGCACACCATTCAGCACACGCTTTGAACATGGGGCTCCACAGCAGATGTTCCCTGTGTGTTCCTATGTTGGTTTAGTGACATCATCAATTACTATTGCAGTGGGCACAGAATCACAAAGACTGGAGCATTTATTAATGGAAACATATTTCCTGTCTGCATGTATCACATTTATTGTCACACCATGTTGATAGTTGTTTTGACATACTGTGAGCCACAGAAACAGCTGCTTTAAATATGCACAACACCACAGATGCAGACCATTGCAGCCAGTATTATGCTATGGGGGACATTCACCTCAGCTTTCATGGGTTTCCTACCATAGTAATTGAAGGCACCATAATGACTGTGGAGTATGTTAGCATTATTGCAGACCACATTACATGCATCACTTCATGCTTGATATCTTCCTTGGTGGTAATGGCATCTTCCAACAGGATAACTGTCCACGTCACAAGACCAGAATCTTGGTACTTGTTTGAGTAGGATAATAAGGAACTCACTTGGTCATTAGATTTGCTTATCTGAATCTGGTGGAAAACACATCTGGGACACTATCTAGTACCAACTTCACTCCTATACAAGAGTGTTGTGTGACCTGTCCATTGACAACTGGCACTGCTTACCTTAGGGAACCTACCAAGGCAAATCTGGGCCATTCAGAATTGTGTTTCAAAGGTGCACCAACACACTATTAAGCAGGTGGTCATAAAGTTTTGGCTCATCAGTTATGTGATTCCACAAACTCAATTCTGGCAGAATTAGACAAGAAAATTACTGTGTTTACATTTTCTAAGACCTTATCAAGGTCTTCTGTTGCATAGGTAATAAAACTCTACTAGGGAAACTAAAACATTATGCTGTTAAAATAATCCCCCTTGCATAGATAGAGTCAGTTCTAGATGGATTGTGGTTGTGGAAGAGATTTTTGCCATTTATGAGTGTATCAAGTGTTATGGCCTAACAAATAGTTTTGTGCAAGACAGGTGTATGTTTTGCATATTTATTATTGTAGATTGTGAATGGATGCTGAGTGAATAATATACTATAGAACTTAAACTGCCAGAATGAAAGAAGTAGGCCTACTGGTACTTTTTCTATTTGGCTTTAACGTCAAAACAGTCATATGGCATAGAATTCTGTCTTAAGGTGAAACAGTTGTCAGCAGTTTGTTAACAACTGTTTATAAAGTATAATGAATTATTCCTCAGTTTGTTTTGTGATGATGTCAGATGGCTATCATGTTGTGGAATATTGGCCTTCACTGGCTTAAACTGACAGCGTTATTTGTGCAACACATTTAGAACAAATTATTCTTAAAGATTCAAGAGTAAATAGAGTACAACCTGACTCCCTCAGAAACAAATGGTTTGTTTGTAAAATATCAAAGTAAAGGTTTATCATATATTACACAGAACTGTGGTACTATAAACGAAAGTTAATTAAGTAATTCATCCACACGTCATTACTTGACGTGCAATATGATGTTTTTTTTTCTATTAGCTTATGAATAGTTTAGCCATTATATTAATCAATATACATGTTTCTGTATCTGTTATTCATACTCACTCTGTGCACAGAGAGTTGGAACAGGTGGCTCTAAGATACGACCTGCTGGTTGTGGTTGAAACTGTGCATTGCAGAATGATGCCAGCACAGCCACAAACAGTGCCTGCATCAACATCTTCCTAGCAGAGCTGTAAACAGTGCAGCAAATTAGACAGTGTAAGATATTATATGGTGTATAGAAGCATTTATTCATGCTGTGCATTGAACAGAAGCCAAGAAAATGTGCTGCTTAAATGTTATTCAAAAATGTGAAAGACTTTATATTTTTCAGCGTAAATTTTTAGCTTTATTTTCCTTAACTGATTAATATTTTGATCTTGTGCCATAACTCTTTTTTGAAATTCATCTCATTACCATCATTTTCAATTTCAATTTTGCTTTGACACACACACACACACACACACACACACACACACACACACACACACACACACCAGTTTAATACTTCATGTCCGGAAAGACATTTGGGAACATAAAGAAATAATATGGAGAAAAACTATGTGTTTTTAGGCAAAAAGAGAAGAAATATATAGAAATTATGTACAAAATCTTATCAGAATTTTGAGGTATCTATGCATGTATGTTTTTGAGCATTATTATTGAGGGGCACCTGTACCTGATACTAATATACATAGTAATCAACTTTATTTTTATGCTTGCATGTAAGTATAGTTTAATATTTTTGTGCAATCTGTTTTATATATTTGTTGATCTATTCAGTGCAACTTGGCTGGGGCTCAATACCGTGGTACAGATAAAATATATGAATAAACGAAATCTTACTGTCATTATTACAAATGATGGAATAGGGTAAATATTGAGAAACCACATTTAAACTGTTTAACTGAAAGACACTTAAAAGGTTATGGTTTTCTTAATTTGAAAAAACTTTCTGAGAGGAAATACTGAAAGATTTATAGGCCAGGAATAATAATTTACATTGGGACAAACTTCTCTTCAGAATAAAATGAACCTAAGTCTACAATTTTTTGTTTCTTTAATCAGCGTACAATAATGTGATACTGAATTTATAGGATGGACAGATAAATCTTTTTTTTTTTATTGAATAATCCCTTAGTTAAACTACTACAAATTTCAGTTTCCATTATTTCAGATTTCAGTTTGCAAATTACAACATGGAGACATTTTCTGGACACGCACTGCCATTCACTTTACATGGGTTGTGATGGTAGTGTAATGCATAGATCTCATATAGAGCTGACAAAAGTCACTGCCCTAATTACGGTTTTTTCTTGTGTAAATAGGCACTGAAACAGTATATACACAGGAGCCCAACCATAGCAAAAAAAGAGACAATAAACACTAAATAAGGTGACAACAATGAATCTGAAAATAAAGCCAATATTATTGAAGGTATTAAAGTAGCTCACAGGTTGGTACCATAAAACCAGTCCTCAACAGGAACAGCTGTGGATCAGTACGCAAACTCTACAATACACAAAGCAGAAAAATCTTGAAAGATGACAGTGGTAGGAAGGAATAGAGGTACAGGGAGTGATAAGATAGGCATCCGAAGCTCCTAACAGCAATACACTCGACTTGCTTTTCAGTTATTCTGTATCTAGCGAACTTGTGAATGTTGCTGGACTTGCTATTGTTTGAACTTACAGATGTTACATCGCACACTCTTTATTTCAGGTATAAGTATTTATCACTGATAAAATATTGCCTTAGATTGATCAGGTTTTATTTGCACATGAAATCTTGTTGTGTGTTGTTACAATATTTGAGAAGGAAACTTGCCACTCACCATATAGCAGAGATGCTGAGTCGCACATAGCCACAACAAAAAGACTTTCACAATTATAGCTTTTGGCCATTATGTCCTTTGTCAACAATAGACACACATAAGCACACACACATGCAAACACAACTCATACAAATGACCAGTCCCAGGCAACTGAAACCACATTTCCATTGCTTGATTTCTGTATATTGTTACACTCAGATAAAATGCACTACAAGTGTACCATTCAAATATACAGAAGGGATGGCTTTTGGTTTTGTAGTTGGAATTCCATCTCAGTTGGGCTATATGGTTCTTATAGTCTGTTTTGGATCACAGATATTTAGCTAGTCCTGGTATGGTCTGGTGTAAGCTGTGACTGACATGCATATGGTGCAGATTGAAATGGGGGTGGTGTATAAAGGGGAGAGAGATTTCAGTGCCACCATTTGTCAGCCATATGAAATACTGATGAGAAGATCTGTAAGAAACTACTGATATGTGGCAATAAGACATTAGCTGACATAAGAATATGCAGATTTTCTGCTTAGTATCTGGAAACAATATGATAAGGAAAAATACAGAAAAGGAAAGAAAAATGTTCTACAAAACCACAAAGAAAGAACTCACATTAATAACATAACAAATGCAACTCTTTAAAGGTTTGTAAGGTCAGCTCCAAGATGGACACCGAAAATCATTTCTTTTGAACAATTATTTTATCTGCCATTTACATTAAATTCAGGAGAAAAAAGAAACAGCATTGCTATAAGCTAACGAGAAATATGATGTAGAATTGCTATAAGCTATTGTTGAACATTGTACTTGGCATAATTTAGTCGAGCATTCGAAACACAGATGTACCTATTATGTGTAGTCCATTTTGTTAAAATACACCATCTGATGTTTTAAGCTCGCTTCCAATAATTTGATACTGGTGTTTGCAGAAATTTATCAGGGGCGGGGTTGCAAGGCTCTAAAATTGGCAATCATTCTTATACAGCAGTTACTAAAGCCATAGTACTGTCACACTGTGACCAGCCATATAATATTACAGATGCCTAAATGAGAGGTCCAGCAAGATCACAGGAATTCTGTAGTGAATAATATCTTCCTACAGCAGACTCCACAGGGTGGGGGGAGAGGGATATGGTCCCTCCCGCCCCCCCCCCCAACCATCATCACCACTACCGTGTGCCACCTCTGCCCCACCCCACTCCTTTTGCCAACACCTATGCATATGGTTTGGTAAACTGTCAGTTGTCAGTTCTTGTTTTCAATTTGATTTACTAATAGTGATTTCTGATTTATGTCTGTACTTTGAAACACTTTTATTATAAAAGGCGAATTTGTGATGCATATTGCATGAGGTAGATTATGAAAAATCGCATTTCTGTCACTTTCACTCCTCATTTACAGTGAACGTGTGCTAAAGTGACAGGAACACTCTAGTTTGATGCATACAACCTCCTGAAGCAAGTAAAATTGCATCAGACATAACGGACTGACACAAACCATGGGTGGTGTAAATACCTTAATTTCATATTAAAGTACCAGTATTGGCAGCATAAAAATGCTGATGACGAGACAAAGTCTCGAAACTGGTTTGTGAAACTTATTCGCAAGTAGCTAGCGATGGATCATTTACGACATATAGTGTCAAATATTCTTACATTTGGGGCAAACATGGAAGTAGTGCAGAAAGTTAACGAACGAATGAATTATTGCTTTCCTTTTCCCGTTCCGCTGCAACTTTCGCCGACACAGAGACAAAATTTTCGATTCGTCGAGTGCTGGAAGTGCTGCAGAGACCAAAAGCGTCTCGAACGTCCCTCTAAACTACATCTAAGTGAATAAATAATAAAACAGCTACAGTTTTTAATTTTCCCCTTTGCATAATTTATTCACTAGAGTATCCGCCCCTCCTCACTTTCCAGGCTTGCTGAACGCAAAATATTCAGGAAGAATTTTTACACATTTTGAGAGGAAAAAAGTCGTAAAGATACTGAAATGCAATGTAACTGTATAATTGATAGAGTACTTCTGTCGATTAGGACAGTCTGGCAGAAGCTCGATCCAGTGTCAGCCGGTTTTTTGGAACTGATAATGATGGAGCGAAAGGCTATTTACAATTTATACAGAAACCAGATGGCAGTTATAAAGAGTCGAGGGGCATGAAAGGGAAGCAGTGGTTGGGAAGGGAGTGAGACAGGGTTGTAGCCTCTCCCCGATGTTATTCAATCTGTATATTGAGCAAGCAGTGAAGGAAACAAAAGAAAAATTCGGAGTAGGTATTAAAATCCATGGAGAAGAAATAAAAACTTTGAGGTTCGCCGATGACATTGTAATTCTGTCAGAGACAGCAAAGGACTTGGAAGAACAGTTGAACGGAATGGACAGTGTCATGAAAGGAGGGTATAAGATGAACATCAGCAAAAGCAAAACGAGGATATTGGAATGTAGTCGAATTAAGTCGGGTGATGTTGAGAGAATTAGATTAAGAAATGAGTAGTAAAGGAGTTTTGCTATTTGGGGAGCAAAATAACTGATGAGGGTCGAAGTAGAGAGGATATCAAATGTAGACTGGCAATGGCAAGGAAAGCGTTTCTGAAGAAGAGAAATTTGTTAACGTTGAGTATTGATTTAGGTGTCAGGAAGTCGTTTCTGAAAGTATTCGTATGGAGCGTAGCCATGTATGGAAGTGAAACATGGACGATAACTAGTTTGGACAAGAAGAGAATAGAAGCTTTCGAAATGTGTTGCCACAGAAGAATGCTGAAGATTAGATGGGTAGATCATATAACTAATGAGGAGGTATTGAATAGGATTGGGGAGAAGAGAAGTTTGTGGCACAACTTGACTAGAAGAAGGGATCGGTTGGTAGGACATGTTCTGAGGCATCAAGGGATCACCAATTTAGTATTGGAGAGCAGCGTGGAGGGTAAAAATCGTAGAGGGAGACCAAGAGATGAATACACTAAGCAGATTCTGAAGGATGTAGGTTGCAGTAGGTACTGGGAGATGATGAGGCTTGCACAGGACAGAGTAGCATGGAGAGCTGCATCAAACCAGTCTCAGGACTGAAGACCACAACAACAACAACAATGATGACAACTATGAACCTGCACAAGGACAAAATTACAAGCCTAAAAAGTTAGTTTTGCTACGCCAATTTGTTCATGACTCGCGGCTTAACGAACACCCTCAAGAATAAAAAATTTTCAGCGCTAGCGAATGCACCCGTTTTTCCTAATTATTCGATACGCCGACATTGTTTCCATTTGCGCTTACGATGTTGAAATAGCGACATGCACGAATAAATTTGATGTGCAATGCTCGAAAATATATAACTTTACAGAAACAGATTTGTTATGGTACAAGCTTACTTACATGTGCGCAGAGATGTTCGATACTATCCACCCCACTCACGCTAAGGAAATGGTACTGCGCGCGACGCTGCCATCCCCCTTATATAGGCAAGCTTTAGAACTTGCGGTTTGACGCTCTCAGGGTGGTATCCTTGTGCAACATGGGAAGCTTTCAGCCCTTCCGCGGCCCTCATTTTCGACACCGGCCAGAGCTTTCCAAACACGCGTTCACTTTTGTCCGGCTGGGGCGGCGCAAGCGAACAAACATGTTACCTAACTGTTATGAACGGTTTGCTCCCCTCGGCGGTACTTTACCGAAGGCGTGCCTTGGTTTCTGGTGCGTTTTCTTCCTTGGACGACTCATTACTGGCATTAACAGATAAAATCCCGTATAGGTTCTACCGTCTCAGCCTTTGAGCTGTCCTCGGTAAGTGCCACTCATTTGGGGAGACGAGGGAAAGACATTTTCTGACACCAAATTATTTGTCTGGCGAAGATGTAGAAATAGCACTAACAGATAAGCATTTACTCTCATGCTTGAGTCTGGAAATGGGAATCAAAATTAATCGAACAACAGTAAAAAAAAAGTTACTGTATGCACTATTCGGGTTCACGCCGTAGATTTTTCGTTCAGTAGTCGGGATAAAATCATAACAAGTGTTCGTATTAATAAGTTATTTGATAATCAATCCCTTTAATAAAATCGTGACGTAGATTAGTATAATGGTCACAAAATAGATACATCACAAGTTTATCACATGTAGCAATGGTCTGTGGGCTCATGAAGCCGAACAACTATATCAAAGGATGTTAACTGCGTGCGCTCGATATAATACTGTGCTGTGAGATGCCCGATGAGCCAGCTATGCAATCGCATTGCGCAATTTCTTTCATTTCCTTTTCGGCACTGCCGTAGTTCTCTGATTCCCTCATCACTGGACTTTTTAGGCTTTTTGATTTATTTTGGATATCAGTTTTAGTCTGACCTGCGTTTTCTATAGTTCCGAATATATATACGACAGATTTCATTATTTTTATTTAAATGTCGATTTTCACTTATATTTCGACGAATATTTTTATTGTCTCACTTTCGGTCCAAGCAGTGCTGCGCAAGCTCTTCACAACGGCACACGAATCAGTGGCCTGTTTCCTAACAATCGCGCATTTGCCTACGCTGGTACGACGGCGTCATGGGCAAAATAAATATTGCGCGACAAACTCGTACAGACATGATGTATCCGTCGTGGGCTCAACCATTGTTTATGCATTATTAATCTCGTAGGTATTAACGATTCAAATCTGACGACATTTTGTCACGCAAGAAAATTCGACCTACGAGCGAGTAGAAGTTTTCACGTCAAAAGCATATCGTTCAGCTTCGGAAGTTATCTGCTCCTTTTAGGATTGGCAGCCTTTGGCTGTGAAGTACCTCTAAAACTATAACTCCATATTTATATATATGTGTGTGTTCACACCCATACAAACGACCCCGTGTACGTTACAGTATTCAGCAACTGGAAGGTAGAAGTCGAAAAGCATCACACTTATGGGAAATGCTACTTTAGGTATATATAGTTTGCTATTTTTTATTATAAACAGAAAAAAACCCAAGACAGTCTAATTTTCTTATTAATGTCGCGTAAGCAATTAGTGTGTTTGAATATGATTGTTAGGCGGAAAAAATGGGGAAGGGGGGTAAAAATGGACTAGTCTTCTTTTACTACTCAATGATGCACCACAAGGCGTCATCAGCCTAACTTTAAAGCATCTTTAGTGTAAAAGAGTCAGATACAATGGTACAATGTATCTGTTATCTCAGTAAAATATCAAACTTTTAGCAGGCTTCGAACCTCGTATTTTGATAAAAAGATACAGATCCGTACAAAATTCAGACAATCCGTACAACAAACATGTGGCGACGTAAATATCGACTCATTAAGAGAAGTGAAGATAATAAAATTTCCGGAGAACTGTCTCTCTATTATTCAACGATATTAGGTCTACACGAGCAGCACTATTAGGAGGATGAATGATGTGGTACAGTGGTTGATACAAAAGTGGTGTTCGAGAGTGAATGGAGCTTTAATACTTTCGTATTTGTATTTTATTCGTCTCATAACATACATTTTACAGATCATATTGTACAGAAGACACGCCAATTTTTGGCGTATGATAAATATAGTTAAATAATTTTCTAACACTAATTTTACGAGCACAGGTTTATGTCGAAGACAATAATATTATTAAATTGTTTTTCTCATGGTCTACCAGTACATCGTGTCTAAATTTTCCAGACATTATTTTATACTCACAGTATTATCATAACAGCGTCATATTAAATCGTTAAACTGTTCTTATGATCATCTCATCATTTATAAATGAGTAGAGCCGTTTTTCCACAAGGAGATCAAAAATTTTTCGCTTCAGTGAACCTATTTCCATGCTCAGTACATCTATGCCCTTGAGTTTATTGCAGACTTTCATTCCATGTACTTAGGTGCCTGTTGGTATAGTTTTAAGTGATACGTTGGAGGCATGAAATTTTCTTTGTGTCTGGGGTTGTACACATCGTTCCTGTCATCGTGATTTTCTTTTTACGTGGTTCCAGCAATTTACTTCGAACAAATGCCCGGCTCAGTTTCTGAGATAGCCAAATCCCATGTCCTCCCCTATCCCACTCCATACAGGGTCTTCTTTAATGGCCATGTTCTTTCTTTCTTCAATTAAATCTTCAGAAATTGTGTGGTTACCCAATTTGAGTCAACTGGACCAACTTTTTTCAGAGCATTAATAATGTCTTACAAAATATATCCCCACTCATCTACAGTATGTATCAGTTCGGAAGTTGTCAATTTGAGCCCATTAGTAAGTTGAACCACAAGATCTGGAAGTTTCTTGGTGAGAGAATAAACAAGGAGTGCATTTTTAATGGATAAATAGAGAGCCTGGGTACGTGGCTTAAGTCATTTGGTTACCACCTTTGGATGATTCTGTCCGTACTGAGTTGAACGTCATTTAAAAAACGCGGAAAGAGATTTAAGAGAACTTATCGAATATAATTTTGATTACGGTAGTCGTTTCATTAAATTTCACTTTGTCATGTAATTTTCATAAGGCGGTATTCACTCCATAATTTATTTGGTTCTGCACCGGATTGGGCGAAAAACAAACGACATACTTTTTCTCACTATTTTGACGTAAAAAGAAAAAATGTCTATCAGCTATATTTTTATATGCTATGAATGAGGACATATTGTATACAACAGGTAAGCGACACTTGGCGCCACCTTTACGAGGGGAAGCATGTTCCTTGTCTTTTGTAAAAGCATGTTTCAGGGGTGAGGTATAAGATTCTTCCGCTTTGTTCTCTATTACTACCGGTCTCACTAAGAGGCCAAGAAAAGCAAGCAACTATTCTACGAGGTAGAAGGAAAAAGGGAGTGGTAGGATGGAAACGATACCTCGCTTGTGTTGAAAAGTGGGGAAGGCGCCATATGAACGTCTGACGCTCTTGTGGAAACGTATTTTCGGACGGTCTCTGTGCAGTATTCAATCTCCATTTTTGCCGGCCGGAGTGGACGAGCGGTTCTAGGCGCTACAGTCTTGAACCGCGCGACCGCTACGGTCGCAGGTTCGAATGCTGCCTCGGGCATGGATGTGTGTGATGTCCTTAGGTTAGTAGGTTTAAGTTGTTCTAAGTTCTAGGGGACTGATGACCTCAGAAGTTAAGTCCCATAGTGCTCAGAGCCATTTGAACCATTTTCATCTCCATTTTTCAACTTATTTCTCCCACATGTGCAATTTGTAACAACAAATTTGTTCGAATTATTAGAACAGTCTGGTTTCATAGTCTTTCGAAATTAGCCTGAATAAATTTCTGAAATAAGTGCAATATCTCCTTATTTATTTTGTGGACGACATTTTTGAATGTTTTCCAACTATCCTCGGGTTATTTATTGCTCGTATTGTGGTCACACTTGTCAGTTTCCGTTACTACTAGCTCAAAGCGTGCAGATTGTTCTATTGGTGCACACATCGTGGTCCCGTTTACGAAGAAAGCAACTGCTTGTTTTCTATCTTGAAACTCTTGCAATGTCAATTATGAGATATAATTTCTGTGAAATTAATTCTCTTTAACTCTCGAGTGGCCGTGTCAGTTGTAACATCAGGTTTGCTTGATTGACTCTGTCAACCACAAAACAGTAAATGCCTAACACATAATAATCTTACATCACACTTGGTTGGCACGTATTTCTCAGTACATATTACTCACACAACAGCACGTGGTGTGTTGTATTCTGGTTACGCCTATTTAATAGACGGGATGATAGTTGGTTTATGTAAAAACAGAGTTTACACATTCTGTTCCTTCATCTCATCCACAGTGTTTCATGCACAGTTTTCACAGACAATGGAGAATGCTTTTACATACAGACATCTTACATTTTCTGCTACACATAACGAAGCGACTCTTCCTTTTGTCTGGGAGCTCTTCCGGATCTCGAGGTTCTGTTCGAATCTTTAGTTTAGCACATCAAAATGACGTGGAAAAATTGTTTAGGGATAAAACAAAAACTTATATTTCATTAACACATTTTACATAAAGGCTACGCACAATGCCTCATTGCCAGTCAATAAGCATATAATACTATTTGAAAGAGGTCTAATGCAATCAGCGCAATGTATCCTACTTACAACTATAAATACTGAAAAACTACTTTTTTCACATATCTCCAATACTCACCCTTGAACAAATATATTTCAAATACTGAACACTACACATCACAGGTTAGACCGTAATGTTCCACCAAGTTCTGAAACTTGTCATTGCGAGGATTGGTTAGAAGATCTGATAACATTTCTCCTCTGGATACACGATTGATGGTTATATTTCCCTGCTCTAGACGATCTCTTATAAAGTGATGCTTTATGTCAATATGTCTTGATCTCACTCTGATGACATTATTGTTGACAAGTTTAATAGCTCCCATATTATCACAAAATATCACAATTGGTTTATTTTTGTAAGTGATTCTATTTCACCTACCAGTGTTCTGATCCACAGAGCTTCTTGGGTAGCGAAGGATAAGGGCTTATATTCAGCTTCCAAGGTTCTCAAAGCAACTGTCACTGCCTCTTACATGATCTGGATTTTAATCCTCCATTAGTTTAAAGTAACTTCCAGTGATGGAGCGTCTGCTTTCCAGCTCACTTCCCCAGTTTGCATCACTATACCCACCCACTATTATGCTACAGCTTATAATCAGTAGTTTGCTTTAAATATCTGAGTATTATCTTGATTGCCATCCAATGTTTTTCTCTTGGATCATTGTACAACATTTGTGGTAAATGCAATTTCTGGTCTGGAAGACTGTGCGAAGTACAGTAGAATTCCTACAGCTTCCAAATTGGGTACACTTCCTTACATATCTTATCCTCATCAGTTATTAACAGTTTCACATTATTTACCATTGGGGTAGAAATAGGATTACAATTTTCCATACCGAACTTTTCTAGGATTTTTTTCTTGTATACATAGATTGATCACTCGATAACTCCTCTCTTGGTGCTTCTTAGAATCTTCATGCCTAAGTATTGATTAACTTCCCCCAAATCATGCACATTAAATTTTGAACGTAACTGTTTTTCTTTTAAAAGGTCTGTTTTATTTTCACTGTTGGCGAAGTAAAAGGAAAATCATCTTCCCAAAAAAATGGTTCAAATGGCTCTGAGCACTATGGGACTTAACATCTTAGGTCATCAGTCCCCTAGAACTTAGAACTACTTAAACCTAACTAACCTAAGGACATCACACACACCCATGTCCGAGGCAGGATTCGAACCTGCGACCGTAGCAGTCCCGCAGTTCCGGACTGTAGCGCCTAGAACGGCCGGCTCATCTTCCCATATGCCCATGACTGTATTTCCTTCCTTGCTTCTTTTGTAACATATACTTGGATCAGCTTTTGACTGTGATATGCTGAGCTTTATCTAAGTTTTATGTAAACATGTTTTCCAGCAATGGCTACTCTGCATCAATCCGTACATGTTTCTCTTCAAACACCTTATTTTCCTGTGCCCTTGATAAGTTGTTTTAACTTCATTAAGTGGGATCACATATATTTCCTCTAACAGCTTTCCAATCAGATAGGTTGTTTTCACATCCATTTAATGAATTAATAGGACTTCCCATACTGCAAGAACTAAAAGATGTCTTAATGATAGATATTTCGCCACTGGTGAGTAAGTCTCATTATAATCTGTTCCTTCTTTCTGAACATATCCTTTAACTACCAATATGGCCTTGAATTTTGGTGTTGCAGTCTCAGGTTTTTTAATACAGAGTACCGATATTGTTCTTAGTGGCATTTTTTTCAGGCATCACGACCCATTCATATGTACTATCACCCAAAAATGATTGTAAATCTTTTTCAATAGCTTTTTTCCAACTTGGAGCATTGATACTTGTCAAGGCTTCATCGACTGTTCATGGGTTCGTTGTTGAAAGTTTGGGCAACCTACATTTCATACACTGGATATCTTTTTACGTGAGGCAATTCTGACCCTACGACTCATCTTAGAAGCTAGATTAAGGAAAGGCAAACCTACGTTTCTAGCATTTGTAGACTTAGAGAAAGCTTTTGACATTGTTGACTGGGATACTCTCTTTCAAATTCTGAAGGTGGCAGGGGTCAAATACAGGGAGCGAAAGGCTATTTACAATTTGTACAGAAACTAGATGGCAGTTATAAGAGTCGAGGGGTACGAAAGGGAAGCAGTGGTTGGGAAGGGAGTGAGACAGGGCTGTAGCCTATCCCCGATGTTATTCAATCTGTATATTGGGCAAGCAGTGAAGGAAACAAAAGAAAATTTCGGAGTAGGTATTAAAATCCATGGAGAAGAAATAAAAACTTTGAGGTTCGCCGATGACAATGTACAAAATTTTGCAACAAGAAATACAAAAGTGGTGCCTGACGGAGTAGCTGGTATTAAGCAGGTCAGTGATTTTACTGCCAGAGGCATTGATGTCTTTGCTGAGAGGGTAGAGAAAAAATTAGGTTCAATAGTAAAAAAAACTAATTTCAGTGAGAAATAACAGAGGAAGCTGGGTTGTTTTTGGGGAAGAAGATCAGACAGCGAGGTCATCGGTCTCATCGGGTTAGGGAAGGACAGGGAAGGAAGTCGGCAGTGCCCTTTCAAAGGAACCATCCCTGCATTTGCCTGGAGCGATTTAGGGAAATCACGGAAAATCTAAATCAGGATGGCCAGACGCGGCATTGAACCGTCGCCCTCCCGAATGCGATTCCAGTGTGATAACAACTGCGCCACCTCGCTCGCTCTAACTGTGGAAATTTTGGCAATGAAGACCACTATTTATAGGTATGTACTTTCCATAATTTCACTGCAAGTGAGAATTTACAGCCTAAAATTGTCGTAAAACAGTTTAACTGTATATTGTCAGAATACCTGGACGACAGAAGAGAAATAGGTTGCGTCACCAGTAAAATGGAGGATGAGAGCAGGGGATTCTGCCAGTCATACGACGAATTCATTAAAAGTTCCTAGATACCCTATGTGATCAAAAGTATCCGGACACCTGGCTGAAAATGACTTACAAGTTCGTGGAGCCCACCATCGGTAATGCTGGAATTCAATATGGTGTTGGCCCACCCTTAGCCTTGATGACAGCTTCCACTCTCGCAGGCATACGTTCAATCAGGTGCTGGAAGGTTTCTTGGGGAGTGGCAGCCCATTCTTCACGGAGTGCTGCACTGAGGAGAGGCATCGATGTCGGTCGGTGAGGCCTGGCACGAAGTCGGCGTTCCAAAACATAACAAAGGTGTTCTATAGGATTCAGGTCCGGACTCTGTGCAGGCCAGTCCATTACAGGGATGTTATTGTTGTGTAACCACTCCGCCCAGGCCGTGCATTATGAACAGGTGCTCGTTCGTGTTGAAAGATCCAGTCGCCATCCCTGAATTGCTCTTCAACAGTGGGAAGCATCAATGTAGGCCTGTACTGTGATAGTGCCACGCTAAACAAGGGGCGTAAGCCCCCTAAACACGACCACTCCATAACACCACCGCCTCCTAATTTTACTGTTGGCACTACACACGCTGGCAGATGACGTTCAAGGGGATTCGCCATACCCACATCCTGCCATCGGATCGCCACATTGTGTACCGTCATTCGTCACTCCGCACAACGTTTTTCCACTGTTCAATTGTCCAATGTTTACGCTCCTTACACCAAGCGAGGCGTCGTTTGTCATTTACTGGCGTGATGTGTGGCTTATGAGCAGCCGCTCGACCATGAGATCCAATTTTTCTCACCTCCTGCCCAAATCTCATGTTCTTGCAATGGATCCTGATACAGTTTGGAATTCCTGTTTGATGATCTGGACAGATGTCTTGCCTATTACACATGACGACCCTCTTATGTACCATATGAGTTTATTAATAACTTCTTCTGGCACACACATCACCCACAATGACTTGTCCACGTTTGATCTGTAAAAGACAATTCCATTTCTAAGGAGGTAATGTTGGCGTATATTTGCCTGGGCACGATCCCTCCATTTTCTCTTTATCTCCAGTAAGTTGGGATCTTTGTCCTGCTCTGTCCTTATAATTTGAATCGTGGAAGTGATGAAGTTTTCGAACGCCACCTTGCAGAGGTAAAACAACAAAAAATGTTCACGATCTAGTTCTTCCGCTTCCTGCTCTGTTGTGCCTACGGGTGAACGCGACAGTGTATCGGCAATGACGTTAGTGGACCCTGGCAATTGCACGGTTGTGAATTCATACTCTTGTAGTAGCAGTAATCCAGCACGACAGTCTTCCATAAGAGAGTTTGACCGCCAGCAGGAATTCAAGGGCCTTATGATCGGTATAATCTTTCGTTTTCCTACCGAAAAGGAAATAACTAAATTTTTGAAAGTCCCAAACTATGGCTAATGTCTCGAGTTCCGTTACAGAATAACTTCCTTCGCTCAGAAAGTTGCTCCAGACGCGATAGATTATGTGCTCTCTTTCTGTTTTTCTCGTACTCCTGGAAAATCATCACCCCTAATACTGTCTTTGCGCTATCCATCAAATGGTTCAAATGGCTCTGAGCACTATGGGTCTTAACTGCTGTGGTCATCAGTCCCCTAGAACTTAGAACTACTTAAACCTAACTAACCTAAGGACATCACACACATCCATGCCCGAGGCAGGATTCGAGCCTGCGACCGTAGCGGACGCGCGGTTCCAGACTGTAGCGCCTAGAACTGCTCTGTCACTTCGGCCGGCCCCTATCCATCACCATGCAAAAGTCCTGAGACAAATCCGGGTGCGACAGTGCAGGAGCAGCAACAAGTGCCGATTTGAGAGCATGAAACTCACGGTCTGCGCATTCATCTCATACCCAGGGCGTCTTTTTGCTTGTCAACTGACAGATGCGAGGTGTAGCCAAAGAAGTGACACAAATGAGTTTTTTGTAAAAATTGATAACTCCTAAGAATCCCGTTAGTTGTTTTCTAGTTCTTGGAGCTGCAAATTCTGCAATAGCTGCCGTGCTTTCTGGATCGGGAGAGATCCCTTCACTAGTTATGACGTGACCAAGAAAGTGCACCTGACTGCTCCCAAAACACAATTTACTAATATCTGCAATCACACCATGTTGTCTTAGTCTGCCTAGCATTCCTCCCAGTAGTGCATTATGTCTTTCCCACTTGCTCTCAACTATGAGTAGGTCGTCGAGATAATATGTGATTCTTTCTTTCTGGTTAGAACTTAATATGCTACTAAAACTTCTGATGAATGCTGCAGATGAAATACTTTATCCAAATTGGAAGCGCTGTCCAAATGCAATAAATGTAGTATATTTGCGGCATGCAGGATCGAGTTCTATCTGCCAAAAGCTAGTTCTCATATACAATGAGGTAAAAACCGGAATCCCATGGAATTTCTGGAGCAGTTCCTCTAATCGCTCAGGGCGATCTGTTTCTGGCACTGTGTGGAACACCAAAAGGTATGTGTTTCCTCACATTAAATCGGTATTGGTATCCTTTTATTGCCCCCGTTTTAGGTAGAAAGACTTCTGCATTATTGTGCAGTGTCAATTCTAACCCCTGCTTATCTGCTGCGTGTACGTTCCTTAGTAGTCTTATTTTTGTGTCGATTTCCTCATGAATTTCACGTAATTGCTCCCTTTCTGTCGTACGAGGTTCCAGGAGTTTTCTTTTCGTGGTGGATACTGTCCTTTCCTGTCTACTGGTTCGTAAACTGTAATTTTAGGCAGTTTGAGGGTATTTTTGCCTTTATGGCTCCTTCGTCAAATCTGATCATGATTTTGTCATTTCCCCCATTGTTAATTCACCTCTTCCCAGATCTATTATCGCCTTTTGAGCAGAGAGAAAGTCAACTTCGACAATTATGTCTGCTGTTAATTTTGGTATAACAAACAGATTTGCCGTAAGTTTATGTTCCTGGCATTCAAATTCGATTTGTGTCTGTTGTGAAATCTCTGTGCTCTTCCCCATTGGTGCGCCTCTCACATTCGACTTCTGTACCACTAATGTTGGTGCATTCACAGAGACTCTACACTTGTTATAGAGTGAGTCTCTTATCGCCGACTGTTCACTCCCACTATCTATTATTGCAGTGCAGTTAATGTCACCAATTTTTATTCTGGCCATAAGGTAAATTTCCGCTCTACCTGTTCCCTCCTTCTCTTCTAACAGCAGTTTTCCTACATCTTCATAGCCTAAAATATTTACCTGACCGAATACGATGCTGTTTTTGGGCTGTTTCTGTGTCTTGCCCGACCTCTGGCCTAGTCAGTCATCGTTTCCTACTTCTGCCACCTGTGCACGTCAGTGATTTGGTGGACGAATGTCAACTCCTTGCCCATTCTCGGTGCAACCATTTCCTTGCCATACCTGATTGATACATGTGCGGTTGTTGTTTCTACTATTGCTCCACTGTCCACTATTGTTCCATGTGTTCCCTCTCTGCTTGTGTGGCTGTCTACTGTCTCTATTACTTTCCCAAATGGGATTGCTCATGGTTTGATTGTTTCGTTGGAGATTTTGTTGTTGCTGTCTGTACCCGTCATTGTTCCAGTCCTGCCTGGCCTCTATTATTTCTGTTTTGATTATCCCGATTCAGATTCTGGGTTTCTCTTTGACTCCTTTTGTCCTTGTTTTGCTGTTCGTTAAAGGCAAATTCTAATTCTCTGAGTGCGCCTTTAAACAACTCCATATTGTCACCGCAGCTACTAGCTAGCATTTTCTGATATGTTATTGGTAACTTCACCTAGCATAGCCGAATAATTTCTGCCGGACTGCATGGTTCATCTAAGAATCGGTTCTTTTACGTCATGTTTTCAAAAAACTCGACCAGACTGCGGAACCCTGAATTTTCGAAATTCCTGTTCATCATCATCTCTTGCTTAATTCGGTCTTGTGTTTCCCTAGACCAGTACTTACTGAGAACGTTGTGCGGAACTCTTCATATGTTTTATAAGTTCTTGCTACGTTTCTCATCTATTCAGCGGTTACACCTTCCATGTGCGAGCAGACAAAATCTAATTGGTATCTGAGAGGCCGATGGGGTGGTAAACTCAAACTAAATTGTCCTATAAACGTCATCTTTATAGTGTTGGAACCTTCTGACTGAAATGAAGTGTTAGAAGTCAAAATTTTCTTCAGAGTTTTTAACTACTCTCATTGGTGGGATTTCGCGCTTTCTTAGGTCCGCTGTTCCGGCTGTGTTCACTCCTTATTTCTACAGATGTGGGGCAGTACGCATTAACAGGCTGCAGTTGTCCATGTCGAATTGTTGTTGTTGTGGTATTCAGTCCTGAGACTGGTTTGATGCAGCTCTCCATGCTACTCTATCCTGTGCAAGCTTCTTCATCTCCCAGTACCTACTGCAGCCTACATCCTTCTGAATCTGCTTAGTGTATTCATCTCTTGGTCTTCCTCTACGATTTTTACCCTCCACGCTGCCCTCCAATACTAAATTGGTGATCCCTTGATGCCTCAGAACATGTCCTACCAACCGATCCCTCCTCTAGCCAAGTTGTGCCACAAACTTCTCTTCTCCCCAATCCTATTCAATACCTCCTCATTAGTTATATGATCTACCCATCTAATCTTCAGCATTCTTCTGTAGCACCACATTTCGAAAGCTTCTATTCTCTTCTTGTCTAAACTATTTATCGTCCACGTTTCACTTCCATACATGGCTACACACCATACAAATACTTTCAGAAACGACTTCCTGACATTTAAATCTATACACGATGTTAACAAATTTTTCTTCTTCAGAAACGCTTTCCTTGCCATTGCCAGTCTACATTTTATATCCTCTCTACTTCGACCATCGTCAGTTATTTTGCTCCCCTAATAGCAAAACTCCTTTACCACTTTAAGTGTCTCATTTCCTAATCTAATTCCCTCAGCATCAACCGACTTAATTCGACTACATTCCATTATCCTCGTTTTGCTTTTGTTGATGTTCATCTTATACCCTCCTTTCAAGATACTGTCCATTCCGTTCAGCTGCTCTTCCAAGTCCTTTGCTGTCTCTGACAGAATTACAATGTCATCGGCGAACCTCAAAGTTTTTATTTCTTTTCCATGGATTTTAATACCTACTCCGAACCTTTCTTTTGTTTCCTTTATTGCTTGCTCAATATACAGATTGAATAACATCGGGGAGAGGCTACAACCCTGTCTCACTCCCTTTCCAACCACTGGTTCCCTTTCATGCCCCTCGATTCTTATAGCTGCCATCTGCTTTCTGTACAAATTGTAAATAGCCTTTCGCTCCCTGTACTTCACCCCTGCCACCTTCAGAATTTGAAAGGGAGTATTCCAATCAACATTGTCAAAAGCTTTCTCTAAGTCTACAAATGCTAGAAACGGAGGTTTGCCCTTCCTTAATCTTTCTTCTAAGATAAGTCGTAGGACAGTATTGCCTCACGTGTTCCAACATTTCTACGGAATCCAAACTGATCTTCCCCGCGGTCGGCTTCTACCAGTTTTTCCATTCGTCTGTAAAGAATTCGCGTTAGTATTTTGCAGCTGTGACTTATTAAACTGATAGTTCAGTAATTTTCACATCTGTCAACACCTGCTTTCTTTGGGATTGGAATTATTATATTCTTCTTGAAGTCTGAGGGTATTTCGCCTGTCTCATACATCTTGCTCACTAGATGGTAGAGTTTTGTCAGGACTGGCTCTCCCAAGTCTGTCAGTAGTTCTAATGGAATGTTGTCTACTTTGGGGCCCTTGTTTTGACTCAGGTCTTTCAGTGCTCTGTCAAACTCTTTACGCAGTATCATATCTCCCATTTCATCTTCATTTACATCCTCTTCCATATCCATAATATTGTCCTCAAGTACATCGCCCATGTATAGACCCTCTATATACTCCTTCCACCTTTCTGCTTTCCCCTCTTTGCTTAGAACTGGGTTTCCATCTGAGCTCTTGATATTCATACAGGTCCTCTTTTCTCCAAAGGTCTCTTTAATTTTCCTGTAGGCAGTATCTATCTTACCCCTAGTGAGATAAGCCTCTACATCCTTACATTTGTCCTCTAGCCATGCCTGCTTAGCCATTTTGCACTTCCTGTCGATCTCATTTTTGAGACGTTTGTATTCCTTTTTGCCTGCTTCATTTATTGCATTTTTATATTTTCTCCTTTCATCAATTAAATTCAATATTTCTTATGTTACCCAAGGGTTTCTACTAGCCCTCGTCTTTTTACCTATCTGATCCTCTGCTGCTTTCACTATTTCATCCCTCAATGCTACCCATTCTTCTTCACCTGTATTTCTTTCCCCCATTCCTGTCAGTTGTTCCTTTATGATCTACCTGAAACTCTGTACAACCTCTGGTTCTTTCGGTTTATCCAGGTCCCATCTCCTTAAATTCCCACCTTTTTGCAGTTTCTTCAGTTTTAATCTACAGTTCATAACCAATAGATTATGGTCAGAGTCCACATCTGCCCCTGGAAATGTCTTACAATTTAAAACCTGGTTCCTAAATCTCTGTCTTGCCATTATATAATCTATCTGATACCTTTTAGTATCTCCAGGGTTCTTCCATGTATACAACCTTCTTTCATGATTCTTGAACCAAGTGTTAGCTATGATTAAGTTATGCTCTGCGCAGAATTCTACCAGACGGCTTCCTCTTTCATTTCTTAGCCCCAATCCATATTCACCTACTATGTTTCCTTCTCTCCCTTTTCCTACTGACGAATTCCAGTCACCCATGACTATTAAATTTTCGTCTCCCTTCACTACCTGAATAATTTCTTTTATCTCATCCTACATTTCATCAATTTCTTCATCATCTGCTGAGCTAGTAGGCATATAAACTTGTACTACTGTAGTAGGCGTGGGCTTTGTGTCTATCTTGGCCACAATAATGCGTTCACTATGCTGTTTGTAGTAGCTTACCCACACTCCTATTTTTTATTCATTATTAAACCTACACCTGCATTACCCCTATTTGCTTTTGTATTTATAACCCTATATTCACCTGACCAAAAATCTTGTTCCTCCTGCCACCGAACTTCACTAATTCCCACTATACCTAACTTTAACCTATCCATTTGCCTTTTTAAATTTTCTAACCTACCTGCCCGATTAAGGGATCTGACATTCCACGCTCCGATCCGTAGAACGCCAGTTTTCTTTCTCCTGATAACGACGTCCTCTTGAGTAGTCCCCGCCCGGAGATCCGAATGGGGGACTATTTTATCTCCGGAATATTTTACCCAAGAGGATGCCATCATCATTTAAACATACAGTAAAGCTGCATGCCCTCGGGAAAAATTACGGCTGTAGTTTCCCCTTGCTTTCAGCCGTTGGCAGTACCAGCACAGCAAGGGCGTTTTGGTTAGTGTTGCAAGGCCAGATCAGTCAATCATCCAGACTGTTGCCCCTGCAACTACTGAAAAGGCTGCTGCCCCTCTTCAGGAACCACACGTTTGTCTGGCCTCTCAACAGATACCCCTCCGTTGTGGTTGCACCTACGGTACGGCTATCTGTACCGATGAGGCACGCAAGCCTCCCCACCAACGGCAAGGTCCATGGTTCATGGGGGGAGGCCCTGTCGAATATGGCGTTATTATTTGCGTGGTTTGCGACATGCGAGGCTGTTGGATTTTGTGTGGTTATATGTTCCATGCCAAAGTTGGCCACGCCATATTCCTTTACTGTGTATCACGCTACAGTCTGACACGCTACTTTCCGTTTGTACAAGATTGTGCTTTACGCGAATTTGTTCTGGTTCCTATCGTTCTCGTAGTTCTTACACTAGTCACTCTGGGTTTCCGTATTTTCCGAACTTTTGCATTGAGACTTTATTTCTTTGGCTAGCTGTTTCATTTCTCTTTTCATGCTTATTCGGAGTTGCTCTAATTCCGCATTAGGTACTTCATTCAGCTGTGTCTCTTTCGCACGCAATTGCGTCTCTTCGATGCATCTTATCCTACTCTGTAATTTATATATTGCCCCTTTTCCTATTTTTGCTGTTTGTAGTGTATCCTCTTTAGTAGAAAGAGCAGTACGGTTCACGTTTCTTGCTATTAATTTTCCTTTATTGGCAGTTCTTTTTATCGCTGCTACTTCGCGTGACAATTTGGGTTGCAATGTATCTACCCTGTCTTTGACGTATTTTGTTTCCGTCTTAATTGTGTTAATATCCATACTAACTTCATCCATCCTGTTGTGAATTCTCATCATGTTCTTTTTAATTTAGGTTTTCATACTAGTTTGGATTTTTGTGATATTATTTTGCATTTAGTTTTTCATATTTTTGTTGCCGTTATCTATCGCTTTTGTAGTTCCTTTGAGAAACACGAGTATATTTACCATTCCTGCTGCGTCAGCACCTTGCACGTTATTTGACGCAATTGGTTCTGAACAAGTACGGGCATACCGGTATGATTACAAATCTTCCTGTAGTAATACTGGCCCTTAAACTGTCTGGCTCTGCCTTGTAATGTACTCGCAATCTGTGATTAGGCGCGGAGGGACTGGCGTCCCCCGTTGTACTATATAGCAAGAAGGAACTACTATCTCAATGAGCAGTGTGTAACTTCAGTCCACAACGGAGTAGAACACGTGATTCACCAATGTAAATTCACTTTCCTACACGCTGGTGCATAAGCAAGATCACCGTAATGATCAGAAGCTGTAACCGCAGAACTTCTCGCCTCACCGAGATAATGGAAAAACTGTACTTCACCAAAATTACAGCCAAAGACGTCCGTAGACTGCCGTGTACCTCCAAACGACTCTCCTGCTCCACGGACTTTGCCCAACTACTTAGTGGTGCACGCATTTTCAGTGTTTTGGACTGCTGCAAGGCATATTTACAAATACTTGTTACCTTTCTTGGGTACACTGTCCCCTGTGAGAGTATACGTCCTCCACAAGACTGGATTGTCCACATCCGCGATGTACCACTCTCCCAGCGACTTTTCGCAAATTGCGCTGGTTTTTCGGGACCATCAATTTTTATAGATGCAACATGCCGATGGGAGAACCTATCCAACACCCCCCCCCCCCCCAGATGCATTAGCTGGCAAATAAACTTCCGGTAATCGCTGGGTACAGTAGTCTGCTATATGATGAAAGCTTCCGAGGATCTCAAAACATCTCTAGAAAATGCCGTCACTCTTGCCCACCCCTTGTCAGATGGTCGCATCTCTCTTACGACGGGCGCGAGTAATTTCGCTATAGGTGTGGTTCTTAAGCAACACATTAGTGACAAAACTTTTTCCAAAAAGCTGTCTACGCCTCAAGGCAAGTGGTCGGCTTTTGACAGAGAACTTCTTGCAGTCTAAGAGGCCGTCAAATATTTCCATGAAGACATCGAGGGAAGGTATATAACAATTTTCATGGATCATCATTCCCTGGCAGATACTATTTGCAATCCAGCCATGACCTTCCCTCACACAGGTTTCAGCAGAAGGATCTCATCTGTCAGTACACGATGGACATCTGACATATCTCTAGGTCAGTAAATGTGGTGGCTGATTACCTATTGTGTGTCAATGCTATTTCATCTCCTATTAATTTCAACAAACGTTTCCGCTTACAGAACAATGATATCGAGCTGCAGAATCTGTGTGAGGACTCTTCCACTCACCTACAGATAGCTTCTTGTAACCTACCAGGCTCGGTCAGGCTGTTATGGTGTGACATATCTGTGGGCGTCGCTTGGCCTATTGTCCCTGCTGCTTTATGTCACCGGGTTTTTGCTGCTTTACTTAATCTTTCACATGCTAGAGCTAAGGCTACTACGCAGCTCGTCACAGGAAAATTTGTGCGGCCAGGCGTGAAGAAGGCCCATGTCTGGTTTGATGCCTGTGTGTTGTGTCAGCGCAGCAAAGTTGGCAGCGCCCCCTAGGCATATTTTATGTCCCTGGAGGCCGTTTCCAATATGTGCACCTAGACCTCGTCAGACTGTTACCCATATATGATGGGTTCATATGTATCTTGTCCCACACCGACTGTGTTATACGGTGGGTGGAGGCGATCCCTGTAGCGGACATTAAAGTGGATTCTTTAGCACCTTTCTGGATAGTTAGATTTGGTTGCACTACATCCATTACCACTGACCATAGTAGGCAGTTTGAATCACTGTTATCTAACAAACTCTGCATGCTATGTGGTGTGGATAAATTATGGACTTCACTAGCCAATGTCCTGTACAGTGAGACATTAGTCCTCCCAGCTGAGGTTGTCGATGATACTGCAGCTGTTGATCTATCTGTCCTCCCCACTCTTGTTGAGTGTGTCCGCTTGCACATAGTTGCCATCCACATGCCTCCTCCATGACTGCACACCTGCCCACCAGTTTTCTTGCACTTGGCCTTGGACTCATGCAAGTTTACTACATTATGGGATGACACTGTCAAACTGGCACTTCAACTGTCTTACTCTAGCCTGCACAGCTAATACTATGGACATCCTCATCAATGGCTAGAGTCAGACAGTTTTTCACTTCTGCAGGTTAAATCAGTTTGGATGATCAGGGAGTCCATCCCACCACAATCTCTCAAGTAGATCTCCCCACTATTGTGAATGACCCCAAACCAGTGCACACTACCCCTTTGCCTGTGCATCAACCAGATATTGGGTGTGTTTAGCCCATGCCCGTCAATCGCTCAGTGGATGCATGTGATGATTCCCTTGCCTTGACTCACTCAGATCTTGTGTGTGATGATCTGCTGCCTCAGGTTCAAAAACATATTACATGTGACATTCCATCACTGCAAGAGCTGTCACCTGCTGTTCCCCCAGTGTGTTCTAGTGCTTCTCCTAGGCTACAATGTTTTTCCCCTCCTTCCCCTACAGTTACCCCTATGACTACAATCGACGAGATTTGCTTTTCTGTCAACACTTCCGATTGCCCAGGCAACAAGCTTTTCCTTAAGCTCCAAGATGGATCACTCTTTGTCTGTGTGAGGGACACTTTGCCTGAGGTCACATTTACTTCACATGTAATCATCCTGTGCACAGTCCCTGTTCCAGATGAAGTGGATACACCTCGAATAACACCAACACTCGCCACCAGTTGCATGCTCAAGGTGTGCACCCTCCTCTTCACCACTCCTCTGATATTGCCACCTCCCATGCCAGTCCAGAGTGACTGAAGATGATGTGTGAGTGTTTTCAATGAGAAATAGGTCAATGAAATTATTATATAAGAGGGGAGGAATAATGAAAACAAACTTGGATTATAAGTAACAGACAACGAGATAATGGCTAAAGTAGGTAACATTAATGTGATACACCAAGCCAGGAAAAGAGAGCTACAGGATTTAGTTATAAAGTATAAGAGAGTGTTTTCCGGAAAACCAAGACTGTTGAGAAGGGACCCTTGTGGATTTGAGGTCAAGCAACACCAGCCGTTCAAGCTGAATGGTTCAAATGGCTCTGAGCACTGTGGGACTTAACATCTGAGGTCATCATTTCCCTAGAACTTAGAAGTACTTAAGCCTAACTAACCTAAGGACATCACACACATCCATGCCCTAAGCAGGATTCGAACCTGCGATCGTAGCGGTCGCGCGGTTCCAGACTGAAGCGCCTAGAACCGCTCAGCCACAACGGCCGGCTGTTCAAGCTGAGTCCCCACATGACATTTTTGGCAGAAAGGGATGCTACAGAGAAGAAATTTCGAGCAATGTTGAGTTTGCAAATTATCGAGAGGTCAACGAGTCAATACTCGAAGCAACTGGATTCCATATTCAGGGAAGAGCTGTTAGCTAATATTTCTGTTTATGTGGAGACATATTGAACACTTCCAGTGATTGGTAAGAGCGTGAAAGAAGTGTTAAAAGCGTTTCAAACCCCGGCAATGCTACAATCAGTCTGGCCAAGTCTGAATTAGGAAAGGGTGATGAGAGATTTGGGGAGACTAGGGAGCACTTTCCGTCATCACCAGCGAACTGCACGGGGACTTTATGCTACTACATTCAGCAACTGGTATATTATGATACGAGTTGCTTACTGTTAAGAGACCTAAAACTATGACTGACCACCTACTAAATTCTCCAAAAAGGACAGGTATGAGTTTTGAAGAGAAGCAGAGGATGGAAACTGACAGAGCGGGAAAGTTATAGGAAGACTAGGTATGATAAAATAATAACTCCAAAATAATATGTGGTGGGAGATATTGTACTGATCGGGACCCATATACAACTGAAGCTGAGGAAAGGAAGTTTTACTAAATTTTTCAAGGACTATATGCAGTAAGCTGAGTACCCTATCCAAATGCAGTAGAAGTGTCACATTCCGCTTCTCAGTCAGTAAAATGCATCTATAGTGGTGTTTTTGCAAACAAATATCGAAGTAACTAGTGAAAAGACATCTGATTATAACTGTCCCTGAACACCAGATACTGGAAAAAGTACCTCTTTTGTAAACAACTAGAGAAGAATTAAAAGAGCTAGCTGTTTAGTATAATTGTATGTACATAGTTAGGCTAAGGAGGTTTTACTGGAAAGTGGCCATCATGCATAATGTATTGTCTATTGTTTGTCAGCATACACGAGACCACTTGGGTTGCACGACCGCGAGAACAATGAACCGAGTGCGATGTGACGGTCTAGCCAGGCATTTAAAACGAATCAGCCAGTTGGTCGACTTGATGCTTGATGCTAACCGTCTCTTGGGAGGTGTCAGCCAGCTGTCAACGCAGATACACACAATATGTCATAGAGGCTTAAGCAGCGGCACATCACAAAACACTGAGTTGGTTAACAAAACTGTAAATAGTGGTAATGTTAAAGGATGTTTATAACCATATATTCTAAATATGATAATATGTTTTGTAATCGTTTATGCTTTATTGTGAAATAGTTTAAATTGAGAAATTAGTTAATACTTAAAAATGGAAATTAATTAATTAAATATTTGGGAAGTTGAAAAACAGCTTCATGCGACTTGGGGCACAGGCGGTAGATGATAACTGTTACACAGGTATTATGAAAATGTAAAAGCCTATTAGTAAGTTGTGTCTAAAATATGTTTCTTTATTAAATGTAACTATAATGAAATTCATGGGAAATATGGAGCCATAACAACAGGGTGACCGGAGCTGAATTTAAAACCAGTTCAGTAAAGAAACACGCACGGCTGAAAACTGTATAGGGATGGCACCCAATGGTGCAACGTGGTTCAAATGAAGGTAATGTCTCAGTGGTCTGTGCCAAAGCAAGACGACTGTCGAGTTTTAAGTGCTTGTGAAAGTGTTGCGAGGGATGGCCAAGTGCTGTTATATAGTAAAAGGAGAATAAATACCCCGTGCGTAGTGTCAGTGAGTACCTTGAGCGATAATGAGTCGCTAATGAAGGCATCAGTTTTCATGTTTATGTAATGATAAAATGTTAAAGAACGCTCTTTTGGATTAAATTGGATCGTAACCAAGCTGCCGAGACAATGTGAATAAAACGTTGAATTTTGTATGTTTAAATTAATATAACGGAATGATATCTTACTAATGATGAACTCTATTTAAAAATTATGTTTCAAATTTCGTGTTTTTCTTTGAGAAGCTGAATTTAAAATGTGTCATGTATTACTTTGTACACTCCTGGAAATGGAAAAAAGAACACATTGACACCGGTGTGTCAGACCCACCATACTTGCTCCGGACACTGCGAGAGGGCTGTACAAGCAATGATCACACGCACGGCACAGCGGACACACCAGGAACCGCGGTGTTGGCCGTCGAATGGCGCTAGCTGCGCAGCATTTGTGCACCGCCGCCGTCAGTGTCAGCCAGTTTGCCGTGGCATACGGAACTCCATCGCAGTCTTTAACACTGGTAGCATGCCGCGACAGCGTGGACGTGAACCGTATGTGCAGTTGACGGACTTTGAGCGAGGGCGTATAGTGGGCATGCGGGAGGCCGGGTGGACGTACCGCCGAATTGCTCAACACGTGGGGCGTGAGGTCTCCACAGTACATCGATGTTGTCGCCAGTGGTCGGCGGAAGGTACACGTGCCCGTCGACCTGGGACCGGACCGCAGCGACGCACGGATGCACGCCAAGACCGTAGGATCCTACACAGTGCCGTAGGGGACCGCACCGCCACTTCCCAGCAAATTAGGGACACTGTTGCTCCTGGGGTATCGGCGAGGACCATTCGCAACCGTCTCCATGAAGCTGGGCTACGGTCCCGCACACCGTTAGGCCGTCTTCCGCTCACGCCCCAACATCGTGCAGCCCGCCTCCAGTGGTGTCGCGACAGGCGTGAATGGAGGGACGAATGGAGACGTGTCGTCTTCAGCGATGAGAGTCGCTTCTGCCTTGGTGCCAATGATGGTCGTATGCGTGTTTGGCGCCGTGCAGGTGAGCGCCACAATCAGGACTGCATACGACCGAGGCACACAGGGCCAACACCCGGCATCATGGTGTGGGGAGCGATCTCCTACACTGGCCGTACACCACTGGTGATCGTCGAGGGGACACTGAATAGTGCACGGTACATCCAAACCGTCATCGAACCCATCGTTCTACCATTCCTAGACCGGCAAGGGAACTTGCTGTTCCAACAGGACAATGCACGTCCGCATGTATCCCGTGCCACCCAACGTGCTCTAGAAGGTGTAAGTCAACTACCCTGGCCAGCAAGATCTCCGGATCTGTCCCCCATTGAGCATATTTGGGACTGGATGAAGCGTCGTCTCACGCGGTCTGCACGTCCAGCACGAACGCTGGTCCAACTGAGGCGCCAGGTGGAAATGGCATGGCAAGCCGTTCCACAGGACTACATCCAGCATCTCTACGATCGTCTCCATGGGAGAATAGCAGCCTGCATTGCTGCGAAAGGTGGATATACACTGTACTAGTGCCGACATTGTGCATGCTCTGTTGCCTGTGTCTATGTGCCTGTGGTTCTGTCAGTGTGATCATGTGATGTATGTGACCCCAGGAATGTGTCAATAAAGTTTCCCCTTCCTGGGACAATGAATCCACGGTGTTCTTATTTCAATTTCCAGGAGTGTATTAATCGTTCATTATGTTAAAAAGGATAATGCGTATAGAGAGTATGGGAGCATGGGAAATGAAAGGAGAATATGGTTTGGATCTGAAATCCAGTATGGTTTTAGGTACTTATGGAAACCTGTAAAATCCGTTTTTATTTGGCAAATATTGAGCGAAATCATTTAATGAAAAAAAAGAGAGAATTTTGTTTAGGACCGATTATGATGAGATGTAACACCTATTTTTGAGACTTGGAAAAGCCTAAGTTTACTGCAGAGGAAAGAAGAAAGGACCAAAACGCACATGCTCTCCTCTGATCCATAATATCATGACTTAGTTATTTCCAAAATTGGAATTTTGTTTCAAAAACCCCAATTTTGAATAATAGCAGCGAATGGGGTATGTGGGGTTCCTCCTATTTTGAAGTGTATTTATTTCTTTTTTTCACAATTTACTTTTACTGGAAGTCGGAAAATAGTAAAAGTCAGTTAGCTGCCTTAAGCAGTGCTGCAGTAAAAGATGGCAGCGATTAGGGATCTGGTTCCCATGGAGGCAGTGATAATCACTGAATCATATGGCGCGATGGTGAATCACGAGAGTGGAGATAGGAACGCGAGCCCTGAGAATGGAGCATGCTCAGTAGTCGATACGCAGGAGAACCACCAGTGTTCTGGCGAAAAACGTCGATTTTATTTTATTAAATATTAATGATTACAGTCCATTTCTGGTACAACTTATACTAGGAGGAGCCTATGGGTCATCAGAGCTTCACTACAATAATGACGCTGTGCAGTAAAACAGTAAATTCAGCAAGAAAATTATTATTGTTAGCTTACCAAAGATGTACAAAGGGCTTCAATATTTTATGATGTAGCTAGAGATTTAGGCTGCATGCCAATCGCACATGTGACATACTCTGAACTTCTTACGTGAGAGTCGACTTTACCATACTCTCGGATTTTATCAACATTGTGAGAGCAATCGTTTAACAAGACTAAACTGGTACTACGTAAGGTGATTGCAAATAAATGCATCGTAATGGCATACTGAGATTTCTTTTATATAAATTAGCTA
Source organism: Schistocerca serialis cubense (assembly GCF_023864345.2). Lineage (NCBI taxonomy): Eukaryota > Metazoa > Arthropoda > Insecta > Orthoptera > Acrididae > Schistocerca > Schistocerca serialis. The sequence goes on from NC_064639.1 coordinate 596,754,592, forward strand.
ACCACGCCACCACTTTGAATCATAGATCGCCTGCTTGCATCTTCTGAGGAATAAAATGCACTAAAAGAGCTACTTCAAAGGACAACATCTACGAGAGCTTCACATAGAACAGGTAGGAGAAAATTATATGCACCGATTCATTAAGATAATCCACGAAAGGGTCATATTAACCAACTCACTCTTGGGTGGGAAGGCTTAACTGTACGTCGCCTATATAATTTTCAAAGGAACTGCGGCTGAACTCAGAAAACTGTATGAAGGGTTGGTACCGCAAGGTGATTTTGCGACCGCTCTTTTGCAAGCGTGAGTTATTGTATCTCTTTTACCCTAATTCCTTGAGGAAAATTCTTCTTTTATCAAACCGGCCTTCTCGTTAGCTGGGATGCTGCTGCGAAAATAAACATAGGGCATTTATGGCTGCTGCAAACGTCGTCGAACTGTTCGTGCAGATGGTTGTTGTCTTGCAAACGTCCCCATCTGTTGACTCAGGGATCGAGACGTGGCTGCACGATCCGTTACAGCCATGCGGATAAGATGCCTGTCATCTCGACTGCTAGTGATACGAGGCCGTTGGGATTCAGTACGGCGTTCCGTATTACCCTCCTGAACCCTCCGATTCCATATTCTGCTAACAGTCATTGGATCTCGACCAACGCGAGCAGCAATGTCGCGATACGATAAACCACAATCGCGATAGGCTACAATCCGACCTTTATCAACGTCGGAAACGTGTTGGTACGCATTTCTCCTCCTTACACGAGGCATCACATCAACATTTCACCAGGCAACGCCGGTCAACTGCTGTTTGTGTACGAGAAATCGGTTGGAAACTTTCCTCATGTCAGCAAGTTGTAGGTATCGCCACCGGCGCCAACCTTCTGTGAATGCTCTGAAAAGCTAATCATTTGCATATCACAGCATCTGCTTCCTGTCGGATAAATTTCGCGTCTGTAGCACGTCATCTTCGTGATGTAGCATTTTTAATGGCCAGTAGTGTAATTAACCGTTATGCGAGATCGTTTATTAAATGGCCATGAGCCCACAGCGAGCGATCTGAATATCTGCCAGGCCAACTGATGCAGGTCATTCTGATACCTACAGGAGTAGGACGAAAGCTCGGCTGCAGGCTCAGTCATAGATCTGTAACACTGAACGGCGGGCTCTTCTTGCTATCGACGGCTGTCGTGTAAGACGTGGTGGTGGCCGGGTCAGCGGCGAAGGTTGTGCCGTTGCCATGTTGTGCCGCTCGTGAGCTCTAGATGAAAAATAGAAACGAAGACATTCATGAGATATATGTTTCATTTAGTATAATAGCACACAAATAAATCATCTGGATACATATTAAATAATCTTACCATGTATTACATTACTATTAAGTCCCTTCGACCTGTAATCCAAAAATGGTTCAAATGGCTCTGAGCACTATGCGACTCAGCTTCTGAAGTCATCAGTCGCCTAGAACTTAGAAATAATTAAACCTCACTAATCAAAGGACATCAGACACATCCATGCCCGAGGCAGGATTTGAACTTACGATCGGAGCGGTCGCTCGGCTCCAGACTGTAGCGCCTAGAACCGCACGGCCACTCCGGCCGGCACCTGTAATCCCTTGGGCGGGAAGCACAGCAGTGTTGTTGTTGTTGTGGTCTTCAGTCCTGAGACTGGTTTGATGCAGCTCTCTATGCTGCTCTATCCTGTGCAAGCTTCTTCATCTCCCAATACTTACTGCAACCTACATCCTTCTGAATCTGTTTAGTGTATTCATCTCTTGGTCTCCCTCTACGATTTTTACTCTCCACGCTTCCCTCCAATACTAAATTGGTGATCCCTTGATGCCTCAGAACATGTCCTACCAACCGATCCCTTCTTCTAGTCAAGTTGTGCCACAAACTTCTCTTCTCCCCAGTCCTATTCAGTACCTCCTCATTAATCTTCAGCATTCTTCTGTAGCACCACATTTCGAAAGCTTCTATTCTCTTCTTGTCCAAACTATTTATCGTCCATGTTTCACTTCCATACATGACTAAGCTCCATACGAATACTTTCAGAAACGACTTCCTGATACTTACATCTATACTCGATGTTAACAAATTTCTCTTCTTCAGGAACTCTTTCTTTGCCATTGCCAGTCTACATTTTATATCCTCTCTACTTCGACCGTCATCAGTTATTTTTCTCCCCAAATAGAAAACTCCTTTACTACTTTAAGTGTCTCATTTCCTAATCTAATTCCCTCAGCATCACCCGACTTAATTCGACTACATTCCATTATCCTCGTTTTGCTTTTGTTGATGTTCATCTTATATCCTCCTTTCAAGACACTATCCATTCCGTTCAACTGCTCTTCTACGTCCTTTGCTGTCTCTGACAGAATTACAATGTCATCGCCTAACCTCAGAGTTTTTATTTCTTCTCCATGGATTTTAATACCTACTCCGAATTTTTCTTTTGTTTCCTTCACTGCTTGCTCAATATACAGATTGAATAACATCGGGGAGAGGCTACAACCCTGTCTCACTCCCTTCCCAACCACTGCTTCCCTTTCATGTCCCTCGACTCTTATGACTGCACAGCAGTGTAAAAGCTGCAATATCTGGTTACCCCTCACTCTGTAGTGAGCGCATTTCTTATTGATCTCTTTCTTGAACATGTTAGTCATATAGGCTTCTTTCCGTTCTTGTAATATTTAGTTTTCTCTAGAGCACAAATTAAACAGTTATGTCAGAATCATGAACTATTTTTCTGTATCTTTTTTTAGATATTCATTGCGTCTATTTCCTCCCCCACAAGATTTTCTATTTTCATTGTTTCACCACAATAATGACTTTATTTATGTCAATTGACTCAATCACTATCAACCATTTGACATCTACTGCTGCATAAAAACCTGCTTCAACTTTTCCATGCATTATTGTCTCGAGCCATTCTCTTCTCTTTCGCTGTTGTATGTTTTTTAATGCCTTTTACACATCTTCCATTAATCCGTCTATCTCTTGGAATCCAACAAAGGACCTACTTGGTCAATCTACTATCCATGCTACTTCTGTCCACATAAATTTCTCTTTTGTTACAGTCAGTATTATGTCTTCTGTTTCCTGATCCACTTGTTCATCTTCTTGGCGGTCCGCCACGGTAGCTGAGTGGTCAGCGTGACAGAGTGTCAATCCTAAGGGCCCGGGTTCGATTCCCGGCTGGGTCGGAGATTTTTCTCCGCTCAGGGACTGGGTGTTGTGTTGTCCTAATCATCATCATTTCATCCCCATCGACGCGCAGGTCGCCGAAGTAGCGTCAAATTGAAAGACCTGCACCAGGCGAACGGTCTACCGGACGGGAGGCCCTAGCCACACGACATTTCCATTTATCTTCTTGGCTCGTCTGGTAACTTCCTGTGTGCATCTATCCACTGCTCAGTTCTTGAATGGTTTTCGTATTTACAGTTCGTGCCTCGCTGTCATAAGTCAAACACAGTAATATACACTTTCCTTTTCAGAAACGTCTAAGATAAATTTTGAAAATCTTAGTTTGTTTCCCAAAGTCACTACAGGCCATTTTCATTGTTCTGTTTACTTGTGACCTGTCCAGCCAGTTACTGTCTTCTACTGTTCTGAATATAAATATTCATAAATATTCGCCCACTGGTTCTAAGACTTGATATTTTTTTCTGTTATCGAGTTGTTGGTTTACATTATTAGTTTTATTGTTATAGGTTTTCAAGTAAACTATAAAATTTGGTGTATTAAGATGTTCGGTTCGTTGTTGTTTATCTGCGCTAGAAGCGAACAGTACAATATCAGCAAAACGAAGGTGATTCGGTGTATTCCTTAAACACGTATCCCTTCCTCCTTTTATCGTTTTCATTATCTGACAACTTTATCCAGGGCTACAGACTCCTCTTGCGATTCTCAATTTCTCACTCTCCCGATGAAGTCCAATGGAAGCTATAGTACTGATGTATAAACACTTCATTATACTAACATACGTTCAATCAATGCCTTATTTCTCATGGACTGATTGTACAGGTTTTATTGTCATTGAACCCAAATCTTTCACAGAATTTATAAATTCCAGCCAAGTGGCAATTCGTTTTAATTGCTACATTCTGTAGCGTCGTTCACGATTTGTAAACTGCCCATTGTGCTGTATCTACTTCTAAATACAGCCTCTTCCTCTGATTAAAATCCAGTATTGCTTCTATGTCGTTGATGATAACTGTAGCGAAATATTACATACTGCTTACAAGAGACTGATGAGTCTGCAGTTTTTTGTATCTTGTTTTTCCCCTTTCAGTTTTCTGGTAGTGATCTTTTTTTGCTAACTGTCTGTAAGTAATCTAGCTAGTTCTTTTTGTGCATATTTTCTACTGTCAACAACGTAGGAAAAGACAGATTGCCTCCATCTGTAAAGATAACACGCTAAGATACAGACAGGTACACTTAAAACACACATACACATTCTACTGTCTACATTTCTACTGTCAGTCATTTCTGTTGAAACAGCATCTTCCGGCGATTTCCCTTTTTCATACCTCGAGTGGTACACCTCATTTTGTATTACTTTCCGATTCTCATTATTTTCGGTACTTTGTATGTGTGTTTCTAATTCTGTTGATCTGTACAAACGTTTGAGGACCTCTTGGAATACTTGTACAATTAATGTGCTAAATATTTTATGTTAAGCTTGTAAGAGAAAAAAAGTTTTAAAAAGTTTTACAACTATGAATAAAGTTTCTTGGAAGTCGCTAGGCGTGCTCAAACACTGGATGGATATAGCCTGGGTAATTTGCATTCCATTTTAAGCGAAAGCAAGTATCGCCTGAACTATGTGTCGTACAATGATATAATTTTGCAGGTACATTCAGTGATATATGTAAATACTGTCTGCAAACTGTGTTGTGAATAGAGGTACCAGTAAAGGAAAAATAAATTAAACGACTTGGCTGATGCTGAAGTTTTAATGCAGGAACAGCGAAAATGTAGTAAGTAATAAATCTTTTTCCTTTCGTCATTTTACAGGGGCAGGGGGGATGTCAGCGCGAAAAAGTTTCTTAAAGGTTTGAAATTATGTGTAAAGTTTGCTGGAAGTCGCTAAGTGCCCTCATTCTCAAATACTGGAGTCCGGGCACTTGCGCGCCGTCGGTTCCCTTCCTCTAGGCGAACACACAGTTTTTAAATGTAATACTAGTCTTATTGCGTAAAACTCTCAACGTACGATTATACCTATTACTGAGTAAATTACGACAGCATTTTAAGTTTTTAAATTCGACCAATAATTACGCGATATGTTTAAAATTACATTTTGTTGCCCCTGCAAGCTGTTAGATAGGCAACCTGCAACGGTCTTGGTTCCGGGATAATCGTTTAGTCATATAGATGTTTGGAGCAGATAGTGAGCAGTGGCAATAATATTGTCAGCACATAAACTATCTATCTTTACACTATACTGAATTTTTGATATGCCGCCCATTGATAACTTATAGAAACGTATTGAAACGTTAACTACGGTATTACACACACCACTTTTCACAATCCTACCTAAATTTTCACACATATCTGTAAAACTTTTAATCTCATCTTATGCAAATGACTCTTCGTTTCTGTTACCAAGATCTTCCTCTCATTTCAGTCCCCTTTCATTTAGCTCTTCCTTATAGTCAGATTTAGATTTTTTGCTTCATGGTCGTTACTAGGTTGCAGCAATCTGACGGTGAAGAAACGCTAGGGCCCGAAAGCAAGATACGATAAAAAAATATTAAACTGGGAAAATTAATGAAATAGATCAGCCAAGTGAAGTTTTTGCCTGTATCAAAATGATCAAAGTAGGTTTTCAAATCATTCTGAATTAAAGATATGCGAAACATACAGTCCACTTTAACTAGGATATGTTGCTACGTTCAGTGCGTCCATGCTCGTTATTCATAAACAAAAGTAGACGTAACATGTGGAATTACATATGATGGGTAACTGAATTTGCAGTGGGCTAAATTTATTGGTGTGTTCAGAGAAGACAGTCTCAGCATACAATACTGAAAGCTAATATCGGTAGCGACCGGTAACAAGTGAATATCAGTCCGAATTCATAAATAGCTTTCTGACTGTTAATGAAACATTTAGTCTACAACTGTCGGCCACTGCTCGGAGAGCCCTCTCAAAGTGAGCGTTTAACACTTGTTGTGTCAGAGTTCGCTATGATTTTGCGTTTTGTGGCAAATTATATAATATGTTGTTGCGTATGAAATTCAGCTCACATATTGATTTGTCTTTAGACTTGGGTAGTGGTATCTGTCACCAGTCTCGAAAAAAACCATCTGACATAGCACACTCATTTGCGATCGCGCCGCGTCAGCAATAAAGCCTAAGTGAAATAGACTATGTGATCAAAAGTATCCGGACACACCCCAAAACATACTTTTTTCGTAATAGGTGCATTGTGCTGCCACCTACTGCCAGGTACTCCATATCAGCGACCTCAGTAGTCATTAGACATCATGAGAGAGCAGAATGGGGCGCTCCGTGGAACTCACGGTTTGCGAATGTGGTCAGGTGATTGGGTGTCACTTGTGCCATACGTCTGTACGCGAGATTTCCACATTCCTAAACACCCATAGGCAGACTGTTCCTGATGTGATAGTGAAGTGGGAACGTGAAGTACAAGTACAGCACAAAAGCCTACAGGCCGACTGACAGAGACCGCTGACAATTGAAGAGGGTCGTAACGTGTTATAGGCAGACATCTATCTAGACCATCACACAGGAATTCCAAATTGCTTCAGGATACACTGTAAGTACTATGACAGTTAGGCAGGATGTGAGAAAACTTGGATTTCATTGTCGAACGGCTGCTCATAAGCCAGACATCACGCCGGTAAATGCCAAACGACGCCACTCTTGGTGTAAGGAGCGTAAACCTTGGACGATTGAACAGTGGAAAAATGTTGTGTGGAGTGACGAATCACAGTACACAATGTGGCAATCCGATAGCAGGGTGTGGGTATGCCGAATGCCTGGTGAACGTCATCTGCCAGCGTGTGTAGTGCCAACAGTAAAATTCAGAGGAGGTGGTGTTGTGATGCGGTCATGTTTTTCATGGAGGGGGCTTGCACACCTTTTTGTTCTGCGTGGCATTATCACAGCACAGGCCTACATTGATGTTTTAAGCACCTTCTTGCTTCCCACTGTTGAAGAGCAATCCAGGGATGGCGTTTGCATCTTTCAACACGATCGAGCACCTGTTGATAATGCACGGCCTGTGGCGGAGTGGTTACACAACGATAACATCCCTGTAATGGACTCTCCTGCACCGAGTGATAACGTGAATCCTATAGAACACCTTTGGGATGTTTTGGAACGCCGACTTCGTGCCAGGCCTCACCGATCGACATCGACACCTCTCCTCAGTGCAGCCCTACGTGAAGAATGGGCTGCCATTCCCCAAGAAACTTTCCAGTACCAGATTTAACGTATGCCTGCGAGAGTGGAAGCTGTCATCAAGGCTAGGGATGGGCCAACACCATATTGAATTCCAGCACTACCGATGGAGGGCTCCACGAACTTGTAGGTCATTTTCAGCCAGGTGTCCGGATACTTTTATATCACATAGTGTATCCACAACATCCTCGTATTTTATAAACAGTTTGAGATATGAAAAGAGATTTTGACAAATGATACCATGCAGAGAGGAGAGTATTTTGCCATGTCGTTATTGTGTAAAACTTCATTATCTACAGCGTTACTTCTCTAACTACAAACTTTTCGTTGAAAGAATGTAATTTTTAAGGGCCGTCGACAGCTGGTGCAACGAGAATTGCTATGGGTTTTGGAATGTAAGTGAAGACGTTAACTTTTTTTGATACCGAGGATGTGCTTTTTCTTAAGCTGCTGACCTTTCTTTTCTTCACTTGATAAACTTAATAAACCACTGTTTCAGCATTCTCTCGCAATTTTGTCTGCACAATATGTTAGTGAGGTGAGACTGCGTAAACTCCGCTATGTTTTGGCAGAGGAAGTAAATTTGACCATGGTAACCAGAGAAATGTATAGGTTTTACTTAAAATTCGCCACTCATGACGCTTCTCTGAAAGTTACAGATGATTAACAAGCCAGGCGAAAATAAATCGCTGCATTTTCGGCGGAATTCTTCTTAGATACTAACGAAAGCAGAGGCGACAGTAGATGTTTTTCAGTGTTCACTATGCAAGTGTACGCGTTGTGGGGCCGCACTTAATATTTACAAAAAATATGAATATAGGCTTCAGTTTAGAACAGCACTTCCCCTCCAGCGATCGGCATTTCCCCTACAGCGTTCTGAGCGACTCCTGACCACTGCCGCTCTACCCCAGCTGACTGCGCATCTAGCGACAACGGTATTTTGCGCGCACTAGATACAATACCTATCACTGAAGTGAAACAACGTTTAACCATGACGACTGAACTGTGAGCCCTTTTGCGGCAAACTTGGGAGCACGAAGAATCAGATAGTCTGGAAGACTATTATAAAAAAAAAGCCTCAATATAATTTCAGTGTCCATGATCTCCATACTCATTAAACTGTGAGAATTTATGTTATGCGTCCGTGAAAGGTGCAGACGATTTCACACCTTAGTTCTGGGCGCCGCGATTTCGCGAGACTCAGATCTTTGTTTATGTCTTACCTTCTGACTGCTATCGTTGCTCCGTGTTCTTATCGTATTTCGCGGTTTTCTTAAGATTTTAGTTACTGGCCATGTTACTCGCCAGTCACCTCGTCTCGAACTGATGCCACGCAACGGCGTGGGTCGCTGCATTGGAATTGCGCCATGTCGCTGTATGTTGTTTACTCTGAGAGGATATGCTGAAAATAATAACAACCAAATTAAGGAAACCATGAAGCGATAATTTCCTCGTTTACATGGGGCTCCCAAAACTGGATTTCGTAAACCGATTTCCCTATACCGCTTTTGGTTGGTCTTGTAAGCACTTCAGAATTGATTTTGGAATTCCGCTTCTACTTGCCGATTTTCCAATTCTGCAATCGATTTTCGCTCCCATGTAAACACACACGATTTTGAAGTGTAATTGGGCTGTCAAATTACGATAAAATGTTGCGTTCTGTTGTTTTTTGGTGGTTTTATGTGTGGTATGTTCGAAGAAGCGAGCTATTTCCGTTAAAAGAGAAAAAAGTATTGGACATACCAGCAAGTCATACATGTTTTGTACCTAATAGAAGGAAAGCAAATATTAACACTATTGGATGGGAAAAGATTCCGAAAAAGTGATATCTTCGCTCAATTAGCGAAAGCTGTGGCTGAAGGTAGTAATATAAGAACAACAGATCAGTTAAGATCGGAGTAGCTTCTTAGACAACAGTAATTTGTGTGATTTAAATCTAAATATTGTTTCTGTGTTTAAATTGGATGCAACTCGAAATAATATTGTATTTCAGGTCAAAATGGAAATCTCGAAAGAGAGACTTCCAAGAGGTCAAGAGCCGAAATTATATTAGCGGATGCGACCACTCTGATTTCACATGGCCAATCTCCTGGACCGTAGGCCATCTGCCTCAATTGTTGAAAGTGGTGTACATTCCAAACCATGCGAACCTGGTAAGTGTTTCGCTCTTACAACGATGTAGCATTTTAGTTAACTTTATTTATGACCTTAAATTAAATGCTACATTTTACATTTCTTGATTGTACAGAATCTGTAGAAACTGACTATGAGATAAGAGTGGGAACCATCAGTTCAGGAGAAGATTGGTTTTACGGTGTCTATAGACGATTGCGCAGATTTTACTGCAACAGCAACCTGCAGACCTGCAAAAAGTGAGTGCTGCTTATATTTGAAATGTATGTAGCTTTGCCTATTGAAATTGATCTTTGTGATTGCTAAACAATAGTGATAATCTTCACGATTTCGTTATATATCCACAATGGAATCGATTTTTGTGATTGCTAAACAGTAGTGATTGTCTTCATGGTTTCGTTATACACCCACTAAGGTACTTCTGGCTTATACTGATTCATATTACATTTATTTGCCTCATGTGGAAGTTACCATTCTCTTAGTTTATGTACGATATATGTACATGATATACATCAAAATTCTCATCAGTTACTTGCCCATTATCTGATATATGTTTTAAAATCCCTGTCAGTGACTTGCCCATTTTCTGGTATATGTTTTCTGAATGTACTTTGCAGTTGCAGTTTTTATGATCAGTGTGTTACCACTACTTTCATATTGCATTCGTAATAGTTTGCTCCACTAATTCAAAACCAAATTACCATCTTCCACACTCATCTACACCTTGGGCTATGTTGCAATCCAGTGTCTCAACACATCCAAGATTTCAAGGGGTAATTCATTCGCATTTTGGAACAAAGCCATTGTACAATGGAATGTACACTGTTTATTCATAATTCTACAATATTCAGGATGAAGAACTCGTACTGACAAAGGGGTATACGCAGCCGCTTTGGCCACCTTTGCTAAGGATGTGTATGCAAACCAGCTGGAGGTGCAAAAGTAACAACAAAAATGGTAAGTCTTGGCCTTATTCAACATGCGAATGTTAAATTAATATACAGCAAAAGAGATGGGGAATCTTTTTAGGGACTGTCACACAGTTAAAATGCATTGCACAAAGCATCAGCATAACATGAAACTGAGTGAAGTTATGGAATCATTCAGTTAAAGGGCAATGCCAATTTGGAATAACGATGGATTTATAAACCAAGTAGCATGGACATGATATAGCTGTAATTCATGGATATACTGAAAAACCCTGTAATCGCGTCAGTATTTGTTTATAAGCAAAGTACTATCATAAGTTACAAGTAGAACAATACAGTGCTAATTTTACGTAACTTTGTAACAGGTTATCAGAAGAATTTGAAAGGGACAAGCAGTGGGAGGAGAAGATGCTGGATAACATACGGGAAAGGCATTCAGATGACACAAGACAGCTGGTGACCGCTTGCCTAAGTGGTCTTCAGTCAATTTATTGCAGAAACACCTAATCCCAGTTCATATCTTACTTCCAGTTCTTTCCACAATCTGGTTTCTTTCCACCAACATCTCCTTCTCCAGCCATGTGCCCCTTCCTCATCAATGTCCAGTCTCCCATTCACATCCAGTCTCCTGCCCACATCCACTCACCTGTCCACATCCCAGTTTCGAACCAAACAAATTAAAAATTATCGGGTATAAGGTCTACCTTTTATGCAAAGGACTGTTTTCCTGTTACTCATACAATTTTCATTACCTTTGTGCCGTCATCAGTGCGTTTTCTTTTATTTTATGCATTTTTTGCAATTTTACATTACAGAGGACCATTTTTATGCTCTCATTTACTTGTAGCTTTGTCATATTTTGCTTCAGCACGTCGTTTTTCTTTTGCATTCTCATGGACCACTCATAGATAATACATATTATGCTGAATTTCGTTGTCACAAATGCTTTTGACTTTGAAAGTAGGCCTACATATTACTTACAGAGTATATACTATAATTATTAAAATCTTAATCTAGATCTCCTTAATGGGTAATTGGTTGCACAATATGTTTTTGACAGTCTCTAAACCTTTCTGCATCTTGGTCAGTTTTTGTACAAATGTATTCATTTGGCTGTGGGAATATTTCATTTCCCTTTACCAAGTCGTTTAGCTAGTTTTCGTTGGAGAGGTCTTTGTGCGTTTCAATGATGTTGTGTTGTACACAACATGCAGAAACAACCTGAGGTACTTCTATACATTTGGCAAGCTCTTCCATCGAGTTTTGAGCCTACCAGAAGCATTCTCCGCAACAGTTCTGGGAGTGCTCAAGTAAACACCAAAAGTTTCTTGTTCAGTTGAAAGTGTTCCTGGTCCCCAAGCAGCAACTTTTGTACAACAGTCCCATTGATTGTGCATAGTGCCTAAGAAGATAAATTCACTTCAGTAAACAATATTGCAATGCTATTGATTTTGTTTTTGAATACCGTAATAAGCAATAACCTAGAAGATAAGTGCAGCTGTCACATGTTTCCACATGAAAAAGAACTACTTGCCATATAATGACTTATTGGTGTAACACGTTTCTGGTTTATTTCTTCCATTTGAAATTTGCATGCTATTGGTTTTATAGAGCGTACATTTGAAAATGACTGGTCTATACTGAAATGTTTTTAATATTTCTGTAAATTGTTTGTACTAGATTACACACACAGCAAGATTACTAAGTCAGTATAACTTTTTTTCCTTGTACGATGATGACATTTTCAGTAATGATATCTGGAATTGTAAGTGCATGACATGTGATAAAAAATGTTTCTGTAGATGAATTTACTGTAATAAGGAAGTAGTTACCTGCATTAGAAACATGCATTTCTTTTGGTATTGTATTTTTTGAAACATTCTCTCCTGATGTGTGGTTTGGGTTGGTGTCTTTTTCAGCATTTTTTTAGTCTGCAGAATATATAACTATACAGTTTCTTGCTTAGTAGGGGATTTTTTTTTATTTCTGAAGAAAAATAATTCGTAAAGAGATAATATTTATGTACTTTTTTTGACAACATGCTACAGGGAATTCTTCTCACATTGCTGGACCAATGCTACAGTCCTTTACAAGCGAGTGAGTGCATGACACTGCATATTACAGCCACTGGGGAAACCATATTTATTAAACTAAATATTGGAAACCTACAAAACAATATCTTACCTCTGGCATCAGCCTGCTTGCCATTTTGTAGAGTCCTGAATCCTTCAGTACTGTTGCGTCATGAACGTTTCCAGTGTGGCTGATATTAATGTTCCTGAAACTGCAAAACGAAAAATATATTAATTTCTCTTGGTCAACTAAAATATCATTGTACATTTATAAGAAAACATTTCACATACTAATAATGACAATAAACAACTGCCTGAAGAACAATTGATGACCTTCTCTTTCTGTTGACAAAATCTGCCCTCCTGAGGAGTTAACACGGAATATGAGTGTCATATATTGCTCCTATGAGCTGTGGGGAACCTGTCATGCTGGAGAACTCATTGCTGATTCTCTCTGCTTTCTCAGTATCTGGCATTTTTATAAATTTCGGCGGCCATACAGTATTCACACATTTCACGAATGAGTACAGATATTTGTGCACAGAGCTTTTAGCGCACCAAACTGATTAGCAATTACTCTGCACTCTCCACACCTCACTGATTTATAAAGTGCTATTGCCGCTCTTGTCTCTAATGTCAGCGGCTCCCGAATGAAATCGATGGATGGAAATAACGCAATTGACAATTTCGTACAAAGGTATAGGAAAGTCTATCTCCTCAAGCGGAAATTTTCCAGCCATTCTGAGTCACCAAAATGCTTGAGTACAACTACGTATCAACAGTGATTACTTCGCATTTTCTTTCACAAAGTGCGCGATCTCGACGGGTGCAAAACATAAGTTTCCGCTGGGATAATTTGTGCAGACATGATATGGAGGCATCGCTTTTTAAATAACCTCCTCCTCCGCCGCTAGACTTCAGTTATAGTCCACTGATACTCATATTCTCTCTTCCTCAAAAACACCACAAACGCACAATTAAATCATTCGCCTGCGCTGAGGCAGCCATTGGGCTGAATACAATCAGGAGCTGCAACAGATGATTGCCAGAGGCTATTCGTGTAAAACAAATGACGATCGGAAAACCGAATTAGAACAGGGCCCGCAAAACCGATTCAAGCCGCAACATGAGAACGCGACACAGAAAAAACGGTTTACCAAATTCGGTTTTCGTCGTCCGTAAGACGTGTCGTATGAAAACGTAGTGAATAACAGGGGTGTAACTGGGCTGTGACAACCAAGGCTGTGTTCTGAGAAAAATTAAAATGGGGAAGAAAAGAAGGAAATATTAAGAATGTTAAAATAATGAAATGTGAGTTGTAACAATATTATGAAAAGGATAGTTGCTACTCACCACATAGCGTAGATGCTGAATCACAGACAGACACAACAAAAAGACTGCCGGAAAGTGGGCTTTCGGCCAATAAGACCTTTGTCAAAAATAGACAACCTACACATATTCATGCAAATGCAACTCACACAAACATGGCCACAGTCTCTGGCAGCTGAAGCCAGACTGCGAGCAGTCTGGCACACTCTGGCTTTAGCTGCCACAGACTGTGGTCATGTTTGTGTGAGTTGCATTTGCGTTAAGTGTCCGTGTGTGTATGTTGTCTATTTTCGACAATGGCCTTGTTGGCCTAAAGCTCACTTTCCGGCAGTCTTTTTGTTGTGCCTGTCTGTGATTCAATATCTCCGTTACATGATGAGAAGCAACTATCCTTTTCATAATATTGTTACATTCCAGCCTGAGTATTCCATTGTTTGAAATTTGAGATGTGTCATACAGTCACATAACAGGCATTCAACCACTTTTTATACACTGCCGTTATGGTTACTGGAGAAATATTTAGCCACTTGATGCTCAGCAACTCAACTTCGTTGACGCTTTTTGATTAAACTCGTCTTCAGAATATCAAAGGAGGTAGGGAGCTTCGCACACACAGTGTGTACTCATATGCTGGTACTTTTACATGAAGCGGTACTGTGTATATGAGGCTCCCTACCTCCTTTCGTTTTCTGAAGATGAGTTTAATCGAAATCACCAATAAACTCGACTTGCTGAACATCAAGTGACTAAATTTTTCTTCTGCAACCATAACAGCAGTGTATAAAAAAATCTCCATAAAAATAACAAAAAATTGTTTTGGAAATCATTCTACTGTAAAGATATGTGAATGATTTACAACTATTGTCCTCCCGTCTTTGTCAAGGAGGATGTACACATTATAGGGCAGTTCAGCAACTGCAGTAGTTGTGTTGCTATATTTCTGTTAGTTATTTTTAAGTGAGCAGAGAGTTGAGTAAGAAAAAGTGTTTCAAAAATCTTACTAAAGGTATGACTTGATGGCATTGAGCTTTGTTTTGGAGCCTCTTTTGTACTTTCCTTCTTAAGCATTGGTTTAACACATGAGGAGTCACCAGAAACGGTGTTTCGGATTCCCCTCAAACTGTAGGCCCCCTTTCCTTGGTCACTGGTGTCGGTTAGAGACATGCAAGTCGCCAAAGTGGTGCCCAATTGAAAGACTTGCACCAGGCGAGAGAACTAATTGAGTTTATTACGAATGTTTATCTTTAGTGTCCTTGGATAAGTGTTTTTCTAATATTGCAAAAAATGGTTCAAATGACTCTGAGCACTATGCGACTTAACTTCGGAGGCCATCAGTCGCCTAGAACTTAGAACTAATTAAACCTAACTAACCTAAGGACATCACACATATCCATGCCCGAGGCAGGATTCGAACCTGCGACCGTTGCGGTCGCTCGGTTCCAGACTGTAGCGCCTAGAACCGCACGGCTACTCCGACCGGCTCTAATATTGCATTTTATGCAGTAAATAAGGGTTTAATTATTAATTTGTGGATTTTGTAATTACATCACTCGAGATATCATCCCATCCAACTGTGTATTCATTCATTAGTTTGAGGATTATCTTGCTCCTGTCATTTTCATTAACCTCCCCAAATTAAATATCCTATCTTTGAGTGATGTTGTTTGCTATCTCTCAGTGATTGTCTATAGTCTGTGTTTGATTTCCTATTGGTATATGAAACGTTTATCAAAAAGGTTACACATTGCTTTGTGTCTTTTTATGATATCACCATCTTTCATGGTTGGTTTGCTACGCCTAGGTCTGGAAGTTTCTCGATATTTACTGACTGGTTTTCAGAAGACATTGCTTACATTGGTGAACTGCGATATTTTATTACTGTGGACCTGTTATCTAAGGACTGGAAGCTCTCCCTTAAAGATGTTTTTAGTTGTGATATATTTTTGTTTGTTAATGCGCAGTCTTGCTGATTTCTATAGGGCATCTAAGTTAAAAATATTCTGTCTAAGATTAACAAGGTTGTCTGGAAATCTGAGTTTCTTATTTCTTCCACTCTGAGTGTATGAGTTGGTGCTGACTACATTTCTTTAATGGCGCAGCAGGAATCAAAGTGTATCGGTAGAGTAGTGTAGAACTCATCCCATTTCTTATCTGATCCTTGCATGTGTAAAATAGTATCCAATCTCTTCTCAGCTAGTTCAGTTTTCAGGGATTTGATGTCACTTTTCAACAGGTTTTGTTATTTATTTAAGGGTTTATTTTTTGTATTCTGTCTGTGTGCTAGGTGGCCTTAGTAATGAAGGTCTATGTTACCATACTTAACAATGTCTTTAGCAATTTTGTTAATTATTGCAGAATCTATCCTGGTAGAACTAAAAACCCAGACGCTAGTGTCTGAGGAAACTATATTTCTAAGATTGATGAACTTAATGTATCTACGAGTTTCATGTTAGCTATGTTGCAGGAGTTTGCACTGATGTGTCGCGAAGTATATCAAGATCATTGGAACCAGTATGCCTAATTGGGGGGTTGAAACTGTTGAGAAAATGGGTTACCGCTGAACAAGGTGGTCTATATAATTGCGTTATTTTATCTTTTACAACACTGACTCCCTGCTCTTTTAGCTGAATTGCAATACCATTCCCTTCTTATGTTCACTCTTCATTTTACTGTTCAGTTACTGCAAGTTTCTTAAACTGAATATGTCGCTGATGAAGACTGCCACAACACCACCCGTACACTGGTTTCTACAATAACAGTTTGCCAATATTTAGATACATAATTCGTAGTAGCTAATTTCATAACAATTTAGCACATGATCAATTTGTACTGTGTCAAAATATTTGACATGTGTTTTTGGTCTACTTGTCACCTCCATATGTTTGCAAAGTTACATAAATAATTGTTAATTACGAAGGAAATTAATTCAAAATTGTATGCAAATAATTATTTATAGATTTGTACTGAAATCTGTTATAGAAATCCAGTACGACGATGGCTGCCTTTAAAAAACAGACGCAGCAAAGCAGAGTGTAATCGATACGGCAAGTGCTTAATACAGGGATCACCTACTGGCGCTGCCATCTGGCTGCTAGAAGGGTTACCGACAGCCATCCAATATAATGAAGTGATTATTGTAAAATTACGGTATCGACACATATTTGTTTAGAAGTATGGTTCCCAACGTAATCAACATTAAGAGATAGTGAATTATTTCTTGACCATTACACACTACATGTCATCACGGGGAGAGGAGTTGGGTCAAGAACTTTAAGTTCAAGAGCGGTAGTCTAACTATGTTTATGCAGGTTGCGGTTAGCACGCTGAGGATGAGTTAACCTATCGCAATTTTTCTCTGATTCCAAAAGAACAGTATTATAATCGGGAATGTTGGTGTGTGACAGCTCATGCTGTAACTAGGAATATAACATTAAGCACTGATGCGAGTAAGCAGATTAATACAAAAAGTTTAGCTTCAGCAAATCATACTAATTTTCGGCATTTTTTGAAGTTGATTGGTACTGTGGATTTGGTCGGACGGAGGATCCGATTTGTTTCGTTTAAAGTAAAGCTAGCAGATTTGTTGGTCCCCTCAAAGGAAATTGAGTGTGAGCTTTCATTTGATGTGACAGTTGATGGTGGTTTGGGATTACTCGAGCAAAGTGGCGTCTTGATATGTGTGAATGGTTATTGTATTTGACACAACGGTCCCTAGGAATGAGTGAATTAGTAAACCTTATGATGGAAGACTGCAGAAAACGTTGAGCAGTGGTGTAGGTTATCTTCCCTCGCTGTGATAATAATTTTCCCTTGAAATTTGGAACCATATTAGGAGACATGGGTCTATGTAATATGTTGATTGATGGAGTGGCGAATGACCGTTTTTAACGTTGAGCTCATTAGCGGGATTCGAGATTCGTCAGTGCTTGAAGTGGTTTAGCTTAGTCCATGAACTGTCTTAAGTGTAACGTTACACTTATGTAGGCGACCTAATCGACAGCCTAGAATCGGTAAAATGTGAGCAGAATTTGCTCGCTACGTTGGGTACGAGTCGGCGAGACGTTGGCGAGCCAGATGCGAAGGCGTCAGCGAAGGACTGGATGTGGGGAAAAAGGTTTTTTTTTCATACCTTTTCATAGGTGTTCAACATGCCCCCCTTGAGATCCACAGCATATGTCAAGCGGTATTCCAATTGTTCCCACACTGCAGCGACATGTCTTGAGTTACAGCTTCCACAGCTGCTGTTATACGATGTCTCAGTTCATTCATTGTTGTTGGTAACGGAGGCACTTAAACAGTCTTTTATAATCCTCTACGAGAAATAATCACATACAGTCAGGTCCAATGACCTTGGAGTCACTAACGTAAGGCTAAATCATTAGGTCCAGTGCGACCGATCCATCGTCTAGAAGGCGCACTTCCAGATGCCAGTGTGGCGGTGCCCCATCCTGTTGGTAACTGAAGTCGTTCGAATATCCAACTGTGGTAAAAGAAAATTCTCAAGCGTGTCGAGATATTTGCTTCCTGTAACAGTGTTCTCCACAAAGAAAAATGGACCGTACACCTTCTCTCGTGAAACTGCAACAAAACACATTAAATTTTGGAGAGTCCATCTCATGTTGTACAACATCACGTGGTTGTTTCGTACACCATATTCTCACATTATGACGGATCACCTTTCCATTTAAATGAAATGTTGCCTCGTCACTAAACACCAAGTGTGGAAGGAAACTGTCATCCTCCATCTTACCAAGAACGAAATTACAGAACTCCACACGTTGTTGTTTGTCACCTCCACGAAGAGCTTGCAGCAGCAGAATTTTGTATGGTTTCATGTGTGAACGTCGACGCAACACACGCCAGGCGGACATCGGGGGCATCATGAGCTGTCCGGCTGCACAACGAACGGATTTCAGCGGACTCCTTGTGAAACTACAGCGGATGCGTTCGACGTCTTTGTCACACACTAGGGGACGGCCTGTCGACTTGCCTTTACGCAAACAACCTGTTTCTCGGAATTTTTCATTCCATCGTCTAATGCTCTGTGCTGTAGGATACACACCAAACCTAGTACTAAAGTCACTCTGAACAGTTACTACTGACCCTCACTGCGCAAAACGCAGAACACAAAACACTTTCTGTTGTCCCGACACAATTTTTACTAGAACTGAAGTGGGGACACTGCTGATACCTAGCAGGAACCGTGTAAAAGTCGAGAGTTTGCTCTTTCCAACAGTACGTTGTTCATGCACACATATGAAATAACATAATGGCTATGATTTTTTCTTACCGGATGATTCTTTTTCATATACTCTCTATTTCACAGGAAATAAATACCCAGTGAATCTCTGAATTAACGACTTTTCAACACTTCATGCGATTTTAACATACAATACCTCAGATGATAGTACTGCACTATAGCTATTATCGTTGATAGCTGCTTATCTGTATCCATTTTATTTCTTGATTTATTACGTTTTTTATATTTTCATAATGCAAATATTTGCGAGAACATCGTATTCTCCACATTTACACAGCAAATAGACACAACTATTTTGCCAATAATTTTTTTATATGTTGAGTGCAAATGTTTTTAAAAATCTGTGCTAATTTAAAAGTGGGTCAGTTGCATGTGTTTATGGACACCGAAATTGAAAAGAGAACGAGAAGGCGCTTCTATGGAGAAGGTATAAATAATTATTTAAACAATATTTAAGGACAGTGTGTTGTCATTTATCGTTGAGTACCCTTGCGCAACAATGCTGGCTTATTTATTTATGAACCATCTATTACTTATATTTGTAAATGATCTGTGTGTAGCCGAATGTTTATGACATTTCTTTCTTTAAATATTGTTGTAATATATTATTTTAGCCCGGGAAATGATCAAAGATGAGTCAAGTTATGTTTTTAGCACGTGAGAATGACGTGTTTTTGGTGGGGATGACCTTCAACCTACGGAACAGTAGACAGTTCAAATGTTCAGATGTGTGTGAAATCTTATGGGACTTAACTGCTGAGGTCATCAGTCCTTAAGCTTACACACCACTTAGCCTAAATTACCCTAAGGACAAACACACACACCCATGCCCGAGGGAGGACTCGAACCTCCGCCGGGACCCAGCAGGCAGTACACGAACAGCATGGGAGTCAGGAGACTGGAACTTCTCGAGTGAAGAGCTCAAGGGAGCGATTCTGGACACTTTTATGTCGAATTCTTGAGGAAGGCGGAAGGCAGACCTGCCTGGGGCAACGTGCGTGATATCAGTCGTATAGGTATTTGGTTCTGGGCGGTGAACAACCACTACCATACTTGAACATCTGAAGGGACTTTCGTATCCCGAGAGGTCTGAATTTGCTCCAGAGTAGGACTCTTACCGTTTTCTGCTTGTACTGCGGAATTGAGGAGACATAGAGTGTGAGTTATTATTCACTGTATCGCGGGTGTTAATTTGTTCATGTCGAACTCTGAACCGTTTTGAGCTGGTGAATATTTCGTGTACTATGATTCTGAAGTGGACTTAGTTTTCGAGTATCTTTGATAAATATTTAGTACCTTTACTGCATTTGATAAGGGTACTTTACGTCCGTATTTTAACCGAATATCGTAGGATCACTTTCCATCGATCTGACATGCCCTTTTTGAATAAATATTATTCAACATAACTGTCACTTGTCTACATCGATTACAGACTTTAGAATATAACGCTTTTATTAAATTATTCTTTTATCTTTTATTTTATATTCCTAAGTATTTTATTAATACGCAGTTCTAACCAATGCATGGGCTATTTGACTGCAGGATCACAGCTACAGGTTATTATTATTTGCAGGAACTTAGCTGCGGGGCACGAAAGCAGATGTGCAGAGTTCGACCCTATGGCTACATAGAGCTATTTTTTTTTTTTTAACAGAGTCGTGCATAGTCCCATTACGTGAAGTATGAGTAGTCGCAGGTAAAGACGCTACTGTTTTATTCGTATGAACTGCTGGTCGGAAGAGCAACTACACCAACAGTAACCGTTAGGTACCGTTGCATAAGGTTAGTGTAAAGTAACGGTGATCCTTAGAGTTTTTGTTTTAGTCTTGTCGTTCTTTCGATTCTGTTAGAGGGAATCACGGTGGTTTGCTGACACTTGCTCCCTACCTTCTGTAAAAGATATAAAATACTGTGCTTAATTGACAAAATTGCCTGAAACAATATTTTGGAAATACAGTTAAGCGCACAGACACTTCTCCTGAACGCGAGTTTAGTGCCTTAACCAATGCGACTGCTATATTGGGGCTTCAAAATAAAAAGTAATGTCGGCAATCGTAATCAAGTCTCGCGACTGTACATAAATATGGTTATAGCTGCATATTTTCGTCTATCTGTGTAGCAGGGTGATTCCAGGAAAGTGATGACCACCGCGGTAGAGAGTAGCAGCTGTTGTCCCGATTGCTTTCTGAGGCGGAGGTGGCTTTCTCATTCGGTATTCAGCGGCTCCTCGCAACTGACAACGTTGTGTAACGTTTCTGTTGTCTCTTTACCGGGTATGATAGACGAAACCAGTCTGCTGAGGTTACTAACTCTCAACAATAGGGCCGGTTTGAGAACATTTTACGCACACAAGAGAGCTTCCCTGGACATTAGTTTTTGCTCATTTTACGCATCTCATAAACATTTACTCCGTTCCATTTCAGTTGTTATCACCTTTCCACTTGTAGAAACAGTATGCGGGTTGCGATTAGACACTGTTTTCGGACGGCTAATATCTATAACAAAACGCTACCTGCATAGTTCAACCAATTGGTGTTCGAAACAGCCGTTTTCGTAACAAAATTGCGGAAGTTCTCTTCTTACCGGCTGGATCTGTTTCTTGAAGTGCTGAATCCGAATTTCATGTTAACTGCCGTGTACGACGTCGGCTTTACAATTAAAACAACAATAAACCTCAAAATTTTCGCACTATTTTCAATTTTTCGCCTATACCAAGAAAACTGCGTTTTTCGAAGATGAACTCTACGTTCAAAATTAAAGTATCAATTAGGAATGTGGAATGCACTCAACGACTGTGATATGACTTCCAAAATGATGGAGCACAGCAATTAGTCGTCCTTTCCTTTCAGGAGTGTTGGATGAATTGTGACAGAAGCCCGAACAACAGGGGAATGACGTACTTGGACACGTATTGAAACTATGAAACAGTGCACAGATAATGGCTAGGAAGTAGGCGAAATCTAGATTTCCTTTAATAAAGCCTGAAAGGAAAGGATGACTGACTGTTGTGCTCCATCATTTTGAAACTGAGGTAGATAAAATTTCACACAAAATGCACTAGTCTGGTTTGATTGAGGAGCGGTATCGGGGCTAGAGCGCACTGAAAAGCGGCGATTTCCTGGGCTTTCTGCGGAAACGTCAAAAACGCCCACTCCCACCCTCTACAGCTTGAAAAAAAAATGGTATCGACTAAAACCCCTATAACAGTTGGAAGCACATTCAATTTCCTACGAAAAACGTCTGTAACATTTCATGTTCAAATAGGGAGGGAGGGAGCCATGGGAAAATGACGAAAAATGCCCTTTACACCCTACAACCAAACCACCCCTCCCATTTGTCCATCTCTCATCGGAACTACACTTTCGGTGTGTTACGCTTAGAAGGGGTTATTTTGAATGCTTAGAAGGGGTTGTTTTGAATGAATTGATAGGAAAGAATGTTTCAAAAAATATTAAGATATGTTTACAACATATTAGGTATATGACACGGAAATTGGTTTAATATGAAATCTGTATGTAGTAATTTACATGTCATAAAATGAATAAACGTCAAGCCCAGGATTGAGTTATCATTTCGAGTAGGTCCGCCATCTGGAACAGAAATAAAGGCATTTAGTTTTAGGATATGGATGCAAAAGACAGATAAGTTGTATGAAGAAATATCTGTGGTCATTAAGCCAACCACTCTGTTTTACAGGATGGTCATTGTGAAAAAATCAGACAAAGATTTCTTAACCTACGAATTGGCTCCGTATACCCTAACCTTTTTCCGTATGCGTGGAATGCGAAAAGCCAAAACACCTGTTTTGTACAAAGGTTTTAAACCTCTTCCAAAAACTACACTGTTGGACAGCATGTGCGGAGGCTGGTGAGCCACCGTTTTCTATTCGGCGTCTCCTTCTCGCGATACGCCAAGCATATAGGGCATTGCCCGTTCCTACACTGCCAGCATCCACTTGCGTTGTACAACCGCCACTGGAACGGCTATTCGATCATTGACCACAAGCAACAAGGCCATTTGGGCTCCGTGCAAGGGAGAGCCTTGAGTTATTACAGGTGGGTGGGAGGGGGCCATTAACATCAAATGTGGCTCTGAGCACTATGGGACTTAACATCTAAGGTCGTCAGTCCCCTAGAACTTAGAACTACTTAAACCTAACTAACCTAAGGACATCACACAACACCTAGTCATCACGAGGCAGAGAAAATCCCTGACCCCGCCGGGAATCGAACATAGGCATTAAGGTCGTAAGTCAGGTGTGGAGTAGGACATCCCCTTGGTTACTATCAAGGCCCAGATTGCTTTGGGTTCTGACTGCTTACAGCAAGAATTGTGCTCCAGACTGTAATTCTTAAAATAAAATTTAACGGGATTTTACGTAGCCAACTACATTTTATTACTGTCTACACAGGTAGTTCTAAGCAGGAAGATTTTCTCGGTTCTTCTGTCGGTGTTCTCTGGCGATGTTCTCAGGTATAGGGCTCCCAGAGCAGTTATCAGTTTATTACGCGGAATTGTTTGCTAACCTGAGGGCTATGGAGCAGCTGAGGCGGCATCATGACAAGAAATTCCTCATTCGCTCGAATCCTCAAAGTGCTCTTCTCGCTATTGGACAGATGTACCCAGCAGATCGGATGGTGCACCAAGAGCGGGACGCTCTCCTTCTCTTGCAAAGGCCACACAAGGAAATCATTTCTGGGTTCCAGGGCACATACGGATTCAGGAAAACGAACTCGCCGTTGCGATTGCCACGGAAGTTTGCTCCCTTCCTGCTCTTGCTCGTTGTTCAGTCTCCCTGCAGGCTGTCACTTCAATTGTGACGAGGAAGGCCAGGCGTTGGTGGGAGGCTTTGTGACTGGAAGTGAGGAATAATAAATTCGTTCCATAAAAGCTTCAGTGCCACAATTGTTTACCTCCTTCCGCTCGCGACGGTCTGAAGAAGTGACGCTTACACGGCTTAGGGTGGGGCATTGCCCATTGACACATGGCTTCTCTTACGTCGGGAGGAGCCAGCATGTCATTGATGCGGCACACAGCTGTCAATATGATGCACTCTAACTGATTGTGTTATGTATGACAACTTGAGTATTGAACTGGCTCTCCCACAGGATCTTCCCTATATTATAATTGATAGTAAGGCGTGTGTCGCTCGTGTGTTAAGATTTTGTATGGTGCCCGGATTTCTTACCAAAATATTGGCTGTGAGATCTTAATGTATCACAGAGTGGATGGGTCACTTATAAATAATAAGTGACTACTTACAGTCATCCAGCCGCTGTTATCTGTCCCTTTTCTAACGGTTGCTATACAGGTGTTTTATCCATGTTTTTTTCTAGTTATTCTGCTGAATCTCTTTGGGATTTTATTACGGGCTTTTCTGAAGCTCATCTTATTGGGGTTGCCTTACGATTCTTGTGGGGGGATGAAACTTGGTTTTCCGTTTTATTGACCTTTTGCCACAGATTTTCATAATGTTCATCGATAAATCATTATTACAAGGGCGCTTATGACCTTGCTGTTTAGCGCCATCCGCCATAAATCATCATCATCATCATCATCTTGGACAGCAACATAGCATACTTGATTGGTGGGGGCTTTTTGTTGCAAAGACTCGTATGGTCGAGTGAGCATACCTTCGAACATCCGTTATGTACGAAGTAAGTACAATCAAACTGCGACGTTTGTGTTCGATGGGCTCTCAGTTGGACAGAAGACTACTTGTGGAGGTCGACCGAAAAGCAGTAAAGGGAGATACGATTTAGAAGCACCATAATACCAACTGTTTCACAAGTAAATTTTCTAGCGAATGCGAAAAACAAGTATAGACTAATCATCAAGATGATGACAAAATGCAGTGAAAGTGGAATCACATACAAGCACACAGCTGATGATGCAAACACAATGATAACGCGGACGGCAGAATCGATAGCCTCGGCTCACAAGAGTATAGCAATTGTGGGGGAAGGTGTTAACCGTCTGGCCATAATGAAGGACCTCCAGACTTCCCTGATGTATATTTTCCCAGCCCGTTAGCCCCTCTACCATGTGGGAAGTACAGCGGAGAAGAGTGTTTGCAACCACATACTCTTCTTCCACACAATGAGTGGCTGCGACTATACGTCCATGGTATTCAACCAAGGCTAGATTAAATTTCTCAAGACACTCTCCACAAATCCGGATTTCGAAGAATTCATTACTAAATTCAAAAATGGTTCAAATGGCTCTCAGCACTATGGGACTTAACTCCTGAGGTCATCAGTCCCCTAGAACTTAGAACTACTTAAACCTAACTAACCTAAGGACATCACACACATCCATACCCGAGGCATTACTAAATTCACTGATCCTTCACCCCATCCAAAGGAAATAACAGCTACTGATGAGAAATAGTTGATTCATGACATCTGCCTATAAGGCATCAGCAAACATGGCTCCCTTGCATCCCATTGAAGCTACAGCTCAACGACAGACAACAGACTTTCAGAGTTTTCCATCAGGTGCAGCCTCGAATCGGAAATTACTTGGATCCAGAGCAGTGTGGGTGGAAGTTGACAATAAGTGGGTTGACTCCCATTGCCACAGTGAAACCCCTAGCTCCCGAGAGGCTTCTACAGCTTGCAAAGGCAAGACAGATTGCCAAGGCTAGCAGGACTGTTCTGCACGAAACTGTGCCAGCAATGTGAAGGGTCATGCTCCAGCATCGACAACAGTTTGTATATAGAAGACGAAGACGACCTGAATAAGCCCCGTGCAGTATCACTGTCTGAAGTAGCTGAGCCGACCGAAGGCATTAACTCTTGTAATATTTTGCAGCGTTCCGCTCCTTTACTAATCAAGTTTTAGCAGTCCTAACATTAATCATTCAACTACAGTTTTTTCAGCCGAAAAACAGTAAGAGCTCACTGTTTAGCCTGGGCCTTCCACAGTCCCTGATGCTTTGCCTGGACCTTCCATTACCTAAGACTCTTCACCCGGGCGTTCTAGTGCCTGGACCACCAGCAGACAAACGGAAGCGGGTAAAGAGGCTGTGCACACGACATCAGTACAGGTATTTCTTAATACATCGATAGTCCACTATACAACTTATCTATCATTTGTTTCTATATTCCTTCACCAAATGACTTATTTCGTTTCCAGATGGAAAACCTACTCGAACTGATGGTCCAGTCCTGGGTTCGACTTCACTCATTTCGTGACACATATATGTTACTACATACAGATTTCATATTCAACATTCTCTTCGGTGTCAAGCGTCTAAACATATTTTGCTAATACATTAAATGCATGCGAATATGAACAACAATTAGCTGTATAATGGAATGGCGACAATGATAATTTGAGCTAGGTCAGGACTTGAACCCGGATTTCCCCCTTATCTCGAACGGTCGCCTTACCATGTGGCTATCCGTGCATGACTGACGGTTAGGTCCAAACTTCCATGTGTCGTCATCATGTGTCGTCAATCATGTGTCTGCAACCTGTACTTGTGAATCCATTAAGTATGTTCCCGTACAGGGAAAACATTTTACTTGAAAGTCGTTCGTCCGGTATCGGTGGATAAATACGGTATTGCAGTGCCTGCGTTAGTCTGAATTACGAGGTGCATTCAAGTTCTAAGGCCTCCGATTTTTTTTCTAATTAACTACTCACCCGAAATCGATGAAACTGGCGTTACTTCTCGACGTAATCGCCCTGCAGACGTACACATTTTTCACAACGCTGACGCCATGATTCCATGGCAGCGGCGAAGGCTTCTTTAGGAGTCTGTTTTGACTACTGGAAAATCGCTAAGCAATAGCAGCACGGCTGTTGAATGTGCGGCCACGGAGAGTGTCTTTCATTGTTGGAAAAAGCCAAAAGTAACTAGGAGCCAGGTGAGGTGAGTAGGGAGCATGAGGAATCACTTCAAAGTTGTTATCACAAAGAAACTGTTGCGTAACTTTAGCTCGATGTGCGGGTGCGTTGACTTGGTGAAACAGCACACGCGCAGCCCTTCCCGGACGTTTTTGTTGCAGTGCAGGAAGGAATTTGTTCTTCAAAACATTTTCGTAGGATGCACCTGTTACCGTAGTGCCCTTTGGAACGCAATGGGTAGGG
Organism: Schistocerca serialis cubense; assembly: GCF_023864345.2. NCBI lineage: Eukaryota > Metazoa > Arthropoda > Insecta > Orthoptera > Acrididae > Schistocerca > Schistocerca serialis. The sequence goes on from NC_064639.1 coordinate 596,781,836, forward strand.
ATTACGCCCTCGCTGTCCCAGAACATGGACACCATCATTTTTTCAGCACTGGCGGTTACCCGAAATTTTTTTGGTGGCGGTGAATCTGTGTGCTTCCATTGAGCTGACTGGCGCTTTGTTTCTGGAATGAAAAATGGCATCCACGTCTCATCCATTGTCACAATCGACGAAAAGAAAGTCCCATTCATGCTGTCGTTGCGCGTCAACATTTCTTGGCAACATGCCACACGAGCAGCCATGTGGTCGTCCGTCAGTATTCGTGGCACCCACCTGGATGACACTTTTCGCATTTTCAGGTCGTCATGCAGGATTGTGTGCACAGAACCCACAGAAATGCCAACTCTGAAGGCGATCTGTTCAACAGTCATTCGGCGATCCCCGTAAACAATTCTCTCCACTTTCTCAATCGTGTCGTCAGACCGGCTTGTGCGAGCCCGAGGTTCTTTTGGTTTGTTGTCACACGATGTTCTGCGTTCATTAAACTGTCGCACCCATAAACGCACTTTCGACACATCCATAACTCCATCACCACATGTCTCCTTCAACTGTCGATGAATTTCAATTGGTTTCACACCATGCAAATTCAGAAAACGAATGATTGCACGCTGTTAAGTAAGGAAAACGTCGCCATTTTAAGTATTTAAAACAGTTCTCATTCTCGCCGCTGGCGGTAAAATTCCATCTGCCATACGGTGCTGCCATCTCTGGGACGTATTGACAATGAACACGGCCTCATTTTAAAACAATGCGCATGTTTCTATCTCTTTCCAGTCCGGAAAAAAAAAATCGGAAGCCTTAGAACTTGAATGCACCTCGTACAATGCAATGTTCCTCCGGGCACGCGTAATGCAGAACAATACAGGCACTGTAATGTCATATTCTGTTAATGATTTCATCAAACATGCTTTCCCATCAATTCATTCAAAACAACCTCTTTTAAGTGTGATGCTCCGAAAATATAGCACCGATGACAAATGGACAGGTGGAAGGGGTCATTTGACTGGAGGGTATTTTTTGTAATTTTCACTTTGCTCCCTTCCCCTTTATGAGAAAATGGAATTTATAGACGTCTCTTGTTGGAAATATAACTAGGTTTCACGTGGTGTGGGGTTTTTTAATTGATAAGAAGTATATTTTTCGAGTGGTGGGAGTTTTTGGCGTTTTCACAAAAGGCCCAATAAATCGCTGCTATTCAGCGCGCTGTAACGCCGATTTTGTTCGTCGGAAAATCAAACCTGGCTAGTGCACTACATAGGAAATTTCGTCTACTTTAATTTTGTGTAGAATTGTAATCCTCAAAAAACGCATAATCTGGATCAGGGCCGCCCACGTCGTGCCAAACTTCAGCTTGTGTGGGACGCGGGCGTGTCAAAGAGCGGCCTGCTACTCGGATTCGCTCGTTCGTTCTCGGAAGTACCCGGAACAGTGCGACATTTCATTTAGCGTTGCCATGCGGATTTTTTTGGTCGGCACAGCCCTCTTGAGTCCGGCAGAATCGTGGTGTCATCACCGTTTACCCCTCGCTATTTGTTCGTGCGCTATTTGTTCGTGGTATGAAGGACGTTCACAGGTCCAGTGGCTGTTTTCGCAAAAAGAGGCAAACGAGCGATCTATCGTCACAGTCCTTTCCACATCTACACCTACGTGATTACTCTGCTATTCACAATAAAGTACCTGTCACAGGGTTCAATGAACCACATTCATGCGGCCCCTCTACCGTTCTACCCTCGAACGGCGCGCGGGAAAAACGAGCACTTAAATTTTTCTGTGCAAGCCCTGATTTCTCTTATTTTATCTTGATGATCATTTCTCCCACCTGGGTGCTAACAGAATGCTATCGCAATCGGGAGAGAAAACTGGTGATAGCAATTTCATGAAAAGATCCCGACGCAACGAAAAACGCCTTTGTTTTAATGATTGCCACTCCAATTCACGTAACATGTCTGCGGCACTACCCCCCTTATTTCGCGATAATACAAAACGAGCTGCCCTTCTTTGAACTTTTTCGATGTCATCCGTCAGTCCCATCTGATGCGGATCCCAAACCCCACAGTAATAATCGAGGATAGGGCGGACAAGCGTGGTGGAAGCAGTCTCTTTAGTAGACCTGTTGCACCTTCTTAGTATTCTACAAATGAATCGCAGTCTTTAGTTTGCTCTTCCCACAACATTATCTACGTGATCGTTCCAATTTAGGTTATTTGTAATTTTAATCTCTAAGTATTTAGTTGAATTTACAGCCTTCAGATTTGTGTGACTTATCGCGTAATCGAAATTTAGCTGATTTCTTTTTGTACTCATGTGAATAACTTCACACTTTTCCTTATTCAGGATCAATTGTCACTTATCGCACCGTACAGAAATCTTATCTAAATCATTTTGCAAGTCGTTTTGATCATCTGATGAGTTTACAAGACGGTAAATGACAGCATCATCTGCAAACAATCTAAGACGGTTACTCAGATTGTCTCCTATGTCGTTAATATAGATGATGAACAATAGAGGGCCTATAACGCTGCCTTGGGAAACGCCGGATATTACTTCTGTTTTACTCGATGACTTTCCGTCTATTACTACGAACTGTCACTTTTCTGACAGGAATGTAGTCGCACAACTGAGGCGGTATTCCATAGGCACGCAGTTTGGTTAAAAGACGCTTGTGAGGAACGGTGTCGAAAGCCTTCTGGAAATCTAAAAATATGGAATCAATTTGACATCCTCTGTCGATAGCACTCATTACTTCACGAGTATAAAGGGCTAGTTGTGTTTCACAAGAACGATATTTGCTGAATCCGTGCTGACTATGTGTCAATAAATCGTCTTCTTCGAGGTAATTCATAACGTTCGAACACAGTGTATGTTCCAAAACCACACTGAATTTCGACGTTAGTGATATGGGCCTGTAATTCAGCGGATTACTCCTATTTCCCTCTTTGAGGAATGGTGTGACTTGAGCAATTCTCCAGTCTTTAGGTACGGATCTTTCTATGAGCGAGCGGTTGTGTATAATTGCTAAATATGGAGCTATTGTATCAGCATACTCTGAAACGAACCTGACTGTTACACAATCTGGACCGGAGGCCTTGCCTTTTCTAAGAGTTTTAGGCTGCTTTGCTACACCTATGGTATCTACTATGTTTCTCATCTTGGCAGTTGTTCTTGATTGGAATTCATGAATATTTACTTCGTCGTCTTTGGTGGAGAAGTTTCGGAAAACAGTGTTTAATAACACTGCTTTAGTGGCACTGTCATCAGTGACTTCACTATTGTTACTGCGCACAGAAGTTTCACAATGGTTCAAATGGCTCTAAACACTATGGGACTTAACATCTGAGGTCATCAGTCTCCTACACTTAGAACTACGTAAACCTAACTAACGTAAGGTCATCACACACATCCATGCCCGAGGCAGAGTTCGAACCTGCGACCGTAGCAGCAGCGCGGCTCCAGACTGAAGCGCCTAGAACCGCTCGGTGACAACCGCCAGCGCAGTGAAAGTATTGGTTGTGTCTTGCCGCTGACGTGCTTTATGTGTGACCAGAATCTCTTTGCGTTTTCTGCCAGATTCCGAGACAGAGTTTTGGTTTGGAAATTATTAAAAGCATCTCGCACTGAAGCACGCGCTGTATTCGAACTTCTGCAAAACTTTGCCTATCTTGGGGATATGTATTCTTTTAATTTGGAATGCCTTAATCGTTGCTTTTGCAACAGCGATTTGATCCGTTTTGTGTACCATGGAGGATCAGTACCATCACTTATTAATTTATGTGGTATATATATCTCAATTGCCGTCCATACTATCTCTTTGAAATCATTCCACATCTTTTCTACGCTTACATGATCAGATCCGAAGGAGTGGAGACTGTCTCTTAAAAAGGCGTTAATAGTATTTTTATCAATTTTTTTTAAAAATAGATGTACTTTGCGTTTGTTTTTGATGGTTGTGGGTGTTACGTTTTTCAGCCTAACAGCAACTGCCTTGTGGTCACGTTATCCCTGTAACCGTCATGATACCCCCTATTCGTCCGTGGTTATTTGTTGCTAAGAGGTCAGGTATGCTTTCGCAACCATTTACGCTTCGAATGGACTCATGAACTAATTGTTCAAAATAATTTTCTGAGAAAGCATTCAGAACAATTTCGGATGACGTTTTATGCCTGCCATCGACTTTAAAAGTATAATTTTTCCAGCATATCGAGGGTGGACTGAAGTCACCACCGACTATAATTGTATGAGTGGGGTACCTATTTGAAATGAGACTCAAGTTTTCCTTGAACTGTTCAGCAACTATATCTTCTGAGTCGGGGGGTCGGTAAACGATCCGATTAATAGTTTAGTCCGATTGTCAAATATAGCCTCTACCCATACTATTTCGCAGGAACGATCTACTTCAGTTTCACTACAAGGTAAACTACTTCTGACAGCAATAAATACTCCACCACTAACTGTATTTAATCTATCCTTTCTGAACACTGTTAGGTCGTTTGAAAAAAAATCGGCTGAACTTATTTCCGGCTTTAGCCAGCTTTCCGTACCTGTAACTATTTGAGCTTTAGTGCTTTCTAGTCGGGCTTGGTGCTCTGGTTCTTTCCCAACACAGCTACAACAATTTGCAACTACAGTACCGGTTGTTGCTGCAACTACCTTCTAGACGGATTGGGAATGACAAAACAGAGGGATGAGAATTCTCACTTCGCATAAGCGACAGGTACTACTTATTTGCTATTAAACGACATTACAGTACCATGCGGAGAGAATTTAAGCATTTAGATGACAATGAAAGAGCAAAAAATTACGACTGACAGACAGGATTCATTGTTTCGTACATCAAGAAGTACTTCGTGCTAAATTCGCGAGTACGGACACTTGAAGAAATAATTGCTGCGGTTCATGTTAATAATTATTACTGTTAATTATTATTGGTATTAATGATAAAGCATCATCACCAACTGAAACCTCATCTTATAACATGCCGAGTGTTCCCAATTGTAATGCATGAAATGTGATATGTAATTTCGTTTCTGGCGGCAGTGCTTCATGCATTACAATATATTTATTCCTTATCGCATGATTAACTCTATTTAGAAGAAACGTTAACAGTTCTGATGACATTCTAAGATAATTAAAAGAACTTTTGGGTCTTCCATTACAAATTACTTCAGCAAGGACGCTGAGCAACCGAGCTGACGTCTTTTCTTCATCTAGTTACGAATCGAAACACATTTCTTATTTTTATCTTATGCAGCGATTCCATGCAACAAGCTTTAACTCCATCACAACTCGTGCGGCGTGCAGCTGCCAAAACTTTCATTTCAGACACGACTCAGGAACCTACAAAACGACGAAACTGAATTATATACTGGTTTCGCCGTGTCTACAGTCAGATATGAAACCATTTGCGTGCAACTCATTCCACGCAACGAGTGGCTCAAACCAATGTCGTCGTGTAAACTGGGCTTAAGTTTCATAAACTTGCGCGACCGGGTTTCAGAACAGCAACGTGGCCCTTGCTACCTGCCCCAGGTCAGGCCGTCGTTTGCCTGCCTGCCTGCGGTCGCTAGGCAACGGAAAAATACGCTACCGAGTTGTCAGTACCAAAGACTCGTCTCCCGGACTATAGTCAGGCCTGAATGGAAGGATTTAAAGGTGCACTGCTGGTTGTCATTATGTGGATTAGTCCATACGCTGTTGCCCAGTGAGGGCCGGATAGTAAGGCAATAACATGGCATCTGTCGGTATACGTGGCACAGTTGTCTGACCGAAAATGGCTGTACTAATGCCCTTGGGTTGACGCTGCAGAACGGTCGTGCCAAAAGTTTGTGGTTGTGGCATGGTAAATGAGGTAGGCACATAGGATGTGCAGTCGGAATGTTATTTGTCCTTGCAAACACTAAATTTGTTGTTTCACTGCACAGTGTGTTACGTTACATAATGGTTGTGAGTATGAGGCAGTTGTACCAAAGTTCTGTGTACAATGCAGCAAGTTCGGAAGATATAAAATCAGTTGGTACACATGTAGGTCTTGAGGGATCACCAAAACTCGCTTTATTGTTTGGAGCACCAGTTCACCGTTAAAGGTGGCCATTGTTGTGTTGCATTCACTGTGTTCTATGCAATAATGTTAGCACTCACGTGCTGTTCTAATTTGCACACCATTTCTTGCAAGTACTGTGCGTACTGAGCAGGAGTCGTCAAACTGCCGATGATACAAGTATAGCTATCACACCCGACAGGCAAGAATTAACTGGTGAAATTGTAAACGATGTTTTTCAGAAAATCCTTCAGTGGTTCTCTGCAAATTGGCTCTCATTAAACTTTGACAAAACACAGTATATACAGTTCCACACAGTAAATGGAATGACCCCATTAATAAATATAAACTTTGATCAGAAATCGGTAGCTAAGGTAGAATATTCAAAATTTCTAGGTTTATGCATTGATGAGGGGTTGAACTGGAAAAAACACACTGAGGATCTGCTGAAACGTTTGAGTTCAGCTACTTACGCAATTAGGGTCATTGCAAATTTTGACGATATACATCTGAGTAAATCAGCTTACCGTGCCTATTTTCATTCTCTGCTTTCGTATGGCATCATATTCTGGGGTAACTCATCATTGAGTAAAAGAGTGTACATTGGACAAAAGCGTGTAATCAGAATTATTGCTGGAGCTCATCCAATATCATCCTGCAGACACTTATTTAAAGAGCTAGAAATCTTCACTGTAGCCTCACAATATATATATTCACTTATGATATTTGTTATTAACAATCCAAACGAATTCAAAAGTAATAGCAGTGTCCATGGCTACAACACTAGGAGAAAAGATGATCTTCACTACTCAAGGTTAAATCTAACTTTTGCTCAGAAGGGGGTAAATTATGCTGCCACAAAAGTCTTTGCTCACTTACCTAATAGCGTCAAAAGTCTGACAGATAGCCATATAGCATTTAAAAGAAAATTAAAAGAATTTCGTAATGGCAACTCCTTCTACTCATTAGATGAATTTTTTGATATAGTAAGTGGGTAATTCTCCAACCTCCAAAAAAAAAAAAAATAAATAAATAAATAAATAAATAAAATAAAATAATATAAAATGAATGAGTGTCATGTAATATTTTGTCTTATGTAATATCTTGTATGGACACCTTTTATTAACCTGCCACGTTCCACATCATTACGAAGTGTCGTATTCATGATCTATGGAACAAGTACTAATCTAATCTAAACTTGTAAACCACCCAGTGGGCATGAAGTTGTGTCCTGCTGCCATCACTGGTCTTTGGGGTACTGTTCCCAAACTCTGTGAAACACAATCTTGGTGTCCTTTGGTACTTGGGTACCAGTAGTCGTTTTGCAAATTTTGGATCTGTGTAATGAACAAATGATCAACTAATTCAGAAGAAAGCTAGTTTAGCTAGGTAGTGTCTTGAGTATCAATTTCATAAACTTACAATCACCCAACAGCTACGTTGTAAATTCAACTGGCTCACCGAGCGAGGTGGCGCAGTGGTTAGCACACTGGACTCGCATTCGGAAGGACGACGGTTCAATCCCGCGTCCGGCCATCCTGATTTAGGTTTTCCGTGATTTCCCTAAATCGCTCCAGGCAAATGCCGGGATGGTACCCTTGAAAGGGCACGGCCGACTTCCTTCCCCATCCTTCCCTAATCCTATGAGACCGATAACCTCGCTGTTTGGTCTCTTCCCCCAAACAACCAACCAACCAACCATCAACTGGCTCAGTGGATTAGGTCATAATGTATCTGATCTGTGAGTCAGAGTTGCCTTATTTGATACACATAACACACAGTTTATTTCAAATTCAAATACAAATTTAACCATTTGCTACATAGCATTTAAACAAATTTTTTGAACGTTTTTCTCTTAACTCTGTTCTCCAATGATGTGGGCTACACATATTTCCAATTGATTTTGAAAATTTTCTGCACTGAATCTGTTGTATAGTAAAGGGTATATTGAACCACATCGAGACTGATCATAAACATAATTTTCCAGACCTTGTCTTCTTATTCTGAATGTCATGCAACAAAGTGTCTGAGACAGGAGAACACGTGTGTATGTGCTACAGTCATTGCCCACCATCTTCTTTTACATGTCTTTGTTTTTTGTTTTGCAATGACAAAATATAATTGGCCACATTCACAGCTGCAAATGCTCTGGCCACGATCTGTCTGTGATCTCGTTGGCTCTATACGAATTCAAATGAATGTTGGCTCCATTGTAATGCCACCGTACCATAACTATTGGCCAGTGCTGGCGCCAACATTGGCACTAATGTGTGGACAAGGGGCAATGTAAAGAGCCCCATACATGAGCGACAGAGCGCAGTGGATCGTCGCATGCAATAGCACCTGCAATCGGTCGTTCGTCTTGATGCCCCACATATGAGCAAATTCCCAAGCAATTTCAGTCCGTATTTTGAACATCAATGTGTCAAGAAGTTCTGCTATATCACTGTGTCAAGAAGTTCTGCTATGGAAAATGAACTGCTGTGTTTATCGGCAACTGCATTTGATTTCCGTATCACCACGAACACTTGCAAAACATAAACTGAAAATAAACGACAATTACAATTTATTAAACTTGTTTTGAAATGTATTTCTTGGGCACTGTAGGTTACATTACATAATATATTACATTTTTCACTATGTATGTCTTTCCAATGTGCCAATAATTATTTTTTATTCGTAGTTTAACTGCAAGTATTTACACAATTTACTCGATGTGTCTACAGAGATATTCTCAAAGGCAACACTACCGATTTCCATAACTCTTCTTATAACTTGTATGAAGGAGAATTATATTATAGAACATAACAAAGGACTTGAGAATAACTGTATAATAGATTTGCCCTGAAATTAAAATTAAAATGTTTTCTCAACATTACAATAGGAATGCGTGTCCTTCTGTTTCGTAGTTCAAAACTTTAATACTTATAATTATTTCACAAATAACTCAAAATGATAAGATGCAGCCCATTGTATCATAACTATTATCACAGTCTACCATACCAGTTGTGACACTCCATCTCGTTTTCGTTATCCACAGTGACAGCAGCGCTCCAAGCGGCCAACAAGCGATACTTCTGAATATTGTATCGGATGAGGGTCAGTACTAAGATATATATTAATTTGTTATATAGTTTTTCAATAATAAGTATAAGTAGTGTCATAAAAATCGACAATAACTATAAAATGACACTACATTTGTAATTATTTAGTTTCCTAAGGAGTCTGGGTGGTACGAAACAGTACAGTATGGTTTATTTATGATTGTCTTGTAACATACAGACCCTTAAATAACAAGGAATTGCTAGTAAACACCAGAACACCTGACCTTTAACAGAAAGATGTCATATAGCTACCCAACAAAGCAGAGTTTTGTTCGCAACACTTTCAGCCAAATCAGTGAACGTGGAATGTCACAAACATCTATGAAATGTAACACATACGTTTTTTTTTAACTGCCAAATAAGCCAATACAAGTGCAGTTTAAGGGAAAACCACACAGACTTTATAATAAATCGTCGAAAGCAATAAAACTGTTCCCCAACATGGAAGAAACTAATACTACTGTTGTTCCTAAATCTGAGCTGAAAACATAAAGAATCTTCAACACTTTCGTTTATATTTACAAAAATATTCGAGCATTAGCAAGTAGAGTGAAGTGTAAGAATGGGCGAATCATAAGCTTCCCTAAAAAATTTTCTAATTGCCAGGAAAAGTACTTACGATAATAACAACAGACAACAGAAATACAGGGTGGCGCACGAAATGTGTTACTACTTTGTTTTTCAATATAAACTTTATTGTCAATACAATCTCAAAGGAACATGTACTACAATGAAGAGCCGTCCATGGAGATTTGTTCTAACTCAGAACATGCTCAATATGTCCACTATTTCGTTTCCTAACTTCCTTCAAACGAACACTGAAGTTAGTGATTACCCTACGACACATGTCTTCCGTAATTTCACTGCAAGCTTGAAGAATAAGTCTTCTGAGCTCCATTAAATCACGTGGACGTTTCGGAAAAAATTTTTCCTTTAGGTACCCACAAAGAAAAAAGTCACATGGGTTGAGGTCTGGACTATTGGGGGGGCGAATTTTATCCGTCATTGAAGCGACCTGGAAACCTGAGTGAAATGATCTGCATGTCGAAATGCTCGTGTAAAAACTCCCAACACAGTGTTTGCAGTATGTGGCCTTGCTCCATCTTGCATGAACCACTGCGTGTTGAAGGGCAAGGCAGCTGTTCACAGTTTCTTCAAAGAAAAAGGGTCCAATAAGTGCGTGACTGGAAATTGCTGCCCACGCTGTAATCCTCGGAGCACAATGTTGTCGTTCATGAAGCACTTGTGGGTTTTCAGTGGCCCAAAAGCGTACATTTTGTTTGTTAACCACACTGTCTAAATGAAAATGCGCCTCGTCTGAAAACCAAACGTTGTTGAGAGTTTCTTCCCTATCTTACGCCCACTGAGCAAACAGTAGTTTCTGCTGCTTGTGTTCTTCAGTGAGCTTCTGTGCACAGGTCATCTTGTATGGGTACTGAGCAAACAGTAGTTTCTGCTGCTTGTGTTCTTCAGTGAGCTGCTGTGCACAGGTCATCTTGTATGGGTACATATGGAGGTCACTTTTAAGAATGCGTTGAACGAAGCGTCTGGATATTCCCAGTTGCACTGCTGCCTTTCTACACGATTTCCCGGGACTTCTCTGTACAGCAAGTCGTACCGCTTCAATATTCTCCGGCGAACAAACAGGCTTAGGCCGAGGTCGCTTCGCTTCCAATACTGTTCCTTCCTGTACAAATTTATCGTACAACATGTGGATGGTAGTCCGCAGCTCGTGGTCGTGTGGTAGCGTTCTCGCTTCCCGCGCCCGGGTTCGATTCCCGGCGGGGTCAGGGATTTTCTCTGCCTCGTGATGACTGGGTGTTGCGTGTTGTCCTTAGGTTAGTTAGGTTTAAGTAGTTCTAAGTTCTAGGGGACTGATGACCATAGATGTTAAGTCCCATAGTGCTCAGAGCCATTTGAACCATTTTTTGAACCTGTGGATGGTCTTCTTGCAAGGGACCCATCGTGTGTTAAACTGTTGTCGAAAACACCTCTGAGTCACAACAAGGCTTTTCGTTTCATGAAAAAGTAACACAATTGCCGATAGTTGCTCTGTCGTCAGTCTTCCATTGTCAGCCATTGCTGCTTACTAGTCTGCTAGCGGCAGTATCGTGAATTACACGTCATTTCGTAACTCATTTGTTGTTCCAAGCTCTGCTGGTACTGCTGTAGACATCCCAGCGGGATATCTAATGTGCGTCGTAAATTGTGAAAGAAACAATTGGTAACACATTTCGTGCGCCACGATGTATACGCTTCTCGTTCGTGAAATATATGTTTATATTTTCTTGCTTTCAGCGGAATTACCTGCAGATGTACATATATGCGAAAGTATTTCTTCGTGAATCAATTGTTGCTTTAATCATTGAATCACTGTGATTTGGTTGCGTTTTACGTGTGTTTCACAATTCATGTCTCTTGGTAATATAATAACGCATGGAACGTAAAAATATAACAACTACGTCCGTTAGTCAAGTAGAAAATAATTAAAAACAAGCATTATCCCTACGACGCATGTGTGTGTGTGTGTGTGTCTGCTTTCTCACCGCTTGGAGCGGTAACAGTTTTCCCACCAAAGAGTGTCGTGACTGTATGTATTAGACTGTGCTATTAGTACGAACATCCCATCAATTCTGCTTCTGTAGCACAAGCTTCGAAATGCTAATTACTCCTTAAAACGCCAACTCTGGCTTCCAATTCACTTCTTAAAGGCAGATGTACCGGTAGTACAAAATTCCAAAAAAAGTCGACTTTTTAAAATTGCGTGATTTACTACATTGATTCTTTAAGAATAACATCGCGAAATTTCATCATGGTATTCTGGCTAGAACTACGTTAAAAAAAAAAGGGCGTCTGTGCCTGTCATGCCCATTCTTTCTATGCTGTGATCCACACATCCTCTACGCTAGAAATTTTTTGTGCGTTAAGTTTTCGTTCACAAAATCGAAACGAACTGCAGAAGACCATAGAAGACTGTGAGAAAGATTATCTTTGCCTGTTTACCTGCTCTTTTGATTACAACAAGTTCTTTTGAATAGTACGTGCTACAAACTAATTTCAGTTTTTACTTTTTCTGTATCACCCTGTATTGCTCGAAATGGGTCATAACAGTTGACGGAGATTCAAAAACGTGTGGAAATGTCGAATTTTACATGTAAATGGTACAGGAAATTTAAATAACAATGTTGCAACAGCTGTCTCTAAGTGTGAAGAACCATTTTCGACAAAGTCACTTTCACTGAAGAAGAAAATTATCGAAGCAATTGATGATGCCGTGTACAGTGCCAAAAACGAGTCTTCCACTGGATTTAGTTTAAAACCAAATTTCAGGTATCTAGGCAATGCTGAACTGCTGAATAAATGTGTACATGGGAAAACACAGAATATCAATGGGAGCTACAGTCACCTTATGTGGAGGTATTGTCCAAAAACAGTATTTGTGTCCTCAGTTGTTGTGAAGACAGCTGCATGTGATGCCTGTCTACTGTTCAATAGTGGAAATGTGGATAGCATTAGGTGCCTGCAGAGACTAGACTGCCATCCAGGTGCATTCACACTGGAGTATCAATGAAGCGCGACTGAACGAGTTGCTACAAATCGACTTGCTGTCTTTGCTCTCAGGAGATTTTATAGTTAGAACGGTTAGGCACTGTACTGTTGCGAACTTAAACGATTCTGCGACTTCACTTCCGGGTAGGGAGTCGTCATTGAGTACGCAGCGTTCAGTGAATGAGAGCACTTCTTCTGCCTATACTCACGTTGAGACGTTATCTGAACTTCGTCCATGTTGCTGGGAGTTCGCGTTTTTACTCTGTAGAATACAGAGAGGAGAAGACAGTATTAGATTATACTAGTCAGAGGACCGTCTTCTGCCGTCCCAGTGTTGTCGAATGAGGTTTCCCTTATATTTTGTGGCTGGAGTTCTTCCGTCGTCGCGGACGTGTAGGAGAACCATCACTCCGACGCACGGGACACAGTACATAAGGTGATATTGCTAATTGCTTTGGCTTATTAGAGCTATAAAGCTAAACAGCTGTGATCACATAAATTTTACTTCTAGTGCTTGGTACGTAGATGATGTCAGCCATCTCTATTTATATTAAGTCGCGGTGCCATAAAAAAGGGGCAGATTTGGGCAATTGAACAACCATATTAGTTACCTCTTAATGTCCACTGGACATTGGTGTATAAATATTTGTAATATATAAAGTAGTTTTAATCTACAATAAATGTATAAGCAGAAACAGCATTTATCATTTGTAGTTACTAGTCCCCTTAATCATTCATTTATGTTTATGTTGTAATTTATATGTTAAAGAGCAAGAAGGAGGAAATAATATCACAACCAAGAGATCCAAAGATCTGCTTCAGGGGGTAGGCAGACAGGGCCAAATCTCGATTTTCGCGTTCAGTATTTTCCGTTGCGCACATTCATTTTTACACCCGCCTGAAGTAGCATCTTAGAAGCGTTAGTATGAAGTATACTGACAATCTTAAATGGTCCATTATAAATGAATTTAAATTTTGAAATCTCATTATCAATCTCGCTTGATTTCTCGTTCACTTTAACGAGAACGAGGTCGCCAATTGCAAGTTTAGCAAACGGCGCTTTCGCGTCAAGACGCCATATTCGCTTCTTTCTTCACCTCAATGTCAAGCGAAGAGAAATCAATTATCTCTTCAACCAAACTCTCAGACTTATGCCCTAATAGGATTTCCTCCAGAGTGAACCCCTTCAGATTCGTGCATCAAATCATTCATAATTTTTCAAAATAGCCGTGCCACTGATTATCGTTGCATATGGAGAGTCTCAGTTCCGTTGCGAGCAGAGAAGAGACAGAGCAGCTTGAGGCATGAAAGAGTGTGAAAGTCTTTGTTGGGCGCTCCCGCAGACGCGGGTTGCAGCTGTGATAGCGCCAGCGTAGGCGCGCCTAATTCGTTAACTCGTGAGTTTTGAGAGCGCGGTAGGAGTACACAGGTGAAGGAAGCTGCAATTCTAACTATTGCCTGTCCCACAATTATCTGTGGCTCTGGAGAACCCTCAGGGTCCTCAACCAGGAACAGCAGTAACACATCATTGCCGTCGGCTACGTTCTTCATTGACCGCGCAATACAACATAGTAAGATTGTTAACTGACGGTTATAGTGTTGTAGAATCATTAACCAGCGACATTGCTTTCACAAAGTATGACTAACTTGAATAATAACGTGCAATTGTTAAAACTTGTAGGACACCTGTGTTGTCATTTTCCTAAGACAGTATTACCAGGCAGGGTTCCTTTCCTTTCCATGCAATCACTGAGTGGCGAAGGAATATGAAAATTGATTAACTATTTACTGCCCAGTTTTGTGTGTTTGCTAATGATCAGTTTCAGTCTAAATTTCCTGCATCAGTAACTGTTCATTTTTTATTGCATAACAGAGGTTTAAATCATTTTTCACTTTTAATTATTAACTTGATTCAGTTAACATGATAAAGTTTCATTGACAAAACTAGTAACTAAAGATACAGCACAAATTAAGAACGCGCAATATCATTTATTCTGTGTTTAGCTTAGTGCATGACTTCTACTGGTTGGGTATGTATTTAAGTGTTGCTATATTAAAAGTATAATCAGTTGCCTGTTTACTTAAAGTAAATTCATTTCAGTCTTTCAATAATGAAAAGTAAGTTGCTTGCCTTTTTCTAAATTTTGCATTACTTTACACTGAGGTTACTGAAAGTCATTTCTTACATTACAAAGTTTACGTTAAGCCAGTCATTTATATAACAAGTAACTCCATTTAACTTTACTTTCAGAATTTAGTATTTCAGAATAAGTAACTGCAAACTCAGTGCTTTGTCATTAATTTATTGTCGCGTGAACTGTTGTCCTGTGAAAAAGCGACAACCTATTGTTGCTACATCAGTGATTATTTGCTTAAATTCCTTTGCCAGTACCTTTCTTAAGATTCTGGAGATTCATTGCCCACAAGCTGGCTACCATTTAATTATCCCATTTTTAGCTAATCAGTGTTTTCCTTGTATTATCAGTTATTTTTGTAGTAAATATTATGTGGTACACTTCCCCCTCCCCCTCGCCTGTATGGGTCATGAGCGATTGCACTATAGTTCACACTTTTCAAAGTTATCATCAGTATTTAGCTTAGTTTAGAACGGATTCTATTCAGATTCAGAAAGTCTACAACAGTCTCTTGTACACTTTCCTCTAACTGGTGTTATTTTCCCTTGGTAACATAGTCTTCCTCACTGAAAAATTTCATTTGGCTAATGTGATTGCGGTCAGTTACATCGCAATCCATTAGGCTGATTAGGAAGGGGGAGCTTACAGTTTCACAGATACTTAAGGGACTGAACTGGAAAACTCTTGAAGATAGGTGTAAACTATCATGAGAAAGTCTATTAACAAAGTTTCAAGTACCAGCTTTAAATGATTACTCTATGAATATATAACAACCCCCTATATATCACTCACATAGGGATTGTGAGTATAAGATTATAATAATTACTGCACATTCAAAGAATCATTCTTCCTTTGCTCTATACACGAATGGAACACGAAGAAACCCAAATAACTAATACAATGGGATGTGTCCTGTGCCATGCAGTATAGATGTAGAAGTAGAAACAAAAATCTGTCCCACACGTTTTATTAGCCTCTTACGAAAATGTAAACTGTGAAATTCCAGTTGCATTGCTTGATTAGTTTACAAGTAAAGGTGGATTACAGAAATTATGGTAATTAAAAATTAAAATCCTTATAAGATGTATATCAATGTGCATTTTCAAACATAAATTGCACAGAATATGAAGCTTTACTATTTTACTTGTAATATTTTTGGAGATATATATGTTTAAGTACAAGAATGCATTTTGCCCTATGTCTGTCCTTAAGAGTAGCTCGTGATCCATGGATAACTATAAATTCTTATGTAAATTTCTTACTCATTGTGGGCAAAGTGAAACGAAACAAAACTGTGTAGCCATTTTTGATAAATAAAGAAACGAGCTGCAACCACATTGCCACACATACACACTGCTGCTAACCAGCCAGGCAGCCATATTGCCTTCACGCATCGAAAGTGATCCATCACATTGTCTGGGATTTCCATGTGACCAGCGATGGGCAACCGACCTATGTGATTTGCTCACATACATGTGATCTATGAAGCGATTGGTTATCCATGCGATGGATCCCTTAAGAAAGGTTGGTGGATGTAGGTAGATTATGAATAAGTCGGTGTCTATTTCCAGTTCCTTCGTCTTTTTAAAATACCTCTGATCATACAACTTACGATTTTCATTATGCTGATCAAAAATAAAATCATTTTGGCATGCTTTTCCTAATATTTCTAAAAAAATATAAAAACGACGAAAAAACATCGATGTATCATTGTTAATAGCAGCGATATTTTTCCGTGTGAAAATCGATATTTGTAATAATGAGTATCTCTCGAGTCAGAGACGACGAAAAATCTCGACTGGCGGAAGCTATAAGATACACATTGGCTGTACCGTGAATGCCTTCATAAAATGTTTTGAGAATGAACTTTAAGTGAAGAAAGCAGGAATACTAAAACCATATCACTCCCATAGGGACCACAAGACAAGATTAGTTAGAGAATGCATGGAGGTATTGAACCAACCATCTATCCATGCTTCATACGTCAAGTTCTGGTAACTGGTACAATGGAAATTAGTCTGTACCTTGCTCTTCACAGTGGTTTGCCTGAACACAGATGTAAATGTTTATTTACAAGCTCACAATAAAAATACTATCCATTATCAGAACTGCCATTATTTTCACAATAACAAATTTCCATATAGGTTATGCACGATTCAGAATGTGGCTTTATATTCTAGTGGAAAAGTCTGAAACATGTTAGCTGTGGACATTAGGTAGGAAATTGAAAATCCCCAAATATTTAAACAAAAAGCAAGCCATTCCTTCTACAAAATATCTGAATACTTGCACTCAGGAACCTAAATTCTGCCTGTATCAGGTAGAACATGCATTTGCCAGTACGTAGACAGTGAATAGCAGGCTGTGTAAAGTTAAAATGCTTTGTGTAAAGAGCAAATTGAAAGAAAATTTGTTGGAAAATTTCATTCTACTTAGTGAACGTTTAGCATGTATGAGGATGTGGATGCATGTGCATGTAGTTTTATCTTATACTGAGTTGTCCATTTAGTGTATGCATAAATATACATTATTTTCAGTTATAAAAGTTTTTTAATTTTTTCAAGAGGCCTGTTAAGACATTACTAATATGAATGTCTCATGGTGTATCCATAAATATTAATTCCAGTATCTTAGTGCATCATGTATCTTTTTACTTTCATGTTTTATGATGTAACAATAGTTGATATCAGGGCTATCATTAATCTTCCATATTGGATCCTAGTGTATCCATTATTGTAAATTTTATGAGAAATTCATGATTGTAAATACTGTAAAAACAGCTTGAATAGATTATTGCTAGTCATAATTTATTGTTAGTACACTTTATAGAAGTAGGCGGCAGTGTTAATTCGACTCGTTCCACATCCTTGAAGGCTATCCTTCATGATACGCTTGATTGAACATGATGTGTGAACGTGTGAATGAGCCCAACTATGCAGGTGAAAATCTAACTCATAAATAAACATGTCACTACCCTACTGTGAACGAACTTACCCATGATCTGAAATACGTCACTTCCGCCAAGTCACATGTTGCATTAGGGCAAAGAGAAATCATATCAGCTTGCTGAGAATACAGGGCAACCTCCTGAAGCTTATGACACGGAGCCTGATGGAAGGTGTGTGGTCCAGAGACTGCCACGAACTCGCTAGCTGGGGCAGATGATGTGGTGGTTTACACCTTTGAACACAAAAGGCACGATAATGATCCTGGCACTTTGCTACAATATGTGGTCACGCTGTTGTTGAAGATTTCCTTCTTCCTGGATCTTCTCCCCAGAAGTGCAATGACTTTATAGGGGACACTTAACTTTTTGATCATCATCCACTGACTGTGAGCAGCCTCTGTTATTTCAATGATTTGGGCATGCAAAACTTAATCCAAATTCGTGCATTCACACGTTCACACAGCATGTTCAATCAATCGTATCATGAAGGAGAGCCTTCAAGGATGTGGAACGAGTCGATATAACACTGCCGCCTACTTCTGTAAAATGTACTAACAATAAATTATGATTAGCAATAATCTATTCAAGATGGTTTTTACAGTATTTACAATCATGAATTTCTCATAAAATTTACAGTAATGGATACACTAGGAACATTCTGCTTCAAACAACTTGATTATCGTGCACTAAATGCACACACTGACGTAGGTGGAGAAATGGTTAATGTACTGCATTCACATTCAGAAGAAGCAGTGTTTGAATCCTTGGTGTCCCTAAATTGATTAAGGTGAGTTACAAGATGGTTCTTTTGAGAATTATATGGCTACTTTCGTTACCTATGTTAGCCTCTTCTAGCTTATGCTCCAACTCTAATGTCCTTGTTGAAAACTCCGGTCTTGTTTGTTTTACTTACTTTAGCAAATGCCTACAACATACAACTGGAAACAAAGTACCCAGGCTCTTTGCTCACAAGAACTATTGCAGATGCATTAAAGGTTCTTATACAAGCAAGAAATGTATGAATGCGGTTGCTCTTCAGAATGCACAATGTTGTAACGATGCAGTAACTTTTCATGGAACCCTTGTCTTATGGACACGAGTGTAATATGACCAAAAACGTTCGTTTTAAGAAGCTATATGACAATACTCGACAGTGTATAGAAGTAATTGGCCAGTAGAATTTCTTTATTCATTCTCAAACTCTATTTAGTTACAAGGCATTTATTACTCTCTGTCAGGTTGTTGAATATATGTGTACCAATACATTTTGCTCCTTGAGTACACTGTCTATCCAAAAAGTTCCAAGACAGGTTTTGTTCATGATTTACATATGATGTCAGCACAGTAACTATGGTGCCACTTTGAACTAACAACTGTAAACAATAGACAGTTGTGAGTAAGCAGTTTTAAGTAATGGACATGTGGGTTTAGTGTGTCAGTGTTGGTGTGTTGCAAATCACAATGGAGAAACGTTCCTACATCAAGTGTTCAAGACATTCTCCAAAATGTCTGAAGAAGGGAAAAGGTATGTGCAAAGCTGGTCCTGGGTGCCTCGGCTCCCAAACAAAAATGATGCGATTATTTATGGTGTCACAGGTTGGAACATAGAAAGAAAACATGATAATTAGAGAAAAATTGTAGTCGAAAAAAGGTAAGCAGTAAATGAAATTTCTGCCGACGGGAATGTTATTTGAGCGATGTGTAGTCTTGTGTTACCAGGAAAAACCAGCAGCAAAATTGTCATGAAACGTGAAAAGAAATTATATGTCATGTGACAATGTTTTTACTTAACTAAATAAAAACAAATAAACATTTTCGATTTTTATTTCTATACCATGAAGATCAATGATACTGTAGAGTAATGCAAAAATATAAATAATAGAGATAAAAGTCATAAATATATGCAGATTTATATTTTGATGAGCTGGATGTCCAGATTCATTCGTCATTTGTGATAATTTTGTGAGATTGAAGTGAATTTTACAGACTGTCTATTATTGTGTAAATGTGATGCATTGTTCAAACTGCAAGCAGTTTTGAATACACCAGGGAGTTAATTCGAAAATGCAAAACTGAGTTTTAATGTTTTAAATGGATGCAGTGGCCCAGAGAATCATTTATAAACCACAGTCCGAAGTGTTAAATATCATTATTTTTGCATATACCTATGCCACCTAAGAATTTTGTATTGACTTATTATGCAACAAATCCATTGTGAAGAAGTTGTTGATTACTGTTACTGTCAAAGTGTGTGGCCAAACAATAGTTTCTGTTGGTTTATAGACCACAAAACATCGACTGTTATTTGAATAGATTGTCTTTTTCGTGGTAAATACGACCATGTTTTGACTTTAATTCCGAAGTACGGTAGGCACAGGGATTTGTTTTCCCATTAGAGCGATGTTCACAGATTGTTGGCACGTTTACCCATCTCTTCAGATCACGTGAATCCTTCCTCCCACGAAATAGTTGTGTCTGCAAATCTCCGTGTCCGCATATCTCCGGACACCGTTAAGAACGTGTCAGAAAAATTTCTGTCTTATTACCACTGTAGTGACGTTTTTTTCAGACCAGAAAACTAGTGATGTTAAGTAATGCTCTACAACTCTGTCGCTTTTGGAAATCCAGTGTATACAGGGTGTTACAAAAAGGTACGGCCAAACTTTCAGCAAACATTCCTCACACACAAACAAAGAAAAGATGTTATGTGGACATGTGTCCAAAAACGCTTAATTTCCATGTTAGAGCTCATTTTAGTTTCGTCAGTATGCACTGTACTTCCTCGATTCACCGCCATGATTTTATACGGGATGTTCTACCTGTGCTGCTAGAACATGTGCCTTTACAAGTGCGACACAACATGTGGTTCATGCACGATGGAGCCCCAACACATTTTCAGTCGAAGTGTTCGTACGCTTCTCAACAACAGATTCGGTCACCGATGAATTGGTAGAGGCGGACTAATTCCATGGCCTCCACGCTCTCCTGACCTCAACCCTCTTGACTTTCATTTATGGGGGCATTTGAAAGCTCTTGTCTATGCAACCCCGGTACCAAATGTAGAGACTCTTCGTGCTCGTATTGTGGACGGCTGTGATACAATACGCCATTCTCCAGGGCAGCGTCAGTGCATCAGGGATTCGATGCGACGGAGGGTGGATGCATGTATCCTCGCTAACGGAGGACATTTTGAACATTTCCTGTAACAAAGTGTTTGAAGTCACGCTGGTACGTTCTGTTGCTGTGTGTTTCCATTCCATGATTAATGTGATTGGAAGAGAAGTAATAAAATGAGCTCTAACATGGAAAGTAAGCGTTTCCGGACACATGTCTACGTAACATATTTTCTTTCTTTGTGTGTGAGGAATGTTTCCTGAAAGTTTGGCCATACCTTTTTGTAACACCCTGTGTACTTCTGTAAGATAGCTGACACATCAAAATGTCGTTAATGAATTCGCGCAGGTGACTCGCGATGATATCGCCGTTTGAAGACGACGGTCGGATACATTAATTGTAAGTTGAAACGAAACAAATTGCTGCTGCATACAAGAGTAGTGGCGTAGCTGCCATAGGGCAGTAGCTCCATGAACGACATGCGAAAAAAGTTACGTAATATCTTCGTTGCATCAATAATTGTCGCCTACATAAACATAACAGGGTGTATTGCTTGTGCGCTAAGACGCGGATCCATCCGCCATTCGAGTGTTGTTGGTTGATGTCGGGATTGCCATGGCTGCCAACCTCTGCGAAACTTAACGGCGAGTGGAACTGAATTACGGGCAGTGTGTTCGACAATACATTGTGTGCTCACCTTTGAATATCAAATCTACAAACTGTGTTTTTACGGAACATTCTTGGTGCTGCATGTCATTTCTGACATCGAAAACGATAGGTATTACACGCGAAATTACAGGCTCTACAAAGCCTGTTCTTCCGGCGTCTGCCAAGGCCTTGTTCCGCACGTCCCAGGATTCTCCGCGGCAGCGAGAAGTCACGTAGTAGCGGACAAGCAGTAATTTGGCACTGAGCATAGTTGTTTGCGTAGGGAATTCCCCGAAGCGAATGATCCCCTTGATGTGTTGTAACCAACTGCAATCTGAATTTGATAAAAGAAGAAGAGAAAAAGTGAATCTTGGTCTTGGATGGTTTTGCAGCTTGGGTTAGTGACCGGCTCGTCATCAATGTAGCAAATAACAGTTCCAGTGATGACCTTTATGGCTGTATCCATTGGATTCAGATATCGAGGGAATTAGAAAGATTACTGGATGATTTATGAAAGTAAGTACTGCCTTCAGTGGCTTCACTTTCTTTACCTGCTCTTTTCCTGAACTCTCATATGCTCTCCACCCGGCTGTTGAAGTGAAGCACGTATTTCCGAATGGGGCACAAATTATTTAATAAGCTTCCACAATATGTATTAGAACTACCTGAATAAGCACTCAAAAAAAGTGTACGAGTGGCTAGTTGCTCACCCATTCTATGGCATAAAAGATTATTCCAAAGTAATATATTTTTTTAGTATCAATGACATGGCTCGTTTTCTTTGAATTAACATTTATATTGTATTATATGCCTGACGTTGTCTATTGCTGTAATGGCCGAATGACAATAAAATTACTATTATTATTATTATTACCAGTGTAATTTAATTCATTGTCTTAAAATAAATTAGAATTTGCTGTTTTGTTGTTTCTCCGGCGGTTGTCGTTTCTACAAATTAACTGCACGTGGTCACATAACTGTGACTTTGCTGGCACCACTGACCAGTCAGCGAAAATACGCCGGTAATATTTGTGCGGTTGTGAGATTTTGTCGGTCATTCGGTCACATTCCAGCACAACTTCCCTTATTATCATCTTACTTGAGTGTGCTCGAGTGGGCGTTTTTAAGCTCCACGTAAACAACAGGCTAATGAGGTAACAGCCAATGCGGAAGTAAACATAGCGCCACTTTACGTCAGGTTTGTTCAACTTATAGGCGGTGCAGTGAGTGTTGGAATCGAGGATATAAGGGTGACCAAGCATTATGACTGATTGTTTGGTTTGCAAAGTTTTAGTTGAAGTGAGCTAAAATCACGTAAAAAAGAAAACTAGAAGGCGGGATTAGCCGAGCGGTCTCAGGCGCTGCAGTCATGGATTGTGCGGTTGGTCCCGGCGGAGGTTCGAGTCCTCCCTCGGGCATGGCTGTGTGTGTTTGTCCTTAGGCTAATTTAGGTTAAGTAGTGTGTAAGGTTAGGGACTGATGACCTTAGCAGTAAGTCCCATAAGATTTCACACACATTAAAAAAAAAAAAAGAAACCTATTGGTGCGTTTAAGCGAAATAACGTCAGGAAAAATGAGCTTAAACAGAAGTTGATCGTAATTGACAAATTTATTACTCTTCTACAACTGCTTCTGGCCCAAACATTTGTGTTGATTGTGACTCAGATAATGCAGTATCTGTTGAGAAGTCTACTGAAGACGACCCGAAAATAATTGTAGTTAAAAATACCGCCGGCAACAACGACGCCACTGATCAAACGACGCCAATGACCATGTTGGCGACATCTGCGTAGCACACGAAACAGGGAAAGAACCGTAGACAAATACACCCTTCGAAAAGGTAAATAAAACCTCCAATGACTTGGAATCTTCACGAATAAGACATTGAGGGATAAAGAAAAGTATCAAATTCTTGATATGGGACCCTTACAGCCTTGAGGGCCATTTCCTAGAGATCCCCACCAGAACAACAGGTGTTTCTCAACATTTTACTATGTTTCAGTTTCGAAGTATGGACCAGTTAATAGTTTTTGGCTGTGTTGTTCCAAATTTCTGAATGCTGCGTATTATCAACCTTGCAGTTTGTTTGCTTCGCAAAGGAATAATTTATGGTGTACGGGTAATGGGAACTGGCAGCACTTATCAAAAAGAATTGAAGAACGCAGTTTCTCGAGTGGCCATACGAAAGCGTGTGCTGCGTGCAAACTTTGCATACAATAATTCTATCGACAAGGAAGTTGAAATTCCTAAAGAAGTGTAGGTTTGTAAAATGGTTCTTATAAGGATATTCGAAATCATACTTAGCAAAAAGTTTATAGGCTTTCATAGGACATCGAGAGAACTTAAGTTAGGAGGAAGGAAACCTTTTTTCTGTCCGTTGTAGAGCTTGTCGCACGATATGATCCTATTTTACGACAAGTTTTGGATATACTCAAAGGTAATCGTTTTCACTTTAAGAATTTTTTGGCATTTTATTTTTTCAGTTGTTTGCATTCGAAAACATTTTTAAAATCACGTCTTTTTGTTTGATAGGATCTGCAAGTAATCTGAGTCCAACAATTCAAAATGAAATATTAAGTGCTTGAAAATAATCTGCTAGAACAAATTAAGAGTATCACCGTTTTTCGCCATCGTAATGGGCACTACATACGATATATTGAAGGTAGATCAGCTAAGCATTGCTCAGAGACATACAGTAATAATCAGATCGGAAAATGGACAACCATTCGATTTAGAAGTAAAAGAATTATTTCTAGATCTTTATGCAGTCGTCATACATTTAGTCAAGCAAGTAACGAAATTATTTCCTATTGACAAAAATATTGATGCGGTCAGTGTCGTGAGTGATGTTTATAATGGTGTAAAAGCCAATAAAAATAAAAAAAAAAATTCTGCCAAATGCGAAGTATGTACAATTCGCCAGTCATAATTTGAATTTATTGATAAATAATGCCATAATTTTTTTCTCTCCTGCAGTGAAATGACTTCATGAGAGATACTTAACTTTGGGTCTGCATCCACTGATTGTGAGTAACCTCTATTGTGTCAATGATCTGGACATGCATAGTTTAATCCATATTTGTTCAGTTTACATTCTGCTCCATACAACTTCATTATTGTGCACCAAATGCACACACTGGCCAAGTTGGAGCATAATGTACAGCATTGACATTCAGAAGAAGCAGGGTGTGGATCCCTACACAGCAAGATATGACTTTTCTTTGGTGTCCCTAAATTCATTAATGTGAATTAAAAGGTGGTTCTTTTGAGCATTACATGGCAGGTTTCGTTTCTACTTCTAGTGTTGTGGTTATAAGTTCATCCTAGATTCACTATTGTTATTAACCATTAGGGAGTATATGCATTGGCTCGCGAGCATTGAGAATCCCTAGGTCCCTGAAAAGGCTTCTGCAACATATTTGTTTGTAATGTTAACACAGCATTCTTTTTGCAAACTTCTAACTTTTTCCCCCCCCCACATCACCTGCAGTTCCGCAGAGCACTATGCCATAGGACTGAACTCAGTGAAAGTATGCTGACAACCTTGTCTGCAGATCATCACAGTCAGAGAGTGTCTGATGCAACGCAGCAGTCCTTCGTTTTCACAAATGATACCATGATCATCATCAAATTGTAAGAATTTGAGATATCTGCTGTGCAGCCAGTGTTGCTACATGAGGGCATTACACCCCATAAATATATTTTGCAAGGCACCAGCTTTGTACCAGTTTCACAGTACACCTCGTATCCTGATGATTGTGTCACATGTCATACTGTTGCCAGGTAAATAGCATACATTGACACCATACCTCAGGACATTTCAGAGAACTCGTAGACCCTGTCACTCGTGAATGTGAATTTATAAATTGTATTAAAATTTTTGCAACCTGATATATCAAGTTTTACACCATTTTATCGTGTTGCATTTAAACAAAATATACTTCTTTCATTTCTTTGAAGGTCCCAGAGATTCCTATTAGCGGTATTGTTGTTCAGGTCTTTAGTCCAGAGACTGGTCTGATGCACCTCTTCATGCTACTCTACCCTGTGCAAGGTTCTTCATCTCCCTGTACCTACTGCAACCTACATCCTTCTGAATCTGTTTAGTGTATTCATCTCTTGGTTTCCCTCTATGATTTTTACCCTCCACGGTGCCCTCCAATACTAAATTGGTGATCCCTTGATGCCTCAGAATATGCCCTACCAACCGAACCCTTGTTCTAGTCAAGTTGTGCCATAAATTTCTCTTCTCTCCAGCTCTATTCAATGCATCCTCATTAGTTATGTATATTTGGATACAATTCATATATTGTTAATGTCAAATTTAATTTATGATTATGTCCCTGAACAGTACTGTTTGCTCCAGCACTTACACGAATACTATACTCTTCCGTCATGGACAAATAAAGTACTATTGTAGAAAGGCACCATTCCTTGTTGTTATTGATACATATATATGTATGCTGTCATATGGTAAGTGTATATAGCAGTTGGGCTTTTGAACAAGGTTTGATTAACAATCGTGCATTAAAATTATTCCCACTGAACACGGGAAAAGTGAGGTTTCCATAAAAAAATCACAAAAATTAAAACTTCAGGTTGGAGTTGTTCACAAAAATGTAAGAAAGTTGATACAGGTGTAGCAAAAACAAAGAAAACAACTTGAAGATGAAATGTCCTTAGTTAAGCACTGTTTCTTGAGTGAGATCATGAAACATTTCCATATCTTCCTCTTGTCTTTTTTCCTCCTTACTCATTACAGTAAGTTTCAAACGTAGTGATTACAGTAAGTTTCAAACGTAGTGACAGTAAAAGTATAACTGCAAGTGTAACCTCCTTTTGTAACCTCTGTTGTCACATTCACTGCGGTATAAAATTAATATCAGAAGTTCTTGGTCTGGCAGTCAATAACTGGAAAGTGATACATTTACTTTTTGATGTAATACTCTTTTAGGTCAATGAAACCCATCCAACATTTTCCAGTAAGCACACATATTCCACTTGTGAAATGCTATTCTAGGTCACAAAATATCCAGATGTGGTTGTACAGCTTATTTGCTAGAATCAAAATATTTTCCAGGCACCATTTTCCTTAGATGTGACAATAGCAGATCTTAGAGGGTGACAAATCTGCTGAGATGAATAAAGTGGATGTTCCAACATCAAAAATTAGCTTTTTGGACAGATGCACTTTTCTGAAGAAATTTAATTTTTTTTTTTTTTAGAATCAAGTCTTTATTTTTTTAATCCTGTTGGCTCATAAGACTTGTGTACTTTTTGTCAGTATTTTTGTACACTTTGCAAGATATAATCAAGAAAAAGACTCCCTTTGTTTGTGGAAAGCACTCGCCATAAGCATTCCCTACCTGCAGCCATGCTCTGCAAACCACAATGAAGTGTATGGCAGAGGGTACATTCCACTGTACCAATTACACCTCATAGAAATTTTATCGCCAAATTTTCTGTAATAAAAGAAAGAATTCTCTCAATCTATTATAAGACTTCTAAGTCTGAAAGTGTCTTTTTTTTGCTAAGTCCAGAGTTTTACATTTCTAAACATTTAAAGCAAATTGCCAATCTTTTCACCGTTTTGAAAACATATCAGAATCTGAATGCATAATGCATCTTAGTTTTTATCAGACAGTACTTCATTATAGATGACTGTGTCATCTTCAAAAAGTCCGAAATTAATATTAATATTGTCCACAGGGTCATTAATTTATAACATGAACGGCAGAGATCCCAACTCACTCGCCTGGGGCACTCCTAAAAAGATCTGCTGATGACTCTTTATCCAAGACATGTTGCATCTGCCCCACACAGAAATCCTCAATCCAGGCGCAAATTTTGGTGCATACTCCATATGATAATATTTTTGGTTATGAACATAGACGTGGAACTGATTTAGATGCTTTTTGTAAATGGAAGATGACTGC
Organism: Schistocerca serialis cubense; assembly: GCF_023864345.2. NCBI lineage: Eukaryota > Metazoa > Arthropoda > Insecta > Orthoptera > Acrididae > Schistocerca > Schistocerca serialis. The sequence continues at coordinate 596,809,300 of NC_064639.1, forward strand.
ATCGACCTGACTGTCTTGATAAATGGTTCTTTTTTTTCACTATGTTGTTGTTGTTGTTGTTGTTGTTGTTGTTGTGGTCTTCAGTCCTGAGACTGGTTTGATGCAGCTCTCCATGCTACTCTATCCTGTGCAAGCTTCTTCATCTCTCAATACGTACTGCAGCCTACATCCTTCTGAATCTGTTCAGTGTATTCATCTCTTGGTCTCCCTCTACGATTTTTACCCTCTACGCTGCCCTCCAATACTAAATTGGTGATCCCTTGATGCCTCAGAACATGTCCTACCAACCGATCCCTTCTTCTTGTCAAGCTGTGCCACAAACTCCTCTTCTCCCCAATCCTATTCAATACTTCCATTCAATACTACCCATCTAATCTTCAGCATTCTTCTGTAGCACCACATTTCAAAGGCTTCTATTCCCATCTTGTCCAAACTATTTATCACCCGTGTTTCACTTCCATACATGGCTACACACCATACAAATACTTTCAGAAACGACTTCCTGACATTTAAATCTATACTCGATGTTAACAAATTTCTCTTCTTCAGAAACGCTTTCCTTGCCATTGCCAGTCTACATTTTATATCCTCTCTACTTCGGCCATCATCAGTTACTTTGCTCCCCAAATAGCAAAACTAATTTACTACTGTAAGTGTCTCATTTCCTAATCTAATTCCCTCAGCATCGCCCGACTTAATTCGAATACCTTACATTATTCTCGTTTTGCTTTTGTGATGTTCATCTTATATCCTCCCTTCAAGACACTGTCCATTCCGTTCAACTGCTCTTCCAAGTCCTTTGCTGTCTCTGACAGAATTACAATGTCAATGGCGAACCTCAAAGTTTTTATTTCTTCTCCATGGATTTTAATACCTACTCCGAATTTTTCTTTTGTTTCCTTTACTGCTTGCTCAATATACAGATTGAATAACATCGCGCAGAGGCTACAACCCTGTCTCACTCCCTTCCCAACCACTGCTTCCCTTTCATGCCCCTCAACTCTTATAACTACCATTTGATTTCTATACAAATTGGAAATAGCCTTTCGCTCCCTGTATTTTACTGCTGCCACCTTCAGAATTTGAAAGAGAGTATTCCTGTCAACATTGTCAAAAGCTTTCTCTAAGTCTACAAATGCTAGAAATGTTGGTTTGCCTTTTCTTAATCTAGCTTCTAAGATAAGTTGTAGGGTCAGTATTGCCTCACGTGTTCCAATATTTCTACGGAATCCAAGCTGATCTTCCTCAAGGTCGGCTTCTATCAGTTTTTCCATTCGTCTGTAAAGAATTCGCGTTAGTACTTTGCAGCCGTGACTTACTAAACTGAAAGTTCGGTAATTTTCACATCTGTCAACGCCTGCTTTCTTTGGGATTGGAATTATTATATTCTTCTTGAAGTCTGAGGGTATTTCGTCTGTCTCATACATTTTGCTCACCAGATGGTAGAGTTTTGTCAGGACTGGCTCTTCCAAGGCTGTCAGTAGTTCTAATGGAATGTTGTCTACTCCCAGGGCCTTGTTTCGACTTAGGTCTTTCAGTGCTCTATCAAATTCTTCACGCAGTATCATATCTCCCATTTCATCTTCATCTACATCCTCTTCCATTTCCATAATATTGTCCTCAAGAACATCACCCTTGTATAGACCCTCTATATACTCCTTCCACCTTTCTGCTTTCCCTTCTTTGCTTAGAACTGGGTTTCCATCTGAGCCCTTGATATTCATAAAAGTGGTTCTCTTTTCTCCAAAGGTCTCTTTAATTTTCCTGTAGGCAGTATCTATCTTACCCCTAGTGAGGTAAGCCTCTACATCCTTACATTTGTCCTCTAGCCATGCCTGCTTAGCCATTTTGCACTTCCTGTCGATCTCAGTTTTGAGACGTTTGTATTCCTTTTTGCCTTCTTCATTTACTGCATTTTTATATTTTCTCCTTTCATCAATAAATTCAGTATTTCTTTTGTCACCCAAGGATTTCTACTAGCCCTTGTCTTTTTACCTACTTAATCCTCTGCTGCCTTCACCACTTCATCCCTCAAACCTATCCATTCTTCTTCTACTGTATTTCTTTCCCCCATTCTTGTCAATTGTTCCTTTATGCTCTTCCTGAAACTCCCTACAACCTCTGGTTCCTTCAGTTTATCCAGGTCCCATCTCCTCAAATTCCCACCTTCTTGCAGTTTCTTCAGTTTTAATCTACAGTTCATAACCAATAGATTGTGGTCAGAGTCCACATCTGCCCCTGGAAATGTCTTACAATTTAAAACCTGGTTCCTAAATCTCTGCCTTACCATTATATAATCTATCTGATACCTTTTAGTATCTCCAGGGTTCTTCCATGTATACAACCTTCTTTTATGATTCTTGAACCAAGTGTTAGCTATGATTAAGTTATGCTCTGCGCAAAATTCTACCATGCGGCTTCCTCTTTCATTTCTTAGCCCCAATCCATATGCACCTACTATGTTTCCTTCTTTCCCTTTTCCTACTCTCGAATTCCAATCACCCATGACTATTAAATTTTCGTCTCCCTTCACTACTTGAATAATTTCTTTTATCTCATCATACATTTCATCAATTTCTTCGTCATCTGCAGAGATAGTTGGCATATAAACTTGTATTCCTGTTGTAGGCGTGGGCTTCGTGTCTATCTTGGCCACAATAATGCGTTCGCTATGTTGTTTGTAGTAGCTTATCCGAACTCCTATTTTTTAATTCATTATTAAACCTACTCCTGCATTATCCCTATTTGATTTTGTAATTATGATCCTGTATTCGCCTGACGAAAAATCTTGTTCCTTCTGCCATCGAACTTCACTAATTCCCTCTATATCTAACTTTAACCTATCCATTTCCCTTTTTAAATTTTCTAACCTACCTGCCCGATTAAGGGATCTGACATTCCACGCTCCGATCCGTAGAACGCCAGTTTTCTTTCTCCTGATAACGACGTCCTCCTGAGTAGGCCCGCCCGGAGATCCGAATGGGGGACTATTTTACCTCCGGAATATTTTACCCAAGAGGACGCCATCATTATTTATCCATACAGTAAAGCTGCATGCCCTCGGGAAAAATTACGGCCGTAGTTTCCCCTTGCTTTCAGCCGTTCACAGTACCAGCACAGCAAGGCCGTTTTGGTTAATGTTACAAGGCCAGATCAGTCAATCATCCAAACTGTTGCCAGTGCAACTACTGAAAAGGCTGCTGCCCCTCTTCAGGAACCATACGTTTGTCTGGCCTCTCAACAGATACCCCTCCATTGTGGTTGCACCTACGGTACGGCTATCTGTATCGCTGAGGCACGCAAGCCTCCCCACCAACGGCAAGGTCTATGGTTCATGGTTCAGCATGGCATGTAAGAAAATTAAGTTGGGTATCTCGATATCTGTGTTTTTGAAATCCATGCTCATTTGCCTGTAGGAGGTAATTCTGTTTGAGATATTCCATTATACTTAAGCTGAGAATGTGTTCTAAGATTCAACAACAAATAAATTTTCCAGTAGATGAAACTGAGTTTATCTTTTTTGTGCAGCTTTACAAGCTTCCATCCACTGCTGATTCCTCTGACATTACTGGCATGAAGTGGTGGTCTCAGTATACCCATGATTCATCAACAGTTACTAATTTCAGCATAAAATCTGTTGTTCCAAAAATTGGAGAGAAATTTGTTTACGCTTCTGCTTATAGTCAGCAGTCAACTAATGTTGTATCCATGTAGCATACAACTTTTCATGGTTAACTTTTTGTTTAAAATGATCTCTACTTTTTCTTCTGATATGCCTATAGTATCTATTATATCATAGAGCTTTCATTCTTAATTGTCCAAGAATGTATTGTCTACTAAATTGGTGCTTTCAACAGCAGTTGCAGTTTTCAAACATCCTACATATTCAAGAGACGAAAGGCCACATTTCATTTCACGCACTCATTTGTTAGATCTGAAAATGAAGTAACTGACTGCTTAGAATCACTGAAACTTTGGATGGATTGTGGCAACACAGCACTCCAGTTTACCCATTTATACTAAACACACAGAACACACCTACTATAAAAGCTGTTTCCGCAGGTCAAGTTGACATTTACCATGCTCCAATGTAAGCAAAACAAGAATTTCAGTGTATCAACATCATATCTGTGCCATGCTAAGAACTTTTCACCTTACCCTTGTATGCTTCAGAGGGTGTCGATAAAATTGAGAATGTAAACATAGCTTTCAGAAAACATATATTGTTTATTTTTATAAAAATATTTTGCACCACAGTGTCACAATAAATATTACAGAATGATGCTTTGATGATATTTACATGCAGTGTAGCCTCTCGTCACCCATTTTGTAACATTCTTGTCTCTCATTTCATTTTATGGTACAATCACATATTTCTCTTGGAGATACAGTGTAAAAAAAATTTTAAAAGTATTTTTAAGTACATCATCAGATATTACTATGAATGATTACAGTAAACAACTAGTTTTGATTTGATTGCACAACGGTTTTTTTTTTTTTTTTTTTTTTACCAATATAGTCAATAAGCTGTTTTATTTCTTCTTAATAATGCCATGTTGGATAAAAAATTGTTTTAAATTTTCCTGTTGCTTTTACTGACGTAGTCTCTTTAGGATATAATTCACAATTATTATGTTATAATACATGAAGTCAGTTCTTGTAAACAAATTTTAAAAATATAAAATTACAAAGGCACTTTCAGTCCAAAAATATTTAAAATTCTTCATGTAAGGACCAAAAATTGTGTCTGTTAGATAAAAATAAAATAAAAACTGTCACTCTAAAAAGTATGTCAATAATATGCTCGATGGAATAACAATTGGCACACATTCTTAATTAAAAAAAAAACATTCAGAGCCTCTGTATATTTTTCAGTTGTTCTATGCGATATAGTAAAAGTTCTGCGATGTTCACACATCTGTTTCCATGTTCATCAAGATCTGCAAAGGTTTTAATAAATAGGTCAATCCACATACTTCAAAATATTGAAATTCTAAACATTTACAAATATGAAACTTATTTATACACACATAAAGTTAGTTATTTTTTTAATTTCTAAATAATTTTTTTAAGCTAGGACCACAACCAATACACAGTTATTGAATTAAATCTTTTTCCTTTAACTATGCTGTGCATGAAAGACAAAAGTATGTGCAGTCAAAGTATGTGCAGTCAATTTTGGCCTCGGTTTATCAATATGTACATATCATTTATAATAACAAAGTATAACATGTGATCAAAAAATATGGTGAATGAATTTCTTTAGCAGCAACTGCTGATGCTAAAACCATTTCATGTCATTTGTCTGATACTCTGATATGTTGGCACAGGCAGTGTCAAGTTGGGACAGGTTTTAACTTGTCAAAGGTCAGTATGTAGATACGCTAGAGTGAAGTTGTGTTTACCATGTTTGTCATGCATCATGAATTTTGAGCAATGTGGGAACACTTAAGTTCTTATTCAAGTTGCAAAAAAGTGCCAAATGAACTCATGAAATGTTGATGACACTGTAACTCTGTAGATTGTTTACAAGTGGTGTGAGTGATTGAAAAGCAAAACTGAGTCGGTAGAAGACTAGCAATGTTTGGCACATCCACTACTTCAAAAGCAGAAGAAAATGTGCTAAAATGGCAATTAATTATTCCAGAGCTTACCTATGAACTTTGCATCTTGCATGGGTCCACACAAAGCATTTTAATTAATAATTTGCAAATGAGATGAGTGAGCACAAAATTTGTTCCCAGACATTAGAGTGATGAACAGAAGGAAATCAGTTTGCACAGGGTTGAAAGATAGCCTTCATTCATATCCAGACTTCATGTCCCAAATCGTAACTGGGTATAAAACTTGCATGTAATTATATGATCCTGAGATGGAAATTCGAGTTCCCAAGAGAAAACCCGTGAATCTCCTTGTCCAAGAAGATTCACTGGGTTTCCATTGGGAACTCTTAATTTCCATCTCAAGGTCATATAATTAGATGCAAGTTTCATATCCAGTTATGATTTGGGACATGAAATCTGGATATGAATGAAGACGATCCTTCAACTCTGTGCAACCTGCAAATGTTGCAGTACACTGCAATGTTTGGAAAACAATGCACAAAGAAAGAGACCAGAAAAGTGGGCCAAAGGCTTCCTCTCACAATTCACATCATGCCAAACCTCGCTTCTGGTTCACAAGTTTTTTGGCCGGAAAAAGTGTTCCTGTCTGTCTGCATCTACCTTACTCTCCAGATTTAGCACCATACGACTTCTGGCTCTTTCCAAAAATTACTGTGCTTAAAAGAAAAATTTTTGATACCGTGCCTGACATCAAGAGAGCCACGACAGAGCACCTGAACACCCTTCCAAAGTAAGCCCTCCAGAAATGTTTCCAGACATGGATGCAACATTGGGATAAGTGGATTGCTAGCCAAGGATAGTACTGTGAAGGAGATTAAATCAAATTCCATGTACTTGAATGTGCAATCATCATTCTGAACAGTTGCTATGAGCCTAAGTCATTGCTATAAAGTGCAAGTTGTCACTAAAAACTAAATATTCACTTCCAGCCCTTAGTTTCTATCTCAAAATAATGTGTGGGGCTCTCCACCATCTGCATTATATTGAACTTTAAAGTTAGGGATTCGCAGAGTATGTCCCAACATGAAAAAAATTTCGCAGAATGCACAAAGATCTGCAGAGGATGGCATTTGATGCAGAGATTGGTTTATGGCTTTCAAAATAAGCAAAAGTAATTTATTGCACTTAAATAGATGAAAATCCCACTATTGTTTGTTTACACGAGTCACAATTCATCAGTGGAAACATTAACATCATCAAATATCTAGCAGTATGTGCTGGAACAGCTTAAGGAGAAATGACCACATAAAACAAGTCATAGGAAAGTCAGATCCAAGATCAGTTTAATTGGAAGAATTATAAGAAAATATGCTTCATCCACAAAAGAGGTACCTTGCAAAATTCTCCTCCAGTTACAAAGGCAGGTACTACATGAGATATCTGCATTACTAAAGGTTTACAATTAAATTCTGAGGTTGTATATTCTACAAAGAGTTGGGCGACCATTACTCCCTCCCACCTACACTTCATATAAAGACAAAGACGGTAAAATCAGAGCAACTCGTACAAAGACTTACCAACAGCTTTTATTTGCAGATACCAATTGCGAAAGGAAAACAAAGGAAAGAAACTGTAGTGGTGTATGTGGTGCCTCTCTCTGCCACACACACTATAAGATGGCCTGCAGAGTATAGATGTGGAAGGAGAAATGATACAGGCAAATTTGTATTTGGTATTGTGAATGCAAGCTCTCCTTAAGCCTAAATAAATATGGATGATATGTATGAACACAAATAAGAAAATGTCAGCCATGTTTGATTGGAATATTAGCAATATATCTATGTGTTTAGTCACAAAAAGTAAACCCTAAAGGGTCAACTGTCCAGAAAAAAATGACACTCTGAAGTGATCAGCGGGTGTTTACAGAGTATAGTGAACAGATCCTCCATGCACAAATAGCCAATGTTCATCATACTACTGTTGCTTTCTCTGTCACTGATGCTAGCTCTTGTCATCCAAATACAGCAAAGCCAAAAAAGTTCAAACAAACATAATATTCACAGCAAAAGTGTTTTGGAACAAATAATGAACTTTTTAGATGTGATTTGGAAGAAATAATGTGCATTCTAGATGCATGTAATAAAACTGTGAAACAATTTCAGAACTGATATGTATTAATAATCAGCCAAATGAAAAATGGAGATCTGGAACTGTCTTGAATCATGAGGACATACATTTACACACACCCTTTAATCCTGAGCAAACAATTTAGAACTTCAGACAACTCCTTTATAGCCCTTATCTCACACACACCATAACTACTACCCTTTCCTTTACATCTGGAAATGGCTTAAAATGCAAACTTTTAAAGATGTTTTTAGTGCTGAATGCTTCAGCTCTTAACTGTTGAAGACTTGTGCAACTGAATTCTAGACAGAAGATTTAAGTAACTTGCTTTGGGCACCAAAATTGCTAGTAGAGTAAGGATTGTTATGTAGAAAAATGAACAGTACTCATACATTTGTGGATCTTCTAATACCTTTGGGTAGCTGACTTCTGAACAATTCTACTGCCACCAACATACATTTTGCGCAAGGACTCTGAAGACAGGATAAGAGAAATTAGGGACAGAAAGCAGTTTTTTCCTCACTCCATTTGCTTGTGGAACAGGAAAAGAAATGTCAAGTACAGGTGCCAGGTGTTTTCCACCATATACTGTAGCCTGTATTGTAGCCTGCAGAATATGTATGGAGATGTAGATACATATTTGCATCCATTGTGATCTTTACTATCCAACTTTTTGAGAAATTCCATATGTCTAGGGCTATGTCATAAAGGAATGTGAAGGAAATTCTGATTTATTAGATTCACAACATGCGTAACCAAAATCATTTAGTCAGCATTAGAATCTAGCAGACTTCTCAACAAGCTCTAGTAGAAGACCCAGAAGATGGCGCCAGTATATAGTGTAACAACACATCGCTCTTGTCACAAAAAGAAAAAAAAACAATCAGTTTATTGTGTAAACAGTGCAAAAAATGAATTATGAAAGGTATCTTATGTGTAAAGTACAATTTCTGGCAGCACAAAAAGTGCGCAAAAGTAAATCTAAAACTCATAAACGACGATTCTCCGTTGTAATGATACTTGAATTACGTAACCATTACGGCACCTCGACTTAACCTCTGGATACCAACAGTATTCTACTGTTTTTCCGTAAAGTAGTTAACATATTTCTGAGACAACATTCAGATTTGATTTCATTAATGTAGAGGTACTTTGATACATCGATATGTTTATGTTGCAATGATATTATTCTTATGTGTATTCTTTCTTTTGTCACTATGATCTTTGACGTACTTGTAACTCTGATTTTTGGGCGCGTAAGCGATTATTAGAGAGTTAAAGTCTTGGACGTCATGTTGGAAAGACGCATATTGTAGTCAGATTATAAAATGTATGCATATTGTAGTCAGATTATAAAATGTGAACTTAAATAGTGAGGAAGATGTTTTCAAGTATGTTTTGTATTGTGAAGTGATGTTTTGTGTGTTACGTGCCATTGCAACAAAAGCAATAAAAAAGAAGTGTAACTTGAATTCGGAGTGCTGATTACTTTTTTTACATCACCATTGTGCTAACTTTCAAAGGTTTAATCTTCAAGAATGGTTTGTGAAGCACATCTATAAAACTTTTGAATATAGCAGAATAAAACCTAGGCCTCTTTGCATCCGAGCTTGGAATCATCACCATCTAGATTTTCGACGATTGAGCCACGATTTTACGAGACCAGCGTGGGAAACACGAAAAGATGAATGCCTAGTTTATTCATTATTACATGAAATGACTTTATTAACTGTGCTCTAATGACACCTGCCACATAATAGCTTCGTTGTTGCCCGAAAATGCAGTATTTTGCAGCGTGAGCAACACCACAATCATTATTAAATTTTGACCTTTGTTGTGGTAGGGTTGTTAGACTGTGGGCGTGCCCTCTATGTTCCCAAAGTGAAACAACCTACCTAGAAAGTATGATCAAATCGAAGGACGAAATAATCAAACTGCTGCAAAGTGATACTAAATCGCTTAGAAGTGAAATTGTGTCTCTCAGGGAAGCAAACGCGAAGTTACTAAGTAATTTGGCACCCTGTGAAAATTCTAGTATGCAGCCTACGAATCCTGTGCCTAGTGCGTAAAGGAACAGTGAAAATTCTCATGGGCAAAATACGATCGAAGAAGACGCAGAGTTTTTCATCAGCGGAAAATCTGTAAGTAAATACCGGTGGAAAACAGTGACATATAATAAAAGGGTGAAATGTGAAATTGGTTAACAAAATCAGATTAACGAAAATGAATTCTTTGTCATTGGCGATTCTATACTAAGAAATGTAGTTTCACAAACCTGTGAAATCAGCTCAACAAACATTATAAAATATCTTCAGTGCAAACCAGTCTACAGCTAAAAATGAAAACGACCCAAAGACTAATTACAAAGGTGTTTTTATTCATTCTGGGATGAATTCAATACAAAGCAGTAGTCAGGAAGAAATTGTAAGTGAGACGAGAAACATTATTCGTTCAGACAAAGAATTGTACACAAACTCAAGACTGGTTATAAGTGGAATTCTGCACAGAAGGTCAGTAAACAGTTCTTATACAAACAACATAAACAGTGCTATCAGGGAATAGTGCAATGAACTCGGCACAATATTTGTTGACCCCAACAAATTTTTAAGTGACAAATGCTTGGGGAAGGATGGCGTTCATTTAAATGGACTAGGCTCAACGAATTTCAGTAAAATAATTACAGACATCTGTAAAATCATTAACAACAAGGGAAAATGATACCGTATGAAGGGGGTGAAAATTGAAAATGAAGAATATCTTCCAGGCAGAAATTCAAATATATAATATAAGTAAAAAGGACAGCAAGGTTCAGGACTTGTGTTTAACTCCAAACCTGATGGTATTTCATCAGAATGTATAATCACTATCCAACAAAGTAAACAAATTTCACATTTTGTTAGAAAATGATGTGGAAAACACTTTTGTATTATGTTTCACTGAACATTGGCTTCACAAAAAGAAATTTCATATGCTATGCATTCCAAATTTTGTATTGTATAAACATGGTGGTAGTTGCATTAATGTTAAAAATAGCATAAATTTTACATGTATGCCTTACGTAGAAAAATTATCCATAGAGAAAGATATTGAGCTAAATGGAATTGAAATCACGGATGAAAAAATTGCTTTAATTTGTCTATACAGGTCTAACTGGTGATATTAACATCATGTTAAAGAACCTTGAAAGTATCTTACACAAGACTACACAAAGAAATAGAAAACTAATTATATGTGGGGATTTCAATATTGACTATGCAAGTGAGTCCAAACAAAAAGCTGCTTTATTGAACCTTGTAGCAACTTTCAATTTAAAGGCTGCTGTAGAAACACCAACACACATCACAAAAACCTCAGCCACAATCCTTGATGAAATATTTACAAATGTGCCCTTGAAATATTCAACACAAATTCACAGGCTTTGGAGACCACCCAGCCCAAGAAATTAGTATAAGATTAGGAAAACAGTTTCGTTCAACTGAATGTCTAACATCTACATCTAGGGAGTAAAATGACCAGAATATACATTTCCTTTACTATCTGAATAAAGAAACTTGGGAAGACATCTATTAATGTAAAAGTACAAATGATAAGTTCAACAAACTCCTAAATAGCTTTAGCTATTATTTTGAACTTTGCTTTCCACTCCATAAAAAGACAGTCACAAAAAAGGATCTGAAAATAAAATGGGGCACAACAGGGATATAAATATCTGCGAAGAAAAAGAGATAACTTCATGAAATATCTAGACAGAGCACAACACATCCTCAGAATTATGATTCCTATTTTAAGAATTACAAAAAGATTTTAACTAAAGTAATAAAAGAAGCAAAAAGAATGGCAAATAGCTCCTTCATAGAAAATGCACCAAATAAAACAAAAGCCACATGGGACATTGTAAGGCACGAAACAGGAGTAAAATGGAGAGATTACTATAATATCAAACTGAATGAAAACTCTTCTGTAATATGTGATCAGCAGACAGCAAATAATTTTAACTCATATTTCTCTGAGGCAGCTGAGATTCTGGTGAAGCAAAACTTTCAATATGCTGCCACTGCAAATAATATTAAAACTATCCCTAGTAACAAGTCTCTCTTCCCATATCCAACAGATGAACAGGAAATGCTAAAAACAATAGGGGAGCTAAAATCAGAATTTTCCTCTGGTACTGACAACATATCAGACCATATCATTGAAAAATGTGCACCCTTAGTAGTTAGGCCCGTGGTAGACATACACAATAGTTCACTTTCTTAGGGAATCTTCCCAGAAACGTTAAAAATAGCTAAAGTGAAGGCATTGTACAAAAAGGGTGAAAAACAGATATAACAAATCATGGGCCAGTCTCTCTACTATCTGTTTTTTCTAAAATAATTGAAAAAAATCTTAAAAGACTTGTAGATTTCATAGACAAAAAAAAAAAAAAACTTTTCTCAGCTATACAGCACGGTTTTCGAAAATGAAAATCCACCAAGACAGCTATTATCCATTTCTTACATGAAGCTTTAAATGCATTAGATAAAAAAGAACACACAACGGCAATATTCCTAGATCTTTCAAAAGCCTTTCTCCTTTTAACCATGGTTTATTGCTTAGAAAGCTAGAAAATGTTGGTGTCAGAGGCCCAGCCTATGAGTGGGTAAAGTCATATCTACAAAACAGACACCAAGTAGTTGAAGTCTTGTACAAAGAAGGAAAAAAATTATTTTCCTATTAATCAGAAAAACAATGTTTTAAATACGATGTGCCACAGGGTTCTGTACTGGGACCAATATTGTTCTTGCTGTTTGTAAATGACTTGGAACCATCCAGCCCTAACTATAAGTACATTAAATATGCTGATGATACAAATATACTTATCAAAGGCAAGACCTCAGAAGAGCTCCAAAACGAAATAAAAAAGAGCACTTCACATGTATCAGAATGGTACGCAATGAATAACTTAATGATAAACACACATAAAACAAATACTATGCATCCATCTACACACAGTGCAGAATAAGCAGCCTTTAACCGCAACCATAGAACTGTTAGGCAAAAGACTTGAAATTGTAAATAGCACCATATTTTTAGGAGTTTGGATCCAAGATGACCTAAGATGGCAGAAACACACACGCAGAACCTATGTAATAAATTAAATACCATTTGTTATAGCATAAAAATTCTTTCTGGATGCAGATCAATGCAAGTCATAAAAAATGTGTGCTATGCCCAAGCACAATCGCTACTAAGATATGATTCAATTTTCTGGGGAAATTCACCACTCAGCAAAAGCTGTTTTATTGTACAAAAAATAATTTTATGAGCCATGGAAGGCACAGCACCTCGATCTTCATGCAAACCCTCATTTAAAAAGCTTCGTATTCTTCCATTACCATGCCTATATATCCTCGAAACAATAATATTTATAAGGAAAATCATAGATGAAAAAAAAAAAATATATATATCCATTCATACAACACAAGGAATAGTCAAGATTTACATATGCAGTTTTCACATACAACACCAAAACAAAAAGGACCCTTGCAAGCAGGAAAATAACTGTATAACAAACTACCTACAAATATTAAGGCAATAACTGGCGTGCATACATTCAAAACTGCTGTGAGTGACTACTTGCTACAGAATTGCTACTATAGTGTTGATGAATTTTTATCTACAGTGTAAATATGAGAAAAATTAAAATAGTTTATACAATTAAGGCCAAAATGAGAAATGTGTACATGTACATTCATCTGTGTATTATGGGTGGTCTATTAAATATGTGTGTGTGTCTGTATAATCAAGGCCGAAAGTAAGAAATGTGTATGTGTAAAATTTATTTGTGTATTTATGGAATGTTATTCCCATATGTTAGACTTATATTGCTATATACTGGAAACCATACAACAGTTTTTTCTGTTAAAACTTTATTGCAAATTATTTGACTTGTCCTATATCATTATGTACCCATGTACAATGTATGATTCACAGGACTAATAATACAATACAATGCAATATATTCGATTCAAGTAGAAGAGACATGTCAAACAGTTGTAGTAAAATTTCACCACAGAGAACAGATGCTAATGCCAACATCCTAATAATAATAATACAGTTTGTTACAGAAGAAATCTAATAATAAGTTACTCCTATCAGTTTATGCTCCATGAGACAAACACAAAAAATCAGCTAGATTGAGGATGAAAGGAAGACTTAAGTTTTTGGAAGGGTACATCTGCAAAGGAACCACATACAGAACTGTATATTCGTGGGTACTGCTTGAGTATTTTACATCTTATCATATCTTGTGTGATGAGCATGCATGAGGAATTCAGAAGTATGCTGCTAGATTTGTACCCGAGTTTATTCAGCATGAAGAATTAGGGCAATTCCATGTCAAATCAACAAGTGCTACAACCTGACCCTCTCAGATTTTTTTGAAATTAAGTATGCATATATTACTCATAAATCATGACACAAATTAATTTTTTCACATTTTTCTGATGAAAAGTTACCGAGTAATGGACCTTCAAAAATTGAAAAGATGACAAATTTTTGACTCGCGGAACAATGTTGTTTTCTTTACAGCTCGTGTTCTAATTAAGCTAGAACCATAAAATTTACTTAATTGGAAAGCTCTTTTAAAGAGCTTTTATATGATACCAAACATCATTAGTTTAATATATATACACAAATTGTTAAAAAAAAAAACATTGTTGAATTTATCGAATTTTGAAAAACCGTATTTTTAAAATTCTCAAAAAAATATATGTGAAAGATACACTTTACATCTACATATTCTGAAAGTTTCAACTTGGGATGATCCATGGGATCACTATCAAAAGCAATTTTACGTTAAGGGTGGCGCTTTAAAAATTCGTAAAAACTAATTTATTTTAGATATTAGGCCTACTTCTCACCAGCTGTATGTTGTTGTAAAATGTGGAAATTAAATATAACTTATAATTGACAAAAGAACATATGTTTTATGCTTCTGTAATTAATAAATACAAAATGAAAACTTAAAAAAATAAATAAATAAAAAAACACAGAAAGATGAATACCTGAGATCACACCTAAATTCAGTTAGTAATTACTATTATTTACAAATACGCGTCCTGTTAGTGCACTTCTTCATACTTCGAACTAATCAGTCTGTTCACATCAACATTTCTGCACTGGATAACTTATATGTTCGCCCTACAGGAGTTTGAGGGTTCACGATTGGCACTACTTCCCTACTGCTTATGGAAAAAAATATCTGGATGACTCGGAAACGTAAAAGATGGTGACAGTTCATGTGGAGTAAGAAACTAACTGTGATTTCATCCTTCTCCTGATTTTTTTTTCAAGTACACAGGTTAACCACCAGAGTCCATTATAATCACAGCATATCCTTTTATGTCTTTGAATGGCATTGTATCACTGTCAGAAACTGTCACCAGTTCAATTTTAGTGTCATCAGAGTTTGAATTCACTTTTGTTATTATTTTGTCCTTGCTAAAAGGAATAAAAGTGTGAAGTTTTTGTGTCCCTACAATTTTGCAGCATTTCTCAAATCTCTCCATAAGTTTCATTTCTTCATTTTTGTGATCTTCTTTAGTAGCATACTTGAAGTTCATTGCTTCTAAGTTATCCTTGGCAAACAAAAAAAGTTGTTTTGGTGTCATTATTTGATCACTGTATGGCCGTTGCAGACTTGCTCGAGCTGCAAGTCGTTTAACTGTTCCACCAACACCATCGTTAGCTCCCTTCCCATGCGAGGTGGCTGAAAAATGCCATTCAGCTTCAGTTTGGAAATCTTCTTCATGATGGCACAGGTTGATAAAGTTCTTCCTATTTTTATAATGAGCTGCTGCTCCATCAGAGAAATAATAGATTTTTCTTGGTTTTCTACCGAATTTAACAGTCAGGAAGTCCATCAAGTATGATTGGAACAAATGCACAGCAACAGCGTCATGTGTTAGGCATTCTGATATGATTACAAGACTTGTGTGCTCAAGTTTGTTCCCATCCTTGTAATAAGCAACAATGGGATGAATCGTTGCTAGCATGTTTGTCCAGTGATAGCCTTGAACTTCGTCCTGGATGACAAAGGAGTAATTTTCAGAAAAGTCACAGATCACTAAGACCTCGCCTTCTTTAAGTTCATTTCTCAGTCTCTTTTGGAAGGTTGATTGTTGACTAGCAACAAATGAATGTCGTGTAAGCGATTTTAATTTATCAAAAAAACAATCAATAAAGTTGTCAGATGATTTTATGATTGTTTCTAGAGATGTGTGATCAACAGAAACCCATCACTGATAAGTTATATTACCAATATCATTATTATTCAACAAATCTTGTAAATATGTCTTAAATGTTTCTGGGCCAGGACAGAATTTACATTCACCAAAATGACAAGCAGGTAATGACGGATCACATACAACTCTTGCAATGCAGTCTTTGTAAGTTTTTATTGGATTATCTTCATCCTTTGTCAGCTGAGGAATGTTACACCCAGTCAGCATGAGTTTGAAGTTTTTATGGATAGTACACACACAGACACTATGTGTACCACTGCTTCCAGCTAAAACACAATTTTTGGGACATAGGTCTGCAAACTTCGAAAATCCAATGTGGAGCTCTGGATGGTTGTCTTTAAATTCTTTCAAATTACTTAAAACTAGCCGTTTTTGTACTTGCAGATTTTCTCCATTATCTCTCACAAGCACAAAATCTTTTTTCCCAGGCATTGCCCAGCTTATCTCATCAGAACAATAAAAGTCTCTAACAAAATCAGCAGTTGTTTGATAAGGTCTTGCCAGGTTTTGGGTTTGGTGAAGACAAAATTCCCCTGACCTTCACCAAATCTTTTACTCTTCGAGCCGTGTAATTTGTTACTTTAAATTCATCTTGAAGCTTCTTAACACTCCAGCTTTTAGGTAAAATGGTAAGAATTTCCACCTGTTTACTTCAAGATGTACATGAACAAAATTTATCTTTTAGCTGACTGATCCTCTCAGATTCTGCATGATCATGTACCTCTTCTTCTTTTTCGGAAGGAAGCAATAATATTCCTTAGGATATTTTGCTTCACACAGTCGTTTCTTCTTAACTGGCGATTCGACAACGGACTGCAAAGAAGCATTCAACCTTTCTAAGGCCTCAGTTGCTGCAATGTCTTTTATGTCACTATCACATAAAACCTTTTCACTTTCTTGTTTCACCACAGAATACAGTAGATCATCATCATTTTCTGTGCTAGACGTATCACAAATTTCTACTCATGCAATTTTTTTACGGCAGTTGTCACACTCTTTTTGATTTAAAGTTAAGAAAGGTTTTCTTGCTATCAGCCATTATGAAACAGGCCGTAAGTTTTTCTTGTGGTATTGTGGCCCTTTTCATTAAATGGATTACAGCACAAAGCTGAAATTTTAGGCATTTTACATTTCTCAAGTGAACAAACTAATTTTAAAAAATGGTTTTGAAGTTGAATGCCCCAGCTTTCTATATTCAATACTACTCAATATTACTTCTTTATTCTTTCACTTCCTGTAAAAAAAAATATTTCATTATGTTAATAGTATGCAAACATTAACTGGTTGTAGGCATACAAACTTACATACCCTTGTGAGATTTGTACAAAAGTACCTTTAAGCTAAATTCAAAACACACTTTAAGCTAAATTCAAAACACATTTCAGAGTTAATCACATAATTTCACTACAGCTGCCTCACAACAAAAGAATGTGTGGGTCACTTTCAACAATAGGTGAAAATTGCTGACAATATTAACCAGAGATAAAATACTGAATAGGTTGCAGATAGTAACACCAAAGAATCATTTTATATATAATCTTTTAAATGAGAGATTGCTTCCTTTTTTTCTTTTTTCCGTGGTTTTACAGCTATTAATAAATAGTTAGCACTAAAGTTTAATAAGCAGTTATTCGTTTCAAGTGCAATTTGTGGACCATGTAACAAAATTTAACACTGTATTATTTTCATGTGTAGCAAAATAATAGAAATTAACCTATCTGACTGTGATTTTGGAGAATTGTGGTAAACATAAAATTGCTTTTGATACTGATCCCATGCTCATCCCAAGTTGAAACTTTCAGAATATGTAAATGTAAACTGTACCTTTCACATATATTTTTTTGAGAATTTTAAAAATGCAGTTTTTCAAAATTCAATAAAATCAACAATGTTGTTTTTATAAACAATGTTATACATATTAAACTAATGATGTTTGGTATTATATAAAAGCTCTTTAAAAGAGCTTTCCAATGAAATAAATTTTATTGTTCTAGCTTAATTAGAACATGAGTTATAAAGAAAACAACATTGTTCCGCGAGTCAAAAATTTGTCATTTTTTCAATTTTTGAAAGTCCATTACTCGATAACTTTTTATCAGAAAAATGTGAAAAAATTAATTTGTGGTACTATTTATGAGTACTATAGGCATACTTAATTTCATTCAAATCGAAGAGGGTAAGGTTGAAAACGATGGTTTCATTTGTTGATTTGACGTGGAACGACCCATTACATGGGTGCTCATAGAAATTGAATGAGAATTACTGGAAGAAATAATACATTCTGACACAAGACCACAAGATAAATTTAGAGAAGCAGTAATTTAATGTAGATTGCTGTACTGTCTGAATCACATATTTTGTCTATATTAGTGATGCAAAGGGGAATGTCATGGGACAAAAAAGCTTTTAATGAAATCAATGAGATTAGTAAGCCCCTCCACCAAAGCAAGAATGTACCATATTGAATGGGGAAAATTGGTTTTAAATTGTCTTTAGATCAAAAACTGCACAAAAAGCAAAATGACATCAGTTTTTAATTGTCCTGGGGCCAAAAACCACATAAAATGCTGCATGACATCGGTTTTTTAATTATCCTGGTGCCAAAAACTGCATAAAAAGCAAAATGACATTAGTTTCTAATTGTTGAGATCGGCGCAACACATGTTCAATATGCTGTTCACGTTTTCTGCCACAAGTTGAAATCAAGAAACAGCATGTTCCACAACAGACTGGAGTGTTCAGGGGTCACGTTCAGAATGCGTTGAGCATGCCTTCAGTTCAGCTATGTTCACAATTGGATCACTGAACACAACATCTTTCAGATAATCCCAAGGCCAGAAGTCACACAGGTTAAGATCAGGTGATTTGGAAGGCCAAGTTGTAGGTAAATGATGGCTGATAATTCTAGCATTTTGAAAACACCTCTGCAGCAGCCACTTCACTGGCTATGCAGATGTGTGGAGGAGCACCATCTTGGATAAAAATGGTCTCACCCACACATACACGCTGTTGAAGGGATGGAATGATGTTGGTGTGCAAAAGACTCTAACTGAGTTTACCAGTGACGGTACAGTTAACAGGACCCACAGGACATAGTCCTATGACAAACAATCCTGTCAACCTGTACCACAGAGTCACCTTTGCGGAATGAAGTGGCACTGGTTGATGTGCATGAAGATTTTCCATTGCCCATATTCTGCAATTCTGCGTATTGACATGTCCTTGGAGAAGGAAATGTCTGTCCTCTGAATGTTCCATGGCCACTCATTGCCTACTTCAATGCAAAGTAGAATTCCAGAGTGAATGTTTATCATGTCCGACTCTCGACATGTCCTACTCCCTGTGCACTACATGTTTGCCTGCCACTGCTCAACCTCTCCTGCAATGCTGTGACCACATCTTCGAGAGATGTTGGATCAACTGCTTTTGTTCCTCTGCCACACTGCACTTCTAAAGCATTTGGCTTTTCAAATTGTGTAATAATTTTCTCCAGACCTTTAGTAGGTATCGGATCAATGCCTTTTTTAATACTCTTGAGTGTCTGAAACTTCTGCAGAGCTACTGGTGAACAGTCACTGTTCTTCTAAATGAGCTTTACCAGCAGCATCCTGGGGCCTTCATGGAAACAGTCATGTTGGGTGTATCGAACGCAAACTGAGGAAAAGCCATGTGCACGCAGCTGTTGGTGTGCATACCCTGATGCTTACAGTGCCATCTATCGGTCAAATTTAAGAAATTTTTTTTTCAGATTGGATGTCATTGTGAGTAATGGTTTTCTTTCTACAGCATTTTGAAACTGAAACTTTCGTTTTGGACATCATGTATATTGTCATCTTGATTTCATTCATTTACAGTAGCAATGGTTGGTTAGTAATGAAATAATGTAATGTCTCTTCCATATAAGCTTCCACCCAAGGAAGCTCACCTCGGTGTTTCGAAGAATGAAGTCTATGGACATAGGATGACACATCAGGCACTGAATCTCAGGATAATCCAGCAGAGAATCTGCCATTCCACAGCTTCAAAGAAGGTATTGTTTTCTCTCTTGGAACATGGCTATGCGCCGAAGAATGTGCAATTTGAGGGGTCCTCAGTAAAGAGCGATTTAATCCAACAAGTGCCATTCTGAAAACCATGACAGCAATGTAATTGTCTTTATTTGAATAAGCTGTTGCAGCATAAAGGCAAAGAAACAAGTAAACAGTGAAAACAACCATGCATGGTAAATCATCAGCGAGAAGTTCACCCCAGTAATAAGTTCACAATGAGTTAACAACATGTCATCTGTTATGATGACTACGAAAAGGGCAACATAAGATGATGATATATGTGTAGGAGAACTACTAAATATCTGCAGTATAGACAGTCTCAATCTATTAAATAAATGAAATGAGAGCAATAATTTAATATACATGAAAGAGAACAACAAGTATTGTTTCATCTACTTGCAAAAACAACTGTGTGGTATGAATATTCAAATAATATCATGAATATACATAAACCACAATGTAACTGATGAATTATATGTTACTAACAGTTCTATAATATATGAGGGTTTTCGTGTCCGCACATCCTGTCACTTGACGGCCGTTATCTCACTGTGCCAACATTACGTATCACATATCTGCAGGTGCTGGTTGTATGGTTCTACTGCTTCGTTTGTCAATGTCATCAGTGATCTTCTCTAACTGCTAAGTGTGCTTGGTTATTCAGTTCTTAAATGCAGAACAAGTTCGTCCGGGTGAAATTCACTGGTAGCTTGTTGAAGTTTATGTCGCTGATGTAATGAATGGTGGAAATGTGCATAAATGATGTAGAATGTTTGATGAAGGAAGGACAAATATTCATGATAAAGAATGATCTGAATGGCCTACTGTCACGAATGAAGAGTTGACACAAAAAGGTTATCAGGCAATTCACCACAACAGATGCTTCAGTAATTACCGAGCTGCATCAGAAATTTCCACAAGTTTCAAGATCAGTAGTTTTTCACATTTTTACTGACAAACTCCTCTACAAAAAAGTGTGTGCAAGATGGATCATAAAATGTTGATGGAAGAATGCAGAACAAAGTGAATGGTACATTCTTTATCTGTTTTGGGTTGCTATCACAAGGACAGTGGTGAGTTCTTGAATCACAATGTGACTGGTGATGTGAGGTGGATTGTGAACTACACTCCAGAGAATAAACGTCAATCCAATGAGTGGCATCATTCAAATTCCCCGACGAAATCATGAAATTCAAACAAGAACCTTCAACATGCAAAATAATGGCCACAGTTTTTTTGGGTCCAGAAAGGTATTCTTCTGTTAGACTTTTTGCCAAGAGGAATGACAGTAGCTGCTGAGAGTTACTGTAAAATATTGTTAAACCTTAGGTACACTATTCAGAGTCACTAGCGGGGACTGGTCTCTAGCAGCATTTTTCTGCTTTACGACAATGCGTGGCCTCATGTGGTGGTGAGAACAAAGACACAACTGGACAAGTTTCACTGGGAATTTCTGGACCATCCACCATACAGCCCTAACTTAGCACCATCAGACTTTAATCTGTTTCCAAAACTGAAGAAATTTCATTGTGGAAAGCACTTGGAAAATGATGACACACTGAAAGAAACTGGTTTAACAGTCAGGCAGCAGAGTTCTTTGATGCTGGGATCCAAAAACGTGACAAATGTTTAAATGTTCATGGTGCCTGTGAAACAAATGTGCATATTGTAGTTTATCACACAATTTACATTCATATATAAAGTTTCTCTTAATCCGTTACAAATCAGTCATTGCTTTAAAATGACCCTCATACAATGTGTGTCATATGATAAATAGTGATAGCTAATATAAAAGTTGACAGAAACAGATAAGAATGGCTAATATGATGTATTTTCCGTAACTTACCAATGTAATATACAATCTCACACAAATCGCGACAATCACGGTCCGCTTTTATAATTTTACGTAACGTTTTGTAGAAAAGTGACATCAGCTCCTGTAAGTGTTCTCTGTAAAATACTGAAAGAGTTTGAAAAACATAAAAGGTATGTTAATAAGTTGAGGATTTTAACTGCAAAATTGTAATTGATATGGATGTATCTTATCACCTTGATTTTCTCCACTTCGAGAAATAGCATCGTGGAGGCTTTTCAAAGGAGTTGCACCTTCTGCAGCTACGTATACAGGTTCATCATTTGTATTAGGATTTTTTATCCTGTATACAGAGTTTTTATACACACGTTGTTGTACACCTGCTCTATTCAAAATATTTGATTCCAGGCTCTGCAAGAAGAAAAAGGATTCAAAGAAATATTGTGAAAATGCACTCTGACAGTACAGAATTCAGCCAAATTAATCTCGGAAATTTTCTCATAAACAATAGAGGTGCAATATTTTCTGTACCCTTACGGGCTATAAATGAGCAAATGTGTGCAACTAACCTTATTATAATTTTAATAACAAGTATATGGGATAATAAGTTGCAAGGATGACATGTTGAGTTGCAGACAGGCACAATGAAAAGAATGTAACAATTTAGCTCTTGGCCAAAGCCTTCTTCAGAAAAGAAAACACACACATATATATATATATATATATATATATATATATATATATATATACAAACAAACACAAACATACACACAAAATTCAAGCTTTCGCAACAAACTGTTGCCTCATCAGGAAAGAGGGAAGGAAAGGGGAAGACGAAAGGAAGTGGGTTTTAAGGGAGAGGGTAAGGAGTCATTCCAATCCCGGGAGCGGAAAGACTTACCTTAGGGGGAAAAAAGGACAGGTATACACTCGCACACACGCACATATCCATCCACACATACAGACACAAGCAGACATATTTAAAGACAAAGCTTGGGCAGCCATGTGGTAGATGGAATTAGACAGCAGATGTGGCGTGGAGCTACTATATTGTATGGAGTGCTGAGAAGGAGCTCAGATTACTCCAGTCCATGGGCGTGCATCTCAATAACAAAATTAAATATGAGTTGGTGTAAAGCTAAACAGTACAATCTTGGTCACTGCTGCAACCACATACCTGTACTACATGTACATGCTGCACATTAATAAAATTGACAAACTGCAGGGACAGATACCTGACTGGAAATGGAGGAAGAAAGGTCCTATGATCATTTTTCAGGAAATGCATTGTTGCCACGGTAGCTGGTACTGACAAATGAAAGTTCCTCTGATCATGTGCCATGTGTTCCTTCTGTGTTGCAGGCAATGTGATTGACACAGCTTACCATAAGCAGGAATGGTATGCTATTCATGCAAGGAACAAGCCAAGATGATGTCTGTGTACGGCCAAGCAAATGGAAATGGTCGAGAGGCAGGACGCCTATATCAAAACAAGTACCTTCACAGACACCAACTATATTACACAACAGTATCTTCTGCAACACAAAAATTGTGATCAGAAACGGAACAAGCTATACCAGCAGTATCAGCAATGACAGTATTTACTACACCTCTAGAAGCTTTAGAAACCATCTGCCCCTTGAGCAAAAGAAAAGTGTCTCCACCAGGCCATCTGAAGGATTTTTTATTTAGGACAAGCAGCAACCAAACAACGAGGTGAACAGTGTGAGGGATTCGAAAGACAACATATCATTAACTATATTATATCAAAATGTCCAGGGTCTAATTAGTAAGATTGCTGGACTAGATGTGTTTTTGATGGATCAGTTAAAGGATATTTCAGTTTTATGTATAAGTGAGCACTGGCTAAAAGAAAACCAAACTTGTAAAGCCAGAATAACAGGATTTGAAATGATCAGTAGCTTTTGTAGAGCGAATTTTAAAGGGGGAGGAACATGTATATATGTGAAGCAAGGAATTGAATGTAAAGAAATTAAACTCAGTAAGATAAAACACATTGAAAAAGAGTTTGAATACAGTATGTGCAAACTTAGAGACTCCAAAATAATTATTGTGTGCATATATCGTTCTCCATCAGGGAACTTTATGACGTTTTTAGACAGTGTTGAAAGACTTTTTAGTGAATTAAGACATTTTACAGAGAGCATTATTGTACTTGGTGATTTCAATGTCAACTTTAAAATGAACTGTCAAAAAGTATCAAAACTAAACAATTTGTTATATTCACATCTGTCCATGAATGTACTAGATATGGAAAACACTCTGAAACAATAATAGATCAAATATTTTTTGACTTGCAAAAGTTAGATCATGTTATTGAAGTAACTGACACAGGGTTCTTGGACCACAAAGCAATAAAACTCTATATAAATAATGTACTGCGCACAAATTCTAGAATACATGAGAAATATATTTACAGAAGATGTATCAATGAGGACAATATCAGGGTTTTTAATAATTCATTAAAATACTCAGACTGGGATTTAGACAAACTCGGCACCATGGATATGAAATTCGAGTCATTTTTAACTTGTTATAAACATAACTATGAAATTGCATTCCCTCTTAAGAAAATTAAAATAAAAAGCAAGCCTAATACTTGGGTAACACAGGGGATCTGGAGAGCGACTTAGAAAGCTAAGTAAATCAGCCAGGCTAAATCCAGCTCTGAAACAGTATGTCACCTGTTACAGAAAATTGCACAGGAAAGTCATTAATGCAGCAAAAAAGTTGCATAATGACTCATACATCAGTAGAGGCAAGGACAACAAGAAAATGAAATCAGTTTGGAATGTGATAAATAAAACTGTAGGCAGAAATAAAGTAAGAGACAGCAGCTTTGGTATTAAAACTGAGGACAAAACTACAAGTGATCCTTTACATATTGCCAATATATTCAACCTTCATTATGCAAGTATTGTACAAAGCCTCATAAAAACCCAAAGACAAACAAAGATTACACATAACATCTACACAAATCCTAAAACTATGTTCTTATACCCTGTAAGTGTACAAGAAGTACAGAATGCAATCAACAAACTAAAAAATGGCATTCCAGATAAAGTACTAAAACACAGCATAAATATTGCTCATCCCCTTGTAGACATAATTAATGCCTCTTTCAGCACTGGCACTAGAACTAAAGCTGTCAATAATAAAACCATTATATAAAAACGGTGATCCTCATGATGTAAAAAACTTCAGATCCATATCCTTGATATCCTGCTTCTCAAAAGTTATTGAAAGAATAATGCATGAGGACGCTCCGCTTTCCTGAGCACAAGGTAGAATATTAGTCAGTGAGCAAAATGGCTTCAGAAAAAATAGGCCAACTGAAACAGCTGTATATAATTTCCTAAAACTTCTCCTGATCTCTATAGATCATAACGAAGTAAACTGTGGGGCGTTTTTAGATTTATCAAAGGCATTTGATGTTATTGATCATGAATTATTGCTTGAGAAACTATATTGCTATGGTGTATGTGGTACTGTTCACAGCTGGTTTAAATCATACCTGTCAGACAGATACCAGAAATAGTTCACAAAGGAATCTCTTACTTTTCAGAATATAAGAAAGTTAGTAATAGCATGCCACAAGGTTCTGTGCTGGGACCCCTCTTGTTCTTGATTTTCATAAATGACCTACCAAACTGTTTAACACTAGCTAATGGTGTATTGTATGCGGTCAATACAAGTTTTTTTTATTAAAGCTCAAAATGAGACTGACTTGCAACACAAAGTAGAAATATCACAAGAAGAAGCAGGAAAATGGTTTAGATATAACTATTTACTTGTAAATGAGAAAAAAACAGTATGGATGAATTTCAGCCATGTATTGAATAAAGTAAAGCCCGATATAGTTTTGAAACTTGGTGAACAGAAGATTTTACAAACTTCAAACACAAAATTTTTAGGTATCTGGTTAGATGAGCATCTAAGTGGGATAAACATATTGAAATGCTCAATAAAAAGCTAAGTAAATGCTGCTATATACTCAGAATGCTGAAAAACTGCTGCAGTGAAAAAACAGTAATATGTGCTTATTATGCTCTTATGCATAGTCTATTACGGTATGGTGTCTTATTTTGGGGTAATTCAAGTCTGGCAAACCGGTCATTCATTATTCAAAAACAAGCATTAAGAATAATGAAAGGGGCTGCACCAAGAGAGCCCTGCAGGGAAATTTTCAAAGAATTTCAAATAATGTCGCTTCCATCTTTGTATATCTACAAAAGTATTTGCTTTTTCAAATCTCACCCCCAATTTTCTTCTTTAAATAGTGAGTGCCATGACTACCCAACAAGACACAGGAATGATTTCCACAGAGAAACACACAAAACAGCTCAATATCACAAAAGTGCAATTATCACCCCAAAATCCTTTTTAGTGCTCTTCCCTTAAGCATCAAAAAGATAGAAAAGTTTTACATTTTTAAAAATGAGCTTAAAAAATGTTATTAAGAGAATGTTTTTACAGTGTTACAGAGTACATGGATTTTCAGAACATAGTGGGCAATGATAATGATAATTCATATTTGAACAAATGTATGAAAATAGTCTGCCTGTACACGCTATACTTAATTAATTATTGTTTGTTCTGCTATTCTCTACTAGAGTGGTCAATGATAATGATAAGTCATATCTGAAAAACAAATGTATGAAATAGTATGTACTATAAATAATTAATTATTGTTTGTTTTGTTATTATCTACTATACGCTGCATGAGAGATATATTTATATATGTTTTACCACCGTAGGCCTATGTTATTAATTTACTGTATAATTACAAACTCATATAATGTAACATGACAACTCCTGTATCATTGTATATGATAAAATCGATGCTCAATAAGAGTTGAATGAATGAACATTTCAAGCCCCTTTTTGGGTGTTTGTATGATCATGGGATCCTTTCAGACAGACAATCATTGTGTGATGTGGTTGCTGTCTGTGATGGTAGACAATCATTGTGTGATGTGGTTGCTGTCTGTGAAGGTACTTGTTTTCCTATAGCTGTGCTGCCTCTTGACCATTTTCATCTGCTTGGCTGTACACAAACACCATCTCGTCTTGTTCCCAACATGAATAGTGGACCATTCTGCTGCTTATAATAGAATGTGTCACATAGCCTGCAACACACAAGGAACATATGGCACAAACTTTCATTCATTGGCACCAACTACCATGGCAGCGATGCACTTCTGGACACTTTTCACATGACCTTTTTTCCTCCATTTAGTCAGGAATTTGTCCCTGCAGTTTGTCGGTTTTATTAATGTTCACCCTGTATAATAAAAGTTCATTGTTATTTGAAACTGGCGGAAGTTCTTGGTAGCAAGTAAGACTCCTCTAGTAAATATTCTAGTATTATTATTATTATTATTATTATTATTATTATTATTATGATGATGATGATGATGATGATGATGATTATATATTTTGTTGAGTGCACAGCATCTAGATCTTTAGTGCCTTTATGAAATCTTTAACAATTGATTCAAACACACCAAAAAGAAAATGTCAACATGAAATAAAGTTTTTATTTATTTATTTATTTATTTACGTCCTGAATCTTTGTGGTACATATACCATACCTTAGATGTTGGACAAAATGATATTACATTAATATACTGTTACATTGGTGTATACATTACATTTATAAATTGTTACATTTTTATATTGCTATATTGTTACATTACATTTTTATATTGTTACAACCAACTTATTTTTCAAGATACTGTGTTACTGAGTAAAAACAGTTTTCCAAGAGATATGATGTTACAGATTTTTTAAAGCTATGGATTTTGTTTATGGCCTTTAGGTTACTTGGCAGCTTATTAAACAAATGTGAACCTGAGTGATATACACCTTTCTTGCACAGTGTGGTATAACAATGATGTCTGTGTATGTCACTATTTGCCCTTGTATGGTGTTCATGTACAGATTTATTTTGAATAAATACATTTCCATTTTTTAGCATGCTTTTTTTTAGGAACATTACAACTTCTAGTATATAGATACATGGTAGGTGTAGAATCCCCAGTTCTTTAAAGAATGGTTTGCATGATTTTCGGCTGTTGGCATTTTTCATTACCCTCACAATCTTTTTTTGTTTCCGGAATGTGGTTATGCAATGAGGAGAATTTCCCCAGAATATGATGCCATATCTTAATAGGGAGTGTATGCAAGCGTAATACACTGCTCTAACTGTTTCAGGACTTGTATTGTTCCATATAATCCTCATCGCATAAGTCATTTTGGATAGTTTAGAATTTTGGTTTTTATTTTGTTGTGTATGTAAGTGTAAGACGACTGTTTTTTGAGGGTTCATCAGTAATTTGTTCCTCATAAACCACTCTGAGACATTTTCACTTGTGACTTTAGCATTTAAACTTAGAGCCATTTCATTTTCACCTTCAATTAATATGCTTGTGTCATCTGCAAATAGCACTGGTTCGGAGTGTTGAACGTGTAGGGAGAAGTCGTTTATGAAAATTAGGAAGAGAAAGGGACCTAAAATGGAGCCTTGTGGTACACCGTGGGTTAATGTGGAAGGTTGCGATTGATAAGCTTGGAGTTCGTTTTTTCCCATGTGTTTTACCTCTGTTATCTGAGAGTGATTTTCTAGGTAGGATTTCAGCCACTCGTGTGGCAGGCCTCTTACACCATACCACTCTAACTTTCTTAGGAGAATTTCGTGGTCTATTAGATCAAATGCTTTTGTTAAATCCAGGAAAATCCCCGAAACATTTTTGTGACTATCCACTGAATTTAAAATACGATTTATGAGGCTAAAAGTGGCTGTTTCAGTACTGCACTGAGGCCTGAAGCCATGCTGACATCCTGAAATAATATTTTTTTTGTTAAAGAAATCAGTTAGTTGTAGCAGAACTAGTTTTTTAATGATTTTTGAAAAACCTGGTAGGAGTGACACAGGCCTATAGTTGACCATCTGCTGCCGATCGCCCTTTTTGTAAAGGGGTACAACTTTTGCAGTTTTTAACTGTTGTGGGAAAATACCACTTGATAGTGAAGAATTGCATATATCTAGCAGTGGTGTGAGTATCTGTTCAGCTGATACTTTTATAATATAGTCTGGCACATCGTCGACTCCGGCTGAATATTTATTTTTGAATGACTTTATACTGTTTAACAGTTCTTCCCTACTTATTGGATGGAGGAACATGGATGTATTTGTTACACTATTTCCAGAAATTTCCTGTAATATTTTGTTTGATGTTTTTCCCATTTGTTCCTTCGCTAACTCACGAGCAATATTGGTGTAGTAAGAATTGAAGTGGTTAGCAATTAATTTTGGATCAGTGATCTTGCTGCCCGCCTGTGACAACACAATATTTTTGTGTGTTTCCACCTTTCCAGTAAGTCTCTGTACCGTATTCCACATTGTCTTAGCTTTGTTTGATGATTCCATAATAAGTTTGTCATTTTCCCTTAATTTTGCTTCCCTTATTACACGACTCAGAGTTAACTTGTATTTTTTGAAGTGGTGAGCAAATTCAGGGCTGCTATCTGTTTTTGATAGTGCAAAAAGTTCCCTTTTTCTTCTACATGATACTTTGATCCCTAATGTAATCCAAGTTTTGGGTTTGCTGGGGCCTTTACGAATTATTTTCTTTTTTGGAAATGCAGTTTCGAAACAATGTCTGTAAATTTCCATGAAATTATCCAGCTTTTCATCTGTGTTGTAACTGTTGTAGATTTTATTCCACGAGTGGGTACTTAGCATATGTTTGAAGTGCTCAGTATTTTGCATGCTGAATTTTCTCTTGTAGATAGCACTTCCATTGCTAGACAAATCAACACTTCCGCATATGGCAAGTAGCTGTGCATTGTGGTCACTGTAGCCGGTATTAAAGTTTTCTGAGGTGTGGTTGTCAGTGTTTACAAAGATCGGATCAATAAGTGTAGCACTAGTTTTTGTTACGTGTGTAGGGGAGTTTATTTTAGTGCACAGGTTATATTCTTGAATAATATTAAGGAATTTTTCTCTTTGGTGGCTGTGTGTTAAAAGGTCAATATTAAAATCGCCACACAGAACTATAGTCTTGCAAGTATTTTTAAGTTTCCCTAGTGCAAGGTCAAGTTTTTTAAAGAAAATGTTTACATTGCTGTTGGGTGATCTGTAAACACACATTATTAAAGTTTTTCCTGATGTTATTTCAATAGCTGAGGCTTCAAAGTGTTTTTCACTTCCTAAGTGATGTACACAGTCTATTATCTTATAGTCTATGTTTTCTTTTACATAAATGCAGCTTCCTCCAAGCTTTGATATTGATCTGCAAAAGTAGTTTGCCAGAGTGAAACCGGTTATGTTTGAATACTGTAAATGGTCCTTCTCTAGCCAGTGCTGACAAAAACATAAAACTGATACCTCCTTCCACTCATTCCTAAGAAGTACATTTATTTCATCAAGTTTGTTTGGTAGAGACTGTACATTTTGGTGAACGACTTATAAAGTGTATGTATAAGTTTGTTCTGTAACACATTCCCCTGTGGCACCCTCAGCTACTCTAAAAAACTTCTACCTGTCCCTTGGAGTGTGTTTCTTCCCAACCATTCATCTAATGTGTTTTGGCCCATTTTTGTGTTATTCGTTCTTTCCTTGGGTTTCATCCTTCCTTGTGAGTCAATTTGAACCCCTTTAACATGTTCTGCTTTGTTTTTTGAGCTTTCATTGCCTGTTATGAGCCAATTATCCAACGTACTGGTAAGTTAATTACAACGTACTGGTAAGTTAATTACATATTTCGTAATAATAATAATAATAATAATAATAATAATAATACAGTGAAGCCCCACTTTTAAACCTTTCAAGGGACTTAAAAAAAGTGTAAAATGTGGGAAATAACATTTTAAGCTGCAAAAGTTATGTATAGGGTATCCCCTTGCATTTTCGCACTTTATGTATATGTACATAACAGGCATCAAAAGACCTGTCAGGGACTTGTTTATTATCTAATAAAGGTCTGTGAAGCAGAAACGTTTTACTCAATTTCAAACGTCATAATCGATGTTTTTGGAAAGCATTCAGCTGCCACTCATTATTTAAATAATAACCTACTGCGCTAGTTTAGTCATCTTTCTGAGGTTATCAGTTACTGTGCCTCCTCAGTTGTGTAGAAAACCACATACACGCCAACTGTCACACTGCTTGTGTAACATCACAAACAATATAAATGAAAATACTGCACTTGACAACGAGAAAAAATTCTCGAAACATGTTTCGCTCAGCATGAAAAAATACATAACCGGCACTGTGCTTAAACCAAAAAACATTGAGCAGTGCAAAGTAGAGCTGTAGCAAACCGGTACTGAGTAACGAATACTTTGGCTGACTCTAGGTACCGAATCGTTACTCATAAATACATTTCGTTATGCGTTACCGTACTCCGTTTTCGGATCGTATCTATCGCTCGGTTCTGCGCGGCCATTTGCGGGAGATTAAGGACGCATGCCCGTCGGCGCAGTAGTTACTATTTAGAGAATATAGTTACTATTATACAAGCCTTGTCGTCACGCAAATTTAGTTTCATTAATATTGTTTTTGGAATTGGAATATTCTGTGTTAATATTTATTGTGAGTAATTTGTATAGACCTTCTTGACGAATTTGACGTGCGTGGCTCTATGATTTAGATGGTTTCTGTTATTACTACACTCCTGGAAATTGAAATAAGAACACCGTGAATTCATTGTCCCAGGAAGGGGAAACTTTATTGACACATTCCTGGGGTCAGATACATCACATGATCACACTGACAGAACCACAGGCACATAGACACAGGCAACAGAGCATGCACAATGTCGGCACTAGTACAGTGTATATCCACCTTCCGCAGCAATGCAGGCTGCTATTCTCCCATGGAGACGATCGTAGAGATGCTGGATGTAGTCCTGTGGAACGGCTTGCCATGCCATTTCCACCTGGCGCCTCAGTTGGACCAGCGTTCGTGCTGGACGTGCAGACCGCGTGAGACGATGCTTCATCCAGTCCCAAACATGCTCAATGGGGGACAGATCCGGAGATCTTGCTGGCCAGGGTAGTTGACTTACACCTTCTAGAGCACGTTGGGTGGCACGGGATACATGCGGACGTGCATTGTCCTGTTGGAACAGCAAGTTCCCTTGCCGGTCTAGGAATGGTAGAACGATGGGTTTGATGACGGTTTGGATGTACCGTGCACTATTCAGTGTCCCCTCGACGTTCACCAGTGGTGTACGGCCAGTGTAGGAGATCGCTCCCCACACCATGATGCTGGGTGTTGGCCCTGTGTGCCTCGGTCGTATGCAGTCCTGATTGTGGCGCTCACCTGCACGGCGCCAAACACGCATACGACCATCATTGGCACCAAGGCAGAAGCGACTCTCATCGCTGAAGACGACACGTCTCCATTCGTCCCTCCATTCACGCCTGTCGCGACACCACTGGAGGCGGGCTGCACGATGTTGGGGCGTGAGCGGAAGACGGCCTAACGGTGTGCGGGACCGTAGCCCAGCTTCATGGAGACGGTTGCGAATGGTCCTCGCCGATACCCCAGGAGCAACAGTGTCCCTAATTTGCTGGGAAGTGGCGGTGCGGTCCCCTACGGCACTGCGTAGGATCCTACGGTCTTGGCGTGCATCCGTGCGTCGCTGCGGTCCGGTCCCAGGTCGACGGGCACGTGCACCTTCCGCCGACCACTGGCGAGAACATCGATGTACTGTGGAGACCTCACGCCCCACGTGTTGAGAAATTCGGCGGTACGTCCACCCGGCCTCCCGCATGCCCACTATACGCCCTCGCTCAAAGTCCGTCAACTGCACATACGGTTCACGTCCACGCTGTCGCGGCATGCTACCAGTGTTAAAGACTGCGATGGAGCTCCGTATGCCACGGCAAACTGGCTGACACTGACGGCGGCGGTGCACAAATGCTGCGCAGCTAGCGCCATTCGACGGCCAACACCGCGGTTCCTGGTGTGTCCGCTGTGCCGTGCGTGTGATCATTGCTTGTACTGCCCTCTCGCAGTGTCCGGAGCAAGTATGGTGGGTCTGACACACCGGTGTCAATGTGTTCTTTTTTCCATTTCCAGGAGTGTATTTTCGATCTTACTTCTTGGTCCGTGTTTGCAGATCAATTCTCGATGATCTGCAGGTCCGCCGCCTTTAACGCAAACACACGTTTTTTTTAAAAAAAATTACCAGCAAATGTTCTAGTTTAATGGTTACTATTTGTTTTTTGGTTGTAATTGGGTCCTACTGTGACATAAAGCTCCATTTTTTTTAGTTTATTTAGTTGATTGAATCATTGACATTATTTTCATTTCGCTGATCAGTTATTTAAAATACATACGTTGCATCTTGCATTTGTAAAAAAATGTTTTTAGCTTCCACATTAAATAATTTAAAACTTACTATTTATTTAATTTCATTACTAAACCCATTTCAAACGTATTCAGGTATAAAAAAATACACCATAGTACAAAGATCATGTAATCGATACTGAGCAACGTTTACTTTGGTGGACACGAAGTACCGAATGGTTACTCATAATTTCGTCACTCGTTACCGTGCAGTGCTTTGCGCTCGGTTCTACTCGGCCGTTTTCGGAAGATACGCGCGCGCATCGGCGCAGTAGATGCTATTTCGACAATATGGTTCTGCTGTACATGCTTTGTTGAGTAAATTTAGCTTCATTTGAAATATTGGTTTTGGAATATTCTCTGTTAATATTTATTGTAAGGTGAGTAATTTATATACGCATTCTTGACGAATTTTAAATGATTTAGATGTTTATTATTTGTTACTTCACTTTACTTCATAAACGGATGTGGCTGTAGTAGAGATGGGTCGAACTCCTTCATTCCCGTGAACTACTTCATTCGTTTCACTCTTTGCCGTGAAGCGTTCAAATGAAGTAGTTCATTCATGAAGTACGGAAGCCTGGCGAAGTTGCCCAGTTCGCCGCTCAGCCGCGGCTACGCTCGCTTCGCCTCGCTCGTACAATAAAGCTTCGTAATACTTCATAATTTTACCAACAGATGGCCGAACTATGCAGTAACGTGCACGCAACGTTTTACGCTCTTACAGCGTCTGAGTTAACTTAAATAGAGCATGGTCGAAGGGGACAAAGGAAAGACAAACAGAGAAGCCTGTCACATATAAAGAAGGTATTACATTTAATCTTGCTCGACATTTTCTTTATCTGCCAAATGAAATATTATTTGTTGTATTCATGGACTGAAAACTAGGGCTACCAACGAAATGCAGTCCAGTTTTATGTTCCTTTTAAAATTTAATCCAAAATAGAAAAGTCTATATACCTACGTTAAGTAATTACTCAGACGTTTTCCTGTAGATTTTATTTTTGTTGAGAATAATAACCCTCCAGATACAAAACGTCAACTGTCACCTGTAGTCATTGGTACGATTTCAGGTAAAATCCCTCCTTCAGTGTTCTTAACAAACCTTTTATTTTCATGTTGGCTGTGCGTGTTCACACAGCCAGCCTCGTCGTTTGTATCTTTAATATTCATTTGTCTGCAAGCGCTGCCAACGGTAGGCTACCCGTAGACGCGACGTATAACCATAGAGTAAATATCTCTATGCGTATAACTGCACAAATAGTCACGGGTAAAGATGTCAGCACTGCAGGAAACAGCTGACGCTGCCATCCCCTCTCCCCTCCTAAACCTATCGTTCCCCACAAACACCGCGCGATTCGTCGACAGGCAGTAGATGAGTAGAGGGAGGACAGAAGAGAAGGGAGGATGAGTGATGTAGCACCGATGTAGTGGGAGAGGGAGAGTGGAAGAGAGCGAGTGAACTAGAAAAAAGTGTGGAGTGTGCTATCTGTGAAGAGTTTGAAGTACTAGTTCATTGAAATTGAGTGGTTAGTTCACACTTCACTGGAGTGAAGCGTTCATTTGAACAACTCATTTACGAGCTCCCCATCACTAGGCTGTAGTGTGGGAAGCTGCGAGCAAAGTCGTGGGTAGGGGAGTGCTGACACACCACCGAATCGGAGCTTGCAGCATAGAAGCTAGGAAGTGCGCCTACACCGTATAATTGCAATGGTATAATGGATTTCTGAATGCGCATTATATAGTGTCAAATGCGATACTTTTTCACTAATGTCGATATTATTTTAATTGTTAATGTCACAAAACACAGCACAACAGTCCCGCGGTTCGCAAATGTAGTCATACAACTAAGATCGGTCACACTGGTGGCAATGAGGAACAGGCGACAGACGTCAAAATATTCTGATTGTTTCTGAAATTCCATGACCGAACTTCAGGCCAAGCCTTCAAGATAGAATGCGGGAAGAGTACTTAGCGTTCTTACTCGTTTCCTGATTCTTGAGTCAATCAGGATGATAGTTTAAACAGTTCTGTATTGTTCTTTTCGGTGCAATTTACAATGGATACGAAAAGAAGCAAACTGTGGAACGTTTTCACCGAAGTTACATGATAAGGCAAAATGTGATCCTTGCCATACCTTATATTCCGTGAAAGGTGGCTCTACATCAAATTAAAAAAAAATCTTATAAAAACACATCGATCATCATACGAGACCATAATTACAATTTCACCAAATCCACTATAGCTCATCAGATCCCAAGAAGGTGGAGAATTTTCTTCTTAAATGCCAGTACTGTCTACATCAACATTTGAAGTCGCTTAATTAAAACCTCAAACTTGACAACAACAAACAACCATTGTCACCTTTATCAAAAAATCCTTAAGTGTTGCAAGAGAAAAAAAATTACTGAGTTAATTTTCAGTATTATAATTAAAGATTTGCAACCTTTTTCTGTAACTGAAGATGCTGGCTTCAAAGCTTTAATTGAATACTTGGAGCCCTGCTATAAATTACCATCAAGGTACATACTAAGCACAACATTACTGGATGCTCAGTATGTAAGAGTGAAAATAAACTAAAGACAAACCGGAAACTGCATCTCATATTTCCATCATGACCGAATGTTGGACGTCTTGGGCAATGACGTCCTATCTAGCAGTTACGGTACACTACATCGTAAACTGGGAATTGAAGTCTGCATTATTAGGATGTTTTGAATGTCATGAGCAGCATGCAGCTGACTATATTAAAATGGAATTAAGTAATTTATTATGTAAGTGGGAAGTACAAGTTACAGATAATTCCACCAACATGAAATCAGCAATTCGGTTGGCGGACTATGAACATCTGCATTGTGTCGCACATACACTTAATTTAATAGTGCGACATTGAAACCATTATACAAAAAACAAAAACAATCGTACAACACTTCCATAGAAGTCCAGTGCCTACAAAAAAATTAACACCAATACGAGAGCAGTTCAGGCCTGGACAAAAGCCTTTAAAACTGAAAATGGACGTTGCAACTAGGTGGAACAGCACACTGGATATGCTGGAAAGGATTTCTGTTCACAAGAACCCCTTGAAGCGGCGCTGGGACTTCTTTACAATCCTGCTGAAAGTCTCCTTGTAAAGAAAAGGTTACCTCTACCAGAAGTTATCAAAATTTTAAAGCCTTTTAAGCACTTTACAGAAGAAATGTCCTCACAAACACAAGTGTTTATTTCAAAGGTGCTAGCAGCCACCGATAGTGTAGCGGAGATATTTGGAAATTTTCATATTAAATTATGTACAGAAACAAAAAAGAGCTATCTGTTTAAGTTGAAGACAGAATTTAATAAAGGT
Organism: Schistocerca serialis cubense; assembly: GCF_023864345.2. NCBI lineage: Eukaryota > Metazoa > Arthropoda > Insecta > Orthoptera > Acrididae > Schistocerca > Schistocerca serialis. The sequence goes on from NC_064639.1 coordinate 596,845,867, forward strand.
TTAAAAATAATGCTAGACATCCAGTCCTTTCGAAAGCGGCCCTATTAGATCCAAGATTTAAGAGGCTTGCTTTTAAAGACGAATCTGCTTACGAGTTCGCCAAAAGCTAATTAAAAACTGAATTGGAAACAAATATTCATTCAAGAACACCACTTGAAACAGAGTTGCCTGAGCCTGTATCGGTCATTCCTTATTACAAAGAGGACTCAATTTGGAAAGAATTTGATGCTAAGGCAACATCAAGCTCTACATCAGGTGTTACCAGTATAATTTCAATGTGGCAATATATGGAAGAAAAGTTATTAAGTAGGCATGAGTGTCCTTTAAAATGGTGGCAGGCGCGAACACTTCTCTATCCTGAGCTGTCATGCTTAGCACAAAAATATTTATCTGTCATGGCTACTTCAGTACTGTCAGAAGGAGCATTCTCAAAGTCAGGCTAAATATTGTCTAATAGGTGGAGTTCCCTGAAGCCGAAATCCATGGAAAAAAAATTATTTTTTAATTTGAACCAAAGGTTTCTGTAAGACATTTCTCTGTACATTTTCTGTCTGTTGTACAGGCTACATATTATGTTGATTATTGCACCGTGCTAGTGCATTTGCAACAAATTGTCCTTAGCTATCACATTAAACAATTCAAGATTTACTGGTTTTTGTTTTTATTCAGTTGTTAAACCTGCTTCAAACTGATTCAAGTACAAAAAATACACCAAAGTACCAAAATATAATCTTATGAATGTGACTGGACTCCATACGAGTTATACGGTACCGTCGGTAACGAAAGTAACGAGTAACGATTCGTTTGTAACAAGTATTGTTGTCTGTAGTAACGAATACATTTAGATACACATTTTCTCGCTACTTTCACAGCTCTAGTGCAAAGTGAATGGATGGTATCAACTAGTGCTACAAGTGGCCAAATGCCAAAACACACTAAATATGGTTTGACAAAGGTGATCACAACAATCACAAAACTGCATTTGCATGGTAGAGGGTTTGGAAATTGTTGTAAGTGATCATGATATCTTTATTCGAACGAACTTCGTTACTCATGTCAGCCATCACGCCAAGTGGAGCTTGGCAGCGGCAGGAGATATGGCACAAACTGTTCCAACTTTTACATGTTTACCGGTTAAACTCCGTAGAGTGCCCTGGTGTCTAGAAATTTAACCATGTAATATTTGTAAACATTACTGGATGGCCAACAACATGCCAGCATCAATTTTTTTTTTATTTTTATTTTTTTTTTTATTGACGCATCTCCCAGTCATACAACTGGAGAAAGGGCACCTACAGTTTAACGTGGAGAAAGAACCCTGTGTCGTCCTGGCAACTCCTCACATCATTGAAAGGTGTACGGTAGGTTAGATTAAATACAGAGTGAAAATTTCTGCATAGATTCAATCCTTTTCCAGTCATGCACTTTACCACTACACCACCAGGCCCAACGCTTATTCTATACATCATGTTCATGATGAATGTTATTATGTAGAATGTGTCAGTTGAATTATACTGATTTGTAAGAGATTAAAAATTAGTTTTTTTGCTATAAACTGGCCATAAACAGCTTTTACTGTAAAAACTAATTATTGACATCCAAGAATTCCTCTACAGGGAAGGATTTTTTTTTTTATTTTTTATGGGGAAACATCTTTAATCCACTTCTGAAAACGTTTTTGCTGTCTGTCATACATTTTATTTCAATGGTTAGATTGTTGAATAGTTTTATAATTGTTTATGAAATAAGAATTAAACTAGGTGTATACTGAAATACACATTCAATAAAAACTTAACTTCTCTAATAGAATATTACGATTGACACAATCAAATACCTTTGATAAGTCACAGAAGATTCCAACTGGTGATATTTTATCATTTAAATATTTTATTATGTGCTTAGTGAATATATAAATAGCTATTTCAGTAAAGTGATGCTTTTGAAATCCAAAGTGTGACTGACTAAGTGTTCCATAACTATGCAGTTGGGTGACAAAATGGAGTACATTACCTTCCCAAAAAAATTACAAAATATTGTAAAAAGTGACAATGAGTCTTGGTTACTGACATATGCAGAATCATCCTTCCCAAGAGACAGTTTCAATCTATCTGGGAAAACACCGTGAATTAATTATGTGTTAGAGCGACTAAGAACATTACATATTATAGAGACACAACTTTCTAGTGTCTTCTTGGAGATATTATCCATCCCACATGAATTTTTAATTTTTAGAGTCATCACAATCCTCCTTATTTCAGATGGAGATGCAAGACTGACTACATATCCTTTGTATTGTTTCTTCAGTCAGAGTCTGACACAGATATTTTCTAAGTTTGCTCTTTTGACTCACACACACACACACACACACACACACACACTATCTAAGAGAGTAAAGACACAAAGAAAGATGTAAAATTGCACACTAGAAAATGTGGCTGCCTGACCACTGGACTAATAAAGAACGAACTAGCCAGTATACAGTACACTAAAATCTCCAGCCTAAGAGCTTAGGGTGGAGTCTGGACAATTCACAAAATTTTAAAATGCGGACCACACTCATTTCATCCTCTGCTAAAATTTATGGTAGATCTCCCCACTTAAGTCTACTACTGCCCTCTCCCCACTTAAGTCTACTACTACTACTGCCCTCTCATCAGAATATAAAATACTGTTCACTAAAATATGATGTATGTACACCATAGGCATCACAAACACATAGATTTTCCTGCTGGAGCATAAAGCTATTTGTAAGTGTACCACTTATGGACTTCAGAAAGCAAGGTACATTTTGCACCCCACCCTAAGACCACTGCACAACAAGACTAGTGTATTGTCAGAAGAGAATACAAGTACCAGGATTCCTGCAGACACTATTCTGCTGTGGTATAGGAAACAGATGTATCACGGTGTAGGAATGGAATGGGGTCTCAACTGGAAACATATTACAAAGTTGAAGTATGCAGGACACTATTGTTCTTGTGGGCAAAACACCACCCAAATGCACACATATTCACTGTGAAATTCTGGTGTTATACTGACCAGATACAATATTGTGGTCAGTCATAGTGAAATGGTGCCAACAATTTGACCAAGGCCACCCAGATGTTGCGATGCTAATCGGGTATCGAAGAAATCTTGCACCATATGATTTCCATCTTTTGAGTAAACTGAAAGAACATATGAAAGAGAAGATATTTTTCAATGATGGGGATGATCTAGAATCGCTTCATGAGCAAGGAGTGGATTTCTTTTGTTGAGGTATGGAATGATTGGTAGAATGTTCTGATTTTTGTTTACAGAGACTTGGTGACTACCCTGAAAAATAATGTCACATATCTGTGTATTGTAGCACAACATTCAATAAAAGCTACCGGGCCTGCCACAATAATGTGTAACTTACATTTTGAAGTCCCCTCATATCTTCTATAAGCAGTCAAATTAGTAAGACTCCATTCCACCTGTGTGACTGAAGGAGGAATTCCACATACTCATAATTTGTTTCACAGCCTACCTCTTATTGAGACTGTAGGGCAATGGCATGTCATTCAACTCTGTCACACCTACAGGTTGCTATGTCAGCTCTTTCATTTCCTTTAGTTCCCTTGTACCTAAGTATCAGTGTTGCCAGATCCAAGTTGCAGAAAATCATGACTTAGAGACTGGCGTTTTAAAAAAAAGTCAGTGGGACAAGGACCTAAAACATGGGACAAAATAAGGTGGAAAGCTGTTAAAATTTCCTTTGCTGCTGTCTCCTTAGCTGTAGTGTAGCACAGTACTGTCTGTATTGCCACAGTTGACTAGTTCTGAATATTGTAACATAACCATCGGTGCGCACATTTTTTGTGTGCAGCGAGTGTCAGTGACAATATCAGTGGAGTAGCTTGAATTTGTGATTTCTGATAAATTTGATAGCATAAATATGTGAAAAAAAGACCCCCAAGAACCAAGACACTGTGGTGGCACCCCCACCACTGCTACCTACAAGCTCTGTGTCTGAGGATCAAGTGGTGATTCTGGCGTCCGCTGATGACCTAGATCTCACTGGGTTTTCAGACACAATGGATGCTGATCGCACAGGTACTCATCCAGTGGCAGCAGGTGATCCTGAGGCATAGACTGCCTCATTGAGTGTTTCGTGCCTTGCCAGTCTCATGATCATGTCATCCTCCAGTGGAATTGCGGCCTTTTTTCGAACACCTGGCTGAGCTAAGGCAACTGTTATGCTTTACACCTGCTTTCTGCATTGCCCTCCAGGAAACCTGTTTCCCAGCAATGCAGACCCCTGCCCTTCGTGGCTACAGGGGATATCACAAGAACCGCAGCGAATATAATAGTGTGTCAGGTGGAGTTTGCGTCTATGTCCTGAACTCGGTATGTGGTGAACCTGTGCTCCTTCAAACTCCTCTTGAAGCTGTGGGTGTCAGGATATGGACAACACAGGAAATAACTGTCTGCAACGTATTGGCTGCACTGATTGATCAACTTCCTAAATCTTGTGGGGTGGCACTGTGCTCACTGGCCAAGGTAGAGATGTCGAGAATTTACAGTACCACCTCAACCTCTGCCTCTTAAATAAGGTGTCCCCACACATTTCAGTGTGGCCCATGGCACATATTCGGCCATTGATCTCTCGGTCTGCAGTCCTGGCCTTCTTCCATTTATCCACTGGAGAGCTCATGATGACCTGTGTGGTAGTGACCATTTCCTCACCTTCCTGTCGGTACCCTGGCGTCATGCCCTTGGACGCCTGCCCAGATAGGCTTTAATCAAGGTACACTGGGTAGCCTTCACCTCTGCTGTCACCATTGAATCTCCCCACATGGTGCCATCGATGTTGTCATTGAGCAGGTCACTAAAATGATCGTTTCTGTGGCGAAAAATGTGATCCCTTGTTCTTTAGGGTGCCCCCAGTGAAAGACAGTCCCCTGGTGGTCACCATAAGTTGCTGAGGCAATTAAAGAGTGTCGGTGAGCTCTACAGTGACATAAGTAGCACCCTTCCCTAGATCACCTAATAGCCTTTAAGCAGCTCCATGCCAGCGTTCACCAGCTTATAAAATGACGGAAACAGGAGTGTTGTACGTATCGACCATTGAGTGTCATACGTTACATTCCCAAGTCTGGATGAAGATTGTACGTCTTTTTGGGTACCAGACCCCAACAGGTGTTGTCATGTTATTTACCAACGCAAACGCAATTGCCGAGCACTTTGATGAGCACTATGCTCGAGCCTCTGCATTGGAGAATTACCCCCCCCCCCCCCCCCCCCCCCAGTCTTTCGCACCCACAAACGGTGGATGGAAAGGAAAGTCCTCTCGCTCACTACACGCCACAGAGAACCCTATAATGCCCCATTTACAGAGTGGGAGCTCCTCAGCGCCCTTGCACATTGCCCCGACACAACTCCTGGGCCAGATCGTATCCACAGTCAGATGATTAAAAATCTTTCGTCTGACTAAAAGCGAAATCTTTCCATTGCAATGGTGGGAGAGTGCCATCATTCTGGTGCTCAAACCTGTAAAGAACCCGCTTGATGTGGATAGTTATCAGCCCATCAGCCTCACCAATGTTCCTTGTAAGCTGCTAGAATGTATGGTGTATCGGCGGTTGGGTTGGGTCCTGGGGTCATGTGGCCTATTGGCTCCACGGCAGGGCGGCTTCTGCCAGGGTCGCTCTACACTGATAATCTTGTGTCCTTCGAGTCTGCCATCCAAACAGCCCTTTGCAGACACCAACAGCTGGATGCCGTCGTTTTTGACTTACATAAAGCATACAACATGACCTGGCGACATCATATCCTTGCCACATTGTATGAGTGAGGTCTCTGGGGCCTGCTCCTGATTTTTATCCAAAACTTCCTGTTGCTCCGTACTTTCTGTGTCCAAGTTGTGCCTTCCATAGTTTCTCCTGTATTCAGGAGAATGGCGTTCTGCGGGGCTCCGTATCGAGTGTGTCTCTATTTTTAGTGGCTATTAACGGTCTAGGAGCAGCTGTAGGGCCGTCGGTCTCACCTTCTCTGTATGCGGATGACTTCTGCATTTTGTATTGCTCCTCCAGTACTGGTGTTGCTGAGCAGCGCTTACAGGGAGCCATTCACAAGGCACAGTTATTGGCTCTAGCCCACGACTTCCAGTTTTCAGCCAAAGTCGTGTGTCATGCACTTCTGCTGGCATCGTACCATTCATCCAGAACCAGAACTTTACCTTAAAGATGATCCACTCACTGTAGTGGAGACATATCAATTCTTAGGACTGGTTTTCGATGCCCAATTGATTTGGTTACCTCACCTTTGTCAGCTTAAGTGGAAGTGCTGGCAGTACCTCAGTCCCTCCACCTATCGACAGGAGCTTTTAGAATGAGTCCAGTGCTCAGTGTCCTGGTGGAGGCTAGAGTTCCACCATTGCAGATCCATCGTGCACAACTGTGTGCCAGTTATGTTGCACACATTCGTAGTTCTCCTGTGCATCCGAATTACCATCTCCTTTTCCCATCCACGGCAGTTCATCTACCGCGTCGGCAGCCCAGATCAGGGCTCATGATTGCGGTTTGCATCTGGTCCCTTCTCTCTGAACTGGAGTCCTTCCCTTCACCACTTCTCCTCGAGGTCCATTCACATACAACTCCATGGTGTAAACCTTGGCCTTCGCCTGGACCTGTCACATGGCCCTAAAGACTCCGTTAACCCTGCAGCTCTCCGCTGTCACTTCCTCTCAATTCTTGACACGTAACGGGGCCATAAAGTGGTTTATACCGACGGCTTGGTGGCTGATGGTCACGGCGGCTTTGCGTATGTTCATGGGGGGACATATTGAACAGCACTCCTTGCCAGATGGCTGCAGTGTTTTTACTGCAGAGCTGATGACCATATCTCATGCTCTTGAACACATCCGCTCATGCCCTGCCGAGTCATTTCTCTTGTGCAGTAACTCGTTGAGCAGCCTACAAACTATCAACCAGTGCTACCCTCGCCATCCTTTGGTAGCAACCATCCAGGAGTTCCTGTGTGCCCTGTAATGGTCCAGTTGTTCAGTGGTGTCTGTGTGGACTCCAGGCCATGTCGGAATCCTAGGAAATGAACTTGCCGACGGGCTGGCGAAACAGGCTACATGGAAACTGCTTCTTGAGATTGGCGTCCTTGTAACTGACTTGCGATCATTATTACGCTGCAAGGTTTTCAGCTTTGTGAGATGGAATGGCATAATCTCAGTATGCACAACAAACTGTGTGCCATTAAGGAGACTACGATTGTGTGGAAGTCCTCCATTTGGGCCTCTCGCAGGGATTTTGTGGTTCTCTTCCGGCTCCATATTGGCCATGCTTAGGCGACCCATAGCTGCCTCCTTCGCTGTGAAGACCCGCCTCAGTGTTGGTGCGGCGCCCGGTTGACAGTGGCCCATATTCTGGTACACTGTCCTACTTTGACTGCCCTGCGATGAAACCTTAGGTTACCGACTCGCTGCTGCTAATTTTATCTGACAGTGCCTCATTGGCTACTTTAGTTTTATGTTTTATTTGTGAGGGTGGGTTTTATCATTTGATCTAAGATTTAGCACATGTCCTTTGTCTCTGTGTGTCCTGCACCCTAGAGCTTTAAGAGTGGAGGTTTTAATGTGTTGCAGAGTGGCTGACTGGCTTCTTTTTATTCTTATCGTCAGCCAGCCATGGTAACCTGCTTTCTTGTTTTAATCTCTTCTCCCTGTTTCTTGTGTCTCTGTGGTTTTATTGTCCCCTTTTGTCCATTTAAGTGTTTGTTGCCCTTCTGCCATTCTTGCATTTTTTCTTTCTTTTGTTTTGTGTTGTAAGTCTCATTTGTTTTCTTCTCATCCTTGTGGCATTGTTTTATTCAGAACAAGGGACCGATGACCTAGCAGTTTGGTATCCCCCCCCCCCCCCCCCGCCCCTCTTTTAAACCAACCAACCAACAAATATGTGACTAAAAGAGAACAGTATCATTTCAGTTTATTATTGCAGTATTAGAATGGGTAGGGAGTGTGTTTACTGTGTGTGGATGCAAGAGGAGGTGGCCATAGTCTGAGAACAGCTGCAGATGCTTTTGGCCATGGTAATGTGTTGGAAGTCTGCTGCCTCAGGGTGTAATGACAGAGAAGAAACTGGCACACAACACATGGGGCCTCTGGCGCAATGCATGGAGCACCTCAGGTGTTACTTGTTTTACCAGTGGGCTTTGCTGACAGGGCACCTTCCAGGGTGCCCTACATGGGGGGAAATGGCCAGTGGCATATTGTAATTTGCTAGTGTTGATCAAAGTGAAGAGTGTATGTGCACACTGGCCATCTCACCACATCCATCGCCATATACATATGAGTGGATAATTGGCTTCTTCTTCAGCAGGGTTTGAGCGGGCATGCAGGGTAGGGTTTGCTGTTTATCAGAAGTTCCAATGTTAGGTGCATTATGGAGCCCCTTTGGGAAATAGTGTCCACGACTAGAAAGAAGTCCAGTGCAGTGCAGTAGAGTACCTTGTATTGCAATTTTTGAGAAGTTTGGTGGCGAAAATCTGTGACTAAAAGACAAAGTGCTTATTTTAATTTATTGTTGCTGTCTTAGGATGGGGCCTCATTCAAGATGTGGTGGAGGGCCAGCTTGTGGCTACTTAGGGTGCAGGATGTAGTCATAAGTTGTGGCTTGTTGTCACCATTGATGCTTGAGTTTGAAGCCATCGTCAATTCCTACAGGCAGCTAGCATAAGTGGTGAAGACTGGAGGCCTTGTTTATTGGGTGCAAGCAGAGCTTACAGAGACTGCAAAGGACTTGGAAGAGCAGTTGAAAGGAATGGACAGTGTCTTGAAAGGAGGATATAAGATGAACATCAACAAAAGCAAAACGAGTGTAATGGAATGTAGTCGAATTAAGTCGGGTGATGCTGAGGGAATTAGGTTAGGAAATGAGACACTTAAAGTAGTAAAGGAGTTTTGCTATTTGGGGAGCAAAATAACTGATGATGGTCAAAGTAGAGAGGATATAAAATATAGACTGGCAATGGCAAGGAAAGCGTTTCTGAAGAAAAGAAATTTGTTAACATCGAGTATAGATTTAAGTGTCAGGAAGTCGTTTCTGAAAGTATTTGTATGGAGTGTAGCCATGTATGGAAGTGAAACATGGACGATAAATAGTTTGGACAAGAAGGGAATAGAAGCCTTTGAAATGTGGTGCTACAGAAGAATGCTGAAGATTAGATGGGTAGATCGCGTAACTAATGAGGAAGTATTGAATAGGATTGGGGAGAAGAGGAGTTTGTGGCACAACTTGACTAGAAGAAGGGATCGGTTGGTAGGACATGTTCTGAGGCATCAAGGGATCACCAATTTAGTATTGGAGGGCAGCGTGGAGGGTAAAAATCATAGAGGGAGACCAAGAGATAAATACACTAAGCAGATTCAGAAGGATGTAGGTTGCAGTAGGTACTGGGAGATGAAGAAGCTTGCACAGGATAGAGCAGCATTGAGAGCTGCATCAAACCAGTCTCAGGTCTGAAGACCACAACAACAGCATCCCAAACTGATTGAGGTCCTTTCATTTGTAGCAGAAAGGAGGGTCTCAAGAAGAAGCTCTGCTCATTCTGTGATGATCTTGACTGCAGATTTCTGGATATGGGGCAGAGAACTGTGTGATTTCCCTTGACAGGTCAGTGGTGCTCTACACAGAGGAAGCAGCAACTTGGGTAGCAGATGGCATGGGGGTTTTCTAGACTAGATAACAGTTTAAGGTCCTCTTATGAACGCTGGTTAGTTAATATGCACAGTGAAATCAGTTTGTGTACAAAGTAAAGACACTTCGAATGTGAAGATTTTAACAGTAAACTGCCGATTTGTAACATTTGTAGAGTTTACTGCCCTCCAGGAAAGCTGTTGTGCTCAAATTGTACTCTGAACCAAGAGCTCGCAGAAATCAGATGCAGCAAGCTCCTAAGTATTTAACAAGGAATTTATACTGAAAAGATAAATTAGATTATCATAGGAGGCAGAGTGTTTATTGCTACCTACAAAAATGTCAGAATTGAATCTGACTGCGAAGTTATCTGGACACAAGTAACCAGCTTAGGTGAACTCATATTAAATGTATGATGTTTTATTGACCACTAGGTTTCACTGTGACAGTTGAAGAATCATTCAAAGAAAGCCTACAATAAATAGTGGCGAAGTACCCTGATTATGCAGAATTAGAAGGATACAACTTCCACCCCTAATGAGTATAGATTGCGATGTCTATGGACTCATTCACTGCAAGTAGACAGACGGTTTTGCAAAGCAGTTCTGGATGCTTTCTATGTGAGTTGCTTTGAGCAATTAGTTTAACAAACCACACACAACTGAAGTCTTTTAGACCTCATAGCTACGAACTGGCCTGACTTTAGCAACAGTTTCAGTATTGACACACTGATTAGTGATTGCAGTGTCATCATAGTCAGATTGGTTACTAAAATTAATAAATCTTGAAGAAAGGTAGGGAAATTTTTATGCTGCAAAGAGCATGTAAGTAGTTATTAGCAATCTACTTACACAATGAGTGGACTTCATTTAGCTCCAATATAATGATAATAAAGAAATCAATTTAAACGCATTGCAAATAGTACTCTGGAGAAGTATGTGCCAAGTAAGTGGATTAAGAACAAAAAAGATCCATTGTCCTTAGTAACAACATTCATAAAAAGCTGAGGAAACAGAGACTGTAGCAATGTCAGGTCAAAATGAAATGAAAAAATATCAACAGAATTGGCCCCTCACTTAGCTTGTATTTATCATGAATCTTTCCCAGCACAAAGTTGCAACAACTGGTAAAAGATGAAGGTGACTGCTGTATATATGAAGGGTAAAAGAACAGTTGCAGATAATTACAGACCAATATCCTTAATATCAATTTGTAGCAGAATTCTTGAGCATATTCTATGTTTGTATGCAAGTGGAGACTTTTTAAGTATGTTATCCTGCGTGACGTGTTCATCAGAAAAAAAGGTATCATCAGGAGTGCCTCAGGGAATCTGATAGGACCACTATTTTTCTCTGCACACATAAATGAACTGTCGGATTGGTTAAGAGCATCTGAGATGTTTGCTCATCATGAAAGGGTCCTCACTGAGTGTAGGAAGACACAGAATGCCCTGGGAAAAATTTCTATTTGATGTGGTGAGTGACACCTTGTTCTAAATGTCAAAAAATGTAAGTTAATGGAGATAAACAGGAAAAACAATCCTGTTATGTTCAGATATAGTATTAGTGGTGTACAATCATGTTTATTAAATATCTAGGTATAACGTTGCAAAGATGGAATGAGCACGTAAAGTAGGTGAATGGTCAACTGTGATGTTTTCCTCTGTTACTATTTTCTATAGCATTTGCTGAATGAATTCTACGAAAGTGTAGCTCATGAATAAAGGTGACAACGTACACAACACCTGTGTGACCCATTTTTGAATACTGCTCAAGTTTCTGAGCTCCCCACTGTGTTGGATTAATGGAAGACAGTGAAGGAATTCAGAGGCAAGCTGCTAGATTTGTTACCTGTAGGTTCAATCAGCACGTGAGTGTTCAGGGTGTATACACGGACAAGGAAAAAAAATTCCCGGATTTTTCCCGGTTAAAAATACACTTTCTCCCGGGTGAAAACACGCTTCTTCCGTGTTAAGTGACAGTATATTTTCCCTGTCAATCATTTGAATGGTTGTGGTTTTATACACGGGCATAGAATTTCCCGGCACTTTAGAAAACGAAACTCAGGGAAAAAGACATGTTTTGGAAATATCTTTGATGAGCAGCAACATGTATGCTGCGTACTTTCATATTACGAAAGTATAAATTGGAATTCCACCAAACACCGCATGTTACTTTCCGAATCATTGAAATCGAGATTGCGACGCGCTTTTGTAAGCCGGTCATAGCTCATATCACGTGATCTCGCCAGCCGATGACAGCGGATATTCAGAGCATAGGACAAGTGATGTAGTCAGCCAACAGCAACATCACTGTTAAATAGCACGAACACACAACACATGGAAAGTTAATTGTTTAATGCCATTCGTGCTAGAAAATGAAAAAGTGCACTTGAAATGCAGCGAACAGTTGAAACTAGCCAGTACTGTGGAATTAAACATTTCGTTTCAAATACATTGACTGCCTCTTTGGAAAAGGTTAATAAAAGTCAAATTTCTTTAGCAAACACAAAAATAAGTTCATTGTTCCACAAGGCGATTAATGCTAGACTGTCACAAAGGTGGAAATAAAATAAAATCTGACACTTTTAGCCTTCCGTAATTATGTGAATGTATTTTAATTCACTTGATAGCTCCCGGTCACAGATATCCATTTTGTTTTCATTTGACGTGAGAGTAAACGAAGGGGAAACAGCAAAATCACTAAATATAAACACGGGTCACGTGGAGAATACCCACTATAACTCAGACTGCTCTGCGCATCAGCCCCGGATCTACGATATTTGCGAACTGGGTCAATACTAAAAAATAATTGAATTTTCAAAAACATGTTCATTTTGTAGTGCACATCATTCTGAAAAGTCTGAAACATAAAACGTGTGTTCGAGGAAATGTAAGGCATATTATTTGGTCTTAAGAATGCCAAAGTGCAGTGCCACGCCTTTTCATAAAGCATTCTTCTACTGCACGTCACTGTGTTTCACTCTGTGGAATTGAAACGTGTATATTTTGTAATGGATGCCATCAAACTGCATTCAGGACAGTGGAAATTGAAATGTCCTGTGGTGCCTCTCCTGCTCCGTCGGCCAGTTTGACAGCCTGCCCCTCTTAAATAAAATCTCGCAATTAATAGCGGATGGGATTATTTGTAATTGGGAGAACAAGAACTTTTCATAAAATTTGAACTCTTTATTGCCTATTAGCTAATAACTTGCTGTTTTGTGTGACATAAAATTAAATATGGATACATCAAACCAATAAAGACGAGATAAGCAAGAAATTACACATTTCTTCAATCCTTAGCTGATAGCATTTTTTCTCTATAATCTTGCTACAGCTTTACATTTCCTTTCTGCGAAAGAATCTGTTACCTCATTAAAGTTCGTCAAACGTTTTGCTACATGAAAAATCGAAATGTCGTTATCTAATGCTGAAAAAGCTGTTAACAATCTGATTACGTTTATTTTGTCACTGTCTGCTAGATAAAGCAAAATAGGCCTCTCTAATATGGCAACAATTTTGTAACACACACCAAATAAACTAGACTGTTTTGGCACAAATGGCCATTTTTATAACACGCAGAATATAATTCACGAAGTACCAATATCAAATGCCTATTAGGCCTATTACAAGCAAAAAGCTTTATGTTATGAAACAGTTTCACATTTCATTCATACGCACCAGTTTCTCAAGCATGAGATCAAAAAGTAGTATTATGAAATTTTTATATAAATTTGGAATCGTCTTATTCTTCCATAATTTGTGTTATGTCCCCGTTTCTTCTACTTCCTCGTTCTAATAAACAATCTTGTCATCACTAATTCTGTAGTTATTCCTGCCCTTGTAAAAATTTGTTTGCCAATTAAGTTCACTAACCCTACCGGAATCACATGTTTAGTTATCCCGCGATTATTTTCCGGTTAGGCGTTATTACGTGTTCGTACAACACGTTTTTCGCGTTACTTCCAGAATAGAACTTAAGCGGCTGATAGATGGGGACTGTACTACTGGTCCTTACTTGTGTAGCGATCTGGTCAAAAATTTTCTGTCAAAATTTCATTTTCTTGGATACACCGAGAAGATAATATGTAATCTTTTTCACCTGTTATTCCTGTCAGTCGTTTATTTCCATTCTGGTAGTCTGAATCTATGGATTTCGCTAGTAATTATAACAACACTGATCATTCGTAAACCCAATCAACCACATAATCAGACAGCGATTGGCATTCATCCGTTCGGCTTTACTCCGCTCAGCTCGTATAGCTCCGTCACCTTTTGTCTGCGGAAAGTTTATTTCTAGATGCGACAAGGATTCTCCTGACAGACATCGTGTACACGATGCATGCATTCAAAAATCACCTTATGATTCATTCAGAAGTCAACTTAAAATGTTCAAAAACCAACAGGGAAGCGTTTCAAAATCATATGAATAATCGATAGCCAAACACGCGCTGGATGCTAGGCGCTTTGTGAAACAAGTTTTTTTCCTCAAGAATATGAATTTGGCACCCCCTTTTCTCAGTAGCATCTAGCTAGTTGCTGCGACTGCTTACACAGCCAACAGCAACATTCCTGTAGCCACAAGTGGGAGATTCTACTACTCAAACGCGACTCAACTGCTCATGCGCATGAGCCCGCTCGTAACTGCTAAAACGAATCTAATGTAAACAGTTGTAACTCCACACTCATCGGAGGCAATTTGTTGTTATGAAGCACTGCATAGTCTTCCTAAAGCCTTTGACACAGTTTGCACTTGCATGAGTACTGTGTGTCGTTGTTGTATATGGTGCATTTCCTTTGCAATATAAGTTATTTTCGTTTTTCTCTCTCGTTTATGTTTCATTGTTGAAGTATTATTCTGCAGTAGTGGGGTACAGTAATATCCTTTGTTAGAGTATTGGTTCTTACCAGTCAAAATTACAAAAATGTAACTGAAAACTAAAACAACGAAAAATTCCCAGAATTCTAAAAAAATCCCGGGTTTTTCCTGGTTTTCTCCCAGATGAAAAAATTCCCGGGTTTTTCTCGGATCTCCTGGTTGTCCCAGGTCGTATGCACCCTGGTATTACAAAAATGCTCAGTGAACTCAAATGAGAGGGAGGTGTATGCGCTGTGACGAGAACTCCTCTGCTCAGTATGCTGAGGATCTCACCAAGGCCTTGCCACACAGGCACTATCCAGCAGGCCTAGTCCACAAACAGATCTCTCGTGCCATTTTCCATCATGTCCCCAATCCTCTCATCCCCCTCCCCTCGCATCCCTAATCCCCCCCCCCCCCAAACCAGTCAGGAAGAAGTGTCCCTTTCGTCACCCAGTACCACGCTGCTCCCTGGACTGGAACAACTGAACCACATCTTTCACTAGGGCTTTGATTACCTTTCATCATGCTCTGAAATGAGGGATATCCTACCCCTCCTAAAGTGGTGTTCTGTCACCCACCAACCTCCACAACATTCTAGTGCATCTCTGTGCCACTCCCAATCCCAACACCCTGCCTCCACCAGAACACTGCTAACCCTTCCACACCCCCTCCAGATTGCTGCTTCCATTCTATGTGATTGTTGCATTCCACTCCGAGGGTCATGTGCGTGTGAGGTGTGCTTGCTCGTGTGAATAAATGTTTGTGTGTTTGAGGGGGGGGGGGGGGGGGTTCCTTTTCTGACACTATGGCCGAATGCCAATATTTAAGGGTCTTTCAGTTGTGTGTGTTTGCAACTTAAATGTGTCGTCTCTGTAGAAAGTATCACTCTACCTTTTCCTTAGCTTGTTGATATTCCAACTCAGAGTTTCCATTGTTTGATTTTGTGTAAAGGCTTTTCTTCCATCACACAACCATGTGATGCTTTCCTTTGTTACTATTCTCTGTAGCATTACTCTTCTCAGTGTACATTCTCACTCTTCTTTATGTTTATTCAGTCTTCCACATCACATACACTTCTAAACCACTCCGTATCAATTGTCATCGTGCACAACACATGGCTATGTGACTGCGAAGATAGTTTATGCATCATCTGATGTTTTATTTTCCACACCTACCAGTGCCACATGAACTTGTGATCCTCAACCTAACTGGTCGCCCTTCCCCTCTCATCCAAACACACACATACTCCTATACATCAGTCTTTCCTTTTCTCCTATGTATGTGTAAGTTTTTAAGATATCTGTGCGTATTTTTACATTGTTTCACACATTTTTGCATATTTTTATGTATTGGTGCATAATTTACATATTTTTTTGCATTCCTGTGCATGTTTTATGTATATTTACGTATTTTGTGTGTATCTTTTCTTCTCTTGTCCAGCTCCTCTGACTGCCACACAACACCTTATTTTGCCCATTTCTGTGTCAGTCCCATGCTGAGGGTCTCACAAAGGCCTTCACAAACAGGCACTATCCCCCAGACCTCATCTGCAAACATATTTCCCATGCCATTTCCCTCTCACACTTCCAATCCTCCTAGTAACCCCAAAAACCAGCCACAAAGAAGTGTCCCCATTGTCACCTAATACCACTCAGAGTGGAACAACTGAATCATATCCTTCTGCAGGGCTTTGATTACTAATCACTCATGCCCTGAAATGTAGAACATCCTACCGAAGATCCTTCCAACTCCTCCTAAAGTGGTGTTCCATCGCCCACCCAACCTCCACAACATCATAGTCCATCCCTAAGCCACTCCCACTCCTAATTCCAACCTCTTCACACAAGGATCATATCCCTGTGGAAACCCAGGCGCAAGACCTGCCCAATCCACCAACCCAGCACTTCCAACTCCAGTCCTGACACATGCTTATCCTACTCCTTCAGAGGCCAGGCAATTTGTGAAAGCAGCCCATGTCATATACCAGATCTGCTGCAATCATTGCACAGCTTTTAATATTGGTATGACTACCAATCAGCTGTCCACCAGGATGAATGGCCACTGCCAAACTGTGGCCAAGAGTAAGGTAGACCACACTGTGGCACAACATGCAACTGATTTCAATGGCTGCTTCACTAACTGAGCCATCTGGATCCTCCCCTCCATCACCAGCTTTTCTGAACTGTGCAGAAGGGAGTTATCCTTACACCAGATTCTCTGCTCCTGAAATTATCTCGGCCTCAATGTATGGTAACATACTGTCCCCACACTTCCACCCAACATTTTCCACCCTGTCTGTTCTGTTACCTCCTCTCTATTCTCATCTCCCATCCTCTATATGTACCACCATCTGCCAACACACCCACCCAACTTTCCTCATTCCTCTCCTTTTTCACTCCATGTTTCACCCTCCAACCCCACCTCTCCCAACCTCCCTGATTGACAGCCTCCCAACATTGTGCCTGCTGGCAGTCCAATCCCTGCACATTCCACCAGACAGTGCTGTTCTCTCCCCTCATCCATGCACTGCTATCCCTTCCCCTTCCCTGTCCCCTCTAGACTGCTGCTTCTATTCTACACGACAGCTGCACAACCAGTGCTTGCTTGTATGAAGGAATGTGTGCATGTTTATTTTTCTGATGAAAGCTATGGCCAAAAGCTAATGTTAAAGTGTCTTTTAGTTGTGCCCACCCACAACTTAACATGTCATCTTCACAGTAAGTAGCAATCTATTTTTTCCTTACATTGTCAAATGGATATCTGTGTTGGGAAGAATCTTTTTGTGAAACACTATTGAGAAAGTTCAGAGCACCCGCATTTGCGACAGGCTGCAGAAAGTCTATTGTCACACACATACAGTCAAACCTTGATATAATGGCTTTCATGGGACCATGAAAATTAAATTGTTATACCAGGGTTATTGTTATAATGATGTTTTGTTATCGTGACTCAGAGCAAGGAGCCATGTTTTTGTGGCTGAGGAGTACATTACTGTAGTACTTTTCTGATGAAAAATAACATTAAAAGACAAATAATGAAACACGTATTGTTCACTTCATTTATTATTACAGTACTGTACCGTAGAATATCTTACTTTTGTGTACAGAAAAATTCATTTATTTTCCTTTGTTTCTTTTTTCTTAAAGATTATTTTGTGAATATTGTCTTTATCTCTTCCAACACAGTCAATTGTTCGCTGAAACACTGAGGATTGAAGCTGCTACTTGCTGAATGGTTTCCAGCTGAACTATTAGCTCAATCAGAGGAAAGGGATTCACACTTATCGCACCACTGTCACCGTCAGAATCTTCAACAGGCAAATTACCCTTGAACTCCTCAATGATCGATTCATCCGTACATGCTTCAAACAACAATGCCGACAAGTATTCAACTACTGAAGCAGCTATGGTTTTACCAGTAATTGCTGAATAAACCTTCAGATCACTTTGAATATCATCCTGCGTTATTTCATCCACCACAACATTCTCACCAACATCTTCACTTTTGGAAATTCTTACATTTTTCAACAGTTCACAATCACATTTGGCTGTACACTGTTCCAGGAACTAGCAATCATGTCACAAGCCTGCTTCACATTGAAACTGTAGGGATTGCTCACCTCTCTTTCAGTGTTTGCGATCATGTGTTGAACTAAATGTGAACGTTAAATTTTGCCTTAAATTTCTTAATTATCCCCATATCTAGTGGCTGTTGAATCAAAGTACAGTTCAGGGGGAAGTAGCATAGTTCAACATTCTTTGTCTCGAAGGGTTAAATTTGCCATCTACAAAACTTTCTTCACTTTCTTTTCGTTTTTTAAGGACCGTTGCTAACATTGATTGTGCAAGTCCTCTCCACATCTACTTGTTTCATTCCAGTATAAATTTTGTTGAAAACTCATTTTTGTCTCCAACTTTATTTGTTTCTGAGTTTCAGCCATTGTCCAAGTCTTAGCAAAGTCCAAAAGCGTTTACATCAACTAAAAACATTCACAGACTGCAAAAATCACGGAGATAAGCTGCGTATGAGCCCAACAAAACACTTCTGTCCGCTACTGAAGCTCAACAATGGACAAACTAAACACTTGTTCAATCAAAGGAGATCTTTGACGTTTACTGCTCACCACAGCTCACCCTCAGCTGAACGCTATTCTCTTTACCGCTAGAATAAATGCAATACTGTAGTATGTAGCGAAGCTTCTGGAAATAAAGTGCTGAATTCTAGTAGCTAAATAAACTATTCCTACTGCTATAATGAGCTGCTTAGAAGTAGGAAATAGTAAATTCCTCGAAATTTTGTCTTCGTTATAACAGAGTGTTGCTAAATCTACTTCATCATTGTTGTTGTTGTTGTTGTTGTTGTTGTGGTCTTCAGTCCTGAGACTGGTTTGATGCAGCTCTCCATGCTGCTCTATCCTGTGCAAGCTTCTTCATCTCCCAGTATCTACTGCAGCCTACATCCTTCTGAATCTGCTTAGTGTATTCATCTCTTGGTCTCCCTCTACGATTTTTACCCTCCAAGCTGACCTCCAATACTAAATTGGTGATCCCTCGATGTCTCAGAACATGTCCTACCAACCGATCCCTTCTTCTAGTCAAGTTGTGCCACAAGCTCCTCTTCTCCCCAATTCTATTCAATACTTCCTCATTAGTTATGTGGTCTACCCATCTAATCTTCAGCATTCTTCTGTAGCACCACATTTCGAAAGCTTCTATTCTCTTCTTGTCTAAACTATTGATCGTCCACGTTTCACTTCCATACATGGCTACACTCCATACAAATACTTTCAGAAATGACTTCCTGACACTTAAATCTACACTCGATGTTAACAAATTTTTCTTCTTCAGAAACGCTTTCCTTGCCGAGGCCAGTCTACTTTTTATATCCTCTCTTCTTTAACCATCATCAGTTATTTTGCTCCCCAAATAGCAAAACTCCTTTACTACTTTAAGTGTCTCATTTCCTAATCTAATTCCCTCAGCATCACCCGACTTAATTCGACTACATTCCATTATCCTAGTTTTGCTTTTGTTGATCTTCATTTTATATCCTCCTTTCAAGACACTGTCCATTCCATTCAACTGTTCTTCCAAGTCCTTTGCTGTCTCTGACAGAACTACAATGTCATCGGCGAACCACAACGTTTTTATTTCTTCTCCATGGATTTTAATTCCTACTCCGAACCTTTCTTTTGTTTCCTCTTTTGCTTGCTCAATATACAGATTGAATAACATTGGGGATAGGCTACAACCCTGTCTCACTCCCTTCCCAACCACTGCTTCCCTTTCATACCCCTCGATTCTTATAACTGCCATCTGCTTTCTGTACAAATTGTAAATAGCCTTTCGCTCCCTGTATTTTACCCCTACCACCTTCAGAATTTGAAAGAGAGTATTCCAATCAACATTGTCAAAAGCTTTCTCTAAGTCTACAAATGCTAGAAACGTAGGTTTGCCTTTCCTTAATCTTTCTTGTAAGATAAGTCGTAGGGTCAGTATTGCCTCACGTGTTCCAACATTTCTACGGAATCCAAACTGATCTTCCCCGAGGTCGGCTTCTATCAGTTTTTCCATTCATCTGTAAAGAATTCATGTTAGTATTTTGCAGCTGTGACTTATTAAACTGATAGTTCGGTAATTTTCACATCTGTCAACACCTGCTTTCTTTGGGATTGGAATTATTATATTCTACTTGAAGTCTGAGGGTATTTCGCCTGTCTCATACATTTTGCTCACCAGATGGTAGAGTTTTGTCAGGACTGGCTCTCCCAAGGCTGTCAGTAGTTCTAATGGAATGTTGTCTATTCCGGGGGCCTTGTTTCGACTCAGGTCTTTCAGTGCTCTGTCAAACTCTTCACGCAGTATCATATCTCCGATTTCATCTTCATCTACATCCTCTTCCATTTCCATAATATTGTCCTCAAGTACATCGCCCTTGTATAGACCCTCTATATACTCCTTCCACCTTTCTGCTTTCCCTTGTTTGCTTAGAACTGGGTTTCCATCTGAGCTCTTGATATTCATACAAGTGGTTCTCTTTTCTCCAAAGGTCTCTTTAATTTTCCTGTAGGCAGTATCTATCTTACCCCTAGTGAGATAAGCCTCTACATCCTTACATTTGTCCTCTAGCCATGCCTGCTTAGCCATTTTGCACTTCCTGTCGATGTCATTTTTGAGACTTTTGTATTCCTTTTTGCCTGCTTCATTTACTGCATTTTTATATTTTCTCCTTTCATCAATTAAATTCAGTATTTCTTTTGTCACCCAAGGATTTCTACTAGCCCTTGTCTTTTTACCTACTTGATCCTCTGCTGCCTTCACTACTTTATCCCTTAGAGCTACCCATTCGTCTTCTACTGTATTTCTCTCCCCCATTTTTGTCAATTGTTCCTTTATGCTCTTCCTGAAACTCTCTACAACCTCTGGTTCCTTCAGTTTATCCAGGTCCCATCTCCTCAAATTCCCACCTTTTTGCAGTTTCTTCAGTTTTAATCTACAGTTCATAACCAATAGATTGTGGTCAGAGTCCACATCTGCCCCTGGAAATGTCTTACCATTTAAAGCCTGGTTCCTAAATCTCTGTCTTACCATTATATAATCTATCTGATACCTTTTAGTATACAACCTTCTTTCATGATTCTTAAACCAAGTGTTAGCTATGATTAAGTTATGCTCTGCGCAAAATTCTACCAGACGGCTTCCTCTTTCATTTCTTAGCCCCAATCCATATTCACCTACTATGTTTCCTTCTCTCCCTTTTCCTACGCTTGAATTCCAGTCACCCATGACTATTAAATTTTCGTCTCCCTTCACTATTTGAATAATTTCTTTTATCTCCTCATACATTTCATCAATTTCTTCGTCATCTGCAGAGCTAGTTGGCATATAAACTTGTACTACTGTAGTAGGCGTGGGCTTCGTGTCTATCTTGGTCACAATAATGCGTTCACTATGCTGTTTGTAGTAGCTTACCCGTACTCCTATTTTTTATTTATTATTAAACCTACTCCTGCATTACCCCTGTTTGATTTTGTATTTATAACCCTGTATTCACCTGACCAAAAGTCTTGTTCCTCCTGCACTGAACCTCACTAATTCCCACTATATCTAACTTTAACCTATCCATTTCCCTTTTTAAATTTTCTAACCTACCTGCCCAATTAAGGGATCTGACATTACACGCTCCGATCCGTAGAACGCCAGTTTTCTTTCTCCTGATAACAACGTCCTCCTGAGTAGTCCCCGCCCGGAGATCTGAATGGGGGACTATTTTACCTCCGGAATATTTTACCCAAGAGGACGCCATCATCATTTAATCATACAGTAAAGATGCATGCCCTCAGGAAAAATTACGGCTGTAGTTTCCCCTTGCTTTCAGCCGTTCGCAGTACCAGAACAGCAAGGCTATTTTGGTTAGTGTTACAAGGCCAGATCAGTCAATCATCCAGACTGTTGCCCCTGCAACTACTGAAAAGGCTGCTGCCCCTTTTCAGGAACCACACGTTTGTCTGGTCTCTCAACAGATACCCCTCCGTTGTGGTTGCACCTACTGTACGGCTATCTGTATCATTGAGGCACGCAAGCCTCCCCACCAACGCCAAGGTCCGTGGTTCATGGGGGGGGGTTCATCATTGTAATGAGGGGTAATTAATGTAGTACATGTAGGAAATCAGCTGGAGCTATATAAAGTTATTGCTGTACCCAGGTTTATCGTTGTATTGGTAATCGTTATACAGAGGTTTGACAGTATACCTCGTATAAGAACTGCGAAGACTAGAGAAATCAGTGTTCGTAAGGAAGCATAAAATCAAACATTTTTCCCTCACTCTGAGTGGTTCAGAAAAGAGAATATCTAGAAGTGGCATAAGGAACACTTTGCCATGCACCATATGATGGTTTATGGAGAGTGTATGTAAATGTACAGTGCGAGAATTATTGAACTATATGAAATAAAATTGTCATAACTTTTGAATGGTTTGTGTTAGGATGTTCAAACTGCACGTTTGGCTGCGGGGCATGATGGGAATTAGTACGTGCATGTACAGTTTGATTTAGCGAGAAAGCATGCTTTCATTTGGATTGGTTCATCAATAAGAAAAATTGGCACATTTGAGGGACTGAGAATCCGCATTTCATGATTGAGGTGTCTCTTCATCCTCAACAGGTGGCTGCATGGTGTGCAGTGTCCAGTCATAGAATAATCGGTGCGATATTCCTTGATGCCAAGGTGACTACTGAATGGTACGTGAATATTGTTGAAGAAGATTTTATCCCCATTATCCAAAGTGCCCCTGATTTTGACAAGATATGGTTTAATGCAAGACGGAGTTCGACCGCATCAAAGCAGGAGAGTGATGTCCTGTAGGAGCATTTTGGGGACTGCATTCTGGCTCTGGTGTCCCAGAGGCCTCTGGCATGGGCTTCAATTGGCCGCCATATTCTCTGGATCTGAACACACATGACTCCTTTTTGTGGGTCTTTATTAAAGACAAGGTGTACAGCAATAACCCCAAAACCATTGCTGAGCTGGAAACAGTCCTTCAGGAGGTCATTGACAGCATTGCTGTTCCGAGAATTCAGCAGGTAAAGCAGAATTTTGCTATTTGTCTGCGCCACATCAGCATCGATGGTGGCAGGCATATTGAATATGTCATAACCTAAATCCGAACATTTGTAGTGATGTTTAAATGTTGAATAAAGTGTGTGAATGCTATAGTTTGCAACTAGTTTATGTTGTTTTTTTTCCCATGTAGTTCAGTAACTGTCACCCCATAGATACTGCATAGCTGCTGTTTACATGTTATTTATAACTTAATATTACTTGATAAAAATGGTGCTTTTCAGAGACCATGAGTGCTATTTACAATGCACTATTCCTTGCAATGCAGCTTCACAATGGACACTATTTACAGAAAGTGTGGCTAATGAGGTATATTTATAATTTTCTTTTGAAATGATGGGGGTTTACAATTTCTTGCTATGTGTTACAGGTGACCTAGTTGAAGGTCTTCTCATCAGAGTATGTAACTCCATTCTTAATCCTAGACAAGGAGGCAAAGTCTATATGAAAACTATTTTTGTGTCTTGTATTGTGACTGTAAATCACAGTCAGCAGAAACTGATTTTTATGACAAAAATCACTACTGAGTAAATGTAATGGAAAGAGGATGTAAGAATTCCAAGATCCTTAAAAATATTTCCGCAAAATGTAAAGTTAGTT
Organism: Schistocerca serialis cubense; assembly: GCF_023864345.2. NCBI lineage: Eukaryota > Metazoa > Arthropoda > Insecta > Orthoptera > Acrididae > Schistocerca > Schistocerca serialis. The sequence goes on from NC_064639.1 coordinate 596,869,613, forward strand.
ACCTTACACAACATTCTTTCTGCTCCCTCCTGCTAAATAAGTACTTTGTTCATGCCAGGTGCCTTCAGAACATAATTCCACAGAAAAACATGGGGTCAAAATGTCCTTAGTTAAACACAAGAAGAGGCTTCTATGGGCATAAAGTGCTGAACTGAGCTTCTTTATTAGTTTATGTATGTCTTGACTACATTTTAATTTGTTATCTAGCTGGATACCTAGGAATTTCACACAGTGTGTTTAATCTGGCATAATTATTCACATTTCACAGCACACAGTTGCAGCTATAGTACTGACAAAGTTGTTTGTGCACTCTATTCAAATATTAAATTTAGTAGTTTTCATTTGTTCATCCAAATAGTATCAGTGTGTTTACATTTCGCAATGTGCAGTTCTTAAGTTCTGACAAAGTTGTTTGTGCACTGTTATTCACTTATTAAATTTAGAAGTGTTCACCAGTGTCTCTTGCTGTTTCTGGTGAAATAATGGTTTAATAAACTTTCAGAAACTTTCGCCCACTGTGTTTCATAGAGTTGTTTGTGCGATGAAGTCATTTATTAAATTTAGCACAGTAGTTTTCAGCTGACATTTCTTATTGTTTGTAGTGAAATATTTCAGTAAAACTTTCGTTCACTATGTTTAATTCTGTGAGTGTTCCAGTGGTCGCTTGAATTTTTTGTTTTAAATAATAAATTGTGCGAAGTTTTTGTGATACTGGTATTAGTTGTGGTTTAGTAGTATTAATAAAAGTAGTTGCTTTCTTAATAGAGAGCGAAATTCAAGATCACTATTTGTTAGTTCTTTAAATGGTCCTACTGTAGTAATTGTACTTAGGGAACATATATGTTTAGTTTTTTCCAGTAATGTTAACATTTTACCATGAGTGAGAAGTGTGGGCTTTGTCATAGGTTTGCGATTAGTGGGTTATGGTGTGAGATTTGTTCAAAGTATTTTCATTTGGGGGAATGCCAGTGGGAATTTTAGCGATATCCTCTACTGGAAGTGCAAAATTTGTGGCAGAAATAAGTTGATAGAGGAGCAGGAGTGCACGATTTGTGCCCTTTGGTGCAGTTACAAAACACAAAGGAGGAACTACATAGGATGAGGAGTGTGAAGGGTGCTACTGTCAGAGTTTAGCGGAGAGGAGCCTCTTGTAGCTGTAGGTGTAGGAAATATGCAGCAGTCTTCAGCTGTTATGGAGCCTAAGTCAGCTGCAAATTCTAACAGAAAGAATAAGGTTCTGCTGCTAGGTTGTTCGCATGGCAGAGGTGCAGGCCAACAGTTCCAGGAAGTGTTGGGAAGTGAGTACCATGTCACCAGCATTGTGAAGCCTAGTACAGAGTTGGCTCAGGTGCTTGTTAACATAATGGAGTTTTGTAGGAATTTCATGAAAAAGGATCAGGTAGTGATTGTGGGTGGAGCTGGGAATAGTCTTGATAGGGACAGGGAGTATGATGTAGGTGGTGACCTGGTAAAGACAGCTACTCTAACTGGTGGCACTAATGTGCACTTCGTGCAACTGTTTTAGTGACAAGATCAGCCTCGTCTTAATGCTACTGTTAGGTGTGGTAACATGGGGCTGTAGAAGGCATGATAGTGGAGGGCATGGTTCACATTGCAGTGGTGCCAGTTGAGTCTATCAATAGACTGGGTTTCACTAGACCTGCACCTCAATAGGTATGGGAAGGGGAGGCTGGCAAAACTTATGGGTGACAGTGTAGTGGGTTGTGGTGGGATCACTCATGGACAAATTCCTGTAGTAGTTGATGTTAGAGCTGAATCTTTTTTAGATTGAAGTCAGTCAGTAGGTATCCCTGTTTAAAGAAAGTCCCTCGAACAAAGGAATCACCTTCAAAGGTGGTCAGGTATCCAAGTAGTGAATGAATTAGCATATTTCATCAAAATATAAGAGGTATTAGAGAGAAGGTTAGCGAACTGCTTATAGATGTTGACTGACATTATTGGTATATCGAAGAACCACTTAAATAATTTGACAATTCAGAGGCTTCCTTTACCAGGATACAGATTAGCTGGCTGTCAAGGAGTTCTTTGCTGAGAGGGAGAGTGGTCATGTACGTAAAAAACAACATTTGATTAGTGTCCGCAGATGTATCATGGCACTGCACTGAACAGGTATTTTAATGTTGTGCATGGGCAGTTGAATTTAGTGAAACTAAGCTTCTAATTGTTATTGTTTATAGGTCCCCTAACCCTTACTTCAGAGCATTTCTGCTCAAGCTAGAGACAGTTCTTGATTCACTTTATAAGACGTACCAAAAATTAGTTATATGTGGAAGTCAGTATTAATTTTGTATGTGATTGTGTAAGAAAAAGGAAGTTGGAAGATGATCTAAATTCATATGATCTGATGCAGACTGTTTCTTCCTGCTGGGGTCCAAGAAAACAGCAGCACAACTATAGACAATATTTTTTTCATTCTTCATTACTAAATGGGCATTCTGTTAGTAAAAGGGTGAATAGCCTTTCAGACCATGGTACACAAATTTTAACACTAAAAGGCTTTTGTACACAAAAAAATGTTATATACAATTACAAACTATGTAGAAATGCTAATCCAATGGCAATAGAGAATTTTTTAAACCTTGTTAAGGAACAAGAGTGGTAGAATGTTTATAGTGTCAGCAACATAAATGACAAATATAATGCTTTCCTTAGCATACTTCTCATGCTCTTTGAAAGATGCTCTCTATTAGAATGATCAAAACAGGGCACTAGTAGTGAAAGGCAGCCTGGGTGGCAGACTAGTGGGATAAGGAAATCATGTAGAACAAAGTGGAAATTATATCAAAATATTAGAAATAATCAGAATCAAGCTACAGTAGCCCATTACAAACAGTGCCGTAAGGTACTTAAAAATGTTATTAGGAAGGCAAAGAATATGTGGTATGCAAATAAAATAGCTGATTCACAAGATAAAATTAAAACCATATGGTCAGTCATGAAGAAAGTGTCTGGTCAGCAGCACAAGGTTGCTGATATAAAGTTAGTTTGTAGTGAAAATGTTTCTGTTACTGATAAGTCAGATATATGTACAGTATTTAACAATCTCTTTCTGAGTATTGCTGGTGAATTAAATAAAAACTTAGTTTCTGCAGGTAATCTTATAACACTCCTGGAAAATGCCTTTTAGAGACTGACTTCTGAAATAATCCTCTGTGGTACTGACAAAGGGGAGATTGTTGATGGAATACCTAGCAGAACATTAAAGTACTGCACTGTACGTGTTAGCTCTGTATTTAGCCATATTTGTAATTTTTCCTTTAAGAATGGTCAGTTTCCTGAACGTTTAAAGTACTCAGTAGTAATGCCACTTTATAAAAAGGGATAATGCAGACAATTTTTGACTTACTGTATTTCTATGCCATCAGTGTTTGCTAAAGTTATTGAAAATGCTGTGTATGTAAGGATAATTCATCATTTTATTTCACATAATTTGCTATCAAATCTACAGTTCAGTTTTATAAGTGGCGTAACAACTGAAAATGCTGTAATCTCTTTTCTCAGTGTATGCGATAGATTAAACAAAAGGTTTCAAATGCTAGGCATATTTTTTGATGTAACTTTGGTATTTCATTGTGTTGATCATAAGATATTGGCTCCAGAAGTTGGGCCATTATGGAGTACGAGGAGTAGCTCTCAATTGGTTCACCACTTATTTTAATTACAGACAGCAAAAGGTCATTCTCCACAGTGCTGAGAATGGCTATGATGTGGGATCTGAGTGGGGCGCGGTTAAAGGGGGGCTGGCCCAGTGCTCAGTGCTTGGGCTGCTCCCATTCCTTATTTATAAAAATTATATGCCCTCTAATATTACAGGTGGTTCTAAAATATTTGTGTTTGCTGATGACACTAGCTTGGTAGTAAAGGATGGTGTATGCAACATTGGTCCTGTTTTAAATAGCGCAGTTCCAGACATAGTTCATTGCCTGCAGAAAATAAACTACCCCTAAATTGCAGTAAGGCTGAGTTTTTACAGTTTCTAACACAAAGTTCAACAAAACCCATTTTAATTTCACAGAATGGGCATATGATTAGTGAAATGGAACAGTTCAAATTTGTAGGTGTTCATATAGATAGTAAACTAAAGGTTTCTTGAAATTACTGCAACCAGTCGCCTTTTAAGAAACCTGCATTCATCACAGTAACAGTGTTCCCTTCATAATCGATAAAAGTTTTAGATAATAAACTGTCATAGAAAGCCCACATTCAGAATCTTGTTCAAAGACTTAATGCTACCATTTTTAATATCTGAATAGCATATGAAGTAAATGATAGTTCAACACGAAAATTAGTCTACTTTGCTTATTTTCATTCACTTATGATGTATGGTATTATATTTTGGGGTAACTCTTCCCATGGATATTTTTGGCTCAGAAACAGGCAGTTTGGCCAATAAGTGGCATAAGTTAGCGAACCTCTTGTTGACCCACGTTCATTAGTCTGGGTACGCCTGTCAATATATATATTCTTTACTGTCATTTCTTGTTAACAATATCAGCTTATTCCCAAGAGTTAGCAGCTTTCACTCAGTTAATACTAGGCAGAAATCCAATCTGCATTTGGATTGCACTTCATTGACTCTTGTGCAGAAAGGTGTGCAGTTTACTGCTGCATCCCTTTTCAGTAAGCTACCACAAGAAATCAAAAGTCTCAGCAGTAATCCACGCAGTTTAAAATCGAAACTGAAGAGTTACCTCATGGGTCACTCCTTCTATTCTGTGAAGGAGTGCCTTGAAAAATGAAGCTGATTCCTGTGTTATATTGTTGATTGCACTTACATAAACTTAGGACTTATCTTTTTTTGGGTTCATAAACACTGTAATTTATATGTTATTAGTTTTATGTTGCAATTTCATGTACTAGCACATTCCATGACCTTGGATATTTGCTCCTCATTTTGGTCCTGTGGAACTAGATGTGTAAAGTAAAAAAATAAAAAATTTAAAAAACCACTAATGTCTATTTATGGTGCTAACAGGTGATTACTGTTGATATGACTGTGCATAATATGAGTCTTCATGAGAGTAAGACATATACCGTTGCCTGTGTGAACTTCAGCTATCATCTGAGTAGTGTTTGCTATGGTTGACATTTGACCCTTGATTAGTATGTTTCATCAGCAAACATCATAGTTTCTGAACAACCCTTTAAAGTCATTGGAAGGTCATTCTTGTAGTTTAAAAACAAGAGTGGACCCAGTACTGATCCTTGTGGTACTCCACATATTATGTTCCTCCATTGTGAGGTTAGTATCATGACTGAGACACAATGTGTTAAGGAGATCCTCTGCGTTCTGTTATGAGGGTAAGATTCCATTGCTACAAAAGAGATGCCACAAATGCCACAACACTTTAGTTTGTCAAGTAGAATTTTGTGGCCAGACAACCAAAAGCTTTGGCAAGACCTCAGAATATTTGTTGTTTAACTAAGCAAGCATTTCATTTGTGAGATACTGTATTGTTTTCTCTGTAGAGAATTCTTTATGAAAGCCAAAGCAAGAGACATTTAACAAATTCTAATCAATTAAATGAGTCAGTTTTCCTAAATCAGTCACTTTTTTGAACACTTTTGTAAAGACTGGATGGAATTATATAGGTCAGTAATTTGAGGTTGTTTGATTATCTCCAGTTTTGTAGCTGCATTTTACTACAGCATACTTACACTGATCAGCCAAAACATTATGACCACCTGTTTAATAGCATGTTGTTCCATTTTTCAAACATGGTACAACAGAGATTCTGCTTGGAATGCATTCTACAAGTCCTTGACACAGGATTCCAGATGTGTGTGGCACCAGATGTCTTAAGCACAGGTCAAGCAATTCCCACAAATTACCAAATAGTAGTTTACAGGCACACATCTGGTGCATGATATGTTTTCTGATGGGTGCAGATCAGGCAGATTTGCTGGCCAAGACATCAGTGTGAGTTCGCTATAATGCCCCTCAAACCACTGCAACACAATTCGTCACCGGTGTAGAGGGAGACTTCATGTGTGCAGCAATGCAGGTTACCTGCAATAATGTTCATGTAGTTCAATGCTGTCATGATGCCTTTGATTACCACCACAGATCCCATGAAAGCCCAATTCAACATAACCCATAGAATAATTCTGACCTCTCCAACTTGCATCTGTGGCACGGTGCATGTTTTATGCAGCCATTCACCTGGGCCATGGTGTGCAAGGACCCAACCATGTACCTGGTATAACAAGAAATGCAATTCACTCGACAGGCGACACATTTCTATCGATCCATGATTAATACTCGGTGATGCTGTGCCCACTGCAGTTATAACTGATGATGTCATTGGGTAAACACAAGAACATGCAAGGGTTGTGTGATGTGGAGCTCCATGTTTAACAAAGGCCTTTGAACAGTGGGGTCCAAAACCCTTATGCCTGCACCAGAATTGTACTCTGTCATCAGATATGGCATAGATCACTGCCTATCCTGGATTACACAAAGAGCGATCCTCTGACCTCTGCTTTTTTGTGATGAGACATGGTTGTCCAATACCATACAGTCTATTTGTTATTTCCCTGCCCTTCAACCACTTCCCGTAGGTGCTCACAACAGCAGTATGCCAACAGGTGACCAGCTTTGCCATTTCAGAGATTCTCGTTTCCAGCCACAGTGCAACAAAGTGCTATTTGTCAAAATGCTTAATCAGTGGACTGTATGGTTTTTATTTTTCTTTAATCGAATTTTTATGTTGTAAAAAATTGCAACATCGTCTAAACTTTTCCCACTAATTAAGGCCGTAGAAGCATGGTGTTTTCCAAATGTACTTATGACCAAAAAGTGGTTCTGGTAGCTGGAGTCCAAGGTTTTTTTGTTCTTGTGGTGATATTTCCATAGAAACTTTATCCCATAGCACCCTAACCGAGGTGAAATATCAATTGTTATAAATTCACACGCATGTCAGCTGAATTTCTAAAAACAGTGAAACGCATAGTTTTTTCACTTTTAACTGAGAAGTCAAGTGCAAATTTTCATAGATGTAGCTTTAAAAATGCATTCATTATTTTCGTAAAACATTTCATCCCTTTAGGGGTTGCAGCTCGAAAACACTAACACACCTGTTTTTTTTTTTTTTTTAACTGAAAAGTCAAATGCCAGTGTTCATAGATGTAGAGATGTAGCATTAGAAACATGTTAGCAGTTGTTTAATACTGATTTATTTTTAAAAAATTCACTAATTATTTCACCTTCATAGAGATTGAATTTCCAAAAACGATGACACATATTTCTTTATTTCTTTCTGAGAAACCATATACCAATTTTTGTACATCTAATTTCATAATTACAAATTAAATCTATAAGAAATGGCATTTTACTTCTTGGTTAGATATATAGAAAATATGAGCTAGGAGATTAGAGTTTCTCTGGAAACATCACCACAAGAAAACAACAGGCATCATTAACAAAAACCTTGATTCCAGCTACCAGAATTGCTTTTTGGTCAGAAATATATTTGGAAAATACCATGCTTCTATGACCTTAATGGGGAAAGTTTAGAAGATGCTGCAGTTTTTGAATGACATGAAAATTCGATTAAATAAAAACAAAAAGCCATATAGTCTACATAAGTGAAGCAGTGGTGTGTGTGTGTGTGTGTGTGTGTGTGTGTGTGTGTGTGTGTGTGTGTCAAGAGTTGTCAGGCACATTTTCTCTGGCGTTTCTGTTGATATATGCAATTTTGTTTTTGCATTGTGTAGCTTGAGTCGGTCCAAATAAATGCTGCTCATCACATCTTCCATTCGCTGCCCAGTGTCGATGGAAAGCCTTGGTCTCTTCCCATTACAAAAAAAGATTTTTAAAGTAGAATTTTACATGCCCATTTGACAGAGCAGTCCCAAATTAGTCTACTGTGATATTTGTTTTAGCAATATGTATTAACAGGGGCAGTGAAACATGAGTACTCCAATAGTGACAGTACCATTCTGGCCCACGCTAACTGCTACCACCATGCGAAAGCACCTCAGTCGTTGCTGGAGTACTGATTATCCTTAGTATTTTACTGCCCCTGTAATACATATCACTAAAATGAATATCACACCAGACTTAACTGGTAGTGCTCCATAAAATGGGCACATAACATTCATATTTAAAAATCATTTTGTTTGAAATGGGAAACAAACAGATGCGTTCCATCGATGCTGGTCCTTCAATGAAAGCAACGATGAGCAGGATTTGTTTGGGCTGATGCCAGCTAAACTATGAATAAACAAAATTGCAAATATCTGCTAAAACACCAGGGGAAATGACACATGGTAGAGGCACCTGGTATATACTGTATATATAAAATGTTTGGGAAAGTGAGATACAAACTTATGGAAAAAAATGACTTTCTGTACTGAACAACATCACAAATCTGTGCAAAACAGATAGAGGTGAGAAATTATTTTCAAAAATATGAAGAACTTCCATCCTCTGCAAACAAAAGGTCATGATCTTAAGACTCTGCATGTATTATCCAGTGTCTTTCTTGTGGTATCAAAGTAAAGCAGGGGTGTAACTTAAGTTCCTGTCACTCATACTCACCCCAGCAGGCTCCATCCAGCCATCTGCGATGTCACTCAGTTTACTTGGAGTGTAGGCAGATGATGGTATAATTATGAAAAGTTTCTTTACTGGGAAACTAGAATCATTTAGTCCCTGTTGGTCAATATAATCTTCAATCTTCTCAATCATACCTGTAAGCATTATTACATCTGATTTGAAGACTGACACTCATGTTGATAATATGGATAATTAGACATCTGCTATAACAAAATTTTAATATTGTTGACTGTACAGGCTGCTGTCAGTGCAGGTTGACTTTCCCTGTCACAATGGGCTTCCATGGAATAAAAAAGTCCATCTTCTAATAAAACCAGCAAATTATAAATAATAATCTGCCATTCAACTGGTTTAACATGATAGTCTGTTTTTTTCTGTACTGTGGGGACAGATGACCTCAGCAGTTTGGTCCCATAGGAACTTAACCTATACTGTGATGACCCCATAATCTCTGCAACACTTAACACCATCAAGTGTGTTCCTCTCTCTCTCTCTCTCTCTCTCTCTCTCTCTCTCTCTCTCTCTCTTTACACACACACACACACACACACACACACACACACACACGTACACACACACTGCAATGACCACTGTGTTTTAATTCATTCATTTGTTTTATTCTGTTCTTAGGATTGTCATATACTCAATTATTTTTGGACTTCCCAATACAGTGTACTAGCTGATAATGTTGTAATTTTTCACAAGGTAGGAAATGACACCAGTTCATAACAGTGATTTCTTTATTGCAAAGTACACATTTTGGTTATGAATTAAAAATCAGTGCAGGTGCTCAGCAAAGCAATCATGACCTGTACGTAATATTAGAGTTGCCACTTTTCATTCTATTGATAATCTTGGGTAACTTTCCCTGTAAGATATCTTATATGATACTTAATAAAACATTCTTTTAATTTATATGTATACAGGATGTCCTTTCTGTAGAATGTTGTATGATATATAGCTTGAAGGAGTGATGTTTTATCAGTCAGTATCACTATTTTCTGAAAATCATTTGTCCAAACACATAGTTATTAAGAACTCTAGATACATGCACATTATGTCAGAAATCAGTAATTCTGACAACAGACTCAAGGCTTAGTAGGCAGTATAGTAAAATGAGAGACAGTACAACAAGCCACAAATCAGGATAACATTACCATTAATTTAAACAGAACGGCTGTAAATGATCTGTCACAGTTAGCAGATATGTTTGATAATAATTCCTCAAATGTAGCAGAGAATATAGTTCAAGAGAAAAATCAAAAAAGGATGTTGAACAAACAACTAACATAAAATTCAGTCATATGACTGTCTCACCCCCTTCTCCTTCTGAAAATATGAAAATTATATATTATCTAAAAATAAAAGCTCATCTGGATTTGATGGGGTTTCCAACAGAGTACTAAAGACTTCTTCCTATATAATTATCACTGTCTTTTCTGAAATATGTAATGTATCACTAACCCAGGGCATTTTTCCAGAGAGATTGGAATATGTCATTGTCAAACCCCCCTATAAGAAAGGTGACAGGAGAGTTGCCAGGCACTACCCACCTGTTTCACTATTAACATCATTTTTCAAGATTTTTGAGAAGTTCATGTTTTCTAGAACAGTACTGCATCGACAACAATAATGTCCTCAGTAAACAGTTTGGATTTCATAAGAGTTGCCGAACTGAGAGTATCATTTACACATTCACTCACCAAATTTTACAGGCACTAAATAATACAGTAGCACCAGCTAGTATTTTCTGTGACCTACCTAAAGCATCTGACTCTGTGAATCCCAATAACTCTCTTGGATAAATTGACGTTTCATGAAATCGATGGTACAGGAAACTAATGAACAATGTCATATCTAACTAGAAGAATGCAAGAAGTTTTACTTTATAATTCAGCCAATGCAAACAGGGGAGATTCTTCTGACTGGAGAGAAATCATTATGGGATTCCACAAAGTCAAATCTTAGGTCCACTATTGTTGCTCATATATGTAAACACCTTCCATCTCATATAAAACATGCAGAATTAGTTCTTTTTGTGAATGACACCAGTATTTTAATCAATCCAAACGTATATACAGCATGAGAAGAAATGGTAAATAATGTTCTTAAAAGTATTATTGAGTAGTTTTCTGTAAATGGTGGTACCCTCAGTTTCAGACAGACTTTAACATATACAGTTCTGCACATCTAGACGGACTACACAAATGTAACACATGCAAGGAAATAATAACCAGGGTGGAAATGTCAAAATTTTTAGGTGTCCATACTGATGAAGGTTTAAACTGAAGAAAAAAAACTGGAACTCCTAAAACAATCTAGTTCAGCCACATATGCACTTATAACCATTGCAGATCTTGGGGAGTTGACATATTTTGCATGTTTTCATTCAGTAATGTCATCTGGAATAATGTTCAGGAATAACTCAGCTTTGTCTACAGTCTTTACTGTTCATAAACTTGCTGTAAGAATGAAATGTGATGCTCACCCACAGTCATCTTGTAGACATTTGTTTAATGAGTTAGGCATTTTGACTACTGCTTCACAGCATATTTATTCCTTCATGAAGTTTATTTTAAATAATACACTGCAGTTCAAAAGGAACAATGATGTACATAATTACAACAAGACAAACAGTTAGATTCATTACTCCACATTAAGGCTGTCTTTAGCACAAAAGGGGTGCACAATGCTGCCACCAAAATTTTTGTCACTTGCCAAATGTTATGCAAGTTTGACAGAAAGCAAAGTTAAATTTGAAAACAAACTGTAAAAATTTCTCCTTCACCGCTCCTGCTCCATAGAAGAGTTTCTAATTTTGTAATGTGTACAATAAGGGAAAGTCAACACTCACATATAAGGGATCAAGCATGGAAAGCAGAGACACATAACAAAAAACAGCATTCTCATTAGTTTTTGAGCACTAACTCTTTTTCTAGAAATACTACAAATATTGACAAACAGAACCACACAGACACCAAAATGCACACTCCCAAGGCCATGGCAAGACACAGCAACAGGAGTCCTCAGTCTTGCTGTGGCCTGTATGTCACTATGTGTATTATTGCTAGATAAAAAAATGCAATTTCTGTTACATATTTCTGTGCTTCATGCATCTATCCACTTTAGGTGACTGTTTTGTCTTTTCCTTATTTTATATATTGCTCCAATTTCCATTATTTTTATAATTTTGTAATGTGTAAAATGTGATGGGAAGGAATTATTAACTCACAAAAAAGTCAATTATCATTATGCAGCCATATTTACATGTGAATGTGTAATGTTAATGTAAAATGGCTCATTCCATATAATATGATTAATTGTACAAATGATCCACAGAACATGAACATCAGTGTAAAATTTGCTTTAGCATCCACCACAGCTGTAATACATAGAAAAAATATGGTTACATACTTAAACACCTGTAGTCCCCCCTCAAGCATATCACTGCCTCTGTAACTAGTCCTATCTTGGCAAATCCTATTTAGCTCTTCATTTCTCTATTATACCCTCACTGGCACAAAAATTGCAACATCTAATAAATGATGTGTCATTATCTTGTTAACCAAAGTGTAGTATTTTATTCTATATTTTTAGATAGGATATGTTATTGGCATTGTTTAGTGAACAAACAATGAGGCAGCGACTGTTCATTGCACTAGCCGTAATACCTTTTCCTGCATAACCTGAAAACAAAACACAGCATGTGAAGAAACAATGTTTACATATATTGTTGCACCTTGTACTGTTCCCCTTTGAATCACATGTGTTTGTGTGATCTTCCTGTGAGGATTGTAATCAGGTTTCTGGAGTAAACATGCTTTAATCCCTGAAGATTCTGCAAGAGCTGTTGCTTTGGTGGAAGATGGTCACAGCACGCATTACATTGCCAAAGTGTTGGCACAGGGAAACTGGAGACTATGCTAGGAAACAAGGGTCAGGCTTAAGAAGAGCATTATCAGCAAGAGATGATCAATTCATACAAGTTCTCTGCAACAGTCACACCACCACCAGTGAAGCATGAAATAGACTCCAACAAGTTTGAGGGTTTGTGAGAGAATGGAAGAAGCCAATCCAAAAGATCTGCTACAGGCACTGAACTCACCAGAGAGCATCAGACAGCTCAACTAAGTTTCACAAGGGAATATCACAGCTGGAGTGTACAATAGTGGGAGCAAATGTGATTCATTGATGAGTCACAATTTGGCCTATGGTCACCTGACAGTAAAGAGAGGGCCTGGAGAAGGCCTGGGAAAAGGTATTCCTCTTGCACATTCTCAACCAGGATGCCTTTTCAGGGTGGATGTCTGATGGTGTGAACAGGAATCAATGTGTCTGCAATAATAGAGCTTCGGGCCTCGCAGCACATTGCTATGTGGAATTACATCCTTTTGAAGCATGTTACGCCTTTCGCTCCATTTATTTCTGGTGGTGGCTTTGCACTGATGCAGGATAATGCGTGCCACATGTTAAGAGAGTTGTGCAAGAGTTCTTGGATGAAGCTGACATTCAGGCTATGGCTTGGCCTGCTCGAATCCCTGATTTGAATCCTATTGAACATGTATGGGACATGCTGGGGAGAAGGGCCTATCAGCACTATTCCGAGAACTTACAGGACCTGTGGGAAACCCTCCTGAATGAATGGGAGATGGTTTCTCAAGAAGACATTGCAGCATTAGTCAGGAGTATGCCTGAAAGGTTGGATACCATGATTAGTGCACGAGGAGTTGGTATATGCTTTTGAAGATGCAAAGAGATGTCTGTGGATTGAAATGTGAAATGTAGCAAACCACAACAGAGCAGCAGTAGATTACTGTCATAAAAATGACTGGAATTTAAAATAAAAATTCTTTACAAAATTGACGTGTTGTGTTTTTGGTGGTGGTCAATGTGTATGACTGTCACAGATATCCTTTTCCATTTATTCTATCTACTAACTTCGTATGATCATTAATTTGTGAAAAACTTTAAGATTACATTTGAAATGGATTTTCTAGTTTTCTGACTGCAAACATTTCACTTCCCTATATTATGATACCCTACCAACATTTAGTTCATTAACTTCCTCAGGACTTTGTTAAGCTTCACACCAGCATACATCTTCTGGTCATGAAAGTTGCTTCGCTTTTAGCAGTTACCTCATTTTTTTCTTCTTTGATTCATGTTTATCTAGTTATTATTATTTTTTCACTATTCTTCATTACTTTTACCTTTCCCCCACATTTTTAATTAGATTACATGTTTCAAACACTAATATGTGGTTCTGAGTAGACAAGATGGATTGCTGACACAACAACCTAGATCTGAAGATGATCCAGAGTGATAAAAACACATAATCTAATTAAAAATATGCAACTGAGATGGAACAATAAATAATAATTACCTTATACCTGTACCTTTGTTATCATAAACTGTGTGTTGTAAAGAAATCCATATCTTTTTCCTCCCAATTCAATTCAGCACCACCTCATTAATTATTCAATGTACCCACATGATCTTCAGCACTCTCATGTAGCTTGGTGCCACATTTCAAAAGCTATCTACTTCTTGTCTGAACTGTTTTTGTTCAATTTTACTTCTGACAAATACCTTTAGAAAATGCTTCTCCTTGAACTTTAATTCCTTCAGACTGTATAACATCAGGGATAAGTCTCAACTAATGTTTCTGATTTATGACCTTGGACTCTTATAACTGCAGTCTGGTTCAGAACAAGTCAGGAATAATCTTCCATTCTTTGTATTTTATCCCTATTACCTGCAGAATTTCAAAGAGAGTAGTGCAGTTAACATTGTTAAAAGCTCTCTCCAACTCTACGAGTGCTATAGTGTTTGTCTTGTGTCCTCTACGTATACCGACATATCCTTTTGCATTCTCTGTCACTCTCACTTTTTGGATGTCTGCATTACCTTAAGCCTGCTACATTTGATGCATTTTTATATTTTCTTCCTTCATCATTTAAATTGAACAACTTGTGTATTATACCAGGATTTATACTGTGCATTGTGCTTTTGCTGATTTGATCCTTTGCTGTCTTCACTATTTCAACTCTCAAAGCTACCCATTTGTCTTCTTTTATATTCCTATTGCGAGACGAAAGACTGGAGGAGCTAGATACATTCTGGTTTGACAGATGATGTGGCATGGTGAGAGTACCAACACTGGTGAGCATAGCCCACAAAAAGGCAGAGTGTTGAACTGTCTGTTTGACCAGCAGACAACACGCAAACCTCTGCTATTGGTGGAATATGCAGCCATGAAGCAGGCCGTCTGTCGTACGGGGTTGCAGGTAGTCTGAAGGGTTATGGCAAATGGTCTTCCCTAGTGAGTGTGCATTCCTGGCCCTTGTAGGGTATGAGTGTGCTGCTATGGCAAAAATTAGTTCATGGGTATTGCATAAGTAAAATTCACACTAAAAATATACGGACTAGACAGTGGCACCACATAAAGGGAAAAATGAAGTGAGGAAGCATGCCTAAACATTAACACTGTAGGTATAATAGTACTTTAGATTATTTTCAGGAGGCAATGATTTACAGTGCTGGAAATTTTTGGAAAATCACGGTTTGTGTGTAGTTGCATTTCACTTTATTAACCCTTTGAGTCTCAATAATACAAAAAAATAATATTAAAATTTTTTTCATAATTGAGCTCTGTCATCTTAATAAGCAACGAATACAAGAAGAAGTTGTCAAAAAGTGGACACTCAATTACTTTAAGAAAGTGGTTCCACTTAAGAACATAATTTCACATAATTAATATTTATGGCATAATAAGCAATGAATATAAGGAGAAATTGGAAAAAAAGTGGATGATCAATTGTTTTAAGGTTGTGGTTTCACTTTGGAACAACTAGGACATACAGTTTTCAACCACCCTTCATTTCATGAGAAATGTTTGAAAGCAATTTTGCATTTGTCCTAGACACAATACCACATCTTGAAATTTCCATTAACTCTCAATTCCTAAAATGAATTATAGTCCGAAATAACAAGCAAAAATGGGCCTAAAATTTAATTAATGTATATCAGAAGTGCAATTTGTACACACTTGATTCTCCTTAGGTTTAAAATAGATAATAGTAAATAATGTTAATTTTGACCATTTCATTGAATAATGTACAAAATTTCCAAAAAGCCAAGGACCTCAGCAGAAACTAATGTAACCACAGAAAAGGCTGGTGAAATTCTAGCCCTAATTCGTATGTAATACTTGCAGCAGTGATAAGTTTCATATTATTTATTTTTTTTGTTATGGTGTTCACATAATGAAAAACCTTATGTTATAATTTTTGATAAGAAAGACAATGAAACTCATATTTTGTAACAGCTCAATGGAACCAGTGCACAATGTTGAGTCATGAAAAGTGATAATATGTGTAGCTTTTGTAGTAACATGTTCAATACATGTAGTTCTATGGCTTTTGATATGACTGATCGAGTCTACATAAGGGCAACAGCCAGGCTGACCAGACTCGGTTCACTTTGAGAGTTTGGTGAGCAAGGATGTGTGCTGATGACCACTACGTAGGTAATGATTAAAGTGTTTAAAGTTTTTGGGTGGTAAGTGCAGAGACTTGTAGAAATTCAGCAGTAGGAGTTCAGCAACTTAGAGAAGTTTTTGACAGTTGTATTTATTGACTTTAACTCTGAACAGTAGAGGGATGGTAGATTTGGAGAAATTCTGTATAGGTTCAGGACTTTAAGTATGAACTGCAGAATCATGTTTAAAAACTTGTGAAATTTCATTAAAAATCCATGCACTTTGCAAAGTCATCCACAACTGATTTTTTGAATTGTAGCACTGAACAGCAAAGCTGTGCATCAGATTTAGTGCATTCTTTACTGAGCTCACAAATCAATCTGTTGTGGCACTCACATTATTAGGCAAGTTCTCAATAAAGCATTTCAGTTATTGAACAGTACTTGGTTCTGTTATGGAAATTTATTCATTCTACCAACTATAATCCTGCCTGCAATTTAATCAAGTTATAGGATGTTGGCAGATCAATAACAGGGAAATGCGACAGATGTGTGCCTGTGTTCCAGAGAGATGCGAAGCCAATAGACTTTAAATATCAACTGCACACTTAGTTTAGCCCCCCCACACACACAAGGAAGAAGAAGAAAACACTGTGTTAAGTAGAAAAACTTCAGTGCATCACACTTTCCTCTGTTTCAGTAAATTACTGATTAAAGTTGCCTCTGAAACTTTCAACAACTGATTGTTCTTTCAATTTATCTACATGTTGTATCTATATTTCTCTGTCTTTCTAACTTATTCGATATAATCTGCAATTATTAACCAATAAATTATGATCAGGGTCCACATCCCAAGAATATGTTGTCAGTTAAAAATACGGGTTTGAAATCTCTGTCATGTAACCTGTCTTAAACCTTCTGGTGTCTCCAAGCTCCTTTCAGGTGTACGAGCTTCCTTTTTGACTCTTAAACCAAATGTTTGCAATGATTAAATTATGTACTGTGCAGAATTCCACCAGGTGATTTCCTCTTTGATTCCTTTCTCCCAGACACTGCTCTCCTACTATTTTCTTATCTTCTTTTCCTACCTTTTCTTACTTTTGAATTCTAGCCTCTCACTGCATTTAAATATTCATCTCCCTTCACAATCTGAATAACTTGTCACACATTGTTTCAATCTATCATCTGATAGACATATAAACTTGTATTATTGTGCTGAATGTTGACTTCATGTCTTCCTTGGCTATGGTAATGCATTCACTGTGTTGTTCTTAGTAGCTTAGCTGCTTCCTTGTTTTCTTATTCATTATCAGACCTACATCTTTATTACCCATATTTGATTTTGTATTTATTACCCTGCAGTCCTCTGACCACAAGTCTTACTCTTCCTGCCATTGCACTTCACTAATGTCCCCTGTATCTAACTTCAGCTTATCCATTTCCCTTTTTAAATGCTCTAATCTACCTACCTGATCTAGGATTGCACACTCTGACCCATAGAATGTCATTGTTGATTTTCCTGATGATGATATTCTCCTGAGTGTTCCCTGCTCAGAGTTACAAATGGAGGATTATTTCCCTCCAGAATATTTTACCCACAGGATGCCATCATCATTAAGCTATACAACAGAATTGTGTGCCCTTGGAGGAAAATAACAGATATACTTTTCCCTTGCTTACAGCCATTCATAATAACAACACAGCAAAGCCATGTTGTCTTAATGTTACAATGACATAACAGTCAATCTTCCAGACTGTTGAATCTGCAACCTCTGAAAAGGCTGCTGCCCCTCTTCAGGAATCATACATTTGTCTGGATTCTCAACAAATACCCTTCTGTTGTGGTTGCACCTTCTGTATGGTTATCTGCATCACTGAGGCACACAAGCCAACCCCCAACAGCAAGGTCCACAGTTCATAGAGGGTTCATGAAAGTAACTTCCCAAAGAAAGTAAAAGACTGTCTAGTGGCACAGGAAAATAAGAGCATCGGAGATTATCTAATAAATAAAAATATGTAAATTATGTATAATCATTCCTATTAGAAAAGTAATCAGATTTGTCACACTTTAAGAAATATGTGACACCAAATGTTTCATATTCTTGACATGCCATATATTATTTTTAGGCTCATGTAAAATGTAATTCTACATGATAAAATAAAAAAAAATAAATTAAGTCACTAAGAAACATACTGCAAAAGTGATACTGTACTTACTATGGTTAAGTATTAAAAGCTTTAGAGCTTTATCACTTGCTCAATCGTCAAATGAGATAAATGAATGGTGGAAACTATATGAGAAACCTCACTTTATTTAACTATGTTCCATTTATTTATCAAAGTTTACAACAGAAAAGGAAACACTATTTTTACATTGAACTGTGTTTTTATTATTGGCGGCTGACAATATACTTGTGTAATTCTGAATGCTTTTCTCTCCTCCAGTCAGTGTGCCACATCCCTTAATTTTTCTCTTCCTATTTTACTTTCAGCTCTGAAAACAGAAATTGCCAACTCCAAATGCTAAATTGTAATTAAGGAATGATTTATGTACTCTTCTATACTCTTAACACCCAAACATCCAGATGTCAGACACTCAGATCATTACCAGACACCGTGTGTCGATAGAGTATCAATCAAAATACTGATTTAGTTTGTGCTGTGTGCTGTTGTCCCTTTCACTCAATTTCTGCTGGACGACAGCATACAGCATGAACTAAATTGGTGTTCTGGTTGATACCCTATCGACATGCAAAAGTTTGGTACCGATCTGAGTGTCTGATATTTGGAGGTTTGGGTGTAACAGGCATACATGAGTAAGTGGTGTGCTAGTTTAGGAAGATGACAATAAATGATGGGACATGCTGGGAGAGCTATGTGGGCAGTTATAACATATTATACCTAAAAGCTAATGACTACAGTAAAATTCAATGAGCTAATACCTCTTAATCAAGGAGGGTCCTCGCTCAAGGAGGAGACTCTGGACCAGGCAGACCACAAATGGTTTACAGCCTTCGTTTGACATCGTCTGGCAGTACGGGAAACTCACTTCAGTGACACACTTGGTGGCAAAGAGGGTGCCAAAATAGCCAGGGATAGAATAGTAATAAGCCCATCTGGTACTCCTGGCATGCACTGCACACAATATTCCAATTGCTGATACCAGGAGGACAAACTAGGCATCGGCATCAGGCTTTCTACACCTGTAGTCACTAGAAGCATCTCGAGGAGATGCAGCTCAGGACGGCAGCATGGAAAAATGTGGTAGCACTCATATTGTTAAACAAACTGCAACAGAACACTGAATGCGGGGTGACAATTCTGTGGTTCGCACATGCTCCGGCGAAATGCCACAGATGACAATGTGAGCCATATGGTGCTGCATGGCAAGCTGCTGAGAGCATTGGCGGGGGTGTTGCTTTGTCAGAGTGGAACAAGAGACTGCTTGAGTGACAGTTTGGCATGCCTTGTGTCCAGAAAGCATGGCTGTCTTAAGTTCTCCCTCTGGTGGAAGTGACTAGTGAGGGTTTTTGGGGGCTGGATTGCGGTCTGCGCAGCCTGTCATCTGCTGCTATAGATGGAGGTGATGGAAGGAGTCCACACACAGTTCCCCCCTTTTGTGAGGTAAACACCGGTGTCAACCATGCAGAGGGGTGTTTGAAGCTGACGGATGATGCTTGCTTTGGGGGAGGGGGTGGCGGGGGGGGGGGGGTGGGGGGTGGGTGGGAGGGCATGCACAGGTTGTCACTGCTGTGCTTGTGCTTGTGTTGTGTGTTGTGGTATCCAGCAAAAGGAGGAGCATGGGCAGCTCCTGCGTGGGCATTGGTAGCATGTGAAGTAGCATTGCTGCTCCAATGGTGTTAAGTGCTAGCGGTGGTGGTGACAACTCTCTGCTGGGACTGGCAGGTGCCTGTGGGGGGCGGAGCGCTGTCTATGTCAGCTGGAGACTGCAGGGTAGTATGGTGGCGACATCAAGGTCTCAAGCACTGGGGAGTGTTTCACTCATGTAGTTGGTTTGTAGTGTACCAAAGGGAGCGATGGCTGGTGGTGTGCCGGACATGGCATCGGGGTTGGCATCAGCTGGTGGCACATTGGGGACTGCAGAGGGGATGGTGTTGGTCTGCGTTATATAGGATGTGGTGCTAATGGTGGTACAAGTGGATCTGGTGACAGGCAGGGGCAACTCCACCTTGATGGTGCTGTGCTTTTTGGCTGGGTGGGGCTTTAGGACATAGGATGCCTTGAGCCTGTCCATTGAGACGTTTGTCACAAATCTGTTCAGACACATGGAGAACGTCATACCCCCACATTGCAACACCAGGTGTGGGCCCGAATACTGAGTGGGGGGTTGGTGGTTGGTATGGATCCACCCGAAGCATGATGTGTGTACATGCTGTGAGGTCAAGGTGAATGAAGGTATCATGCTCACCATGATGTTGTGGATGTGTTGGTCGCAACTGGGACATGTAGCACTGGAGGTGCTGCACGAAATCTGGGATGATGCTGTCAGAAGGGAGTGGGGCCACTTCCAGACAATTGCAAGGAATGGCGGGTGGCTGTCCATACACCAGCCCAACAGCAGAAGCTCCCACATCAGTTTTGTGTGCCGTCTGCCAGCCTAGAAGTATCAGACCAGAAGAATAACATATCAGGGGGGGCTTTAAGTGTGCAGTGGAACCACTCCACCAAGCCATTAGCTGCAGAGTGATAGCTGATGGTATGGTGGAAACTGGAGCCACAGTTGGCTCTCAGAGATCAGAAGGGGGCCGAGGTGAACTGGGGGCCAAGGTGAACTGTGGTCTGTAGTGAAGCAGAACACCCAGATCCGAAGAAAGGCTGTAGCCACAGTTTTGGCTGAAATATCAGGGATGGGGCTGGCCTCCAGCCAGAGAGTAAATCTGTAAATAATTGTCAGCAGACATCAATATCCCTTGGTGGAGGGTAGTGGACTGACAACGTCGAGGTGAACGTGTGTGAACCAGTGTTGAGGACCGGGCCCAGATGCTGCAGTCACGTTGGATGCCAGGCCAGATGAAGCATTGTTTCATGAGGCTGGTGGAAGCATGGACGCCTGAGTGTGCGAGGCTGTGGATGCGTTCTAATGCCAGTTTTCGGAAGGTGGGAGGAAGGAAGGGGCAGAGGCAATCATCGGAACCATCACATTATGAAGGGTCCACAAGGACATGACACCAAATGTTATGGTCAGAGGTGGGTATGGATCTTACATGGCTGCTAAGGCCAGAGTTCACCTTCCATAGGGCATGGGCCAGGTCCGGGTCCTCATCTTGAGCAGCAGCCAGGGCACTGTGGTTTAAGGGTTGGGTAATGCACACGAGCGACTAAGGCAATCTGCCATAATGTTGTTGATGCCAGCAACATGCCAGATATGGTAGTGAGATGTGCGATACACTCCTGTAGCCTAAACTGTTGAGGTGAGATCTGGTCTATGTCTTTCATGCAAAAACCAGAGGTGAGCGGGTGGGTGGTCTGTAAAGATTGTAAAGACACATTCCGCGACTGAAGATCAGAAATAGCGGATATCTTTGTGGACTGCGAGCAGGTAATGGTCATGTGAGCCCCGGTGGTGTTGTGTATCAGAGAGGTTAGAGGAAATGAAGATACGCAGTTGCCAGATGCTGTCCATGTATTGATGTGGACGGTTCCAATAGCCATCCGGCTCGTGTCTGCCACTATTGCAAGGGGGGCATTCGGGTGGTTAGTGGGCCAAAAGTGGTCCCTAGGTAGGTACCGTTTTGTTTTTTCAAAGCTCTCGATCATGGCCTGGGTCCAAAACACCAGCTTGTTGCCTTTGTTTTTATTGTTATGGTGTGCTGTAGTAAGGGGCTCTTGGGCGGGAGTGGCGTCCTTAAGATGGTGATGGAAAAAGTTGACCATTCCAATGAAATGCCACAGGCCTTTGAAGGTAGTAGGGTGTGGAAAGTCCGCTACCGCCTGTGCTGTCTCGGGGAGGGGGCGAGAGCCCAGCAGTAGAGACTAGGTGTCCGAGGAATTTGGGCTCGTTCATGCCAAAAATGCATTTTGCCATGTTGAGGACCACTCCAGCTTTCTGTAGGTGGGAAAAAATTTCGCATAGGTATTGGTGATCCTCAGTACGGGCCCTTGCGTGGATGAGTAAACCATCTAAACACCCTGGTGCACCCTGGAGGATGTTGTCCAAAAATCGCTGCCACAATTATGCGGCACTGCAGTGCTGAATGTTATGAATGCACTCTTGAACAGGCTGAAAGGTGTGATTATGGCTGTTCTCTCAATCTCCTATTGAGCAACTAAGATTTGTGTATAGGCTTCAGTACAATCTGTCTTACTGCAGGTAGTAGCTCCTGAGATGGCTTCATTGGGAGATATGGCTTCATTGTAGATGTGGGGGATTGGGACCAGATAGCAGTCAGGGATGGTGTGGGCGTTGG
This sequence comes from Schistocerca serialis cubense, assembly GCF_023864345.2. NCBI lineage: Eukaryota > Metazoa > Arthropoda > Insecta > Orthoptera > Acrididae > Schistocerca > Schistocerca serialis. The sequence goes on from NC_064639.1 coordinate 596,892,101, forward strand.
GTTTACAGTAATTGCCACAAGGCTGTCAGGGACCATCCTTCTTGGGGGTGAGGCGAAGAGCTGAAGCCTAAGAGCTTTTGAAGAGTGAAGTACGCCACTGGCAAACAGCTCTTCAAATTTGTTTTGTGTGATTTTGCACTTGTGAGCTGGTAGGTGATGTGACTGCAAAAAACTGGAGGGGGGGGGGGGGGGGAGTAGAAGTAGTAGTGATGTAATGCATCAGGTCATGCTGAAAATTCTGGTGAGTGCTGGGTGGCTGGATGAGTAGGGGGAATTCTGCAAGGAGCTGAGCATATGGGCCTGAAACGGCCAGCTGTATCACTGCCATGCACTTGGGGGGCCAGAATCTGCAGGCGATGGTCTTATTGGAGGTGCTGTCAACTAAATGGTGCTTCACTACATTGGCCAGTAGGCTGTAGTGGCTGAGGAAGTCAGCCCTTAGAATGTGGTTGGTAATGTCTGCAACTGTGAATGTCCACGGGAGTTGGCACTGGAAGTCTAGGTAGCGCTGGAAGTCTAGATGAAGCGGGTATGTACCCTGTAAGTAGGCATGACTGAATTGTTCGAGGCATGATGAGGAGAGGAGAGCAGGGACTTAGGAGTAGTTTGTGGAGGAATATAGATAAGTCAGAGCTGGTGTTTATGAGGTAGTGGGCAGGGGGACTAGTGTCATATGAACAGTCACTGCAAAGTGGTACAGCAACTAGGCATGCCTACTGCTGGTGGCTGTCATGGTTTGGGGTTCAACAGCAGGATGGTCTATTTTGGTTGTGTTTTAACCAAACCTCTGATGGTACCAACAAGTTGTGCCTGGGTCACGGTGGTTGTGGTTGTCGGGGAGCAGTTAGAACCATGCCTGTGGGGGTGGCTGTTTTCACCTGGGCCACCATAGCATGTGTGTGGGTGGTCAGCGCCTGGTGGTGTATGTGTGAGGTGTAGACGGTTGACACTGGCAGTAAGTGCTGCCATCTTGGAACTCAAGAGCATCACAATCTGGTAGAGGTTGGGGGCCTGTGTGCAGGGCAGAGGGTCATTAGCGGCAGGCAGCATGAGTCATTCTGCTGCATACAGAGGCTTGGGGTGGGGTGGTAGGGGTGGGTGAATAGCTGGCCAGAGCCACAGCGTGTTAGTCAGCATTCTGCACTGCAGCTGCGGCAGGGAAGCAGTTCAGGATTTCGAAGAGTTTATTGGCTAAGACCGTTGCATCGCCTAACGATAAATGGACGCATGAGGCCAGGGCAGCCTGTATGGATGCGAGAAGGTGAACAAGCCAGCAGTTTAAGAGCAGGCATACAGGGAGGATGAGGAGTGATCGGATAGGATCCAGGAACAGGCGAGTGATCGGATATGATCCAGGAACAGGGACGGACGCATGTTGATACACTGCTTGGATGATAACGAATTAGAAGCACATTGCAGCTGCAAGGGCGTGTAGCTTGATATGATATATGCTGGAGGCAGGTGGGTGTGAAATAACATCCTGGACTTAAGTGGCAGTGGTCGGGTCTAGGTGGCCAACAACCATCCTGAATATCATTGCATTGCTCGTGATAGAGCAACCTTTGAAACCTACCTTGATAAAACAAACCAAGGCATGAATCTTGTGGGTTGAAATGGGGGGGGGGGGGGCAAGTGAGCAGCAGGGTGACCAGGGGGATTGTCTGCAGAGTTGGCTTGTGCTAGGCATGCTGCCCCACTGGCCAGCTGATTCAAGTGGTTCTGTAGTGGTGACAGTTGCATGTGGTGTTCTGACCCCTTCGAAAGCTCGAGGGTGCTAGGGGGGAGGGGGGGAGGGGAGGGCAGTGGTAATGGGGGGCTGCTGGCTAGAGAGACCATCAGACGTAACTTTCGTATGGATGAGAACTTGTGGCAGTGGAGTTGTGACTTAACCGTGCAGGCATCATGTCGCAGTATGTGGGATGGTACTGATAAGCAATACTGGGGAGAAGAAGATACGTGGGGCACCCATGGACCACAGGATCAACATAGCCCAGCTCTAACCAACACTTTTTCGCCTTTTTTCACACCAGATCTCCAGTTGCTTTCTAGTTCACCTTTATCTCTCCCCATATATTTTTATTTTTATTTTCATTTTCATTTCAGCCTTATGTTACACTTTCCACCTTCTAATACCATGTCACCCTCACAACACCTCCACAATGACCCCATTAAGTTTTATTTACATTCCCTCCGCAAACATGCCTTCGCCCTAGCCAGATTACGCTCCCATATTTTATTTTCTCAGGCTTGTTTGACATTTGGCATTACCCCCAAAGGCCTCACATTATAGTATAGGCCTTTTAATATGTCTGCTTGTGTCTGTACATGTGTGGATGGATATGTGTGTGTGTGCGAGTGTATACCCGTCCTTTTTTCCCCCTAAGATAAGTCTTTCCGTTCCCGGGATTGGAATGACTCCTTACCCTCTCCCTTAAAACCCACATCCTTTTGTCTTTCCCTGTCCTTCCCTCTTTCCTGACGAAGCAGCTGTTGGTTGCGAAAGCTAGAATTTCGTGTGTATGTTTGTGTTTGTTTGTGTGTCTATTGACTTGCCAGCGCTTTTGTTTGGTAAGTCTCATCATCTTTGTTTTTAGATAAATCATATAAATTTATTGAAAGAAGATATAGAGCTGAGTTTAGTGTTATTTTGTAGGAAAATCCCATATGTCTGCCAGGCGGGTGGGGGGGGGGGGGGGGGGGCAGGGTGGTGCACCATCTTGCATAAGATAAAAATTTTGTTCTTGGTCATCCTCATCAATCTGTGGTATCAAAAATTGTTGTAACCTATCCAGGCTATCACAACTATGTTCAATGTTTCATGTAGAGTTTCACTGCCCCAAATCCTACAGTTATGCGTGTTATCCTTCCCACTTAAGTGAAAAGTTGACTTGTCAGAAAAGATGATTTTGTCCATGAACTGTTCATCCTCATGTAATCGATTTAACATACACACACAGAAATTCTTGTGAGCAATCTTATCAGTGTCTTTTATTGCTTTTGCATTTGTCAATCTGTACAGTTTCAAATGCAAACGGTTTCTCAACACACACCAAACAGTTGTATGTGAGATTTGCAGTTTGCGAGATGCATGCCGGTTGATTCCATAGGGCTGTTGACATAACGTTGTCTCACTCGCTCAATGACGTCATCAGATATGCTTGGATGACCTGATGATTTCCTGTCTTACCGAGCACCTTGTTTCTATAAAACATTTATGCCACTCATAAATTGTTGGCCTACTAGGAGGATCTTTAGCACACTTGGTATGGAAATTACACTGAACTGTTGTCACTGACTTCGATTCTTCAAACCAAAACACACAGCTAGCACACTCGGGTCCAGTGAAGGCAGCCATCTTTAACGCAACTGCTGCTACCCCTCCTTACAGTGCAATTCGGCACTAGCAAACTACACGAGATAAAACTTGATGTATTTTCCTACAAATTGACACTATTTGACCTCTGTAGATACTATGAATTAATTTATATGAGTTTTCAAAGTTGTAAAATCCTTTTTGAAATACCCTGTATTATATCCAAAAGCTCATCAGGGTGGAACAGGTGACTGCTCGAGTGATGGTTTGGCGTGCCTCATGTCCGGAAAGCATGGCCATCTAAGTTCTCCCCCTGCTGAAAAGGACCAGCAAGGATTTTGGCGGGCTTATTTCCGGTCTGTGCAGCCCATCATCTGCTGCTACAGATGGAGGCAACAGAATGAGTCACAACAGTAGTGTCTATTTTTACACCAAGCAGCCCTGCCACAATACTTCAATTACAATGATTATAGTAGCATCCTGTTAGCCTTCACTTCCTACTTTGAGTAACTACAGTTACAAACTCAGACACAGATACCACAACATGAGTCTTCTCCATCTACACCTATTGGCTACAGACCACTGTGGAGTGCATAGCAGAGGATACTTTCCACTGTACCAGTTATTACAGCTTCTCCTTGTCCCATTCATGTGTTGGAGTGGAGGGAAAATGGTTGCTTAAATGTCTCTTGATACTGTAATTAGTCTAATCTTGTCTTGATAATTCCTAAGGAAGTGTTACATAGGCATGTGTAGTGTACCCTAGTTTCCTCACTGGTTTTAGAAACTTGGAAGGATATAATGTCTTTTACCAAGTGATTGTACTTTCATTTTCTGTGCACAAATAAAATAATTTTTAATAAGTATTAAGTGTAATATTAAATACATTTTGTTTCCTATGTATACATTAGAATCCTGTTTTGTAGAGTAATTGAAAATCTATTTTTCTAATATGAAAATTTCCATACGACTGCATTATATTTCCCTTGTGACTCAAAAAACATATACATAGCACATTATATAACTCAAGTGCATAACCGTTGTGTTTAAGAGTTTACTGTTATTAGTTGATCCAGGTTCAATGTAGTGTGTAAACAAACATGAATGTGAAGTGTTTGGGCTGCCATAGGAAAGTTATACTGAAGTAGAGAACAGCTGTTTGATAGATGGCTTTATTGGGGGTGATGTAGTGGCATGAGAAATGTTGATCTAAGTGATACTCTTCCATGGTATTGCACAATCTATGGATGAGACAGAACAGAAGGGAAAAATTTGAGCCCTTAGAGAAGAGATTGCCAGTGCTAGAAAAAAACTGGAAAGGTTAAAGGAGAAGAGGGGTAAAAAGAAGTGGAAAGTGGTAGCTGGAACAGGGGCCATAGGGAAAGAACAGTATCAGGAATATTTGTCATTAGCGAACAGGGAAAGGACAATTACTGATATGATACCAAAATTGTTACAGGGGGACATTGACACTCTTGGGCACATCCTTGTAGTCACTTGTATGAGGGAAGCACCCTTTTTTAGGGTAAATTCCAATTTCAGGTCCACAGTATTAAAAGAAGTATGTATGAGGTCTGTACAAAAAATTCCGGAACATTTATAATTTTGTGCCAATGCTGTTGGCATCTGTGCACATGCCTGTGTTTAATGAGTAACTGCTGGAAGTTTCATTGTTGTATGTCAGTTAGTTATTGTTCAGTGCTGTATTGAGATGAACATTGTGTTGCACAGTTTGTGAATTTCAAGATGGCAGAGTTAGAAGAGCAATGCATCTGCATTAAATTTTGCTTGAAAACCTTTACAGAGACACACCAAATGATGAAGGGAGCCTATGGTGATGAGTGCTTAAGCTGTACTTGCTGTTACGAATAGTTCACATGCTTTAAAAATGGCTGGACAGGAGTTACAAACGACCCTCATGCCTACCAGTTGCAGTGCTGGCACTACAAATTGCGCGTCATTCTTACACGAAAGCAGACGAAAGGCTTGGAAGTAAAACTCGCTTCAAATGTTGTTCGTAAACGAAACTGAAATCGTCATGTACATTAAAATTTATATATATAAAAAGGAATGTATGTATGTTTGTCTACTATGCGCTCACAAACCATTCATCCGATAATTTTGCGAGCATCGCTGTGTAATACTGGTTTCCTTCTAACCGTCGGCCTACCGGTAGGGGTTTTTGGCGACTCCCGAGATGGGCCAGCAACTGCCTCTTCACTCATTTTGATAATGTTTAGCACAACTGCACAATAAAAACACGCAGAACAGTACAGCGCAAAACAATAACGAAGTAGACGACAATGGCTACCTTGTACAACACAGTCAGCTAAGTAATGTTGGCAGAAGTCGAAACTGCGTGCCTACCGAAGCCTCGCGACGTTTACAGACTTCTACCAATTCAGGACTAGGGAGAGGTCTGCCATCTAAAAGTTTACACACTGTAAATATATTGCATCAAATTACCATTTCGTGGTTAAAAAACAAAATCAATATGCTTACAAACCAAAATCAATGTACTTCTGATTTCTTTAGACGAACTGCAGCCTGCAAATCATGTAGCTATAATATACGTTCCTGAATGTCATTTGAAAACAGACACAGGAATGCTGAATACGAATGGGTATCCATTTACAGCAGGTCAAGTACAGAGAGAGGAGGAGCTGTCAATTGCAAGTTTTATGTATTTGACAAACCAGTTTGGAGCTGTATTATTATAAATCGAGCATGTTCTCAGTGTGTCAACAAGACTGATATGTAATAATATTTCTGGGAGATCTGAGAATGACAGCCAGTTATTGTCAAAACTGATCATGAAATAAACTATTTCATATCAAGCTATCTTGGCTTCTAATATTAGAAATTTTAATTGAGTTCCTTGTTGTCACATACAATCCAGCTCCCTTCATACATTTTTGCAAAAAGAGTTATGGGAAGCAGCAGCACTGCTATTGGCAACATTATTACACATGCACCAAGACTGCAAAGTCATAGAGTAATTCCCATATAATTAAGTGGCCTCTAAGGCTATGACGATCATCTGCTGATGTTGAATATCTGAATGGATAACATAAACAAAAGTATGAAAGGACTTCAAAAAGTAAGTTACACTTAACTGTGACAAGCCAGCTAATTTTCATTGGATGCTGCACTACACTTGAAAGTGTCACACATACATGACATTATTTTTCAACACAATCAACAAATCTCTGTGCACAATGGCAAGAACATTCTACCAGTCATTCAATTCCTCGATGAAGGGGTCTGCTCCTTCGCTACACAGATTCTCATCAGTGGAAAATCTCTTCCTTCTCAGATGTTCTTCCAGCTTGTCAAAAGGGTGGAAATCTCATGATACAAGATTTCCTTTTTTCCCAATCAGCATTAATTACATATGTGCAGCCTTGGTTAAACTGTTGGCACCACTATTGGATGTGACATTGCATTTGGTACCTATACTGCCAGAATTTTGTAGTGAATCTGTGTGCAATTTTTAAACGTTTTGCCCAGAAGAATCATACTGTCCCATGTACTCAGACTTTACAGATGTTTTGAGTTGCTGAGCCATTTCAGTCACACACTGCGATGCACCTGTTCTCTGTGCCACAGTAGAACTGTGCCTGCAAAAACCCGGAACACGTACTCTCTTCTGACAAAGGGCCACACTTGTTGCACAACGGTCTTAGTGTGGCATGACATGTGTAGCTTACTTTCTGATGCCTCTATGTAATTGGAAGACTGTATGGGTAATAAATGAAAAAGAAACTGTAGAATTCAAGAATCTGCAAAATACAGACTGGAGAGATGTGCTCAACACCCTGCGTAAATGAAAAATTTAATGTATTCTGTAAAATAGGCACAATCTACTTTGAAAACTGTTTTCCTAAGAAATTAACTATTGGAAGCCAATTAAAGGCACCTAGACACTGCATTCCAAATGGAAAGAAAATATCATGCAAAACCAAGAGGTTACTGGGATTTTCTGTGACCTGTCAAAAGTCTTCGACTGTATGAATCACACCATTCTCTTAAGTAAATTAGAATTTTATGGTGTCGCCAGCAGTTCTGCGAAATAGTTCAAGTCTTACCTAACAGGAAACAGTGGATCTCATTGCAAAATACTTGTGGAGTAAGCAATCAGTCGGCATAGGATTGGGAATTAATTGCATGTTGCGTTTCCTCAAGGCTGCATTTTGTGTCTATTGCTTTTTCTTGTGTACATTAATGACCTCACGTCTGCTACATTCCCAGATGCTAACATTGTTTTGTTTTCATGTGATGCAAACATTGCAATAAATAGCAAGTTAAGAATAGATTTACAAATTGCTGCTAATCAAATTTTCACTGACATTAATAAATGGTTTAAAGATAATTCACTGTCATTAAAGTGTGAAAAGACCCACCACACACAGTTCAGAACCTGTAAGAGATTTACTTCTAGCACGTGTATAACATGTGAAGACATGCAGATCGAAGAGGTTGACAGTATTAAATTTCCAGGGTTACAACTTAATAATAAATTCAATTGGGGAGGGCATACAACAGAATTGCTGAATTGCCCAAACAAGTGTGTATTTGCAGTGAGAATGATGTCAGCTGTAGGAGACACAAATATAATTTTTTTAAAGAAATGCATACTTCACTTACTTTCATTATATTATGTCATATGAAATCATTTGTCAAACAATGAAACATAATAAGTAAAAAATGTTAAGTTTCTGGGGCTACAGATAGAGCATAACCTTGATTGGAAAACTGATTACTCAGAATTAGCCCTGTTCCAGCTATATTTGCAGTATGCATCATTGCAGCTAAAGGCTATTTGAAAATGACAAAACTAGTTTATTCTGCATATTTCCATTTACTATTAAGTTATGTAATCCTTCTCTTGGGGAATTCAGATCACAGGATAGTATTTTCAATATGGGGGTGGGAGTGGGTGTGTTTGTGGTTCCCACTACTTTTAACATCTGTTTTTTAAACTTTCTCACCTTACTTTCTGTCTCATCATTTGGGGACAGGTAAAACAGCAGATTAAATAGGTTTTCAATGCCATATGAGGTATGGAATTGATCTGAAGGCACCGCTGTGGATTGGGGCCCATTGTTTGAGATGATGGTTCAGAAAAGGCCCTTAATGGTACAAATATGGACTAACACGTTAACTGTGAAGTGTGATGTGATGGATGCCATGCTGACCACATTTGGGTTGGTAGAGAAAGCATTCATGACATTGCACCACATAGAGCCCAGAAAGGGGCACAAAAAGTCCAAATGAATGTGGTCTCCATGGGTGACAGGGGCAGGGCCAGAGGGCGAAAGGTTGGCATGGAGCGGCCTGATGCCAGGTGCAAGTGGAACAGCTGCGCACTATGGTTTCCATGTGCTTGTTGGGACACAGCCAGTAAGCATGTTACCATGTGAGATGCATCATCCATGATATTCCCCACTGTCCACAATGGAGGAATTGTAAAATGTGAGGCTGCAGTGTGGTCAAGATGATGACACAGTGAGTATTTGCCTCAGGATAAATCAGGTGGACATCGGTAATGATCACCAGGTGGGCAAGGTAAGCCCAGGCCATCTGCTCCAAATTGGCATCCCCAAAAAGTATGTGGGCCATTCAAAATGCACATAGTACATGATCTGCTGTAAGATGGGGTCACGGCACATGTTTTTGCAGCATCTGAGGTTTGTCGCCATTCCACGTCTAGGTGGAAAAACAAAATTTTCTGCTGGTTAAAACCTAGGTTGGATCCTGCAGGTCAGCAAGTTAGAGCTGTATTTGTGTGTTGTGCTGGAGGCTTGTACTTTATGGTATAAATATAGGAGCTGAGGAAAAGTGCCCAGCACTGGAGCCACTGTACTATGCTTTTCAGAAGACTTGAGTGTGGTGCAAGTGTAGGCACCAGCAGCTTGTAGTTCATAATTAAAGTGAACTTAGTGCCAAACAGATAGTCATGATACTTGTTAATTTCAAAGACAGTTGCTAAAGCTTCTTTTCCTATCTGCAAGTAGTTCTTTTGAACACCTGTCAGTGTCTTTGATGCATAGGCAGTTGGTTCCTCGGTACCATCTTCTTGCCCATGCACCAGCACTGCATCAGTGCTATATGGAGAGGCATTTATGGCCAGAACCAATGGACGTGATGGGTAAAAGGATGTAAGGCAGGATGCTGAGCGCAGCATACGCTTCAGCTGAATGAAAGTGTACTCTAAGGCACACATCCATTTGTACTGAATGCCTTTCTTCTACAAGTGGTTCAGTGGATACATAATATGGATTACTTGCGGAAGGAACTTAGAATAATAATTCATCTTCCCCAAAAAAAACTTGCAGCTTTTGACGTTTGCCTGCTTTATTTCTTTGTTGGTAGTCCTCGGTGTCGACATGCTGCATTTTTATACTGGCTGAAAAATGGGTGCTGGAAGTTCAACACTGATTACTGTAAATAATGTAGCCAACAGTTGCACAGTTGCTTTTCACAGTTCTTCACTGTTCACAACCCCATAATATTACACAGTTATATCACCAGTTCACTATTGGTTAACTTTTGATAAGCCTCATTAATAGTTTGCAGGCAAATGCCAGCATACTGCTACAATAGTTTACCGTTGAACATCTATGAGCAGTAAAAACCTAACCACACAATTCTTGCAGAATAATATGGTACATGTGACACTATTGAACAGACAGTCATTATTTTAACACAGGGCCTATTTACGTTACACTTGTGGCACTGATGAGATTGACACCAGTATCGATCTGAGCATCATCTTTGACCTAAGCAAAACATTATCTTTGTGTAGTTGCGCCATCCAGTTCTGTGTAAACCTTACTTGTGTGAAGATGTGAATAAATGAACTCCTGATTGTAAGGTGTTGTTTAGTGTATCTCATCCGAGCATCCACCTCACTTCTAAGCTCCGGTGTCATCGAACCCTCTGCCAGCAGCTAGTCTACGCCCATTCATATGACACCCAAGAAAGACGGGTCCTGGCACATGTGCAGAGACTACCGTTGACTAAATGCATGTATAATTATGGACACCTACCCCATACCCAACATTGCCGACTTTACCAGTTCCCTCGCAGGTACGACCACGTTCTCTGTCATTGATTGCAAACGGGCCCACCACCAGATCCCCATGGCTCCTGAACACATTGAGAAGACAGCAATCACCACCCCAATTGGGTTATTTCAGTTTTGATTCCTGCCCTTCGGTCTGAAAAACGCAACCCAGACCTGGCAGCTATTCGGACTAAAAAAGTTCTGCTTTGCATATCTTGATGACATTCTTGTGTTCAGCTCCTCTGTTGAGGACAACATTCGACATGTGCAAACTGTTATGGACACACTCGCGGCAGCAGTCATCGAGACCAACAAGTACGAATTGCAGCTACATCAACCCGCTGTCACTTTTCGTGGTTTTTGGGTCTCTGCCAATGGCATTCACTGCCCCGTGACAAAGTACAAACAATACTAAACCTACCCAGACCTTCGTCATTCAAAGAGCTCCGGCGCTTTCTGGGGATGGCCAATTATTATCGCCATCATCTACCTTGGGCTGCGGAGATTCAGGCTCCACTGACGGATGCCTTGGCGGGCACCAAGACTTCTGGATCTCGGCCCGTTCCATGACCCCTCCTATGACTAACTCTTTCACTGCACTCAAAAATCTTCTTGCCGAGGCTTGCACCATCGCGCATCCTCATCCCAATGCGCAGCTTTTCATCATGACAGACGCGAGTGATACTGCCATCGGTGCTGTCCTTAGCCAGACAGTCGACGGCCAACCTTCGCCTCTGCAGTTCTTCTTGCGCAAGCTCACCAATGCACAACGAAAATATTCTGTGTTTGACAGGAAGTTGCTCGCAGTCTACAAAGCGATCAAGCATTTTAAGACTGACGTTAAGGGACGCTCTTTCTATGATTTAACAGACCACAGACCCCTGGGTGTGGCCATTTCAAACCCGCCAGCTGATTCGCCTCCTCGCCGTTTCAGATACATGGACTTCATATCTCAGTTCACCACCAGTGTCAGACACATAAAGGGTTCTGACAATATAGTTGCTGATTTCCTTTCACGAGTCGACGCCATTCATTCGCTGTTAGACCTCTCTGAACTGGCTAACCTCCAACCCGCTGACGAGGACACACAAAACCTGATTTCAGACTCTGCCTCTTCACTACACTTCGTCCGCACCACCTTCCCTGGCATTTCTGGTGAGATCTGGTGTGGCGACGATACGGGCACATTATGCCCCCTCATCCCTACCATGTTCCGTCAAGCTGTCTTCAATGCACTGCATAATTTAGCCCACCCCGGTTTTCGTGCGTCCGCCCGCTTCGTAGCGGAGCGCTTTGTATGGTGAAATGTCAACAAGGACTGACAGCAATGGGCACGCTCCTGTGTCGCGTGCCAATGCTGCAAAGTACACAAGCACACTTCACCCCGCCCCCCCCCCCCCCCCCCCCCCCCCCCCGCCACCAGCTATCATCACGACTGACCAGGGGAGACAATTTGAGTCTGCCCTGTTCAACAAGATTTGTAACATTTGCGGCATGTGGTGCATCCATACCACAGCATATCACCTGCAAAGTAACGGGCTAGTTGAGTGCTGGCACAGCACTTTCAAGTCGGCTCTTCGATGCCACGACTCTCTTTGGACAGAGGCCCTTCCCCTTGTGCTACTCGGCATTCGTGCGATCTATAAGGAAGACCTGAAAGGCACAATAGCCGAGTTTGTATATGGCCAGAACATCGTTCTCCCTGGCAAACTTGTGAGCCCTTCCACTTCTCTTCCTCAGTCTGACTTACCTACCTTCATGGACCGCGTTAGATGCCACTTCATCAACCTCCACATCCCTCCGCCCACCAGCCATTCCCACCCTAAGGTTCACGTCCCAAAAACTCTGAACAATTGCGAGTATGTCATTGATATTGCAGTCATAGGATACTATGTTTTTTCCTTTTCTTATTTCTTTTTGCGAAGTATATAATTTTACATTTATGAACAAGAGGTGTTTCCAATCTACAGTGTCAATTCACTGTGCTAGATTATATGTAGTTTTTGTCCCACAGATTCATAATGGGGAGATGATCTAGAATGTAGAACATGTCATAAAACATGAGTACGTAATATATACAAAAAAAAGAGGTATTCTGATGTCTCTCCCACAGGTACCTCATGAATTGTCAGCATGGATCTGGAATAAATCAAAAAACCTTAAACATATTCTGATTTAAGAGATAATTACACATCTGTAACAAAACATGTAAATGTACAACACAATGACATGCATATGATAATTATGTCATTGAAGTTACATGTCATCAAAGAGAAAATCAATTTCCAATACTTACTTGCATCAATAACATCACGCACAAAAGTTGTACAGAAGTAAGATTTTATGTTAACACACACATTACTCAATAATATTAATAATATACACACATTAGCCAGTTCTACTAAGAAATCAGAATGCAGCCTATTATAAATTCCTGTCCTGTGCCAACCTCTTCATCTCAGAGCAGCACTTGCAACCAACATCCCTAGTTATCTGCTGGACACATATACTCCAATTTCTATCATCCCCTGCAGTTTTCACCCTCTGCAACACCTTCAAATACTGTGAAAGTTATTTCTTCATGTCTTAACACATATCCTATCATCATTTTTTCTGCCAGTGTTTTCCAAATGTTCTATTCCTCACTGATTCTGCAGATAACCTCCTCAGTTCTTATCTAACTAGTCCATCTACTTTTCACCAAACTTTGATTTTCTCCTTTTCTGGTTTTCCCACAATCCATGATTAACATCCATTCACTGCTGTATTCCAGATGTCTGAGATCAGCAATTCGGTCAGTCATGTTGCAGTAACCATGTGACATCCCTGCTAGTTGGTGTGCAGGATCAGTGACTGCAGAAGCTCCACCTCTGCTGACACTGTTGTGCTAGCAGGGGCAATGCCCAGTAGTCTGGTTGCAGCAGATGAGACAAGGGGATTGATCATATAGTTCCATGATCAGTGCCTGCTGTCTGGCTGTAGCCTTGTCACTGTTCTGGGCACGTATCTTCTGCTCCAAGTTCTGTTATAATTTTATCCCATTGCAATCTCTCCTTCCCACTTAAGAAATCAGACCCTGGACTTCAGCTGAAACATAGTCACTCATTTATTTACACTTTATATATATCTCACGTTTTCCACTTTCACTCCCAGTGCCAGTTTATCTTTTTCTTATTGTTCACTCTACCACTTAGCTCACATCTGAGTCTCTAGGTTAGTTTTGTTTTCACTAATTCATTTCACTCACTAAGCCTGAGTCTCTGGTATCAACATGACTACAATGGACCCACAGGTTAAAGGAAGGTAGAGGTGGGATTTGGGCAATTCTGGACTGAGGTGGCAGTACACAATACTTATTGTATCAGTGTTATGCAAGTGGCTGATACACTGGTTCCTATGGTTATGAGTCAGTCGTATCATCTGCTCAGTTTGGTCGCTCACTTTGCCGCAGCCATGTGATGTTCCCATTCGCTAACAAGCAGTAGCATTAACAGCACAAGTGGCACCTCTACTGATGTTGCTGTATTAGCAAGGGCAAAAACTGAGTAGTTGGTTCTCTGGATGCGGCCTCATTGCTGCTCTGTGCTGCATCTCTTCTGCTGCAAGTTCCGCTATAATTGTATCACGCTGCAATACCTTTCCTCCCATCCACTCTCTCTTCTTCATTTAACTGTGGAATTGCACTTGAATTCTTAATCTTATCAGCATTTACTGAAGATTGTTTTGATTTTTCTATATCTTGAACCAGGCCATCCAATATCCATTTCCTTTTAGTTTCTCCAAATTTTTCCTACAGTTATTTCACCTAGATTTCTATGCAGTTCCTATTCATTTCATTCTTAAATCACCTGTTTTGCTATATAACTGTCTTTCCCTGAACAATTTTGTACCTCATTCCTTCACTGATAAAATGAAGTATTTGTTCTATTATCCAAGGTTTCTTCACAGTTGCCCTCTTTGTATCTACATTTGTCCAACCAGCTTCTGTGATTGTCCTTTTTAGAGATGTCCATTCATCTTCAACTGAAATGCTTATTATTGTATTCATTATTGCCATATCTACAGCCTTAGAGAACTTCAAATGCACCCCATCATTTCTCAGTACTTCAGTATGTGACTTCTTACCATACTGATGGTGACTCTCTTAAACTTCACTCTTCTCTTCACCATTACTAAATTATGATTTGAGTCTAGTCCCCTTACAATCCAATAGCAGGTTTCAGAATCTCTACCTGACCATGGCATAATGCAGCTGGAACTTTTCTGCATCTTCAGGCCTTTTTTGAGTATACCTGCTCCTCTTGTGATTTTTGAAGAATGTATTCACTATTACTAGTTGTTTTTACAATAAAACTCAATTAGTCTTTCTCCGCTCTTATTCCTATTACTGAATCAATATTCTCCAGTAACTCAGTCTTCTAGTCCCCCTACTACAACATTCCAGTCACACATGATTATTAGATTTTCATCTATCTTTTGATACTGAATTAAAAGTTAAATATAACCATTTTCTTTCTTTATCTGTTTTCTTCTGCTAGTGAGGTTAGAACTACTGTTGTTGGCATTGGTTTCTGAAAATGATACTCCTATAACTGAACTGTTGACAATAACTCACTCTCTTCCCTAATTTCCTGTTCATGATGAATCCTACTCCCATTACACAATTATCTGCTAGTGTTGATATTACCGTTTGTTCATCTGTGATCTTATTTGCATATCCCTTTACTGACTGCACTCTATCTAGGTTGAGTATCTGCAGTTCCCTTTTCAGATTTTCTAGCTTCCCTACCACACTCAGACTTGTAGAATGTTGAAACTTCCTGGCAGATTAAAACTGTGTGCCAGACCGAGACTCAAACTCAGGACTTTTGCCTTTCGCGGGCAAGTGCTCTACCATCTGAGCTACCCAAGCACGACTCACGCCCCGTCCTCACAGCTTTACTTCCGCCAGCACCTCGTCTCCTACATTCCAAACTTCTGCAAGGTTCGCAGGAGAGCTTCTGTGAAGTTTGGAAAGTAGGAGATGAGGTACTGGTGGAAGTAAAGCTGTGAGGACGGGGCGTGAGTTGTGCTTGGGTAGCTCAGATGGTACAGCACTTGCCTGCGAAAGGCAAAGGTCCCGGGTTCGAGTCTCAGTCCGGCACACAGTTTTAATCTGCCAGGAAGTTTCATATCAGTGCACACTCCACTGCAGAGTGAAAAACTCATTCTTGTAGAATGTTACCCTTTTGTTTGTTACTCAGCCTTTTTCTCATAGTCTCCACCCTCTTGGGAGTCCCCACCCAGAGGCTCGAATGGCAGACTAAAATGGAACATTTTGTAATGGAGAGACCACCTGACACCTTTTCGTCTACAGGCTACATTATCTGTCTTTAATGCAGGGGTTTCCATTGCCTTCTGTATCCTCATGTCATTGATCATTGCTGATTCTTCCGACTTTAGGTGCTGTTCCACCCCCCAAAGGCAAGAGGGTGCTCACAACCTTTGTCTGCTCCTCCATCCCCTTTGACAAGGTTGTTAGGAACACGTGGGTGACTCCTTATACTCAAAGCCTTTGGCTGCCACTGCTGATGATTTTTACACAAAATTTATGCAGTGGCTGGGATAACACTCAGGACATTTTGATTACTGCCCCTAGACCAAGACTTACTTTCATTAGTAGTTAAACATGCTGTCAAGTTGCAGAAAATGTGTTTTCCTGAATAACGGGAGCTTTTCTGGACCAAAGTGAGTGATTTTAAATATTTGTGAAGATTGTCCCTATGTCTAGTACAGATTCCATAAACTGAGTTGTTGGACTGAAACAGAGATATATTATTTATGACACATTTCATTAAGGAATAAATATACTGGGAAGCAGTAGTCAGCTTCCCCAACTCCTTGAAAAGGTGTCTGCAGGAAGTTGAGTTCATAACACATACAATTATTTTTGCACATCACTGGACTTGGAAAAAATTAACTCCAAAAAATGATGCTGTATGATTTTATGGAATGAAAGTAAGCAAAGCATGACAGCTTTTTTTAAATTTTTATATAATCTATGTCTAAAATAATGCATTGCAAATAAAGATTTGCTTAGATTCTTCAGAATTTCTGTGATATGTTCTCCCAAAATGAATTTATTATCAATTTGTAATCCCAAAAACTTAACACTGTCTACCTCTTCTGTTTGATTGCTGTACTGTCAAATAATCTGCAGCTTCTGTTTTACAACTCTGAATTAATCACATTTATGTTTCATCCTGATGCCAACAATAAAATAAATGAGAGTAATTTAACAATGGTGTTTTGAAATAAACAATTATTGTTGTAGTAAAACAGATACCTTTTTCACTTCCTCCCCTGTTTGGGAGGACAATATCCAAATAGCCATAAAAAAAATTATAGGCCATGCCACTGCCATAATCCATTCCATTCATCCGTTCAAGCATTATTGAATTCTGCAATTTGCTTTCTTCCTAAAGACAGAAAAAAAATTAAGATTAATGGACCTCATCACGTATGGCATGGTTAGCCTACTTACATGTACATCTTCAGCTACCAGAAATTCTACATATACAGTATACATGTTATATATTCTAATAAGATATACTATAACCATTGCAATTTTCTTACCACTTTAATTAGATTGCAAATTACATATGCAGCAATGAAAATGAAAAAAGTTGAGTGAGGGCCAACGTCTTGAATTAACAAGACAGGGTTTCCATACTGCATACAATAAATCTGCAAAAAAATAAAAAATCAACTAGTGCACATGTTAGATAAAACACACAAAGGGCAAGTTAATTAATAAATTAATGAGTTCCACATGTATGAATATTTCACTGTAAGTACTCATTAAAGCTGCAAGAAAGACAAATCATCAATGACATGCAAACAAATGTCAATGTGTCACACCACACTATTTTAAGAGTGATTAACTCAGCTGTTGTGATACATTAATCGAAAAATAAATGTGACGTCACAATCAAAAATGTACTATCGTATGCTAAACTTGTATTTTCTGTTAACATTACTAGGAGACAGAATGTCTGATCACTACTTACCTTCAGACGGCACAATTCATAACACTTAAAAAAAAAAGTCAAACAGAAACTAGTATTTTAGCTTTCAGAACACACATAGTCTATTCCACCTTGATACAGGAATTAGGGATTAGTTGAGGAAGGCTATAAAGAGGCAGGTCACCCAGAGGCTAGATTAAGTGGGATTCACCAGCTGTGAGGACAACAGAAGGAACAGAGGAAGGAGAAACTGTCAGAGACAATAGAAGGTCAGCGTTAGGTCAGATATAACAGAAAGAATGGAGTGAGAAGTAAAGACTAATGAAACTATGAGAGAAATGAGAAGGATGAAGAATAACATAACTAAAAAAGTTGGATGAAAGAGGAAAAGAGATTTATTTTGGGTGGAGGGGGTCGGGGAGGACAGATGGACAATAAGGAGACTTGCAATTGGTTTTTTTTTATGATACCAATACAAAACTTGTTTGAAGTGATTTACATAAATCATGTAAATACTATAAATCTTATTGATTTGGCAGCATACTGTATCCCATTCCTTCTGCACTGATTTGCCTGGTAAAAATACAGTACATTATTATGAACTTGACAAGCGAATAGAGGGAAAGATTTAATGTTACTCGCCTGTTGGTTATGTGTGTGTGTGTGTGTGTGTGTGTGTGTGTGTGTGTGTGTGTGTTTTATCTTTTTTCTTTTTTGATGTGGTCTGCAAACTGAGGTTTTAAATTCCCTTGTATACACTTGTGTGCTGTATTTGTGCTTTGAAAACAACAGGGCATGCATCTATTGAAATACTGACAGTTGTCAAAGATGTCATGTGGCAATGTTCTGTAAGTTATTTGATCATTTTATACCCCTGCAGAAATTCAGGTTTCACAGGGAAGAAGTTTTCAAGCACGTGACTCAAGGGAGCTGAAGAATTAGTGTGGCAGATGTAGAAAAGCACTGTCAAAGATGCAGGACTTTTATAAAGAGTGAGACAAGGAGCTGTTACCAAACCTATCACTGAATTCTTTCCTTAACAGCCACATTACATTATGAAATTTCTGAAACTTGTTGTCAGAGAGCAATGAAGCATACATGTTCTCCCTCATTATGAGGTTTATTTGCTAAGTAATGATGATAGGTCCGCACAGATATGGCTCCATAGTGCCTTGAAAGCGAAGACAGAATATGTGAAGGGTAGTGAAATCATAATTAAGCAATTTTTCATATCAGGAACACCACGTAATTTTACAGGACAACTATGTAAGCTCTAGGTGCATACATTCTGCCTCACTCAATATTAGCATTTTGAGTTGGAGCATTTCATCGTCCTCTGTTGGGAATATGGAGTATTGCTGTCAAATTGGAGTTGATTAGCAAAAGCACATAGAGTGCGTCATGAATAAATCTGGTATTTTAAAATGAGAAAGGGAAGCAGACGTTAAACAAAATCATAAAAATTGATAAGATCTATACTTGTTCCAATGAACCAGAGCTTAAATTGCAGTTGCAGAATGGCACCATGACACTGGAAGTCTCTCCCATCATCACCACCATCGTCCTTGAAACTGTTAATGGTTTTAGTAGTTGATGACTGCATTCTGCTACTATGTCATTATTCACACACAGTGAAACTGTGAATCTGGCATTCTCCATCTGTGTTCTATGGTAGACTCTCCATCATATTAGTCAGAAGAATACAGCTTTCACGTATAATGTGTTCCGTATGCACAATAATCCAACAGTATTTAAGGTGCTGCACCAAGAACAATGGACCTTGCCGTGGTGGTGTGGCTTACAGGCCTCAATGATACAGGTAGACATAGCACAGGTGCAACGACAATGGAGGGATATTTGTTAAGGACTAGACAAATGTACCATTCCTGAAGAGGGGCAGAAACCATTTCAGTAGTTCCAGTGGCAACAATCTGGACGATTGAGTGATCTGGGCTCATAATATGAGTCAACATGGCTTTACTGAGCTGGCACTGCAAACGGCAGAGAGCAAGGGCAAACTGTAGCAATAATTTTTCCTGATGGCATAAAGCTCTATGGTGTGGATTGGTGATGATGGCATCCTCTTGGGTAAAATACTCTGGAGGTAAAATACTCCCCCCCCCCTCCTCCTCCTCCTCCTCCTCCTCCAATTTGGATCTCTGGATGGGGACTGCTGAGAATGATGATGTCATCAGGAAAAACCAAACTGGCATACTATGTGTTGGAGTGTGGAATTTTAGATCGCTTAATAGTGGAGGTAGGCTAGAAAATTAAAAAGGGAAATGGATAGGTTGATGTTAATATAGTAGGAATGAGCAAAGTTCAGTGGCAGGAGGAACAGGACTTCTAGTTAGGTGACTACAGGGTTATAAATACAAAACAAAATAGGGGTACTGCAGGATTAGCTCTAATAATGAATAAGAAAATAGGAATGCACATACGCTACTATGAATGGAATAGTGAATGCATTAGTATAGCCAAGATAGACATGAAGCCTACATCCACCATAGCAGTAAAAGTTTATATCCCAAATAGCTCTACAGATAATGAAGAGAGAGAAGAAATGTATGATGAGATAAAAAAAATTATTTGATGGTTCAGAGTGATGAAAATTTAATTGTGATGCAGCACTGTTAATTGACAGTAGGAAAAGGAAGAGAAGTAAAAATAGTAGGTGAGTGTGGACTGGGGGAAAGGAATCAAAGAGGAAGCCGCTTGGTAGAATTTTGCATACAGCATCATCACTAAAACTTGGTTCAAGAATCATGAAAGGAGACTGTATAAGTGCAAGAGACCAGGAGACACAAAGCTTTCATATCAATTGTATAATGGTAATGCAGAGATTTCAGAACCAGATTTTAAACTGCAAGACATTTCCAGGGGCAGATGGGGACTCTAATCTAGATTAAAACTGGAGCAATTGCAAAAAGGTAGGAAATTAAGGCAATAGGACATGGACAAGTTGAAAGAACAAGAGATTGTTGAGTATTTCAGAGGGAGCATTAGGCAACAATTGACTACAGCAGGAGAAAGGAATACAGTAAAAGACGAATGGGTAGCTTTGAGAGATGAAATAGCGAAGATACCAGAGGATCCAATAGTTACAAAAGGCAAGGTTTAGTAGAAATCCTTGGATATCACAGGAGGTATTGAATTTATTTGATGAAAGGAGAAAATATAAAAAGGAAATGGGAGAGCCAGCCATGATAAAACTATTTCACTTGGTGCGCAAGATGTATGAGACAGGCAATATACCCTCAGAATTCAAGAAGAATATAATAATTCCAGTTCCAAAGAAAGCAGGCGTTGACAATATTATGAATATCACTTCAATAAGTCATGACTGCAAAATACTAACATGAGTTCTTTGTCAAAGAATGGAAGAACTGGTAGAAGCTGATTTAAGAGAAGATCAGTTTAGATCCCAGAGAGATACACGATTTGTCATGAACAGGAAGGTAGTGCAGAGTGTGAGTTATTGTCCGTTCAGTGATAGGAATACCCTTTCTGAAACCAATGCCAACAATAGTAGTAATTCAGGTATATATGGTAATATCACTAGCAGAAAATGAAGGTATAAGGAAAGAAAATGGTTATATTGAACACATAATTCAGTATGTAAAGAAAGATAACTAAATGAAAATCTAATAATCATTTGTGACTGGAATGTTGTAGTAGGGGGGCTAGAAGACTGAGTTACAGGAGAATATCAATTCAATAGTAGGAATAAGAGAGGAGAAGCACTAATTGAGTTCTGTTGTAAATTTCAGCTAGTAATAGTGAACACATCAGCTACTATAGTGAACACATTTTTAAAAATCAGAAGAGGTGCAGGTATACTCAGAAACGGCCTAAGACGCACGAAGGTTCCAGCTGCATTACATCATGGTCAAATAGAGATTCTGAAATCTGCTATTGGATTGTAAGGCATACCTAGCAGCTAGAATCAAATCATACTTTAGTAGTGATGAAGAGTACAGTGAAGTTTACAAGAGTCAACTGGAAGAATCAGTGTGGTAAGAAGTCACACACTGAAATACTGAGGAATGATGAGGTGCATCTGAAGTTCTGCAGTCCAGATGAAGAGAAATGTATATCTCTAAAAAGGATAATCACGGAAGTTGGACAGGTAAATATGAATACAAGGAAGACAACTGTGAAGAAATATTGGATAATAGAAGAAGCACTTCCGTTTATCAATGACAGAAGGAAGTACAAAACTTTCCGAGGAAAGACAATTACACAGCAAAATAGGTCATTTAAGAATGAAATGAATAGGAATCGCAAAGAAGTCAAAGCAAACTGCCTACAGGAAAAATTTGAATATATTGAAAAAGAAATGGGCATTGAATGGACTGGTTCAAGATATATAAAAATCAAACAAAACTTCAGTAAAATTAAAAGCAATGGCACCAGCAATACTGGCCCTACAACTTTTCTTACACATTAGTCAAGAAAAGGCAAACCCACTTTTATAGTGTTCATAGACTTAGAGACAGCTCTTGATAATATTAACTCAAATATACTTTTTGAAATTATGAAGCTGGCAGGTGTAAAATACAGGGAGTGAAAGGCTATTTACAACTTGTACAGAAACCAGATGGCAGTTATAAGAGTCAGTGGGCAAGAAAGGAAAGCAGTGGTTGAGAAGGCAGTGAGGCGGTGGGGATGTGGGGGTGGGGTGGGGGGCTGGGAGGGGGGTTATTCAATCTGTACACTGAGCAGGCAATAAAGGAAACCAAAGAAAAATTTAGAGAAGGAATTAAAACTCAAAGATAAGAAATAAAAACTTTGAGGTTTGCCAATGACATTGTAATTTTGTCACACACAGCAAAGGACTTGAAGAGCAGTTGAATGGAATAGGCTGTGTCTTGAAGAAAAGGATATAAGTTGAACATCAACAAAGAAAAAAAGGGCAATGGAATGTACTTGAATTAAATCATTTAATGCTTATGGGATTAGATTAGGAAATGAGATACTAAAAGTGAAGATCAGCTTTGCCATTAGGACAGTTAAATAGCTGATGATGACCAGAGCAGGGAGGGTATAAAGTGTAGACTGGTAATGAGAAGAAATCTGTATCTGAAAGAGAAATCAGTTAACATGAAATATAGATCTGAGTTTTAGGAAGTCTTTTCTGGTGGTATTTGTCTAGAGTGTAGCCTTGTATGGGAGTGAAATGTGGACAATAAACAGTTCATACAAGAAGAGAATAGAAGCTTTTGAAATGTGTCACAAAAGAATGCTGAAGATCAGATGGGTAGATGATGTAACTAATGAGGTGGTACTGAATAGAATTTGTGGGACAGCTTGAGCTTGACTAAAAGAAGGGATTGGTTGATGCATCTAGCCAATTTAGTACTGGAGGGCGGTGCAGAAGGGGGAGGGTGGAGGGTGGGGGGCATCAAAATTGTACAGGGAGACTGAGAGATGAATACAATAAGCAGGTTCAAAAGGACGTACGCTGCAGTAGTTATTCGGAGGTGAAGAGGTCTGCACAGCATGGAGAACTGCATCAAATCAGTCTTTCTAGTGAAGACAACAACTTATGATGCTGAATATTACAGACCTTTTAGACTATGTGTATGGGCAGATATGGAGACCACACCTCACTTTACTTTCTGTTCCTGTCATCACCATACACCTATCAACTAGTAATAAAAACTGAAAGAGGCACAGCATTCCACACAGGAAAAATTATTGATGCCACTTAGCAGTCCAAGTTCTGAGAATCTTCACATGGGTGGATCTAAGGTGACTTATTCCCTAATTGCACAGAAGCAGCAAAAAATTAATAATATGAATGCTAAAAGCTGTCACAGCACTATCACCACACAGTGTCCATGTTTTCTGCTGTTGCAATTGTGACAGTCTCAACTGTCTTTCCTTTTCATTCTTAGTCAACCTGGCCTATAAACTTATTCTCAAGTACCATGACTGACTGTATTTTGTGTCTCTTGTTACTGCATATCTTCAGTTGTCATGCACTGCCTATTCAGAATTTGAAGATGAGTCTGGCAGGATGATTAAGTATCACTGGAATTATTATCAGCTGTCTTAGAGAAAGTATTCAGATATTGTTCTATTTGATACACTTCAATAACAAACTGTGGTCTAGAGATACTTAATAATTCATCAAGAGGTAGTACAATCACCTGCCAATATTCTGTACAGAGATGTAGACCAAAAGTTCTGTTCCCACTCTAAGCTTGCACCATATGGCATGTCAATGTGCAAGCATGTGTCGAAACCCTAAACGATACATTGACTTGGGATTCTATTTTTACCTGTTATAGTACACCAATTAATAGGTCTTCACCACTCCACTCTCCAGCTGCTGGTATATGACTGATATGACTTGGTATGGATGACATAGTAATAAGTATCCTTGGTGTTGAGAAACAACTGGAAGATTTGAAAGCAAAAAACTCACCAGGTCCAGATGGAGTCCCATATTGGTTTTACAAAGAGTACTCTACTGCATTAGTCCCTTACCCAGCCTGCATTTATCATGATCTATCGCTCAGCACAAGTCCCAAGCAACTGGAAAAAAGTGCAGGTGACTCCAGCATATAAGAAGGGTCGAAGAATGGACCCGCAAAATTGCAGGCCAATATCCCCAACAGGCAAGTTCCATATATCTAAATCTCCAGAAGGCATTTGACATGATGTCCCATTGCAGGCTGTTAACGTAGGTACAAGCACAAGGAATAAATTCACAGATATGTGAGTGGCTCAAAGACTTTTTAAGTAATAGAACCCAGTATGTTGTCCTCAGCGGTGAGTATTCATCAGAGACAAGGGTATTGTTATGAGTGCCACAGGGCAGTGTGATAGGACCGATGTTGTTCTCTACATACGTTGATTTGAGAGACAGGGTGGACAGCAATCTGCAGTTGTTTGCTGATGATGCTGTGGTGTATGGTAAGGTGTCAAAGTTGAGTAACTGTAGGAAGATACAAGATGACTTAGACTAAATTTTTAGTTGGTGTGATGAATATCAGCTAGCTCCAAATGTGGAAAAATGTATGTTAATGAGGATGAGTAGGAACAACAAACCCGTAATGTTCAGTTACAGTATTACTAGTGTCATTTAAATATCTGGATGTAACATTGCAATAGACATAAAATGGAACAAGAATGTGAGAACTGGGGTAGGAAAAGCAAATGGTTGGCCTTGGTTTATTAGAAGAACTTTAGGAAAGAATGGTTCACCTGTAAAGGAGACTGCATATACAATGCTGGTTGACCTATTCTTGAGTACTGCTGGAGTGTTTGGGATCCATACCAGGTCGGATTGAAGGAAGACATCGAAGCCATTAAGAAGCAGGCTGCTAGTTTTGTTACTGGTAGGTTCCGACAACACATAAGTGTTATGGAGAGGCTTCTTTTCAAGAAACACTACAGAAAAAAATTTACTGCACCGGCATTTGAATTTGACTGCCAAATCATTCTACTGCGACTAACATACAGGGCTATTACAAATGATTGAAGCGATTTCATAAATTCATTGTAGCTCCATTCATTGACATATGGTCACGACACACTACAGATACGTAGAAAAACTCATAAAGTTTTGTTCGGCTGAAGCTGCACTTCAGGTTTCTGCCGCCAGAGCACTCGAGAGCGCAGTGAGACAAAATGGCGACAGGAGCCGAGAAAGCGTATCTCGTGCTTGAAATGCACTCACATCAGTCAGTCATAACAGTGCAACGACACTTCAGGACGAAGTTCAACAAAGATCCACCAACTGCTAACTCCATTCGGCGATGGTATGCGCAGTTTAAAGCTTCTGGATGCCTCTGTAAGGGGAAATCAACGGGTCGGCCTGCAGTGAGCGAAGAAACGGTTGAATGCTTGCGGGCAAGTTTCACGCGTAGCCCGCGGAAGTCGACGAATAAAGCAAGCAGGCAGCTAAATGTACCACAGCCGATGGTTTGGAAAATCTTACAGAAAAGGCTAAAGCAGAAGCCTTACCGTTTACAATTGCTACAAGCCCTGACACCCGATGACAAAGTCAAACGCTTTGAATTTTCGGCGCGGTTGCAACAGCTCATGGAAGAGGATGTGTTCAGTGCAAAACTTGTTTTCAGTGATGAAGTGAACAGACACAATGCGCGAATCTGGGCGGTAGAGAATCCTCACGCATTCGTGCAGCAAATTCGCAATTCACCAAAAGTTAACGTGTTTTGTGCAATCTCACGGTTTAAAGTTTACGGCCCCTTTTTCTTCTGCGAAAAAAACGTCACAGGACACGTGTATCTGGACATGCTGGAAAATTGGCTCATGCCACAACTGGAGACCGACAGTGCCGACTTCATCTTTCAACAGGATGGTGCTCCACCGCACTTCCATCATGATGTTCGGCATTTCTTAAACAGGAGATTGGAAAACCGATGGATCGGTCGTGGTGGAGATCATGATCAGCAATTCATGTCATGGCCTCCATGCTCTCCCGACTTAACCCCATGCGATTTATTTCTGTGGGGTTATGTGAAAGATTCAGTGTTTAAATCTCCTCTACCAAGAAACGTGCCAGAACTGCGAGCTTGCATCAACGATGCTTTCGAACTCATTGATGGGGACATGCTGCGCCGAGTGTGGGAGGAACTTGATTATCGCCTTGATGTCTGCCGAATCACTAAAGGGGTGCTTATCGAACATTTGTGAATGCCTAAAAAAACTGTTTGAGTTTTTGTATGTGTGTGCAAAGCATTGTGAAAATATCTCAAATAATAAAGTTATTGTAGAGCTGTGAAATCGCTTCAATCATTTGTAATAACCCTGTACATTGTGCGTAAGGACCAAGAAGATACGATACGAGAAATTAGGGCTTGTATGGATACATATAAACAGTCATTTTTCACTCATTCTATTTGCGAGTGGAACAGGAAAGGAAATGAGTAACAGTGCTACAGGGTACCCTCCACTGCACTCTGTATGGTGGCTTGTGGAGTATCTATGTAGATGTAGATGACACTGTACACATACCACACAGTTTTAACAACAAACATAAGATATATACTATCAAAAATACTAAGGAATATTCTTTTTCAGCTTTCAGTTATTTTCAGTTAATAATAAACAGTTGTTATATTGTCAGAATGCATGGTGGAGTGAATGAAGAGTATATCTGAAGAATCAGTCTAAAAATTCGAAGTAATTGATATTGTGAGCATTTACATAATGTTGTGCAGTTGTGTAGTGGATAACATACACTTTATGAAAGCCATTTTGTAAAAACAGCTGGTATTTGTATGAAGGAAGTAAATATCTTTAATTCAGTTCATCAGAAATTTAAATATATCATTATTTATAGTTTGTCTGGTATTCTTTGAGTTCAAAATTTGGCTTGATTCTAAAAATTATTGCACGATAATGACTGGTTGAACAGGGGAAGTACATAATTGCAGCAATGAGAATTGGGCATTGTTTCCCTTAGACAACTGAACAGTGCATGGTCTCACATTCTGGAGACAGTAAATTGACTGTATTGAGACATCAGAGTCTTTTTACATAATGGAAGGATGTATGTCCAGTTGTTATTAAAACTTTGGTAAGTGTCCAATAATGCATTTAGGTGAGAAACAGTTTGATAGCGAACAATATAAAGTGAATACAATCACTAATATCTTATTTAGATGATTTTTTATGGTGTCAGTACTCAATTGGCTAAGTTGAAAACTCCCTTTGTCACTACGAGTCGTAACATCTATGTCACTAAGAAGTAAGGACTGTGTAATATTTTGGATGAAACACCTAATTATTGGATTCTATGTGAGTGTTTGAATGTTAGCAGACTGGTGTATGTTGCAGTTTCTACCCAGAAAGTCATTATCTCAATGTGGATGCTGGCTGTTAGTGATACTGTGTAGATTTAGAGAACCAAAGAGTGGAAGCAACTGATAAACATTAACATTTATATCAAGAACTGTGCATTTCAAAAGTGTGCTTGTTGTTTAGTATGGACTCAGTGGCAGCATTTGTGACTTTTCAACACAAAAATACAGTACAATTATTTATCAAAAGAGTTTACCACATTTAATTTGTGAACTGTAGAACAAGTAATTTTATTTTATGATTTATTCAGTGTTATTTAATGTACTGTTACCTGTCAAAATTTATTGTGATTCTTTAAATTTCTATTTTTAATAACTACATCACTGTAGCAAAACATATATAAGGCCCATGTGGAGACACTTGTAATGTCACAGCTCTTTGCATGGCTGCAGAGTTTTGCAGTAAGATTTATTCCGCTAGGTCAAGCTGTATTGGAGGCTGGCAATAAAGCCTCCAGCCCCGGCCATTGTGTAGTCAGCTGCTGGCGTCATAATGCCATTTGTCACGGTGTGCGGACCATGAGAACTGCTCTGTGAGCAGCATACTAAGATCACTTATTCATCTCACCTAAAAAACTAAATAACTATGGTAAATATGATCTGTTTGTTTTCAAATTTGGTACAGGTACTTTTTATAATTTAGAAGAACAGTGTGTAAAATTTTCATGCAGATAACTTCAATAGTTTTGAAAATATAAAAAAACCTATTAAATAAGTACTTACCCAACACTTAGTAAAGTAAAGTCAGATAGGAATCATGACAGTTTAAGTTTCTTTGTCATTTGAAAATACTAACAGCACTCTCAGTGCGCACAAGTTATTTTTAAAGAATTTTAATTCTAAACTTCTTATAATTTTGCTTTTGTAAGGAAAATAATAGTTTACAAGTTGATATTTATATTTTGTGTTAGGGTGGGATTCAGATTCAGATTCAGAGTAGATGAGAGTGAATGTGAGTGTGTATGTGGGGACATATGTCAAATTTCATTTTTATAATGTATTACACCATCCATAACTAGCAAGTGTTACGTAACCAGGACGTCTTGAAAATGATGAATCCCCCTAACTGGTGGATGACATGTGTCTAGGAGCATTTGCATTTGTAATAAGGCAGCCAGAAAGATAGTAATAGGATACTTAGTTCTAAATTATATTTCAAGCATAGTTTTCTTTTGATTTTTGTTTTGTTTGGTTTTGTGGAAACATTTTGATAAATTTTGCAATATGAAATTACGTAGATGCATCTGCGAATGCTGACTGCAGTAAAGCAGTTTGCGTGCAAAATTGATCATGAAAGGTTAATCTGATTGGATGATCATTTTGATCAACTAATGAGAGAAAAGTCCTTCCCACGCAATTGAATGAGTTATATGCCCTGGGAGCAACGGCATTCAGGCAGTTGTGGACTCGCTGCCGGGTGAGAAGTCATGTTAAATGTGTCCGAAAAAAAAATTTTGTAAGATGAAGAAATGATGGTTAAATTGCACTCAGTTTATATCGTTGAGGTAGCAGATTCAATTACAGACATTTCGGTGAAGTTTTGAGGGGTTTTGGAATGTTGGTTGCAGAATAAACCGCTTGTGAAACTATCGGCCTTTGTGAATATTCTGTGTGGCGTGTTCCGTATGCATGTACAGAAAATTTTGGCAAGTATCTTCTTTTGAAGAATCCACTGAAAAGGATCAAATGTGAACTTGTTTTGTAGCAGTGTGTTGCCTGTGTGATTCTCGTAAGGATTCTGGGTTGGTCTTAGCACATTTCTGGCTGTCTTACATGTGATATACCGTATTTACTCGAATCTAAGCCGCACTTTTTTTCCGGTTTTTGTAATCCAAAAAACCGCCTGCGGCTTAGAATCGAGTGCAAAGCAAGCGGAAGTTCTGAAAAATGTTGGTAGGTGCCGCCACAGCTAACTTCTGCCGTCGAATATATGTAGCGCTACACAGGCATGCTTTGTAGGCACAAAGATAAATACTGGCGCCAAAACCTCTGCGTCAGTAAATAAATTTAAAAAAAAAAAAAAAAGGTGGAAGACGAGCTTTTTTCTCCGCCCCGAGTTTCGACCACTGCATTTTCATACATTATTCAACGAAGTAAATACAAATCCTGTATTGTTCATCTTCGAATGTAGCAGAATTTCAATGTAATACGAAAATCCGACTGGCAAGACTGTTTGGGATGTTTGTCAATATGGCCAACTCTACGTTCTGAATTTTTTCCTACCTGTGAGAAGAGATGGTTGCTAATAGGAACCTGATGAAATGTGAATCACATGCCGTATTCTCTTTACTATAAGAATAATACGAATATAAACATTTTGCCATGTATTCTTTCGTGTTTGCTGCTATCTCATTTAAATCCTGTCTGCCTAATAAACTACGAAACTAGAGTGAGACAACAGCAAACGCGGAAGAATATACGTATCGTTTCATGTTTATATTCGTATTATTCTTATGCCTAATAGGGATACAGTCAGAAATGAAGCACGGCAACTGACTAGATTTTTAAATCTAAGGTGACTCTAATTTCTGTGCAGAATTTGATGTACTAAAGAAGCGGCCGCAAAGATTTTAAAATGGAGAAAAATTTTCGCCTAACTCTCGTTCAGAACTATGTTCTATCATACACACTCTATTATTTGGTTCTTGTTGATCATTATCAAAGAAAGCAGCAGTGTAAGTAACAACAAATAGCAGTCTCTTGCCGTTGTTTCGGTTATGAGACAATTCCTCTCTTTTTTATTATTGTAAGCGGCGGTAGCGCGCACAAAAGCAAGCCATGCCGCGAGCGGCGACAGGCCGTAAACACGAAATATCTATGCGACAAACAATGCAGGACGCAGTACAGTAATGCATTTTCAGCTTAGAGTGACGTAAACACCTATAACAAAGAAAACGGCACTTATCAGATCAAAGCAAAATAAGCAATCGATTCAAACCAGACAAAGCGCATGAAAAAGGAAGGGTACCCGTATAAATATGGATGGAGCGCCTGACGCATAGCCATGGCTACCCGGTAAAGCTTAACTGCTAAGCTTACGATTCGAACCAAACTACTGTAGCTGCATCGTCATTCATTCGACCTAAATTGTGTCTCATATTACAATGGATCAACTTTGTTTCGATTTGGAGGTGCGGCCTAAAACTTTTTTCTCCCCTTGAATTTTGAGTCTCAGATTTCAGGTGCGGCTTAGATTCGAGAATTTTTTTTTCCTTGATTTCGAGTCTCATTTATCAGGTGCGGCTTAGATTCGAGTGCGGCTTAGATTCGAGTAAATACGGTAAGGTGCATGAACTATAGTAGATGTACTATCAATGTAAAGTGGGCTTGGTGACACAATAAATCAAAAGGACTGTAATAAATCATCAGTATGTACAAACATACATTTTCAATGAAGGGTGGAAGAACCCGCTTTGCCCGCTATTAATAGAGATTTACAGGTTTCTCTTGTTACTGGAGTTACACAGACATTGTAATCATAAGTATGGATGGTGGTTTTCTTCAACGCTGCTTTCTCATCATCTACATAGTACCTACAAATGCAGAGCAATGGGTGGTGAATGGACACTATACTGAGGTAGGTGGACATTAAATAAATCGCAAAATGAGACCCACCAACCCCACCCCACCGCACACTCTTGCATGTCCAGTTTTGCTTGACACAGCACCTGTGCTGATCAGTTAACATGTAACCGGGCCAATTTTGTATGGTTGTATTCTGAAATAAATGAAATAGAAGCTCAAAACCACCTGTGGCATGAATTAATATGAGCTTTACAAACCACCAGGTCAGTATTTGTACCTCCAGGACATCAATTTATTCTTGTCTTCTATAGCAACTGCAAGAAGATCAACTCTTTCGGTGAAGAACAGTTTTCTTTTTTATTTGGAAACTTTTCAATTAGTACACATGCAACAGAAAACATTACCAGTATGTTCCAAAATGCCATGCGTAAAAACAGGATTTATCCAGGGCTCATAGCTCAGGTTTTAATTTATGATAGAAAGGAAGGGTTAAGCATTTTGGACAGCCTTTAGGCTAGTGGCCATTTGCATACCCAACAGAAGAGTCATCTTACTGCAACTATCCTACAGTGCGGGGTCAAAGTTTGAATATTACACACTTCCTCCAGCTTAGGCAATTGGAACAAATCGTTGGTTCATTTTGTGTTAGATGTCATCTACAGAGCACCTTAAAGGGCTTAGTGAGGCATCATGTAGTTTATGGGGTTTCCTGAGGGAAAAAAAGCATTTTTCAGTATTTTTTCACTGAGCAGTGGATATATAAATAACTAACCACAGCAAAATGCCCAGCTTTCAACAGTGTATTCTCTAGCCATTTATCTAGAAATGCCGTTTTCCTGTTTTCAAAAATCTTTATTTGCTATCGAAAAACACCCAAAAATGTGGTTTTTGTGTACCAGAATCAAACCGTAGATTCAAAGATGGCTATGCACAGTAAATGGCTGAAGTTTTTATTATATATTCCTATATCCTGATCTCGAACAACCTTGAAAGTTTTTCTTGATACCTTTAACCATTTCTGAGTTACAGAGGTTCAAATTTTCCTGTTTATTCAAGTAATATATGCAGCAAGTACAATCTGGACATAAAATACGATATCAGGCAAAAATTTAGTTTATAAAGTGAGTAAGAGAATAGAAGCATCTGAGGTGTGGTGCTACAGAAGTATGCTGAAAACTGGTGGACTGATAATGTAAGAAATGAGGAGGTTCTCCACAGAGTTGTCTAGGAAATAAATATATGGAAAGCACTGACAGGAAGGAGGTATAGGATACCGCTATTTAGACATGGCAGAATAACTTCCATGGTACTAGAGGGAGCTTTAGAGGGTACAAACTGTAGAGGAAGAGAGAGGTTGGGACACATCCAGCAAATATTTGAGGATGTAGGTTGCAATTGCTGCTCTGAGATGAAAAGATTGGACAGGGGAGGAATTCATGGTGGGCCACATCAAACCAGGCAGAAGACTGATGACAAAAAAAAGTGATGTATCACAGAGAAACATCCTTATCATCAGAAGGGTTCTGAAAGCCCATGTTGTAGTACTGAAGAACATACAAAATTTTCGTGCACATTAAATGTAATCTGAGGTGTAAATTTAGTTTTGCATGATGTCACTTTCATGTAAGTAAACTATCCAAATTTTACTGACTCATAAAGTTCCTTTAATATAAGTGACATGCCCTTCTGTGGCAGAAAAGAAGGGAACCAGTGGAAAAATGCTACTATCAGAGCACAAATGAAGTAAATATCCTGCTCTTTAAACGACCCTGACTGGGAAGTGGGGTGCCAGCTGTCTCATTGTACCTTCCTCAGCATCACTAATATTTTTCCCAAAAATTTTGGCATGTGAACATAGTTGCATTTTTTTATGCTGACAGAGAAGGAGACAGTGGCAATGGAAAAAGAGATGGAAAAGTAGTAAGTATTGGAATATAGTAGACAGTGGTTGTGGTATAGAAAGGGCGAAGGAGACAATGGCACTGTGTGTGAAAGGGAGGGACACAGTGGCAATGAAATGTAGTTGATAGTAACTAAACAGTGCTAGGAAAAGATTGCAGGAGACAGTGCCACTAGGAGAGGTATAAACAGAAGGAAAAAGTGGAATTGGGTGAGAGCCAGTGATAATGAGAGACAGAGTCCTTGAGAATGACAACAAGAAAGAGAGAGATAGTGACAGTGAGAAGAGACAATAACAGTGGGAAGGAATGAATGAGATACTAGCAGTAAGAGAGAGCAAGAGGGAGACAGTGACAGTGAGAGGCAACAATAGTAGTGGAGCTGAATGAAGGATACTGTGGTTGTGAGATAGGAGACAGTGACAGTTGGAGAGACCCAGTCATAAAGAGATAATGACAATGAGTTAGGGTGAGTGAGTGAGAGTGGGTGTGTATGACTGAGTTACAGCGAAGGACTAGTGGGTGTGAGCGAGTTACAGTTAGAGGAACATATCAGAGTGAGATGTGAGTTGCATGTAAGAAGAGCGTGAATACATTCACAACCCAATACTTTTGCAAAAAATTTTAAAGGTGCTGAGAAAAGCAGAATGAGGCAGCCGGTACCCCACTTTTCACCTGAGTCTTTTAAACAGGAACATATAAGAATTTTTTGTGGTCTGGTGGGAGCATTTTTCTGGTGGTTCATTTTTTACAACTTTTCTTGAATGAATTAAGTTTATCATTGCCCTAGAAAAGAAGCAGATTTAAGGAGCTTCCTGATGTAATTGAGCAGTGAGCAACAGAGCCACTTCAAAATGTATGATCTTACAACACGAAATTTGAGAGAGGGATCATAAATTAGTTACAATAAGACTAAAATAATGCACAAAAATGAATGCATTGAAAAAAACCATAAAAATTGACAAAGAAGTCATACTACCAGTTGACAAGTTTTTGTGTTTAGGGCTGTTGAAGGCAATAACTGGGTGGACAGCAAAGGAAATAAATGGAAAAGTAAAAATGGCATGGACTGCTTTGGTAAAACACAGTTTCCCACACTAAACCTTCTGTGCATCTGGAATGAATAGTTTACAGTTTCTATAACAAATTTTGACTTACTGAAAGTTTTAATTATGATTACAATATGAATAGAATGGAGATGGGCAATACATGTTGCATAGTGAATAGAAGGAAGATTTACTAAGTGATTTTCCTTTTTTTCCCCACTGAGAACATTAATCCTTGAAGCACATTTCTCGGATGTCTGCATATTGCACATTTACAGCTGTTATTGGACTGAAAATATTTTTCATCCTCTTACTTCATCTTCTTTTCTATTTATAAATACCTGGAAGTCAGAGGATACTACATGAGATGAGAAGATGGATGATTCAAAACACTGTACTCCATAGTCATTAATTTTTCGATTGATACAGCAGCATTTGTATTCCACAAATACTGATCATAACTTTCCTGGTAGATGAAACCATATTTAGTTTATTTTTCTTACTGGATCGATGGCATCCATCTACAGTTTTGACTGCTGTTTTGTTTCTAGCATGAAGTGGTGAGCCCCAAGTTTTGACACGAAGTCTGTTGAACTGCAGGAAGACCTGCAGAGGCTTGACGACTGGTGTAGAGTTCAGCAGCTGATTCTTAGCATAAACAGGGTAGTGTGTTTGGATGCATGCTATTCATGTTGTATATTAATGTCTTAGCAGACAATATTAATAGTAACCTCAAACAATGGAAAATCCAGGATGGACTTAATAATATTATGTGAAGGAAATTTGCACCATCTAATGGAGATGCTGAGTCGCAGATACACAACAAAAAGACTGTCACAATACAAGCTTTCAGCCAATAAGGCCTTTGTTAAAAATAGATCACACACACACACACGCACACACACACACACACACACACACACACACACACACACGACTGCAGCCTCTGGCAGCTGATGGTTAGCGTGTGTGTGTGTGTGTGTGTGTGTGTGTGTGTGTGTGTGTGTGTGTGTGTGTGTGTGTGTGTGTGTGTTTCATTCAGTCAGATCTTGATACAATTTCAAAGTGGTACAAGGATCGGCAACTTGATATAAATGTTCTGAAGTGCAAAATTGTGCACTTCACAAAACGAAATAATGTAGTATCTTATGACTACAATACCAATGAGTCACTATTGGAAATGGCCAACTCATACAAATACCTGAGTGTAACACTTCATAGGATATGAATTGGAATGATCACATTGGCTCAGTCATGACTAAAGCAGGTGACAAGACTTTGATTTATTGGTAGAATACTCGGGAAATGCAATCAGTCTACAAAGGAAACTGCTTGCAAATCACTCATGTAATCTGTTCTTGAATACTGCTCAAGTGCTTGTGACTTGTACCAAACAGGTCTAACAGGGGATATTGAATGTATACAGACAAGTGCTGCACAAATGGTTACAGGTATGTTTGATCTCTGGGAGAGTGTCACAGAGATACTGAAGAAACTGAACTGGAAGACTCTTGAAGGTAGATATAACCTTCTCAAGAAAGTCTACTAACAAAGTTTCATGAAATGGCTTTAAATGATGACTCTAGGAATATAATACAACCTCCTATGCATCACTCATATAGGGATAATGAGGATAAGATTAGAAAGATTACAGCATGCACAGAGGCACTCAAACAGTCATTCTTCTCATGCTTCATATGTCAAGGGAATGGAAAGAAATCTTAATAACTGGCATAATGTGACACACCCTCTGCCATGCACCTCATGGTGGTTTGCAGAGTGTAGGTGCAGATATTGATGCAGATGTAGATGTAGATACAATGTATTGTGGATAACAAGGTGGAGACACAATGCTGTGCGATTGCAGGATTGCTTGAACAATCACTGGGCCTGTCACATGAGTTAGATATTTGGGAGTATGCAAACAGCATGATTTAAAATGCATCAACATCTATGTCTACATCTACATCCATACTTTGCAAACCATGAGAAGTGCATGGTAGAGGGTACAGCCCTCTGTAACAGTTATTAGAACTTTTTCACATTCCATTCATGTATAGAGTGTGGGAAACTGACAGTTTAAATGAATCTGTGTGTGCAGTAATTAGTCCATTCTTCTTCTCACAATGCCCACAGGAGTGGTATGTATGGGACTGTAGTATATTCATACAGTCATCATTCAAAGATGGTTCCTGAAACTTTGGAAGTAGGCTTTCTTGGGGTAGACATAAACTATCTTCAAGTCTGTCAGTTCAGTTCTTTCAACATTTCTGTGACACTCTCATCCAGGTCAAAGAAACCTGTGACCACTCATCCTGCCCTTCTCTGTGTACTCTCCATGTCCCCCGCCAGTCCTATCTATTACAGGTCCCACCCATTTAGCTATATCCTGCCATGGGTCACAAAAGTGATTTGTAAGCAAGCTCCTTTGTAAAATGATTGTGTTTACCTAGTTTCTATCAATAAATCCAAGTCTCTTTCCTGCTTTATGCTGGAATGAGCATATGTGATCATTCCACTTCATGACCCTACAAAATGTTACATCCAGGTATTTTTATTAGTTTACTGATTCCAGTTGTGACTCACTGATATTACAGACATAGGACATTACAAAAAAAAGGTTCAAATGGCTCTGAGCACTATGGGACTTAACTTCTGTGGTCATCAGTCCCCTAGAACTTAGAACTACTTAAACCTAACTAACCTAAGGACATCACACACATCCATGCCCAAGGCAGGATTCAAACCTGCGACCATAGCGGTCACGCGGTTCCAGACTGTAGCGCCTAGAACCGCACGGCCACACCGGCCGGCTAGGACATTACATTCTATTATTTTGTAAAGTGCACAATTTTAAATTTCTGAATATTTAAAGAAAGTTGTCAATTTGTGAATTGCTCTAAAGTCCCATCAAGGTCTGACTGAAAATTCTTTCAGACTGTACTTCATTATAGATAACTGCATCATCTGCAAAAAGTCTGAGGTTACTATTAATATTGTTTGCAAGGTCATAAATATATAACATGAATAGCAAGGCATCCAACACACTTCCCCGGGTTAAGCCTGAAGTTATCTCTACATCTGTCGATGAGGCCCCATCCAAGGTAACATGCTGCATCCCCTCCGCCAAGAAATCCTTAGTCCAGTCACAAATTTCACGTAATACCACAAACGATCAAACTTTTGATACCAAGTTGTGTAGGTGTGTACTGAGTCAAATGGTAGATCACTTCTGCTACCCTTCTTGTACGTGTGTGTGACCAGTGCTTTCTTTCAATTACTAGCACACTTCCTGTTTAAGAGGCTATGATACATTATACTTAACACAGGAGCTAACTCAACTGCAAATTGGGCATAGAATCTTTTAGGAATTCCCTCTGCACCTGGACTTTTTCAGTTTTAAGGATTTAAGCTGTTTCCTAACACCACTGACATTGATATATGTTTCACTTACCTTTTCAGCAGTATGAAAATTAAACTGGGGAAATACTCCTGGGTTTTCCTTTGTAAAGGACATTTGAAACTGGAGTTCAGCATTTCTGCTTTTGTTTTGCTACCCACAATTTCAGTTCCTGTCTTGTCCATGAGTGTCTGGGCATTAACTTTGATGCCACTAACAGCCTCGCAGATGCTACGAGAAGGAGTTTGTGTATCAAAGTGTGGTTTATTGCCAAATAGCAAGAGCACTATGTTCCCAGAAGAGTCAACCCGTATACTGCATCCTCCTATGTACATTTTGCAAAAAGATGTGAAGGTAACATTGTAAAGGTTCACATGGAGGCTTATGAATAATCGTTCTACCTATGTATTATCTGTGACTTGAACAGGAAAGAGAGGAAGTGAAAACCATACATGAAGTGCCCTCCTGCAAGCATAACAAGCCGGCTTACAGAGTGTGTAAGTTGATTCAGAATTATTTTTGAAATGCTCTAAATATTACTGAGAAAAATTTTTCACATTTCCATTTATTCGACAAAAAATGTATAGCACCCATCTGGCATAAAGCTTTACTTTTTCTTCTGATATGTCTATGGCAACTGATATTTCACATATCATTTGAACACCAATCATCCAATACTATTTGGTGCACTTTATTGATGACTTCATATGTCATTTTAATTTTGTTATGTATTTTATGTGGCTCATCTTCAAGAGAAGTTTGGCAGCGTCTGAGTTTAAAGGGTCACTTATTATCTGTGTTGAAAATGATGGAGAAGGTTTCTGAGAAAATGTTAGCAACCTTAGTGGAATTTGTATTGGTCATACACAATGCAAAACAAAGATTTTTTTATGTTGACATTGTATTCCAGTTTAGCCACTTAAAAAGATACATTCACAGATTATTGTAAAAAAAAACATACCCACAAAACTACTCAGTAGTTAAAATTGTCACTTGATTTAGATTACTGTGTATGTCTCTCTACCCTTACTATTAACACCATGACTACTCCAGGCCAAGGATTGTTCATACTGCCTTTGCATAAAAATGATTTCATTCAGCCCCATGGAGGGGGGGGGGGGGGGGGGGGTCGGTCACATAACTGCACAATGACCCTGTTCCTTAAGAATCTGCCATTATAAATGTGGATGTTGTTGCCCAACATTAATTAAAGGTCTACAATCAGCTTTCACATTGTTGAAAATTCAGATACTGTCATTAGTGATGTCATAATTCAATAGCAATGGAACCATCTACATTATATATTTCTTGAATGATCAAGTTTTGTAAGTTTTTTGCATTATGGGGAATAAAAGATTTTGGAGAACTAAATGTCAAAAGGTTGACTTACTTTTCCTATGTACACCTACTAATATCCTGTAGCATCATATTCTGGCCAATACTTCACTTAAAAAGAATGTATTCATTACACATAAGCCTGTAACATTGATAATATGTGATACTCACCTTGGAAGCTCTTGTAGATAGCTCTTTAAATATTTGGGCATATTGACAACAACCTCATGGTACATTTAAAATTATGAGGAGACAAAATATCTGGCCATTACCTAAAATCAGCAAGCGGAATTTTGAGTATAAAAGTACAAAACATATAGTTAGGATGTCCTAGCGTTTTGAACTATTAGTCCCTTCCTTGGGAAGAAATGAGGTATAGCCTGGGAAAGTTTGGAAAGGATGGGCAGATGACAATATGAGAGAGAAGTGCTTTCCTCTGATCCAACAGTCAGCTTTAGGGTGGCACAGACAGGAGTCAGGTATTTAGCTGTAGAAACCTTTGATGCTTACCCAGTGATAAGAACCTAATAGATAGTAACTGACACATTCTGGCTGTAACTTACAATTTCTAATCAGTCCATAATTAGACTGAATTCTGAGTGCTGCTGTAGGTTTTAATAAGTGGGCTTGTAACCTACTTTGATTTACTTGGAACCTACTTTGATTTATGTGCTTTAACTGCTCTTAAGATGAAACAGCTGCTCATGTGAGTGTTCACAACAGTTGAGAGTGGAGTACAGTATATATGACGATGCAAAAATGTATCAGTAGTTTATGTAGTATAGCATACAACATGTCCAACGATTAGCTGACACTCCCAGATGAAAGTTTTGTAAATTTGAGGTAAGATCTTGTGGGACCAAACTGCTTAGGTTATCGGTCCCTAAGCTTACACACTACTTAATCGACTTAAACTAACTTACGCTATGGCCTACACACACACCCATGCCCGAGGAAGGACTCGAACCTCCAACGGGGGGAGCTGTGTGGACCGTGACAAGGTGCCTCAGACAGCGCAGCCTTCCCGCGTGGTATTCCCAGATGAATAGATCATTATACACAAGACATTATACTTTTAAGAACAACATGGAATGGATAGATTGCTGCTCATCACACAGAGGAGGCATTGTGTCACAGATGGTCACAGTGAAAAAGACTGCCGAAATATCTAAGCTTCTGGATAAATTCCTTCCTTTGAACTGGAAAATTCATACACATTCACACAAGCACAATTCTCACACACACAGGCCACTGTCTTCAGTTGCTGAGGCCTGACTGCGACTGTATCTGATATGAGCAGCAATCTGTTGGGGGGGGGGGGGGGGGGCGCTAGCAGGGTAGAGGTGGGGGAAGATGCTAGTGATGCCTGTGGGAGCATATGCAGTGCCAGGAGAGATAAGAGGCATGTGTAGTACTGAAGTGAAAGCAGCAAAGAGGATAGGCAAGTGGAGGAAGGTACTAGTGAAGACTGAAGCCAGGAGGGATTATGGGAACAAAGTATTTGTTGCAGGGAAAATTGCTACCTGCACAATTCAGAAAAATTGGTGTTAGTAGGAAGAACCCAGATGGCACAGGCTGCTACCTGCACAATTCAGAAAAATTGGTGTTAGTAGGAAGAACCCAGATGGCACAGGCTGTGAAGCATTCATTAAAATGAAACATCTTGTATTCGGTGGCATGTTCAGCAATTGTATGGTCCAGCTGTCTCTTGGCCACAGTTCAGCACTGGCCACTCATGCAGATGGACAATTTGATAGATGTCATCCTCAAGTAGAAAGTGGCACAATGGTTACAGCTTAGTTGGTAGATCACATTGCTGCTTTCACAGGAGCCCCAGCCTTTGATGGGATAGGAAATATCTGTGAAAGAAATGGAGCAATTGGCAGTTTAAACAGCTCTTCATCTAGATGTCTTGTGGGATATGAGCCATGAGGCAAATGGTTGGGAGCAGGGTTGGAGTA
This sequence comes from Schistocerca serialis cubense, assembly GCF_023864345.2. Taxonomy (NCBI): domain Eukaryota; kingdom Metazoa; phylum Arthropoda; class Insecta; order Orthoptera; family Acrididae; genus Schistocerca; species Schistocerca serialis. The sequence goes on from NC_064639.1 coordinate 596,932,494, forward strand.
GGGACAGGCAAGGATACTGTGTAGGTTCAGTGGGTGGCAGATACCATTGTGGGAGGAGTGAGTAGGATATTCCTCATTTCAGGACACAATGAGAGGTAGTCAAAACCCCAGCAGATAACTGATTCACTTGCTCCACTCCTGGGTGGGACTGAGTCATGAGATGGAAGTGTGTATGCAGAGGGTCATAGGTGACTGGAGAGACAAGGCATGGGAGATCTGCTTCTGGACAAGGCTTGGAGGGTAATTTTTGTCTGTAAAGGCCTTAGTGACATCCTTGGCATATTTGAAGAGGGATTGCTCATCATCACACATGTGATAACCACAGCTGTATGCAACGGGTGGCAGCTATTGATGTGGAGGTATTGTTGGTGGTTGGTTGCTTTGATGTTGTTGTACTGATGTAGCCATCCTTACTTGGAGCTCAACATCAAACAAGGTGGTCTGTTGGGTTGAGGGGGACCAGGGGAAGCAAATGGGGGAGAAAGTGTTGAGGTTCTGGAGGAATACGGATAATGTTTCCTCACTCTTGGTCCATATCACAGAAATCTCACAAATGAATCTGAACAAGGTGAGAGGTTTGGGGTTCTCGGTGGCTGGGAATGATTCCTCTAGATGGTCCATGAATATGTTGGCATAAGATGGTGCCATGCAGGTGCCCATTGCTACACTACAGATTCATTTCAAGGTGATGTCTTCAAAGGAGAAGTTAATTGCGAGTGAGGATATAGTTGGTCATTGTGACCAGGAATGAAGTTGTAGATTTGGATTCAGTTAGGATTTGGGATAGGTAGACTTCAATAGTGGCAAGGCCATGAGTATTGGGGATTTTAGTGCACGGGAAGGTGGCACTGACAGTGATCAGCAGAATGTTTAGCAAAAATCAGCGTTACAAAAAGTAGATGGTTCAAATCATAAACAGCAAACAAATAAGGAAATGCTAGCAAACAGTGAACAACTGTAGTCAAAAATTGAGGAAAACACAGACAGATTTTCAAATGTTAAAATGTCAGCTTCAGACTAACTGTGAAAAGTTTGCGCAACTTAAAAATTGTGTTGAGACTAAATTCAACAACTTAGGAATAAAACTGGATGTTCTTGTAGAGGGGAAAAACACAATTGTGGAGGATAATGCCTTCCTTATTGCAAAAGATGAAGAATTTTGTAACAGTATTCAACACAAAGTCTTGTGTAATAATGTTGACAAAACAGCACCAAATGTAGACTTACATGTTGTTCAAAGTAACTAAATGTTAAGGAAACTTCACAAAACAGTGAAAAGAAAGATTAATTAAACACATGTGAAGAGTGACAGCTTTGAAAAACAAGAGTATCTGTGGAGAAAAATATGAAAATTTTATGATGTTGATTCAGTGTATAGCAACCAGTAAAGATCATGTATGCAACGGGCGCGATCAGCTTATCACCAGTGTCGCTCAGAGAGGTTCGTGCAATTGCTGTGTGGAGCGCTGATTTTGTACTTAATCCATGCTGCAAAGAGCATCAGTGTGAAACTCTGTGATTAATATTGTAGTCAATTACTCTCTTGCTATCAGGCTTGACAATACGTCATTAATGACTCAGTTCGCTGCAATAAATATTTTTGTTCCCTTTAAGCCACTGTTTCTCACGTAGATGGGATTAAGAAGAATTGCTATGATGAAATAGTCGCCAGTACTCTTTTCTGTTATCGCACACACACATAACATGCATTTAATTTTGGCCAACTTGCAGTAGTGCAAGACTTGCCTCAGTGGTGACCCCGATGTGATCATGTTCGAAGGATTACAATAACAATGAAAAATATTTCCTGGCTGAAAGAGAATGACAGATGATGACGCTCATAATATTTCAAACTTGCTGTGCAACTTCCGTCCTTCTGGCCGGTGAATCCTACCTTATGGTTTGTGCAAGTGGAAGCAAACTTCCAATGCTCTGGAGTGAATGTGGATTCCACAAAGTTTGCAAACTTAGTAAGTCAATTGGAACACCAATTTGCAGCCTAAGTCCAAGACATTATTACATTCCTGCCATAGGTTGTCATGTATGTCAACTAAGCTGATATGCCGTATGTCTGCTTCACAAGAGGAAAGATTACTCCAAGTACTCACACACGAAGGCATCGGCGATTAAAAAGCCTTCACTGCACTTATGCCACCTGTGGAGTGAAGTGGATATAATACAGTTTTTGACACATTGTTGCGTACCTTGTGGAGCAGCAGACTGTCAGTGCAAGTCAAAGCCATAATAGCAATGCAGATGGATATTTTCCTGGATGATGTAGCTGTCCTAGCTGACTGTAACCATGACACTATCATGCCCGCCTCTGACTCTGACTCTACGGTAATGTATGGCAGTATCTCAGTAGATGTGCGACTCGACTACAACAGACAATCCCAGAAGAAATAGGCACTGGAGCAACAACTGAATGACGGGTTATGCAAAAAACCTGAAGCCTTGGCCAAACAATTGAGCGAGCTGCTCTCCAATCACAGTGCTAAGGTCAATTACAGACAGTGATAATGGAGCCGATCTCAGTGATCACAGAGCCACTCTGCTTGCAATACTCCACATCACGATGATGTGCCAACAGACAACATATGTTGGTATCATCGACATTTTGGAGACCAAGCCCATAAATGGGATTTACCCTGCAAGTACAGAAATACCATACTGCAGGCAGAAGTCGGCACACCTACCTGCCTGTTCTTAACAAACTACAAGTCACGCCTTAAATTTCTGATAGACACTGGCTCCAATCTGAGTATTCTGCTGAGGGATAGGATGCACAAATATCACCTGGCCACTACCTTCAAGCTGTTAATGATAAAAAATTCAGACATTCTGACTTCTGGTACACAGCACAGGGAATTATAACTGGGGCTACCCTGCACAATAGTCTGGAAATTCATCATAGCAGACATCGTGGAGCCAATTATCGGTGTGGACTTGCTCACTCATTTTTGCCTGCTGCCCGACATTGTTAATACCTGTCTCTGAGATGCAGTCACTGGGTTGTCAGTGACTGGTTACTGACACCAAATGGCCAGCTCCAATGTCAAACTCACCTGGATGACAGCAGGTGAGTACACCAGACTGCTCGACCAGTTTCCTGCACTCGAAAGGCCTCAGGAGGGGGGGGAACCTCATCTTGTACATCATGACACCTTTCATTATACTAATACCACAGCAATCTCCCTGGTCTCGTGTAGACCTAGATACTTAGCTCCAAATGGGCACACTATAGCCAAAGCCGAATTTGATGGTATGCTCGCAGAAAACCTTATACGTCCATCTAGCAGTTTCTGGTCATCCCCGCTGCATCTTGTCCTTAAGAAGAACAGTGCATGGAGACCATGTAGTGATTACTGCACCCTAAATGCTCACAATATTCCTGACCCATACCTGGTTCCACATCTCACAGATTATAATCATGCTCTGAGCAGAATGTGAGTATTTAGCATCATTGACCGTGCCAAAGCATACAAAATGATTCTGGCAGCAGAGGAAGATGTGCCAAAGAGAGTGGTAATCATGCCTTTTGGTTTGTTCCAGAGCCTATTTTCGACATCTGGCTTCTTTAATGCAGCCCAAATGTGGCAAAGGTTTACTGACTCTGTCCTATGTGGCGTGCCACACTGTTTTGCATACCTTGATGACATACTCATCTTCTCCCTAACACCGTGGAATTGCACCAGCAACACTTGATCGAGGTCTTTGAGTGCCTTAGTGGATATGGTATTGTCCGGAATGTGTCAACAGGGCCATCACATTTCAGTGGAAGGGTCACATCCATTACCTGATAAAGTAGAGGCCATATTAAATATTCCTCACATGGCAACAGCAAAAGAGCCACACAGGTTCCTTGGCATGTTGAATTTCTACAGATGCCACCTGCTGCACACAGTCACTTTGCAGGAGCCAATCACAGCTGTGTGGCCAGTCCTGATGCTAAAGGTAAAGCATTGTTACAGTGGACTCCAACAATGACATATGCATTTGAAATAGTAAAAAAAAAAACATCACAGAATCTGTGTTACTCGCACACACGAACAATGTGTCAACAGGAACTGGAAACCTCTCACTTTCTTTTCTCGTAAGTTAATACCCGTACAACAGCAATGGTGCACATATTATTGAGAAGTATTGGCCATCTATGCAGCAGTCAAATACTTCGGCGCCCAACTAGAGCCAAGAACGTTCACTATACTCACTGACCAAAAGCCACTCACATTTGCATACTGGCAAAACAAAGATAACTGTTCTCCCAGATAACTGAATCAGCTGGAGCACATTGCACAATTTAGTACCAGTTTACAACTCATCTTTGGCCTCTACAATGTTGTAGCCGACTGTTTGTCTCACATTAGCACAGTCACTGAGACAGTTGATTTCGCTCACTTGCATGACACACAGCAAACAGTTGACAAACTATTCAACATGCTACACAATATTCAAACTAGACTGCAACATGAATGTACCAAGCAGTTATACTGTGACACTTCAAAGAACAAAAACCACCCATACCTACTAGTGAGCTGGCGCAAATGCATGTTTCACACTCTTCGTGACCTCTGCCACACCGATGTCAGTCAAAGCATTTGTGAAACTCATCACCTCTTGCTATGTTTGGCTAGGACCTCAAAAGGATTGCTGACAGTGGGTGTGTATGTTCATACCTTGCCAACACAGTAAAGTTAACCAGCACAGTGATGCATCTATTGACGATTTTCCAGACACTGTCAAACAGTTCGCCCATGTCCATCTTGACAATGGGACCTTTGCCGCCATCAGACAGACGATGTTACTTGCTGACGATCATGGACTGCTTCACACACTGGCCAGAGGCAATTCTTGTTGAAGATACTTGCACTGAGACTCTGGTGACAGCATTCTTGTCTGAGTAGGTCACGTGGTTTGGGAATCAACGCCACATACAGGATGCACCAATTTAAGTCTGAGCTCTTTGCACAGATTAGCAAATTCTGTGGTGTCTACCACCATCCAACCACTAGCTATCCTCCTGCGAGCATCGGTTTGGTGGAGCAATGGCACTGCTCAGTCAAAGCAGCACTAATGTCTTACGATATTAAGTGAACCACGGCTTTGTCTCTCGTATTGCTCAGCTTACGATCAGTAAACAAACTGGATCTTGATGCATCACCTGTGGAGCTTGTTTATGGAGAGACGTTCCTGCTACCAGGAGAATTTGTCAAGTCAAACACTCTGTTGGGGGACATGTTTCGGCAATCAAATTTTGTAACACAGCTCAGGGACCTCATTGCACAGTTGCGACCTCAACCAGCATTATGTCACGGCACACATTCATCCTTCATGGAATTGACAGACAGCTCCCATGTCATGCTCTGCACGACAGTGTGAAACCATCCCTCACGCCACCTTACACCAGACCCCACCACATCCTCTCCAGCACTGATAAGACCTTTGACATCCTACACAGTAATAAATGCAGCATACTATCTATTGCTTACGTCAAATCTGTTTTTCTGTTTGACGACGCCTCCAAGACACCTCTACCTAGCCAGCCACTTACTCTGTCCAGTATTACCACCCACCAGCCTTCCAGCTCACCTGGGCCACAGCCACCACATCACATGCGGTCAGGCCAGCGCTTCCACTTCCTGTCATGATTCCTGGACAGCACTGAGGCTTGTGGACACCAACCACAATGCTCCACTTCTCTTGTACGTGCTGCTGTGACAACAAGTACAGATTGTCTATGCAAAGGTCATGATCAGCAGATAACCAGTGTCAGTCAAGACAGGTTTGCACATTTGCCATGCAGAGTTCTGCCTGCGTGCTTATTCTGGGCTGCAAAGAGCATTATGGTGAAACTCAGTGATTTATGTTGTAGTCAATTACTCTCTTGCTATCAGCTTGACGAAAAGGCATTAATGTATCCGTTCTCCACAATAAATGTTTTTGTTCCCTTTACGCCACTGTTTCTTGTATAGATGGGAGTCAAAAGAATTGCTACACTGAAATAAGTTGCCAGAACTCTTTTCCGTTATCACACACACACACACACACACACACACACACACACAACACACATTTAACTTGTGGGCAACTTGTAGCAGTGCAAGACTTGCCTCCAGTCCTTTAATGATAAATTTGTATATAACAGGACTGGCATTACAAATTATCATCTTGATGGATGTTTGAGAATGTTGGAAACTTTCTTGTGGGGAAATGTACGTAATGGCAAAGTTCCAGGTGATATGCGTACACGTGAAATTACAAGGAAATCTGACAACAGTAGACTAATTTTTATGTCAATGCTATATTTTGTTAAGAAATTATGCAAGGTTGTGTCCAAAAAAGCCTACACAAACAGATTGATGACTGTGGTAGAAACAGATAATACAGAAAACAATGATGATTTAAGTGAGCATAATCATTTGTGCCTTCAGAGGGTCATGAACTCTTTTCATGTTATTTGTCTGGAGATCATAAGGCCACAAGCTACGTAAAAAAAATTTATTTTTTCCATCCTTCTGGGCTATATTATTTCTTTTCATCTCTTCAAGTTACCATTTTCTACCATTCTATGATCTAATTGTTAGGTAGTAACTGAGTAGATATCGGAAATTATTAGGTACATAATGGACAATTTATTTATGAGAAGCAAAAAAATTTCTTATGGTTTTGAAATGCAATATGTATTTTATTGTTTGTGACTGAAAATATTTCTGAATGAAATAACATTCAATGTGACTTGTGTTTCTATTCTGTCTGTGTCCACAGAAATTTATGTTTATGAATTCTAACTATAATTTGGGAATTATTATGCTTTACTTGAATGAATCTGTGTTTAGGCTGGTATGTGGGAAGTCAGACTTGTTGGTTTATCCTTGTAATACTTCACAATTTTAGTCAGAAAATGGACATGGTTGTTACAGAAAAACAAATGCATCATTATGAAATTTGTTGTGAATAGAGATCTCTAAGCTGGTATTTCATAAATTGTGACAATGTTATTTACTATCTCAGTAACACGCCACAATAAGTGTTGACCAGAGAAAAGAGGTTATTTATCGGACAGCACAAATTGTGAATGAAATTGTGATAGCTATGTGTTATGTAAGTACTTATTGTGATCAAACTCTAGGAATGTTGAAAATGTAATAGGAAAGCAGTCAAGAATTACTGAATATGAATACACTTTATTCAAAATGTTTTTGTAATGGAGGATTGACATAGTTTTGTGAATTGTGATATGTTGAAGGATGAGGTGATATATGTTATACTGAGATATTATGTAGACAATGACAATACTGTTGATGGTGAAATATGGCGTCGAGTATGCAAGCAGTAGTAAATCGCGCCGTAGAAAATCGTATTACGTTTAGTTTAAAGTGCATAGTCTGCCAAAACAGTGTTCATAGCGGTATCTGTTTGTGCTCTTTCTCACATATATGGATCCATCTATCGTGTACAAACAACAGAAAAGTGATAAATCCGAATTGTGTATGTGGCTTTGTCCAGTGCAGTGGTCGAAAAAGTGCAGTCAAGATGTATAATGCTGGTACTGAAGAACTCATCTCTGATGTGCTGAAAGAAGAACTCGCAATAGCTAAAAAATATATGAATGACATCGAATCGTTAATTAATTCTTTGAAAGTCGATTTTAATCCTTTTGTGAAAAATGTACAAAATGAAAACTACAACACTCTCAAAGAAACCGTTACTGAAATTCAAAGTGCTCCAATATCTGCTATAGTTACGAAAAACTCGTTTGTGCCCATTGCACAAGAGAAACACCGACAAATGAAATTATTGAGAGAAGACGAGACAAAACCAAAAGTTTATATCTTTGCAGACAGCCATGGACGAGATTTAGCCACTATTCTTACGAATATGCAATCTAAATTTTCCGTTACTGCCACAGTAAAACCCGGGGCTCCTTTCCAGTAAATAATTAAAGATTTAAGCCCTCAACTAAACGATGTTTGTGTAATTATTGCTGGAGCTAACGATGTTTATAAAAATGAGTCGAAAAATGCAATCACAGCATAGCGAAATGCACTGGAAAGAATCTCGCCAAGAAAAACAATCGTCGTTAGCATCCCACATAGACATTACCTAATAAACAGTTCATGTGTAAATAATGAAATCAAATTCACAAACAGAATGTTTCAAAAGGTATGCAAAGCATTCAAGGACGTGAAGTTTTTGGACAGTAATTCCGAAGAGAGAAACCATTTTACTCGACATGGAATGCACAGGAACCGGCTAGGAAAACGTGTACTCGCTAAAGCATTATTAGCAGAAACATTCAAACTATTTGAAAACACCACTCCTCCAATCATTCTAAAAGCACCTGTGCCCATTGAAACTGTACCATTGGAAGAAATACAGTGTCGTCAAAATACTCCTTCAAACCTAATGGAACAGCTGAAGGGAAGACTTCATATGCAGCAGCACCTGTATGTGAATCAACACAAACAGGTCTTTTATACAAAAGCAAGACAGCACCAGCAGTTACAACTCAAGTGGGAAACGTTAGTCCACTGCCAACTTGTGAAGCAGCAGCATTTAAGGAGGAAGAACAGTCATCAATAGCAGAAACAGCAACACCAACCCTCACAGGATCAGGTGTACAAGCTGACAGTGTAGAAACCTCACCAACAGGAGATCCACCCTCTATGGCAAAAAGGAGCACAGTAGTGACTGCAGCTGCTCCACATAGGATGTGCCTGAGATCAAGAAAGTCCTCAGCTGCAAATGGGGATTTTTTATGGTACTGGGGCAGAAGGGGGAAGGTTCCAATCAGAATGTAAGTAATGTAGTTAATAACAACAAATGTGGGTGTTACCAGCACAACAGCTCCCTCTTCCCTGCAGAAAACTGTTCCTGTAATACTGGTATGTCAAAAGAAATAAAACTCAGTCCCAACAATGGCAGCACTACAACCAATCATGTAATTAAAAATAAGCTCAAAATTTTTCACCAAAATATTCAAAGCCTGCTCTGTAAGTTAGACCAAATTATTGTAAATATTGATGAACCAACAGGTGCAAATTGTGCTCATATTCTCTGTCTGACAGAACACCATATCACTTTTGGCATCGAAATGCTCAATATACCAAACTATGTTTTAGCTACCTCATTTTGTAGAAAGCATATGTGCAAAGATGGGGCAGTTATTTATGTGAAAAACAGCCTGTCCTTTAATACAATAGATGTAGAGAAATATTGTGTAGAGAAAGACTTTGAGGCATGTGTCACAGAAATAGTAGAAGCTAACAAGAAACTGGTAATCGTAGCAGTATACAGGGCTCCATCTGGTAATTTTAAAGTATTCATGAAACAATTAGATTCTGTGCTATTGTATCTCTCAAGAAAAAATAGGGACATTATAGTGACTGGAGATTTTAATATAGATTTCCTAGAAAGCTCATCTTCTAAGACAGAGTTTGCAAATTTAATGCGTACCTACAACCTTGTCTCCACTGTCAGTTTTCCCACAAGAATTACTCTAATAGACAATATCTTTGTAGATATGAGTAAAACTAATCACATCAAAGTTGAAAAAGTCATAAATGGTCTCTCTGATCATGATGGGCAAATACTCACAATTGACAACTTTAATACAAATCAGAACAATGCTAGTGCACAGTGGAAAACCATTAGAAACATGAATGAGGAAAATATCCAAAAATTCAAATTATGCATTCGGGAGACTGACTGGAGGTATTTTTATCTTGCAAATGATGTTAATACAAAATATAATTTATTTACTAATGAATTATCAGGTATATTTGAAAATGTCTTTCCAAAAAAGGCCTGTAGACTACAGAACAGGCAGTCAAGCAAAAAACCATGGCTCACGAAGGGCATAAAAATATCATGCCAGAGAAAAAGGGAACTGTATATAATATCTAGACAATCCAATAATCCCCCGCAGAAGAAATATTATAGGACATACTGTAAAATCTTAGCCAAAGTCATTAAAAAATCTAAAAGTATGTGCATGCAATCTGAAATTAACTGTTCAAACAATAAAATCAGAACGATTTGGAATGTAATAAAGAGAGAAACAGGTACTGCACCATCTGACCATGAAAAAACTGCTGTCCTAAAAATTAACGATTTGGAAATAACTGATAGTAAACAGATAGCAGACACATTTAAGAACCACTTTCTAAGTGTCAACTCTCAAATAGGTTGCAGTGGTGACCTAAGAGAAGCTTTAGATATTCTGAAACTTAAGCTCCCACAATGTTTTAATGATATAAATGTAACACCCATAACTATTAATGAAATAAAAAAAATAATTCACTCATTGAAAAGTAAAGGATCTTCAGGTATAGATAACATCTCTAATAAACTGTTGAAAGCCTGCAGTAATGATGTAAGTGTAGTACTTGCTCACATTTGCAACACGTCTCTTTATGAGGGAGTTGTTCCAGAGAGAATGAAATATGCCATTGTGAGACCTCTTTTCAAGTCTGGCGATGCTACAGATGAAAAAATTATCATCCTGTCTCTCTCTTAACAACATTTTCAAAGGTTCTTGAAAAGGCAGTGTATAACAGGATTGTGGCACATCTTGATAAACTAAATATTATTAACCACAGACAGTTTGGCTTTCAAAAAGGGGTTTCCACAGAGCGTGCCATATATTCACTCACAAATGATGTCTTGGAGTCTATTAATAGTAAGAAGTCACCAGTTGGTGTCTTCTGTGATATTTCCAAGGCCTTTGATTGTGTAAACCACAAGATACTCTTGGAGAAGGCCTATCATTATGGAATCAAAGGGCCTATAGGTAACTGGCTAAAATCATATCTTGAAGACAGGAAACAAAAGGTGGTTCTAAATGGCTGCAACAAAGGATCTCCTAATCTAGTGGATTCTGAATAAGGCAAAATTCAGCATGGAGTTCCCCAGGGATCTCTCCTTGGACCATGTTTGCTGATGATACAAGCATTGTCGTAGATGGTAAGTCTACTGCTGATCTGGAGACTGATGTTAATGATATACTCAGAGAAGTTACAGCTTGGTTTTCAATTAATTCTCTTTCAGTTAATATTAAAAAAACTAATTTTATACAGTTCCACACAAAAAATAAAACTCTAGAAAATATAGTAATTGCTCATGACAACCAGGAACTAGAACAGGTGCAATCCACTAAATTCCTGGGGGTTCACATTGACAGTAGGCTCAACTGGGAACAGCATGTGTCCCTTACTCTAAAAAGGCTTTCATCAGCAACTTTTGCTTTAAGAATAATTACTCATTTTGGGGACATCAACATTTTAAAATCATCTTACTTTGGGTACTTTCACTCATTAATGAGTTACGGAATAATATTCTGAGGTAATTCACCAGCCTCAAAAAAAATCTTAACTGCTCAGAAGAGAGCAGTCAGAATCATGTGTGGGGTTCCTCCACGAACCTCATGTAGAAAACTTTTTACACAGTTAGGTATTCTGACCACAACATGTCAGTACATACACTCTTTGATGAATGTAGTTAATAAAGACTATGCTCAGTATGAAACAAATTGTTCATACCATAACTACAATACTAGAGGTAAAGATGATCTACATGTTGAACTAAAAAATTTAACACTTGTACAGAAGGGAGTAAAGTATGCTGCTATAAAGACTTTTAATGCATTGCCTAATTATATTAAATGTACGATAGAAAATGAAACGCTGTTCAAAGGTATGTTAAAAAAATACCTGCTCGACCATACACTGTACTCGTTAGATGAATTCTTTTCCAGAAGTAATGCCCTCCCTTAATAATAGATGTATTTAGTCTCTTAGTTATTAGATGGATGATACAATATTATGTTAATGTTATAGTGTTAATGTTATAGTTATAATGTTATATTAAGAATTGCTATACTAGTTTAATGACAGCTTGTAAATGAGCAAAAGTGATACTTATAATATCTATATCATTGTATTATATTACTATTCTGTAGCATTAATTGTATTTGTACAATTGTATTGACACGTTCCACATCCAGGCGAATCACTCACATGTACGGATCTATGGAATACGCACACCAAATAAAAATAAAAGATGATGATACTTTTGTTAATGACAGTAGTGCTGGAGATTTTTAGTTTTGAATTATAGTATTAAAGGATTATTAGGCTACGAGTTATGTAGTATGTATTTACAACGAAGAGTGAAATTTTTATGTGAATATATCCTAATAACTTTACAATGATAACATATTGGTGAGATAATGAAGTAATAATAGTTAACTGTGGAAAATATTACAAAAATAATGTCACTACTGTGAATAAGTACAACCCAAGTATAATGTAGAAACAAATGTCAGGCTTATTCAATGACAACTGAAACAGAAATGTGTATAAAAGAGAATGGAAGGTTATGGAAATTAGAAAGATGTTAAAAATTGATTTACAAGTAATAAGGTATGAAAGTCATTGTAACTAAAGAAATTTAAATGCTTTTCCCATTTTAATATAAGGGAGAAATCATATTTTGTTACGCATTTCTGTTGAGTAAAGCATTTTGAGGTAAAAAATCTGATGTGTTTGAGGCTATTCTTGAATTTTTCTATCACTGCTAATGTAGGGTTATTTGGCATATTATACGCAGCTTTGTCATATGTATTAGTAAATAGTACATCTTATCTTTTATAACAATAAAATTCTTGGATGGAACAATACGTACAATAAAATGGGAAAGGCAACCACTTACCTATATAGGATCGATGCACGGAGCACACTACCACATAACAGAAAACAGCATTACACTAGCTTTCAAGTACTAGCTCTTTTTCCAGCAGTAGCACAAGCAATCACACACACAATCACACACAACCACATAGACACCCAAAAGCATTGTCTTGTCTTGTCAATTTCATCTTTTGTTTCATGTTTCTTTGAGTGCTAAGAATGTGGTTGGGCTAGGTTGTTTTGGGGGAGGAGGCCAGACAGCGAGGTCATCGGTCTCATCAGATTAGGGAAGGATGGGGAAGGGAAACGGCCGTGCCCTTTGAAAGGAACCATCCCGGCATTTGCCCGGTGCAATTTAGGGAAATCACGGAAAACCTAAATCAGGATGGCCGGGACGGGATCGAACTTTCATCCTCCCAAATGCAAGTCCAGTGTGCTAACCACTGCGCCACCTCACTCGGTAAGAATGTGGTAATTACACCTTAGTATGACAGGTATCTGAGATTTCCACATGAAACACCACTGCTCTAATAAGATAATATACCAGAAATGCTGTTTATAACATTGAATTTTGGTATCAGTGTCAATTTTTCTACTAGTAATTAAGTTTATAAATATATGTGTAAATTATTCCAATCAAGATGTGCAGATAGAACTCTGAAGAAGCAAGACCTTTGATTAATAAATAAGTGGAGCCTATACTCAGCATGATCAACAGATAATGAGACTGCAGAGGAGCTTAAGAAGAATATAAAGTTTATCATAAATTTTCTCACATTTATAAAATATTAGATACAAAAACAGAAACTCGATTATATTTTCCTTTTAAATAGCAAAAAAATCATTAACACATTTGATTAAGAATGTAAAATCTTTTAAAAATTATTTACTGTTTATCAGAAAAATACACAAGAGAATGGAATGACAAACCTGTGAAACAAATGCTTCCAAAGGCTACAAAAATCTCATGCATATTTTATTTCCATGAAATTGTGGAATGGGTTTACAAAAATGTATCTGCACACAGAAGTTATTATTTCATTTGCTATTTGTTGTACCTAACAGAAGCATTTCTTTCAGGATACTGTAAAATGGAATACCTGTATTTAACATAGGTCCATTGTCTCATCATTTATTTTGAAACGAAGAGATACTTAGAAATAAAAACAAAGAGCTACCTATTTATTTAACACTGAAGTTTTCTATCATATAATTTATTAAATATGTGGTGAATGATAATTTTAGAAATTATTAAAATTTTAGCTAGAATGTTTTGGACTGAAATTCATTATTCAGAAACTAGTTATCAGTATCCTAAATATAAGAATGTATTATGCTCTGTTAAAAATATTTTATTTAAAATGAAATTATGATATATAAAGAATATGTATTACACAAAATTTCCACTGATGAAAGTTAATTACATTAAAAATTGTGTACCTCATTTTAAACCTTGTTATTTGTCATCTGAAAAAATTACTTATGTTTCCAAAAAAAATTATTATAAATAAATTGCAAAAGAAAGTTTCAAATTCTAGAATAACCCATTAAAATTTGAAACTAAATCAAATAATTTACACTCCTGGAAATGGAAAAAAGAACACATTGACACCGGTGTGTCAGACCCACCATACTTGCTCCGGACACTGCGAGAGGGCTGTACAAGCAATGATCACACGCACAGCACAGCGGACACACCAGGAACCACGGTGATGGCTGTCGAATGGCGCTAGCTGCGCGGCATTTGTGCACCGCCGCCGTCAGTGTCAGCCAGTTTGCCGTGGCATACGGAGCTCCATCGCAGTTTTTAACACTGGTAGCATGCCGCGACAGCGTGGACGTGAACCGTATGTGCAGTTGACGGACTTTGAGCGAGGGCGTATAGTGGGCATGCGGAAGGCCGGGTGGACGTACCGCCGAATTGCTCAACACGTGGGGCGTGAGGTCTCCACAGTACATCGATGTTGTCGCCAGTGGTCGGCGGAAGGTGCACGTGCCTGTCGACCTGGGACCGGACCGCAGCGACGCACGGATGCACGCCAAGACCGTAGGATCCTACGCAGTGCCGTAGGGGACCGCACCGCCACCTCCCAGCAAATTAGGGACACTGTTGCTCCTGGGGCATCGGTGAGGACCATTCGCAACCGTCTCCATGAAGCTGGGCTACGGTCCCGCACACCGTTAGGCCGTCTTCCGCTCACGCCCCAACATCGTGCAGCCCGCCTCCAGTGGTGTCGCGACAGGCGTGAATGGAGGGACGAATGGAGACGTGTCGTCTTCAGCGATGAGAGTCGCTTCTGCCTTGGTGCCAATGATGATCGTATGCGTGTTTGGCGCCGTGCAGGTGAGCGCCACAATCAGGACTGCATACGACCGAGGCACACAGGGCCAACACCCGGCATCATGGTGTGGGGAGCGATCTCCTACACTGGCCGTACACCACTGGTGATCGTCGAGGGGACACTGAACAGTGCACGGTACATCCAAACCGTCATCGAACCCATCGTTCTACCATTCCTAGACCGGCAAGGGAACTTGCTGTTCCAACAGGACAATGCACGTCCGCATGTATCCCGTGCCATCTAATGTGCTCTAGAAGGTGTAAGTCAACTACCCTGGCCAGCAAGATCTCCGGATCTGTCCCCCGCTGAGCATGTTTGGGACTGGATGAAGCGTCGTCTCACGCGGTCTGCACGTCCAGCACGAACGCCGGTCCAACTGAGGCGCCAGGTGGAAATGGCATGGCAAGCCGTTCCACAGGACTACATCCAGCATCTCTACGATCGTCTCCATGGGAGAATAGCAGCCTGCATTGCTGCGAAAGGTGGATATACACTGTACTAGTGCCGACATTGTGCATGCTCTGTTGCCTGTGTCTATGTGCCTGTGGTTCTGTCAGTGTGATCATGTGATGTATCTGACCCCAGGAATGTGTCAATAAAGTTTCCCCTTCCTGGGACAATGAATTCACGGTGTTCTTATTTCAATTTCCAGGAGTGTATATCATCCTTTCATACTAATAAAATTGCAGTTTCCAAAAATCCATATTTTTGAAAAATTCATCTCCTAATTCAAAAATTATAGTAATTAGAAAAGAATATGCTTCAAGAAGTATAGCATGCCAAACATTTGGATACAAATGTGGGTATGGGTAACAAAAGAAATCATAGCATCTATCATTAAGAAGAGGAAACTACATATAGGTGTAAATGTAAATCAGAACTCCAAATTTATTAAATATGGAAGTACATTCTTTGTGAAAGTTTGCTTGGAAAGTACATTAGAAAATATAAAAGACAATTTGGAATCAAAATTATTAGCTTTCAGTACTGATATTTGGTCCAGTAAAAACAAAATTGAAAATTATTGTCATAGACAGGTGAAAGTAGTTGTTGTTTCATGTCAAGGCTCAAATGATGCACATTGGGAAAACATAGTCTGATGGTATCAATGTACTGATTTCTAAGATGAACAATCAGATAGTAATGATGTAACGAATGTAGAAGTATGTCAATGCAAGTGTTGGTACAGTAAAGATTTGGGGACAGAATGTGTTAGTAAAGGGGACCATAAAACTTATAAAATTGTCAGTGAGGTAAATGAAATGCAACTAGCTCCAACTATGGTACGTAAAATTGAGACAGGTGTGTATAATCAAGATACAAAGATTTCAACCAATTTCCTACAAGGAAATATATAAGAGTAACGAAAGAAATCATCTAGTTAATGAAGCAGAAATTAACTGCCTGGCCAAGTCACGTAAAGAGTCTTTAAAACATAATAAATAACTCACAGAATGAATCTACCAATTTTGATCCTTAAGAATTAATGTGTGGGATGGGAAACAGCCAACCAATATTATTGGGCAGAAAACAGAGTTTCCCATTTTAAGTTAAATAACTAAAAAAGAAAAAATAGGATGGCAAAATAAACAATTAAAAAGAAAGCTATGGAGAGAAAAAGAAGATATGATAACAAAGTGAAATCTCCTAATTTCGAAGCAGGAGATGTGGTATCAGTCAAGATTGAGGAAGTAAATGACAAAATGTATAAATTTCTACATGTGTCTAAAAACATATTTGGCTTAAAGAATACTAATGATATGGAACCATGCACACTAACTGTAAAATGTTTAAAAGAGGAACAATGGAATTTTGATTTATTCTTGAAGTTGAAAAAAAGAAAAAAAAGTAATTTTGTAAGTAAATAAAAAAATTACACAGGGGTTCACTGCTCTTTAGTGCTTGACAAGTACTGTATACCCATTTTAGATGAAACACTCTTTTCCTTTCTGGTTCACTCTTCCTTGCCTCTGCACTGTCTCTGAATATGAGTCTGTTTAAATGCTGGCTTCTGAAACCATCCTTTGGTGAATGTTTATTGGCTGATCCTTATGGATTTTTATTAGGACATAACCTAACTACTCCATTTGTTGACTTCATAGAATGGTTCTTTTGAATTCCTACTGATACGTGAGGGTTGGAACTTTGATAGTGACAACTATTTATTTACAGCTCGTACAAAATAGATATCGGTTTCAAAGTTTTACTGACCTTCAAAGCAGTCACCAGCATTGTGTATAACCCATTGCCAGAGATGTGGAAGTCATAGGATACTCTTAGCAGTGCCAGTTGTGTTGACAGTTCGACTGGCGCGGTCTATTGCCCAACGAATTTGTAGCACCTGACTTAAGCCCTCGTAAGTTCAACTCGATTTCTAAACTGAGCGAAACACTTCACAGCATTCGCATCAAAACTGCTACAAATTCATCGGGCAATAGACCACACCACTCGAACTGTCAACACAACTGGCACTGCTAAGAGTATCCTATGACTTCCACATCACTGGTAACAGGTTATCCACAATGATGGTGACTACTTTGAAGGTCAGTAAAACTTTGAAACACGCATATATTTTGTACAAGCTGTAAATAAATAGTTGCCACAATTAAAGTTCCAACCCTCGTACAATGACAGAAAAAATCACAACACCAAGACAGAATAGTGCGACATAAACAAAAGTTGGTATGTGTGTTTCTGCATCAGAAAGATGGTATCTATTCAAATTTCACACCAGTCACATAAGAGTGGCCCTAGTAGCCCCACTGTGAGGATGAAAATCAGGATTGCTTTATATACATATTTTAATGGTTGTGAAAGTTATTTATCTTTGAGACTGGACATCATGAGTTGATGTTAGTCAAGAATTCCTTTAAGGGGACAAAGATGCCATTATCAACAGATAACTTGGTTTGAATGAGGTCGCGTAATAGGGCTACAAGAAGGTAGATGTTCCTTAGTAGGAATGTAGCCACTGTACACAACTGATGGCAGCTGTGGTCACAAGAATGTACAGTCACATGAAGACAATGATCCGGACTGCCACTTGGCTCTACCAACAGGAAAGACCATTGTGTTCAGCATATGGCTCTGGCACATTGTACTGCATCTGCACCAGCAATCTGAGCAGCAGTTGGCACCACAGTGCCACAATGAACTGTTACAAACTGGTTACTTCAAGAACAGCTCTGAGTCAGACACCCTGTCATATGCATTCCACTGTCCTCAAACTACCACCTTTTGCAACTTCTGTGGTGTTAAGCGAGAGCTCATTGGAGGAAAGGATGGGGATTTTTTATGTTTTCTATAAAGCTAGTTCTGCTTCAGTTCCAATGATGGCCATGTGTTAGTGAGAAAGAGGCCAGTTGAGGGCCTGCAACCAATCTGTCTGTGTGCTAGACATACTGGACCTATACCTGGAGTTATGGTCTGGGGCGAGATTTAGTGTGACAGCAGGAGCACTCTCATGTTTGTTCCATGCACACTGACTGCAAATTTATTCCTCAGTCTGGTGATTTGAACTGTTGTACTGCCATTCATGAACAGCATTCCAGGGGGTGTATTCCAACAGGATAACACTCGCCTACATACTGCGATTGTAACCCAACATCCTCTACAGAGTTTTGACATATTGCCTTGGCCTGCTCGATCATCAGATCTGTGTGTCGACATATTATCTTGGCCTGCTCGATCATCAGATCTGTCTCCAACAGAGCATATATGGGACGTCATGGGATGACAACTCCAGCATCATCTACAAACAGCACTAACTGTCCCTGCACTGACCAATCATGTGCAACAGGCATCAAACAATGTGGTATCTGGCACCTGTACAGCACAGTGCATGCACGTTTGTGTGCTTTCATTCAACATTCTGCCAGTTACACTGGTTATTAATGTATCAGCATTTCACATTTGCAGCGGCTTATCTCAGACTTACATTAACCTGTGATCTAGCTATGTTCATCAGTTACATATTTTACCTAGGCAAATGTAATCCCAAAATTTCATTACTCTACATTAATTATTTTTTGATGTTGTGATTTTTTTTCTGTCAGTGTATTACATGTCTGATCTGTTACTATACTCAGTACATAATTTCACGAAATGCATCAACAACTGTATTGACACAATTTCTTTCTGACACTAATGAAAAGAAGAGAGGTTGGCAGTTCACTGCTCTTCAGTGCTTACACTCACAGGCAAATAGTCTCTCCCCTCTGGGTGAACCCATTCTTCATTTTCTGGTGCGCTCTTTTTGACCTCTGTCCTAGGTATGGTGATCGGTTGTTCCACATTCTGTCTTTTTTTGACCATATTTTCATAGGAAGACATTCAAATTATTATCAATACTCATCTAGCATTACAATGTGCGGGTTGAGGGTTTTGAATTCCTAATAGTACATTGCACAGTACTACATGTTGTTCATCTGGGAGGAAGGGCTACATTTACACTAGTCACATTTTTCAGTACTGCACATTTCTGACATTCTCCTCTACACCACAAGTTGTTCGCCATTGTAGAATCTTTACTTTTGTACTATCTGTATTGTGGTTCAATACAGTCTTACATCTTTCTCATTTGTCTTTTAAACATGGAGAATTTTCATCTTGATACTATTCATGCTTTCATATGACAATTTTATGACATTTTTCTCTGTAGCATATATTGTTCACACTTGGTAAAATGTCACTTTTGCACTATTCATAGTGTTGAGTTTGTATCTGTTCTTGGGCGCCATGACCGACCTCATTTGATCTCTTCTGTCAAGAGTGTCAATTTGAAGCTGGAATGGCTGCTTATGTCGGGTGCAGGGTCACACATTGGTATGGTTCCTGTTGATTCTCTCAGTAGGTGGGATTATACTAGGCATGGCCTTCACCTCAACAGGAAATGGAAGGGTAAATTGGCTGGGGAAATAGCAGGAAAGTTAAAGGGGGGAGACACTGTCATGAGTGGTAAAATACCAGTGGTTATAGGGTTCAGAAAAGACCCTTTTTCAGGGTAGGGACGACAGAAAGAAAGCAAATTTTAAGAGAGGTTAGAGCTGAGACAAACCTTCAGTTTGAGAAAGAAATCAAAAAACATAATTCCAGCTTATTACATCAGCATAAACAGCTATTGGTTAAGAATTTTCAACAGACAGCAGATATTTTAACTCTACCCAATTTTAACTCAGTCAAAGTGAAATGTCAGCTATCTTTATTGCATCAAAATATTCGAGGACTGAGAAATAAAATTAATGAATTAACTATCTGCATAGATGAATAAGAGTCTTCAAACCCAGCTGACATTATCTGCCTCTCTGAACATCATGTGACCACTGGTACAGAACTTTTAAGTGTTACAGGGTTTAGGTTAGCATCTCACCTTTGTAGATCAGAAATGGAGAAAGGAGGAGTTGCCACATTCATCAGGAACTGTCATAAATTTAAGAACATAGACATTCATAAATTTTGCCTAGAACAGCATATGGAAGCATGTGCAACAGAATTAGAATTTCACAAAAAAATCCTTCATAATATTAAGTGTATATCGAGCACCTGCAGGGAACTTTAATCTGTCTCACATTTGTCAGCTATGTCTGCTTGTGTCTGTGTATATGCGGATGGATGTGTGTGTGTGTGTGTGTGTGTGTGTGTGTGTGTGTGTGTGTGTGTGTGTGTGTGTGTGCGCGCGCACGTGCGAGTGTATACCTGTCCTTTTTTCCCCCTAAGGTAAGTCTTTCCGCTCCCGGGATTGGAATGACTCCTTACCCTCTCCCTTAAAATCCACATCCTTTCGTCTTTCCCTCTCCTTCCTTCTTTCCTGATGAAGCAACTGTTGGTTGCGAAAGCTTGAATTTTGTGTGTATGTTTGTGTTTGTTTGTGTGTCTATCAACCTGCCAGCACTTTCATTTGGTAATTTATTTATTTATTTATTTTACCTGGCAAGATTAGGGCCTTCGGGGCCTCTCTTACACCTAACCAGGCATACTCAGATTGAACAAATTTCAGTTTCTACAGAACATTAAGGGCATATAACATGTTATACAGTATTAATGTTAAAGAAAAAAAATAGAGATTATAAAAGTAATACAATGATTATTATAACAATCAGAAAATAATTATAACAATCAAGAATAATAATAATAATAATAATAATGACTATGTATATGAAAGTAAACATATTTTTCTTTTATGAATGTCAGTCCTATTGCTAGTTGGGAATTTTCTCGTTATATTCTTGCAGCTTGTGAGTTATTCTCATCGAGCAGAGACATAAGACGATAGAATGTGATGAAAGAGATATAGAAGAGGTAGATAGGTTAGAGGAAGAGAAATAGAATGGTAAAATTCGAAGCTATGATGGAGAGGAGAAAGAAAGAGATGAGAGGGGCACAACAATGGTGGCTATACCATCCCTAATATGTAAGTCTTGAGTTCCCTCTTGAGTGCTGAGTGGTTCTGGATAAGACGCAGATCACAGGGAAGCGTGTTCCATAGTCGTATGGCTGAGATGGAGAATGACACGGAGAAAGATTTTGTGTTATGTAAAGGTACAGCCAAGATCCTAGACATATCCAATCTGGTATTGCAGTTGTGGAATGATAATAGGTGTTTAATGTGAGAAGATAAATATTGGGGGCACCAGTGGCTAAGAAATCGATGAAGTAAGCACATCATGTGGAGATCGCATGCCTTATGTGGGCGTATCCAACCTAGCTGGGAGTATGAAGGACTGATATGATCATACAACCATACATTGCATACGTATCTAACGCAAGCATTCATCACTAGCTCGAGGCATCTCAAATTTTCACAATTTGTGCCGTGTTGAACTACATCACAGTAGTAAAGATTAGGCAAGACAAGTGTGTGGACTAATTTTTGTTTAACATTGGTTGGAAATATTTTTCTATATTTTTGAATTGCATGTAGGGAGGAGAGCGATTTCCGGCAAGCTGTGACTGTTTGTTCTTCCCAGTTTAGGTGTTCATCCAAGATTATTCCAAGGTCTTTTACTATTTTTTGGTATGGTACTTCGGTACCATTGAGGAGTATTTGAGGGACTGTTTCACGAAAGTACTGGCTGATTAACTTTGGATGAGATATAAGTATGACCTGGGATTTCGTGGGGTTTAGTTTCAGACCTAGGTTCTGTGCCCATCGAGAAACAGAGCAAAGATCTGCGTTCATACTCGCTAATGCGTCAGCAATGTTCTTGGGGCTTGCACTTATGTACAGTTGGATGTTGTCGGCATATAGATGGTAGTTGCAGGAGTGAATCACTGGAGAAATATCATTAATGTACAGTGAGAAGAGTAATGGACCAAGGATGGAGCCTTAGGGGAACTCCAGAGGGCACGTTTTTCCATGATGACTTTTCCAACCCACAAATGACTTGTTGACTTCTGTTTTTGAGGTAGCTGCCGAACCAGTGTATTGCACTGTTTGAGAAATTCAGCTGCTTCATTTTAATTAGTAATATATCAAAGTCAACTGTATCAAAAGCCTTGCTAAAGTCAAGCAGTGTTAGGATGGTAGCTTCACGTCTGTCCATAGCATGTTTAATGTCATCAGTTACTTTGATTAATGCAGTTGCTATACTATGGTGCTTTCGAAAGCCTGGCTGATATTTGTCGTGGATGTTATGAGTTTTGAGGTAATCCGTCAGCTGTTCATGGACGATGTATTCTAGGGCTTTAGATATTGCAGGTAGTATGCTGATCGGCCTGTAGTCACCTGGCGACTTAGGGTTATCAGTCTTGGGTATAGGTTGAATTAAACTTTGCTTCCACTCAGTAGGATATGTACTACTGACAAGAGACAGGTTGAAGATGTCTGTGATAACTGGAGTAATAGTGTCTACGACGTTCTTAATCATGCCAATGCTCACTCCATCATTTCCTACTGCCTCGGAAGAGATTCTCATAATTGCCTTGTGTACTGTGCCGGTAGTGACATGTTTCAGGAAAAACTTGTCTCTCGAGAGACTGATATCTTGGGGCTGGTAATTTGTCGCTGCGTGGCAGTTTACAGCTGTTGAGAAGAAATCGTTTAATTCTTCTGCAGAGACTTGATAAACAGCGTCAGATCTTCGCTTCCCTATACCGAAATTGCGCAGCTTTTTCCACAGTGCAGCAGGTTTTGATATGCCGCATACGACAGAGCGGGCATGTCTGATTTTCGGCATTCCTCACGCTTTGCTTGGTTCTGTTTCGGAGTTTACTATAAGCTTCGTATGCCTCAAGAGTTGGGTTACGCTTGAAGGCCCTATGTGCAGCATCACGTTTATTCATTAACTGGCGTAATGCAGTGGTGAGCCACGGAGCGGGAGCTCACTTTACCTTGACAGTGCGTTGAGGAGCATGTTTATCATACAGTGTAATAATTTTGCGACGTAATTCCCGAATTTTTCCGTCTAAAGTCGGTTCATTGCTTATATCATGCCAAGGGATGTCTGAGCAATCCTTTTGAAGAGCATCATGGTTAACATTTTTTAGGTTTCTGTAGGTTACCAGGTGAGATTTTTCTTTGGTAGTATGCACTGAGTAATTTAAGAATATCACGTCATGAGCAGAGAGTCCCGGAGCGGATGTCTGATTGGCGCGAATTATTTTATCTGGTTGCTTTGTTGCTATTATATCTATGAGTGTATGGCTGTGTGGCGTGTGATGAGTTGGGTCCAGCGGTGTTAAACTCATATCATTGGAGTGGAATAGTCGCCTTAGTTTTTCTGTAGAGGGAGATTTTAACTGTAAGTCAATGTTTGTGTCGCCCATAATGATTATGTGTTCATACAGTGTCACGAGCGAGGACAGGGCAGACTGAAAGGAGGACAGTATTATAGTAGTTGTATTACAAGTTTATTACCTTATAAATAAATAAATAACCTTTTTTATTTTAAATTCAGTGCATTAGTATTTGTAAAATGACTCTTTCATATAGTGTTCATTAAAAAATGACGGTCATCCCACTTGGGACCTGTGGAATGGTACATTGGCTTATTTGTTTTAGTTGTAGGTGTTTGTCATGTATTGTTGTTTTTCTGACATGTTCCACATCCTGTAGGACCTCCTCACTACGGATCAATTGGAATGAAGGTAAATCTAATCTAATCTAATCTAATGCTTTACGATGTTTTTGACAATTGGAGAACTTTCGCATTTACACTATTCATGTTGTGCTTGCTATGTTGTTTACACTTGTAGAATTTTCACATTTACCCTATTTACATTAGGCTTCACTATGGTTATGTCCTTTTGCTCTATGCTGCATGTTATTCACCCTTGCAGGAATTTCACCTATACCCTATTCATACTTTTATGAAACTATTTTATCACACTGTGCTACAGGGGGTTAGAGGTGTAAGTGCAGATATTGTGACCACTGGTATCTTAGTATGTACCCACTCCAGTATGTCTGTTATTTTGTCTTTGCATGTAACAGTCTTCCTGAAAAAAAGTCACATAATTTACTACATGATGTTTTCTGCACAGTTGTAGCTGCACCACTAAGTCAACTATGCCTCTCCGTAGAGACTACCATTTTCCATCCATATGCCCACACTACATCACCTGACCTGTTGCACAGGGAAAAACAACCATTAAAGGGTTACTCTTGCCATATCTACTTGGATGTACGAACTACACTAAAAACATACTAATCCTAATGGTTATAATTATTAGTATGCAAATGAAGTACAGTACTGATGTAACGTTGTTCTGTACACTGTCCTCAGCCACCAATAAAAATATCCTCACTAATACTCCTAACACCTTGTATATCATCCACCATTCATAAAATTTCACTTTTACACAATTCATGTTTTTCATCTGATAAAAAAATTGTCAGGGACAACCACATCTACAGCAAGTAGCAGGAAATTAAAGTATGGCATATTTTAAAATACAGTCATAACATGTTCTTACAATGAGTAACACAAGATTCCTGTCACTTATACAGGGTGTTACAAAAAGGTATGGCCAAACTTTCAGGAAACATTCCTCACACACAAATAAAGAAAAGATGTTATGTGGACATGTGTCTGGAAATGCTTAATTTCCATGTTAGAGCTCATTTTAGTTTCTTCCACCTACGCTCAATGGAGCACGTTATTATGATTTTCTATGGGATACTCTACCTGTGCTGCTAGAACATGTGCCTTTACAAGTACGACACAACATGTGGTTCATGCACGATGGAGCTCCTGCACATTTCAGTCGAAGTGTTCGTACGCTTCTCAACAACAGATTCGGTGACCGATGGATTGGTAGAGGCGGACCAATTCCATGGCCTCCATGCTCTCCTGACCTCAACCCTCTTGACTTTCATTTATGGGGGCATTTGAAAGCTCTTGTCTACGCAACCCCGGTACCAAATGTAGAGACTCTTCGTGCTCGTATTGTGGACGGCTGTGATACAATACGCCATTCTCCAGGGCTGCATCAGCGCATCAGGGATTCCGTGCGACGGAGGGTGGATGCATGTATCCTCGCTAACAGAGGACATTTTGAACATTTCCTGTAACAAAGTGTTTGAAGTCACGCTGGTACATTCTGTTGCTGTGTGTTTCCATTCCATGATTAATGTGATTTGAAGAGAAGTAATAAAATGAGCTCTAACATGGAAAGTAAGCATTTCCGGACACATGTCCACATGACATATTTTCCTTCTTTGTGTATGAGGAATGTTTCCTGAAAGTTTGGCCATACCTTTTTGTAACACCCTGTATCTTGCGCTATCCTGTCTTTAGATGGTAAGTAAATGGTAATCATCTTCCACTATGCTTAACTGAAATGTAAATAAAAATAATATTGCAGCCTTTATTAACTATGCTAAGAGAATGGAAGCTAATGATATGTCAGCAAAATTAAGTGAAAAACATTGTATTTTATCTTTTAATCTAACAATGTTGACAAGTTGCACCAAAAATTGAATTTCTTGCAGCGAAAAATTATGTAAAATTTGAAACAAGAAAAAAATTACACAAATCAATTTCAGGTGCCTGTGTAATGAGTTTTCAGAAAAATTTGTGACAGTGTAACTGCTGTTCAAAATTAAATAATCCCTGGATTAACTCGCATGTTATCTATCGTGTAAAGGTAAATTATGGATTCTCTATGTTAACTATCCTCATTTGTGATCCTTCAGAGTTATTGTATCAATAGGGCTAAGTAATAATGTTGTAATAAAGAAGTATTTAATGGAATATTGAGGTATATAAAGTAATGAGGAATTAATGAAATTGTATAAAGTGATGAAGTTATACGAAATATATGAAATGATGAAGTTAATAATGGAGAATATGAAAGGTATAATGTGAAGTAGCAATGGTTACAGCAGTTGTTAGGCATCCAGTTTTTGTATTACTTAAGATTTGGGATTGCACTTTATCAGTTAGCAACTGTAACTAAAGATATATGTGCCAGTAAATATTAAGACATGATTATGTATGAGAGATAGACTGTCTATGTGATCTGAGGCAATGGTCTGATAATTTATATAAAAATTATGGCACTGTGGTTAAAAAAATTCCGTAATCTCATGAAAGCAATGGTAATGTTGAAGGAAAAGCCAACAAAGTTGTTCAAAAATGTGGAATGAAATACTGATTATTTAACAATTCAAAAGGTATATACTGCTGTAAATTTGTTTCCAGGATACTGATGGAGAGAAAAAAATGTAAAAAAAACCTGGCAGAAATTAACAACTGACTACAGTAACATTAACAGCAACTGAAATTTTAAAATGAAATAATGTTCTCTGAGTCTAAGACCAGTTGAGTCTCCAGTGGAGCTCCCATCCAGTTCACTTGAAATCCATAGTAATGAAATGCTAAAAATTTTCACAGGTATGTTGCAGATTTATAATACTGATTGCCAATTGTTTGTTTTCCATGTTTCTGCAAATATGGATATTGAGTAATGTGATAGCAGGCTCATAAATGACTAGAATGAACTCTCCCCAAGTACTAATAGATGCTGGGGGTCAGGCTAAGGCCATGGACTCAACGAAGTACACTGATTGTGAGTGCAATATAATCGGAGTTTGAATCTTTTTGATCTTCACAACAGACAGAGACTCTACATACAAAAGAGCACATTTCTAATATGCACGGGAACTGGATGTACATCCTCATATCTTTATCCCCCGTCTCTGTTCCACCCGTCTGTCCTCCTCTTTCCCCCTCTCTCTTATCTTGAGCCTTATTTATTGTTATTGCTTATTCAGATTCTGTAGTAGTGTTCTAATCATAAACTAATAATCCATAAATGTAACTTTCCTGTTTGCTAACAACATTGCACTATTGTAGAATATTGTGTAAAAATATGAAGTAAGTGGGTCAAGAACTTCTTTAAATTTCTGGTAATAACATTTCCCCTTTACATATCACATATTTATTTATACTTGTTTTAAAAAATAGATACATAAAAACACACACATATTCGAATGCAACATTGTGTCCAAATTTCCAAGCAATCGGTAAAGAACTTGTGGAGGTTTTCAGATTTGGAACACACAAACATTTACATTTTCATTTTTGTAGATGTAAATGTTCATTTGTACAAAACCATAGATCTCTTAAAGTTGTTCACCAAATGCTTTGAAATTCTGACACATTGCTGGATTCTAATAGATGTGTGTTTTTATATACCTACTGTGGCACCATAGGGGATATGTTGTTAGCAAAAACTTCATGTTCTTTGTTCAGATGCTTAAATCCCCGAAGTTCTACACTGATACCTTTGAAATTTTGTCACAATGTTTTTATTTATTGTGTGTGTGTGTGTGTGTGTGTGTGTGTGTGTGTGTGTGTGTGTGAGAGAGAGAGAGAGAGAGAGAGAGAGAGAGAGAGAGAGAGAGAGAGAGAGGAGAGAGGGAGAGGGAGAGAGAGAGAGAGAGAGAGAGAGAGAGAAAAGATGAACCCAAGATTTTTGCTAATTATGTATCCCTTTATACATATGGCTTTCCAGCAGGTATGCAAAAAAACACTCATGTTCAAATGCAACGTTGTGTCAAAATTTCAAAGCAATTGGTGAAAGCTTTTGGAGATTTACTAGTTTGAACAAATGAACATTTACATTTTTATTTATATTGTTTTCTTTAAGAAAAAAATTTCTTTCTAAAAATTTAAAATTATGCATGTAACCATGTATTTTAATTCATATTCTAGAAGTTTGTATTAACTTTTTTTTTGTAGAACAATGGTCAGTTTGCATTCAACATTTGCTCAATGTAATTTGTAAAAAAAATTATTTACTACAGGAATTAAACTTTTCAGCATGCTACCTGTGCAGGCACATGCTGTCTCTCTTAATATCTTTAGAATTAAGACCCAAAAACTGCTGAAAGAGGAAGCTTTTTACACTTTTAAGGAACATGGAAACTCTTCAAAAATAGTCCTTATTTACTAAATAACTCATAATAATTTTTGTTTGTACCAACTTTCTATGCTGTTTTTTGTTCCTTCTGGTATCTTTTCTTATGGGTATAATAAATTGCTAGTAACTAAATAATGTTGGCTCATGTTTTTCTATTAACCACACTGGGAATTTTATTGTATGCCCTCTATTCTTTTATTACTTAGCAAGTAACTTAGGAACATTTACTTCCATATTTAACTATTAACCATGTGGACAAATCTGACTGTATGTTATATTAGGTATGGTATTTTATTATGTGTACTGTAATCACGTGTAGTACCACAGCGCATTAAGTATCAAACAACGTGTAGGGAAGCAGCCTACTCACGCCGTAATAAATTCACATCAGTCTTTCCATTATGTGCCAGCCGAGTCCACTGTAATTAGCTCTGACGCCATGAATGTTGCGCAATACTTTAAAAATCAAGTAAATAACCTGAAATGTTTCTGGCACATCAGGAGTAATACTAAATCAATATGTGTTGAATGTCAGTTCAATAACTTTAACCATTTTCAAAATTTGGACGTTTTTCTGTAAAAATCATTGGCACAACAGAAAAGAGCTAGAGACTTAAAAATTTATATTTAGATTCCTTTTTCATAATAATTTAATAGAAACAGTACTTTGGATCTCACAAATTAAGATTTTAGTTGAAATTCAATATTTTCTGGTTTTTGTCTTAAAAATTAAGGAAGCAAGATAGATTAAGTAGGCTAATAAATAAGGCTAGGATGTTTATATTTAAGTAGAATGGAGATCCGCTATAATCATAAAGATGTGCGAAGTTTCAATTGAATAACTACATAACTATAGCGATAGCGTATCTCCAAACGGCAAGCTCAGAGCTCGTCTACTGCGTGTAGTGTAATTAAATTAATTCTCTCGCCCAAAATATTTTACTTAGCCACGTCAGACTTTTATTATGATTACTTACCTGTGTGCTGAATGCACATTTAAATTGAGAGCTTCATCGGCCATCAGCAAAAGAAGCTATGATTTATTCAATGACTTAAAGTGGTGCATTACTAGCCCAGCGGCTAGTTGGGAGAGCCGATTTGATCAGGCGTTCCCTTAGCCGTCCGCACCGCGGCTTTATATATAAGAATGCTGCATGAAGCAGGAAGGCCCCAGTTCTCTCCAGACGCAGATTAGCACACCATCTGTGCCGGGAGTCGCGTCGCGTCGGTATCATTGCTATAAACAGCCTCGGATGCCGTATTAAGTTACTCAGGATACGCGTAACCATGAAATCATTTTCAAGTGAAGTGTTAATTCTGGGATGACTTTAATTATCTATCTTCAGTTTGCGTATGTCGTATTTTCACGTGCTGCCGCGGGACAGACATTCTCCCATTATTTAGCGTGGCGTTTGATGAACATTATCATCAAATTATGGTGAGCATTCATTTAAACATTTAATTTGGACAGTTACAGTTGCATCAGCGCATTAGACTCTGAACTGCTCTGTTAGTCTGGTTGTGTGGATTCTTTTTTTTTCATCTGTGACTTTCAGAATACAGAGAACATTTTTTTTCACGATCGTTTTTGATTATGAATCCCAAACAATCTCCTAATTCCTCAGAGCTATAAGCTGTAGCTATAAGTGTATTTCTCAGGTGAAGTGGGCACTAGGAATTCTAATTACAGGCTTCATGTTTTGCTAATCACTTTCTGGTTGCCAAAATTGTAGTTAGAGAGCCAGTGTTGAGAACGGCAAAACAATAGCATAAATAATAGGAACATTTATGTAACAATTAATTCCACCCGCCGCCCCACAAACGGAAAGTCCATGTTAGAATCTCAATATTACTTTACTCGCCATAAAGATGACCCATGGAGATGCAGATGGGCACAACGAGAAAGACTGTCATCATGTAATAAGTTCTTTCATGTGAAAAGTTACTATTTGCAGTGACTAAGTAACTACAACCAATTTCATGCTGTTTGTTAGACAGAACTCATCAGTGAAAGTGTACAATTAAAATTTTCCATTCTTTCAAAAGAATCGTAGTGTATGTGCTCACTTGTGACACATGAACTGTCTAAATTATTGAATGCAATCTAATTGTCACTGTTTTACTGATGTCAATAATGTGAAGAGATTGTGACTTTTTGTGATCATCGCCTGACAAGCTTGTGACTAAACCAAATAAGAGCTGGAAGACAGATGCCAAAGAGAAAAGCAGCACTACTATTGAAATAAAATCCAAGTCAGTAACGTTACAGATTGGTTGCAGACATTTCTGTATTTCAACTGAAAGTGAATGGTTCCTGTAGTTTCACTCACCACTATTACACACAGTGCTATAGAATGACATTCAGAACATTTTTATATAAGGATCTTATGCTCAGAAGTGTGAAATAAAGTTTCTACAGCCACCACTGGGCTGTTGAAAATCCATGCACTGCTTGTATGAGAAGTTACCAGATTAGATTCTTGGTAAACAATTGGGCTGGAATTCTTGGAGATCACTGGACCACACATCTTACCATATAGTTTCAATGGTGCATGGTGTTTGAACTTTCTAGAGAACGACTTTGTCAGAATGTCCAAAGTACATTCCCATACAAGTGGGCACTAGTTTATAGTTTCAGAACTATGGTGCTCCAGTGCACTTTGATCATCGTGCCAAGGCATATCTCACAGACAACCTCAGCAGAGAGTAAATGGAAAGGGATGCCCAATCCCTTGCAATAAGCAGTCCCCAAACATCATGTCTCTCAACTTTTTCCTCTGGGGCACTATCTAAAGTCCTTGTCTACTCAACACCAGTAGGGACAGTACCTGAGCTTATCGAGCACATCTTTACAGTGCTTGATACCATTAGAGGAGAGTGTGGAATCTCACAGAGAATCAGACCAAACAAAGTCCATTGTTGTACATTATGTTACAAAGTTGATCGTTATAACACTGGACATTTACTCTTCACTAAAGAAGGCACACATTTGGTTTACAGTGTTTGTAATCTATTGTCAACAAACATTTTAAAAAACCACAGTATTCTGGTGTTTCATTCAGTCTATTGAATGCACAGTAAGTGCATAATGTTGTATAAACTTGCTTTCACAATTCGAGCTATAGCTTCTCTAATGAATAATGTTCTGAATTTTATCCTCTACAATCCCCCAAATTTTTAAAATGTCATTCTGCAGTACCCAGTAGAAAAGCAAAATACTCTCTCCATTATGTTTCAGTTTTATATGATTAGTGGTAAACATATATGTTATTATTACATACTGCTAAACCTGAAATTAATACAACTAATTTTAACCCCAGAATTTTCAATATCAGTAATACCACAAAGTAATTACAACTTACTATGGTATAAACAACACCAATGATGAAAGCTGACATTGTTTTCATGTTCATGTTCCAAACATTTCTGAACAAACGTATCTTGCTGCCACCATATCTTCCATGGATATGGTGCCTTTCTTCCCAAAGAAGACTGAATCTTATCAGCAAAAGTTGTGTAGTTACCAATCCAAAGAAACAGAATAATACTGCAAAGAGAAGAAAAGCAAGAAGTTGAGACAAAGCAGTAAATCTCATTTAAAGTATAGACATTATACATATAAGACAATTACATTTTGTTAACATATCTTTAAAAGCACACAAGATAGTATAGCAGTCAGTTCTAGCATTTTTCTGTCACTTATGTGGCTTTCTCTTTTGGAGATGATTGGTTAATGTGAAAAATGCCAAGATATATGGGGTTCAGAATCCATGTTAAACTGTAACTGGGAAAGCCAGTTCAAAGGCAGAGGCAGGCAAGTGCACACCATCCCCAATGGGAACATGCCTAGTAAAGCACGGCACAATAGAAGACATAGGTGACACGGAACTGTGTATTGGGAAGGGCAGATAGAACAGAGAAAGAGGAAAACTGTGGAGAGGATCATGTGAATTCAGGATGAGAGAAAGTAGTGACATGAGGCAGGGATGGAGAAGAGCAAGGCACAAGTACTAGTGGAGACTGGAGCCTGGAGGATTACGGGATCAAAGGATGCATTGAATGTGTGTCTATGGCTATCAGTTATAACTGTAGTTTAAAGATCACTAACACATAATCTCTAGTTGCTAATAGTGTTGATAGCAATGAAACTGACATCAGATCAAGCTTACCAGTGTCACATTCCTATCCAATGAGTTGCTGCCTCTCACTCCTAGTCAATCCCCCCCTTTCCACCAATGCTACCATTCCCTCCATGCTTCTTTTCTTCCCTCACCCATCACCTGACACAGCTTCTCACCTCAACAAGCTGCATTGGCAGCACAATGTAATCAGTCAAGACAATTCACCCAAACATGTGCATATGTGTTTGTAAATGTATACTATGTAGCTTACAGCTACAGAAGGAATCATCCAAAAGCTAACAATATTTTAAGTCTTGTTTATGTGCCTGTCAATAACTCAACCATTCAGAAGATGTTATCCTTATTCATTTCATAATTTATGTTCATTTCTGGCATTCAATCAAGCCTTCATTAGTGAATACTCATATCCACAATTCCTGTGGACATACTTATCTTCATTGACACCATTTTGTGCAGAGTTTCAGCTACATGGCCCCATTTGATGTGTGAAGTGACAATGTGGTTTGAATAACCAAGAAAAACTTTACATGATGTTTGTTTCTTCTTAATTTCCAAAACAAAAACATATAGCTGAATCATGCCAATACAGCTGTCATCAGTGTTGCCACCATAACAATATTCAAAATGGAAGTACAGTTCAAACTGAAGTACACACTGTTATGTGCTAAACTCTCCTGTTGTTATCAACCCAACCACTAGCTGTTTCAGCTTGTCACTGCACACCTTCAGCTGTGGCCACTTCCTTTATAATGGTAGCTTGTGATGATATGATTATGGTATCAGCCAATTCATACAACATAATTACTAATTGTCTAATATTCAAATTATCTTTTATATATTGTTAAATTACACTAAAGACCAATTTTACACAAAATTCAGTGCTTCAAACTAAAATTAGGGCCCTCATATATACAAACAGAAGCATTAAGTTCAATAAAATCCAAAATCAATATGATTATGAATAAATATGGGCAAGAGTAACCAAAAATGGTGAACTTAAATTAATGACAGTGTTTCTACCAACAATTAGTTCAGACACATCAGTCATAATGTCATTCAAAAACAGCCTAAACTCAATATTACAGAAATATCCTGAGCATACGGTAGTAGTAGGTGGAGCCTTTAATTGAGGACCATTTTCAGAAAAGCCAACATCTACAAAAAACAGTTTTCAGGAGACATGTTTTATTGAACTGCTTGTACAATACACATTGCTGGTTCCTTAAAAAATTATATTTTACAAATAACATTAGATATGTAATAGAACAGTGGAGAAACATTTCTATCAGTTTTCAGTTCCAAATAAAAAAATGTAAAAATTATGTTCTTTCCAAATCTGAACTCTTGCTTTATAACAGTAATTTTCGAGTTTATTTTAACCTTCTGATAAATAATAATTTAGTAAACTGACTCATTAAGGTACTAAGCTTTATTATTTCCATTGTTATGTTTATTGCAACACTCTAAGGCCTTCCCATAGAACTCTTGAGCTGCTTCTGAAGATGTATCAAAAGTTTCTTAAGTTTGTTTACATCATCAGCTTTTTTGACACATCGTTTCTAGATTTTACTACAACTGATTCATTAGTGTCCTTGAAACTATCCATGTCAGTTTTCTCCACTTCGACATTGATCGGAGAGGACGAGTATGTTGTTTTGGATTTGGAGATGGTAGTACCTTTGTTTCTTTTTTATGAATAAAGAATTCTGGCTTCAAACATTTTGAATTGTAGCTTCTTTTTCATTAACCTGTTGTCAGCGGAAATTGCACACATTCCACTCCTGGCACTGAAGCATACAGGTACAATGCTGGCTTAGAAACTCAAGATAGTGTGATGGTAAGATTATGGTTTCAAGTTTTCTCAATTCCTTTTCAACAGGGCCAAATACTCTGTCAGAGTACATAACTGTGATCTTGACTGGGAAGTAGTGAGCTACTTTGTTGAAAACTAACAATAAATGTCCACCATCAGTAGTAGATGCTCATTTTTGGCAAAATTAATTTTTTATAGATGCCAAGTTTCGAAAAATTTCACAGTTTTGAGTGAAAGATTAAATGGGAAAATAGGCAGTTTTGATATAATTCATGTACTGTAATGGATTCACCTCATTTACAAGTACTCAAATACATATACACTGAAGTGACAACAGGCATGGTATAGCAAAATGCACATATACAGATGGAGGCAGTATCATGTACACAAGATATAGAATGTCAGTGCACTGTCAGAGCTGTAATTTGTACTCAGATGATTCATGTGAAAACGTTTCGGATGAGATTACAGTCGCATGAGGGGAATTAACAGACTTTGAACGCAAAGTGGTAGTTGGAGCTAGATGCGTGGAACACTCCACTTCAGAAATTGTTAGGGAATTTAATATTCTAAGATCTACAATATAAAGAGTGTGCTGGGAGTACCAAATTTCGGGTATTAACTCTCATCATGGACAATGCAGTGGCTGACGGCCTTCACTTAATGACCATGAGCAGATGCATTTGCATGGAGTTGTTAGTGCTAACAGAACAGCAACATTACATTAAATAAATGCAGAAAACAATGTGAGATGTAATATGAATGTAAGCGATAGAACAGTGCAGTGAAATCTGATGTGAATGGGCTATGGCAGCAGGCGACTGAAGCAAATGCCTTTCGTAACAGCATGGCATTGTGTGCAGCATCTAATCTGGGCTTGTGACCATATTGGTTGGACCCTAGATAACTGGAAAACGCTGGCCTGGGCAGATGAGTCCCAATTTCAGTTGGTTAGAGCTGATGGTAGGGTTCAAGTGTTGCACAGACCCCATGAAGCCATTTCAACAAGGCATGGTGCAAGCTGGTGGTGGCTCCATAATGGTGTAGATTGTTTTTACATAGAATGAAGTGGGTCTCCTGGTCCAATCGAACCAATCATTGACCGGAAATGGTTTTGTTCGGCTACCTGGAGACCATTTGCAGCCATTCATAGACTTCACATTCAGAAACAATGATGAGATTTTCATGGATGACAATGTGCCATGTTACTGTGGAAACATTTCATAACTGTTACTAGAAAGATGGAGTTGTCATGTTCAACATACACTGCCAGGGAGTACCTCAGACCAGTCATTACACTTGGTTTTGTTTTGCTTTAGGGCACAAAAAACAACTGGCATCATATGCGCCGAAGTCAACACGAAACACAGAGAGGCATTAAATGACTATATGTCAGTCCCAATGGACATAACAGAAGACAGTTAAAAACAGACATGTGGAAAAAGCGCTAAAAAATATTCCAAAACTAAAAATTAAATGGCCTTTGCCATATTGCTTCAGCAGATAAAAAGTAAAATGCAGTCGACAACCCATATGTCATTCGCTAAAATGGTTGATAAATCAGACGGCAAACCCAAACTGGAACGTAAATTGTTAAAAAAAAGTGCATTACAGCAGGAAGTGGCAGACAGTTAAAATTCGGGCGCAATGTGTACAAAGTAGTGGGGTAGCACCCCTTAGCAAATGATGATGGCTGAAAAGCCAGTGCCCAATATGCAGCAGAGTTAAAATAACCTCCTCCCGGCAGGAAGGCCAAGAAGAGGTCATCCAAGGTGCTGGGAGAGGCTTAATAAGCCAAAGCTTATTACTGGGAAGGAAGAACCACTGGCGGTGCAAAGGGACACCACCTCCTGACAGATAGCAACACAGAGATCATCGGAGGGAATATAGGTACTCATGGGCTGAGGTCCAAGGACTGCAGCCCTGGCAGCAGCATCAGCAGCCTCGTTTCCTGGCAGGCCAACATGACCAGGGACCCACAGAAATATGACACTGGCTTCACAAAGAGTGAGCAAGTGACAATTTTCCTGGGCCCATTGCTCTAAGGGATGAGCAGAGCACAGCGAACATAGACTTTGGAAGGCACTGAGAGAGTCCGAGCAGAGGACACAATTGGAAAGGCTGTGTTGCCGTATGTACTTTGTGGCCTGATACAAGGCAAAGAGCTTGGCTGTAAACACTGAGGAGTGTGCCAGAAGCTGATATGAAAAGACATGGGTGCCAATGACAAAGGCACACCCGACCCCATAATCAGTTCGAGAGCCACCAGTGTAGACAAAGGTACTATAGCGAAGCTTCATGCAAAGGTCGTGAAACTGGAGACAATAGACTGAGGATGGAGTACTGTCCTTAGGAAGCGAATGAAGGCCAAGGTTAACATGGGCCGCTTCATGAAGGCAAGGTGGTGAAGGGTTCAAACCCACTAGGAAA
Organism: Schistocerca serialis cubense; assembly: GCF_023864345.2. Lineage (NCBI taxonomy): Eukaryota > Metazoa > Arthropoda > Insecta > Orthoptera > Acrididae > Schistocerca > Schistocerca serialis. The sequence continues at coordinate 596,969,275 of NC_064639.1, forward strand.
GTTGCAGGTAGTGTGAAGTTCAGCCGCCGCAGCAAGTGGCGAAAGCGGACTCCAGGAGGTAACAGAGCAGAGGGACGAGCCCCATACTGACAATCAAAGAAGGAGGCATAGAAGGGGTGGTCACACATGGCAGACAAACGGCATGCATACCTGCTGAGGAGAAAGTCACAGCAGTAGGACAGTGGTTGTTCAGCGGCTTCAGCATACAGACTCTCAACTGGGATGGTGTAAAAGGCGCCTGTGGCCGAACGGATGCCATGATGGTGGATAGTTTTGAGACAGTGTAAGAGGGAAGGGCATCCAGACTCATAAACAAAGCACCCATAGTTGAGTTTCGAATGGACAAGGGACCAGTACAAATGGAGGAGGGTGGTTCGATTGGCACCCCAGGAAGTACCATTGAGAACACGCAGGAGATTGCCAGGTAAGACACATAGGAGGACCAAGAGAGTTTCCTATCAAGCATGAGCCCCAGAAATTTTGTATTTTCAATGAATGGAAGGGCAACAGGCTGAAGATGCAGAGATGGTGGGAGAAACCATTTGTGCCACCAGAAATTCATACAGACTGTTTTGTCAGAGGCAAAGCGGACGCTATTGTCAATGCTCCAGGAGTAAAGACAAGCAAGACAGTGCTGAAGTGAGACAGGTCCATGGAAAACTGCAATAGATGGCAAAATCGTCTATAAAAACAGAGCTGGAGATGCCCGGCAGGAGACAGGCATTTTATAGGGTTAGTGGTGATAGCAAAGAGGATGACGCTGAGGACAGAACCTTGAGGCACACCGTTTTCCTGGATAAAGGCATCCAACAAGGCAGAACCCAGACGTATCTTGAAAACTCTATCTTGTAAAAATGCCTGAAGGAAACAGGGCAGGAATCCCCATATGTAAAGAGTACGTAGTTTTCCAGCAGGTGTTGTAGGCCTTCTCCAAATTGAGACACATGCCTACAGTCTGGGATTTCTGCAGAAAACCATTCATGACATGGGTGGACAAAGTAACAAGATGGTAAACTGCAGAATTCTGCGCTTGAAATCCACAATGTGCATTCATTAGTAAATGTTGAGACTTGAGCCACCACACCAGCCGGGTGTGAATCATGTGTTCCATCACCTTGCAAATGCAGCTGGTAAGATAGATGGGGGAATAGCTAGAAAGAAGGTTTTGTCATTAATGGGCTTAGGTATGGGTATGACGGTGGCTTCACGCCAGCGTCCAGATGCGGTTGTACGTGTTAAGCAGAAAGTGCTTGCCCGCAAAAGAAAGGCGCTGCGACATCTGAATTTGGATGGTGTGTGGCCCTGGGGCGGAGGATTGGGATGAACTGAGAGCACAATCTAGCTCCCTCCTAGTAAAGATGGCATTGTAGCCCAAGCCCCCCCACTCGTTTCCAATGGATGAAGGCAGGGTGATAGTGGGAAGAGCTCAAAACTTCCGCAAAATGGAGGCCCAAGGTGTTGGAGATAGCAATAGTATCCATGATGATATCGTCAGCTCCTGTCAGGCTGGAAATTGGGGAATGGATCTTGGTTCCAGAGAGCCATCAGAGGTTGGCCCACACAACAGAGGAAGGTGTGGAACTGTTAAAAGAACTAGAGAATGAAATCCAGCTAGCTCTTTTGCTATCTTGAAGAACATGACAACACTTTTCACGCATCTGTTTATAATGAATGCAGCTTTCCAGTGTAGGGCGGCAGTTCAAAATGTGGAGAGCACGTCTATGTGAGCGAACTGCATCATGGCATGCCTCAGTCCACCAAGGGACTGGGACACAATGTGGTACAGAGGAAGTGCGGGGGATGGAACACTCTGCAGCAGTAAGGATAATGTTTGTGAGATATTTGACCTGGTCATTACAACTGGGGAAATCTTGTTCTTTGGAAGTCGCCAGGGAGGAGTAAAGCTGCCAGTCGGCCCTAGGAAGCTTCCATTTAGGCATGCATTCGGATGGGTTAGGGGTCAGCAAATGGATAGCACACGGGAAATAGTCGCTCGAGTAGGTGTCAGAAAGAATGGACCACTCAAAACAATGAGCAAGCTGGGCAGTGCAAAAGTATAGGTCCAAATGGGAATAGGTGTGTGAGGAGTCGGAAAGGAAAGTGGGTACTCCAGCATTAAGGCAGAAGAGGTTAAGTTGGTTAAGCAGGTCAGCCAAGAGGGCACCTCTCTGACAGGTCCTTGGAGAACCCCAAAGGAGATGATGTGCATTAAAGTCACCAAGCAGCAAAAATGGGAGAGGTAGCTGCACAATAAGTTGAGGGAGTCTGCCCTGGTGACAGCAAATGATGGAAATGATGGAGGGACACGTATAGTACAGAGGGAAAAAGTCAGGTGGGGAAGGCAAAGGTGAACTGCCACAGCTTGAAGATTGGTAGTCAGCGAGATGGGTTGACTATGAATGTCATCCTGTATGAGCAGCATGACGCCCCCATGAGAGGGAATGCCAACCTCAGGGGGAAGGTTAAAACGAATCGGTACAAAATGCGAAAGCTCAAAGCGGTTGTTAGGGTGCAATTAAATTTCCTGAAGACAGAGTACAAGGGGACGCTGTGATGCTAACAGCTGTCGTAAATCCTCTTTGTGGGACCGAAGGCTGCAAACGTCCGGAGAGTCATGATGAAGAGGAATGGGGATGTCACCTCGGTGGTTGCCGAGTGACAGCTGGGGAAAAGGCGCTACTACAGGGCACAGAAGCAGGAAGATCCTGCTCCATGGGGTCCACAGAAGCATCAGCTTGCTTGTGCGGTCGGTCTATGGAGTCCAACACTGAAATACGGTTGTTGGTGCACACCGGCGACACAGAGGCTGGCCAGGCTGAGGTATCATATGGCGACACCATCGAAGAGGATCTTCGAGGTGGTGAAGGAGAAGATCGTCTGCCTTTGGAGGACTTCTTCGAGTGTTTCTGGTTAGATGAAGACTCAGGTATTGTTTGGCTGGAGGGATGGCGGAAGTCTTCACGGGAGTACTCCTTCTGAACTTTCCAGCCTACCAGTTGTGTTGCTGGTGGTTTTGCCTCTTGGGGCAAGAGTTTGATGGCTTGTTGCACAGCTGGACGGGGGATGGCAATGCTACCTTGACACTGGGTGATTTCACAACCTCAGAGCTGAATTGGAGGTCGCATGTCTACACGGCCATGTCCTTCATGGAGTGAGGGGTAACAAGAACAGAACTTTATGTACCAGATGGGAGAACACAGAGTTTGCAACTAGCCAGTAACTTGCAAGCAATTGGATAAGGCACCTTTTCTTTTACCCGGATCTCTTGAACAGCCCACTCATCAAGATACACTGGACACTCCCGAGAGGAGGCTGCATGACCACCATTGCAGTTGATACAGTGGGGAGGAGGAGGTAGAAAATCGACCTCATGCGCATCCCTACCACAGGCAACACATTTGGCTGGGTGTCGACAAGATGTTCTAGTGTGGTTAAAATGATGACACTGGTAACAGCTCATCAGGTTCGGAATGTATTGCCAGATGATGATAATTTCACAGCCTGCTTTGAGTTTGGACGGAAGCACCACTCTATCAAAGGTGAGAAAGAGAGTGCAGGTGGGCACTAAGGAGGAATCTATCTTTTCTATTACACAATGAATGGCAATAACACCCTGATTGGAGAGGTAAGATTGTATTTCGGCCTTGGTTACACTGTCGAGTAGCCTGGTGTAAATTACACCATGGGAAGAGTTCAAAGTTCTGTGGAACCCTGGAGAAGTGAGGCAGCAAGTAGTTGTGCTTGAGAATCAGAAGTGGTCTCCCAAAGCAAAGTGCCATTCCATAAATGAGAGCAGGATTTCACATGGCCAGCAACTGCACCTACCCTTTTCTGAATAATAAACGGATTTACTGTGCTGAAGCACTGACCATCTTCAGTACATTAGACCACGAGGAACAGTGGTGCAGCGGGAAGGGTCTTTGAATCATTAGCCTCAGTGCGTTTACATTTTGTAGAAGTGGAGTGGGAAGGTGATTGACTCATCACGAAGAAATCCCCCACGATTGCCAGCATCTCCGATGGTGTGCTCCTTCCAACTAGGGGCCGCCTTCACAAGGGGGCGCACCCGCCTTAGGTGATTGTTCACACCTCAGGTCACACCTTTCAAACACCTGACAGAGGGACCAATCGGCAATTTGGGAAGGTTACAGCTCAGGCAATCATCCCTCCCTGGGCCTAGCCTGTTCCAGGGGGTACATGCGATCCCTACCTGTCAACCCGGGGCTGGGAATTACGCGTTACCCAGTCACTTCTTATAAGTCAGATGCATGGGCCAGCCTTCACGAGTGCACAGGGAGGAAGAAGAATAAAGAGAGTCCTCAAATACTGAAGTGGGGGAACAAGAGGATAAGGGAGACAAAGAAAGGAAAAGGGAGCAAAAAACAAAGGTGAGACTGTTTGCACATCAGCAACAGAACACAGAACATTCCCAAAACCACCCCAGACATGTTCTCCAAGGGAGAGGAAAAAGAACAGCAAGAGGACAGAGATGCAGCACGGAAGGGAAAAAATGCTGCAAATGCTGGGGCCCCGTGGTAGCCAAGCACGAACCTGCCAAAGAGTGGCGAGCTCCCTGGGGGGGAGTCATTACACTTAACTTCAGTAATATGAATATGATGCACACTACCCCAGTAAAAGTAATGTCCACCATAAATCTTTAAAATCAAGAAATTCTAGTGGTTATGACAAAATACCAACAAAATTAATTCAACAGTGTGTTCCCGAGTTTAGTAACATATTGAGTGATCTGTCATTTATCAGCGAACATTTCCTGATTGGTTGAAACACACTGAAATTAAGGCTTTGTGTAAGAAAGCAGATAAAGAAATACCATCAAATTTCTATCCAATTTCACTTTTGCCGGCATTCCCAAAAATTTTAAAAAGCTTATATACAATCAGCTTCTTCACATTTCACAACAACTAATATACTGTCAAAACTGCAATAATGATTTCTAAAGGATTCTGATATTGAGAAAGCTATCTACACATACAGCGAAAATTTAGGCAATACATTGGCTACTGGTATATTCTGTGATCTGTGAAAGGCATTTGACTGCGTATATCACAATATTCATTTAAATAAATTGTAATATTATGGTGTAACAGGAAACACAGCAAAATTGTTCAAATCCTGTATCTCTGACAGGAAACAAATTGAACAATTAGGTAAGAGACATGTATTAAGCTATCAGGCATCATTCAACTGTGAACCAATTATATGTGGCATACCATAAGGTTCTATCTTAGAGCCCTCACTTTTTCTTGAATACAATGTCTGTTCAAAAAATTCCAGAACATTCATAATCTCATACCAATGGTGTATTGGAGCAATATGCAGTTGGCATCCATGCACATGCCTGTGTTTAATGTGTAACTGCCAGAAGTTTCACTGTTCCATGTCTGTCAATAATTGTTCAGTGCTGTAATGCATATAATGTTGTTTAGCACAGTTTGCAAATTTTGATATGGTAGAGTTAGAGGAGCAATGCATCTGCACTGAATTTTCTGTGACACTCAAGAAAACCTTTACAGAGACACATTAAAGGATGCAGGAAGCCTACTATGATGAGTGCTTAAGCCGTACTCAATGTTATGAATGGTTAACAGAGTTCAAAAATGGCCAGATTGGAGTTAAAGATGACTCTTGTTTAGGACACCCTTTGACATTTATCGACAATGCTCATCAGGAACATCAATGAAATTGTGCAAGCCAATTGAAGACTGACTGTCCAAGAGATTGCAGAAGAATCTAACATTTCAGTTGCATCATGTCATGAAATTCTGCCACAGCACCTTGGAATGCATCTTGCTGCCTCCATGTTCATCTCATGGCTCATGAGTCAAGACCAGAAAGAACTTCTCCTCGCAATTTGTGAAGAGCTTTTGGATTGCAAATGAGAACAAGGTGTTCCTTAAGAAAATAACAACTGGTGATGAGATGTGGATCTATGGCCATGATGTTGAGACCAAGGTTCAGTCTTCACAATGGGTTGGGAAAGGTTTTCCAAGAACAAAAAAAAATCTCACCACATCAGGTCAAATGTCAAAACCATGCTGATAGTTTCCTTTTACTTTGAAGGATTAGTTCATCATGAATTCGTGCCACAGGACAAACTGCTAATCGATGGTACTATTTGGATGTGTTGCGACACCTGTGAGAAAATGTGAGAAGGAAATGTTCTGAAATATGGCAAGACAATTCATGGCTCTTGCATCATGATAATGTACTAGCACATTTATTCCTCTTGGTGTGTAACTACTGAAAAGAATGAAATCACTGTGCTGCCTCATCCTCCGTACTACCCTGCAGACTTTTTTTTATTTCCAAAGTTGAAAACCACACTGAAAGGACAAAGATTTGCAACAATAGATTAGATAAAAGAAAATTCGCAGATGGCGCTTTGAACGATCCAGCAAGAGGTGTACCAAGACTGTTTTCAGAAGTGGGAATGGCATTGGGAGCAGTGTATCAATTGTGGAAGAGAGTATTTCAAGAGAGACCATGCACAATAAATAAAAGGTAAGTGCAGAAAAAATTTGTGGACAAAGTTTTGGAATTTTTTGAGCAGACCTCGCATATCGATGATCTTCCATTACTAATATTACCAGATGCCAAGTTTGTTTTGTTTGCAGATGATACAAACACTGCAATAAATAGCAAATCAAGTGCAGTCTTACAAAGATAGCTTAATGAAATTTTTGTGGACATTAATAAATGGTTCCTAGCATATTCTTTGTCACTTAACTATGAAAAAACACACTACAAGCAATTCAGAAATTGTAAGAGGTTCCCACCTGTATATGCCTAAAATATGATGACATGTGGGTAGATGAAGTGGACAGTGTTGAATGCTTGGGATTACAGCTTGATAATAAATTCAACTGGGAGGAGCACATCACAGAATTTCTAAAGCACCTAAACAAATCTCTATTTGCAAATGTTATCAGACACAGGGATATAAAAATGAAAAAGATGGCATACTATGCTTACTTTTATTCCATAATGTCCTATGGGATTATTTTATGGGGTAACACATCAAGTCAATCTTAAGTTTTCCAGGCCTAAGAACGTGTAATAAGAACTATTTGCGGCGTGAAAGTTTGTGTGAAGAATGTTTGCCGAGGCTTGTTTAGGGAACTAAAGATACTGACTACTGCTTCCCAATATATTTATTTCTCAACAAAATTTGCCATTAAACATATATCTCTTTTTCCAAACAACAGCTCAGCTCATGGAATTCTTTGGTTCGAAAAGGTGTCCATTTTTCAGGAACACACATTTTCAATAACTTGCCAGCAGCTATAAAAAGTTCAACTACCAATACAGTCCAGTTTACAAGAAGTATAAAGAGTTTATTGGTGGCAAACTGCTCCTACTCCACTGATGAATTTATTAGTGAAACCAATTGATGAGTGTGTGTTACTAATAATATTGAACAGTACAATCTGACTTCTGTACAGGTTCAGTCCAGAAACGTGATCATTGTAAACAAGTGTTGTAAAATGATATTTCTATTTAGTATTTATTACCTTTTAAATAAAATTATGTTTACATTTTTTGATTAATTCCACATCCATGACAATCATTTCACTTGGGATCTGTGGAAGGTACATTGGCATATTTGTTTTTCATTGTGAATATTTATTCTGTATTCTTGTTTTTCCGGCATGTTTTACATCATAAGGGGTCTCCTCACTAAGGATCAATTGCAATGGAAAGTACTCTAATCTAATCTAATCAATTCAGAAAAAGGTAAGGTCAAATAATTCGAAATGGGGGAACTACAGACCTATTTCATTGTTATGTTTGAAAGAGCTACATGTGATGAGACAGAAAATTATAATTCATCCCACATTGTCACCAGAAGAATTAATGTAGCTGGCATTCTAAAGGTCAGAGCACGGAATATGAGACTCATTAATTTTGTTGATACATTAGATAACTAGAAGAGAGAAACTTACTTTGAAGTTGGATACAGTGGGGATTAGTAAAGCCTGGTGAGATGCAGAACACAATTTCAGGTCAAGTGAATATTAACACAGAATCAAATATTACTGCAGGAATAGCTCTAATAAAGAATAAAAAAAAGTGGGACTGCAGGTGAGCTACCATGAACAGCTTAGTGAATGCATTATAACAGCCAAGGTAGACACAAAACCAATATCCATGACAGCAGTACAAGCTTATATGCCTACCAATACTCCACACAATGAAGAGAATGAAAGAACGTATGATGCTAGAAAATATATTACTTAGACTGTTATGGGAAACGAAAATTTTATTGTGATGGGGGACTGGAATTCAATAGCGTGAAAAGGAAGAGATGGAAAAATAATGGGAAAATATGGACTGGGAGAAAAGATGTGGAGGAGTGGCCACCTGGCAATAGCCTACACAGAACATAAATTAATCATTGCTAATATTTGTTTAAGAAACACAAAAGAAGGTTGTACACTTGGTAGAGAAATGTAGACATCAGTAGGTTTCAGGAAGATTATACACTGAAGTGCCGAAGAAACTGTTGCAGGCATGCGTATTCAAATACAGAGATATGTAAACAGGCAGAAAATGGTGCTGCAGTCGGCAATGCCTATCTAAGACAACAAGTGTCTGTCACAGTTGTTTGATTGGTTACAGCTGCTATAATAGCAGGTTATCAAGATTTAAGTGAGTTTGAACGTGGTGTTATAGTCAGTGCTAGAGTGACAGGACACAGCACCTCTGAGGTAGTGATGAAGTGGGTATTTTGCCATACAACGATTTCATGAGTGAATATAAGAAATCCGGTAAAACATCAAGCCTCCGACATTGTTGCGGCTGGAAAAAGATCCTGGGACCAACAATGACTGAAGAGAATCGTTCAACAACACAGAAGTGCAACCCTTCGGCAGATTGCTGCAGATTTCAACAATGGGCCATCAACAAGTGCCAGCATGCCAATCATTCAATGAAACATCATTGATATGGGCTTTCGGAGATGAAGGCCCACTCATTTACCCTTGATGACTGCATGACACAAAGCTTTACACCTTGCCTGGGCCCATCAACACCGATATTGGACTGTTGATGACTAGAAAGATGTTGCCTGGTTGGACAAGTCTCATTTCAAATTATGTTGGGTGGATGGATGTGTTCGGGTTTGGAGACAACCTCAAGATACCATGGAACCTGCATGGCAGCAGGGGACTGTTCAAGCTGTTAATGGTAATGGCTGGCTTTGTAATGGTGTGTGGCGCATGCAGATGGAGTGATATGGGACCCCTGATATGTCTAGATATGACTCTGACAGGTGACATGAACAGATGTATCCTGTCTGATCACCTGCATCCATTCATGCCCATTATGCATTCCGACGGACTTGGGCAATTCCACTAGGACAATGTGATACCTCACACATACAGAATTGTTACAGAATGACTCCAAGAACACTCTTCTGAGTTTAAATGCTTCCACTGGCCACCAAACTCCTCATACAGAAACATTATTGAGCATACCGGGGATGCCTTGCAACGTGCTGTTCGGAAGAGATCTCCACCCCCTCGTAATTTTACGGATTTATGGACAGCCCTGCAGGTTTCATGGAGTCAGTTCCCTTCAGCACTATTTCAGACATCAGTTGAGTCCACACCATGCCATGTTGTGACACTTCTGCATGCTAGTTTGGGCCCTACATGATATTAAGCAAGTGTACTAGTTTCTTTGGCTCTTCAGTGTAAGATAGAGACTTGGAAATAAAATTTTGAACTGTAAAATATTCCCAGGAGGACATATGGACTCCAACTGTAATTTATTACTTACACAATTCACATTAAAGTTGGAGAAATTGCAGAAAGGTAGAAAATTAAAGAAGTGGGATTCAGATAAGTTGAAAGAGCTAGACGTTGTTGAGAGTTTCAAAAGGAGCATTAGGTAGACTAACAATTAGCTGAAATTAACATAAGACATACAGCAGAAGATGAATGGGTAGCTTTGAGAGAGGAAAGTAAAGACAGCATCGATATCTAGGCAAAAAGACAGGGACCACAGAAATTCTTAAACAACAGAAAGGTATTAAATTCAACTGACGAAGGGGTAAAATTAAAAAAAAAATGAAACAAATGAAGCAGGCAAAAGAGAATACAGATGTCTGAAAATGAGACTTCAGCAGGTAAAAGACAGCAACGCAGATATTGCTAGAGTAGAAATGCAAAATCTTGCTTACTGTAGGTAAGATCCACATTTAGGAAACTTAAATGTGCGTTTAGTAGTAGTAGCAGTAGTAAAGACAAGTAACTGTGTGGACAAAATGGACAAGAGCTCAGATTGCAAGCCACTACCAAACAAAGAAAGGAAGGCTAAGAGATGGAAGGAATATATTATTGTACAGGGTGTCCCACTCAAACCTACCTGATTTCAAAGACCCAGGGGGAAAAAAAAAAAAAAACATCACAGTAGATACGACAATGAAAAATGCACGATATTGTAGAGCATCTCAAAGAATTTATTTATTTATCATCAATACACCTCTACATGTGAACCATTTGTAGCACAAAGAATATAGAGTCTATACTCAATTTCTTGCCAAGTTCTTTGTAACATTTCCTCTGTTATTGTTGCAATCACATTAGTGATACAATGTCTCAACGTAACAATATTGTCCACTTCGGTTGCATACACGCAGTCCTTCACAAATCCCCACATGAAGAAGTCAAGTGGCTTAAAGTCAGGTGAGCGTGGTCGCTTGGCAATGGGTCCCCCTATGCCCGATCCAACAAATGGGAAATTTCCTATCCAGGAACTTGCGAACGGCCGTTGACCAATGCAGCGGAGCTCCATATTGTTGAAAAATGATGTTGGGTTGCAAGTCTCATATTTGAGGGTACGCAAACTGCTCCAACATGTCCAGATACACTGACCCATTCACTGTTTGTTCCGCGAAGAAGAACGGTCCAACAATCCCGTAGTGCATTAGCCCACACCACACGTTTAGTTTAGGGCTATCACGAACATGTTCAATGACAACATGCAGATTTTGCGAACTCCAAAGCTGAACATTATGCCTATTAACCCTTCCTGATATATGAAAGGTTGCCTCATCTGAGAATTAACATCTTTCCAGGAAGCTAGCATCCATATCAATACACTGCTGCATACCCACAGCAAATTGTTGTTAGCGTGGTTTGTCATTCGGCATCAGATGTTGCAGAATAAGCATTTTGTAAGCACATACAAGAAGATGCTGGTGAACTACAAAATGCTATGTTGATAAAGGTACATCAAGTTGCTTAGATGCTTGACGAATTTACTTACGTGGGCTTATAATGTGCACTGCCAGAATTTTTCAGAACACTTCCTGCTGCCATAAACTTCCTATAGATCACTGCAAAACTATGGCCTATTGAGATGAGTTCCAATTTCAGTTGGCAAGAGCTGATAGTAGAGTTTGAATGTGGTGCAGATCCCATGAAGCCATGCACCCAAGCTGACAACAAGGCACCATGCAAGCTGGTTGTGACTTTATAATGGTGTGGGCTGGGTTTACATGGAATGAATTGTGTCCTCTGTTCCAACTGAACTGACCATTGGTTGGTGCAAATTGTTATGTTCAGCTACTTCAAGACCATTTGCAACCATTCATGGACTTCACGTTCCCAAACAATAATGTGCCATGTCAGCAGGCTACAACTGTTTGTGATTGGTTTGGCACCCAGATTACCCGACATGAATCCCACTGAAAATTTAAGGGACATAACTGAGAGGTCAGTTCATGCACAAAATCCTGCGCCGGCAACACTTTCACAATTATGGATGGCTATAGAGGCAGCATAGCTCAATACTTCTCTGCAGGTGACTTCCAATGTCTTGCCAAGTCCATGCCATGTCAAGTTGCTGCACTTCATCACGCAAAAGGAGGTCCGACATGATATTAGAAGGTATCCCATGACTTTTGTCACCTCAGCACATCTTAAACATTGCAAAAGAGAAAATATTAGAAGCTAATGAAAAGTGATGTTTTAGAAGAATGCTCAAGCCACGTTGAGTAGATTGAATAACTAATGAAGATGTACTGAATCTGATAAGAAACATCCTGAGTCATCCACAAATAGTTGATTTGGTTATGGAGGAGAGTTGGGAGGAGGTAAATTACATAGAGGAAGACCAAGACTTGAATGACAGTAAAAATGTTTTTACAGTATGCAAGCCACAATAGTTATGCTAAGGTGGAGAGATTTGCAGAGGATAGACTAGCCTGGAAAGCAGCATCAAACCAGTCTCCAGATGGATTCCCTTAACAACAACTCTCACTATTTATGCATTTGGCATCTGTTCAGTAGAAGTAGTTGCATTATCTGATGGGTTCTCTACTGGTAGACTCAGAGTTTCACCACTTCTACCAGTCTCAGGAAAGAACTGAGAATGGTCTCAGATCTCAGGCAGCTGACTACAACAAGTGCTCTCAATTCCTCTCTTGATGGCCTTCTTTTCCTGGCAGAACATTCTTTGAAACATACTTTTCATGTGGATATTTTATTCATTCCAATACTGTAGTAGTATTTCCCAATGAGGGACCATCATCCACCAAACACTAGAGCTGCCTACAATTAATAGAATCTTCCACCCCCCCCTCCCCTCCCCCCTGAAGATCACGGATCTCAACAAAGGAGAAAATGCTGCTCTTGCAAAAGGGCCAAGACCTACTGGCTGTGTCTCATTATCTGAGGGAGGCAAAGTCTCAAACCTATCCATTAGAAGTAAGGACATAGCCTTTGCGACATTAGCCACATAAAACTTTCCTCATAAAACAGTTCTAAATCCTGGAATTACCAGCTAGACATTACTTAATGACAGCTCGGTGCCAGATCGGTTCCCAAAACATGCCATGTATTACACATTTACATCTACATCTACATCTACATCCATACTCCGCAAGCCACCTGACGGTGTGTGTCGGAGGGTACCTTGAGTACCTCTATCAGTTCTCCCTTCTATTCCAGTCTCGTATTGTTCGTGGAAAGAAGGATTGTCGGTATGCCTCTGTGTGGGCTCTAATCTCTCTGATTTTATCCTCATGGTCTATTCGCAAGATATACGTAGGAGGGAGCAATATACTGCTCGACTCTTCGGTGAAGGTACGTTCTCGAAACTTTGACAAAAGCCCGTACCGAGCTACTGAGCGTCTCTCCTGCAGAGTCTTCCACTGAAGTTTATCTATCATCTCCGTAATGCTTTCGCGATTACTAAATGGTCCTGTAACGAAGCGCGCTGCTCTCTGTTGGATCTTCTCTATATCTTCTATCAACCCTATCTGGTACGGATCCCACACTGCTGAGCAGTATTCAAGCAGTGGGCGAACAAGCGTACTGTAACCTACTTCCTTTGTTTTCGGATTGCATTTCCTTAGGATTCTTCCAATGAATCTCAGTCTGGCATCAGCTTTACCGACGATCAACATTATATGATCATTCCATTTTAAATCACTCCTAATCACATACTGCAGATATGCACATTAATATCATACTTTTCTTATGAGTCATATACTTTACAATGTCAGGATTAATTTGTTTTCACAGCAGCAGTACTGCATAAGAGAAGACCTGTAATACAACTGGAAATAAATGGTTTGGGCTGGGTTAGTTGAATTTAAAGCTCTTGTTGAAACTGTGATTATATCTCTACATGTAAAAGGCAATGTCCTGACTGACTGACTGACTGACTGACTCATTATTTCCCAGCCCAAATCACTAAGGGCAGAAACTTGAAATTTGCAGAAGACGTGGATCTTATACTATAGGTATCATTCAAGGAGGGATTTTTCAAAATTGCAACCATACTGGGGTGAAACAGGGGATGAAGAGGTTTTTGAAAAATGTCACTATTAAGGCAATTTTGAAGATAGACCTACAAAAATTGATATTCGGTTTCTTCACCAGCAATAAAGAAATATGTGTTTCAGCATTTTTTGGAAATTTACCCAATGGGGAGCGAAATAGTGGGTGAAAGCTTTTTTTTGAAAATATATCTTTATTAAAGAACTACTAAAGTATTTTTAAAGCTACATCTATGAACACTGGTATTTGACTTCTCAATCACAAATAAAAAATATTTTTCAGTGTTTTTGGAAATTAAGCCCCTAAGGTGGTGAAATATGGAATTTGATTTTTTATGAAAATATGTCAATATGCAAGCATTTTTAAAGCTAAATCTAAAAATTTAAATCTGGCATCTCGGTTAGAAATAAAAAATTGCATGTTTCTCCATTTTTGGGAATTCAACCCCTGTGAGGGTGAAATAGGGGTTGAAATGTTTTATTAAAATATTCCATTATGAAAGCTCTTCTAAAGGTAAATCTTTAAAATTGGTATTTGGCTTCTTAGTTAGAGATGAAAAACTATGATTCACTGTTTTTGGAAATTCAACCCCTAAGGGGGTGATATATGGTCAGACTGATTCACTGACCCATCACTGCCCAGCCAAACTGCTAAGGACAGAAACTTGAAGTTTGGAGAGGATGTGCATCTTACACTGTAGGCATTGTTTAACAAGGGATTGTCTGAAATATTGCTAATGGGGTGAAATATGGGAGGAAAGGCTTTTTGAAAGTATGTCACTATTAAGGAAATTTTGAAGCTAGAACTATGAAACCTGGTATTTGATTTCTCAGTCATAAAATAAAAAATACATTTCACCAGTTTCGGAATTTTTGACCACTAAGGGGGCAAAATAGTGTGTGGAAGTTTTTTCCAAAAAATAAATAATTACTAAATAACTACTACAGGATTTGTAAAGCTAACTTTATGACAACTGGTATTTGACATTTCAGTATGAAATGAAAAAATTTGTCTTTCAGTGTTTCTGGAAATTCAATCCCTAAGGGAGTGCAATAGGGGATGAAAATAGGGGATGAAAATTTCTAAGAAACTATTTCGTTACATTAAAAAAAAAAAATTTAAAGCTAAATTTATGAAAAGTAGTATTTTACTTTTCAATTAGATATATAGAAAAATTTGTCAAGGGATGAAAGCTTCTATTGAAGTATCTCCACAAGAATGCAAAAAGCATTATTAACAAAAACTTTGGACTCCAGCTACCAGAATCACTTTTTGATCAGAAGTACATGCTTATGTGGCCTTAATCAGCACAAAAAGCTTAGGTGTTGCAATTTGTGAATAACATAAAAATTCAATTAAATAAAATCAAAACAAAAATCTCTGCAGGCCATACAGTCTATGTGAGCAAAATAATGGGTACTAAGCTAGTTTGCACATAAAACTTAGGTAAAGATTTATAAAATGCATCTTAATAAACATGAATCTGCATCTTTTTTCTTTTTAGTGAATATACCTCAACATCTGACACATAGAGTAATGTGAATCCTGACTAAATACTGGGAATTTAAATACCATTCTAGAATGGTCTAGTCAGCCCATGCCATCCTGCTCCTTACCCCATTTTATAGCAAGCAAATGAGGAAAAGAAAATGTGAATAACTTACACAATTGTAATGGTGAGCACAGAATGATTTCTGAAGCGGATAAACGTACTGAAACACACAAAAAAGATAACAAATGTTAGACTATATATGCCAGACATTCCATTTAAAGTGAAACAGAATGGAATGACAGAAAATTGGTAAAACATCTGCTCTTTAGACTAAAGACAGTCAAAACATTCACAAAAATTTCATGTAATTGAAGATTTTATAATTCTAGTTGAAAATTTTAACAAGTGTTTGTATTGTATTTCATGTTTCTAAATATGTGATCAGTGGCAGCCGGTTATCACAAGCTAATGTGCTACAGCACATTGTAAAATGACAATAAAATTACATAATTTCTCTTCAATGTGAGCCAAAAAGTGTACTAAAATTACACCGTTTCTCTTAGAATGTATGTTCATATGCAAATAAAATGGCTAAAAATATATTTTTAGTGCTCGCTCCATGATAATCTGAAACCAGTGTTGATTGCTGACATGATAGTCATTTGAACTATGATCAGTACAGACAAGGGACACAGATGTTTGTTTTTGACTGCACATGATCTGATGTGACATAATCCCTGCCAGCACTACGAGTTCTGTGTTGCTCACAGCACCAGGTCAGTATTTGCCTTTGAAACTGGATGTGGCTTATTGTGCAAGCATAGAGTATAAGGAATTTTTGAGGAGCCATTGCTGTAACAGCATTGTGGCTGTGTAGAGTAGTGCACGGACTAGTAATGCATGGACCTCGTTTGTTTCGTCTTGTTACTATTTCAATTCCTCATAATTTTAAACTATTAGTCATAAAATTTAAATATATTTAAACACATCAATTACATAAGTAAAATTAATATGTTCAAGTAGTTAGAATTATTAACAGGCTACATGCTAGATTGTGCTAAAAAAAGAGTATACATGGAAATTTAGTATGAAAGTGTTTTCTGTAAATTATTGACTAAAGAGGCCCTTTTCCAGTAGGTCTTTGGAGGAGAAAGTGAGATATAAAGTGTTTGTTAGAGCTACTTCAAACGTAAATATGACAACAGGGAGGTGAGGAACAAGGCTGACCAATTTGGCTTACATAACACTGAAAATTTTGAAATACTTGCAAAATTTTTTTATTAGCAACTTAATTGCACAGAACGAATCCACAAGCTCGAATATTCAAACACTCATGAAGATCTAGACGACAATTTACTACCAACTATGAAAGAAATTGAAGAAGTTGTTAAAACCTCATGAAGGTAGCAGAGAATACTCTACAACACCAGAATGTTTGAAATGGTCTCTAGCAAAAATTAAAAGAAAAAGAAGCTAAAATAGATTTCTGAGAAAACCTGGGAAACAGAAAATCTCCCGAGGGAGTCAAGGGTACTCAACTATGTAGGAAAGGCAATAAACAAGAAGTTAAAAACTACAGAGTAATTTCTTAGCCACCAGTTGCATATTACATATTTTCGAAGATTATACTAAACAGAGTAGACTGGAGAGTAATTTATGTGAATATCAAGGTGGTTTTAGGAAAGACACACCATGTTCTGAACAAGTATTTAATATGAAGTCAATTATATGCCACAGATTACTGAATTCAAAAGATGTTTGTTGATTCCTAAAGGGCCATTAATTCTGTTGACAGAAACTATAGGTAAAATAAAACCGTATGAGTAGAAGAAGGTGTGCCTTTCAAGTTCCTAGAATATTTCATCTGAGTGAGCAGCAGGAAAATGTAAAATACTCGCTAAAGATTTACATATGCAGTATGATTGTCCTGTGGTTAAGAGTATTGACTGGTAATTTGTCGGCCCAGATTCAATGGATACAACTTTCATTTTGTGTTTATTAGGAAGGATTTACTTAATAACTGCAAATACAACTGTGGTAATAACATATATTAAGGTCATAATAGAAATTTGTTTGCTAGAATTTAGATAATTAGTGCCTATGTCTCAGTTCAGTCATAATGTATGTGATGTTCGAACTATTATTTTCTTATTGAAGCAAACTATGCTGTAGTATCCCCTCAGTATCATTTAAATATGAGACAGTTTAACACCAACAGTTTTTTAGAGTAACAATGTCATACAAATACTATAGTTTACAGCAGTTCAGACATTCCTTAGAACTTGTAACTGCCACTACATAACATTTCTTATGAGAATTTTCATGGTTATCAAGTAGTTCACATGAACAAATTATCAATCTATGGGAATAAGAGTTTTAAATACAGTACAATCTGAACTGAATCTGATGCTAACTGCTATGGGCTTATGCAAGGTGTATGAATCGCTAGCAAGGCAGTGTCAAGTAGTGATAATATACTTCATTCTAAGGACAAAAAAGCTAAGAACTGGAATACTGTAGTAGGCAATAATTTATAGATAGCTGTTATGAGCTTTTCATCAAGTTATCTCATAAAAATTTGGAAGTATATAACAAACCCTACTTAATCTAATTTCAGTCACTGCTGTATTGACAGTTAAATCACATACAGGAAACATCGTCTTACATTTAAAAATGTTTAGGAACCTAAAAGTTAGATAACTCAGAAATGTTTATACATCACATACACAAACTTTTTCCCTAAAATATATATCATAAGTCAACTTAGTTTCATTAAATAAAACTGCAAGAGGTTGTATAATTGATTTTGAACAGCTACTGTTAAATAATAATGGACAAGTGTGGAAACTGCTGCAAAGTGGTAAGAAGCTGCTGAGAGCGCAAAGACTGCCTACACTTTTTTCATGCTGGATGCTGTGAAATTGAAGCTACCTGCTTGGATGGCATTTTAGTAACTGTGCCTATCACTCCATGATTATGGAGAGAGAACAGCTGATCTTAAGACTCAGAACTCATTGGGCAGGTATCACAAGCAGAATTACTTACAGAACAGCTGAGACCTGTAGCTGGCAGCAGTCAGTTTAACAACAGTGTTGTAACACAGAATAGTAAGAGGTGAAATTACAAAAAAATATTTAAACTCATTCACAATGCTACAGGCAAACTCAAGACATGCTAGAGATAGAGGCAGAAGTGAGTCGAGATAGAGGCAGAAGTGACTCAGTAAGTCACAAGTGAGTCAGGTTGTCGACACATTATGACACTGTCTGCTGAGTGAAGATACGCATTCAGCAGAAAGGAGACTGTGATGAAAAATCAAAAGAAGTGAGACAAGCATATTCATTAGCTTCTTGTTCCAAGAAACTCTATCTCTTTAATTAAGAGCACATAGCAAGGATCTGATACAGCAGTTAACAGCCTGCTGAGCGAATATAGCAAAATAATGAGGATATGTGGCCATTACAAATTCAGCCTTGCATCAAAGCTTCATGCTACTTCTTTTTAAATACTCCAATTCTCCAGCTTTTGTCACGGGTTGATCATTGCGACTGATGGCACTCACAGTAACAGATCTCAATTCTATGAATATGATATTGTAGTGAATCTATGTCCTAGGTGCCCCATCACTGTCTGTGAACTAGCCAAAGATATACTCAAGATGATAGACTTCACCTGATGAACTTCTTGCTACTTGCTGCCTACTGTCTGCTATTGGAGAAACTGACTGTGCTGTCGGTATTGGACCTCTTGGGATCTAAGTTCCAGTTCAGCACTAAGGCTCCTTCATGTGCTGACACGTACCAAGGTAGGGAGGAGATCGACCGACCACAAGACTTTCGACATATATCAGAGGTGCATTGTGGGTGAGTCATCAGATGTCATCGTAAAATTTGGAGTGGGACCAAGCACACTCCAGCAGCCAGTCCAAGAACCATTTCATGCTGGGCAAATAGCTGTGCCCTGCACACCGGCAGTCTACCGCAGTGCCAGGGTCACTGACATCTTCCCCTGGTCATGCAAGCACTGAGCTGACTCGACAGAGATCAGCTAGAATTCAATACACAGCTAAATGAGGAACAACTGAGGCTGGTGCAGAAGAACAAGGACTTGTAAACACTGAGAATAAAAGACTGAACTTTAATAATGTTTTACCAGTGTTGTTGAAGCTTCACAGGTTCCAGACAGCTAACCTGACTTCACACTGAGGTGTCCCCACTTGGCCCTCTGTAATAAGGTAGATGACTGGACAGTGGTCAAACATGCCAAATCAGGCAAGAGCTCCTGCAAGTCCGCCACCTTTAATCTAGATATCTCCAACAGATTCACTGCTCTGGGGACTGGGGACAAAAGTGTGCAGACAACCCAAGAGGTTCTGGAATACTCTAACAAGACAGGGGAAAAATTGCAAGTAGGAGTCAGGGAGTTCAAAGCACCAAGAAGATGTCTTTATTCTGGGATAAGTAAGGGGTATGGAACTCCTGGGGTAGCAAATACCAGGTAACTAATATTTTTAAGCCCAGTGCAGAAATCAGCAATGTTACCTGTGATTTAGCCTCTATGTGGAAACATCGTGGTAAAGAAGGTTACTGGGGATGCCAGGAACAGTTTGAACTACAACCTCAACTATTCGGGGAAGACATCAGGCATATAACTGGGAATGATCATCACACTAATGTGAAGATAGTGTCACTCTTTGAGTGACAGTATCTTCTTTGAGTGACACAAGCCCTAGTTGAAAAGTTGAGCCACTCAATGTCTTTTACAAAGCTTTCTGATGTTGACTGCAATGTTTCTGGACTGGATACAGTGAACAATGCACTGGTGTTGTAAGCAAACAGGATAGTTTTTTAGGGGCTCAGAAATTCAACAAAGTTGGCCACTTAAATGACGAAGAGTAGTAGTCCTAGAATTGAGCTGTGAGGTACTCCACATTTTATTGATAATTCGCTGGAAAGCAGAGAGCTGTTTGTTGCTTTATCCAGAGTGTTGAACTCATAGTGAAGTAATACCTTCTGTCTGCATTTTTTAGATATGAACCAGGGTGCTAAATCTCTTACACCTCATCTCTGTTCAAATTTTTTGAGCAGGGTTTTATAATCCAGGACATTGAAGGCTTTTGGATGGTGTCTCTTTTATGCTGATCAAAAGATTTTAAAGCATAGTCTAAGAACCAAAAAATTGCTACTGTTGTAGATCTAGATTTCTTAAAGCCTTGTTGCTGGCAGGTAATTGGTGAACATTTATTTATAAAATTTATAAGGCTGTCATAAAAAAATTTCTAGAATTTTTAAAAAAGAATTTAAGGTTGACTCATGTTGGTAGTTTGATACTTTATCAAAAGAACCTGCTCTTAGCAGCGGTGAAACTTTTGCTGTTTTCAGAACATCTGAAAAGTTCTAAAGGTTTGTAGTAGTCACTGAATTTTTCATGACAGATTTTGACTTGTGATTTTTGAGTCCTGTATAGTTTGATTCACAAACAATGGCAGTTTGTTGAGCTGGAAGTAAAGAGGGGGATTTCAGTGTTGCTGGTTTCAAGCGACAGCTCCACTGTGTGCATACACATGCTTTGCACTTGAAGAAAACATGTCTGCAAATTATGTCTCTTACTTGCTTATGCAGAATTGTCACTTACCATCACCTTGAGCCATGACAACTAGCCACAAATGCAATAAAAAAATCAATGATTAACTCAGTACAATCACGTTTAAAGCTCACATTGGCTACAACGTTCACAGCAGAGTGCTCATAATGCTATTAAATGCTCATTGGCTGTTTGAGAATGCATGATGCAGGTGCACAGAATAATCCACAATCCTTGACTAGACCATCATCATTCATGGCACTAGATATGATATTTTTATTTATTTATTTTTTTGTGAAAGCCAAGATTGCTTGATTTAACTGTTGATCTTTACAAGCATACTGTAAATTCAATGTGAGAAGCAAATATTTTAATTATTGTCATGACAAATAACTTTTAACCATGTACCACCCCACTCCCTTTTTCTTCCCCCATCCATCCTCTTTCCACCCCTTTCCCTACAGTTTTCCCTAAACCTGTACACTCTCTCTCTCTCTCTCTCTCTCTCTCTCTCTCTCTCTCTCTTTATATATGACTAGTGACAGATGGAATAGTGAGTGGTTTGTACAGGATATCAATAAAAAGATTGTTGTGTGTAGTGGATGAGCTCATCAGCTATTGTGGAGTATTGAGTGCCTTGTAGCACATATTGACAGCCTAGGAGGATTATAAATGTTTGTTACCATGACATCTTTCCATTCATGTAATTTATACTGGTGAAATGAGCCATATCTTTGTATATGAATCAAGTGTAAAGATTTATCTTTGTGATTCATCTAGTACACAGTGTTTCTTTAAAATTGTGTATAAAAAATTTCATGGAGCTAATTTCAATATATTGCCAATTAATATGATGGGACCACCTGATGTCTACACGGCAAGTCACAAGAGCACTGGGGCAATGCAATTTAGTCAACATGTTACATTCTGTTAATCCTGTTGGGCAGTATATTGTGGGAATCATGTTGAATGTATTGTTCACATTTGTTCAAGCACCTCCACCACTGCTGCCTTTTGAAAAATCACGAACATTAGCTTCATATTCAATGCACTGGTCCAAGTCTATAAAACCTCTAATTTGGCCACGACAGCTGACTTATTTCCACTTGGTGCTCTATATACAGTATGTTCATAATTATAAAAGTCTAAAGTATTTGCAGATTATTCTAAAGCCTACAAAGGAATATTTGGTAAAGTACTCATACAGGCTAAAATTATGTGGAATGGCAATTTGATAAGGAATTCATCATGATATTATAGAAATGGACAATAAATAAAACATCTGGTATTTGTTGGTTTGAGTAGCAGATCAATAACGCTATATTTAAATGAGTTCATAATGGATGAAATGGTTGTTAATGAAACAATCTAATTTATATGTAGCAGCCCCACTGTATATTTTAGGAAGGGCTATAGAAGTTTCACTTTTTGGATCATTCATTCACTCACTGATTCATTCATTCTGTTATGTAAAGTGAACCTTTAGGGCTGTGGAATGAGTTAATGTATATGTTAAAAGATGAACAAACCATAAAAACTTAATCTATAATTTTTGTGTCAACAATCAACTACCACTGTAATGTTTCATACTACCTGTACTTATGCCACCTACATGTAACATAGTAAATTATAAAGATGGCTGATATTTTGAAAAACAGCTACTACTGCCTCCGTCATTCTAAATAAGTGCTGTTTGTCAACTATTAGCTGCTTAATATTTGCTTGAGTACAATGTATTTTTAAGCAAAACAGAGGCCACTTTGCAATATGTTACTACTTATCATTCAACTTTACAATGAACATTGGTTTTGCAATGTGTCTGAAATGGCATTTTCAGTTCTTGAATCTACACAGTCCAACAGTTTGTGCAAGGAATGGTATTGAGGTGAATTTTCAATTTTCTCTTCAACTGATAAGGGTTTCCGGCTTCTTGGTGTGTCTGCTTCCTGTCATGAAACACAAAGAGACAGAAGACAATCATTGTAGTAGTGGAATCGTCTTTTGTGGCAATATACCTACAGTACATGTACAATGTATTTATTCAGTAATGGCAAGCAGTAAGAATACTGTATAAAGATGAAGACAAAACATCTTGCAAGATCTCTTTAAAAATCTTGCGATTCTTACCCTTACTTCAGCCTAATTTACTCTTTCATGGTTTTCATTATTGTCAGTAAAAATCAATTTCAGCCAAACTCTAATTTGAATGATAACAATACAAGACACAAAATTAATTTTCATCTAAACTTTGTCTTCTCATCTAGAATTCTGAGTATGCACTCTGGTACAAAAGTATTTAACAAGTTCACATCCTACATGCAGCAATAAAATGGGAAACCTATCAATTCAAAGTAAAATTAAAAACATATCTCATTTGCCCATACAACTATAAATTTTGTAGCACTGTACTGCAAACTGGCCTTGTTACATACACAGTTAACTATTTTCTTTGAAACTGACCAATGCTGATATATTATTAACAAGTTGTCTGTAGAAGATGAGCAGCAGCTGTTTAACATAACTGAGGAAATATAAGACATTTTTTCTGAAGTAGTGGCTTTTGCCTAAGTTACTGTCTTTCATTTAGCTAGCGTAAGCAAAAGTATTGTTTGGTTTGGTTGGTTTAAAAGGGGCAGGGGGGGGGGGGGGGGGGGGGGGGTACCAAACTGCTACGTCATTGGTCCCTTGTTCCAATTAAAATTATTCCACAAGGGCGGGAGTAAAATAATCAAGACATACAAAATACAGCTGGAAGAAAGGAGAAAACAACAAGAATTACAGAAGGGCAACAAACACGAAAACGGGCAAAATCAGACAAGAAAACCACAGAGAGATGCAAGAAACATGTAGAAGAGATCACAACAAGACAGCAGATTACCATGGCTGGCTGACCATGACAATAAAAAGGAGAAGCCAGCCACTCTGCAACACATTAAGACCTCCACCCTAAAAGCACTAGGGTGGAGGACACAGAGGGACAAAGGACAGGCACTAAAAATTAGATCGAATGATAAAACCCACCCTCATGAACAAAATGTAAGCTAAAACTGCTGTTGAGGCATTGCTGCCCAACACCAAAGGTAGGGTGCCGGTAAAGTTAAAAGTCCACTGCAGTACGGCTAAAAGTGGGCAGTCCAGGAAGAGGTGGACGACCATCATTTGTGAGCAACAGTGACACCAAGGTGGGTCCTCGCAATGGAGGAGGTAACCATGCATTAGCCATGTATGGCCAATGCGGAGCCGGCAGAGGACAACTGCTACCCTGCAAGAGGTCCACATGGAAGACTTCCACACATTCGTAGTCTCCTTAATGACACACAATTTGTTGTGCTTACTGTTATGCCATTCCGTCTCCCAAAGCTGAGAAACCCTGTGGCATAAGACAAAACACAGGTCAGTTTCACAGATGCCCATCTCCAGAAGTGGTTTCTGCATAGCCTGTTTGGCCAGCCTGACGGAAAGTTCGTTGCCTGGGATGCCAATGTGTCCTGGGGTCCACACAAACACCACTGAACAATGGGACCGGTCCAGCGCACAGATAGACTCCTGGATAGACGCTACCAAAGTATGGTGGGGGCAGCACTGGTCGATAGCTTGTAGGCTGTTCAAGGAGTCAGTACACAGGACAAATGACTCGCCAGGGCGTGGGCGGATGGGCTCAAGAGCACGAGATATGGCCACCAGCTCTGCAGTGAAAACACTGCAGCCATCTGTCCTCCATGAACATACGCAAAGCCTACGTGACCATCAGCCAATGAGCCATCAGCATAAAACACTTCATAGCCCCGGTACATGTCGAGAATCGAGAGGAAGAGGTAGCAGAGAGCCACAGGGTCAGTGGAGTCCTTAAGGCCATGTGAAAGGTCCAGAAGAGTCTGCGGCCTAGGTGTAGACCATGAAGGGGTACATGAATGGACCTAAAAAATAGATGGTAATGGGAAGGACTCCAGTTCAGACAGAAGGGACTGGACATGAACTGCAATCGTAAGCCCTGACCTGGGCCACCGATGCGGGAGATGAACTCCCATGGTTGGAAAAAGGAGACAGTAATTGGGATGCACAGTAGAACTACGAACATGTGCAACATAATCGGCAAGCAGTTGTGCATGCCTAACTTTCAATGGAGGGACTCCGGCCTCCACCAGAACACTGGTCACCGGACTCATTCTAAAAGCTCCCATCGCTAGATGAAAACCACAGTGGTGCACTGGGTCGAGTAAACACAACACTGAGGGTGCCGCCAAACCGTAAACCAGACTCCCATAGTTAAGGTGGGATTGAACAAGGGCTCTGTAGGGCTGCAGCAGCATAGAGCGATCTGCACCCCAGTTGGTGTTGCTCAGGCAGCGGAGGGCATTGAGGTGCTGTCAGCACTTCCACTTAAGCTCATGAAGGAGGGGCAGCCAAGGCAATTGGTCATCAAAAACCAGTCCTAAGAATCAATATGTCTCCACTACAGTGAGTGGATCATCATTAAGGTAAAGTTCTGGTTTGGATGAAAGTTGTGATGCTGACAGAAATGCGTGACACATGACTTCACAGCTGGAAACTGGAAGCCATGGGCTAGAGCCCATGACTGCACCTTGTGAATGGCTCCCTGTAGGCACCACTCAGTACTGGAGGAGCAGTACGAAATGCAAGAGGAGCAGTACGAAATGCAGAAGTCATCCACATACAGAGAAGGTGAGACTGATGGCCCTACAACTGCTACTAGACTGTTAATAGCCACTCAATATACAGCCCTGTGGAACGCCATACTTCTGAATACGGGGGAAACTATGGGAGGCAACAACCTGGACACGGAAAGTACGGAGTGACAAAAAGTTTCAGATAAAAATCAGGATCGGGCCCCAGAGATCCCACTCACACAATGTGGCAAGGATATGGCGTCACCAGGTCGTATCGTATGCTTTTCGTTAAGTAAAAACATTTGGCAACAAGATGTTGGTGTCTGGAAAAGGCTGTTCGGATGGCAGACTTGAGGGACACCAAATTATCAGTGGTAGAGTGACCCTGGCAGAAGCCACCCTGACATGGAGCCAGTAGGTCACATGACTGCAGGACCCAACCCAACTGCTGACACCCCACATGTTCTAGCAGCTTACAAAGAAAGTTGGTGAGACTGCTGGGCTGGTAGCTATCCACATTAGGTGGGTTTTGACTGGGTTTGAGCACCAGAATGATGGTGCTCTCCCACCGTTGCAGTGGAAAGACGCCATCACACCAGATCCGGTTGTAGATGATGAGGAGATGTCGCTTTTAGTCATAGGAGATGTGTTTAATCATCTGATTGTGGATCTGATCCGGCCCAGGAGCTGTGTCGGGACAATGTGCAAGGGCACTGAGGAATAACCACTCTGTAAATGGGGCGTTATGGGGTTCACTGTGGCACGTAGTGAACAAGAGGACTTTCCTTTCCATCTGCCATTTGAGGGTGCAAAAGGCTGCGGGGCTAGTTCTCCGATGCAGAGGCTCACGCATAGTGCTCAGCAAAGTGCTCGGCAATCACGTTTGCATCGATAGATAACATTCCATTGATGTTATTGCCAGGGACACCTGTTGGGGTCTGGTACCCAAAAAGACATCAGATCTACGTCCAGACTTGGGAAGGTGACATATGGCACCCAATGGTCGACACATACCTCTCCCGACACTCCTGTTTCCGCCGTTTTATAAGATGGTGAACGCAGGCACGGAGCCGCTTAAGGGCTGTTATGTGCTCTAGCGAAGGGTGCTGCTTATGTCGCTGGAGAGCTCGCCAATGCTCTTTAATTGTCTCAGTGACTTCTGTCGACCACCAAGGGACTGTCTTTCGCCGGGGGCCACCCTAAAGAATGAGGGACCGCGTTTTCTGATGCAGAAATGATTGTTGTAGTGACCTGCTCAATGACAACATCAATGGCACCATGTGGGGGAGATTCAGCAGTGACAGCAGAGGTGAAGGCTACCCAGTCTGCCTTGTTTAAAGCCCATCTGGGTAGGCGTCCACGGGCATGACGCCAGAGGAGTGACATGAAGATGGGGAACGGGTCACTATCACACAGGCCGTCATGTGTTCTCTATTGGATAGATGGGAGAAGACCAGGACTGCAAACCAAGAGATCAATGGCCAAATATGTACCATGTGCCACAATGAAATGTGTGAGGGCACCTGTATTTAAGACACAGAGGTCGAGTTGCGACAGTAAATTTTCAACCTCCCTACCTTGGCCAGTAAGCATGGTGCCACCCCACAAGGGGTTATGGGCATTAAAATCTCCCAACAGTAGGAAAGTTTTAGGGAATTGATCAATCAGTGCAGCCAATATGTTCAGGGGTACTGCACCATCTGGAGGAAGATATACATTGTGTTGTCCTTATCCTGACAGCCACAGCATCAAGAGGGGTTTGAAGGGGCACAGATTCACTACATACTGAGTTCAGACATAGATGCAAATTCCACCTGACATTCTATTGTAGTCACTAAAGTCCCTGTAATATCCCTTATAGCCATGGAGGGCAGGGGTCTGTATTGCCGGGAACCAGGTTTCCTGGAGGCCAATGCAGAAAGCAGGTGTAAAGCTTAACAGTTGCCTTAGCTCAGCCAGGTGGTGGAAAAAACCACCACAATTCCACTGGAGGATTACATGATCGTGAGACTGGGAAGGCATGAAACGTTAAATGAAGCAGCCTACGCCTCAGTGTCACCTGCTGCCACCAGATGAGTACCTGTGCAATCGATATCCATAGTGTCTGAGGGCCCAGTGAGATCTAGGTCCTCAGCAGACGGGTGGGGGGGGGGGGGGGGGTGTTGCTCCTGAAGGTACGTTGTGGAGGAGCAACAGGGAGGGAAGTGCCCCACACTATCAAGGGGCTAGGTGGAGTCTGACTGCTCTGAGAGCCAACTGTACATGGTGGAATGGAAGACGGTAGAACTGCTGTCATAGCGGCGGCGTGGGTTGATGTCATATGCACAGGATGTAGCCTCTCATGTTTCCTCTTAGACTCAGTGTAGCTCAGTCGGTCCCGGGTCTTGTATTCCATTATTTCTCACTCTTTCTGCAGAATCCTGCAGTCTGTTGAGCAAGATGAATGGTGCTCTCCACAGCTGACACAGGTGGGAGGCAGGGCACAGGGAGTATTGGGATGTGAAGGATGTCTACAATCCCAACAGGTGTCGCTGGAAGTACAGCAAGAAGACATATCGCCGAACTTCCAGCACTTAAAGCACCACATTGGGGGAGGGACATATGGCTTTACGTCACAGCGATAGACCATCACCTTGACCTTCTTGGGTAATGTGTCAACCTCGAAGGCCAAGATGAAGGCACTGATGTAAATCTGATTATCCCTCTGACCCCAGTGGATGCACCAGATGAAATGGACATCTCGCTGCTCTAAATTGGCGTGCAGCTCATCGTCAGACTGCAAAAGAAGGTCCCTGTGAAATATGATATCCTGGACCATATTGAAGCTCTTATGGGGCTTGATGGTTACAGTAACATCTCCCAGCTTGTCACTGGTAAGTGGTGACCATGACTGGACAGAGGATGCTGTTTTGATCAAGACCGACCCTGACCGTGTTCTGGACAAGCCCCCTACCTCCCCAAAATTGTCCTCTAAATGCTCCACAAAAAACTGAGGTTTCATTGACAAGAAAGATTCCCCTTCAACTCTTGTACATACGAGGTACTGGGGTGAATAAGCTTTGCTAACATTCATCCCATGGTGTGGCCAGTGGGGATGAATGGTTTGGGTTCATATTTCTTAGCATTGAAGTTATACCTTGATCACTTAGAGAGTGCTGGTATTTGACCACTAGCAAGAGATGACGTACTACACTTCATGGCGTGTCATGTGCCCTGATACCACCCACTCCGACCAGGGGCCCTCCCCATGGGCGCCACCCAGTTGCAGCACAGGCCACCGGGCAGGATGGCCATTGCTGGGAGACCCGATGGTCCAGGGTGACGGGCATCTACTCCTTGGCATATGTGGAGAGTTAATGGCATTGGCATCAGCAGTGCAATCCCTGTGTGGTTAGAGGGCTACAACCAACAGGGTACATGGTGGCCCCACCACAATGGACTGGCTACCGTGCTGGATATCAGGTGCAAATGAGCTAAGAAGTATATTATTGTTGACAGCACAGAAAGCGATACTGCACAGAGGATGGAGGAAAACACACCCAGGAGCATGACCTCACCCAAATGCTGGAGAATGAGTGGAAATGCAGATCCATGTTGACGAAGGATGTGAGACGTCTCAGCGCTTGATGGACACTATGCACCATGTAAGGCACCCTTCCCCAATTGGCTGCTCTTCAGGAAAATTTTGAAAAATGGAGGTCAAACCCTTAAGGGGACCACCACATAAAGGCTGAAACATGTGAGGTTCCTTTTAGTCCCTCTTACTACAGGCAGGAATACCTCACACCTATTCAAATCTCTGGGCCCACAGGGGGAGTAAAAGTAGTATTGTGCAGTACAGTGTTATTTTATTGTTAATAAGGTTGCTTATCTTTTGTTAATGCACAGCTTCACCCATTCCAAAGCCTTAAAGTTTCGACTTCTTGATGACATCTGCAAAGCATGATCAATGAAGGAAAGGAGCATTCAGAGGCATCATTTTCAGGTGCTTAAGGTGTGGCAGTCAGGTAAGATTGTTAGGAAATATGAAACTCTGAAATCTAAATAGAACAGTGCTCTTTAATTATAGCACAAGTAACTTTGAATATGGTGTGCATGCTAAACAAGGATGCAGGAAGATGTCTCCTTAGAGAACCCAAAGTCACTGTGTAACAAACCATGCATTTTCTACACATTGCATAACATATCTTCTGCCTCCAACAGTTATCTCACATATGGACTGCAAGGAGAAAATATGGTAGATCAGGACTTGTACACATGCAGGCCATCATTTTTCTCGTGCTTCAGTTGTGACTAGAATATTAAATGGAATGGCTAGCAATAGTAAAATGTATCTTACACCACGCATTGTACACTGGCTTGCAAAGTATGCACGAAGATATAATGTTGGATGTACTGTTCACACCATAACTTCCTAATGGTCATCTCCCACCTGTGTGCTGTTACAAAAGACCTTTATATTTACATTACATTAGTCGCAGTCCATGGAAAGGAGTCTCTGGGTATGTAGACAAGTCAAGGATACACATTTAATGTCAGTTAAGGTCTGTGCTGCGAAATTACATTACATTACTGTATTACAGTGCTAATTCTAGTCATAAATTAATGCAAAACTTCAAATTTAAGAGTTTATGTGAAGAAAGTCTTCAATGGAGTAAGAGTTGACTGAAAGGACATTCTTTAAGTAAGTGTTAAACTCCACTACATTATCTTCGGGTCACTTAGTAGGTTTCTCGATTCGAAAAACTTTATCAACAGCAGTATATTTTGGGTTATTTTGCTACGAGTTTCGCCAATTTCCTGAAAATGGCAATATTGAACTGCCAAACTGGTAGCATTTGATATATAGAATAAAATAACCCAAAATATACAGCTTTAGGTAAAGATTTTTGAATTGAGAAATGCGTACCAGCCGATGTCCCCTGGCCATAATGGACCAACAGAGACTTAGTAGGTTGGTGAATGCATGTGCACCCATGTGTCTGACATCTTTCTGCACTAGTGCTAATCCTTTGAGGTCTTTGTAGGGGTTATTTTTAGTCCTAGTGCTATATCCACGCTTTTTACTACTTTTTACAAAATGTAAAATATAGGTAGTGACAAAGGACATTATGAATATTGTGAAGTGGTTATCAAAATTCCCAGTTTCCTGAGAAGGTCTCTGGAGGATGTTCTTGAGTTAACACAAGATATATTCTTACAACACATTTATGTAGTCTGAAAGCACTACCCCTGTAATTTGAATTTCCCTAGAAAATAATTCTGTAACTCATTAGTGAATGGAAACGTGCAGAATAAACTAGTTTCTTCAGTTTTAAATCATCTATAGTAGTAATCATGCATACTCCAAGCATAAACAAAGAAAGTTGCTTTGTTAATACTAGATAATGTGTTTTCCACTGGAGGCTGTGTTCTATTTGTAGTCCCAGAAACTTAACACTTTCCCACCTCTTGTACTTCATTGTTTGAGAAATTTAATAGTACAGCTTGTACATTTCTGTGAGAAGTATTGACCTGTATGTACTGAGTTTATTTGCCTTGAACCATTTGTTGTTGTTTCTGAAGATTTCATTAGCTACCTTTTCGGTAAGGGGACTCATACTAATTTTTATTCCCAAACTTGAATCATCTGAAACAAGTACAAAGTTTACATCTTCTGAAACTGCTTATGAAAAATCATTTCTTGTATATCAGAAACAAAAAAGGACCAAAAAACTGAATCTTGTGCTATACTATGTCTGATTGTTTCTAATTCTGAGTGTCTATCATTATGTGGTTTACATGGAACTGATAGACATTGCCTTCTGTAATTCTAATAAGATAAAAAGGAGTAAAATTTTGCAAAACTGACCGAGAACAGAACTGGACCAGAAGATATTCCTGGAATTCCCTCTGGTAAATTTGGCTATGAACATTATGACTTAACTGGCATCACAGGCCTTCTCATAGTCAAGAAAAATACCTGCTATATGTTCCTTACATAGAAAAAGATGATGTGTAGCTGTCTCCAGAAGGGAGGGGCAGAATATTTCTTTCAATCATGCTATAAGCAAGGAACTGAACACAAAAAAAAACAGTTAATAATCTGCTGAAGAGTTTTTATACATATTTAGTATGAGAAACAACACTATCAACATAATGAAATTTTCACTGTACTGTGGAGTGTGAGCTGATATGAAAGTTCCTTGTGCCAGACCAGACTTGAACTCAGAATCTTTGCCCTTAGTGGGCCAGTGCTCTACAAGCAGAGCTACCCAAGCATGACTCACGACCCACCCCTACAGCTTTAGTTCCATCTGTACCTCATCTCCTACCTTCCAAATTTCACAGAAACTCTCCCGTGAAACTTATGGGACTAGCACTCCTGGAAGAAAGGATAATCTGTGGGGACAGATCATGAGTCACGCTTGGGTAATGCAGCTGGTAGAGCACTTGCCTCGAAAGGCAAAGGTCCTGAGTTCGAGTCTCAGTCCAGCACACAGTTTTAGTGGTAATGTGTGCACGAGGAGTACTTGCTTATGTGTATGAATGACGTGTCTCTCTCTTTTACTGATGAAGACTGTGGCTGAAAGCTTTATGTAAG
This sequence comes from Schistocerca serialis cubense, assembly GCF_023864345.2. Classification (NCBI taxonomy): domain Eukaryota; kingdom Metazoa; phylum Arthropoda; class Insecta; order Orthoptera; family Acrididae; genus Schistocerca; species Schistocerca serialis. Next base: position 597,001,372 of record NC_064639.1, read on the forward strand.
TGTCTTTTAATTGTGCATGTCTGCAACTTAACATGTCTTCTTTACGGTAAGAAGCAATCTGTCATTTCCTACATTATTTTCTGTCTCTTTATTTTTAACAATCCTCATATCCAAGTATTACAATGAAAACAATCAATTAATGATGAGATAATTGTACAGATAAAAAATCTACTCACCAAGTGGTGGCAGAACACACACATGAAAGACTGTTGTGATAGGCAAGATTTTGGAGCCAGTGGCTCTTTCTCAAGGCAGACGGGTTGAAGGGGAAGGAAGAAGGATGAAGGAAAAGGACTGGAGAGGTCTCTTTTCTTCTCATGCCATACAGTAAGTCTCCCTGACCTGTGGTTCTGGGTGACTTTTCCAAAATCTCCCCCTTTTCCGAGCTCTCCAGTCCTTTTCCTTCACCCTTCTTTCTTTCCTTCAACCCTTCTGTCTGAAGGGGTCACTGGCTCTGAGTGTTTGCCTATCACGACAATCTTATGTGTGTGTTCTGCTGCCGCTTGGTGGGTAGATTCTTTATCTATCATATCCAAGTATTGTTTTACCTCCCCCAAGTCATGCATGTTAAAATTTGTTTTTAACTGTCTTTTAAAATAGATTGTCTGTTCTTTATCTTTAGTTAGAACGAAGAAATCGTTCACCTATATAGCCATTTTGTGACCTCTTCTTTAATTCTTCCATAACAGAGATCAAGATCTGTATTAGATTGTTTCATACCCATCTCTAGCAAGGTTTCGTGCAAACATCTGTTCCAGCAATTGCCACAGTGTTTCAATGTATAAATACTTTTCTTCGATCGGCAAATCTTCCTTTTTTTCCAGACGAGTTCTTCTAGATTCTTCTGTTGGGATCACATGTATTTTTCCTTCTAATTTTCCATTTATGTAAGCTGTCTTCACATCTATTTGCTGAATTAGTAAATCTTATTTTATTGCCAGGGCTAAAAGATATCTAAGTGATTCATATTTTATCATTGGCAAAAACATTTCTCTGTCATCTATCCCTTCTTTCTGTGAACATCCCTTGACTACAATTCTAGCGGTTATAAGTTCATGGAGTAATCTGACTTTTCTTGTAAAGCCACCATCTTCAAATATGCTCTGCAACTCATTCCAAACTTATTTTGCCATCACAGCTTTCTCTCTGTGTACCTAGTTCATTGGATCAATCAATAATATCAGCTTTGACCTTGCCTTCTGGTCATTATTTGCATAATTTTGCTCAGTGGGCTTCAGTGTACCATTCACTATGTTCCATAAAATGTATAAATCATGTTAGTATGCTTCCACATCAGATTTAAATACAATGTACAGTCTTACTTAAGCAAAAAAACTGACCGCCGGCCAGCCACCACAGAGACTAAGTCCGAGCTTTCACTTAAGGTGGCCAATATAACCGAACGCCCTGACAACGCTAAGTCTGGCCATCTGCACGATTGGGCAACACTGCTAGATGCAGAAGTGTCAGGAGGAAGTGTTGTCTACTTCCGAGATGTAGTTGTGTTTGATGAACCCGTGGTCTATTGGTAATCGTCGCGAATTGTAAACTTACAGTCGTGTGTTAGCATCCAACTGTATTTTTTTTTTAATTTTTAACCAATTTCGGACCTCGTCTAAAGTTATGAGTCTGATTGAATATCGAAGATAACTCGCTTCACATTCTACCCACCAGCAATAACAAGTACTTCCAGAAACAGTTCTGCAAGACAGCTTGTGGCTGCGTCGCGATCAGAGCTCAAGCGTTTCCTCGCGCTGCAGCCGCTACCGGCCACCGGCCAGATGCCACCCGCCGCCTGAAATCCGGCACCGCCCAGGTGAACGCGGCGCGACGCTGTCAGTGTTATGTATCAACTGTCATTTTCGAATTTGAAGTTCTAGTTATCATCTTGCAGTTAAGCATTGGATTTTGCATACTTGAAAATCATGAACTACGGTTAAACGTCGTAAAGTTGAGTCGCAAGTGGAAAAAGGTGTAACATCTGCTATACAATGTTTACTCTTGGTGTAACAGAGAGGTGAAAGGAGAGGAGGCAGCTAGAAAGATTTGAACTGTGTGTGGAGAGAGTGCTTTCGGGAAAAATATCCCAGAAAAACATATTCTTGTTTCAACGAAGATCGTTCTGACATGAATGATTTTCTACATTAAGGAAGTCTCGACTACTGATATATGTGATGGATTACCATTTAACCATCATATTATATTCTTCTTGAAGTCTGAGGGTATTTCGCCTGTCTCGCACACCTTGCTCACCAGATGGTACAGTTTTGTCAGGACTGGCTCTCCCAAGGCCGTCAGTAGCTCTAATGGAATGTTGTCTACTCCCGGGGCCTTCTTTCGTCTCAGGTCTTTCAGTGCTCTGTCAAACTCTTCACGCAGTATCGTATCTCCAATTTCATCTTCATCTACATCCTCTTCCATTTCCATAATATTGTCCTCAAGTACATCGCCCTTGTATAGACCCTCTATATACTCCTTCCACCTTTCTGCTTTCCCCTCTTTGCTTAGAACTGGGTTTCCATCTGAGCTCTTGATATTCATACAGGTCCTCTTTTCTCCAAAGGTCTCTTTAATTTTCCTGTAGGCTATATCTATCTTACCCCTAGTGAGATAAGCATCTACATCCTTATATTTGTCCTCTAGCCATCCCTGCTTAGCCATTTTGCACTTCCTGTCAATCTCATTTTTGAGACGTTTGTACTCCTTTTTGCCTGCTTCATTTACTGCATTTTTATATTTTCTCATTTCATCAATTAAATTCAATATTTCTTCTGTTACCCAAGCACTTCTACTAGCCCTCGCCTTTTTACCTACTTGATCCACTGCTGCCTTCACTACTTCATCCCTCAAAGCTACCCATTCTTCTTCTACTGTATTTCTTTCCCCCATTCTTGTCAATTGCTCCCTTATGCTCTCCATAAAACTCCGTATAACCTCTGGTTTAGTCAGGTTATCCAGGTCCCATCTCCTTAAATTCCCACCTTTTTGCAGTTTCTTCAGTTTTAATCTACAGTTCATAAACAATAGATTGTGGTCAGAGTCCACATCTGCCCCTGGAAATGTCTTACAATTTAAAACCTGGTTCCGAAATCTCTGTCTTAGCATTATATAATCTATCTGAAACCTGTCAGTATCTCCAGGCTTCTTCCATGTATACAATCTTCTTTTATGATTCTTGAACCAAGTGTTAGCTATGATTAAGTTATGCTCTGTGCAAAATTCTACCAGTCGGCTTCCTCTTTCGTTTCTTAGCCCCAATCCATATTCACCTACTATGTTTCCTTCTCTCCCTTTTCCTACTGACTTTTCGATTTATTATGTGAGATTATTTAGTTTTCATGTGTGGATCAATGTATCGATGTTTAGTTTTCAAATGCATGTTTTCTGCTTGTAGGGAAATTTACCAGAGATCTCCGATAATCTCTGACGTGCTATTCTGGACTCCCCAGAATCCGAAAATCCAGCTGCCACCTGTCAACGGGCGGGTTGTGTACCACCTGGGGTGAAGTTGACTTTGCTTGCACAGTTCACGTTTGCTTGTGTTTCATTGGTTTAGCCTGGGTGATACTAAGACCGGACAGGACCAGAGGGTGCTGATGCCTTTGGAAGTAAATATTGTCAGCCGAGCTCATTGAGCTAACAGACGGTGACCAGAGTAGCGGTGATTTTCGCTCAGACGTGTCTGGATTTTGGGATCAACAGGTTGAGTAGCCATTCAGGATTGTGTCAGTATTTGGTTCACCACGAGTATTTGATTTCCTCGGTACCACCCATTTGTGGGAGTCTTTCTCCTATCCGCCACACGGGGTTATTATTATTATTATTATTATTATTATTATTTATTTACTTTCTCAGACGTTAAGTCTGGTTAAAAATGGAAAGTGACGCGGATCTTGATCAATCGTCACTTCCTTTTAACTGTATGGTATTTGTTATATTGCATTAGGAACTTTCGGGTAATTGAACATGTATCAATAATTACAGATTTCTGTAGTTGTATATATAAGTTTGGATGTAGCTGTATTGCATTGATGTACTGGTGGATATTGTGTGGTATGACTCCTGTAGTTGATAGTATAATTGGTATAATGTCAACTTTATCCTGATGCCACACGTCCTTGACTTCCTCAGCCAGTTGGACGTATTTTTCAATTTTTTCTCCTGTTTTCTTTTGTATATTTGTTGTATTGGGTATGGATATTTCGATTAGTTGTGTTAATTTCTTCTTTTTATTGGTGAGTATGATGTCAGGTTTGTTATGTGGTGTTGTTTTATCTGTTATAATGGTTCTGTTCCAGTATAATTTGAATTCATCATTCTCCAGTACACTTTGTGGTGCATACTTGTATGTGGGAACGTGTTGTTTTATAAGTTTATGTTGTAAGGCAAGCTGTTGATGTATTATTTTTGCTACATTGTCATGTCTTCTGGGGTATTCTGTATTTGCTAGTATTGTAGATCCGCTTGTGATGTGATCTACTGTTTCTACTTGTTGTTTGCAAAGTCTGCATTTATCTGTTGTGGTATTGGGATCTTTAATAATATGCTTGCTGTAATATCTGGTGTTTATTGTTTGATCCTGTATTGCAATCATGAATCCTTCCGTCTCACTGTATATATTGCCTTTTCTTAGCCATGTGTTGGATGCGTCTTGATCGATGTGTGGCTGTGTTAGATGATACGGGTGCTAGCCATGTAGTGTTTTCTTTTTCCAATTTATTTTCTTCGTGTCTGTTGATGTTATATGATCTAAAGGGTTGTAGAAGTGGTTATGAAGTTGCAGTGGTGTAGCCGATGTATTTATATGAGTGATTGCTTTGTGTATTTTGCTAGTTTCTGCTCGTTCTATAAAGAATTTTCTTAAATTGTCTACCTGTCCATAATGTAGGTTTTTTATATCGATAAATCCCCTTCCTCCTTCCTTTCAGCTTAATGTGAATCTTTCTGTTGCTGAATGTATGTGATGTATTCTATATTTGTGGCTTTGTGATCGTGTAAGTGTATTGAGCGCTTCTAGGTCTGTGTTACTCCATTTCACTACTCCAAATGAGTAGGTCAATATTGGTATAGCATAAGTATTTATAGCTTCTGTCTTGTTTCTTGCTGTCAATTCTGTTTTCAGTATTTTTGTTAGTCTTTGCCTATATTTGTCTTTTAGTTCTTCTTTAATATTTGTATTATCTATTTCTATTTTTTTTCTGTATCCTAGATATTTATAGGCATCTGTTTTTTCCATCACTTCTATGCAGTCGCTGTGGTTATCCAGTATGTAATCTTCTTGTTTAGCGTGTTTTCCCTTGACTATGCTATTTTTCTTACATTTGTCTGTTCCAAAAGCCATATTTATATCATTGCTGAATACTTCTGTTATCTTTAGTAATTGGTTGAGTTGTTGATTTGTTGCTGCCAGTAGTTTTAGATCATCCATGTATAGCAAATGTGTGATTTTGTGTGGGTATGTTCCAGTAATATTGTATCCATAATTTGTATTATTTAGCATGTTGGATAGTTGGTTCAGGGCAAGGCAGACCCAGAAAGGACTTAATGAGTCTCCTTGGTATATTCCACGCTTAATCTGTATTGGTTGTGATGTGATATTATTTGAATTTGTTTGGATATTAAGTGTGGTTTTCCAATTTTTCATTACTATATTTAGGAACTGTATCAATTTAGGATCCACTTTGTATATTTCCAATATCTGTAGTAACCATGAGTGGGGTACACTATCAAAAGCTTTTTGGTAATCAATGTATGCATAGTGTAGTGACCTTTGTTTAGTTTTAGCTTGATATGTCACCTCTGCATCTATTATCAGTTGGTCTTTACATCCTCGTGCTCCTTTGCAGCAGCCTTTTTGTTCTTCATTTATAATTTTGTTCTGTGTTGTATGTGTCATTAATTTCTGTGTAATGACTGAAGTTAATATTTTGTATATCGTTGGTAGGCATGTTATGGGGCAATATTTTGCTGGATTTGCTGTGTCTGCTTGATCTTTAGGTTTCAGATAAGTTATTCCATGTGTAAGTGTATCAGGGAATGTGTATGGGTCTGCAATGTAACTGTTAAATAATTTAGTTAGATGTGAATGTGTTGAGGTGAACTTCTTTAGCCAGAAATTTGCTATTTTATCTTTTCCAGGGGCTTTCCAATTGTGAGTAGAATTAATTGCTTTGGTGGCTTCATGTTGCAAAATTATCACTTCAGGCATTTGTGGTATCATCTTGTATGTGTCTGTTTCTGCTTGTATCCACCGTGCATGCCTGTTATGTTGTACCGGGTTTGACCATATGTTGCTCCAGAAGTGTTCCATGTCTGTTATGTTTGGTGGATTGTCTATTTTAATGTGTGTGTTATCTACTGTCTGGTAAAATTTCTTTTGGTTTGTGTTGAGTGTTTGGTTTTGTTTCCTTCTATTTTCACTTTTTTTGTATCTTCTAAGTCGTTTGGCCAATGCTTGTAATTTCTGTTTCTTTTCATCTAATTGCTCTATCACTTCTTGTTGTGAGATTTTACCTAACCTTTTTCATTTTTTTTCTGACATTTCATTTCTTATAAATTGTGTTAGCTGTCCGATGTCCTTTCTCAGTTTTTCTATTCTGATCTGTAGCCTGTGTTGCCATGCTGGTTTTGTGGGTTTCTTCTGTGTGTTGGTTGGTTCTGATCTCTGCCTAGTGCGTATATTTAGTGTAGTGAGTGCTCCTATATAAACCAGTAGTTGTAACTCTTCCATAGTTGTGTTTTCATTTATTTTGTTGTGTATGAGTGTGTTGATAGTTTTTATTGTTGTTTCGACTTGTGGGTTATTTGGCGGTCTTTGCAAGAATGGTCTAATGTCTGTATTTGTGTCTTTGTATTCTATATATGTCAGCTGAAATTTTTCTTCTATATCTAACATGTGTGTCACTTCATGTTCTATTTGTGCTTGTTCTGGTGGCTGTCTTAAGATTTCGTTTTCCTCTGATTGTTTAATTGATGCGTGTTGTTCTTTGTTAATTTTCTCTGGGATGTTTGAGTCCATTACTGTATTTTCTTCTTCTTCTGATTGCACATTATTTTGTTCCAGTATTTGTTGTACTTGTTGTTTGATGTTTTCTAATTCTGACTGGGATATCCTGTTATTTTTTATTATTACACGGATCTGATCAGCTAGTCGTTGTTCTGTTAAAAATTTTAATTCTGGGCATCTGGTAATAAATGTTGTGTATACTTGTGATCTGTATCCAGTTGTGTTGGTTCCTTGGTTTGTTGGTTGGTAATAACAGAACATGAGGTGTCGATTAACGTCATCTGACCATCTCATCCTCTGTCTTTGTTTTCCTTCTAGGGTGGTTGCAGGAAGCATATCCTGCAAAACACCTCTATTTGGATTTAAATCATTTTCCAGTTGGCTAGCAGTGTCGTTACCATTGTGGGCGGGCATAGGGTTCAAGCGTCGTCCCCGACCATGACGGCGCTTGTCCGAGGCTTCTTTAGTTCTGTCCTGAACCAACTAATCACACTAAAAGGGGGGTTAGCCCTATTAGTGGTTTGTTCTTTTCGTCGCCTTTTACGACTGGCAGAACATACCGGAGGCCTATTCTTTTCCCGGGCCTCCACGGGGTTTATTATTATTATTTCTTTACTTTCTCAGACGTTAAGTCTGGTTAAAAATGGAAAGTGACGCGGACCTTGATCAAGCGTCACTTCCTTTTAACTGTATGGTATGTGTTATATTGCATTTAGGAACTTTCGGGTAATTGAACATGTATCAATAATTACAGATTTCTGTAGTTGATAATTACAGATTTCTGTAGTTGTATATATAAGTTTGGATGTAGCTGTATTGCATTGATGTACTGGTGGATATTGTGTGGTATGACTCCTGTAGTTGATAGTATAATTGGTATAAAGTCAACTTTATCCTGATGCCACATGTCCTTGACTTCCTCAGCCAGTTGGATGTATTTTTCAATTTTTTCTCCTGTTTTCTTTTGTATATTTGTTGTATTGGGTATGGATATTTCGATTAGTTGTGTTAATTTCTTCTTTTTATTGGTGAGTATGATGTCAGGTTTGTTATGTGGTGTTGTTTTATCTGTTATAATGGTTCTGTTCCAGTATAATTTGTATTCATCATTCTCCAGTACATTTTGTGGTGCATACTTGTATGTGGGAACGTGTTGTTTTATTAGTTTATGTTTTATGGCGAGTTGTTGATGTATTATTTTTGTTACATTGTCATGTCTTCTGTGGTATTCTGTATTTGCTAGTATTGTACATCCACTTGTGATGTGATCTACTGTTTCTATTTGTTGTTTGCAAAGTCTGCATTTATCTGTTGTGGTATTGGGATCTTTAATAATATATTATTATTATTATTATTATTATTATTATTATTGTTGTTATTATTATTATTGTGTCATCAGCAAATCCGATATGGTGTATCTTCCCACCACTGAAGTAGATGTTTATTTTTCGATTCAATATTAGTAGACATATTACTCACTTTTTCTTAGACAGTTGCTACCTGTCACTCCATCAAAGGAATTTATGTGCGCAACATTGTTCCAATACTGACGTTCAAATTATCCGATTTCTGTAATTTCATTTCGATATCAGATAGTTCTAATAGGATTCAGCCAGTCAGTCTTAATGTGGATATCCGACTACGGCTCTCATCATATGATGTGACGAAACCACATTCTTAATCGGACTGTTGAATCTAGATGACTTATCTATGACAGGGCCTGAATTCTTAAACACTATGGAAAATACTAATACAATGTGCTTATTACAAATACGTTATTTAAATATAAATAAATGAAGTAACGAGATAACAGCTTATTTACAGGAGCAGAGCCGCAACCATCAGAGCAGAGCAGTGCAAGATTGGTTTCAGGGCCAAGAGGGGGTAAAGCTGTTGCCGTTTGTTCCACAATCACCGAACATCAACCAGATAGAGAGTATGTGGGCAGAGGTAACAAGGTAATTGCCATGTGGACCTACAAATGCAAGCGACCTTTTGACGAATATAGAAAACGTATGGTGGAAAGGAAACCATCACGCTACACTATCGACGACTTAATGAAATCAATGCCCCTGCGCCTTCGAGAAATCTTACGTAATGATGGTGGATGGGCTGGTTACTAAAAGCATACTCGTCCACAAAACCCATGTGGACAATTATCTACTAACCGGTCAAGCTTTGATTTGTCGCAGCTCTTTGGCATACAAGTCCAATTACTTTCAGTCTCCTCCTTACAATCTTGCAATGCAAGGTAATTTAAAAATATCATCCACTCGACGTCACCTGAAGAACTGATTGGTGCATGTGTTGTTCAACGCACAGTAGTCGTCACCCTCACTGGGATCAGTGACTGTTCGTGTGTGTGTGTGTGTGTGTGTGTGTGTGTGTGTGTGTGTGTTTTCGTGTTCACGCATAGTCTGAATCAATACTATTAACATTAGAGAGACAACCAACAATAAATATTGTATCAAATATGACTGTAAAGTATTTTAATGTGATGGGAAGTTACAAACTGAATTTTTACCCAGCTCACGTCCTGCTTATTACGTTAAGTAAGTAAGATGTATTAACGCCATAATATCGTTAGGAGAGACAGTGCGCTCTTGTTGTCGCGACTCGCGGCAAGTGCAGCGATTAGCAATGCCCAATGCCGCCGCGATTTGTTTATGTTGGCCGAGCGTGGACACTGCAGCAGACGTTTCGTCATAAACAGAAAGAAATCACCTTGGCTCTGACTGCAGTGAGCGGACATCACTGTCTTTATGTTCTTATAGCAACAAACGTGAGACTCTACTCACAGGTGCCATGGAGGAATTGGATCGGATATCATGTCATTACTCATCAGAATAGTGGTGAACTGTCCACTCTATTTGAATCCCAAGAAAATAGGAACCTTCTCACAGAGGTATGTGAGGTGATACCAAAATTTAAACAACATATAAAAATTAACTGCAGAGCTTTCATGCACGCATTAGTAGCACACAAGGAAATATTATGTCTTGGAAGCGTATATTTCATTTCCTCTTCTCATATCAAAGTCCTTGTTTTAGTATGAAGTGAGAAAATAAACACGAAAATCTGAAGTTCCTGAGAAGCATATAAGTCATTTCCTCTTCTCATGTCCTTTTTTTGTTTTAGTATGAAAAAAAAAATAAACAGTTTAAGGTTCTGAAGCATAATATGACACCAGATTCTTATCGTAGGCGCTACCGGGAACGCAAAAAGCAGGGAGCTGTCCATTCTTTTGTCCAACAGTCTGTTTCCTTTCATGCATTACTACCGCTCAAAGATTCTTATTTACGGATTTGCGGGCATCGAATTCTTCAGCAGAATAAGCCTTTTGTTACTGTGCTAATTACGGTATGGAAAAAATGCAAGAAAGACGAGTTCCCCTAGAGCAGTGAGGATATTTGCACAAGTCTGTATTCAGCTATGACTGCCAACTGCCACAACACTTCACAGATCCATGCGGCAGGCAACACAACTATGAGTGCACTTCAGACTCCATTCAGTACGACGTCAGGATATGGACGGAAACGTCAAATTAACGTCGCTTTCTGAGTCTTATTAAATTCAGAATGAGATGTTATTAAGGTAGTTGAGCGTTCTAGCCATTACACTTTGATAATGCCCATATGAGTATTCCGATAGCCAAAAGAGCCCGCTAGTGTGAAACCATCTGTAACTACATTACTATGAAACTGCAAGAACTCGAGACAATGCGTCGACTCTTCCCTTTACTGGGTAACCTCTTACTGTTACTTACGATTCTCTCTTTCCTAGGCGTGATGCAAATGGAACTTCACATTCATAAGGCGCTTTCCGCTATTCTTAACAAACATCAGCAACTTGTAATCACTGCGAGTTACAACTGTGTGACGATAATGGTACAGGTTTTTAGTGGGTGTGGTGGTGTTATGCGGCCAAACTGCTTACAGTAACACAATTTAGAGCTGACTACGTACTTCAGGAAAGACAGTGTGGTGGCGTCGTCGCTTCTCTTTATTTGGAATCAGCTTGAGTAATCCGATTTAACGAACATAGTACTCCATTCGTGATCTGCTAATGATACAGTATGGCTACATAGATCATTGTGCGGGTCTTACATTACTTCTGCAGTGAATTGCTTAGCAAATATTACCCTCAGCTATGCAGCTGGAATGACTCATTACACAGGTACTCTATGTTGCACTTGGTTAAGTGATCAGTTCGCTGCAACCCTGCTTCTACTGTTCGTAAATACTTGTCTACAGACCATTCGTTATTTGACTAAATATGCGCTACAATCTGATTCATTTGTATATGACATGGGTTAGCGCCGTCACAAAGCAATGACTAAGGGTTGGATGCCATTGAAGTCCTGTTACTTTGATGGCAATACAAATGTTCGCGAATCACATCTATTGCCTCAAAAAGCAATTGCATCTTAAATATCGAAGGACCGACGTCCACACTGTCACAGCGCGTTGAAATACAGCAACGATGGCAGATAAAAATTTGTGACCGACCGGGCTTCGAGCCTGGGCCTCCTGCTTACTAGACAGACGTGCTGACCACTGCAATTTTTTGTTTCTTTTTCTTTTAAGTTTGAGGAGACTTTCAGCACCAGGTAGGTGGAGGCAAAGAGGGCAGGGATCGAAGATCCGAGGCCTGGCAAGAATGCCTCCCTCATACCTGTCACTGAGTAGCTACATTATTCCCATGTATTCCATATCTGTTCCCATCTATGCCTTAAATTGTAGAACAAAACTGAAGTCGTGATTAAGGTAAAATAAATAACATATTGCCGCTTCCAATAGCGTGCATTCCTTGTAGAACATATTCACAATTTAAGTTTTTATGCACTGGATGCATATGAGGTCTGTAATGAAGCCATATACCAGGTGATCAAAAAGTCAGTATAAATTTGAAAACTGAATAAATCACGGAATAATGTCGATAGAGAGGTACAAATTGACACACATGCTTGGAATGACATGGGGTTTTATTAGAACGAAAAAAATACAAAAGTTCAAAAAATGTCCGACAGATGGCGCTTCATCTGATCAGAATAGCAATAATTAGCAAACAAAGTAAGACAAAGCAAAGATGATGTTCTTTACAGGAAATGCTCAATATGTCCACCATCATTCCTCAGCAATAGCTGTAGTCGAGAAATAATGTGAACAGCACTGTAAAGCATGTCCAAAGTTATGGTGAGGCATTGGCGTCGGATGTTGTCTTTCTGCATCCCTAGAGATGTCGGTCGATCACGATACACGTGCGACTTCAGGTAACCCCAAAGCCAATAATCACACGGACTGTGGTCTGGGGACCTGGGAGGCCAAGCACGACGAAAGTGGCGGCTGAGCACACGATCATCACCAAACAAAGCGCCGTCTGTCGGACATTTTGTAAACGGTTTTTTTTTTTTTTTTTTTTTTTTTTTTTTTTTTTTTTTTTTTTTTTTTTTTTTTTTTTTTTTCCCCTAATAAAACCCTATGTCATTCCAAGCATGTGTGTCAAATTTTACCTCTATATCTACATTATTCCGTGGTTTATTAAGTTTTCAAATTTATACTGACTTTTGATCCCCGGTATTTTTCAACAGATGACAGAAATTTCGGAGCCGGAGGGGTTTTGTCAAATTAGAACAGTTCTGATTTTAGAACCAACATAAATGAAGATTCCAGGAATAAAAAAGTGAAAGAATAGTATTCTGCTTCTAATCAATAAAACTTTCCACCTCCTTGTAGCCAACATAAGGCAATAGATAAAAAATTTTGAAACCATTCCTTATATTTGTTGTTCTCCTTCAACTTAAAATGTTCTTCTGCAATGTAAAACATGTACTCTTCCAAGTTTGAAGTTTTGTTTGTTAACACGTAAAACGCAAACTGTCCCAGAAGCCATGAATAACTGTTATTCTTTGTGGATGGGTAACATTTCCAGTCGGGTTGTAAAGCTTCAGTTATCGGTATATGACTTTCTGCGGTTCTGTTGATAAGTGCTAATTTCTTCCAAGTCCAGCTCCAAATTATGATTCTATTTTCACATAAGAACATGTGCACTACAATTTCTACGCGCAGACATTTGTCGCAGTATAGAGATGGTCTCAATTTGATTTTCCATAATCGTTCGCCGTGGGTATGGTTTCGTTTACAACGTCATACCATGCGGCACTGACTCTAGTTGGTAGAATTTTACTGTTGATATTGTTCCAGACGTTCATCCAGTTTTTAGTAGGTTAATTTACCTGAACTGGGTTGTTATGACAATGTCTGGTAATATAATCATAGACGGTCCTAGTGTTGGTTTGTGCTGGTGGAAGTCTTATATAGCTCCAATCGACATAGTACTTTCTGATGTAATCTAGGCTGGCATCTATATGTATGTGCTATATTAACAGGAGCGTTCCTATCCCCAGGATCTAACAAGAGGAACAGAAGTTTCGTGGTGCCTGTCTTAGTGGCATGTCTTAGTTTAAAGACACGAGTTAGAAACAGTGCGTCACATCTAGATTTAACGTATTTAATTCAAGGTTCTCCGTTTTGCCTCTGCAAAGTCGCCGTGTGGAAGGATGCTTTGAAGATATTTTGTTTCCACACATACCAACACGCTGCAGCTAATTCAAAATGGTTCAAATGGCTCTGAGCACCATGGAGGTAGAAGGAGCCCCTCCATGCTGAGCACTATGGGGCTTAACATCTTAGGTCATTAGTCCCCTAGAACATAGAACTACTTAAATCTAACTAACCTAAGGATATCACACACATCCATGTCCGAGGCAGGATTCAAACCTGCTGCAACCGTAGCAGTCCCGCGGTTCCGGACTGCAGCGCCTAGAACTGCACGGCCACCGCAGCCGGCGTTGCAGCTAGTATTTTATATGTGGTGATCTGCGGTATCGGTAAGACTGCTGCGACATGATAGATTTTGCTAACTGAAATTTCTGCAGTTGGTCCAACGATCGCATGTCATGGTCCTTCAGCAAGGTTCTGATGACATTAAGTTTTCGCTCCCAGTTATTCATAGCCATGCGCTTGGGATTCACCCTTAACCACAATCCGAGTTGGAGTCTCTCTTCAGTTACATCTAACCAGTGCGCACCTATTGCACTATTGTAAGAATCGAAATCCAGTATTTTGGATTTAAAAGTTTGTAAATTTGTGGTAAGATGTTATGGGACCAAGCTGCTTAGGTCATCGGTCCCTAAGCTTACACACTACGTAATCAAACTTAAACTAACTTACGCTATGGACAACATACACACCCATGCCGGAGGGAGGACTCGAATCCCCGACGGTGGGCACTATCGGGACACAGCAGCCAACCTCTCTGCAATACCCACCTACATACGCTCCTCGTCAGACGCGAATTCCCACGTTGGCCGCATACCACATTAGCGGTACCGCCCCCTCCCCCCGTCCATTATTCCACTCGCTCACGGCCACACTGTATTCCCACCTGTGTTCGGACGATGACGTGCGTCTAGCACTGAAAACTTTCGATGACCCATCGAGACCTGAGTAATTATACAGGATGTTTCAGGAGGAATAGTAAACATTGTAGGAGATGGTAGCATAGACAAATTTCACAAAAAATGCCATATAACATGTGTCCAATTTTTATTGAGTACATATAGCTGGGTTCAATGCATTTTCGTTTCGTATGTTGGTTCCTTGAAAATGAGCTTCCAGCGTTATTGGAAGAGGTTCCTTTGGCTACAAGAATGCGTATGTTCTTCCAGCATGACGGGGCTCCTGGACATTCTAGTCGTCACTTAACATTTCCCAGAAGATGGATCAGTAGATATGGGCACTTTTCTTGGCCATCAAGGTCCCTGTACCTTACCTCTTTGGATTTTTGCCTGCGGGGATGGTTAAATGCGAAGTCTACAAAGAAAAAGTAAACCCAAGATCCAATTTGATAGTTCAGATTCTAAACAGTGCAGCCCTCATAAAAGGACGCAAAGACAACCTCAGAAGAGCTACACGTCGTATTATCAAGAGAAGTCAAATGTGCATTCAAGTTGGTGGGGGAATTTTTGAAAATCAACTTTGAACGTCCTCATTTGCCTTTGCTTTGAGTTTGTTACCGTCAAGTACTCACAGCTGTATCTCTGTACTCAATAAAAAGTGGAAGCATTTATATGGAACCTTTTTATGCAATTCGTCTGTACTACCACCTGATAAAATATCTCCTTTTCCTCCTGAAACAGCCTGTATATGGATATATCTGTGGTGTCTGTTCTTTCAGACTTATCCGAAAAAAAAGACACTACGAATCTGGGTTCAAACCAGGTCAGGCACAAATTTTCATTTGACAACGTTGTTCTATTTTAACGCCCATCTATCCTTCGATATTTAATTGATTAACAAGGCTACCTATTTCGATTCGTAGTGTCTGTTCTTTTGGAAATGTACGAAAGAACAGTCACAGACACACACACACACACATTTTTATCTTAAGTGCTATTCGGAAAATGTTTGGTAACTTGGTGATAGTGCCTGACTGGAGCTGCATCAACCTACTCATTTCACTAGATATAGTTGTAATTATCTGAACAATTCCTGTTTAATAAGTGACAGCGACAGTGTCTATCATCGTTTACTTTGTCGGAAACCTGCTTCTTTCTGTCCTAGCCCATACTACAGCAATGAGTGATTACTCACATTCTTGATACCTTATTGGATGTGCTACTGCAGCTGTATACAAAGATTCAAATCCCGCTGAAAAAGTATGTTTCAAGTCAGAAGGTTTTGCTCCTCCCCTACTGTCATTGAAAACGATCACAACCAAATTAAGTATAGGAATCCTACAAAACCCCTGAGTTCATACTGGGGTCCTGTGCAGATGAAAAATGTAGTTTCTCACAACTATCAGATGACAGGTGGAATTTGTCAGATTCCACAAATTATGTCTGCATTATTAATTGTTGGAAATATAATGGAAGGAAACATTCCACGTGGGAAAAATTATATATAAAAACAAAGATGAGGTGACTTACCGAACAAAAGTGCTGGCAGGCCGATAGACACACAAACAAACACAAACATACACACAAAATTCAAGCTTTCGCAACAAACTGTTGCCTCATCAGGAAAGAGGGAAGGAGAGGGGAAGACGAAAGGAAGTGGGTTTTAAGGGAGAGGGTAAGGAGTCATTCCAATCCCGGGAGCGGAAAGACTTACCTTAGGGGGAAAAAAGGACAGGTATACACTCGCACACACGCACATATCCATCCACACATACAGACACAAGCAGACATATTTCTGCAGACATGTCTGCTTGTGTCTGTATGTGTGGATGGATATGTGCGTGTGTGCGAGTGTATACCTGTCCTTTTTTCCCCCTAAGGTAAGTCTTTCCGCTCCCGGGATTATTAATTGTTGGTTCACAGGCGCTTTTTTGCCACTTATTGTAACTGTTTTTTGAATGTTAGAGTTGGAAGAATAGAAACATCAGATCTTCGTCATATGGAATATTCGAATTCACCTAAAGTCTTCACGTTTCGAGCTAAGGCAGAATATCCGTCAGAAAAGATGACAACAAGAAGCCAAGCCATGTCTGTCTTCTAGCGGATGTGCCAATGTCAGTGGTCTCTATAACAATATTGTAAAGCAAAGATACGTTGCCAACCTAACCACTGTAGAAGCTCCAAAATTGTGGATCGCATATGGTGAATACGCTTTCAAGGTTTTGGTCCAATTAAGACAGTAAAACACAAATAGTTGTCAGAGTTATTAATTTATGACATTTAGTTTGCACTCAGTGCGTCGTCATATTTCAAGTAATTACGGTACACTCTATCCCCTAAACCTAGTTACAGAAACGCGAATAAGACTCATTGACATATAATGAGCATTAGCGGCCCTTGCCACCTCCAACTTTGAGACGAAGCTATAGAGGTCACTCACAGAACACATCAGCTGGTATACTTCCTGGCAGTATACCTGAAACTTGGCAACAGCGGAGAATATGTTTGGCAACTCTGTGACTGACGAGTTACTTCCTTGATGGCACAGAACTATCCTGCTAAATTAACTTGATATAATCGTGTCATTTCAATTGAATAATGTGAGTGATTTTCTCTTGAGATGTGATATACGGATATCAGTTAATCCTTTCGAGTCAACAAAAGTCGTTCCACATGGGAAATACAACTACTCTCGCCCCTTATGTTGCGATTTATCTGCCAAAGCGGCTAGTGGACCAATTTAGGCAAAGACACCGCACCTGTTCGCTGCCTGTCAGGTGCATGCTGCTTCTGTTCGCCTTTCGAGACTCGCTAAAAGGCAGATTTTTAATTCTTTTTTAGCAGAGCTACAAGCAGGCGGATACAAGCTCAATAAGGGAATAGTAAGACAATGCTCAAGCAAAATTCGTCTTGCTACTTTTAGTACCCCTTAGTGTCAGAGCGTCAACCTTACGGTACTGCAAAATTCATAGTTCCACTATTGTTTTCTGCCGACATTTTTGTTGCTGTTGTGAATATATATATTTACCTATGAACTGCCACGTTTTCATTGTTGTTGTTGTTGTTGTGGTCTTCAGTCCTGAGATTGGTTTGATGCAGCTCTCCATGCTAATCTATCCTGTGCAAGCTCCTTCATCTCCCAGTACCTACTGCAACCTACATCCTTCTGAATCTGCTTAGTGTGTTCATCTCTTGGTCTCCCTCTACGATTTTTACCCTCCACGCTGCCCTCCAATGCTAAATTTGTGAACCCTTGATGCCTCAGGACATGTCCTCCCAACCGATCCCTTCTTCTAGTCAAGTTGTGACACACACTTCTCTTCTCCCCAATCCTATTCAATATCTCCTCATTAGTTATGTGATCTACCCACCTAATCTTCAACATTCTTCTGTAGCACCACATTTCGAAAGCCTCTATTCTCCTCTTGTCCAAACTATTTATTGTCCATGTTTCACTTCCATACATGGCTACACTCCATACGAATACTTTCAAAAACGACTTCCTGACACTTAAATCTATAATCGATGTTAACAATTTTCTCTTCTTCAGAAACGCTTTCCTTGCCATTGCCAGTCTACATTTTATATCCTCTCTACTTCGACCATCGTCATTTATTTTGCTCCCCAAATAGCAAAACTTCTTTACTACTTTAAGTGTCTCATTTCCTAATCTAATTCCCTCAGCATCACCCGACTTAATTCGACTACATTCCATTACTCTCGTTTTGCTTTTGTTGATGTTCATCTTATATCCTCCTTTCAAGACACTGTCCATTCCGTTCAACTGCTCTTCCAAGTCCTTTGCTGTCTCTGACAGTATTACAATGTCATCGGCGAACCTCAACGTTTTTATTTTTCTCCATGGATTTTAATACCTACTCCGAATTTTTCTTTTGTTTCCTTTACTGCTTGCTCAATATACAAATTGAATAACATCGGGGATAGGCTACAACCCTGTCTCACTCCCTTCCCAACCACTGCTTCCCTTTCATGCCCCTCAACTCTTATAATTGCCATCTGGTTTCTGTACAAATTGTAAATAGCCTTTCGCTCCTTGTATTTTACCCCTGCCACCTTCAGAATTTGAAAGAGAGTATTCCAGTCAACATTGTCAAAAGCTTTCTCTAAGTCTACAAATGCTAGAAACGTAGGTTTGCCTTTCCTTAATCTAGCTTCCAAGATAAGTCGTAGGGTCAGTATTGCCTCACGTGTTCCAACATTTCTATGGAATCCAAACTGGTCTTCCCTGAGGTCTGCTTCAACCAGTTTTCCCATTCGTCTGTAAAGAATTCACATTAGTATTTTGCAGCTGTGACTTATTAAACTGATAGTTCGGTAATTTTCAAATCGGTCAACACCTGCTTCCTATGGGATTGGAATTATTATATTCTACTTGAAGTCTGAGGGTATTTCGCCTGTCTCGCATATCTTGCTCACCAGATGGTACAGTTTTGTCAGGACTGGCTCTCCCAAGGCCGTCAGT
This sequence comes from Schistocerca serialis cubense, assembly GCF_023864345.2. NCBI lineage: Eukaryota > Metazoa > Arthropoda > Insecta > Orthoptera > Acrididae > Schistocerca > Schistocerca serialis. The sequence continues at coordinate 597,020,320 of NC_064639.1, forward strand.
AGCTCTAATGGAATGTTGTCTACTCCCGGGGCCTTGTTTCGACTCTGGTCTTTCAGTACTCTGTCAAACTCTTCATGCAGTATCGTATCTCCCATTTCATCTTCATCTACATCCTCTTCCATTTCCATAATATTGTCCTCAAGTACATCGCCCTTGTATAGACCCTCTATATACTCCTTCCACCGTTCTGCTTTCCCCTCTTTGCTTAGAACTGGGTTTCCATCTGAGCTCTTGATATTCATACAAGTGGCTCTCTTTTCTCCAAAGGTCTCTTTAATTTTCCTGTAGGCTGTATCTATCTTACCCCTAGTGAGATAATCCTCTACATCCTTACATTTGTCCTCTAGCCATACCTGCTTAGCCACTTTGCACCTCCTGTCGATCTCATTTTTTAGACGTTTGTATTCCTTTTTGCCTGCTTCATTTACTGCATTTTTATATTTTCTCCTTTCATCAATTAAATTCAATATTTCTTCTGTTACCCCAGGATTTATACTAGCCCTCGTCTTTTCACCTACTTGATCCTCTGCTGCCTTCACTACTTTATCCCTTAGAGCTACCCATTCGTCTTCTACTGTATTTCTTTCCCCCATTCCTGTCAATTGTTGCCTTATGCTGTCCCTGAAACTCTGCACAACCTCTGGTTTACTCAGTTTATCCAGGTCCCATCTTCTTAAATTCCCACCTTTTAGCAATTTCTTCAGTTTTAATCTACAGTTCATAACCAATAGATTGTGGTCAGAGTCCACATGTGCCACTGGAAATGTCCTACAACTTAAAACCTGGTTCCTAAATCTCTGTCTTACCATTATATAATCTATCTGATACCTTTTAGTATCTCCAGGATTCTTCCATGTATACAACCTTCTTTTATGATTCTTGAACCAAGTGTTGGCTGTGATTAAGTTATGCTCTGTGCAAAATTCTACCAGATGGCTTCCTCTTTCATTTCTTAGCCCCAGTCCATATTCACCTACTATGTTTCCTTCTCTCCCTTTTCCTACTGTCCAATTCCAGTCACCCATGACTATTAAATTTTCGTCTCCCTTCACTACCTGAATAATTTCTTTTATCTCATCATACATTTCTTCAATTTCTTCGTCATCTGCAGAGCTAGTTGGCATATAAACTTGTACTACTGTAGTAGGCATGAGCTTCGTGTCTATCTTGGCCACTATAATACGATCACTGTGCTGTTTGTAGTAGCTTACCCGCACTCCTATTTTTTTTTATTCATTATTAAACCTACTCCTGCATTACCCCTATTTGATTTTGTATTTGTAACCCTGTACTCACCTGACCAGAAGTCTTGGTCCTCCTGCCACCGAACTTCACTAATTCCCACTATGTCTAACTTTAACCTATCCATTTCCCTTTTTAAATTTTCTAACCTACCTGCCCGATTAAGGGATCTGACATTCCACGTTCCAATCCGTAGAATGCCAGTTTTCTTTCTCCTGATAACAACGGCCTCCTGAGTAGTCCCGGAGATCCGAATGGGGGACTATTTTACCTCCGGAATATTTTACCCAAGAGGACGCCATCATCATTTGACCATACAGTAAAGCTGCATGCCCTCGGGAAAAATTGCGGCTGTAGTTTCCCCTTGCTTTCAGCCGTTCGCAGTACCACAACAGCAAGGCCGTACTGGTTAGTGTTACAAAGCCAGATCAGTCAATCATCCAGACTGTTGCCCCTGCAACTACTGAAAAGGCTGCTGCCCCTCTTCAGGAACCACACGTTTGTCTGGCCTCTCAACAGATACCCCTCCGTTGTGGTTGCACCTACGGTACGGCTATCTGTATCGCTGAGGCACGCAAGCCTCCCCACCAACGGCAAGGTCCATGGTTCATGGGGGGAGGACGTTTTCATTATACTTGCGAATGATACAGGACATCGAGTAAAAACAGACATTTTCTAAGTCAAAAGTCGGTAATATCCTACTAATTCATGTTAAAATAGGCTCAATCATCTTACAGATACTTAATGCTTTATTAAGATAGACTGCCGTCATGATGTTTCTGTTGTAAGCTGAATTTAATTTGTATTAGTAAAGTGAATATTTTAATTGCGTTTTCCATAAGTTTACTGAATGCAATAGCAATCATCAAAGAGAAATTAATCAGCAGCAGGATTTTCTTTCACGATATCTAAAACAATCTGACAATGCTAAAGTAGTTTACAAATTCTATGCCCATAGTAACCTACTGGTTCTAACGATGTCATTAAATCAGTGTAGTCTGAAGATCATTTTCGTCTAGAAATGAATTGCCTTGACGGTTGATCGATCAAGAGCGGGAAATGTAAAATTTTACGAGTATATGATGAGAGGGACAAGTGCTTGAGAGAGGATTTCCCTATCAATGCAAGTGCCTGAAAGATGACTTTCCTATCAACTTCCTGGATAGTTTTGTTTCTCAAATCAACAGAGTGCCTTATCATACGTGATGTGGTTTTGTCGGTCAATCTTCTTACACTGCGACCGCAAGGTGTCTTGATTGTTGGCAAACAAATTCCAGCTGTGATGCACACACCTTTGGGGCAGAATTTGTAGCGCACAAAACACACTTTTGGAGCTATCAGATGTAAAATATGACGGTCACACTACTAGTCACTCGGTTGATATTTGTTGTTTCGAATTAGAGCATGCAGTACTCCTACACCAGACTTCTGAACTTCGCCTGTTGAATGCAAATGTCGCATGATGGTTAAATGGTAATCCATCACATATATCAGTAGTCGAGACTTCCTTAATGTAGAAAATCATTCGTGCCAGATCGATCTTTGTCAAAACAAGAATATCTTTTTCTGGCATATTTTTCCCAAAAGCACTCGCTCCACACACAGTTCAAATCTTTCTAGCTGCCTCCTCTGCATTCACTACTCTGTTACGCCAAGAGTAAATATTGTGTAGCAGATGTTACACCTTTTTCCACTTGCGACTCAATTTTACAACGTTTATCTGTAGTTCATGACTTTCAAGTACGCAAAATCCAATGCTTAACTGCAAGATGATAACTAGAACTTCAAATTCGGAAATGGCAGTTAATACATACACTGACAGCGTCGCGCTGCGTTCACCTGGGCGACGCCGGATTTCAGGACGCGGGTGGCGTCTGGCCGGTGGCCGGTAGCCGCTGCAGCGCGAGGAAACGCTCGAGCGTAAGCTGTTCTGATCGCGACGCAGCCACGAGCTGTCTTGCGGAACTGTTTCTGGAAGTACTTGTTATTGCTGGTGGGTAGGATGTGAAGCGAATTATTCGAATTATTTTCGACGTTCAGTCAGACTCATAACTTTAGACGGACGCGAACACGCGACTGTAAGTTCAAAATTCGCGACGATTACCACTTTTTTTTTTTTTTTTAATTTCATTTTGTTAGTTTTTGTTCGTTGCATCTGCTCTGGGCGGACGTCAAAAGACACCCATTTCAGTTTGTCGTTGATCCATTAACTCCGGTTTTTGTTACAGAGGGTAGCTAACCCCCTGACCGAACACGCTGAGTTACCGTGCCGGCAAAAGGAAAGTAATCGTCGCTGTGTAAACATTAACTGTCAGGGTTGTGCTACTGCTGTTGCTGTATGACTGTAGAGACTCTCACAACCTCGTACCTCCCCTTTTTTTTAGTTCGTTGTTGATCGTTGTGTTTGGTCGTTGCGGACGTCACGTAACATCCGTTCAAGTTCGTTGTTGATCCTTTCACTCAGTTTTTTATTACACAGGCCAACCAGCGCTCTGACCGAACACGCTGAGCAACCGCGTCGGCGCACTAGACCACGGCTTGAACCAACACAACTACATCTCGGAAGTAGACAACACTTCCTCCTGACACTTTTGCACCTAGCAGTGTTGCCAGATCGTGCAGATGGCCGGACTTGTCAGGGGCGGTCAGTTTTATTGGCCACCTTAAGTGAACGACTCGGACTTAGTCTCTGTGGCGGCCGGCCGGCGGTCAGTTTTTATGTCTAAGACTGTACTTCTTGTGACCTATAAGTCTCTCTACTTGTGGTATTTGTAGCACACTCAGTTTTACAATTATTTTTACTGGTAATAAAAATATTTCCTTCTACATGCAAGAATATTTATTGTGAAAACATTCACTGGTGCCTGGGTCCATAACCTGCTGGAACTAGCACAGCTAAGTAAGTAATTTTGAATACGAAAAACGCAGGAATAAGGCAAGCTATATTTTAAAATCGATAATTACATAAAACGGTGCGTTACACTGCATCATTAAGGTAATGCCATGAAGTATATAAAGCACAGTCACAGACGTCTATTATGTTCTGTGCTGCACACTTTGCTGCACACACATTCACAAACAAAACATATAATTCATATATCCCCATAACCTGTAATCCGTGTAATGGGTTTTTATAATAATCAGATATTCTGCTGTAAACAACAGACAATGCCAAATCTAGCTCCAACAAGAATAAGAGGCAGCTGTAAAAATGATGGAGCAATTTAAGGTTTATAACCAAGCTGATGAGTCTATTTTGAGCATAATCCTTCAGTAAGTGTCTGATTGTCTTCTTATGGTGGTAGTATATGTGGTTGTTACCAGACAGTAAGGTATTTTTGGTGTTGTATCCTTATTTATGGCTAAATTTATATCTCGGCATCCACTACACTGCACAGTACACGTTTATTTTACTCCATTTATGCCATTACTCCATGGAAGTTTCTGGGCCTGACAAATTGGTGAGATCTTAATAAGTTCAGTGCCATATCCAAAATCTTGCTTAAACTATAACTTCCATACCTGTTTACTAGGTTTTGCAACATACTTATATTAATATATCACGGCCTGAGCCACCTGAAAATGATGAGTATGTTAATTGTTGAAATGGAGTCATTAATGTAGCTAGAACCTGAAAATATCTCATGAATCAATTGTCCCAAAAATCACAGCTGTAAGGTTCTCTCAGTGGTGTAGCACAAATTCCCTACATTCCCCTCATTAAAATATTTGTAGTAGCGAAAAGCTGGAACCTAACAATGACAGTCACTCCAATAACACTCTTTATCTATTTGCTCATTACACCAATTACTGGGCATCTCACACCTTGCCTAAAAATCCTCCTGTTTGCTTTCCACATCATAGTAGACTTAGTGAAACCATTTATTCTGCTCAAGGATTCTCCTACCATCTCTTCATGGAATACTTTTCATGCCTGTATTTCATTAAAGGGATTTAATTCTTGATACTTTAGGGAGTAAAGGAGAACACTCCCTGAAAAGCAGAGAAAGCACACATGCACACATGCGCGCGCACGCACGCGCACACACACACACACACACACACACACACCTATGGCCTTACAAGGCATCAACTTGAAATAAATCAGACATTTAATTCCTTCTTACTTTTTATTCTACAAGTCTTATTATGTCATAATCTTTTTGTTTATTTTATTATTTAATATGTCGTGACCATATCTAGTATTTCTTTAATGACCCAAGTGATTAGCTGAGCATATTAAAGCATCATCTTCAAGGACACAGTCACGAGCACTGGCCCCAAATCCGATCTGTCTTGTGGATTAATGACCAAACGAGCATGCCGACCAGCCTGATGTGTAAGTTGCCTATGGGCTTGTCCTGTACACAGTTACAGTTTTCCACAAATTTAGAGAAGTGCCATACCAGTGTGGACCTGGCACTGTCTGGATACAGGGCACCAGAAAAGATGGATGGATGGACCTATGGATTTCTTTTGATTATTATATTTATTTTTGAATAATTGGATTACTTACTGCTTTTGGAAGTAGGCTTGATTTTTCCTATTCTTCATATGATTATTTTACCTTGTTATGTACTTTAGGTTCTTATTTGGGTTATCTTACTTTTACTTTTGATTTTTCTCATAACTGAGTCACTCATTTCCAAAACCCGTTAAATCTATTGTTTCTCAATATTAACTTTTTATGTGTCGAAAGAGCATGCTTTGAGCTACACAGTTCAGAACATATTACAAGTTCCACTTGCTGCTATGCCTCTTATAAAAGTAACTCCGAAGTTTATTTGAAGTTCCAGACTCCATCAAATCCATGGTGGTCACAGTTCCAGTAGATGTTAAATCCTGACAACAATATAGGACCTATTTAATACTCTGAAAAAGATAAATTTCCAAAACCCGTTGTTTCCGTACACTTTTCAAATTGTATTTATAATACATTTTAAATATATTATTATTTTCTATTGACAAGTAAATGTGACTTTATTTTGCTTCTGTATTTTATATTTTTCATATTGGTGTACCTGTTAAGTTGGAATTTGGTGCAAATACACACAGTATTGAGTAACAGATGGTCCGCCAGCCTGAAAAGAAAGTACATTCAAAATGCAGTATTTCAAACCCCAGTGATTATTAAGGCATTATTGGAAACCTTGGGATTATCTACAAACTTCAATCAGGTGTAGAGGTTGCTGACTGGAAGACATCTATTAAAGATGGCATGAAACCTCCCTCTGCATGGCACTTTTAGTTCAAGCCTTCAAAAAGGATATTAGTTAAAAAGAAAAATCAGAGCAAGCAGAACAAAGCTATAACACTGATATAGAATGTGGTAAATGTATCTGCAAGAAGGGTAAATCCTGGATGGTAAAACAAGAAAAAATCACAGATGTAGCAGTCCTTTTACAGAAACGTTATGGACCAGGCTGCATGGGCATTAATGAAGTGAATGTCTTCAAACAGCAGTCTGGAGCTGTACTAGATGAAGAATTTGATGTCAGAGAGCTACCTGATGATGATGAAGAGTCAATCAGAATTTGATGTAAAAAGTAGTGATCTCATAATGCCATATTATTTTAATATAAAGTTGATGGCACCTGTTCAAAAACATTAATTAGTATATATGTACTATATTATTCTGTCTAGTAATGACTAATAATTTTGTAACAGGAATACATGTTATGAAATCTCTGTATTATTTTTCATCTGCACCCGTCATTTTAAAACCAAAATATTTCCAGAAACTGTTATGTCCAGACTACAGTAACAAAAGTAGTTATGTTCAAAATAAAATATTTATTTTAAATAAAAATATTGTGGTGTGATTTATGAGAAGTATAAATATAAAACCAGAATATAAAAGAAAATGGTAATAAATAAAGAATAACGATAAAAACCAGATAACAATCGGGTGACAGTTTTTTCTCGTTTCTGAGAACTTTTGTTACATGGAGATAATGGGCTTTGGAAATGGTTTACTCAAGTTATTTTCCTTAACACGTTGACTGCCATGAGCCTACAGCAGAGCCATAAGCCTGATGCCACGTGCCTGCCAGTGTCCGCAGCAGAGCCTCATGCCTAAGGCTATGGTTTGGTGGTAAAACATCCATTTCCATGCATGCAGCAGTCAACATGTTGAATATGTTGTGTTTTCTTACATTTTCTGGTTCTACATTATTTATACTTTTCCTTACAAACATATTTATTAGACATTCACCTTTAAAAAATGTATTATTCAGTTAAGCACAACAAAAATCCAGAAGGTGTTTTTATCAATGCGGGAACAAATTCCTTTGAAAGCAACAGTGAAGAAGAAATCATAAACCTTATTTGAATGACCTGAAGCCCCCACATGACTTGCAGAATAATAATCAGTTGCAGTGCGTATGGGAGATCGGTGAGTAACAGCTATGTACAGAAAATAAATGCCAATATTAAAGAACAAAGCAATAAAAGGGGGGTCATTTTCACTGATCCCAGCAAATTTTGAAGTGTAAGTGTCTTGCCAAAAATGGTCTACATCTGAATAGGTTAGGCTCAAAAATATTTAGTATGATGTTCGCAGGTACTTGCCAGGCTATAAAAAAATAAGGGAAACTGGTAAGTAGTGGTGTGAGTGAAAAACAATGTGTACAAATAAGACAGACAGAACCAAAATATTATCCGACAAGAAATGTGCTAAAGCCTATAAATAATAGTCAGAGGATATATGTTATGTACTAGAATATAAATGATTTAAGGACTGATGATTCAAACAACAAAAGCTACAAAAGAGACAAATTGGAAATAATTCTGTAAGAATGTGCAAATACTACAGGTTTGTTTAAATGAACAGTGGTTTACTGAGAACACAATTAATATTTTAAACAAAATGGGGAATTTCAGGTTAGAAAGTAGCTTTTGCAAGAGAAACAAGTCACATGGAGGCTCATGTATACTTCTGCATAATGATATAAGTTATGAAACCAGGAATTGTTTTATTTATTTAACTGAATGTTTGAGAGCTGCTGTGCTATACTGATCTAAATACATAGAATCCCAGAGAAGTTATCAACAGAACTATTCTTGCCTAGGTTTCAAATTATGCTAGAAACACTCTGTAGAGAAAATGCAACAATTCACCTCAGCCATAACTGAAAGACTATGAATTGTTGTTTATTCATCTCATGACATACATCTGCAATCCATTTGGTTTGTGTACAGGAGACATGACAAAAATTTATGATACAGTTACTATGATTTTTACACTCATAAATAATAGTACTAAATTAAATAATAATACTACAATGACATTGCTTGAGACAGATATGTAACAAATTGTATCTGACTCAAATTTCCAGTTCGTTCTGCATGAATTTATCGACTGTCTAATAATATATCAGTGTTAGTGCCTCATATAGCTGTCTTTTAAGTGGACCTAAATTCATCTGCACTAGCTTGTTTCCTTTTCACCTATTATAAACTTTCATTTCCATGTACTTAGTGAATATTGAAGCATAGCTACTATCACACGTGATATCAATATTAAATCCTTTGTCTATTTTTTATGGATTAAAATTAGCATTTTCTGTTCTGAAAGATAGTTCTTGATTTGCTAAGCAGTTTCTTGCATATCTTTGAGCAATTGCCCTTCTTGTACATGCCAACATCTACCTGTCAGTCTAATCTGGTATGGGGACCCCTACACATAAGCATTATTAACGTATGGAGTAGATAATTGTTACATATGCACTCTCTTTTGTATGTCTACAACTATATGTCTGCTATATCTTACCAGTTGCTATATCTATAATTGTGTGTGTGCAGTAAATCCATTCCATATCTCTACACACTGTTATTCTCAAATACGGGTATGATTTTACCTCTAGTTGCGGCAAATTTAATCCTGTGATTAAAGGATAGTCCCACCACACTTTTGCATTTCATGAAACGCGCAACTTAACATTTGCCTGCATTGAGAACACATTACCAGTCATTACAATGGGCTGATATTTTGATAGCAGCCAATTCGATATTACTGTCACTTTTCCAAGATAAAATTTTGCCACAGATCACATCTGCAATAATACAAAACTGCAACTAACATTATCCTCTTCATCATTAGTATTTAACACAGCCAGCAATAATTCTATGACACTGCCCTGAGGAAAATCCCATATTACTTCAGTGTCTGTAGATGATTCTCCATCCAGGATAACGTGGCGTGTCTTACCTGTTAGGATTTTTAGAGAAAGACATCTGTATCCTCAATTAATTATTTTCACTAGAAGGTGTCAATGTGGGACTGGTACAAAAGCTTTTTAGAAGTCTAAAAACACTGAAGCAATATGGTTTCTCCAATCTGTACCACTGGATACAGCATGTGTAGGGTAAGAGTACCTTTGGAACTCTACTTCTTTTACACAAACAAGCTGCTCTTGGCTTTTACTATCCAAAAGTTGCAAGGTTCACTGTAGTTGGTTGACATTTGATTTCTGTAGAGACACAAACTTTTCATGGGCTGCAGAGAGGTATTCATCATGCAGCTATGAAAAATGTGTTCTCTGAATGTACCCTGAAGACATCAAAGCGGGCACAGCAGCACAATGATGAATCATATTTGTACTGTGACCCACTCATTCCTGATGCTATCATGGCGTTTACAGCCAGCCAGTTGGCTAGACAGAATCCAATTAGCCTCACTGAGATTCCATTCCAGTGGCTTTCTTTTGGGAAATGCTTTATATGATAAGGTTATGCAGACAGAGAAGTCGTAAGTGGATAGCAAATCGTCAATCAATTCCCATTGAGTAGTTCTGGTGAAAACAGGAGTTCATACTGGGAGATTGATAATACAGGCAGGGTACAACATTGTGTTGTGAAGTTTGTGTGTGCTTTACCACATGTTTAGAAAACATGTAATTTCTGAAGATACAAGATGCTCAATAGCTCTGACTTGTGGCACATGGTGATGTGGTCACGCAAGCCCATATGAGCACTTAAATCCTACATAGAAGGAGAATATGGTATAATTGTGCATGTATAGCATCTTAGCAAAAAAAAAAAAAATCTTATACTCCAATTAAAATTACTTTGTAATGGACATTTCAGCAGGTCAAGTAGTAGGAGCCAGCTGCTAGCCAATCTTAGTTCTTTCTCAAGTGTCCTATGCTCACTGTGTTGCCTGTTTTGTAGGAACATGCAGTGCATTGTGGGTCGTGTCTGGCTGCACACCTGCAACAGACCCTGCCCGCTGCCAATACTGCTATCTGCTAATCACAAAGTAATTTAATCAAGAGTACAGTGTTCACTTACAGGAACATACAATACCACATTTGGCATGTGCACATTATGGATGGCTGTTTGGAAATAGATAATGAGGGGAAAGTATGAGGTATTCATCATTGATCAATATGCCTGTTTGACTTTATCTCCTCCCCACTGAGGTAGCTCCATCCTTATGATCTATAGCCCCTTAGCACATTACTGTAAGTCTGACATAAAATTTGCTACCTGTAAACAAAGCTAAAATTATCAGACAAATAAACTGCTTCCAGCTGCATATGAAATTTTATTTACAGGAATATAACCAGTTTCGAGATAGCAAATCACAGCCTCAGGTGTACATCTGAACAAGCTACAAAACATACAGTAGACATTATGATACAAAAAAGGACACTAATCCTACTAATATAAGCCAAATGACAACAACTATGAAAACACTCACACATTGCGCAAACATTCCATCCATAAGATGGGAAGAAGGGGGACTCAGAATTCTCCAAATAATATGCTGTTACCAGCAACAAGCAGGGTGCCATGAATAAAATTCACCAGTTGAAAAAACTGACATGTTAAATCTGTGTGAACCTACAATGAAAGGAAAATATTCTAGCTAGCAGGAAGTGTCAGACAGCATCCCTACAACTGCCTCGTCATGCAGGGCCAGACTGCTACTCAATGTACCCACATGTCTCACGGTGGGGGACTAGCACCACCACACACGGAAATGGGGAAAGTTACAAACATTTATGCATGTACCCAAATACATAGGAATGATTGAGGCCCCTGTTATATAACACTACAGTACGAACTATAAAATATATTACCATAAAAAGTGGATAAAACAAAACAGACCAAATGCAAGAACATATGGAAAAACCCAAGTTCAATCACTATGTAGTCAAAAAACCCTGACAAACACTCAAAGAGGGAGAGCATACTGTAATGCCTTACTTCCACCTGATTTTTAAGGGTACGTTTGATGTATACTTTTAGACTCCCCACAATTTCAGTCTCTTCAAGAATGTTTAAGGTCTGCCACTTATCCTCTATATGCAAGACTTTTAAATTATTAGCTACACCTTTTACAAGTGACCAAAATAACATAAGTTGTTACTTAAAGCAGGTGTCACTTTCCTTAAACTTTGGTGTTTGCTAAACCCAACATCAAAGCCTCTTGCCAGAGTAGCCCACATACCCTGCAGGACAACTGTTGCAACCGATGCAGTATAAACCGATAGTGTTTTACTTTTCTTGTGACCTCTCTATGCAAGAGTCTTTGCCCAAGATTCCCATGAATAAAGAACACCAGCTTTATCTTTTTTTGTCATAAGCTTTTTGTCTACTGTCTGTAAAATCGTGCCAAAATATGTTCTCCTATGGCAACCAATGAACCCACCCTCCTCCTCGTCCAATGTCCATAGTGTGATGTCATCTCCATTTGGCCTCTCCCTAGTCCTACCAAGTTCTTTTTTATGCAGTGGAAATGAAAATGAGCATTTGGCATCACTGGCCGGGAGGCCCCTTACGGGGCAGGTCCAGCCGCCTTGGTGCAGGTCTTATTACATTTGACGCCACATTGGGTGACCTGCACAATACTCCCAGTTTTTCAATCATACACCCCTGTACACAAGAGCAAACTGTGAAGGCGATATAATACTGACATTTTTTTTTAAAAAAAGAAGGGGGGGGGGGGGGGGCTGCTTAGAGGTGGGACTCCTCCTCACGCATTCCTCGATGGATATGTGTGTGTGTGCGCGCGAGTGTATACCTGTCCTTTTTTCCCCCTAAGGTAAGTCTTTCCACTCCCGGGATTGGAATGACTCCTTACCCTCTCCCTTAAAACCCACATCCTTTCGTCTTTCCCTCTCCTTCCCTCTTTCCTGACGAAGCAACCATTGGTTGCGAAAGCTTGAATCTTGTGTGTATGTTTGTGTGTCTATCGACCTGCAAAGACTTTCGTTTGGTAAGTCACATCATCTTTGTTTTTAGATATATTTCTATAAATTTTGTCATACAGGGTGTACATAAAGTCCCGGAACACTTTCAATTATTTATTGTACAAGAACCAAATATTGTACAGACATCATACATATGTCATTCTGAAGAGCAACCTTGAAAGTTTTTTTTGTTGTCATGTATACTGCCACAGTGTAATTTGGTAATTTCCTGATTGTCAGCGCTAGTCGCAAACATGGTGAGTTCAGGTGCGGAGCGAGCTTTCTGTGTGTTGGAGTTCATGGAGTGGCTTCGCTGATCACCAGCTCTCACTCTATGTGACTTTTTTCTGTGGGGACACATTAAAGAACTGGTGTATGCACCGCCTCTACCACGTGATGTAGCAGAGATCTGGGAGACACTATAGGAAGCGATTGCCACAGTCAAGATGTCATGCTGGGATGGGTATGGCAAGAATTCAATTACCGTATTGACGTGTGCCGGGTCACTCACGTGTGCCGGGTCACTCATGGTTCGCATATTGAATGTTTGTAAAAGAACTTTCAGAGTTTCTCTTCAAAATGCAATATGTATGACAGCTTTACAATGTTTAGTTCTTGTGCAATAAATAATTGAAAGTGTTCCTGGACTTTATGTACACCCTGTATGACAAAATTTATAGAAATATTTGAGGTAGATGAAGCACTGTGTATCTTATGACATCCCAAATACAAAATCAGAATAAAAAGTGAGAGCTATAATGAAATTGTGGATGCTGTACAATCTGTATATGCAACACACCATGTAAATTTAGGAGTCATATTGATAAACATTGTGTGTCAGACAGCTGCAGCAATGCTAGCACTCCAAGCGGTTGATTTCTCCATGCAGTAAACATAAGACAAACACATCCTTTGATCAAATCTAAGGCGAGGAGCTAGATTTGATCAAAGAAAATTTGACCAATGCCTAACTTTGACAAAGTTCCCTATTACGCTATCAAATTTTATTATAGTCTAATATCAGCCTTACCAATCCACTTCCCAGCAACCCACTCTGAAACACTGCATCATAACTTGTGCACACTGTGGGTATTTCACCTGTATAAATGAAGTTCTTTGCTCAGGACTGGTTTTCCATCTGATACCTTGACATTCATGCGCCTGCCCCTCTTTTGTCTAAAGGTCTCTAATTTTCCTGTAGCCATCATCTATCTTTCCCCAAGTGAAACATGCTTCTAAATCCTTTAATTTGCCCTCTATCCACTCCCGCCTAGCCATATTGCACTTCCTGTCAATCTAATTTTTTAGATGTTTGTATTCTCTTTTGCCTGCTTCATTTGCCGAATTTCTACATATTCTCCTTTTATTAATTAAATTCAATTTCTCCTATGTTATCCAACACTTTCTATTAGGCATTGTCTTCTATTTATTTGATCCCCTGCTGCCTTCACTATTTCATCTCTCAAAACTATCCATTCATGCCGTACTGTACTCCTTTCCCCCGTTCCAGTAAACCATTGCCTAATGCTCCCTCAAACTCCTGAAAGTCTCCGCTTCTTTCAACTTAACCAGGTCCCATGTCCTTAATTTCATACTTTTCTGTCATTTCTTAAGTTTTGATCTACAGCTCATAACCAATAAGTTGTGGTCAGAGTCCACATCATCCCCTGGAAATGTCTTGCAGTTTAAAATCTGAAACCTCTATCTTAACATCATATAATCAATCTGAAACATTCCTGTGTATCCAGGTCTCTTCCATATATATCACTTGTAGAAGAATGAACCAGAATTTGGTTGCAATAATTAAACATCTCTTGTTTGAAACTGATAAACTATATTTTATTCAAAAAAAAATCTCCATTGCTATTTATACAAAGCAAACCACTCAGTGAGCCGTTTTCACACATTTTCTTATGAATTGAAGTATTGTTCAGTGAGAGCGTGACCCAGAAATTCAAATACATGATAATCGGGTAGAGCCAAGTCTGGAGAATAAGCTGTATGTCCTAGTATTTCCCAACTGAACCCCTCGATCATTTCCATGACCCGTTTTGCTGAGTGTGATGGGGTGTTACCATGGAGCAATATGAACTTTGTGTTGCCTTTTTCCAGATTCCGGTCATTTTTCATGCAATGCTCAGTTTAAATCAATCATCTGCTGTTGGTAGCAATCAGTGTTAGTGGTTTCACCAGGTTTTAACAGCTCATAATGTATCACACCCTTCTGATCCCACCAAGCACAGTGCATTGTCTTCTTTCCAAAGTGATTTGGCCTTGCAGTGGATGTCAATACTTTGCCTGGATTCACCCATGATTTATGATGCTTAGAATTCTGAAAATATATCCATTTTTCGTCACCTGTAACTATTCAATGGAGAAACGACTTCCTTTTGTATCTGGTGAGCAGCATTACACAAGTGGTATATTGATTTGCTTGCTGTCTTTCATTCAGTTCGTGCCTGACCCATTTTCACACTTCCTACACCTTTCCCATAACTTTCAACTGAAGAGAAACAGCCTTCTGCATCACATTCAATTGTTCCGTGAGCTACTATTGACTTTGAGTATCAACTTCCTCCAATGAGGCCTGCAATTTGTTGTCTTCGAACTTTTTCAGTGGTTTCCCATGCTCGTCATTTCTCACATAGAAATCACTGCTTCTGAATTTTTTGAACCACTTGAAACACTGTGTTTTCCCAAGGGCATGTTCGCCAAAAGCTTTGACAAGCATTCAGTGTGGTTCTGCAGCAGTTATCTTCAAATGATAACAGAAAACCTATGCTGTCCACAAATCTTAGTTCATAGGCACAAAAGTCAACATGTTTACGGGTTTATCAGATACCAATGCATGGAACTTGGTTTACTGCATGCTGACATTCATCGTCAGCTGTTACAGGAAGGAGACAGTGCTGCAGTCGTGGTCTCATGGGCCCTACACCAATGCCTAGCACCATCTATAGGGAAATTCTGGTTTCATACTTCACAACCTTCTTTCATGGTTCTTAAACCATGTGTTACAGATGATTAAATTATGCTCTGTGCAAAATTCTACCATGCAGCTTCTTCTTTCATTCCTTTCCCCCAGTCCATATTCATATATTATTGTTCCTTATCTTCCTTTTCCTCCTATCTAATCCCAGTCCCCCATCACAATTAAATTTTCATCTCTCTTAACTATCTGAATAATATCTTTTATCTCATCATACAGTTCTTCGATTTCTTCATCACCTGCAGAGCTACATAGCATACAAACATGTAATACTGAGGTGGGTGTGGGCTTACTGTCTATCTTGGTTATGATAATGCATTCACTATGCTATTCACAGTAGCTTACCTACATTCCTATTTGCTTATTCATTATCAAACCCACTCCTGCATTACTCCTATTTGATTTTAAATATATATAACCCTGTATTCCCCTGACAAGAAGTCCTGTTCTGTGAACCACAGAACTTCACAGATTTCCACTACATCTAACTTCAACCTATCGATTTCCTTTTTTTAATATTCTAACCTACCTACCCAATTAAGGGAACTAACATTCCACACTCCGATCTGTAGGATGCCAGTTTTGTTACTCCTAATGACAACACCCTCTTGCGTAGTCCCCACCGAGAGATCTAATGGGGTACTGTTTTACCTCTGGAATATTTTTCCCAAGAGGATACCATCGTCATTTGGCCATACAGTAGAGCTACATGCCTTCGGGAAAAATTATGACTGTAGTTTTCCCTTGCTTTCAACCATTCACAGTACCAGCACAGCAAGACCATTTTGGTTTATGTTACAAGGCCACATAAGTCAATCAGCCAACTACTGAACAGGCTACTGCCCCTCTTCAGGAACTGCATGTTTGTCTGACCTCTCAACACATATCCTTATGTTGTGGTTGCGCCTATGGTATGGTTATCTGTATCGTCGAGGCACACAAATTGCCCCACCGAAGGCAATGACCATGGTTCATGGGGTGGAGGAGGCCTGAACTCTATCACAAAATTTTGGGCATTGTTCATGGATATTAACTGAATATTTTGATATAAGCGACTCGTGATCTTATGTGGGTCATTAAAGAGTAATTGAATTTTCTTTAATTTCTTACCCTCAATTAACTTTGTGTCTGTGTTGCACTGAAAATATCTGCACAACAATGCAAATATTGATGGAATGAACTGTGCCTCTTCTTTGGAGACAAACTTGTTCCACTAACTCATGGTACTTCCCGCTGACAGAAGCGATAAAACACTTCTGTCTTTACTCATCATGCTTACGCTCAACACTGCTCCATTCTGTCTTATGTCTGATTTCTTAACAGTGTTAGTTCTGTATTATGTTAACAGTGATATACAGAATATAGAGAGATTTACTGATGAAAGGTTGACTGATTATTATTGTTATTTCTTTACTCTCTCAGCCGTTAAGTCTGGTTAAAAATGGAAAGTGACGTGGACCTTGATCAAGCGTGACTTCCTTTTAACTGTACGGTATATGTTATATTGCATTTAGGACCTTTCAGGTAATTGAACATGTATCAATAATTATGGATTTCTGTAGTTGTATATATTAGTTTGGATGTAGCTGTATTGAATTGATGTACTGGTGGATATTGCATGGTATGACTCCTGTAGTTGATAGTATAATTGGTATAATGCCAACTTTATCCTGATGCCACATGTCCTTGACTTCCTCAGCCAGTTGGACGTATTTTTCAATTTTTTCTCCTGTTTTCTTTTGTATATTTGTTGTATTGGGTATGGATATTTTGATTAGTTGTGTTAATTTCTTCTTTTTATTGGTGAGTATGATGCAGGTTTGTTATGTGGTGTTGTTTTATCTGTTATAATGGTTCTGTTCCAGTATAATTTGTATTCATCATTCTCCAGTACATTTTGTGGTGCATACTTGTATGTGGGAACGTGTTGTTTTATAAGTTTATGTTGTAAGGCAAGCTGTTGATGTATTATTTTTGCTACATTGTCATGTCTTCTGGGGTATTCTGTATTTGCTAGTATTGTACACCCGCTTGTGATGTGATCTACTGTTTCTATTTGTTGTTTGCAAAGTTGCATTTATCTGTTGTAGTGTTGGAATCTTTAATAATATGCTTGCTGTAATATCTGGTGTTTATTGTTTGATCCTGTATTGCAATCATGAATCCTTCCGTCCCACTGTATATATTGCCTTTTCTTAGTCATGTGTTGGATGCATCTTGATCGATGTGTGGCAGTGTTAGATGATACGGGTGCTTGCCATGTAGAGTTTTCTTTTTCCAATTTACTTTCTTCGCATCTGTTAATGTTATGTGATCTAAAGGGTTGTAGAAGTGGTTATGAAATTGAGGTGGTGTAGCTGATGTATTTATATGAGTGATTGCTTTGTGTATTTTGCTAGTTTCTGCTCGTTCTAGAAAGAATTTTCTTAAATTGTCTAACTGTCCATAATGTAGGTTTTTTATGTCGATAAATCCCCTTCCTCCTTCCTTTCTGCTTAATGTGAATCTTTCAGTTGCTGAATGTATGTGATGTATTCTATATTTGTGGCTTTGTGATCGTGTAAGTGTATTGAGTGCTTCTAGGTCTGTGTTACTCCATTTCACTACTCCAAATGAGTAGGTCAGTATTGGTATAGCATAAGTATTTATAGCTTTTGTCTTGTTTCTTGGTTGGTTGGTTGGTTGGTTTGTGGGATTAAAGGGACCAGACTGCTATGGTCATCGGTCCCTTTTTCCAAGTACTAAAAACACCCACAGAGAATAAAAACGATTAACAGAATAGAGCACAGACGACACAGGACAAGAGAAACTGAGATAAAGACCAGACAAAACGAACTAAAATCACACAGAGTGTGACGGTGGTTGGCCGACCATAGAAATAAAAAAGGAAAAGCCAACCACTTAAAACACATTAAAAAATCAGTTTAAAACCGGAGGCCAAAGGCCAGAATCAACACAAAACAATAAGATAAAACAGAAACACTTAGATTAAATGATAAAAAACCCCTGCCCGAATAAAACGTAAAACTAAGTCAGCCGTAGCAGAGTCATCTGTTAAAAGGGCAGGGAGCGTGTCAGGCAGTGCGAACGACTGCCTGAGCACAGCTAAAAGCGGACACTCCAATAAAATATGGACCCCAGATAAAACGGAGCCGCAGCGACATAGAGGTGTGTCCTCACGGCGCAATAAGTGGCCGTGCGTAAGCCGAGTGTACCCAATGCACAGCCGGCAGAGGACAACAGACTCCTTGCAGAAGACCCACATGGATGACCGCCACACCATCGTCGTCGCCTTGATTGGACGGAGTTTGTTGGGCATGGGCAGATTGCGCCATTCAGCGTCCCAAACCAAAAGAACTTCACGGCGTAAGACTGCCCGCAAATTAGTCTCCGAGAGGCCAGTCTCCAGAGATGATTTACTAGTGGCCTCTTTCCCCAGGCGGTCAACATTCTCATTGCCGCGTATCCCAACATGGCCTGGGGTCCACACGAAGACCACAGAGCAGCCGCAACATGCAAGAGTATGCAGGGACTCATGGATAGCCATCACCAGACGAGAACGAAGGATACACTGGTCGAGAGCTCGTAAACCGCTCAGGGAATCGCTACAGATAACGAAGGACTCACCTGAGCAGGAGCGGATATACTCTAGGGCACGAAAGATGGCAACCAGCTCAGCAGTGTAAACACTGCAGCCATCCGGCAAGGAACGTTGTTCGGAATGGTCCCCTAGAATTAGCGCATACCCGACATGACCAGCAACCATCAAACCATCAGTGTAAGCAATTCCAGAGCCCTGATACGTGGCCAGGATGGAATAAAAGTGGCGGCGGAAGGCCTCTGGAGGGACTGAGTCCTTCGAGCCCTGTGCCAAGTCGAGCCGAAGGCAAGGGCGAGGAACACACGACGGGGGTGTACACAGAGGTGCCCGGAAAGGAGGTGGAACAGGGAAAAACCCAAGCCCAGAGAGAAGCTCCTTAACGCGGACGGCGATCGGACAACCCGACTGGGGCCAACGGTCTGGCAGATGGACGACTGACTCCGGGAACAGGACATGGTAATTTGGATGCCCGGGCAAGCTAAAAACATGGGCAGCATAAGCAGCCAGTAATTGTTGGCGTCGTAACCACAGTGGAGGGACACCTGCCTCCACTAGTATGCTGTCCACCGGGCTGGTGCGGAAAGCACCAGTGGCAAGGCGAATCCCGCTATGGAGGATTGGGTCCAGCACCCGCAACGCAGATGGGGAAGCTGAGCCATAAGCCAGGCTCCCATAATCCAGACGAGACTGGATTAACGCCTGGTAGAGCCGAAACAGGGTAGATCGGTCGACGTCCCAGCGGGTGTGGCTCAAACATCACAGAGCATTGAGATGCCGCCAACACGCCTGTTTGAGCTGCCGGATATGAGGCAGCCAAGTCAACCGGGCATCGAAAACCACCCCCAGAAACCTGTGTGATTCCACCACTGAAAGAAATTCGCCGTTAAGAGAAAGCTGCGGCTCCGGATGGACAGTACGTCGCCGGCAGAAATGCATAACGCAGGTCTTGGCTGCCGAAAACTGGAACCCATGAGCTACAGCCCAAGACTGCGCCTTGCAGATTGCGCCCTGTAGCTGACGTTCAGCAGCTGCAATGCCAATAGAGCTGTAGTAAAGGCAGAAGTCGTCAGCATACAGGGAAGCGGAGACAGAACTTCCCACGGCAGCAGCGAGCCCGTTAATGGCTATTAAAAACAGGCAGACACTTAAAACAGAACCCTGCGGCACGCCATTCTCCTGGATGTGGGAGGAGCTATATGAGGCTGCAACTTGCACGCGGAAGGTACGATACGACAGGAAATTGCGGATAAAGATCGGCAGACCCCATCCATGAAGCGTAGAAAGGATGTGATGATGCCATGTCGTATCGTACGCCTTCCACATGTCGAAAAAGACAGTGACCAGGTGCTGATGGCGGGCAAAGGCAGTACGAATGGCCGACTCCAGGCTCACCAGATTGTCATCGGCGGAGCGGCCTTTACGGAACCCACCCTGAGACGGAGCCAGAAGGCCCTGAGACTCCAGTACCCAATTCAAGCGCTGGCTTACCATCCGTTCGAGAAGCTTGCAAAGAACATTGGTGAGGCTAATGGGCAGTAGCTGTCCACCTCCAAAGGGTTCTTGCCCAGTTTCAAAACGGGGATGACAATGCTTTCCCACCATTGCGACGGAAACTCACCCTCGACCCACAGACGGTTGTAAAGGTCGAGGAGGCGTCGCTTGCAGTCCACTGAAAGGTGTTTCACCATCTGACAGTGGATGCGATCGGGCCCGGGAGCGGTATCAGGGCAAGCAGCAAGGGCACTGTGAAATTCCCACTCACTGAATGGAGCATTGTAGGATTCAGAAGTGTGGGTGTGAAAAGAAAGGCTCCAACGTTCCATCCGCTCTTCAATGGAGCTGAAGGCCTGGGGGTAATTCGCAGAAGTGGAACTCATAGCAAAATGCTCTGCTAAGCGGTTTGCAATGACGTCGGAGTCAGTACAAACTGCTCCATTCAGTGAGAGCGCGGGGACGCTGACAGGGGTCCGATAGCCGTAGACGGGTCGAATCTTGGTCCAGACCTGCGATGAAGTGACATGGAGGCCAATGGTGGACACATACCGCTCCCAGCACTCCTTCTTGCCTTGGCGGATAAGGAGGCGGGCCTGCGCACGCAGCCGTTTGAAGGCAATAAGGTGGTCTACGGAGGGATGTCGCTTGTGACGCTGGAGCGCCCGCCGGCAATCTTTAATCGCTTCAGCAATCTCAGGCGACCACCAAGGCACAGCCCTCCGCCGAGGGGACCGAGAAGAACGGGGAATGGCAGATTCGGCGGCAGTAACGATGCCGGTGGTGACCGATTGAACCACCGCATCAATGTCATCACTAGAGAGAAGAGTGACGCTGTGGTAGTGACGCTGTGGTAGTGACAGAAAGATCGGAAAGTGGTCACTACCACACAGGTCGTCATGCACACTCCATTGGACAGACAGTAAGAGGCTAGGGCTACAGATTGAAAGGTCAATGGTGGAGTATGTGCCATGCGCCACACTGAAGTGTGTGAAGGCACCATCATGTAAAATCGAGAGATCGAGCTGCGACAATAAATGCTCAACGGTGGCGCCTCGACCTGTTGCCACTGACCCACCCCACAGAGGGTTATGGGCATTGAAGTCGCCCAATAGCAAGAAAGGTGGTGGCAATTGGGCTATCAGTGCAGCCAGGACATGCTGCGAGACATCACCATCCGGTGGAAGGTAAAGACTGCAGATGGTAACAGCCTGTGGTATCCACACCCGAACAGCGACAGCCTCTAAAGGTGTTTGGAGAGGGACAGACTCGCTGTGCAGAGTGTGAAGGACATAGAGGCAGACGCCACCAGACACCCTTTCATATGCTGCCCGGTTCTTATAATAACCCCGATAGCCATGGAGGGCGGGGGTTCGCATTGCTGGAAACCAAGTTTCCTGAAGAGCAATGCAGAAGAAAGGGTGAAGGCTGATAAGTTGGCGAAGTTCAGCTAGATAGTGGAAGAAACCGCTGCAGTTCCACTGGAAGATGGTATTGTCCATGGCTGAGAAAGGCGTGACGGGACTGGGAAGGCAGATTACGCCGCTGGGTCACCTGCTGCCTCCGATTGAGCACCTGTGCTAGTGCTATCCATGACATCTGAGGGACCAGCGAGATCGAGGTCCTCAGCGAACACAAGGATCTCCACCCCGTCCTCAGACGCAGAGGTGGAAGGTTGCGGTGGGACAGGTGCCACCGCACTGTCAGGATGCTTGGGAGCCTTTTTCTTTGGCTGCTTTGCACACTGTGCCTTTGGAGGGTCTGGCTGGGAGGGCCCCACTGAGTCAGTCTCAGGGACAGACGACGACCGTGAAGCCCTATGACCAGCGACCGGTTGCTGTTTCAAAAATTTGCAGGTGTCCGCTTTGGCACTGGGCAAAGCTGGGGATGGGAGGGCCCCAAGAGACCCCTTCCTGGCTAGAGGAGCCGAAGAAGTCTCACGCTTCTCTAGCTGGGAAGGGGGAACGAATGTCCCCAATGGTTTGGGTGGTGTTGCTCCTGAAGTAGGTGGAGCAGGAGCAACAGAGGGGGAAGTGCCCCCAACAACCAAGGGGGCCGGTTCATTCTGACATAGCTGAGAGGCAACAGTATGTGACGACATGGGAGAGGATCGTACCGGTGTTGCAGCAGCGGCATAGGTGGATGTCATGGGCACAGGATATTTCCGCCTTGCTTCGGTGTAGGTCAGGCAGTCCAGAGTCTTATATTCCATTATCTTCCTTTCTTTCTGGAAGATCCTACAGTCCGGTGAGCAGGGGGAATGGTGTTCTCCGCAGTTAACACAGATAGGAGGTGGGGCACATGGAGTATCGGGATGGGAAGGACGGCCACAATCTCGACAGGTGATGCCAGAAGTACAGCGAGATGACATGTGCCCAAACTTCCAGCATTTAAAACACCGCATCGGAGGAGGGATATATGGCTTCACATCATAACAGTAAACCATCACCTTAACCTTTTCGGGTAAGACATCACCCTCGAAGGCCAAGATGAAGGCACCGGTGGCTACCTGATTATCCCTCGGACCCCGATGGACGCGCCGGACGAAGTGAACACCTCGTCGTTCGAGGTTGGCGCGTAATTCATCATCGGACTACAGAAGAAGATCCCTGTGGAATATAATACCCTCGACCATGTTGAGACTCTTATGCGGCGTGATGCTAACTGAAACATCCCCCAACTTGTCACAATTGAGCAACATCCGTGACTGGGCAGAGGATGCCGTTTTGATGAGCACAGAACCAGAGCGCATTTTGGACAAGCCCTCCACCTCCCTGAACTTGTCCTCTAAATGCTCCTCAAAAAACTGGGGCTTGGTCGACATAAACGATTCTCCATCAACCCGCGTACACACGAGGTACCGGGGTGAATATTCTCCACTGCCTTCTTTAGCCAGACGTTCCTCCCATGGAGTGGCCTGGGAGGGAAACGATCTCTGATCAAATTTCTTCCCGTTGAGGTTAGACCTCGATCGCTTAGAGACTGCTGGTGGAGGCCCACCAGTGAGAGATGACGTACCACGCTTCATTGCGGGTCATCCGCCCTGATGCCACCCACTCCGACCAGGGGCTCTCCCCACGGGTGCCACCCAGCCGCAGCAAAGACCACCTGGCAGGATGGCCTTTGCCGGGAGTCCCGATGCCCCAGAGGGATAGGCATCGACTCCTCGGCATACGTGGGGAGGTAGTAGCTCAGGCATCAGCAGTGCGATCCCTGTGTAGTCAGGGGGCTACCACCAAGAGGGTACATGACAACCCCACCACAACGGACTGGCTACCGTGCTGGATGTTGGGTGTCGAAATATCCATGTACATCACGAGGGCAAAGATGGAAGTGCACAATGGAGGGGATGTATGCTACCCGGAACACACTGCAGCCAATGTGGCCGGAAGCTCGATGGAAGTCCAACTCCATGACAATATCGGGTGTGCCAGATCTTAGGGCAAGATGGATATATAATACACCACGTAAGGCGTCCTTCCCCAAATGGTGCGCACTAACAGAAAATTTTGAAAGAGAGTGGTCAAACCCCTTAGGGGACCAACATATTAAGGCCGAAATGTTTGAGACTCCTTTTAGTCGCCTCTTACGACAGGCAGGAATACCGCGGGCGTATTCTTACCCCCGAACCCGCAGGGGGGTGTCTTGTTTCTTGCTGTCAATTCTGTTTTCAGTATTTTTGTTAGTCTTTGTCTATATTTTTCTTTTAGTTCTTCTTTAATATTTGTATTATCTATTTCTATTTTTTGTCTGTATCCTAGATATTTATAGGCATCTGTTTTTTCCATCGCTTCTATGCAGTCGCTGTGGTTATCCAATATGTAATCTTCCTGTTTAGTGTGTTTTCCCTTGACTATGCTATTTTTCTTACATTTGTCTGTTCCAAAAGCCATATTTATATCATTCCTGAATACTTCTGTTATCTTTAGTAATTGGTTGAGATGTTGATTTGTTGCTGCCAGTAGTTTTAGATCATCCATGTATAGCAAATGTGTGATTTTGTGTGGGTATGTTCCAGTAATATTGTATCCATAATTTGTATTATTTAGCATGTTGGATAGTTGGTTCAGAGCAAGGCAGAACCAGAAAGGACTTAATGAGTCTCCTTGGTATATTCCACGCTTAATCTGTATTGGTTGTGATGTGATATTATTTGAATTTGTTTGGATATTAAGTGTGGTTTTCCAATTTTTCATTACTATTTTTAGGAACTGTATCAATTTAGGATCTACTTTGTATATTTCCAATATTTGTAGTAACCATGAGTGGGGTATACTATCAAAAGCTTTTTGGTAATCAATGTATGTGTAGTGTAGTGACCTTTGTTTAGTTTTAGCTTTATTATTATTATTATTATTTATTATTCATCCTTTGATAATTTTGTACAATGATATGTTCAAGTTACTTTTAAACATCAGTCTTTTACTGATCTTGGCTTTGGAATATGGAAAAGGTGAAAAAGGAAAGAATCACAACAACATATAACTTAAATATGTACGCAACAAACGTATATGCTTACCTGCTATTGCTACCAGTACAACTACAATTAGTACTCCACAGGACACACTACGCGACCCTCTGTCATTTGGCAGACCTTTAGGGTAAACAACAGTGTTATTGGGGTATTCTTCCACAACCTAGAAAACAAAAATCTGAATAGTCAAATTTTCACATGACAGCTAATTCACAAATTGAAATTAAATTATTAAATTGCTAACTATGAGACTCTTTTGAGAGCTAGATATGCTACAACATACTGTAGCAGGTAATGTGTACATTACAAATTTCAGTACAATGATTCCTGCATCTCATGCCATGAACCACAATTACAGTTCTCCAAAACTCAATTTTCTAGTGTTCCCTAGACAATCTGAGATTAAAGAGTGATTAAATACAAAGTGGAATCTAAACACTGTAAATGGAAGAAAGGTTAGGGTTTAATGTATTCTCAACAGGCAGTTATTACTGACTGAGTATTAGTATAGTTGGAAAAGTATAATAGAAGATTTTGGTCACATCTATTTTGAATGGACCAATTGAACAGTTACCTGTAGTGAATTAAGGTTTCAAGTTTCCTAAGTCATAATGGCCAAACCATTAAGTGTAACAAGATTAAAGGCTTGTTCCACGTGCTAATTGGCAGAGGTCATTGCAGTTCTGACAGCAAGTAAAGTTACAGCTCGAATATCATCACAGGCAGCGCTGGATCCATGATATTTCTGAACCGGGGCAAAAACGTGTTAGTGGCGGCCACCTTCCCCCATTGAACATTTGAGATAGGATGTCGAAAATTTTTTTTAAAAAAAAAGGACAGTTTTTCAAAAATAGGTTCATTTTGTAGCGCACATCTTTCTGAAAAGTTTTATATATAAGACATATATGTTTGAGGAAACGTAAGACATTCAGTCATAAGTGTGCTGAATTGCGGTGCAACACTTCTTCACACAGTATTCTTCTATCGCATGTCACTGTATTTTGCTATGTGGAATTCAAATGTGTATATTTTGTAATGGAAGCCATCAAACCTACATTCAGGTGGACCAACATGAGCACAAATGTTCATCAGAATTGAAAAACTTAATAAATAATGATTAAAAATCTCCTCCTTATCAAACAGCAGCAAAACTATGCCCAACAAACACTAGTAGTAACACTAGTCAATAACAGAAGAACACTGAGAGTCATTACCAATTACTTAGTCTGGCTATTTTGAAGGAAATCCTATGGCAATCTGGGCCCAGTTCTCTCTCTTCGAAGGCAGATGAGGTGAATTCAAACAGAAGGTAGAATCAAGCACGACTGACATTTGAGGTAAAAGTACTGCATGGACGCGCACCATTCAATGAAATCAGCTAATACGCAAGACTGACTATAATCAAGAAAATGCCACACAACAAAATCTCTGGTAAATGGCACCATTCTGTTATCAAAGTTCCAACAAGCCTGTCATCTTCATGAAAAATAAAAATAACAAAATATGACACGGCAAAATTTAAAACTAAATTGGCTAATCTATCCTGTGAAAAGTACACTTTATTCCTAAGAATTTCATGCTCTTTAAAAACAGATGTGTAAACGAGGTGATGGCCTATCTCCAGTCTTCTTTGCCTGTTCATTACCAAAAACATTAAGAATTGGGAATGAAAAATTTAAAGACCATCAGGTATCACCAATAAAACTGGGATAAAAGAAACAGTGTATAGAAGTATACTGCCCACCATTTGCAGATGATTTTTTATTATCGTTTTGAAATCTAGCATATACAGAAACACATATCTAGGAACAGATAGCTGGTGGAGCAGTTTTAAGTATCACTGTAGACAAAAATAAATTTATCACTAAGAAAAAATATAACACTAAAATTATTACTGGCGACCAGTGGTTTGTTAATGGCCACTCTGTAAATCAGATTGACCATGTTATGGCAGACCAAGAGATGTCAGAACATACAAAGGAGCAGATTGTGGTTCAGATCACTTCCTAGTGACAGGAAAGATGAAAATCAAGATTATTTGGAATCAGCAACCAAAATCCATGCCAAACTTAAGTTTGATGTAAAACAACTGAAGGAATTGTCTGTTAAAGAAACCACCGTGACTGAAATTAACAACCAGTTTACAGCATTTCAGGAAGTTGGGGAGCAAAATAGAGGTGGGAAGACTTGGGACAGAATAAAGACAATAGTAACAGATGCAGCAGAGAAAACATTGGACAATAAAAAGAAACTGAAGAAACGGAAATGGTTCGACAAAAAATGTCAGAGAGCAGTGGAAAAGAGGAAAGAAGCCAGTATGCTGTAGCTGCATAATGTGGAGAGTGAAGACACAAAAGAGACCAACATAGTGAGAAGAGAGACAGCAAGAGTTCTATAAACAGAGAAAAGGAAATATCTAACTGTAGTCTTGGAATATACAGAAGTGGAAAGCAGAAATAGAGACTCAAAGAAGCTGTTTCTGTATACAAAGAACAGTAAGAGACATTATCAAAGTGAAAACCTATTCATAAGAGATCAAAATCAAAACACACTAACACAGCTTGAAGACATTCTAGCAAGATGGAAAGAGTATTTCTCAGAAATGTTAAACTGCAGTGACACATAACATTCAACTATGCAGTGATCACGGGTAACAGCAGTAGTACTGAAAAATACACGTTACACAACCGGAAGTGGTACACACCATTCAAAAGCTGAAAAACAAGGCTGCAGGCAAGGCCAGATATTAGTAGAGATGTTAGAAGAGGGTGGAAACAAATTACATACAGAAATTTATACCCTTATCACAATGAACTGGAAAACCGAAAGGCTACCTGAAGACTGGAAAACTGCAATAATTTCCGCATGCACAAGAAAGGAAGCAAAATGGAATGTGGAAATTACAGAGGAATCAGTCTGCTGAACATAACATATAAAGTTCTGTCAATGACATTCTCAACAAAATTATACCTTACACAGAAAGCACTATTCAAGAGTAACAGGCTGGATTTTAACCAACTGTTCCATGAATGGCAATCTGTTTACTCTACGGCAGATCTTTGAGAATTTAACAAAAGCATTCACTGTCTGTTCATTGATTTCAAGCAAGTCTATGATGGCATCCATAGAAATAGCCACTACAACACATTAAGAGAATTTAGGATACCTATTAAAATCATTAGGATGATTCAATTGTGCATGGATGACTCACAGGCAGTAGTGAAGTGCAGAGGATCCATACTTCCCAACCAAACCAGCTTACAACAAGGAGATGGTCTTTCATGCATTCTCTTCAAATTTGCATTGGAGAAAGTGGCTTGAGAGAGTAATTTATAGTTATACAATTGTCTCTGATTAGAATACAGAGAAGTAAAACTCCTGGCATATGCAGATGATGTGGTCATAATCGATGAATCAGAAGAGCGGAAGGCCACGTACATATACCTCAGGCACATTCCAGTAAAATGGGACTCTTGATAAACCAAGAGAAAACAGAATATAAAGAAATAGGTCTAATCATAAGGCCAAATCCACACTTTGAAATTGTCCACCATTCTAGATTCAGAGAAGTTCATCATTTTAAATACTTTGGATTGCACTTCAGCAGTAAAAATATGGTAACACTGGAAAGAAATGAGAGAATAGCCTCAGAATCAATGTGTCTGTATGCTCTAAGCAGCCCACTCAAAAGTAAAGCTTTGTCAATTGCCACAAAGATGAAGATATATAACACCATCATTTTCCCTGTAGTACTGTATGGTTCAGATAGCTGGACACTAACCAGGAAAGAAAGAGAAAAACTGAATGTTTTCAAAAGAAAAGTGATTAGAAAAGTTTGGGGACCTGTGTTGGGGAATGACATGTGGAAAGTTTGAAAGAAATTTATCATTAATGAAGCAACCCACTATTGTCCAGAAATTAAAAAGTAGGAGACTGCAATGGGCTGGACATGTGGCTAGAAAGGAAACCAACAGAAATGCTAAAAAGGCATTTTAGTACACTCTCCAGGCAATACCATTGGGCCACCTCAAATACAATGGAAAGATGACATAGAGAAGGATGTTACAGCATTAGAAAACCCCACAGGATGGAGAGAGACAGCAAGAGATAGAAGAAGATGGTAGCAGATCAGTGAGGCAGCACATGGTCTACAGGGCCTGCAATCACTGAAGAGAAAGAAAAAGAATCAGTGGTCGCATAAAAGAATATAAAAAGCTCAATGTAAATACATAAAACTGCAACCAGTCACTTTTTTGAATAGTTATTTACTATTCCAAGAACTTTTTTTCAAACCTTTTCAGGTTCATCTTCAGATGGTTATCCAGAAGTTACATATCTATTTCTAGCATAATTCTGAGTGCTGGCTCTGTGACAAGAAGATGGAATATGTGTTAATTTATAACCATGAGTATTGTTTTTTCTGTTAATATGGATGCAAAATTTTAGTTTTGTACTTACTATGACAGTATGGATGCATTTCTTCTGTTAGTGTTCATCTGTCTGCTTCCACTGTGATGGCCAGATGGTACATCAGTTCACACATTTTTACACAATATGCATGCATTTACACTGTGATAGACAAATTCTGCCAGCATCCAGTATGTGTCATTCAACAGTTGCTTGTTACACATATCTTGACACAAAGATATGATATAGGTCTTCTTTGGTCAGAGATATTATTTGTTTTTCTTTGCACATATTGCAGTCAATATAGGGACAAATACTTTAATCAGAACTCGTGTTAACATGATAGTTCAAAATAAAATAAATAGATTGTTACAAGAACAAACTTCAAGTGATCCAATGTCTAATAATATATAATACAGTCAATTTACAAGCAAATACTTTAATCAAGATTGGCATCAACATGAATGCCCAGGAATAAAATAATACACAGTTATAGTATTTACAATGAAAAGCAGCTGTTTTTATGACCAAAGTTTTACTATCAGAGTGTAAATGCAATACATATTGTGTAAAAATGTTTGAAGTGATGTACCAACTGACCATCACAATGGAATCAGACAGATTGACACTACCTGAAAAAAAGCTGCCCATGCTGTCGCAGTAAGGACAAAATTAAAATTTTGCATCCATATTGACAGATAAGACTATACTCATGGTGATACATTAACACATGTATCATCTTCCTGTCACAGAGCCAACGCCCACCTTATGCTAGAAATAGATATGTAACTTCCAGACAACCATCTAAAGATGAACCTGAAAAGGTCCGAAAAGCGATTCATAGAATAATAAATAACTGTTCAAAAAAGTGACTGGTTGCAGTTTTATGTTTTTACATTCAATTAACAGTCACAGGTTCTAAAATATCTGTAATAGATAAGATCAATCAAAAAAGTTCAAGTTTTTTGGAGAGATGATTCAAGAAAATTGATTAGAAAATCTGCCATAAATGAAAGGATTCACAAAATATGGATCAACAAAGACTATTCACAATAAAAACTGTATGTCAAGAAATGTAAAAGAAAAACATTACATCATGAAAGTGAAACTACAATTCCTCTTCATACGTGGATGCCAAAACTAAACTCCACAAATTAGAAATATTAGAGAAGAACCATGAGGAAAATTGTTGGTCCAGTAAGAAGTAAACAAGCCTGAAAAGTGAGGTGCAATGAAGACATGTTTCATAATACTGAAAAAAATAACAGAAACAATAAGAAAATGAAGACCAATATTTTTGAGACATTTATACAGGATGAATGATAATAGGCTGACAAAATAAAAACTTCAAGTATCGCTGAGAAAAGGAACTGACACGCTAAAAACATTTAGAAATACACAATGAGATGTTTTCAAAAGAAAAGTTTTAAATTTAGAAGGATTACAAGACAGAAATAAAAAGGTAATCGATCTTAAGTGTACTGAAGAAAGAAAGAGACATGGTACGGTGTCAGTGGCTGGGAGTTCCCAGACGGGAAGTTCAGCCGCCAAGTGCAGGTCTTATTGAGTGCGACGCCACATTGGGGGACCTCCGCGTCTACAATGGGGATGAAATGATGATGAGGACAGCACAACACCCAGTCCCTGAGGGGAGAAAATCTCCCGCCCCAGCCGGGAATCGAACTCGGGCCCCCGTGCATGGCGATCCAACGTGCTGACCATTCAGCTAATAGGGCGGAGAAGAGACATGGTGAAAATAGGAAAGCTTACTGTGCATAAAGCACATAGTAAATAAGAACAGATTCACATCATCTGGTGTTTGTAGTTCATAATAATAGTGAATACAGAATACACTGTGAAATTAACAACTACAATGCTGTAAGCAAAAATGAATTACATATGGACTATGCATCCCTTTCCAAGGCTCTCAAAATAATTTTACATTCTTGTATATAAAATGTTGCCAACAAACTCAATGCAGGAAACTGGAAATAGCTAGATAATCTTAAAAAGGTACAAGAGCACCCACTCACCACTACTCCTGTAATTTGTCAGAATAGCTGAACTTGGGGTTGTAACACCAATGTTCATAAGAGAGACATTTTTAATTTTTACAGTATATAGGCAGTTCATAGTCATCTCTAAAATCAGTAAAGTTACATCAATGCCTAGTAGGAAGTATAGTACAACCCCCCTTAAACTAATTAAAGAGAGGGGAAGCCATTTTGGATAACAGTTGTTCTTGGTTAAACAATTAACGTCTGCTGCACCACAGATTAGTATAGGCATGGATTTGGGGAATTCTTGAAAATTTTGTGCAGCTTTAGTGAAAAGGTAGATGTAAACATCAGGTAGTGGGCACTGACGGTATTGATATTAAGCAAATGACACCACTCGCAGATGAGGCGGGTCCGAAACTAGGCACCACATGGGTGCAGGGTGCAGGGGGGCATCCTGCATCTGCTTTCTGGGTGACATCATTTGATGGATTGCAAGCTGTTGTCTGCAGGAGCAGAGCTGGGGCATGATTCCACATTCTCGCAGGTCCAAGGCTGTCTTCAATCACCTACTGAACTGCCCTGGATGGGGCAACTGGAGTTGATGAGGCTTTACTACAATGATGGCTGCTGGCTGTTACCCTTCAGCACTCTACATGGTGACCATGACCTTGAGGGAATAGCCAGCCAAGCTCGAAGGCAGGTGTGGGGGCTTCTGAAGCAGACGATACACTTTGTTGGCCACACCAGCAGGTGAGGACAGGATCCATTACATCTGCAAGGACAGAGCAGCCAGGTGCCAGAGCAGCAGACTCTGGTGTTGGCATTTGTCACCTGCATCGCTAGATGTATTGTGCATTCATCAACAGAATAAAGTCAATGCAAAACTTGCCTGTGTATCTCTGCACATTCCTCTGTGATTCACCCCTCTCTCCCAAACCATGTCTTGGTCATCCCGGTACATTACGACCCTGAACATCGGAGGCTTGTAATAATTTGGTGTCAGAGAAGTCATTTCACTTCCCAACACAATAAGCTGGGTTGAAAGTGGTCATCCACATCCAGCACTATGGTCTGATGAGAGATTTGGTTTTGGTGAGTTTTGAGTGTTGATCGGTGAGTGAGTCAGTGGCACTTGATATGGGTTCAGTGGCATCAGCTCAGCACATGTGATGCAGTGTGTCTAGTTTTACTTATGTTATTTTTGGTGTTTGCACTTGGTGTCAGAGCAAATTGTGTGAGTTAGGGTACACAATGTTTAGAGCTACTTTTGTGAAGCCACAGAAACCTGTGGACTTATTTTTTTTTTTTTTTTAGAAGTAATGCTGGACTTGATAATTTAGTGCCAGGGAGGTTCCCATTTTGTAATTTGTCTAGGCACAATTTGCAGTGTACCAGAACTGTAGCAACTACTTATTCTCTCGTGCAGGTGAATTGGTCATCTGGTTAGTAGCTTATTGAGAGTAGATTGCGATGTGAGGCATAGAAATTTCGGACTTATTGTGAGCTGGAAGCTGGAAGAGTGAGTCAGGTTCAGTTGCAATTAAAGTCACATGAAAATAAGTCTGGATTTAGCCCCACCTTCTGTTCCATATGACCCAGCAGTGGTTGGATTAATCAATCCCTTTTGGGGCAGACACTGGAGGATGTGACAATTTTTATGATGGATGTTAGGGATGCTGTGGAAGTGCATGCGTAGTCAATGAAATAACCCCGTATGTTGCTGGCATGCATTTGGCAGGGGATACCAAAGCATATGTTGTATACTGTCAGGCTTTCAGTAAAGCACAAATGTTTCAGAAGTAGGCTGCTGTGCTGTACCAACAGTACCAAAAGCAAAATAGTGCACAATTTTTGTTTGAGAAACTTAGTATGCAGTGCTATGAGTCTTCGGAAGTATTCTCGGATAGAATCTGTAGACTGAATGCGAAGACGTGTGTACCAACCCAGAACGCGGAAGTTAATAGGGTGTTATTGCAAGAGGCAGAAAAATAGAGCAGTGGACTTTTTCTGTGTGATATAAACCCATAGAAGTTACAGAGGATTTGAAGGTAAAATCCAGAGGATTTAGTGTCCACTCTTAGGACTGCGACATATATTGAGGAGATGGATACTGCAGAAAAAGAAAAGAATGGACCACCAAGTGTTTGCCTCTGAAATCAGATGTTATAGATGTGGTCAGGATGGGCATATAAGGAATCAATGATGACAAGCAGAGTGCTATGTGTGCACTGGAGTGGGCCACCAGGCATCTGATGGTAGATGTAGGAAAGGTAGGAAGCAACAGTAAGCCGTTCAACACAAATGGGAGTCCTTCAACTGTTGGAAGGCAGTTCCAAAGATTGTAACAGTGTACAAGTTAGTGCACAGATTGAATGTTGCTTCATTGGCTTGGCGAGTGCCAAGAAACAAGTATCTGGTAGACACAGGGGCGCATATGTCCGTTATCAGTCTAGACCTCATGGGAAAGAGGAGACTGTGGTCACCACAGTACAGATTACGTGGGATTCTACATCTACATCCATACTCCGCAAGCCACCTGACGGTGTGTGGCAGAGGCTACCTTGAGTACCTCCATCGGTTCTCCCTTCTATTCTAGTCTCGTATTGTTCGTGGAAATAAGGATTGTCGGTATGCCTCTGTGTGGGCTCCAATCTCTCTGATTTTATCCTCATGGTCTCTTCGTGAGATATACGTAGGAGGGAGCAATAGTCTGCTTGACTCCTCGGTGAAGGTATGTTATCGAAACTTCAACAAAAGCCCGTACTGAACTACTGAGCGTCTCTCCTCCAGAGTCTTCCACTGGAGTTTATCTATCATCTCCGTAACACTTTCATGATTACTAAATGATCCTGTAACGAAGTGTACTGCTCTCTGTTGGATCTTCTCTATCTATTCTATCAACCCTATCTGGTGCAGATCCCACACTGCTGAGCAGTATTCAAGCAGTGGGCAAACAAGCGTACTGTAACCTACTTCCTTTGTTTACGGATTGCATTTCCTTAGGATTCTTCCAATGAATCTCAGTCTGGCATTTGCATTACCAACGATCAACTTTATATGATCATTCCATTTTAAATCACTCCTAATGTGTACTCCCAGATAATTTATGGAATTAACTGCTTCCAGTTGCTGACCTGACATATTGTAGGTAAATGATAAGGGATCTTTCTATGTATTCACAGCACATTACACTTGTCTACATTGAGATTAAATTGCCATTCCCTGCACCATGCGTGAATTCGCTGCAGATCCTCCTGCATTTCAGTACAATTTTCCATTTTTACAACCTCGCAATATACCACAGCATCATCCGCAAAAAAGCCTCAGTGAACTTCCAATGTCATCCACAAGGTCATTTATGTATATTGTGAATAGCAACGGTCCTACGACACTCTTCTGCGGAACACCTGAAATCACTCTTACTTTGGAAGACTTCTCTCCGTTGAGAATTCTACAACTGATCGACGTTAGAGATATAGGTCTATAGTTCTGCACATCTGTTTGACGTCCCTTCTTGAAAACAGGGATGACCTGTGTTCTTTTCCAATCCTTTGGAACGCTACGCTCTTCTAGAGACCTATGGTACACAGTTGCAAGAAGGGGACAAGTTCCTTCGCGTACTCTGTATAAAATCGAACTGGTATCCCATCAGGTCCAGCAGCCTTTCCTACTTTGAGCGATTTTAATTGTTTCTTTATCCCTCTGTCGTCTATTTCGATATCTACCATTTTGTCATCTGTGTGACAATCTAGAGAAGGAACTACAGTGCAGTCTTCTTCTGTGAAACAGCTTTGGAAAAAGACATTGGCAATAATAAGTGTGGAATCATTGGGTATGGTTGTACTAGAGTTTTTGGTTGGGAAAACTAAGTTCAGGGAACACATGGAGGTATTACCACATATACGTGAAAATTATTCAGTGATTTTCGGGCTAGACTTTCTTCAAAAACATAATGCTAAAGTTGATCTTTGGCAACACACAGCAGAAATCAGTGGGACTTTGTTCCAGCTGGGGGGAAACAGCTGCATCTGAGGCAATCATTCAAGGTTCACCTGTCGTGGGGGAGAGACGAATTGAACTGCATACATTTTACATTACATGCCAATTAGCAGGAATACCAGCAGGTAAAGGGAAGATAGTGTGGGTTTCAGTGGATACCAAACTGTCGAGAGAAACATTCTGTGTGGTTGAACAGCTCTTAGGTAATGAGGAGTTGGATAGTTAACATTGTTTTGCCTGCAGGAGTTTGGCACATGTGAGTGACATTAATGGGACATGAATGATTCCAGTTAGTGTGGATAACTTTGGAAGAGGGGAAGTGACTTATCAAAGAGCGCAGTAATAACCACTGTGGAAATCTTGGAAGATGAGGACTACAGTAGGTTAAGTCTAGGGGAAAGCCCCATGCAAACTGTTGACACAGAGATGCTATGAGCAAAAGTGGGTCACTTGGAGGGCAATGATCAAAGGGGTATAGAAACTTGTTGTTGAGGTTTAGTGACGTATTTAGTACAGATGAACGTTTACCAGTAACCCAGGTGACACGACATCATACACTGACAGTGGATAGCACAGCAATTTATAGGAAGCCATACCATATAGCAAAGCAACTGCATCCATTAGTAGAACAGTTTATTGAGCAACAAGTACGGGATGGGATCACAGAACTGAGTGATAGCACCTGGAGGGCAAACACAGTGATTGTGCCAAAGAAATCAGTGGATGGAATAAGGAGATGCAGATTTTGCTGTGACTACAGATATCTAAATGCACAAACCATTTCAGATGCTTATCCAGTTCCAAACATCACTGAAACTTTGAATAATCTGGGTCAGCATCAGTTCTGTACAACTATGGATCTCCGGAGCAGGTACCATAATTGGAAGCTGCCCCTGAGGATAAGCCAAAAACAGCATTTATGGTACCAAGTGGCCATTTTAATTGCAAACTCATGGCCTTTGGGGTAAAGAACACACTGGCAACTTTTCAGCAGTTGTTAGATGGGGGTACTGAGAAGACTGAAACCAAAAACTTGTATGGTGTATCTGGATGACATAATTGTCTATTCAAAAGATTTATCGGAGCATGTGAGATGTTTGGTGGATGTCTTTAATAGACTACAGTTGGCAGATTTGATGTTAAATGTGGACAAGAGCCATTTCCTGCAAACTTAGGTGACCCACCTGGGGCACATGACTAGTGAATGTACTGTACAGACCTTCTCTTACAGATACGTTTGAAAATTTTCAGACTCCACAACAACAAAGTAAGTAAGTCGTTCATTGCCCTTTGTAATTATTATACATGGTTCAAGAGGCACTTTGCAAAAATAGCCAAACCCTCGAACAAACTACTGAATAAGGGTGTGAAATTCCATTGGTCACAGAAATGCCAAGTGGCATTTGAAAAATTAAAAGATACATTAGTTTCAGATCCAGTATTGATTTTTCTGGATTTTGAGTAAGAGTTTATCCTTGCATGTTAGGCGTCAAATGAGGCAGTTGGTTGTGTTTTGAGATAGATGGTAGATGGTCAAGAACACCTGGTAGCTTACACTTCAAGGTATATAACAAGGCAGAGTGTAAATACTCAATGACTGAGAAAGAGTTGTTGGTGGTCATATATGGTATTACGTATTTTCAATGTTACCTGTACCTTAGGAAGTTTAGGTCATGACAAACCACGATTCATTGAAATGGCTGCTTGGTTTGACAGGTCTATGTAGCAAATGAACTCAGTGGGCACTTAAGCTTAGTGAATTCGAATATGAGATAATCCATAAGCCAGGATGATCACATGCAAACAGATGCATTAAGTCATGGGGGAGTGATGTTGAACATTAGAGAAGAACGTGGAAGAGTGGGAGGGGGGACACACATTTAAGTCAGAGCCACATTTTATTATTCATGAGAGGTGGTTGTGTAGAATGATGAGTTGTGGACCACATGTGTTAGTTCTAGTGGTTTTTCAGAATTCTCATGACCATACATTGTCAAGTGATGGAGGGTGACATATGATGAATAGACATGTAGAAGAGAAGTTCTGCTGGAGGAATAGCAAGCATGACATCGAGCAGTATGTTAAGAGACTGTGTGCCATGTGCGCAAAGGGCTGACATTGCAAATTAGAAAGTGCCATTGTAAAGATTACCAGAAGTGTCCAATCCAGTTTGTATGTTAGGGTTGTATGTCCTTAGGCCCTTTTGATAAAACATCTGCAGGGAATGTGTACATTCTCATGATCATTGATCATTTTTCTTGATTTTTGGCAATGGTACCAATGCCACAACAGTCAGCTAGTACAGCAGTGTAGGCATTAGTAAACAACTGGATACTGAAGTTTGGGGTACCTGACACCATAATTGTAGATCAGAGTATCAACTCTGTCTAGAATTTACTGAAACAACTATTCCACATGTTCCATATGAAAGTTATGGATGGGTGCATTTCATCCACAGACCAAAGATAGAACTGAACACATGCACAAGGCAATTGTAAAAATGTTGAGTTATTACATTAATCCAGGCATGATGACTGGGACACCTGTCTTCCCTCCATCCCGATCGTGTAAAATTTGAAGGTCAGTACTGCAGTGGGCTTGTCACAATTTGAGGTAGTGTACAGCAGGAAGATGTCATCTGCCTTTGACATCTTGACTCCTAAATTAGGGCCAGATGGCAAGATGGTATGGAAGTTTGCCAGAAAAATAAGAGAAGTTTGGAGAGATGTACAGAAGGCAAACACAAAGACACTAGAACAGCAGGAACTGCCAAACAGGTGCATAGGCAAGCTGCCTCAGTATAGTGTGAGACAGTGGGTGATCGTCACAAATCACTATACACCAAAGGGGAAAAACAAAGAAATTCTACCTAAGTACAAAGGACCTTATGAGGTCATGGAAATGACCACTGAGATGTAAAGCAAAAACTATATTTTACATCAATGTGAAGGTATTGTTCCCCGCAAAAATGTCTGATATACATGTCAGTCACATAAAGCTGTTTAAAGAATGGTAGAGGGGATACCGCAGTTATCAGCAATCAACCAGGAGGAGAAAGTTACAAGGGTTAAAAAGAAGGGACCTGGAATTGATGAGCAATGTAAAGTGCATGATGTGTTGTATAGATTAAGGTTGCATAAGTAAGCTGTACAACTGTAATTTGTTGTAAATTTTTTCAGGTTACTGTATCACAGAGGGTGTATTTTTATTGCCATAGGGATATTTGTTTTTTTGAGGGTTTGTTAGTTTTATTCATGTTGTCATTATTGATATTTTTTGAGTATTGTGCATTCTCAGATGGAGGGAGGGGCTAATAGAGTAATGTTGGTCTACAGGCAGTCTCACGTGGTAATGTGACTGGTAAAAGTTGGAAATGTGCATGCAAGGGAAAGTTATGATCTGGCTGGCTGGCAAGGTATGGACTGATATGCAGACATATGAAGCAAGTTTGTTTCTGGGGAAAGAAAATGGTACAAGTACTGTGAAGGATCCTCTTCTTACTTTAACTTATTTCCAGAGAATGGGAACACATTGATTATACTCAGTATTCACACTATAAACTTTATGACTGCATTGCTACAAAGAAGGGAGATTGGTAGGGTTGAGAAAACTCTCGCTTCAGAAAAGTGGAACAATTACACAGGCCAATGAAACAATTTTTTAAAATCTTTTTTTTTTTACTTTGATAGCTGATTTTTATAGATTTTTATAAGCTGGACCCAAATCTGGAATTAGTTTTTCTGCATCACCCATAGTTTTTGAGCAATATGCTTTTTATTATATAGTATAAAAATGCTATGCTATACAGTAAATGGGGAAATTAACGAAATGCTTTGTTACAACATAAGCATGGTTTGTATTTACAGTAATCTACTTAAAACAGTGATATGCGTTAATAGAGGTTTCACTTGTCAGCTGGAATTGGTTTGTATTTTCCTTCTCTTTTTTCTTTGAAGCTTTTTGTGTAGCTTTTTCCTACAATGAGTCGCTTGCTGAACTTCTTGGTGAAGTGACCAACAGTAGTCCCCCATCATGTTGGTGTTCCTGCGGCCTTGGTAGCATTTTTCCATCACTGTAATGTTCTGGTGAAAAAGCTCTCCTTGCAACTCACTAACATCTCCCATATTGTCCGGGAAGTAATCATGGTGACTGTTCAAAAAGTAAACTTTCAGGTTCATTAAATATCCTAAAGTTTTAAACTTCTTTAACATAGTAGCTATAATAGAAACAAATTCTGGGTGTTTTTCATGTCCTAAGAACTTTGTAATGCTTGAATGATACCCATGCTTCTTTCGCATTTGAGGTCATTTTGGACACAAAGTTAACATCAAACATCAATTTTCTAATGTCGGGTCCAACAAAGACGCCTTCTTTTAGTGTAGCTTATGAAAGATGTGGAAACTTTTGGCAGAGATAATTAAAACATGGTCCATCTTTAGGCAAGGTGTTTACAAACTGTTTCATTAGGCCTAACTTTATATATACAGGCGGTAGGAGTACGTTTTTTGGATCTACAAGGTTTTTGCATAGATGTTCTTCTCACCAGGTTTTAAAGACTCCCTCACAGGCCAGTTCTTTCTGCACTGGTGTTGATCCCTAGCCCTACTGTCCCATTCACACAACAAGTGTCAGAGTCGTCGTAACTGCCGTATGCATCACGTCTGCTGTGCAGCGAGCTATGTTAATTTAAGTATTAACTGTATTTTTCTGACTTGTCACTTCTTCTTCCATGTGTTTTAGCTTTTAGGAAGCTTTAATTGTCGAGTGGTAGTAATAATGTTCCATAGATTTCGTGTTTATTTTGAACACAGTCAGGGAGAGTCCCTTTAGTCAGCCATAGTGCCAGTAGTGCTAGTGTTTGTTTTGAATACAGTCCAGACAGGTAGTGCTATTTTCGTTGTTTTCTACAAGAAGTGTCTAGTAACCACAGTTTAATCAACTATCAGCCGCCTTTAGTGAATTAGCAGTCTAGTTAAAAGTTGATTAACTCTCTACAGTAAATCGATTTCTTAAGATGGATAGGATGTGTGACTGCTGTGTATGGACACAGGAGGAGCTGGCCACTGTGCGTGAACAGCTGAACGTGTTGATGGCCGTGGTCAGCCATCTTCAGGCTGCTGCCTCGGAGCGTAGCGGCAGTGGGGAGTCTGGTGCATTGCATTGTACACCCCAGGTGTTACAGGCTTCATTCACTGTCCCTGCTGTCGAGACAGGGTGCGGTTGGGCCACCATCTCCCCAAGGGGAGTGGCGGGTTCAGCGGCGTTTGCGGCACACGAGGTGGAGGGTCAATGTGGTGGCTGGCCGTGTGGCATCGCCCACTCTGCCTGTGAGTGGACATGTTGCCGCTCTTCTAAATTCCGATTATAATATTGGATCCCCTGTTTCTTCTACTATATGTCCGAGCAGGCACACGGGGGGGAGGGGTTTATTAGTGATTGGGAGCTCCAATGTTAGGCGGGTGATGGAGCCCCTTAGGGAAATAGCGGAAAGGTCGGGGAAGAAGGCCAGTGTTCACTCTGTCTGCTTGCCGGGGGGTCTCATCCGAGATGTGGAGGAGGCCCTGCCAGCGGCGATAGAGAGCACTGGGTGCACCCGACTGCAAATTGTTGCTCATGTCGGCACCAATGACTCCTGCCGTCTGGGTTCAGAGGTCATCCTCAGTTCATACAGGCAGTTGGCGGAGTTGGTGAAGGCGTAAAGCCTCGCTCGTGGGGTGGAATCTGAGCTAACTATTTGTAGTATCATTCCCAGAACTGATCGCGGTCCTCTGGTTTGGAGCCGAGTGGAAGGCTTAAACCAGAGGCTCAGACGATTCTGCAGAGATCTGGGGTGCAAATTTCTCGACCTCCGCTATCGGGTGGAGAAATGTAGGGTCCCCCTGAATAGGTCAGGCATGCACTACATGCAGGAAGCGGCTACAAGGCTAGCGGAGTACGTGTGGAGTGCACATGTGGGTTTTTTAGGTTAGAAAATTCCCTCCCTAGGCCCGACAAGACGCCTCCTGACACGGGCAAGGTAGGAGTAGGCAAAATGCAACAGGAAATAACAATATTAATGTGCTAATAGTAAACTGCAGGAGCGTCTATAGAAAGGTCCCAGAACTGCTCTCATTAATAAACAGTCACAATGCCTACATAGTACTAGGGACAGAAAGTTGGCTGAAACCAGATGTAAACAGTAATGAAATTCTAAACTCAGATTGGAATGTATACCACAGAGACAGGCAGGACAGTGAAGGGGGAGGAGTGTTTATAGCGATAAGAAGTGCAATAGTATCGAAGGAAATTGAC
Organism: Schistocerca serialis cubense; assembly: GCF_023864345.2. Taxonomy (NCBI): domain Eukaryota; kingdom Metazoa; phylum Arthropoda; class Insecta; order Orthoptera; family Acrididae; genus Schistocerca; species Schistocerca serialis. Next base: position 597,062,012 of record NC_064639.1, read on the forward strand.
GGAGATCCGAAATGTGAAATAATTTGGGTGAAGGTCATGGTTAACGCACGCTCAGACATGGTAATTGGATGTCTCTATAGGCCCCCTGGCTCAGCAGCTGTTGTGGCTGAGCACCTAAAGGATAATTTGGAAAATATTTCGAGTAGATTTCCCCACCATGTTATAGTTCTGGGTGGAGATTTTAATTTGGCGGATATAGACTGGGAGACTCAAACGTTCATAACGGGTGGCAGGGACAAAGAATCCAGTGATTTTTTTTTTTAAGTGTTTTATCTGAAAACTACCTTGAGCAGTTAAACAGAGAACCAACTCGTGGCGATAACATATTAGACCTTCTGGTGACAAACAGACCTGAACTATTTGAAACAGTTAACACAGAACAGGGAATCAGTGATCATAAGGTGGTTACTGCATAGATGATATAAGCCGTAAATAGAAATATTAAAAAAGGTAGTTAGCAAAAGTGACAAAAAGCAGATTTCAGAGTACCTGATGGCTCAACACAAAAGTTTTGTCTCAAGTACAGATAGTGTTGAGGATCAGTGGACAAAGTTCAAAACCATCGTACAATATACGTTAGATGAGTATGTGCCAAGCAAGATTGTAAAAGATGGAAAAGAGCCACCGTGGTACAACAACCGAGTTAGAAAACTGCTGCGGAAGCAAAGGGAACTTCACAGCAAACATAAACATAGCTAAAGCCTTGCAGACAAACAAAAATTACGTGAAGTGAAATGTAGTGTGAGGAGGGCTATGTGAGAGGCATTCAATGAATTCGAAAGTAAAGTTCTATGTACTGACTTAGCAGAAAATTCTAAGAAATTTTGATCTTATGTCAAAGTGGTAGGTGGATCAAAACAAAATGTCCAGACACTGTGTGACCAAAATGGTACTGAAACAGAGTATGACAGACTAAAGGCCGAAATACTAAATGTCTTTTTCCAAAGCTGTTTCACAGAGGAAGACTGCACTGTAGTTCCTTCTCTAGATGGTCGCACAGATGATAAAATGGTAGATATCGAAATAGATGAAAGAGGGATCAAGAAACAATTAAAATCGCTCAAAAGAGGAAAGGCCGCTGGACCTGATGGGATACCAGTTTGATTTTACACAGAGTACGCAAAGGAACTTGCCCCCCTTCTTGCAGCAGTGTACCGTAGGTCTCTAGAAGAGCGTAGCGTTCCAAAGGATTGGAAAAGGGCACAGGTCATCCCCGTTTTCAAGAAGGGATGTCGAACAGATGTGCAGAACTATAGACCTATATCTCTAACGTCAATTAGTTGTAGAATTTTGGAACATGTATTATGTTCGAGTATAATGACTTTTCTGGAGACTAGAAATCTACTCTGTAGGAATCAGCAAAGTTCCAAAAAAGACAATCGTGTGAAACCCAGCTCGCGCTATTCATCCACGAGATTCAGAGACAGAGACACGGGTTCACAGGTAGATGCCGTGTTTCTTGACTTCTGCAAGGCGTTCGATACAGTTCCCCACAGTCGTTTAATGAACAAAGTAAGAGCATATAGACTATCAGACCAATTGTGTAATTGGATTGAAGAGTTCATAGATAACAGAATGCAGCATGTCATTCTCAATGGAGAGAAGTCTTCCAAAGTAAGAGTGATTTAAGGTGTGCCGCAGGGGAGTGTCGTAGGACCGTCAATATTCACAATATACATAAATGACCTTGTGGATGACATCGGAAGTTCACTGAGGCTTTTTGCAGATGATGCTGTGGTATATCGAGAGGTTGTAACAATGGAAAATTGTACTGAAATGCAGGAGGATCTGCAGCGAATTGACGCATGGTGCAGGGAATGGCAATTTAATCTCAATGTAGACAAGTGTAATGTGCTGCGAATACATAGAAAGATCCATTATCATTTAGCTACAATATATCAGGTCAGCAACTGGAAGCAGTTAATTCCATAAGTTATCTGGGAGTACACATTAGGAGTGATTTAAAATGGAATGATCATATAAAATTGATCGTTGGTAATGCAAATGCCAGACTGAGATTCATTGGAAGAATCCTAATGAAATGCAATCCATAAACAAAGGAAGTAGGTTACAGTACGCTTGTTCGCCCACTGCTTGAATACTGCTCAGCAGTGTGGGATCCGTACCAGATAGGATTGATAGAAGAGATAGAGAAGATCTAACAGAGAGCAGTACACTTCGTTACAGGATCATTTAGTAATCGTGAAAGTGTTACGGAGATGACAGATAAACTCCAGTGGAAGACTACAGGAGAGACGGTTAGTAGCTCAGTACGGGCTTTTGTTGAAGTTTCGAGAACATACCTTCACCAAGGAGTCAAGCAGTATATTGCTCCCTCCTACGTATATCTCGTGAAGAGACCATGAGGATAAAATCAGAGAGGTTAGAGCCCACTCATAGGCATACCGACAATCCTTCTCTCCACGAACAATACGAGACTGGAATAGAAGGGAGAACTGATAGAGGTACTCAAGGTACCCTCTGCCACACTCCGTCAGGTGGCTTGCGGAGTATGGATGTAGATGTAGAAACATAGAAATTTGGTAAAGCCACCTTGCTGACCAAGGAGCATACATGTTACTTTTAGATCGTCACATATAATCCAACCATAAGCAGAATAGCCTATTTTATTTAGCACTATTTCTAGGTTTTCATAGCTTTCTTTCATATGTACAGAATGTCCAACAGTTATAGATGCATACATGTTACAATTGCATAGAATAACAGTCTTTAAACTAGTTTTGGATGAAGCAATAAACGGCTTCCAGTCTTCCTTTTTGTATTCAATACAAACCCATTGATCAGACCGGGAATATCTGAGCAGTACACTAAATCATCTTCTTGTTGAAAAATTGCTGCTCTCTCTTTCTATACATGTATATGTTGGTTCCAACTGACAAAACATTCTTTTCTTTTAATCTAGAGCCAAGCAATTCAGCTTTTTCTCTCATTAAGCCCAGATCCCTAACCAAATCGTATAGCTCAGTCTGAGTAATCAATTTGGGCTCTAGACTCTCTGTATTACAATGAAATTCATCATCATCATCAGGTTCATCTAAATCAGATTGTACATCATAAAATAGTTCCGTTGGATTAGAATAGAAATCATCTGGTGGTTTGGGAACCGGCAAATCTACACCGTGCCCTACTGGTCGGATGGTGGACGGAAGGTTAGGATAGCTTATTACCTTCTTGTTTTACGAATTATGACCAGTAATATCAACACTGCAAAAGTAGCAATCATCGGAATGATTTATTGGCTCCCTTCGTATCACAGGAACAGCAAATCTAAAGGCTTTTTTCTCCTTTCGGACCATTTTCACAGATCTTCAACACACCCATAACGTACCTTATGTGGTGCCCAAGATTTATCTTGATCACCAAGTTTAGATCCAAAGTATGATAGATAAACCTTTTTCACAAAGTCTGTAATGTTTCTTTGATTTTTTAATCACAAATTCACCACAAATAGAACAAAAACTGACAGTAGAGCTTTAACAACCATGATTAGACATTGTACTGAGCACATTTACAGGAAACGGGAAAGTGAGTTTCCAACTACAATCACCATCTGTTAACACAAAAATAGAATCTACCTTTTTTTTGCCAGCAAATGTTTTTCAGCAGTGCTACCAATGTCATCTACATTCATTACACCTTTTTAAATTATTTTAACTACATAAAAGCTGTTGATTTCTTCAAAAAATCGCTTAATTTAATAAATTTAACTGTAAAATTTGAAGAATTGGTGGGTGTTACAGTTTTTTAAGTATCATATTTTGATTTTCCACTCTAAAAAACATAAGAATAAGGTATTTTCAGCAAAAGAGTTTTTCCAATGTTGGCCTGTGTTATTATGGCACGACTTGTGAGGTAATTGGGACAGACTTTCATCCTCTGGATATGCTGAAAGGCTCAACTGATATGACAGTGTTAAGGAATATGTTGTACTGGCTGGAAGGATCTCCGACAGTATTACCAATTCAAAATTTAACTTATTTAAATAACACACTCAATTCAGAAGTTACTAGGTCCTTCGACAAATTAACAGAGTTGCATCAAAGGAGAATTTCAGTGGAACAAATGTAGCACCATATACACCATTTCCAGGAAAAATAACAGCACAAAGTGTTCTTGTTCTTGTTCTGCCACTACATCTGCTTCGTGTATTCATCTCGTGGTCTCCCTCTATGGTTTTTACCCTCCACACTGCCTCCAATACTAAATTGGTGATCCCTTGATGCCTCAGAACATGTCCTACCAACTGATCCCTTCTTCTAGTCAAGTTGTGCCACAAATTCCTCTTCTCCCCAATTCTGTTTAGTACCTCCTCATTAGTTATGTGATCTACCTACCTAATCTTCAGCATTCTTCTGTAGCACCACATTTCGAAAGCTTCTATTCTCTTCTTGTCTAAACTAATTATCGTCCATGTTTCACTTCCATACATGACTACACTCCATACAATACTTTCAGAAACGATTTTCTGACACTTAAATCTATACTCAATGTTAACAAATTTCTCTTCTTCAGAAATGCTATCCCTGCCATTGCCAGTCTACATTATATATCCCTCTACTTCGACTATCATCAGTTATTTTGCTCCCGAAATAGCAAAACTCATCTACTACTTTAAGTGTCTCATTTCCTAATCTAATTCCCTCAGCATCACCTTATTTAATTCAACTACATTCCATTACCCTCATTCTGCTTTTGTTGATGTTTATCTCTCATATCCTCCCAAAGCGTTAGTAACAAGCATATCAGCTACAGGTTGTAGTGTGTTTCTAGGAGCATGTCTGGGTAAGATGCAAACAGGCTGTGGATGTACCAACACACCAATTACCAGTAGAATGGCTGCTGACTGGCAGGCTGGCGAAGCAGTTAGTTTTAAGGACTTGATTAGTTTGTAAAAGTGTAACAGGGGTAAATGGTAGTAAATTATGGGGCAATGCAGGTGTGAAGGGAAGTTCCACTTGTGAACACTACATTGTGAACTGGAGGGGGGGGGGGGGGGGGGGGGGGGGGAATTGTCCTCAATATATAAATTAATAGCGTTAAGGTGGTTTAGTGGGAGCCTGGTATTAAAGATACAGGATGAGTCTTCTCAGAATGGGGGAGGTATGCTGTGTCACAAATAAGTATAGGCAGGGATTTGGGGAATTCTTGACAATTTTGCACAGTTGTGGCCAGAAGACAGAAGTTAAGGGACCGATGGACACATCAGATAGAAGGCTCTGGCAATGCTGATATTAACCAAATAGCTCTGTGAGGCAGGTTTATGAGACCATTTGCAGGTGAGGAGACACAGCATGGCAGGCACTACAAACAAATGTGGAGATGGGCATGTGGAGTAATCAGCACAACACAGTGCACTGACATGCTTCAAAAACACATACAAAGCAGTTTCCACAGTGCCTGGCTGAAGTGGGCTAGAAAAATCTGACATTATAATTATTAAGGAACACTCCACCTGTCCCCTTCAGAGGGACAATGTCAGAGGCAAAAGGAGTATAGATAAGGGAGTCCAGATATTCAAGGCAAAAAGGACACTCTACCCATCCCCTTCAGAGGGACAATGGCAGAGGCAAAAGTAGTATAAATAAGAGAGCCCAAGCAGTTGTGTCACCATTCTGTCCACAATTCTAACCTGAGAGAATGAAGACTTCTAAACTGGAGGCCAACCACAACTGCCACTTGGTGATGAACTTCGGCAGCCAGACAGCCCACTGAACTAACCACAAAGCTCTACTATGGACGCCTCACAGCTGTGGTGAGGCGGGCCCAAAACTTGGCACTGCACAGATTGCGCCCTGAAAATATTCTAAGTTCGGAGGAATCAGTGGCCGCACGGACTGCTTGGCGGACGCGGGCCGCTCGGCAGGCCGACCACGTGGTGCCAGACGCTGGCCAAAGCAAGAGGGGTCCAGCCGCATGGCTGGGAATTCCATGGTGATGCTACACGCTATGTTGATGAAGGAGACAGCCAGGAGTGCCAAATATGGTGGACTTCGTGAAACCTTAATGGCAGACATTTAACAGTTCGTATAGAAATTAATAGTAGCCAGATGATTCATGATACCTCAAAAAGAAACATGTACATTATTATTATTTGCATGACAATTCTGGAGGTGTAATCAGATGTTCAATATCTTTATTAGTTTAAAGTTTAGTATCTGACTATAAATTAGACAAGTAACACCCAACAACGAATTTCCAAAATGTAAATGCTTCATCCGATTTCATCGATCGACGTGTCTTTAGAAAGCTATTAGTGTGAACTTAAATTGGTATAAATTACAGGCATGTAACTTGAATAGTACATGAGTTATAGGAGGTCAAAGTGGCCGATTACTATTGATCGTATCAGGCCATAAGTACTCCACAGTTACACGAAAAAACGGTAGCAGCAGGTTTATAAATATACTCATACATCTATGTCTTTGTTTATACCCAATGTACACTATTCATGAAGAAATTGGTTAAATATTTACTGTATGTTAGAAAGCACAGAGACATTAGGCTCCTGGCCTACCTTTTGCTTCTTTTCTTTTGATATATGTTTATCTAATAGTTTATGTATTTAATAATGTGTGTTAGAATGCGTTTATGGTCCAGCCATAGGAATATTTATTTAATTTCAAGTATTTAAATGTAGATCCACTATTTCGTTTGTGCTTAAATATGTTTGTGGGTGCATTAGCTTGAAGACATGGTGCGAGTGCTCCAGCCCATCACAGCACTTGTGAATGGGGAGATTGGATGGAAGCGGGAGAAGAGCATCGTTTCGAGAGAGGACAGGGTAGTTCTGGAGAGGATGGCACAAGACACGAGACTGAGTGCTGGACGTGGACAGTACAGCGTGATTGACGCACAGTTGGGAGAAAGACTTGGACAATGGAGCAGTTTGCTCGTGGTCGCGGAGAATAGAAATATTTCGGAGTGCCGACCTGTGCTCTTGTGCGATTTCCATGGCTTCTGCAGTGAAGACGAAGTGTGTGTTTAGAAGTGAATATTTCGCGAACTATGTTGTTGTTGTTGTTGTTGTTGTTCACAACTAATTATGTGCAGTAGGAATCTATTGTTTCCCTGTTATTCAACTTATATTTTATTTAATTGCTGGACCATCAACACCAACAAGCGTTTTGCAGAAATATACGGCATTCTCAAAAGTACTCCTGCTATCATAATCATCATTTAAAGTTGTTAAAATAGCACCTGCAGATTTTATTTACTTGCATTCTTTCATTTATAGATGTGTATTTCATGTTCAAAATTCGCAATTGCTGAGTGATAGGAACCTTCAACCATTCCATTCATATTGTATACTGTAGACTCAGCAATATTTGACCCGTAATGCGGCAACTACGTATCCCAGCCCCTAGACATCGAAACCAGCCAAAGCTTTGTTGGAGGGTGCGTAGTTGAGGGCCACGACCACCAGTACACATTTATTGTGAAAGCCCGCAAGATGCAGGGAGCAGGGGCACAGCCAGCCTCTGCTCTCTGGGAGACACTATTTGATGGACTGCCAGCTGCCATTTGCAAGGGCAGAGCCAGGGCACAATTTTGTAACATCCTGGTTCCAAGGCTGTCCTCAATCACCGATCGAGCTGCCCTGGGTGGATGACTGGAGCTGCTAAGGCTCTACTAAAAGGACAGCTACTGCCAGTTTCCCTCTACATGGAAACCATGATTAGCACTTGAGGAAACAGCCACCTGTGTGGGCTTCCAGCTCAGCCAACACATGTTGTTGGCCATGCCGCTGGGTGAGGATAGGAGCCGTTACTTCTTCTAGGACAGAGTGGCTGGATGCTGGAGCAGCAGATTTCAGTGCTGGCTTTGTGTTGATGCACGTTCACACATCACGCTGCTGTCACCAGGATCAGCAGAGGCACTGTTTATTCTTCGACAGAATAAAGTCAATGCCAAAACTGCCTGTCTATCTCTACACACCCCAGCATGATTCACACCTCTCTCCCAAACCATATGTCTAAGTCACCGTGGTGTGTTATGCCCCTGAGGCCATGGTGCTGTAATGCATCTAATACGTACTACAGCATATTCTATCACAATTTCATTCAAAAATATCTTTGTAGGATGGACCTATGTTCTTTATAAAGTTAAAATTACACTTTTAGAATTAAAGTACATCAACTATACTGTGCAGTTTGTGATACATGAATTACTCATTCAGAAAACTCAGTAATTTTTATATCTTTACTATCTATCATAGCGTATGGTGGGAATGCAGCTGAGTTTGTTTCTTAATTACAAAAAAAATTACCTTTGGCTGCAGGATAGTTTTAAAGCTTTTTTATTACATGATCAATTTCAGGAATTCCATTTCCATCTTCAGCTGCACCTGTGCGCATAGCAAAAAATTTCCTAAAATTGCATTACAATAATGGTCTCAGATACTCCATTCAACTGTTCACCAAACCTGATAACCACAAGCAGTCAGCAACAGTAAGAGGTTTGCAACACTACATGCACTTGTTACCAAAGTCTCATTTATTTTTAAAGCTATCTCTTCCTCTCCCTTTTTGGCTCCACATGTCTCTGTCTTCACCATATCCCATACAGTTTTTATTTTTTTGCTTGACGTAATTATCATTTTCTCGTAATAAAGCTGCCTCAATTTCTGGATTACTTGCTTCAATATTTTGCTGTATTCGTTGTAATGCATTACAATTCTAACATCAGAGCTGTTCCTAGATAGTATATACAGTCTTCTTTTCGTCCCACATGATATCTTTATTCCTTGTGTAATCCGCAGTTTATTTTTGACTTCAGTTTGATCTGAGGTAGCTTCAGGGGAAAACAATTATCAAAAGTGGAGGTAGCTTTATTAATGAATGCTTTGTATTTTCCATTAGAGCAGGTTTTTGAGCAATTTCCTAAATTTCTCAATTTTTTTTACCTATTTATTACCCTCCTGTACTCAGATTTAATAGATTTTTTATCCTGACGAGTTTCAACATTTATGATGCTGCATGTCATGATCAAATAGACCATTTACTATTGGTTTTGTGATATGACTTTTTTCCCTAGATTTGTCTACAAAGATGTTATCAATAGCAGTCTCAGAGCATTTATATATCCTAGTAGCAAAGTTCACAGTAGGAACTAAATTGAACGATAGTGTTACTGACTGCAATAATTTTTCACTGACAGAACTCTTCAATAAATCCACATTAAAAATCACCAGCAACCACTGTTTTCTTGTTTTTTACCATGAGATGGAACAGCAGAGCTTCCAGATTTTTTATGAAGAGGTTAAAATTTCCTGAAGGTGTTCCATATATACCTACTATTATAAAGGACGTATTATGAAATACTACTTCTGTTGCACAAGCTTCTAAGTGCTGCACAGAGCAAAATTTATAAAAAAATAAAAATAAAAAAATAAAAAATAAACTATTTTACACCCCATGGGCTACAAAGTCAAAGTGTGAACCAAGGTGAATCTTCAGCAGTAAGACATTATAGGATAAAATAGAAGTTGCTAAAATCACTAGAATTATCTGGCTGGATCAGTGATCAAATGATGCAGGCATACTAGAAAACATTAATACAATAGTAATTTCTACCTTCTGTGTTAACCAACAATGAGTAACAGACAGGCACAATGAAAGAACTGTTACACATACAAGATTTCGATCAAAGCCTTCTTCAGAAAAGAAAAGACACACACACACACACACACATTCACACAAGCAACACACCTCATTCACAAAATGACTACCTCTGGCCCCTCCAGCCAGAACACAAATGTTGAAGAGTTGAACAGAAGCAGCAATCTGGAGTGAGGTTGGGAAGAGGGAGTGAGAGCAGGGTATGGATGGGTGGAGAAAAGTCAGTAGTGCCTGTGGAGCATGCAGGGGTTAGATGGTAACAGGACATTGGGAGGCTGTGAGGGTGAGGGAGATGGGGGGGGGGGGGGGGGGGGATGGGGAGTGGAAAAGGAGAGTAACAGAGAAGGCGGTCGTGCGTGTGTGTGTGTGTGTGTGTGTGTGTGTGTGTGTGTGTGTGTGTAACTGTTGAGTGGAGGGTGTGGGGACAGTAGGTTATCATAGGTTGAGAAGGGGATTATTTTGAGAGTGAATAATGTGTTGTAAGATAGCTCCCATCTCCTCAGTTCAGAAAAAAAGGTGGTTGAGGGAGGATGCAGATGGTCCAGGAAGTGAAACAGCCATTGAAACCAAACATATTATGTTCAGCTGCATATTGTGCCACGGGATGGCCCACTTTGTTATTGGCCAAAGTTCGGCAGTCGCCATTCATCCTGGTGGACAGCTGATTGGCGTTCATACAAACATAAAAAGCTGCACAATGATTGCAGCAGAGGTGGTATATGACATGGGCTCTGATATGTTAGGATAAACCTGTGACAGAACTGGAACAGGAAGTGCTGGGTGGGTGGACTAGGTAAGTCTTGCACCTAGTTTGGGATTGGGGTTGGCATGGGGGTGACTATGATGTGCAGGTCAAGTGGGTGATGGTGAACCAATTAGAAGGGGTGGGAATGATCCTGGGTAGGATGTACCTCATTTCAGGGCACCATGATAGATTATCAAACCTCTGTTGAAGGACGTGGTTCAGTTGTTTCAGTCTGGGGTAGTACTGTTTGACAAGGGATGTGCTCCATCGTAGCTAGTTCTTGTGGGTGGTGGGAGGATTGGGGGTTGGGGTGGGGGAGAGATCTGTTTGTGGATTAGGGATGGGAAATAAGACACCTCTGTAAAGGCCTTTGTGAGACCTTCAGCATAACAGGTAAGGGAATTCTCGTCACTGCAGATATGCCATCCCCTGGTGGCCAGGCTGTAGGGGAACAATTTTTTGTTGTGAAAGGAATGGAAGCTGTTGAAATGCAGCAGTAGTTGGTGAGTTTAGCGTGGACAGAGATGTGGATGGAGCCATCAGGGAGGAGAAGGTCAGTGTCCAGGAAGGTGGCACACTGGGTTGAGGAGGACCAGGCAAAGAAGATGGGAGAGGTATTGAGGCTGTGAAGGAATGAGGATAGGGCGTCTTTGCTGTGAGTCCAGATCATGCAGATATCATCAATGAATGTGGAGTTTTGTGAGATTAGGAAGCCATCCTCTGGATTGTGCATAAACAGGTTGGCATAAGAGGGTGCCATGCAGGTTCCCATAGTTGTGCCATGGATTTGTTTGTATATCTTCCATTCTTATGAGAGGTAGTAGTGTGTTAGGATAAAGTTTGTATGAGGAATGAGGTCATGGGTTTACAATCTGACAGACATTGGGAGAGGTAGTGTTCAATAGCAGCAAGACCATGGGCATGAGGGAGGTTAGTACAGGGAAGTGGTGTCAGAAGTGACGAATACGGATTCAAGAGGTAAAGGTGTGGGGATGGCAGAGACTCACTGAAGGAAGTGGTTGGTACCACTGATGTGGAAAGGTTAGATTCCAGGCAATTGGCTGGAGGTGTTGGCCGATAAGGGCTGAAATTCTTCCAGTAGGAGCACAATAACCAGCTACAATCGGGTATCCAGAAGTGTTGGGTTTGTGGATTTTGTGGAGCATGTAGAACATGAGTGCATGGGATGTCATAGGGGTGAAGAGGGAAATGGATTCGGGCAAGAGGTTCTGGGAGGGGCCTAAAGCTTTAAGCAGGGATTGGAGGTTATGTTGGAGATCTGGGATGGGATCACTCTGGCAAAGTTTATAGGTGGAGAAGACTGAAACTGGCAGAGGCATTCTGCCTGGTAGTCACTGCAATTCATAACGACAGTGGCGGAACCTTTGTCTGTAAGTGGAATGACTACGTCAGGATCTGTTTTGAGGATATGGATGGCTGTCTTTTCTTTTGCTAAAAGGTTAGCACTCTTACAAAAGGACCTGGGAAAGGATGGTGATGCCAAGTTGGAGAGTTGGAAGCAAGGAATTCCTGGAAGGTGACTGGGAACTGGTTAGATTGGAGAGGGGGGAGGGGGGGGGGGGGGAGGAGGACCACAGTTGGATGGTGGTATGAACTAGGGGTCAATGTTGGAATTAGGTTGGCTTTGGATGGAGCAATTGGTAGTGAAGAAGTGTTTCCATTCCAGGGATTGGGAGAAGTAGAGTAGGCCTTTGAGAGCAAAAACAATTGGCATCATAAGCACTCTTTTCATAAGCTTAGATCACCAATAAGTAAAAGAAGTTACAAGCAACTACATGTTATGCCCAGTTGCTGGAATGAACGAGAGCTAAAAACAAGGACTGCCCTTTGAAGAAAGATCCACAAAATTCACCATAGCAACAGGGAAGGTCCCTAACCAGAGATTGAATGTCCTTCAAAATATTGCTATGATGGATAAAAAGTAAAACACAATTGATAGCCCAGGTGCCATTCACTAAAATGACTGACAACTCAGACAGCAAACATACACTGGAAGGCAAGTGGTTAAAGAAAAAAGGGCATTGGGTCAAGAAATGACGAACCATCAAAGGTGATACAATGAGCACAAAGTGGTAGGGGATCACTATGTAACAGATAATGATGGTTAAAATTACAGTGTCCAACACACAACCTAGCTACTAAAACAATCACCTCATGATGAAAGGGCAGAGAGGATGTTGGCCAAGTTGTTGAGAGAGGTTGAATTTCCCAGAGCTTGTTCTGAAGCCAATACCAAAAATGGTCAGTGCCAATGACAAATGCACACCCGACACCAAAGTTGATCTTAGAACCATTAGTGTACATGAAGGTGCTATTTCTATAAAATTCTGGTTCTGCAGTGCACAATGTAGCAGATATTAAATTGATAAGAACAGATTTTTTAGACTTGAGGTAATACTTAGAAGTGGGAAGGAACATAGGATAGGTTACACTTCAGGGATAGATCAAACCAGAGTCATCTGGGAACCGTAGCACGCTTTTGGGTCAACCAGAGAGTCATTGCTCAGCAGATAATATCAGGCTGATGCTAGTGACAGTGTAAGAATTGTTTTGGCAAGAAAATAGGAGACCTTGGTTTGATCTGGACTGCAGTGGCACAGTCCGACCAAGATAAAATGCTGATGTTAACCCTGGTGGAGACCCAGCACAATGACTGGCTGGGGGGAGAAATGTGATTGTGCAACACGGCAGGCGATCACTCCTTTAGCGTAGCCAGCATCTCACCACGAGACGCAACACCAATATTTACAGTTGCAGTTTGCAAACTGGACACCTTGCATGCAACTTTCTTGCTAGCCAGTCTGCATTCTACACACAGCCATAAAGGTTTATGCAAAGGAGGCCAGAACTCGACCAACTGGTTTTGTGTAGGACGGGCTACTGCAGCTGTCGCCCTCTGAAAAAAGAAGGGTCTAAAAAATCATACATGGCATTTTAGTATTGGAGAGCACTGTATCTTATGAGCAATTAAGCTGATAAGAAAAGATATTACACTTTGATCTTGGCCAAAAGGACAAGAAGCAATTTTTGGATAGGGCTGACTCTTCTGTGGGCCTGAGAATTTCCGTGGAAAGATTAACAACAATGTTCTGCAATTGTTTTGGCTCTGGAATTGGTGGAGCGGTGGTAGGTAGTTTGGGATGATAAGGCAAATTGCAAAAGTCAGCTAGACAGGGTCTTGGTGCTATATGAAGTTGTTGAGGAAGAACACTATCAGTAGCATAAAGGTTTGATAGTGATGCCCCAGGGTGGCAGCAGGACCTCAGAAGGACGAATAACTTGGCGGTGCCTGGAATGCTCTTCCACATACTGGAGTGCTCACAGTAGGGACTGCCACAGTAGCAGTACCTTGAGGAGGGAGCAAATGTTGTTCTTGGATGTCTCTGGCTGGAGATTTGTTCTTCCAGCACCAGGTTTGTGAGAGACAGGGACAGGGATAGGGACAGGTGAAATCTAAGAAGGTGAAAGTCATTGTGAAAGGAAGTGTTGGTTCCAGAGAAAAGAATTTTTATGATTAAGCTGTTGGGTAAGATTCCACGGTTTAGGCAGCATTTAAGGAAAGGGTGTGAGACTGTGTTTTAGCCAGAGAAAGGGACAATTTTCGAACTAGGGAAGAAAGATGGAACAGGGGTTTATTATGGCAAGGATGGCATTGGAGAAACTGGAAATGATGTAGGAAATGGGCAAATGAAGGCACAACATAGTTGTGATGGGATCTGGATTGATATTCCCACCTGTACTTTCCACTGTTTGATTATTTACTGCCCATCATCCTGTAATGCTGGTAACTAACTACCGAGTGAGGTGGCGCAGTGGTTAGCACACTGGACTCGCATTCGGGAGGACGACGGTTCAATCCCGTCTCCAACCATCCTGATTTAGGTTTTCCGTGATTTCCCTAAATCGTTTCCGGCAAATGCCGGGATGGTTCCTTTGAAAGGGCATGGCCGATTTCCTTCCCAACCCTTCCCTAACCCGAGCTTGGGCTCCGTTTCTAATGACCTCGTTGTCGACGGGACATTAAACACTAACCACCTACCTACCTGATAACTAACTTTTCACTTAACATTATAGTAACTTTGTTACTAAAAACACGTCATAGCATTGATATTCCAAAGCAATTAAATACTATTAACTAATATTTGGTTGGCTATGAGTAACTGTAATTCCATGCATAATCTAACTTAAGCACACGAAATTTAACTTGATCTTATGACCAGTAGGCTTGACAATTTGTGTCATATACTTTATATGAAATGCTGGTATGTTGTACATGCATTATTCTAGTATCTATCAGTCTACATTTGATGTTCTCACAATTACATACCTTTCATCATAAGACTATGCAGCTCAGGGGGCAGAAGACAGACATTTATTGCATTTCAGTGCTCTTCCAGAGTAATATTCATTAAGTTTTATCACAATGATTTTCAATTACATGAATGATTTATGTTATTTAAAGGCAGTATTCCCACTGTATATGTCCCTTAGTTTTAAACTAAACATTAGTTGCCAACATTACATGATGGTTAACACACAATGTCAAAATTAGCATCATATTAATATTTTCTGCTTTGTTATACCATTTGATGTCATTTTTGGAAAATATTTGCTATGCACATAGGTACATATTAAGATGGAAATGGAATTCCTGAAACTGATCATGGGATGTTATTTATAACTAATAATCAGTAATATTTGTGTATTTATTGTGTCCCTCCCAAAGTTTTCCGGCAGTGGTGTCCTGCCATCTTTTCACTAGAGGGACATTAACTGTTTTTAACTCACTGCATTGTTCAATAAATCCTAGGACAACCTAAAATAATAACAACAACTCAATACCGTAATTTCTGTGTTATGCTATATCCAGTAGGTTTCTGAAAGATAAATTCTTAATTTAGGCTTATTTCCAGAGCTCAGAAAACATTTCCAGCTGTCATTCTATCATCCACATCATCTGCTTCAGGCACTTAGGTCTTGTCAGCGTTTGACTGCAACACTGTTTCTATCATTTGTTGGTGTGATTTCTAGGGAATTATCTGCTACAACTCATTCATTCACCTAATATGCATGTATATCTTCACATCTGGGAATTCTTCACACCATTTCTCTTGAGTTTTCAAAATATTCTGAGTCACCTTCTTCAAGCTCATCATACAGTTTACTCTAGCCCCTTTCAAGAGTTTCTGCTTTCAGATTATTTGAAGCTAGCACACACCAATAAATTTTGTGCTTCATATTTGCTGCCTTCAGGACCTATCCGAGTTTTTGTTTTGTGTGCACTATCTTGCACTATTATTCTCAAAAACAGTCTATGATAATGCCATTTAAATGCTGAATCAGATTCAAGTACAACAGCAGTGTTGTCAACAAAGCACAAGACTTAGCACTGCATTTTTTACAAACACCAATGTATGGATAGAACAGAACTGACATCCTGAGCAGAGAGTGCTGCCATTTATACAAATCTCATATATTCCAGAAAATGCAAACATTACAAAGACAAATTTTGAGAACAGTCCAAAAATTATAAATACAAAATAAAAAATAACTGCTGGTAATGGAGTTGGAAGTAGCAACCCACAGCTTGAAAGTCAGCAACACTAACCAATACATCAATTGTATGCATCATCTCCCTATCATGGAGAAACAGTGAACAGCTGTTTCAGAAGTACTTATTGGAGCCGACTACAGCAACCTAGATTTACCTCTTGTCAATGGTCTTCTGTATGGCAGAACTGGCAGATCCTCACATTCTGATCATGTTGCCACATTATCTTCACTATGATGAGCATCAAAGGTGGTCCTCTCATCAAAGTTTGTCGATCATTGAACTGGTCTTCAGTTTCCTTGAACGAGATGTCCCTATTGTGGATTTTTGTCTCAGAACTGCTTCATATGGAGGACTGGACAATGTCTCTGTGTCTTTGTCTTCTTGATGTAGGGTCATAATCCTTTGACTTCATATGTAGTGTCTGACAAGTAATGAAGGATATGTCTTGTTCCAAACTAGCAGTTTTGTACCTTTCCTGATAGACCCACTTTCCACACAAGTGTACAATTCCACACCAAGTCTCCCAGGCTGAATCTTTCTGGCCAGTGCTTGGTGTTATAACATTCTCAGCCCATCTCCTGGATGTCCAGCAGCTTCTTTGGCACTGGTGATGACGGTTTTCATGTCATCCTCTGGAACATAATCTGATTTAAACAGTGAGTGCCTCATCATTTCAGCCTTGTGACAGTAGAGCAAAAAGAATAGTACGAAGCCTGTACAGTATTGCTTCAATGCATTACGTGCTGATGTCACAACGGGCAGTACTGCATGCCCATCTCTCTGTTTGACATAAAGGTACACCAACAGTATATCTGCTAATCCTATTAAAGCATAGTGTGAGGACATTCATTTGTGGGTGTTAGGCAGCTGTCATCCTGTGCACGATGTCACAGTGTAAAACAACCTCTGATACTAGCCTTGGCTTGAAAACCTTTCTTCTGTCACAGATCACCGCACAGAGTGCTCTGGCTTCAAAATGATGACTTCAACAACAAATCTTGCAGGTTCCAGAGCTTCAGCAGTTAGCACAGTTTTTGTGACAGAGTAGTGAGATATCTAGTCAATGTAGACTATTATCAACTGATTCCCATATGTCGAGTCCACGAAAGGTGAGTTCCAATCCGAAGGAACAGCACTGCTGCAGGTGGAATTGCTCCCAGATGTCCTGGAGGTAAATGAGGCATGACATTCTGTCACTGATGTTTCTTACAGAGGCTCACAAAGTGTCTAACATATCAGTAGAGACATGGCCAATAATACCTGCATCCGATTCTGTCTAGGCTTCACAAATTCCAAATGACCAGATGTTGGAGTGTCGGAAAAACTTCAGGATAACTGCATGTAGATAAGCTGTGATGGCAAGAAATGATTTCTGCCCCACCAGGTCACAGTTCCTCTTATACAACATTCTGATTATTTATTGGATTTTTCCTTGGGTCATGTCCTGCTCTTTCAGGGCTTCTGTGGATTTCAGCAATACTGAGTCTTACCACTGTTCAGTGTCAAATGTTATTTAATGCAGCAATGACCAAGATTTCATCCATGCTGCTGTGTTCTGTCAAATGATTCCTTGAAAGGCAGTCATTGTCTGTGTTTACATCTATTTTTGTATACAACTGTGATATACTCTTGAAGCCTAAGTGCCCATCTCACCAGATGTACCAAGAGATTTCTCGGGCCAGTTAGCTACCACAGAGACTGGTGGTCTGTCACAACAGTGAATGGTTTGCCAAATAAACAAGCAGAATTTTTTTATGGCCGAAAAAACTGCAAGGTGATCTTTCATGGTTGTAGAATAGCTCATCTCAGAGTTGGAAAGTACTCTGGAAGCATAAGTTTCCTGATCCTGTACTAGAGCTACACCTATACCATAACCACTAGCATTGGTCTTAAGTTCTGTATCTGATTTCTCATCATACAGCACCAGGACTGGGGAAGATGTCAGTGCCTCCTTAACAATAAGGAAAGATCTTACTCACAACTTGTTTCAGAAAAAAATTGAATCTCCCTGCAATAGTTCTTGCAAGGGATGTGCTTTGGTACAGAAATCCTTCATGAATTGCTGGTAGTGAGAACACATTCCAAGAAAACTTCCCCCATCACAAATGTGCTGACAAGCTGGAAAATGTGTGACAGATCTTATTTTCACTGCATTGGGGCAGATTCCATCACCGTTAAGTACCGGGTGATCAAAAAGTCAGCATAAATCTGAAAACTTAATAAACCATGGAATAATGTAGATAGAGAGGTAAAAATTGACAAACATGCTTGGAATGACATGGGGTTTTATTAGAACCAAAAAAATTGCTAGACGCATGAAAGGTCTCTTGCGCGCGTTGTTTGGTGATGATCGTGTGCTCAGCTGCCACTTTCGTCATGCTTGGCTTCCCAGGTCCCAAGATCTCAGTCCGTATGATCATTGGCTTTGGGGTTACCTGAAGTCTCAAGTGTATCATGATCGACCGACATCTCTAGGGATGCAGAAAGACAACATCCGACGCCAATGCCTCACCATAACTCCGGACATGCTTTACAGTGCTCTTCACAACATTATTCCTCAACTACAGCTATTGTTGAGGAATGATGGTGGATATATTGAGCATTTCCTGTAAAGAATATCATCTTTGCTTTGTCTTACTTTGTTATGCTAATTATTGCTATTCTGATCAGATGAAGTGCCATCTGTCGGACATTTTGTGAACTTTTGTATTTTTTTGGTTCTAATAAAACCCCATGTCATTCCAAGCATGTGTGTCAATTTGTACCTCTCTACCTACATTATTCCGTGATTTATTCAGTTTTCAAATTTATACTGACTTTTTGATCACCTGGTACATGCCTCAAAATTTCTGTTTCTTGGGTGATGATGATACACTTCAGAGTCAGGTGGTTAGTGCATTACATAATCCAAACAGCACAACTCTGAACTCATAGAGGCCACCAAGGATAGCCTTTCTGGAAGTCCATAACTGAGAAATACTTTGCTCCTTTCAAACAGTCTAGGGTGTTATCAAAGCACAGTGTTCAGTTATCGGTAGTTGATGTAGAAACACCATGTGCAACCCTTCTTCACAAGGCCACAGAAGAGGACCAAGGACTCTCTGAAGGTCCCGTGATGTTAACTTGCAGCATCTTCTCCACTTTTTCCTTGGATTATCCACTGTCCATTTGACAACACCTTATACAAGCACTGGAAAATTGATGGATGATCACCATTGTTGAAACAGTGTTTTACCATGGGTTGTTGGGTCTTTCTTCCCTCCACTACAGATTTGAAAACATCCAAAAATTGGCCAACACTCACTGACATTCTTCCTCCATTGTAATGTGTGTAGGTGGTAGTGGAGTCTTTGTTGATGGCACTAAGCTGCCGTGATTTGGCTGTTCCTTTATACATACCTTTAGGGTTGATTTGAAGTTGCTCATGACAATTAGTGATCCAAAGCTCTTCTTGACCACCTACAATGATTATGATCATTGCTGGCATTTGGATTTATTTTAAGAGCCTATGTAGTCTTTTGCAATCAACAAAAATTTCACAGTTTAACTGAGCATCTAGACTGATGACTTGAATTTTTCATCTTTGTTTTGTGTACTTGCTGGAGTTTCATCACCTGGAAATCTGACTTCCACTCTTGACCTTTTCATGAAGCCTGCAAAAAGTCTCACTTGAGAATAACATTATGACTACATTCTGTTGAAAATGACAAATTCAAACGGCCATGTTCCTTCGTTGATAATAATGCTTGCAACACATGTTCCTGTTGGCTGGACATATTTCCCATTTGCGACTTCATCACAATCTCTTTCATGTCGCAGATGCTATGAAAAAAGAAGCCCAAGTTGACTAGCAACCTGGTCAGGTTGGTAATCAATGATGATATCAGTGAGATTTCCTGACATCTTGGCAATTGCTTTCCTTGGAGAAACTGCCATTACCTGCTTGTCCCACTTCATATCGCTCTGCAATGTCCCGCCCAAATATTTAATCGACATGACTGTGTCAGGCGCTACAAATGGAGAATTCAAACATTACGGGATTCTTTTTCCTATTCATCTGCATTAATTTACATTTAGCTGCCATTCTTTACACCAATCACAAATCGTGTCCAAGTCATCTTGTATCCTCCTACAGTCACTCAACGACGACACCTTCCCGTACACCACAGCATCATCAGCAAACAGCCGCATTGCTATCCACCCTATCCAAAAGATCATTTATGTAGATACAAAACAACAGCGGACCTACCACATTTCCCTGGGGCACTCCAGATGATACCCTCACCTCCGATGAACACTCGCCATCAAGGACTACGTACTGGGTTCTATTACTTAAGAAGTGTTCGAGCCACTCACATGTTTGGGAATCAATCCCATATGCTCGTACCTTAGTTTGGAGACTGCAGTGGGGCACCGAGTCAAACGCTTTCCGCAAGTCAAGGAATATGGCATCCGTCTGATACCCTTCATCCATGGTTCGCAAGATATCATGTGAAAAAAGGGTGAGTTGTGTTTCGCAGGAGCGATGCTTTCTAAAGCTGTGTTGATGCATGGACAGCAACTTCTCTGTCTCAAGGAAATTCATAGTATTCAAACTGAGAATATGTTCGAGAATCCTGCAACAAACCGATTTTAAGGATATTGGTCTCTAATTTTGAGGACCCATCCTTCTACCCTTCTTATACACAGATATCACCTGTGCTTTTTTCCAGTCACTCGGGACTTTACATTGGGCAAGAGATTCATGATAAATGCAAGCTAAGTAAGGAGCCAATGCAGTAGAGTACTCTCTGTAAAACTGAATTGGAATCCCATCAGGACCTGGCGATTTATTTATTTTCAACCCATTCAGCTGCTTCACAACCCCAGAGATGTCTATCACTATGTCCTCCATACGGGAATCTGTATGAGACTCAAACAGCGGTATGTTTGTACGATCCTTCTGCGTGAAAGATTTCTCAAATGCTAAATTTAAAATTTCAGCTTTCGTTTTGCTGTCTTCCATTGCCAGGCCAGACTGATCAGTGAGTGAGTGGATGGAAGCCTTCGACCCACTTACCGATGGGTTTTCAGCAAGATCTTTTGCAAAGGTATGACGGTGGTAGTGGTTGTATGCTTCGTGCATCGCTCTTTTTACAGCAGCATGAATCTCTACTAAATTTTGCCTGTCCTCATTCTCTCTATCTTTCTTGTACCACGAGTGCAACTGTCTTTGCTTCCTGAGCATTCTCCGAACTGTGCTGTTAAACCATGGTGGGTCTTTTCCGTCCATAACCCACTTTTTCGGCACAGACTTCTTCAATGCGTGATTTACAATGCGTTTAAAATTTGTCCGTAATTCTTCCATGTGGGATGCTAACATCTGCTTATCTGCTCTTTCTAGTAAGAATACTCTCCTAGCCTTCTTGACCGACTTTTTAACTTTCATAACCATAGTTGTAATGACAACATCATGATCACTAATCCCTGTCTCAACACTGACACCATCGATGAGGTCTGGTCTGTTCGTGGCTACCAGATCTAAAATATTTCCATTACGCATTGGCTGTCGATTTAGCTGCTTAAGACAGTTTTCGGATAATGTGTTCAAAAGTAATTCACACGACGGCTTGTCTGTACCACATGTAATGAATCCATAGACATCCCAGTCTATACTAGGTACGTTGAAGTGGCTTCTAACTAATATAACATGATCCGGGTACTTCTGCGATACAGAGTGTAGACTCCCTTTGAACGATTCTAGTACTGTCACAGTTGAACCTGGTGGCCGGTAATGGCACCCAACAATTAACTTTATTTCTCCTAGCCCTGTTAAATGTGTCCGGATAACTTCACAATCAAGCTCTACTTTGACCTCAGTAGACACAATATTTTTGTCAACTGCAATGAAGACACCACCTCCTACGGTGTCTAATCTGTCTTTCCTATACACGTTCCAACCCTCACTGAATACTTCAGAACTTCCTATCTCAGAGTTTAGCCAGGTCTCAGTCCCGAGAATAATTTGCACACCACATGCTTCCTGGAGGGTAGTAAATTCAGGAACTTAATTCCGAACACACTGAAGATTTACTGCTAATATCTTGATAGCTGAAATGTCTTTACACTGAGCACATCCTGATTTCCCTGCCTGCACTTCGACTGGTGAGTGTTCATCAGGACACCTCGCACTACTGCCTAGCCTAAAAAAAACCCATGTGCACGCCACAAGTACTCTGCTACCCGAGTAGCCGCTTCTTTTGTGTAGTGCACCCCTGACCTATCTAGGGGCATCCTACAATTTGCCACCCAACAGCGCAAGTCTAGAAATCTGCAGCCAAGACCGTCACAGAGTCGACGAAGCCTCTGTTTGAGACCCTCCACTCGTCTCCTAACCAAAGGACCCCGATCCACTCTGCGAATGATGCTGCAAATAGAGAGCTCTGCTTGCACCCCACATGCAAGGCCAGCAGTCTTCACCAAATCCGCCAGCCGCCTGTACGAACTGAGGATCGCCTCAGAACCCAAGCGACAGGCATCATTGGTGCCAACATGAGCAACTACTTGCAGACGACTGCACCCCGTATGCTCGATAGCCGCAGGCAAGGCCGCCTCCACATCCTGGATGAGGTCCCCCGGCAGACAAACCGAGTGCACATTGGAATTCCTTCCAGCCCTGTACGCTATTTCCCTAACGGGCTCCATCACCCGCCTAACGTTGGAGCTCCCAATAACCAGCAAGCCTTTCCCCCCGCGTACCTGCTTGGGCCCTGCTGAAGGAGCGGCCACCTGCCCACTCACAGGATGAACAGCCGAGGCCAGTCTCCACATTGACCCTCTGCCTCGAGCGATGTGAACGCGTTGCAGTGCGCCACTCACCCTGAGGTGAGGGCGGCCCCAACGCGCCGGGTACACTAGAAGGTGCCTCGGCGGCTGAGTCAGCAGACGCAGCAAGGTGTCTCAAATGACGCGCCAGACCCTTCGCCGTCATTGCACCTCGAGGCAGCAGCCTGAAGGCGGCTGACCGTGGCCAACAGTACACTCAGCTGCTCGCAAACCGCGGCCAGTTCCTTCTGCGCCCGCACACAGCACGCACACACCCTATCCATCCTACTGCTAATATCTGGACGTATAGAGTTGTGACAAATAAAACAGCAATATGCGACTGCACAGTTGCGTCACCAGCACCAGATTGAGTTGGGGTATATGAACAATTACTTACAAACCAAGCAATAAAATGACCATGACTACGCCACTATACAGATATTACAATGCGATCCTACCCCTGTCTTAGTACAAATGACAACCGCCTACATGATGTTACACTCTACCGTTATTAAAATTTGATACTACCCCTTTCTAATTGGAAAATATGCAAAGATCCGAAAAATTTCACCACGCAAGTGCACAAACACAAAAAGTAATTTGAATTAAACCTGCGGACCTAATACGAAAAACTGAATATACGACTAGATTCTGCTACTGCTGCTTGCACACGTTACTCTGCAATCACGGATGAAACTGCACTGGCCTCTGTCTGCTGCTAACTGACTCTACAAAATAAACAGAAAGCACTGGCTGTCCAAAACAAACAACTAACGGCTCCGCGAATTTATACTTTACAGCTATCAATAAGCAACATAACTCCTCTCAAATACGAGAATACGCAAGGATTTTATGTAATTAAATATGCAAGTGCACAAACACTCAGAAAGAAATTAAGAATCAAACTACAAAACAAATATGAAAGCTAAATATGTGACTCCCTACTGCACTGCTGCTGCACTACCGCTGCACTGATACTTCACCAGCGGCTGCTCAAGGCTCACTGCGCTGTGCCGTTGACATTCATAGGCTGCTGCTTTTGTCTCTCTCTCTCTCTCTCTCTCTCTCTCTCTCTCTCTCTCTCCCTCTCCTTCTTCTCCTCCCCCACCCCCTACCCCTACTCAGTTCAACTGTTCTGGCAGGTGTAAAATACTGTATCTTTTCTCTTAAAATCTGATGTATGAGAGAGGTTAGGTTGTGGTGATCTTCCATAACTGCCGTAGGGTCTAGAGTCACCCCTCTTTCATCCGCATCTCTCTCTTTCTCTCTCCATCTTTTCCATCTCCTCGATCCACTGGCGCCACTTGATGAATTCCTTGTGTGTTATGTCATCCTTTACCAGAAGAGTCCGGACATGTCTTCTGCAACTTCTTTCGTCAACTTCTGCCATATTCAGCTTCACAATGTGGGAGCCGGCCAAAACATTTTTTTCCTAGGACTGCGCCATTTCTCCATGATGTTGCGCTTTGTCTTTCAATTGTTCTTCCACCAAGCACACTTGCTGCTGATTGTCACCAAATGTTTTCTGTAGTTCGGCCTGGAATTTGTTCCAGCTATTGAGCTTCTCTTAACTGTTCTCAAATGAACACAGGGCAGTGCCATTCAATTAAAAGTACCCATCTGACAAACGCATTATATCATCTGACCCACTACAGATAGTGAGTTGGTCGAATGTTTTCAGCTATTTTGTCGTGTGCTGACCAGGCAAAAAGCTTTTTTACTGCCTCATTGGAGCCATAGTGATGTATATGTTCATAATACACAGCATTTCCCCCAACCTACATCACCAAACTGCTCTGAAGTTCATATCCAAAAGCAGGGTCATCAGTGGAGTACAACACTTAGCACTGCCATTTATTACAAACAGCAAATTAGAGATAAAACAGATCTGACCTCCTGGCAGAGAGTGCCGATATCATATAAAATGTTAAATATTCCAGAATATGTACACATTACAAACAAAAGAAATTTCTAAAACTTCCACAAATGATAAATACTAAGTAACTGCTGATGGACATGTTTGAACTGGCAACCCACAGACACCAGTCAGCAATGGGTTGGGGTTGGGTTGTTTGGGGAAGGAGACCAGACAGCGAGGTCATCAGTCTCATTGGATTAGGGAAGGATGGGGAAGGAAGTCAGCCGTGCCCTTTCAGAGGAACCATCCTGGCATTTGCCTGGAGTGATTTAGGGAAATCACGGAAAACCTAAGTCAGGATGGCCGGACGCGGGATTGAACCGTTGCCCTCCCGAATGCGAGTTCGGTGTCTAACCACTGCGCCACCTCGCTCGGTCCCAGTCAGCAATGCTAACCCCTATGCCATGCTGCATGCAGCATAGCTCACAACAATATAGCCCCTTTGTAACTGGCAAGGATGTGTATGTACATTGCTTATTAATAAGATTGCTTTTTTTTTTTTAGGCATGCCTTGATCAGTAAAAACTTTTCAACTTTCAGTAAAAACTGTTCACTCAACCATTCAGCAAAGAGTTCACAAGCCATCCAAAAACTTTTCTTGACTCTGTAAAACACTAGTAACACATTTACTTTGGACAATATCCGTAAAGGCTCAAGGTTTTTCTTGACTTTGCAGTACTCCCTGGGGGCAGTTTATGTATGCCAGAAGCAACTGATTCCAAAACAACAGTTAGTTATTCTTTTTATCATTTTGTGCCCTGGGGTAGACATTTCTTTTGAGGAAGTTAAAGATTTTGCAGGCAACATCTTGAAATTAACACCTGTTTCACCAGCACTGTAAATTTGGTCCTTAGTGAGCCTGCAGTGTAATCTTCAAACTCTGTTTTGAAAACATCACCTGTATGTAAGTCTGTGGACAATTGTTCTTCATATACACCTAATTTCCAAATGTCATATCTGTTTGTAAACCTGTTTAAGAACCCACATCTAAGAAAAAAATCTTTTCCTTCCTCATTTAACACCACAGCCAAAATGTTTGCTTTTTCTTTCAGCAACGAGTAAGTCAAAGACACGCCTTTTTCTCAAGATAAAGAACTTTACCACCTATCTAAAAGTGTGACGTTTTTGGTGTTATTCTAAGACAATTTTTCACAATTTGTTCTAGAAATTTAGATTTCTGTTTCACCATTCTGAAATGGTGGAAACATCAATTCCACAATCGGCCACAATGGTTTTTTAGTAAATTTCCTTTTTCAACTTCCTTGTAGCAGCTAATTTGTCAGTGATGACGATAACACCACAATTCTGCTTAGCTGCCAGGGCACAAAAATACACACCCAATGGAAACGTCCACAGCTCGTGGTCGCATTCTCGCCTCCCAAGCATGGGGTCCAGGGTTCGATTCCTGGTGAGGTCAGGGATTTTCACCTGCCTCGAGATGACTGGGTGTTTGTGTTGTCCTCATCATTTCATCATCTTTCACGAAAGTGGCGAGACTGGACTGAGCAAAGGTTGGGAATTTGTACGGGCACATAACAGTGCAGTTGAGCCCCCACAATCCAATCATCATCATCATCCAGTGGATATGGAAATAGTCACTTGAAGACACTGTTGTTGACAGTGTTGCTATATTTAGACTGGTGAATTGGTGGCTGGAGAAGCAACTCAAGGTCCGGCATTCACCTCTCCCCACTAACTATAGCACAAAACACCCTTGCATTCTATTTCCATGCAGTACAGTATTATTTTCTAGATTTGCAATTTTTAGAGGCATTTCAGATAACCCAGGTTTTTGTTGATGAGCATGCAGTTAACCAGGGGTCAACCAGAGCAGAGTGACCCATGGGGTTCATGATGATTGTCATACTTCTTTCAATCATACTCCCAATTCTGCAAACTGTGGGTCATTTCCTGGTGATCTTCACAGGTGCAAGATGTGTTCCATACACCCACTCACCACCTCCTACCACAGTCCAGTCACAAACATTTCCTATTCAATCAAACACAGGGCCATGTGTGAAAGAAGCCATGTTATCTATCAGCTATGATACAATTACTGTACAGAATTCTATGGGTGCATGGCAAGTAACCAATTGAGTACTTGCATTAATGGCCACTGCCAAACTGTGACAAACAGAAAACTTTACCAACCAGCTGCCAAGCATCTTGTGCACCACTACACAAATGATTTCAACAGCTGCTTTACTGTACATGCCATTTGGATATTCCCTTTCAACACTACTTTCTCTGAACTACCCAGGTGGAAAATGTCCCTCCACCATACCCTGTGCTCTCATAATGCCTAAACCTCTGCTAACCTGTTCCCACTACCTCACCTTATTTTTTCCCTTCTCTGTTCTGCCCACACCACTCCTTTCCCATCCAGATCATACACTGCTCCCCTCCCCCCCCCCCCCCCCCCCCCCCACCAAATGTGGGCACTCTGTCTCTATCTCCCCAATCGCTACCCCCTCCCTTTTCTACACCTCTCCTTTCTCTCTCCACTCCCTAGCTGCTTCTTTCTCTCCACCTCTTCACAATTTTCAGTAATCGAGTATATTGTCTCATTATGGCTACAGGAGTGCATATTTGAGTGTATGTGTGACCTTTTGCTAAGAAAAAATGTTGTGCTCGGAAAGGTAGGGGGCAAAGGCAGAGGGAGTAACAATGGACAACAGGTAACGCACCATTGTTTCTGATGATGAGCTCTGCACTCTAGCCCCAAAGGTTCATTATGTGCTCACCAACTGTCATGTCATCTTCTGCCACTGGGGTCATTGCTAAAGCAGAATGTATTCTGAAGAGCAAAAAGAATTCTGTAAATGTATGACGTGCCTAAATATTGGGTGCACTCACCAGATGAGAATGATGTATTTGTCAAATTCCAATCACTATATTATTACAGGAAGTTAAATTGAAGGGAAGAATAATATTTATCCAAAAGGCAAAAGGCAAAAGTTATTGCTACTTATGGTACATAAACTTTTTTTTTTTTTTGGGGGGGGGGGGGGGGGGGGGAGGGGAGGGGGCAGCCTATGGGACCATCTTCCTGTGGTCACATCCTGCTTTCAGAGTCACATTTACATTACACACAGTACCATAAGTTGCCCTCACAAAGTCATACACGCGAACTATCCATTTTTTATTAATCGAATGCATCTCCATGATGATAAAAAGGTATAATCTACCAAAATAAACAGTGGGAAGAATAATAAATATGACTTGTTACACTAACATGTATTTTCAGTTGATAAATGAATAACTACGAAAAGAGTATGGAGAAGCAAAGGTAATGTTTCTACCGAGGCAACTTAACGTAAGTGACTTCAAATGGTACTACATAAAGTAACAGACCCTTCTGAATTATCAGCACAATGTGAAGAATAAAAAATTCACCAATACAATTATCATTATGAAAGATGAAAAACAGTAAATTACAATGCATGAGTGACATTATATTTAGTGAAACTGGACACATATCTAAAGTTTCTGAGTCACTGGGGAAGATAACGGTAAGGTAATGAGTTGGCACAAATAGCAAAATAAATGACAGTGTAAACAAAAATTAAAATCTCATTACTATTATCAAAAGGTTAAGGACTTAATAATCTTTCCAAAGAAATGGAATTTCAAACTGAATACCCAAGGAAAAGGACGCACTATCAACTGATACAAAAAAACTTACAAGGCAAGATGAATTCTAGCACTCCATAAAAGAAGACTAGAATTTCATATTTTATGATGCAATAAACTACCAAAGCTGATAGCTATTATTGTTTATAATATGTGGATTGTGCTGCTAGCTATTATTGTTTATAATATGTGAATTGTGCCGCTTTGTGTACATAGACCAAGCAAATAAATATACAGGTTTCCTCATATGATAAACAAACTGTTAATTGTAACTGGGTACAGCCTTCACTTGCACATGTAAAAATTTCACAATATGAACTTAAACAGGCTATGAAGTATCTAACACCAACCTGAGATACGTTTCCTTTTTACTTTAAAAACATAACATTGAGTTTTTCTATATAATCAGACAGATAGGCAGTGTAAGTATCAAACATGTCAAACATCTACAAAAGGCCACACACAGAAGCATTTTCATACAGATGCACAATATTATAAAAGTAGTATGATATAGCAAAAAGCTAGAAGCCAGGACAGAAACAACAATGAGAATTTTTAATAAATGTAACTCCATCCTATGTCTGGAGTGTGGGACTTTGGCTGGTTGATCTCCAATAATAAAATACCAACAGACGTTATTTTGGTTTTATTTGTTAGGCAACCAGTTTCAGCATTACATTATGTCATCTTCAGGCCTGCGTATATCAAGTAACCGTAGTGTTAGAAACCAATGCAGCACTGTCAACTGGTAATGTAAAGATTTTTTCCCCATGGGGATGAGCACTCCTTCGACAGCCATCAGCAACACAGCTTTCCGAGGAACACATATGCCCGTGGGAAAAAAATTAGTTGCTTAACAAATAAAACCAAAATAATGGCTGTTGGTATTTTATTATTGGGAGCGTGAATTTTTTGTGATATGCTACTAATAGGTCAAAATAAACTAGATTTGCAATTTCAGATTATTGGTATCGTGCCATAATGTTAAAACACTCCTTCTGAGGAACAGTGTCATTAAAGACATTTTCTGCTGATATCAATCCAAATTTAATGGTAGTTCATTTGTGAAAGCAGTTCTCAATGATGTGGATAATTTTTGTCTTGAAAGAGTTTAAAAACATACTGTGTTTTATTTAACAAGGCCAAAAATGGCAATTCATGTTAGATTAATGAGAGTACTGTTGTTATTACCTGGAATGAGCTCATGTCAGAAGACCTGAAAAGTAAAAACAATACTTCAGATACGGAACAATACAAAATATTCTGATGGGTAAGAACTGAAGACTGAAATAAAATTGTTATCTATTTTATATTGTCTTAAAAATATACGGATAAATTGTAAATTTATGTGTGTTTATACTTAATTCCAGTTATAGGTTTATGCCTCAACAGCAACAGAACAAAACATACTATGCAGTCATCCCCACATTTTTGTTATCAGATTCAGGAAAACCATTTTTGAACACCCTGACTGGAACTTACATTTAGTCCTCCTCAACAATATTAAGCTCTTTTTATATAATGAATCACCCCACCTGGCATCTGAAAAAGTTTCTCAAGATACACAACAAAAATCGCATAAAGAACCAGCACCACCATTTTCATCCGTTACCATTTCCAGTTCTCGTGTACTTTTGGTAAGCCCCATCTTACCCAACCTATTCATATTTTTTTTATCTTCTACTGATCTTCAAACTCATTTTAATAATACCTAATTCATTACTCCATAAGCCACTCTAGCTTCCTCTTCAGAAACCATTTCATTCTACTTTTGATTTTATTTTTCTAGCACAATTTGCTGTTTTCTTTTCCTTGATTACCATTCCACAGTAATTTTTTTTTCTTTTTTTTTTTTAATGCATTGTTTGATTCTTCTGATAAATTTCATCCTTATAGCATTTTATTTGCTTAAATCTTTTTTAATTTGATTGCTTGCTCAATGTGCATCTTGTTAGCCTGTTGTGTTTTATAGAATCAGATTTATTTTATTTAGTGTTTTGTTGTTCCAAAAGGAGTTATCCTCCTTGGTTGTGAAAAGCATGATGTCCATTGCTTCCAATATTCTACTCTATTTCACATATGCTAGTTTGAGACTGCATGCCATTTATGCATTTAAATCCACTTAAATCTTCTAATTGTTAACATCCTATAGCGGCGTGCTGATGCTGAGCTAGGCACAACAAAAAGATACTCACAATTAAAGGTTTCGACCATTAAGGTCCTTGTCAACAATAGACACACATACGCACACGCACACACTCTCATGCAAATGCAATTCTCACACATGACTGCAGTCTAAGGCAACTGAAACCACACTGCCTCAGTTGCCTGAGATTGCAATCGTGTGTGAGTTGCATTTGCGTGAGTGTGTGTATATGTGTCAATTGTTAACGAAGGCCTTAATGATTGAAAGCTTTAACTGAGAGAGTCTTTTTGTTGTGCCTACCTGTGACTCGGCATCTCAGCTATATGGTCAGTAGCAACTTTCCTTCTCATAATATTGCTGCATTCCATCCTGGATTTTCCACTGTTTGATTTAATTGTTAACATCAGATATGAATACCTTGATAGTTCCAGAGCCTTAGGATCAGTTAGGCTGGTAAAAATAAATCAGTATCACAGAGACCGATAGGATCTGATATAATTCATAAATACTGGTTGAATTGAGAAATTAGTGCAAACATTGTCCTATATGTACAGAATGTGTCATTTCATTAACAGTCACTCTCTCTATGCTTCCATATTATGAACTATAGTGACAACCATCAAATATCTCAGTGTAACAGCCCAAAGAAAATTAAAGTGGGACAATCCTCTAAAAATAGTTACAGGAAAGGTAGACTGAGAGTCACCGGAAGCATTGTAAGAGGATGTAATACACCCACAGAGGTGTATTGCCCATACTAGGTAGGAGTACTGCATTTTATCATGGATTCATTTGGAAAGTGTTAATCCAAATCCAGTGGCTAATGAGACAAGAGGGGCAATGTATATCAAGGAGGGGCTTAAAATCAAAATGTATATATTCCAAAGAGTCAAGCAACATCTTCCTTCCTCAGTAGTAAAACCGGAATATTTTATTCATGGCTTTAATTTTCAGCAACTGTAGTATATATTTTCAGAATAAAATTCAGTTGTCAGTTGCAAATACACTTTTATTACACTTCACCAGGTCTGACAAACTAATTTGTCATCTTCAGAAGCTTAGTATTGGCTTAGCAGATGTCAAAACCTTCTATGTAGAAGCATAATGCCATGATACATCCAGGAATGTACATATTGTATGTGATTATTATAAACAGATTTGCAGTAACTGAACCACAATTATGTATATGTCAAACTGTTGCTCTTGCCCCAAGAAATGTTCCTCACTACTAGCACAACAGCTTACAATATATACAGATGTGATTCAGTTACTGTAAACTGTCAACCTGTGCTTACAATAATCACATACAACTCGTACACTTCTGGACATATCATGGCATTACGTCGCTATGAAGAAAACACTGACATCTGCTCAATGAACACTAAGCTTCTGAAGATGACAAATTTGTTGAAACTGGTAAAGTGTATTAAAAATGTACTTGCAACTGATGACTGAATTTTATTCTGAAAAATAAAATACGAGAAATTAGCCTTCATATGGAAAAATACTTTAGTCATTCTCCCCACTGTAAAAAGCTTTTGCTGTCTGTGTTCTGTTAGTGAGCATAGTTTTTCTACAGCAGTTTCTGGAAATAAACATAGTATAGCTTGAAACTATGTCTACAATTATGTTTCACGCATGTCAATGTTTAAAAAGTATAACCATTCAAATGGATATTTTTGGAAGTAGCAAAGGATGGAGGCAAAGAAACCTTAACTTTTATCCATACAAGAATAGAAATAACACAATACATGTTACTAGTTTAATATTTTCTGTCTTGCTAGGATGTCACAGCATGTTCAAATACACTTTTGAATTTATCTACACTGATTACATCTATGATTGCCTACTGATGCTACTCTATTGAAAAAGAACAAATATGCACCCTGACGAGTTAGTACGAAGTGAGCTACTACTACGATATTGCAATGAAATGATGTGGATGTAAACTAAATACTAATTTTCTCAAAAAAGGTAAAACTTGATCCCGGTGCAGCAATGAGCAATATCATAATATTATTCTTGGATTTGCAGCTGGATTGTGGAGTCGTCTTTACAGAATATTTCCACAATCCAACTGGCCAACATCTTGAAGTGAGTAAGTTGTTGCACAAACTTGTCGGCACTGAATTCAGACTGTGAGTGGCAGCTCTTTTATACACCACAGGTCAACACAGCATTTGCAAGAAATTGTCGTAACTACCCTCTGGTAGATGAGAACATATAGCGCCCCAGTGGTGGAGGCTGGTGAAATCAATAAATCACTATTCCGATGGCTGACAAAATAGAGTTCCAAATCTTACTTAAAGGGTAATCCTTGTCTCTGTTTATGAGACTGTCAGACAGTCAAATTTCAATGGATTCTTTTAAGACATAGTCCCAGTACTGAGACACAAGGGCAATCATTTGTGTTTCTTCATACTACATTTTATGTCCCTTGGTAAGACAGTGCTCTGCTATTGCAGATTTCTCAGGCTGAAACAAATGTGTGTGGCATTGCTGCTCAACACATTGGCCCCGAATAATACGAACTGTTTGACCAATATAAGCTTCCCAATAATGGCAGAGTATTTTCTACACACCAAGCTTCCTCAGTTCCAAGTAATCCTCTACTGAGCCAAGGGACACTCATAATCTTGGCTAGCAGATGAAAAACACTTTTGATTTCATATCTTTTAAAAATTCTTCCTATTTTTGAAGATATACTCCCAGCAAAAGGGTAGATAGCTACCAATTTACAAGTGTCTTCTGAAAGTTCCTCCTATGGTCCAAACAGGAACACACAACAGATCTGTTTGTCCACATAGCCATTCTGCTTGAACACAACTTTTAAGATGATCAAGCTGTTGTTTCAGGCTTTCCGCATCTGAAATGCGTAAGCTCTCCTTGCCAATGTTTGCAGGACCCCTGTGTATTGGAACAATTGAAGTCAGCTTGATGCATGCATGTGTGAGTGGGCTTTCTTTGAACACTGTGTCCCAATTGTTATAGCTGCAAATGATTGTCAAGTGGTGCACAGCAGAGAATGGAGACGCGAAGCTGCCTGGTGGGTGAGCTGCTCGAGGTATCACCAACAATGAACAGACAGGGCAAACGAGCAAATAGGGGACAACAGACACTACAACCAACAAGAACACAACACGAGGCAAGCAAGCAAGAACTGAGGGAATAAACATAGTGAGACGACAACATAGGAACACTCCAAACAATGTCAGTATGTATGTCAACACATGGAACTGGAACGCACTATGGCCGAGATGCACATGCGAACTATGAGGAGTAACAGACTGCCGGAGTAGCCACGGGTGTACGAGGCCGGAGTCAGTTATGGTGGTGGCGCTCAAGCCCCTTCTATGTCTGTACCGATGTCACATGCCACCCACGGGTCACGACTACTGTGGCAGAGTCCAAGCAGCTTTGCCCCCATATGAGCAGGCCCACATGGCCGTTCCCGGGGTGTAGCACTGAGAGGGTTGGAAGCGGGGCTCAGAAGGCAATGGCACCAGAAAATGGAGCAGGGTCTGTGGTTGCCACCCATGGAGACGTTCGGCCACACTATGACCATCAATCAGCATGGTGCGATAAGTGCTCAGGAATAAGGTGAGGGCCGATGTAGTGGCAGAGGATTCTACAGCTTTTAGCAGCTGTTGTTTAAACATCCTGACCAGTTGTTCTGCTGTGCCATTGAAGGACGCATGGATCAGATGGGGTGCGGATGTGTTTGAATCGTTGGCCTCACACAATGCGTGGAAGGAGGCTGCCTTGAATTGGGGGCTATTATCAGAGGCCAAGGTATGAGGCAGGCCTTCGATGGCGAGAACCTGAGCCAAGGCCGTGAGTTTGGCATCAGTCATGGTGGACGCCATGTGCACCATGTACAGGTATCTAGAGTAACCACATCGTTCCCCAGAACGGGCCCGGAAAATTGAGATGGATGCTGTCCCAGGGCTGACGAGGCATGGGGCAGGGTGCAAATGATTGCAGCACTCCTTATCAGCACGATTGCGCAACCGGAAGTGAATTATTCTGCAACACGGGTCTAGTAAAACTAGGACCCGTGTTGGCACCCCACAGCGCCAGAGACTAAGTCCGAATCAAGGTCACGCGCAGTGAGACGCGTACAGCAACAAATAACATATTATATACGACATGAATTGCCACTAACTAGCGCTAGCGTCTAGCACTGTATTTTAGAATTGACGTTGATGAAATGAGTATGGTGATTGGTATAGTGATTGATTGTGTCGCAGAGCGACTGGCGCTCAGACCGGAAGCGCAGCTGGACCCCTGCAGCACTCCTTATCAGCGCGATTGTGCAACCGGAAGTGAATTATTCTGCAACACGGGTCTAGTAAAACTAGGACCCGTGTTGGCACCCCGCAGCGCCAGAGACTAAGTCCGAATCAAGGACAAGCCATTGATGCCAAGCCAATAAACATGCCGACAAGCCAGTGCTTTCAAACAGGACATCCCCCAGTGTCTGTGGTGTAGCAAGCATAGGATGGTTTGTGCAAATCAGGTGGGATGATCACCTGAAGGGTGTCAGCCTCTGCGGCCAACAGAACACCCACCACAACCAAGAGCCTGTGTGAGAGGTGCTGCCAGGGGCTGAATTCAGTTTTCAACCAGCGAGTCAGGTAGTTGGGCCAACCATGGGTCATGTAGCAGAGAACCTGCTGCAGAATGGGGTCCTGGTGTGTGACAAAGGTGACCTGTGCAGCCGTGATGGCAAATCTGTTCAGTGTATCTTGGCAGGCCATATCAATGTGAAAGCAGAGGACTTTCTGCTGGTTGAACTCAGGATCAGTGCCCAAGGGAAGACATGACAAGGCATCTGCATTGGAGTGTTGAGAGATGGGCTTGTATGGGATAACGTAAGTGTAATTGCATAAGAACAGTGCCCAGCACTGGAGATGTTAAGCAGTTCACTCTGGGAGGCGTGTGTGTGTGTGCCGAATAGGGTAACCAAATGCTTGTGATCAGTGAGGAGAGAGAACTTCATGCCAAACAGGTAGGTGGGAAACTTTTGAATGGCAAACACAATCGCCAAACCCTCTTTCTCAATCTGAGAATAGTTCCTCCGTGCTGGGGATAGCATCTTGGACGCATTCACAAAGGGCTGTTCTGAGCCATCCTCATTCCTGTGAGCCAGGACTGCCCCAATACCATAGGCCGAAGCATCAGCTGCCACAACCAAGGGGCAGTCCAGAGAGAAGG
This sequence comes from Schistocerca serialis cubense, assembly GCF_023864345.2. Taxonomy (NCBI): domain Eukaryota; kingdom Metazoa; phylum Arthropoda; class Insecta; order Orthoptera; family Acrididae; genus Schistocerca; species Schistocerca serialis. The sequence continues at coordinate 597,097,688 of NC_064639.1, forward strand.
GAGTCAGGCAAGGGGTGGACTTGAGCATAGTTTTCAAGTGGAGAAAAGCCTGATCACAGACAGGAGTCCAGTTGAAAAGCACCCATTGTGATTCAATTGACTGAGGGGCTGTGCAACATCAGCAGCCTGGGGTAAAAACTTTAAGTTGTAGTTATCCTTGCCCAAAAAAACCTGGAGGTCAGATAAATCCTTATTGTGGGGAAGGGAATTGGTGGCCACAACATTGCGATCTGACAGACGAACACCATCTGTACTGACCCAGTGCCCCAGGTATTTGACTTCCAGTTGAAAGAAACTACACTTTTTCAAGCTGACAGCATAAGCCAGCAAACTGCAGAGCATGAAATAAGGTACAGAGGTTTTGCAAATGCTCATGGCATGTATGGCCAGTGACCAAGATGTCATCAAGATAATTGACACAAGCTGGGATGGGATGTGTGAGCTGCTCCAGGTACTTCTGGAAAATAGCCAGCACCGAGAAAATACCAAATAGAAGGTGCTTGTATTTATATAATCCGAAAGGCGTGTTGATGACAATGCTGTTCTGGGATTCCTCATCTAAGGATAATTGGTGGTAAGCCACTGCCAGGTTAATTTTAGAGAAGTACTTGCCATGCGCAAGTCTGGTGAGAAGGTCTTCCTGCCGGGGAATGGGTCACGTTTCAACCAGGGACTGTGCACTGGTTGTAACTCTGAAATCCGCACATAAGCGAAGGGAGCCATTGGGTTTCTCGATCACCACTAATGAGGTCACCCAAACACTCGCTTTCACAGACTCAATGGCACCAACAGCCTGCAGTCCACTGAGCTCTTGCTTGACTGCTGGACGCAAGACCAATGGAATGAGGCAAGCCTGGAAGAATCGTGGCTGAGCATCTAGGCGGAGAGCAATGTGTGCCTGGAAGTCTGAAGCACACCCTAAGTCAAACTGAAACAAAGAGGCAAAGGCGGAGCACAGATCGTTGAGGCCCTGGAATGGGATGACAGTATAAATGACTGTAACTTTGTCAGAAATCGAAAAGCCAAGCATCAAGTCCAAAAATGATTGAAGCCGAGGGACGGTCAACCACCAGTAGGGTCAGGAACCAGGGAACATGTTTATAGGTGACCGGGACCGTGAACCATCTATGGAGGGGGATAGTCTGTCACCATACACGACCAACCGCCCAGAGGTGGGAACCCATGCATGTATACATCGCTAGACTGATTGAGCAGACTGTGACCCCTATATCGACCTGGAAATGAACATCCACGTTAAAAATGCGGAGCATGAGGAACAACTTCTACATCTATGGGGCATCCAGTGGGATGACTGATTGCAGTGTGTGCATGGTATCCTGATGCCCCGTGGGTGATGGGTGGGAGTGGATTGAGCAGCTCCAACAGACAGATCGGAGATGGCCGTCTTTCTGACAGCGCATACACATCTTCCAGCAATGGGGACTCCGGTGGCTCCAAAGCCACAGACGTTGGAGGAGGAGGAGTCTCGATGACTTTGCTCTCTGTGGGCAGTACCACGCTGATAGCGCGAGGGAGGCACCCACAAGGAGAACACTATTGCTGCCACTTGTGGCCTCACCATGAGACGCTCATTCACCACTTGTATGATTTCAAAGGAGTGGGCTACGCACAGAATGTCTTCCAGTGAGGGGTATCAAGTTTCAATGGAGCCATGCGGACCTCTGGATCGGGTGCCAGGTGAACAACAACATCATGAATCAAGGAGCCCACATGTAATGTCTTGCAACGCCAATTGGTACAAGTGAAGTCGCTTTAGTGGCTGAGACCCTGCAAGTCTGTGATCCCAGAACATTATGGCTGACCAGGCTGCTTATGGTACTGGTGGAACTCAAGCCGAGATGCCATGACATGGTAGTGCTGGGAATAGTAGTTAGCAGCACACATGTCTCATTAATGGAGAGAGCTACGGGGTCTGAAAATGGTGCCAATTTACGGAGCAGAAAGAACATGTCTAGCGATGCTCAGGACAAGAATAACAAGTACTATAGAGCCATCCGTGATCTAAAATGCTGTGAAATGTTGTTTCAGATGATGCAAGTATAGGATAAGTGTCGTTTAAGGGTGGAAATGATGGTAGACATGGGGAAGCATCAGAAACCAGGACACCTGGGAGCTGGTGTGGTAGGATGTCCCATGTCGTGACTTTGTCCATTAGCAACTGCAAGGATTGCTGCAAGATGTCTAACTGGTGCTGCTGCTGCTACTGCTGCATGAGCTGCTACTGTTGCTCCAGGAGACGGACTAATTCAGCCTCCATGCTACCAAACCATGTACCTTGTCGCTAATGTTATAGCCACAAGTGACCAGCAACTGGTGTATAGCAGAGAATGGAGACATGAAGCCACTAGGTGGGGGAGCCGTTGGAGGTATTGCTATCAACAAACAGACAGGACAGTTGAACATATATGGGATGACAGACACTACGACCGACAAGGACACAACACGAGGCAAGCAAGGAAGAACTGAGGGGATTAACACAGCATGACAACAATGCAAGAACACTCCAAACAAATGACAGTATGAATCTCAACACAAAGAACTGGAACGCAGTACGGCCGAGATGCACACGCCAACTATGGCGAGTACCAGACTGGCAGGATAGTGCCAAGCACCTGCCTAAATACATGACTGCAGGAAATGTGATTGGCCGCATACTTCACGTGGTACAGAGAGTGGCGCACTCGCACAGAGAGGCTCGTGGCACAGGCATGCACTGCAGCACAGAGACCCTTAGTGGGTATCAAGGTCCATACCCTCTGGCGTGCATTCAACTTCCACGCCTTCTGACACCAGACCAATGCCCCAACATCCTTTCTGTAACCCAAGACATATAGAAACGGAAGCTTTCAGTCTCTTTCAGCCTCTCCTGTGAACTTGATGCTGGGATGAAGGCAGCTAAAATGACCTAGAAAATGATTAAGAGCATCTCTCCCACATGGCCATACCACAAACGTATGATTGACATATCTCCAAAAACAGGTAGATGTTAAAAACCCTGTCCTCAACACTGTGTCTTCAAAATCTTCCATAAATAAATTGGTAACTATTCGGGATAATGGTCTCCACATAGCCATGCTGTCAGTTGTGGACAACATCAAAGCTGACAAGCAAATCTGAGAAACCAAGACACAAGGACTTCAATTGCTGAATGGAAACCATAGAATTGGAAATATGATGTACACGATTTCTGAGATAAAGACAAAGAGCAGATGCTAAATACTTGGCCAAATTGTAAGTAGGTGCACTCAAATAACTACTTTGGGTAGACCATATAATCTCAGTGGAATAGCTGTGCCGCAACAAATTTTATTAAGCACACTGTTAGGTAATGAACTCCTCATGAGCAGTGAAAGAGCCTTCCATTTTATGAATTCAGTTACGCCATTTTGCAATCTACAGTATGCTGAGTCCTGAAGTAAATTACCCATTTTCCCAGATAATCAACATGTGAAAGAAGATCTGTGGCATTGCCTTTGTTCACTGGTAGAATTATTAAATCCTGGTCATCTCTAATGGACTGGACTGCTGCCCTTTCAAGAGAGGCGACGTTAATCCGCAGGGGCAGTGCTCAAGACAATGTATGTGAGACCTCTTACATAATTTCTTCAGTTTGCTGGTCAGGAATGCTGGGCACAGCTTGTTCAAATTCAGTGATGGGAATGTTGTCCAGTTCTTTACTTGTGAAGTTAATCACAGTCCATTGACAGGTGTTATCATCTGATTTTGTGGGTCGAGAACAACACTGCTGAAACTCTGAAGACTGCTTAGTGACAGCACTCCTGGGCACCAAGTATGATAGGGGCCAAGACGAACAATCCACTCATTCCCAGGATACAGGCAACAGCAGTGACAGAACTTCCAAGTGCAAGTAAAATGATATGGGATTCAGTTGTCTGCAAGTAAAACAAATGCACTCCCTTACTAAGACAAAACTAACATGTTCTTAATGTTGTTGACCATTTTCGTATCAATACAATGAACAAATCTTGAAAATTTAGGTGTAATAGCTTTATTGCGGCATCTCAACAAAAAAAGCAAGGGCATTCAGCAGTTCCCCTTCTCCTTAAGAAGTTTACCAAATGTCCTTACAAGTTCAACCATACCCTCCCTGCAGAGGTTTCTGATGTGACTATGGTGACTTTCCAGGCATAATAACTGATAATATTCTTCTTCTCGGGTCTGCAACCAGATCATGAAGTCATCTTGACACAATATTTCTACAGTCCACCTGGGTGCCACCTTCAGGTGAGTAAGCTGTTGCACAAACTTGCTGGAACTGAATTCAGATCGCGAGTGGTGGTACCTTCAAAGACTGTGGAAGGCCAACAGTGCGTGCACAAAAAATCGTCATAACTGCCCTCTAGCCAAGTTAAAATACAGTGACCCAGTGGTGGAAGCTGGCGAAATTGGTAAATCATTATCAAAAACTATTATGATGGCTGAATCAAAGACCTTTGTTTTTTAACATCTGATAAAACAAGGTTTCAAATCTTGCTTAAAGGGTAACCCTTGTCTCTCTTTGTAAGATTGTCAGATAGTTCAATGTCAATGGATTCTTTGAAAAGAGTCCCAACAGGGAGACCCAATGGTGTAAAACATTGTATGAAGGGTCACAAATGATTGACCAGGGTCTCACTATTGGGGCTGAGTTTTAAAAGAATCCATTGAAATTCATCTATCTGACAATCTTATAAAGAGACAAGGGTTACTCTTTAAGTAAGATTTCGAACCCAGTTTTATCATACATTAAGAAAAAACAATCCTTGATTCATCCACCTGAATTTTGATAGTGATTTATCAACTTCACCAGCTCCTACCACTGTGGCATTAAATTTTCACTTGCACTAGAGGGCAGTTACAATGATTTCTTGTGCACGTGCTACTGGCCTTCTGCACATATAAAGGACTCACCGTTCTCTGTCATGTGACAACTTACTCACCTGAAGGTGGCAACCAGGCGGACCACAGAAATTGTGTGCCAAGATGATTTCATGATCCGACTACAGATGCAAAAAGAATATTATCAGTTGTAACACTTGGAAAGCTACTTCGTCACAATGAGCAATACGTCTGAGCCAGTGAATAATGTCGGTTTCTTGTGCACAAATTCTTCTTCTTTAAAGGTTAGTTAAATTTTAAATACATTTTAGCATCCTGATTGTTGAGTAACTTAAGCTTTCCTTATTGTATTGTTTATTTTTGTAATGTATCATTCATATCACATATGTATTTAAGGATTAAAATTTATACTCTAAATATTGATAAATTTTCTTATAAAACAGTTTTTTTCCGACCAGTTATCTGGCTTGCTATTTATGAACTTTAAAATCAATATATCACACAGCTTAAACACCGTTTATGCTCTGTTAGATATAAATATTAGATTTTATTATTTGGTACACATTTGCACGCTGAGACAATAGCTGTTCGAAACTTTCCAGAAACAAAATCTACTGCAGCAATACAAAGTTTTCTAGGTCTAATACAGTGCTTTTGGAAGTTTATCTCAAATTACTCTGCAACTTCCAAACGTCTCAGGAATTTACTGAGGAATAATCGAGAATATAAGTTTGAAGAAGAGCTGGGCAAGCAATGAAGATGCTCAAAGATATCATTTCATCACATCCAGTTTTAAAAAATCTACAGCCAAAAATGCAAAAAACTGAATTACGCAGACACAAGCAAAGAAGGTTTTGGAGCTGTGTTATAACAAAAATCTCCAGATGATGACAAGTTCTATCCAGTCTTGTACGTGAGTAAAACACCACCACATCAAGGGAAAAAATACAGTAGCTATGAGCTTGAAGTTTTAATTATTGTTAATGCCTGAAGGAAATTCTGGGTATATTTACTAGAAACACATTTTAAAATTGTAACAAAGTGTGCTACATTCCAAAAGACTATGGATAAGAAGAACTTGTTACCAGGAATAGCAAGATGGGCTTTAGTCTTAAAAGAGTATTCCTACACAATCGAACACCAACCTGATTCTAGAATGAAACATGTAAACGTATGAAATTGTCGTGTGAACATACCATTTGCTTTTGCAGATAGTTTAATAGCTAGAATCAGGAAAGCTCAAGAGAAAGATGGTGGTTTGGCACCAATCAACAGCATTCTCAGAGAATTGCCTTATGAAATCTTTTTAATGGGAGATGGAATTCTTTTCAACATATATGATGGAAAAGAGACTTCACTGGTTCCATGCACTATGCAATGTGAAATCATAAAGCTTGCGCATGAGAAAGGTCATTACACAGTTAAACAAACTGAGTATGAACTAAATCAAAATTATTGTGTGCCAGATTTGAATTACAAGGCGAAAAGAGTGGTCTCCAATTGTGTAAAATGTTTAATTGTGAATAAGAAACCAGGAAAGAAGAAAGGTTTCCTACATTTCATATTCAAAGAAAGTGAGCCATTATATACTTATCAAGCAGCTCATATTGATATTGGGAATCCAGTCCAAGTTATTGTTGATACAGAGGCTTGTTTACTTCTCAAGAATTCAAGGAGTGCTGCATTACAGAGGGAACTGAACATATTTTAATTATGACAGCATGCTCTAGAGCCAATGGAGACACTTAGAGGATCAATTCTATTTTGGTTAAAATCGCTGCTAAGCTTAGAATTAATAGCCCTTGTGCATGGTATAGTAATACCACCAGTTCAGCTTGCCACAAATTCAATATATCACAGAATTATTGGGAAAACACCATCTAAACTTCTGATAGGAGTCTGATTGTCGATACTAAACAAACCAGGTGCAACTGGCTACAAATCACAGACATCTGCTGCTTGGATTCACAAAATTCAGTTCCTACATGTGGCTGGCATATTTGGTGAATACAGCTAGCTTCTCCTGTGTGGAGGAAGCCAAGCTAGTGTTTGTGGTATCATCTGAAGAACAGATCGCAGTCCTCCAGTGTGGAGCCAAGTGGAAAGTTTGAACCAAAGGCTCAAATGATTCCATGACAATCAGGGATGTGAATTTCTTTGTCTCCACAATCAATTGGGGAATTTAGAACACCCTCAACCCCTTTAATTGGCCAGGTGAGCACTACATGTAGGAAGCCGATACAATAACAGAATGCATGCAGCATTCATATGCAAAGGAGTTCTTTCTTTTCTTTTTCTTCTTCTTCTTCTTCTTCTTCTTCTTGAGAGATAGATAGATAGAGGGGGAGAGGGGGGGGGGAGAGAGAGAGAGAGAGAGAGAGAGAGAGAGAGAGCCCTCTACAGGTGTGAAGGTGCTAGCATTGAGCATTACAGATCACAAAAAGAAAAAATAGTGTCAGTTACTCCTGGGTCTTGTACAGAAAGGCCCCAGAAACTGTTTTGCAAATTAATGGTAATAATATCCACCTGCATTTAATAGTGACAAAATCTTAAATCCCAATCACTGTGTTTTTCAGAAAAATAGGCTGGATGCCACTGGTGAAGGTGTGTTTACAGCAGTAAATAACATGATAATATTTAGTAAGATCAGAACAGGAGGTGAAGATAAGTTTAAGAGGTGGATCAATCATAGTAAGCAGGAGCTTTTACAGAGCCTCTGCTTCAGGAGCTATAGTGGTGGAACGTTACAGGGAGTACTCGCAAAAGGCTCCATGAAAATTTCTTGATCAAATTGTAATATTACGGGGAGATTTGATTTACCGGCAATATGATGGGAAACCATAACATTATGGCAGGTGGTAAGGACAGAGATTTCTGTGATATAGTTCAAAATGTATTATCTAAAAATTACCTCGAACAGTCAGTCACAGAACTGAGTCATCAGGATAACATCTTAAATCTCCTAGTTACGAACAGACCCAAGCTTTTTGAATCAGATTAGGAAATCAGTTCTCATAAGGTTGTTTCTGCATGTTAAAAGAAAGGCAGTACAATATTTCTGCATATTACTTGTGGCAAGAAACAGATCTCAGATCAGCTAAGCTGCCAATATCAATAATTTGTATCTAAGACTACAACAGCAAGTATAAATGGACAAAATTCATGACTATTGTGCAATAGATGTTATACAAGGTGTCAGGAGGAATGGTCAGTACTGAGGGACAAGTGATTTTAATCAAAAACTTCATATGGACTTTTGGCCTACGCCAATGGTTTCCAAGATAGAACACATCTAATGTACATTGTTATTTATTTTCTGTATTATTCAATACACTATTGGGCTTACATATGTGCAACAGTTAGTAAACATTAAAACATGCATTTTACACAGTATGAATAGAAAAATATGCGTTTTTAATGTATTCACCTCTACTCATCATCATACATACCACATTAAGTTCACAATAGCTGTTTCAATATCTCACATCAATCTCAACGCATTTGTGCACTCTTGAAAAAACACATTGCGTTGTTTGTCCAAGTGCCTCTGTGCTTTCCCTAGTGAGTGCAGCAGCAGCATACTTTACCCAAAAACAAGTGTACATTAAATGAGTTCTATCTCTGACAAATGTAAGGATGTAGAGGCATATATCACTAGTGGGTAAGATAGATACTGCCTACAGGAAAATTAAAGAGACCTCTGCAGAAAAGACAACCGCTTGTATGAATATCAAGAGCTCAGGTGGAAAACCAGTTCTAAGCAAAGAAGGGAAAGCAGAAAGGTGGAAGGAGTATATAGAGGTTCTACACAATGGTGATGTACTTGAGGGCAATATTATGGATATGGAAGAGGACGTAGATGATGATGACTCGATGACTGTGTGATGAATTTGACGGAACACTGACAAATGTAAGTCGAAACAAGGCCCCGGGAGTAGACAATATTCCATTAGAACTACTGATAGCTCTGACAAAACTCTACCATCTGGTAAGCAAGATCTGAAATACCCTCAGACTTCAAGAAGAATATGTGAGGCAATACTCACCCTACGATTTATCTTACAGGATAGATTAAGGAAATGGAAACCTACATTTCTAGCATTTGTAGACTTAGAGGAAGCTTCTTACAATGTTGACTGGAACACTCTCTTTCAAATTTTGAAACTGGCACAGGTAAAATACAGGGAGCAATGGGCCATCTACATTTTTTACAGAAACCAGATGACAGTTTTACGAGTCGAGGGGCATGAAAGAGAAGCAGTGGTCAGGAAGGGAGTGAGACAGGGTTGTAGCCTATCCCCGATGTTATTCAATCTGTATATTGAGCAAGCAGTAAAGGAAACAAAAGAAGAATTTGGAATAGCAATTAAAATCCAAGGAGGAGAAATAAAAACTTTGAAGTTTGCCGATGACATTGTAATTCTTTCAGAGACAGCAAAAGACCTGGAAGAGCAGTTGAGCAGAATGGACAGTGTCTTGAGAGGAGGATATAAGATGAACATCAACAAAACTAAAAAGAGGATAATGGAATATAGTCAAATTAAATCAGGTGATGCTGAGGGAATTAGATTATGAAATCAGACACTTAAAGAAGTAGATAAGTGATAAGTTTTGCTCTTTGGGGAGCAAAATAACTGATGATGGTCGAAGTTGACATGATATAAAATGTAGACTGGCAATGGCAACGAAAGCGTTTCTGAAGAAGAGAAATTTGTTAACATTGAGTATAGATTTAAGTGTTAGGAAGTCGTTTCTGAAAGTATTTGTATGGAGTATAGCCATGTATGGAAGAGAAACATGGACGATAAATAGTTTAGACAAGAAGAGAATAGAAGCTTTCAAAATGTGGTGCTACAGAAGAATGCTGAAAATTAAATGGGTAGATCATGTAACTAATAAGAAGGTACTAAACAGAATTGGAGAGAAGAGAAATGTTTGGCGCAACTTGACTAGAAGAAGGGATCGGTTGGTAGGACATGTTCCGAGGCATCAGGGGATCACCAATTTAGTATTGGAGGGCAGTGCGAAGGGTAAAAATTGTAGGAGGAGACCAAGAGTTGAATACACTAAGTGGATTAAGAAGGATGTAGGTTGCAGTAGTTACTTGGAGATGAAGAATCTTGCACAGCATAGAGTAGCATGGAGAGCTGCATCAAACCAGTCTTTGAACTGAAGACCACAACAACAACATCTCTGAAACCACTCAGAATACCAGATGAAGGTTTTTGCTTCAGATGAGCAATCCTGTCATATCACTGAACACTGACCATTCCTCCCGGGACATCCTACACAAGTAAGTGACAAGTAAATTTGTGAGGGATGGTAAAGACCTGTCATGGTTTAACAGCCGTGTCAGAAAGTCACTTCAAAAATGGAAAGGACTTTTCAAAAATGCCCAAATGCATGTACGGACACCCATGCATGAAGTGTTCAATGAAAGTGAAGGTAAAATTCTATCTACTAAACTGACAGAAAATGAATCACATCTATCTATTCCCTCTCTTAATGGCCACTGAGGCAGTGTAATTAAGGGTTACAGACTAAATTCCATTGCCAGAAACAGTTTCACTGAGGGTGATAGTACTACACTTACTCCTCTCAATTGCAGCACAAACAACAAAATGATATATGAAAATGACTGCAGAGCTGAAAATCAACTAAATTGACTCAGCAACAATAAAGGTGACAGGACCCAATGAAATAACTATACGTCCTACATGGAGAATGTGAAAGAACTTGCTCAATAGAGAAATGAAGTATTCCAAAGGATTGGAAAAGTGTCCAGACCGTTAATCTTTTCACAAATTCATCAAAAGTAAGTATAAAACTATAAGCATATATTGCTACTGTCAATATGTTGCAAAATTTTGCATTACACCTTATGCTTGCGTATTAAAGAAATTTTTGGAGACTGAAAATTTCCATTGTATGTCAACACAGATTCCACAAATAGTGAACTTCTGACACCCAGTTTTCTCTGTTCATCCATGAGACCCAGAAGCCATTAGATACCAGTGCCCAAGCTGATGCTATGTTTTTTGAATTTCAGAATCTTGTGTGGTTCTGCACCAAACAAAAAATGAGCACAGGGTATCAGACCTACTCTGTGACTGGATCTGACAGTTTCTAAGAATCTGATGTTCTTAATGGAGAAAAACGTTCAGACTTAAAAGTAGCTTCAGGAATATCAGAAGGCATGTTATCGCACTGTTACATAGGCATCTGCAAGGAAGAAGTGCAAAATCATACCAAAATCTTCAACTTGATTCTTAACATTTAACACCTGATACTGGTTATTAGCTAGTGTGAGTTGTATTCCAAATTTAGCCATAGTATATAATGCATTGGTGAAATAATCTTCTCTGACAGCAACACCTGCATACCAAAAAATGGTAAGGTTGGATAAAAAATAGCACCAAACGGAAGTGAAAAGAATTCACTTAGAATATAATGTTTGTGTCACCTTTTTTTTTACTATCTGTCTATTCTCTTCACCGACAGTGTGCATGAACCCACAGATCTTATTAATCTGTGTTTAAAGTCTTTTTACCAAACTTTGTTCACAAGGTGGTTAATTCAAATATCAGGCCTTTTACTTTTAAACTTTTATTTTTGTGAAGAGGACTATGTTAGTGAACAAAATGTAAGGTTTTATTAATTTACTTACTGACTAGCTTCCATTAACCAATGAGGCAGAGCAAGCTGAAAGAACAAAGGGTCCACATACCGAGCTTAGCTTCATGGTGCCTTTCTCCGAAGCTAGCAGGTGGAGGGATAGTAGCTAGAGAGAAGAATACTCTACTTTCTTGACCACGATACCCACTGCGATAGACAATGTCACCCTGTGTCCCAAAATAGTGTCATCAATTTCTCCTTATTATGGAACCACTGTCATCGAAAATGAAATTGCGGGTGTGCTGCAAAAGATCATCCCATTAGCAGTAGATTTTACACACGGTATTAAATGTTAAAAAATATGGAACAGAAATGAATGTGACAAATGGTCAGGGGTGCTACACAAGTGACTGTGCAGACAGACAAATGTGTAATTAACCCGGGGTTGCCAATACGAGTCACGTGTGCCATGGCTCCGCTAATGACCACCCTAAACCTCTCACCTACAAATGGAGCAAGCAAAGCAAACAGCTGAAGCTCACTGCAGTTAGACTTCACTACTAATGAATTACAACACTGCTTGTGAAGTTGCTTTCTTTACAGGTCATACCTTCACAGTTTCTTGGTTAGCTGGGACCAATAGTCCACAACTGCCTGTGTGAGTTCACATACCAGCCAAGCCTGCATTTCCATATTTCTGTTTTCTGATGTAATTTTCAACAAAATTCAGATGACACTAACTCAATGAGAAAAATTCTCTCCTTTCTAACCATGATGGTTTGAGTTATTGTGTGAGTAAATTTTGTACAAATACTTACAGCCCACAAGTCACTTGTGATGATCTAGCTACAATACTTCAAAAGGCCAAAGCAATTTGTAATAACTGACTTTTTGGGTAGATCTATTTAGAAATATTCACTAAATGAACATTCACATACTGCAATAACTTCTACAAAATTTTCTACTCTCTTTGTACTACCTCCTTTGGGTAGTTCTAAAGAACTGGAGATGCAACTATTGCTAAGATCTTTCACCAACGTCTGATAGGTCTATAAGGGTAAGCCAAGAGAAGCATTGACATGTGTATAATTAAAATTGCATTTCTTCCAGCAACTAACTGATGCAGTGCCATTATTACAGGTATCCCAGGGTCCCCAGTTTGTAGTCTGCACCATATTCCTAATGTGTCAGTTCTTCTTCCTTCTCCTCCTAGTCCTCATGCTAGTTTGTCCCAGCGTGGTTATGGCAGCTACAGATAAGAAATTTCTCACCCATGATGCGATAATCATTTGTATTCTGCAACTGGACATTCTTCCTGTTCTTGCAACTGTCAATTACCCCAAAAGAACAACACCATGTACATTACCCATGTATAAATTACATAAACTTTGTTCTACCCACATTGTCAGCACCCTTGAGGGATATGTAGGGGACTACACCTGCAAGTTCCCCACAAGAGTGTTGATAACCACTAAAATGCCTTACCCAGTCTGGCCTGTGCACAGCACATACTGATGATCCATTTAAAAACAAAATAAAAAACTTTTCTTGTAAATAAATCCCTATATTTACTGAAAGAATTCCAAGCTGTATCTATTATGTATTTAAGTACACAGAAGCACCAAAGAAACTGGTATAGGCAATCATATTCAAATACAGAGATATGTAAACAGCCACAATACAGTGCTGTGGTCAGCTACACCTATATAAGACCATAAGTGTCTGATGCTGTTGTTACATCAGTTATTGCTGCTACAATGACAGGCTATCAAGATTTAAGTGAGTTTGAACATGGTGTTATAATCAGTGCATGAGTAATGGGACACAGCATCTCTGAGGTAGCGATAAAGTGGGGATCTTCCCATACGACCATTTCGTGAGTGTACCGTGAATGTCAGGAATCTGGTAAAACATCAAATCTCCAACATTTCTGCAGCCGGGAAAACATCCTGCAATAACACGACCAATGACAATTGCAGAGAATCATTCAGTGGGACAGAAGTGCAACCGTTCTGCAAATTGCTGCATATTTCAATGCAGGGCCATCAAAAAGTGTCTGTGTACGAACCATTCAATGAAACATCATTCATATGAACTTTTGGAACAAAAGGCCCACTCGTGTACCCTGCATGACACAAAGCTTCATGCCTCGCCTGGGCCCATCAACATGGACATTGGACTGTTGATGACTGGAAACATGTTGCCTGGTCAGATGAGTCTCGTATCAAATTGTATTGAGCAGATGGATGTGCATGGGTATGGTGACAACCTCATGAATCCATGGACCCTACATGTCAGCAGGGGACTGTTCAAGCTAGTGGAGGCTCTGTCTGTAATGGGGGGGGGGGGGGGGGGGGGAGGGGGGGAGGGGTGCAGTTGGAGTGATGTGGGACCTCTGATATGTCTAGATATGACTCTGACATGTAACATGTACATAAGCATCCTGTCTGATCACCTGCATCCATTCATGTTCCTTGTCCATTCTGACGGACTTGGGCAATTCCAGAAGGACAATGCGACACTCCACTCATCCAGAATTGAAACAGAGTGGCTCCAAGAACACTCTTCTGTGTTTAAACACTTCCGCTGGGCACCAAACTCTCCACACATGAGCATTATTGAACATATCTTGGATGCCTCGCAATGTGCTGTTCAAAGAGATTTCCAACCCCTTATACATTTACGGATTTATGGACAGCCCTGCAGGATTCATGGTGTCAATTTCCTTCAGCACTACTCTAGACATTAGTTGAAGGCACGCTACATCATGTTGCGACACTTCTGTGCGACTGCGGGGGCCCTACATGATATTATGCACTTGTACCAGTTACTTTGGCTCTTCAGTGTAATTAATTAAATATGTTATTTACTAAATGTTTGTATACAAATATGATATTACTATACCTCTGTAACAGTATGCTGTTTGCAAAGACCATCATTTGATGACTACATGCAAAAAGGAATGTAAATAAAATAAAATAACCAATGACTGCTAGTACAGATCTGGTATGTGAATCCAGTCTGGGTTTCACATGTCCCTCCATCTTGCAAGAAAATGTATCGCACATTATATGGACATTCCATACCCTACTACATAAATTTATAAAACTTTCTCACAACAATTTTCCTTAGTCTCTTCTCAAGACTGTAACTGAATTGAGTCATTTCCAACCTCTCTAATCCAAAGCAACATACCTACTAACTTTATCTCACAAATCTCTCTGCACTGTCCACATAATAGTAAACTAAATACTTCCTTACCTATTGCTTTCATCTATTTATACACAAGGTCTAAATTAAGTCTCAGACTTGCAAACACTTCAGCAAGCCTACGTAAACTGAGATTAAAAAGAGTAATAATAAAAATAAAACTGAAGCCACTGCCACTCTTACACAGAACATATGACAGCTGGACTTTACTATTTGTTGGTAAAGAAAGAATGTTTTAAACAAATTCATATGTTAAATCAATTTATCCTTCTTCCAGTTAGTGATTAAAACACAAGTCACTGGCAATCAGGTACACAACCTATTAAGTATTGAAGTCAATCACAAATAATAACATCTCATTTGTGTAAATGCCATCTGTTATCTGTCAAACACTCGTCTTCTTACTATCTACATCTACAGTAAGTAATGCATGACTCATAACATTTTTTGGCAAATACGTATCAAATCTTGCAAACACCAACAACTTTTGTGCAGCTAAAATTTGTCAAAGCATATAACTTCTTGTGAGTGTAATATTTCACATCAATATACAGAAAGTTTCTTTGCATACACTGCTTAAGGCAATATTAGTCTCGAACTGGAAATGTGACATGAGCTGTTAATTCTTCTGTCTCTGTCATAAAATGAGACATGTTACTGATGCCTGTTACCACACTGTTTTTAGATATCCACCATATTTCCACAGCTTCTGTCATGAACAATGGAGCTATCTACATACATATATTCCAACATCAACAGTAAGATATATCTTAAATACTAACAGAGGTATCGCTAAAAGCATTCACAATGTGCAAGTGTTTGGGGCCCTATACTAGCATGATCACAATATTCTGTTCATTAATTTGAACAAATAGGTAATCAATTTCAGCAAATAGTTATTTGATCCAATAAATTTATAGCACAACAGCAGATATTTGTGTGTTTCCTTAATAACAGATTTTTGTGCACAGACAAGCATGGTTTAGTAAACTGTTCAACATACGGTTCACTTCCATTTACCACAAAAAAGGTTCATCCCTGTCAGCCAAGAATCTGTTTTCAGTAACCTCTTTCAAATCACTGTTACGGTGGTCTTCATTGACCAATTGTCTTATCTGTACCCTAATTCATTCAACTGTTTCCATAATTCATGTCACTCATTACTGTTTTTCTTGGCCATCTGTTCTCTTTCCTTCTGCTTCTGCTCCCTTATTTTGCCCTTCTTTTGGTTTTAGTTTTCCTTACTCTAGTCATAATCATTACCATGAGAGATCATGAGAGTTTCTTTATTTCAACATCTTTGTCCATGCAATAAACTTACTTCCGTGCATATGAATTTGTAGGTCTTAACTTGCCAATTTACTGAGAACGTTCATCACCTTTTATTTGTTTCTTTGAGTAGTTCCCTGTGGTACAATGCATAATGCTTGGAAGCCATTTTATGCTGTCATGTTTCCATTTTTGCTTAATTAAGATCTGAAACATCTATAAATATCACTGCATTAATGCTTGTTCCATAGATCATGTGTATGTTATTTCGTAATGATATGGAACGTGTCAGTTTAACTTCGCTTTTTTTACACGATATAATTTTGTGTGTGTGTGTGTGTGTGTGTGTGTGTGTGTGTGTGTGTTTTGCAGCATAATTCATCCCTTTCTGTGCCAAAGTCAGATTTAACCCAGAAGAGTGAAGATAAACCTTTCTTCTAGTGTTTTAGCTATGCACTTTGCTATTATTTTTGAATTGGGATGGGTTATTAATAACAAGTTCATAAGTGAATATGCGTATTGCAAAGGCGCTGTGAATATCCCGGGTTCCTTAAATAAACGTCTGCAAGGTGATCTTGGGTGAGCTATAGTTATTATTTTGATTACATGCTTTTGTGCAATGAATACTTTTTTTCCTTAATGATGAATTACCCCAAAATAAGAAGCCATATGAAAGCAGTGAATGAAAATAGGCATAGTAGGCTAATTTAGTAATATGTTTACCACCAAAATTTGCAATAACCTTAATAGCAAAGTAGCTGAACCTTAACGTTTCAGCAGATCATCAATGTATTTCTTCCAACTCAATTTCTCATCACTGCACACATTCAGAAATTTTGAATATTCTGCCTTAGCAACAGACTCCAGTTCAAAGTCTATATTTATCAACGGTGTTCTGCCATTTACTGCACAGAACTGTATACACTGTGTTTTCTCAAATTTTAGTGAGAGTCAATTTGCAGAGAACCACTTAATAATTTTCTGAAAGACATTATTCACAATTTCCTCAGCAAATTTTTGTTTGCTGGGTGTGATTAATATACTTTTATCATCAGCAAAAAGAGCTAGCTTTGCATCTTCATGACTGGAGAGAATATATATTTTGAGCATTAAGGGACCCAAGTCTAAACTCTGTAGGACATCATTCTTGATACCTCCCCAGTTAGAGGACTCTGTTGATTTTTACAGATTATCTGTACTGTACTTCTGCATACTTCCAGTTAAATATGAATTAAACTATTTGTGAGCTGTCCCAGTCATACCATAATACTTATGCTTATCTAGAAGAATTTCACAGTTCACACAGATAAAACCCTTTGAGAGGTCACAAAAAATTCCAGTGCATGATATTTGGTTATTCAATGGTAACATTATTTTTCACTGTACTTTCACGAGGCTCCTGTGATATATTAATATTATTTTTCACTGTATTTTTATGTGAATCTTGTGATATTTTAACATATCTAGCACCGGACTGTCTGAGCTTCTCAGTAAGCTTAATTTCATTCAGTATTAAATCATTGGACACTGATCTTAGCCCAAAAAAAAAGAGATACTCCCATGAGTTTCAGTGCCCCCCCCCCCCTTAAATACTTTGCTATCACCCCAGCCAATTTGCCCATCCCATTCCTACCAAGATGCAGGCCATGCCTTGTGAGTCTCACCTACCAAAAGAATCAACGGGAATCAAACCCATGCCTGACAAAGTAGTCACCCGAAGCAGCTGATTTAACTCCATATTGACCCTCCTGACACAGCTGTTCAATTGGGGCCGATCATACTGCATGAAAGTAGAAACCAAGCCAACATTTGTATGGTTCGTTGTAGGTACTATTTTTTTACAGGTCACATTTAATATTTTAGCTCTGATCCCTATCAACACTGTTTCCTACTCCACTCACTATCACAACATGATCCTGCTTTGTAAAAACCTTGCACAATGATCCTTCATCATCTATCATTTGGCTAAGACATGCACTGGGCTTTTAAAAGCTTGTGAGCTGGTACCTGTCACCAAATTTTTCCTGCAAGATCTGGCTCACACCTCTTCCATGGCTACTACCTAACAACAGAACTTTCCTCTTACTTTCTACTTTTTTTTGAAAAAGCTGGTTTCCTGGTGAAAGTCTGTCGAGTATTAACTACACTTACGTATACCTGAGCCTCTTCCTTATTAATCCGTTAATCCATTTACCTCAGTTATGACATTATAAAACAAAGTAAGGTGATCCTAATTCTGTCCAAGCCACATCAAAAGAAATTATAAGAAATTTTCCTTCAAACAAATATATGATGATAAATTCCATTTCACAGGGACTAGACTAGAAGGTCATGAATCCCTACATCCTAGTTGAATTCTGATGTTCGTGGTGGTGGTGGTGGTGATGATGATGATGATGACACTGAACAGAGAATTTACAGTGTCAAATTTATTTGCTATGATAGTTACTGTAACCCACCACGTCTAGACAACTGAGAAACGTTCTTGCTAAATGGAGGCTAAAACATAAATAACACATTTTTAAGAAAGCTGGGACAATGTTGACTTGGAAAGGGGGGGGCAGCTAGAAGGCCCTGGACCTCTTATGTGATGAGGGGCTCTCTTACCAAATCCATCCCCCCCCCCCCCCCCCCCCCCCACACACACACACACTGATTCAGAAGTGAGAAGACTGTACGGAAAATACTAACATCAGCTACATCTAAAACGGAGGAAGAAAACAGGCAAGGTTTTTGTGGCTGAAAATACTGAATGCATGAAAAGCTAAAAGAATTTGTTACACATATAGATGTGTATGGGGAAACTCACTGGAGACTCATCAATCCTCTTTTTGAGGTGAATCAACAACTGTAACTGTATGCTCTTTTTCCAAATAGTTGTTTCTTATTACATCTGCTATCATATTTGGTGTTCCTTTGTTTCTAAGAATGTTTTAATACTGCATAATGTCAACAGAAATCTTTGTTTGAAAATCTGTGTTTTCCCAGAGGTTTTAGGTATATTTATCAAAAACATATGGTGCTTACAAGGGAACCTCCCCATCGCACCCCCCTCAGATTTAGTTATAAGTTGGCACAGTGGATAGGCCTTGAAACACTGAACACAGATCAATCGAGAAAAGAGGAAGAAGTTGTGTGGAACTATGAAAAAAATATGCAAAATATACAAACTGAGTAGTCCATGGACAAGATAGGTAACATTGAGGACCGTATGAGCACAGGAGCGCAGTGGTCCCGTGGTTAGAGTAAGCAGCTGCGGACCGAGGGGTCTTTGGTTCAAGTCTTCCCTCGAGTGAAAATTTTTATTTTTTTATTTTCGCGAAGTTATGATCTGTCCGTTCGTTCATTGACATTTCTGTTCACTGTAATAAGTTTAGTGTCTGTGTTTTGCGACCGCACCGCAAAACCGTGCAATTAGTAGACGAAAGGACGTGCCTCTCCAATGGGAACCAAAAACATTTGATCGCAAGGTCATAGGTCAACCGATTCCTCCACAGGAAAACACGTCTGATATATTCTATACGACACTGGTGGCGGCGTGTGCATCACATGACAGGAATATTTTGTCGACCCACCTAGCTTGCACACTTGGCGACTGGGTAAAAAGATTCTTCTACTTTGCCTGATTTAGGTTTTCTTGTGTATGCGATAATCACTCCCAAAAAGTGATGAAAACATTAGAGTTTGCCAGATAATAATTGTCTGAAAATAAATAATTAAACTTTTCTCTCGAGGGAAGACTTGAACCAAGGACCTCTCGCTCCACAGCTGCTCACGCTAACCACGGGACCACGGCGCTCCTGAGCTGATACTGTCGTTGAAGTTGCCTATCTTGCGCATGGACTACTCAGTATGTATATTTTGCTTATTTTTTTCATAGTTCCACACAACTTCTTCCTGTTTTCTCGATTTATGTGTGTTCAGTTTTTCAAGGCCGATCCACTGTGCCAACTTATAACCAAATCTGAGGGGGGTGCGATGGGGAGGTTCCCTTGTTAGTACCTCCCAGTGGCAGGTCTACAACATTATTTAATCAACTTGGGTTCAAAAGTGGATAATGATTCAGCATTAATTATATTTCAGTTAGTCTCATTCCCACTAAAACAGTCCCCTCTTCTGCTGGATAAAGGGATTTCCGATTCCAGAACCTATCTTTTCAATTCCTCTTTGTGTCTGTGTATATATCTGCTGTTTGGTAAATACTTTTTTCTGTATACATTTATAGTGGAAGTTATTCAGTGAAATAATTGTCTTGTTCCCTTTTTCAAGTGACACTCACAGTCATCAATGTATGGTGTTCAGAAAACATACATCAGAAATCCTTTACTAATCAGTCACTTCATCTAATCGCAAACAGCACTCTACTCAACAATGTCTGAAAATGACTGAAATTATTTCAAGGAACTATAGCTTTTTTTTAAAAAAAATACTCTGTACAGTTCTCAGTATTTTAACCTTCTTTATTGCAGGTTTACTCTAATTCTTCATATTTCTTTTTTGCTTATTTCTGATCTATACCATAACAATCTAATGACACACAAAATTAAGAGTCAGTATCCAGTTTTCAATGCTTCAAGCCATAATGTGGTTTAAATTCTTTTTTCTACATATACCAAGACATTTTACTGCGCAGAGTATCCACGTAATGAAATTTATCTGTTAAAGGTTCACAAACTTGCAAGAAGTTTTCAATGTGAGACCTACTTTAAAGCAGTTATGTGGCTTACTGGTATATCCTTTTGGAAGATCAGGTTCAGCAAAAGGACGCAGAAAATATGGTGAAGAAAAATAAATAATATAGGGAACAAAATCAAACAATGGAAAGTCCAGGTTGGAATATCAAGAGCTACACACAAGCACAATGAAGAGACTGTTACACACTAAGCTTATGGCCAAACCCTTCACACAATTAAGCACACCTCACACAATTATGACCGCTATCTCTGGCTGCTCCGACCAGAGATAGCTGTCGTGTGTGCGATTTGTGCTCGCTTGTGCGAATGTGTGTGTGGGCTTTTATCTTTTCTGAAGAAGACTTTGGGCAAAACCTTAGTTTGTAGCAGTCTCGTGGTCGTGCAGTAGCGTTCTTGCTTCCCGCGCCCGGGTTCCCAGGTTCAATTCCCGGCGGGGTCAAGGATTTTCTCTGCCTCGTGATGACTGGGTGTTGTGTGCTGTCCTTAGGTTAGTTAGGTTTAAGTAGTTCTGAGTTCTAGGGGACTGATGATCATGGATGTTAAGTCCCATAGTGCTCAGAGCCATTTGAACCATTTTTTTGTAGCAGTCTTTTTGTTCTGCCTATCTGCAACTCAATAAGTCATCTACACAATGAGGCAACCTACCCTTTTTATAATATTCTGAACATGCAGACTGCAGAAGTAGTCATAGATGCGAATCATGAAAGAGCTCTCAAATAAGACATATGATCCACCTATAAAACATTCACAACATGTGACTGCTATGTAAAATATTCCTGAGCTTGTAACAGGATGGACTGAAAATGAACATACAAATAACTTAGTGCAATGCAATTATGATGACATTGAAATCAACTTCTTGACTCTGCCTACTTAATGCTCAACGTATAGTCCTTAAGTTGTAGCCATAAATGATGGTGGTCAAGCTTAGACTCATTCTGCACATCTGATGTCATGGATTCTCTGAACACCCTGCTGTAAACATTGTAACCAACCTGAGCATTATACGTGATTGTAGCAAGTTATTTTGTAAATTTTTATTCCACTGTTGCAAGTTGTCAAGACTGATGATGGTAGTACTGAGCTAGAGATGTAATTTGCAAGATAATGCTTTCTTCAAGTGCAAAGCCCCTCTACGCGCATACTGCAACTGCCGCTTGGAAATGCAACACTGCAATCCCTGTCTGTGCAATGGACTACAGTATGATCTAACAAGTTGAAACGAAATACTCTTTTCAAGCTGTTGCTGCAGCCACACACACTACTGACTGATCATCAGCAAGAGCAACAATGAAAATTACACCACATATAGCTCTTCAAGAGATCATTTCTACAATTAAGTCCAAAGGTAATGTTCAACGTATTTATGAGATTTACCTTTTTGATTACCTGCAGAATACTTGGTGGCCATCAATGTTCACATGTGTTCATGTACTGCGCCTCAGTTCAAGAATTTGGGAGTATGCATCAGCTATTGTTCACATCTGGGTATGTAATTACCCTAAGCATTCTAAGGAAGCTTGTGTTGTTTTCACACTTGTCAATGGAATACTATTCTGATCTGGCATATCTACACACATTGTGAAAAAGAAAAACAGATGAATGTTTTACATTTAAAATTAAGTGGTTGAAAGTTCACGTTCAACTGTGGGTCCACATACAACAGTGGATGGTTAACTATAATGTTGGAGTGTGGCAACAGCACAAAACCTGCAATAGGGCCATACATGGCTAAATACTGCTGTGTCAATCAACTTTTTTTTTTTTACTTTTTTCATATAAATAAATATATTTAGCATAGAGCAAGGAAATGACCAAATTGGGCAATTGTGGCCTTATCTGCACCTGTCAGAGCAGTAAAAACAAATGGGTGTGTTGGAAGAGCTTCTGGGAATCATGTGCCAGATATACCAATGGTACCTCAAGTACTATCCTTTTCTGTGCATCCCGTCCACTCTACAGGAAGCACGAGATCTAATGCTACTTTTTCAGTTGTCAGTGAGTAGTGCGTCAGTGACAGGACTAGGCACCTTGTACAGGGGAGACAGGGACGTGAGAGAAATCTTGAGTGTTCTACTAATACCACTAGCCACCAAGTTCAAGGTGCTGCCTCCCATTGAAATTAAACCTGTGCCAGTGAGACTCACTTCACCTGTTGGTAAACCTCACAAAACTTATGTCCAACGAAACAGAAACTGCATGTGAGATTGTCTGCACAAGGCTCAGTATCAATGGTGGGCGTAAAATTATATTAGGATCCTTCTATCGACCACCAGACTCATCTCCAGATGAATCTAAAAACGTCAGTGAAAACCAAAGTTCACTAAATGTAAGTCCTCTAACCATATTGTCATCAATGGAGGAGACTTATCATCCATCAATCAACTGGGAAAATTATAGTTTTGTAAGTGGTTGGCATGACTAGACATCCTGTGAAACATTATTAAATGTGTTCTCAAAGAACTACCGACAACAGATTGTCGGCAACCTACTCATGATAGGAATACATTGGTGAACTGATTTTCTTTGGGGACACCCACGTAGAAACCAATATCAGTGACCATGAGGCAGTTGTTGTAACAATAATGATTACCAAAGTACAAAAGGCAACTAAAACAAATAGGAGGATTTATATTTTCAGCAAAATATTAAGGAGGCACTAGTGTAGTATCTCAATAAGAAACTCTAAACTATTAGCTCTGGCAAAGAGTGTGTAGAAGAACTGCAGTTCAGATTGAAAGGATAGTTGACTATGCTCTTGATCAATCAGTTCATGATGGAGAGACCCGCCATGACACACAGTTACCATAAAGAAACTTCTAAAGAAATAATGACAACTGCATAAAGGTGTAAACCACAGCATAGGACTATAGAAAAGGAAGATACTAAATGAAATGTGTTTGGCTGCCCAGAGGGCAATGTGTGATGCGTTTAATGACTACCATAGCAGAATATTATTGAACAACCTCTCACGAAACCCAAAGTCTGTCAACATTACTAAAACTACTGTCCAGATTCTCATGGGTGAGATAGGGACAGAAATCAAGGGTAGCAATTCAGTTTTCAAATGGTCATTTACAAATGAAAATCCAGGGGTACTACCCCAGTTTAATTCTCACGCCACACCAAAGATTTGTGATATAGATATTAGTGTCAAAAGTGTTGAGAAACAGCTGAATTCGCTACAATCTAACGAAGCTCCATGGCCTGACGGAATCCCTACCAGATCCTATGCTGAATTTGCACCCAAGTTAACTCATCTTTTAATTATAATTTATTGTAGATCTCTCTAACAAACAAATTTGTACAATAATTGGAAGAAATGCGTCACACCTGTCATCAACAAGGGTGCCAGAAGTGACTCACAAAACTGCCATCCAATATCCCCGACATCCATTTCTTGTAGAATCTTAGAACATATTCTGAGCCAAACATAATGAGGTATCTCGAACAGAATGACCTCTTCCATGGCAACCAGCATGGATTCCAAAAACATCAATAATTTGAAACGCAACTTGCACTCTTCTCACACAACATGCTGAAAACCATGGATCCAGGCAGTCAGATGCAGTATTTCTTGAGTTTCAAGGAGCATACCACACCAATATTTATTAACAAAAGCATGCTCATATGGGAAGTGTGTTGGGGTCCTAGTTGTTGATGATGTATATTAATGACCTTGCAGACAATATTACTAGTGCAGACTTTTTGCAGATGATGCAGTTATCCATGTTGAAGTAATATCTGAGAAAACCTGCACAAATAACCAGTCAGCTCTTGATAAGATTGCAAAGTGGCGTTAAGATTGGCAACATGCTTTAAATGTTCAAAATGTATAACTGTGTACTTCAAAAAGAAAATTATCCTACGCCTATAGTACCAATGTGTCACTAATGGAATGAGTCTACTCTTACAATTGCTTGGGCATAACACTTTGTAGGGATATCATGTGGAATGATCACATAGGCTTAGTCTCTGGTAAAACAGTTGGCAGACTGTGGTTCGTTGGTAGAAAACAAGGGAAATGTAGTCAATCTACAACAGAGATTGCTTACAAATCACTCGCACAACCCAACCTACAGTACTGTTTAAGTATATGGCACCCTTACGAAGTAGGAGTGACAGGAGTTCTTGAATGTATACAGAGAATGACAGCACAAATGGTCAGAAGTTTGTCTGACCTATGGCAGTGTGTCATGGAGATGCTGAAGAAACTAAACTAGCAAACACTTTAAAACAGATGCAAACTATCCAGAAAAAGCCTACAAAATTTCAAGGCTCAGCTTTAAAAGATGACATTATCCACTGGTTTCCTATACTATCAATTCCTTAAAACCTCAGTTTATCTAGAATATCATGATTCACATAGTCAAATGTCTAAGACTGGTCACAGAAAATACCAGCTGGTATTATTTTGTTATTTAATGCTAGTAAAATTTGGTGAGTATGTGAAAAATGGCAGTCACAGTTAAGCAACTCTTCTGAAATCCAAACTGTGATTTCCTGAGGATATTGTTGTTGCTCAGGTGGGTTATTACTCAGGAATAAATGACCTTCTCAAAAATTTTTGAAAACATCGGCACTGGAATGGGCCAGTAGTTGTGGGCCTCTCTCATCGCCTTCTTAATGAAGATAATTTTACAAAGGCATACATCCATACCTCTGGGAAGATTCCCTGAAATAGTGATGCACTACATATTTCAGAAAACTCTGCGATTATTGTATGGGAACAAATATGTAGTACTCTTGTTAGCAAACTCATGTGAGCTTTTATTTTTGAGAGAATATATCATTTTCTTAATTTCGGAAGGCGAATTTTAACAAACACAGTATTCTTAGTAAAAATCAGTTGAGACTTCAAAAGGATATTTTAATTTAACAGGCCATTCTCTCGCTTGTGAACCTCCTAGAACCCATAAACAATAAAATGTCACCAGCTGGAATCTTGTGATCTACATCGTCCTGTCACATGTATGTGACCACCACTTATGTTCGACGTTAACATGCAATAACCACTCACAGACAGCAGGTGGCAGCACTAGCAGTGGAGGGTATATAAAGTGTGTTGGGGATGCAGAAAATAGTGCAAGAGTTGTCATAATGCAGAGACAGATGGATTTATCTGACGTACAAAAGGGCATGACTGTGGGCTTTTGGGCCAGTAGTGGAAGCATTTCTGAAACAGCTAAGTTTGTAAAGTATTTGCATGACACCATGTTAACAGTATATTGTGCACAGCAAAATGGCGCTATCCACATCCAGCACCAAGGCAACTATGGTGTACCATGGGAAAAGATGAAGAGGGTGAATGACGGCTGCGGAGATGTGTACAGGTGAGCAGATGTGCAACTGTTGAGCAACTTATCACCCAGATGAACCAAGGGGCTACCAACAGTGTCTCCTTAATGATCGTTCAGTGAACGTTGCTGCATATGGGCCACTGCAGCAGGTGCCTGGTTCAAGCACCCATGCTGACTACTGTTCATTGGTGACAAAGGTTGGAATTTGCATGCTAGTACCACAACTGGATGTCCACTGAGTAGTGACAGGTAGCTGTTTCAAACGAGCCATGTTTTATGCTCTATTGGGCAGATGATCGTTGGTACGTATGGCATGAAACGTCTGAAAGCAAACACACTGCAACAATCGTCTGAGCATTATGGTCTGCGAAAGTTACTGTGGCATTAGGATCTTCACGCTGCAAATCCTCAACCACGAAACCTAGTGCAGCACGTGACAGCACTGAAACTGGCATGGCTCCACACTCCTGTTGGTATCTTCCTGAACATCACTTTCTTTCTTTCCACATGTTGTGCTGTGGTCTGCACTGCAAAAAGGTGATTATTCAGGCTTTTGGCAGGTGTCACATTAATATGACTGGAGTGTGTATCTAAAACATTCAACGGTATAGAGAAGGCATGGCCAACCTTTGGTGACCAGCAGGCCAGATTCACATACATACTTCAGCCTCATCACGTTACACAACAGCAGCACTCCTAGTGCTTAAACTGAAAGCTATAGCTTCCATGATGTTAATATTTATGGAGTAACACACTGGTATGAATGTTAAAATAGCTGTATTTAAGAAATTTCGCTGCAAAATTCTGAAGCACCATTAGCAAAGATACAATGTTCATGCAACATACATAAATGTACACAACTGAAGACGGGATGCCAGGCATCTTGAAATGTCAACTTGGAAAAATAAATGCCTGTAAAAACAACTGTTTGCAGCTAATTTATTATACTCCCCCCCCCCCCCCCCCTCCACACATTTCTTTAGATAACAAAACTCTTTCTAGTTAGGAAGACTGGACACTATGGCTTGCTATTGCTTAAATGGTAAAGCAAGGATGTGGCTCGAGCCACATATAGATGACAGAAAGTATACAGCAGCTTTGAGTAATTCCATAATGGCTAACTGCCTGCTCTGAGTGGGGCACACTGAAATGTGGGACACCATAGGGCTCAGTGCTTGGTCCCGTACTACTGTTAATCTTTAACAATGTCCTGCCACGATATATGAGCTGAAAAACACACTTCACCCTATTTGCTGACAACACAACCAATATTATCAACTAAGCACCCAATTGCAATCTTGAGAACACCGCTACCACTATATTCAAAAAGAAGTTCTATAACAGTTCATTTCTAATGGTCCATCCCTCAATGTTAACAAGACTCAGTTCATTTGGTTTCTCACAGCACAAACAGTTTTTGCATGACACCACGTTAACAGTATGTTGTGCACAGCAAAATGGCGCTATCCACATCCAGCACCAAGGCAACTATGGTGTACCATGGGCCACAGATGAAAAGGGTGAATGACGGCTGTGGAGATGTGTACAGGTGAGCAGATGTGCAACTGTTGAGCAACTTATCACCCAGATGAACCAAGGGGCTACCAACAGTGTCTCCTTAATGATCGTTCAGTGAACGTTGCTGCATATGGGCCACTGCAGCAGGTGCCTGGTTCAAGCACCCATGCTGACTGCTGTTCATTGGTGACAAAGGTTGGAATTTGCATGCTAGTACCACAACTGGATGTCCACTGAGTAGTGACAGGTAGCTTTTTCAAATGAGCCATGTTTTATGCTCTATTGGGCAGATGATCGTTGGTACGTATGGCATGAAACGTCTGAAACCAAACACACTGCAACAATCGTCTGAGCATGTTGAAGTAAAATGTGGTGAAAAATACTAAGGGCTGAGTCTCCCACCTTTCTGGCATTACATATTAACAACAAACTAAACTGGTCAGTTCACATCCCTGACCTACGAAAAATTCTGAATTCAGCAGCATTTGCCATTTGCTCGATTGCATCATATGACAGCATATTCTGGAAATAAACAGTTACAAGTAAATAAAATCATTATGGCACACAAGAGGGTCATTAGAATTATGAGTAGAGTCCATTATGGACACTTTTGGAGAAATTTATTCAAACAGTTGGGGATTATCACCATGCCTAGGTCAATACATTTTTTCCACTTATGTGCTTTGTCAACAAGAACAGTAAAATATACAAAATAAATACATCAAAATCATGATACAAGAAGTAAAGATGTTCACAAAGATATATAAAAAAATCTCAGTTTGGCACAAAAAGCAGTATACTATTCAGGCCCTAACATATACAAATACAATCATGTTAAACCAGACTCAAAATTTTATATTTTGGATAGCTTTTTCCATTTTTACATTAATTTTTTGACAGTGTGTAATATTTTGAGAATTTGTTTAATTTTAAGCATTACCATATGAACTTAGTATGTAGCACTGGAATTGCACTTGTGGACAGAACCATTTCTACAGTGTGTCTCCAAGTCTTTGAAACAAAATCTTGGGGTGATGGATCAAGTCATGGGGAATAAATTTTGTTTGGTAACCCTTCCAGCAGTACTAGACATCTTTTATAATTGATTATACCCCCAAGAGGTGGCAGAGCAAAAATCTTATGGCATTGGGGGCACTCTACAAAAAATCAAATCCTCCCTAAATAACAGTTGACAGATTGTATCAGTGCAAGAAGCAGATTCACGTGAAATGAAATTGAAACAAGGTGAGCCACAGAGATCCATAATAATGTCTCTATTGTTCTTAATGTTTGTTAATGACACAGTCTCCAATGGGCATATCTTGCAGTTCACAGAGGATACAATTTGGTTCTCAAATGGGGAGAATGTAGTTCACGCTGCTCAAGAAGCAGAAGTTATATTCGGAACAAGATGAAAATTAATGAAGAGAAAACACAGAGGTTCATATGCAACTTCAGTTTTTCATTTATACCAAGTGAACCTGGAGACAGCACACAAAACATATATGTTCCAAGTTAATGGGTTCTATGCCTCTTGAGGAAATTCAAATGGGTAAGATCCGAACAGTACCTATTACCAGTATACTATGCAATGTTCCACAGCCACATCAGCTATGTATATTATTGTGGCGCCATTCTGCATGCTGCAAGAATGTGCTTCTATTGCAAATGAAAATAATGAGGATCATTACCTCAAACAAAAAAACTGATCACCGTAAACCTTTTTTTTTTTTCTTTTTTTTTTCCAAATTAGGAGTTCTGTCTGTTTAAAGACAATATAGCCTATTTACAGTTGCCTTGTTCTGACATTGACAAGTATAAGCCCCACAGAAAGAAAAATGAAGTTCATCATCAACACAGCACTCACTATGTCTACCTGAACTGCAACTCCGTGGCAATAAAAACAGCAGCAGTTCTGCTACTTTACCACACTGTGTTCTAATATTACTGCAATACAGTGCTTAACCTCATGTTCTATACTAGTTTACACTGCAATACAGTATTTGCTTTATTGTAGTAATATTATTGTAAACTTAACGGTCCGTCCAGCAATGGCTCATGAATGACACAGAAATGGTAATAGATATGCATGTGTGCAGTAGGAGTAATTAGATAGTAACACTGTGTGTGGGGCAGTGGGGTTACAAGAACTGCATCCCCTAAAAATATTCAGTGCCGAGGTGCCATAACCAAATACAGAGCATTGGTTGTATCTTTGTTACATGCACAAATTAAATGTTTAAAGAGCTTCAGCAAGCAATAACTTGACTGTTTACAAACCATCATCACTTTGAACAAACAATCTAAGCTGGACATGTTTTGCTAAAATTACAGCCACATCAGCAAAACCTGTCTGGGTAGAAAAACGTAAGTTCGCGCAAAACAATACATATCCAAAAAACTAATTCATTTGTAACAAAATAAAGACAAGCAACAGATTCAACTTCAAGTTCAGTTATTTCTTTCATGGAATAGTTTGCAGGATTAGAAAACAAACAGTCATGAATTGAATTGTAACATGGTAAGGCATTTTTCCTCTTTCTTTTTACGTTTCTATAGAAAACAGTAAAAGCTCCGTATTGGACCATACTGTCATCTTCCAACCTAGCCAAGACCTCGGGTTGAACTACAAATCAGGCAGTGACCACAACGAAGATTAACGGACACGGGGTGGGGGCAGAAGGGTCCATTACCACACTTTAACCATGAAACAAAATAACAACCAAGATTTCAGAGCAGTAGTAAATAAATATGAAAGAAAAAGGTGATCGCAGAAATAGTTCATAAATTGAGTGTCGCCACTTTGCAGTCTGCTTACTACACGAAGGAACGTCAAAACGTAAAAAGCTACTTCGTTTGCAAATTATATCACGAAATGAATACATAGGTAGCGCTCATAAACACAGTAGGGTGATACCGCCAATAGTTGATCGATTAACAATTTGAGTTTATGTTTATATTTTTTATAGAACATCCACTTGAAGGAGTAAGTTGATAACAACACATATCGCAGAGAAAAGTTTCCTGTGAAGAATGACATACATACAATTAACCTTGAAATGCTTATTCCCTACATTTTCTGAATTTCAGTTACAGTGGTCAGAAATTACCAATAGTTGATCATACAGTTCCACAAAATGATCGCCCATAGTCCAGTAGTTGATCAATATGCAAAAGTAAAATCATCTGACATTAAATTGATAATTACATCTGGGAACTTAATTTTAACACACTTACATGAATGATTAACATATT
The DNA here is from genome assembly GCF_023864345.2 of Schistocerca serialis cubense. Taxonomy (NCBI): domain Eukaryota; kingdom Metazoa; phylum Arthropoda; class Insecta; order Orthoptera; family Acrididae; genus Schistocerca; species Schistocerca serialis. The sequence continues at coordinate 597,128,409 of NC_064639.1, forward strand.
GAACAATTTTTTTCAATGAAATAAAACAATATAACATAGTAGCCTACACTCAACAATAGACTATACACAAGTCTGCTCAGTTTCATTCCAGTTTTCCAATATCAACAGGACGTTGAAACTTGTAACGCAGCCGGCCTCCTGTAGAGATAATAGAGGGTTCTGGAAATATTGCTAAAATCTGTGAAGAGTGAACAGTGCTTATATCATCTTCATCAGTCTTGAACAGTGTATTTGTTTCATCGCAGCTTTTCAAACCCATTACCTCAATGTCCTCTTCTGTGGTAACTCTTTGAACAGTGCACAGAAATTTATACTTAGCCTAATATTCTTTTGGCCTGGAAACAAGATCAAAGCAAAATCTCCTTCTTTGAATGCAGGCCTTCCAATGTCATGCCTCTTCTCAGTGGTAGCAAGGTTTTTATTACAGTCAGACTCATTTTCTGATGTGTCTTCACGAGGGCTCCATTCATCACTGGTGGGTTCTGACTCTGAGCTGTCTTTTCTTACAGGTTTCTTTTTTGGTGGCTTTTCCTTCTCAGCCTCTGGAAACAGTTTCCTTCCTTTTCTTTTTTTCTCATTCGTCTGTTTTGCCATTTTACGTTGTTCTATTCTAGCTCATTTGGCAGCTTCTGTGTTGGCTTTTAGTTCTTCCTTTGATTTGTTCCAGTCTAGCCACTGTTTGGATGTTGTCGCATATGGTATGTACTCTCTTTTCCTTCCAGCCTTTATAGGGGAGTCAGTAGGCCAAGTAATATGATTAGCAAAATGTGGACTGATTCTGTTTTTCTGAGATGATTGGGATGAACGGCGTTTTGGAGTGTCTGCTTCAGGGTTGACTGGATGTGAAGAGGGCTGAGGAGGACCTGAACTGTCATTTTCTTGTACTGAGTCTTGATCTCCTGACTTTTCATTATGACATGTGGATGATTCATCTTCTGAGTCACAAGATATTTTGCTGTTAGTACACACTTGAGGATCTCCTGCTGGATTTTCTGATGTAGGGATGGATTGTTCTGTACTACACAAATGCAGAGATAGCATGTTAGCATCTGTAGTTTTATTTGTTGAAGGTGATTTACAAGTAGCACGAATTTTACGCCAAACCTGAAACAGTTCTTCTGCTCCTGGATCACCTTCCCATCCATTTTTCTCTGCTGCACGGAATTCTTCTGCTCTACCTCTCTTCATTAAAGATTCGAAATACAAAAGATGTTCAACACCAAATGATGATGGTTTTATTGCATTACCACATGTTATAGCAGGTGCACAATGTCTAGATTTGCTGGACATACATCTAGCATAGTCCACTGCATCAGGATCATAAGGGAAAAGACCACACTTCCTGAAACCATTTTTCACTGTTTCAGGAGTAGCCTTTTCATTGAAAACGGTCTCAAGCAATGGGCCAAATACAGTTTTTGTTACAACTTTGTTACCAGTTTTGTGTTTCCAATTATATACAGCATCTCTCCATCCAGATTTCAGGGGACGAAATATTGCCACATCAGCTGGTTGAAGCACATGAGTCGCATTTGGATACAATGCAAATTGTATTATCCCATTGTCGGCACAAAACTTAGCAACTTTATATGATGTATGAGATTTGTGCCTATCTACCAATAAAATAACAGGAAATTTGACTCTCTCTTTCTTCAGCCATGGAAGGAAAATGTTGGCAATGTATTCAAAGTAGAGGGCTCCTGTCATCCAGGCTTTTTTTGACTGCCCAATGCCCCATTCACTGTTCAAATTCTCAGATATGTCCCTTGAAATTTTCTGAAGTGGAAATACAACCATTGGGGGTACAGTGTCTCCAGCAGCATTGAAATTTGCCATTACAGTAATGGCCTCCTTTTCATTGCCACTTTTGACTTCATACAGATTGTCAAAAGAAATTGGACCCAGAACTTTCCCAGTTTTAGGACATGTTTCAAATCCTGTTTCATCTGCATTATAAATTCTTTTTGGTTCATTTAAAATGTCCAAATTATTACCCTGCTGAAGATGCTGATGAAGTTCATTGAACCACTGCCTGATATTTTCCTCAGTAACAGCTGCTCTGGCAGTATTTATGCTCTCAGCATGCCGTTCTGATACATCAGGGTGACGTCTCATGAATGACTTAAATCATTTTTCACCAGGCCTTCCATCTTTGTATGGTGTAGGTCTTCCATCTGCCAAAAAAATGTCACTCACAGTTTCATACAGTGTCCTTCGCTTTATTGGAAAGCCTTTTTTAGCGTTGGCATGGATCCAGCTAACCAATAAATTCTCTTCAGCCTCTGTCAAAACTGAACTTGGTCCCATCTTACGCTGCATAGGTACTTTTCCTTTAATTTTGTTATTTAGCGTACTAAATGGGATACCAAAATGTTTTGCAGCTTTCCTCATACTACTGCCACCCACTTGAACTGCTTCTACTGCACATTGTAAGTCTTCCTCAGAATACTTAAAAAATTCTTTTTTCGACTTATCTTCTTTTGGAGCCATTTATTAATTCAGTCTGCAGATTTCACTCCTGTAAATAGAGGGATGAAACTAATGACTGATAAAAATTTTATCTGTATGCCTCAATACTTGTTGGTTGATCATATGTAAACCAGTAGATGATCACCCCGATCAACTACTGGAAGCCATATAAATTTCACATTTCCATCAATATGGGACAGAAGAAAGGAATGCCTACTTGGTCTATGGCTAAAAGCAACTCTTTGTGAGAACATTCTAAAAATTACCAGTAATTGATCATTATGACCAACTACTGGAAAATATGCTTTCATGCACTCCAGTAGTTGATATCCCCCCCCTTAAAGAAGACTGAAGCAATAATTTACACTTCCTTTATGGTGAATGATAAAATCAATCATTCATAATGAGTTATCTGTTAACACAGTTCATCATATTTCAGTATTTAGTACTTGTGTCAATAAATATCTGTATCACTGTAACCTACCTTACAATTAGTCTAGACGCCCTGACACTCCACTTCTCAGCACTGCACAAAAGGAAAGATTTTCTCAAAGCTATCAGTTCCCTCCAATTGTTGTAACAATAGAAGAAATAGGTTTGCCAACATATGTTCTTTATATGCTCTTGCATTTTTAAAAGTGTCAGTGCTGCCAACTCTTATGATTTAAAGATTTGAGTAAAACTGACCAACTACTGGGTGGTGATCAACTACTGGCTGGGGCACCCTATGTGGAATATTGAGGCTACAGAGTAAGTTTAGACGCAATCCCTATACGGTGAAGGCGACTGCACTCTTCCAACAACTCCGATCCATGTTCTTTGTGCCCCACACATTATTTTCTGCCTCGTCAGTGTGAAAATTTACTGCAACACCGCTTTATCACGTCAACGTAATACACCACAAAACATCTTCAGAAAACATTGTTATCACTTGGGGATTTACAACACAAACTAAACGCCATCCTTAATGCGTGAAGAACTGTGGCTCTACCTTGTATCTCCAGCAGCAGCTGACAGACTAGTAAACGTTTGACAATCAGCCCTAATCTCCTGGTGTACTATGTCGCAATAAATGTATCACACGAAGACAGGTTTTATACCGGGATCACATACGTCGCTCTTATCTTCATTCGCTATCACTTGCTGACTCCTATGTTAACAGCTACTTAAAAACCTTTGTCAAGGTTAAGGGACAATTCTGGTGCAAAAAATCGATATTTTTAAATATTATTTTCTTAATTTACAGATTTATGGGTGAATTTATTGTGACAGCCGCATTAGAATATTAAACTGCTTAACTCTGCACTGCAAGCAACTCCCACCTTTTCCGACATTTGGGAAACTGCTTGCTTCAGCGGCTCTTTCGTGAGTAAAAAGCATTGGCCATATATCTAAGGTCCGTGTAATTACCTTACGGGAACTCTATTTTATCTATGGTCAATGGTGGTCTATGCGTTTACGCCTTATAACGCATAGACCATAGATATTAGTTTATGGTTTATGGTGTAAAGGTGGCGAAGAAAGGAGGCTATTTTCTTTCGATATCTCTGGCAGACATATACATCTTTGGCTGAGACATTTCATGTAATTATTTACGTTTTGTACTGCTTGATAATGAAATGCCACCAGGAGGAAAAGGGAGGCTGATTCTCTTTAGTTATATTGTGGGAGAGCTATCAGAAAAACGCAAACAATTTAGAGACAATGAGGCGTGCTGTGTGGCAATTTTTTTTACCAAAATTATTCACTGACCAAACACCAATACATTATTGTGGGATTTTAGAATCTATGCCTCCCTCGTGTGTGAATACTTCTTGTGTTGCTATGTAACTACGGACTCTGTGATTTATTTTATGCCGTGAACTGGTATTGAGCTTATGTGTGTAATTCATGTAGCTTGCTTAATGTATTACTAAATTGTTCCAATCATAAACCACCCATAAATTTCTCTGCTAACAGGTTATGGCCCCCCTATTATAAATCGGCGTAATATTCTAAAAAAAATTACTAGATCACCGGTTCGGGAAAATTAGCAGCAGTGCGCGGTAATTTGGCACGGCGTAATCGCTAAAATTATGGTGCCAGTAAATACCAATTCATTACCTACAATCGAAAAACAGATGGGAAGAGAAATCTACAGTACCTGGCAGTTCACCATGCGAACATATTTAGAACACGAACAATTGTGGGGATGCGTCAGTGGCGAAGTACAGGATGCAACTAAAGTTCGTACAGCAAGAGCCAAAATTATACTCTCCGTCCATCCGTTGATATATGATCACTTGCGAGATACATCTACAGCAAATGAAGCGTGGGACAAGCTAAAGCAAGTCTACAAAGGTTCTTGTCTCTTCAGAAGGATAGGGTTATTAAAAACGTTACTGTCAACCGGACAGGAGAATTGTTCGTCAGTAGAAGAATATGTGTCCAAGATAATTTCCACGTCACAAAAATTAAATGGCTTGAATTTTAAAGTTAAAGAAGAATAGATTGGATGTGTTCTGCTTACAGGATTACCAGACGAATGAGCTTAGAAAATTCAAACGTGCTGATCACAGGAGACACCATAAAAAATAAGTTACTGCAAGAAATAAACGATGAAGCCCGTAATAAACAATCGTTTAGCGATGCTGCTCTGCGAGTCAACAAGAAAAAGAGCGGTGTAATATTCAAAAAGGGTCCCAGGCACTATAACTGCAACAAGTACGGGCATCTGGATAAAAACTGTTGCAGCAAGAGGAAAAATGACGAAAAAACGTCGGCCAAGACAGCCAGCTACCAGACGTTTCTCACAACAGCAGCTCCAGGTAAAGATACACGGACAGAATGGTACAAAGACTCAGAAGCATAAGCGCACATGTCTAAATATCCTTGTAACGAAAGTAGTGTTGAAGGATTGACAGGCTCGCAAGTTTTTAATAGCAAACAATGAAAGCCTACACGTAAAAGGTATAGGATCTTCATTTGTGTATGTTCTCACTGGTAACAAGAAAGCTGGAATCGAAGTAGAGGATATTATGTATATGCCTCAGCTAAGCACAAATCTACTGTCTGTTAGTAAAATAGTAGAAAAAGGTCATTCGATTTTATTTGACAAACAAAGTTGTCGTATTTACGATGATTGGAAAAATATGGTTGCTAGTGCGTCATTAGCAAACGGAATGTACCGACTAGACCAAACATGTGACCGAAATTTTGAAGCAAAATCCGTACTGCAGGCAAACAGTGCAGACTTGTGGCATAAAAGACTAGGTCATCTGTATTCTGAAGCTATGGATGCACTTTGTAATGGTTTGACTAGTGGAATTTCATGTAAGGGAACAATAAATACTCCCTGTGCAATTTCCTTAGAGGGAAAACAAACAAGACTTCCTTTTCTACGATCTAGCTAAAGAGCCACAGAAAATCTCGAGCTACTTCACTCAGATTTGTATAGGCCAATCCAAACTAGATCAATTGGAGGAGCCAAATACTTCCTTACTCTAATTGATGATTATTCCAAGAAAGTATTTGTATATATCCTAGAAATAAACATCAAGTAGCACAACTGATACGAGACTTCAAAAATATAGTAGAAAGACAAACTGCAAAAAGGATCTGCACTCTACGCACCGATAATGGCACAGAATATGTGAATGATAATCTGATTACATTTTTCAGCAAGGAAGGAATCCGATATCATATTACAGCGCCATATACACCAGAACAAAACGGAGTGGCTGAGCATTATAACCATATAATAGTAGAAAATGGAAGATGTCTGCTGTTTGAAACAAATTTACCAAATAAATTCTGTGCAGAAGCAGTCTCCACTCCTGTTTATTTAATTAACAGGTCCTAGACTAATGCACTAAAGAACAAGACCAAAGAGGAAGCTTGGACAAGAAGCCGAATCTTAAGCATCTTAGAAAATTTGGAAGTAAGGCATATGCTCACATTCCAAGAGCCAACAGACGAAAATGGGACAAAAAACGTTGAGTGTATTTTGGTAGGATTCTGCGACGATTCAAAAGCATATAGACTTTTTGAACTTAACTGCCAGAGAATCATAAAAACGAGATATGTGATTTTTGATGAAGATATTTCGAAACAATGTAAAGAGGGAACTGAGTCAAAGGAACCAAGTCGACTGTTTCTCCCACTGACAGAGAAGAAGCAAGATGAAGTAACTACAACTGAATTAGAAGAAATTGAACTTGAACCTGAGAGTTTGACATCAAGTAGTAGTTCAATGAATACTAGCAGCAATGACGAAACAAGTCCCAACGATCCAATTAATTATAATAAGCAACTGCAGAAAACACGAGGGTAATTGAGAATTCCAAAGCCACAGAAACTGCATGACTTAATAACTTATCAGTCTAAACTGTCAACTGACTCCGATCCTTCGACATTAGAGTCAGACAACGCTGAAAACTGGCTGAAGGCAATACACGAAGAGTTACAATCTCACAATGAAAACCACACTTGGGAATCTGCTGATTTATCTTCAGATAAAAAGCCATTAAAAGCAAAATGAGAAAAAGAAAGAAAGATATGAAAGGTTTCATTGTACGCTATAGAGCACGGCTAGTGATAAATGGTTGTGCTTAGAAGCAAGGCCTTGAGTATCATGAAACATTTGCGCCACTCATGAAATATAACTCATTGAGGTATTTATTTGCTATGGCTGCTAAATATGATCTTGACATTGATCACTTAGATGTTGTCACAGCTTTCTTACAAGGTGACTTACATGAAGAGATTTATGTGAAAGTTCCAGAAGTAGATCCAGTTACAAAGACAGTGAAAAATAATGGTGTAAAAAGACTGTAAAAGCCAGTATATGGATTGAAGCAAGGTGGTCGCTGCTGGGACTTGAAATTAGATGGTACACTATTGAATCTAAACTTCAAAAGGTCAACAACTGATCCCTGTGTCTATTATAAAAATCAAGGTTCAGATATTTTAATATTTGCTGTTTATGTGGACGATATGCTCAATTTTAGTAACAATTCACAAGACAGAGATGCTTTTAAAAACAAACTCAGAGAAAAATTTAAGCTGAAAGAGCTTGGTAAAATTACAAACTGTTTAGGCATCCGAATTACTAGGAACCGCAAAGAAGGTTATTTGTGGATGGATCAGACGCATGTGGAACAAATTCTCAACAGATTTAAGATGAAGGAGTGTAACCCAATATGTACACCACTGGACAGTAATCAGATGCCCACTTACTATATGTGTCCAAAAACAGAACAAGAGCAAGAAGCTATGCAGAACATACCCTATCATGAAGCAATAGGTAGTTTAGTGTACGTTCAATTAGGAACAAGGCCAGACCTAGTCTTGCCGATAGGAATTGTTAGCCGTTTTTGTAATAATCCAGGCATGCTGCACTGGCAAGCACTCAAAAGAATCTTCAGACATCTAAAAGGTACTAAAGATATGAAACTTTTGTTTTCTAAATCAGAGGACTACCAAATAGTAGGTTACTGTGATGCAGATTGGGTTGCATATTCTGAAGACAGAAAGTCAACAACTGGATATCTCTTTAAATCTCAAGGAGCAATGATATCTTGGCAGTGTAAGAAACAGCCAACAGTGGCCCTATCTACAACTGATGCAGAATATATGGCTCTGACCTCAGCATGTCAGGAGGCTCTGTGGCTTCAAAGGCTACGCAATGAAATATCACAAAACCTCAAAAAAGACCCTGTCAAAATATTATGTGACAACAAGGCAGCAATTGACCTGTCTAAGTCTAGCGGCTATAAGTGTCGAAACAAACATATAGATGCAAGACACCACTTCATAAGGGAAAAAATAAAGTCAGCACAAATTACTGTGGAGCACATACCTTCACAGATATGATGACAAAATCTCTGACGAAGGCACGCCATCATCTGCTACTGCAGGATTTTGGACTGAGAAAGTAGTTTTTTGTTCTGCATGTGTATGTATATGTGTGTGTGTGTGTGTGTGTGTGTGTGTGTGTGTGTGTGTGTGTGTGTGTGTATCTTTTTTACAGGCATAATTCTAGTGGTGGTGTGGGATTTTATAATCTATGCCTCCCTGGTGTGTGAATATCTTTTGTGTTGCTATGGGCAACTACGGACGCTATGACTTATTTTATTCCTTGTATTGAGCTTTATGTGTGTAAATTCATGTAGCTTGCTTAATGTATTAATAAATTGTTCCAATCAGAAACCACCCATGAATTACTCTGCTAACAATAATCCATGTCCGAAAGACGGTTGGTGTAAGTATAACAGAAGAAACAAGACGTATGCATATAAAACTCATTACCAGAACCCTTTTTATGAATGCAATCAAGCTCACATTCAGATTTCTTACAAACCTAGATCTACTGAAAAAGTCTCTACACTGGAAGACACAGAATGAAAATGAAAACCTCAGTGATTGAATTTGGGTTACATGATCAGAAAGGGCATTCTGTGGACCTGAGGTACTCAAAATAGCTGTATATGATGAAGTTTTGTGTTTCAATGACGGAAATAATGGCAGAATTGAAGTGCTGAAGAGAGCTGGTATACATCCAGACTTGTTTACAACAAAAGGATTTTACACTGTCGATGACAACAGGGCCAAGAAAGCTGACACATCATTGTCTTACCTATGAATACATGCCATGCATATTCGAAGTGGAGAGAAGACTAATCTGAAAGATGACACGGATCTGTATGGAGCATTTTAAGCTACAGAGGTATGAGAAGAAAAACCCCATTTTCTCAGTTTTACATTTTTTGCATTATTAAAAGGCAATTCTCAAAAAGTATATGCACTACAGCTATGAAATTTTCAGGAGCTTTTTGAAACATCTTGCTGGCAAATTGTAACTAAAAAATGTGAGACCCTTCCAATACATTCTCATTTTTATACGATTGTATGTAGAAAAAATTAATTTTGGATGTGCAAAATTCAAAATTCTGTTAATAACACAATTTGTACCATAAATTAATGATTATAATTCAATGGTCTCATAACCTTCTTAGGACATCATTAATATTTTCAAATTCACTGCATGGTAAGAATCTTAGGTATAGCTTTTTATAAGAAACCAATCAAAAAATTAAAAATTTAAATTTCTTTCAAAATATCAATCCAGTGCCTGTTATTATATGTCTCCATTAAAATACATCCCTTTTTCTATACAAATGCAAAATTTTTGACCTGTACGTTAATAACTTTGGCACTAATGATTTTTGAAATAAATGTTTATATTTTCTTTTACATCCCCTCTTATATAGCCATCTAAAATTGGTCTTCCACAGGCACAGAATTACTGACTCCCCCACCCTCCCCCACTAAAACCACTCAAAATAAGTCAACTTTCAAGTGGAAACATCGGCATGTGAGTCGTGCTTGCGTAGCTGAGTTGGTAGAGCACTTGCCAGCAAAATTTAGAGGTCCCGGTGCAAAATTTTAATCTGCACAAAGTATCAGTATCCTACTTGCACACTACCATGCCAACTTACATGTAGGGCTTCGTTTAAGGGTCTTTCACCTGGCAGACCGACATACAAATTTAATGTCTGCAGACTTGTTGACCAACTGATCAACCGATTTTTCTTGTCCAGAGATTGGTTGGGTATGACCACCTTACATATGACCCTCCCTCACATCAGTTCAACCAATAAACTGTGCTTTGTGCACTGTTTCTGTATCGACCATCCAACCACAAAGAAACATTACTAGACTGGAGAAACCATATACTGTATCATTAAGTGCGATATTTAACGGCTGGGGGCTCCCAGGCTTAAGCACACTCCCCCTACATGTGAAATTATAGACATGTTTTTCTTACACATCTGCACACAATATAATAATACTGTGGGTAGGAAACAAAGGTTAACAAACTGCTGCTTCAGGATATGAAGAAGCAGGTTGCAAGCTGCTTCAATATGCCAATAACAGACTGTTTCCAAACTAATTTCCTCACAAAAGAGAATCGCCAATAATTGTCGTGGTTGTACATTGTTATTGATTAACAGTAAATATTGTTTTTAAAGCATTAGCGCTTATTTATTTAAACAACATGCTCCATTACATATTTTCGGTTTTTTTCAGTAACACATATCAATTTAACATCAACGATGAATTAAATACAAAGTTTATGAGTGCTGTCTTAGCATATTACAGAACTTGTAAATGAAAGTTAATGAATAGAGAAACAGTGTGCCATTAGGGATGGCAGACACATCGTTGGAGCATATGCTGACTAGGAAATGTTTTAGTTTGATTTGTACAGGTTTCTCTGCATTACCAGTTATTAAATTGTTAATACAACAGTGTTGGGAAAACGCATGTTATTTAAGCTAGTATAGCACAGTATTTATTTTGAGAGCAAAGACAATGCATTGCAAAACAAAAATTGGAAACATTTTGAACTACTTCTCCAACAAACCACGACTAGAAGAAACTATGTCCTCTCAGGCTGGGAAAATGGATGATTCATGACAGTTTCCACTGTTGCTGTTTTCCAACAATGGAAGCGTTATTGCAAATTCAGAACCACCTTTATCGGGTTCTAAAGCAAATCAACATCTTTCATTGACACATCAAGCTCTGACAATCCTTCACTAATATTACATAAGTGACTGTTCTTAAATCATCTTCATCGCATCCTGAAGTAACATCATCATCTTTCATGGAGATATCAGGCTCTGACAATACATCACTACTATGATATAAGAGATTTTTTGCTCTGAAATAACGAAAAAGTTAGTGACAACATCAAGCTACATTTCCAAACCGTTTTTGTGCCCAATGCAACCTACAAATTTCCCATCACTTTCCAAAAGTGGCCAATATCGTAAGTTGAACCTAAGTGGCAGGAGAAATATTTTTGGCTAGTATACTCTCCCAATGAGGACTGTGCCTTTTACAAGTAGTATACATTTTTCGCTAAGGCAAGTTTGGCTAAAGGTAGTCGCCAAAGTGTTTGAGCCCTGGTAACCTCCAACTTTTCGAAGTGGAAGCATGCTCTTGAATATTTCAACATCCATGCGAACAATTCTTTCATAAGGCTGCAGTAATCGAGGATAACAGTTTTGTTCACATCATTCTGAACAAGGAAAAAGATAAAAAGCATTGTCTGGACTAAGGCTTGATGAAGCAGATGGAAAAAAATGGAAAACGCATAGCGCCTATCTTTGAGGCAGTGCTTCTCTTTGGACGTAAGGAGACTACATTAAGGGGAGACAAGACTTTGAACCTATTAAAGTTGTCAAACAAGATGACAAGAACATGTGTAACTTCCACGCCTTTCTAAAATATTGCGCGAAAAGTAGCGAAAACCTGTGAACAAGTTTGGAAGGAGCAGTTAAACGTGACAAGTACATCAGTGCCTGGATTGAAAATTAGATCATCTGTAGCATCAATAACCAACTCCTGGGAAGGATTGTGCAGCACATTAATGATGCCAATGGCTACTGGTTCTCATGTGCTGACATTGCAGGAATACAGTAACTCTCTCTTTGTGCCCATTATATTTCCCTAGATCTCAAGATTCGTGAAGATTTCCTGAAATTTGTCCCAGTGTTTGATGTGAGAGGCAAAAGATTAGCTGACTCTATAATTTAAAACATAGAAATATTTGTTATTGACGTGTCCTTTTTGCTCTTAAATAACGAATAAGTTGGTGACAACATCAAGCTACATTTCCAAACCGTTTTTGTGCCCAATGAAACCTACAAATTTGTCGGGAAAGCCCATGGGGTGCATGCATTCATACAACTCTCTCTTAGCGCCCATTATATTTTCCCATATCTCTGTTTCAGTTGTATATTCTAATTGCACAGGTCATAATTTTAATTTGTTACTCACTGACATGTGCAATATTCTTCTTAATAGAAATTCACTAAGAACACTGGAAAACGTAGGCAAATATTAAATGATGCTCTTGAATCATTAACTGATGTTCAAGTCAGGAGTTCTGAATGTGCCACACTTACTAGAGAGATTGAGCGTCTTTACAGCACAAGACTTCGTATTGTTTCTGCTCTGGGGAAGATTCAAGAATTGACAACAAGATCACATCCCATGATGTTACCAGCCATTACCAAGAGAGTTTTTGTGGTCTGCTCAGTCATACTTCCTGAACTGTTTGTGCTGGGTGAGTCAATCTGTCGACAGCTTCAGCACCAAGATACAGATTTTGCAGAGTTAATCAACATGGCAGAAATCTTAAAAGGGAACTGCTAGCAATGAGAGAAAATGTTGAGGACACCTTCAGCCACCTTCTCCTAGAAGCCAAGGAATTAGCTTCGGCCAATAGAGCTGAAATCAAGCAACTATGCATCTCTACCAAGCAAGCACAGCGTTCAAATAGGAGAGAAGTGATGATGTTGGGGGTTACTACAAATAGTCTGTGTTCATACCCTTTCTGGATGCCTTTCTTAGTTCACTGCTGGATCGATCCTTAGAATATTGTTAACTTTTTAACATCTTTAATTGTCTCCTACCATGAAAAACTGAAGACATAGATATTACTGATGGAGCTACAGATCTTCATTCACTTTATGCTTTAGATCTATTAGTTGCAGATTTAGCAACGGCGAAGGTTGAGTTGAAATTCTTTCATCAACGTTTAAGTCGACTGGAGCAGTTGCCTCAGAAAACAATGGAAGCTATGTCTGTCGGCGGCTGTCAGATCTATCCTAATGTGTTTCTGTTTCTATAGTCTTGGCAGTGGGAACGAATGGGCGCAGTTTCTCCACTATTAAGAGAATCAAGACAAATCTAAGGAATACAACTAGCGAGGCATTGTGGAAAACAGGATTGATTTCCAAACTATAACAAGTGATGTAGCAAAATAAAGTGACCTCTGTCTTCCTTTTGTACTTTAAATTTCTGGTAAATGGTTTAAACATTTGTTTTATTTATGTGTATCAAAGTGTTGAAAAAACAGATTTTATACATTGCAGAGTAAATTAACAAGAGACTAGACTATAAAAAAAGACAATTAATAGAACCAGCACAGAAAATTTTCTTAGCAAGTGGACTGTATTATTAAAATTATTTATACTTCATAATCTCATAATTCGTTTTCATAAAATCATTTGCCTTTGAACCAAACAAATCTAAACCAATAATACACTTTATTTTTATAATATTGTACATTAAACTGTGATGGATCAATAAAATCAATTTTCAGTTTGGCTGTTGTAAAATGAAAGGCATACCCCCCCTCAAAAATAAAATATTGTAGATACATCACTGGTATCATTGGTGTCACTGAAGCCAACACTTAGTACTTGCTGCCATATTACGATTCTAAAGGCCCAGGTACAAGATCAAATAGTTTGTCAGATTTTACAATATCTGCCACATATTTGACTGTGTACCACACTGTTGAAAGTGTTTGTCAAATATGGAACGTGTTTGATGTGTTTGACAAAAATTTTGGTTGATGGAAAATTTGACAGGTCGGTAGATGTTGTTTGTGTTGCTGTTCGCCACATATGTTGAGAGAAAAATAGTTTTATTTCTATTTGTCTTGAAAGTTGACCAGTGACTCTGCTGTGATGTACATACAGAAACTCCGAGTCTGAGATATCACAATTAGTAGAGAGCAAACAGTTGTTGAGAGCAGTTGAAAGTGGTTGGACACAGTCTGCGTTGGAGATAAGATGCGCTACACGGGAGGTCACAGCCTGCCATGATCGTGCAAGTAGCGCCAGAGGAGACTTAGGTATTAATTGGGGACTTCTTTTGTAATTTCCTTTTTGCTGCATGTAGTTGTTGGATGCCTGTGATCTGGAGAGATTTTGTCAGGTTTGTGTGTGCATACATTGAGAATAATATTCGTATCTTTGTTGTGACCAGAAACGTGTATATGGAGTAGAATTAAAAGTCTATGTAAAATTTGCCAGTGTTTAAATAATATAGTTTTAATTGGTTTCTTTCATTTTTTACCGTTCAAGGCTAGTTGGCAGTTGAACGGAATGGACATTGTCTTCAAAAGGAGGATATAAGATGAACATCAACAAAAGCAAAACGAGGATAATGGAATATAGCTGAATTAAGTCAGGTGATGCTGAGGGAATTAGATTAGGAAATGAGACACTTAAAGTAGTAAAGGAGTTTTGCTATTTGGGGAGCAAAATAACTGATGATGGTCGAAGTTGACAGGATATAAAATGTAGACTGGCGATGGCAACGAAAGCGTTTCTGAAGAACAGAAATTTGTTAACATCGAGTACAGATTTAAGTGTCAGGAAGTCATTTCTGAAAGTATTTGTATGGAGTGTAGCCATGTATGGAAGTGAGACATGGACGATAAATAGTTTGGACAAGAAGAGAATAGAAGCTTTTGAAATGTGGTGCTACAGAAGAATACTGAAGATTAGATGGGTAGATCACATTAATAATGAGGAAGTATTGAATAGGATTGGAGAGAAGAGAAGTTTGTGGCACAACTTGACTAGAAGAAGGGATCGGTTGGTAGGACATGTTCTGAGGCATCAAGGGATCACAAATTTAGCATTGGAGGGCAGCGTGGAGGGTAAAAATCGTAGAGGGAGACCAAGAGATGAATACACTAAGCAGACTCAGAAGGATGTAGGTTGCAGTAGGTACAGGGAGATGAAGAAACTTGCACAGGATAGGGTAGCATGGAGAGCTGCATCAAACCAGTCTTAGGACTGAAGACCACAACAACAACAACAAGGCTAGTTGATCAAACCCTTCCTAACCATTCAATATATATATGGCAGTAGTTATTGTAATTATTATGTCTATGCATCACACACTGCATGGATCGAAGTATTGCTTTTGAAATATTGAAATATTTTAGCCTGTTGCTGATCACACAGTTGCAGTGACAAGATGAGGTAAGTTGTCTGTTGTGTACAGGAGCATTGCGGAACTGTTGTTAGGAGACGTTAGATAATATTTTAAAACTTGCAGTCAGATAGTTGAGAACCGATTTCTTTATAATTCGTGGGAGGAGTAATTAATTTCTGTTTCCTTTTTGCTTTCGATCAGAATTTCTTTATCTACATCTGCATCATACTCTGCAAGCCACCTAATTATGTGTGCTGGAGGGTACTTTCGGTACCACTATCTGTCCCTACAATTCTGTTCCACTAACGAATAGTGTATGGGAAGAATGATTGGCGGTAAGCCTTTATATTGGTTTTAATTTCTCGAATTTTCTCCTCGTGGTCAATATGCAAGATGTATTTGGGGGAAAGTAATATGTTGTCTGACTCCTCCTGAAAAGTGCTGTCCCGAAATTTCAATAGTAAATCTCTCTGTAATGCACAACGTCTCTCTTGTAACGTCTGCCAGTGGAGCTTGTTTAGCATCTCCGTAACACTGTCTCGCCAGCTAAACGACCCCGTGACGAAACGAGTCGCCCTTCGTTGGATCTTCTATATCTCCTCTATCAGTCATACCTAGTAGTGATCCCAGATAGATGAACAATACTTAAGAATTGGGCGAACAAGTGCCTTATAAGCCACTTCTTTCGTGGATGAGTTACATTTTCTTAAGATTCTTCCGACGAACCTGATTCTGTCTATTTTTCCCACTACTTGTATTATACAGTCATTCCACTTAAGGTCGCTCTGGATAGTTATGTCTAGATATTTTATGGCAGATGCCGTCTCCAGTTGTTTGTCATCAATAGTGTTGTTGTACAGTAGTGGATTTCTTTTCCTATTTATGCGCAATATGTTACTTTTATTTATGTTCAGGGTCATCAATTCTTTGCAGGTCGTTCTGTAAATTCTTATTATCTTCTGACGTTGCTACTTTGGCATAAACAAGTGCATTATCTGCGAATAGCCTTAAAGAACGTCCCACGCTCTCTACCAGATAATTTGTATATATTGTGAACAGCAAAGGTTCAATCACACTTCCCAGTGGTACTCGGGATATTACCTTTACATCTGTCGATTTCTTTTCGTTAAGAGCGACTTGTTGAGTTCTGTCAGCAAAAAAGGTTTGAATACAATTGCAGACCTGCTCTGATACTCTGTAAGTTCGTATTTTTTTTTCATTAAAAAGGTAGTGCAGGATGGTGCCAAAGACCTTACTGAAATCAAGGAACACAGCATCAACCTGAGCGCTGTTTGCACTGTGGACCACATGAAGGAACAGAACAAGCTGAGTTTCACAGGATTACTGTTTGCGGAATCCACTGGCAGAGACAGAACGTCACACACGTTTCAGTACCTCTTTCAGCAGAACTAATTATAATCCTAAAAAATAATAACGAATCCGTCTCACCTGTCGATCTACCTCCCAGGATTTCGTGTAGTTGAATGATTTTGCATTTAGAGATGCTTCGTCTTGCTACTGTATCTGCAAAATTTTATGCAATAGCACTTGGTCAGTAGTTGGTGCAGAGAATTTTTTGTTGCTTTTGCAGTGCTTCATGTTAATTCAAAACTTTTTGTTTCAGCAATTTGCTAGTTCAGTATTTATTTTTCTAACAGTGAAGTTAACTGTTTCGTATTAAGATATCTGTTTTGCTCTTTGTGTCGTTTTCTTGATTGTTACAATGACAATGAAAAATAGAGTGCAGGCAGGAATGGACAAGACAACAGAAGTAGCTTCAAATAAAGTTCCAGAAAATTAGAGGCATGATGTAGAAAATTCTACTCAGGATAATGAAGTCAAGGAATTTGAAGGAAGAGACCTTCAAATTATTTTGTGATGAGATAAATGACAATATCAAAAAATCTAGTAGTAAACAAGTACAAAATTTCCAGCTACACGAAGAGAACTTGAAATTGATTCAGGATGAGATTAATGACAAATTAAATCGTAAATTCGAGGAAATGTCAGAATGGCTGAAAATTCAGGTTCGTGAGGAACTCAACTCAAATATTAATAATCTTAATCCAGACTTGATCATGTACTGTCTGTTGATATTGTTGAGTTGAGACAACAGACATCACAACAAGAATTACAAATAGAGGAATTAGCACAAAAGTTCGAGTCTTTACAGTTCCAGGCAGATACTGAGTATCAAAGACGCAAAATCTGTTGATGACTGCTGCAGAACGTGTCGAAGAATTATCCAAGAAAGTTACGCAAATGAACAATGATTCAGACAAAAGGACAGACGATAATCAGCCAGTTCCGTTTACTGATACCAAAGAATTTCAGTCTCTGCAACTTTCTAAAGACGATAGATGATTAATCAGCAAAAAAAAAACGTGACCTAAAATACAGGAACAGCTTGCCAATATCGAAGAAAGGATCGATCGCAATAACGATACCAACAGGTTCAATAATCATCACATTGACAATCACAGTGAATGCACAAATTTTAGAGGTGCTTATTAATTCTCTCGTGAACGTGATATGTTTACAGGACACAGTGAGTGCAATGCGAGTTACAGTATGAGAGAAAACTCACTCATTCAGAAAAATAATGGTTTTGATTACAAACATTGTCTCACAGATAGGATATTTAAAATTTTTCGCAATGCTAGTAAAGAAATTCACCCAAGGGAGTGGTTACAACATTTTGACTACTCTTTACCACCAACATGGCCAATTGCCCACAAACTGGAATTCATTTGCAGTTATCTTAAAGGGGAACCTGTGGCAAGAATGAGATCGATTGCAAGTGATTGTCACATGTACAGTGATTTCTATGACGCATCTTGTCCGCTTACTGGTCCGAAGCAACTCAAGATCGCGTGAAAAATATTATCATGACGCAAAATTATAAACAGTCGAATTTTTCAACACCTGTGCAGTATTTTGAAAACAATGTGCATGAACAGATAGGAGGATCATTCAACAAGTAAAACCTCCCATTTTTTCTCAGAACATATTTATAGTTATGAGTCAGAATTTGGTGACAATATACTTCAACACGTCTTGCCCATGTCCACTGCCTGTAAAAGCTCTTGTCCTGTAGGTTTAACCATGTTTTCATTGCATGACTGACACTCTCGTCATCTTCAAAGTGTGTTCCCTGTAGAGAATCTTTAAACGGCCCAAAGAGATGGAAGTCCGATGGTGGCAGGTCTGGACTGTAGAGTGGATGAGGCAATGCTGTCCAACCCAATTTGGAGATGTGTTCCCAGGTTCTCAGACTCGTGTGTGGGCGTGCATTATCGTGTTGGAGCAACATTTCTGCTGCATTCTTGTCCGATCGAACACGTCGCAAACGGTTCTTGAGCTTATTCAGAGTCTTCACGTATGCCTCTAAATTGATGGTTGACCCTCTTGGCACCACATTCGCGAGAATGACGCCATCACAATCCCACAAGACTGTCACCATGACTTTTCCGGCAGATTGGGTTGTCCTGAATTTCTTCTTTTGCAGTGAATGAGGATGACACCACTCCATGGATTGCCTTTTTGTTTCTGGCGCAAAGTGGTGTACCCAGGTTTCGTCCCTCGTAACGATCCGTGACAGAAAGGCCTGTCCGTCGGTCTCAAAACACTCAAACTGTTTAGATGAAATGGCCTTTCTTAGCATCTTGTGGCCTGCTGCGAGAATTTGTGGAACTCATTGTGAGCGCCTCTTTGAATATCCGAGAATCTCGATCATTGCAGACACACTTAGAATGCTGACCGACAACTGTAGAGCCAATTGTCGTGTTGTGATGCACCGGTCGGCACGAATAATGGCATCCACAGGATTCAACATGTCTGGAGCAGGACGGGTCGAGCATTTTGACGCTATACTACGGCTCTGCCATTTTTCAGAACGGTTCGAAACTTCACTGGCGCACGGGACAAACATCAGATGTGAAACACCAACAAGGATATTTGTCTATGTATATTAATGACCTTTTTTTAAGAAAAATGTGGGGCGTTACTTACTGCACGGCCCTTGTATTTAACCAATCTGTACAGTTTGTCGGAATTAATCTGCATTTGCCTCACTAAATTACCTATCAGATTACGCCATATAGTTTTTGGCAGGACGTTGTAACGATGACTTGGAATCTTTTCAAGCCCTTTTCCAAGAACTTTAATTTGACAATAATAATAAAACACTAAGAGGCAATAATAATCAGTATTGGGAAAATTAGCGTCAGCAGCGTAACCGAAAACGTTGATGGAATTCGCATGAACGATATGACGAGAGATGCGACGAAAACAGGCATAATTTGAGACACAAGCCCTACAGCCCTACAGTACAGATTACAGACGCTCGAGAAATGATTCCTGTAACTGTAGGAATTATCAGCACAGGAACAGAGATCATGGATCGCGTGAACATAGACATTGTGGCAATGCAGAAAATTTTAGTCGCAAAGGTAATGACGGAGTAAATCAAACTTTTATTCTGAATGTGGAGCTCAGGTTGTAGAAATCAGGGCATCGAGCCCACGGGACAATGACATTAATGACAGTTACTCAAGACGAAATAATTATGATGACACATCAAAGCGAAATTGGCATCATATTGTGAGCATGGTACAGCTGTAGGAATCAGACCAACCAACCCACACAACAACTCTAGGCAAAACTAGCTGACACAAATATGACTAGCAGCCACGCTTGCAAATGAACCGTTTGCTGTTGCCGATAATCTGCACAAAATCCATATTAATTTGTAGATTGTGATGATACCACAGACACATTTTTACAAGAAAATGACGACTGCAAAAATACACTTGGACAACCTATTGTAAAAATTTGCATAGGAAACGTTTCACTTTCTGCTGTACCTGATTCTGGTATCCCAGTTAATGTGATTAGTGAGACAGTGTTTAATAAATGTGCACAATCATCTGTTTGTCCAACTCTGCATCTATTAAGAACCAAATTGAAGGGAGTTATTCAAGGAAAGAGTGTAGATGTGCGTAATCAAACTTTGTTAGTTTTCATGTGTCAGGGGCACAAGTTTTCTGCGAATTTTCTTATAGTTCCTGTTAGGTCAACAGAATCAATTTTGGGTGTAGAGTTTCTACATGAAAACAAACCTATGTTAAACTTTGCAATGCTGAAAAAACGGTACAAGTAAATCAGGTACCTATAACGCTTAAATTTCAAGGTTGGTTAACAAAGGAAGATGAAGATGTGAAATGTTTGCCATTTCTCCTTCCGCTTGAGGCACAACACTCACTGAATTTGTCTGACAATTGCATGAACGACGTAACAACATTTCATTGTCAAGCTGAATAATCTGTTACCACAGAACAGTTAATTAAAAAGAAAGTACTCAGAGATGAAGTACATACTGGGGCAAACACAGAGGAATTATTAGAAGTATTACAGTCACATTCTTCCTCACAAGACAGGAACTATACCAAATTTTCTTTACAAATTCAAGTTTAAGGAACATAATAATTTTTTGTACCAGCTTACTTTACTCCATTGATATACAGAGAAATGGTTAAGCAGGAAATACGGTTGATGCTAGAGCATGCTGTGAGTTCATATAACAGCCCATTATATGCTGTCTTCTCTTGATTTACGATCCAGTTTTTGACAAATCGAATTACACCCTGAATGTAGGCAATATACAGCCTTTCTTTGTTTTGGAAACTGCTACCAATTTCGAAAATTACCATTTGGTCTCAAAGTTCCATCTACTGCATTTATGTGAGGTTTGAATACTATTTTACATAAGCATTTGAGAGACAGTATCACGACCTATGTTGACAACATTCTGCCTGCGGAAAATTCATGGACAGAACACAACCAGGCACTGAGCGAAGTATTACAGGCATTTCTTGAACATGGAATTACAGTCAATTTAGAAAAATCAGAATTTGGTAAAATGCAAATTAAATTTCTTGGCCAAACTGTCGCTATGAAAGGTATATCACACCATCCAGAAAAATGGAAAACAATTGAGGAAAAACCAGTGTCTATAAACAAACGATAACTTAGAGGATTTTTAGCTCTTGTTAATTTTTATCGACGTTTCATCAGCTTAGAGAGCTTATCTACACCTAGACTATGTCAACTCACTGGTAAGAATACAGTTTGAGACTGTAATGATGACCCTCAGCCCGAATATCATGATCTGAAAACTGCATTCCTTAATGCTCCCATATTATCACATCGTGATTAATCTCTTAATTTTTGCCTTTCGACAGATAGTGCGAAATCTGGCCTTGGTGTACACTTGTTTCAAGAAATTATAGAAAATGGAATTATACAGAAAAACATAGCTTTTGCCAGTCCAGTCATAACCAAAGCCAAATGTAAGTATTCCATCATTGAGCTCATAGCGTTAGCCATAGATTGGGCAATTGATAAATTTCTTTACTTTCTACAAGGCAAACACACTAAAGTATATACTGATCATTGGGCACTTCAGTACCTTATGACAGCTAAACTGAATCATGATCGCTTAAAACGTTGGGCTTTGTTTCTCCAGGAATTCGGTTTCACTGCGATTTACAATCCAGGCTCAGAAAATATTATTGCTGATGCACTTTCATGTACATGTGTTGGTTTAGTCCAGAGTAATGAAGAAGACTACAAAGAAAATAATTTTTGTTTGTTATATATGAAAAAAGTAGCCTCTGAAAACTTTGATTCATCCTCCGTATGTGAAAGTGCTCATGAACAGTAGAAAGACCCAATCAGGAAAGGGAGAAAGGAGAAATGACAAAACTAATCAAATACTGCGACAAGACAGTTTTACTTTGTATGTAAAACATTTTATTCAGATGTAACAGTCCTATTTGATTACTTTGCATCCCAGGCGAATTCATCAACAAACTCATTTGGTACACACATCTGAGTTATGCACACTTTGACGCAAAGAAATATTTTCATAAATTACAGGACACATGTTATTTCAACAATATGGAGAAGTGAATTTGTAGTGTCTTCACAAAATGCAAACTGTGCCAAAAGGCAAAACTATCTACCATTATGCATAGACTAGCACTATTGCCCATCTTTGCTGTAAAATTAAGAAAGTTGGCTGCTGTTGACATTTTCGGTTCTGTTGCGATATCTAAACATGGTCATTCATTTGTTTTTATAGTTGTTGAGCTTAAGGTACGTTTACACTGGGATACATGTATCGCGACATGTATGAGCGACATGTCAATTTGACATATCGCGATACATCACCTCATACAAAAATTCACGGAACTTGTATGCAGACCCTCGAGCTCATACATGTCGCGTATACATTTTGTATATCGCTTTTTGGCCATATACGCGACATGTATGAGCGACATTTGAAGAACTCGCGCATGCGCAGTACCATCATTTCCTGTCGTCTTGTCGCCTGCCGCTTATTTTGACGATTAGCGCATGCATAGTATCAGGCTCTTTGGTGGCTGTTTGAGTTTTGGAGGTGCCGACTATCGTTTCGACGTTAATGTATCTGCATAGAACATCAAAAAGTGCCATATGCAACATTATTCTTCGTGTTTGCGAGGCTACTGTGCAAGTTTTATTCCAAGAAGTGAAGATAAAAGTTTTATATATATCAGAGTACGTAATACATTCTATAATTTTTTCATACATCTGGCACGTATATCAATTTTTTGCTATTATTCCGGCGGCCTCGCGTGATAATGTTGACAGCGGATGCCGACAATCGTGTGTGAGACGTTGGCATTAGCAATCGCGCGACAATGCAAATGTTTTGTAATGAAATCTTCGTTTCAAGAGGAATCCCCAGTGGCCAAAAAACGGAGTGTTACTGCCAACTGATCCTCTGGTGGAATCGCTTCCCAAAAGTTTGTGTTGGTTTTGGACACAAGAGGAGCCACAAGTGATAACAAACCGCGGAAATCCTCCATACTCATCCTAACATAATTTCTAAAATATGCGCCATCCTTTAGCGTTAATTCGCGAGAAACTCTCTCTGCCACCATCTACGCTTCCTCCGCCTTTTCTTCCTATCATCTTCCAAAAGAGCAAGTGTACCATCACATAAAAATGTGAAATCTTCCAAATCGTCGTCGAAAGCTATCGCACAGTGATTCATATCAACCAGTGTAAACGCACGCTCATACATGTATGAGGTTGATTCTTGTCAAAGTCGCGGTACATGTCGCAAAGTCGCATATACATGTATCTCATACATGTGCCGATACAAATGGCAGTGTAAACGCACCTTTACTTCTAAATTTGTGTCATTCATGCCTTTACAGAAAGCTATTGCATAATCTGTTTCTATATGATTTGTAAGGAATTTTCTGAATGAAGTAGGTGATGTTGACAAAGCAGTTTCTGATAATGGCCCACAATCTCGTTCTAACATATGGCTAAAAACTTTGAGATGTAGAAGAATTAGACCCATATTTATATCTCGTTTTATGCCATCTTGTAACCCCTCAGAACGCATTATCAAAGAATTAGGTAAACTTTGCAGATTGTACTGCTATCATCAATACAGAAATTAGAATTCACATCCACCTGATTTTGAAAATATCATTAACGAACTATTGAATGATTCTACAACTTTAATTCCACTCCTTGTATTAAAGAATAAATCTCCACCAGATCGTACAAAACAATTAGTAGCCTTTCTAAGACAATGACGTTTAAGACAATGTGAAATAATTAATTTAGCATTGCAAAACACAAGAAAGCTGCAGAGAAAAGGAAGAAGCTACAGAATCCACTAGTGAACATCAAGAGTTTACAGATGGATCAGAAAGTGTTGCCCAAATCGCACCGCTTATCTCATAAAGGAAAGCCTTTAACATCAAGTTTTTCTTGGTGTATGAAGGTCCTTTCAACATTCGGCAAATCGCACATCCTTATGCTGTGGAACTTGAAACCATATGCACACATAAATCACAATATCATCATCTTGTATCGAACATCAAAGTGAACAAAGAATAATACCCTAAGAGGCTTACTATACTTTGGTAAACGTATGCAGTGACGAGTATAGATGCCCCATCTGTTGTAGTGCATTTTCTTACTTTAACTTTCAGCACTGTTCCACACTCTTCAATTAATCTGTATATCAGTTAATGTATCTCTTACTGTCAATCTTCTTACCACAGAATTTTAAAGAATATTGATGATCTACGATTCGTGTTGTGTGAAGAAAAGTACTTTGAATTTGCTAAGCATAGTCTGACAAGCTGATAGTAAAGTGGAGATACACATTTTTTGCATCTATATTTGCACTATGACAATATGTAATGGTAAGCCATCTGTGAACAGTTTGAATTCAGCTGGTATTATTCTAAGTTTGCTAATGAAGTACCTGATGGAAATGTAATACTGTTATCTTCTTCTTTCATTTCACCCTCTTTGTGGTACACTTGATCAATCATTTCTATGTGCACTGTTCTTTTCTAAGGCCCTAGTATTTCTTTACTCTTTCTGATCTTCTTTTCCTCATTTCTTCTAAGATGAAGGGTTTGGACATTTGTGTAGATTTGTCTTGGAACCTTATATTTTCATCTTCAGTAATTAATTTAGCTGTTCGATAGATAAGTGAATTTTCTGAAATCTTTAATTCTACTACATCTTTCTCAGTTTCTTTAAGCCACTTTAGTCTCATTTTGCGGTTTATGGAAAAAGTCAAAGATTTGTTTGGTTACTCTGTAGGAATTCATTCAGAGAAGATGAGCATAAAAATTTATCCTCCTTTTTTGTATAGTATCTGAAAGGTTTTCAGTTTTCTTGTAGAGATTTCCATTACTGTCTTGAAATTTTGTCATATGGTTTTTCTTAAAATTTTTCTTTCCTTTAGCTCAAGTTTCTCCATTAGACCTTTGAAATTCATGTTTAGTGTTTCTGCCACATACAGTGCTTCTGGCTAAATCAATGTCTTGTAGTGTGTAATTTTCCACCCCCATTAAAAGGATTTTTTGTTGTATGTATTTTTTGTTAGTTGGAAGGCCAATTCAAGTTTATTTTTTCTGGATTACATTGTTTTGCTTTTCCCAGCATTCCATCTAATCCGTTCTCCAAGATATTTGAATTCTTTTACTATTTCAGTCCATTTTTCTTCAACTTTGAAGGATTTACATGAATACGTGACGTTTGTCAATATCTTAGTTTTTTCAAAGGAGATGTGAAGACCTATTTTAGCTGTTTGTTTCTTTAGTTCAAGATTTTCTCTGCTTCTTCAATTGTTTCAGCAAACATGGCCATATCAACTGCAAAAGCAATGCAATTTACTTTAAGGTTCTTCTTTTTGCAACCCAATCTTATGCCACTCTTAATATTTGTGTTCCATTCTCTGACTACTTTGTCAAGCACACAATTGAACAGCAACGGTGAGAGCCCATCCCCCTGTCTCACTCCCATTTTTATTTCAAAGGGATCCGATAATTTGTTCATAAATTTAACTTTCGAAAATGTATTTGTAAGGATCGCTTTTATAATATTAGTTGTTTTCTTATCCAAACCTATTTCTTCCAGGACTGATATTAGAGATTCTCTATCAATCGAATCATATGCTTGTTTGGAATCAATGAAGGAGATTACTTATGTCTTTGCCCTTGATTTTTGGTATGCCATGATGTTTTTGAAGTCAGTATTTGTTCCGAACATGATCTACCCTTTATAAAACCTTCCTGGTATTCCCCAATTTGCGAGTCCAATTGAGGCTCTGCCCTGTTCAAAAGGACATTAGAAAGAATCTTATATGTTATACCCAGCAGCGATATTCCTCTGCAGTTGTAGGGTCTGTCTTCAAATCTTTTCTGTGGATGGGGTGGATGAGAGCTGTTCTCCATTCTGTGGGGATCTCTTCTCCTTTCCAGATTTTATGGAAAACGCACTGAAGGAATGTAATTGCATTTTTGTCAGCTATTTTCCATAGTTCAGCCACTATTTGGTTTTCTCCATACCCTTTGTTGTTTTTAAGTTCCAAAATGACCTTCTGTAGCTCTTCAGTCGTCAGTGGTTCTGAATCCTGCTTTTCACGGTTATTTGGGATGGATTCAAATTTTTCAAGGATGTGTTCACAATTCAAGAGTTTCTCAAAGTAGCCTGCTACTATTTTGGAATTTTCCATGTTATTGTGAGCGTTGGTCCCATTTACATCTCGAAATTGGAGAATGGGTGCCTTGTATCTTGATAACCTTTGTTTGAAAGTCCTGTAAAAGATTCTTGTGTTGTTTTTAATAGATTCTTCATCAATTTGGAGGAGAGTTTTGTTTAGTCTCCAAATATTTTCTTATATCTTTTTTCTTTACCAATCTGTGCATTAAAGTCTCCAAGAAGAACGATAATTTTTTATCTGGAATCTTCTGAATAATGTCATCTAGATTATTCCAAAAGGCCTCCTCTTTTTCTATGTTTTTTCCTGTTATCCTCATTTAGAGGGGCATTTGCATTGATAATTGTGTAGATTTTGTTTGTGCTTGTGAATGTAAACTTTAGATTCTTTCTGATTGGGAATCAAATTCAACTATTGAGTTCAAGATTTGTTTGTTAATTTTCATGAGTTTGGAATTTTTCTTTTGAGATCTTGGTATGGCAGAACAGACTTCCTTTTGAGGTTCTAAGATACTCGTTTTTTCTTCAGGGAGATAGTTGAACATATAATGAAGTTTCTTGTGTCTTATGGTAACTCTACCAGACAGAATACTGTGTTATTTTTGACAAGAATGCGTAAGATGACTTTTTCTTTAAGTACATATTTTGTGAAGTAGGTGATGAATTGTGGAGGTATAACTGCTGACTTTATTTTGGATGAGAGACTGTGTATGAGTGGTTCTCAGTTAGAAAGGTATTTCTAATGGTCGTTTAACTATGTACATTTCTGACTGATACTTGTTCTGGTATTTATTATTTTGAAGAGTGATAATTTCAGAGTTGTATGCATACACGTGATGAATCTAGGGAATACTGTGCGATATATATATATATATATATGGAATATGATAAGGAATTATGCTTTAGGATTGCCATGTGAGGCTTATGATGTTATTATTGGTTATTATGGTATAACTATTGTATATTTTTGGCGCACTTATGGTATATTATGTGAAGAGGACTATTATTTGTAGAATATTATGCTGAAGGTTAATGAAATATGTTGCTCTGAGGAAGACAGACCAGGAAGTACATACAATTTAGTTTGGAAGCATTTATGGAGCAATACAAGGTAAGTAATGTACACTCTTTAAAAGAAGCAACCCACAGCTATACTAGATACAAGACATTCTGTTTGTGAACACTTTATTCGAAAGTACAGTCACAGTGATGTCTCCAAGCGATTTCTGAGGTTACTATTATAGTTTTGTTGCTACTGATGAGATGCATTATGGCGTTAAGAGTTATCGATTATGGAAAGAAAATGAATTACTGTTTGAGATACCAATCACACCTGCTATAAACACTGTAAAGTTTAGAAATCACGAAACTTTTATCTGTATGAAACACTTGCAAATGACATTTTTCACCAATTTGGAGATAAGAGTGCGTATATGGATGTATCTGTTGAGTAATGAACATGGATAATTTTACAAAAATTTTTTCTCTACGGCTAAATAACGTGAAGTATGCGTGAAATGAATTTTCTAGCTTTGCAAACTTATGGAATGAAATCATCCCAATAAAAAAATAAAAAATTCTGCTTATTACTGTTTAAATTCACTATTTTTTATTTTCGTATATGACATGACCTCAACTGAATTTTTCTCGTTTGCAGAAGTAATAAGGAAGAACACAGAACTCTATGAGTTTGTAGGAACTAAACAGTATTTTTCATATCAGAGAGTAATGTACGTAGTGGGCGAGTTACATTCTAACAATACGAATGTTGCAGTGGTCTGTTGTGGAAAATTAGATGTTCTAGAAGTACCCAGTCCTACTAAAGACATTGATCCAAGATTTGTAATGCATTTTTGACAACCTTTTCTTTCAGCATGTAGCCTTTTTACACCTTCATGCAAGTTGATCAGCTACATTTTTATGGATGTTGTAAATAACTGCTTAAAATAAATTACTTCAATACTTCAGTGTCTGTCTATTTAAACAATTTTATTTCAGACTTTCTCTTACGGTTCTGCTACAGCATTGATGCAGTACTCATTCTGTCACATTAAGTTAGTGATTGTAAAATGATAACTTTTTCCTTTTGTCATTAAGCAGTACTGAAGCTCAAGAGAAGTTACTTCATTTTTGGTTAATAAACCAGTTCTTTCTACTACTACTGAAGAGTTCGAGCGTAAATCTTTTTTGTGTTGCATCTTAGTGCAAGCTATGCCATTATTAGTTACTTTATAAGATATGTCTTTTGAGTTTTGTATTTATTTTCACTTGCAGTTAACTATTTATGCCCATACATTCGATTCTGACTCCATAAGATTCTGATTCCATAAGAGTTATGTCAGGGCTGGGTCTCTGAAGGCTATCAGTAGTTTTAATGGAATGCTGTCTACTCCTGGTGCATTGTTTTGACTTAGGTCTTTCACTGCTCTGTCAAATTCTTCACACAGTATCATATCTCCCATTTCGTCTTCATCCACATTCTCTTCCATTTCCATAATACTGCCATCTAGTACATCGCCCTTGCATGGCTCCTTTATCTATTCCTTCCACCTTACTGAATTCCCTTCTTTGCCAAGGACTGATTTTCCATCTGAGCTTTTGATATTCATACAGGTGGTTCTCATTTCTCCAAAGGTCTCTTTAATTTTCCTGTAGGCAGTATCTATCATTCCCCCAGTGATACATGCTTCTACAGCCGTAC
The DNA here is from genome assembly GCF_023864345.2 of Schistocerca serialis cubense. Taxonomy (NCBI): domain Eukaryota; kingdom Metazoa; phylum Arthropoda; class Insecta; order Orthoptera; family Acrididae; genus Schistocerca; species Schistocerca serialis. The sequence goes on from NC_064639.1 coordinate 597,157,453, forward strand.
ATTTTTCCTCTAGCCATCCCTGCTTAGCAATTTTGCACTTGCTGTCGATTTCATTTTTGAGATGTTTGTATTCCTTTTTGCCTGCTTCATTTACTGCATTTTTATTTCTCCTTTCATCAATTGAATTCAACATCTCTTCTGTTACCCAAGGATACCTACTAGCCCTCGTCTTTTTACCTACTTGATCCTCTACTACCTTCACTATTTCATCTCTCAAAGCTACCCATTCTTCTTCTACTGTATTTCTTTCCCTTTTTCTTGTCAACCATTCCCCAATGCTCTCTCTGAAACTCTCTACAATCTCTGGTTCTTTCAGTTTACCTAGATCCTATGTCCTTAAAATACTACCTTTTTGCAATTTCTTCAGTTTTAATCTGCAGTTCATAACCAATAAATTGTGGCCACAGTCCACAGCTGTCCCTGGAAGTAAATTCGTAGGAGGAGTAATAAATTTCTATTTCATTTTTGTTCTCAATCAGAATTGCATTATTGTCAGAGACGGAACGTCACACATATATTTCTGTATGTTTTTCAGCAAAACTAATAATAATTTTTTAAAAATTACAATCCCATTTAAATCTGACTGTATTGTGAGTTTCTGTATATGTCGAAAGAATGATCAAGGATGAGAACAAAATAGCAGTGGCAGTCACCAAAATGGTAGAGGTGTCGCAAGTTCCACAGCCATATACCAGCTGTCTCTCATAGGAGGCGTCAGGTGCATTACCTCTGATGTCTCAGCAGATATCTGCAATTTCGTTTTTACGTTCTGTAGCTGGAGTCAGCCCAAACGGTTACTGCTTATCACATCGTTCATGCGACACCCAGTGTCAACAGAAATCATCGATTTGTTTCCCATTATTTTTAAATAGAAATTTTACTTTTTTATGAGGTTCCTGGTTTCGGTCTGATTTAGACTATGTGCAGACCTCACAATGTTTGTGAAATTTTATGTGCCCATTCGATAGAGTGCTCCCAAATTAGCCTAATCTGATATTAGTTTTATCATTATATATTAACATGGACAGAAAAACACGAGGAGTAAACAGCAATCCAGCAGTGACTCAGTAGTGTCGCATGCATTGCACTAGTCGTTAATATAGGCCAGGGCAGTGCTTCACTGCTGGTGTACTCGTTATTCTTCTAGTTTTACTGTCCCTGTTAATACACATCGATAAAAAAAGTATCGCATTAGACTAATCTGGGACCCCTCTACCGAATCAGCATTCCAGTTTAATAATCACATTGTAATGGGGAAGAAATCGACGCTTTCCATCGATACTCGTTGCCACATGAAGGAGATAATGAGCACTATTTGTTTTGGAGACACCAGTTACACAATGCAAAAACAAAATTGTAAATGTCTGCTGAAACACCAGAGAAAATGCTCCTGATGACTCTTATTAGAGGCACCCTGTATAACGGGCAGTCAAATGACAGCGAGACAGATAGGAAAAAAGTAGGCAAACTGTTTACAATTTCAAAAGTAATTGCCATAAGTGTTAAAACATTTATCCCACTGTGACACACTATGATCAAAGCCTTCATGGAAGAGTGTTTACGGTTGCCTACGGACTCATGATTGTACCCTCACCCTGCACCTCTTCATCCAAAACAAATTGAAGCCACAAATGTCTTTCTTCAGGGCTCCAAAAATGCAGAAACAGTGTAAGGAGAGATTGAGACTGTACAGACGACATGTAAAGGCTTCCAAACAAACTTCTGAAGCATAGTCGAAACTTGGCAAAATGCGAGCCCTTCAATTGACAATCTTAATTGGTATGAATATGGGCCCATTTGACGAATCTGTGGACAGATAAAAGAAAGTTTGACAAGTATGTTTGATGGTTTACAAGGGCCTTAAATGACCTGTAAAAAAACTGTTTGTGTACCAGTTCTGATAAGACAGTCATAATAAATAGGGATAAATTGATATAACTACGTTACTTCTAGATTTTGACATAATAGTTAATACATACATCTCAACTGGCTATAATTTTTGATACAGCAGACAGAAGATGCAAAGAAAAGAAACATGTCTCTATGTATGCACAAGTAGAAACATCTTACGTATATTTGCTTTTGTAATATATGCAAGCCTAAATAATTACATTACCATTTGTCTTATCTGATGTATCATCAGTGTTTAAATAGTTTATGAATATTTTATGGGTTTTGAAAACTCTGGGATTAAAAATGTACCTTAATGATGTTAACCAATGACACAGTCAACTTGGTGTTAGTTATGTTAAGAGTATTTTTTATCTTTTATTTGCCAGCATCCTTTTCCAAAATCTTTGAGAAGGTGATGTACTCTAGAATGGTACCACTCCCGAGCAACAATGGTTCGTATTTCAGAAGAATTTCTCTACTGTGAATGTCATTTAAACGTTCACTCACCAAATATTAGAAGTGTTAAATAATATAATGGCGCTAGTTGGTATTTTGTGCGACCTATGTAAGACATTTGACTGTGTGAATCACAGTATTCTCTTAGATAAATTAAAGTTTTATGGGACTGATGGTATAGCCAACTGATAGATAATGTCTTACACCACGAAAAGAATGCAGAAAATTGTACTTAGTAATTCAACCAAGATATCTTTCTTATTTAGGCCCAGCAGTATAATATATGTCTGATAACAACATGATTTTAGAGTATATGCTCCAAATAGCTGCTTATAAACTTTATTTGCGACAGACTATTCCAGCTTTATTGCCATTTTCAAGTACCTGTAATTACAATTTTGGTGAGAACAGGTATGAATATCAAAGCCATTTGCGTTACACTAGCTGTGTTGTACTCACATCTGTATTGATGTGACGTCCATATTACGTAGTTAGTGGACTGTTTCATAACTGTCACTGCTTTAATAAAATGGTAAATGATCTCAAGATGTTGAAAATAAAATATTAATTACGTCATGATAGCAGTTTGACACTTCCACTCTTACGACGCTGTATGTTTACAAAGATTGTGCAGATTAATAGAGACATTATCTTATTAACTAAAATTTGTTACTATGGTCTTTGTTGATGCATATCATACTTCCAGTTTACCCATTTTCATGTTCTACAAGATCAATTAAGTTTATGAGGTAGCAGTTGTGTTTAAATTTTGTGTGTATGTTTAATGTTTCTTGTGGGTATTTTCTTGTGTACATATAGATTTCTAATTATTCAAGAATGTTCATTGAAAAACCTTTTGGTATTCTATGCAGAATCTGTAGTTTATATTCGATCATATCAGCAGTGTGAATTTGATTTTTCAAGTGTAGAAAGTAGCTTGGCTGATTATATTCGCTCTCACTAATGTGTTCTTTATATATCAAGTTAAAATTTCGTCCTGTTTGGCCAATGTAAAAAATATTACAGGTGCCACACGTGAGTTTACATGTGACTGGGTTATCAAATTATGATGTTCTAGTGGTGGCAGAACGTACTTGTACTGAAATTGCAGGTACTTGAAAATGGCGATAAAGCTGAAACAGTCTGTCATTAATAAAGTTTACTTATTATAAGCAGCTATTTGGTGTATCTACTCTAATAATCAACCAAGATAGTCTGGGGACATTATCCTGACTGTGGAGAAATCACATATGGGTTTCCCTGGGCACAGTCTTAGGTCCACTATTGTTTTTTATTTATGTAAACGACATTCCATTTAGTACATAACAAGAAGAATTAGTTCTTTTTTCAGATAACACTAGTACTTTAATCAATCCAAACATATAAACAGAAACAGAAGAAATCGTAAACAATGTCCTTAACAGTATTATTGACTAGTTTTCTGTGAATGGTCTTGTAGGTCAGAAATCAAACTCACATACACTTAGAGACATTTATTTTATTTGGATTAGCGTCAGAAATACAGCTATAAACAAAAAAACGAAAAACAAAAAATAAACATCAAACCATAGAAATCAGCTACTTGTCCAAAAAAATACAATGCACTTCACCGGTCAGTCTCTTGTTCTCACATTCTCAGTTTCAGTATTAAAAAGACAGACATATTCTGGGCTGCACATAGAGCACATCGAGGGGTACTACATCTATGATTAGTGTAAAACATGATGAGGAAATAATAAATAGGGTGGAAATTCGAAAATTCTTAAGTGTCCATATTGATGAGAATTTAAGCTTGAAAAGGCATGTTTTGTAACTCGTAAAACAACTTAAGTTTGCATTGCAAAGCTTGGGAAGAGAGAAATCAGTAAGTTAACATATTTTGCACATTTTCATTCAATAAAGCGATGTGGAATAGTTTTCAGGGGTCACTCATCTTTATGAAAGAAAGTCTTTATGGATCAAAAACGTTCTCTAAGAATAATATTTGGTGCCCATCCACGATCATCTTGTTGACATCTATTTAAAGAGTTAATTACCTCATGAAATTTGTTGTAAATAATACACAGCAGTTCAAAATGAACATTGATTTACATAATTACAAAACCAGAAGGAAAAATGACATTCATTACTCCACATTAAGGTAGTCTTTAGCACAAAAAAGGGTGCACAATGCTGGAAATAAAATTTTTGATCTCTTGCCCTAGGATATAAAATATCTGACTCACATAAAAGTAAAATTTGAAAACAAACTGAAAAAATTCTCTTTGCCAACTCCTTCTATTTCGTAGAAGAATTTCAACTACAGGAAATTGTAAAAGATGAGGGGTATGAAGTACTAACTTACGTCTGTACACTTAAAAAAAATTTAAATAAAACAAATAAAAATAGAACTTCTAAACATTTAGAATCTGGCTATATTTTTACAAATTAATTTTCGCTGTGAATGTAAAATTACTCATACCACATCATTACGACTTATCAATGCATATGAAGATGAAACTAAGTAACATAATTATTACGATATTTCAGATTTCCAGTCAGGGGATGCCTAGGCAAAAGGACTTCACAGGGAGATCTGGTCCCCTACAAAGGCTTCAGGTATCTTTTCTGAGCACTTTCCTGAAGAAAACTGGTCACATGAGGAGACTTCAGAAAGGAGCTATACCCTTTGTATAAACTTCATATCCACTGTATTCTCAGAAAATTGTTACCTCAAAGACGCTTCCTGTTCGTGAAGTTTCTTACAACGGTTCATTGTCAAGTTGTGATGAGTCTGATATAGCACAGCTGTCACTGTCACATTAATATAAAGTGATCAGTTGCCATGCACTTACGACTTTACTTATTCAGCTGTTACTAGTTTTGAGGAATCCCAGCTTTTTTCAGATCACTGATTATAGCAAAATTTTTCGAAAATGGACATGGTATTTTATGGTAACAATTCTTTTCATGTTGGTGTTTACATGAAAACTTAAGTGTACTGTAAATTTGTGTACACATTATTTGGTGTTCCCCTAATATAGTTTTGTGTACCTGTAAAATGGTATTTTAACTGAACTGCAGAAATTTTTCATATCATGTGGTACAGTTTACAAGGTCAACATTGAACCAAAAATCGAAATGGAGGTAGATTAAATTTTTAGGTTATCAGAAATAAAAGCTAAAATTGAAATACAGCCAGAATAGATTTTAAATTTCAGTTCTGGTAAACAGTGGAAATGAAGTATAAAAACCATAACACAGTCAGTTGACAGTCTTTTATTAGTAAAATATACTTGGTTCAAATAATGGTTAAAATGGCTCTGAGCACTATGGGACTTAACAGCCGAGGTCATCAGTCCCCTAGAACTTAGAACTACTTAAACCTAACTAACCTAAGGACATCACACACATCCATGCCCGAGGCAGGATTCGAACCTGCGACTGTAGTGGTCACGTGGTTCCAGACTGAAGCGCCTAGAACTGCTAGGCCACACCAGCTGGCTAAAATATACTTGATTCATTATTATTAGTATTAAAAAAATCTAGCCTTAGTTAAGAACAGCAAGTGCAGGACATTTTTTACATAACAGTTTCGAACAGTTCCCTTCTTATGCATCTTATACATCACCTGAGGTGTGCACCACCATCCGCAGTCTTTCTTCTTCTAATCTGAAATGAGTTTTATAAACTTATAGGGAACATTTTTATGGTACATACATAAATAAATTCACAATGTGTATGTGAACATCATTTATTCCATTTGTTGGTTTTGCTTCGCCATGATGTGTTTCTTCAGAGAATTATAAATCCCATTCACATCCCAGAAATCAATTTAAATAATATTTGTGAGAGTACAGCAGCGCTAATTTGAAGTCCTTGTAACGCCTGCCAGTGACTAGAAACCGTAATACAGCTAACATCCTCTTCTTGCATCTTACCTTCTCTGATGACTGTACTCTTTTTAGTAAAATGTAGCCTGATGACGTTCAGCAGTCTGAAAAGCATTTTTCATTGATTTTCAAATAATTCTGAAAATCATCTGCTCACTGTACTTTAAGGACACATAGTACTTATAAATGGTGGAAAATCGAATTTTTTATGACTTTATTAAGTTCTATAGTCTTTCCTAATTATATTGATATATACATTATAGTGTTTAAAATGAAAAATGACTTATATATACCAAATTTTAAAGTTATTATCATGTATACCACCACACCCTCTTCATTTCTGTTACAGAAACCAGTATTATTTCGAAAAGAACTGTGAACTTTCTGTTTCCAGCAATTATTTGTATGATACATTGTATATACTGGTAACAGTGCAGGTTTCTAGTTTCTGTAAACGATTATCTTTGCTAGTATTTACTTTTGTTTCGTTGAAGCAGTTTGTTCAGGTGTTACTGAATGTTTGTTGCCGAAGTACTGCATATATTTATGGAGGTACATATCCTTTAGTGTGCAATAAATACGACCTATGCCACACATCAAGAAATTTGGTAAAAGGAAATTCCCCGGAAACCAGTTCAAAAACAAAGCAAGCCTTGCTGTTGAAAGTAACCTATGTATCAGTTCTTCAGGGAAGAAACTCCTACTCCACATGGCATGCTTCCTGGTGATTCAAATTTTTGTGTTGACAATGCCACTGTTTGTAGTGGATTTGTTGCAGTGGGCATCCTATCTTCTTTGATAAAGGAAGTGGCGATATGTTGCCAATGTGATGGTGTAGGCTGTCTGGAAATAACTGAACAACAAAGTAGCAGGAAGAGTTTAGTGTCAAAATTAATTGTTCTGTGTAGATCCTGCAATAAATTTACCTCGAAAATTACTTTGAACATTGTGCATAATTCATATGATGTGAATTTGAAGTTAGTGTATGCAATGCGTGCAATAGGCAAAGGAAAAAAGGTTGCTCAAATGTTTTGAGGTTTATGGACCTTTCTCCTCCACCCAGTAGGCTCAGCAAGTACATAGAAAGACTTTTAGGTGTTTTGACTTCCTGTCTAAAGCATCTATGAAACATGCAATAGAAGAAACTGTAAATATTAGTGGAACCAGGGGCACTGCTGTTGCACTTGATGGGACATGGCAACATCGAGAACATCGTTCCTTGAATGGTGTTGTAAGTGCTACTTCTCTGGGGAACAGAAAAACTGTTGATGTTGAGTGCCTGTCTACATATTGCCACACCTGCCATGGTAACACTGAAGGACATATTGAGCATCAGTGTTCTAAGAATTATGATGGTTACAGTGGAAATATGGAGTGTGATGGAGCTCTAAAAATATTTCAGAGGTCGTGCCCATTTATAACGCTAGATATACAAAGTACTTACTTTGCCCTAAAGGAGCAGATTCTTGGTGTTGTTACCAAAATGCAAAAGAAAGTGGTCAAATATACCATCATAAGCATTCTCTTCCTGAGCCTGTTATGAATGAAATAAAACCAACGGAGTGACCCTGTTTTGCTTAGTAAATGTCTTCATGGGTGCACTCAGAATACAAATGAAAGTTTCAGCCACTGCATATGGGAAAGATTACCCAATAATGTTTTTGAAGGAGTAAATGCATTAAAAGTTGGTGTACTAGATGCAGTGATACGTTTCAGTGATGGAGTGATAGGAAGATTGGAACTCCTGTGAAATTTAGGCATAAAATGTGGCTCTAATATTGAAGATCAATTGCTTGCGTGTGACAGACAACAGGTGCATGAAGCTAAAAGATTCGCTCTTCAAGTTACCAAAGAAGCAAGAAGTGCTAAAAGAAATGCCAAGAGGAAGACTGAAGATGAAGAAATGCTGCAGGTTGAAGACTATGCTTCAGGAATATTCTGAGGCACAGTTTAATTGGACTCATATCTTCATTTGAAATTTTCTGCAAGTTGTATCTTTCAGAATTCAGGTACAAATCTTTCCTGAAGTTTATAAAGCATTGCTCTATTTTTTTCTATAACTTGCTAGATCATACTTATGTAACAAACCTAAGCTTTATTGCAGAATCAACTAAATTATACGAAAAATGACTTTTTTATTCGGAAATAATTATAACAATTAAAAAATTTTAATCCTTGTAAAATACATAATAGGTGGAATTAAACAAGTCTAGTACCCCAGCCATCATGTCATGAATACCTGGTAAAACGTTTGTCTGCTTCAAATGTATAACATTCGATTAAATGGTACCTCGATCTGAGGAAGCATTTTGGGGAAAAATTGCATCAATTTCTTTGTAATTTCTCAATAACCCTAAGCAGGTTCAAAAATATTCAAAATACTTCTAATTTGTTTAGAAAGTGTGCTGCATTACCTGATATCAACAAAAAATATGTAAAACATACTCATTATAAACAGTGCCTGAAAGAAATACGTGTTGATTTTTACATAATATTGAGCCAGAAAAGTACCCTGTATCCTTAAGTAACAGAGTGTAGGTGAATTTCTCCCTCCACATTAGGCAGTTATTTGCTTATAGTTTTCTCTCAGCTTTACGGTTTTGTTAGCTCTAAAATAGCGAAAGAAATTCCCAGCTTTTGTGTCTGCACTAGCTGGCATCTCGTATAACGTAACCTAAATGAACAGAAGATAACAATTCACAACCAGTGATAGGAACAGGGTGACACTGTAGTCACTGTGTGCATGCAGTCAGTAGGTCAGTGTTACTTGTGTATAGTTCCTGGTGTACAACCCCAGTTTATGGCAAGAAGTCGCAAAACTCAACAGGGTAAAAAAAATACAACCTTTTGACAGCTGAAGTGATGCTAGTTCTCAAGTGGCTAATGCGGTTACTTCCATATTTCCCAGGCAATGAGCAAGCAATGTGAAGGAGATTTTTCCGATACAAACAGGAAAACGTATCTCAAGTAATACTCAGTCTCCTGTTAATGTAAGAATAAATTCTTAGCACATGCACAGTTTACAGTAGCACTGAAAATCCTTTAAGATGAGAAATGAATTTTGATCGCCCCTCATTACATATTTCAGAGTTTTAGGCTGGACAGATAGGTAAAACAGGACAGGCGGAGAACTGTGGAGAACCTAATATCAGACTTTCATGCTAGACAGAGCGCTAGTATGTCTGAAAACTCGGTGCGCCGAACTTTCACAATGATGGGCCTCCATAGCTGATGATCCATGCATGTGCCAATGCTAACACCACGACGTCGGCAATAACGACTGAAATGGACATGTGGCCATCGGAACTGGACGTTGGTAGAGTAGCAGAGTGTTGCATGGTTTAATGAATCCAAATACCTTCTTCATTGTGTCGGTTGGAAGGCGGGAATCCGTCGTCTTCCAGGGGAACAGCTCCTTGACAAATATACCGTGGGATGGAGACAGCTAGCAGCGGCTCCAGTGTGCCTTGGAGAACAGACACTTGGGCCTTCCATGAGTCCAGTAGAGCTCGTGCAACGCACCATGACAGCCAAGGAACATCATACACTGCTACCAGACCACGTATGCCCCTTCATGACGTTCATATTTCGCAACAGCAGTGACGTTTTCCAACAAAATAATGCGAAATGCCACAAGGCCATGAGTGTGATGCAGTGGTTTGAGGAACACAGAGGTGATTTGCAATTGATGTGCTTGCCCTCAACTCGAAAGATCTGAATCCGATCAAACACATCTGGGATATGATTGAATGTGGCGTCAGCGCTCGTAGCCCCCTTCCCAGAATTTAGTGGAATTAGGTGACTTGTGTGTGTGTGGAGATTCCATTACATTTAGCACAAAACCCAATTCCTGTTCACCCTCATTTATCACTGCTGTACCATCAATTAAACATGTTGTACTAGTTTTCTGTCCTTGGCAAACAGTAAAGATCCTTCACGAAAGCCAGATCCAACTGAAGCTGCTTCAGTGTACTGCACAACAACTATGAAATACGATCTCATTTGCATTTTGACCATGCTTCTCCACTCCAACACAAATCGTCTTTCCTTGTGTTTATAAATGCCAGTGCTGCAGTACCAATGTTACAAAATATGTTGAAGTTTTGTCGCTTCTCAATTTGGACTGTGCTGCAGCTACGGCTCCACATTTACGAAGTGACCCAAGAACTTACAAAGTGAACTGAGCTTTGGTAGGACATCCGAATTTCAGACATATTTGTTCTTTGTAATTAAATTATTACAGTTTGGGATAAATATGTGTTATTACTTGAACAAAGAAGAAGCACTTTGAAGACAAGACACAGAACATATTCCTACAACAACGGGAACAAGACGAATTAGTACACAAAGGAATGAACGATCATGGGTCAGTTGGAAGCTGCAGAGACATAAAAAGATTATAGACCCTATTGTCCATCTACACACAGACACCACAGCATAATCAGCACAATTCGCCATACTACGTAACACTCCCACTCTTGTTTGCCAGTTTTAAAGACACAATTTATAATGATCTACAGTCAGTTTGGAACATTTCTTTGACAAGTGCTTTTGTAAACATGTCTGAGAATTGATGGTCTGATCTGACATAGGATGCAAGATTAAAAGCATCATTTATTGTCTCTACTGAGGGTGAGATTCAGTGTGATGGTGAAATTATTTGGTCGCACATAACAGTATAGAATAGGACGTGTATGGATTCATTGCAGAGGGTACAGACAGTCTTGTGAAGTACTTTTGAACACACTTTTCGAAAAGTGTCTTAAGCAGCTAGCTCGGCAGCCCACATACAGTGGAAGTGTCTTAGACCTTGTGGCTACAAGCAGGCAAGACCTTAATAATGGCGTCAGTATAGACTTGAAGATTAGTGATCATGATGTCTATCATAGTGACTATGGTTACGAAAGTTAATGAATCAGTCAAGAGAGCTGGCAGAGGGCTTCTGCTAGGAAGAGCAGATAACCAGTTGTTATCATCTCACTTAGACGATGAACTGCAAACATTTAGTTCCAGAATGATGGCCATAAAGGAATTATGGGCAAAGTTTAAATAGAATGAAAAATCGTGCTATGTACAAGTATGTGCCTAGTAAGTTGATTAAGGATGGAACAGACCCACCGTGGTTTAGTAACCAAATCCAGGAAATGCTTCCATCCAGTCACTCACTGACCAGTCTGGTTTGGCAGTAGGAGATAGTGACAGGAAGGCCGAAGTTTTAAATTCGACTTATGAGAAATCGTTCACATATACCATCGTTTGACTACTATACAGAGTCCCATATGGATGACATAGTAATAAGCATCTCTGTCGTAGAGAAATACCCGAAAGAGTTGAAAACAAATAAGTCACTAGGTATGGATGGAATCCCAGTTCGGTTTTAAAAAGTGTAATCTCTGCGCCAAGTGCCAAGAGACTGGAAAAAAGTGCAGGTGACTCCTGTATGTAAGAAGGGTAAAAGAACGGACCGGCATAATTAAAGACTAACATCCTTAATACCGGTTTCCTGCAGAATTCTGGAGCATATTCTGAGTTTGAATATAATAAATTTCCGAAAGATCGAAAAGCTCATGTCCACGAATCAATACAGCTTTAGAAATCATCGCTTGTGCGAAAGCCCGCTTGCTCTTTTCTCACATAATATACTGTGAACTATGGATCAAGAGCGACCAGCAGAATCTATATTTCTAGATTTCCGAAAAGCATTGCACATGGTACCCCACTGCTACCTGTTAATGAAGGTACACACGTATGGAATAGGCTCCCAGGTATGTGACTGGCTCGAAGACTTCTTAAGTAATGTAACCCAGTATGTTGTCCTCGACGGCTAGTGTTCATCCTGGAAAGCGGTAACATCAGGAGTGCGCCAGGGAAGTGTGATAGGACTGTTGTTATTTTATATATCTACGCTTGTTTGGTGATGATGTTGTGGTGTACAAGAAGGTGTCAAAGACAAGTGGCTGTAGGTTGATTACAAGATGATCTAGACAAAATTTCTAGTTCGTGTGATGAATAGCAGCTGGCTCTTATTGTAGAAAATTGTGAGTTAATGCGGATGAGTAGGAAAAACAAACCCCTAATGTTTGGATACGTCATTAGTAGTGTCCTACTTGACACAGTCTTATCGTTTAAATACCTGGGTGTAAAGCTGTGAAGCGATATTAAGTGGGACGAACATGTCAGGATTATGGTAGGGAAGGCGAATGTTAGACTTCGGTTTACTGGGAGAATTTCAGGAAAGTGTGGTTCATCTGTACAGGAGACTCAATATAGGACGCTACTGCGACCTATTCTTGAGTACTGCTCTCGTGTATGGAGTCCACACCAGGTCGAATTGAAAGGAGACATCGAAGCAAGTCAGAGGCGAACTGCTAGATTTGTTAGTAGCAGGTTCGATCAGCATGCAAGTGTTACAGATATGGTTCAGGATTTCAAGTGGTAATCTCTGGAAGTAAGAAGACATTCATTTCGAAGAACACTACTGAGAAAGTTTAGAGAACTGGCATTTGAAGCTGACTACAGAACGATTCTACTGCCGCCAACATACATATGTGCACGGACCACGAAGATAAGATATGAAAAATTAGGGCTCATATGGAAGCATATAGATAGTCGTTTTTCCCTCACTCTATCTGCGAGCAGAACAGGAAAGGAACTGCTAGTTGTGGTTATGGGTACCCTGTGCCACTCACGATGCAGTGGCTTGTGGAGTATGTGTGTAGATGTAGATTTCTATTTTCACAAACACAATGAAACATTGCCTGTTTAGTCGTTCTGTGATGCTCAATCTTTTTAACAATTTCAGTTAATTCTCGTTGTCCACAAAGAGCTGACTCACCTGTTCCTTGTTGACAGCGAGCTCCTAAAAGAACATGCGATGCTACATTATTTCAGCAGTTGTGCTGGAAGCTGCAAGGTTCTCCACTTTCTTTGTAGATCTGGCAACACATTTTTGCCTGATGTTGTATCCCACTTAGCTGTCAAAATGGGGTTCCTAGGAAACCTGCTTTCTCGGATCGCTAGACAACAATCCAAGCAAACCGTATTAAAGAGTTTTATTACGAAATGAATCAATAACAATACTGTAACAGGATGACCGGAGCGGGTGACAGGGTCGGGGTTGTAGGGCGTGGCTGGGTAGAAGAAGGTGGCTGTTTTTAGCAATCTTCCTCTTTATTGTTGGTTCTCCCAATACATTTTCCGGTAGCTCAGCCCCACCACTGGTGTCGTGGTGGAGACAAGCTGATGCACGCAGTCTGGGGAATGCGACGCCGTGCTCGGTCAGCAGCTGTGCAGGTGGTAGGAGGTTAGCGGCACGAGGCCCGGCCCAGCGCGCCTCCTGCAGACGCAGCGGCTCGTGACGACGCTGGGAGTCGCCGGTGCAGCAGCGGGCAACGCCCCCTGCCGGCCGGTCCTCGGGGACAGTGTCACTGATGACGACAATGTGACAGCGACCGAACGCCCAATCGGTCGAACCGACTGCCGAGGCCCACCTCTGATGCCCATAAATAGCGCGGACCGCTGCTGAATCCGCCAGTTACATGGCGGCGTGTTTATTAGAAGGTTCTCTATGAGTTGGCTAACGCAACCGCGCCTCACGCGGCCCGCGCCTCACGCGGCCCGCGCCTGCGTGATTATGCTGATGCTGTGTTCTGATGGTTACCCCGCACGTACACACGTACCGACGCTCGTTGCAAAACTGTGTCACCTGCATAACGCGCCGGCTAGCCTTCGTCCGCCGTCTGCCGTGAGGGTGGCGCATCGCACACTGAAACACACTAAATCACAATTTCGCACCATATTTCCTAAAAATAACCCCTTGTCCTCTACAATTCCTCCCTCGTACGAAAAGAATTCGTCCACGTATTCAACCAAAAAGTCAAAACAACTACAGTTCACTTTTCAAACACCACAAAATGCGATTGATTCACTATTTACACTGTGTTCATTCACTTCTATCCTCAGTCTAATCTTTGTTCATAAACATTACTCAGTGTTCTGCTGCTGTGCCTCACAACTGTTCAGTGATTTTGTCTGGACCCTTAGGTTAAAAGTTGGAAGGGGCGGGATTTGGGCTACCTTCCTTTTGAGCCGATAGTACACTAATCCTATGACAAAGATAAAAATACAGGTGGTGGTTGTTGATGATCCAATAACTAGTAAGCGTTGCTTATGCTCATTACGGTACTCATGCACTCGTTGAAAAAGATGTTCCATAGTTATAAGTCCATCCTGAGTTGCTACCATCTGGTCCAAAGAGGCGAGCAAAATAGGGTCTAATGTGCTATTCAAAAGAGTGAGATTTTCTTCCGTGACGAATTGCACCGGTTGGTCGGGCACATAGATCAATCTGCGTTCATGATTGTAGCTCCAGAAATCACGGCTGGTAAACGGAAAGTTGGCCCTGAAATGTCACACTGTGTGCTGTTAATTAACAGTCCCTGCCCCTGCAATTCTATTCTTTACATACTCCCTTGCTTACCTTGCTCGTAACAAACGCAAATAACGACTGTGTTTTCCATTACTCAAAATACCCAATGTGGACCCACTTGCTGAAAGAACTGCACCGTGTCTGCTTTAATGTCCTTAGGTCACTCCGCGACTGGTTCTTGAGAGCGGAATAGAGAATACTCACAAGAGTTGGGAACCGTGTGTAATAATTTCACGGGGCAGATGGTAATTGGACCTGTTCGACAACGCAGCAAGTCTTGTGCAGCGAGGAACGCATGAGCTTGTCTGTTACGTGCCACAAACAGTATTTCCCGTACGGTTAATTGTATGAATTCCTGAAAAATTTCCCACTTCACTGGATGCATATGCAAGGCGTAACATTCAAATGTACAATCCTTACATCTTAATGGTATTATGACATGAATTCTCGGAGGCATACCCGTCCGCGTACTGGTAAAAGTGGCCATTTTGTAGTACAGAAATAAGTGTTCGTCTGTTAACGTCGTCAGTAGCTCCAGGGATGCGGGCAATTCCGATTGAACTTTCCGTAATCCTTCCCGAAGTTGTTCCGAAGGTAACAGTACTGGGGTTAAGTGCCCCCGCATTGCGTGTAACAAAGCCTCCTGTAGTTCCATGGCTTCTATGGTTGCTTCCGTAATACTATCAGCAAGAAAACGGAGCAGCTTAGCGATTATCAGCTGTGAATCGATGTTATCCAACCGGTACTTGATTATACCCAAGTCGTGATCTGTTGTGTCAGCTGTGGCCTTAATGTGCGACATCAAGATCGCGGCCAAAGCTCGCAATTGGAGCGCATTATTAACTACATCTTTCTCCAAACTCTATAATTGGTTGTGTAAAGATCTATCATTCCCTGGTTGCTATTCACATTATCCTGTACCTGCTGTAGCGTTTCATTAATACTTTTAATATCTCCCGCGTCAGCGGTCCCAAAAACAGTTTTTAGGATACAGCCACCTGCGTCTGACCATCCTCTTTTCCTACGGACGTGCGGGATTAACACTGCAGTTTGCCGCGACTGAGCTTGTAAGTGTGCAAAAGCTTATCGTAGTAGCGGACATTCCCTCTGTGTGCCGTTAAATCTTGACTGATTAGCCACCATGAAATAAAGTTCATTAAATGTATCCTATAATTTACAGATTTCGTCTTCAACCGCCCATATATTACAGTCCACCCTGAGAGATGGTGCACACCTTCCCTCTTCCCTCTTCAGCGCAACCCATGACGCTGGAACTGGTGTTCTTACCAGAACGTCACGCCTGCTGAGAAACAAAAGAAAAACAACTCACATTAGCTCTTCCTTCAGTTCTTTCTTGAAGTTTCTGCAATATATACAATTCCTAAGTGGTTGGTCTTTAAGTGCCTAACCTTAATGCTGCTGTGGAAGAAGACGTGGCCGCGACCAGTCGGGAGCGGCACTCATGTTCTCTACGCCTAGACGCCGCTGCTATCGCATTGTCCTACAGACGGGTCGGTCAGCGTGTTATCGGTTGACGTCTACTTCACAGCCCTCTCTGCTCTAACGTTCCGACTGGCTTGACTTCACACTGGAACATATGAGATGTGCAAGTAACACGCCTGTCATCAACAAATTTATTTAAAGACACTTCATGCCCATCAACTTGAGCATAAAACACACAGTAGTCTGAATAAAGCTGTATGAAATTTATAACCTTCTGAACTGAAATTTTTTTATTCCAAAAGCTTGGAGACTGCTTCAGTTCATAAAGACTTTTCTTTAACTTGCAGTCTAAGGTTGCATTATCATTAATGAAACCTTCAGGCCATTCCATGAAAATATCTTCTTGTGAATTATAATTAATACTCGTAAAAGCAGCTTTCACCCCAAATTGCTTCATGTTTATACCATTTGCTGCAGCTAAAACTTAAAGAAAATTAGTTGATTCATACCTAGCAACTGGTGAAAAATTTTCTCCACGATCAAATCTACGCTTCTGGGAATACCTTTTTGCATATAATCTACCTTTAGACCTCATTATACTACCATCTGGTTTACATATAATTTTGTAAACCCACTTACAACTGACATCCTAACAGTCTTGAGGTAGACCGACTAAGTCCCAGTCAGTATTTATTGCCAGTGACAACATTTCATCTTTCAATGCTTCTTACCACTTCGCAGAGTCTTTGGCAAGTTTGTGGTTCATCAGTGACAGCTACACAAGCCACATAATTTTGGAAATCAACTGGAAGGCACAGTTTATCCATGTTTCTAAGATTCGTTCCAGGTTGAGTAGCCTTCTCAGTACCACAGGGTGCTGGATCTTGTATGACTGCTGTACATACCCATTTTCCACAAATTGTTGATTTCATCTTCTTCTGCTTCTGCTGGGAAATTTTGTTTTGTGGTCTCCAGTTTTTAGTGATGGGCACTGTCCTTACTTTCCACTTGAGTGCCATCAGGTAGACGAGAGAAGTGTATTATTTGATTAGGTATTTTACATAAAAAAATGAAGTGTAACTGTGTGAGTAGGACTGAAAATAATAATGTGTTCATTAATGTTAACCCTAATCATGTACACATATCTTGTAAACTGTCTCAATCCTCATCACTTTGATAAAAGAGTCGTTTAAGCGGTCTATGGAACATGTAACTAACTATGATGTGTGTACAAAGCTGGTTGTTTTGTTTGTTTCATGTTTTAAGGGTAAGGTGCTGGCAAAGTGTTCCCAACGGTGTTTTACAGGCACATCAACCAGCAGTGGAGATCGCTAACGAAAGGAGCTGATAGTTCGTGACAGTCAGAACATCATGCCATCATTGTCAAAGCTTTTCATCAAATTCTTATCAAATAAATTCTTGAATTTGATTTATGTATGACACATTAGTTCACAAGAGATCTTGCACATGCAATGACCACTGCATGTTATACCAACGTGTTTTAATAAAAATTGAGCGAGTTTGAATGTGTGTCAACTATGTATGCTGAGTAGTGTAATAATCACATCAACATGCAAGAAAGAATTATTTCAATTTTACTCATTTTTGAGGAACAGTGAAAATCTTATGAGTCGTATACACTGAAGGGCCAAAGAAACTGGTAAACCTGCCTAATATCACGTAGGTCCCCCACGAGCCCACAGACGTGATACAACATGACATGTCATGGACTCAACTAATGTCTGAAGTAGTGCTGGAGGGAACTGATACCATGAATCCTGCAGGGCTGTCCATTAATCCGTAAGAATACGAGGGGGTGGAGATCTCTTCTTAACAGCACATTGCAAGGCATCCCAGATATGCTCAATAATGTTCATGTCTGGGGTTTTGGTGGCCAGCAGAAGTGTATAATTCCTCAGAAGAGTGTTCTTGGATCCACTCTGTAGCAATTCTGAACGTGTGGGGTGTCGCGTTGTCGTACTGGAATTGGTTAAGTCTGTCGGAATTCACAATGTACATGAATAGATGCAGGTGATCCGACATCATGTTTATGTATGTGTCAGCTGTCAGAGTCGTATCTTGACCTATCATGTGTGGGGTCCTGCCCACTCGTCTCTTATAGGGTGCCTAAAGGTTGCTGCATTCTCAGAATGCTATACAACAATTCAAGCAAAATCACATTAATAGTTTTTATTACAAATAAGAAGAATGACAGTACTTAACTTGTATTTGCAACAAGTGGTCGCAAGCGATGGGCGACATGCAAATAATTGTCCTTTGCTATATAAAATGTTCATGCAAGGAATTGATATGGATCACACGTCACTGGTGCAGTCCTAATCAGCGCACCATTGGCCGACATCATTTCACCGCCTGCTCTTCTTTTGCGTTCTTCTTCTTCGTTCTGGCGCTTGTAGTTACGCCAGAACATTCCTTCCCCCCTCCCCGTCCCGTCAAAGCGACGGCCCGTCGTCGTGCAGGGAGTGCGATCACGGCCGGGGAGGCAGGAGTGTGGGCCCATCGCCCAGCCGGAAGCTGTGGCTGCAGGGGACATCAAGCTACCGTCCGTACCCAGCCATCCAGTCTGCGCTCTGGCGGAAACGTCCGCCAGAAAACGACCTGAAGGGTACTTGTCCACCTCCTGCTGCCATGAACCAGATGAAAAAGGCGGTGACTGTTGCAGTGTGGGCGGGTTCAGCTCCATCAGTAGGACGAGAGAGGGCAGAGGAGGCGAAGGCTCCTTCTCCATGAGGTAGTGCCGTGGTGTCGTGATGACACTCTCTGCTTGCTGCTGTTGCCGCGCTGGCCTCTGGATCCGTGTATCTGGGGGAAGAGAGACTGAAAGATCATCGTGTACATGACAGAGGCGAAGCTGATTTTGATGGCGGCGCTGCAAGCCATCGGGACCTGAAATAAGATACATGCAATCGCCAAGTCGACAGACGATCTCCCCTCGCACCCACCGTCTGCTGCCGCTAAAAACCCAGTAAAAAACAATATCACGCGGCGCGAAGCGACACTTGCAGCCTTCCTTTGGCTCTGGATGCTGAGGAGGGTGGAGCAGGTGGAGCAGTGATTGATGGCGGCAGCGGTGAAATTCCGACGGCGATGGTCCATCTCGTGGGTGCGAATGATATGAGGCGAGGAACAGTAGCAATGTTTGATCCCTGGTGTGTGCGGAGCAAAGTTTGGCCATCTGCTGCTTGAATGTTTTGACAAAACGTTCCGCTTCGCCCTTTGGCTGTGGATGGAACGGTGCACTGCTTAGATGCCGTATGCCATTGCGTTCACAGAATGTTTCAAATTCATTTGACATGACCTGAGGGCCATTGCCAGACGCTATTACTTCAGGTAAATTTTCGAGGCATAAAATCGATGACAACACCTGAATTATGCTACGTGACGTTGTCGAGTGCATGGGCACAGCAAAAGGAAGCTTGCTACATGAGTCAACCACAGTCAACCAGCGAGTGTTCGTAAAAGGCCCCGCAAAGTCTGTATGCACACGTTGCCATGGCGATTGCGACGTAGGCCAAGCAGAGAATTTTTGTGGCAGAGCGGACTGATTTTCCGCACATGCGTGCACTGTGACGTCATCTGTTCTACTTGGGGGGTCCATACCGTGCCAAGTACAATGTTCACGCGCTAACTGTTTCGTACGAGTAACTTCCTAGTGTGCTTGGTGAAGTAACTGCAACACTTGTTTTTGCAAAGCGTTAGGGATCAACACACGTGACTGTCCACTGTCATTTTGAACAAGAACTACACTTTTCTGTATAGCGAGGCTATGCCGACGGGCAAAGTATCGGCGCATTACAGGGTTCTTTATGCTATTCAAGGAACGAGGCCAAGATGTGCGAATGTATGTTACCAAAATGTTAAAATCTGGATCAGCTTCCGTATCCTGTGCAATTTCCCTATAGTTCAGCGGAAATGACTCTAGCAATTCAGAATCCTGAGCATCGATGTGGCAACAATATACAGCAGAAGCGTCAAAATCCGTATCACGCCAATCGGAAGATGTAAAAGTGCGTCCGCATTACCATGTTGAGCTGTCGGACGATAGGAAGTCTCGTACTGGTATTGAGACAACAACAAAGCCCATCTTTGCAATTTTTGGGCAGTTCATACTGGAACCGGTTTCTTGGATGAAACAAGGACTGCAAAGGCCTGTGACTCGTTACTAAGTAGAATTTTCTGCCATACAAATAGTGGTGGAATTTGGTGACACCATACACAATAGGAAAACCTCTTTCTCAGTATGCGAAATCACTGCACCGATTCCGTAAGAGGAAGCACCAACTTGCAATACAACTTGTTTGCCAGGATTAAAATGAACTAAGCATCGATCACTGAGTAATGCATCTTTAAGTTTTTGAAAAGCTATTTGGCACTCATCTGTCCAAACAAAGGGGATTTTCTTGTGACGCAAGCGATGCAACTGCGCCGCTATCTGCGCAGCATTCGGTATTAACCGAACGTAATAGTTCATATTCCCTAAGACTGGTTGCAATTCTGTGGCATTGCGAGGAACCGGCAAATCGCGTATGGCTAACAAATGCGACTGGTACACCTTGACTGTTTATGACATGACCAAGATACTGTAACTCAGATTTACAAAAATCACACTCGTCCAGTCTACACTTTAGTCCTGCCTCAGATAACACACGAAACAAAGCAATATGCTCTTCAGGTGTACGACTTGCTACTACAATATCGTCCAAATAGTTTGAACAATTTGGCACTTGTGCAGTCAGCTGTTCCAAAAACCATTGAAAAATGGCGGATGCGGAAGCACTGCAAAAAGGCAAACGCAAATATTTAAACAAGCCCAAATAAGTATTTACTACACACACTTTTTGAAATTCTTCATCGAGCGGTATTTGAAGATCACGCGTCGCGCAAATCAATTTTTGAAACGTAGCGTCCAGTGCCTAATTTGTCCATGAGATCCTCTGGGCGTGGCAACGGATGAGTATCAACGACAGTTTGTGGGTTGACTATAGACTTAGTCAACGTAGAGACGAATGCGACCTGAAGGTTTGGGGAGCAAAACCAGTGGACTCGCCCACTGACTAGCTGACATGGGCGCGATAACTCTGGTATATTTGAATTCTTAACGTTCAGCCACCACTTTGACCCATAATGCAATGGGAACAGCTCTGGCCCAGCAAAATTTCGGCTAAGCATTATCTTTCAGAGTAATATGTGCAACAAAATTATTAGCTTTGCCTAAACCTTCAGAAAAGGGTTCCTGGAATTCTTTTAGCAAGCTATCTACACTGTCTTTTGCATGGAATGCCGACCGTGACAACACATTGTCCTAAACGTTAAAGCCAAACAAATCAAAAGAATCAACACCAAATATGTTGTCACAATCGCGTGATTGTAGCACTGTAAAAGTCACTGTTCGCGTATGCGGGTGATACATGGGAGGCAACGTACATTTTCAGAGGACGGGAATGTCTTGTCCATTATGAGCCATCAGTTGCATGCTAGTTTTAGACAGGCGTGGGGAGTCTATCTGTTCACATATGTGGCGATTGAGCAATGTGACAGAGGTACCCGTGTCAAACTGAAATTTCACATGTGTCCCACAAATAAGTAAATGAACAAAAAGTTTTTTTTGAGTGGTGGATCACTTAAGAAACTGCACGCTTGCTAGTTTTGCTAATGCCTGTTGCAGACTTGGAATATACTGCCTTTATGACATGGACCTTGTGACTAGATTTTTGTGAGTTCTGTTGCAAACATACAGATTGATCATGTTCTTTCCTACCACAAGCGTAACACCGAGCTCGTTGGGAGGGACAGTCTTGGTGTTTGTGCTATGAATAACACCGAGAGCAGATTGATCATGTTCTTTCCTACCACAAGCGTAACACCGAGCCTGTTGGGAGGGACAGTCTTGGTGTTTGTGCTACGAATAACACCGAGAGCAAGACTTAATACTGAAACTCCCGTCCTCACACCTTTACTTCTGCCAGTATCTCGTCTCCTACCTTCCAAACTTTACAGAAGCCGTCCTGCGAACCTTGCAGAACTAGCACTCCTGAAAGAAAGGATATTGCGGAGGCATGACTTAACCATAGCCTGGGGGATGTTTCCACAGTGAGATTTTCACTCTGCAGCGGAGTGTGCGCTGATGTGAAACTTGCCGAGTTCGAGTCGGTCCGGCACACGGTTTTAATCTGCCAGCAAGTTTCATATCAGCGCACACTCCGCTGCAGAGTGAAAATCTCATTGTGGAAACATCCCATAGGCTGTGGCTAAGCCATGTCTCCGCAATATCCTTTCTTTCAGGAGTGCTAGTTCTGCAAGGTTCGTAGGCGAGCTTCTGCAAAGTTTGGGAGGTAGGAGACGAGATACTGGCAGAAGTAAAGGTGTGAGGACGGGGCGTGAGTCGTGCTTGGGTTAGCTAAATTTGTAGAGCACTTGCCCTTGAAAGGCAAAGATCCCGAGTTTGAGTATCGGTCCGGCACACAGTTTTAATCTGCCAGGAAGTTTCATATCAGCGCACACTCCGCTGCAGAGTGAAAATCTCATTCAAGACGTAATTCTGTTCGCCTGTGTAGCTGCCTGTTTAGCGAAATGCGTACGCGGTGTGTAGAATTGTTTACTCATTATCGCTAGCATAAGCCGCTGGGTCGGAATGGGGCGATCGCAAGCAAGGGACTCAACCCGACAAATAGCTGGCTCCTCAAATGTATGAGCCGACAAGGCATCTGAATCGTACTGATCTAGTATTTACACTACCTGCTGAAATGATGGATGGCACTGTTTCAAAATCTATTTTCTGAGTTTGGCATCAGGGACATTGTACGCGATCGCATCACGCAACATAACATCTGAATATGAAGCACCGCAAGCACATTTGAATTTGCATTTTCTTGTCATACCCTGCAAATCTGTTACCCACTCGCTATAACTTTGTTCAGACCGCGTTTTGCAATTGAAGAATTTATTGTGGCCAAGCGGTTCTAGGCGCTTCAGTCTGGAACCGCGCGACCGCTACAGTCGCAGGTTCGAATCCTGCCTTGGGCATGGATGTGTGTGATGTCGTTAGGTTAGTAGGTTTAAGTAGTTCTAAGTTCTAGGGGACTGATGACCTCAGATGTTAAGTCTCATAGTGCTCAGAGCCATTTGAACCAAAGAATTTGTGCCTAGCTGCTACCACATTCACTTGTTGATCATAATAGTGAGTTAGTGACTCTATCACGTCGTCGTAAGCAAGTTCAATCGGAGTGGCGTTAGGGAACAGTTTTTGTAGGAGGCTAAACACTGCATTTCCTACTGTTGACAGTAGATAGGGAAGTTTCACAGTACCTGGTACACTGTTGGAGATGATGTGGGCTTCAAATTGTGAGAACCACTCGAGCCATTCCTCATCTTGTTTCCAAAATCCCGGAAGGATGGTATAGCAGGTGTAGTAGGCGGTGCTTGCTCCAGCAGGCGCATAGTGTTGACCAGTAGCTGCTGCACCATGTTGAGTAACGTGGAGATTTGTTGAGTCTGGAACTGGAACTGAAACATCTGCATTAGCTGTGTGGCAACTAACTCTCAGCAGGGGGCGGATTGGGGTGGGGTAGGCATGTTGGAAGACACAAATGCAGCAAATAGACTAGGTAAGCAAACAAAATAGGCTAAGAAATTTTCTGCAACGTCCACCTGA
This sequence comes from Schistocerca serialis cubense, assembly GCF_023864345.2. Classification (NCBI taxonomy): domain Eukaryota; kingdom Metazoa; phylum Arthropoda; class Insecta; order Orthoptera; family Acrididae; genus Schistocerca; species Schistocerca serialis. The sequence continues at coordinate 597,181,217 of NC_064639.1, forward strand.
AAACACTGAGTAGCAAAAACAACAAGAAACTGTTAAAGCAAATCAACGCCCCTGTTAAGTAAAGACAAAGAGAGAATTAAGGCGCCAGCACACTATAAACGAAAATTCTGTGGCAGTCAGGCGCTGGGCTCAGGAGATACTCATTGCCAAATGTGGGGTCCTCCCCACTCGTCTCATATAGGGTGCCTGAAGGATGCTGCATTCTAGTAATGCTATACAACAATTCAAGCAAAATCTCATTAATAGTTGTATTACAAACAAGAAGAATGACAATACTTAACTTGTTTTACAACAAGTGGTTCCAAGCGATGGGCAACATGGAAATAAGTATCCTTTATTATACACAATGTTCATGCAAGCAATTGATATGAATCACATGTCACTGCTCTCGTAGTACTCTCTGTTAGGCCGTGCTAATACTGTCCGAATACTGAGCGACCGAGGCTGGCAGGAGGCCGTTCCTGTCGCTGCGCGGTCCTTATCAGCGCACCATTGGCCGACGTCGTTTCAACGCATTCTCTTCTCTTGCGCTTGTGGTTACGCCAGAACATCAGAGGTCCCATATTACTCCAACTGCAAACGTCCCACAACATTACAAAGCCTACACCAGCTTGAACAGTCCGCTGCTGACAAGCTGGGTTCATGGATTCATGAGGTTGTCTCCATACCTGTACACATCCATCCACTCGATAGAATTTGAACCGAGACTCGTGTGACCAGGCAACATGTTTCCAGTCATCAAGGGTCCAATGCCAGTGTTGACAGGTCCAGGTGAGGTGTAAGGCTTTGTGCCATGCAGTCATCGAGGTTACACGAGTGGGCCTTCGTCTCTGAAAGCCCACATTGATGAAGTTTCTTTGACGGGTTTGCATGCTGACACTTGTTGGTGGCCCAGCACTGAAATCGGCAGCATTTTGCGGAAGGGTTGCAATTCTGTCATGTTGAAAGATTCTCTTCAGTCGTTGTTGGTCCAGTTCTTGTAATATCTTTTTCAGCCTTCAGCAATGTCGGAGATTTGATGTTTCACGGGATTCCTGGTATTCACAGTACACTCGTGAAATGATCATAGGGAAAAATCCCCACTTTAGCACTACCTCGGAGCTGCTGTATCCCATCACTCGCGCGCCGACTATAGCACCGTGTTCAAACTCACTTAAATCTTGATAACCGCCGGCCGCGGTGGTCTCGCGGTTCTAGGCGCTCAGTCCGGAGCCGCGCGACCGCTACGGTCGCAGGTTCGAATCCTGCCTCGGGCATGGGTGTGTGTGATGTCCTTAGGTTGGTTAGGTTTAAGTAGTTCTAAGTTCTAGGGGACTGATGACCAAAGATTTTAAGTCCCATAGTGCTCAGAGCCATTTGAACCATGTTTTTTGATAAGGCCGGTATTACACTATCAAATTTCTTTGTCCAATATCTTTGTCCAAAATCTTTGTCAAAGATATTTGATAGTGTAATAGGGACTTTGTCAAATGTCGTCCAATATTTGATCAAATCTAGGGCCTCGCTGTATAATTGATCAAAGAATCCGCTTGTCTTCTGTTCACTGCAATGTGACATGTTACCATATGGAGCGCTAGCATCGCTGCAGCGTTCTGTCGTCTGTAGTGTTTTTATAACCATTGCCGGTAAATACAATTGGTGTGTGCCGACAACTACAAAATTAATAAAGATGTCTGAAGCTGATGAGGCGCTTTACAACGTGAGGCACCCTGAATACAAAAATAGATTAAGAAGATTGGAGACCTAACCTGACCTAACCTAACCTAACCTAACATAAGCCTCTCCTGTAGCAAGCAATCGGAGTGTTATAGTGAGCCTGTCTTCTGAAGATGTAGCAGTTCTTAAGTGAATATTGTGCTTTGTGATATGAGGATACACTTCATTGAGCACATACAGAAATGTATGCTCATCCATTCTTAAGTAATTGATGTACGACTTGACGTCTTCCACTGTAAGCTCACGTAACAAGTTTTGTTGAATGCTTTTATTGTGTCGTCGTAAAACCCACGGCTTCACTCAGATTAGATCAGTTTTTCGTTCCATAGATCCGTGCTGAGGAGATCCTCGTGGATGTGGAACATGTCGATTTTTTAAAGCTGAAATAACGATACTGATAGTATGAATAAATACATCATTTGTTTCTATTAAAAATTTTGCCAGTGGAGTAGAAGGAGTTGGCCAGTAGTAAGTCTTTCAGGCTCCTTTTAAACTGATCTTTATTTCTAACTAAATTTTTTATGTTTCCTGGCAAATTATTGAAGATGAGTGTTTGGGTCATTCCATGTCAAGTCACCCAGGCCTTGACACCAACCATGTCAGATTTTGATGAAACGTGGTACAATTACTTCTTTTACCATCCTGAAAGCACTTGTAAAATTTTTTTGCTCTATCTCTTATAGTTTTTTTATAAATTTTTAAAGTTTTTAGATTTGGCGTTGTTTCAGCAGTAGGAAATTGTAACTTAAATGTGTCCTCACAACTAAAAAAATTTGTATATTAAAGAATACTCAAGATATCAGTATGAAATTTTGGAATACGTTTGTGTATTATATCTAAATGTTAAAAAAATTACCATAAAGATATATTAAAATCTTCCAAATGAAAAAAAACTTACAAGTTTTTTTTTTCAGCTAACGGATGTTTATTTTTACAAAAACTGCAATATCTAGAGTCTCAGACCTGATAGAAAGCTCAAATTTGTTTTAAAATACTCTTAATTGTATAGGCTATTAGATAAAAGAAAAATTATGTTGGCTTTTTGACCTGTTTAATAGTTATCTAATTTTTAAAATAATATTAATTATATTTTAAAAATTAAAAATACCAAGTGACTTAGACACCGAAAATAAGTTTTTGTCTTCTTGGAGTAACAATGTACACTTGGATTTTGTTTTGTTACTCCTGTGTTTTGAAGTAAAAAATTATTACAGTGTTAAATAGTGCTTGGATAGTATTTTATTAAGTTTATTCAAACTCTCAGTAAGTACTGTTACTTAGTTTACAGAGATTCTTTTCCAATATCCTATAAAAGTAACCAGAACAGTAATCAGACCAAAAGTGAAATCAGTATGTCAGATATTCAAACCTGTAGTGTAGGGTTATTTAAAAAATCTGACTGTTTCCAAACAACCTACACACCTTCAAAAAAGTTACAACCGGTATCAGAATTGAGTGAGGAAGAAAAAGATTTGATCCACTTACGATCTGGAATTAATCTGTGTGAATTTAAGAATATATGTTCACACCACAGCTACTACTTTTTAAATGTTTTTGAAAAGTATCAAACAACATGCGTAGACCCACTAAAAAAAACACAAAAAGCCCATCAAAAAATCGTTGAGAAGTGTAGGCTTGGATCTTTCTAAACAATTACTGACAAAAAATATTGGCATAAAACCTGGACAAAAGCTTTGCTCAACATGCCGTAACTTTTGTGAGGAAAAATTAAGAGTTGAAGTCAATGAAAGTGAAACAGATGATGAAGTCATAGTTGAATTAGAATCATTGGAATCCAGAAATGAATCCCTCGTACAAACAAACATTGCTCTTGATTATTTAGGTTTAACACCAATAAAGCTTCATGGCTTGTCAGAACAAAGTAAACGGTCTTATTTTAAAAGGAAGGTTAGCAGCATTGAAAAGACTACAAAAAAGGCGGTTTCAAAAGCATTAAAATATGATGCACCAAGTTCTGATGATGACGAAGAAGATAAAAGTGTGGTTGAGAAAGCAAAGGATTTTGATGTAATGATTTCTCTTATGAAAGAGAAGATTTCATCTGTTGGGAGGTCTAGAAAAATCCAGATTCTGACCTTGGCTCCAGATTCTTGGACTCGAAATAAAGTGATGAAAGAATTTAATGTGAGTACATGGTGCGACAAGCTAGAAAGCTAAAATCTGAAAAGGGTATTTTGGAAACTCCTGGTCCAAAAAAGGTAAAACTTTTTCTGAAAATACAGTAAGACTTTATGAAAAGGATGAAAGTTCCAGAGTGCTACCTGGAACAAAAGACATAGTAAGTGTTCAAAAAAATGTGTACATGCAAAAAAGACTCATTTTGTGTAACTTGAGAGAACTCTATTATTCTTTCAAATGGGAGAATCCCGAGGTAGAAGTAGGATTTTCAAAATTTTGTTTCTTGAGACCTAAATGGTGTATCCTTTCTGGTGCTGCAGGCACACACACTGTATGTGTATGCAGTATCCACCAGAATGTTAAACTATTACTGGATGCTGTGAAAATTGAAGAATCTTATAAAGACCTAATTAAGATGCTTGTGTGCAACACAGAAAACCAAAACTGCATGCTACATCATTGCAACAGCTGTCCTGCAAATACTGCACTAACAGAGTGCTTAACTGAAAAACTAAGTGAATATTATGATTTAGAAGAAGAAATTGTAATCAGTCAGTGGGTTAACACAGACAGGGCAGAAATGATCAAACAGTATATAAGTGTTGAAGACTACATTTCTTTATTGGTTAGGTCATTGGAAAAGCTCGCCCCACACTCGTTTATAGCAAAATCCCAATCAGCAGCCTTTGAAAGATTGAAAGAAGACCCACCACCCAAAACAGCAATTATTGTGATGGATTTCAGTGAAAATTATTCCTTTGTTATACAAAATGAGATCCAAAGTTACCACTGGAATAGAGGTGGTTATACTCTACACCCAGTTGGAGTTTTTCTAAGAAATGAGGAAAACAATGTTTTTGTTTCCAACCACTGTTTTATTAGTGATGACCAAGAACATGACACTGGTTTTGTTAACTTTGTACAAAAAGAAATTACAAAGTGGCTGTCATTACATCATACTGACATTGACTCAGTTCACTACTTTACAGATGGTTGTGCTGGGCAGTACAAAAATAGAAACAGTTTTAAAAATTTGACTGAACACTTGAGAGACTTTAATTTGAAGGCCCAACACTCTTTTTTTGCAACAAGTCATGGGAAGTCAATTTGTGATGGCCTAGGAGGAACTATTAAAAGAATTTTAAGGAAAGCCAGTCTACAGCTTTCAGACGAAGAACAAATAATGACAGCAATCGATGTGTATAAGTTTTGTGAAAAAAATATTGAAAACATTCATTTTCACTTTATTGACAAAAAAGAAGCTGATTTGCTACGGTTAAAACTAGAAAAACGTTTTTCAGCAACCCAAACCATTCCTGGAACAAGAAGTTTTCATAACTTCAAACCACTTCCGACAAACAACCCTGAAATTAGAAGGACTACAGATAGTGTAAAACCCTCCTTAGTCTTTTCTTTCCATTCTTCTTCTGATTGGGTTCGTGTTGAACCATCCATAAATAGCTATGTGGCTGCAAATTATGATGGTAACTGGTACTTTGGACTGGTAAAAACAATATTCAATGATGAAGAAGATGCAGAAATTCTATTTCTACATCCTTCAGGACCCGCTGCCTCATTGTATTGGCCTGAAAGAGAAGATTCCTGCATAGTGCCTTTGGAGCACATAGTCTGTGTAGTAGACACACCTCAATCAAGTGGCACTGAGAGAATGTATTACTTCAAAAAAGACTGTATTAAAAGAACTGAAAGCTCTTGGATGAAGTGGAAAAACAGTTTGAATCAGTATTAATGTTTATTAAAAAGACAAAATTACTCAAAAAATTCAATGTTTCAAGCAATCAGTTGGGTTATACATAAGTGTCGTAAGTAAACTATCTTTGTACATAATTCTAATGTAATCTATTATAATTAATAAACATGTTAAAAAGCCATCATTATTTTTGTTCTATCAAGTAGGCTATATGTTTAAGAGTAAATTAAAACAAATTTGAGCATTCTATCAGGTCTGAGACTCTAGATATTGCAATTCTTATAAAACAAAACATCCGTAAAAAAAAGAAAAAAATACATATATATTTTTTTTCATAGAAAATATTAATATGTTTTAATAGCATGATTTTTATCTTCAAATATGTATAATAAACAAACTTGCTGCAAAAATTCATGATGTTATCTAAAAGAGTTTTTAAGATAAGCAAATTTAAAGTTTTGAATACAAATTAAATTGACCATTTCCGAAGGTTCAGAAAACGCAAAACATAAAAACTTTAAAAATTTATAAAAAAAAACTGTAAGAGATTCAGGTGCTGTCAGGATGTTATTAGAACTATTTGAGCCAAATTTCATGAAAATCTAAGGAGGTGGGTGTAAAATCTATTTTTTATTGGGTGATTTGATATGGAATGACCCGTTCCTGAGTAGTGGACCCCTTTTTGAACTAAAGTAAGTGCTTTTAAGTCCTTGTGCAGATCATTTTTGTTCCTGGTATTGTATGTATGAACTGAGTTGTTTGTTGGAAAAAGAGATATATTATTTACGACAAATTTCATTAAGAAGTAAATATACTGAGAGGCAGTAGTTAGTATACCCAGTTCTTTGAAGAGGTTTCTGCAGGAGGTCCGTGAATTTACTTCAGAAATAATACATATTACACGCTTTTGGACCTTGAAAACTTTTGTTTGACTTTAAGATTTACCCCAAAATATTATCCCATATGACATTATGGAATGAAAGTATGCAAGCTTTTTCATTTTTATGTTGCCTATGTCTGCTAACACTCGAATTGCAAATGCATATTTGTTAAGGCCTTTCTGCAGTTCTGTGGTGTGCTCCTCCCAACTGAATTTATTGAGTTGTAATCCCAGGACTTTTAAGACTGTCAACCTCGTATGTATGGTTCCATTTTTCCCCCCACTTCTTTTCCGCATGTGCACACAATGTAATTGGAGTACGTAGAACTGCTGCGGTTAATAACAAGTTGTTGTCAGCCATCTTGAACTTTGACGAAAAATTTGATGACAGTGTAACACCCCTTGTAGTGCTACGTCAAAGATCTTTGTCAAATATATTGGACGGAATATTGGATCACATCTTTGATCAAATCTTTGACAAAGAAATTTGATAGTGTAATACCGGCCTAACCGGCCCCTGTAGCAGTAGTACCCGATGTAACAACTGTGTCAGATGCTTGTCTTATATAGGGGTTGCCGTCCACAGCGCCATATTCTGCCCGTTTACTCATCTCTGTATTAGAATTCACATGCCTATAACAGTTTCTTTGGCACTTCAGTGTATATTTAACGGAAACGTCTTTGCTTTTGACTTTTGTTAACCAGGTAATGCTCCTTTGGAAGTTATTAGAGAGCAGCCTTTTGAAACATATATTTAAAATTCATCTGTGGACAGTAAATCTGAAGTAACTAATTTGAGAAAAACTGTCTGAATAATAATTTTGGAAAAGTAAAAAGAGAGAAACCTTAATTTCTTTAAAGTGCCTAATTTTGAAGAATCCCTTGATATAGTTTCAGTCAATTCTTTTGTTAGATTTAAGGTTTTTGCTAACAGATTGATTAATATCAGAACATTATGGGTGCACAAATTTTGCCTCAAGTCATAGAGTCTGTGAGTGATTTCTTAATAACAGTGACAGTTTGGTCTGACGATTAAGTGAATAAATAACTTCGAGGAATAAATACATTCTTATCGGAAGTACTGTTTGAAATTTTGGTAGAAAATACACAGGGTGAATCAAAGGGGTTCAAATGGTTCAAATGGCTCTAAGCACTATGGTACTTACCAGCTGAGGCCATTGGTCCCCTGGACTTAGAACTACTTAAACCTAACTAACGTAAGAACATCACACACATCCACGCCCAAGGCAGGAATCGAATCTGCGACTGTAGCAGCAGTGCAGTTCTGGACTGAAGCACCTAGAACCGCTCGGCCACATTGGCCAGCAATCAAAAAGGACTTTACAACTTTGGAATCATATAGAAATTTATTGAGATAACGTACAAAATCTGTAGATGTGGTATTTTAATACTTTAATAGTTCCGTTGTAATTTCTGTTGTCAGTAAAGATACCCCTAAGCAAAAGATGTCAACTTTTTTTCAAGAGACGTCTGTTTGTTGTCGACGTCTTCAGTCCAGGTGCTGGCTCGATGCAGCTCTCCATGCATGGTAGCTGGAGAGAAATGGGAAGCTCTCTAGTGCATTCAACAAAATAAATAAAACCGTACAAAATCTGTAGATGTGGTATTTTGTAGCAAACAACCTCAGGTTTCACATAAAAGTGTCAAGTTCCATTTTGTTTCGATATCACTACCATTTGTGATACGCAAAAATCCCATGGCAATCAATTTTTTGCCACATTCGTTGCACGAAATCAGGCGTAACTTGTGCAGTGGCAGTATAGATTCGATTTTTTTAGGTCGGCTAAATTGTTTGCTAGGGAAGAAACATACACACGGTCTTTAATTACACTCCAGAGAAAGAAAACCAGAGCAGTGTAGTCTGAGGAGCAAAGTGGCCATGCAATTGAACCTTCACAGCAAATCCACCGACCTGGGAACTTCCTTGAGGAAATGAGGTGGTGCACCGTTTTGCTGATGGTAAACCATTCCATCTCGGTCATCTTCGTCAATCTGTGGAATTCAAGCATATCCAGATACACAAAGCCAGTGACAGTTTTCTCCATGAAGAAGAAAGGGCCGTACACTTTCAGTTTGCTAAGGTCACAAAACACATTAACTCTGGGACCGTCACAAATGAGTTCCAGCATGGCATGTGGATATTCGCTGCCCCATATTCTGCAGTTGTGGGTGTTCAGTATGCCACTGATGTGAAATACTGACTCATCAGTCAAGATTATTATGTTCAGGAATGTCTTGCCACCCTCTACCCTACACAACATTTCTGCGCAGAATTCCTCATGAGCAACCTTATCCGAATCACTAATGTGCTATGTCATTGTGAATCTGTACAGTTTCAAGTGTAAATGTCTATGCAGTTTTGCCAAACAGTCTTTTGTGGAATGCCAGTCTTACAAAACATACTTCGCTTTGGTTTTTGCGGACTGCAGACAAAGCTCTCCCTAATCTGCTCGACATAACCGTCTACATGCAGGCGACGTGGTGATTTACCATGTTGCAGTGAACAACATGCCTCAACAAAGTTCATGTGCCAAGGGTAGTTGTAAGTCTGCTTGGAAATTCTTTGGCATATTAGGTACGAAATTTATGAAGAACAGTTGTTGCAGAGTTCGTTTCATGAAACTAAAACACACAGCGAGCACATTCATCATCAGTGAAACCAGCCATTTTAACTGTGCGCTACAGTGGCGCTCTTAGTGGCGGCATGGAGTACTAATGCACTACATGAATCAAACTTGATGTTGTTTGCTACAACATGACACATCTACCGATTCTGGAAGTTATCTCATTAAATTTCTATATAATTCTAATACTGTGAAGTCTTTTTTGACTCACCTGTACTTAAATATTATTCAGCAGCGCAATGAAGTGGCATCTGTAACTGCTCGAATTTTACGATACTAGGTGTCATTGCACTGTGCAAAGGCAGTTCCTGCAATATAATGACAACTTACATGAGGTTTTATATGCAGTCCCTTCTCGGCTAGACAGACTAAATGATCCTGATGTGTATAAGGTGTGATAGAAATCCATTTTCTGCTCAAAAGAAAATAAATATGAAGAAATATTCATGTGAGATGCAGTTCTGCTGATTAGCAGTCACTTATATCTGTGAAAGCAGCTAGCTGAAGGATATTAACTATTTTATAATATGTCTGAATAAAGATAGCAACACCAACTTACATCTAGGAGAAACCGACTCACCTAATCAGCATTTATGCAGTGATGGATGTTCAAGGTTTGGTACACTGAAGATAGGGAAGCGAGAGTATGCAGCCAGTGGTAGTGTTGTTGGACTACAGCTTTTTTGAAATAATTTGTGTTATTTTCGTTGAAGATCACATCTTATCAAACAGTTATTTTTTTGTTGTCCTTTCATACTCCCTGTAATTGTTACTTTAACCAACTATTACCATCCTTTATGATTTGCTGTGAAATCTGAATCGAAATTGTGTGGGATTATGTGTGATGCACTAGGCTTCATACCTGCTCATATGCTTTAATGATGTTTCCTTGCCAAACCATTTCTCATAAGGTATCTTTCAAAAAGAAGACTTATACAGACAATGATTTAATGTATAAGCAGCAGTGTTGTCAGTTTCAGCCCAAAGCGTCCTTGAAAGATCAGAATCGAGGAGCATTGTGCAAGCACTTTCCACTATTGATCTGATACAACTTTTTTTCAGCTATACCAGTCTGCACTGGTACATGCTAGCCTGCTTGAAGTTGATCATTAAAAAACTCTGTCCCATTGCCAGCTCTGATAGCTTTCAGATTATACCCTGTCTCCCTTTCCGCCAGCTCTTGAAGCTCTAATAAAACAGTAGTAACATCATTTTTATTCTTAACAAAACACAAACCTATAGAAAGTGCACTCATCTTTAAAAGCAACAAAGCAGTTGGCTTCACCCAATGAAGTGAGTGGCACCTTTCCACATTCATCAGCATTAACAAATTATTCTAAAGCAAAAGCATGAGCTATCAAATTTGATGTAAATCCTTCCCACACAGTTGCCATACTGTTACAAATCACAAAAGAAGCTGCTTAAAGCATTTGATTTTAAATTTGGTATCAAACCACAGTCAGCCATTTTATTTAAATACACGAAATTTGTATGTCCAACCTCACGTGCCGTAGTGGAGCGAAGTCAAATGATGCACGATTTCCTGTTCAATACTTTCTATTGAAAACTGTATTTACAGCATTTACAACTTTTGTCACTGACCTCAAACTATGTACTATAAACTTGTTGTTGTTGAATATGACTTTTAAATCTTTGTTGGTTGTTGCTTCCATTGAAAAAAGATTTTTCTTCAAACCTGTTGCATTTAACGTATCCTCCAGTGGTTTTGAAACAAAAATAGTTACATTTACAAAAATATTTGTGCACTACAAGGTCGAGTGAAGTGTAGAAATATGCAAATGGCTAGAATACACACAAAACTGTTTGGTATGAAGGAAACTGACAATCATAATAAGAACAGACAACTACAAAAACATATGTTTCTTATTCATGAAAGTGATAGGGTAACAGTTTTTCTGGCGCATTTTGTTAGTGCAGGTTGCATACATTCAGGGGCAAATTTGATTGATATATGACCCACTCTCCCTTCCCCTTAACGTACTTTCTTTTAACTGATTTATGACACTCTGGGAGGTGATTTATGAGCCCCTGGGGATAATTTGTCCTTCTGAGAAAACCTCCAGTCTCCCCCTCTTCCTCCTCCATCCCTCTGGGAAATTCCCTCACCAACTCAAGAAACCTTTGATATTAAATTAATTGAATAATTAATTAAATAGATAAATTAATTAACCCCTCTGGGAAATCCCCCAGCCATTCCCCCACAACCCCTCCCCCACTACCCCTACTCTCCTCCATCTGGAAATTGGTGGGAAAACGTCTCATTCTGTGCTGGAGGGGAAGAATCTCATATACGTAAGAAACGATGGTTGCATTGCCTTCAACTATCTAATTTCAGCCACATTTCATCTCCCAGTTACCAATATTCTATACACGCAGGTCATTGTAAATAGTAGTCTTCTTCTTTGTATGTTTTGGCAGGGTAGATAGAATATTAAAACAAATATTCTTGTACAAAATCTTTATTAGCTTCTACATATACATACATTTATACACAGAAAACAACACTTTCTTTACTTTTGCTTTCTCCAACCAGAAGTTTGACAGCTACAAGGAGTAATGTTCTCGAATTCCAAAACATATCTCATTTTTTGTATACTATGTCTTTTATGGCTTTAACAATTAGCTCTGTTCCTTCCAACAGTTCTTCTAGACGAGAGCATTTGTATATTTCAATCTTACTCCTTTTTTCCTCCGTAATACTGTTGTTATAACATGCCACATTGTGCTGAGTGTACGCTACCTCTCTTCTGCTACACATACTTGTGGAGTTTACATATAGAATTTTACATTCAGAGCTTTTTCAAATGAGTGGTCATTACATGTCGTTATGATGTCGGTTTTAAGCTCCGAAAACAATTGTTCTGTTGCTAAATATACAACATCCAGTGCAGTACACTTAGATACAATGCAACGATCCTTTTTAAGCAGATCCAGGTGGGAATAGAGCTTTATAAATAGGTTTTTTTGTGTATCCTTTAATGTAGTAAAATACTCCAATGTATCATTTTCAGCCAAGAGTCCAACGTAAGGTTACTTATCATTGCTATTGGCAGTAAATGCAGGTATTTTATATTCGCCAATGGTAGCCAGATTTCCCCAAATTAATAGAATTATCTTGCAAATTGTCGGAACTCCATTTTCCGGATATTGGTTATAAGATTTTATAAATGTATAGGAAACGTAAAGATCGTTGGCATTGTCTTGGACAAAAGGTACCTCTGGTCATTTGCTTGATACATATATTTCTCTTAAGAACGAGCTGAGCAGAGGTAACTGGCTGTAATCTGAAACCAGTTGTCTTGTTTCATGTTCAGAATCTATCTTTTTGTGAGCTTGTTGTCTTTCAAAGTAAACCTGTAACTGTTAAAACCAAGATACTTTCCATCATTTGTACTAAGCATACTTACAATTCCAGTACATTCACTGAGTCTATAATAAACATCAAAAATGTATTTAAGTTTTAGTTATGCTTACTTGTAATAGGAAATATTGATAGTTTTATCATTTCTATTTGTGTAATTGAATGCTGGAGATACGGCAGGTGCATTAGTTTCTATTTTGTTACACAAATCTTCCATAAAAATTAAATAATTCACTAAGAACTGACATTTCAAACACAAACAGCAAACTGGCTTATAATGTTTTGATATCCAGAACATAGCGTCCGAGTTACCATTGGTTGCCATAGGGAGATCTATAACTATAACCTAGCCTATAGGCCACAGATTTATGGTCTATGAGCTAGCTACTCTATGAAATTTTAACATGTTAATCTATATCTATTTATTCTAACCTCCTTGCATGACACTCACGGCTGTGAAAAAATGTTTGACAGTGTAAAACGATACAGGATAGTCGAAATTCTGAAAAAACAGGAGTAAGGTGGGTAATATACAGTTTGTACAAGAACCAATAAATAATAATGAGTCTGAAACACCAATAAGGAAGTGCTCAGATTAGAAAGGGTGTAAAGCCGAGATGTAGTTTTTCACCTCTACTGTTCAATCTGCACATCAAAGAAGCAGTGACAGACATAAAAAATGGTTCGAGAGTGGGGCTAAAATTCAAAGTGAAATCTTATCTATCATAAGATTAGCTGATGACATTGCTATCCTTAGTTGAACTGAAGAAAAATTACAGGATCTATTGAATGGAAATGAACAGCGAGTGTAGAATATGGTTTGAGAGGAAATCAAGAGATACATAAGTAATTAGAAGTATCAGCAGCGAGAAATTTAACGTCAGAGCTGGACATCAAAAATTAGACGAAGTTAAGGACACCCGTTACCTAAGCAGCAAAATACCCCACAAGGGACACAGAAAGGAGTACATAAAACTAGACTGTTGCTGGCAAAAAGGGCATTCCTGGCCCTGAAAGATCTACTAGTAGCAAACAAAGGACTTAATTTAAGGAAGAAATCTCAGGGAATGAACGCTTGGAGAACAGCATTGTGTGGCAGTGAAACATGGACTGTGGAAAACTGGAACAGAAGAGAATCAAAGCATTTGACATATGATGCTACAGAATAATGTGGAAAATAAGAAGTATGTTCTCCACAGAATTGGGAAGAAAAGGAATACATGGTTAAGAAGAAGGGACAGAATGATATAACATCTGTTAAGACATCAGGGGTCATCTTCCATGGTACTAGAGGGAGCAGTGAGGGTAAAAACTGTACAAGAAGACAGTGATTGTAATACATCGAGAAAATAACTGATGATGTATGTGGCAAGTGCTACTCTGAGATGACAAATTTGCCACAGAAGAGGGATTTGTGGCGCACTGCATGAAATCAGTCAGAAGACTAATGAATGCTTCCCAGTTTGTAGAGCAGATGGATGACACCTGCTACATTGAAATGGTTTTGGTGTGTGGTTATACCAGCTGAGGTTTTGGACTATATGAAATCCTAGCAGTCTGACAGTTCTTTTTATCATGAGTGGGAGCATTAGGACTGAATATAATGCCTTCAGTTTTACTATCTTTTTCAGTAGTACATTTGCCTCAGACCAAATGGTACATCTCTCCATCTCTACTACCATACGAAGTTAAACTTTTTCGATGTTGATCCATATGTTACGAGTGTTGTGTCAACTGCGTATATCACTGCATCACACTACACAGCAATAAGTAATTCATTTAAATAAATAATGAGCAAGAAAGGTTCAAGATCCTTAAGCAACATCATTTATAACTAGAAGAAATCCTAACTTTTATTTGTCTTCACTATCTGCTTCCTATTGCTCAAGTCTGAGTAACGAAGTAGTAAGCATAGAGCATTCTCTCCTGCTCCATAGTGGTGGATTTCTGACAAAAAGATTCTGGGAGAGCGAATGAAATACTTTTCTTAGGTCCAATAATCTTGTACAGATTACTTTCAAGACAATTGTATCCACTTCATGTCATGCTCTCAGCTGCTTTGCCTTTAGAAAAGCCAAACCTGAACCAATACTCTGAGGAGCTAAGCCAGTCTTTAGATTCAAAATATTGGCTCGTTTGTCTATGTATGCAATTGTACAGGATTTGCTGAGGTCGTGAGGGAGGTGGGATGTGGACATCTGGGTGAGCAGAGTAAGATTTTGGTTAAATAAGAACAAAAACTGTGAAAAATTGACTGGAGATTTATTTCAATAAATATAGCCTAAAGGGATGCAGGAGTAAATCAGTAGCCAGTGGGCTGCCACCACCAGTCGAACTGAGGTGGCACAGCACTCTAAAAGAAGAATAGGAAGGCATATCTGTGTAGCTCGAGACCCAGCTATCTGCATCCTCTACATGACCATTCATAGCCCTTTGACTGGCTGCTGGTGGGCACCTCACGAGTGGGTATCGGTCAGCGAATCTTTACTGTGTGCCCTTGTCAGCAGTATTTGCTATGAGAAAGCTATTGTTGTGGACTGACCGTTGGTAGGTGACAATATCCAGCGACATCTGCCATCATATCAGCCCACGTCTAGCAACATGCCAACAGTGGAACACAGCTCCATTACCCTTAGAACGAAAACTTGCAAAGGACAAATAAAAAATTTGTTGACAATAAAATTTTTCCTCAGGCTGGTGGTCCACCACATAAATTCCTCTGGACTTCCGTTGGAGCTGGTTATTAATTGAAAAATGACTTGGTATTAGAAGGACTACTGACAGTATTGATTTAAGTATATGTTCCATTGGACAGATTGTGCTGACATTTAACAAGGAGCTACAGCTTAATGAAGGTAGATTTCAAATAACAAGATCTATGAAGTTACTGGAAAGGGTCCAGAAGTTCAGAATTTGATCATGATTTTCTTTAAGATTACAAAAATAATTACAATGAGTTATAATTCGGATGGCTATTTATAGATAATTACAAATTGGAGAGCTGCCAAGATTGATTCCAGTGGGGTGGATAGGTCGTGCAGGTTGTGGGAGAGTGCAACACTCTGTCAAATGGGGGCATCAGTAGAGGCTCATGGCGGTATTCCAATAGAAAGAGGGGGGTTTAGCCCAACATAATTGGTTCATGACAGTTCCTATAGGCTATACTGTTTTTATATAATGTTACAATGTCAAAATTGTTGAACAAAATTGACATTGAAAACTGTTGAATGAATAAATGACTCTAAGATAATCTATAAAACATTGTTTACGTTTTCCAATTGCTAAAAACTAAATTATTTGCTTGGTCCTTGCACAAATAGGTATAATGGTCTAGACAGTAATTTCAACACATGTGGAATAGAAATTAATACATTTCCCCATTACAGAGTGCAATAGGATAATCATATTAAACGAAAACACTACACAATACATAAACATTTTGTCCCTAATGCCCAACCATAAGGGAGCGCCATGACTGAACAGTACCTTATGTTAACTGAGTTTTAACTCTGATAACATCCCAATGGCTGCTGCTCAGGTGTATCTTGCTTTGGCGATCTTAATCAGTTACACTCTCCTTGGATACACATGATCCATATAATTAGCACAACGGATTCTTGTGATAATGGAAGAGATGTTCCGCCAGAAATAACCACTTTGTGTAGATATTCTCGAATATTCCAATCAACAGTGTGTGCAGAGGCATGATCAAGAGTAATTGACCATCACCCCAGGCTATTGATTCATCAGTGGCCTCCAGAAGGCAGTTCTTCGTGTTATTCAGCTGTCAAGGTAAGGTGAATAAGTAAGCTGTCAGATGGAGGCAGCATGAAAGGTGTTTCAGGCAAATAAAGCAGAAAATGTTTGATATTGGTATTACATGTGTATGTTAAGTGGGCGGATATTCTAACTATCTAACTATGGGTGTGGTTACATCACAATAAGAACTGTTCAGTGATAGTCCACTGACTAACTGATTAATGTGAGACATGAGTGCTAGACTATAACAGGCAAATGCTGTTACAGTTCCCTGTTGTACCAAATGCAGTGAGTTGTTTCCGACAGTTACGAACCAGAGGTCATGCAGCATAACATCAGCATAAGAATAAAGGGGTACCTTAGTTTCCTCTAAAATAAGGGACTGTAATAATCTGCAGTAGTGTAGAACGATGAGATAGAGCACATGTAATATGTATGAGTGTGAAGTTACAACTCTGAGGGTCGCCTACAGTAGAAGATGTCTCAAACACTATTATAATATGATCCACACAAGGCATCTGGTAGTAGATAAAATACTGGTATCTACCCCTGGAATGTTTCAATGGACTAGTAAATGATCAATGAAGTGTACTCATGTGGCTTCACCTTCAAATAATCGATTGGATGTTCAAAAATTGAACAATGTCAATAATCTATTGAAGGAGAAGAAGTCAACGTGAGAAGAAGGATTAGACAGAAGTATTGCAGGGTACTGAGATTCGACTGGCTTGCAGCAAAAAAGATCGATTAGCCGCATTTATAAGGTATTAGCCGATATAAGTGATTCCAAACTTTCGCGCAAGTCAACAAGTTTGTTGCTTCTATCTATAAATCTGAGTAAGTTATGGCAGGCTGAATATTAGCGATGAAAAATAGATGTTTTGAGATATTACATTTTGAAGGTTCACTTTATTGCCATAGTTTAATTGGACATATTTAAGAAACAAATCCTGCACATATATTACCCTTTACATGTCCTTTGACAAATATCTCAGACACTTCTAAGTTAATATCACACTTTAAGAGGTGAATCCTGTCAAACCTAAAGCACATAACAGAGAAAAAATTTAAAAATAAATAAACTGGCTCCAAATTAAAGAAAATTAATGTACCCTGCACAGCTTTTTTCCAAAATATTGTCATTTTTACTTTGTGTTATGACATCTTCTAAACATAACTTTGATTTTAATGCCATTAATGGAGCCAAAATCACCTGAAATTATGAATTCACAAAACCCTCAAAATAGATTACTGAGAGCCCACATTTTATAGTGGCAAAAGGATTTGATTTCTGCTTCTAAAATACTTGTGTTTTAAAGGGTTCAAGTTCGTTCAGAAACAGCATTTTCGCCTCCTCTTATTTGTTTCTCGAATATGTCGCCGATCAGGTACTTCCTCATGATTTTCATTGTCACTGATTTTAGGTTCTGGTCCTACTTCAGGATACAAAATGTTTTTTTATTTCTTTCTGCAGTACGTCTTGATGTTTTTAAAAAGATAATCCTTTCATTGTTTCATCATACCTGCTGGAATTACTGCACCAGGAAACCAAATGGACCCATTTTCTTCAGTAAAGAAGTGGTACACAAACTCATTTCCATTAGTGTCCATTTTGCAACGTACACTGCCTTTGTAGCTAGCAATGAACTCAAGGTGGATATGCTTATTTATGACAGGTATTTTGTGTGAAGGATTTATTCTACTTTTCTTCTAAGAGCCATGTGTTTACCCAATTGAAAACTAAAACTTACTTTCTGTATAGACAATATTATATAAGGAACTGCCCATGGTGAAAGAAAATACTTGATACTAGGTAATCGGTACTGTCCTTATGTATGTTCTGGATTACAATGGGCAATGTTTTTATTATTCAATGTTCCTCAAAACTGGATGTGTATATGGTTTCGCCAGTTTTTGTCACTAAAACATTTCAGTTACGATATTTGGACCTGCATTATTCTCAAAGTTGGTCTTCATTTCGCTGCATTATTTGACCCAGCTGTGGAATTCTCAGCTTTGTTGATTCCCAATCAAGCAAGAGTGTATTCGCACAGCAGATCTATCAAGCTGAATATTATACTATGTGTTGAGTCCTGAAGTCACACTCCCAGTTTACTACAGCAATTCATGTGTGGCACAGTGAAGAATGAAGGTGACACAAGACATAGTGTATATGGGCAAGACACCATTTTGGCAAGTCCACCATATGTTTGTAATACGCTATGAATTAGTACACCTTATAGCATTGGCCGTTACTCCTTTGTTGCACTGTGCACATTCACTCACACTTACCTCTTTTTATACCTCTTCAGAATTTGACTTTATTACACAAATAAATTTTCTTTAAAATTTTTCGTAAAGATTTGTAATGACTGTACCCCTTTCACTTTTGTTGTCAGTTCCCTAGTGCTTAGATCGTGTCTTTCTTGTTTCTTAAAGGTAGTAGGTAATTTTATCACTGGTACAGCAGTTCGGATTGTTTTTTATGCATACATGTATGCTTTAATTTCTTTTACAAGTTCAAGTAAGAATAAGATTTTATCATCCATTAAGTATGTTTCAATTTTTTAAAATTTACGTTGGGCATAACATGTCGTTGCTCAGCTAATACTAAAACAGTTATTCGCTTCCTTGAAGAGACAGGTTAACTCTCCTTCTTATCTTTTATTTTTAGGCAAATGAACGTCCTCAGTATGGACAAACTCATGTAGCTGTTAAAGTCGTAACAAACAGAACACAGTGACAATAATATTCAACAACTCCTACAGAAGAATACGCTATGAAATATACTTCTAAATTGTTTTTTAGTATTAGAAGGATAAGATAAAATCGGCATAAGATAGATTCATAGATTACTACTAGAAAAAGCCTTTGTTAAAGTACTATGGAAATGTGGCACTGTAGATGAACATTAAAGTTCCATACTGAATTGCACTTTAACACTTACCTGATGATTGTATTACTGTAGAAGTTTATGTACATGTGGCTCCAATATGAAGTGACAATGTAATTCATATCATTGTATTACATTACGTTCATGACTATTTTCCTATTCACAGTAATGAATGTTGATATGTGTTTCACTACATTACATATCATTTGTCATCATACATTTTTACATAATTACATTCTCTACCAGGAGGGTCCTCAAGGTTCCTACCACTGTGCTGATACATCCTCTCCTGTCAATTGGGACATGCACCTGCATCTTTCCCATGTAACTAATAAACTATTTAACTGCTTGATTATCCATAGCATAGTGAGATCATCACTTATACCTTACCATAACATCTCTAGAGTAGTATAAGAGTGCACTAATCTCCGTTTTTATGAAACTTTGTTCTAATGTCTTGTACAGTCCATAAGTAGTAAAACTGAGTTCATTCAGACACAGTTCTGGCTTGTAAAGTTACGTATTTATTTTATTCTGTTGGTTGCTTAGTGCTAAAACATGTTGCACTTGCAGACCATAAAAACTTACCTTTTAAGCGTTTTACCTGTCAGGTAGCACGATGATGGTTTGATTAGAACATCAATTACATTTTCTTCTTGAAAATTGCACTTATTTATGCCCACTTAGTTATAACATTTAGTCATAGTAACTTTTATTAATCGAAGTTACTCCTTGTAGTGGTTAGTGTAAATATTGTAAATACTCTATTTTTATGTTGCTAGTAGTGTAGTTACTCTTGTGTGCATTTTCCTATTTCTTCCTTCTTTCTATCTAGTTTACTTAATTAATGTAAGCCTAAAAATTAATCTTTAAATATGTAAAGGTTTTTACTTTCCTTTTGTAATTACTAATTATTATTTGAAGGCGGGAGTAGGATATTTTGCTCTACCGCTGCTGGTTTTATCACATAAACTTCTTTCTCTTTGTGTGGGTATATTTCCTTATTTTTCATGAACTGGGTTGGTGTAAAGTTATCAGTTAATGTTGTTATCGTCTTACCAAGTCTCAGCAAGTAATAATTTGTAATCCTTCTGATAATAGGTGCAGAAGTCACTGTTTAAGAGTGTACATGTGAAGGTACTTTGTAAAGACATAATGTAATGAAATTATATATTTGATACCACCCCTAGCTCATGATAGAGCTTAGCAGTTCAAAATCCACTCTCACTAACTACCTGTAGGATCATAACCATTCCATTTCAAATATAAACACAAATTGCAGCATTCTACATACTGAACATAAGGGCCCAGTTTTAAACATTTCAGTAGAAATGGAAATCATCCACAGCATTTGCCATAATCCATCTGGCATTTTGAACGAGCGGACTGCCTTTAAGCACGCTGTCCTGCTGAATAACTTTTCTTTTTTGAAGCAGTGTCGAGCCTCATTTCCTTCTCTTTCTGGTTTCTGATTATTGTACGCCATACATGTATATTTCTTAAGTGGATCAGTGTTTTTCGCCATTATTTTTGTGGCCCTCAACAAGGCTTAATGAACGTACAGCATATGACTGTTTCCTATTGTGAGGTCTGCAAGGTCCACCCAGTTCATTTTACATAGCTGCAAAATTATCCTCTTTTAATAGAAACTTGCATGACTTTCATTTTATACTATCACTAGGGCGCATTATTGTGTTATGTCCTTATCTGTGTCCTCACTAATTTAGAATTCACCTGTCTTTCATCATGTAAAATGCGTCTCAGGTCTTATCTCATGTAAGCCTCGATTGTTTGTCGACTTTTAATTAGCAGGTTTTGAACTGGCCCCACTTTTAATGTGTTCTTTTAGTGCTATTGCTGCTAGCTATTAATTGGCATAATAGTTTGACGGTATGGACTGTAAGGTATCGCTACGTTCCCTTTTGGTCAGTAGCGAGATACTTGTGAGTAGGTATGGCACGTGTATATGTCCTTTTAACTGATGACTGTGGGTTGTTGTTTCACGTCGCCACATATATACCCGCACTAAATTAAAAACTTGCATGCCACTGGTATAACGAGAAAAGTTTCATTGTGTTTTATGGTTTATACAGAAATTTTATGTTGCAGCTTCCACTCAGTTTTACTACATTTTGGTACTGCCCTGCCCAACATGTTCCTTGTCCATGCATAATGCACTTTTAAAATTTTTAGTGTAACATTTCATGTAATTTTTTTTCTATCCTTCACGTAGCTACTCCATGCTCCTCGCTTGTTGGCAGCACATCGCGTCTTGTATACGTCCACTGCAGCGTTTGGGGTCACAGCACCAATTGTAAGTGTCCTGGTATTCTGTATATTTCTTTACCCATGCAGTCATCTGTAGTACTGTCTGGTGTCACTTTGGCATTGACTTAGATTTTACAGCACCTAGCCCGAATGGGCCTTTACTTATGTTTTTAAATTTTTTTATGGATTTTTGTTTTTCATGTGTATTCCTGCGTGCAAAGATTATCTCTCGTCTTTTGCTATTTTCAATACAACACCTGAAGATGGGCATATAAGAGCCCGAAACCGATCGTGCGTTAAATAAAAGAACCTTAAAACTGTAGCGGTATTTTCAACCTCTGGTCATGGTAGAGGGCCAGCTACGTCTAGGGACGCCAAATCCAGTATTTTAATAGGAATATTTGGATGGAGTTCTGTTACACTAGGTCGGTTTGGGAGTTTCACCTTTTGACAAATGATACATTTTCTTATGACTTGGTGTACACTGCATGAGACATTAGGAAAATAACAGTATGATACGAACTCATCTGTGCACTTTGACAACCCACAATGTACCCAAGCGTGGTAGGTGTATTTGATGAAGTCATCAATGCATGATCAGGTAAACATACATACCACCGAGATGACTCTGCTGTGCCATGTTGAAACAGCACTCCTTGGTGCACAATATAATACTTACCCAGTTCGTCACTGTTATCCTTATGAAGTCTCCACCTTACATTCTGCCAGTGTGCGTCTTATTCCTGTAACTTACTCATATTTCGATACTTCCTTAAGTAGTATGATCGTTAGGTGCTGACATACATAAGAGAAGTGCAAAAATTGGAAGTTAACTCGATGAATTCGTGTAATCTTTGAAGCAGCCGTGAATGCATCTGCTATAACATACTGTTCTTTTATGTATAATATCTCACAACTAAACTCTTTCAAAAAAAGACGCTGGTGGACCATATGCCCATGTAACAATTTGCATGTTAGTAGAAAGGACAGGACTTGACTATCGCAAAGCACTTTTTTGTGCTTATCTCATAAATAGTACTGATATTTCTTAAACTGCCAAACGACTGCCAAGGCTTCCAGTTCTGGAACTGAATATCTTTCAAATTCTGCCACAGTTCTACTTGCGGAAACTAATCACATGTACAGTAAATTTCCCGTCTGTTGTCTGTTTTAAAATAAGCATGTCCCCGCTCCCTGTCTGCCATTGAATGGTTGTGGGTCAAATACTTTATGCTGTAATCGTTCTTGAACAGCTGTAGTCCAGAATTAGTCCAAAAACCTGCTCGAATTGGTTATACGTTTGACCTCTGTCTGGTATTACTGCAGCCTATGTCAAGAAGTCACTTTGAGTAAACTCCACTATGTAGCGTATTTTTTGTTGTTCAGACCACCTACGTGGCAGCACATTACGAAATGCTCTTATAAATATGACTGGACATACTTTTTTTTTATTGTGTCATAAACACCTGAAATTTGTGTGTTTCAAATGGCTGTCATCATCTAATATCGACAAAATATAAGAATTTCTCTCCACTGAGTGTAATACTGACATTTACGGTGGTGTGTGGTAAGTTCTCTGATTAGGCATTAATGGTGGCAACTGCATATGTGTGCCGGAATTTCTCTTTTTAATGTCGCGAGTCTGCAAGGGTGGAGAGTTATCCACTCGTCTACCTAGCACACCGTCTGGTATGGTTCTGTGTTTACTTTGTTTGATTCGTTCGAACTGATCTATCAGTGTTCATTCAGAACGAATTTATTTCACTGCAGTTTGTGTATCGATAACTTCTTTATCAGCAATTGCCTTTCCTTTCTCAGGTAAGAACTTTTCTGTTTCCTCGAAGTAAGTTATGTGCTGTATTTCAAATTTTGTACAAGAGTGCTGTCACTACTCCTGCATGGTCGTTCAATTCATTTACATCGATACTGACATGCTTTGGTTCAAGCTTCATAACTCCGATCTTCTAATATAGTTTTGTACCTCGCTGGAAAGATCTTCACAAACTGTTTGCAGTTCAGAAACTTCTGTCTGAACTTTCGTCACAGTTTTTGCTAATTCATCGTGTGCAGTTCACAAATCGTCTTGTTTTACAGTTAGTTTTCTTCTAATATTTGCGAAAAATTTTGATCGAATCTTTTATGAAGACCTGTAAATTTTTGCTCAAGATTTGTAAATTTTTTATCGAAATTTTCAACAATATCCTTGAGAAACTGCTTCATCCCATTCACGCTGATCGTGATGTTATCTAATGTTTATGATGCTACTCCTCCCATAAACATTCCCTGTTCGCATGATTTTGGACTATCTGAAATGTTGTGTCCTCTATGATACCTCTTTCATAACTGGGAGAAAATGCTTTCAGGTTTTGATTGAGGTGGTAAATTATCTACTGTTTGCATTGAACTATTATCTAGAAAAATTCTCTCATTTATACTTCCTGTTACGTCCAAATCGTGACTGCCATTAATTGTGTTGTCATTCTGATGATGTACCATATCGATTGTCTGCATTGGCTCACCCGCATTCACGACTACTAAATATTTAAAATATTTATGTTATTTTGTTCACCTTTTGTTTGTCCCGTTTTTAATGACTAAACAGATGTTCATACATGAAAATATTACAGTGAGTATTAATTATTCTTTATAATATACTGTAATGGAAAATTTTTAGCACGGGCTTAGATGCAGTAAGACAGCTGCTACTTTCTACATGAATGTTCTGTGTAGCACAAGATCACTAACACAGAATACTACATTCTTCTGAAAGTTATTACTGGAAAAACTACATAGAAAATGCCTACTCTTGCTGCTGAACCGAACTTCACATCGCCTGACTAACTATAGGTGAATTAATGTGAAGACTCCATCTTACATAAAACGATGGCGTCTTATTCATTTGCCATTTCAGATATTACTTATTATTTGTACATGGTATGAACCACGCCCGAAATTCAAATAACAATGAACATATAAAAGAGTAGGTAACAGTAATGTTAAGAAAGACATAGTTGCCTGTTTGTAATAGAAGCTGGAACTAGTAGATATGGGCATCCAGACATCACTGACTTCATGTGATGATGTTACCAACAACGTGTTGTAGTGTGCACCATAAATAGAAATTACACAACGTTGAGTCTGAAGACCTTGGGGGCTCAAGGCTTCTACTGACAAATCTGACTTCAGGGAACACAGTGGTAGAAGGGGCCATACTTGGCTTGGGCTTGTCAGTGGTTGCTCCATTTATTTATTTAATTATTTAATATTTTTTCCATAGAGTCAATAAAAATGATAACTATTGCAAACGTCGGTGTTGTTTACATAATTATGAATATGTCCTTAAAATACAAACAAAACAAATAGTTGATATAAATTAGCAAGACTGTAATACAAGCACACAACGGGAATGTAGTGTCACAGAAGTAGATACGCAACTAAAATATTTCTAATTTCTAATACAAATTATAAAACACGTGTTTTCAACTTAGAATTCAGACATAGAGTACAAACATTTCTTTGCCAGGAATAATTTGGGTTTCGTTTTAAAGATATTTCCAACATAGGCACATAAGTCTTTTGGCAATTTGTTAAACCAAATTTGACCACTGGTGTATAGACTGTGATCTGTTATTTTTAACTTTGTTCTTTGCCTAAAGTAATTATTTTTCTAGTGTTGTGGTCGTGTATGTCATTACGTCTTCTTGAATCTTTTTGATGATTTACAAAAAATAAAATTCCCTTATATAAATACAGGGAATACACTGTAAAGTACTTATGTTGCACAAAAGTCTCTCTAACAGAATCATTCTAATTGCCTTCTTCTGCAACAACATTAATCTATTGAGGTGTGTATCAGCAGCACACCCCCAAACTTCAATACCATAATTTGGTAAAGGATATATTGTTCCATAGTAACAGTTTTAATAGTAGGATTTGTAACTATTTTTGCAAGATGACTGAGTAGATATAATCCACTACTAATCTTTCCACACACAAAGTTAATATGCTTTGACCACCTCAAGTTTTCGTCTAAGTATAGGCCCAAGAATTTGCAGCTATTAGTGTCTGCTGCCTCAATTCCATTTATATTATTTATAGAGGTATGTTGAGAGTTAACAATCTTTAATGACAATAATCGTGATTTATTAACATTTGCGTTTAGCTCTTGTTCTTGAAAATACTTAATTATAGTTATTACTCCATCTGTTGCAGAAGATGTACGTTCACAGGTATTTCTGCCAAAAAACAACATAGATGTGTCATCTGCGTAACTCACTGTTGTGGAGTTTTGTGGCTAGGTGACATCATTCACATAGACTAATAAGAGGAAGGGGCCAAGAACGGATCCCATGGGGACTCCTTGTTTGACAGTTTTATTAGAAGACTCGACGATTGCAACTCGGTCATTAAATTGGTATCTTAACTTTTTGCACTGCTTCCAGTTTGTCAAGTAGTTGGTTAGCAGTAGTATTGCTGAATCTTTTAAGCCATATGCCTCAAGTTTCTTTATTAATAGGTCATGTTTAACTGAATCAAATGCCTTGGTAAGATCAAGGAATGTGGCTGTTGCCAAATTTCCTTCATCTAGTGCACTATGTGCATTGTGTAAAAATTCAGAGATCGCTGTGATGGTGCTGTGGTTTTTCCTGAAACCATGTTGTGTTTCAGTGAGTGGGTTACTTGTTGTGAAGTAGTCACCGAGTTGTGAGTGCAAAGCATATTCAAAGATTTAGCTAAATTTGGGGATTAATGATATTGGTCTAAAGTTTTCAACCTGTTACTAAATTCATTTTTAATAAGTCTGGGTAGGTGTTTTCCCTAACACAACAGTTAATGAGATGGGTAATAGGTTTAACTAATTCTTTGTGGCACTTTTTAACTAGGGCACTAGATATCTCACCCCATCCAGCTGAGTGCTTGGTCTTTAATGTGCAGATTATTCGACACTTATTTCATGTTCACTCACAGTTCTGAATTCAAAGTTTGTACATTGGGGTGAGCAAATGTTTATCTTGCCATTTTGGTAAACAGGTTGAGTTGGAATGCTACATGCAGTCATGAAATATTTATTAGAAATGTCACAGATTGTTCTCGGATCTTCTATTAATTTACCCTCTTGCAGTATGCTTATTTCTTTTGTATTCATATTTGATGGTGCTTTCCGGTATTGATTGATGAGCTTACAAGATGCTTTACTCACATTGTCAGATTTAATAACTGTATATAACTGTATTACTGTGCACCTTTTTCCTGAAAGTCGAAAGCTCTGCCTTAAACATTTTCTTGGCTTTACAATACTTTTCCTTAAGGTTGATATCCTCTTTTGATTTATAAATAAGAAGAAGAGGTCATGAACATTCTGCTTGAGTTTATTCAAACTACTTGGTATTTTCAGCTTTGATTTCTTTCTATTTATCAGAGTCCTTTTTAAATCTTTAATGGGCAACAATGATTAAAATGTCTCAAAATTGTTTCATAGAATTGATCCCATTTCTTGTTTGAGCCTTTTACCTTAGTTCCATTCCTCCTGGTCTAGTTTATGTTTAAGGCGATTTGTATTGTGATTGTTCAAGATTCGTTTCTGTTCAGTGATATTTGTTGCTTCTGCTGTGTTTACATCCATGTACTCAACAGACTGATGATAGTGGTCAGAGTAGTGAAATTCTATATTTCTGTGGCTAAAACTGTTAGTAGCAAGTTTACTGACTATCACAAAATCTATCCTGCTGGAGGTGTAGTTTGTCACTCTTGTATCAGTGTCTATTAAGTTTACAAGGTTTATGAATTCAGTATATCTGTCAGCCTCAAGCTAGGCATGTCATGAAAGTTTGCATTAATATTCAAATTCCCAAGTACATTAAGATTACTAGGGCCACTTAAACTAATTACTGACCTGAAACTATTAAAAAAGTGAGACACATCTGCATTTGGTGGGTGATAAATTCCTATTACTTCGTGCTTTGTATTATTACTACCCTCTCCCTTCAATTTAAGAGTAATTCCAGTAATTTCTAGGTTTTTTCATTACTGTGTTTATCCAGGAATGACATTTTAGCAGTAATTAGTGTTTCTTGGACGAAAAATAGCCACCCCACCACCTTTATGTAGTTTTCTACAGTAGCTGTTAGCGAGAACATAACCAACTAATTTACAAAATTTTAATTCTTCAGTTTTAAGACACTGTTCCGTAATCACAATGAGATTGGGGGGCATGTTCTTTCACAAAAACTTGTAAAATGTCTCATTTATTTCTGAGATACTGAATATTTATGTGCATTAGTTTCAGGGCTTGTTTCCTATCTGCTGCGCTACTGTATTGTTCCGACCAGCTTGGCTCTCGCAAAAAACCTTGTCTTCAGTAACAAGCACATTATTCCTTTCATTCCATACTAGTTCTTTGGCTTGGGTGTGAGACTGAGGGCTAATTCGTTGATTTACTAGGTGTGCTAATTTGGATCTTCCCTTTTTGTTCATGTGAAGACCATGGGTTGTAAAATATGACCTATCTAACATGCTTACATCAACTACTTTAACATTAGAGAACTCTGTTCAAAATCTATTAAGCTTATTATTAATTTTATTAATTTCCTGGTTCACACATGACCACTCAGGTAAATCGTGTCTCTTGCTATAACTAATTACAATAGCACTTTTGCTGATAAGAAGAAGTGGAAATGGAAATGAGCGTTTGGTGTCATTGGCCGGGAGGCCCCTTGTGGGGCACATCCGGCCGCCTTGGTGCAGGTCTTATTACATTCGACGCCACATTGGACGACCTGCGCGCCGGATGGGGATGAACTGATGATGAAGGCAGCACAACACCCAGTCCCTGAGCGGAGAAAATCCCCGACCCAGCTGGGAATTGGACTGGGCCCATAGGACGGCAATCCATCATGCTGTCCACTCAGGTATTGGGGCGGACATTAGAAGAAGTGATAGTCATAGATAATTCTTCAACATTGTGACTGCATTATTGCAGTGTATGTAGTTAGATCCTACAAGAGTCCAATAATTGTAATATACGAAAGGTTTTCCTTTTTGATACGGTCGATCGTCCTTGCTGCCTCAGAAGTACACATTTCTTGACCATTAACAGACGCTGCTTTTTGTTTAAGTCCACACAGTTACACATGGTCACGTAGTTATCATCACTTCTCACTGAGGGGTCAATCTTTCCGCAGTGAAAATGAAATTTTTGATTACACTGATCAAGAGTCATGCTTGGGTAATATTTTCTTGCGTTAGCACCTGGGGGCTCTGAGCAGATTTGTAGAGGAAAGGCATGTGTTACAAAACATTTATATGTCACCTAGCACTGCATTAGCAAAAGTATATGGTATGGTCATAAATGACAATGAGTGATACTACAGTATTTATCTAGCTATGAAATATTACATTGGTAAAGATGAGTCCTATGTTGTAGAACTAGTCATCTCACTAATATGAAAGATTTATCATCAAAAACGACAGCAAATTTTGCAAAGAAAAGTCATAAGAATATCTTAATATGACATATATGTATGTTGCTAAATGTAAGAATTCTATAAAGTGTTGAGCATAAAGTGTACCTAGGGTTAACAGTACAAGGTTGTTTCACATTCAAAAGCTGTCTTTCCACTTTTCGACTTAAGGTAGTAATATTCGGAATTTGCAGAAGCTGTTTTCCCAGCAGGCTCATTTAATTACACATCTGACAGTATAAAGTAGTGATAACAACAAATATTTGTATTGTAATGTGCAACAGCACTCAGTCCACTAAGTACTGCCAGAAATGATTAATTGCAAGAATGATTGTTTATCCCAGGAATGCAGCTAATAACTTTCATTGTAAATGGAATGTTCCTTTAGGAGTGTTGAAGCTGTTTCTATAATTTTCAACGTGTATGAGCATTTCTTAAGCACGCGATTGGAACTGTTTGTGTTCTGATGACGTCGAGTGGGAATAGATTTGTAGCCTACAGGCGTCTAGTTACAGCATGTGTCCATATCCTGGACTACTGAACGATCTGACAGGCGTCTCTGCGACATCGAGGCTCTTCATGTATAACTTTGCAAACAGACTTAAAAAATCCGAATGGGAATGGAAACTAATACCAAATATGTAAAAAAAGTGTGCTGTAAAAACTATTTAAATGTGGCCCATTTCACAATATTACCTATGTGCTTGGAACCATGTTAAGTAGGACTAGTGGGGAATATTGAAGAAAACGAAGAAGAGCAGCACAAACGGTTATATGTTTGTCTGACTTGGGGGAGAGAGTTACAGAAATGCTATTTACATGAGCACCCCCTACTGCTACACTTATGTGCAAGTTAGTTTTTCCACTTGCTGATGCTGGAAATACTACTAATGTGATTTTCAAGGTGCCGACTGGTGAAGGTAATTGTATGGGAGTTCATATGACTGAGCAGCTTATACTGACATTGATGGAGAAAAAACAGACTCAGAAATGTTGGGTATGGAAATGCGAGTCTCCTAGAAATTGTTAAGGACAATATGCCAATAAAGGAGGAGCCAGCTGAAGAGGAAGTTTCACTCGAAAATCAATTTTGGATTCTTTCTGAGCCGTATTTCTGGCTCTATGCAAAAATCTAAAACACATATGTGAGATACCATGCCAACTCACATTCAGTTGCAAGCAACATTGAGATATATCGCAACTAGAAACACTTTATCATCACTGCAATATACATACCTATTTGAAAGAGCAATAATTCTAAATTGTTATTTGAAGTAATGGATGCTTTCTACAATAAACTGAAGGTACATTGTAAAATGAGGTTTTCGTCTCAATTGTTTAACTCTGTTTTCATTTTTAGGGTGACATGTATTAATGTTATAGTGCAGGTATGGCATTAGTGTTGTGACAGGAGTTAAGTACAAGGAAGACGAAACACAAATGTTCTATTCAAAAATATTCAATGATTGTAACAAAAATTGTTAATTGTAGGAGGTGGTACAATAAATGTTTCCACCACTGTAGATGGGTTTGTGCATTGCATACAGGTTTGAGCTTAGTTTTCCCCTTATACATATGCTGTGTGCTTATTCCAGTTCACATTTTCATCGAATTTTATCGCAAAGAATCTTTTGTATTTGGCGTTTTTTGCTATGGACTCATTTATGCAAATGATAATATTTCCATATGTTGGGTTTTTGGTCTGAAATTTAAACAGCGTGTTTTTAGCAACAGTATTACTGGAATTTATTTGAGAAAACCTTTGAGTAGCATTTGGTACTTCCAAGTTGGCTTTCATAACAGAAGTAATTATTTTGCCGTGATTAACCAAGTGTGGGAAGTGAATTGTGTGTAAAATGAATCCAAATGGCCCAAGTATGTATTTTTACTTCAGATCTTATTCTTCCTCTTCAAATTTTTATTACTGTTTTTCAAATAAGATAGGATCTAATCTCCACCCTTCCCTTTATACCAAATACACGTAATATTCCTTTTGTTTTATGGTTTACACAGTCAAATGCCTTTGTTAGACCCATATTAACTCTTGACAGAGATTGCAGTCGATGACCTCGCTGTTTGGTACCCACCCCCCAACCAACCAACCAACCAGTTGAGATTGTCATACGAAAACTTGCGAAATTTTGGTAGTTGAAATGAAGATGCAATTTGTAGTTGTGTGTGTTGTTAATTCATTATTTCTGATGTAAATCTGTTGAATTTAGTGTGCTTATTCTTTTGTCAGACGTTTTCATACCTCATTCTTGTTGTGACCCTGACTTGGGTTTAAATGATCTATGGTCAAATAAATAAAGATAATGAAATGTAGCTTACCCACAGATCAGAGTAAATTGTCGTTTATTTTTATGTTTCTCTAATTTGTAATATTTACTTTTAAGTTTTGCAGCTGTTATCCGTGTTTTAAAACAGCAGCTTTAGTTTGTGCACAGAAATTTTAATGTGGCGCTTTTTGGTTTGATGCCTTAAAAGAAAATAAAAAATTCCTTGACGTCTATATTTATGTGCTGCTCCATGACTCTGCTGTCAATATCTTTATTCTTGGCTTGTATGTAACTTCTGTGTTTTCTTTCAGTTTTTCTCGAATCCGTGGTGTAGTTATAAAGTTAATAAAATGTCTTCTTGCCTTTAAAATAATATTTTTAATCAGGTTATGGGCCCAGTACACGTGTAAAGGCAAACAACATAGTTAAATTAAAACAATATTTGAAATGAGCCTATGTCTGTAAAGAAACAAGACTGCTAGCGGCGATTATAAGGTCAGCATTGATAAGCTTGAAGGACCTGACGACTGGGGCAAATGGAAATGGGATATTTCTATTATGCTGCGTTCATATGGACTAGAAGATATTATTAACGATACACGTTAACGTGTAGAGTTGCCACAAGATGCGACAAGTGCACAAAAAGAAGCGTATGTGGAATGGCACAAGGACGACGCAAAGGCAGCAAGTCTTATAGCATGTGCACCAAGTAAACCTGTTGCAGAACTCGTCTTAACGTGCAAGAATGCTAAAGAAATCTGGGACAATTTACGCGCCCGATTTGAACGTAGCAGTACTCAGCGTTTAAATATGTTGATTGAAACATTTTTCCGTGTTAAATGTGATGAAACGGAAGATATTAGTGCACATGTGGCCAAACTGCAAAAGTTATTTGTGGACCTGAACGATGAATTAGCAAAACATGAAGAAAATACGCTATCTGAAAGAATCTTAAATGGTCGAATTTTGTCTAGACTGGGAAAAGACTACGACAATTTTAAGGATCTCTGGGATACGATACTGACAGAAAAGCAAAGCTTGAATTTATTGATTGAAAAACTCTGTATTATTGAACTGCGTGAACAAGACATTAATGGAAGTGCAGCTTTTGTCGTTTCTAAAACAAGAAAACGGCAAACAAATAATCAGTAAGTAAAGATGACGAAGTCACAATTAAAACAGAAGTTTCCGTGTAATATATGCAAACAATTAGGTCACTGGGCGGCAGAGTGTCCACAGAACACTCATGACAGCAATAAAAGAAAAGAGAAGAAGCGAGAAGGTGAACACGCTGCATTTATTTCATACGCTATGGGTGTGTGTACTAGTAATCACAGTGACCCAAATAAATGGTATTGCGACAGTGGCGCTACAAATCATATCACTTGATGCTCCTCAAGTAATTTCATTGGGAAAACAAGATGTCAAAATGTGTGCGTACGGTCAAGGAACAGTTTACATCCAAATTCGATGAAACAATAAATGGTACAATGCTAGAATGGACAATGTTTTGTATGTCCCTGATGCAAGTGCTAATCTGTTCTCTGTGAGAGCTATTGCCTGCAGAGGCTACAGTACTAATTTTAGTTGTAATAATGTCTGTGTTCGAAAACAAGTCAGTGGCAATATTGTTATGACAGGTTATGTGAAAAATGGAATTTATGTGTTGAACATGCATGTTGTTAGAAATGTAAACATGAATCGTGTGAACTTGATGACTTCATCCAAAACATTGCAAGTGTACCATGAAAGGTTTGGTCATCAAAATAAACAACATGTGAAGAATATTTTAAAAGGAATGAACATTAATGTGGAAGATGCCAAGAGTGAATTTTGTGACGGCTGTGCGGTTGGAAAGATGCATAGGCTGCCATTCAAAACACGAACAATACGCTCTACCAGTACTGGTGAATTAATCCACGTGGATGTCAATGGACCAATGAGCACGAGATCTTTTGGAGGTAAGCATTATTATGAATGTTTCAAAGACGATTTTAGTAAATTTCGTCGAATTTTCTTTTTAAAACACAAAAGTGAAGTGTGTACTGTGCTTAAGCAGTTTTTAAATGAAGCACGAACTAATGGACATGTTGTCAAGCAATTTAGATGTGATGGTGGCAAAGAATTTAACAATAAGAATGTCAATGAACTGCTTGCAGACAGGGGAATAGAGCTACTGATTCCTCCTCCTTACACTCCTGAACAAAATGATGTGGCTGAACGGGAAAATAGGACCATTGTTGAAGCTGCCCGGTCAATGCTAAAGCCGAGTAAATTACCTTAAGGATTGTGGGCAGAGGCATGTAACACAGCAGTCTACCTAATAAATCGTACTGGAAAATCTTCAGTTGAAAATAAAACCCCTTATGAACTATGGTTTAATCGACCAGTAGGACGACTTGACCATCTCAGAATTTTTTGGCACAGGCTGCTATGTTCACATTAACAAACAATTCCGTTCCAAGTTTGATAATAAGGCAGTTTTTGGACGACTTGTTGGATATGTTATTGACAAGGATGGGTTCAGAGTTTGGATTCCATCTAAAAGAAAAGTGGTGTTGAGTCACGATGTGAAATTTTAGCCAGAAATTGTTTGTGATTTACACAGTGATCATGTTGAATCTGAAGTCCCTCAGGAAGAATTTAATGATCCGAATTCATCTAAAGATGACCAACGTAAATCTCCTAGACTGTACACTTCTGGAGGAAGTGAAACTCAAGAAAAAATTGGCACTCTTGATTCTAGAGAATGTCAAGAGTGGAGTGAATCTGATGAAAATAAAGAATTAACAGAATTTCTAAAAGCAGAAGCTGCTGAATCTTCTAATGAAGAGAAACAGAACAATAAAAGACAATGAAGAACACCAACCTGGATGGAAAGTGGTGAATTTTGTATGGCAACAAAAGTTGATGCACTTGAATACAAAGATCCAAACTGTTTTTCAGAAATATTGAAGTCAAACGAGAAGGAAGAATGGATGCAAGCTATTAGTGAAGAACTTCAATCACTAAAGAAAAACAATACCTGGGTGCTGGTTGACCATCTGAAGAATGCCAAAGTATTGCAAAACCGCTGGGTTCTATGGCGAAAGGTCGCAGTCAATGGAGGTACTCGCTTTAAACCCAGATTGGTTGCAAAAGGCTGTATTCAGAAACTAGGAATTGATTATGACGACACCTTTAGTCCTGTGGCACGTTATGACATCATACGAACTCTGTTGGCTGTAGCTGCTTCAAAGAAAATGCTGCTAGAACAATTCGATGTAAAGACAGCTTTTTTGAAAGCAATACTTGAAGATGAAGTATATATGGATCAACCAGAAGGTTTCGAAGATGGTACAGGTCGAGTGTGTTTCTTAAAAAAGAGTCTTTATGGGTTGAAGCAAGCACCACGTTGCTGGAACAAACGTTTTGTTGAGTTCATGAAGAAAGCTGGTTTTTCGAACAGTGATGCAGATCCATGCCTATTTTATCGTAGACAAAATGGAAATAGCCTTTATGTGGCAATCTACGTTGATGATGGCCTGATTGTCGGCAGTAGCAAGAAAGAAATTGCTGTTTTTATGGATGTTTTACAACATGAATTCGAAATAACAACTGACAGTCTTGACAATTTTCTTGGCATAAAAATAAAGCAATATGAAGATGGAACAATAATGATAAGTCAAGAGAAATACACAGAAGAAATTCTGCAAAGATTTCGAATGGCAGAATGCAATACAATCTCAACTCCTACTGTACGTGAGGACAATAATCAAAACGAAGAAGTTTCGTCATCTGTACCCTACCGTGAAGCAATTGGTTGTCTCATCTACCTTTCAACAGTAACTCGTCCAGACATCACTTTTGCAGTCAATGAAGCTGCTCGAGCAATGGAGAAACCAACCACTGAAGACTGGAATAGAGTAAAGCGCATTTTTCCGGTATTTGAAAGGGACCTTAAATTTTGGAATTGTATATAATAAAAAAGAAGAGTTAAAGAATTATGCTGGTGCAGATTTCGCAGGTGATAACTGGACAAGGCGCTCAACAGCTGGAATTCTTGCAAAGTACTCAGGTGGTGCAGTGTCATGGACAAGTCAGTTGCATTAAGTAGTGGCCACATCCACAACCGAGGAGGAAATAATTGCAGCTAGTGAAGGAGCGAAATAGTTAGTTTGGTTACGTCGTCTGCTATCAGAATTAGTGGAAATGTCGGGGCAGCCTCCAGTCCTTTACATTGACAATGCTAGTGCATTGAAGTTAGCAAAAAATCCAGAATATCATCGACGTTCTAAACATATAGAGGTCCGACATTTCTATGTTCGTGAAAGATATCTGAAAGGTGAGATTTTCTTGGAACACATTGATGGACACAACCAGTTGGTAGATATTTTGACGAAACCCCTTGAACGAGTTCGATTTAATTTTCTATGTTCAGAAATTGGCATGCAAGAGACAAAGCAATAATTTCATGATTTTTTTCCTTTTGGAGGAAGTGTTAAAAGAAAAGAAAAAAATCCTTGACGTCTATATTTATGTGCTGCTTCATGACTCTGCTGTCAATATCTTTATTCTTGGCTTGTATGTAATTTCTGTGTTTTCTTTCAGTAAAGTTAATAAAATCATTTCTTGCCTTTAAAATAATATCAGATAATTCTATTGTGTAGAAAGTTAATGATGTACTGTCAAATATGAGTTTAATGTTCTCCTGCGTGTGTGAATTCTTCCCCGTCCTGATTAGACGCAAAAATATTGCACGCATTCTAACTTGCGCCTTTGTTGATAAAGCGTATGTGCATAATTACTTATTAACACGGCATATCCTTTAACGCAAGATTATGTTGCATGGACTTGAAACGAATTGTTTGACTTTTGAAAACGTTGCAGGATGCAGAGACAATGCACCTAGGGCTAAAATTTAATTGTTATCTTTATCTATCGACCTTAGGAAGGATTGCGCGGTTCGCTAAAATATCTCTATACGCTACACAGTTGAAGCGGTTCGCTTTTTCTCTCCATAAATTGGACTAGATTTGACACTTTCGCATAACGTATGAATATTAACAAAAATTAGTTATGATTTCATAGAACAGCCGTCAACATCCTGACTGCAGGTTTTATTTTGTCTTTAGCAGCCGTGTGATCTTTCAAATGCTCGTTTACAGATTTCATCTATGTCATTTCTGAGGGTGAACTCTTGTCTCCCTGCGAGCAGCCGTCACAAGGTATGACTTCTCTTGACCTGTGGTATTTGAAATGACTGAGCCATGTATTAATAAAACAACTCCATTTGCTTGATACTCATTCGTAATTTTCGTGTGAAATTATTAGTATGCTTACAGTTGCACAGTTCGGACGTATGTTGGTGCCCTATTGTGTAGTTCTGATAGAAGACTGTTATTCATTTCGTGTAAACAGTAGCATTCAATCTGTAGTATGACTGACCTAGTATGGTGACCAAAGCCATCAGTTTCGTACAATTTGCGCAAAGAACGCTGTTTGCAGTACAGTAGCCGTTGTCTTTAACAGGTAAGATGGAAAAAAAGCATGTTATATAAAATGTGGTTCTCGAGTCGACGCATCTTCAGAAGTGTCTTTACTCGCGCTGTCGTAAAAGTTTTCAGCACTCTGGCATTCCGAATTAAGTTTATTAGATTTGATGATACTAGAAAGCAAACGGCTTGGCATAGATTAACTTTTGTAAGCCAGATCCCCCATTGAGTATTTAGTCACGGTGACGGTAATCTTAACCATTTTCACTTTGGTACAGCAATCCCAGTGACAGTCATAAGTAAACTGTTGGTGTGGCACAGTTACTTTTAGACATCATCGTATTAGGGTGAGTGTCTTAACTGCGGTCATGTTTGCCTAAAACACAAACGAACAATGTACTGTAATGCAATCGTGGCTGACGTAATTAGTTTCTTTGTGTTACTGTAGCTGCCATGAAGTTTATTTGTGAAGGATACTTCACTAAATATAGCGTTCAAATTTTCAACCAGCTAAGGTACTTCATGATTCGGTTACAGAAATATCTGAAATTGTAGGCATTAGCATTATGCAACTCCACCACTGTTTTGAAACGATTTCTTCTTTATTCACAGATGTTTTGAAACAAACATGTTGCTTGAAGATACTTTTCTAAAAAAATAATATAATGAAATAAACAACTCAATGATTGTGTGTATCTTCAGCCGAAACACTGGTTTGATGTAGCTGTATAATGATGGTAGGCACAACTTTCCACATCGCTTCATATTATTTCTTAATGGGAGCGGGAATGGCCTATCTCGACAATATTAAATTTAGTGACTTGGCAGCCACGGAATTTCAGGAACCACTGTAGCCATTAACATGAAACTTTTACGGGACATTTAACTGTATGTTCTGAGTCTACTGAACTAAAATAACTGCATTTCAGCCACTGCTTTCAGAAATAGGCTATAATTTTTTAATTACACAGTTAAAATTTTGTGTACTTCTTTTGTACGTTATCCTAAATAATTTTAATTATACATAACATTATGTTGTTTTTTTAGTTCAGTAGACTCAGGATATGTGTGTTATTTTTCCCTGAAAATTTGAATACTCGATTCGAAGTGGTTTCTGAGATTTAGGGAAAAATGCAACATAAAATGTAAATTTTCAGGAACGGTTTCTAAAGTTTCATGTGTGTGAGATGTGCTTGCTTGTGCAAGTGAATGTGCGTTTTTCCTTTTCTGAAGACGGCTGTGGCCAAAAACTAAATGTGTAACTGTCTTTCTGTAGTGCTTGTCCACAAGCCATGTCTTCTTTATAGTGAATAGCAGTCTCTTTTTCCTATCTTCTTCTTCTTCTTCTTCTTCTTCTTCTTCTTCTTCTTGCTTGTTATGCCTTCATACTCACATGAGTTATGAGCTGTGGCTAGTTAAGCTCAGACAATAGTCAGTCACCAGTTTCACGTGCAATGTGCCAGTAGCCCATTCAGTACTTGCAGTACTCCGCCTTTTCCTTATATTGTTGATATTCCAACATGGAGCTTCCATTGTTTGATTTTGTATTTACCATTATCTGTTGTTTTGCTCCCCAAATAACAAAACTCGTCCACTGCTTTGTCTCTAATTTCCTCGGCATTTTTTAACTCAATTTGATTGCATCCCTTTACCCGTGTTTTCTTTTATTGATGTTCATCTCATTACCTCTTCAAGGTGGTAGTCATTCCCTTCAACTGATCTTCAAACAGGTTTGCCTTCTATGACAGAATTAAATTATACTGGAAAACCTGAAAATTTTAAATTCTTCTGTGTGAACCTTAATCTCCACTGTGGATTTCTCCTCGGTCTCCTGTATTGCTTGCTCAGTACACAAACTGGATAACATGAGGGGTTGGTAACAACCCTGTCTCACTCCCTTCCCGCAAGGTGCCACCATTTGTTAGGACTGCAATCTGGTTTCTATATTAGTCGAAGATAACCCTTTGCTACGTAATTTATACCTGCTACCTTCAGAATTTAGAGTTTTGTGAAAAGTATTTTTTTAAATGTATAAATGCAGGTTTGCCTGTCTCTCTTTTAAGATAAGTTGTTGGGGCCAGTACTACCCCATACATCCTGCATGGAATAGTTTTTTTGTCGTAGGTTTTAACAAAGGCCTTCATAATTTTTAGGGATTCTCAATTATCTTACTGTGTTGCAGTTTGGGTCTTTCAGTTGTCTGTCAAATTCTTCTCACAGTGTCACATTATTCATCCACTACCTGTTCTCTTTACATAATATTGTCATCATATCTAAATAGTTCATCTATATATTCACTTCTTTGTTTATTGCTTGATAGCCATCTGAGCTCTTGATATATGCACTGATACACTTTTTCTGCAAAGTTTCCTTTACACATGTTGCAATTATTTTCCCCATAGTTGTGCATGCTGTTGCCGCTTTGCATTTCTTTTCTAGCAGTTCCTACTTTGCTTTTTGCACTTACTGTTAATCTCATTTTTCAATGACATTAAATGATGACAATAGAAGATACAAAAGTAATTTTCAAAGTTGTTCTGGGTTTACGCCTAGGATAATGCTAACAAGCTGTGCTTGAATAATGTCAGGATGACACCCAGGACATGAATCACATTACTGGAATGGTTAGACAAGCTGCTAAAGCCATCCAGGTATTGTTTAGTCAGCTAGGAAAATAGCAATGCCTTGATGGTGTGAAGAATGTCACTCTGCAAATAGAGGCAGGCAGGTTACCAGATGCAGACAATCTGAAACCTTTCCACATGAAATGGTGTCCGTGCCCCCCCCCCCCCCCCCTCCCCTTTCCACCACAGCTCACATCTAGTGATGCCCAGGATTCTAATTGCAGGATTATAAAAAAGTTGTGGATGGGGATCAGTTGGACATCAGTTCTTAAACCACAAATCATACAACTGTTTGCGAATTAAGATATATCAATTACTAACAATATAGCACCAGCACTGGGTACTATTCAGTACGGCACATCTAAGCGTAAGATACAGAGAGATCCTTCGTGATGTTAATAACATATGGATTGATTGAAGTTACTCAGCGTTTGAGAGAGGGCATTATAATTCCAAAACTGGGAAAGATTTCAGCATTTCAATTTAGTTATTGCAGTGTTTCTTTGACAAGTTATGTAGTGAAGACTCATGAGTGAATGGTGAATCTCTGTCTAGTATAGGTTCATAAACCAAAAGACATGGCGAGCATTGTGAGAAAGTGCCATAGCTGGTGTTTTCATGGACAAGTGCCAACATTTATCAATTTGTTCTTTCTGTATATCTTTTCTACTGTAGAAACTCTGACTTTATCTGACAAATATGTTGAGGAGAATGGTGTCCCTTAGAAAAGTATTTGAAGTTCAACCTTGTTTGGTAGTGTTGTAAATACCGTGACACCTGTTGTGAAGAGCCCACCCCCACTGAACAGTGGCCCTCAAGGGGCTCAAGACTTTCGTACGTGCATGGTGGGCATGGGGCACAAGCTGTTACAGCACCTCCTTCCTTTCCTGTGCTGCAGTCTCTTTGTCTGACTATTCTTCCTTCTCTTGATCTCTACCATGGTGGCAGCCTTCGATGTCAACCCTTCTATTTTCCAGCACCTGCTTTTCATTCTTGGAAGATTCTTTCATTCAGTAACTTTTGGTAGAGGTAATCTCGGCCCCCTCCTAGTTTCAACTTCATTTTCCAAATTTTTCTGTAATGTGGACCAACTGAGGAAGAACATCTTAGATAGTGCCTTCACATTACTTGTGTAGTCTCTTATTTTTACTTCAAAACATAATGCAGTAACCAATGTGAGGTGGTGGGGTTGTTATATAACCTATCAGTGGAGCCCACTGACAACACATGGCTAACACTACTGATGCCTGAGCTACTAGCACTCCACACACTGCAAAGACTAGATTACTGATCTTCCTGTAGCATCAGGTTTCCCTGCAATAGCTTTTGTTGTGGCTGCTTGGTGCCTTTGGGGAGCCCGTGATCAGAGTAGGTGGCATAAGGGTGGGCATTTTGTATGTGACACACATTAGATTGCACCAGGACAAAACAGTTCTGATCTAGCAGTCTTTTCAGACAGAAATCGAAACCTCAATGCAGACAGTTACAACCCTGCTGCTTTCCCTACCTGGCTACCCCACAGAAGAGAGCAAAGCCAGATGTCTAGGAGTGAAACAACTTATCCAATACTTAGTATGTATCCGAACTGATGGATATGTTTCTACTGTGACAAAGCCATTTTTTGTGGAGAATATTGATGAAAAATGTGAAGAAGCTGATTCATTAGGGAAAATGCACAGTGGGCTGCTATTTATTAAAGCCTTGTCTGCTGCACACTCTAAAACTCTTCAGGCATGTGAATGTCTGGGTGATGTATCAGTGACCCTTGCCCCATTCAGGACTTTGAGTGTAGTCAAAGATATCATCTTTCAGACACCATATACTCAGATGAGTAGCTATGAGCTAATCTAGAGTGGCGAGGCATACATTCGGTCAGGTCCAGCCAAAAAGGTCCCAAGATTAAAGAGTAGATACAGACGTGTTTTTCTGACCCTTTGAAAGGAATGTTCACCTTAGTTATGGTGTAGAGGTATAATGGGGAAACCTTACCTCCCACCACCTCTGAGGTGCTTTCAATGCTTGCCCTTTGGTCATGTCATTCCACTGCACTGAGAATTCAAAATGTCATAACTGTGGATACTCATTCCATGAAGGTTGTCTTTCTGAACAACCACTTTTGTGTTTCATTTGAGCAGAACAGTCCTCCACGTTCATGGCGTCATCCAGTCTTCAATAATGGAGAGAATATGAAGGCATATAAATCTACTGACCTTGTGTTGTATAAAAAAATTGAAGCTGATAAAAAAATGCAAACACCTACATCCTGTTGATATGGTGTCCGAGTGTGCAAAAGTTGTAGCCATAACTTCCACTACCTCAACTTCTCTGAAACCAGTTCTCTCACTGCCCTTCCTTCTTGCAATTCCTGCTGCACAGTCTTTGGAAACCACTTTCCACATCTGGGTGGATGAGCAGCCTCCTCCTGTGGTGTCTACCGGTGACAGGGCTTCCTCTCAGTACCCTGCTCTCTGGAAACCCACATTAAATGTCCAATGCCAGCTAATGGCTGAGGGATCACAAACTGTGGGTGGCAGGACGGCCTATTCTTCATCTGTCCCCAAACATGGCATGTATAATCCCTCACTTGAATCCCAGCCACCAAACGTTATGTAGGAGGAGCAGGAGCAGAAAAACAAGTCAGGACAAGGCTCCCTAGTGTGACCATTCAGTGGAACAGTAAAATGGATACTACTGTCATCTGCTGGTACTAAAACTTATTTCCTTGTCTTCTGCAATGTGCTTTGCACTACAATAAAC
The DNA here is from genome assembly GCF_023864345.2 of Schistocerca serialis cubense. NCBI lineage: Eukaryota > Metazoa > Arthropoda > Insecta > Orthoptera > Acrididae > Schistocerca > Schistocerca serialis. The sequence continues at coordinate 597,223,204 of NC_064639.1, forward strand.
TCTCTTCATTGATGATCATTCCTAATGCTCCATGGTTATCATGCATTCTGTTTGAACCTTGCTGGCTCTGAGGGGTATCTGGAGAAATCTGTACATTGGTTAACAAAGATGTCAGTGAATGGATTCCCCTTCGTACTATGTTGCAAGCAGTAGCGGTATGAGTGCGAACAACCTCAGCGACCAGTTTGCAACATTTACACGTGTCAGGTAGGCCACTTTCTTGAGTTGACCACCTAAATCCAACAACTTTCCGTCCCTTTTCTCTTGGCTTGGGGATTTCAATGTACACCATCCTGTAGGGAGGAGAGTGGGGGTGGAGGGGTACCACTTGATCTTATACTTGGCCAGCTTCTTATTGACAATGATCGGTCTCTCTTACCCACAGCTTTCCAGCTATTGATGTAATGATCTCTTCTTCCAGTCGTATGGCTTCACAGCATTGATCACTACATGACAATCTTTGTGACAGCGACCACTTTCTGGTGACCTTGTTGCCTCCTTGTCCTAGCCAGACAGACAGACTGCCACATTGGGAGCTTCAGACAACTGGCAGTTGTATGTCTCTGCTGTTACCTTCGGCCCCTCTGTCAGATTGTGTTGATGGGGTTGTGCAAGGTGTCTCCAACATGATCACCCACACTTTAGTCCCATTCCTAATGGTGGCCTCCAGTTCTGATCAGTGCCATGGTGGATGCATTGTGATAGCTATTCAGAATCACCTATCCCCCTGCGGGTCCGGGGTAAGAATAGGCCCGAGGTATTCCTGCCTGTCATAAGAGGCGACTAAAAGGAGTTTCAACCGTTTCGGCCTTCCATGTGATGGTCCCCCTTGGGGTTTGACCCCCATTTTTCAAAATTCTACAGAAGTACGAGCCTTTTGGGGAAGGACACCTTACGTGGTGTACCACTGGTCCTAAGTGCACTACGACCTTGGCACTCAGCATTGTACCGGCGTTGTAACCATACCCACTATTCCTCAAATTGGGCCTAAACGCCTGATGGGTTGTACAAGTTACGCCCATAGTGCGTCCCCATCTGCACCAGCGATCATGATGGACTTTCCATGGCACCAGAAATCCAGCACGGTAGCCAGCCCGTTGTGGTGGGGTCGTCATGTACCCTCTAGGTTGTAGCCCCCTGACAACACAGGGATCGTACTGCCGATACCTGAGCTGCATCCTCCCCACATCGGCCAAGGAGTAGATGCCCGTCTCCTTGGGGCATCAGGACTCCCGGCAATGGTCATCCTGCCAGGTGGCCCTTGCTGAGGCTGGGTGGCGCCCGTGGGGAGAGCCCCTGGTCGGAGTGGGGGGTATCGGGGTGGACGTTTCGCAGATGAAACGTCAACACGTATCAGGGCGCTCTGCGGCCGAGTCTTTCAAAAGAAAAGGTACCGTTTCTAGTTCTGGTTCTCCTGCCCTTTCCCCCTTGGCCACTCCCTGGGAGGAGGGACAGGCCCGCCGGCATGGGGCGAAGTACTTCCCCCGCTATTTGGTCTGTTCTCGAACCGATGGGGGGACGTTCGCCACCTCCAAGCCCATGTTCTTTGTTCAGCACATTGAGGACATCTATGGCGAAATCGAGGCTCTCAGCAAGATGCGTTCAGGGTCCGTTCTTATCAAGACCACCTCCGCCACACAGTCGGCGGCGCTCCAGGTGTGCGACCGCCTAGGGGACATCCCAGTGTCCATTGTCCCGCATCTGGCACTAAATAGGACGCAGGGGGTTATTTTTCATCGTGACCTCCTGCTACAATCTGATGAGGAGCTCAGGGCCAACCTGGAGCGCTAAGGCGTGCATTTCGTCCGGCGAGTCCAGCGTGGCCCCAAAGACTGTCGCATTGACACCGGGGCCTTTATCCTCGCCTTCGAGGGGGACGTTCTCCCGGAGAAGGTAAAGGTGATGTGCTACCGGTGCGACGTGCAACCTTACGTCCCACCTCCTATGCGCTGTTTTCGGTGTTTGCGCTTTGGGCACATGTCGTCACGGTGTGAGGCTGAGCCCCTTTGTGGCGATTGTGGACGTCCTCTTCGTGAGGAACATACATGCACCCCACCACCTCGGTGCATTAATTGTCCTGGCATCCACTCGCCTAGATCCTCAGACTGCCTCGCATATCAGAAGGAGAAGAAGATACAAGAACTCAAAACTTTGGATCGGCTCTCTTATTCTGAGGCCAGGAAGAAGTATGACCGCCTCCATCCCGTGCCGTTGACCACTTCGTTTGCCTCAGTTGTGTCCACTCCTTCCGCGGTATCCTCACCCCTATCCTGTCCCCCCTCCGCCTCCTCCGCCCATCAGGGGGCTCTGCCTCTGCCTCCCAAATCCCTCCCTTCCAAATCCTCCTCCCCCGTGGCCCCCGCCCCCTCTGCCCCAGGGGCCACTCTTCCTCCTCCTCCTCCTCCTCTCCCCCCGCCACCTGAGAAGCGATCCTCTTCTCAGGCGTCCATCGGGGAAACGTTCCGGACCCCAGCTTCCGAGGTCCGGCGTTCCAAAACGGACCCCGCGCGTGCTGGACCTTCTTCGGGTCCAGCCCACCATCCCTGTGCCTCCTCGGCCTTACAAGAAGGCCTCCAAGAAGAAGTCTCTATCCCCCTCTCCACCCCGGCGCGTTTTGTCTGACGCTCCATCCGTGAGTCGCTGCTCCCGGCTGTCCTCAGTTTCGCCGGGACGCTCTGCTGCCAGGCGCTCAGCTGGCCTCTCGTCGGCAAATGATGCTGCCCCTCCTACACAACCAGGGACAGCGGCCGCAGCTGGTGACGACTCGATGGAACCGGATCCGCCTCCCGCCGGTTGTAGCGTTGTTCCCTCGCACCTGGTCCTCCGCGGCCGTCGAGGTGACCAGCTCTTCCCCCGTCTCGTTCCCCCAACTTTTTGACTAGTGATGGCCTTGTTACATTGGAACATAAGAGGTATTCGATCTAATCGGGAGGAATTACAACTGCTCGTCCGCCTGCACTGTCCGCTCGTCCTTGGTCTCCAGGAAACCAAGTTGCGCCCGACTGACCGTATTGCCTTTACCCACTATACCTTGGAGCAGTATGACCTCACCCCTGTGGACGGTATCCCAGCTCATGGTGGGGTCATGTTGCTCGTTCGGGACGATGTCTATTACCATCCCATCCCATTGACCACTCCACTCCAAGAAATAGCTGTCCATATTACTCTTTCTGCTTTTACTTTTTCAGTTTGTACCATCTACACTCCACTGTCATCTGCTGTTAGTCAGGCTGACATGATGCACCTGATCGTTCAGCTTCCCCCGCCGTTTTTATTGTTTGGCGACTTCAATGCCCATCATCCCCTTTGGGGCTCTCCTGCATCCTGTCAAAGAGGCTCACTCTTGGCGGATGTCTTCAACCATCTCCATCTTGTCTGCCTCAATACCGGCGCCCCGACTTTCCTCTCGGACTCTACTCATACCTACTCCCACTTGGACCTCTTGATCTGTTCTACCACTCTTGCCCGTCGGTTCGAGTGGTATGTCCTTTCTGACACCTATTCGAGCGACCACTTCCCCTGTGTCGTTCGTCTCCTGCACCACACCCCATCCCCACGTCCTTCGCGCTGGAACATACTGAAAGCTGACTGGCGACTTTACTCCTCCCTGGCGACCTTTCCGGACCACGATTTTCTCAGTTGTGACAGTCAGGTCGAATACCTCACGGCTGTTATCATCAATGCTGCCGAACGTTCCATTCCTCGTACTACCTCTTCTTCACGTCGCGTTTCCGTCCCCTGGTGGAACGAGGCTTGTAGGGACGCTATCCGCGCTCGACGACGTGCTTTACGCACCTTTCGCCGCCATCCTACGTTGGCGAATTGTATTGAATACAAACGACTCCGAGCGCAATGCCGAAGAGTCATCAAAGACAGCAAAAAAGCTTGTTGGGCCTCTTTCACCAGCTCCTTTAACAGTTTTACTCCCTCTTCCGTCGTTTGGGGTGGCCTGCGCCGGCTGTCGGGCATTAAGGCCCACTCCTCGGTACCTGGCCTGACCTCAGGTAATGAGGTCCTTGTTGATCCTGTGGCTGTTTCCAACGCCTTTGGCCGCTTTTTCGCGGAGGTTTCAAGCTCCGTCCATTACCACCCTGCCTTCCTTCCCAGGAAAGAGGCAGAAGAGGCTCGGCGACCTTCCTTCCACTCGCTGAATCTGGAAACTTATAATGCCCCCTTTACTATGCGGGAACTCGAACGTGCGCTTGCACTGTCCTGGTCGTCTGCTCCGGGGCCAGATGCCATTCACGTTCAGATGCTGGCACACCTTTCTCCGGCGGGCAAAAGCTTCCTTCTTCGTACCTACAATCGTGTCTGGACCGAAGGTCAGGTTCCCATGCGTTGGCGTGACGCCGTCGTCGTTCCTATACCCAAACCCGGGAAGGATAGACACCTTCCTTCTAGTTACCGCCCCATTTCTCTTACAAGCTGTGTCTGTAAAGTGATGGAGCGCATGGTTAATGCTCGGCTAGTCTGGATTCTTGAATCTTGACGGCTACTTACTAATGTCCAATGCGGCTTTTGTCGCTGCCGCTCCACTGTTGACCACCTTGTGACCTTGTCGACATTCATCATGAACAACTTTTTGCGAAGGCGCCAAACGGTAGCCGTGTTCTTCGACTTGGAGAAGGCTTATGATACCTGTTGGAGAGGAGGTATCCTCCGCACTATGCACAGGTGGGGCCTACGCGGTCGCCTGCCCCTTTTTATTGATTCCTTTTTAACGGATCGAAAGTTTAGGGTACGTGTGGGTTCCGTATTGTCCGACGTCTTCCTCCAGGAGAACGGAGTGCCTCAGGGCTCCGTCTTGAGCGTAGTCCTTTTTGCCATCGCGATCAATCCAATTATGGATTGTATTCCACCTAATGTCTCAGGCTCTCTCTTTGTCGATGACTTCGCGATCTACTGCAGTGCCCAGAGAACATGCCTCCTGGAGCGCTGCCTTCAGCGTTGTCTAGACAGCCTCTACTCATGGAGCGTGGCAAATGGCTTCCGGTTCTCTGTAGAGAAGACGGTTTGTATCAACTTTTGGCGATATAAAGCGTTCCTTCCGCCATCCTTACATCTCGGTCCCGTTGTTCTCCCATTCGTGGAAACAACTAAGTTTCTAGGGCTCACGTTGGACAGGAAACTGTGTTGGTCTCCACATGTCTCTTATTTGGCGGCCCGTTGTACACGTTCCCTTAATGTCCTCTGAGTTCTTAGCGGTTCATCTTGGGGAGCGGATCGCACTGTCCTGCTTCGCTTGTATCGGTCCATTGTCCGATCGAAGCTGGATTATGGGAGCTTCGTCTACTCGTCCGCTCGGCTATCCCTCTTACACCGGCTCAACTCCATCCGTCTTGCGACCGGAGCCTTCTACACTAGTCCTGTCGAGAGTCTTTATGCTGAAGCTGCCGAATTACCATTGACCTACCGGCGCGACGTACTGCTGTGTCGGTATGCCTGCCGGCTGTTGTCTATGCCCAACCACCCCTCTTACCAGTCCTTCTTCGCCGATTCTCTCGACCGTCAGTACGGGTTGTATGTGTCTGCCCTGTTGCCCCCCCGGAGTCCGCTTCCGTCGCCTGCTTCGACAATTGGATTTTGCCCTCCCTACCACCTTCAGAGAGGGTGAGAGCCCGACACAACCTTGGCTCCAGGCTCCGGTTCATATTTATCTCGACCTCAGCTCACTCCCAAAGGAGGGTACTCCGGCTGCAGTGTATTGCTCACGGTTTGTCGAACTTCGTGCTCGACTTGCCGGTCACACCTTTATTTACACCGATGGCTCCAAAACTGACGATGGTGTCGGCTGTGCCTTTGTCGTCGGGGCCGCCACTTTTAAATACCGGCTCCTCGACCAATGTTCGAGCTTTACGGCCGAGCTTTTTGCTCTCCATCAGGCCGTTCAGTATGCCCGCCGCCACCGCCATTCATCGTATGTACTCTGCTCTGACTCACTCAGTGCTCTTCAGAGCCTTGGAGCTCCCTATCTGGTCCATCCCTTGATTCAACGGATACAGCAGTCCCTGCATTCTTTCGCTGATAATGGTTCTCCTGTCAGCTTTCTGTGGGTTCCCGGACATGTAGGAGTGCCTGGGAATGAGGCTGCGGATGCTGCAGCCAAGGCTGCAGTCGTCCTGCCTCGGCCAGCCTCCCATTGTGTCCCGTCATCTGACGTTCGTGGGGATGTATGTAAGAGGCTTGTGTCGTTGTGGTGGGGTGCTTGGTCATCCCTCCAAGGAAACAAGCTCCGGGCAGTAAAACCACTCCCAACTGCTTGGACAACCTCCTCCCGACCATCTTGGCGAGAGGAGGTCCTTCTGACCAGGTTGCGGATTGGGCATTGCCGGTTTAGCCACCGCTACCTGCTCTCCGGTGACCCAGCCCCGCAGTGCCCTTGTGGTCAGGCATTAACAGTGCGCCATGTTTTATTGTCGTGTCCCCGTTTTAGTCAATTTCGTGTTGTCCTGTCCTTGCCATCTACTTTACCAGATGTTTTAGCTGATGACGCTCGAGCAGCTGCTCGTATTCTGGGTTTTTATAACTTTGACTGGCTTGTCCAAAGACATCTAACCTTTTTACTTATTTTATCTGCATCTTTGTCAGGTCCTTCTGGTGTCCCCCCCCCCCCCATCCCCTTGAGTTTTACTAGATTCCATGTGCTCTAACAACAGTGACTGGGCGCTAATGACCTCAGTAGTTGAGCGCCCTTAAACCCCACAAAAAAAAAAAAAAATCACCTAAGAGTTCTGCAGTGCTCCAGGCGACAGCCTTCATAGACCAGCCTAATCATTTTTAAGTGATTTCATGCTATGGCTTGCCTTCTAATTAAATGCAGCAAGAAGTACTACTGCGAACACTGCCTCTCCTCCCTTGAAATGTAGGCCTTTTCATCCCAGCTATGGGAAAAGCACCAGTCTTCTGGACCACCGATGATCAACAGCTGTTCTAGGACTTGTCCTTCAGGGTGGTATTTGTATAATTGCTGAACACCTTGCAATCAATTTTGCGACATCATCAGCATCCTCTTCTTATCCAGCTGCCATACTACTGCAGGAATGACAGGTTGAAGGCATCCACCTATGTTTCATTCCCAGCCAAGCTGAATCATATAATCCATCTTTCACTGACTCAGAACTGCTTCAAGGCTCTTGTGTTGTCTCATGATACAAACCCAGGCCCTGATTAAATTCATAATCAGATGATCCAACACATGGTTGTTACTCAAATGCTACATCTACTCAGCATCTTCAATCATATTTGGTTCAGAGATGTCTTCCATTCGCAGTGGCAAGATAGTATCATTGCTCCAGTCATCAAGCCAAGCAAGTGTCTCTAGACAGCTACCAACTGATTGTCGTCACCATCCACTTCTGCAAACTGCTTGAAAGGATGGTTGCCCACATGTTACGCTGGGTTCTCAAGTTGGGTCATATGTCCCCATGTCAGTGTGGTTTCTACGAAGATTATCCACAATCAACCATCTGGTCCAGTTACAAACAGCCATCTGACATGCTTTTTCTAAACACCAATACTTCATTGCAGCCTTTTTGCCCTACATATGGCATACAACACTGCTTCGCGCCATCACATTTTACTTACCCTCGATGATGAGCTTAAGAGTTTCCATACTGATTTTTATTCATCACTTTTTATCCAGTTGATTGTTGTAGGTTTGAATTGGTACTTATAGAGCTCTCCTCAGGTCCAAGAGAACAGTATTCCACAGGGCTCTGTTCTTAGTGTCACACACCTCTTCATTGCCATCAATGGGCTTGTGACCTCTGCCAGGCAGCTAGTCGTCACTGCATTGTATATTGACAACTTTTGTATTTAGTACAGCTCCCACTCAGTAGCTTCAGCTAAACATTATCTCCAATGTGCCATCCAGCAGGCCAGTACATGAACCCTGCCCACGATTTCCAATTATCTCCAGTAAAAATGCCAGTGATGCATTTCTGTCATACCACAGTCCATCCTGATCAGAACTCTACGTGGGTACATAGTTGAAGTTAGTGCGCAGACTTGTTCTTGGAACTTCTTTTTATAAAAATCTGACTTGGCTGCCCATATTCAGCAACTGAACACTAGTTGCATGCAGAGGCCTAACACTCTCTGCTTCTTTGCACATAACTCTTGTGGTGCAGATTGTGCTACTCTTCTCGGTTTTGAACGGGACTTGATCTCATCATGACTGGACTATGGCTGCCAGGTTTATGGCTTGGCAGCGCCTTTGGCTTTGAAATTGTTAGACCTAGTCCATCATTGTGAAGATTGTCTGGCCACTGGTGCCTTCTAGACTAATACCATAATTGGTCTCCTTACCAAAGTGTCATCTTACCTCTTCAGTTCCAGAGGTTCCAACTCATTATGGTCTCCTTTCGAATCACCTTTCGACAGTTCACTGATCATTCCAACATACACCTCTTTTTTGCATATGAGGGACATCAACCTCCTGATAAGCAGCCTCAGATGGGATTGCTGGAATTTGAAATGTGCCTCACAGCTGTCTGCCACGATCTCCACCTCTTTTCCCTGGAATGTGCTCCCAATGTTTTCTCGTGCACCTGCCCAAGCCACAAATTAGGACTGGTCTATTTCAAGATCCTAAGGTCTGTTGACATTTCAGTGTCTGCTACATGAACTTCTTCAGAAGCTTCAGGGTGCTACCTTCTTTTACACAGACCACTCTAAAAATGTGCATAGGATGGAGATAAGCTTTTACATTCCTTACCAGTTAGGAACACCTTTTGTTGCCAGGACGATGTAATGTTTGTCACCCTGTCATCTCTGCTGTTCACAATTATCGCTGAACTTGGCCCTGACCTCTCAGTTGCCTTTGTCTGGGTCGCAAGTGATATGGGTATCTCAGGAAACGAACTGGCCGACCATTGGGCAAGAGGAGTGATTGCCTCCTCGTTTGGTCTGCCAGCCCCAGGTGTGGATCTACAAATGCAAATAAGATCTCTCCTCACTGATACCTGGTTGGCAACTGCCCCTCTAATAAACTCCACACTGTCAGGGAAACTACTGCTGCATGGCACTCTTTCAGTTGTCCTGGATGGAATCAACCATCAAATGTCACCTCCACATTGGTCATACCAGGCTAACCCATAGTTTCCTTTTACTTAGAGCCATCCCCATATGGTAGTTGTGGAGCCTTATGATACAGTAACTCATATCCTGGTGGAATCCACCATTCTCCTGGCCCTCTGTGCTAAGCACAGCCTTACAAATTCTTTCTCAGATATGGGCAGACAATTCACAATGGCCGAACTGGTCTCAGTTTTCTCTGTAAAAGTGGTTTCTATTTACAGATGTAAGATTGTAACCTACCTTTGGGGCAGGGGCAAGATGGTTGAGGTTGGTGTCTCCTGATGCATGCTGTGTCTGGGAGTCCCCAAGCCTACCTCCTGGACCAGCTCACTCTTTCACCATTATCTTACTTTCTGTTGTTTCAGTTGCTTTTAGATGAAGATTGTCCTCTTTTCTGATTGTCCTCTTTTCTGCCACCCTTGTTTTAGAGATAGCACACCGTTGAATAGTGGGTGGCTCTTTTAATGAACTGACTGTACTGCAGCAGGAGCAGGAGTAGGATAGCTATGGGTGGGGTGAATCCCGTCGCATGCAGAGCCCCAGGGATGCTCACCTGTTGACTTACTTATTTCACTCCTGTTTTTTTATTATTGGTGGTCCAGCTGATGCCCATTACATTTTCAGCCTTTTCACTTTCACTTTTACTGTTCTCAACCTGCTGACCAGAAGACATTCTTTGTAACTTATCTTTGCCCCTCATTGGGCTGGTGGGAGTCAGATGAGAGGTGGGGCTTTTCTTGTCATTGGATGAGTCATGGGAGACCCCTTATCTGCTCTGGCCTATGTACCAGCCTATTCATGAATTTCACCATAAATTCTTTCTCAGCTCTGGCATTAGTAGACACTATTGCCTTCAGTGCCCCAGTCTTATTGTGCCTACATAATTTCATCATTAGAACATGTAATTTGCAGATGTCATTAATTCCAGATGAACTACACCTGGGTCGAGGGACTGATGACCGTGCAGTTTAGTCACTTAACCCCCAACCAACCAATCATTGCTCACTAGTTGATGATTTTTTTTTCTGTCTACCTTTCAGTGTGGCTAGCACAGAACAGCAGATTCCTTGGAAATAGATGAACTGGCAAAAGCTTTTCACCACAAAAGACAGTATGTGTAAATTTTAATCCTTCTAGGTAGATCTTGAAATTGCCACAGTTGTATTTGGGAGGGTGAAACAATATTGTTGGTTTTAAATACCTGAAGTTCTTAGTTGTCATCTGATCAGAAACTCGTGTTGTTGCCATAAGCCAAACATCTTTGGGAAGGGCATTCAGGGCATGGTAGGACCTGAGGTGCAGGAGTTCTATAAAACTTTTATTTGGCACTGCTAGTACTATGGTTTTGCACTTTGTCTGTTAGACTGATTTACTGTAAGGCGCTGAACACTGATCACCGTAAGTGCATAAGCTGTCAACATGGGCTTACAAAACAAGCATCTATGCTCAGGCTGATGAGCCACCATTTCCACCAGTAGACAACTTTTTACATGGTGTGACATTTATACAAAGTGCAGTCAATGCTAGAGAGATGATTGGACTGCCCAGTCAGTTGAATACCTGTTAAGTGCATGATTGCAACTCACAGAAAAGCATCCAAGTCATTTGCAATTGAAGCAAAGTAACAATTTTGAATTCTAAGTGTTGCAAAAAATTTTAGTATATGATCGCAGGAGGTTACACCCTTATTACAAATGAGGCCGAGTGGTGAGTGGTTTTAAAATTAGCCAAGTGTGTAGAACACTGGACTTGAATTTGCAAGAACAATGGTTCCAATCCTTGTCTGACCATAAAGATTTAGATTTTCCGTGATTTCTTTAAATTGCATAAGGCAAATGCCTGGATGGTTCCTTTGAAAGGGTGCAGCTGATTTACTTCCCCATCCTTCCTTAATCCGAGCTTATGCACAGTCTAAGAAGACGTTGTTGTCGATGAGATGTTAACCTATAATCTTCCTTTCTGCTGCTAGATATTTAGTTGATCATGCATTTGAGACTTGCCTCCCAGGAGAAAGAACTTTTTTCAGGAGAGGTATACTACTGAATAAATTGGAGCACATAAGGGCTGATCAAAGGATGCTCTGCAAGCTGTCACATAGATGTAGCAAGCATAAAATATTGTCCAGGGCTTTAAGGGCATCATGCTTCATTTGCAATTATGGGAGAAAGTTCCATTCTGTTGCATAATGAGGCACATTGGGAGTTAAGGGAAGTGAAGAAGCTGACTCAGTGGCCAAATAGGCATCCCAAGAACTCACTGCCAAATTATGCCATCTTTATATGCATCCAGTTGCCACAGTGTCAGGAGGAATGGCTTTGTTTCAGTGAGAAACTCAGTGACTGGTTGTAAAAGAAAATTAGGGCACACACCAAAAATTGCCTTAGCAAGAGTGAGAACAGGGCACTGTTACCTGACACTTGCTACATCCTGTAGTGACAGGACTCACCGGCTGGCGGTGCTTAGATACTTTTACTCTATTTTATAATCTCCTGATAACTTTCTCCCATATGTTTCAAGCTTTTTTTCAGTCACTAGTGAGCGTTTAGCTGCATTAATGAGAACATAAACATACCATACACCTTGATAACTATGTGGTAGGCACGAAACATCTGGTATATTCTCAAACTTCACTCAGCAGTCAGGTGACCAAATGTTGTCTCTTGTAATTTTGTTATATTTATTCTTTTATGAAAGTGGAATCAGATGTACTTGTTTATTCACCCCTCACAAATAGTTTGCTTGTACTGTGTCCTCATAGTACTATATTTTATTAAATTGTTTATCATTCGTAACACAATGTGTATCTGAATTACGTGTTCCCAACAGTGAAAGAGAACAAAGTGAAAGGACCTACATTCTGAGTGGAAAACGACAGCCACTGTTAAGGTTGGGCCTTGACTCCCACCACAGATCTAGACAGGAGGGATGGCTCATCTTGTCCCTCCCAAACATGACATTGTTAAAAATTATCTTTAGAGTCTCTATTTTCTGTTCATGGAATATATTCACAGTAAGACTACTTGCGAGGGAAAAGTTTGTTCAATTACTAAACGCATCTAGTCATATTCCTGCAAGGGAACTGATAACTATGTTGCTGCGTGTTCTGAAACAATAATTGTCATCGTCACATAGAAAAAGATGTTAAGAACAGGCCTTTCCATGAAAAATAATTCCTAGGCTTTTATGGCAAAGTATAGGTAACAAATATAATCAAAAGGTTTTGAAGCGAAGTTTTCATTAAGCCATGTCCAGAGTGCATTTTCATCCGGAAAGGAAGTTCCTCGAACATTGTTTGATAGAGATCAGAAAATGTGAAAATGCTGAGGATGCAAGATAAGGTGAGTAAGGTAGGTGTAGAACGATTTCCGAACCTAACTCCTATATGGCATTTTTTTGTAAGTCTAGCACAATGTGAGAAGGCATTATCATGGAGTAGCATCACTTCACACAGTCTTCATGGTCATTGTTCTTGGATTGCATCTCAAGATATATCAGTTGTTGACAATAAATGTCAGCAGTGGTGGTTACACCTAGATGAAGCAATTCGTAGTACACCACACTGTGTCTGTTCCACTAGACGCATAACATTATCTTTTGTGGATGCATGCAGGCCTTTGTACAGGGAGTTGTTGCTTTGTTTGGGCTCAGCCATTCATTCCTTTTCCTTATGTTAGCATAAAGACATCATTTCTCATCACCAGTAATGATACGTAAATAAGAATGGTTGGTGCTATTCATTATCCAATTGATGATGAGCAAGCATAGATGCACATACCTGCTGATTTTTGTGATTGTGGCTTAGAGCATATGGTACCTATACACCAGATTTTTGAACCTTTCCCATGGTATGCAAATGTCACACTATGGTGGAATGATCACATCTGCCAATTCTTTGGTACACTGACATGGATCAGTATGGATTAATCTGTTGAAACAACCTTCATCAAACCTCGAAGGGCTTCCTGAACATGAAGTCATTAAAATGTCAAAACAGTCCTCTTTAAAATGAGAAAACCATCTTCTTGCCATGCTCGATCCAGTGGCATTATCCCCATACATGGCATCTACTACTGTCACCCCTCTATTGAACTCAAACAGAAGAAAATGTCAGAAATTTTCCGATTCGTCCACTTGGCACTCCATTTTCAAGTTTTTACAGCTCCACTCACTATCTTAAAGTTAAAAAATGACAATATGAGAAACTCAAATAGTAACAGTGAATCACAAAGAAAGTGATGATCAATGAATAAACTCATAGCAATTAGTATACCAGCTTGCAAAACAAAAATGCTACAAACTTGTGCACCAACATACTATTTCTGCACTTACATGCAGAAGTGGAATACTATATAAAACTTACATTTAATATTAATGATATGGTTATAATAGAGGGAAACATTCCACGTAGGAAAAATATATCTAAAAACAAAGATGATGTGACTTACCAAATGAAAGTGCTGGCAGGTCGACAGACACACAAACAAACACAAACATACACACAAAATTCAAGCTTTCGCAACAAACTGTTGCCTCATCAGGAAAGAGGGAAGGAGAGGGAAAGACGAAAGGATGTGGGTTTTAAGGGAGAGGGTAAGGAGTCATTCCAATCCCGGGAGCGGAAAGACCTATCTTAGGGGGAAAAAAGGACGGGTATACACTCGCGCGCGCGCACACACACACACACACACACACACACACACACACACACACACACACACACACACACATCCATCCACACATATCCATCCACACATATACAGACACCAGACACCAGTGTCTGTATATGTGTGGATGGATATGTGTGTGTGTGTGCGCGCGAGTGTATACCCGTCCTTTTTTCCCCCTAAGATAGGTCTTTCCGCTCCCGGGATTGGAATGACTCCTTACCCTCTCCCTTAAAACCCACATCCTTTCGTCTTTCCCTCTCCTTCCCTCTTTCCTGATGAGGCAACAGTTTGTTGCAAAAGCTTGAATTTTGTGTGTATGTTTGTGTTTGTTTGTGTGTCTGTCGACCTGCCAGCACTTTCATTTGGTAAGTCACATCATCTTTGTTTTTAGATATATTACATTTAATATTAGTAATACATAAATTAGTTAGGTCTGTGGAGAATCTCATCCATTGAGTAAGAGTTGGAATGCAAGAGTTCACTCAGGATACTCTTCTTAAATAGTACCAAAATAGTAAATAAACCTTTTGTGGTTGCTGGAAAGTTATTAAAAATTGTATTCTTGTGTAAAACACACACCTTTTTGAAACAGACTGAAGGCATTGACGTCTTTATGGAGATTGCTCTTATTACTTATACTGAATTTGTAAACCGATGTATATGTTGAAGCATAAAGGATGTGTTAGTGATACAAAAATTCACACACCCAATTCTTTGAACAGGTTTTTGTAGTATCTTTGAAATGTACAACATAAATTATTTAAATTGCACATTGCGGTGGAAGACAGAATGTTTTCATAGTTACTGAAACAGATGAAGACAGTCACAGGACATCATTATATCAATCCCATGTCGCAAAAACCCGTCAGAATATACATGGAAACGTTGAAATTAGAAGTTCTATCCCTCCCGCCGTATTCTCTCTCTACCACATTTTTCGATCAGTGGCATACAGTCTGGCTGACCAGTACTTCCGATCATATGATCAAGTGCAAAATTGAATCTATTCATGGATTCCCACAAGACACCCAGTTCTTCCGCCACAGGATTTGTATGCTATCTGAAAGATGGGAGTGTAGTGGCCAGCGATGGGCATACTATGAATCATAATTTTTTGTAAGTTTTCACAATAAAGCCCCAAACTTTGAGAAAAAAAAAAAAACGGTGGAAGCAAAGTTGTAGACCTAGTATAATTTTTGTTTTCAGTTTTATTTTGGTCACTGTGTTCAGTGGATGATTTTAGGCATGCAAATTTGACAAACAGTATGCTGAACCAACAACCAAGTTATGCCAAGCTATGTAACTGTTTCTAATCTTGTTTTTTTTCTGAACACACAATCTCTAATGCTAATTTTATATTAATGAAATAAATAGCTTGACCAACTACAGATATTTTACCTATATATTACACTCAAAAGACTGATGGCTTTGTCTTAAATGTATATATTTTGTAAGATGACATGCAAAAACACAAATGGCTCTCACCCTCCTCCCAACATCACCGAACCTGCACTGAATACCACCAGTCTTACATTACTAGGAACATCCTATGCTTTGAAAGGTATGCCTTATATATTCTACATAGGTGACTAAGAAAACTGTTGAACAGTCAACATATTCCCCTCTCAAAAACTTTCAACGATTTATGATAAATCTAGATTCATTATTGAGCTACCAGTCAGATAAGAAGAAACAATTAGTAATTTGTGGTGTGGTCTTATTAAGATTCTGACAGGAAAAATGGACTGGAATCATTATTTGGCAGTTTCAACTTAGTTCTTTAATGATTTGCAGCTCATGTGCAGCAAGATGCAGGACCCTGATTGATAACATTATTACCTTTTTTTTTTTTAGACAGTTCTGCAGATGTAACAATGTGTATCCAATTTAGTACGATGCACAATTGATGGAAACAAACAATGTATCTTAAAGCTCTGAGTTATGTTTCTAGAAAGTACTTGTGATTATTATCGATGTCAGGATACAGTGTTTAAAGAATGACCTAAAAAAGAGGTATATATGGAAAGGTATGGCAATGTGAAGTATTTTATTTCACAGTAAATTTGTCTCAATATTTGCAAGTAGCTGTCCTAAACAGCTACGAAAGTCAATTAAAAAAATAAGGCATCGATAATTAAAAGGATTATATGTAAGGGAAAATGGAAATTCTATAAAGTCCAGGACAAGTCAATCACTGACATTACTTGCTTTATACAAGAAATACAGAGTATTTTAAGGAAAGTCATTCAAATGTCCAGAAATGTGCACATGACAGAAATTAATAGTATAGATAATAGGATAAAAAAAACTGTACAGGGTATTATGGAATGGAAGACAGAACAACTAATCGGTGCACAAGAGAATGCCATTCCACAAAACTTCAATCATCTAGAAGTAGAACAAATATTCTTTTCTGAAATTAAGTTACCAAAGTACATGAAAACACCCATGGTGTTCATAGAATTTCAAACAAAAATCTGAAGAGTTGTTGTGGAACAGGAAGTTTAATAAAAAATACATTAAAGGTAACAGTAATAACGGAAATACTTTGTCCATATTCCTTAGTGTCTACTTTTTCGAATATTTTGGAAAAGATATGTACGTAGTCCCACATTTAAGTAGAAACAATTTACTTAGTACATTGCTTTAGTTCCAGAAGGGTTGCTTAACTGAGAATACGTAAAATGACAAGAATGCTATTTATACATTCTCTCGCTAAAAATTACGAGCCTTAAGTAATAAAATTGTCACTTGGTGTTTTTGTGATCTCTCAGAGGCGTTTAATTGTGTAAATCTTATTATTCTCTTAGAAAAGCTTTTAGTGACTGGGGAGAAATCACAAAGGGAGGTCAACAGGGTTTAATTTTGGGTCCATTTGTATTCCTTATATACATGTAAGACATCCTACTTAACATTAATCAACCAGAAGTGGTAAATTTTGCCGATTATACTGTGGGGTGTGGCTCACTTGTAAAGTGCCAGATTACAAATCCAAAGGGCTTGGGTACAGTTCCTGCCCAATCCTAGGATTTTGATCTGTAACATACCACTTCTTTCACCTCTGGCAGTATGTGTTGATGTGAAAAATGCTGAACTGCACCATGGTTTGGAAACCGTGTTACTGTTGATCCCCCTGTAACTGACAGGGTCAGTAAGTTCAAAGGTGGAGGAAGGCAATGGCTTATCACCTCCATCACAACCATGCCTAGTCTCCCAAAATTTTGATAAACACTAATCCATTATGTATAACAAATACAACTAATCACACCACCAATTGATGAAGCACATCAACAGGATACAGTGAACATGGTAGAATGTGCCAGATTTTTTGGGTTGTAGGTACTGATGAAAATTGAACTGGAAGCAGCACATCATTGGGTTGCTCAAACAGTCATGGTCAGGTACCTTTGCTCTTTATATAATTGCTAGCCTTGGAAACAAACCCTCATTCTAACATTTTGCATGATTTTAGTCAATACTGTTTTATGGAATAATTCCCTGGGGTAACTTATTTCGTAGAAAGTATTGATCACACACAAGTGAGCAAAAGAATGTGTTTTGGTCTGCAGTCATCCTGTAAGTACCTCATCAAAGAGTTATGCATGTTAAGAGAAAGAGAGAAAGAAAGTGAAACTTCATCAGTTGACGGGATTTGTGATGTTATTTCAATAACAACAAAATCAAGTCAAATTTACAAAGAAATTGGCAGTATGAGCCCACTTAGCAGTATGATGATTCACCCCTTCTGCCCTGCATGCATACACTGTTTCACTTGGGAAGGGTGTCATAAAGCCATTACACCCTCTTCTGAGGCAAGCTGGCCCACAGCTGCTGTTAACGGGTCCCTGATGTCCTGGATATTGGCACAGAGACAGAATTGACACCCTTCTTGGTCTTCCACACATATAGAGCACACATTTTGGGATCTTGCTGGCCATGGGAGTACTTAAACATCAAGCAGACAGTTAATGGAGACACTTGGCATGTTTGGATGAACATTGTCCTGTTTGAAAATGGCACTATGAAACTGTCACATGACAGCTAACATGGGACACAATCTCTGATGTACTGCTGTAGCATCAGTTCCTCAGTTAGTACCAGCTGTGACCTGAAGTCATGCCTGATGGCTCCCCACACTATGATGGGCGGAGTAACACGACTGTCTCCCAAAAACATTAGAAGATGGGACATATCCCTAGCTCACTTGGACATCTTGGACAGTTCAAAACCATGATTCACTGCTGAAGCAAAGTGTGAGATCATTCATTATCAGTCATGCTTCCCGCTCCTGGCACTACTTCAAACACAGTCATTTATGTTGTAGTGTTAATGCTATTCCTACACATGGGACAGTATTTCCTTGGTCTGGCTGCTTCTAGTCTCCGACCAGTGGTGTGGGATAACACAGAATTTCGCAGGGATTCTGTTTGGTTGTCAGACACGGATATGTGCTTAGTGCGCAATACAGTGCTCCTTAGTTTCGGTGGTGAGACATGGTCGACCAGAACATTGACGACGAGTATTACTGCACTTTCTTTCCCATGTAGTCCAACATCAAGCTGCTGCCATATCAGAATTCCCCACAAATCTGGATATTGTAGAATGAGCTGGTCAAATGGAGAGCCACAATGAGCTTCTTTCAAACTGTCAGGTTCTGATAATGCTGTCTTGCACAAGTATGCATTGTGTCGGTGTCCTTACAGTGATCATTAAATATCTGACACTACTCACACCCCTGATATATCCCAAGAGGCCTGTCAACAACACTAAACATTAACAGTATTAATCCACTCTGTTGAACAGATAATTGCAACTCGAATCATTCATGTACTCACCAATGGTGAGTGCGTGTGTGAAGTTCCAATGACTTCTGGCCATGTCCTCTAATTGCTTCACATTTTTTGTCAGTCACTGTATACATCGGCTTATGAAATAAGGTATGAACAATTCCTTTTAATTTGAGGAGAGTAGTGATTAATATACGTTCAACATGAGAAGTAAAAGTTGATCTTAATTACCTTTTACAGAAACTGTCTGGGGGCTCAGAAAACAGTTAAATATACATTAACAAATTTTTTGATCAGCTGCCCAATAACACATTGTGTCTGATAGTTAGCAAAGCAAATTTTAAATCCAACCCAAAAATCATTTCTTCTGAACAACTCCTATTCCATGGTTAGAATTATCTTAAAAAAATAAAATAAAACAAAAAAACTGATAGCATGTAATACAAAATAAACCTGGTTTTTAAGTGTAATTGTACAAGTGAGACCGAAAAATGTTTATTAATGTTAAAGCTGATCAGGTATACATATCCTGTAAACTGACTCATTTTAACATAATTTCAGTAAAAAGAAAAAAATTGTTCAAATGATCTTTAGTGTGTGATCACTCACCACTCCAAACACTTACAGTAGGCACTGGCAATCTTACTTAATAAGTGTGTAGAGCAATTACACCTAGAGAAAGTTGATTGTGTTGTTTATTTTTTTCAGTCACACAGTTTTCATCAGTGGATCATGAATTTGTTGACCCCCCCCCCCCCCCCCAAACACACACACACACACACACACACACACACACACACACAGTATATCAATCAATGAACAAGACCTTAACATATACTAAATAAAGGTGCATTGGTATGCTATTATATCTTTTAAAGATACCAGGCACAGGGAAGAAAGAAAGCAGTTATATTCATGTTATTCACATGTAGCCATTCTTGAATCTTCTCTTATCAAGGGTTATATTTTGTACATACATTTTTTTCTATTCTTAAAGAAAGGTGAGAAGTATTTGCTCCAGAGTTTGTACCATTCCAGAAATTAAGTAATCACAGTTGTGTGGGCCTTTTCATGACTTTTCTGGAACACTTCATTATCAGAAGAAAAATAAGGCTAAATGAAAATCAAAGGCCAACTATGTTGTAAAATATTTCATATGGTAAAATACTAACATGCCCTTCAGATGCCTGTTGCTGGATGGATGTAAATAGATTTCATACACTTGTGAAGTTAAGCACAGTAGCTTGGAGTAAAGACACCATTTCAACAGCATATCAGGTGAAAACGCATAAAGAAGAAAATAAGGTATGTTAAACATTCTACTGGTGCCTAGCTTGTTGGACATACTATGGACAAGGGTGGTGAAAGATATTGTGTCCTTCTTGTGAATGCATTTAGGAAAAACAAAGAAAATCTAAATGAAGATTCCTAGTTAAGTGGATATATATTATCTATAGTCTCACATTAGCAGATATCAAATATTAATTCTTAACTGCTAAAAATATTTAAATCAAAATGTGCTCACCAATCATCAGTATCTCGAAGACAAAATTCAGTGCATTTACAAGGCATGTTTTGTGACAAGCAACAAAATGATGCCAAGCAGAGTGAGTTAGTGTAATAAAAATGTTACAAAATAGTTTTCTTTTCCTTTTTTGGCCGATGAACACTGACACTTAGCATTACAAGTGCCTTATTATGACACTCCTTCAACATTCAAAATATGTAATATTTTTAAAAAAATATTGCAATCTTGATTTTGTTGTGCTGCTACATTTAATAAATGTGCAGTTGATGCAAATGGCACATTTTGTGAGATACATTGTTTATGGATACTTTTATAACAAGTAACTGCAATTGGTGGATTAACAAACTCAACAACACATTATAACCTAGAAGTAAATAAATGGTAGGACTCATGAAGATTAGGGTGGATTTTACATAGCATATCCCATACTTGTGAAGATTTTATCATTAAATATTTAAACTGTGAATACAATTGTTGTATTTTAATTATCCACCCTATGCATGCAACAAAGCCACAGCAAAGTACCTACCTGGAACAACATAACATACTCAGTGGAAAGTAGCATTAGTTCCAAATTATCATGCAAAATTCAACTCTCTTCAAACACAATATAATAATTGCCGTAGGTAAAGGAAAAGGAGTTGATTCTCATTTTTCTAGCCCTTCAGAAAGCTTTAGATTCAGTACCACCTCAAGTCATCCTGAAGACAATATCTTCTTACAGAATATATGATCCTGTTTGCAATTACATGGAATATTCCTTGACAGGCAGGACAGCACTTTTCCCCAGATGGAAAGCTATCTGTAGGCACAGAAGTAAATCTGATGTGCCCTAGGGAAGTGTAATAGGACCTAAACTATTTGTGTTACACATTGACTTAGCAGGAAGTATTAGTTAAAATGTTGGTATGTTTGAATATGATACAGTTTTCTGTAAGTAAATTCTTTTTGGTTAAAAGTTTAGTGATGTAGAGTTAGATCTTAGCAAACAATCAACCTTGTACAAAAACTGTCAATTCTTAACATGGAGGACTATAAACCAGCACACTACATCAAAAGTAAATGTGGTGTCCTTTGAGCAAAGGATTAATGAGTCACATCTGCTGTCATTCTGAAATAATTCTCTTATTATTACTCGCTACACATTGCGACTTATCCTAATTTGCTTGTAATGATAGTCATGCATACACATGAAGAGGAATGAAGACATTAGAGTTAGTCATAGGTAAAGCAAATAGCAGGCTTAGATTAAGTGGCATGATAGGGAAACTGTAGTTATGAAAAAGAAATTGCACAAAACACTTGTGCAGCCCGTACTTGAATACTGCTCAGTTGTAAGAGATCCACTATGTCCTGACAAACTGAAAACATTGGGTGTATACAGATGTTAATGTGACTAGTCACACGCTTGCCTGCCCAGTGTTACTGAAGTCTTGAAAAACCTTAATCGCATACGTCTTTAGAGTATAAACACTCAAAGAACCGGTTTTAAGAGTAGAAACTACAAACGTTGTTCAGCCCTCTGTAACTGATCCTATGGAAATTGTGCAAAAAAAAGCACAATAATTAGCATATACAGATGTAAGTATTCATTCTTCCTTTTATATTAATGTCCTTTCAAAAAGTACTGTGCACTACACATAGTAGTGATTTATAGATTGTATATGTAGATTAGACTGCATGTGACAAGGTGATATTTCCAGAAAGTTTCATTCATAAATTAAAATTTTCGAAAAAAGAACCTTTGGTCTCAATTTAAATGTTTACTTTCTGTAACTGTTGTAACTAATTCATGTCTGTAAGTGAAGGAATTGGAGAGAATCATGAAATAGCATAAAGCAAGTTAATGTCTGTGATCAAAGGTGCCACGGCAACATATGTAGTGATGCGGATCCAGGGTATACCTGTGTTGCAATTAACATGTGGTGTCCTTCCGCCATGACCACACAAACTTCATGTGGGTCAAGTGATATGCTCAGATGGCAATAAAAGGTGTAGAACAGTTCCCCTCACCATCAGGCTAGCTAGCATGGCTTGTGGTAACACAACTGCTGAAAAAGGTTTCTGGTTGTCAGTATTGCTTATAATGTTTGGGCTTCAATCCTTTTGCTTAGAATGTCTCATTTGTGTCGAGCGGACTTAAGTCCTTGAGGAAGACTTAACATTCTAGACATAAGATACCATCATGTTGCAATTATTCTTAAACAGGCCACCACTTCACAATTGGGGAAGTATTATCTGTCTGAATGAATCTTGCTAGATATGCACCATGACAAATGCAAATGTACCACTGTCAATTGCCCAAATAGACTACAGTTGTCACAGCGCACCTCTGAAACGTTTGCTATGGCCTACATGATGGTGACAGAACACTAGTGTCACTGTACTGTCCTCTTTCCACAATAAATGCAGGGTCATGAAGAATTCTTGAAGTGTGCAAAGTGATCGTACTGTAAGAAACACTTCTCCCTGATTCATGAACAATGCGCTACCCCATTGTTCCTGGATCTGCTCATAGTGAGCAAGGCACTGAATTCATCAACCAACACTGTGCGTTTGTGAGAGGACATTGTATCTGACAAGCTGCTAAGCATGCATATAAATCTATAGAAACTGACAAGCCAGCTTGATGGGAGATGGGTGCTTCATTGGTTGGTCATCTTT
Organism: Schistocerca serialis cubense; assembly: GCF_023864345.2. Lineage (NCBI taxonomy): Eukaryota > Metazoa > Arthropoda > Insecta > Orthoptera > Acrididae > Schistocerca > Schistocerca serialis. The sequence goes on from NC_064639.1 coordinate 597,245,928, forward strand.
GGGATATGAAGGCAAGATTGTGATACTGAGTGTAGTACTGTTGAAAGTTTCCTCTTCCCCCCTCCCCGTAATCTCCACAGAAGTGAAATGACTCAGTCAACATTGAACTCCTGGCCGATATCACGCAAATTTTGGCTGGCCTCTGAATTGCCAGTGGTTCGGAGATGCATAGCATTATCAAAATGTTTAGTTGGGTAGTCCTGCTTCCTTTAAGACATAAATGCATTGCCACACATTGGACTCGTTAAACAAGGTCTCTACCCACTCGGACTGTTGCATATACACAAATTAGTGTCGTATTGGTGTGCCGTCAATATCACTTTCTTCACAGCATAGTAGTTGTGCAATGTTTTTTTCATACATCTGTGATCCCTTAGCTTATGAACATGTGCGAAGTTCATCCTTGTAATCAGGAGCGGTAAATGAAGCTCAATAATAAGTCTGCTTGTATAGTGTTAATTTAAATATACTTGGCGTACAACTCACTGATGGATGAAAAGGATTCACACCAAGGCTAAAATAAAACAAAAGCATCAAAAGTTAACATAAACCAAAAAGGCAATGTTGCCACCTTAAATCATTAACATTATACTACTAAAGGTACGTTTACACTGGGATACATGTATCGCGACATGTATGAGCGACAGGTCAATTTGACATGTCGCGATACATCACCACATACAAAAATTCACGGAACTTGTATGCGGACCCTCGAGCTCATACATGCCGCGTATACATTTTGTATATCGCTTTTTGGCCATATACGCGACATGTATGAGCGACATTTGAAGAACTCGCGCATGCGCAGTACTACCATTTCGTGTCGTCTTGTCGCCTTCCGCTTATTTTGACGATTAGCGCATGCGTAGTACCAGGCTCTTTGGCGGCTGTTTGAGTTTTGGAGGTGCCGACTATCGTTTCGACGTTAATGTATCTGCATAGAACATCAAAAAGTGCCATATGCAACATTATTCTTCGTGTTTGCGAGGCTATTGTGCAAGTTTTATGCCAAGAAGTGAAGGTAAAAGTTTGATATATATATATAAAATACATTCTATAATTTTTTCATGCATTTGGCACGTATATCAATTTTTTGCTATTATTCAGGCGGCCTCGCGTGATAATGTTGACAACGGATGCCGACAATCGTGTGTGAGACGTTGGTATTAGCAATCGCGCGACAATGCAAATGTTTTGTAATGAAATCTTCGTTTCAAGAGGAATCCCCAATGTCCAAAAAACGGAGTGTTACTGCCAACTGATCCTCTGGTGGAATCGCTTCCCGAAAGTTTGTGTTGGTTTTGGACACAAGAGGAGTCACAAGTGATAACAAACCGCGGAAATCCTCCATACTCATCCTAACATAATTTCTAAAATATGCGCCATCCTTTAGCGTTAATTCGCGAGAAACTCTCTGCCACCATCTACGCTTCCTCCGCCTTTTCTTCCTATTATCTTCCAAAAGAGCAAATGTACCAGCACATAAAAATGTGAAATCTTCCAAATCGTCGTCGAAAGCTATCGCACAGTGATACATATCAACCAGTGTAAACGCACGCTCATACATGTATGAGGTTGATACTTGTCAACTCATACAAGTCGCGATACATGTCGCAAAGTCGCATATACATGTATCTCATACATCTGCCGATACAAATGGCAGTGTAAACGCACCTTAAAGAAGCCGTCTGGTAGAATTTTGCACAGAGCATAACTTAATCATAGCTAACACTTGGTTCAAGAATCATAACAGGAACTTGTACACATGGAAGAATCCTGGAAATACTAGAAGGTATCAGATACATTATATAATGGTAAGACAGAGATTTAGGAACCATGTTTTAAATTGTAAGACATTTCCAGGGGCAGATGTGGACTCTGACCACAATCTATTGGTTATGAACTGTAGATTAAAACTGAAGAAACTGCAAAAAGGTGGGAATTTAAGGAGATGGGACCTGGATAAACTGAGTAAACCAGAGGTTGTACAGAGTTTCAGGAAGAGCATAAGGGAACAATTGACAGGAATGGGGGAAAGAAATACAGTAGAAGAAGAATGGGTAGCTCTAAGGGATGAAGTAGTGAAGGCAGCAGAGGATCAAATAGGTAAAAAGACAAGGGCTAGTAGAAATCCATGGGTAACAGAAGAAATATTTAATTTAGTTGATGAAAGGAGAAAATATAGAAATGCAGCAAATGAAGCAGGCAAAAAGGAATACAAACGTCTCAAAAATGAGATCGACAGGAAGTGCAAATTGGCTAAGCAGGGATGGCTAGAGGACAAATGTAAGGATGCAGACGCTTATCTCATGAGGGGTAAGATAGATACTGCCTACAGGAAAATTAAAGAGACCTTTGCAGAAAAGAGAACCACATGCATGAATATCAAGAGCTCAGATGGAAACCCAGTTCTAAGCAAAGAAGGGAAAGCAGAAAGGTGGAAGGAGTTTATAGAGGATCTATACAGGGGCGATGTTCTTGAGGATAATATTATGGAAATGGAAGAGGAGGTAGATGAAGATGGAAATGGGAGATAGGATACTGCGTGAAGAGTTTGACAGAGCACTGAAACACTTAAGTCGAAACAAGGCCGCGGGAGTAGACAACATTCAATTAGAACTACTGACAGCCTTGGGAGAGCCAGTCCTGACAAAACTCTACCATCTCGTGGACAAGATGTATGAGACAGGCGAAATTCCCTCAGACTTCAAGAAGAATATAATAATTCCAATCCCAAAGAAAGCAGGTGTTTACAGATGTGAAAATTACTGAACTATCAGTTTAATAAGTCACAGCTGCAAAATACTAACGCGAATTCTTTACAGACGAGTGGAAAAACTGGTAGAAGCTGAACTCGGGGAAGATTAGTTTGGATTCCGTAGAAATGTTGGAACACGTTCGGCAATACTGACCCTACGACTTATCTTGGGAGCTAGATTAAGGAAAGGCAAACCTACGTTTCTAGCATTTGTAGACTTAGAGAAAGCTTTTGACAATGTTGACTGGAATACTCTTTCAAATTCTGAAGGTGGCAGGGGTAAAATACAGGGAACGAAAGGCTATTTACAATTTGTACAGAAACTGGATGGCAGTTATAAGAGTTGAGGGACATGAAAGGGAAGCAATGGTTGGGAAGGGAGTGAGACAGGGTTGTAGCCTATCCCCGATGTTACTCAATCTTTATATTGAGCAGCAAGCAGTGAAAGAAACAAAAGAAAAATTCGGTGTAGGTATTAAAATCCATTGAGAAGAAATAAAAACTTTGAGGTTTGCCGATGACATTGTAATTCTGTCAGAGACATCAAAGGACTTGGAAGAGCAGTTGAATGGAATGGATAGTGTCTTGAAAGGAGGATATAAGATGAACATCAACAGAAGCAAAACGAGGATAATGGAATGTAATCGAATTAAGTCGGGTAATGCTGAGGGAATTAGATTAGGAAATAAGACACTTAAAGTAGTAAAGGAGTTTTGCTATTTGTGGAGCAAAATAACTGATGATGGTCGAAGTAGAGAGGATATAAAATGTAGGCTGGCAATGGCAAGGAAAGCGTTTCTGAAGAGAAATTTGTTACCATCGAGTATAGATTTAAGTCTCGGGAAGTCATTTCTGAAAGTATTTGTATGTAGTGTGGCCATGTATGGAAGTGAAACATGGACGATAACTAGTTTGGACAAGAAGAGAATAAAAGCTTTTGAAATGTGGTGCTACGGAAGAATGCTGAAGATTAGATGGGTAGATCACATAACTAATGAGGAGGTATTGAATAGGATTGGGGAGAAGAGACGTTTGTGGCACAACTTGACTAGAAGAAGGGATTGGTTGGTAGGACATGTTCTGAGTCATCAAGGGATCACCAAATTAGTATTGGAGGGCATCGCGGAGGGTAAAATTTGTAGAGGGAGACCAAGAGATCAGTACACTAAGCAGATTCAAAAGGATGTAGGTTGCAGTGGGTACTGGGAGATGAAGAAGCTTGCACGGGATAGAGTAGCATGGAGAGCTGCATCAAACCAGGCTCAGGACTGAAGACCACAACAACAACATACCACTAACATCACTTAATTATCAGTGTTAGAGAAACTATATTACATGATTTAAGTCAGTTCTAGCAAAGTTCCAAACTTTCCAAATTTTGTCTTACCTAGTGGCTTCTTCAAATGCTCATTTGTGCTACTGTGCTTTCACACAACTTCCATAGCAGAAACGTTCTCCGTAACAAATAAAATTTTGACATCTATATATGCTTCAGTTTATGATGAAACTTTGGGTTTTTGCTAAGGCTTACTTGCTGATGTGAACATAAAGTACAACTACTCTTTGACTGGCAGAAAGACTAAATACAAGCTATGAAGCCAAATGGGCTTAGAGGTTAAAAATTATGAGTCTGTTAGTGACACACTGTGGGCTGATTCTTAGATGCCCAGGAAACATAACCATAAACTTCTAAAAGGTAACTGCCTGTGAATATTCTTTCCACAGTCACCAGCCCAGACATGGTCTACATGACCAGTTATAGTACTGGTGCAATTTTTATTTCTAGAATGTAATGCTTAATTTTTAGGGTTCCCTTAATATAATGCAAAAAGCATTCCATAAGTCCAGACTTCGACATGATTGGTACCTGTGTAGAATACTGCTACACAAATATGTTCTGGAATGTAACACAGCATGCATCAATGACTGATTTTTCTGCATCTTAATACCTTCATTTTCAGATATTTCTCCGCTTAACACATTGTGACCAAAATTTTACTCATGGGAGTTGAAACAGAATTACATTCAAATGTATAAAAAAAATTTTACTGTTTTTCAAGATACATACTTTGGCAAATAGCAATAGTTCCTGCACTTAAATTTTGAAAATATTTATTCCCAAATGGTTCCTAATCAGACCTACATCCTTGGGCTTGAAGTTTCACTTAATACTAACTTTAAATTGTCAATTTCACTGAGAATTGAAGCTCTCAGTGAATCACCAGTATAAACAAGTAAGTACACTTCATGGTTATTTTGTGTCTTTATATAGAAGCAATGCTCAGTCACTTGTTATAAATCCTAAACCAGTTAATAGTGTGAGGAATTTAATGTTCCAATTTTTTAGTGAGACCTTTAAACCATAGCCTCTCTAAGTTTACAAACTTTACTATTTCATTTTATTGAAACACCTAGTAGCACTTTAACATAAGTCTCAAACTCACTCTCTCTCTCTCTCTCTCTCTCTCTCTCTCTCTCTCTCTCTCTCTCTCTCTCTCTTTCTCCATAGAGAAAAGCACTGCAAACCCTAGTTGATAAATGGGAAAAAACATTCTCATTACAAAAAAGTCAAACTGAGCTAATTGTGGACTGTATATTTCTGAATATGTCAATCTTTTTTGGAAACCTTTAGCTACAAGACGAGCTTTGTAAGAAAGATTACCTTCTCTCTCTCTTTCGCCTAAAAAACCCACTTTGCATCAATAACATTAGCTATTTGGTTTACATACATAATCCTGCGTATTTTCTCCCAGGACTTGCAGCTCTCTCACTGACATCTTTCCAATTTTCAGCATGACTAAAAAACATTGCTTCAGTGTAGGTGCTAGGTGGTGCATCACCATTCACCGCTGTCAACAGGCCCATCTCATAACCTAGCAAAGTAATTCAGATGTTAAATATTCCTCGTGAGTCTGACTGTATGACCTCTCATTCTCTTCTACATTTTCCTCAGCATATAAATAAGCTTAATAATTACTCGTGGATTGGGGTGGCAGATTTCTATCCCACCTCTCAGAACAACATAGATTCCTAGAAACACTGTACGAGCAACGTTGTGACCAATAAGCAATTGTATGCTTGACTTAATTGGTAATTCTATCTCCCAGCACTAACGAATACCTTCTATTAAAAGGACCTTATTTAGTGTAAGCTTATTCACATATAATGTAGGGAGTGCACTAACCAGTTCACTACTGTTTTTTCTCGCATTAAAATAGGACTTTTAGTATCATGATAGTTAAGCCTTTAACGTTTTCATGCCATCAATCACTTGCAAACCACGGAAGTGTTGAAGTTCCAGTATCAAATTGTTTTCGTAATGTATTCTGATGTCCAAATCCAGAGGTACAAAGTGTTAGTAGGAAAACGTAAATAAACTTCTTTAGGCATCACTTCTAGTTAATTGTTCCGTGAGTAATGTTTTTTACAATTTTTGGATATATATACCAATTCATTCCTTTGGTAAACCTTTTTGAAATATTCTCGCCAACTACAGTATTTAATTAATCGTAACATTTCGGTGCCAACCGCTTATGAAATTTCTTTAATGTCTTCTTAAGCCATAAGGCATTATTTGTCTTAGAAATGACCCTCTTTGGTTTAACTATTCTCAGTTCGACTGTCAAGATAAATCGGTGACTAGTGTGTGCTTACTCTACTTACTAAATGTCAGAACTAAAATTTTTGCTTCCCTTTTAAATTCTCCGCTTTACAAAATCAGTTACTGAAAAATCGGGAATACTGAAGAATGAGATACAACCCGTCAGCTTTGAAAAATGACGCCACAAGATACCACAGATGATGCATTGCAAAGACATAGACCATTTAACATAGACGAATGTTGAGAAACGAAGGAATGCAGGACAGAGAAAATAGATGGTAAACATACCACGTATGTCCATATTTCGAATGTAGTTTTACACACATCGCTTTTTGCACAGTAGAATGCCCGAGTACCATTCAGTTGATCTATGTAGATCAACTGAACCATTCAGTTGATCTATGTAGATCAACTGAACCATTCAGTTGATCTATGTAGATCAACTGAACCATTCAGTTGATCTATGTAGATCAACTGAACCATTCAGTTGATCTATGTAGATCAACTGAACGAGCGGACACAAGTGCTAGCGAAAAAAGAAAGAAAAAAAGACGTACGTAGCATTGGCATGGAATACCTCCGTTGACATATGAGTAGCCCAGTTGTAAAAGCGGCAAAGTCAGTTTTAAAAGATATTTGGGAAAAGCCAAAAAAACCAGCCTTGTTCTCACAGCAATATTACAACGGTTGTTAATGGCTCAAAGAACAGGAAAGAAACGCAGCAACTAAATCATAAATGTCTCTGTAATCCTACATTAACCTCTTATTAGTATTTTTATGTAAAAGTTAGTACTTACCCCGTTTTGCAACCGAATGGGCCAGTTAGCCGCTTATGCAACCGCGTCGGCGGCCATGATGGATTGCAGTCGGTTGCAAAACCGGCCGAAAAATTAATTCCGGTGTTTATTTGGCTATGTCGGTAAGAATGGCAGACTGCAGTAGTATACTAAAATAATGCAATGGAAGAAAATTAAACGAAGAAAGTGCTGAAATAGTGTTTTATTTTAAATATTTAAAAGAGATTGAAACCTTTACATAAAAAACTAAACATTAACTTCTACAAAGTACAATATCAATATTACTCAGATTTCATCACTATGAAATTGAGAAATCTGTAGAAACAAATCTTGGGGAAATGAAATATTGCAAAGAAACGATCACAAAGTAAAGTGAGATAGAAAAGGTTCAGGCTATATTCAGGGAATCGTCATCTAAGAGCTCAGGATCAACTGCCTCATCCTCGCCGTTTAGACATTCGTCTCGTTCCATGATCTTCTGCTGCTGCTCAAAAACACCAGTGTGGAATTTTAACTTTTCCTCCTCGGGCCATGTCTCTCCCCAGTGTAGTTCTAAGAGCCGCTTGACGTCTGTAATTTTAGCGTTTTTCAGTGGGACGCCTTTTGGAATCTCCTCAGGAAGAGTTTCTATCGTGATACGTTTGCCTCATTTAAGAATAGATTTCGGCCCTCCACTTTCAAAATTGAATAAGGCTTCTCCTTGCATAAGACAATTTTCAGTTTGCTGTCTTCGTGATGATGATGATTTTCTTCGACTTTTGAAACTGGAAGTGCCAGGATCCCCCGAGCTTTGATAACGTCAGTGGCGATCTTCCAGAGTCTCACTTTGCAGTCGTCCGACCCCAAATGCAACATTATGCCGACGTATACTGCAGGGTTTTTGATTACGCTCAATTTTGAAAATTTTCTCTCCATGTTTCCAAAAACTATTATCAGGTGGTATAAAAGAATGACCGACGATCGGGCACCATACTTCAACGCTCTCTTCGTGTACTGGAGCAGCGTACAGGAACCAGTACATCAACGTCCCAATCATTGTTGTAATCTTGTTTTTTTTTTTTCCCCACAGCATCCACCCGAAAAAGAGGCGTAGTTTGGTGACACCATGCAAATAGGTGTTAAGCAGTTGATGATGAAGAGGTGAAGCAATCTGATTCGACCCCTTTGCAAATTCGTTCTCCAGTCGAACATACGAGGTAACAATGTCTTTAGTCTGACTGCTCGTAGAGGAACCTCGACAAACCGTGAAATTATGTAAGTACATCTGTCTGGAATAATAAGCCGCCTGATCTGGGACTTTTGGAAGGACTCAATTTTCCAGCAGTCATAACTTAAAATTAGTTGACCTTCGCTGTCTTCCTTCAGTCTTCCATAAAAAAGAAGAAAATAGCTCCTAACTTTGTGAGCTGTAAGCTGATGTTCCAAATTTTTCTTTTCCATTGGCCGATTTTCCAATGAAATCGTGCTTTGTAGGGACGAGCATGTAGAGCATATGTCAAAATAAGGTGCTCCGAAGCCAAAATTAAAATCGCAGAATATTGTCCGATAGTCGTCATAATTACGTCCAGATCAGGATGTTTGTCACAGAACATTTCCCACATTATTTTTACATTTAATTCACTGGGAAAATATTGGCGATGTAGCATTTTTCTTCTAGAATGTTGACTTTCGATCGGCTTGAATTGTTCAGTGCGTCTGACAACTGCCTGTTTCCTATCTTCGTACAACTTCGTTCTGTCACCACCACTTCTTTCAGCGGTTGCAGGTGAGGACTAGTTCACTATACTCTGACAAATTTTGTTGAATCTCCTCTTTTTGATCTGCAAAATCCCCACGAAAGCTGCTCTGCAAATTCCGATGTTTATAGAAACTCACGTTTTTTTTAACACAGACTCGGTAATTAGTTGCTTTCTTGATACTTTGTCACCTGTAAGCTTAGATGTTCGAGGAGATGACAGTGACATGCTGTCGATTATAGTTGCTCTGCCATTCTCCGTTATTTTGTTCGTAAAATTTTTGATGGATCCGTCTTACGTCCTGCATAGTGAGGTTCTTACATTTCAGCTTTCCATCTGGTTGTTTACTGTTTGGCATCTGTCGAAAACCTTTGGTTGAAATTGAAAACCGACAGTTTTATGTCAATGTAATCAGAAGTTCAGCATTTCTATTTCCAAGTACGTCGAATTTACAAGAAATGTTTTCGAGAAAAGGTTAGGTAATGCTGCTATGTCATTAATTCCAACAACAATAAACCTGTAATGAATATTTGAATATCTGTATATCTGTATAAGCAGTGGTCTTCCTTACCTCTTCCTTTTCTCGACGTTTCGTTTCCATTGCTGTACATTCCGTATTCTCTTCCTAGATGTAGAGTTTCTCATGGCATCTTCCCTCTCATCATTACCGGTAACGCTAATCTCAGCTCTATTGTGGTCGGGTTCGTCGAGATGTACATAAATAGTAGAAACTTCCTCTTCATTATCCTTGTCCATTTCGAACTGTGCTACAATAAAACTGCCTACACAGTCGTTTTAAAACACACAGTGGAACGAGTGTGCTGGTAGGTCTTTCTATCATAGCCTTCTCGCACTTTCTTCCTACAATGCAGCAACAGAAGCGAAAACATACAAGAATCTACCCAGTACTGCCAACCCAAACCTTTGTCACATGTGGGTAAAAATCGGAACTTCTCAAAAGTCTTACGTGTGCCAAGACGATATGTCCGAATCTGCCCCCTTTGTCGGCTGCCATTATCCCGTTAAGACTCTGCCGCTTTTGCAACCGAATAGGATTTGACGCTTTTGCAACCTAACGCGTAGAAAACGTAGCCGCCTTTGCACCCGCACGCGATTTTCGCACCGCATTTTAAAATAGAACCTATTGTGAAGCTGGATCGATACATTATTACATAGACCGTGAAAACCTGCACAAGGAAGTGCCTCTAATTCAATTTTCGATTTCTTGTCACATAGCCGCCTTTGCAACTAGGCTACTCGTATATAGGTTGTATCCTGTACATCAGATGACGTATACAGGTCAACTGATATACAGGATATAAGCTACGAAAGGCAACAAACTTAAAATTTGTGTCTTGTACATCAGCGTACCTGTGTGGGTCAACTGACGAATAGGGTACTACTACTACTACTGGAGAAGGTGAAAAACGTGGCAAACGTAAAATTTGTACCGTGTACTTCAGTTGACTTGTATAGATCAACCAAAGAATAGGATACAACCTTCGTAGTTCAACTGAAGTAAAAGATGTCAGTGTTATGTTTGTCGCTTTTTTTCGCTATTACTAGTATTCTAGTCTTTAGTTGACCTACATAGTACAGGATACGAATCAGTTGCAGAGGAAACAGCAATTGGAACGACTCACTATCTGACAAAGGAATAATTCAAAATGTGTAAACAAATAATTTAAAATTACGACAAGCGACAAAAAGCATGCACAATATCTGTCTCTTAATAACTCCATCATTTATTTTTATTAGTGATTATGATGCTTCCCCACAGAAGATAGACGATTTATTATCTACAGCTCGAAAATAAACTAATGCATATGACTAAAATATGAATTCATTGGCCAAAGCCGACGAGCTGCTTCCCATCCTATAGTTGTCCCCTGTTTTGTCGTGGGTAAGTTACAATTCGGGGACTAAAATTTATTTTTAACCTGAAAGTCTATTTTCCATCCTCTTAAAGGTAGGGGCTGTACAATGACCAAACGTCGAATGTGAACGAGTGACTGCAAAAAACTGTTAGCACCTCACCAAGCGACATGAAAAATACAAAAGGGACTCAAAATAAATCCTAGGCGCCACCATCGCCTTACGTCTCAAATTTCAGATTTGCAGAACATTAGCCTCTTCAGGTGTTGAACTCTCACGTACCTACTAGTAAATCGTGAATGTAATGCCACTCGTCACTTTTACTACAGAAATAATGGTAGCAGTTGGAATTTCCACTTTCAAAATGTGGTCTCAATGGTTACGTCACTAACAATACATACTGGAGAAATACCATGTCTATAATGATTCCCCTCAGATCTGTATTTTCCTGTCCTTGACTCGTCGGCCCAGAAAAGCTTCGATAATAGTGGTCGGGGGCGCGCTCGCGTGACTACCCCCCCCCCCTTTCCCCACTCCCACCCCCCCGCCAGGAAGACCTTACACCTTAAAACAAATAAAAAATAAAACGTCACCACTGACACTCAACTTGCCTTAGGGTGCGCCTTCGTAAATATGTCCTAACCATTTGCAACACCCAAATCCACTGACATGTGCACTAAAAACTATCACAGGCAACACAACACTGACCACTTCGGACAAAATTAATGAAGTCTTAACTTCAGTGTCGTCGTATTATAACGACTTACTAATTCTATCAAATAGTTACACAGCGTACAAGCCACTCTTGATTAAGCGAGCACCAGTTTAAAGTCACTTTACCTTTCGCACGCAAAGTACGAGGAGTCCGACTCTGACAAACTTCAGGTAATAATTATTACTCATGCCGCAGACCAGTTACTGCACTTTTCAAACTGTGGATTTTGAAAACAGTTCAGTCCAAGAACAGTTTCCTGTACTCTACCAATTAAAAACGTGGAAAATTTCCGCACTATCGAAATAATCGATACAATTTGAACCAGGTAGATACCGACCACTACACTTCAAACATTGTCATATCTCTCGTGAAGACACATACAGAACCAGTGTATGGAAATGAGAGGGGGGGGGGGGGGGAAGTAGAATGACTAAAAGAGGAAATAGCAGAGGTGTACAGCTTCACTGGTATCGTAAAGGACACCTCAACTCCGTATGAGGATTCACTTGGCCACAGTGAAACTGTGGAGCATTTCTAGTTCATCCGAAAGACTTTTCCATGTCTATAAGAAACTAAATCGAAAGACGGTGTAATTGTTGGACATGGCATTCCATAAAGGATTGATTCCAATTGTGAATCAAAAACGAATGAGTGAGATGGAACTTCGGTGTCATTCACTGAGGCTTTTACTTAGTTCTTGGTCAACAAGACGACCCACATTTTACTTACTTCGTAGCCAACATGCTGGCAAAATTGAAATTAGTTTGATGAGTTGGAAAAGTTGAAGATAGTCTACTGAGGCTCAACATTTTGAATAACGACCTTGCTTTCCTCCTAATAATTTGGGTGAGAATTGTTGTTGTTGTTCTGGTCTTCAGTCCTGAGACTGGTTTGATACAGCTCTCCATGCTACTCTATCCTGTGCAAGCTTCATCTCCCAGTACCTACTGCAATCTACATCCTTCTGAATCTGCTTAGTGTATTCATCTCTTGGTCTCCCTCTACGATTTTTACCCTCCACGCTGCCCTCCAATACTAAATTGGCGATCCCTTGATGCCTCAGAACATGTCCTACCAACCGATCCCGTCTTCTGGTCAAGTTGTGCCACAAACTTCTCTTCTCCCCAGTCCTGTTCAATACTTCCTAATTAGTTATATGATCTACCCATCTAATCTTCAGCATTCTTCTGTAGCACCACATTTCGATTGCTTCTATTCTCTTCTTGTCCAAACTATTTATCGTCCATGTTTCACTTCCATACATGGCTATACTCCATACAAATACTTTCAGAAACGACTTCCTGACATTTAAATCTATACTCGATGTTAACAAATTTCTCTTCTTCAGAAACGCTTTCCTTGCCATTGCCAGTCTACATTTTATATCCTCTCTACTTCGACCATCATCAGTTATTTTACTCCCTCAATAGCAAAACTCCTTTACTACTTTAACTGTCTCATTTCCTAATCCAATTCCCTCAGCATCACCCGACTTAATTCGACTACATTCCATTATCCTCGTTTTGCTTTTGTTGATGTTCATCTTATATCCTCGTTTCAAGACACTGTCCATTCCATTCAACTGCTCTTCCAAGTCCTTTGCTGTCTCTGACAGAATTACAATGTCATCGGCAAACCTCAAAGTTTTTATTTCTTCTCCATGGATTTTAATACCCACTCCGAATTTTTCTTTTGTTTCCTTTACTGCTTGCTCAATATACTGATTGAACAACATCGGGGAGAGGCTACAACCCTGTCTTACTCCCTTCCCAACCACTGCTTCCCTTTCCTGTCCCTCGACTCTTATAACTGCCATCCAGTTTCTGTACAAATTGTAAATGGCCTTTCGCTCCCTGTATTTTACCCCTGCCACCTTTAGAATTTGAAAGAGAGTATTCCAGTCAACATTGTCAAAAGCTTTCTCTAAGTCTACAAACGCTAGAAATGTAGGTTTGCCTTTCCTTAATCTTTCTTCTAAGATAAGTCGTAAGGTCAGTATTGCCTGACGTGTTCCAGTGTTTCTACGGAATCCAAACTGATCTTCCCCGAGGTTGGCTTTTACTAGTTTTTCCATTCGTCTGTAAAGAATTCGTGTTAGTATTTTGCAGCCGTGACTTATTAAACTGATAGTTCAGTAATTTTCACATCTGTCAACACCTGCTTTCTTTGGGATTGGAAGTATTATATTCTTCTCGAAGTCTGAGGGAATTTCGCCTGTCTCATACATCTTGTTCACGAGATGGTAGAGTTTTGTCAGGACTGGCTCTCCCAAGGCTGTCAGTAGTTCTAATTGAATGTTGTCTACTCCCGCGGCCTTGTTTCGACTTAAGTGTTTCAGTGCTCTGTCAAACTCTTCACGCAGTATCCTATCTCCCATTTCATCTTGATCTACATCCTCTCCCATTTCCATAATATTGTCTTCAAGAACATCGCCCTTGTATATACCCTCTATATACTCCATCCACCTTTCTGCTTTCCCTTCTTTGCTTAGAACTGAGTTTCCATCTGAGCTCTTGATATTCATACAAGTGGTTCTCTTTTCTCCAAAGGTCTCTTTAATTTTCCTGTAGGCAGTATCTATCTTACCCCTAGTGAGATAAGCCTCTACATCCTTACATTTGTCCTCTAGCCATCCCTGCTTAGCCATTTTGCACTTCTTGTCGATATCATTTTTAAGACGTTTGTATTCCTTTTTGCCTGCTTCATTTGCTGCATTTTTATATTTTCTCCTTTCATCAATTAAATTCAATATTTCTTCTGTTACCCAAGGATTTCTACTAGCCCTCGTCTTTTTACCTACTTGATCCTCTGCTGCTTTCACTACTTCATCCCTCAAAGCTACTTCTACTGTGTTTCTTTCCCCCATTCCTGTCAATTGTTCCCTTATACTCTGTACAACCTCTATTTTAGTCAGTTTATCCAGGTCCCATCTCCGTAAATTCCCACCTTTTTGCAGTTTCTTCAGTTTTAAACTACAGTTCATAACCAATAGATTGTGGTTAGTCCACATCTTACCCTAGAAATGTCTTACAATTTAAAACCTGGTTTCCAGGATTCTTTCCTGTATACAACTTTTTTTTTATGATTCTTGAACCAAGTGTTAGCTATGATTGTTATGCTCTGTGCAAAATTCTTCCAGGCGGCTTCATCTTTCATTTCTTACCCCCCAATCCATATTCACCTACTATGTTTCCTTATCTCCCTTTTCCTACTATCGAATTCCAGTCACCCATGACTATTAAATTTTCATCTCCCTTCACTGTCTGGATAATTTCTTTTATCTCATCATACATTTCATCAATTTCTTCGCATTTTGCAGAGCTAGTTGGCACATATACTTGTACTACTGCAGTAGGCGTGGGCTTCGTGTCTATCTTGGCCACAATAATGCGTTCACTATGCTGTTTGTAGTAGTTTACCCGCACTCCTATTTTTTTTATTCATTATTAAACCTACTCCTGCATAACCCCTATTTGATTTTGTGTTTATAACCTTGTATTCACGTGACCAAAAGTCTTGTTCCTCCTGCCACCAAACTTCACTAATTCCCACTGTATCTAGCTTTAACCTATCCATCTCCCTTTTTAATTTTTCTAACCTACCTGCCCAATTAAGGGATCTGACATTCCACGCTCCGATCCGTAGAACGCCAGTTGTCTTTCTCCTGATAACGACGTCCTCTTGAGTAGACCCCACCCGGAGATCCGAATGGGGGACTATTTTACCTCCGGAATATTTTACCCAAGAGCCATCATCATTTAATCATACAGTAAAGATGCATGCCCTCGGGAAAAATTACGGCTGTAGTTTCCCCTTGCTTTCAGCCGTTCGCAGTACCAGAACAGCTAGGCTATTTTGGTTATTGTTACAAGGCCAGATCAGTCAATCATCCAGACTGTTGCCCTTGCAACTACTGAAAAGGCTGCTGCCCCTCTTCAGGAACCACACGTTTGTCTGGCCTCTCAACAGATACCCCTCCGTTGTGGTTGCACCTACGGTACGGCTATCTGTATCGCTGAGGCACGCAAGCCTCCCCACTAACGGCAAGGTCCGTGGTTCATGGGGGGGCTCAAAGTACTAGGATTCTCAAAGTCAGGGGAATAATATGGAAATCACTGACCTAGGGAGTTGTGGGAGACTAAACTGTCGTTAATCAGGCGTGAAGGTATGATCAGCAGCTGGCTCACCTTTCTTTGTCGCAGCTGAGTGTTTAGTTGCACAATGTTGTCGACTGAAGATCTCCCTCGGGTATTAACATCCATAGTCATTTCTTTCACTCTCACTACCCAGTATAAACATGAAGACTTCTATAATATTGGACTTGGGGCTTGGGAATTTTCAGCCAAATGATTATTTTCCCCGTGAGTCGCAGATCTAAAGAACATTCCTCTGTTCTAATTTGCGTGTAGTTCTGTTTCGAGGGAAACTCCGTTCGGGCGAAAACCGATAAAAGATACTACTAACATTAATCGTGATGTTTTATTTCTAAAGAAAGGGCATAGTGTCATATTACTTAATTCCAGTAAGCGGTCTGCTGAATCTACGTAAACAGTCGTTTCTTCACATGAAATCATTAATATTGTGTAATACATCAGACGGCGTCCTTCTTACGTCCTCAGTGAAAAATTCGCTTTGAACATCTACAGTTTTTGTGTGTGAAGTTTGTGGCTTCTGTACCTGGCCGGTCACAGTTCTATAGTACTCGCCATAGTTTTTAGAGTCTTTAGGTTTGGCTCCGTCTGTCTCGTTCTTAGGCGCTTGCATGGTTTGTAATCAACAGGTCAGTTCTCTTCCTTTTCCTCCTACCCTATTCAAGCTGTGTATCCAATGTGATTTATAATCACCCGTGTCACTTCTACAATCACAGGGAGGAAATAACCAGCTTCGAATAAAGAATATTATTAAAAAAAACTATCTGAAAGCAAGAATTCAGTAATCAGCCTGTATGATGTTTACTGGCTGTCTTGAAACGCTTTGCTAATTGTGATGATTTCACACTGTTTTATTTCTTCACTTTTCATTTTGTTGAACTGGAATTTATATGTGTAAATAATGCCACTCAATAGACAGTACATTTTTTAGAGACAGCAGTCCTCTTTAACTTGTATCACATTCATTTAGAAATTTGTTTCCGTTTATTAGGTAGGTAAGAAGGAACTGTCATTGGTGATTTTAATTTGATTTAGTTTACCCCAAAACTAGCCGTATTATACTGTTTCTTCACTCTCCTACGAGTGGTCTTGGCAGAACCCTCGCGCTTTTAGCAGTTTGTGGCGCATTAATTAAATCGCGCGACGTATGCCGCCTCCTACTGGTTAAGAAAATCTTTATAGGTGTACCCAGATCAATTCTGGTTACTGCTAAATCAGTAAATGTCTTGATAAAGGACGCCAGCCTCGAGTTACCCGGAGAGACACTGTTAAAAACTATTATCGCTCTACGTTGATGGAAATAAGCTTTGTAACGATATAACTGCTCTTAGAAACTTTTCAAGCTCAGAGCACGGCCCTAACAAAAATTCACCGCTAACAGTTAACACATTACCTCGAACTGGTTCCTTGCGACTTCCACATATAATGCACAAATGCAAAGACTGGATAGCAATTAAGATGTAACGGACAGGAAATCGCACCAATCGAGTTTTTACGGAAATAATGCGGTCTGTTAAGCATCGACAAGTCTGGTTCTTCGTCTAACATCTCATCTGTTAGCTCCCAGATCAAATGTAAAAGTGCTGCTGTAAAATCAGACACCAACGCAAGAAAAATGAAAATCAAAACTCGTGTTGAAAGCTCCCGTCCTGTTCCCGCTAGACTTGTTTGCTTCCATCTTACAGGACCCACAACCATCTTCCAGATTTCACGAGTTCCAAGGAAATCACCTTAATTGTTAAACTTTGTGTTTCACCCACTCAGCACTGTTACGGTATAAAGACTGGCTTGTTTCTCGTTCAGAGGCAGTCTCTAGGTTCAGCCTCCTCAGCAGCTGATAGCCTAATCATTTTCTACTTAATAATGTATCAGTCAGAGGCAGCCTGAGAAAATCACTCGAAGAATTTTGCGAAATCCATAATCTGCTTGCGCGAGCGAGAACTACTTAATTGAAGAAAATATAAATAATGTAATTATTTATTATTTTGCAACTACTGAAAAGGCTGCTGCCCCTCTTCAGGAACCACACGTTTGTCTGGCCTCTCAACAGATACCCCTCCGTTGTAGTTGCACCTATGGTACGGCTATCTGCGTCGCTAAGGCACGCAAGCCTCCCCACCAACGGCAAGGTCCATGGTTCATTGGGGGGGGGGGGGGAGACTATCATGGCCACTGGAATATCAGTACGATGGGAGACTACGGTAGGTCACTTCACCAAGAAGTATGACAGGGAATTCATCGGAGAGAAACGCGTATAAGATGATGTAACGGAAGAAGGAAGTAGGAAGTAGAAGTCACTGGACAAGCAGTTTGTATTTAATAGAGATTTTGGTCATCTGTAGACGTCGATTGAAGCATTATTCAAATTGAAAAATGAAATAACCTACATTCCAGTTATATTTATTGTACTTATTTTCTCGTTTATGGCGACCACTATGTGGTAAAAAAAAAAAGTGAGACATCAGGTAAGATTTCATTGTCGGAAAAGCCATAAGGTGAAGCAATTACCTCCAACCATGAAATTTTTTTTCGTTTGTTTGTGGTATTGCTTTAATTGCTGTTCAAACATTGTGCATTTAGAATACTTTCATTGTGAAAATAAATAGTTACAATACTGCTAACGCTGGTCGTTGACTGCATATCGACGACTGCTCACTTAGTCCCATCATTATCAGTAACAATAACATCGCTCGCGTAATTGTGCAGTGCGCTCGTGCAGTAGAAGTAGGTCCAGCGTCTCTCTCACGCTATGCTAGCTCCTGTACCCTATTACTCATTCGTGGTGGCGTGGGAAACCACTCAAAGTTAAGGTGCATGCAAACCTCAGTTTTGAGGAAATCATCATAGCGAATCTATGCTGTCACGTAAAGCAAGTCAGTTTGAAATTGCTAGAAAAGTTTGTAAGAGTTCATGGAAGTCAGCCTTGCTTCAGGTGCATTAAGTCGAAAGTCAAAAGTTCTCTCTCTCTCTCTCTCTCTCTCTCTCTCTCACATACACACACACACACTCGCGTATTGAAGCTGTGTATCAATGCTGCTTGAATTTTTGTAGCCTCTTCACTGTTTTTAAACTGTTGTGGAAAGAGTGATGAGAGTTTTAAGTATGTACCCCATTTATCCCGAAATAATTGAACCAGACATTATATATCTTTATTTATCTCATATTAATGAGGTAGTTTGTCATTTCACTAACCCGGCTTTGCACCACACATCAGCAAAATGTATGAACTCCCTGTATTCGAAGCATAAACTAATGTTTATAAAAATTTGCTTGGACTGCGTGGGCGTGATGGGGATTGGGCCATTCTTACAAATGCACGCTTGTCATCTTGTAGTGTGGCTGCTGGGGATGGGAACAACCGAATGGAAAAAAAAATAGCTGGTTGTTGGAAAGCAATCAACTCATATGGTTGTAGTTTCGCATGTTGGTTGAATTATTCACTCGTTCTCTTCAGCGAAACGAATGTTTGGGAGCACTCGAATGAAAACTATTGATCAGTCTGTTGTAGCCTCGCACACTGGATGAACTGTTCATTCTTTCAAGTAAAACCAGTGCGTAGTTTTTCTGTCGGTTGATTCGTGTATTTGTTCTTTCAACTGAAGCCACTATTAGTGTGTTAGGTGACTGAGCTGTAGGTTAATTCGTCGGCGTAAAACAATTATGTAGTCTAGTTCTTTTTGTTGAGCTAGAGCAGTGGCCTCGGTAACATGGGAATGAGAGAAATCATATAAAATTTATTGTAAGGTAAATTCAATGCCGTATACTGGGTGTAATAAAAAAATGTACGGCACTAATCGCAGGACCCATTCCTTACACGTAGACGAAGTAGTTATACGAGCTGGATCTGGAAACGCTTTGTTTCCATGTTACAACTCATTTTCTCCAACTCACTAATCATGGGAAACTCATAAGAACAGACGGTTAGAATCATGGGGAACACGTAACGTCATTGCTTGTTTGTAGGTAACATCAGTTACTGTTCCAGCAATCAAAACGACCGTTGAAAGCACACGGTTACTACGTAGAGTTAATCAAAGATTTGGCTCATGCAATGGAAGTGCACAGAAATGCAGAGATGGCAGATGCCCATTTGATTTATGGATTAGCTGACGGCAACGGCGCCCGCGCTCATCGTTTGTACCGGGAGGGATTACCAGGACGAAGGTGCCCCGACAGGAAAACGTTTGAAGTCATTGATCGTCGTCTTACGAAATATCATACTCGTGACTGGAAGAGGGGGGGCAGCGGCGAGCGGGGCACGGGAAGGCGCGAGGGTACTTTGAGGCGGAATTCGTCATGCGGTTGACGACGACCTTAGTGTCGGTACAAGACCTGCAGTGCAACACTGAATGTTAGCCACATGACTTCCTGGCGAGTATCAAGAGGAACAGCTGTATCTATATAATTCACAGCGTGTGCAGGCACTATCAGCGGCTTATTTTCCTGCACGGGTACTCTTCTGCGAATGGTATTCAACAAACTGTCAACCCTAATTTTAGTGCAACGGTGCTGTTCACAGATGAGGGTCGTTTCAGCGAAATCAGAGAGTAAATTTTCACAATCGACATGTATGGGCAGACGTCAGTCCTCACTCAACGGTTGAAGTAAGTCACGAACAAAGATTTTCTGCCGATGTTCGGCCCGGCATTGTTGCTGACTTTGGTAGGTCCCCACTTTCTTTCAGCGGCCAAAGTTATCATAATGTCGTAGAGAATGTTCTGTCTGACCTGTTAGCAAATGTGCCTTTAGCTGTGCAATAAAACATGTACTTCATACACGATGGAGCACCACCTCATTTTAGTGTTAATGTCCGTCGGCCTCTAAATAACAAATTCGGTGACGGATGAATAGGTAAAGATGGACAAGTGCCTGGCCTCCACGCTCTCCGGACCTAAACCCATTGGACTTTTTATTTGTCGGGCATCCGAAAAAGCTCTTATGTGTGGAACTCTTTACAAGATGTTCAGTGTCCGGGAAAGCTGCGAAACCAAACAAAATACTCCCAGGGATACATCAGCGCATCCGGGATTCAGTACGACGGCGTGCTGATGTATGTATCAATGCGCACGGAGATCATATTGAACATTTCCTGTGAGAAAGAGTTGCATGTGGTGGATGCCCACGAGGAAGATAGGCCGTGGCGCGTACGTCACTGCAGGTGACTGACACTGCAGGTCTTAAGAATGCCAGCAGCTATCTCCGGAGGCAAGACGAGTTTAATAATTCTTGACTGCATGTTTAAATGCAAGTCCTCAATAGCATACGACAAAGTAAAGACCTATAGCGTGTACCTTTTCAATTAAATACCGATTTCCCGTGGGCCGTGCAACTGAACCGACCGTTCGCGAATTGTGGCGGACAAGCACTATTAGTGTGTCGTCAAAGTTCGTTGCAGGGCCCGTATATCTTTCTGGCCTCTGCATGTGGTATGCTGGTGCGTTCTGTCCGTGTGCGCGTTCCGTGATTAACGAGTTGAAGAAAATAAGTTGTAACATGGAAGCAAAGCGTTTCCAGACCCACGTTCATGTAACATAATTTCTTTCTACGTGTAAGGAATGTGTACTGCAATTTGTGCCATACATTTTTGTTACAGCCTTTATAGTACCTGAAAGGACAGATTCATTTTCTGAAACTGTATTAAAGAGATTCAAAGAAAATTAACGAATGGTGACAATTACTTTTTGCGAAAAATACTTATAGTTCAGAAACAAGTGATTAATACACTTTAAAAATGTGTGTTAAGTTTTCTGCTCACATCACCTCAGAGTTTACCGGAAGACAGTTATAGGTTATGGTTACTGCAAACCAGTCGGGGGAGAGACCGAACTTCAATGAATTTAAATGAAAAAATATAATTGTTCATTTTAAACAAAAATTGTTATTCAATGCCAGAATTACGAAAAATTCATATTAAAGTAAATACATAAAATTTGAAAATACTTCATTTTTAGAAATGTACTTTTCATTTACCTCTTCTTGAAGTAAGATACGTTATTTGTCTCTAAGGAAGTTGGCAATCCTCGCCTTGCGTCATGAATAACCGCAGAGGCTGAACAACTTTGTAAGCAAAACCACTCAAACCCGGAGGCAGAATGACAACATTCACGTAACACCCGACGCTTTTCAGTCGGTTGCGCCACATTAACGCCGGCCGAAGTGGCCGTGCGGTTCTAGGCGCGACAGTCTGGAACCGAGCGACCGCTACGGTCGCAGGTTCGAATCCTGCCTCGGGCATGGATGTTTGTGACGTCCTTAGGTTAGTTAGGTTTAATTAGTTCTAAGTTCTAGGCGACTGATGACCTCAGAAGTTAAGTCGCATAGTGCTCAGAGCCATTTTTGAGCCACGTTAACGCTAGGCGCAAATTGAGTATAGCGCGTGTGGTGCGGCCCAGAACGGCGCGCAGTTTTGTAATTTCACAGATTCAAATGGGATCGCGTAAATTCGGACGCGACACGAGTCTGCGCCAGGCCGCGCGGCTCTGTGGTTGTGGCAGTTTTCTAACCTACGAGAGGGGTGAGGTGAGGTGGCGAGCGAGAAAGCAGTCCTCCCATATGCTGCCTTCAGCACCGCGCCAATGGTACTGCTGCCAATCCGAAAAGTATAGCCTTAATGTATATTGATTTTTGTCACTGACAGCTCCATAATTTTTCATTAATACATAATTTTCTTCAGTTATTTATGAGGGTAGTGAATAAGAAAATAAGGAATATTATAAAATCATGTGATCAACAAGCCAGGCAGGAAAGTAAAAAGTTATCTACGTGGTGCATATTATGCTGGGGTACGATGTCGCAAATATTCGAAAAGGAGTAATTTCCATAGGTGTGACGCCTTTGTGCTGCCGGTCGTCCAAGGTCTGAAGCATACAAGATTCACTACGATTAGTTGGATATGGACATAATAAGAGACGTTATAGTAAATACATGTGGACATCACATTACCACTGAAAGCTAGAAACAGTCGAGAAACCCCTGCAAATGACAGTGTTTTAACTGGCTCGTCGAGACGAGAAAAAGCATTTCAGTGATTGTATACACAGCGTCAGCATTAATAAACTAATTATGTAACAGGCTACACCAATGGAGAAGTGGTCGGTATTATTCCGAAACAATGAGTATCCTGAAAGAGTGTGATGATTTGATATATTTAAGATGTTGAAATGTCTTGCTGACGAAGGCAAACCTACATTCATGACAATGTTTTTCGAACAAGGTGAACGCTTCCTCTCTCAAGGTACACATGGCTAGCGTCCGCATTCCTGTCGCGTGCAATATTCTCTGCTGATGACAATACACTGACCATTGTGATGTGCAACGTACCAATTGTATACTTTTCTCAATAAGAACTATTTTATTCGTGAATCACACATTGTCAGTTTGGCAAGCCGTAGGTGAGTAACCAGCATCTGGCATGTGCGCGTCATTCTGTCTGAAGAATACGCTCGTCATTAATTTAATACTGCTCAGATGAAGAAAAGGAATAGAATCCTTTGGTAAGTTTCAATTCCATTCGTTCAGTGTTAAAAATTTACTGAGAGGCAACCAAAACTGCAACAGACTTTGCGATTTATTTGTGTGAATTGGTAACGTTTTCTCATTCGAAAAAGCATCGCCATTTATGAGTAACGGCCACAGTTCTCTTAGTGACAGGTTTAATAGTGCTTCTTTTGCCAAAAACCACAATATAATATGAACAAACTCATCTTGCAGCAACTGTTGTGACAGAATTCTGAAACAGTGTCTCATTAAACAAGCAATTGGCGATCAGAGATGTCAATAGCTTATGAGAAAGCTAATTGTGTTGATTTGCAGGAACTTAAGAAATTAAACGTTTATTTTCATACTACGAAATTACCGTAGTCGAAGACTCAAAAAATTGGAGTGAACAAAATAAAGTATAACTTCTGATATATTGCCATAGACAAGAAAGTTCCGTGTGTTTACGAATTGGCAACATACTCTCCTGCTTGTGTGCTATCGTTCGCCAAAATCTCGCTTCGATGTCTCGAGCGGTTTAGGAGATACGAGGGATGTTGTGAATATTTCATTCTCACAGGCGTGTGATCGTGAGTGAAACGGATACATAGATCAATTTCCTCGAGATCGAAAACAGGTAGACCACCTCCAAAGTCTAAAGAAAATTTCAGTATATTAGCTAAATTTTTAATACGTAGCAGCATATGGTGTAATACTACTAAATCATAGCGACGCATATTTTTCATGGCAAAGTTTTCGAACTTTGCGCAGTGTCTTACTTAAATGTGTGTATCACAATAAGTATGACCATTAGGGAGTTGCTGGGCACTTCATGAGGAAGCTGACATGTAACGCTACAAGTAAGGCAAAGGTCAAATATTTTTACCGAATAGCAACTGTAAAATTCTTTAAGGAAGATTACAACAGGGTGCGCTGCGCTTAGATTCTGTCAGCGCAGCGCATCGCAAACCGGCGCGAGCAAAGAATACGTAGGATTTACAATATGCGCCGGACCCGCGCGGAACGTGCGCGTCGCGCTGTATTGTCGATTCAAAAGTGCTTTAAGCATCTCAGTTTGTGTTTAGCCTAAGTTAAACCACTGTATAGTAAGTAAAAAACGTTCATATATATGTCATGGCCACAGAGACTAGTTTCATTTGGTTGTATCATACGATTGAAAAACATACTTGAAAGTAGTATGTAAAACTTTTTTTGATATGTGTAAATTTCGGTGCAGAGCAAAATAACTACGTGAAAGTATAATTTTGAACAGAAATATAAGGAAGTCAACGCCGCACGATGCGAAATCCAGACTATCTGGTACACGAAACAATTCGCCTGCGAGTAAGCAATCAGTTTTCAATAACATTTACATGTGCTATCTGACTGCAAAACAAATGACTCAGATTAAACTGTTACCCCTGAATATGGCTAACCTTTGTAAACAATCACTGTGCCAGTACTGTTACTGTAATTACAGAACAAATAAACATAAAGATTAATGCATTTGACTTTATGATCAAACTGCGTTGAAAATTCACAAGATAGCACTTCACTGAAATATTTTACTGGTATTAAGCCCCAGAACTTTACTGATTTTCATAAAAACACTGACAATTACTGTGCTTTACAGTGGACGTAAACCTTGATGGAGGTTAAATTTACGGACATACCGGTGCCCATGGAATGCTCGTCTGCTCTGTAAACTGTTGCTAGTAAGAATAATGTGACTGTCAAAAATCAAATGCCGTTGGCCGTACTTGCGATGTGCAATACAAGACGGTATTTTATCAATTTTCATAAAAATGCTTCTCAGTACATAAATCGCGATGGGCAATGCAAGTGTTCAAACAATGTTATGAAAGTAAAATGAAAATGTGGAAGTAATCTTAACGAATAATAAGAGAACAAAGACACTCAGTTTACCTGTGTTTCATTAAGCCATGACAACAATATACCCCTTTCGTAAAGTACTCACACACAGACAAATTAACAATTATTTCTTAATATCTCTCCTGTGTACAGTTGCTTTCCTTGACAAAGGTTTCAATTATAAAACAAAACCATCTGATGCATTATGTGGTGTCACCGCCAGACACCACACTTGCTAGGTGGTAGCCTTTAAATCGGCCGCGGTCCGGTAGTATACGTCGGACCCGCGTGTCGCCACTGTCAGTGATTGCAGACCGAGCGCCGCCACACGGCAGGTCTAGAGAGACTTCCTAGCACTCGCCCCAGTTGTACAGCCGACTTTGCTAGCGATGGTTCACTGACAAATTACGCTCTCATTTGCCGAGACGATAGTTATAGCCTTCAGCTACGTCATTTGCTACGACCTAGCAAGGCGCCATTATCAATTGCTATTTATCTTGTGATGCATGTACCGTCAGACCGATGTTCACCAATTATGGATTAAAGTTAAGTATTCCAACAGCTACGTACTTTATTTGCTAGACTCAAATCCTTCAACTGTTCCAGACCTCACGCCATCCTGTGTGAGCTTAAACGCGTGCCTTTCGGCTTCACCTCGTAGTGGCTTGGCTGTCTTGCCAAGTCACAACACATTATAAGGCTTCTACAGTAAACTTCAACCACACACAATATGTTCTAACATAAGAAGCTACGCAGTTAGAAAAAAACATAAAAACTGGATTCCTCGAAAATGGCCTTTTTTCCACTAACATAATCTCATTTTCTTTCCTCAAAATATATTAGCACAAAATCCTTTAAGTAATGCAGCCTTCACTACACAACAGGCCAGCTTCCATCCTTTTCAAAGTACATAGTCAGACTGCCCAACATACACTGCTACCTCTTCAAAAGAAGTAATCTCTCTGACCAAAGAACACAATATTACAGAGGTCGGTAGATGTATGAAGTTCGAAATTTCATTCGCATTTATGGCCAGAAGTATCTGAAAATCGTCGTGGCAAAGAGGACAGCCTCCTTTGAAATTGAACGAAAAAAAATTGGGATACTGGTAGGTAAAAAAGCCTATTGTTTCATCACTACGGGGCTAATGAAGTCAATCATGGTATACGCTAATATGTCAACATGGTCTATCCATGATACTGCGAATACTGTAGCAGCTGATGAGAGGGGCTTGGACCTAATCACTTTTCTGTAGTAAAAGTAGTATTAGTAGCAATTATTTTTTTAATCCTTCATGCAGCTTTGTCAGTGAGCGCGAAAAATGTTAGCATGTTATTTCTTCTAAGCCACCAGCACCAGAGAGCAAGTCAAAGTGCGAAGGTTTAGCGCCAACCTAAAGCAGATGGAAGCGTGAAGCGAATGGCAAGGGGGCCGGACACGACAGGCCGGTCACCTGTAAACCGCTCGGTTGTCATGGTAACGTCCCCGCCCCCCCGTCGGAGGTTCGAGTCCTCTCTCGGGCATGGGTGTGTGTTGTCCTTAGCGTAAGTTAGGTTAAGTTAGATTAGTGTGTGAGCCTAGGGAGCGATGACCTCAGCAGTTTGGCACCATAGCCCTAACCACAAATTTCCAAACTGCTGGAACAGCCGAATCGACATTTGCCTAATGAGTACAATGAAGGCATCCTTGTTGCAACACTGCTAGTCAGAAGTAGTCCACAAACATTTGAAGCCGTTGCTGAGTTCTAAGAACTGCTTAATGACCCCGCGCTCAGCGGCAACAGTGACGCTTGTAATGCACGTACTTTAAGGACGGCCATCACACGGCCAGGTCCGCAGCACAACTGTCGAGCGTTAGCACAAGACAGCGCCACAGATGGTGTGATGCGGTCGCATGGTGCGGGCACCTGACGAGGACAGCACAAGTGATCCCTCAGCAGACACAGCTACACACAACGTGCCTGTCCTGAGCAAATCCGCCCTAGTGCCTGCCCAAATCGGACTTTCGGCCTCTTTGAATTGCAGAGTCTGGAAGAAGTATATTGCATCAGTTAAGTCTTCAATGGAATATGTACAGAGTAGTCACGGACACACTAAATAGAATATCGATATGTTTGAAGTGGGGAAGCATTAAGATAAACCAACTGTGTAGCATGATTATTAGAAATATACATCAGAAAAGCTGGTAATAATAAATAATATTTATTCACGACCGACTGTTTCGGCATTTATCGCCATAAACTGATGAGACGTCCACATTATGTCGTTAATGAAATGTCTTATATCTGTCACTGTTTTCCTAAGACAGTTCAATTATCAAACTGTAATTAACGTTTTATTTTCAATAATTTTCGTCATTTACCATCTATTGAAAACGGTGACAGTTATAAGACGGTTCACTAACGACGTGGTGATAAATGCCAAAACAGTTTGTCTTGAATAACGATTAGTTGTTATATGCAACTTTTCTAGCGCATCTTTCTAATAATCATGTCATTATCAGGCATACTATGGTGCTGGCCCTAAAGAAGGGGAAAAAAACTGTATTATTGCTGTATGGATACACTCTCTCCTAATTATGTACTGATTGTATTTATCAGACAAAGGGAACGGGAGGTCGTATAATATGTTTGCAGGGTCTCGGAATCAAATACCACTGCTAAAATTCAGTTTCTGGTCAGGGTTAAAAAGTACAAACAACTGGAATGGAGGATTTGAAGAAAGCTTTTGCTTCCTTATCTTCTGGATCTATAGCATTCATGAAAGAAATCTCGCACAGTTCCACAGCCCCTCTGTCGGTTGGCTCAAAGACCTTTTAAAGAACTTACTCGTTATTCTTGGTGCCCATTTTTACCTGTTGTGTTGCGATCTTTTCCTCCTGGTCGTCAACGTCGTTCTTAATAAAACAGACTCTGAGACGTTCTTGTGCCCTTGTACATTTCGGTAAACTTTCGCACGCCTGTAAGAGTTTATTAATTCATTAACGTACAATTCATCGTCAATCTCGCGACCCATGCCGCAGCAAACCAGAACACGTACGACCTGGGCACCAGGCAACACAATTTTTGAGCCACAAAAACAGACGACGACAGTGCGGCATGCGACGTCATGCGAAACTGATGCTTCGTTCACAATGTACTGCTATGTCGAGTGACTTGACACCGCGTCGCGTTTGTGTCTGTTTGACGCTGTTGTAAGTCGGGTCTTAACGCCCATTCACCCATGTCCGGCAATGCTTAAGGCGCGAATTACACTGTAAACCGAATGCCGGACATTTGCCACGCCGGACATTTGCCACGCCGGACATTTGCCACGCCGGACATTTGCCACGCCGGACATTTGCCACGCCGGACATTTGCCACGCCGGATATTTGCCCTTTCGCCAGGTAGCTTGAGTAGCGATCCCTCAGGTAAGGGACGCCCTTCCCCGTACTACCTCTGTCTGTTTTCAAACCGCCGTCTCCACATCTTACTCGATACAATCAGTACGTAAGGGACCTCCTCCTTCTTCTTCTTCTTCTTCTTCTTCTTCTTCTTCTTCTTCGACATCTTGGCGAAATACAGAACTTCTCTTCCGAAATCGAAATATTTATAACTTTTGAGAAACGAAAGCAATACCGACGATTATGTCAGTATGTAATTAGTTCTGCTAAGTATAAATATAGATTCCTCTGTCTGTACGGTAGCTTCCTTTCACACTTAATGATTGCGATAGAAACAGTCCATCGGCATGGAAGCAACAAGAAAGGATCGATGTAACGAGAATGCGAATGTACGCTAATCATTTCTTTTTGATCACTGCATTTGTGACTACTTTAATTACTACAACTGCATACCCAAAAGACAAGAGGGAAAGAATAAATGGGTATGTGAATGTTTGAAAAGGAGAACGACATACTCCATATTAATTTACTCTCTAAAAACATTAGTTAATAAAGTGTAGCGGGACAATGTTCAAAACATAACTGAAAACACGTTCACTAAATAGAGATAAGAACATCTATGATTGACATGTCATCTAAAGTCGACTTACAATTTTAAAATGTTAGAAATAAGGAAATGAAGTAATACAGAATGCTACGCTTGTAACGTACGTTGTTGTTCTACATTGTTTAGCACTGGTATTTACAGGGTCACAGAGAAAGCATCCTAGGTTCTGGAGGGAAAAGCCGTAATTGTAATTATCTGCACTGCAAGAGAAACAAGGACGACAACTTAAGGAAAAATAATGTAAGCTCACAATCGACTTTGAAACAGATAGTTCCTGTGACTTAGTATGGGCAGAGGTTATATTCGACAACCGGAATAAATTAATAACTGGCTCCTTTTACCGACCCCCTGTCTCAGATGAAACAGTTGCTGAACAGTTCAAAGAAAACTTGAGTCTCATCACAAATAGGTACCCTACTCATACAATTATAGTTGGCAGTTACTTCAATCTACCTTCCGCATGTTAACAAATATACATTTTCATACCCTATTGTAAATAGAAAACAACTTCCGCAATTGTTCTAAATGCTTTTTTAAAATTATTTTTAACAATTAGTTGACGAGGCCACTCAGATTGTAAATGGTTACGAAAACAGACTTGACCTCTTAGCCACAAATAATCCTGAGCATCACGACGGATATAGGGATTAGTGAACAAGCAATCGTAGCGAGGCTCACTTCCGTAAGAAAGAAATTCACCAGAACTAAACGCGAAATATATCTATAAAAACAGCTAAAAATTCGGATGACGTCTTTCTAAGAGATAGTCTCCAATCCTTCCAAACTATGCAAATGAAGACCATATGTGGCTCAAGTTCAAAGAAATAGTATCAACAGCACTCGAGATATTCATACCAAATAAATTAACAAGAGACGGAACTAATCCCCCATGGTACACCGAACACGACAGAAAGCTCTTGCAGGAGCACTGCAAAAGGCACCTATATTTTAGACGAACGCAAAATCTCCAAGATTGGTGAAGTTTTACTGAGGGTAGAAATTTGGTGCGGATTTCAATGCTTGATACATTTAATAGTTTCCACAACGAAACTCGCTCTATAAATGTGGCGGAAAATCCACAGAGATACTGGTCCCATGTTCAGTAAACAAGCGGAAAGGCTCAGTAAGTACCTTCACTGCGCGACAGCGACGGTAATGTTACTGATGATGACAGGGCAACTAAAATGGAGTTAGTAAATGTATTTTTCGAAATTCCTTCACCAAAGAAGACGAAGTAAATATTCCAGAATTCGAAATGACAACAGCTGCAAACATAATTTAGAAGTAGATATCCCTGGTGTTGCAAAGCAACTGAAATAACACTGTCAGTGGCAGAGGAAATTATGAAATATCTTTTCAGAAAGTCTCTAATGTATAAGAAAAGTAGGTCTAATACATTTGTTTCTAATGTTCTTTAGTAACAATTAATTTTCAGTAGTAAGCTCCTTGCTTTTACTCAACAATTTAGTAAGAAATTTTAATTTTTAAAGGACTATATCTAAATGTACTTAAGTAGATTTACATATACTATAAATGTTTGGAGCTAAACTGAAATAAAAAATATTTGAGGGGCCAAAATGGCCAACCTTAGGATCAGATCAGTTTTGGGATGTCAATTTTAGGTGCAATTCAAAGGTTCAGTTCCCATTTTCTTTTACAAAAGCGTATACTATCAGTTTAACAAACCATGATATTTTAGGTGATAGCTGCGATTCTGAAGTTGCAGAAAATTATTTTAGAACTCGCAATTATTTAATAGTATGGCCATAATATTGGAAGGTAGAAAAAAATTAACGTGACAACAATAGGGATACTTTTGTGAGGCTTGAAACACTCCTTAATTTTTACATTAAAGGCTGATTCGCATCACACTTTGTGCAGGCTTTGGACCGTGAAAATTATAAATGACCATCTACCATTCTGGCGTGTGTAAAATCAGCCTAAACACGCTGAACTAATGTACACTCTGTTTACAATTACAACTTAATATTAGCTCCGATAATGCTGCTTCAATGTTTTAATAATTTTATCTCAGTAATCTGCGAGGACTCAGTGGTCTTCATAGTTTTTAATACATTATTTTTAAAGTATTTTAGTCCAGTTTCTGAATATGGTCAATGGCTTTCTAGCAAGGTCTAATGTTGCCAGTCTCTTCATAATTCTTTACGATTCTCTCTATCCTGTCGTCCAGCTTCAAGTACTACTTCTTCCTCTTCTTACCTTCAAGATTCATTTCCAATTTCATGTACATGCAGTTTGAGATGAGCTCTGCTTCCTTCTGCCCTAAAGTCCACCTTTACTTGTTTAGGACGCCACTCAGAGACTGCCTGTTTTATCAGACGAAAATATGTGTCTTTCTTCTTATTAGGGAGCAGTGCAAATACAGTAGGAAGAATGTTTTTTATTTAATCGGGCCTCCTAAGTCTACGTGTATGGTGTAGATCTGTGCAAACTGCTTGCTGCATCTCTTAAATGTTCCATCCATAAAAAAAAATGGGAATATGTTTTCAAACTTTCTTTTCCTTTGCTTCCACTAAAAATCATTATTCTCACCTTTAATCTATCGTCTTCCAGAAGAAAACTACTGCCATCTCCCATTTTTAATAGATCTTCATGAAGATCAGTTTCATAAGAGTTCTTAGGCTCTTGTTGGTTCTCACGCTCTTGACTCCATCGACGACGCATGGTTCTCTTCATAGAATCTGAATTAGGCACCACTGTAACAAAGTCATAAACTTTGTTATGTAGATTTCCCATTTCATCCGCGTATATCTCCGATAACTGTGTAGTTTCTTCTCGAGACCTTCTCTTCGCTCTTTCCACTTGCTTTCTCGTCAGGCGGTCCACAGAGACGTTCTAATATGTTCAACACTTCTCTGTTCCTCGAAAGCAGCTTTCCCTTGCAGTGATCACCTTCTTTAGATTCCCTCTGTTTAAGATACGCGTAGCCTTTCTAATGAGCAGGAAGCCTGCCCTTGTTCGTTGTAATAACTTCCATACTGAATACTGATTGTCACGTTAGGAACTTCGAAAGCAAACTGGTTGGGCGGGAGAGGAGGAGGTGGTGGTGGTGGTGGTGGTGGTGGTGGTGGTGACAAGGGACCCGACCCTTCGAAGCAGGTAAAACCGTGGCAAATGTCCGGCGTGGCAACTGTCCGGACACCCTGTAAAACAGGGGTGGCCACGGTTTCGGCTTTGGGCCATACCCGGGCCCGGGGGTCGTAAGTGGTCAGCCTCGCTTCAAGTTTCCCCCACCGCGACGCTTGCTGTCTATGAGTGGTGGGGGGAAGAGGGGAAAACAGCGAACGCGACGCATTTAAATGGCTATACAGTCGTATTGCGTACGTCTCATTTAATATTTCACGTTTTTCAGCAGCATAGATACCAAACGAAATGTTTTCAGTATTAATTATATTCGGCGAGTTGAATAAACAATATAATTTTTATCTGGTACAAACTGCTTAACATATGGACAGACGCAGACAATTTCACTGAGTTTGTCATTCAAGTTCCCACGTAATCGCAACTTATTTAGTTTCATATCGAAAAACAGCTCTTTCATACAACTATGCCGATCGAAATATTGTAGCACTTTTGCAACCTCATTGTGGAGACTGAAAATCTACCTGAGGAGCCCTGGACGGGTTTAACGTAAAACGATTTGTAATTAAAACTACAGTTACCTTGCAGGTCAGTCAGTTAACATCTGCGCATGCACAGGGGGCGCTTTCAACAGAAACAGCAAACGGTCTCGAAAAAACCTTGAAAACATATGTAAGATAGACAGTATCCTCAAAACCTTTATAAAACTACCGTTGTAATTCTTGCATGGCAACAATGAACTCTTCAAACATCGCGCTTTCTTATGCCAGTGAACTGGATTGTCTTTGTCACATTTTCTTTCTAAATGAATTTCTATCGAATCAGAAAGAAGTTATCTTGCCTTGTCATGCTGTGGCCAGTGTGCGGCCAAGTCCGCATAAAATGCGAAGTCTGCTATCCATTCTGGATCTTCTAATTATCGTTCCCAAACTCTTTTTTTTCCTTCATACATTCAACAATGGCGAGATTTAAATCGAAAAAACGTTCCAGTTGACTTAACCAACGTATTTTGCAGTAATATATGAGTCTCCATAATCCTCGTTCATGTCCACTGAAAACTGTTTCAACTGAAAGGAAAATAATGGGCGTGACTTTGGAAATTTTACTATTCGTACCATCAGTTTCTTAAAGTGCTCCATGCCTACAAATTTAGCACAAAGTGCTTTTTGATGTACAGAACAGTGCATCCCATCTGTCGATCGTTTGAATTTTTTGCACTTTCACTGTCATCTAAAAGTTTAAATTCTTTCTGCACGGTACTATAATGCCGTTTCGTAGCATATAACAAGTACCTGTCGCTTATGAGAATTCTCATCCCTCTCTTCCGTTTTTCCCACTCATTTTAAAGGATTATGACGACATATCGCTAGACTGCCTCATTTTGTGTAGACAGCCACTGAACCTGTGAACATCCATCATACCACGAACAAATATCGAAGGGTAAACGGTGCTGACATCACGATTCTGACGAATTGTGCCGTCCTCAAAGTGTCGGTACTTCCGTGAAGGACCAAGCAAAGCCGTATGACGGGCCGGGTCTTGGGTCTTGGCCCGCCCGCGGCCCATACTTGCTGGACGCGCCAAGTTTGGCACGTCGTGGCCGGACTTCCTGTAAACAAGCTTTGTCAGATATAATTGACATTTTATAAAGTCTTTGACAGTATACTGGGCTAATTATATCATGTGTCTCATAAAAGTTGGAATAGATCTGTGAAAGAACTTACTGTAATATGGGCCTAAACGACAGAATGTGCACAGCTTGTCGCCACGGTGGTTTCAAATTTTGCCGGTTGCTTTTGCGGACGGCACGACAAGGCAGTCCCTTTCACTTTATTCCCTCCCAGTCCCTCAGCACAGCCCCCTTCCATAGGTTTGTCATTAAAAAAAGGAGAAACAGAATACGGCGGTGTCATCCAATTAATTTTTAAAGGTACAAAGAAAGGGCGTTTCACGTCCAGTTTAAAGAGCTGGTAGCGATCCAGAGAAATTATTTCAGCACGTACCAATGAGTAAGGTGTACCAACACTTTATGAACTGCATGGACGACTGAAGATTTCTTATTTCTGTCACGGAAGACGAGCCTTTTGGACTGCAGAGACTCCTCTTTGACTATATCGAGGGATTGTGTTGATAGTTACAAAGAAAATGTTTAGTTACCGTTTTTCCACAGATTGAAGATAGAACTCTCACCAAAATCTCGGGCCCATGCGCAGAAACATCGTCCTGCTGCTCTGTGCGTTTTGTCAGGTATGAATGAAACACTCTCTTTCCGCCTCAGCGTCGCAGTTGCACGATGCGTCGCACTGCTAGAACGGCAGCAGAGCACACTGGATATTCTGGAGTCGTTCTCACACGACGTTACAGAAAATATTCTTTAAAAGTGTTTGATTCATTCACATCTTGTAGTTTCATTTGTCAGTTTCAAGGTGAACTGCCTGTAGTTTCGTTAATGATAATATTTAATATATTTCCAGATTAAGTAATCCATCACACAAAATTAGAATTGTTTACCATGAAAAATGAGTCGCTACGAGTTTACGTTTGATGCATGTTAGATCATACATTGCTTCATACGAAATGACGCTAACACGTTTAATTTTTCCTTAAACTTAGCAAGAGATCCATCTGTGGTGTCACCGCCAGACACCACACTTGCTAGGTGGTAGCCTTTAAATCGGCCGCGGTCCGGTAGTATACGTCGGACGCGCGTGTCGCCACTGTCAGTGATTGTAGACCGAGCGCCGCCACACGGCAGGTCTAGAGAGACTTCCTAGCACTCGCCCCAGTTGTACAGCCGACTTTGCTAGCGATGGTTCACTGACAAATTGCGCTCTCATTTGCCGAGACGATAGTTAGCATAGCCTTCAGCTACGTCATTTGCTACGACCTAGCAAGGCGCCATTATCATTTGCTATTTATCTTGTGATACATGTACCGTCAGACCGATGTTCACCAATTATGAATTAAAGTTAAGTATTCCACTAGTTACTTACGTTCTTTGCTAATATAAATTCCCTTACCTGTTCCAGACCTCACGCCAGCCTGCGTGAGCTTAAACGCGTGCCTTTCGGCTTCACCTCATAGTGACTTGGCTGTCTGGCCAAGTCACAACACTATCTGTCTACAGTTTCGAGAAAATGGGTTGTATGAACCGAACTCACTTCTGCAGCCACGCACAAACGGTAGACTGAAAATTAAATGTTCATATCATCCCTCGTATCTCATAAACGGTTTGAGATATCAAGAAATTTGTGGCAGATTGTAGCAGGCAAAGAAGAAGCTATTTTGCCATGAGGCTAACACCACACTGTATGGGAAACAACAGATTTTTTCCAGTGGGAAAATCTAATATTTTAAGGGTCATTGGAAGCTGACGAAACAAGAATTAGTGAGAGTTTGAAACGATATGGTGAAAAAATTACTCATTTATTCTTATGCTAATAATGAGCTTTTCATAAGCCATTGACCTGTTAAAATCTGCTGTGTTTTGACAAAAGAAGCTTAATTTAACATGGCAAAAAGAGAATTGTAAATACAGGGCTATTCAAAAAGTAGAAACATATTTCAAACATTATTGCGTCCGAACTATAAAAGATAGAAACATAATTCGAACGTACCTGGAAAGAGAAAAGTTCGAATTTTTATGCATTCGATGTGAGCGCCATGTGTTCATCATCATCATCAGTTATCTGCTATATTAGCAGGTCCTTTGCCTCTCCATTTTCTGCGATCCATTGCTTCCTTCTTAAGGCTGCTGTATGTTGTACCGTCCATCATGTCATCCAGTATCTGGAATTTCTTCCTTCCTCGCTTCCTTTTCCCTTCTACATAACCTTCTAAAACTGTTTTTATCAGTCCGTCATTCTTTCTTAATATATGCCCAATTCAATTTCTTTTTCTTCTCTTTATTACATCTAGTAACTGCCTTTTCTCTCCCACTCTTCTCATTACTTCATTTTTTACTCTGTCCATCCAACTTATTCTTTCCATCTTCCGCCATGTCCAGATCTCAAAAGCCTCCTGCCTTTCTCTGTCTTTTTTCCTCATAGTCCATGTTTCAGCGCCATATAGAAGAACACTCCATACAAGACATTTTATGAGTCTCTTTCTGAGTTCTCTGTCCAGACCGCTGCAGAAGATTCTCCTTTTCTTATAAAACGCCTCTTTTGCCATTGCTATCCTTGTTTTAATTTCTGTGGTGCACGTCCAGTCGGTGTCTATCCTGCTTCCAAGATACTTAAAATTTTGCACCTGTTCTAGTGTTTCTCCATTCAGCACAATTTTTATTTCCTTATTTCCTCCTATTGCCAATACTTTTGTTTTATTTGTGTTAATTTTCATTCCATATTTTTTTTCCGTTAGTTGCAATGGTGTCCACCAAATCCTGTAATTCTTTTTCCCCTGTGGCTAGAAGGACCATGTCATCAGCAAATCTCAAGCACCCTACTCTTCTTCCTCCAATTTCTACTCCTTTGTCATCTAATGAGCATTGGTCAATCATATTTTCCAAGTACAGGTTGAAAAGAGTAGGTGATAAACAGCATCCTTGTCTTACTCCTTTCCCTAGTCTGATCCAGTTTGTACTTTCTCCTCTCACTTTAACTGAAACTTTTTGATTAAGGTACAATGAGTTTATAAGTCTTCTGGTTTTCCAGTCCACTCTCTTTTCCCTCATAATAGTCGCCAGCTTGTCCCAAACCACATTGTCAAATGCCTTTTCTAAATCGATGAAGCACATATATAGGTCTCTTCCTTTTTCAATAAACCTTTCTCCCAAGATTCGTAGGAGCCCTATTGCATCTCTGGTGCCCGTATTCCGTCTAAAGCCAAACTGCTCCTCGCCGAGATTCTCCTCTATTGCTTTTTCAAGTCTTTTATTAATTATTCTTAACATCACTTTGGCTGCATGTGAAATGAGGCTGATTGTCCTGTGCTCGCTGCATTTCTTGGTTCCTTGTTTTTTCGGTAATGGAATCATTACTGTTGTCAAAAAGTCCTCAGGCCATTCACCACTGTCATATATTTTATTACATAACCTCAATATTTCTCTTATTCCATTGTGGTTCAAGCATTTTAGTATTTCTCCCGGTATTGTATCTGTACCTACTGCTTTGCCATTTTTCATTGCAGCAATGGCAGACTTTACTTCTTCCATTATGATGGTCGGTCCTTTCTCTTCATCACTTACACTGTTGTGTGATTCAAGTTCCAGAGTTTCTGGTTTGCTATTTGTGTCATATAGCTCTTTTATATATTCTTCCCATCTCTGGAGGACATCGTCACGATCTTTGTACACTACCTCTTCGTCTTTACTCAAAATTTCCATGTGTTACACGACAAATATCAAAATGGTGGCTCATTTCCTGCCACAAACGAAGCATCTAACCTCTCGTTATCGAATTCACAGCGATGTCCCAGACAAGTGTGTCAGACATAAAGGGATGGCCGGGGGGGGGGGGGGAGGGGGGGGGGAGGGGGAGCGGGAGCGGCGGCCGCGGGAGCGGCGGCCGCGGCGGCGGCGGCTTCTTCTACGTAACCCCACAGATAAGTCACAATTTCTCTAAGCACATCCGACGTTATCTGAATGACACCATTCCAGGACGTTGGAGTGAAAGAGGGCGAGCAGAAGATGAACTACATCGCTGGTGGCTTCCCAGGTCTCCAGACAACACACCTTATGACTTTTGTCTGTGGGGCAGCGTAAAATACCTCTTTTCAATCTACCCCCCCCCCTTTCTCCCTTTCTCATCCCCCTCCCCCACCCATGTGTGACATTCTTGAACTACATGGAAAGAAAAAAGAAAAAAAGTAACTTAGTTACAAACTGCAGCCTGCACATACTTTATTCAACACATGTACACGTCACTACAGACATTCGGATTTAGGTTATGATAATGTTTGATATGCTTGCCTGTTTTAATATAGCCCCCACAAAAGCAAATTTGGAGAATATGGCGGCAAATCGAGGCCCATGCCAGCGGCTTCTGGGTACCCCGGGGCCAGAATGCGATCCACAAAGTGCTCCTTTAGGACATCAAACACTCTCCTGCTTCGATGGGGTCGAGCTCCGTCGTGCATAAACCACATCTTGTCGAAATCAGGGTCACTTTGGATAATGGGGATGAAATCATCTTCCAAGACCTTCACGTACCGTTCGGTAGTCACCGTACCATCAAGGAATATCGTACCGATTATTCCGTGACTGGACATTACATACCACACAGTCACCCGTTGAGGGTGAAGAGACTTCTCGATCGCGAAATGCGGATTTTCATACCCCCAAATGCGCCAATTTTGCTTATAGAGGAACCCATTCAAATGAAAGTGCGCTTCGCTAAACCAAACCACACAATGCACATACTAATCCCCATCATGCCCCGCGACAAAACGTGCAGTTCGAACGTCCTTACGCAAACCGTTCGGAAGTTATGAATTTTTTATTTCGTATAGTTCAATAATTATCCTGTACATACACGTACATTGTTGTAACAAATTCACTGTTAGGAATTGCGTTTTGTTGAAATAAGACGTGATGTTGTGTTTTATTCGACTTGGATGATACACGCTTTGTAAGGGGCTACACTCTCGAGCAGGCTGTAGCAGCTTTAGAGAAGCGATAGTGAATCAGTTTTTGGAAACGAGGATGGGAGTGATGCTGATGTAGATATTATGCAGGAATATATACACG
This sequence comes from Schistocerca serialis cubense, assembly GCF_023864345.2. Classification (NCBI taxonomy): domain Eukaryota; kingdom Metazoa; phylum Arthropoda; class Insecta; order Orthoptera; family Acrididae; genus Schistocerca; species Schistocerca serialis. Next base: position 597,284,688 of record NC_064639.1, read on the forward strand.
TCTGAGATAAAGTGAATGTAAGTGAACGTCAAGATGATTATAGTGGTATTCAGGAAACTTGTGCGCCTACTCTTGGATCTAGAAGTGGGCAGATAACATACGTAAAATGTAAACTTTCACATCCGGAATTGTCGCAATCAATAAAATATAGCAGGCTATTATGCCGTGGTCTAGAGGATTTCACTTCAAAACCCGACGTTTTGTCCCCATCAGCGGAGAACATTTTCAAGGGGGATCGTAAATCAGTAAATTAAATGGTGTAGTGATACAGCCGGAGGACATATTAGTTAGTTTTGATGTGGTGTCGCTATTTACTATGGTTCCATTAACGAAGTGTTGCAACAGCTGAATCGGATTTTTCCTCCTGATGTTGCAGAACTGTTTAAATATTGCCTCACAACCACGTATTTCAAATGGAACGAAGAGTTCTATGAACAGACGGATGGTGTTGCTATGGGAAGCCCCTTAAGCCCGATTATAGCGAACTTCTTTATGGAAGAATTCGAGAAGCGGGCATTGGAACTGCGAAGAAGAAACGGAATATTTGTTTCCGTTACGTGTATGATACGTTTGTTTTGTGGCGGTATGGCAGGGAGGAACTGAATCGTTTCCTCAAACATCGGGATCAATCCGAAGATTCAGTTTACGGAGGAGGAGGAGCCAGATTACATTTTCTTGATGTACTAGCTTTCAAGAAAGATGATGGTAGCTTGGGCCACACAGTGTACCGAAAACCCACCCACCCACACACACACACACACACACACACACACACACACACACACACACACACACACACACACAGTTACCTACAGCGGGATTCGAACCACCACTCACTACAAACGCGAGGCGTCATAAAAACGTTGGCGGATAGAGCAAGGAAAATCTGTGAACCAGAGCTGCTTGACGCAGAATTAAAACATCTCAGCACTGCGTTGCTCAAGGATAGTTATTCGTACGGTGAGGAGAAAACGGCGTTAAGACCAGCGCGTAGAAATCATAGTGATGCTCTAGCGTCGGTGAAATCGAAAGTTTTCCTGCCATTCATTAAGGACGTGACTGACCCCATAGGAAAAGCGTTGAGCAAGCGGAACATTGCGGTAATTTACATAGTCGCATGGAAGTTAAAAAATTATCTAAAATTGACCAATGATTATCTCCAAATGCTGGAGAAAGCTGGAATTTATGGGATTCCGTGTTGTTGTGGGGAAGTGTAAGTGGATACTACAAAAAGAACTTTGGTGTCACCGCCAGACACCACACTTGCTAGGTGGTAGCCTTTAAATCGGCCGCGGTCCGTTAGTATACGTCGGACCCGCGTGTCGCCAGTATCAGTGATTGCAGACCGAGCGCCGCCACACGGCAGGTCTAGAGAGACTTCCTAGCACTCGCCCCAGTTGTACAGCCGCCTTTGCTAGCTACGTCATTTGCTACGATCTAGCAAGGCGCCATTACCAGTTACTATTGATGCTGTAAAACATGTACCGTCAAGAGCGATGTTAACCATTTATGTATTAAAGTTAAGTATTCCAACAGCTACGTCCTTTTTTTGCTAAAGTCTAACTTCCTGGTCCTGTTCCAGACCTCACGCCAGCCTGCGTGAGCTAAAACGCGTGCCTTTCGGCTTCCTCTCATAGTGGGTTGGCTGTCTTGCCAATCCACAACAAGAACTGTCAAAAAACTACCCGCAGAGCACAAGGGCAGTTGGAGAAGAGGAGAGATTGATACATCAGCTGTTGCGGAACATGCTTTACAGCCAAGAGACCACCACATCCAATTTGACCGGAACTCAAGTACTGGCAGCCACAAACGGACACCACGGGAGGGGAGGCTGCTCAAAGAGGTCTTACAGATTGTGAAACACCCCAGGAATTTTAGTGAGGAGGAGGACGTGAAATTGGATGCAATTTGGATTCCGGTGCTAAAGATGATGTATACCAACCAGTCTTCCACCATAGGGCGATAGTAACAGCGGACGACGGCAGTCGACAACGGCCAGTTGCGCTCACGCATCCAAGACGTGTGACGTCCCGCCACTGCGCGGAAGCGGAATTTTGCAGTAGTCAGTAGCGAGACAGGGCGTGAATCGGACATTCAACAAAACTACGATGCTCCATGAAAACTTTCTCTGCATATGGGGACGAAACATCGGGTTTTGAAGATAATCCCTCAGACCACGACATAATAGCCGGGAATATTTTATTAATTGTAAATAACGTGTGACATAGTACCACCTGATGGTGCGCAAGCAGGTTTCAAGGAATGTAATATGCCAAACTGCACATATTCCTCATCGTCTTAGACCACTATTACATTAAATGGCAGACTGTCTGACATCACATACAAAATGTAATAGTAATGCATACCAATAATCGTACAGACGACACTCTCATCTTGAACGCTGGATTGAACTTCACCCTTCAGAACTGCAGGCATTATTTCGTTAAGAGTGTTGTGTAAATAGTGTTGGGTTGGGTTATTTGGGGGGGGGGGGGGGGGGGGGGGGAGAACAGACAGCGAGGTCATCGGTCTCATCGGATTAGGGAAGGACGAGGAAGGAAGTCGGCCGTGCCCTTTCAAAGGAGCCATCCCGTCATTTTCCTGGAGCGATTTAGGGAAATCACGAAAACCTAAATCAGGATGGCCGGACGCGGGATTGAACCCGACGTCCTCCCGAATGCGAGTCCAGTGTGTTAGCCACTGCGCCACCTCGCTCGGTGTAATAAGTGTTCATCATACGATGTGGAGAATGAGTGGAAGGGAGTTTATTTCTAAAACAGTTCCTTGTAAGTGATACTACACAATACATTAATTACAATATTGTTACAAAGCGAGTGGTATGTGAATATTCTGTGTTAAAATACTTTTTGGAGATAAATAATACATATGTTTTCAAATATCCAACATAGCTGTTACATAACTACAACTTATATGAAACTTATAGCAGGCAACAATGGAGTTGAAATTACAACATTGTGCATCGGGCTCTCAATAAATCAGTGTAATTTTTATGAAAATATTTTACATTTTATCGCTAGTAAGTTGCTAGTATCATTTTGGGGCCAAAAAAGACCCCAGACATGTTTTTCCAGAGCCGATACCATGCAAGGGGTAACGGCAGTTTTCGTTCATCTTCAAGACGTCAACGGCAAATTTGATCCTTGAGCCCAACAAATCAAAAACCAGTTTATTGGAACGGCATCAGACTATGTACGCAGCAGTCACAATATCAGGAAAGCTCACAAAAATGCCTGTCACGAGGTATTGGACAAACTTGTGCAACTTCACGTAAAAATATAGCCGCTCTGTACAGTATTGACTCTTGGCGTGGGCAAAGGTCCGTCCTTATATGATCGATAGTTTTTTCGATAACATCGGAATACCAACTTGCTCATTAAAAGTAATTCCGCCAAAGTATAGACCGTTCTGTCAACGCTGCGACGTATGCTAATATTGCCAGATGAAGAATTACATTCGCAGATCACAGAAGTGTCCTATTCTCAACACACAACAAAGAGACATCACAAGTAGAAGCGATGCAGTTACGGTAGAAACCTTCCTCCGTTATCTATTTCACGCCCCAGTGTCGAGAAAATGTTTCGATATACATGTTCTGCCGCGAAATTATCGCCAGATTGCAAGATATTTAGCAATTTCAACGATGTACCTTTTCCTAACGATAGTTAAACTAAAAAATTGTGTCTTGCTTAGGCGGTTATGTGGCTTCGTACGTTGCTCCGAATTTGAATGCTTTGAATATTTTTATGATCAGTATCATCCTGGAGAATGCACTGGCTCTCTTGAAGTATAAAAGTAAACATCGGAACAAAAACTGAAATACGAGAATTTACTTCATTTTCAGTTACTGTTATTTATATAAGTGAAGAACAATCTATTTTTATTTGTCAATAATTCCATCGTATTTCACGATGTCAAAAAAAAACTGAATTCTCATAAGATTATGTTTAAACATGGGAAAATTTGAAACAGTGCTCTCAGCGACTGTGGTATGACTCACTTGGCTTTACACCTTGCGACCAGACTGATGAAGTGGCGTCGAAACTAGGCCAAAATAGATGTACATTTTCACCATTCTTTCACATGCTAAGTTTCGACAGTGTCAGTGACATATGGTGAGTTCCACTTGTCAGACAGCTACTTTATCGGTAACAGGCAGCTAGACAGGTACAGGGAAGAATTTCAGCAAATAATGTGAGAAACATAATGCTGAATTACTTGTTGACTTCACTGGGTCTCCAAACTAGTAGTTTTGTGAAACATAGCTTTTCGAAGGATTGTTATTACTCCATTCAGTGTAAACATAATTTTGAAAATAGTAGAATGACTCACGTACCATATTCATTTTTTCCCTTGCCGTTCGTTTCTTGAAATACCCTGTAAGTTCCTATGCATATATTGATCTACGCATTTTTTGTGTTTTCTATCCTCCTAAATCTTATACTAGTAATGATCTAGAGCAGTGGTCGTCAAACTTTTTTGCTCAAGGGCCAAAACTAAAAATATGAGTGGCACCGCCGCAGATTTCCAGGTCTTTTTATTAACTGGCAAATCACGCAAATGGTGTGCTATGAACCTCCAATAGACTAGCTATAGTAAAGAAGCGAGAGGTTTATCACTGACTTTCTAGCACGTAACGTTAAAGTCGATACCATTCGGACCACTACATGTAGAATGTTCTGTTTCAGATTGTTGCCACCCTCAATCATCCGTAAATTGTAACACTGTAATTGCCCGACGAAATGTTGCTGTTGTCTTTGTGAACAGATGGCTAATAACAGCAAATGGACCTATAAGTAACGTATTATGTAACATGAGACACGATCACAACATGTATTCTACATGTTTTGAGTCATTTTTCTTCAACTCTCGTGACTGAACTGCAACAGCCTTAATTGTATTTCATGCTAGATGAGGTACCTGGCATTGACTAGATATGTATTTCTTCCAATCTTATGCTATTCTGTCTCTTCCTTCCCTCACTCTATCATCCATCTCGAATTCCCTCACTCACCATCTCTTCACCCCTTCATCTGTCCATGTCGCACTCCCCCTATATGTACCCATGTCCTCCTCCCCCTCCTCCCCCTTCTCCCTCCACATTACCATCCCCCGCCCCAATAAGACGTTGCCTTTGCTTACCCCACAATATTTCTTTACAGATTGAAAATAATAGCTGTATCAATGTGGTTGAAATCGATCCGTGTTTAGGAGACACACACACACACACACACACACACACACACACACACACACACACACACACTTATATATATATATAAGAGCTAATGACTAATTATTTCTTTCAACAAATATGTACCGCATATGACCGTCGCTATAATGCATAATTCAGGAATCCAACGCACTTTCATTTAAGATTGATACAATAGCAAATAATTAGTACGAGGCACACGCACCCGTTTGTTTTCAGCACTGAGAAACAAACAAGAAAACATTTCCATTGTTATGTCCCCTCCCACCGCAACAACAAATCTGTTCCTGTACCAAGTGGCACCTTAAAAGGTTTCATTTGACGAAGGAGACAGGTACAGCCGATCAGCTGCTAACCAATTATTTTTTACCGGATTTGGAGATATATCATTTATCGTTCTTCAGAAACTGTAAACATTAGCACCTGTTAAAGTGAAATAGTACTTTCGGAAACAAACCACTCGCAACTGTTGGATGTATGTGACTCCTTCGCCAAATAACATAGCTGTGCAGTTGCTGACAACAATAAGCCATGTTTGTCACTGAAATTCTGCAATACAGGGGAAAAAGATTTGTAAATACCCGCCCACCGGTTTGACAACTATTAGATTATGAGGGATATATTCGTAGTAGGGGTATTAGATTAGGAAATGAGACGCTTAAAATAGTAAATGGATTTTGCTATTTTTGGGAGCAAAATAACTAGTGATGGTCGAAGTAGAGAGGATATAAAATGTAGACTGGCAATGGCAAGAAAAGAGTTTCTGAAGAAGAGAAATTTGTTAACATCGAGTATAGATTTAAGTGTCAGGAAGTCTCTTCTGAAAGTATTTGTATGGAGTGTTGCCATGTATGTAAGTGAAACGTGGACGATAAATAGTTTGGACAAGAAGAGAATAGAAGCTTTCGAAATGTGGTGCTACAGAAGAATGCTGAAGGTTGGATGGGTAGATCACAAAACTAATGAGGAGGTGTTGAATAGAATTAGGGAGAAGAGAAATTTGTGGCACACCCTGACTAGAAGAAGGGATCGGTTGGTAGGACATTTCTGAGGCATCAAGGGATCACCAATTCAGGATTGGAGGGCTGCGTGGACGGTAAAAATCATAGAGGGAGACCAAGAGATGAATACACTAAGCGGATTCAGAGGGATGTAGGTTGCAGTAGGTACTGGGAGATGAAGGAGCTTGCACAGGATAGAATGGAGAGTTGCATCAAACCAGTCTCTGGACTTAAGACCACAAAACAACATTCGTAGGAGACATACGAGTACTTGTCACGTTGTCAACAATTAAATTTTTAGTCGGTCTTCACAGGGGTCGAGTGTTAAGACCGACTGGAATAATCGTTGTGGTAGCGTGAGTAAATGATGACATGTGCCATTCACAGAATGACTGTCACCATGTTTACGAGTGTTGAAAACTGCATAAAATGCTGCTGATCAAATTTCAGTAAACTGGAAAAAGCATACAGTACATCTGACTAATTCATTCCAGTTTAATTGTGTCATTGAAAATAACATTCACATGACTTGCATAGGCAGGAGCATATGAAGGATGAAAGGAAGGGAATCATTGGTAATTTTGAGCCAGTACCAAAAACTAATCTGGGATCAGCGTATCTTGTTCCTGAAATTTATTTCAAAGTACTTTCATGCAAGATGAGATAGATGTATTATTAAAATATTATATTACATTTTTCAAATGGCCACAAAAACTTTATTATAATTGCATTAATCTCAAACTTCCAAAAAATGTAGAAATAAATAAGAAATTTAAAAAATAAGAAAAGGACAGATGCACTGCACATGCAACAGGCTATATAAGAAAGCTAGCAAGTCTCCTATTGAATGTGGTTTTTATTCATTATAATTGCAAAACAAATTTAAATACAAATATATAATTTTTCATTAATGTGACTTGTGATGTTGAACTTTTTTGATATGTCGTCTATATCTGCGTCGCTTGGGCTGCATGCAAGCCTCATTGCGTCTTCTAAATGACTGGAAAACCGATTACGATATTTATTTTTCAGGTATTTCATTTTTGAAAATGAACCTTCACAAAGATAAGTTGAAGGAAATAGCGTTAAAATGAACTGTGCACAGTCTCGTAAATTTTTATATTTGTTAGGCACACATTTCCAAAGTTCAGTGTGCTGTTGTGTTTCACGATGTTCTATATACAGACTTTAAGCTGTGTGTCATGCTGAAATTCGTTTATTTCATTTAGCAAATTAGCTTTAGGAAATCCAAATTAGCAGAATAATTTGAGATCATGTCCAACATGTCAAGGGTTGTCTACGTGAAGGAAACAGCTCCGAATATTTCTAACATCTCCAAATATGTTTTCTTTCTTCCAAAACGTCGTCCAAATATTTTTTCACGTTTTGGTAAATAGTTTCGGCGATGCCAGATCTGAGCATAGCAACAGTTCGAAAATTAGACGGATCTTTTACTTAGAGTTCATTTATATATAATTGCAGCTTGGCTTCAAATGTAAATATTTTGTTAGTCATTTGCCCAATTATCTTGTTTGGTCCTTGTATTTCCAAGTTAAGTGTGTTGAATTTTTATGTAGTATCAGTCAAAAAAGCTGTAATTATGCACCATTCATCGTCAAGTTAAAGATAGTTTTTACCACTTAGTTGTAAGAATAAAGTAATTTCAGATTTCAAATTGACAAACCGTTCCAGCAATTTTCCTTTGCTTAGCCATCTGGCAGCAGTATGTAGGAGAACAACACTGTAACAAGCTTGCAATTCTTGCAGAAGTTCTTTAAATTTTGGGGCGATTAAGTCCACGGGCATGAATGAAATTTATAATGCTTATAACCGTTTGAATAACATTCTTACATCTGGTATTTGAAATTTGACATGCCAAACTTTCTTCAGTAAGCAGTGAATGGAGAGTAAATTTGGCAAATTCCATTCCTTCTTAATCAGTGTTATCAAACCATTGTTGACGCCCGTCATTGACGGACAACCATCTGTACATTCTGATATTAATTTGCTCATAGATAAGTAATTTTTTTACAAATTCTTTAATTGTATCTGTTGTAACTTGGCAAGACAGCCAAGCCACTATGAGAGGAAGCCGAAAGGCACGCGTTAAAGCTCACGCAGGTCTGGAACAGGACACGGAAATGAACTAGCAAAAATAGTACGTAGCTTCTGGAATACTTAACTTTAATCCATAATTGGTGAACATCGGTCTGACGGTACATGCACCACAAGATAAATAGCAAATGATAATGGCGCCTTGCTAGGTCGTAGCAAATGACGCAGCTTAAGGCTATGCTAACTATCGTCTCGGCAAATGAGAGCGTAATTTGTCAGTGAACCATCGCTAGCAAAGTCGGCTGTACAACTGGGGGCGAGTGCTAGGAAGTCTCTCTAGACCTGCCGTGTGGTGGCGCTCGGTCTGCAATCACTGACAGTGGCTACACGCGGGTCCGACGTATACTACCGGATCGCGGCTGATTTAAAGGCTACCACCTAGCAAGTGTGGTGTCTGGCGGTGACACCACAGTATCCACAAAATCGCATCCTTTTGTGTGACCCTTCATGGTTATAATTGCTAAAAAATCTTCCTCCATTACCCCATCATTTGTGCAGTAACGCACAAATAATGAAAACTGAGCCATCGAAGCTTAATCTGTGCTAGACTAACATGCAAGGCTGAAGTGTTTGCATAGTTTGACTTTATTAATTACTGCCTCAAACATATACACTCCTGGAAATTGAAATAAGAACACCGTGAATTCATTGTCCCAGGAAGGGGAAACTTTATTGACACATTCCTGGGGTCAGATACATCACATGATCACACTGACAGAACCACAGGCACGTAGACACAGGCAACAGAGCATGCACAATGTCGGCACTAGTACAGTGTATATCCACCTTTCGCAGCAATGCAGGCTGCTATTCTCCCATGGAGACGATCGTAGAGATGCTGGATGTAGTCCTGTGGAACGGCTTGCCATGCCATTTCCACCTGGCGCCTCAGTTGGACCAGCGTTCGTGCTGGACGTGCAGACCGCGTGACACGACGCTTCATCCAGTCCCAAACTGCTCAATGGGGGACAGATCCAGAGATCTTGCTGGCCAGGGTAGTTGACTTACACCTTCTAGAGCACGTTGGGTGGCACGGGATACATGCGGACGTGCATTGTCCTGTTGGAACAGCAAGTTCCCTTGCCGGTCTAGGAATGGTAGAACGATGGGTTCGATGACGGTTTGGATGTACCGTGCACTATTCAGTGTCCCCTCGACGATCACCAGTGGTGTACGGCCAGTGTAGGAGATCGCTCCCCACACCATGATGCCGGGTGTTGGCCCTGTGTGCCTCGGTCGTATGCAGTCCTGATTGTGGCGCTCACCTGCACGGCGCCAAACACGCATACGACCATCATTGGCACCAAGGCAGAAGCGACTCTCATCGCTGAAGACGACACGTCTCCATTCGTCCCTCCATTCACGCCTGTCGCGACACCACTGGAGGCGGGCTGCACGATGTTGGGGCGTGAGCGGAAGACGGGCTAACGGTGTGCGGGACCGTAGCCCAGCTTCATGGAGACGGTTGCGAATGGTCCTCGCCGATACCCCAGGAGCAACAGTGTCCCTAATTTGCTGGGAAGTGGCGGTGCGGTCCCCTACGGCACTGCGTAGGATCCTACGGTCTTGGCGTGCATCCGTGCGTCGCTGCGGTCCGGTCCCAGATCGACGGGCACGTGCACCTTCCCCCGACCACTGGCGACAACATCGATGTACTGTGGAGACCTCACGCCCCACGTGTTGAGCAATTCGGCGGTACGTCCACCCGGCCTCCCGCATGCCCACTATACGCCCTCGCTCAAAGTCCGTCAACTGCACATACGGTTCACGTCCACGCTGTCGCGGCATGCTACCAGTGTTAAAGACTGCGATGGAGCTCCGTATGCCACGGCAAACTGGCTGACACTGACGGCGGCGGTGCACAAATGCTGCGCAGCTAGCGCCATTCGACGGCCAACACTGCGGTTCCTGGTGTGTCCGCTGTGCCGTGCGTGTGATCATTGCTTGTACAGCCCTCTCGCAGTGTCCGGAGCAAGTATGGTGGGTCTGACACACCGGTGTCAATGTGTTCTTTTTACCATTTCCAGGAGTGTATTTTGAAATACCTTCTATACGACGTCGACAGGTAGATTCTGAAAGTGTAAGCTTATTTATTTCAGCGGATATTTGTTTACTGTTGGAGAAATTTTGAAACAAAGTTCCAGAAATAGTCATCATACATTGCTTCACTAATTCAGCATCAGTGAAAGCTTTCGTATTTTTTGCCAGAATATTACATACTTGGTATGATGCTCCTGTCACAGCCTCACACTGCCCAACTTTTGTTGACGACGAATGGTAGATTTTAGTTGAGCAATTTTTTCCTTAGTCCACGACTGACAGACTGACAAGACAAAGCTAACAATGAGGCGGCTGCGGGACAAACGAGCCGACAAACGAGTGGCCGTGGGCACAAGGCGCGTTTGACGTACATCTCACGTTGTTGGCTAGCAGGCCGCTCACGCCTTTAGCGCTGCTGAACACCGGCAAGTGGCGCGTTAAATGAAAGTGGTGGATGGTTTTCAGTTACCTAATCACTTCCCCAACTTTAATCACAATTCTACGCAGTTTCTGTAAACAAAACACCGCTACGCCAGACAAGTAGATAACTAATGCTACCCGTGCGAAGCCGAGGAGGGTCGAGGGCAGCACGAAAACATGATCTGGGCCGCATGCGGCTCGCGGGCCACTGATTTATAGGTTTGGCCCGCGAAACTCGCCATTCTTCCATTAAATGCCTGTGACCCAAGCCATGTTTAGACCTTGCGAGATCCCCTCGCTTCTAAACTGATACTGTTATTACTCAGCTTAGCCGCGAGTCCGTAGAGGGTGGTATATGTGACGCACAGTATAACTGGTCAGCATTTCCACCCGGAATTTGCGAGTGTAAGTCGGACCTTCCTTGACCCGCCTTGGTGGGTCGTGTCGTCGGATTTCCTCAAACCTGGGCGCGGTACAGCTCTCGTAAATGTCGTCCCGTGCAGATTCTTCATTGGCACATTGGATGTCTCTGTCGGTGGAAGCTAATTATCTGAAACTGCTATCGATCAACTTTGGGGTATCTATTTTTTCGAAATTAACGTTCAGAATACGGTAATATCACTTCTATTCCTATTAGATCAATAATGAAACACTCGTGTCACAAACTACTCGTAACCGAGAGCATGACTACCATCGAACAAGACAGGAAGAGCTCTTAACGCCGACTGCCGACTTTGGCGCGCAGTCCATATCTCTTACTAGTTTCGTCACAGTTCGTGGGTTTCCAATCAAGTTCGTACTTACTAAGATACGCATTTGTGAATGAACGGGTGTGAATTTTAACGAGGCAAAATTATGATAAATAGTTTTAAACATCCAGAGGCTCCTCCTAGTATTCATGTTGTCATAAATGACTTTAATTATTAAATATAAATAAACAAAATCGGTGACTTTGGCGCCAAGATGGCGGTGCTTCCCGTCATGTATATTTCCCAGGCCGACGCTTGTTGCTGTGGTCCAGCGCCGAGCCCCACCCCACTAAGCGCGACATGGGGTCGCTTCGTCACCTACCAAGCCAGCGTGGGAAATGCTCTCCGATTCATGGCCGGCTACGGACTACAGCACTTCCTAACTATCGTGAATACATCAATAAGAGACAATAATCTATTAAAACTGGTAAAAATGTCTTCGTCACGTAAGAGGCACCTTACAACCTACGAAAATAAGTTATGAAAACAAAAAGAACGGCAAATAACATCAGAACGAATGCCGCGCTGTGCTTGAAAGACTGGAGGCGCCAGTGTTTACTAGGTCCCTAACCACTATCCCATTGGGTCACCGTGCTAACGGCACGGCTGCCGTGTTTCGTTCGAACGGCAACGGTCCGTACCGCGTATATGCGAAAACCGCCATATGGCTTTCCGTGCCACGACCGTGTACATTCTGCCGTATCGATGGCTGCCCGACAATTGTAAAATGTCAGTTCTCTGTGAAAGTCAGCGTGTAGCAAGGAGAACTGCCGCAGTCCCAACTGGTGAAGTTCTCTTACTGGATCGTTCGTACTGTCAGCGATGGACAACTCCTCGAAGTGTTCTTAATCTGGTAGTAGACAGGTGTACGACGAGTGCTCAACCCTGCGTGAATATCAGACTATATAGACGTGTCTAGGCGACGACAATTCTGTGTGGAGTGCAAAGCCGTCGCCCGAAGGGCCCGCTCGCACCGTCGCCACAGGCTGTCGACCGCGGCTAACGCGGTTTCTAGCGTTTTGGGAAATGTGCCCCCCCTTCCCCCAACATTCATACACAATAGGCACAGACCCAAGACTGATTTCATTAATTGGGAAGAAACAGTCAAGTACGCGAATTATTTAAAAATATCTACAGCTGTTGTGATAGTCAAAAGAACTGGGGCTTTTATACGAATATAACTGGATGAGCTATTGTACATTGCTAATATTTGACGCAGAACCTAACATTCGTAAAACAAACGAATAAGTAAGAAACATTAAATTAGTACTGAAGACTGAGAAACAAGAGAAACCACTCTTCACTTCCAAATAGAAGCAAGTAGTAAGACATTGAACTTTCTGCCAGCTAATTACTGATCTTTGGTTGGAAAGACGGATATCGTCATGTCGAATCCTCATCTTCAGACGTATTTCAGTAGGTTCACGCCTTCAGTAGGCATAAGCAGAATACCTGTATGCTGTTCGGTTGTTAATGGGGCAACCCTCTTTACATTGGTTCAGTACCAGTATTACTCACTCTCCACGATGCTTTCACTCCTTGGACCTGTGACACACAACTGGAAAAAGCTTGCGAACTAATAGGCTACTGGCGTCATATCTCGAATTTTCAAGGTCGACTCACATTGGACGCAATGGAACGGAACATCGGAACACTCCACAATGCGTTTCAAAAAGCGGCATTCACACAAACCGTCAGTGGAATGGAACATCGACGTCAAGGATGCCCGGAAGAATCTTTTGTATTGCCTTTGACACTCTGGCGCATAGTGTCCACTACAGTGGACGGCTGTTAATGGTCGCGTCTTTGACGTTTTCAATCAGTTCTGAGGCTGCAAATGTACACCGTTCACTGCAGTAGGCACTCCCTACTGGTGATGTGTCCTGCATGCATTTGCGGCCTCATGACTGATTGAAACCGCTAGAGCAGGGCTTCCCAACCTTTTCAGCTGGCGGACCCCTAGTCAGTCAAGAGCACAGTAACTTTAAATTTCAGACCGAAGCCCATGGGAACTGAAAGCTTCTTAATGCAAGTGCCATGTTCCCAATGACCCCCTCCCCCCCTCCCCCCCCCCCCCCACACCATGCCCAATAGTCTTTGGTTTAGAGATGAATGAAAACAACTTGAAGGTCAAAAATCGACTTATGAAATACGTAGTGCACTGACGAAGCCAAGTTTAACATATAATGATGCCAGCAGCCGCATACGTACCACCGAGCGCTGTGATTGGTCGACAAAGCTCGCTCCGCGTATGCATAAAAGGTTTCAGCGCATCTGGCGCCGTGAACCGGCGCACAAAACGACCCTCGTATTGTTGCGAAACAGTCGATCAGAGAAGCCGCATTCTCCGGCACTAAACTGTGCATGCGTTCTCACTTAGGAACCGCAAAGGCTGCTAGGGAAGACGATCTGAAGTACACAAGTTTTTCACAGGAAACAAAAAATAGTGATGAATTTGATTTTCACATTTTTATCCAATAATTTTACTCATTATTTTACACGATTTGGTGAAAGGTGGCCGCGGATCCCCTAGAAAGAGCCGGCGGACCCCTAAGGAGTCCGCGGACCACACGCTGGGAAACTCTGCGCTAGAGAATTGACCATTAATAGTTGTCCACTGCAGTGAAATTCACGCACCACAGAGTTAAGTATATACTAGAGCAGATAATGTCAATGTACTGAAATGTCCAACGACACTTCTCGTGTTCTTTCAGTTGTCAGCAGTGTGAAAAATTTACCGTACAACCTTTATGAACATTCGTTATGAAGTTTTCTTTGGTTATCAGTAAACTCTATCATTGCTACTTCCAAAATTCCTACGCTATAGTAGTACTTGTCGTATACTACACCTGGCTTTCACTGTTGGGCGTTAAGCAAACTGATGTGTTTGACTCGCTTTTTGTATCATGCCTTGGGCGATTCCTCCAACGCCCCTAACAGCTAGTGACTGGTGTAGATGGCAGAGTCCTCTGTTTGGTTTTGTTTCAGAAAAATCGAGAGCTAGAAGTGATGGTTCGTTACGAGGAGAGAGCACCGGAGGAGGAGCGTCTAGTGCCGGGCGCGGCGCCAGCGTAAACAACGCGACGCTACTGGGCGCTTGCTGGCGGTCCCGGTGGGGGCAGTTGTATCGCCGACGGTCCCTGCCGCTGCGGCGGCCACGTCAGTTGTGGCGCGCACGCTGCCGACGCAGGACGCCGACCACGTGCGAGCCAGAACCGGCGGCGGGACACAGCAAGGTCGGCTGCAAGCGCTAACGCTGGTGTGTGTGTGTGTGTGTGTGTGTGTGTGTGTGTGTGTGTTACAGAAGTCGGTCCGCTTGTCACCTCCGTGCACGAATCAGGTGCACATTTAGGATTCAGCTTAAGATTCACTGTTCGGTTTTCTTGGGACACAGAGCATCCGCAAACATCAGCAATATTTTTATTGGAACGGAGCACCTGTATCACCAAAATTTCTCCACTTCCGGTCTCGGCACTCGGGCCGTTTCCTAGTATTCGCAACTGAAGAGCGCTCTCTGGCGCACTCCAAGTGGCAGAGATCCTCCTGTTCTTTAGTTCTGAACGCTTTGAAATGGCCTGACGGCCGAGACCGATAGTGGAGAAATTTTGGTGGTGCTGGTGCTTATTTTCAATTAAGAACTGATTCCTTAACTAACTTGCCAGTGGCTTGAACCATAGACGTTAGTAACGTACTTAAATGCTTTTACTAACGTGATTGCCTGCAAACGAATTACACATATTCATTACTATGGTAGTAAAAAGCAACTTCTATTTATTTTTTTTTTAGACAAAATCGGAAACTTGTGACATTAAGAAGGTGATTTACTATTACCCAATGCTTTAACGTCTGCGTTAAAATTTGCTTGTCAGTTTTAACAAATTCAGAGTTTTTCCCCCAATCGGATAAGTTATGTGCGAGCAATGTGTTACAGCTGACAGAAAGCAATGTGCACCCGTTCTATGGAAGTCACATGGCGAATTTGAAGCCATCAGACGGGATTAGATTCTGGGTCCCATCTTGTTCCTGATATACGTAAATGATCTTCATCTTGCTTATTCAGAAGAGGCAAATTTTGTACTTTCTGCAGATGATAAAAGTATTGGAATAAAAATAGTACCGGTCACCTTATTGAAAAGGCAGCTAATGAAATATCCGAAAACATCAACAGATGTTTCAAGGTAAATGAAGTATCACTGAATGTTGACAAGTAGTACATACAGTCCAGTACTACTTATAGAAATCCACAAGGGATAAAATTAAGTTTCTCAAACGATGAAGTATAGCACATAGTAACTGTTAAGTTTTAGTACCCCAGATAGATCACAACCTCAACTGGAAAATCCACACCTAGAATTAATGAATCGCCTGGATAAGAAGTATATCTTGTATTAATTCAAGAGTATCTTGCAGAGAGCTCTTGAAAAAACAGGATCTTTTGGATCTGGTATTTGCCTGTAGGTCATACCGTGATTTCCACCTCTGCTATATGTGAAAGACTTAAGTTTGCACCTTGATTCTTACTTAGTAAAAAGGTCTTTTTCCATAACTGCCTGACAGTCCGTCGCCATGGGTCGGAGGAAGGCAAGAACATCATTCTCTTCCGCCCCTCGTGTTGTAATTAAGGACGCCGTTATCGACGAGACGGGAAAGTCTAATTTTCTTCCATTCTGTACGAACATGTTTTGAAAACTACTATATTGTGGAACTGCCTTTGACTCGTCATCACTGTAGCTGGAACAACGTTGCTCAAATAGTAAGAGCTTACAATTTTATTCGCCGCAAAGCATAAGTATTGAGAACGTTTTTCACTTATCGAAGAGTTTGCTGTAGCAGAGGTTGCTTTTCTAATGTCTCTCTCAAATACGTAAAGCTTGTTTTGGGTCGACGTTATCGGAGCTGCTTCAGTAGGGGACCGTCAGTCTGTACAGTGGCCAAGAAAAAACTGGAAGTGAAGGGTGTTCCGGAGATGCTGATTTACTTTTTGTACTGTTTCCCGCAGTTGCTTCCAGCGAATGCTGGAACTATTCCTTTGAAGAGATTCCAAGCTATTCCCTTCCCCACGACGGCCCACATTTGTTGGTGCTCTCCCTCGCTAACCCTACGCGTTTGATTCCTCTGCAGGTAGTATGGCAAATGGATGTCTTTGCTTCATACAGCTTATTTTGGAAGTGACTAGAGCCACCGTCTACCATTCAAATTTATCGCTTGCTAACTTTCAGATTTTCCGGTCGGCCTTCAGGAGTGTGCCGAATGGAACCGAGGCCGTTCAGTGCAGACTTGTACAGCAGTGGGTAATGCTTGTTATCTGGTAGGGTATTCACTGCAATTTACACATGATTTCCGTTGGTTTTCCCGTTTTGTTATTGCATTTGAGAAACCATCTCCTAGCCAACTGTGCATCGACCAATTCAGTACGGCCTTGCATCAGTTGTCATAAACTTTGTTACAAACGTGCAGTTTACCACCATGACGCCCCCCTAAGTTATACGTACGAAGGAGGGTCTTCAGAACGTGGGTTACACATCTCGTCCCACGCCAAGACCATTGCGCATCAAGAGGCGCATTGTCAGAAGAGAGTACGCTATAGGTTTCCTGCAGACCTAGTTCTCCTGTAGTACGGATAACAGGTGCACAACAGTATGGGAGGGAAATGGAGTGGCAGCTGGAAACGTGCTCCAAAGTGGAAGTATGTGAGACTGTACGATTCTTGTGGGCAAACCGTCTAAATTACACACTGGTTCACCGTGTAATTCTGGCAGTGTATATACCAAACGCATGGTGCCAACAATTTTACAAAGGCCGCGCAGACGTATAAGGCCATAGACATCGACCACGGACAACAGTGTTCTGGCGGTCGAGGAACTGCATCGTAGCAGTCGCAGATTTTTCAACGTTGAGGACGTTCACGCGGAGTGGATCTCTGTCGTCGAAAAACTGAAAGATTGGTAGAACGTTTGGAGTCTTTGTTTACGACGACTCGTTGACTATGTTGAAAACATGCTGTGGTGTATCAGCCTCACTTTTGAGTGTATTGCAACATTGAATATTGCCTGTCACAACGATCTGTAAACTATAACTTGCTTTTTTAGTCCGCTCATATATTATGGCCTAATTTATAAGACAAAAACATGTGACGGTCGAAAGAGCTAGTGTGAAATTTTTTAAATAAAGTCTTCTGTTTCACTGTCTTACGTACAACTAAATCGACAATGGTACAGTAATCAGCCTTTATTAAAATTCGTGGCCACGTATCAATCCTATATTCTTTCGAGCCTAAGATGGAAGGGAAAGTTATATCCGCAAAAGCGTGATTTTTCTCCGTGTTTTAACCGTTCTTTTCTGTAACGGTGTTAAAGAAGGGGTGGGAACCTGCCCAGCAATTACCTAGAGCAGGTTTCCCCAAAATGTGTTCCAAAGAAGTGAATAAGTGCTCCGCGAAAAACTATTAATAACGTGATGTATTCTCCGACATTTTGAGGATAACAATTATTTTTTAAAAATACACGGTTATTCTAAATGATGGACCCATTTTTAAAAATTCGTATGTATCCAAGTACAAATCCAAAATGAACAAGCTTTATACCAATGAAAAGAGGAAGTTTTTTTTGTTTTTGGCGGGCAGCGGCGGGCGGTGATGGTTTCAGAAGCGGCCGCTAGAGTTCGCGCGGCAATAGGGCCGTCTAGAGAGCCTGTCGGTTGAATGGAATGGCGACTTTGAAGCACAAGGTTTTTTGCATTCTTGAGTTCCCGAAAAGTGAGTTACACATTGCAGCGCAGCGGGCATTTCGTACCAAATTCGGTATTCAACCACCAACTCGCAAAATGTTTAAGAAATTTACATAGACTGGGAATGTGTGCAAAGGAAAAAGCACAGGTCGACCGCGTGTGCCAGAGGATGATGTCCGACGGATTCATGAAAGTTTTGTGCGCAGTCCCAATAAGTCTACCAATAGAACAAGCCGAGAACTTGGAATACCCCAACCAACTGTATGGAAAGTTCTGAGACGACGTTTGCTGCAAAAGCCCTACCAATTACAACTTGTGCAGGCTCTCAACCCCAATGATAAAGAGAAGCGTCTCGGATTTTGTGGTTATGTCCTAGCAAATATTGAGGATGACGCTTGTAATTTTTAGCGGTGAAGCGACGTTCCACCTTCGTGGAAAAGACAACAGACACAATGTTCGCATATGGGGTTTGGAAAATCCACATTCACCAGTTCAACACGAAAGAGACTCACTGAATATCAACGTGTTCTGTGCCGTATCCCGCACAAAGGTTTATGGACCATTCTTCGCTGCGGAAGAACTGTAACGAGAATCACGTACCTGGACATGTTGGGACAATGGTTGTTCCATCAAGTTATGGAAGATTTCCAAGATTTCATTTTCCAACAGGATGGAGCTCCGCCCCATTGGCACCGTGATGTACGAGGCTTTTTGAATGACTCCCTTCCTGAGCGCTGGATCGGTCGCTGGGGACTTCAGAAGCTGGCTCTGCACTGGGTTATGTGAAGGAAGCTGTTTACGTCCCGCCTCTACCAACCACTCTGAATCCCGCCTCTACCAACCACTCTGAATAATCTGCGGAACCGGATCACTGCTGCCGTGCACACAGTAACAGCAGATACTACCGCGTCGATATTGGCCGTGCAGCCAATGGTGGCCACATTTAACATTTAAATCATTTCTCATTTCTAATTATTAAATTGATATCAAACATTATGAAAAAACCTTGAAACTTCCTCTTTTCATTGACATAAAGCGCATTTTGGATTTGTACTTGAATAAATACGAATTTTGAAAATGGATCCATCATTCAGAATAAACCTGCATTCAAATTTATGTGTTATTAGTTATGATTTAATAATGAACTAATCACTGATTAAAACAAGTTTTTCTCGCATCGAAAAATTTTGTTTACTTAACAATAAATCAGTTGTTTCCTCAAAGTACTAGGATTCTCAAAGTCAGAGGAGTAATTTGGAAATCACTGACCTAGGGAGTTGTGGGAGACTAAACTGTCGTTAATCAGGCGTGAAGGTATGATCAGCAGCTGGCTCACCTCTCTTTGTCGCAGCTGAGTGTTTCGTTGCACAATGTTGTCGACTGAAGATCTCTCTCGGGTATTAACATCTAAAGTCATTTCTTTCACTCTCACTACCCAGTATAAACATGAAGACTTCTACACTCCTGGAAGTTGAAATAAGAACACCGTGAATTCATTGTCCCAAGAAGGGGAAACTTTATTGACACATTCCTGGGGTCAGATACATCACATGATCACACTGACAGAACCACAGGCACATAGACACAGGCAACAGAGCATGCACAATGTCGGCACTAGTACAGTGTATATCCACCTTTCGCAGCAATGCAGGCTGCTATTCTCCCATGGAGACGATCGTAGAGATGCTGGATGTAGTCCTGTGGAACGGCTTGCCATGCCATTTCTACCTGGCGCCTCAGTTGGACCAGCGTTCGTGCTGGACGTGCAGACCGCGTGAGACGACGCTTCATCCAGTCCCAAACATGCTCAATGGGGGACAGATCCGGAGATCTTGCTGGCCAGGGTAGTTGACTTACACCTTCTACAGCACGTTGGGTGGCACGGGATACATGCGGACGTGCATTGTCCTGTTGGAACAGCAAGTTCCCTTGCCGGTCTAGGAATGGTAGAACGATGGGTTCGCTGACGGTTTGGATGTACCATGCACTATTCAGTGTCCCCTCGACGATCACCAGTGGTGTACGGCCAGTGTAGGAGATCGCTCCCCACACCATGATGCCGGGTGTTGGCCCTGTGTGCCTCGGTCGTATGCAGTCCTGATTGTGGCGCTCACCTGCACGGCGCCAAACACGGTTCACGTCCACGCTGTCGCGGCATGCTACCAGTGTTAAAGACTGCGATGGAGCTCCGTATGCCACGGCAAACTGGCTGACACTGACTGCGGCGGTGCACAAATGCTGCGCAGCTAGCGCCATTCGACGGCCAACACCGCGGTTCCTGGTGTGTCCGCTGTGCCGTGCGTGTGATCATTGCTTGTACAGCCCTCTCGCAGTGTCCGGAGCAAGTATGGTGGGTCTGACACACCGGTGTCAATGTGTTCTTTTTTCCATTTCCAGGAGTGTATAATATTGGACTTGGGGCTTGGGAATTTTCAGCCCAATGATTATTTTCCCCGTGAGTCGCAGATCTAAAGAACATTCCTCTGTTCTAATTTGCGTGTAGTTCTGTTTCGAGGGAAACTCCGTTCGGGCGAAAACCGATAAAAGATACTATTAACATTAATCGTGATGTTTTATTTCTAAAGAAAGGGCATAGTGCCATATTACTTAATTCCAGTAAGCGGTCTGCTTTTTATAGACATTAGATGAATCTACGTAAACAGTCGTTTCTTCACATGAAATCATTAATATTGTGTAATACATCAGACGGCGTCCTTCTTACGTCCTCAGTGAAAAATTCGCTTTGAACATCTACAGTTTTTGTGTGTGAAGTTTGTGGCTTCTGCACCTGGCCGGTCACAGTTCTATAGTACTCGCCATAGTTTTTAGAGTCTTTAGGTTTGGCTCCGTCTGTCTCGTTCTTAGGCGCTTGCATGGTTTGTAATCAACAGGTCAGTTCTCCTCCTTTTCCTCCTACCCTGTTCAAGCTGTGTATCCTATGTGATTTATAATCACCCGTGTCACTTCTACATTCACAGGGAGGAAATAACCAGCTTCGAATAAAGAATATTATTAAAAAAAACTATCTGAAAACAAGAATTCAGTAATCAGCCTGTATGATGTTTACTGGCTGTCTTGAAACGCTTTGCTAATTGTGATGATTTCACACTGTTTTATTTCTTCACTTTTTATTTTGTTGAACTGGAATTTATATGTGTAATAATGCCACTCAATAGACAGTACATTTTTTAGAGACAGCAGTCCTCTTTAACTTGTATCACATTCATTTAGAAATTTGTTTCCGTTTATTACGTAGGTAAGAAGGAACTGTCATCGGTGATTTTAATTTGATTTGGTTTACTCCAAAACTAGCCATATTATACTGTTTCTTCACTCTCCTACGAGTGGTCTTGGCAGAACCCACGCGCTTTTAGCAGTTTGTAGCGCATTAATTAAATCGCGCGACGTATGCCGCCTCCTACTGGTTAAGAAAATCTTTATAGTTGTACCCAGATCAATTCTGGTTACTGCTACATCTGTAAATGTCTTGATAAAGGACGCCAGCCTCGAGTTACCCGGAGAGACACTGTTAAAAACTATTATCGCTCTACGTTGATGGAAATAAGCTTTATAACGATATAACTGCTCTTAGAAACATTTCAAGCTCAGAGCACGGCCTTAACAAAAATTCACCGCTAACAGTTAACACATTACCTCGAACTGGTTCCTTGCGACTTCCACATACAATGCACAAATGCAAAGACTGGATAGCAATTAAGATGTAACGGACAGGAAATCGCACCAATCGAGTTTTTACGGAAATAATGCGGTCTGTTAAGCATCGACAAGTCTGGTTCTTCGTCTAACATATCATCTGTTAGCTCCCAGATCAAATGTAAAAGTGCTGCTGTAAAATCAGACACCAACGCTAGAAAAATGAAAATCAAAACTCGTGTTGAAAGCTCCCGTCCTGGTCCCGCTAGACTTGTTTGCTTCCATCTTCCAGATTTCACGAGTTCCAAGGAAATCACCTTAAATGTTAAACTTTGTGTTTCACCCACTCAGCACTGTTACGGTATAAAGACTGGCTTGTTTCTCGTTCAGAGGCAGTCTCTAGGTTCAGCCTCCTCAGCAGCTAATAGCCTAATCATTTTCTACTTAATAATGTATCAGTCAGAGGCAGCCTGAGAAAATCACTCGAAGAATTTTGCGAAATCCATAATCTGCTTGCGCGAGCGAGAACTACTTAATTGAAGAAAATATAAATAATGTAATTGTTTGTAAATTAAAGGTGACTGCGTACGAGTTTCTTGTTTAAAAAAGTGTCGTCACGTAGTAACCATAGAACAAGTGTTAATTTTTGCTACAAATATTTACTGACCTTTGGGTTGATCGACCTCGTGTAGTTATTATATACACATTTCGTAAGTTTTACCTTGCGAACGTTCTGCCTGTGTTGGGCGCGGTATACAGCGCTAATCAATCATGGAAATGCCGATAGGAACTAATTTGCTGTGAAGAGTTGATTACATCGACCAAAATGCGCGCCAGTGTTGTTTCCTGTTCAGGAAATTGCTGTACTTGCGACGAAGCCACTTACAGATTTTATTTTTTTTATTTTCTTATATTGGAAATAAAGGGTATGTTACATTGGGAGTTCTTCCACACGTTTGCTTCGCCGCTGTTACTAAACTAAATCTGCACATGGGCCACGGCAGGGACAAATCTCAAAGAATGATCTGCAGATTCAAAATTTAAAAAAAAAGTCAAATAGCAAAGTTACATGTTTCTGTGTGTACATTGATACTTTGATTTTATTTTATAATCTAAAGAAACACACTTTCACACCAGAGAATTTCGTCGAAAGTCCATTAAGCCACATAAATAGTTTACAATTCGTCTTAGACGCAACATTAATGGACGCTTACTCGCACTAGTAGAAGAACGTAGCTCAATACAATATGTTAGCAATTTAACTTCAGAAAAAGATATTACCACAAAATTCATTTGCACCTTAATGCAAAGATGCACCATGACCTGTTTCGGACCTGCAAAATCGATCTTCTGGTGGTATTTTTTGACAGACTTAAAATCTTGTGTTAGGATCTCTTCGTTGTGTCATGCACGAAGATCTACAGAATCTTCACGTGCTTCCTTATTTGTCTTAGGGCTTGACGTAACTTCAAATGGTTCAAATGGCTCTGAGCACTATGCGACTTAACTTCTCAGGTCATCAGTCGCCTAGAACTTAGAACTAATTAAATCTAACTAACCTAAGGACATCACACACATCCATGCCCGAGGCAGGATTCGAACCTGCGACTGTAGCGGTCGCCCGGCTCCAGACTGCAGCGCCCAGAACCGCACGGCCACTTTTGACGTAACTAATGCGTCGCAGTGCAAGTTTCATCAATGAAGCTAGTAAACACAGCCTAAAGATTGTTTTCAGGGCCGAAACAAGTAACTGTGTCTCAAGCGGAATGCGCATGGTAATAATCGCTATATTTTATGATGTTACTCAGTATGTGACAATAATATAACTTGACAATCCGATTGTGTTTGGTGGCATTTGTAGGTAGAGGAGTGGGGGTGATCAGGAAAACTATTGCACGGTTCTGGCAGTGTTGCTTTAATAGTCTGTAATGGTTTACAACCCACGCGACTCATTTCCGCAGACTACTTGCGGGGGAGTCCGTTGGGTATTTTGTTTACACACAATCTAACAAGCTCTGAGGGCTGACACTGATACCAAACTTGTTCTTTTGTAATATCCCGTTCTTGACAAGCGGCGTTCACTGAAACTGATACTTAGCGTGCTAGTGTAGTGGCTTGGTTCCTGATTAAAACAGTATTGGGATGTCAGGACAATTGACTGGGACAGATGTGAAATGGTGCTGATACATCGTCGCCAGATTGGTAATACATAGAAATAACTGACTGAATCGATGATGAGTTGGCCAGATAATTGTTAAACTGAATATTTAATTAGCCACCAGCTTGACAAATTTGATTGTGTACGCTGTGAGCATTTCTGTGACGGCAAGTGATTTCAGACGACAGTGGGTCAATATTCATAATGGTTGCCGCGAACATTTTTCGGTGACGGAAGTGTTGCCATTTCTTGTACTTAAAGATGAGTGTGGTTAGGATACTCCTGTCTTCCAAGATGAGATGACCACACCCAAGTTCACAGGGCTGCACGCATACGCTCTTGGTTTGACCAACAGTCTGGCACCCTGTCGCATCTTGACTGGTCCACTAAACCACTGGATCTTAATCACACAGAAAAACTGTCTGCTACTGTTTCGAATAGTGGCTTCAGCTGGATATGGCGTACCTAAAGAAACTTGTGGGCTCTCTTCCTCGTCGACGATATTGCGCCGTGGTGGTGTGGCGTTTCCTAGGGGTGAGTGCATAAGTGCATACGATGTATGTACTTCCCCTGACACTGTGCGCACAGCAGGCAAGATATCACTTCAGTTGTATGACAAAATCATCCATACGGTGAGAGTTTCGGAATGGTTCCGAAAATGTGATGGATCAGTTTGTACTTTCTATCGGCAAAGAATTTGAAGCCTCATACATGGCAGTGCAAGATATGATGTGATGCGTTATCTTCCTTTTCTCTCGAGTTTGTCGAGATACGAGACCTGTTCGTTGTGTGCTCTTTCGTAGGTTGTATCAGTTTTGTTAACTATTACGCTGTCCGGACACGGAGAGACTGCAAAAGAACGCAACGGGCAGGCGACCTGCACCGACAACTGGTTGCCAACTAGCTGGCAAAGCAGTTCCGCACACGGAGCAACTCAGAAATGAAAAACTCCGGTTGCAAGCGTAGAGGAGAGCATCTTCTCCTTGTACTCGCCATGTCGACAACAGGTTCAAGCTCAGAGGAAGATGTTTTCTGTTTAATAAGAAAACAAAGACAATTCCGGATTTATTAGTACGTCCAAAGGAACGTAAACAACATGCTGCAAGTAACAGCCAAGGAGGTCTAACAGACGTACTCGAAATTCATAGTTTTTATAGAACGACTAAACAGTGCTACAGTGATTTGGTGCCGTTGATTTCTTGCACCACAACACATCATGACCTTAATTCTGAAAACCTAAATATCTTGAGATTTATATGCACGGAAATGTGGTGCTGGAGCTTTGTGGTCGTTAATTCATTTACATGTGAACACCAATATATTTATACGTATCGGACATTGTGACATTTCACTGTTCGCTTCAATTTGACTGTGTAATTTTGCAGAACGGAAAAGGCTGCTAGTCTCACAAAATACTGTCGACGTGTTTTACAATCATTTTTTGTACATCTGGGTCCATTGGCGTACCGGGAATCTTATTTTAAACAATAGACGTACAGTATTCTACACATGTAATTCGAAATTTTTTCCCCTTCCCACACCAGTTTCTCTGTCAAATCTCTCTTTAGGTAGTCTGGGAGCTTGCAGTTGTATCAAATGAGATGGTTGTCGAGTGGCAGTACAAAGCAGATGTTCACAAACGGCTCGTTCATCTTCAAATTAAACCAATACAGAGCTGTGTTCGGTGACCGACGCAACTCAGATCGCTTGGCAACGCGGGCGCCGATTCGGTAGCAACTGGTTGGCAACGCGTTGCAAGCGATTGATTGGTGATCACTCTGCACTCGCACTGTTTGCAGATCCCTATTTAACTACACTCTGTCTGCAGAGCCCTATTTAACTACAAAGGAAGTGATTCGCTGCAGACACGTTACCAACTCCCGTCGGCAACTAGTGGCTTTCGAGTCGCTCCGTGTGCGGATGGCATTAGTAATATCGGGCTGCTGCATGCATTGGGCAATGAAAGATCGTACATGTGATGGAAGTTGGAATAAAAAAATTCAGCTGAGACTCCCTCACGAGGAGAAAGGTTTGTATTTGAGGATGCCATGGTTTGCCTGAATCGCGTACGGTGAATGGTTACATGATTCCTTAAAGAAATCCACGGTCTGTTTCATGCTTTGCTCTTGTCGATTCCAAGCTTGTCTTCCGTCTCGAGCGGCTCTGTTGTCGATCTCGATTCTTCAACTGATTCTGTAATGTTGTACCAGGGAGAAAGTCTTACATTTAAATTCAGATAGTGTTATTCGCCCCCACTTGCCTTATAAGGGTGCTCTCAGATACGACTGGCCCATAGAATCGATGTTAGTATTTCTATCGCAAATGGCAGCACAATGTTTTGTAACAAAGTAGCAATCCAGTGTTACGGATGGTGGGGGAAACGATCCGGGCGCTTAACGGACTGAAAGAAGGTACGACACAAGATAATCTTGTCACATGCGTGACATTCTCTATTTGTAAAATCCCCAAATTCTAGGTTTCTGTAAAAACTTCCGGTGAAGAAGTGACTACACGAATTCACCACTAGTAGCCCGTCCCTGACTACTGCTGCAGTTTTAATGGCTGAAGAATTCACAAACTAGTTACCGAAACGGAGAATCCAAATGGTCAGTTAGTCTTATTCTCTTCAGAGATTCTGCAGCACCATACACTATGCAAAAAATTGCAAGTTCTCAACATTTGAGTGGTTATTGGCTCCGTTCTTATCAGAAATACCTCACCGCTCTTGAAAGCCAGATCGTAATCACGTAAGAGTACTAACGGACTGCCAGCCAGATAAAGTGGGGCAGTTTCTTTTATGAATCACATGGTTTTTACGTATCGATTATCAGTGCTCTCTCCAGTGGATCATGTACTTTCAAGCGTTTAAATTTCATGCTACCACCGCCATAAATTGGTATCTTTGTAGCTTGGCGCTGATGACGTTTCTGTTTCGCGTCTCCGTCATAAATAAAAATAATAATAATAATAATAATAATAATAATAATAATAATAATAATAATAATCCCCGTAGAGGCCCGGGAAAATAATAGGCCTCCGGCATGTTCTGCCAGTCGTAAAAGGCGACGAAAAGAACTACTAATAGGGCTAACCCCCCTTTTAGTGTGATTACTTGGTTCAGGACAGAACTAAAGAAGCCTCGGACAAGCGCCGTCATGGTCGGGGACGACCCGCCCACAATGGTAACGACCCTGCTAGCCAACTGGAAAATGATTTAAATCCAAATAGAGGTGTTTTGCAGGATATGCTTCCTGCAACCACCCTAGAAGGAAAACAAAGACAGAGGATGAGATGGTCAGATGAAGTTAATCGACACCTCATGTTCTGTTATTACCAAGCAACAAACCTAGGAACCAACACAACTGGATACAGATCACAAGTATACACAACATTTATTACCAGATACCCAGAATTAAAATTTTTAACAGAACAACGACTAGCTGATCAGATCCGTGTAATAATAAAAAATAACAGGATACCCCAGTCAGAATTAGAAAACATCAAACAACAAGTACAACAAATACTGGAACAAAATAATGTGCAATCAGAAGAAGAAGAAAATACACTAATGGACTCAAACATCCCAGAGCAAACAAACAACGAACAACACGCACCAATTAAACAATCAGAGGAAAACGAAATCTTAAGACAGCCACCAGAACAAGCACAAATAGAACACGAAGTGACACAGATGTTACATATAGAAGAAAAATTTCAGCTAACATATATAGAATACAAAGACACAAATACAGACATTAGACCATTCTTGCATAGACCACCAAATAACCCACAAGTCGAAACAACAATAAAAACTATCAACACAATCATACACAACAAAATAAATGAAAACACAACTATGGAAGAGTTACAACTACTGGTTTATATAGGAGCACTCACTACACTAAATATACACACTAGGCAGAGATCAGAACCAACCAACACACAGAAGAAACCCACAAAACCAGCATGGCAACAGAGGCTACAGATCAAAATAGAAAAACTGAGAAAAGACATTGGACAGCTAACACAATTTATAAGAAATGAAATCTCGGAAAAAAACGAAAAAGGTTAGGTAAAATCTCACAACAAGAAGCGACAGAGCAATTAGACGAAAAGAAGCAGAAATTACAAGCATTAGCCAAACGACTCAGAAGATACAAAAAAAGTGAAAATAGAAGGAAACAAAACCAAACATTCAACACAAACCAAAAGAAATTTTACCAGACAATAGATAACACACACATTAAAATAAACAATCCACCAAACATAACAGACATGGAACACTTCTGGAGCAACATATGGTCAAACCCGGTACAACATAACAGGCATGCACGGTGGATACAAGCAGAAACAGACACATACAAGATGATACCACAAATGCCTGAAGTGATAATTTTGCAACATGAAGTCACCCAAGCAATTAATTCTACTCACAATTTGAAAGCCCCTGGAAAAGATAAAATAGCAAATTTCTGGCTAAAGAAGTTCACCTCAACACATTCACATCTAACTAAATTATTTAACAGTTACATTGCAGACCCATACACATTCCCTGACACACTTACACATGGAATAACTTATCTGAAACCTAAAGATCAAGCAGACACAGCAAATCCAGCAAAATATTGCCCCATAACATCCCTACCAACGATATACAAAATATTAACTTCAGTCATTACACAGAAATTAATGACACATACAACACAGAACAAAATTATAAATGAAGAACAAAAAGGCTGTTGCAAAGGAGCACGAGGATGTAAAGACCTACTGATAATAGATGCAGAGGTGACATATCAAGCTAAAACTAAACAAAGGTCGCTACACTACGCATACATTGATTACCAAAAAGCTTTTGATAGTGTACCCCACTCATGGTTACTACAAATATTGGAAATATACAAAGTAGATCCTAAATTGATACAGTTCCTAAACATAGTAATGAAAAATTGGAAAACCACACTTAATATCCAAACAAATTCAAATAATATCACATCACAGCCAATACAGATTAAGCATGGAATATACCAAGGAGACTCATTAAGTCCTTTCTGGTTCTGCCTTGCTCTGAACCCACTATCCAACATGCTCAATAATACAAATTATGGATACAATATTACTGGAACATACCCACACAAAATCACACATTTGCTATACATGGATGATCTAAAACTACTGGCAGCAACAAATCAACAACTCAACCAATTACTAAAGATAACAGAAGTATTCAGCAATGATATAAATATGGCTTTTGGAACAGACAAATGTAAGAAAAATAGCATAGTCAAGGGAAAACACACTAAACAAGAAGATTACGTATTGAATAACCACAGTGACTCCATAGAAGCCATGGAAAAAACAGATGCCTATAAATATCTAGGATACAGACAAAAAATAGGAATAGATAATACAAATATTAAAGAAGAACTGAAAGAAAAATATAGACAAAGACTAACAAAAATACTGAAAACAGAATTGACAGCAAGAAACAAGACAAAAGCTATGAATACTTATGCCATACCAATATTGACCTACTCATTTGGAGTAGTGAAATGGAGTAACACAGACCTAGAAGCACTCAATACACTTACACGATCACAATGCCACAAAAATAGAATACATCACATACATTCAGCAACAGAAAGATTCACATTAAGCAGAAAGGAAGGAGGAAGGGGATTCATCGACATAAAAAACCTACATTATGGACAGGTAGACAATTTAAGAAAATTCTTTCTAGAACGAGCAGAAACTAGCAAAATACACAAAGCAATCACTCATATAAATACATCGGCTACACCACTGCAATTTCATAACCACTTCTACAACCCTTTAGATCACATAACATCAACAGATACGAAGAAAGTAAATTGGAAAACGAAAACACTTCATGGCAAGCACCCGTATCATCTAACACAGCCACACATCGATCAAGACGCATCCAACACATGGCTAAGAAAAGGCAATATATACAGTGAGACAGAAGGATTCATGATTGCAATACAGGATCAAACAATAAACACCAGGTATTACAGCAAGCATATTATTAAAGATCCCAATACCACAACGGGTAAATGCAGACTTTGTAAACAACAAATAGAAACAGTAGATCACATCACAAGCGGATGTACAATACTAGCAAATACAGAATACCCCAGAAGACATGACAATGTCGCAAAAATAATACATCAACAGCTTGCCTTACAACATAAACTTGTAAAACAACACGTTCCTACACACAAGTATACACCACAAAATGTACTGGAGAATGATGAATACAAATTATACTGGAACAGAACCATTACAACAGATAAAGCAACGCCACACAACAAACCTGACATCGTACTCACCAATAAAAAGAAGAAATTAACACAACTAATCGAAATTTCCATACCCAATACAACAAATATACAAAAGAAAACAGGAGAAAAAATTGAAAAATACGTCAAACTGGCTGAGGAAGTCAAGGACGTGTGGCATCAGGATAAAGTTGACATCATACCAATTATACTATCAACTACAGGAGTCATACCACACAATATCCACCGGTACATCAATGCAATACAGCTACATCCAAAAATATATATACAACTACAGAAATCCGTAATTATTGATACATGTTCAATTACCCGAAAGTTCCTAAATGCAATATAACATATACCGTACAGTTAAAAGGAAGTGACGCTTGATCAAGGTCCGCGTCACTCCATTTTTAACCGGACTTAACGTCTGAGAAAGTGAAGGAAATAATAATAATAATCATCATCATCATCGTCATCATCATCATTCATCTATGTAGCTAGATGCATAAGGAGGGCAGAAGGTATGCCTGTCTTTGGATGAAGGGTGTAGTAATAAATTAATAATGGATAGCCAACAGAACAATGTAAAACTCTCTACAACAGAAACAAAAATTATCATTAACATAAAAATACACCAACCTTTTTTACAGACGTTTTTCAAACAGAAAAGTTCAAAAATTTCAACGATATAGCAGAGATAATTAAAGAAAAAGGGTTAGAAAAATCTACAATAAATGAAAACGGCGTATGAAGTATTAAAAATAATGCTTACAGTGAAAAGTATGTAGCAAGGAACACAAATGTAATGTATTACAATACGGTAGGGAAAGTAGAAAACCTCTACAAAAATGAATCTCTATCACTAAATTATAAATAAGACAAACTGTAAACATTAGCTAGGAGAATCGCGAGGAAAATTTTAGGACCAGTAAGAATCAGGGATACGTGGAATCAAATAGAAACTAGGAAATACATCAAAATAGAGGAAAAATAAACACTAAGCAAAGAAGATTGATTTTTGGACATTTGTATTGGACAAATTACAGTTAGTGGACAAAACAAAGTATCTCTGGAAAAAGCAATTAACAAGCAGCTGGGTCCGACAAGTGAAGATTCAGACATACACAAAAGCAGAAGTAGCAGGATAAGGATCCCAAGGCAGAAGCACGAAGAAAACAGATGTTAGTTATCTGAAAATAGGAAAAAAGGGCACGTGGTGAAAATATGGTAGAGTACTAGAGGAAAATAAAACATCAAATGAAAAGAATTAACTTGGCTGAATAACCGCTCCAGTTGCTAAAGTCTTGTATTTTACTCCACTACTGGTTTCGACTTATATTTTGAAGCCATTTTCTAGTGGAATCTGGAGCGACCCAATAAAAAAATCTGCGAAAACGGATTAAAAATGAAAGTCGTGGAATAAAATTAAGGACCTTTTAGCAACTGCAGTAGTTCAGTACAAAATTATTATTTTTGTTATTATTTACATTTGCCCATATACTCAGTAAACCACGTAGTGTATCGTAGAAAGTCCACAGAAGTGTTGTTATTAAATTAACTACCTGTTCCACTTATGAATCTAGCACGATGAAATGACAGTACGCGCTCTATCTCCCTCCTTGTATTCCTTCTGTGACTTATACGACTTGCTAAACAGTTTTTCGCGCAAAGAACTTTTCCTTCTTGAGACTCTCATGTAAGATAACTGAGCATCTCCGTAAGACTGTGCTGACTAAACCTTTCGGTTACGAATCTAGCACCACTCCGCTGATTTCTGTCGCTATCCTCCTCGTAGAAGAATCTTTTATAATAGATCCCTTGACAGCGATGTTGATCCCTGTCGGAATACTCCAAATAAGTCGTAATCGTCCATTTACCGTTCCTACATCTGAATGTGGTATCGAGGTAAGCCTAGGACAGATATTTTTATACACAAATCAAAAAAGTTTTGCATCACCCCGGTCACCAGAACTCCTGAAGATACACGTTGACTGTGGATACTGTACCACAGACACAGTACGTTTGATTGATCAGAGATGTCACTAAACCCACCCTAGGATGTAAACAACCATGCATGGGCAGCGCCTATTAGACGGAGGGAATCCGACGGCCGATCAGTTCCAGTCATTCCACTAGGGAAGAAGTACACGGCTCGTGTTGTCTGTAGTTCAATCATGCATAGACGATCAATATCACGGTTCGATAGCGTCCGCATCGTTACTTTGTGCCAGGAAGGGCTCTCAACAAGGGAAGTGCCCAGGCGTCTCAGAGTGAACCAAAGCGATGTTGTTAGGACATGGAGGAGATAAAGAGAGACAGGAACTGTCGATGACATGCCTCGCCCGGGTCTCCCAAGGGCTACTAGTGCAGTGGATGACTGCTACCTACGGATTATGGCTCTGAGGAACCCTGACAGTAACGCCACCATGTTGAATAATGCTTTTCGTGCAGCCATAGGACGTAGTGTTAAGACTCAAACTGCACGCAATAGGCTGCATATACGCAACTCCACTCCCGACGTCCCTGGCGAGGTCCCTTTGCAACCACGACACCATACAGAACGGTAGAGGTGGGGCCAACAACATGCCGAATGGACCGCTCAGAATTGTCATCACGTTCTCTTCACCGATGAGTGTCAGATATGCCTTCAACCAGACAATCGTCGGAGAGGTGTTTGGAGGCAACCCGGCCAGGCTTAACGCCTGAGACATACTCTCCAGCGAGTGCAGCAAGGTGGAGGTTCCCTGCTGTTTTGTGGTGGCATTATGTGAGGCCGACGTACGCCGCTGGTGGTCATGGAAGCATTCGTCTTCATGGACGACAATTCGCGCCCCCCATCGTGCACATCTTGTGAATGATTTCCTTCAGGATAACGACATCGCTCGACTAGAGTGGCCGGCATGTTCTCCAGATATGAACCCTATCGAACATGCCTGTGATAGATTGAAAAGGGCTGTTTATGGACGACGTGACCCACCCACTACTCTGAGGGATCTATGCCGAATGGCCATTGAGGAATGGGACAATCTGGACCAACAGTGCCTTGATGAACTTGTGGATAGTTTGCCACGACGAATACAGGCATGTATCAATGCAAGAGGACGTGCTACTGGGTATTAGAGGTACTGGTGTGTACAGCAATCTGGACCACGACCTCTGAAGGTCTCGCTGCTTTGTGGTACAACGTGCAATGTATGGTTTTCATGAGCAATAAAAAGGGCGGAAATGATGGTTATGTTGATCTCTATTCCAATTTTCCCTACAGGTTCTGGAACTCTCTGAACCGAGGTGATGGAAAACTTTTTTGATGTGTATATAACAGATTCAGTAGAAGTAAAATCGTTGATATTGGCAGACCCATACTGGCAGCATTTTACTGATTTCTGCACAGCGGTAGATGGTTTTCTTGGTGGGTGAGCCTGTGTAGTGCTTGGTATTTTTTGACGAAAACTCTGAAATCGCAACAGTGGACAACCCTCCTTCCTGCTCGGATTTGTCAGTAAAAGCAAGCTCCGCGTGTTCATTGCTTTCGGCGTTGCTGCAAGAGACTTAAAGTATTACGCGAGAGTTGTATCCACAGCCGTCTAAAGATGAGGAAATCTGTAAGTGGATGTAGTTCTTTTCAAATCTTCTTCGTTTTTGTTACTTTTGAGGTAAATTGGGATCGCACTGACGGTAATTGTGAATATGTGCATAAGATGATTTCAGGACGGTTTTCGTAGTCTTCAAAAAGCAGATAAGCCCTAAGCAACTGCTAAGGACTAAGATTATATCCCGTTTTATGTCAGCTCGAAAAGTGGACAGAACCATGCGTTTACAATCCGCCGACGCCTTATTCTGCTGCGTCCCATCACCGCAAGTGAACACCTCGTCATCTAGAGGCATGCAGACGCGTTCAAATTATTAGACTTAAGACATTTTTTTCCAAAACCTTATATTTATTACACATTTACTTCCACATACAGATTATATTTGTACATTCAATACTTTGTATGCTTGCCTTTGTTCTTAATCAACACTTTTTATCCTGTTTGGCATAGTTTATTAACTTCTCACACGACATTTTAATATCATTGTCATGGTACCAGATTTTAGATTTTCTCCGATCAGGGACTGGGTGTTGTGTTGTCCTAATCATAATCATTTCATCCCCATCGACGCGCAAGTCGCCGGAGTGGCGTCAAATCTAAAGACCTGCACCAGGCGAACGGTCTACCCGACGGGAGGCCCTAGCCACACGACATTTCCATTTATTTATTTCTAGTTTCTCCATGAGATCTTGTTTGGTGGTTATTGTAAATTTCCTTATTCTGTTTCTCAGTAGCCCATAAATTTTCAGTTGGGTTCATATGAGGGCTAGTCCCTGGCCAGGGCAACACTTTCAGTTGCTTTTCTTCCAAGTACTTGGAAACACTTTTGGCTTTGTGGCAAGGTGCCGCATCATGCATAAAAATTACATCTTTATTAGGAAACCACTCATTTATTTGGGGGAAAAGTTTCTTTTCAAGGATTTCTTTATAGTATTCTTGCCTCATTGTCCTTCAACAATGTATAATCTGCCAGGACCTTTCACAGGCATTACACTCCAGACCATAATGGAAGTCTGATGCTTCACACATTGCTTCACACACTCTGCTTTGAACAGTTCGCCAGGTCTGCGACGAACATGCCGGCTGCTTTCTTCTATCACAGTGAATACAGATTCGTCACTGAAGCATACCTGAGCATGTGTACAAAATTGTAAGTTAGGAAAGTTGGGAAGAGAAGCATCGGAGACCTCAACAGTCCCAAAATTCAAATGCGCATTTCTTCAGTATCAATAAAACATCGCAATTTCAAGCCAAAACTCCTAAATGTGGAGACCAGACCCACTTAATTTACCATATCATTGCACATACCTTAGCCCAGTCCTCACTTGTTCACTCCTGAAGTTGTTTAGCCCACTACAATCTTTTGGTTTTCACGGCAGGTGTGATTCTGTTTTTTCCTCGGTCGGCAAGCCTTTCAACCACAAACTTCAACACCCAAACCTTTCAGATGATTGCTCATCTCTGTAGAAGTAAGTTTACGGTTCATTGTTGCCATGTTTGTAATTTTTTTCATTGTTCTAGGAGTGATTTTTTTCTTTTACGTCCACATTTTCCTTTCCTGTTTGGCTTTTATTCACCACCTTTCTGCACTGAAAGTTTGAGTCTGCTGACAGTTTTCTGTGGTATTCTCATTCTGTCAGCAACTTCTATAACGATTTTCAGCGCTGTGTATAACGATTTTCAGCCCTGCGTTTAACGATTTTAAGCAAGAAACTTTTACAGGTGAAACATCTTTAGTCTTCCACATAACCTCACTTTCTTTGGAAACTGCACGATTTATTCCTATAGCTAAAAACATGCAAATTCACAGGGTATATAATGTGTTGTTAACATAGCAAGAAGTTTATGGAATAAATAACAAGCTGAAATATACCACAGAAACATAAAACACTACAGTAAACACAGTTTCAAAGCATGTACACAGACAATGAACACCAACACGATTTGGAAGGAAAATTACAGGTGTTACCAACTGTGAAAAATTCAGTGATCTTTGAGTCGCTTGGAAGGAAAATTTCGTGGGATCAATCAAACCATTAAAACAAATCAATTATTACACCTTTCGCTCTATTTTTACAACAAAAAACATAAGAGTATCAAAAATAATAGTTTAGTCTAATAATTTGAACACGTCTGTACATAGCACCCTGTCTATTTTACCTCAAAGCTGCCAAAGACATCTAGGACTTCTTCATATGTTCCGACAACAACATTCTTTGTTCAGGCGAGAATGGCAGACTATTTATGAAGACCATTTAACATCCGCTAGCCTCCAGATCAAATTGTTGCCACAGTAAGAATTAACTGTAGCGTAAGTGAGATAATTGGTTGCAATTTTATCCAGAATAGACTCGGACGACAAAATCATGTTTTCGAAGGGCGTTCAGTAAGTAAAGCAACAAATTTTTTCCTGGTCAGTTTCGGATGAAAACATAATTTGTTATGGGACATCGTGGAATATTCCCGCTTCAGCCCCGACAGTTTCATGAAATTCCGATAGGTGGCGACGCTATACGTAGATTTCAGAATGGCGTCTGTAGCGGAGATTCGTTCTAAGCAGAGAGCTGTCATTTAGTTTTTTTTGGCGGAAAACCAGATCATCGCAGATACCCATAGGCGCTTGCAGTATGTCCACGGAGGCGTGGCACTGAACAAAAGCACAGCGAGTCGTTGGGCGAGGCATGTCATCATCACAACAAGATCATACAAACGTATCCGATCTCGATCTTGGAAGTCGGCCGCACACAGCTGTGACTCCTGCAATGTTGGGAGGTGCCGACTCGAGGTGATCGGATCACAGACACCTCGCTGGAGAGCATGACGTCTCTGTTGGCAGAGCTGACACACTCGTCCATCAGATGGGGTACTCAGAGGTCTGTGCCCGCTGAGTTTCTCGTTGCAGACAGACGAACGTAAAGGGCAACGAAGGATCATCTGTACGGAGATGTCTGCGCTTTACAAGGCTGATCGTTGACAATTTTTTGGCGACTATCGTCACAGGCGATGAAATATGGGTTCATCATTTCGAATCGGAAACAAAACGGCAATCCTTGTAGTGGCGCCACATCACATTTCTCCCGAGGAAAAAGTTAAAAGCTGCACACTCAGCATGACGACGGTCATCTGGGAATCTGGAGGGGTTATTCTGTCTGATGACCTCTCTCATGGTGCAACGATCAACTCTCAAGTGTATTGTGCCACCTTCAGGAAATTAAAGAGAGGACTTCAGCGTGTTCGTTGCCACGAAAATGCAAACAAACTTCTTCTCTATGACAACGCGAGGCCTCACATAAGTCTGCGCACCTGAGAAGACCTCACAAAACTTCATAGGACTGTTCTTCCCCAGCCACTCTACAGCCCTATCTCGCATCTTCCGAATTCCATGTGTTTGGACCAACGAAGGATGCACTCTACGAAGCTCTACATGAATGATGGGGAGGTTATTGATGCAGCAAGACGTTCTCTCCGATGTCGACCAGTAGAGTGGTACCATGCGGCTATCGTACAAGCCCTCTCAGTAAGGTGACATTAGGCCGTCGCATTGAAAGGAGATTATGTTGAAAAATAGGGTTTTGTAGCCAAAAGATTGGTAAATAATATCCCATATTGAAATCCAGTATAAAACCAACCAGCTTTCAGAAAAAAAAAAAAATTCGTTACCATAGCGCCTCTCGTATGTTGCCAAGAATTAGATCTCTTTATGCAGCAGAACAGACGCTTGTCTTAATGCACGACAATAGCAACATGTAAACATCCAAACAAACAACAAAAAGTGGCCAAACTTCATCCCAGAGTATCGACGATGGAAAGGCCTCAGTCTCTTAGACATGAATCCAATGGGAGGCCATCTGAGAATTGATGCTTCGCGACTTACTCGAAAGAGACTACGGAATCATTTCTTCCTAGACTCTCTTCATAATCATGTTATTGCTATGTGCGTGAGAATTAGGCGGCGCGAGACATACGGCATTCGCCGAACACCGAGGGAGTGCTCATCGAAATCCGAATAGCCGAGGTGTCGAAGAGTACTCACCTCATGCCGAGTGCCTTGAACAGATATTATGCTTGCATTGCTGTTCATCGACGCACTCTGGGAATAAATAATATTCGCCGGTGAGCTGACCTGCGGAAAGGAAAGCTGTTCGGAACTCGTAATTAGTGTAGGTGACCGAGCGAGTTGAGGCACTGGTTTGGACAATGGACTCGCATTTGGACGGGCAACGGTTCAAACTCTTGTCGGGCCATCCAGATGTAGGTTTCCCGTCTTTTCCCTGAATCACTCAAGGCAAATGCTGGAATGAAAAGGGCATGCCCACTTTCGTTTCACATCGTTGACACAATCAGAGCTCGTGCTCCGTCTCTCATGACCTCGATGTCAACCGGACGTTAAGCCCTATCTTACTCCCTTTTAGTGCAGGTCCTTTCTGTGACGTTGTCGTGTGCTATGCCCAGAAGAGAGACAGTGAATGATATTACCAAATTTAAGCAATCTAAAGTAAATTTATGTTCAGAACTTACTATTTAAAGTGAACTTCATTGTTTAATTCACTTTTTGTGCATATATGAGAATTATGTTCAATTTGTTGTTCTTTTTGTAGATACAATGGCGCAAACCCATTGGCAGACAGGAAAATTTGAAATTTTTTGCAGAATGTCTAATGAGGAATTTAGTTACGTTAATAATAACTAACAATGAAAGTGTCATGGAAATACTGTTCTTTTTTATTTCAGATCAATTGTTTGTCACAAAAGATGTTTTAAATTTTGTAAATTATTTAGTTTCAGTAATCACGCGGAGGTATGTCGTCATCACTTTCTTCCGAGAACCATATCTGAGTGGAATAGACTAGGGAGCACCTTCCGCCAAGCACTAATATGTGTGAAGATGTAGAGACAGGTAATCGATAGAAGAAATGAATCATTCAAATCAGAAATTGTGAATGATAACAAAAATCAAGGTAATTTCCAGTGAAAGAAACCGGTGAAATACAAATTAAGATAATCAGTTACGTTGAGAGAGCGAATACAATAAAGATAATGAAGTTAATGAAAAACTACTTGCCCAAGAACGCTTGCGAGCGAATCCGATGTATCGACAGCGTTCATGAGTACGTCTAGACGAACATTCGTTCATTTTGATATGGCACAAAAAACCGATACGGTGCGGGAAAGGGCGAGCAGATGTCACAGCCCCTTCCCATGACACGGCATTCGGCGAGCATTCGCGTGGTGCTGTTGGCCTCTTTAGGTGACATCAGCAGATATGTAGCTTTCTGGTCACCCTTCTATCCCTCAAAGAGAAACAAATTGCTAGACAATAGCGTATGATGGGCTTGGTATTAAAAATAAAAGAAGGAACTTTTATTTCAAATTTCATCTTTATATAATTGTTTTCAGTTATTTGTTTGCAAAACAGCACAGTGATCCCTACATCCCTCAAGCCACATCAGTTATTGACAATTGCGAGCCTTGATCATCACAGTTATAGGAAAAAGTTTGTAATTTATGTTCAGTTATTCGTTTTTAAAATATTTAGTGTTTTACAATCCCACATCTATCGAAAGGATATTTTTCTCTCGTTTTAACATTCATATTTAGATTTATTTTCTAAAAGTAAAGATAATATTGGTCATTGAATGCTCATGTTTTCTTTATAATTTCAGATTTCATCTCAATATAAGCAAACATATAATTGGAAAGCCTTTAGCTCCAACCTGCTTGATGAAATTATATCAAATATATAATATAGGCATTAGACTTTTGAAGGAAAATCCATCACTCTGAAGAATTTTGTTGTTGTTATTTAGTCTTCTACAGATCATTTGACAACGAAATGAGATACATCAAATAAATATAACAATAAAAATAATTAGAAACAAATATACAAACATATAATTACTTACAGGTCTAGTCAACTGTAAATTATCAGTTTTAAGAGCTTATTAAGTATAACTTCGTCCAATTTTCAGATGAAATTAAAAATTGAACAGTGGTTTACGTATTACAAATAGGTTTTCAACTTACTAGGATGTTGTAATGAGCTTATTTCATCCATCACACCTCATTTTAAGTTCAAAATATGAGAATGTAAAAGAATGAAATGTTAAACTCTGTATGTGTTGCTTCCTGGGTATTAGATATAACGACAGTTTGGAAAACTAAAAATTCTAATTGTTAATTATTACGTTAACTCTCCTTTGCAAAATAAAATCGAGGGTTGGCTGAAAAAATGCATATTAAATATGGTTCTCTTAATATATTTCGCTTGTTGAGATAGATGCACTTGAAATTTCCTGTCTTCATAGATACTGTTCTCCTTCTCCTTCTACTCCTTTAAAAACAGTTCTGGATATGTAAGGACTTGTTAACTAACATCTGTCATAGAAACTGAGGTTCACTGGAATCAACAGAAATATACATAATCAACAGCGTAATAAAATATTGCATTGTACTTGCTTTAACGAAAAACTTAGATTTTAAATTGCTGTTTAGTAACCACATGTTTCTGCTAGCATTTTTCGAAGAGAGAGACCAGGTAAAGATTGGGATAATATCCTGATCAATAACCGCTCGATCGCCGCTCAAAAGTCACTGAGACTAGGCCAAGTTGGATCCTAAGTGTGCTCAACAGGATTGTGGTCATGTGACCCTGGAGCCCACACAAGCACGCTCATCTACGTGGATTGTCCCTCATGCCACTCTTACAGTTTGGAAACGATGACCTGGTGTATTTAAATGAAATTTACAGATCGTCGCAAGATGCAGTTGTCGAACAAACGGATGCACATATGGAACAGTGCAGTAGTTTCCTATATTATGCACTGGTGAAGGACGATGTCAGACTTTCCACGGCCCACATTCAATCCCATGTAAACTCGCCCCCACACGAGAATAACTCCACGTCATCGCTGAAAGACACCATTTCGGCGTTCTCGTATTGCGTCATCAGCGTGTACCGGGGCACATCAGTCCCGGCGAACTTTTCCTATCTTTACGATACGATATTGCAGTGCCCGCGTTAATCCGAATTAGATGTAAACACAGGCACTGCAATATCATATTTATCCAACGACATTGGGCAAGCGACTGTCAAGTAATTAGCAAGCACAGCCAAATAGAACAACATTTCAGCTACAGATTATCATTTTTTCACATAGTCACCACTATTCGTTGTGCACTTTTGCTAACGGGGAAGCAGAGCCTGCATGCCGCGCTTGTAAATATCGGAACCAGCCGAGGCTAACCCCTTCCTTACAGCTTTGAAAGCAGCATCCGAGTTTCGAAAATGTTCACCACGTTGTCCATCTTTCAAGGCCAAAACAGATGGAAGAAGTCTGGAGATACAAAATCGGGACTGTACGGTGGATGTGGTACAGTCCACCCGAATTGTGCAATGAGTTGCATGGTCGCAAAAATGGTAAGGCTTGTTATCATGTTGCAGGTGAAAGTGTTCTTCTGTGGCCTTACCCTGGAAATTCGGGCTTTCAGCTTAGTCAGTATCGTCTTGTTGCGTGCTGAATGGACAGTTTCTCCAGGCTCCAGGACGTCCAAAAGAACCACACCCTGGATATCCCAGAAAACTGTGCACATCGCCTTGCCTGCAGATGGCTGTCTCATGAACTATTACTTTGACAGAGGATTTGCTTGTCTTTTGGATTCCGGCTCGTAAAGCTGACACCCGACTCGTCTCTGGTGACTGTGCTATTCAGAAAATTGTCACCATCAGCTTCACATTGGTCCAGCAGCTCCCGACAAATTTCCATTTGACGAGTTTTCTGTTCGTCTGTAAGCATCAGCGGGAGCCGTCTCGCACAGGCTCTGCGATAACCAAGATGTTCCAGCATTGTTTGCAAGGTATTACAGCCGACATTGTTTTGCACACGTTTATCTGATCTTATCCGCCGATCAGCACGGATGAGTTGATAAAGACGCTCTTCCTTGCGAGGAATGACAGCTGTGCTGGGTCGGCTGGGCCGTGGCTTGTCATGCTCACCTTTTTCACCACCTTGAGAATGCCGTACCATCGCGCCACACTACGTCTAGTGTATCGTTTCTATACACCTTTAGCAAGTGTCGACGGATTTCGATCGGCGCAATTTCTTCAGCAGTGAGGAATTCAATCACACATCGCTGTTTCATAAGCGCGTCCATATCAGACTCCATTTTGGAACACTCCTCTGCCGGCGCCAACTACCGCAGAACAGCGAAACCACCTTAAAATGAAAGTGGAAGGTTCAAGCATTAGACCGACGACATCTGGCGCGGATATCCAAAGTCACCACAAAAAAATAGTAGAGATTACTTTCGGAACGACGCTCGTACACAGCGGCCTAATGGATGTAAGAGTATTGGCTGTTGACACATGGTTGACGACATGTGAAAGTTTGAGTGTGGCCGTGAGGCGTGTTCGGATAGCCAAATGGTAAGGCGATCGCTGGCGATAAGCGGGAAAACCGGGTTCGAGTCCCGGTCAGGAAAAAATTTTCATTGTCATTCCATTATGTAGCTTATGGTAGTCCATATTTGCAAGTGCGAATACATTTCATTTATTTCTCATCTTCAGTGCGTTCGATGTCGACGTCCTTGAGCTCGTATCTATGATTCGTAACCAGGGAAGAGTTGGATGATACGACTGTTGACTGGTTGTTGTCGTCCAGCATTTAATGTGCTGCTCTGTGTTTAATCTATCCGCAGCAGCAATGTGCGATAGCTGACAACGACGACGACAGCTGTTATTATATCGTAGTTGTCTACGGCAGTTCACTGGCTGAGGCGGTCTGCTCCCGAATCTAAGAGGACGGCACGTGAAAAGCACTGTACCGGATTGATCTGAGTGTGTCATGTGTCGGTTATCCACGATCTGGCTGCGATTACATATTCAGATAGCACTCGTCTTGGCCATCCTGTACGGAACTGTGACATCGACGGCCAGTACCAATCTCAATAATAATAATAATAATAATAATAATAATAATAATAATAATGGTTTGTTTTATCATTGCTGTTGTTTGTCCAACACGTGCGTACCAAATTTAGTTGCAGTATATACCATCAGCGTCACTTAGCAGCGTAGCCGAAAGATGTAAGGCTGACAGAACGCCGGCCGGTGTGGCCGAGCGGTTCTAGGCTCTACAGTCTGGAACCGCGCGACCGCTACGGTCGCAGGTTCGAATCCTGCCTCGGGCATGAATGTGTGTCATGTCCTTAGGTTACTTACGTTTCAGTAGTTCTAAGTTCTAGGGGACTGATGACTTCAGCAGTTAAGTCCCATAGTGTTCAGAGCCATTGTTTTTTTTATGACAGGACGCCATAATTAATTTTATCTGTATGATGATAAAGGTTACATAGATTCCATTTACGTGCTGTAACCAAAAACATGGTGTACC
Organism: Schistocerca serialis cubense; assembly: GCF_023864345.2. Classification (NCBI taxonomy): domain Eukaryota; kingdom Metazoa; phylum Arthropoda; class Insecta; order Orthoptera; family Acrididae; genus Schistocerca; species Schistocerca serialis. The sequence continues at coordinate 597,328,059 of NC_064639.1, forward strand.
ATGGTTTATAGACTGCTGACGAGAACGTATTGTACCTTCTCTCACACATCCTTTGCTGTTGAAAATCAGTATCCTTGAACGCTTTTCTACCGAACGCCAATGTAGTGTATTAAGTTTCAAATTTGCTTCAAAGATGCCTACAACCTTCCTCTGTAATGATGCAGAAGCGTGGTGCCCTGCATCGCTTCAAACAGCAAAATGTCGATACATGCGGAAAAAAAGCCAGACCTCAGAAATTCATGCGAGGTGTAAGTTGGGTTAATGATGTCACAGTGGCACCAACTTTCCGCAAAATTCTACCTAACGCCTCCGTGGACGTGCCACTCGTTCTTTCGACATCTCTGCGATGTAAGTTAGAACCGCGACTCTCACTACTGAAATCTCACGGTTTTATTATGTGCAGCGGACGAAAACATTTCAGATACACCGCCGCTCAGAACTGACATGAAAGGGTGTCAGTGAAACAACCCCTTTCTTTGTGAACTTAATTCCCACAAATTTCGCGATCGAAAAAGTTGTTTGTTGAGCAACGGGATAACGTTCTTGAGAAACTGGGAGACTTCTGGCACCCCATAGAGGCATAGACATTTCAATCCTTCTCTAAAGGCGTCGTGGGCAGCAACGCAGGGCTTCACGCTTTTGCATCATTACAGAGGAAGGTTGTAAGCACCTTTGAGCCAAATTTCAAACTTGTACGTCACAATGGAAAATAATTATGGAATTTCGAAGAAGTTATCTTTGCGCAGTGAGTAGACGCTGATGATTGGGTTGGTTTTTTTGCGGGAGGAGACCAGTCCGCGAGGTCATCGGTCTCATCGGATTAGGGAAGGACGGGGAAGGAAGTCGGCCGTTCGCTTTCGAAGGAACCATCCCGGCATTTTCCTGGAGCGATTTAGGGAAATCACGGAAAACCTAAATCAGGATGCCCGGACACGGGATTGAACCGTCGTCCTCCCGAGTGCGAGACCAGCGTGCTAGCCACTGCGCCACCTCGCTCGGTGACATTGATGATTCAAAACATTGTGACCACCTTCTTCATATCGTGTTGGTCCATATATGGAACGCAACGCAGTGGTGATTATACGTACGACAGCTCCTTGGAAGGTTACCGGAGGTATTGCTCTGGACGTCTGCGCACAGATCACGCAACTTCCGTAAATTACGGATCGGTGGTTTGTCAGCGTGGAGCTGGCTCACGACAGTGGCCCAAACTGTTCCGTTGGTTTAAGATCAGGCGGATTTGGTGAGGGAGACAATGTCAGTTCACGGTTATGCTCTTCAACCCCTAGTAGCACAGTTCCGTCCTTATGACACAACAGTTAAACTGCTGGTAGATGCCATCGCCATCGCCATCGGGGAAGACATAAAGCACGAAGGGATGCAGATGGTCCGCAATAATGTGCACGTGGTAAATAGCTGTTGTGATGCCTTCGCTTATTTCCACATATCCCATGGAATTGACTGAAATACTCTTTCAAATTCTATAGGTGGCAGGGGTAAAATACAGGGAGCGAAAGGCTATTTACAATTTGTACAGAAACCAGATGGCAGTTATGAGTCGAGGGGAATGAACGGCAAGCAGTGGTTGGGAAGGGAGTGAGACAGGGTTGTAGCCTCTCCCCGATGTCATTCAATCTGTATATTGAGCAAGCAGTAAAGGAAACAAAAGAAAAAATCGGGGTAGAAATTAAAACCCATGGAGAAAAATAAAACTTTGAGGTTTGCCGATGATATTGTAATTCTGTCAGAGACAGCAAAGAACTTGGAAGAGCAGTTGAACGGAATGGACAATGTCTTGAAAGGAGGATATAAGATGAACATGGACAAAAGCAAAACGAGTATAGTGGGATGTAGTCGAATTAAATCAGGTGATGCTGAGGGAATTAGATTACGAAATGAGACACTTAAAGTAGTAAATGAGTTTTGCTGTTTGGGGAGGAAAATAACTGATGATGGTCGAAGTAGAGAGGATATAAAATGTAGACTGGCAAGGAAAGCGTTTATGAAGAAGAGAAATTTGTTAACATCAATTATAGATTTAGGTGTCAGGAAGTCGTTTCTGAAAGTATTTGTATGGAGTGTAGCCATGTATGGAAGTGAAACGTGGACGATAAATAGTTTAGACAAGAAGAGAATAGAAGCTTTCGAAATGTGGTGCTACAGAAGAATGCTGAAGATTAGATGGATAGATCACATAACTAACGAGGAGGCATTGACTAAAATTGAGGAGAAGAGAAATTTGTGGCACAACTTGACTAGAAGAAGGGATCGGTTGGTAGGACATATTCTGAGGCATCAAGTGATCGCCAGTTTAGTATTGGAGGGCAGTTTAGTATTGGAGGGCAGCGTGGAGGGTAAAAATCGTAGAGGGAGACCAAGAGATGAATACACTAAGCAGATTCAGAAGGATGTAGGTTGCAGTAGGTACTGGGAGATGAAGCTTGCACAGGATAGAGTAGCATGGAGAGCTGCATCAAACCAGTCTCTGGACTGAAGACCACAACAACATCCCATGGAAGTCCAGGTGAAGCCACCTTAGCATAGCAGTGCCATCGTCCCTCTTGTTCCGAGCAGCCGTCGTCCTGGATGATGGCTTAGCCGGACACGACCATCGATCGATCTGGTGAAACAAGGATCATGATGTGTCCGACGAAGCGTCACATTTCCATTGAACTACGGTCGAGACGCAATGAGACAATGCCCAGTGCAATCGCAATTAACGCTGTCGTTTGGTTGTCTACTGCCGATCCTCATTCAGCAACGTGCGCACCTGTTGAAATTGGAGAAGGTACAGAGTACAAATTAAGTATTATATGCAATGATCGGTGGACGTTGGATTACAATCATCATGAGAACAACCCATGTCCTGTGCACCGAAGATGCGGGAGGACTGCCTTAAAAAAATGTGTCCACAGGTGTGGTGGAGGAAAAATAACGGAACACGTGCCCATTGACGGACCAAGAACATGTTGTTGCGTGGATTTGGAAAGCAACCTAATATAACTGATGTTCCGGGGTACTGGAAGAAAGGGTTCTAGATACACGAAGATGAAGCCATTTTGTTAATGTAACTTATGGTCTTCAGAGTTGTGGTTACTGGTTGGGGTGAGGTTAATTATACTTCAGAAAATGGTTAATTGCAGTACGAAGTGTCATTGAATGTTTAAAAATCTTAAGATTAGCCAATAAATATATTGTGGATTGCTTTCACACTTGAACGAAATTTTAAATCAGGTTCATTACAAAAGGTTAATAGCAAATCACTATAACAAGTTGCACAGCTGATGCAAGCCTGTAGCAACAAATAGACTGTGGCCGCTTTCATAGTAGCAGTAACTATTTTGAATGTAGGCTCGATGTAGTGTACGTGCTGCAGTAAGGAAGCGGCGTTGGTCGGCGTTAGACATCGCTTTACGAAGAAACAAGGAAAAGTAGAAGGGAACTAAGGGCAAAAGAAAGTTAATGCATGTATTGTGAGGGCTTGAAAGTGCAGAACTCTAAATTGTTTCCTCTTGTTAGAACAGCAGGGACCTTCATAACAGTTAATGAAAGCGCTCCGCGTTGCAAATGAAACAGTTATCTCTAATTAACAGTCTAAGCGGTCAGCCGTCGCCTGTTACGTGCCGGGAAAAAACTCCTTTATTATACACAGTATCAGTTATTATGGTCTGCCCGTCAAGGAAATGTTATTAAATGTACTCGGACCGTGGCTATAAAATATTATTAGTGTTCTATTGCTTTCTCATATGCGTTAGATTTGTAGTCGCTCGTGTGTTTGTCCAATGAACGCGGTTTGGGCGCAAAACTCCTTTCCATTACACGTACAGTTAGTCAGATGATGGTTTTCTTATGAGTTACATTTTATGGTATTTCTTCACAGAATGTATTATTCCTTGGTTCCGTTTTAAGCATCTCCGTTACAACTAGCATGTTCAAGAGTCTGTGGACACCAATACTCATGGTTCCATAGACGCCAGCCTTATTATTAATATCGTATTAGATATCCTTTCCATCGTGACAGTTTAGTCTTCGCGGAAGGTCTTCTGCCAAGTTCCAAAGACTGAATATGTTTTCGATCTCTGCTTGGAATGATAAACAGTGATGGCATATTTTATGCGCACTCCATACAGCACGCGTCCGACGCAGCAATTCGTTCTATAGACGTTCTGTGGAGATTGCGTATGTTCTGCCAGTAGTTCACTACTGGTTTTCTTTGAACCATGATTCAGTGGTTTGTGGATGGCTGCTTTGACGGCATGGCTCTTTAGTTCAGCAATGTCAGACTACCAAACCAAAGATCCTGAGTTCAGGCTTTAAGTGGTACCAAAACTTTTTTGTGTCACCGCATCTTTTCGCTTCTTGCAATAATTTTGTATATGTGAAAAATTCAGGGTTTCACCATGGTTCTGGACTTCGGGGTAAACTGTAGATCCCTGCCACTATACATGGTTGTATAAGTCAGTTCAAATATTAGAGGAAGGTGAAGACATACCCTCTCCAATAGAAGCATGCCTAGTACAGAGCTGTTTCGGACTGAATACCTATTTCTTACAGGAAAAATGTAGTTACACAGTCGTTCTCGTTATCGCTTGGGAAGCGAGTTGTTTTAAGTTTTCGATCGCTAGTAAAGAAAAAGACTGTCGTATTACCTCTACATGTTTTCACTGATGCTACGATGTTTTTCTTAAAGTACCGTTTGAAGGGCATCTGGTCAGTAGACACGCCCCTCTTGAGTGTCCATCCGAATGTACCACAACTCAATCACCCTTGCTTCACAGGCAGTAACAACTTCGTCGAAAGCATTGTTGCTGTTACTTGGTCGCTGAAACAGCACGTCAATGATGTGTCAAGTCACCTCACGACCAATCGTTCTGCCACTGGCAGCTATACTTGAAGCTGCAGCAAAATGCTCTGCAACAGTTGACAGGATGACCTCGCACTTGACTTTTGACGAATAGCCTTTCTTATTTATTTTTCGTTAGAGAGATAAGCCGAACTGCCTTCATACAGTGACCTCATCACGAACCTGATACATTAAAACAAGTTTTTTAGCTAACAGTTACAAAGCGAAAGATCTCATTAACATATATAAAATTAATAAGTGGACGATCTGTGCAGATAAAGAACACGATATTAAAAAAAGGTCTGAACATATTCCTCGTTCTTTCCGAAAGGATACAACGAGAGTACTTTTCTGTGCTGACTTCGACGCAAAATGTGTCATAGAGAAAGAGTAGTTTATTACAAATACTGTCAGGTATGTGTAAGATAGTATGGCATCTACCTGAAATTTTATTCGCGCCATACGGGCGGATGTTTCGGTGTCCATTTAGAGAACTTTGTAAGGTAGGTTGCAATATGTTTCTATTCTTTTAAAAAGAAAAGTGGACATACTTATCGAGATGTTGATCTATGCGTCTTACTTCATCGTTATGTTTCTAAAGTAACCCACGTAAATATGTTCGAAGAGCTTGAAATTTTTACACAAATAGAATTTCGTAGTTTACGACCTGTAGAAAAAAATGCACGATTGCACCAATAGATTAAGATACCTAAATCGTAGTTTGACGTAAAACTCAGAATACTTCTGTAATTTTAATTTTTGCAACATTCGCACTGTGTACATATGGCGAAAAAATGGGACTTAGAGGAGTTTCTACGTCGTTATTTTTGCGCGAGCGACGGTACGCAATTATCTTGCGAGTGGCGTCAAGCGTATACCAGCAGTTCGTCAGCTTGAGTGGCACATCCCTGTTTCTTTGGGCCATGGTCGAATAGTAGTGTGATTTAACAGTTGATGCATTTTGGCTGTTTGGTATACACTTGCGACCGCCATTTACTCGCTTGTTATTCGTGGGTCGTTTCTGCTAGCGGCCGTCGTCGGTCCTCATCCTTGTGCACGTCTAGCATTTCTAAGCTAGAATTTACGCAATATATTAATTTTTTTCACTTTTAAGAACTCTTTGTCAGAATTACAGTGTGACTATTTTTAATCTCATATTTGCAGTTCAAGAGTTTGCAACTATTACGTTGTTAACTGTATCCTTCAGTTCCAAAAATTCGGTCTCAGGTACGTTTAAATTATGGCTGCCTCTTTGGGCCTGTTCAGTTGATGAGTTGCTGTGCAACATGTTCAGGTTCGTGCAGTTGTGTTCAGAATGTATGGTGATAGGCGTTTAGTTTGTTAGTAGTTTATTACCCCCTTTTTCTTCCTTCTTAAACAGACTGTTTGATGATGACCTGCTAATAAACAGAAACCGGTAATATTTGTGTGACTAGAGGCCGAAATAAATGAAAAATTTGTGGTTGTAAATACCAGAAGCAGGTATACTTGTTCCTAAAAGATGAACAGCAGCACCTCCGGGCACCGGCAGTACCGCTAATCCTAAACCCACTGTGCCCGTTTAACGCTTCTGAAGCGGTCTGCAGTTACGAAACACTTTATCTCGCCCCGCTAGTCGCCTGTCCTCGGCGATAGTACCTCAGCAACTTACATCCCGTTCAAAAATAACGTCTTATCGAGTTTGCTTTGGCCGTAAGATCATTCAGCAGCCACTTATCCGGGTCATTTACAGCGCAATTGAAACTACTGATGGGCACCGCTTGCAAAAATGCGTCTTCTTCATCGACAGACTGAGCACACTCCCACGTAGATTTATGTAGACGCTCCACAGGATTTGGTATCTGTACGGAACTCAGTGGTGGCTATGTTGGTTTCGGGATTTTCTTGCGAATTCAAAAATTCCAGGGTTGGCGTCACAGAAGTCCTTGAACTTGTATTAAAAATATTTCGAACGTTAGGATAAATCCTTAGATTCCGATCCCTCACAAATCCGTTTCGTAAATTGACTGCGAGAAATGGGAATCGTTAAGTGCTAGTAGTCAACTGTACCAAGGGTAGTGGAACATACGCCTAAAATTAGAGGTAGAAGATGTAACTTCAGTTTGGACTCCCCATGGGACGGAGTGTTTATTTCTACAAACAGTAATATTACATTTAGCAACGTCGAAACGGAATTTGATTGCGAACTTAATAACAGAGAATAGATCCTACTAGACAAAGGTTGGTAGTTCGATACTTTTTACTGGGCAGTGGAAAATTAATTACTAACTTAGGGGCTCATTCAGAAACAAATTACGGCCAGTATCACATAAATATTCGTATTACGTAATAGCAGCGAAATGTCGCTTCACCGTGCCGAGTATCAATTGGACCAACTGCGCAATCACTGCTGACAGTAAGGACTGCCTTGTGAAATGATAATGAACGTATCAACCAAAAACAGTCTAACATGTCGACCGACTGTTCACAGAAAACAAGATTTTTTTTCTCTCTCTCTTCAGCAGTTAATTGCTGTTAACAAAGGCACACACTGACATTCGACTACGATGCTTTATACTGTTGACTGTTACCAAAAGCAAAAAATCTTATTGAAATGAGTAAGTAGAAAAAGGGTCGCAAAATATTTGCGAAGAATAAGAAGAGGAGGAAACGAAAATATTTGTATATAATTAGACAGGTACAGAAGAGATTGATCCGAGTTTAAAGATAAGATTGATCGCGTCCTGGACGACTGTCGCCAACAAAGTGATAAACGACGACAAACATCCGGCTTGTCTTAATAAATTGAGAAAGTAGGACATATTTGCTTACCACGTTCCAAAAGGAATGTATAGAAACCTAAGATAGGGAAACCTATGTATTTAATTCCGCTTTTAAAAGTGCATTCCCCCAGTATCGATCTACGTAAACGCAATTTGGCCACCATAAAAGTTCGCAAATAAATTGTGTTCAAATGGGGACCGTCGACCCTGCATGTCTCTCCATTCAATAAAAGCGGTAAAAGAACAGATGGGCAAAATTCATAACGTCTGCTTGTTGGATCTTGTAATATATCACCATTCTTATGAAAATTTGGTCTCTGTTTCCACATTATATCTTGCAAATTGTGAACTCATACAAACAGTTTAAGAATGAATTTGGACTGGAACAAAACAGCTGTAGAAGAAGAATGGTTGGAAAACTGGGGGACGGGGAGAAGTAACCATAAATGTCCTAACCTAGCCTGATGATGGGCAAGGGGAAAACGACGACGACAACAACATAAACAGATACCGTCCTCAGGAAAACGTTATCATCAAGATGTACTGTCGTGTATAATATCGTTAAAAATTTATGATCAGCTCGCAGAACTATTGGACAAAACCCATACGTAATTCCTAGTAGCAAAAATGAGGTGGTGAACGTACCCTAAACAAGCGTTGTTGGAATGTTAAATCCTTCAGCAGATATACAGAGGTCTAAAAATTAGTGTATACTCTCACAAACTATAATCTGCGAAAACAAGACAGTTGACATGTAATATGCATATGTTTGTTACACTAGCTCTGCACAGAAGTGGTGTTAAATCCGCTTGCAACAGCTAGTAGTAGCAGTAAACTGTGTGTCTGACAGTAGGAAGACAGTAAGTAGCAGTAAACTGCGTGTCTGACAGGACGACAGTTACTGCTGAGACAACGATTAAGATAGCCACAAGGGCGTCGAGGCATCACTTACAGCGATAGAGAATCTTTAACTAGAAGCTGCTCATACATAGACAGAGGTAGCCAGTTGGCTAATTGTTTGTCCTGTTCATAAACTGTGTCAGTTTCAAACTACAGTTCGGTTATCCAGAAGTTTGATAGGCCGGCAAAGGGCGTACTGTTTTTGGAATCGCGTCCACATCCTGAAGTCTGCCTTGGCTGCAACCCCCAGAAATGTAAAGTCATTAGTTACTACGCAAAGATGATTTCATGAAGGTGTAAAGTGTACGAGACGATTTACTAAGTGCCTGTCACTCATTGCAGTTTTGTGCGTCGATGCTTTCGTCTTAAATTATTGACAAATAAATATATTGAAAACACATGTTTAATTTGGTTCATTTCTCCACTTATTTCGTGTATTGGTGTGCGCAACTGCAACTGCTACCTACGTGCCATTTCTACTTGCAGACTTAGTTGGTAGGTAGGTAATAAGTAATATGTTGTAATAATATTATTTCACACTTTTATCAAATTATTGAACAAGTGACAACTCACTTGGGATACGATGGTTAGAATTCAAGCGAGCCAACAAAACCATTGGGTATTATGGACAAAATAGAAATCCTGAATAGGTAGTACAAAGATTGTGATTAGAGTTTTTCTTAGGACATCCCAAAACCGGGCGGCAGAAGAGTTTTCGTTTAGAGTTAATTGTAGAACCGGTGGAGGCTTATTCCCAGGCTCTGTTTTAGGACATTTTAGTATGTTTATTTATGTTATGTATTTATTACTGTCACTTATTTTTGTATTAGGCTGAAAAATCTCAAAAAATTGTTGATATAGTCAATTATCATGCTGCAGAAACACACATGTATTTGTAAGATGTGTTACAGGAAACTGCAGATGATGTCATATAATTTGATGGCCTCAGAGAGAGGTTCAAAAAATGGTTCAAATGGTTCTCAGCACTATGGGACTTAAATTCTGAGGTCATCAGTTCCCTAGAACTTAGAACTACTTAAACCTAACTAACCTAACGACATCACACTCAGCCATGCCCGAGGCAGGATTCGAACCTGCGACCGTAGCGGTGGCGCGGTTCCAGACTGTGGCGCCTAGAACCATACGACCACCGTACCCGGATCAAAGAGAAGTTATGGAGTGGACACGCCTATGTGCTGCATCTTAAGAAGATCGTTCCTTTCACAGATGGCTCTCGGTTTAGCTTGCGAGGACACAGAAGGTGTGTTTAGAGAAACGAATCTCATTGCAAGACAAAACATCCGTGAAAGGGATGCGTGTGTGACTGTGCTGTGTCTCTTTAGCTGTATGTAAAGGATTGCTGATGGGTAGAATGGTATACTAATCAATTAGTGCATGAAACTACAGACAAACTAACTTTATGGCACAACGTGACTAGAATAAGAAGTAATCAGATAGTTCATTTTGTTAAGGAGAAAATTGTGTTCGAGGAGGGGGTTGCCAGTTGTTGAGGTACACAAAGGCCTATATGTAATAACCAGCTTCAGATGGATATACTTTGCAGTTGTTACACATAGATGATGAAACTACGTCAAACCAGTTTTCGAATGGAAGAAGACTGCAGCAGCAGCAGCAACGACAACAACAAATAATAATAAAAATCAGCTATCTAGGTGATAGTATGTCCTGTAAGATGACAACATTCAACCATACGGCTCTCGTCGCGTGAATGTTGCTGGTGCATAATTACCACCACTACAGGTCGCTAAACGAGCTGCAGACGCAACCAGTTTATCAATTTCAGTTTATCAATTACAAATATATATCTTCAGTACTAACTTAAATTGAAGCTTTTTGGTCGCCAGATCTTCTCATTTTTTACGTTACTTTTTAGCTACTTGACAGTCCTGTGTAAAAATTTTGACGAAGGACTCTGTCGCCCAGAGTTTGTTTCACGACTGCTTTCTGATGTAAGCTTAATTGTATGACCTTCTGAGGCTGGCAAATTTGCCGAAACTAGTCAGGGAGTTGATTTATAAAAAGCTGCCAATTGATTATATCTATTCTTACAACATGCATCACAGCTGACAGCCATGATTAAAATTATAAACAGACGTCCACACACTGAATAATACTGAAATTTGTTCACTTTTCTTGTCTTCTGGAGGATTGCAAGCCGTTGGTGAACTAGTATTTGTATTTTAAAAAACCAAAAGGTTGCAGAAGACACTTTTGTCATTTATTACACCAAGACACAGCACGCCAGTTTTGTGCTTTAGTATGAAAGGCCACAGCAAGATGACGTCTTGCAGAGGAAACATTGCGACTTGTTCAGACAGGGAAAAAGAGAAAGCCTTGTGAAACCGCTACGAAAGCAGGTGGTTTTGAGAGAGAATACGCGAGCTATAATATGGTCGTAGACGTGTATTATCAGCCAAATCCATGTGATATTGCATCCATCAGAGGTAAGCAACAACAAAAATGTAATTATGTGGTATGCTGTATTATACCATGTAACTATGTGTCCTATCAGGGCAGTGTGGTACATGTACACTATGTGATTAAAAGTATCCGGACACCACCTAAAACATACGTTTTTCATATTTGGTGCATTGTGCTGCCACCTACTGCCAGGTACTCTATATCAGCGACCTCAGTAGTCATTAGACATTGTGAGAAAGCAGAATGGGGCGCTCCGCGGAACTCGCGTACTTCGAAAGTGGTCAGGTGATTGGGTGTCACTTGCGTCATACGTCTGTACGCGAGATTTCCACACTACTGAACATTCCTAGGTCCACTGTTTCCGATGTGATATGGATTTTCACCTGCCTCGAGATGACTGGGTGTTCGTGTTGTCCTCATCATTTCATCATCGTTCATGAATGTGGTGAGATTGCGCTGAGCAGAGGTTGGGAATTTGTACGGGCGCTGATAACCGTGCAGTTGAGCGCCCCACAAACCAAACGTAAACATCAAACGAATCACGGTACACATCGTGGCGATCCGATATCAGGGAGTGGATATGGCGAATGCCCGGTGAACGTCATCTGCCAGCGTGTGTAGAGCCAACAGTAAAATTCGGAGGCGGTGGTGTTATGGTGTGGTCGTGTTTTTCACGGAGGGGGCTTGCACCCCTTGTTGTTTTGCGTGGCACAATCACAGCGCAGGCATATATTGATGTTTTAAGCATCTTCTTGCTTCCCACTGTTGAAGAGCAATTTGGGGATGACGATTGCCTCTTTCAGCATGATCGAGCAACTGTTCATAGTGCACGGCCTGTGGCGGAGTGGTTATACTACAATAACATCCCTCTAATGGATTGGCCTGCACAGAGCCCTGATCTGAATCCTATAGAACACATTTGGGATGTTTTGGAACGCCCGACTTTGTGCCAGGCCTCGCCGACTGACATCGATACCTCTTCTCGGTGCAGCACTCCGTGAAGAATGGGCTGCCATTCCCCAAGAAACCTTCCAGCACCTGATTGAACGTATGCCTGCGAGAGTGGAAGCTGTCATCAAGATTAAGGGTGAGCCAATATCATACTGAATTCCAGCATTGCCGATGGTGTCCGGATACTTTTGATCACATATTGTAGTACTTTTTAAATACTACTAATTTTAATGGAACCAAGAGCTATGGGGCAATTCATTAGGTATTTATCTAGAACCCATTAACCATAAACGATTGTCAGATTTGTGATGCACATCACTAAGTGCATGCTATAGGGATTATTGTGGCTTCCCATTGTATAGCTGCTAAATTGCTGTATTGTTTAGTATGATTTCGTTCATCATAGTAGTAATTTTGGATTCCATAAGGAGCAGACTTAAAACCTAACATAAAGAAATATAGTAATGGATGGATATCCTGTTAACTTTCTAGAAGCTACATTGTTCAAATTTCTTGCCTCAAATCCTATTCAGTTTTCCAGAAGCACGTTGTTCACGAAGATTTCCACGAAATTAATGTCGAGAAGCGTAGCCGTCCTTGTAGACATCGCGGACTACGACCTTAACACACAAATATCGTAACCCTATTCCTACACAGCATAACAAACTGGTTGACATATCTGCGCTGAATTCACTACGTGTAATAGTTAAAAATGTTATGTTTCGGGCCACAAGAGTACCACATTGTATGTAGTACCTTATAACAAAATAAACAGAACTCTTATGTCCATGATTTATGAAATTTTTTGAATATGCTTATGGCTCTGTTTACGTAATGTGGATTAGTATTGCCTAGCGCCCCAGTTCATCGACTGCAGTCTGTTTTATCTTAATTTATACTTCTGTATCATGCTAGACACGATTTGTTAAGTTACCACCGTTTGGTGACTTATTCCCTAATTTAAGGAAAGAGGCGTGTGCATCAGTTAACAGAATTACTGGGCAACACACTAATTATTTTTTTTTTCAACGACCAGTGCTTCGAATAGACTGTGGAAGAAACTGCTGTCTTCGTCATGTGTTTCATGCAAGCGTCGGAGAAGTAGACGGAGAAATTAGTTGGTTGGTTGGTTGTTTCGGGGAAGGAGACCAGACAGCGAGGTCATCGGTCTCATCGGATTAGGGAAGGACGGGGAAGGAAGTCGGCCGTGCCCTTTGAAAGGAACCATCCCGGCATTTGCCTGGAGCGATTTAGGGAAATCACGGAAAACCTAAATCAGGACGGCCGGACGCGGGATTGAACCGTCGTCCTCCCGAATGCGAGTCCAATGTCTAACCACTGCGCCACCTCGCTCGGTCTGAGAAATTAGTATTCGCGCTGAAACAAACAAGTAATTTTTCTTGCCGTAGTTGGATGTTACTATAAAGTACCGACTGGTGATGAAAAGACATACTTCTTGCCGTGCAATTTACAGTGGCTTGCGCAGCACCGAATAAGCGGCAGGAAACAGCTCTACCTACATAAATGATGATGTGCATCGCCCCGTCGCGCACAAGGCCATATCTAAGGGGGTAGTCAGTCCTCTACGAAAATTTTAAAAAAATAGACTTTTTTGTTTCAAATGTTCTCTGCGATGACTATTGCATTGCAATGTTCATCGCAAGTTCGTCAGAAACTCCTTTATCAAGCTGCAAGGCGGTTTCTGAAAAAGTCTACGAAAAGCGTTCACAGCGGAAAAAAAGTTGACATGTAATTTCAACGACGGCCCAACAGGAATTATGGAATTTATGAACGTGCTCGAACTTGAGATCGGACCTTCCTGTAACAACTCCTGCAGAAAAGCGGACGAAAAGCGTATCGAGGGAGCAGAGCAGCGGATGACAGGAGCTGTCAAAGAGCCCAGCAACACCTTCGTGGCTACGAAGAAGATCGAGGAGGACCTCCTTTTGGATCTGGAAGGATTGCTTTATGGTGTAGGGTTCGCTGAGAAGAGGTATTTTTAGCTTAACTACACAACATGTAACCCAAAATTTTAAAAGCGTTTTTCTCAAACTATTTTTCAAATTGGCGGGAAACATAACTTGAGAACGGTACATACGATTCTGATCGGAGTTAATGCTGGTATTCGAAATTAAATTCTCTACCAGCGTACATAGCCGTTCTGCGATATCTTCAAATGTCTGTTTCCAATGCACGCTTTTGTCGCGATTTTGAACTTTGCGGGCGAAGAACGTAATATTTCTTTCAACACGCCACAATTTTCTTAGGGCATAACATTTTTCAGTTATTCTTTGTATACTAATAGAAAATAGATTGAAAATGACTTACACAAAACTGTTTTGCAGGAGGTCCAATAGGAAGGATTCGGGAATTTCCGGCGGTGATCAGTGTTCCGGCTGCAAGGGGTCCTTCCGCCTGTTGCAGCAGATACAAGGAGCGTCCGATGTTGATACAAAAGTGATTTATTAAAGAAAAAAAGCATAAGGAATAAAAGTATTTTATCATATTTAACATTACTTTTTACACTGAAGCACCAAAGAAAGTGGTACAGGCATGCGTATTCGAACACAGAGATATGTAAACAGGCACAAGACGGCGCTGCGGTCGGCAACGCCTATATACGACAAGTGTCTGAAGCAGTTGTTAGATCGGCTACTGCTGCTACAACGCCAGGTTATCAAGATTTAAGTGAGTTTGAACGTGGTGTTACAATCGGTGCACGAGCGATGGGGACACAGGATCTCCGAGGTAGCGATGAAGTGGGTATATTCCCGCACGACCATTTCACGAGTGTACCGTGAATATCAGGAATCCGGTAAAACATCAGATCACAGACATCGCTTCGGCCGGAAAAAGATCCTGCAAGAACGGGACCAACGACGACTGAAGAGAATCGTTCAACGTGACAGAAGTGCAATCCTTCCGCAAATTGCTGCAAATTTCAATGCTGGGCCATCAACAAGTGTCAGCGTGAGAACCATTCCACGAAACATCATCGATATGGGCTTTCGGAGTCGAAAGCCCACTCGTGTACCGATGATGACTGCACGACACAGTTTTACGCCTCGCCTAGGTCCGTCAACACCTACAGGGGACCGTTGATGACTGGAAACATGTTGCCTGGTCGGACGAGTCTCGTTTCAAATTGTATCGAACGAAAGGACGTGTACTTGTATGGAGATAACCTCACGAATCCATGGATTGTGGATGTCAGCAGGGGACTGTTCAAGCCGGTGGAGGCGCTGTAATGGTCTGGGGCGTGTGCAGTTGTAGTGATATGGGACCCCTGATACGTCTAGATACGACCCCGACACGTGACACGTACGTAAGCATCCTGTCTGATAATCGTGCGTCCATTCATGTCCATTGTGCATTCTGACACTTCGACAATTCCAGCAGGACAATGCGACACCCCACACGACCAGAATTACTACAGAGTCGCGAGTTTAAACACTTCCGCTGGCCACCAAACTCCCCAGACATGAACATTATCAAGCATATCTGCGATGGATTGCAACATGTTGTTCAGAAGAGATCTCCAGGCCCTCATACTTTTACGGATTTGTGGACAGCCCTGCAGGATTCATGGTGTCAATTCCCGGCAGCACTACTTCAGACATTAGTCGAGTCCATGCCACGTCCTGCTGCGGCAAATTTGCGTTCCCGCGGGGGCAATACACGATATGAGGCAGGCGTACCAGTTTCTTTGACTCTTCAGTGTACCTTATTTGAAAAATATCACGAAAATCACCTAATCTTCATGCGTTCAGAGAGGCAACTCCCGTAAGTAACAGTCTCATAACGTTTTAATCTGTCACGTATGATAATTAGTCACTGCTTGCCAGACATTTACCGGGTACATTCTATGAACTTCGTAGTACCTTTCAGACTGTATTACTAGTAACTGAAGAGGACAGGTGTTACTTCTACTGATGTAGATGTTAACTCAGTGCAGAACACAGCGTCTAGGTTTCGTGCAATATTCCTAGATGGGAGTGATGTAGACCTCACACAAGGTTCACGGAGAGCCTCCAGCCAAACTACGAAAAAAACGTGAGAAATGGAACTTTGCTCGAGTCGATGATAAGTGCTCAGATAGCTGCCGACTGAAGAGAGCGTATCAAGCAAATGGTTTAAGACCGTCACTGGAGTAACACAAGGACTGTTGTACCAAGCGGTGAGAAAAGAAAAGCTTTACTAAGATCTAAAAATAGCCCCAGTGTTTGATATCGTTACTAGGTTCATAATATTTTATTATGGCGTATACATTAAGAACTCAGCTGTTTGAATCTGTTGCAAAGGAAGATAGCTCACTTTTTCTTTATCGTTATCCTCATCATAGTTGTTTTTATTTCAGTATATTTCCTCACTGTTGTCCTAATTACTAAGTCAATACATCCGAGAAATTATAGACTTATTGTAAAACACGTACTTTTTGTACGAAAAACGCATTGATATCTGTCGACAAAGATGGCAAGACATTTGTAGCACAATAATACTGTTACGTAGACAATGCAGAAAATAACGTTAATATGTACAGCGCAGGTTCATTGTAAAAAAAAAAAAATAAGTTTTGACGATATGACATACTTGGGATAATGGACGTCTGAATGAGCATTTTAATGCTATTCTCAGATTTTTCCGAACGAAACTATAGGGATGATTCCAGTGCTTGATATTATAAAGACTGAGAGAACTCCAATATTCACTAGCTTCCGCTGCTTCATTGTTTAAAATATTTTGTTGATATGTGGGTCCACAGCCTCGAAGAACAGAGTAGGCTGTACAGTTATCATTTATCTGTTGTGCGACTGGCAAACTTCGACTCTGTCGTTTTCTAGCTCTTATGACTGAGCAGTACTGTACATGCCCTTCGTGTTGTAACATACGATCCAAAAAAAAAAAAAAACCATTCCATATGTTCATCCATACGTGGAATAACATCTTTATTGCAGTCTGAGATCGGAAACGTCCTAGAAGTCAGAATGTCTTGTGGTTTCCACAAGAGCTGAAATGGTTATGTGCTTCTAGTACGAAGATTTCGTTCTCAGACTGCAATACTACTTATGAATAAGTGCTGGAAAATGACAGAGTCGAAATTGGCCAGTTCCACAGCAAATAAAGGATAACGATACAGCCTACTACGCACAATGTTTTCTTTTACAAAATTGTTTGAAATGCCAAGTTAGTACATTTCCTGTTTTTCCCGTAGTATTGAGAGTTTTGCATGTTTTCGTTATCTGAGCCAGCTATGTCAATGAAGAGAACGTTTCCGGTCGGTTGTGTTGACTGAGCTGGGAGTTAGAACTGTACAGTCAACAGTTTTCAAAATATAATTTTTTGCAGCTAGAGGATGGTTTGTATTTAAGGTAGAACGATTCAGCGTTTCTTTGTTTTGTAGTCGTCACGGCCTATTGGTGTAATACGTTGACTACTTCGTTGTGTGTTGAATATAAGTCTTGTTCAGCTAGTTACATAGCTACCACAGTAAGCGTACAGAAGCATTGCTTGATGCATTGGCAGTAGGCACAAATCTTCATCCCCAACCGCAAGTTAACTAAACTTCTGGACCACATTAGTTGAGGGATGTCTTGCACGATGGCTGCTTACAAGAAATGGTAGAAGTTACCCCCAAAAAAAGGCAATAAACTCGATCAGAAATAGTGTAACATCATAAAGGCAGTTACTACTTACGCATTGCATCATAATTTCCGATTTATATAAATCACCCACATAAAATACATTATTATGATAAATACCACCTTAGCATTGTCATTTGAAATATTATCAAAGTACGAGTTTATTTAGTTCTGTATTCGGAGAGCATATCAGGCTGTCAGATGCCCGTTATGTTAACATGTGCAGCTGTTTTTATATTCTCGTCTGCTGTGTGCACACGGCAGGAACAACATCCTTTCAAAAAGTGGTTCAAATGGCTCTAGGTACCCGGACTTAACATCTGAGGTCATCAGTCCCCTAGACTTAAAACTACTTAAACCTAACTAACCTAAGGACATCACACACATCGACGCCCGGGGCAGCAGCGCGGTTCCGGACTGAAGCGCCTAGAACCGCTCGGTCATAGCGGCCAGCTAACACCTTTTCGTTTGGTCCAAAACTGTTGTTTTCTTACTATAGTACTACGGGAAATTATACGATCAAAGAGCAGCTTACAACTTGTGGGATCATTTAAGCCAGTTTCTTGAAAGCATTAAGAATTCCGGTTTGTTCGCTTTCTGTTTTCTCCTTATGTAGATGGTATGGTTGCATAATTTTGTGCATGAAAGTTTGTAAATGTGTTAGGTTGGTTGTTTCTTTCGTGCACGAGCTTCAACCGTTTTCAGTGTACATAACCGCGTGTCTAGTTTCAGGCAAATGGCCTGCTACTGTAGACTTAATTTAGCTTTGTTTAGCAACTGGAGCCATGTTTTATTTTGTATACAAAACTAATATTTATATTGGATTTTTTTTTTTTTTTTTTTTTTTTTTTTTTTTTTTTTTTTTTTTTTTTTGAGAGGGTACCAACAAACTGGAGACTATACTAGATCTTCTTATTACAATCAGACGTGTGTGATGGAAGCACTGTAATTCGTTTCTGATAAAGGAAATTTATTTTGTATTAGGTGTAGCCGTGACTTTTGGTAGCTAGTTTGTGTTATTCATTATTAAATCTGCCATTGGTTAAAAAAAAACTGTCAAACGTGGGCCTGTGCTGCAGTCGAGATAAAATTCAGGGTGCTGTATCACCTGTATGGAATCTCTTGACAGCATGTACTAATGCTCAAGGTTAAATTTTTGAGCACTTAGTGTGACAGGAAGCACACGAACGAAAAATACACCTCTATAAACTAAGCCTGGAAAAAAAATGAAGCACCCATGAGACCTGGTCGGGTGTCAGTGTAACTTCGTACACGGACACACTATCGGCGCGATATGTAAATGATTAGAGTTGCAGTTCTCTGAGACAGGTTGAACGGTGACCTGAGTACATTATCATTCTGCGTTTTGTGTGTTATCAACCGTAGTACGGTATAAAACGTGCTTGAACAGTGAGAGAGTTTAGTGATCACCGTGAGAAACATGGAGATGCTGAGTACTAAGGTTCCGGTCGACCACATGTGACCGCTACAAGGTAGGATCGCCGTATTGAGCACCAAGCACATCGTAACCCCTCCATATCTGCGCCTGCCATCCGAGAACAAGTAATAGACTGTCTACGATAATGTGTCATCCCACGCTATCGATAGGAGGGTGACGACTGCCGGACTAGGGAATATCACAGTACAAACGGCTGTGTTAGGATTAGTGGCGTGGCCGGGAAGCATTGTGATCAGCGGTGATTCGCGGCTTTGCAGTTCGCGGATGATCTTCGTCGGCAATTATGGCGGCGACCTGAGAAGAGGTTTTGGTGGGTCACAGCGGTGTTACTCCTGGCATCATTGTGTGGGGAGCCATTGGATGTGACTTCAGGTAACGACTGGTAGTGATTGAAGGAATTCCGGCGGCACAACGGTACGTCTCGGACATCCCGCATCCTCATGTGTAACCTGTTGTGCGACAGTATCATGATGCCATCTTTCAAGAGGTCCACGTGTGGGATGTGTGTCTATGAACCGTCTGCGTGATGTTGAGGTACTCCTGTGGCCAGCAAGATAGAACGTGTCGAATACCAGGCTGTACTCAACGCTGTCCATTGTCAGTATCTAGGATATCAAGGCCAAGTTATAATAGTTGTGGGCCAGCTTGTCTCTGGAGAGGGTAAAACTTTAAGACACCCTTCCCAGTCGAATCAGTGCATGCATCCAGGATAGAGGTATGTAGCGTTATACTGATAAGTGGGCTCATACTGCTACGTTCTTTGTAAATGTAACTGGATTTTGTAGTCAGTAGTCAACCCGGGAAGTTTCATTTCGTTTCCTTGTACTCTTTTGGCACTTCTTTTCTCAGGAAGTGTATTTACTCTTTATGAACATGTGTGGGTTGGCACGTGTTCGCTGCCTCACTCGTACAAGCATTGACTGATGGCTTTGAAGGAAGACATCTACAGCCCGACTGCAGAAAATATAACTGTGGAAACTGACAGCAGGAGTTGCCGAGGGTGGAAGGCGCCCGCAGAGCGCTGCAGGTGCGGCCTGTATACATTACAGGTCTCGGTATGGCGGTCGTGTCTCTCTTCCTGCATCATTGGCCGCGTTATTCCTTCAAGCGCGCACACCTGTATACTCACTGTTCAGCGGTAACTGCTTAGCCGCGCGGAGTGGCCGCGCGGTCTATGGCGACATGTCACGGATTGCGCTGCCACGCCCGCCAAAGGTTCGAGTCCTCCCTCGGGCATGGGTGTGTTATGTGTTGTTCTTAGCAAAAGTTATAGCATAAGTTAGTTTAAGTAGTGTGTAAGTCTGGGGGCCGATGACCTCAGCAGTTTTGTCCCTTAGGAATTCACACATATGAACACTTTTGGTAACTGCTTATCAGGCATCATGGCGGCCAGTAACCAAAGCAACAAATAACTTAGGCTTTGTAACGAATTGGACAGACCATTAAGCTGAGCAGTGCCGATTAAGTACGTCTAAAGCGATGTTTTTAACGATACGTATGTGAATACAAATGGCTCTGAGCACTATGGGACTTCTGAGGCCATCAGTCCCCTAGAACTTAAAACTACTTAAATCTAACTAACCTAAGGACATCACACTCATCCATGTCCGAGGCAGGATTCGAACCTGCGACCATGGCGGTCGCGCGGTTCCAGACTGTAGCGCCTAGAACCTCTCGGCCACTCCGGCCGGCCATGTGAATACAGCTGCGTCTACCGCCGCCGCCGCCGCCGCCGCCACCACCACCACCACCACCACCACCATTAAAATGGCGTATTGCCCCCCATCAACAGTATACTCTCTGCACTGACTTACGAAGTCCTATTCAGGTGACGATGTCTCCGTTCTGTGTAGTGTATTCTGTTTGTTTCGTCAGGATAAAAAGACTCCACCGTCACATTATCAATAGCAGTTTATTAGGCTCTAACGAAACGGGAAGGGGTATACGGCTCCTAGAAGAAGGGTCATTGATTGGACTTCGACGTGAGAGATTGCCGCAACCGTTCAGTAAGTGTTATGAGCAGTAATGCGGGTAATTGGAGTACTACGCTTAGGAGGACTGTATATATTGACAAGGAGGCGCCAATTTCCGGTGGCAGCTTTCAGCCTCCTGTTTGCCCCGTGTGCATCGGCCACGGCCTCATCCATCAGCTTGCCGCTGTGCCCACGCGCGGCTGGGTGCCACGTAAGCCGCTCTACGTCTCACTTGCGCTTCTGGGAAGACACAGCAGCTGCGATAGTACCCGCTACGATATTACAGCGCCGATTTACAAAATTTCAATGAGACAATTTCGGAAACGGATGACTTATAGGTCTACTACTCGATATCAGTGAAAACCATTGAAAATGTGATTCCCTGGAACTGAGCCTTTGGTTGTTTTCGTAACAGAGGCACATTATTGTAAAACAAAGCGGTGGAAAATGGTAAATAATAATTGTAAAAAATAATACACTGCTGAAAAAGTGCATCACCACAAGGACAAGAATATTTTATCAACAAGTGATGTGACAGGTAATTCATCACTGTAGGAGTATATGGCAACAAATTCAGGTCGAATGAAACACACATGTTACAGTAAAGGGCGCCCAAGCAATCGCATCAATAGACATTTCGCCCCTCTGGGAACAATGCAGGTGTATTCTCATATGCAAACGATCATATTCTGCTATCAAGATTGTCCTGCGCATCTTGCACCCTTTCTTGCAACTGGGCAATGGACCTTGCAGGCTGTGGAGCACTTGTGAGTTCCCACTTCACCATGTAAAAACAAAGTGTTCAGCTGGCGGGAGGTCTGGCACTCTTACCAGCCAGGGCAGTTATTCTACACCACGAAAAACACGTTGCGTAGCAGCAGCCGTATGTGGACGCGCATTTTCCTGCTAAAGAAGCACATCATGTTACTGTCGAAAAAATGGCAGTAGCAAGGGTATAACTGCCTGTACCGTGTAGCGGCCACTGGTTGGTTTACCCTGAGGAAACACCAAGTGTGACCGCCCGTTGTAACTAATGGGCCCCTACACCCTGAAGCCTAGGGTGGGACATATGTCGTGGGTGCGTGTACTAGGGAATTGGGCAGCCACCAATTCCATTCTGTACACGTGTACGTCCATCACTCGCATACAGAGAGAACGTGCTTTCATCACTGAAGACGACAGATCGCCACTCTACACTCCAGACGACTCTTTCACAAGACCATAGCCGTGTTTGGCGGTGCCGAGGTGTCGGTGGCTGCCTCGCCAGAAGCGCATATGATCTTTCTCCTGCTGCAAGCAGACGGTTCCCGATGGTCCTCGGTGACACAGCAGGTACAACATATTCCCGAATTTCTTGCCTGGATGATGTATAGTCGGCTAACGCTGCTCTAGAAATGCGCACACCTTAACGTGCTTCTGTGCACGTGTGGAAATGTTCCGCAACCACTGTTGAAAGCGGAGACACACCACCGATACAGTGTGCCCAACATATGCAGCAATCCGTTGATGCGTCCATCCGGCTTTCCCAAAGCCCAAAGTGTGACCCCGTTCAAATGGCTGCAGTTGTTTAACAGGAATCTGCACTCGTCGGTGGAGCTTGGTTGTATCCTAGAATGAATGTTCCAATCACTGTTCACTTCTAAATTCGACTAATGTCTAGAGAGAAAAGTAGAAGGGATACAGACAAGCCTCGTGAGTGCCGTCTTATCGCCGATGACCGTGACACATGAATCCACAATATGCCCATAAAATTATACCTTGATGATGATGATGATCATCCCGTGTGGCTTAACGACCTGGCGCAAGTCTTTCAATTTGATGCCACTTTGGTGACTTGATTGCCCCTTACCGACCCCAGTAATCCTACTGGGGAAAGCGAACGTACAGTTTAACGTGAAATACGAACCACGTGTCATTCCTTGCTAATATTCACACCACTGAGAGGCGAAAGTTTGGTTAAAGGCAGAATTCAATATTCACTGTTCCGACCGAGATTCGATCCCGCGACAATTGGATTTCCAGACACGCACTAAGCACTTCAGGACCGCCAAGCCCGTATTTAATGCAACGTTTGCTTTCCGACAAAATCCTATTTTAATTTATTGCATTTTTCAGCAACTTACAATGTACAGATTTCATCTATAGAGCGCGGTTCTGGAAGGTCTGCGAAATACCAATAACTGAAGCTACATAATCGGATTTTAGCAACGGATTCTGCATAACCAGCAGGTGCCGCCTGTGCGTTAGTGGAGACACGATCTTAAGTTCTCCGAACAGGAAATACCGCGTTCTCAGCTGGGCGCACTCCCAGGTGGGGCACACTAGCAGAATTCTGCTACCGGCCATGTTAAGAAAGTCCGGAGTTTTCTGTGGTTTTCACAAGGCAGCAAGTTTCGTTTGCTTCAAGTACGGCGAAGGAGGAGATCTATGACTGCATCGAAAAATTTATATAGTTGTACCGCGAAAGACCTTGTTTATGGGCATCAATCCGTGGACGTTATACAGACAAGAATGGGAAATATAGGGCGTACGAGGAGACGGCTGAAATACTTCTAGACAGTATTTTAGCTGTACATCAAATTTAAATAAAAACTAAACTGCAAAATTCGAGATAGTTACAGAAAAGAGCTTAGAAAGGTGTTGGCCTTGAAAAAAGCGGAAAGGCGGTGAGGAAGGGGGGGGGGGGGGGGGGAGAGAGATTGAGGGTTAAATTGTATCTATAGACCAATACTATGGTGAGTGACAATGAAAAGTTGCTTGTACTTCATAACTGTCTTTTGTCCATTGTATCGCAGATGTTACCAGTTACTGTACTTAAAAAAGGATCAAAATCGCCCTCTTCGTAGCATATCGACCCTTCACGATTCTCTGAGGAGTGCCCACGCTTCTGATTCAGGCCCATATGATAGAAATATCGCCTTTCGATAATTCATTTCTTCACCCATTCTGCGCGATTTTGTTTTCGAGGGACATATGAGCCCATAGCGAGCAGACCGCTGGCGATTTTCGTGTGTAATCGATTAGGATTGAGCAGAAAAGGTCAATTAAGTGAGTGAGACAGAATTTTGATTTTATTATAAACCACCGGTTTACACAATTTGTTCAATATGAACACCAGAGACGACGACGAGACGTTGTACAGCGCCAGATATGCATGGTGGCCAAAACTGGAATTAAGGTATGTCCAGACGATGACTTTCGTCATGCGCAATCGCAGACGCACGGAAATAAAAGGGCATGTACAAATGTCTGTGGAAAGAAAGCGTGTACGCATGGGCGTTCAAGTGTCCACACGTTGTCTCATTGCACAAACTGTCTGCTGTGAATCCCCTCCTTTGCTTGGGAGCGTGTGTTGAATTTATTGTGATGAAAAGGCGACAGTAAAAAACGCAGAAGTGACTGGAGTTTAAGAAGTAAGCCCATGTAAGTAACAGAGATATTAGAAATAGAAAACGATGACGACGTTTTGTCTGCAAGTTTCAGGAGGAGGTCAGATTTTAAAGATATCCTGCTTGGGAAACTGCAGCGATAAGGCTGGCAAAAATATTTCGTTAGCTAGAAATTGGCTACTTAAATACATTTATGAACTATTTTTCCTCATTTCAAAACAAAACAGTTCAGTGATTATTCCTAAATTTGAGAAATACTCGAGAGACGTTCTTAATCGTCTCGGACTCGAGAAATTTGGAAATTTCTTAAACGCCAAAATCCACGAGAATGGAGGTCGTGTTTTTCAGTTTTGTATTTTTTGCACCATCAGTATACTTCATTTCTGTTTTTAGTTGTTTGTTGAGGAGCTACACAAAGCTCATCACTTCTTTTGTTGAGATGTTAGGCTCCTCAGTAGTTGTGCTTTTAAGTCGCCATAGCATGAATATTCGTCTACAGATTTCATATACACTTTTCATAAATTTGTGACTTGTTCTTCTCAGTTTTCCTACTTCGAAATTTACGATATCATATTCCTTTGAGAAATATGGTAGTAAACTTCTTATCTAGGACATTTCGAGTTGTCTTTCATATAATCTTCAGAATCGGCGTTCCATAGACTTTTTACTTTGTGTAATCGTCAGCTTGTGTCCTTTGGAGTCAACAAACGTTATTGCACATAAATCGCTTCACAGCATAACCTCAACACACCATTCAATTTAACACATATAGGCCCCAGCTACATGTCGTCTGCTAAAGAGCGCAAAGATTCCCACCGAAAGTTAAGTAGCAATGCTTTTTACGCACGACCTCCATTTCCAGGAAATTACAAATGCGCATGCGTAGTTGCGCTGCTGCAAATTTATGCACTCGCGCAAAGTTACACACAAAAGGCGTCGCGTGGACGCACCTTTAATTTTTTTCCGGCGGGGTCGGTACCACATTAACACATTACCATATCTACCAAGTTTCGGTGCTTATACAATGAAATGAAATGATCGTACGGCATTGTTGGCCGTGAGGCCCCATACGGGGAAGTTCGGCCGCCGTTTTGCAAGTCCCTTTTTTTTTTAGTTGACGCCACTTCGGCGACTTGCGAGTCAATGATAATGAAATGATGATGGACACACAACACCCAGTCATCACGAGGTAGAGAAAACCTGACCCCGCCGGGAATCGAACCCGGGACCCAGTGCGCAGGAAGCGAGAACGCTACCGCAAGACCACGAGCTGCGGACGCTTATACAATAATCACAGCCTACGCTGTGATTATTAGTAACCACCCAGGACTTATAATCCCTCAGTTTTTCCCATTACCAAGACACTTTTGTACATAAATGCATTGCGCTGATGAAAGATGTTTTATTGTCTTTTGTGGTCCAGTCCTCTGCACCTATATTTTTTCATATATGTTTGTTTGGTTTAATAGAATTTCTTAGTATGTGCTAATTATCGTTCTATCATTACAGGGTAATGAAAAAAAAACTTAATACGCAGCTCAGAAAACCTTTTCACCAGATGACATCAACTCAATTAATTCTTCGTGGGAAATGTAGGGTATTCTTTCTTCTGATAGGGGTATTGCTTCAGCTGCTTCATACACGGTTTATAGGCGCTCATCAACGCCGTAGTGTTCACTTCCTCGGTGTTTTCATCTGTGATGAGCATTTGGAATGTCTTTCATCTGGATTATCGCTTATAGAAGGCGGGTCTCGTTTGAATTCAACGCCTGTTTCTTAACTGCTGAAGGAAGAGTCCTTGTAAACCATTGCCATCTTGGAATGAATTTGTTGGTGATAAACCGCCTAAAATAAGGACTTTTAGTAAAGTATATTCATTTCCACAAACACTATTTTGAAATAAACTGTAAACGAAAGCATTCCACAGAGCGCGTTGCCTTATCTTGCTTTATTAAAATGGGTATACAGAGTGAAGTTTCGCTTGAGGCGTTATCCTAATTAAGAGTAGTTTATCGCCGCGGATAGACACTTGAGTCAAACCCTGCTCTTCAAGACAGTGAGAACTGGCTGAGGTTCTCGACAAATTATTGTTCGCATAGTAAAATTTGAGGAGACTGCGTTGGACCTATTGGGAGAATATTCATCAATAACTGTCCATCATGGACGTATGTTCCGTCTTTGCAACCAACTGAATGGCAGATTTGTTTTTTTGAAGCAAATAAGGAATAACGGAAAAAGACAACTGTCCATCAACTTTGCTACTGTCGCTCTGAACTAAAGTGCTTTTTACAGTGTGTAAGTTGTTTATGTCTATAAAATGTTAAATATCCTTTTGCGGCCGCTAGCTCCTGATCTCAAAGTTTTTATTTCAGGATTCTCTACCATCTGCATGATTTTGTCCTTGATAAGCCTTGCTGTGCTGGTACTGTCAACGGCTGAAAGCAAGGGGAAACTACAGCCGTAATTTTTCCCGAGGGAATGCAGCTTTACCGAGAGCTGCATCAAACCAGTCTCTGGACTGAAGACCACAACAACAACAAACAAGCCTTACCACAAAGACATGGTGTGGAGTCTTTAGTAAATGATTTGAGAGTAGTAGTTTGAAAGGAAATAACTAAGTATTTTTCAAAAAATTTGGTGTGTGTATTACTTTCTCGGAACTCTGGTAATGACTCTCGGTTATTGACTATTGCTCGATATGAGTACGTTGTTGCATGAAGCGTTTAAATATGTTCAGTCAAACAGCTCCACTGCTCAGCTGCATTTGTTGTAAACCTACTCCCTTTGACACCTTACCAATTCTTGAGTTGTTGTTTCTAATATGTATGAATATTAGAATAAAATGCCTATATAGAAAGCGAAGCGGGCAACACGACAAAAATGGTGTTGTTTCATGTTGTTGGATGGCCATTGAATAAGATATATGTAATATTTCCAGCGTATTATTACGTAAAAAGTTATTACTGATATGTAGTAATTCATTACTATTCTCTGTCCCTGACAGGTGCATAATTTACAAACTAATGAATGTATTAATTACTGTTCAAAATGTGAAAGGCAGTGATCTGTACAACCTGTACATGACGTTTCGCGGTTTATTACTCTTGTTCTAGCATACATCTGTATTTTATAGCTGTCACGATACTAGACAAATTGACCAATAAACAGCTTTTACGCCTCCTTGGTAACTGCCTACTGAAGCAGATTTGTAGATTCCCGGTTACCACCTAAGATTTTTCCATTGTGCGGACATCTGGAACGAGCGTAACTTGGCCTTAAATGGCCTGATGAGAAGCTGTTCGAATAAACAATCAGTGATACTGGCGCGCAAACTGCCGATGCAGCATCAAATTGACAAACACCTCTCTGACAGCAACATGACATTTATATTTCCCTTTATGCAGTAAAGTTGTTACTTTTAAAATTTCTCTTTACATTGCATCACTGATCTTTCAAATGTACTGACAGTTGTAGGCGAAAGTTATGGATCTCTAACGTTGCGTATTGTCCATACGTGTCACTCTTCGCATGGATCGTGTGTTTGATAATTTTCTCGCAATACGACAGGGCGCAAGCATAATGAGATTCACGAAGGTCACTAGCGCACCATCTACTAATTATGAATGGAAGCACTTCTAGTCCTCTTGTAAGGCAACTTCTTGCGCCCTGTGGTTAAACGGATACATCCAGACCGAGGGCAACGCGCTACCACCCACCAGCTATCTCGCCACGTAGTTCACAGGTTCACACTCATGAGGAACGTGCTTCCACTCTGTGATGCCCGCAGCATTCGCAGCGGAGTCATGTTCTGCATAAGAAGTTTAAATAGGCTTCATTGCTGAGTCAATACCTGCGACCGGTACTCAAGGCTGCGTAACGTTCTAAAATGGCCTTGACACTGTGCTAACCACTACACCACCGGAGAATTGTGGCTGCTACAGTGCACTTAATATTCTACTCCAGTGCCCCCTTAACAAACTTCATTTCACACCTTCAGCCCGTTTTTCCCTTCTTAAATTGTCAGTATTGGCAAGGCTCTCCGACATCGGAATAGCGCCCCAGCATTGTATGTAAAACGTGGACATCCTGCCTGTACCTCTTATGTAGGTGATCTGTTGATCTGATGGACTTAGTCTCAACTTTTTCTTCAAAAGTGGACTGATAAGGTAAGGAATGAGGAGGTTCTGCGCAGAATCGGAGAGGAAAGGAACATGTGGAAAACACTGATAAGGAGAAGGGACAGTATGATAGGACATCTGTTAAGACGTGAGAGAACGACTTCCATGGTACTAGAGGGAGCTGTAGAGGGCAAAAACTGTAGAGGAAGACAGAGATTGGAATATAGCCAGCAAATAACTGAAGACGTAGGTTGCAAGTGCTACTCTGAGACGAGGAGGTTGGCACAGGAGAGGAATTTGTGCCGGGTCCAATCAAACCAGTCAGAAGACTGATGACAAAAAAAGGAGATAAGCTTATCTTCATAAGGATAGGAGCTTCAGCTTCAGCTTTTATCCTTAACGAAGATAAAGTTGAGACTCACATGTCACCACGAAGAGGTAAATCCATTAGCTCAATAGATCACCTTCGTCTGGGGTTCAGGCAGGATTTCCCCATTACGTACAAAGCTGGGGTGCTATTCCAATGTCGGAGAGCCTTGACAATGCTGACGATTTCCACAATCCAATAAAACTAGAAGCGATGACGGAAAGAAATTGCATTCATAGTAATTGAAACCTTAAAACTTTGCCATTTACGAAACATTGGTGGCATTTATCATTTTTTTAAAAATTAGGTCCCTTAGATGGCGTCCTCCTGTACGAATACATTCGTGAAATCTGCTGATGAGATTTCTCATTGACCGCTGCAACATCTCAGCTGGGATTCTGTGAACGGCATCCCGAATTCTCTGTTTCAACTCGTCCAGGATTCTTAGTCGAGTCGTGTAGACTTTGCTCTTGAGGTAGCCCCACAGGAAAAAGTCACAAACGGCTAAATCTGGCGATCGAGGGGGCCAGGGAATATTACCGAATCGTGCGATAACACGGTTGCCAAACAATTCTCGTACATATGCCATTGATTGCCGTGCAGTTTGTGATGTCGCTCCGTCCTGTTGAAACCAGGCTTCTTGACCGTTCGGAAAGTTGTTCAGTGCAAGTGTAACAAAAGTTTGTATCATCTCCACGTAACGATCGACATTGACAGTTATTGTGTTTCCCTGTTCATATACGAAAAAATACGGCCGATAATCCCATGTGATGAAACACCACACTGTACTAGCGTGTAAAGGGCGCTCACGAACGTCATTAGGATTTGTGTTTGCCCAGTAACTGTAGTTCTGTTTATTCACGTAACCTGTGAGATGAAAATGTGCCTCATCTGGCATCGAAAACTTGTTTAGAAATTCGCCGTCTTTTTTTTATTTTTGTTACCTTTTGTTGACAGAATCATAATCGTAATCGGTAATCGTTGTTCTTCAATTGTTGCACCATCTGTACTTTGTACGTATGAATTTGCAAATCAAGATGAAAAATTCTGCGAACACACTCCCGGGACATTCCAACCACTGCTGCTTGCTTACGGATTGAACGCCGTGGGCTCCGTAAGACAGACTCGCGTACAACATCAATATTTGCTGGAGAACGCACACTTCTTGGTCGTCCTGTTGGTTTCCTCTTGAGGGCAGATCCAATCTATTCAAAATTATTAATCCAACATTTTATCGCTTGTTTCGACGGAACGGCATCATGACGTCCTAAATTATAAAAACGTCGAAACTCCCTGTGCGCCGCTACCAAACTATCATTGTTTTTATAAAACATTTTTATGGCTGACGCAACCTGTTGTCTGTTCCACTGATTCATGATTACTGAAATGGCGGACTGTTTACTCGCTGTCACGAACCCGGAGTGCTGCCACCTGCCCATGGCTTCCACTACTCATTTCAAACATGCTATTATTCTGTTACCCTGTAGATTGAAGGTGTGAACTGAAGATTGCGGTAGGGAGGGCATAGACTGGGGTAGTCGGTGTAGCTGTGATAGCCACAGTGCTATGGTGACGTAGTTGTTAACACATCTGGCTAGTAAGCAGGAGACCTGGGCTCAAGTCGCACCTGTGGCACAAATTTTAATTATGTTGCTTCAGTGTTTATCCTTATCGAAGAAATGGCTCTGAGCACTATGGGACTTAACATCTATGGTCATCAGTCCCCTAGAACTTAGAACTACTTAAACCTAACTAACCTAAGGACATCACACAACACCCAGCCATCACGAGGCAGAGAAAATCCCTGACCCCGCCGGGAATCGAACCCGGGCGTGGGAAGCGAGAACGCTACCGCACGACCACGAGCTGCGGGCTTATCGAAGAAAAATATGAATATTTCTAGCTGTGAGGACATTACCGCTTTGGAAGATGAAATCACCTACCGCTAGCATTGGCTACACTATATAATTGAGACGCACGCAAAATGGTCCCATGGTCAATCTCTGTCTTTCCTTTCCATGAAATAATTACTCAAATTATAGCTTAACCAATACTACCTTCATAGGCGAAAGAAGACAGTCTGCTGTTCATAAACACCTTCTACAGTATTGAAAAGTGCAGAGTTGTTCTCCCACGTTACATATTTCCATTGCTCAGGAATTGGGCTAATTACTACATCTCCTATTTGTATTTATCTAACAAGAGTGTTAACAATAAAATAACTAGGATGACACTTTTGCGCTCTTGTCTCGCGCAATTTCCGCACGCATTTATTTATTCTCTAAGTTGCAAATGTTGTGTAGATCAGTGAATATCCGTTTAAGGCTCTAACGCAACTCTTGGCTCTGTTTGTCGCGCATCATACTTTATGCAAAATACTGAGCACGGAGATAGTTCAATCGTGTGACTGTGTTTGCTGATTTTTCACACATTCAGAATTGACTTCACTTGTACTGAAGTGACTGTCGGTAGACATACGTATGAGGAAGTAAGTAACATACGTTGCTCGGCCTTTATTAGAATGTGCGCTCTCGGAATATTTAAAAGTAAATCTCTCAGTGATGCACGAAGCATTTCTTATATAGCGTCTGCTATTTAAGTTGGCGGAGCATGTCCGGGAGCTCCTGCTCTTAAAAAATGAGCCGGTTATGATAGGCAATACTCTTCTTCGGGTCATCCCTCCTTCCTTCCCTCCCTCTCCTCTCGTAGTAAAGTCCCAGACCAATATGTGGAACCCATAAGTTGCTCAAACATTTTCCTTTGCACTTCAACTATATTTGTGCTTCCCATATTACAGCTCCACACAACTACCGAAAATGTGACATCACTTCTATTTCTACTGACACCAATTTTGTCTATGTGCTTTTATAGCCTTTAAAAATGGCGTTACGTCGAAGCGCTGAAGACATATTGGAATAAAGAAATTGTGGTAAACACATTTCGAAGTGTTTAAGTGCTTCCAATGAATCTTGACATTTGCCTTCCCTACTACAAGTTGTATTTGGTCGCATGTGATAGAACAATTAATGTGTAAAGAGTTTCGGCGGAATCATAGGCTTGGATATTAGATGGTTGTCTTTTCTTATATTACGTGCTGTTTCAGTATATTTTTAGATGTCCGTGATAGATATAAGACAGGCGCGTGATAGATATACGACGGGTGTCACGATCGTAAACTGAAAGAGGGCAGCGAAACTTTGCACTCGTGTCCATATACTATGGAGTCAAAGATGACGTTGGATCAGCACATCAGCATAACGATTGAAGACGCACAGACAGTTCAGAATACTCCCAGAGATATGTTACCTTTTAAATCAGTCTGAAAATAAACTACGAATATTACCTGTTTTCACCACGGTATTTATACTAGGTGTATTTGTTAAACCTCCATATACAAAACCGTTTCGAGCGTAAGTAACCTTTTTTTCTGATTCTGTTGTAGCTAATTAAAACATATAAGCGTAAGTCGGCCTTAGCAAAATAATGTTTTTTATGTCCCAAAAACCGCGCCATAAATTAAAAATAAAAACTGTTATTTTGCAAAGGTTGGGCTACGCTAGTATATAGAACTACACACGCTTTTGATCACACTACATGAAGTGAACGTGATCAACAGAAGTTTGTAATGAAAGAAACAACATTCCTTGGACCTGCGAGCAGTCTGCAGAACGCTTTTAAACACAGTTCCTCAGAGCGAAGTAATTACTGAATTGTAGTTTCTCTCGAGGCCGCAACAAGTAACACGCAATGCCATCGCATCCTGTTTTTCTTCAAGTAACTCAGACCAAAACGCTACGGTCTGTGGATAGCATCAGACAGAAGTAGAAGCAACTGTTTCTACTAGACAAATACTGAATAATCGAATATTGGAAGCAGATTAGTATTATCAAGGGTACGATAATTTTTATCATTACATGGCAGTGGCATCTCCGAAGAACAAGAATGACCGTTAGTTCAACATCTCTTAAATGTCGAGATTATTAGAGACGAAGCAGATGCACCGACTGGACAAGGATGGGGGAAGGAAATAAGATGTGGCATTGCCTGAGGAGATGTCCATGCGTTCGTCCCAAAGTGATTTTAGGAAAACACTCAAAATCTAAATAAAGATGGCCAGACGGAGATTTTAACTTCATTTTTCCCGACTATGTCACCGGAGTTTTAACGATCGGACCACATCACTGGGTTGGCCAGGTGGCGTATTTGAAATCTTTGCTGTTATACATAAGAACGCTACGAATCGTAATAACTAAACTATCAGCTAGATTATAATCTCGTGGACTAACTGTAGCTTTTCAGGAAATTAAAGAAATCGCCATGGAATGTGCAGTCTTCAACAACCTTGTCACTGTGAACTACACTGAAGAGCCAGAGAAACTGGTACACCTTCCTAATGTCGTGTAGGGTCCCCGGGAGCACGCAGAAGTGCTGCAACACGACGTGGCATGGACTCGACTAATGTCTGAAGTAGTGTTGGAGGGAACTGACGCCATGAATCCTGCAGGACTGTCCAAAAATCCGTGAAAGTGCGAGGGGTGTAGGTCTCCTCTAAACAGCACGTAGCAAGGCATCCCATATACGCTCAATAATGTTCATGTCTGATGAGTTAGGAGGCCAGCGGAAGTGTTTAAGCCCAGAAGAGTGTTCCTGGTGCCACTCTGCAGCAATTCTGAATGTGTGTGGTGTCGCATTGTTCTGCTGGAATTGCCAAAGTTCGTCGGAATGCACGATGGACATGCATGGATGCAGGTGATCAGATAGGATGATTACGAACTTGTCACCTGTCAGACTCGTATCTAGACGCATCAGGGGTCCCATATCACCCCATCTGCACACGCCCCACACCATTACAGAGCCTCCATTAGCTTGAACAGCCCTCTTCTGACATGAAGTGTGTCGTCCGGCCAGGCAAGATGTTTCCAGTCATCAACAGTCCAATGTTGGTTTTGACGGGCACAGGCGAGGCGTAAAGATTTGTGTCGTGCAGTCTTCAAGGGTACACGAGTGGGCCTTCGGCTCCGAAAGCGCATATCGATGTTGTTTCGTTGGATGGTTCGCAAGCTGACACTTGTTGATGGCCCAGCATTGAAATCTGCAGCAAGTTGAGGAAGGGTTGCACTTCTGTCATGTTGAACGATTCTCTTCAGTCGTCGTTGGTCCCGTTATTGCAGGATCTTTTTCCGGCCGCAGCGATGTCGAAGATTTGATGTTTTACTGGCCATTTCGAATATTCCGGGGCCACTCTTGAAATCGTCGTATGGGAAAATCCTCACTTCATCGCTATGTCGGAGATGCTGTGTCCCGTAGCTTGTGCGCCGATGTAACACCACGTTCAAACTCCCTTAAATCTTGGTAACCTGGAATTGCAACAGCAGTAACCGATCTAACAACTGCGCCGGACACTAGTTGTCTTATACTGGCGTTGCCGACCGCAGCGCCGTATTCTGTCTGTTTACACATCTTTGTATTTGATTACGCATGCCTATACCAGTTTCTTTGGTGCCTCAGTGTAAAAAGTCTCTGAGTACCATGGTCACGCTTTGATGAGAATGTTTTGGCTTCTATTTAGCGCATGTGGGATGTGTGAACCCTAGCTGAATTCTTTTCGAACGACTTATCTACGTATCTGCTGCAGGAGCACAACGTCTGTGATATCTAGGCCACAACACTTCTAACATCAACAATAAAGAATTTCAATATTAGGAATTTCTGCTTGCCATTAAAGATTTTTCTTTTATTTTTTACTCTAATAGTTTTAAAGATCATGAGATTCGGAGTTGTAATCTGATGGTGCTTCGTCTAGCAACCAGGCTGCTGCTATCAAGCGAATTTTACGACTGGAGATTTGTAGTGCGTGCCAGTGTTTTACCCAAAAATTGATCGAATGGCCGCCCTTTGTCGAACTTAGTGATCTTTTACTAATCTTGCTGCATCTAGCACGCTCCAATACGTACGTAAGGACGATAATTAAATCAAAAATCTCCCCTCAGTCTCCCTTGTTATAAGGGCTTTAGCCACTGTTGGTGGTGATCAGTCTGTCAAATGATAACTTACACCTAAAGTTATTCAATAAGAAGAGATTATATTTTGGCAGAAAATGTCGTAGTCTTTCTTTTCTAATCGCTAACAACAGTACATTGTTACACTACAGGCTAACAAGTCGCAGTCATACATATTGAATAGTTTTACTTAGACACCATTCGCGTTTCGCGAAGGAAAGTCTACAATTCTCGCGAACCGAATTCGTATTTCTTCGTGTGGAACTGAACAAACCCTTAACGTCACCGTACAATGTTCAGCCACTTTATTGGATTTTAGGTGGTGAAAATCGTCGTCGGTGTCCGTGTTTTAGAAGTCAGTTTTGTACTACAGCTGAATCACATGATAGTTAAGCAACAGTGTTATTCCAGAATCTGCGAAAAATGCTTCGTTAGAACGATGTAAAAGACAGTATGTCGAGAACTGCAGTCACCGTGATACTGTCACTGTGGGGAAAGTCATTTTGTTCATACAGGGTGTTACAAAAAGGTACGGCCAAACTTTCAGGAAACATTCCTCACACACAAATAAAGAATAGATGTTATGTGGACATGTGTCCGGGAACGCTTAATTTCCATGTTAGAGCTCATTTTAGTTTCGTCCACCTACGCTCAGTGGAGCACGTTATCATGATTTCATACGGGATACTCTACCTGTGCTGCTAGAACATGTACCTTTACAAGTACGACACAACAAGTGGTTCATGCACGATGGAGCTCCTGCACATTTCAGTCGAAGTGTTCGTACGCTTCTCAACAACAGATTCGGTGACCGATGGATTGGTAGAGGCGCACCAATTCCATGGTCTCCACGCTCTCCTGACCTCAACCCTCTTGACTTTCATTTATGGGGGCATTTGAAAGCTCTTGTCTACGCAACCCCAGTACCAAATGTAGATACTCTTCGTGCTCGTATTGTGGACGGCTGTGATACAATACGCCATTCTCCAGGGCTGCATCAGCGCATCAGGGATTCCATGCGACGGAGGGTGGATGCATGTATCCTCGCTAACGGAGGACATTTTGAACATTTCCTGTAACAAAGTGTTTGAAGTCACGCTGGTACGTTCTGTTGCTGTGTGTTTCCATTCCATGATTAATGTGATTTGAAGAGAAGTAATAAAATGAGCTCTAACATGGAAAATAAGCGTTTCCGGACACATATCCACATAACATATTTTCATTCTTTGTGTGTGAGGAATGTTCCCTGAAAGTTTGGCCGTACCTTTTTGTAACACCCTGTATATTAATTCTTGAAATGTTGAAGGTTGAAAGAGCACACGGAAGATGATGGTAAGTAGACGCTTTGCATCAGTCCTTAGAGCGTTACCGGATTGGGTTCAGTCCGGCACTTCACTGTAAATTTCGAAGAACAATCAGGCACGTATCTGCTCTTGGCTTAGTGTGCAGGTGTGTGTATCAGATACGGAACTCTACTGATACTTCGGAATCTGGTTGTGGAATCAGTTTATCTCATCTTCGCTAACGGGATTAAGCCACAGCTACTTGAGCTTGCTCGTTGTCGCTTAAACTCCCAACTACACCGAGAGAAGGCGCACACGTATGTCGGGACCTCCGCAGAAGCACTTGATTTCATGCAAGGTCGCTAAGTCAACTAATTGAGGCGAAAAGATGAACACCAACAGCAGCTTATTTGCCATATTCACTTGAGCCATTAGCTGAAGCGTTGAAATTTTTACGAACACTGAACTGGCACTAGAAAGAAATTTCCACTCTACAGCGGAGTGTGCGCTGATACGAAACTTCCTGGCAGATTAAAATTGTATGCCGG
The DNA here is from genome assembly GCF_023864345.2 of Schistocerca serialis cubense. NCBI lineage: Eukaryota > Metazoa > Arthropoda > Insecta > Orthoptera > Acrididae > Schistocerca > Schistocerca serialis. The sequence continues at coordinate 597,364,732 of NC_064639.1, forward strand.
ACCGAGACTTGAACTCGGGACCTTTGCCTTTCGCGGGCAAGTGCTCTACCAACTGAGCTACCCAAGCACGACTCACGCCCCTTCCTCACAGCTTTAATTCCGCCAGTACCTCGTCTCCTACCTTCCAAACTTCACAGAAGCTCAGTAATGTAGAGCAGTCCAGAAGGATTTTGTTCTCGGTCTAACTATATCGAATTCTCATTCTTTTCCAATATATCCTGAAGCTCCCATAAAAGTTCAGTCAAAACAGTGTTGGCCATTATCGCGACTCTTCCATTCCCGAAATAAGTAGCTATAGAAACACAGTTAATATGTACCCGTGTTTTATTCTTATGAGAATATGTCTCGTATTGATGAAACTTTAAAACAACACTAAATGGACATACGAGCGCCCATAGCTTCCTTTCCCATAACAGAAAGCATGTTTCGTCAAATCCTTAGAAAGCCTTTACATCACAAATGATTTTATTCATGATGTGAAACGATTTGTGGCTCAAGGCAACAAATATATTGTAATAGCGGATCAAAAGCTTGGATAAGTTTCTATGTTCCCCACGCTTTGCCAAGACTGTGGGTGTGAGAGGTGGCGCAATGCTTCGGACAGTCGACTCTTATTCGAGATTTATGACATTCAGATCTCCATGCGCGATCATGGATAAGTATGTCTTTGATGGTCAGAATTACCACACACACGTAACAAAATATTTCTTGGTTGAATTAAATCAATTTCTTGAAGCCGAACAGCTAATCTGTCCGCTGGTGGAACTTTGTTATAAAAATTATGCGATAATAAGGGATAGGGTTTTTTGGTAGAAATCGCAACTTCAAGAATCTATATTAAAAGAAACCATGTACTGATTAGAATTCGGATGATAAAACCTCTCAATTCATTAAATGTTAGTGGGTAATATAGAATCAGAGAACAGCAAATCACCAGTTTCTCCGGCAAAGTCTAAGTATCACAAGTTTGAGTTTGCAGCCGAGTTGTCATTTTGTTGCGCGATATTACTTAGTTTTAGGGTGTCTAGCGCAGATTCCATTGCTCCTATGGTTTTCAACGGGACACGCTGCGCACCGCCTTTGCGGTTGTTTCCTGGCGCCGTCAAAGAATAAAACAGTCTTCCAGAAGTTAAAGACCAAGCAAAAGGTTACGCTAAACCTGTACTCGTATGCAAGAAAAATGTCGTAAGAGAATACGGCGTAGTAGGAACACACATGTGAGTAGAAAGAAAATTGGGTTCTCCGAAGTGACAGGTACATTTAGCACTTTAACCGTATGTGCCTGTTAATTAAAATAAATACTTAGATAATATGATTTTGCAAAATATGTCGATCCCTCAAGCGAAATTGTACTGTGGGGATAGGTAATCTAGCGCTGCGAAACAACGCGCATCCGGCATGTCGCATGAGAACAGAATGACGAACATGCTGTTGCGTCGACTGTAGGGAACAGTCGTCATATAGCCCCTAGGAAACATGCGCAGTGGCGTACGTGTTCTTACCATGTCTCATTCTCCAGACAAGGGCATAAACTGCTGTGTGGACCCCGTTCCACATTACTGATAGCGTTGTGACGTGAGCCAAGGCCATGCTAGCTGACTGGACAGTGTAAATATGTCTTTAGGCTAAACTTCCGTTCATCTGCAAACAAAATACTACTCCAGTTTCCCTAGGGCGCCTTACAGTGGGCATGACATTACAATCACTGATCCACGCATTGCTCTTGTGCAAGAAGCAGCATCCGCTTGGTTGGCTTGTATCTATAGCAGTCTCTCCAAGCTGATGTTACAGTCTGACAGGACAATTTGCGTCGCAGAGCGTGTTGCGAGATCTATAACGAGGGCATATGCTGTGCTGGTCCGTCGTGCGACGTTGAATGTTTCTTCTTACTCAGAATCTTCTCGACAGTTGTTAAGACGGTACGGGTAGCATTCAATGGCTGTGGACGTTCGTCAGTGATCCGGCCACGTATAATGTCATCCAAATGAGTTCACTGTGTCATCCTGCTGCCTAATGACTCGAATACGGTCTGCGGAGCCCTGGTGACCTCGTCGTTTAACGCCTCAACCACTAAATAATAATAATAATAATAATAATAACCAAATACGATTTGCCAAACCTGCAGAATACGCGATCAGAGACAGTCTTCCCCGGAAATGGATGTACAGCAGTTGAATCATGTCCAGTTCTAGTTCTAGCATGCCCTCAGTTTCTGTGTTTCGCCGCCGACTTTAAGGTAGAATGGCAGTCGCCAGAAGAAGAGGATAAGACAGTTTGCAGTAATGACGAAGATACTTGCAGCGGCGTGCGTAGATCACTGAAAGGCCGAATAATGCAACCGTACTTCTCACTAAACGTGTAGAATAAAATATGGATTCCATAAAAACATATTCCTTTGAGTGTTCGAATATTTGTATACGAAGTTATCTTTTCTTTAATAACTTTTGTCCCTAGAGCGTGATTGTATGAGTCACAGATTTGTATGAGCACCTTGTAAGCTTCCTCCCCGCGATTATTTCAGTTATTGGTGATCACACATTTGATTAAGGATTCAGGCATTATTTGGTTGTGAGACGTTGAACTCTTAAACCACGGAAGGTTAAGAGTAGTAGCCGTATGTCTAGTACGAATCCAGTGTCATGTGTAGATTTGAATACAGCTCTATTGTACAGGGTGAGTCACTAACTATTGCCACTTAGAATAACTCCGAAAGTATGATAGCAGCTGAAAAGTTTGTGGGACAAATGTTGCATGGGACAACGGGGCCCATAATATGACGTTAGTTTTTTGTTGTTAGGTGGAGTCGTGTTATAGATATGAAGATCAACTTTATTTTTTAAATTGGAATGCTATAGTTTGGTACATATTTTCTGATAGCGGCTATCGAGACGAATCCAATGATGTGTAACAGTAAGGTCTTTGAAGGTCAACGAAGGTCAAAAAGGTGGCATGAACGTCCATTTACAGAAGGCGTTCGAAGTGATGACCATTGGTATCAATGCAGTACTTCAATCTTCTTATCATGGGTTGAGTGGTATTCCTTATCACATCGGCACTTATCGGAGCTCATGCTTTGACAGTTCCCTGCCGCATACCTTCAGGTATAGTTGGATTTAAAGAATGTCTTTTACGAATCCCCACAAGAAAAAAATCCAGAGGGGTCAAGTCTGGCGAACGAGCCGACCACGATACATCTCCTCCGCGTCCAATCCAACGATTTGGGAATTGTCTCTGCAACTCATTTCTAGCCATCAGCGAAAAATGTTTTGGACACCCATCGTGTTGATACCACATTCTGTTCCTTGTCCCTAAAGATATTTCTTAATATTCACTAGTATTCAATGTAGCCCCGTTCTGTTTTGATTTTGTGTATCCAGGATCGGTTTCTGAACATTTCTGCACAGAAGCGCTGTATTTTTCGGCTCCTGGGCTGTCTGCCACGAGTGCAGTGCTGCCTGAAAATGTGAGGTCGACAGGTAGAACACCACCTGTAGTAGATATGAGTGTACCGTGAATTGTAATGTGTAACGTACTGAGGAAATATTTCTTATTAAGGTAGACATTGGGTGAAATTTGTGTCTAATTAGACAGAAAATTAACCGAAAAGTGTACAGTTATGCTACCTAGTACAGTATTTCATCGTGAAGTCGGTGGCGGCCGGAAACCACGCATTTGGATCTATGTTCAGTGGAACGTTTCTCTTTCTGTTATTGTATTTCACTCTAACCAGTTTCTTCTGCTAATTACACTGGGGCGACGAAAGTGATGGGGTACCTCCTAATGTCGTGTCGAACCTCCTTTTGCTCGGCGAAGTACGGCAACTCGACGTGGCATGGACTCTGCAAGTTGTTGGAAGTCCCCTGCAGAAATGTTGAGCAATGCTGCCTCTTATAGCCGCCCATAATTGCGAAAGTGTTGCCAGTGCAGGATTTTGTGCACGAACTGACCTCTCGATAATGTCACATATGGGGCGATCTGGGTGGCCAAACCACTCACTCGAAATTTCTAGAATGTTCAAACCAATCGCGAACAGCTGTGGCCCGGTGAATGGCGCATTTTCATCCATAAAAATTCCACGGTTGCTTTGGGACATAAAAGCCATGAATGACTGCAAATGGTCTCCAAATAGCCGAACATAACCATTTACAGTCTATGATCGCTTCGGTTTGAACAAAGGACCCACTCCGTTCCATGTAAACACAGCCAACACCATTACAGAGCCACCAGCTTGTTAAATGGTTTGTTGACACTTGGGCCCATGGCTTCGTGGTGTCTGTGCCACACCCGAACACTACCATCAGCTCTTACCAACCGAAATCGCGTCTCATCTGACCAGACCACGGTTTTCCAGTTGTCCAGCCAATGGTCACGAGCCCAGGAGAAGCGCTGCAGTTGATGTCATGATGTTAGCAAAGGCACTCGCTTCACTCGTCTGCTGCCATTGCTCATAAACGTCAAATTTCACGACACTGTCATAACTGATACGTAGTCTCACATTGATTTCTGCGTTTATTTCACGCAGTGTTGCTTGGCTGTTAGCACTTGACAACTCTAAGCAAATGCCGTTGCTCGTCGTTACGTGAAGGTCATTGGCCACTGCATTGCCATTGGTGAAAGGTAATGCCTGAAATTTTGTACTCTCGTCACACTCTTGACGCTGTGTATCTCAGAATATTGATTTTCCTAACGATTTTCGAAACGGAATGTCCCATGCGTCTAGCTCAAACTACCATTCCGCGTTAAATGTCTGTTAATTCCTGTCGTGCGTCCATAATCACTTCAGAAACCATTTTGCGTAAGTCGCCTGAATACAAATGACAGCTCCACCAATGCACTGCCCATTTATACCAGTGTGAGTCAAATGAAAACCTTAAATATTTTTTAAAATATTATTTATTGTACAGAAGTGGTACAAAGCAGTATCCCTTCTCAACATAATCTCCGCCACGCTCAGTGCAAGTCCTCCAGCGCTTATAAAGTGCATAAATTCCTTTAGAAAAAAATTCTTTTGTTAGTCCGCGCAACCACTCATGCACCGCGTGAAGTACCTCTTCATCAGAATGGAACTTCTTTCCTCCCATTGCATCTTTGAGTGGTCCAAACATGTGGAAATCACTTGGGGCAAGGTCTGGTGAGTATGGTGGATGAGGAAGACACTGAAACTGCAGGTCTGTGATGGTTGCAACTGTTGTACGGGCAGTGTGGGGCCTTGCATTGTCATGTTGCAAAAGGACACCTGCTGAAAGCAATCCACGTCGCTTTGATTTGATTTCAGGCCGCAGATGATTTTTTTTAGGTGATCTGTGTATGATGCACTGGTGACAGTGGTCCCTCTAGGCATGTAATGCTCCAAAATGACTGCTTTTTCGTCTCAAAAGAGAGTCAGCATAACCTTCCCTGCTGATGGTTTTGTTCGAAACTTCTTTGGTTTTGGTGATGAGGAATGGTGTCGTTCCGTGCTCGCTCTCTTCGTTTCCGGTTGGTGGAAGTGAACCCAGGTTTCGTCCCCAGTAACGAATCTTGCAAGGAAGCCATCACCTTCTCTTTCAAAGCGCCGAAGAAGTTCTTCACAAGTATCAATACGTCGTTCTCTCATTTCAGGAGTCAGCTGCTGTGGCACCCATCTTGCAGACACTTTGTGAAACTGGAGCACATCATGCACAATGTGATGTGCTGACCCATGAACTAATCTGTAAACATGCTGCAATGTCATTCAGTGTCACTCGGCGGTTTTCCTTCACTGTGGCTTCAACTGCTGCAATGTTCTGTGGAGGCACAACCCGTTGTGCCTGACCTGGACGAAGAGCATCTTCCACTGAAATCACACCATTTGCGAACTTCCTTCTAAATTCATAGACTTGCTGCTGTAGCAAACATGCATCACCGTACTGGACCTTCATTCGTCGATGAATTTCAATAGTTTTCACTACGCAAAAACCGAATAACAAAACGCTGTTCTTCCCTGGTGCAAGTCGCAAGTGGGGCGGCCATCTTTATACTGATACTGCGACGGTATATGTGCATTTGGACTATGCTGCCACCTACAGGCCATTCTGCACGCTGTTTGTAGCACGCTTACCAACTTACAGGATAACGGCGCGAAATTTCGATTTGTTATTACAAATTTAAGGTTTTCATTTGACTCGCCCTCGTATCTTTTGTATGCATTACTACAGCCATCTTTATATGTGCAGATCGCTATCCCATGACTTTTGTCACCTCATTGTTTGTTATACCCTGTATACAAATTTTGACTCTGGGCATTAAAACTGGCGCTTGTCTATCAGGGCCGGTTTGAGGCCTAAGTGACCCAAGCCACCGCATAGGGCGCCAAGCTGACAGAGGCGCCAGTGGCACCAAACTACAAGATTAGTCTACAGCGTGTATCACAGTAAGCGGCGAGAACTGAAACAGGTGAAAGTGTACAAGGGAAAAGGGGAGGGGCTGGTGCCAAAGTCGCTTGTATGGAAGTAATGCTCTCGAACCGACCAGGCCCTGAGCCTATCTCCCCTTATGTCGTATTATAATAGATCACTGTCTCGCGCTCGACTTCCCACTTGTCAAAGGACATCTTTCCAATGACTTGAAAAAACAGCGTTTCCAGATTGAGTTTACGAAGTTCCCCCATAACAGACAAATAAATTCCCCAATTTCGCCAACTTTTCCTCAAATATCATAAACCTGCCTACTGTAAACTGTTATATGTTATCAGTGTTAGAAGATTGAAGAGGTGGAATTGTGTGTTTAGAGCTGTAAAATTATCGTAGATAGCACAAAATTATAGTACATAAAGATAATTTTTAAATTTGTATACAAAAACAATCGTCTGACCAGAAAAACAAAATCCTGCTCGAGGGACACCACATTTGCGTATTTCAAGCTTTTTTCATTGTTCTGTTGATTTACCACTAGCGCACCGCCTATGTCTCACTTCGCACCTCGGCACCTCTATCCACAACGTTACTGTGAACACACAAAATCCATTTCTGTGTTTTGACTTAAACCTTCTGAGCGCTGTTAACCGCTGATCTGTCATTATCTTACATTAATTACGACAAATCATACCAATACCGACTTGTTTCCGAGAGATCCTCAGTATTTGAAACAGCGTATATTCATTGGACATATGTTATAAAACCCATGAAATAAAAGCTTCATCCAAAACAAGGAAATCCAATATGGCGTCACCCCAGAACTCGATATGTTCACGAAAGTCGATGGAATTCCAAACGGTCGAAACTGGCCGTGTAGTGATGTCACGGAGAGGTATCAGCGTAGCGAAACTAACGTCTCCCACATTTGGAGAAAGCTACATCTAGCGGATACCTAGAAAACTAAGTATGTGTTGTTTGAACTAAAATATCAGAGGTGACATTAGTAGTAAGAGATAAAATACTTCCCCAGTTTCCTCTGTACCGAAATTTCCTTCCCCAAAAGTTTCCACAGAAAGATATCCCAAAATTGTGAAAAAAATCTCAATCTGGAAATTGCACGTGTCCTCTTGTAATAGCTGTGCGATATGACAGCAACTACAATATCGATATATCTGGCACGTCGGAAAGTCACAATGAGGTACTGTGCGAATAAACAGCATCGTTTGTCAAAGAATATTTGGAGGCACTTGTGTTGTAACGTCTTAAGCTTTCCCTCCGATCGAACCCTATAGCACGGCTAAGGTTACCCATCCTCATGTGTCGGGCTGAACTGTTTTGTGGCGACGTTTGTGTTTCAAGCTACACAGGGTTACTGGAACGTGTTTTCGCTCTGCGCTGGTATGAAACTTATTGGCAGATTAAAACTGTGTGCCGCTCCGGAACTCGAACACGGGACCTTTGCCCGCAAAGCGAAGGTCCCGGAGTAGAGTTCCGGTCTGGCACACAGTTTGTCTGTCAGTAAGTTTCATACAGTATTCAGTTGTATAATGTCCTTGATGAAGGTGATATACAACTTATAAGAGTTTAGAGAGTTCATTCTGAGTGTGGATTTGAAGCTAACAAATTCATTTAACATTTAGTGTTTGTTGATAAGGCTACGCTGCATTTAAGTGATTAAGTGCACTGTGCAGCATAAGAATGTGGGGAACACTGCAGTCACATACAATGGTCGGACACGACTCTCCAAAAAATTGTGTGTTGCGCCGTTTCCTGAGCAAAGATTTACGTCACATTCTGTTCTCCGGAAAAGATGCTTATAGGAATCAGGTGCTTGGATATGTTGCTGTGGCTTTTTCCACAATTACGAAAACATGCAAAATATTTCCCCGAACAGCATAGCATGGAGCACCATTACGCTGGCACCGCACGTTGTAACATTTCTTAACAACTGTTTCAACCATAAATTGACCTAAGGTTCATACGGATCTTGCACTGCACTATTGGACGCCTACTCCCCCCCCCCCCCCCCCCCCCCCAAATATTTCCGTTCTCGCGGTCTGTGATTTTGTGGATGGGGGTTTGTGAGAGACTCCGTTTATACATGCTTACCCTTGCGATAACTTCTGATGTACCGCAACGTCGCATATCAACAGCAGTGAATGCAGTCACGCCAGATGTGCTCCCAAATGTGTTGGACGAGCTTTAGTATCGTCCCGTATCATCAGTTGGAGGGCATACTGAACATTTGTGAAAAGTAAATGAAAGGTTTGACCTTCAGTGTAATTGTTAAAAGTACCGCTTGTCTGTGCGTAAATGTAAATCGGATGGTTCTTTTAAAACAAAAACATCACAGTTCTGTGCGTAAGTTATTTGTATCTTCATTTTTGCAGAAAATATGGTTTCAAGAAGTCGGGTGAGTGAGTGATTTTGAAAAACACTTCATTTCCATAACGCATCCTATCGCCTCAGGTGATCATTTCATTTGGTCGCTTACCTGCGGCTGCAACGCCGGGTTAACAAAACGACGTACAGTACCCGCGGAATAGTTAATACTCAAGATATGCATAAGAAAAGGGAAGTAGATGACCGTCAGAAAGAAAGAGGTTCTTCGCGTGGACTGTCAAACGTAAGCTGAATGATTCCGCCTGATCTTGGCTGTCGGCAGCTGTTCAAACAATCGAGCCTAGAGCGGCAGGTGCATAGCCTTGAGTGTGGATGTCGCCGCATCAGTAACGTGTGCGTCATTTCCCGCTGTCTCGGCATGCTGAGCGCTGCGGGCCGTCCCCGGCCTCATGTGAAACGGAATACCCTCGCTGCGGTGATAGCTGACCGCTGCGCCGCTACCTCAATCTCGTGCTCGGGCCAGCCCGCGATACTCCTACCACACAGGTTTCCTACTCAAAGGTATTTTTCTAAAGCGCATTCGTTGTATTATTTTGTGAACACTGTTGTGAGGCAGCCACTAGGTATTATGCATCTACATTGTAGGTTTGTGTTTATGATGCCAATGTTTGTAGTAAATAGCATGCTTTAGAATTCTGTGATACAGCGCACACGCTTTCTCACTGTTATCGCTGGAACAACCGGTTTTCGGTTACATCGCTTTTTTTTTTTTTTTTTTTTTTTTTTTTTTTATTTTCCTTCACGACAGCTTAACCTGACTCCCAAAACCGCTCAAAATAACTGGTTTCTGAGGTAACCGATTTTCGATTTTTCATTCTTATTACTTCACATAACTGCCAAACAAATCTTTAATTTTTAAAGTAAATGAAGCATTGCGCTTCATTGCTACATCACATCGTGTAAATATTTACAGACTACTGTATAGACTAGGTGGAAGACAAGTTTTGCACATTGCACGTACGTGCGTACGTTAAACCTCGACACACAGCAACAGGGACACGACAGTATCAGCAATGCTGTACCAATTCTGATGCCATATATTAGTTGCTAGTTTCTCTTGGTATTGTTGTTAAAATAGCATTGATCAGTTTCCCAGTTTTCTATAATAACGCAATATTTCAAACCAGTGCAAATTTTACGAATAAAAATTACTCCTTTTTTTTAAAAAAAAGGTTTATTTAAAAACAAACAATAGCACTGCTGCTGTAGCTAATTGATTTTTCGGTTTTTTGCTCGGTTATCAGTAAACAATAGAAACAGCTGTTATAACAGAGACCAAACAAATACCGGAAAATATCGGCTATTTGTAAGTAAAATACCGGTTGGTTTTTTTTCGTCATCCACAGCACTCACGTGCCGCTGTGTGTAAGCAAGTTTCATATTGAGGCGATTCTTCTATTGCTGAAGTCCTGAAAGAACTCTGTAAGAAACCTCATGCTGCAGCAAAGAAAGGGAGAAAGTAATGAATACTGTGAGTTTCACGTGCAGTCAAGTTAAAAGTATCAGACGAATAGCAAGCGAATCGATCTAAACGTAATGAAGACCGTCATAAACACTGATTCGCATGAGGAACTTCCGCATCGTGAATGACATTTGAATTTATTTCTTATTTACTACTAATTCTATTCACAGTACATGTCGCAGACTTCAGGCATATATACCACTGGATGTGCCTGCAAAATTGTATCGTTACACAGCGTACAGCTCAGAAGATACGTTTGATAAACGTTGAGCTGCCTAAAAATGAAACTGCAGGACGAAATTCGCTAGACATACGGGTGAAATATATTTCATACGTGCGTATGTGGGCAAAGCCACGGGTAAAGAAAGATCTCGTTCCAAACCCCATGGAACGATTTCTTTCAAATTTGGTACACGCATTAATTGCAGTCTGGAAAGAAATACTGTGGGGGTAAGAACCACCAGCCTCCTATTGGGGTGAGTGTGATAATTTGAAGAGAGGAGGGGGGGGGGGCGAGGAGATGGACAGACATAGAGGGGAAGGATGAGATGAATACATAGGGGAGGGGGAAATGGACAAAGAGAGGGGCGAGGAGGAGATGGGCAGAGAGAGGAAAGATGATGAGTTGGACAGAGACAGGGGAAGGAAGAAACAGGCAGAGAGATGGGGGAGGGGGAGATGAACAGACACATGGGGCGAGGAAATGGACACGAAAGGGGAGGAGATGAACAGGGAGAGGGGGAGGACGAGATGGACAGAGAGAGGAGGAGATTGATAGGAAGAGGAAGAGGAGGAGATGGAACAGGGGAAAAGGAGCAGGTGGACGGAGAGAAAGGGCTGGAGTAGGTGGAGTTGCCCAGATAGAGTCGAGAGATAATAAAGAGTAATGATGAACATTCATTTATCTGTACATTCATTCATGTTTCGCAGGTACAGTGTACGTTAATCATGGCAGTTATTGTCAGGCCTGACATCATTGCGATGGGTGCATGAATTTATTGATAAATGAATGACTGTTTCAACATGATTCCGCATTATATCTTGATCATGCCTCGCTAGGAACGTACCACAGTGATCGTTATAATATATATCCATATTACTAACCGACTGTCCTGGAACCCAGAAGTAGTCACAGGTTGCTTGGACGAATTGAAAAATTTAAAATGCTATTCTAATCTTACATTAAAATGTTAACACTATAAGACTTATATTACAGTTACAAACTGCGTTCGTCTTGAGACAGCGTAACTGACGACCCACAAATGCCCGGGCCTTATTCATCCAGCATTTGAGAATGACAGCACTTAGCGATCCCCAACGAACTTTACACATAATTTCAAACCTTTACGAAACTTTTTCTCGCTTGCCCCCCCCCCCCCCCCCACCCACCCCACACACACCCAAACACACAAAATGATGAATGGAAAACTTTATCGCTCACTACACTACACTACACTACACTGCACTGTACTGTTCGTGCAATAAAACTTCATCACACATGAAGTTTTAATTTATTGCTTTTTTACAGCCAACTGTATTTGCTTTTGCAACGCAGTATGCAGACAGAATCCACATATACGACAGAAAGAACCTGCAAAACTATATAATTGTACGACACATAGTCATAAACATTATGATCATTGAGCTACGTGAAAAACTTGCTTTTGCTTAAAATGGAGAAATCACGCAGACTATATTCGTCCGGTGTTTATTGATAGGACTTAGCGACTTCCAACAAATTTTAAGTATAATTTCAAACCTTTCCTAAGCTGTTTCGCACTTGCCCCAAGCGTATAGAGTTCTTGATGTTTCAGCGGATAATACTCGCAGACAGCAGTAAATTGACTTACTGTAGTTGGCAGATGGCGCAGCACGAATGGTTTTCAAGTGCGCACTTAATATCTTTCGGTACTACTCCCAGTGTGCTGAGAACCATTGAGACCAGTTTAACTGGTTTACACCAGAGTCGCTTTCCGAAGAAAGATAATTCACTGAATCTACACACGATTTAGAAGAAAGAAAGATTCGAACGCATTTCGGGCAGACTTGTGGTCTACTGGATGACGCCCGGCGCTTTCGTATGTTATTCGACGGATTCTCATCACTTCAGGCCTTGATTTCTCGAAAACTTGAAGTGAAAGATTAGCAGATTCGTGACACGTTGTGCATACGTTCATTTTTAGCTAGAGCTGTTGTATGTCAAACCCGTGGTAAGAAACTGTTGCCGCAGTCAGAGAACGACGGAAGGACCAACTTTTAACGACTTCTGTCAGCTCATATTGCTTTCAGTTTGTCGTGTGATGCGTCAACGCTGTTGACGAAGTTGGTGTTCGTAGAATGGCAGAAGTAAACTAAAGGCGCCAAGCTGCCGTCTTACTGACATGCTTACAACATAATCAACGTACCTGTCAAACGCCACGTTTCCGTGATCTGTAGCTTTCTTCCTATTTTCCCGATGTATGGAAATCGATGAGTATTGTGCCCATCGAAGCATATAGGACAGACTAACGCTTCTGAAGAAAGTTTAAGCGTAGCTGTCACAATGTTAGAAATGTTTATCTGCCTGTATTCAATGCAAAAGTAGTTTCTAGAGCGTCTTTTCTCTCAGGAATGTTTGTTTATTGCTTTGCGGAGAGTATTTGGAGCAACTTGGACAAAGAAACTTATCTCCCTCTTTATGCAAGGTTTTACCGTTTCATTGTTTTCTACTGAAGTAAAAATCTACTGAACTAAAAATCCTTAACAATATTTTTTTAAAATATACTTGATTTAGTCAAAAGGTAAGTCATAAATGGTTTATGCTTAAAATACACAGCTTCAATAGCTGAGAGAATAAATGATAGCTAAACTGGTTTGTAACCAACGTATACATGCTCAGCCTTCGTGCCTTATCAGCCATTATGTACGCTGAATTAGCCAAGTGCGAGTAGTAGTCGCTAACTGGAGGTTCCGTACAGACTTAATAATGTAATCCTGAGAGTCAAGGTTCTCGCCGAGTTGGCTGTTATCGTTATCGATACTGGGAATTTCAAGACCGTATCAAAATCTCTAAAGGAGCTCGTCAGACTAGCCCGGACATACAAAAAGACGCAAACTGGGAACTTCGGTTTGTATATGTAGAGGGAGAAGATGTAATAAAACATTTTTACTCACTTACCAAAACTTGACTACAAGCTTACAGTTTGTGTTTACATGCAGTAGCCTAATGTTCGTCTGTCATACTTTCGACGGGTGATGAACGCAATGTATGTTCAAAAGGCAAAAGATATTTTTATGTGGTATAATTAGAATTTAACGAATTTTAGATTTTCTGTAAGCATACTGTGAAGCCTTGCTTCTTGCCAAAAATTTCAAGAGTCTAGGTCGTCGGGAAGTACCGTACAGGAATCTTTTGATTGAATTGACTTACCTTAAAATTTTCACACCGCTAAGGGACCATGTAACGTAAATTTGAACCTGATACGCCGACGAAAAATGGGTCTTAAAAGGTAAGTCATAAAAGACGGATGAAAAATGGCAAAACATTTGCTTGGTGTGATATGATTACAAATTAGGAATTTTCGGTTCTTTTCCTTTAGTTATACCCTGCGTTGCCAAATTTCATGATTCTAGGTAAACGGGAAGCACCTTGTATGTTTTGATGAGTTTTAGTGTATCAAAATATGTGACATAAATGGTCTTATCTTTTGATTGAAGTGTCTTAGAAGCTTAAAATTTTTGCACCTCCGAGGGACCATAGTCCTTAGTATGTGACATAAATTTGAACTTGATATATCTACCCATTTATGAGAAAAAGGGTTCTTAACAGTCGGACAGACAGACTGACGGAAAATAAAGCGATCCTGTGTGTTTACAGATTGAGGCGTGGAAATATAAAAGAACGGTGGTAGAATAACGGGTTAATCATTTTGACACAGTATGTCTGAGATAGATGACTTCATGTATTGAAATAATTCATCAAGTGAATTACTCATGTTTCAGGAAAATACTGTACCATGTGCCCACCAACTTAATGAAGAACGACATTTTTTTTTTTTTTTTTTTTTTTTTTTTTTCACTGTAACATTAAACCATTTCACTACGATCGAGATATACGATCGCTCCTCGATGAGTCATTTTGTGGATGACGTATGGGCCAACGAGGCGTCAGGTGTCAACTGAGCTCTCTAGATTTCACACCATTCAATTAATAGCATAGTCACAGCTTTTCGTTCTGTCTTACAGTGCTACAAGCGTATTTTTTTCCGATTACCGGCGCTGCGCGTTTGTTAGCGTGACATTTTATTGTTATTTAGTTCTCATTTACTAAGGTTAAGAGAACAGCATCCATATTCCCATGGCTACATGCATACGTTTCTGGTTTGGCGTACAGTTAGGGACCCTATAGTACTTCGATTGGTGCAGTGAATCGTCCAACCGTAACTGCGTAGAAAATGTTTGGGGCTATTGAGAACAGCGGATGAAACGCAGTGATCAACTACCCGGGAATTTGGTAGCTCTGCCGCATATAATTTCAATGAGTGGCGTCAGCTGGATGTGGGGTACCTGGACTCTCAGCATTATCGAACAGAGGCAATTTCAATGTTAGAGGCGGCATCAACGTGAACTATACTTGAGGTCGTGTGTCGATTAACCTGGACTTCTTGTTTCGGAATCAGTGAAGTGTTAATCTGGAAAGTATGAGGAGTGCTTAGACATTTTGGCTTTGGAAATGATTCACTGCGGTAACAAACCCGAAAAAAGTTTACGCAACAGATATATTGCAGGGAATTAAAAGATGTGCAAAGCACCCCTATCAGTCTAAGTTATTGTAAAACGACCTTTGAACGCTTTCTCCTTCATCTGGCGTGCTAAGTGTACTTATACATGGATAGCTTGTTCAAAGTTTTTGTATCATATTGTCCTCAGTGGCTCCGCCACACCTTTTTCCTAAAAGAGCGTAACGCAGAATTTGCTTCGAAATACTCGTCCTCGACATTCGCAGAACGTGTCTGATACAGTCTAATTGTGTGCTGTTTACTCTTGTTATTGGTTAAGCACATTTCTTTGAGAACTCTTGCAATAGTGACGCATGTATTACAATAGGTATTAGTGTTTTTAATTGTATATTTGTCCTTAATAACAGACACAATGATCAATAGTTGCACGCCGTTTTGAAAGCTGTATGCGAAAAAATTTCTGAGAGATTCCAATAAAGTAATTGTAAAGAAGGATCGTACAATAACACTGTCGGTTTGAATAATTTTCTCCACATCGCCCGTCGTCAGGGTAAATGATATATTTTAGTGAAGTAATTGACAACTAAAACTGTGATCCTGATTGGTATTAGCGGCAGAGCAACACACTGCCAGTCGAGCTATTCGATTAGTGAGGGAGAGCGGATGCTCGTAGATTGGGGTTGTTGCGTCTGGCAGTGAGGCATGCGCGGATGGCTCAGTCGGCAGAGCGCTTCCCGAGAAAGCCAAGGATCTGGCTACGCATACCGGAGCTAGACAGCTTTGCCATGTGATTCAACATCAGCGGACGTTGTGCGAGAGTGCCAGTATATTCCTCCTACTGCTCTTCGAATAGCAGCGCAAGGTCAGTTCACCAAAATATCCGCTTCCATAAAGACACATACAAAAATAAAGCCAGGTTTTAAATCCGTTAGCTGCTCTTCATGCGAGTAGCAAATGTCTACGACAGCAGTGGCGAGACTATACTGATTAGAGAGCTAATATTTCGATAGCTAGACCTTCCCATGAAACCTTTATTTATTGCGCATAGCGTTGGCTCTTGGGAAAAAAAAATAGTGAGCAGTAAAGTTCTTGGTCCGTTCATTTAGATCTGACGAGCAAACCTTAATAGCACACATTCTGTCAGTTTCACGCCCGAAAGTCTACTCCTCATAGAAGTACCTATTTTCATAAACGATGCAATCAGACTCAGCCACTACGAGAAATACCAGCCACGATGATTTCCAAAACGAATGAATAATAGAGACAAAGTGAAACAGAGTTGATATTTTATTCGAGAAGAGCGGACTCTAAATCTCCGTAAGGGGATCGTGTTAAGATGTAATTATCGGCCGGGTTCAAATCTTAACTTCCCTTTGTAATATTGGACCGAATTACGGCGTAGGCGGAGAATAGTCTTTCGTGCTAATATCCAAATAAAAATGTTCATGTTTGAACCGCTAATTGTACGGAGGGTCACTACCAGAATTTCAGCAAACGAGATAAAGGGTCAGTAGTGTCATATCTCAATAAGTAACCATTTAGCACTGGACGATAACATGAAGATCTGTGGCTCAAGTTAAAAAGAATAGTCGGTTATGCATTTGACAGATATGTTCCTAGTAGAGTAGTTCATGATGGAAGGGACCCTTCATAATATACACTAACTGTAAAGAAACTGTTAAAGAAAGAGTGTTGCATAACAGGTGTAAAAATAGAGCCTAGATCTCTATATAGGGAAATGCTGAATGAAAAGAGTTTGGCTGTCAAGATGATAATGCATGGGGTCTTAACGACTACCGTAGCAGAAAATTATCAAAAGATCTCTAATAAATCCCAAAGAAATTCAGGTCATATGTAGATACTGTTAATGGTAACAAAATTAGTGTCCAGCGACTCATTAACGAGACAGGAACTGAAATTGAAGGTAGCAAAGCAAAAGCAGAAACGCTGAACTCCGTTTTCAAATTTGCCTTAAAAAATTAAAATCCAGGGTTATCAGCCCTATTTAACTCTCGCACCTCTGCACAGATGAGCAATATAAACATTAGTGTCAATGGTGTTGTTAAATAGTTGAAACTGCTAAAATTGAACAAAGCTACAGAGCCCGATGAAATCCCTATCAGATTCTGTGAAGAATCTTCGGCTGATATACCCCCTGTTTCAACTATAACCTGTCGTAGATTCCTTTAACAAAAAACCGTACCCAGTAGCTGGGAGAAAGCACCGATCACGCGTGCCTAAAAAACTACCGTCCAATATCCTTGATATCCATTTGTGTAGCATCTTAGAACATATTCAGAGAACAAACGTAATGAAGTATCATTAACAGAATGATCTCCTCCATGGCATCCAGTACGGATTCCTTAAACAACGATCATGTGAAACACAACTCGCACTTTTCTTACATGACAGCCTGAAAGCCATGGATCAAGGGAGTCATGTACAATGGTTCTACAAAAATGTAGAAACAGCAAAACACAACACAGTACCATGCCTAATGCGGTGTAGGGAACCCGTTGGCATTCGAAACAGCTTCCAGCAGCCTCCGTCTATAGTCTCAAAGTATACACGATTCAGTAAAGTTTCTGTAATATCTATAGAACCAGACGTAATGTGTAATCAGATACATCCAAAACTTGTGTACACCAAGTCACGTAAATTATATGTAAAGGGCGTATCGCAGTAAGGCGCGTCTCTGTGCATGCCAAATGTGTTACCCACGTGTGAAGTTTCCAATGGAAGTAGTTCCAAACGAGAAACCCACAGCAAAACTTTTTTAACTAAACACGTAACATAGTGATGTTAGACAAATGTGCAATAACTGCAGTGTCTGAAATTCCTTTATTTCTAACGAAGGCAGCAATAGGGCTCCATAGCTGTAAAGGTCAGTTTCTGGCAACCTTAATAGATTACGAACATCGACGGAACGTCGTAAATTAGACTTAACTAGTAGTAGTTTTATATTCAGTATGAAATTCAGTGTACATTTAAAGGTTTAGTTGATTATTGTTACAATAAGTAGTTACAAACATTACAATATTTTATATTCAGAATAATGCCGTCGATCCTGACCCAAATACCATTACGAATATGAACAGGAGAAGCCCCTTTTCAGAATGGTGATGAATAAGTTATATTCTAGTCAGCTAGCGCTTATAGCATCACGAACTTTGGTGTTCGCTTACGTATACACACATTTGCCGCCCGGGCGATTCCTGTCAACTACAGCACGACGTCATAGTACCGTTGATCACTCGCAACATATATTATGTGCTACGATACCGTTTCTGGCAGGCAATGTTTACATTCGACGCAGTGCCTTTGCTCTAGGAATCTCGACACAGTGTTTGTTTGTAAATAAGAGGTAGCAGCGTCATTGTTTTATCAGCAGTGTTGACATGTCACTGGTTGTTAACCTCTGGCTTGGCTAGGGGCCAGGCTGTCGTTTGCCTTTGACGCTTAAGTTCATGACCACTGCGGAACGGTATCTTTCGGACTTCGGCTACACTAGTAAATGACGTGTGGATGTTTGAAGTAAGTCTCCATCAGGGTGTTCGTCCTCAGATGAGCTATCTGTGTATGGCAACGTCCGTTTGCAACATGGATCTTAATGGTATTCAGCTCTTGTGAATAGATGAGTAGTTCCCGAATGGAAGTTATCGATTGTTTTCTATAAGTGTATTGTCTAATAATTGGTATTATACATGAAGTGTCGTCCACACTTTTGCTTCTTCCGTATTTTTGGACAAAAGAAAACCATGAACAACGTATATCGGTAAGCGCTGTAGTAGCTTCAAATTGACCAGAAGTCTTAGACACTATAACTGTTTTATGTAACGGTTTTTTTAAAATTACCCCCACCAGTCACAAACTTCGTCAACTATTATATTACTTACTTATTTAGCGACATGTTTCGAGGGGCTACCTCATCTTCAGGCTAAATGGCATTACAAAAACAAATTTACAGTAAGATCATACTGATGTTACATAATCTTTTCGTAAATGCTGTGGCCATCTTTGTTCTTCTGGCGTGGCAGTCTCGTTGTGAGGCGCTGAGGTGTTTCCATTTCCGTGGCTCTCTTGGTCACTGTTCACAAATTGTCACTAACATAGCAGTAACTTGGAAACATGATCACAAAATGGCTTCAAATTCTACTAAAACTGTTATCGCACATGTAAGCCTCGTCTGCTAGCCATTATTGTAATTGCCGTCATTTAACTGCAGTCCCGATTATAGTCTCCTGTTCGTTGTGTTATTGGAATCGGGGTCGTTATGGGATAGTATTTCGATTTTCGCGAAGGCGTGCGTCGATATTGACCTTAATTTTATGAAAGCACTTGTAATGTCTCATTTTTATTGTGAACCCTCGTTATGCCAAGTAAGGCGCCACTTATCTCTCTCCCATATTCAGATCAAAGAGAGCAATTCAACGTATCTTCCAAAATTTGATCGTATGTGTGGCTTAAAAAACAACCATTGTAATTCTTCGTCGGTGTAACATTTCGCTACTAAGATAATGAACTATATTTATTTCTGGTACATTATAAATATAACTTTCTTCTAACGTTGCCGAAAACAAAATGTAACTTTTTTTTGTGCGTTGCGTGTCTAGCTGTGACACTAGAAATAGACAACACTAATTAAACTGGTATCTTAAATCTTGATCCGCCGGTATAACTGTTTTAAATACCTCTTTAGGTCCTTTCCTAATAATCTGCCTGCTTTTCCTTGTCACCAGCCAATAAGGCAGTCTTACAGAAATGTTTTCGGTGCTCTCCTCAAAGGCTAAATAACCACAGTATATACACAAAGGTGACAAAAGTCATGGGATAGGCTGTATGCAGATATACAGTTGACGGTAGTATCGTGTATGTAAGGTATAAAAGGGTAGTGCATTGGCGGAGCTGTCATTTGTGCTCAGGTGATTCATGTGAAAAGGTTTCCGACGATATTATGGCCGCACGGCGGAAATTCACAGACTTAGAACGCGGAATGGTAGTTGGAGCTGGAAGCATGGGACATTCCATTTCGGAAATCATCAGGGAATTCAATATTCAGAGATCTACAGTGTCGACAGTATGCCGAGAATACAAATTTCAAGCATTACCTCTCACCACTGACAACGCAGTGCCGGCCGCGGTGGTCTCGCGGTTCTAGGCGCGCAGTCCGGAACCGTGCGACTGCTACGGTCGCAGGTTCGAATCCTGCCTCGGGCATGGATGTGTGTGATGTCCTTAGGTTAGTTAGGTTTAAGTAGTTCTAAGTTCTAGGGGACTGATAACCACAGAAGTTGAGTCCCGTAGTGCTCAGAGCCATTTTGAACAACGCAGTGGCCGACGGCCTTCACTTAACGACCGAGCGCAGTGGCGTTTGCTGCATGAAATAACCGGGGAAATCAATGTGGAACGTACAATAGTATCCGTTACGACGGTGCGGCGAATTGGTGTTAGCGGGCAGTAGGAACAGACGACCGACGCGAGTGCCTTTGCTATCAGCACCTCGCTTGCAGCGCCTCTGCGGGGCCGTGACGGTATCAGATCGATACTAGACGACTAGAAAACGGAGGTCGGATCAGATGAGCCCCGATTTCAGTTGTTAGGGTTTGATGGTAGGGTTGGGGTGTGTTGCAGACCCCACGAAGCCATGGACCCAAGTTGTCAACAAGGCACTGTGCAAGCTATTGGTTGTTCCATATTGGTCGACCGCTGTGGCCGAGCGGTTCTAGGCGCTTCAGTCTGGAACCGCGCTGCTGCTTCGGTTGCAGGTTCGAATCTTGCCTCTGGCATGGATTTGTGTGATGCCCTTAGGTTAGTTAGGTTTAAGTAGTTCTAAGTCTAGGGGACTGATGACCTCGGAAGTCCCATAGTGCTTAGAGCCATTTGAACCATTTTGTTCCATAATGGTATAGGCTGTGTACATGGAAAGGACTCGGTCCTGGTTATGTTCGGCTACTTGGAGACCATTTGCAGCCATTCGTGGACTTCTTGTTCCCAAACAACGATGGAATTTTTATGGATGACAATGCGCCACGTTACTGGGCCAGAATTGTTCGCGGTAGGCTGGAAGAATATTCTGGATAATTCGAGCGAATGATGTGGCCACCCAGATCTCCAGACATGAATCTCATCGAATATTTATGGGACATTGCCGAGAGGGCAGTTCATGCGTAAACTCCAACACTTTCAGTAGTTTGGCAGCTATGTATGTAGCAGCAGCAGCATGGTTCCATATTTCTGCAGGGGACTTCGAACGACTTGTTGAGTCCACGCCATGTAGAGTTGTTTTCCACGTCTCCTGTCACCTCAGTGGATAAGAGGGGTAGTTGTTAAGAGTAATCCATCCAGTAAGTTCCATCAGCGTTATTTTAATTAGAAGCACTCTTTCTCTACTACAAGCTGAGGCGTTGCCGATAGATTCTCGTATATTTTCTCACTTGTACTCGAGGAGTGTGTTCACATGTAACCTAATATGACCTAGTTAGTCAGCCTGTTCATTATACATGTGATTGACAGTATTACAGACTGTCAACGTAGACGCACTTCTTGACACACTCGTCCGTGTGTGTGTGTGTGTGTGTGTGTGTGTGTGTGTGTGTGTGTGTGTGTGTGTGTGTTCGTTTTTTTAATGCACACGTATGCTGAAATGGAAGAATAGTCATTAGCAGATGATGTTTAAGCTCAAAGCTCGTATGTATCATACCTCATAACAACGGCGTAACAGACGGAGCAGATAACAGATGTTAATAAATGTTTATCTTGGATAAAAGTTAACAACCCCGATAGTACCGTGGTTTTAAGCTTCAATCGATTATTGTCGGATGTAGACCCCAACGGACATAAAATGATTTTCTCTTTGTTTCTTCCCACAGAGGGAAGCCACTACTATATGTATAATGCATTACCTATGTCTGTTTTTTCTTCTTTTTTTCTAGGTGCTTCAGTTTCAGCTTCTTATAATCACATGAACAATTTAATTAATACAAAACAACTTTTTCGTCTACAAGTGCACGTTACTAATGCGCTTGAATTCTGTGAGCTCAGCAGTACAGTTTGTAGAATAGGGAAGATGTTATTTCGTTTCTGATGCTCAAAATGTTTTTCACCTTGTATCTTTCGCTGACGATCAGTTATCTCACCGACCATTACATGGCCTCGGTAATGAGACTGATTCTTTTTGCGATTCTCTCATTACTTTTTCGCATTCAGATACGGATTCGTTCTCAAAAAGATGCTTGTCTTGTGTGGCATGCATGCCTCATTCTTTTTCAGTCTGAAATTTAAAAAATGGTTCAAATGGCTCTGAGCACTATGGGACTCAACTGCTGAGGTCATTAGTCCCCTAGAACTTAGAACTAGTTAAACCTAACTAACCTAAGGACATCACAAACATCCATGCCCGAGGCAGGATTTGAACCTGCGACCGTAGCGGTCTTGCGTCTGAAATTTAAGTCGACAACTGTTCATAGAGGCAGAACCTATTATGATATCCCAGTTAGCAACTTCTTTGCTCCGGGAGATATTCTGCCAATTAGTTTGAAAACATTTAAGCGTAATTTATTTTTGGCGCCTGTAGCGGACGATCAATTGAACCACTCGATCAGCAAATTGAAGCAGAATTCAGTAATCAGCGTTTGATTAGGAAGTTGTAAGACTCTTGATTCGTGCAATATGATCTAGTGGTTCTGTCTAAAATATAAAAAAAATAAAATTGCCAGAAGCATTTGAAATAGTGCATTGGCAAGTGTTTGTTTTACCCATTCGTAAATTTCGCGGTTGTGTTACTGTGAAGCCTTTACTTAATTTGATGTGTTTCTTAGTGTCCAATTTTTGTAACGCTATACATCCTGTCATTTTTTAATTACACTCAGAATTTTCGCAAGCGTTCGACTCTTGTTGTTTCCTCTGCTTATGCGAAGACTCCAGAATACCGACATTGAAGTATGAATACTCCTGCTGTACATTGAAGTATGTATACTCCTGCTGTCAATAGTTGAGACAAGAGCACGAAGTTGCAATCTCTCTGTTGTCACAGGTACCATATTGTCTGACCATTCAGCGTTGGATCTCTCTGTTCCATGAAAGAAAACTCCATTCGTGTTTATTCCATGGTTTCTCCTTCGTCTAACAATTCTAACTTCCAGAGGACTGTTAATTTAATTCTGATCCAGTCATTTTTGCACACCATTATTTTATTAAATTTCTATTGCGTTCTTCAGTTAATGGTATATCAATTATTAAATTGTCTTCAGTTTGCAATTAGTGCATTACCGCTGTCTTACACCATACATCTCTCCAACCCGTCTTGTCTCTATCGTGCTCACGAATGCAGTAACCATAGGGACGACTAAGTATAAGGTGCATTCAAAAAGAAACGAGCTGGAGGCTGTAAAATGAAAACCCGTGAATGGATCGTAATGCCAGTGTCTGCGGAAGAGTTTGTGGTCCTTGCAAGGGCGTTGAAGCACCAAGGTCACAGTTAGAAGGAAATTTCTGTTTCTAACGCTACGACAGCCACACTGACTGGAGTACAGTGGACGGTCTACGCGTGCACGGGCTAGCTCTATCGTCACGTGTGTGTACACGCGTTTCCGTCCACCGCTCTTATAGGGACCACTGCTTTTTCCGTTGGCAGTGGCATTACGATTCATTCGACGGTTTTCGTTTGACATCCTCCGCTCGCTTCTTTTTAAGTGCATCACGTAATACATTTGATTAGCTGAAGATGCACGTACAAGGTACAAAACTCATAATAAAGGAGAGACAATAAGCTTGTAATGCTTACCAAGCACTGATTTGTTTTCGTGAACAAATATTTATTTTTACATGCACATGTTAATTGATATTCAAGACGTCTTGTCACAGTGTCCGTAACAACTTAGCCATTTAAGCTGTGAGTCAGCGTGAGAGAAATCCATGTTCAGTTGACCACACTGAAATTCCTTCAAGTAATTTTCGTCGCATACAGTCCACTTTTTCCAGATTTCCGTTTGTCAATACCAAGTCGTGTCTGTGTTATTTCATGTTGGCGAGCATTTCTCTTTAAAGCTCAAGAGTTTTCCAAGCAAATTTGGAAAAGGGAAGAAAAATGCATCACTTCCATCAACAATTTAATTTCATGACTGATATTCAACATCCATAATCGTTATCTCAGTTACCTTCGCGTTATCTTAACTCTCAACAACTCACGCAGCTTGAAAACCTTCGAGAAGTAATCGTACTAGGATAGGCGTTTTTGTAGAAATTGCTATCTGTCAACCGGTCAAAGGAGTAGCAATGTAGTCTGACGCCGGCCGGAGTGGCCGAGCGGTTCTAGGCGCTACAGTCTGGAACCGCGCGACCGCTACGGTCGCAGGTTCGAATCCTGCCTCGGGCATTGATGTGTGTGATGTCCTTAGGTTAGTTAGGTTTAAGTAGTTCTAAGTTCTAGGGGACTGATGACCTCAGAAGTTAAGTCCCATTGTGCTCAGAGCCATTTTTTTATTAATGTGTTGCGCGAGTGCTGTCACAGTAACAAAGTATTCGGGAGTACACGTTAATCTTATGTAAGACCACAGTTGCGCGCGCGGGAGAGACAGAGAGAGAGACAGAGAGAGAGAGAGAGAGAGAGAGAGAGAGAGAGAGACGACGCTAGCTTTTAAGTTCAGCTACGCAGTCTAACAGGGAAAACTCCCCCATCGCAGACCCCTCACATTTAGTCGTAAGATGGCTCATTGAACAGCACACACAGAACACAGATCAAGCATGAAAACAGGAAGAATGTGTACTGAACTGTGAAGAAAATAAAAGAAAAAAAAGAAACGGTGAACGGTCCAAGAACAAGAAGTGCAATATAGAGCAGCCGGAACGAGGAATGGCGTCGTGGTTAAGTGGTTACGGTTTTGGACTACCACGCGCGCAAGCTGTGTTTGATCCTCTCTCGTGCATTTTTTTTTTTTTTCCTCCGCTGCTCGCTTTATTAAAATTTGTGTTTGTGTCGTGATGTAACATCTGTTTGCAACCGTGAGGTGTAAGGTAGAGACACCTATAATGACAGTTGATTCTGCACACCTACTCTATTAGCAGCCGAAAAGAAGGGGCTTTCGAATGGGAACCGCGAACTTTTGATGATAAGACGACAAGTCAGCTGAAATATCCACCGGAAAACATGTCTGGTGTGTCATACACAGTATTAGTCTAGTACGTGTCATATGATAGGGATCTCTAATTTGTACGACTGGTGAGTGAGTGAGATATGCCTCCTTGCCCGATATAGATGTTCGTATGAATGTGAATTTGATCACTCCTAAGGAAATGAAAACATAATAGTTTGTCACATAAACTGCAACAGATGAACCTAACAGTTTCACAATCACAGAGTTTCTCTGTGCTCTGTCAAAACATGTGTTTTTAACATTTTTGAAGTTGCGTTCTGTTTGACCCTTGAATTCCTTTTTTGTAACGTAGTTCACATCCGTTTATTCGTTGTTTTCATTTCTGTGAGACGTCTGGGTGGTGTCTCGTCTGGTCTCACTATTCGTCACATTTGCTTGCGACGGTAACGTGTTCTTATCACGGCTCATAACCAATGTATAGTATGGCAACTGCCAAGGCTTCAGATGGAGAACAAACATTTCAATGACCGGACGGATAGTTCAAAATGTTGTGGAAGCGGCTCTACCGCTTGGCAGTCAGACACCATAACCACTTTTTTATTTTTTTATTTTTTTTTTAACTTGGCTTATTCACACCAACGATATTACAGAGCTTGACCACGTTAAAAGTATTAAAACTTCTACCATTAAAGTGAAGGTAGTTCGAGAGTAGCCAACAGCAGACTGAGTACACTTGTACATGACATCCATTATTCATTCCATTATTTCATTGTAAGATCGTGATCGCTGCAGATGTACAGCTTCAGGCTGCTTCTTACGGACAGCCGTCAATCAGGTGGGTATTCTACGCGCATGAAGTGTAGCCGTATCCGTCTATGCTCGCCTTCGCAGCACGAGAAATCGTAGCTTAGTGACTGCTTCAAGCTGGTGTTCTGGAAGGGTAGTTTCTTGGTTTGCCGTTTCGTGTCACGTATGTATACACAGTCTCGTTTCCCGAGTTTCGGTTTCTCTGTTTCTCTTCTCTGAAGTCCCAAGCATCACGCTCTGAAAGATTCTTTCTCCCAGTTTGGGGGCATCAGAATGTGAGGGTATCACATTCATGTAGTGAGTTTCTTGTTTTAATATCCAAATGAATGTTGCACATGAATGCTATTCATAACAAATAAACATAAGGAAATGGAAAGAAAGTCGCTTCCTCTGGGGTGGTAGCTTTTGATCATGTGGAAATGAAATTTACTTCTCAGCAATGTGTAACCGTCAATTTAATATCAAGAAAATAAAAGCAAACAAAAAGATTTCTCCAACAAATTATATAACATTTCTCCTTTGACTATTTACAGTTTTCTTGACTGGCGTGTGTACATGTGGCTTCGTCGCGCTTGCGCTCCTCAGCTATGTGTAAGTTGCTTTCCCGAACGTGAATTCTACAATGTGGAATGACACTCAGTTGTGAGGTAAAGTGCAAATAAGAAATTTGTCCGAGGAACCAGGTATAACTATTGCTCTTCGCGGCAGGGAACAAGTGCCAGTCCGGGTGTAACACATCGTCCACAGTGCTCGCATTCTCTGTCGTCCCACTTAACCATGACGCCGTTGCAATTTAAGGCTGCTCTACAAGCCGATAGATTGAGTAGGATGGGGGCAATAACTCCTTTTATTGGACCGGAACCTGTCTTGACAATCACCAAGGCTATGATCAAATTAGAACTACGGAACTGGCTTAGGAAACAGCACGTAGGATATTGGACCAAGGTCCACAAACAAAAACAAGGTAATGATGCCCAACCCAGGTTTTAAAAGAAGCTCTGTGATCCTGGGATTGAACAGGAAAGTGATCAAACTCATGACTGGACTGATGACCGGCCATGGGAACCTCAAAAAACACCTACACACAATGGGTATAATGGAAGAGGACCCTAAATGTAGGATCTGTGATGAGGGTGAAGAAACTTCATCACACCTAATCTTTGAATGCATGGCATTGGAGAGTAAAAGATACAGAATCTTCCGAACAACTAGACCTGAAGAAATTGTGTCTAACAAAAAACTGGTAGAGGGACCTCCTTGCACTATTTAAGGGCACTGGTTGGCTTTACTAGATATACTGGGAGCGATACCGCACAATAAACCTAGTTTCGGTGCGGGCAGTGGCGGGTTAGACCCAAGCTGTTTTAGCTCTCCTGTTAAAATCAATCAAGGCTGCTCTATATTGCACTTCCTGTCCTTAGGCAATTCATTGTTTCTCTTTTGCTTTTTTTTCACAGCCTAGTACACGTTCCTTTTTTTCATGCTTGATCTGTGTTCGGTTTTTGACGGGCTGTCCACTGGGGTCTCTACTTCTAAATCTGAGGGGTGTGCGATGGTGTTCCCTTGTAAGAAAGTTGCTCAGAGACAGACGTGATTTGCTGCCTCTGAGACACCAGCTCTTCTTGTCAGTGGATTTCAACCAGAGAGCAACTGACGTCAAGGTCAGTGGGTTTGCTAGCGCGTCGTGGGCTTCCTAGCCAGCCTGTTATTGAGTGTGGGCAATAATGTATGCCATAATCCAGCCGCATCAAATGGTAAGCGTGCTCGGTGAGGGCTCGCTCGGCTGTGAAGGCTCGCCGCACTGTGACCTATTTTACTTCAGACCCCTAGATTCTTCTCATTGACTTTCCTTCAGATTTTAGAAGTTTTTGCGTCTCCTTTTTAGTTAGTGTCCAGCTTTCTGAACCATAGAAGACAGTGGGGCTTATAACGGCATTGTAGAACTTCATTTTCGCAGAATGTGATAAGCCTTAGACTTGAACGTATCTCTAAGGAAATACAGATATCTGGAGTGAGCAGAAATTCTTTCGTTTACATCTACGGGTATTTGATTATAATAATTGAACCAACCCGCCAGGTACTTAAACTCATCAGCATACTTGAACTTGTCTGCGTCAATGGTGAAGTGACGTTGTGCTTATTTAGTTCTGCCTACTTGCAAATGTTCCTTTTTCATTTAATGATGAGTAGTCCCTTTTTACTTCCCACTGTGCCGATGCTTTTATACATCTCCCCAAGATCTTGTTTACTCTCTGTCAACTGACGCTATGTTGTCTCCGTAAGCAAATACATGAAAGCTGCCATCTTCCATTCGTAACCGATTACACTCTTCAACTTCGCTCTCTTAAGACTTTGTCGAGGGTGACCTTAAATAGTACGCATGACAGTGCCTCTCTCTCTCTCTCTCTCTCTCTCTCTCTCTCTCTCTCTCTCTCTCTCTCTCTGAATCCAGTTCTTATGGGGAAAGGTTGCGAGTATGCTACTCATATATCGGTAAAAAAATTCACTACTGAATCGAACCATATCAGACGGTAATCAACTTCACACTTTATGCGGAAACGTTCATTTTTTCCCTTCCGGATTAAAAGTCATAGCCTCTACAACCCCAATTACAAATGCCAAGACGCAAACTATTTGGATTTAGTGTTGAGTCTGAAGTGCATACTGAAAATGGTCTCATTATCTAAACCATGCTCAGGCTGTACGAGGGGTGAGATCATAAAGTATTAATTACCATTTCGTAAAAATAGTTCTGTAATTAACTTTCTTATTTATTTGCAGATGCATGTCTGCAGTCCTGATACACTCTGGAATCCCCGAGCGATAGTATCGCAGCACGCCGGTACAGGAGCCAAATACAGACATAAAAAAAAAGTTTTGTATCACTTCGGTTCCGAGAGTTCCGGAGCCTATACAGAAAACTGGAATAAAGATCAACATAAACATCATTTCCGCCCTTTTTATTGCTCATGAAAACAACAAATTGCATGTTGTACCACCATACAGCGAGACCTTCAGTGGCGGTGGTCCAGACTGCGGTACAGTCCAGTACCTCTAATACCCAGTAGCACGCCGCGCGGGATTAGCCGAGCGGTATAAGGCGCTGCAGTCATGGACTGTGCGGCTGGTCCCGGCGGAGGTTCGAGTTCTCCCTCGTGTGTGTGTGTGTGTGTGTGTGTGTGTGTGTGTGTGTGTGTGTGTGTGTGTGCATGCATGCATTCGTCGTAGCATACTATCCACAAGTTCATTAAGGCACTGTTGGTACAGATTGTCTCACTCCTCAACGGCGATTCGGCGTAAATCCCTCAGAGTGGTTGAAGGGTCACGTCGTCCATAAACAGCCCTTTTCAATCAATCCCAGGCATATTCGATAGGGTTCATGTCTGGAGAACATGCTGGCCATTCTAACCGAGCGATGTCGTTATCCTGAAGGAAGTCATTCACAAGATGGGAGCGCGAATTGTCGTCCATAAAGACGAATGCCTCGCCAATATGCTGCCGATGTGGTTGCACTACCGGTCGGAGGATGGCGTTCACGTATCGTATAGCCGTTACGGCGCCTTCCATGACCACCAGCGGAGTACGTCGGCCCCACATAATGCCACCCCAAAACATCAGGGAACCTCCACGTTGCTGCACTCGCTGGACAGTGTGTCTAAGGCGTCCAGCCTTATCGGGTTGCCTCCAAACACGTCTCTGACGATTCTCTGGTTGAAGGCATATGCGACACTCATCAGTGAAGAGAACGTGATGCCAATCCTGAGCGGTCCATTTGGCATGTTGTTGGGCCCATCTGTACCGCGTTGCATGGTGTCATGGCTACAAAGAAGGACCTCGTCATGGACGTCTGGAGTGAAGTTGCGCATCGTTTAGCCTATTGCGCACAGTTTGAGTCGTAACACGACGTCCTGTGGCTGCACAAAAAGCATTATTCAACGTGGTGGTGTTGTCAGGGTTCCTCTGAGCCATAACCCATAGGTAGCGGTCATCCACTGCAGTAGTAACCCTTGGGCGGCCTGGGTGAGGCGTGTCATCGACAGTTCCTGTCTCTCTGTATCGCCTCCATGTCCGAACAACATCGCTTTGGTTCACTCCGAGACGCCTGGACACTTCCCTTGTTGAGAGCCCTTCCTGGCACAAAGTAACAATGCGGACGCGATCGAACCGCGGTATTGACCGTCTATGCGTGGTTGAACTACAGACAACACGAGCCGTGTACTTGTTTCCACGTGGAATGCCTGGAACTGATCGGCTGTCTGATCCCGTCCGTCTAATAGACGCTGCTTATGCATGGTTGTTTATATCCACAGTCAACGCCTGTTTTCAGGAGTTCTGGGAACCGGGGTGATGCAAAACTTTTTTTGATATGTGTATAATGGCGCGCCCCACTGATAAAAGTGGAGTTTTGTGCACTGATTATTTTTGGGCATTTCAAGGGGAACAACGCTGCGACAATCCATGTTCAGTTGATGTAGGTGCACCATCACATGACACAGGGCTAGGTGATAGAGACGCTTCCAATGTGGTAAGACATATCCGAACGACGAAGAACGAAGTGGCAGACCATCTCTCCGTGAAAAACTGGGAATCGCAAGTAGAAACCTCGGTGCACGAAAACCTCCGTACCACAGTCGAGGGACTAGATTCAAAGCGACAGTGGAAAAGGTGAAAACAGTTTAACAGCTTTGACGTTGTACAACAGTGTGGCGATCGCTGGGTTCTACGACTGCTTACTTCCGTTTAAAAAGCCCCCAAAACGAGGCAGCAGTGAAAATGTTGCAGCTGTGTCAGGGACCTCGCTGTCTGGTCTCCTTCCCCAAAACAACCCAACCCTAGATTTCGAAAGCACGCTGTTGTGACAGTGTTATTTGGTCCGAGTACCACCATTAAGAACCGACTATTACCAAACAGACGTCTATCGCTATAAAACTGTTTATGTGGCAAAAGCGCGCTTGTTCACGCAGCTCCCTCCTAAACAGCTCACTTTGGTTCAACAGTAGCATTCTTGTTGCAACTTCGCTACGTTTTTGTAGAAACTCAAATGTCGGAGAGCGGGTGCTGTAGCAACATGCTGTTTGACCAATGGTTTGGTGTACCACCAGCCGACTGGGAACTGGAGCGTGACACGATGGTGGAGGACGAAAGCAAAGAAGTTGGAGCAGATATTGGTCATTCTACCAGGGGCGTGGAAGCCCCTCAGTACGCTC
Organism: Schistocerca serialis cubense; assembly: GCF_023864345.2. Taxonomy (NCBI): domain Eukaryota; kingdom Metazoa; phylum Arthropoda; class Insecta; order Orthoptera; family Acrididae; genus Schistocerca; species Schistocerca serialis. Next base: position 597,395,794 of record NC_064639.1, read on the forward strand.
CCGAACACGCCACCGAGACTCAAAAAATCCCCCGGCCATTCCTGCTGCCCTTCGTTGTACATGTTCAGTATGCCCCATTAGTCCTTCCTGGTATGAGTACCACATACTTCAACAATATTCTGAGATGGGACGCACTAGTGATTTATAAGCAAACTTCCTGGCAGTTTAAACTGTATGCCAGACCGAGACTCGAACTCGGGACGTTTGCCTTTCGCGGGCAAGTGCTTTGCCGAGTGAGCTACCCATGCACGTTTCACGACGCGTCCTCACAACTGTCCTTTTGCCAGTACCTCGTCTCCTACCTTCCAAACTGCACCAAGTTCTCCTGTGAAACTTAACGGACTAGCACTCATGGAACAAAGAATACTGCGGAGATCACTTGCCCACAAAAGGAAAAGGTCTCGAGTTCGAGTCTCGGTCCACACAGTTTTAATCTGCCAGAAAGTTTCAGACCAATGCACACTCCGCTGCATAGTGAAAATTTCATATTGGATTTATAAGACGTCTCCATTGCAGACTGACAACATGTAGAAGAGAACAACTAACACAGTCACCAGCTTTCATAGTCCTAACTTGATTTATTTGATGTGATAATTGAAACTTCCACCATCTCTGTGTATGAGTGTATGAAGATCACTGTATAGGTCTTCTACTGGTAATCCAGCACGAGAATTGGAATTGGCCCTGCGTAATCTCGCCTCATTTCACCTCTCTTGTGCGACAAGCGAATAACCACACTGGTCTGTTCCAAAAGTTCGTGCCCCGCGGAATCAGATTTGCGAACGCTTCATTTCGAGACGAGCGCGAGTGCTGCCGGGCGGTCTCCGCGCCCTTTGCACGTGGTGGCGCAGCGCCAGCTAGAAGCTACCGCAGACGCAGGGGGCAGTCAGGTGTCTGTGGAATGGCGGCGGTGGCAGCGGCGGCGAGGGCACGCGCGGGTCAGTGTCTCGCCAGGACGGGAATAGCGGCGCGTAGCCACCAGCCGCGCCAGTACTCGGCGGGGAGCAGGCGCGTGAGGAGCCGGTACAACCGCAGGCCGATGTGCGCGCGCCACCCAACCCTGGGTCTCTCGCTCGGGACATGACTGACAGGTACTGTCGTCGTCAAGCGATGCACCCATGTTGCTTCTGCAATGTCTAGTTACCCCGGCCGAAACACTGACGGTGTCTTGTGGATTTCAAACGAATACGCAACCTGTGCACATTAATTGTATGGCCAGACCAACTTGCAGCGATGTCCTCAGCGTTAAAAGACGAAGTTCTGATTTACCGATAGTACCTGTTTTATTGTATCATGTGCGTGTGTGGGTGTTAGAGTGTATGCGCCGAGTTAAAAGTCAGTGAAAAATCACTGACACATCGTTTGTTACCGCTCATTTTGTAGCTTCACTCTTAAACGTTACACATGGTGGATAAGGAAATCACCGCCTATTGATAATGAAATAATAAAAACAGTGTGAGTCATATAGGACAATGATTTCAGATCGAAACTGATGCAAGTGCCTAATTAATGACAAATCACGAATGGTGTACCACATGGTTAAAGAATGAGGCAGTTACTATTTTTTAATATATAAGTGCCCTTCCATCCTCTAGTAGCAAAATGAAAATAATTTTCTTTGCTGAAAAACCAAGATGACAAGATATGTCAACAGAGGAAACGCCAAATGAAATTTAATTCAGTTTGTCAAAAATTAAAACTTTCTCTGATTGGGATTTAAACCTGAGCCTGTCTTTCTCTGGCATTGCACTACTATCCACGCAGCATATACTTTGACAAAGAAAGGGATTGTTTCTAACAAGGGAACCTCCCCATCGCACCCCCCTCAGATTTAGTTATAACTTGGCACAGTGGATAGGCCTTGATAAACTGAACACAGATCGATTGAGAAAACAGGAAGAAGTTGTGTGGAACTGGGAAAAAATAAGCAAAAGATGCAAACTGAGTAGTCCATGGGCTACATAGGTAACATCAAGGCAAAAGTGAGCTCACGAGCGCTGTGGTCCTGTGGTAGCGTGAGCAGCTACAGAAGGAGAGGTCCTTGGTTCAAGTCTTCCCACGAGTGAAAATTTTACTTTCTTTATTTTTGTATAGTTATCATCTGTCCGTTCCTTCATTGACGTCTCTGTTCACTGTAATACGTTTAGTGTCTGTGTTTTGCGACCGCATCGCAAAACCGTGCGATTAGAAGACGAAAGGACGTGCCTCTCCAATCGGAACCGAAAACATTTGATCGCAAGGTCATAGGTCAACCGATTCCTCCACAGGAAAACACATCTGATATATTCTATACGACACTCGTGACAGCATGTGCGTCAGATGACAGGAATATGTTGTCGACCCACCTAACTTGTACACTTGGCGAATGGGTAAAAAGATTCTTCTGCCTTGCCCGATTTAGGTTTTCTTGTGGATGTGATGATCACTCCCAAAAAAGTGATGAAAACATAAGCGTTTGTCACATAAACTGAAAATAAAAAATTAAAGTTTTCACTCGATGGAAGATTTGAACCCAGGACCTTTCGTTCCGCAGCTGCTCACGTTTCCACGAGACCACGGCGCTCCTGCGGTCCCAGTGTCCTTGATGTTGCATATCTTCCGGTGAACTACTCAGTTTGTATATTTTGCTTATTTTTTCACAGTTCCACACAACTTCTTCCTGTTTTCTCAATTAATCTGTGTTCAGTTTTTCAAGGCCTATCCACTGTGCCATCTTATAAATAAATCTGAGGGGGGTGCGATGGGGAGGTTCCCTTGTAAGTAAAATAAGTGATTGGTAATCTGCAAATGGATCATCACTAAGTTTTAGAGAAAAAGTACTTAGTGCGGTTGTGTACTAGACAGGGCGCAATTATGACAGTTACAGTAGAAGAGGAGGGAAAGGCAGTTTTGCAAAATATACAAGCTGTCTTGTTGATAAGAAGTGGGTTGAAAACCAGCGTTACTACAAATTGTCGTCACGTGTTCAGCAACTTCAGCTTTGACTCCGACTCTTTATCTTGGTGATCCAAATGTCAGAAAATTGGTTTACTTTGCATAGGATAAAGAACAGCCATTTATTCACCTTCAGAAACTTTGTATGGTGTTCCTGTTCTATTCACATATCTCCTACTCAGTATTTTAGCCGGAAAAAAGTAGTTCGTTTTTTGTTGCTGCGAACAACAACAAGACCATGTGATGAACCGTCATATTTTGATGCTACAGTTCTAAGCATCGCAAAAATGGAATTGTTTCAATAGCACTAGGACACTACAAAATGAACTGTCATTGGTGCCTTGTCATGTTTTTAAGTGATCTGCAGTCCCATCTGATGATGATCTTAATATTAGGCACCAGCAATTGCAGTAGACAGTAAAATTATTTACATCAAATTTAATTTTGTTGGCTGGTAGCTATTTTATAAATTCTTTGTCTTAGCATGTTACTACACTCAAAACAACCTGCCACATACTGGACAAAATATTTTGTGTGGTTCCGTTTGTTATTATGTTGTTGAATAATGCTTCTTTTTCTTCAAATTTTACACTTACACATTAGTTATTCATAGCACAAAAATATGTGCGAAACTATTGCAGATGACTGGGATGATATCAGAGTTGGTACTGGCAACCTGGTATGACAGTATAGGTGGAATGGGTAAGAGAACTGGCATTCCCACATTTGCCCATGTGTGCCTGATCTATTGGGCACTCCATTTCTGGGTCATGCAGATAACTGGACTTCCCATGTGGCATCATGTCAAGGGTGTATCTTCTCACTGGACCATTTTGGACTACTTTAGGTAACAACATGTAGACAATTGGGTCAGCATAGAGTTCCCTGTATTATATCATTTACAGTGTTGGCTGTGCAGGATGTCACTTACAAGTTAAATGCAGGACAAAAATAAGTCAGTGGTCTGCCATACCATCCAGAACAAACACCTCAGAATGATGTTCAGAAGCCAATGTCTCATATGTGTACTTCTGCTCACTGTATGTCATAAAGGTGGAGCTCAGCACTGGTGCCTGAACACTGATGTTCATTGGCGGTTCAGTTCGATTGCTAGTGCATAGTTTGAGGAAGAGGCAAAGACACAAGGATCTTGGAAGTCCTCGCAGATCATCTGACTTACTGAGTGCATTCGGAACGTTTTTGAATGAGATGTGTACACGTCAGTCTCGGTCCTGATTAATCTCTCTGAGTTATGGGCAATGGGTAACAGTAGTACATCAGGATGCCCCCCTAATACATTTGGTATCTTCTGAAATTTGGATCATTATGTGTGTCTGCCATTATTGGGGCGAAGATTGGTGCCTACAAGCTGTTGGTAGGTATTTCTGATTTGGCTGCTCTTTAGTGATTGTATAATGTATCGTAAAGTATATAGTAGCCAAAAGCTCACTAGACAAAATGAGTCACCCCCTTAAAAGAGCAAACTGGTTGCTTTGAAGTACTGCAGAGGGCATAGAACTGGTTCCTGGTGGTCATGTGTCGCTCTACTGCTGACATATATTTTGGGTGTAAAATGTGTGTATGTGCCAATAGCTTCTATAGAATTAACATTGAGAAATGCTTGACTTTAAAAATGATGGAAAGGCAGAAAGGATATGGTTTGTTTGGACAGGGTGTCTATCAACACATGCTAAACAGAGTTGCCTGACTTACTGGAGTGTGATTGAGGACTATGCCATGTCTGCCAGGAATGATGTACCACTGGCAGCCTTGTAACACCACATAAGCACAGTGGCTGTAACAAATATCCCAGCCAAGAGGGAACAGAGAAGAGTGCCACACTCTTATCAGTGACAGTTTCACACTTGACAGGAACTGCTGCTGTCAGTCATACTCAACCGTTTTCCTAGTCAGCATTCCAAATGACTCTGCATGCAGTGGACATCTGTAGGTGAATACCTCCCAAAATACCATTGCTTATGATAACACAGAGCTGGACATAAACAAAATGGGAGAAACAACACAGAGACTGGGCAGTAGCTGACTGAAGGCACGTAATCTGGTCCAGGGCTATTTGAAACAACAGGTAAAATACCTGTCTATGGGATCAAATCATCAGTGAAAGACTTCAGCTGGATATGTAAGAAATGAAGAAACTTGTGGCCACTCTTCCTCACTGTACTGAGTCCAGTATCAAGGCCAGGTGTGTGGTAGACAGTATTAGCATGATAGCTCCTGTCTGTTTGATGACTTTTTGATCAGTGGTGTGCATATGATTTTCACCTGCCCTTGGCGTCCTGTTGGCAAGCAGGAGGGATCATTGCCTTTAGTTATCAGTGCACTCTTATGCTACTATTGGAGATAACCAGTGTGTACAATGGTTCGCCTGCCCAAGTGACCTCTTATTATGCTTTGAGCATTCAATGATAGTATCACTGCACATTGTGTTGTGTGGTAACTGTAGTGTGCTACACTTTGGAGCAAAGTCAGTTGGTGCTGATAATATGGTCTGAACAAGCAACATTACACCAATTGTGATAAAATCAGAGAGATAGCCAAAGTTTGAGAGCAGGACTCCATTTCTTGTGCTGCACATACAAACAATACACTTTTCTCGTATTGCTGGCCTACCCCTCTGACAGCGGACAACACTGGGCACAACCATAATATCGTGATGTGAGGTGACTTCTCTACACATATTTGGGAGATGTTTGTGGATGGTATGGCTGCTCACCATTTTTAGTTATCCAGGATTGAACGGGTAATTGATTTGCTGCATAGAGGCAAACATATCCTATTTCAAAAGCCACAGTAGTCTATGAGAGCCCATGGTGTTGACCATGCAAGCTGACTGGTTTTCCCTGAATCAGATGTTTAAAGTACACTCTTCACATGCTGACATGTATAAAGCCCATTGCCAGTACAACTTGGGGGGAGATGGAGAAACTCATATGTCAGGCACCTGTAATCTGCCTGTGATCAGATGTACTGTCATGCTGACAGTCAGTCCAAGATCTGTCATATTACACACCAAATTATCTCATTTGTTATGGTTACAGTAGTGCACTCCCTCTCCAGGACAGCAGGTATCCCTTGCTCATATCTTCAACTCTTGTAGTCCTGTCTCCCTCAGATGCATGTAATATAATGGTATATTGATAATTTTTACTTTTTCAACTGTCTGACTACAACTGCATGAAACACAATTTTCATGCCATATGTATTTTGCATTTATTCTCTGCAGGGCATCTTCAGTGGCAGGTTGTGTGGGCGATTTTCTACTTATTATGTTTCTGTTTCATTTCTGGTGCCATTCCTCTTCTTATAATTGCCACTTGGGGTTTTCTCCACATTTCACAGCACTAGGAACTGAAACACTGCATAAAACAAATGTTCAGTTCCCAGTGCTGTGAAATGTGGAAAAATCTCCAAGTGGCAGTTATAAGAGAAGGAACGGCATCAAAAAAGGAACGGAAATGTAATATGCAAAAAATCGTCCATGCAACCTGCCACTGAAGATGCCTTGCAGAGAATAAAGGCAAAATGTGAATGGTATGAAAATTGTGTTGTATTCAGTTGTAGTCAGATGGTCAAAAAGTAAAAATTATCAATATACCGTAAATCTCTTGCTCATAATTGTTTTCACTGATAGAAAAGACTATTTTACAAATGAGTTGTGATACTTTCACACAGTAGCCAAATTGCTAGCCAACCAAGATACTAATTGCAGTTAAAATGTTTAATCATCATATAAAAGTTGAATAATAATTATCTCAGATTCCAACTTCTTCAATACCTCATCTCTGAAAACAGCTTTATTGATGGAATCAAAACTATGTTGAAAATACAGAAAAATAGGTTATATTTAAGTGCTGTAATTCATGCCAAACAACTAAAGCCATGAAAAACTGTACGGCAGAAGTAAAGCTGAGAGGACGGGTCATGAGTCATGCTTGCATAACTGAGTTGGTAGAGCACTGCCCACGAAAGACAAAGATTCAGAGTTCAAGCCTTTGTCCATTACACAGTTTTAATCTGCCAGAAAGCTTAAAGTAAAGCCTTATTCATAAATTTCAAATTAATGATATTTGAATTATGAGGGCACATAGAAGTGCAATAGCTCTGAAACATTTCTAAAAGATAGTAGTTGCCTGCACAGATCAACATTTGTTAATTTTCTACACTGTTCTTCAAATTTTATCTATGTTGACTTCAAACACTGCCCATGAAAAATGCTGGAAGCAAATATCTAAGAACTCCAGCTACTTTTCTACATGGTTGATTGATGAATCATAAGAAACCATTCTTAGGTGACTTCGAATTCCAACCCTTAGCAGGAAGGCAGTAAATCAAATGTCCATAGACTTTTGTCTTCTCTTGGTGCTGTATTTGTAGATAAACAGTATCAAAAGAGCCGTCATTTCTGTATACCATTGTTATAGCCTTTATTTTTCTTTTTTATTTGTTAGGCACTTCAGTGCAATGCACCACATGCTCAAGTGGTCTTTGAACTGCAGAGCTGAAGCTCCTTTCACTGTAACTTACCTGTCATGCAGTAGTTGAATTGCAACCTTTGTCATGTTGTTTGTAGAATCAGCTCACAAAATATTTCTCATAAAGGAAGTGGTTGTGATAGTCACAGATGTCGTCACTATGAAAAAGAGAATTGATTCCAGCCAATAATTAGTTCTCAGCTTTCTGTTGCTTTCGCAAAACACTTCCAGATGAACCTGAGAACTTTTTCAGGTTCAGTTATGTGTCACTGATACCTGTTTACTGAAATCTTTACAGGGTTAAATAGCATTTTTACAAATGTTGGACGCCAATGTGGGGGAAAGTTACAGAAAGAGAAAGTGTGTATGACTCTAGTGGAAGCACAAAATAAATGTAATATTCCTCCATATTTTGGTTTGGCATCAAGATAGTAGAATGTAATATCTAGAATCCAGTTTTGACTGTATAAATACTGAAGTGTTGATACCCCATTCATGAACCTTTTGTTGAGTCTGGGAGTGGGAGTTGTAGGATTTCTTCCTTGTACAGTGAACTATGTCATGTAGTATGCCCTTAACATATACAGACAATCAGCCACATTATTATTATGAGATTTGTTACCTCAGATTATGTTCATAGAAACACTTGGATTTGTTGGGGATGTCTAAGATTTGCAAAGGGTCACAGACTTATTTATATGAAAGGACAGCATTTTAATACAGATACAGCATCATACATGGGGATAATTTTGGACTTACTAGTGGTTGATATGAGCAGCACTGTGCAGATCATGTATTAATGTTTGAGCAGACAGGATTAGTTGCAGTTTTCACAGCAAATGTCTTGGTTATCTGTGAGTAAACACCACCCAATAAAAGCTGCAGTAATACCCATAACAGCATTTACTTCAGGCTGGTACATCTCTCAGAAAAGAAATATGGAGGGTTTCAGTTTCTTGGCTGGATATTCAAGAATAATTCAGCTTGTTGTGGAAGACTGCTTACAAAATATCTGTATGTTGTTTATGAGAGTACTGTGTGGAACCTGTATCATATTACATTTGTGTGGGATATTGAATTTGTATAAAGAAGGTTGGCACTTGTGATTATAGGCTAGTTAGAAAAGGGTTGCAGAATGAGTACCTGCACTTTGGACTGCAAAGATAAAATTGAAGTGGTCAGTGGAAGGAAGTCATAATGCACAAGCACACATTTTAACTGTGTGTCATATTTTGGTTAAGTTAAAAAGACAAGAACAGAAACACAATCAGACAACTCAATTTATATAGTAGACAGCACTAGACAGTGTTACCACAGATCACAGGTGCAGTGATACTACCATTGGATGCTCAAAGCATAGTAAGAGGTCACTTGGATGGGTGCACCATTGTACACACTGGTCATCACCAATTGTGGCATAAGAGTGCACTGAAAACTAAATGAAATGATCCCTCCTGCTTGCCAACAGGATACCAAGGCCAGGTGAAAATCATGTGCACCCCATTGATCAAAAAGTCACCCAAAAGGCAAGCAACAGAGTTACTCTCATATGGAGGCTGTTTATGTGGGGTGAAATGAAAGCTCTGAAGTGTCTGCCATCGTCTCTCATTGGCAAACAATACAGAGACCTTTTTTTAAAATTAGTACTACATTGTGAACAAAATTTGTGTGTAATAATACTGCTTGGTAAATAATTAACACTGTTGGAAGTTCATGTCATGTATTGTGGTACTGTATCTGTTTGCTTAAATAAGTTCACAGTATAAAGAGTTTTTTCACTCACAGGAGCCATCATGCTAATACTGTCTACCACCACCTCTGGCCTTGATAATGGACTCAGTACAGTGAGAAAGTGTGTCCACAAGTTTCTTCATGTCTTCCATATCCAGCTGAAGTCATTAACAGATGATTTGATCCCATAGAGGCATAAGTTGTAGGGATGTTTATACACTCCTGGAAATGGAAAAAGAACACATTGACACCGGTGTGTCAGACCCACCATATTTGCTCCGCACACTGCGAGAGGGCTGTACAAGCAATGATCACACGCACGGCACAGCGTACACACCAGGAACCGCGGTGTTGGCCGTCGGATGGCGCTAGCTGCGCAGCATTTGTGCACCGCCGCAGTCAGTGTCAGCCAGTTTGCCGTGGCATACGGAGCTCCATCGCAGTCTTTAACACTGGTAGCATGCCGCGACAGCGTGGACGTGAACCGTATGTGCAGTTGACGGACTTTGAGCGAGGGCGTATAGTGGGCATGCGGGAGGCCGGGTGGACGTACCGCCGAATTGCTCAACACGTGGGGCGTGAGGTCTCCACAGTACATCGATGTTGTCGCCAGTGGTCGGCGGAAGGTGCACGTGCCCGTCGACCTGGGACCGGACCGCAGCGACGCACGGATGCACGCCAAGACCGTAGGATCCTACGCAGTGCCGTAGGGGACCGCACCGCCACTTCCCAGCAAATTAGGGACACTGTTGCTCCTGGGGTATCGGCGAGGACCATTCGCAACCGTCTCCATGAAGCTGGGCTACGGTCCCGCACACCGTTAGGCCGTCTTCCGCTCACGCCCCAACATCGTGCAGCCCGCCTCCAGTGGTGTCGCGACAGGCGTGAATGGAGGGACGAATGGAGACGTGTCGTCTTCAGCGATGAGAGTCGCTTCTGCCTTGGTGCCAATGATGGTCGTATGCGTGTTTGGCGCCGTGCAGGTGAGCGCCACAATCAGGACTGCATACGACCGAGGCACACAGGGCCAACACCCGGCATCATGGTGTGGGGAGCGATCTCCTACACTGGCTGTACGCCACTGGTGATCGTCGAGGGGACACTGAATAGTGCACGGTACATACAAACCGTCATCGAGCCCATCGTTCTACCATTCCTAGACCGGCAAGGGAACTTGCTGTTCCAACAGGACAATGCACGTCCGCATGTATCCCGTGCCACCCAACGTGCCCTAGAAGGTGTAAGTCAACTACCCTGGCCAGCAAGATCTCCGGATCTGTCCCCCATTGAGCATGTTTGGGACTGGATGACGCGTCGTCTCACACACGGTCTGCACGTCCAGCACGAACGCTGGTCCAACTGAGGTGCCAGGTGGAAATGGCATGGCAAGCCGTTCCACAGGACTACATCCAGAATCTCTACGATCGTCTCCATGGGAGAATAGCAGCCTGCATTGCTGCGAAAGGTGGATATACACTGTACTAGTGCCGACATTGTGCATGCTCTGTTGCCTGTGTCTATGTGCCTGTGGTTCTGTCAGTGTGGTCATGTGATGTATCTGACTCCAGGAATGTGTCAATAAAGTTTCCCCTTCCATGGACAATGAATTCACGGTGTTCTTATTTCAATTTCCAGGAGTGTAGTTATATTTTACCTGTTGTCCCAAATAGTTCTGGACCTCTATAAGATGAAGTTCATTCAAGGTATGCAGGGTGCTACACTATTCGTCACACAGCATGTATGCATGCAGTGCAATAAATGCAGTTTTTATTTTGGAAGACACGAGTGTCCACAACATACTCGTCACGAACATGTAGGATAAAGTGTAGCACTTGGTCACCGAAAATGTTGAAACACACATCTTACTTCATTTTCAAGGTAAACTGAATGAGTGAGCCAGTCATGGTATGTGACATCTGCAAATTATCACATGACCACTTCTGGCCTGCACTATATACTCCACACATTTAGTTATAGGCCTCATTGGGCCTTTGGTTCAATTGACACCTTGCACCATATGATGAGAATCAAAATCATGACCTGTTGGACCACATTACATACCTTCAGTCAGCTACTGCCCAGTCTCTGTGTTGTTTCTCCCATTTTGATAATGTGCAGCTCTGTGTTGTTATCATAAGCAATGGTTTTTTGTGAGATACCTGACTACAGATGCCCACTGCATGCAGTTCCCTTTGCAGTGCTGAGTTGGAAAATGGTGAGACAGACCTGTATTGACTGGCAGGAGCAGTTCCTGTCAAGTGTGAAACTGATTGTCACTGGTAGTGTGTGGCACTCTTCTCTGTTGGTTGTATATGTGTTCCAGCCACTGTGTTTATGTGATGTTACAAGCTTGCCAGTGGTACATTATTCTGGTAGACAGGGCAGATAGTCCGCATTCACATTCCAGTAAGTCAGGCAACTCTGTTCAGCATGTGTTCATAGACACATCCAAACACATCATCTCCTTTCTGCCTTCCTGTCATGTCTAAAGTAGACACATTCTCTGTTAATTCTGTGGAACCAACTGGCACATTCACACACTTCACAGCTATGACATACATCAGTTGTGGAGGGTCACATGTCTAGCAGTAGAAATAGAACTTAATGTTATCAATGTGTGATGCATTTGAAAAAGAAAACAACAAAATTTGTGATCAAACTACTCCATATTAACTGTGAAGTACATGTCATGGTGTACTTCCCACTGCACTCTGTATTAAGGTTAATTCTGGTTCTATTCACTTATGGAGCTTTGGCAGAATGATTGCTTGAATGCCTCTGTGTGTGCTTTAATTAATCTAATCTTGACTTTGTGGTCCCAAAGAGCCTGATACATTGGGGGTGTGTGTAAATATCAATATTCGTCGGCACTGGTTCTTAAAATTTTGTCGTATGCAAGTTGTCACCGGGTAGTTGTCATTTGTTGTCAAGTTTCTGCCTGTTCAGTTTTTCAGCATCTCTGTGATGCTCTCCTGTCCTGTGATAACCTGTGCTGCCCTTCTTTCTGTATGTTCAATATTTCCTGTTAGTCCTATTTGGTATGGTCCAACACACTTGAGAAATATTCTAGGATGGGTCAAAAAAGTATTTTGTAAGCAATCTCCTTTGTACACTCAATGCATTTTTCTAGTACCTTACCAGTGACACAAAGTATTTGCAACTTGTCTTGCCAAATAAACATGCTTTTATCGGAATCCAGAGCAATACACTGTAATTGATTAACAATTAAAAGTGCTACTGTATAACCATGCCCAATCTCTGTGCTCTCTTGAAATGGTAGTTTGTGGGACATTAAAGCTAATTTTGGCTTTGGATACTTTGCTGCATTATCAATTTACTATGAAATATTTAAAAATGTTAACTGCAGACCTGGGTTACTGAGAGGTTTGTGGCCCAGGTCATGACCTGTTGTGTTCTTAAATTTGCCTGCGCTGTTTGACACGAATTTCGTGATAGTCTCTTCACAGATCTGTGGTCAGCCCCTCTCTCCATTAGTATATATTCAGGTAACACTCTGGTTTTACTTACCTCAATGTTGGTACTGTGTTAAACTGTAACAAGAAAGAGTTGTATGGCACATCAACTTGCCAATGAACGTAAATCTGTTTGTACATAATTTTGTGGAAATTTATAGGATGAAACATGATTATTGTAAAGTGCCATCCCTCTTTAATATTTCTATAAACTTGAATACATTTTAACTGAGAGTGATGTGGTGGAAATATTGAGTTGATGATTGAAATATTGATCTGATCATTGTCATTTCAGATTTACAGAAATCAATGCCGATTAATACCAGATTGTTTTCACCTTTGCGAGATATTTGTGTGCTGGACCTCATTAAGACAATCAGCAAAAGAGCTCACACCAGTAACCAATCAAGACAGCACACTTCTTATACATATGGTGTAATTTCAAATACAATGGTGTTTTGTGAAGAAACATCACACAGCTCGAAAAAATGACTTTTTGTTCACATTGGATAATTGAACTGTAACCTCAATTCCCTGTAAATAATCATAATGGGAAGTGACAAGTTCATACACCTTAACCCTAGTCCAAAATAAACAGCATTTTCCACATAATAAAACTATCTTGTGCTGAACACAAGATTAATAGCAAGGGCAATTTCCTGGCATACAAGCCTTTGTATTGCATGTCATAGACTGGAATAAATTCTGTCACACTGTTTCAAAGAGAGTGCACATTTCACTGATAACTTCTTGTCATGTCACTTGGTGTATGAGTCTGAATAAACCATCTCATCTCCACACACATTCAGTCGGTGATAAAATTTGGTAAATGTAGAGGCCAAGGAAGGATCAGCCTTCTTTGTTCATAGATGATCTCTTCAGTGTTTTGAGACAAATTATCATCATACAGAAGTATCACAGCAGAGTGGTATTACAAAAAAGAGACTTTCAGCCACAGTATGAATTATTAGATCTATGGTTAACTGATGAGAGACCAACCAGTGTACAGAGAGCAGAATTTTAGGTGGATCTTGGTGGCACCAAAAACCATGACAGGCACTCACTCAACGACTTGTTGAGCACGTATGTGACTTACTGTGAATCGATAAACCTCATCCTGAATTAACTATTTATCTTGTGTTAGAGGAATTTTGGTTGAAGATCGGTGAAAGTCACAACTTCAGGTAGTATCAAACAAACTTCTTCACAAGAGAAAGCAGTGTATATTGTTAACAGGTGCTCTGCTGATGTCTTATGACTGACTGAGGAATCTGTGAAAGGCAGATATGCCAGTCTTGGTCTCTTAAGAGAGTTATGTCTCCTATTATAAAGTTGTCAACAAATGTTAGCTGATGAACGACGACATGTTCACAAGACTGTAATGATAGCTTGTTTCTCAGTGAGCTATTATTTATTGGACACTTCAAAAAATAAAAAAAAGTGTCATATCCTATGCCTAAAATATCAGAGAGTCAACTCGTACAAACACTTCAGTGAAACGAATGTAGGGATGTGAAATGGAATGATCACATGTGTTCAGTTGTAGATAAAGCAGGTGGTAGACTTCAGTTCATTGGTAGGATGCTGGGAAAATGTAATCAGGCTACTTTGCTTACTATAATAATCATGTCACCCATCGTAGAATGTTGCTCAAGTGTCTGGGGCCTATACCAAATAGGATGAATGGGGGACATTGAATGCATGCGAAGGACAGCACAAATGGTCACAGGTTAGTTTGACCCATGCAGGAGAGTAACAGAAATGCTGAAAACTCTAAACTGCCAGACATTTGAAGTCAGACACCAACTAGCCAGCAAAAACCTACTTGCAGTGTCACATGAACCAGCATTAAGAGAATAATCTAGCAATATACTCAGTCCAACAATGGAAAATCCAGCATGGGATGTAACAATATTATGAAAAGTAAAGTTGCTACTCACCATATAGTGGAGATGCTGCGTCGCAGTTACGCACAACAGAAAGACAGTCACAACATAAGCTTTTGGACAACAAGGACTTTGTTGAAAATAATTGACCTGCGCACATGTCCCCCCTCCACGCACGCACGCACGCGCGCGCACACACACACACACACACACACACACACACACACACACACACACACACACACACACACACGCACGCACAAACTGCAGTCTCTAGTATCTGGAGTCAGAAGTGTGGCTTCAGCTGCAAGAGGCCGCAGAGTGTGCGCATGTATATTTTTTTTGCTGTGCCTAGCTGCGACTCAGCATCTCCGCTATAAGGTGAGTAGCAATTTTTCTTTCTCAATATACTCAATCCCTTTCATATGGCTCCTATAGGATAAATCAGATGAATTACAGCACATATAGAGATTTTTAAGCAATCCTGAGTGAGAAGTGAATGAGAAGAAGCCTTTATAATTAGTACAATGTGAAATATCCTCAGCCTCGTGTTTCAGTTATTTGCAGAGTATAGGTGACAGGTAGATGTAGATTTATACCTGATTATTTCTTTAAGACTGATAAGATGATGATAGCTTAAAAAATCTACAAGCTTTATTAAACTTGCTATTCAAAGTGAAAAAAATGCAAGTACAAATTGTAGGGATCATCTTGCACAGCTGATATTTAATTGGTACTGTCATCATACTGAAGTTTTTCCATCCACAGTGAAAATGAATTTTTGTTTTTCCTGATGAAATTAAATATTTCATAAAGGTGAAACTAATGAAATGACAGATACTGCGGAAACAATATTTTTCTACTGCATTGGTTTCTGTCTGTAAAAGTAATAATTGTTTGTAGCAGATTTAAATTGATGTTGGCAGAAAGGAAAAATTAAAAAGAATTACATGTAAGTGTTAAGAATTTTTCACATATATTATTTGTAATAAGTAATTATTAAATAGAAATGCCATTTCCTCAACATTGTTGAAAAGAATTAAATCGTTTTTCGTTTGTTTATACTTGTTTGTTTTTTCTTATATTGAAAGAAACAAGGTGAAGCAGGGGCAGCAGAAGATAAAAAAAAAAAAAATCACACACATGTAATAAATACATTTTGCTGTTTTATTGCATGTAGTGTTTTCAGAAGTGTTAAGTCCAAACCACACACAATGGTTGGTCCAGCCTTAACACCGGCTCTGAAACACGCCCTACGCAATACTGCATACCCTTGTGGTGGCACACTGCCAGTGAATTCAAGGATCAAAAGGATTCACTGCTGTCATCTTTTTAAGTATCTATTTGTTATGTCGGTGAGACACCACATTCCCCATCTGTTGCTGTCTGCAGTAATTCAAGCTGTGTGACGTATAGTACAATTTGGCAGGTGCTACTCCAGAGACAAAGGGAAACCTGCAGTGATTCATGCAACACACATTAGGAATACGCATTGTTAGTCATGACATGTACTGATTTGTACCTAGGCATTTCAAATATATCATAATTTCTGACAGTTAAAATTATTAAAATTATACAAGTTAGTTGACAAATTCAATATCAAATAAGTAATTCTATTAAAGTATGTTATGGCATTTAAATTTTGTTATTATGTAGTATCTGTACCATGAATGATCATTATTTGTAAATAATGTTTAGAAATTGAATCACTAATGTATCACAGTTACTTTGCATTGCTAGTTTAGTATGTGGAAAATATTGTAAATGTCCTTTGAAAATAAAATTCAGATATGAGTGAATTTAACTCTGGGCATTTCCATATCCATTCTTATTGGCCAGCATGTGTTAATTTATTTTCTTAATGTTATTTTAGTTGATTTCTTCCAAACACATGTAAGAAAGGTTGTTGACAAACCTGAAAGCTTATATTAAAGCATAACATAAATAGAGTGGTATACATAGTTATTCTGTCTTTTAAAAAAAATATGAAAAGGATGGATTCCTACTCACCAACAAAGATGCATTATACTTCCAATGTCTCACTGTAGATTTTTTCCTATTTGGTTTAAAATAAAGTAAGAAATATTTATTTTCATGTTATGATTTTTTTGTTTGACCATTCCATGATAATATTCGGGGGTTGACACCTCAAAATGGTATCCAGAAGGAACATTACTGTATCTGTGCAATGAATTGAAAACAAGTATTACATGACGGCATTCTTTTGAATTCACTTTTGCCAACTGTAATGCAATAATAAATCTTTTCTTGTGAGGGCCTGAACACTAAAAGTTGTTACAAGATAAAGAAATTGGTGAGATATACAGGCTATTATCTATCTACTAATTTGATTAGCAGCCAAGGTTTTTCAAGCACTACATCATTAGTGTCTACGATGGTTTTCATGGTGTGTCAATGCAATAAAATCTTAGTGGATTTCTTGCTGCAAAGATCAGGGGGAGCACAACATTTCTTGATCTCTATGTGCATGACATTTTGAAAAGGCTACTGTCTCTTTTCACCTACTATTGAAGATGATAGATAGATAGATAGATAGAGAGGGGGGGGGGGGGAGAGAGAGAGAGAGAGAGAGAGAGAGAGAGAGAGAGAGAGAGAGAGAGAGAGAAATGGGGGGGGGGGGGGGGGGGCGCTTTCCCAAAAGTCATGCTCATACTTTTGTGAGAGAGAGATATGGGGGGGGGGGGGGGGGGCGCTTTCCCAAAAGTCATGCTCATACTTTTGTGAGAGAGAGATATGGGGGGGGGGGGGGGGGTGCTTTCCCAAAAGTCATGCTCATACTTTTGTGAGAGAGAGATATGGGGGGGGGGGGGGGGCGCTTTCCCACAAGTCATGCTCATACTTTTGTGAGAGAGAGATATGGGGGGGGGGGGCGCTTTCCCAAAAGTCATGCTCATACTTTTGTGGACTGGCAAGACAGCCAATACACTAGGAAGGGAGGCCGAAGGGCACGCGTTTAAGCTCACGCAGGCTGGCGTGAGGTCTGGAACAGTTAAAGGAGTTGAGTCTAGTAAAAAAAGTACGTAGCTTCTGGAATACTTAACTTTAATCCATAATTGGTGAACATCGGTCTGACGGTATATGCATCACAAGATAAATAGCAAATGATAATGGCACCTTGCTAGGTCGTAGCAAATGACGTAGCTGAAGGCTATGCTAACTATCGTCTTGGCAAATGAGAGCATAATTTGTCAGTGAACCATTGCTAGCAAAGTCGGCTATACAACTGGGGCGAGTGCTAGGAAGTCTCTCTAGACCTGCCGTGTGGCGGCGCTCGGTCTGCAATCACTGACAGTGGCGACACGCGGGTCCGACGTATACTAACGGCCCGCGGCCAATTTAAAGGCTACCACCTAGCAAGTGTGGTGTTTGGCGGTGACACCACACATACTATGATCTTACATGGCAAGGAACACATGATGACTTTATTAACTGTTTTGCAAATGATTATATGAAAGATTTTATGTGAGTTGAAATCTGAAGAAGAAATTCTACGAGATCGCCAAGTGATGAAATGCTTGTTAACAGACTGTATGAATGATGAAGAGAGACACATAATGTGTTCCTGTGAGTGTCAGGATGTGGAACATTTCAAGAATGGTGCATTCGTCTTAAAAGCAGCATTTAGAGCAGATAGTTATGTTGAAGAAAGTCTGTAGAGACAAATGTTTGACAATGAGCCACTAACCAAGCATAGAACGATCATCAGGCAATATTTTCTGTAGGAGAAAAAGAGTAAAAACATGAAATATCATCGTGTAGATAATGCACTGAGTTAATAAAATGTTTCTAAATATATACACTTAGCTTTACAATAAGGTTACTCTGTTAATGACAGCCAGCCTGGAACTTTAACCATCCTGTCCATACCCATTTAGTTAAATATTCAACTTTTTCTCTGAGTTAATCAATTGTACAAAAGATTTGAAACTAAAACACAAGAAACTTTATTTCGATTTAGACAGCTGGCATATTCATGGCTCCTGTATGGACGTTAGCTTAATTTTGGTTGCTGTTGTTTGAAATGTATTGTAAACTGAGTTCTGTATGCTCCACTTATGACTATTAATTCTTCAATAAAAGGTGTAATAATTTTGAATTGCAGGTGAAATGCCTGAAACATCAAATGAATCGTCCTCGCCTTTGATTGGAGTGATAAATGAAGGCACTGATACTGCAAGTTTTGTGGTGAGTTTTTAAGTCTCTGTTCAGTTGCCCATAGGAATTTTAATTTTATATCTTTTGGGAAATATGTTTCTCTGATAGAGCACATATTGACAGGTTATCTCCCCAGACACTGCAGAGGAAATTGCATATCATTCCATAAAAGTTAGACATATATGCCCACGCGATGGCTGGCAAGAACAGGATCCAATGGAACTTATTGGAGCTGTTAGAGAATGTATCAATAAAACTATTCTCAAAATGGAAGCACAGAATATTGACAGCCGTAGGATAGTAACAATTGGAATTACAAATCAAAGGGAGACTGCTGTTCTATGGCATTCAGTCACAGGGCGGCCACTTTTTAATGCAATTGGTAAGTTTTTCTGATTGAGATATGTGTTTGTACTGACCTTTTCTTCAAATAAAGTGGAGAAAAAGGAAAAAAAAAAAATAATTTTTTACACCAAGACTGGAATTTTTGAAAGGCTATGGCAACATTAGTAAATGTTCTATTTTTATGTTCTGCAATAAAAACATAGGTAGCAGCATACTTTCCTCTCACTATCTTGTAAGTATACCTTGATGTGACCTTTGTTATATGACTGCGCCTTTACATTTCATTATTTGTATTATTGCCTTAGAGGGAGCAGAGGGAGTCTTTATCTGCAATTCCAAGATTCACCACTGTATTTTATATTATATTCAGAGCAGTTGCAATTACTTATATTGTTTGATTGATCATTATTATCTTTCACTACAGTGCTTTTGTTTCTGATTTGGATTTTATAGTATTATTAGAATGCATAGTACAGTAGACTCTCAACTATCCAGCCTACTTCATTAATATTATAATAATACTTCTCTGTGATAAAATGAGGATGATGTACTGTACTTTTCTGAAGTTTTAGCAATTGCTACAATGCTTTGTGGCCTTTCAAAATGTTGGGTGTCTTTCGTTCTTTGGGCACATTTAGAATGACAGTTATAAGATACATACTGTGTTGTTAATATCGAATAAATTATCGAAAGCACTCTTCAGTGAACAGTTCTTCACAAACAACAGTGAACACGCAGAGGTCAGCTCTGTTGGCAGCTCTGTGTTCCTTGTTTCTTCAGCTGCATATCTGATGTGTTCCACACCTACTACAAGCATCTCATGGAACAAAAACTGAATAAAATCTAAACATCCAAGGTGTGGTCATTGTTAAATTGTTGTTTTGTACAATCCATTGTGTTTTAATTAAAGATTCCAAAGTGTGTGGTAAGCAAAAACAACTTGTAGTGATTATGGATCAGAAACTATTTGCTGTAATGCAATTGGATTCTGGGGTAACAGCCAAAATTATTGCTTTGGAGCTACAGGTAGGAAAATGACTGAAAGAAAACTAGTGTGCTTCCCAAGCTAGTGTAAGTGGAATAAAGGGAAGGAAGACAATGCTGAAAAGTAAGCATAAAGAAGTTGAGGCAGCTTTATTTTTGTGGCACAAACACTTAAGAGGAGAAGGTTTGCCCTTTACTGGGGCAGTATTGCAGGAATAAACATTGCAGTTTCAGCAACAGTTAGTAGGAGCAGTTTCCGCAACAATTAGTAAGAGATGATTCACAATTTATTGCCAGTAATGTATGGTTGGATTGACAGAAAAACTATTTGGTATTCGCCAGATTACTATTAGTGAGAGGCTTTATCCATTGGCCAAGAAGCTTTCAAAGTTAATTGACGAGGAGGTAATATCTGGCAAACCATTCTACAACTGCAATGATGGCTGGTTAAATTAAAAGGTGTTCCCTACGAAAATTCTTGGTTCAGAAAAGGAAGCTGCAGGACCCACATATGAGAAAAGTAACAAATGAGTTACCATAGTGGCTTTCAGTAGTACAACTGACAACCAGAAGCTTTGGCTTGCTGTAGTAGGGAAGTAATGAAAGCCTAGAGCTTTCAAAAACCTGAAAAATCATGAATCACAGCTCCTACATTACACTCATCCAAAGCAAGCATGAATAAAATAGTAACCTCTAAAACCTGGTTCCAAAATGAATTCATACCAGCTGTAGAGATGTATTTGAAAAGCAACAATTTATTGAGGAGAGCTCTACTGCTTCTTGATAACGTTGCCTCACATACTGCCAGTGGTGAAGTCACTGATGAAAGCATCATTTTTACCACCAAATGGGGCTTCTCTTTGTCAACTGATGGTGTAGGACACCCTTGAAAAACTAAAGTAGTAGTATCACCACTTTCTCCTCAGTTCATTAAAATCAGTGATTGATGATGATGAAGACTGTAACCGTTCTTGCGAGATGTCATAAGATGGTTGGCCAAAACTTAGTAAGAGATTCCAAACATATCACTTCTACGTCCTCAGGTGGGCATTTTAACACTGAATCCTTGTCTGAAACAGAAGTCAAAGATGGAAACAATCATATCATTTCATTGCTCAAAAATGTACCATGCAGTCAGAATGTCAATGTAAAGGGTGTCACAGAATGGATGGCAAATGGTGAAGTTGTTGAACTGACAAAGATATTGTAGAAATGGTGATACTAGGGAAAGTAACGCAAAGGAGGGGGCAAACATAGGTGACAGGAGAAATCTCATCTGGCATTCAGAGGACTTAAAGATGATTGAAGCAGTGCTGCAGTACATTAGTGAGCAGGGGGAAGCAAAGCTATCTGCTATCATTTGTTTACATAAGTGGAGGGATATTTCAGCAAGGAAGAGGACTCTAGGAAAGAAACAGTCATCTATGAAAGCCTTTTTGTTAGACTTGGCATTTTACATGTGCATAATCACACTTTCATACTTTACAATGCAGATCATTTTATGTTTCCTGTAATAATTTTTGATTGTGCAGTATGCATGTAAAACACACTTGTAACTAAGATGTATTATGTAAGAAATCAGAAAAGTTAATAAAATGGATCTTGCTATAAAAAGGATGATGTTTTGAATGTTATGGCTACGTTCAAAACAGAGAATTTATAGAACTTTGGCCTCTCTGGCTTTTTTGTTGCACAGCTTGACCTTCTGCTACATTAGGCTGGACAGTCGAGAGCCTACTGTACAAGTGCCCCAGAAAATTGATATTGAAATTAAAAAAATTATTTCATATCACTGTTACTCTTCATTTTATTTGCACATCCAATGGCATTCAAAACATTTTCTACTTTCAGCATGGTCAGATATCCGTACAGCTTCAATAGTAGATCATGTTTTGGCAAGAGTTCCTGACAACAGCAAGGATGCTTTGATGCCATTATGTGGACTTCCAATTAGCCCATATTTTAGTGCACTGAAAATTAGGTGGTTGATAGAGAATGTACCTGGAGTGAGAAAGGCAATTAGGGAACAAACATGCATGTTTGGCACAGTAGACTCCTGGATAATATGGGTAAGATTCAGAATTGATTTTATCCTTGTTGCATAAATCCATGCTTCACAGTCAAGGGCAACATGTTGCCTAATGCACACAAGAAATACATTCACAGCATTTTATTTACTCATTGTATCTAAAATTACTGATGCTATGTATTTGGTGACATGACACATCCACAGATTTTTGGACACTACTGAAAAACTACGTACTAGGTTGTCAGTCATCCTGTAACTTTTATCATTTTTTTTATCTGCTTATAGTCACTTGATCTCAAAGTCAGCATCTGATGTTTGAAAAATTCACTGTTTTCAATATCATTCTGTTTTATAGAATGGGTACATGTAAATGCAGTACAAAGCTCTTTTTAATGTGTGTTACATCAGCTGACCATATTTATTTTGCTGTTACATTTTCAAAGAAATTGAACAAAAGAGAAGATTCACTTTCATAGATAGCTGTTTGCATTAAGGTTCTACTTCCAGGACAGGGGGCTGCACCAACCCTGGATTGAATCTTTCTAGCAGATTAACAACAAGGGTCAGAGAGCCGACCTCCCTGGACGTGGTTTTTAGGTGATTTTCCCCTATTCCACTAGGAAATACTGGGCTACTATCTAAATACTGTTCCAGTTACATGATTTGCAAACATTTAGAAACCTTTCCCACTTTCCCTCGTTTTCATGTGAATGACACTGCATACTGACAGTTGAGGTACACATATTCCAAGAAAAAGAAGAAGAACAGGAAAGAGTTGCTGAACAGACACACTTTCTTCTTCTCATTTCCTAAGCCAGACATTATAATATGCTAACTAGCAATCTGCCAAAGCTTCACAAGTAGCACAAAGTATCTACAGCCAGATGACTTACACACACAAACCTTGCTGCTTGTGAATCAGTCTAGAAGTAAAAGCTGTATCAAAATTTCTACAGTAGTTCCTGCGATTATCCATCACATACAGACTGCAAAATGTGGCAGTGGAGATCAAATTGTAGCTTAAATTATAGTATGTATACATGTGTAAAAGCAACCTTCAGGGATCTCATTTTATGTAACACTGGGCTTTGAACAAGAATGAAAGCCCTGCTTTAAATTGGAAGTAATATTCATTTCAAACTGATGGTTTTTATGGAATACATGTTTTGAAACTCTTATCTATATCTGAGATTTTGACCAGTGGCATTGGTATTAAAAATAAATTGTGGAAAGTTGGACAATTCTTATCAGTCTAGCCAGCATATAAATTAGAATGCTTTTAAAAATGATTTATGTCATTTCTGAAAGTATTTGACTTTTTTCATCAGACCAGTGGGCCTGTCCATAATCATCATCTTTGAAACTGGTATACTGAAATGTATTTGTTGTTGGATATTTTAATCCATACAGGTTACAGATTCACCCACTGAATATGTGCCAACAAATCTATATTCAAATGCATAGTTCATTGTAAAACTTAAAAAAATTAAGTGGCATTCGGTACAGACAAAATTATTCTAAATGTGTTACATTGTTTTGAAGAAAATAAATTCATTTTCCCTCACTTCTCAAAATTCTTTACCATTTTTGTTCAATGTATTGCAGAATTTGACTGGTGGCAGTGAAGGTGGTTTGCATATAACAGATGTGACAAATGCTTCTAGGACAATGCTTATGAATATAGAAACTCTTCAGTGGGATCCAATACTGTGTAGGTATGTTTCATAAGTTGCTTAAGGTTAAATACAAATGGGATGCTGAAAGCTTTTAGCTTATACACAATTCAACTTCTGTTTCCACTTCCTACATGGAGCAGGTATTGTTTACATTCACTAAACAGAGTGAGCTTCCCCTTGTTTATTGAAAAGTAGGGCAGTACACATTTCCAAGTATGATATATGTAATCGAGGTCACCCCTATGCCGTGATTGTCTTTGTTTCATGAAAGTTTGAAACTTACAGCAATATTCTGAGAATTTGCTCTACACTTCTATGAAGTCTGTGCATACAGACTGTGCAGATGTAAAACTGCACTGCAATTATAGTAGGAGCTCTGCATAACTTGAGGCTTACTCACTCTAGACTTTTCCACAATCTAATGTTGAGCAAGAAAATTACTGCTGTGAGTCAATTGATGAAAGGAAATACATGAAAAATGATTTGTACCTCCAATTGATTCAAATAATGTATTAATCAGTCCTCAGTATCAAAATAATATAATCTACTGTGCACTTAGAAGTTTAGCTGTGCACTGTGTAATGAGCAACATTTTTCATATAAAAGAAGAATGCAAACATCACTTTACCTCCAGATGTAGGTGTGTTGAATGTCTTTGTGAACAATATTTCATACCTAGTGAAGATGTAGTGATAATTATACAGAGGCTGTGAACAGCATAAAAGAAACAAAAAAGAAAAAAAAGAAAAAAAAAAAAGAAAAAAACTGTCTGCCTTGAGGCATGTAAGTGTGTACAGTTTCTTGTTGAAGTTCTCAAAAGGAGGAGGAAAAAAATTAATAGAAATTGTATGGAGCTTAAGCAAAAACTAAAACCTTTCAGCATTCTGATAAAAACGTTCAAAAATGAAAAGAGTGGAACTCTCTTGCTCTTACGTCAATCTGTAATCAATAAGTGCACAGAAAGATGATTAACTTTTCTTTGTGTTCTTACAGGTACCTGCAAATTCCTATGAACATATTACCTAAAATTCACAGTTCATCAGAAATATATGGGTATATAACAGAAAACCCACTACGAGGAATTCCAATATCAGGGGTATGTTCCATGAATATAAAAAATTATTACTGTATAGTGAATTAAGAATTCCATTTCATGTGTGTGTGTGTGTGTGTGTGTGTGTGTGTGTGTGTGTGTGTGTGTGTGTTTTAAGTACATAGATAAAATATCAAATAATTTTTGTGTAACTAAATATGAGAGCAATGTTCAAGAGTTGTGATAAAATGTTAAGCTATGGACTTGTAATTGGGAAGAGTGGGGCTTAAATACCCATAATTCTTCTTGTTGTTTATGGGATATTAAACCTTAATCTTCTTTCTTCAATTTTTTTCTTTATTGGCACCTTGAATGCTGTCATTGATCCAAAATTTTTATTTTCTTTTGTTTCAGCTGGGGTAAGGGGGAGGGGGAGATAATGTAGATAAAAGTGGGGAACAAACACAAAGGCACCTAAGAGATGTTCCTAAAGTATGTAAATAGAAGTAGAGCCTTAACTCCAAATGTAAAGTAATTTTTTGTGCTTTTCTTCACAACATGTCCATATTTTAACACCACTTTTATGAGGGGTGTTCAGAAAGTATCAAACCTTTGGTTGGCAGAACTACATTAATTGTTTTGAAGAACTGTAATCCCCTTCACTGTTGTCTCCTTGGTAATGAACAAACTTCTGTCAAAACTTGGTT
Source organism: Schistocerca serialis cubense (assembly GCF_023864345.2). Lineage (NCBI taxonomy): Eukaryota > Metazoa > Arthropoda > Insecta > Orthoptera > Acrididae > Schistocerca > Schistocerca serialis. The sequence goes on from NC_064639.1 coordinate 597,421,261, forward strand.
GGTTTTTGGAAACACTGCTAGAATGCATCTTTTGAATACAATTCCATTCTGTATGTTATCCCCTCTTGACTCAAATACTGTTATTTTCGGGGGGATTTTCATCTTCGAAAACATCCAGAAGTTACATGAAGCAACTTCAGGGGAGTTGGGATCCTGGATAACCACAGAAATGTTTTATATGGCAAGGAAAATCTGAATCAGATATGCAGAATGGATTAGTGCATTGTCCTGACGCAGCTGTCAAGTTTTTGCTGCCCACAGATCCAGTTGTTTCCGTCACACAGCTTTGTGAAGGCAGTGAAGGACGTCCTTGTCATTTTCGTTTTTGATGGTTTGGTGTTGCATTGTGCACTCATAATGCACCACCCCATGAGATTTGAAGAAAATGTTCACCATGATCTTCACATTCCTGCAAACCTGCAATGCCCCCACCCCCGTTGAATGTATCAACTTTCCACTGTTATGATTTTCATCTTGGTTTCCAGATTCTATCTGTAATCTCTTCTCTCATTGCTCTGATCAGTGTTCAGAAAGTTAGGGTATACTGTTTGCTTTGTCCAGTGTGCAGTGTATGTTTCCAGGTAGTGCTACTTCTGCTCCATTGTCAGCAATTTTGGTATGAACTTTATCAGCACACTGCTTGTGCATATATGATTGGTTGAAATTCAATGTAATGATACAGTGCTTGCTTCTATCTTGTTAGTTCTTGTACGGTGATGAGATGGTTTTCCATGACCAAATTCTGCACATACTCAAATTACATCACATTGCCCCATTAAGGCTCTACCTGTATGTGATTCAGTGGCCACTGATATGCAGCCATCTTTTGAGGTGATGGTATCACTTCTTTATCTGTGAGCTGCTCAGGCACAGCCACCAAAAGCCTGTTGAATGTTGCGAATGCTTTTGACTTGGATATCACCAGACATTTGGTGCAATTTGATGCAACATCACTGCTCATTTTGTTCAGTTATTTTACATCTTGCTGGTATTGTATGAGTGCTTCTTACAAATCCTCACTCACTCATAGACTGACAGATATTGTCTGGTGGTGGGAGAAAATTTGTCACTGCATGTGAATGTACGCCACCACATCTCCACCAAATGAAACCTGCTGCAGTTCATTGGTTTACACAGGGAAGGAGGTGGTTCTGAGTCCCAGACAGGCACAATAAAAAGACACAATTATAGCTTTCGGCTGTTAAGGCGTTTGTCAACAACACACACACACACACACACACACACACACACACACACACACACACACACACAAATGCAACTCACACACATGACTGCAGTCTCAGGCAATTGAAACCACAATGCAAGCAGCAGCACCAGTACATGATGGGAGTGGTGACTGGGTGTGCAAGGAAGAGGCTGGAGCGGGGGGGTGGGGGATAGTATGGTGGAGATGGCAGGCAGCGAAGTGCTGCAGGTTAGACTGAGGGCAGGGGAGAGGTGGGGGGAGGGGGAAAGTAGCGGATAAAGAGAGAAATAAAAAGATTGGGTATGGCGGTGGGATGACGGATATGTAGTGCTGGAATGGGAAGAGGGAAGGGCTGGATGGGTGAGGACAGTGACCAACAAAGGTTGAGGCCAGGAGGGTTATGGGAACATAGGGTGTATTGCAGGGAAAGTTCCGACTTGCGCAATTCAGAAAAACTGGTGTTGGTGGGAAGGATCCATATGGCACAGACTGTGAAGCAGTCATTGAAATGAAAGATCATGTTTGGCAGTGTGTTCAGCAACAGGATGGTCCACCTGTTTCTTGGCCACAATTTGTCAGTGGCCATTCATGCAGACAGACAGCTTGTTGGTTGTCACGCCTACATAGAATGCAGCACAGTGGTTGCAGCTTAGCTTGTAGATTACATGACTGGTTTCCAGCTAGCCCTGCCTTTGATGGGATAGGTTGTGACCGGACTGGAGTTGGTGGTGGTGGTGGTGGTGGTGGTGGTGGTGGTGGTGGTGGTGGTAGGATGAATGGGACAGGTCTTGCATCTAGGCCTATTACAGGTGTATGAGCCATGAGGTAAGGGATTGGGAACAGGGGTTGTGTAGGGATGGACAAGTATATTGTGTAGGTTCTGAGGATGGCGGAATACCACTTTGGGATGGGTGGGAAGGGTAGTGAGCACGACATTTCTCATTTCAGGGCACGACAAGAGGTAATTGAAACCCTGGTGGAGAATGCAATTCAGTTGCTTCAGTGCTGTGAGGTACTGAGCTATGGCTGGAATGCTCCTCTGTGACCGGACAGTGGCACTTTGTAAGGTGATGGGAGACTGGAAAGATAAGACACTCTTCCCTGCCCTCAGTCTAACATGCAGCATTTCGCTGTCTGCCACCCCCACCATACTATCCCTCCCTCCCCTCTTCCAGCCTCCTCCTTACCCCCACCCAATCACCACTCCCATCATGCATTGGTGCTGCTCCTCGCAGTGTGGTATCTGTTACCTAAGACTGCAGTTGTGTGTGGGAGTTGCATGTGTGTGTGTGTGTGTGTGTGTGTGTGTGTGTGTGTGTGCGTGCGTGCGTGTGGGTGGGCCTATTGTTGACAAAGGCCTTAGTGGTCAAAAGCTATAATTGTTAGCGTCTTTTTGTTGTGTTTATCTGCGATTCAGGATTTCCACTGTATGGGAGTAGCAACTTTCCTTCTCATAATATTGTTACATTCCATCCTGGATTTTTCATTGTTAGAGGGAGACGGTTTGATACTTTTTGAACACGTTTGTATCTTCTAATAGAAAAACTACTTTTTTGTTTAATCAGTACCTTTCTTTTTATTATATATGCTTAAATTTATTAGATTTTAGGGAACCAGCAGTCTGCATTGGTTGGAGAAATGTGTTTGAAAGAGGGAGAGGCAAAAAATACCTATCGGTCTGGCTGTTTCCTCATGTACAACACCGGAACAACAGTAAGCCAAAGTACTTTTATAAAATAATTAAAAATACTTTGTTTTGAGATGTGCTGTGGTATATAATTTTTTCAAAGATAATAGTAATGTATTTAACTAAAGTAAATGTTGCTACACATAACAAATTTCATGTTACTGTCCACTAGTAAAGTTTATGTTTGCATTTCAGTAGCATAATGATTTACATCTGTGTATTATTCCCATACGTTGATACTTCACAATTGTATAGTAATATTCATCTTCTACTCATGATGTTGCTTGGACTGAAGATGTCTGACCTTTTGATCTGCAGGAGACACATAAATTAGTGTAAATTGGTCCACCCCTAAGAGATGTATTTATGAGGCAGCAGATGCAATGGATGGGGTTGCAGGAATGTGAAACAGAAGGTGCACTTGTAGGAATGATGACAGGCACTGTACCATGTGAGCTCATGCAGGGTATAATAATGTGAAGGAGTGGATTAGATGGTGGGGACAGAAGAGAGGAAGAGGAGACTGCAGGAAAATGGGTATGAGTCCAGGATAAGTTAAAGGTGACATGCAATGTGGGGCAGGGGGCTAGCAAAGTAAGAGACTAGGAGGTGTAAGACTTATATTAGCCTACACACCAGTGAAGAATGAAAGAATCAATCTGATTTTAAAAATTTGTTTCAATACTGCTGAATGGATGGGCCCTTTTTTGTACCTTATGCATGTGCCAATTGGTGCTTTCCAAGTTCGTTTAGCTTACACATATTAATAGGGACCAGAAAATGTAGCATCTATTTTTTCTAAAATTTACATCAATTTTTGTCAAAAATTTGCATCTATTTTCTTTGAAAATGATTAGATGCACAAATTTAAATGATTGTCGTGCTACACGAGTGAACAAACAAATTATCAGTTCTTTGAAATTGACTGTTAGAACAAGTGCTGATTGGGAACTTTTTGAGTGGAATGTTTGCTTTTTCAAAAACTTCAACACTTTTTTATCTGAAATGGCCTGTTTTCTTCATTTGGCTGTATTTAATCTTTCAAAAATGATTGTTCTATTGAAAAGCAGCAGCATTTTCCTGCCAGTTAAGTGAATGCATCTCCGATATAAGGTGTTTCTAGACATTATTTGTCTTTTCTTGCTCAATTTGAAGATTAAAAAATCTGCAGACTACTAATTTCGACCTTTTGTGGACATTCATATACCTTTGACCCATGTTTGACAATGCTACAGATAGAACTGACAGATCACTTAGTGTAGTAGTAGAACTGAGCATACAGCAACTCGATTTTAAGAGGACGAATTTCAGCTCCATTAAAAAGTTACAGATTTTGTTTTCCAATCACTATTGCACAGATGGCCGTGAGCATAAACAGATGAGAATTTTGACTGCCACAAGGGAAGGATCGGTGCAGGGAAACAAACCTCACCTCCATTTTGCCCAGCAGGGCAGCGGCCTACAGCAGAACTAACACATTTTCACAGGGATCACCGATCTCTTCTGGTGTTGTTGGGGTTGTAATCAAAATCCATGATGGACCAGGATTAGTCGCTTCACTTATTTCAAAATAAGAAAAGAAAACAAACAACACACAACACAAAGCATTCGGGGATGGCTACTGCACAATTGTTTGTTGAAGTCAGCAAAGCATTGTTAATGTCATAGTTCAAGCCCAACCTCTAGCAGTATTTAATGCAACTACAGTTCAAAACATCTGCTTCCTAATTTGCCATACTAAAACTGTCTGCATTATTCTATATTTTGAGCTTTAGCTAACAAACAAATATATGCATGTCTTTCTGATAAAATGCTAGGTACCATGGTTAAGTACTACATTGCATTATGTGACGTGTATCTTCAATAGACCATTCAACTGTCCACAACTGGCATGGCAGCACATTGATACATCATTGCATTCGTACATTTTGTTTTGCAAGGAAGTTGCGTACATTATCTTCCATATTGGGCTTCACCAGATGATGTACAATGCCAGTAACTGCCAACATTTTCGATATTGTATGCAGAAAAGAAAACTATTTCAAACTATCTCCAAGAAATAGCTGATGTGGATACAATTTGCTATGAAACAGTAATTTCGCATTTTTGCATTTATTGCAAAATGTGAATTTTTCCAGTCCCTACACATTAACATGTTCTGATGCCTTTTCTAAACAAAACTGATGATCTGCATATTGAAGTGAGGAATGTTAGATTCTTTGATCAGCTAGATGGGTTAGAAAATTTAAAAAGGGAAACAGATAGTTTAAATTGAGATACAGTGGCAATTAGTCAAGTTCAGTGGCAGGATGAGCAGAATGTTGATCAGATAAGTACAAGGTTATGAATGCAAAATGAAATAGAAATCAGGCAACAGTAGGTCTGATAATGAATAAGTAAGTAGGAATGGGAGTAAGCTACTGTGAGCAGCACAGTGACTGCATTATCACAGCCAATATCGACACAAAGCCAACACCAATAGTAAAAGTTTATATGACAAGTAGCTATGCAGATGATGAAATGATTAAAGAATGTTTGATGAGATGAAGGAAATTATTCTGATAGTTATGGAAGATGGAAATTTAATTGTAATGGGTGACTGGAATTTGGTTGTAGAAAGAGGAAGAGAAGTAAAAATAAGAGAATATGTACTGGGGGAAAGAAATGAAAGAGCAAACCACCTGGTAGAATTTTGCACAGATTATAATTTAATTATTATGAACACTTGGCTCAAGAAACATGGAAAAAGGTTGAATATGTGGAAGAGACCTGGAGGCACCCATGGTTTCTGATTAGTTATATTATGGTAAGACAGATTTTGGAACTAGATTTGAAGTGTAAGACATTTCCAGGGTCAGATGTAGACTCTGGCCACATTTATTGTTTATGAACAGTAGATTAAAACTGACAAAATTGCAAAAAGGTAGGAACTTAAGGTGATGGGATCTAGAGAAATTACAAGAACCAGAGGTTTTCAGGAGTTTCAGAGGGAATGTTATGCAATGACTGACAAGAATATGAGAAAGGAATGCAGTAAAAGAAGAATGGGTAGCTTTGAGAGATGAAATAGTGAAGGTAGTAGATGATCGAGGCCTAGTTGAAATCTTTGGCTAACACAGGAGATATTGAATTTAATTGATGAAACAGGTAAATACAAAAAAGCAGAAAATAAAGCAGGGGAAAGGGAACACAAATATGAGAGAGAGAGAGAGAGAGAGAGAGAGAGAGAGAGAGAGAGAGAGAGAGGGGGGGGGGGGGGGGGATGAGTCCAAAATGCCTGATGGGGATGGCTTGAGGACAGGTGCAGGTCTATGGAAGCTTGTATAACTAGGAGACACATAGGATGTCTAGTGGCTGCCATGTCATAATTTGCATTACTGTGTCGTGCGGGTATGGTACGGGGGGGGCACGTGGTCAGCTCACTGCACTTCCAGCTGTTTTCCAGACTTTCCAGACTGTGGAGCCACTACTATTTGGACAAGTAGCACCTCAGTTGGCATCACAAGGTTGAGTGCATCCCATACCAGTCCTTCCACCAAGGAAAAATCTGTGGGAGTACCAGCAGTTGAACCTGGGTCCTGCACAGGGCAGCCTTCTATACTGCCCACTCAGCTACAGAAAAAGACAAAGATAGACACCATCTACAGGAAAATTAAATAAGCCTTTGGAGAAATGAGAAGCACTGTATGACTATCAAGACCTGAGATGAAAAACAAATACCAAGCAAATAATGGAAAGCAAAGGTGGAAGGAGTATATAGAGGGACTATGCGAGGGAAATCAACTTGAAGGCAGTATTATAGAAAGGGAGCAGAAGCAGATGGTGAGATGGAAGATATGATACTGTGAGAAGAGTGTGATAGAGCACTGAAAGATCTAAGCCAAAACAAGCCCCTGGAGATGACAGTCCCTCAGAACTGCTGATATCCTTAGATAGGTACCCAACTGTGACTAAATTATTCCACCTGTTGTGTGAAATATAAGAATGGGGGAAATACTGTCAGACTTGAAGTGAAATGTAATAATTTGTGTGGCAAAGGAAGCAGGTGCTGACAGGTGAATATTAGCACAGTGTCAGCTTAATAAGTCATGGTTGCAAAATACTGACAGAATTATTTATATAAGAATGCAAAAGCTGGTAGTGGCTGACCTCAAGAAAGATCAGTTTGGGTTCTGGAGAAATGTTTTAACATGAAAGACAATACAGACCCTATGACTTAGAACATAGGTTAAAGGAGGGGCATACCTATGGTTACAACATTTGTATACTTAGAGAAAGCTTTTGAGAGTGGTGCCTGGAATACACTCTTCGAAATTCTGAAGGTAGCAGAGATAAAATACAGGGAGTGAAAGTTTATTTACAACTTGCACGGAAACCAGATGGCAATCATAAGAGTTGCAGGCCGTGAAAGGGAAGCAGTGGTTGAGAAGGGAGTGAGACTAGGTTGTAGTCGAGCCATGACGTTATGCAATCTGTACAATGAGCAAGCAACAGAAAAAATGGAGAAGGAATTAAAGTTCAGGGAGAAGAAATAAAAACTTTGAGGTTTGCTGATGACATTTTAATTCTCTTAGAGACAGCAAAGGACCTGGAAGATCAGATGAATGGAATGGACAGGGTCTTGAAAAGAGGAACAAGATGAACATCAACAAAAGGAAAAAAAAAAGATAATGGAGTTTAGTTGAATTAACTTGGACAACACTGAGGATTTGGATTAGGAAATCAGACACAACAGTAGTAGGTGTGTTTTGCTGTTTGGGTAGTAAATTAACTAATAATTTTTGTGGTCATATTGAAACAACAGCAATCTTCTTTAAGTTTATAACAAAACAGTGAGTCTAGATTGCAACTAATAATTACTTCTTTTGATAATTGGGTCCTCCCATGTGTTGCCAGGGTTGTTTAGACTACACTGCAGAAGTTGAGCTTGAAAGGCCCCAACACATCCTCCATACAGTCCCGATCTCCCTCCATGCAATTTTCATATTTTGTGCACACTAAAGAAAGACATCTGCGCCAGTCAATTTGCTTCGGATGAAGCGGTGCATGCCAGGGTACGGTTATGGTTCTGTAAGAAACCACAAACATTGACAGTCTTGTCTCACAGTGGGATAATTGTATTAACAGTTGTGATTATTTTTGAAATAATGAACAGTTTATTTTCTTTTCTTACATGCCTCTTTTTTTCATTTGACTGCATATTAAAAAAATCCACTGTGTGTGTGCTGCACGTATTCTGCTACCAGAGTAGCAGCTTTCTTTGTATAGTGCCTGTTTTATCCCCTCTTCCTAGTCCACTTGTCTACATCATTGTGTGCCACACGAAACTCCCCCTAACTGTACCAGACATTCCTATTATGCACACTTGCTGCTTTTCCCCTTCCTGTCATTGGGTACCCTTGCCACCAACAACCTCTCCTGCTCTGCACCTCCTTTCTCCCGTCACCTACTCCACCCAATTAGACCCCTCATTCCAGGTGAGGCGCAGTGCTGGTGTAATGTAGTTGGCCAGGGTATAGGACAAGGTAACTATGCAGGTGTGTGTGTGTGTGTGTGTGTGTGTGTGTGTGTGTGTGTGTGTGTGTGTGAGAGAGAACTTTGAAGGAGGAGGTCATTGTCTGAAAACTTAATAATGTTTTGTATCTTCTGTGTGTGTATATCAAACATGACACCTCAGATATGCAGCAGGTTATATTGAATTTCCATTAGTTATATATCACTATGGACTTTCCTTTACCACACAAAATGATAAATGCAAATGTGAAAAATTAAAATGAGGTACGTAAGCTTGAAAGAATGCTACCAAAATGTGGGTTGTTAATTTAATTAGTAAACGGGCACTGAAACTGAAAAGTGTATTGAATTTATCACAGGTTTTTAAAACACCACAAATGACAAGAAATCTTCATTTCACAGTGGAGAAAATTATGCAATACTGACCAGGTAGAAGGCAATGCAGGTTTCTTAATTTCTAGCTTTTAATGAAAATATAATCAACAGTCTTAAGTGTGAAATAACCACAGAAATCAATGTGGGATGTACAATGAATGTATCCATTAGGACAGTGCAGAAAAATTTGGCATTAATGGGCTATGGCAGTAGACAACTGAAGCATGTGTATTTGCTAACATGACATCACCTGCAACATCTCTCCTGGGCTCATGACCATATCAGTTGGGTACCAGGTTGAGATTCATTGGGAGAGTCCTTAGAAAATGGTACCATACACACATCCAACTCTATGAAATCGCATCCTAAGGTAATCTTAACCATTAATTTCTGTACAACCTCATTGGTCAGGTAAATTCGTCCATCCCAATCTTGCACTGTACTTGACTGACCATACCACTGTCAATGGGTCTCTGGATACATTGCAACAATCCTCACTTCCTGGTTGTACCTTCCCTATCCCAGTCAGACTTCCGTTAGCCCTCAACCATTCATAATCAATAATGGAGATAATACTTCCAGGGTCAATAAGTGCACACACAGGTGCTCTTCCCAAGTTCATGCACACAAGTGACAATGTCCCGGTGTTTTAAAGCACAAACGGTTTGCATCCACATGGCAGCTTCCTATTTCCAGAAGCCCCTGCGGGTTCCCAGCGACAGCTAATTGTGCTGCCTGCTCCATGCAAAATTTTACAATCCCCTATCAGTTGTTCCATACTACTGCACATGAAACAAAACTCATCTCTATGCATATCCCTTTTTACACCACAGGAATTTGACCCCTGCCTTCCTGTACCCCTGCGAACCCTTCAGCTTTTTCCCATTTAGCACCAGCATGCTTAATATTCTCTATACTAATCACTAAACCATGTAAGTCCCCAAATGACTGTGGCTTATCAGCAAACATGATGTGCGACCTGTCCCCCAGTCTCATATCTTCCAGTACACTCTTTACCGCCTCTGTCTCAGACGCTTCCAGGCACAGAGCCACCCTAGCCCCCTGATTATTTGTTGTTCCTTTCTGTTTATTTTCTGTTTTTTCTGCTGTCCCTCAGAAACCTTGGGATGGTTCTTAGAGCATGATGTTCAGTGTCAAAACATGTCAGGCTAAACTTGATTAAATTCTGGGATTATTTATGGTCTTTTTTTTTTTTAAGATCTTTTTAATTCTGCCTGAGTGATCTGTGAAATATGTTTTCATCATACTCGGCAAGTAGTTCTTTGCTAGAATCCTTATGTATATTTCATTATTAATTAATGTAATTACTTGGTTTTGTTTATTATTAATACTGTTACTTGCTTTTGTTCCTAATTGTGTAAATTATAATTGGCAGCGAGTGCAGTCTAGCCATGGATTAGTGACAACAGTTGCCTATCAAATGGGCAAATCGGCTCAACCAGTTTATGCTTTGGAAGGTTCTGTGGCAGTAGCTGGAGCAGCTGTTAAGTGGCTGAAAAACAATATGAATCTAATAAGTACGTTTGCTGAGTCAGAGAAATTAGCCGATGAAGTAAGGACTACTGGTGATGTTTATTTTGTTCCTGCTTTTTCTGGACTTTATGCACCTTATTGGAGAAAAGATGCTCGTGGGTAAGACATTATTTCAAAAATTTTAAACTGTAAAAGCACTAATATTTTATTTGTGAGGAACATATTGAGATAAAAATTGACTCTTGATGCTGGAAACATAATGTCATTTATTGTGTGTTGAGAGAGAAAGCACATAAAGAGAGATTCTTATGCACATTATTGTATATCTTTGTCCATTGAGCACAATATTTCATCCACAACCATATTGCCCTCACCTTATCAGGCTGGTTGAAGCCATACATATGAGTACATTGCTTTTACATTTTTTCTCCCTTCCACAAAGCCTGAGTGTGTGTCAAATGCACAACATATCCACTAACACACTGACTTTATCAAATGTCAGTTCATTGTTGTTGTAAGGTGTTTGCTTTCACTTACCAGTTAATATGATAATTAAAAAGCAGTCTTGATCACAAATTTCTTTTCATCGGAGTGACTGGTTTCAATCTTTAAGGATCATCTTCAGATTCTGAAATAACACACGTACAGATAGAGGGATCTTTACAGTAACATATATACACTGAAATAAAATTGCAAACTACATGTACACAGATGGCAGGTGGACTTCCATGGAGCAGGCTGCACCGACCCACGATGCTGAACTGACTGCTAAATGGATAGGCAGGGAGTGGTCTTAAATAGCACTAGTCCCACTCACCGTCCTGTGTACGACATCAGTGTTAACCAATCAGAAGTACAGTGTATACTATTAGCATAAAATGTATTAAAATGGTCTATATTACTAAGATCTGAAGAAGAGTTATAGTTAAAATACATCATAAAATTGCTATGAAATACCAGAATGGCTAAGCCATGTCTCCGCAATATCCTTTCTTTCAGGAGTGCTAGTTCTGCAAGGTTCACAGGAGAGCTTCTGTTAAGTTTGGAAGGTAGGAGACGAGGTACTGGCAGAAGTAAAGCTGTGAGGACGGGGCGTGAGTCATGCTTGGGTAGCTCAGCTGGGTGGAGCACTTGCCCGCGAAAGGCAGAGGTCCCGAGTACGAGTCTCGATCCGGCACACAGTTTTAATCTGCCAGGAAGTTGCTATGAAAGAGCTGTCTGTCAGAAAATGTAAATTGTAGTAAATAATTAGCTTAAAATAATCTAGTCTAGGCTGCCTGTTATCCATTCCATAACATACGTGCTGTTAGCAAAGATATATGAAATAGCTGTCAAAGGTTTATATAGTGATAGAGAGAAGCTACTAGCAAACATGATCTATATAGATGTTAACGGTTGCCGTAGAAATGTTAGTTAATGTAAGTGCAGCTTTCCAGGTCTTTGTATGTAGTAGTTGGAGTTGTAATTGATTAACTTGCCCTTATATCCAGGACCAGTTTAAAGGCCAAGTGACACACGATGCTGCTTGGGGTACCAACATGAGAGGGGCACCAGAGGCACCACAACTGTAAAATTTCTATGCAGGATGTATTGCAATTTGTTGCAGCCACTTGGGGCCCCAAGCTGAGAGGGGTGCCCAAGTTTAAGATTTGTACACAATGTCTATCATGACTAACTATGAAAAACTGACGAAGGTGAAAGTGTGCAAGGGAAAATGAGGTGGGGGTTGCCAAATGATAAGTCGCTCCTGTGGAAAAGTGTTTTTGAACCACCCATGCTTATACATCAATTGTGTATATTGTGACACAGTCCCAGTAATTAGAGGTATGTGGCATAATCTTCATATGGTTGTAATTGATGCAGTATAACTCTGATAGATGATGATCTCGGAACGCAGCCCCTTGAAACAGCATTCTAAGCACTCTATCCATCTGTGCCATGTGCTGATTTTAAAACACAGGTCAGTTTGTCTTTCTCCTGTAAACCTTAAGGCCCACTGTGCCATCTGCTATCTTCTGTGCCATGATATGTAGAAAGACGCTCTTCAATTCACTTCAGTTTTCATAGTGGAGTTGATCTTACGATTTATCAAGTTGATCTGTACAAGGAAATCATTCAGCATATTTCTTGCATGTTGCCATATAACAAACAGTGTAATGGAACAACGGAAAATCCAGAATGGACTAAACAATATTGTGAAAAGAAGAGTTGCTACTCACTATATAGCGTAGATGTTGAGTCGCACTTAGGCACAACAGAAAGAAGCTATATTTGTTATAGTCTTCTTGTTGTGCATATCTGTGACTCAGCATCTACACTATAGGGTGAGTAGCAACTTCCCTTTGCACGATATTGTTACAATGTAATGGAAGAAATATGTCGGGTTCCAACGGTACACATGGGCCACAACAGGTGTAAGTTGGTACTTCGTTGCTCCCCTGTAAGTATATTCTGTTGAAAAGGAAGTAAGGAAGTCAGTAAGTAAATTGGTCAGTCAGAGCTTACCTGAAGAGGTTGGTAGTACTAACATCTAAATCCTGACGTATTAACTCCAAGAAATCCTTGATGTCCTATTAAAAGAGCAGATGGCACAATTGACCAGTGGATGGAAAAATGGGAGATTTGTACCGACTTCAATTTAAAAGCCAACAGCTGTCATTCACTGTCACAGGGGAATGGAGTGGTCAGAAGCCTGTTACACAAGGCTTGTGCCCCCAGTGACAAAATGTCTCACTAAGGAACTGAGAAACCTAAAAGGCTTCTTTTGTGAAAATGGCTACACAGGACAACTGATTCAATGCACACTACACGGACACTGCAGTGGAAAGAAACAGAAGAGGAACCTGAGAAGGCTACTGTGTTTCTTCCATATGGTTTGGCTTTTTTTGGGGGGGGGGGGGGGGTGGACTGGACCAATCACAAAGAGCTAGCAGATTACACAGTTGTTTCCTACCTACCTACAAAGCAGGCAAACTACTTCACAGTGTTAATGATGATCTCTGTGGTCTATCAAACCCTATGTCAATGTGGCATGACATTCATGCAGGAAACAGCGAACACAGTTGAAGTTCACTGCTGTGAACACCAGTGGTCGGCCTACTTACTTCCTTCAGTACAGCAAATATGCAGGGTAAAGTGTTCTCTCTGTTACATAGAAAGAATTACACACGTGAAGATTCTGCCACTGACTTCAGAGTATTGCATTTGTGACATAAAAGAAATAATTTTGTCATAAGTGTGGGGCTAATTAATTAATTGTGACTGCTGTTGTAATGTTACCAAAGCTTTGGGCTTATTAAAAGGTGGAAAGAGATGCTCTGCAGCAACAGTGAACCAATTTGTGATGAAAGTCGAGCACAAGTGGGCATATACTTTAACACATCACCAGATGCTAATTTCAGTCAGAGCAACAATGGACCAGACATTTCAGGAAAGGGAGCATGGAGATCAAAACCTCATGCTTGGTAATAGCATTTAATCAATTAACATCATAATTTCATTTAATATTGGGTGTTTTACGATATGCGAGATCCAGCTGTAAGCCTGAGATTTATTCTCTCATCAATTCTTGGAGGAACTTAAGAGTTACAAATGGTGTATGTTCATGAAATTCCATTTTTATTGTTACTAATTTATGACACTTTTTGCTTGTCTAAAAAAAACTTTGGTCTCCTCATACTGTTAATATTCTCCTTTTGTTTGTTTTCTTTAATTTTTTTGCCTCTCTTATATGTGCTGTATTAGTTTAGACATGCACCTCTGAAATTTTTCCAGAGAATACTGCTAACCAATTGAAGTAAAGTTATTCTTTACTCAAGTTAAATATGATACACAACCCACTGCCTAAACAGTTTTCTCATCACTTTCATCTTGTTTATGTTGTATGTATATCTGACTGATTTTGAGTGTAGACCTTGATAGTTTTACTTTAATTTTCCATTCAGCAACATTTTTTTTGCTTACAGTGTTCAGTTTGAATTCTGATTGGACATTCATAGTTGGGTCTCAAATTTTGTTTTTCTCTGTGATTTTGAGTGCTGCTTTTTTCGTGATTACGGCTCCTTGAGCTCATTACCTTTCCTTTACAGATGTGAATTATTGATTGGTTTTCATACACTTCAGATTTCTTTTTTAGCAGAATATGGTAAATGTTTTGAAATCCATATTTATCTTTACAGTGTTGTTGAAGCTTCATACAGTTTCTTAATGCCTGCAACTTTTTCCTAGTTTGACGGAGCTCCTCAGGTTACCTACACAATTACATGGCTTTTTTTTGGGGCTTTATGTGAATAAGCAATGTAGTTGCTAATGTCCAGTTGTGGTTAAACACACACACACACACACACACACACACACACACACACACACACACACACAACACAGAGTAATATTCTGTACAGGTACAGTGCAACTGATAATTTATTACTAAATCTTTATCATCTTGAACAGTTTTCAGTCCCAGGTTGGGTCTATTTGGAACATAAGCCCCACCATGTAGTCCTATTTTCCCACCCTGTTTCTTTGTTCAGTCTGGTCCAGTCCCTGCCTTTTTTGTTTCAACATATTCGTCTACACCTTTCAGCCGTCTATTCCTTGGTCTTCCTCTTGGTTGTTCCCTTCGCATCCCCATTTCATTTATATTCTTGAGAACCCTCTTGTTTTCCTTTCTCATTAAGTGCCCATACAATCCTAGCCTTGAGGTTTCTATCGTGCTCTGCAGGGGTTCCTCTTTCATTATTTCTCTTACCATTTCACTCCTCATCCTGTCTCCTTTGTTTACTCCTACCCTACTTCTGAGGAACTTGATTTCACATACCTGTAATCTGTTTACATGTCATTTCTTCATCATCCATGTTTCAGATGAATGTGTTAGTATTGGGATGTAGTAAACTTCTTTACAGTACTTCCTTGTTTTTTGTGGAATGTCTTTATTCCAAACCAGGCTCCTAACAATTTGCAGGAATACCTCTGCCTGTCTGCCATGTTCGCTGATCCCTTTTTCATTTCTTCCATTTGCCTCCATCACACATCCCAAGCACTTGACACTCTCCCTCTTCTTCAGTTGTTCACCTCCAGTCCTCATTCTAATTAGTCTATCTTTCTTTCTAGTTGTAACTATGATCTCTCATTGGTTCACATTAAATTTCATTCCCTACTGTCTCACAGTTTCTTCCAAAGCATCCAACGCTTCCTGAATATCCTCCCACCTGTTTCCCCAGATCATCAAGTCATCCATGACACCATTGCTTGTCATATCTAGTTTTTTCTTCTACCTTGGTCATTATCTCATCCAAGACCACAATGAGGAGAGGTGACAATGCACTACCCTGTTTCACACCACTTGTGTGCTGGAACCAGTGTGTCCTTTCATTTCTGACTTTCTCACAACTCTGACTTCCACAGTACATATCCTCCATTCTGCTTGTCATCTCTTTCTCCACTCCCTTCTTTTATAGTGCTTACTATACCCTTTTTCTAAAGATGATATCAAGTGCATTTTCAGTATCGAGAAAAGCCCTCACAAGGTCTTCCCCAAATTCATAATGGTGCTTCTGGAGGTGCCTCATTGCAAATATGAGGTCAACTGTTGACGTCCCAGATTTGAGGCCACGCTGTTGGTCTCTCAATTTGTACTTTACCCTTGTTTGGATTCTGCCCTCGAGGATGTTTTCATATACCTTGGCGGAGTCAACATTGTCAAAAGCTTTCTCCAAGAAAATGCTAGAAACGTAGGTTTGCCTTTTCTTAATCTATCTTCTAAAATAAGTTGTAGGGTCAGTATTGCCTCACGTGTTCCAACATTTCTAAGGAATCCAAACTGATCTTTTCCCAGGTCGGTTTCTATCAGTTTTTCCATTTGTCTGTAAAAAATTCGTGTTAGTATTTTGGAGCCGTTGACTTATTGAACTGATAGTTCGGTAATTTTCACACCTGTCAATGCTTGCTTTCTTTGGGATTGGAATTATTATATTCTTCTTCAAGTCTGAGGGTATTTCACCTACATAAGTGATTTATCCAAGACATAGCAGGACTCTTCAAAAGCTGCAATGTTTGCTGATAACACATGTATAGTGATGACTGGTCCAAATACATCCATACTAGACAAGGCCAGGAGAATATTGGAACAGACTTAAAACTAGTACACAGCTAACTGTGTAATCCTTAACCTAACGGAAACTCATATGATATAATTTCACACAAATAAAAATAACTTACAGGTACGAGAAGTGGAGATCAAAGGGCATACATTGAGTGAGGCTTCATGCACAAGTTCTTGGGCATCCCAGTGGATAATGAACTGATAAGGCCCCAGCATGTGGATAAGTTAGCCAAAAAGCTCAGTTTTTGCCCACTTTGCACTCAGAAATATCTCGTTGTGTTGACTGCAGACAGGAATGCTAGCATACATTCACTCAGTTCTGTTCTACGGCAGAATCGTTTGGAGCACTGCAACCAAAGTGAGAAAAAGTATTTATTCTTCAGAAGTGTGCAAAAAGAATATTGAGTAAAGTTGATAACTGAAAGTCTTGCAGGAGCCTCTTCATGAATACGGGGATTCTTTCACTCGCATACCGATTTATATACTCCATAATGCTATTTGTCATAAATAACAAGAGTGAATTTTGAATGAATTTTGCACTTTACAACCATAATACTAGAACTAGAAACAATTTTCATGGAGAGTACATCTCCCTCTCTAGGGTTCAGAATGGAGTTTATGCTCTGGTGCTAAAGACAATAGCAGGATGCCACTGGAAATCAGGCATGTTACTGAAGATCCCCAAATATTTATGAATACCTAATTAGCCACTCCTACAATTTATCAGGATACTGGGCTCAACAATGCAGTGGGGGTGTTGATGGGATGCTGTACAGCACCAGATTTGCACCTGGTGGTCAAAATTGGAAGTAAATTTTTTCAGCATCAATCAGTTCAGGATTAATGCATTAGCACATCTGCCAAGTTTTGCTGCCATGCAACAGTTACAGCCCTCACTGCACCTTCACTGCACTTTAATTATAACCTCTTGGCATTTGTAATAGAGCTTGAATCATCTAGTATATATGCAACTGATAGTGGTCTGTGTAAATTTATACAGAAGCTTTCTTTGAAGTATTAGAGGGACTGCAACTGAGTAGTATAGGAGGAGTAGCAGTGCATTTTTTTTTAAGTAGGAGTTTTTCTCCTAACATACATGTACAAAGTAATTATGGTAATTATCTGTTTGAGGGATTGGCATTATTTTGTTTTAGTATACTTTACAAAAATAGCCAGCAGTGGTTGCTTCTAGCTGTCATACATAACTTGATTTGTTCCACATCCATGAAGACTCTCCTTCATGATGCAATGTATGCAACACAGTGTGTGGATGAATGAATGAAGATGAATACAATAGATGAGAATATGAATAACATCTCTGAAAGATTTGTCCACTTTCAGGGTTGTGATGTGTTTTCAGACACACATAAGGCATATCTTCCATGTTTAACTGTATGTCTCTTTTTCCACTTCCACTTAGTTATAAGATATGAAAATACTTTGTACCTTACAATTACATCAAAGCCAGCTAAGTGCTTTCTTGCAAACACACTATGCCATAGTGAAGTTTCTTATATTTCTGTGCAGTCATTTAAGATCATCTTACCACAGAGTAGTATCTTGTTACGTTCCTTGTCTCATTCAGAAGTTTTTGTTTCAGGTTAATTGTTAAATATGTTTCAAATCAAATAAATTTGATATAATGAGACCTAATGTTTTACATAAGAAAAGACAAGGTACAGATCAGTGGTTTTCTTAAATATAACTTGGGCAATGGTCTCTGGGGATGAGATTTTAGGTTGTGTAAATTTTATGCGTGGGGTCAGGTTTTTACGTATAACAGAAAAATACAAAAAAAAATTTTGACTTTTTTGATATCCTTGAGGACAGTTTTACTTGCGACCTGTAGAAGGAGTATTAGCATATCAGATCTTTATAAATATGTAGCATGCAATTTTTTTCTGACAATGTTAAACATCCTTGAAGATCTTCTCAGGGTTGTTTTGTGGAATGATTGTGTACCTAAGCAGTTACAACTGTGAATGACAGTTCCAATTCTCAGTAATTGATATAATGCAGAACGCTTTCAATATCAGACTATTTCATGCGGCCCCATAATAGATTTAGATGTGGTTAACAGTCAGTGGTACTGTTTCATCAACACCACACCATAGTAAGCAAGTTATTTAACAGTGGAAACCAATTTTTAAAATTATTCAGTTTAGTTTATCCTGATTCTAAATACTTTCATTCACTCACTGATGTATTTAGAGGATTCATGCAGTATATTGTGATATTTCATTTTAACAGCATCCTCTGTGGATTGACGCAGTTTACTACAAAGTGCCATATTATTCGAGCTTGTTTGGAGGCTGTCTGTTTCCAGACACGAGACATATTAGAGGCAATGAAAAAAGATTGTGGATTTCCTCTGAGGAAACTGAAAGCTGATGGAACAATGACACAAAATGATTTGCTTATGCAGCTTCAGGCTGATATTTGTGGAATCCCTGTTGGTATGTACATGATATTTTTAAATGTATTTTCCATCTTCTGTCAAAATGATGGCATCTTAGCAGATTTTATTCTGTCCTTAAAAACAATTTTAAGTGAAATGTGTAACAATGTTCTTTCTAGGGCTTGTAAATTTTCTCTGAACTTTACACCCAGGCATAATGTCACTTGATTAGGCATCAAATACCTCTTTGTGGGGTTCTTAATTAATTTGAAACTGGAAGTAAGATGACAGTACAAATGTGCTGCTGTTGATATTCTTTATATTCTGCTTCAGTTTGTCCTCTAATAAGATTGCAATTAGGCCACAGTATTTCAGAGTGTTCAAAATTTCCCTTTGAGAAACTGAGATACTCCTTTAGATCGAGATCTACAGGGCTATTACAAATGATTGAAGCGATTTCATAAATTCACTGTAGCTCCATTCATTGACATATGGTCACGACACACTACAGATACGTAGAAAAACTCATAAAGTTTTGTTCGGCTGAAGCCGCACTTCAGGTTTCTGCCGCCAGAGCGCTCGAGAGCGCAGCGAGACAAAATGGTGACAGGAGCCGAGAAAGCGTATGTTGTGCTTGAAATGCACTCACATCAGTCAGTCATAACAGTGCAACAACACTTCAGGACGAAGTTCGACAAAGATCCACCAACTGCTAACTCCATTCGGCGATGGCATGAGCAGTTTAAAGCTTCTGGATGCTTCTGTAAGGGGAAATCAACGGGTCGGCCTGCAGTGAGCGAAGAAACGGTTGAACGCATGCGGGCAAGTTTCACGCGTGACCGCGGAAGTCGACGAATAAAGCAAGCAGGGAGCTAAACGTTCCACAGCCGACGGTTTGGAAAACTTACGGAGAAGGCTAAAGCAGAAGCATTTCTTAAACAGGAGATTGGAAAACCGATGGATCGGTCGTGGTGGAGATCATGATCAACAATTCATGTCATGGCCTCCACGCTCTCCCAACTTAACCCCATGCGATTTCTTTCTGTGGGGTTATATGAAAGATTCAGTGTTTAAACCTCCTTTACCAAGAAACGTGCCAGAACTGCGAGCTCGCATCAACGGTGCTTTCGAACTCATTGATGGGGACATGCTGCGCCGAGTGTGGGAGGAACTTGATTATCGGCTTGATGTCTGCCGAATCACTAAAGGGGCACATATCAAACATTTGTGAATGCCTAAAAAACTTTTGAGTTTTTGTATGTGTGTGCAAAGCATTGTGAAAATATCTCAAATAATAAAGTTATTGTAGAGCTGTGAAATCGCTTCAATCATTTGTAATAACCCTGTACTTCTTTTATAATTTCTAGTTCAGTAGTTGTTGCATAGCATTTTTAATGGAGGCTTAAATTTACCTATGACAGCCACAACAAAGAACTTTTTTTTTGTAAATAACTAACTAGAACAGCTATGTAATTCTCCTTACTTCGCCAGATTTTATGTTGCTAAAAACTGGCTTCAGCATTTTGAAGATGGGATTTATAAAATGTTCACAGTAGCCTCGTGGTTATAGACTGGTATTTCAGTGTTGGGTTGTTGATGAAATGTGATACAGAGCTATTCCTTGATATTGTAAAATGATCCATTCCTTCATATATTATCTACACTGGTAACAATGTATAGTGCTTGGATTTAAACATGTTAGCCCCATTTTCTACTCTGATGTCTGATGAAGAGAAGCAGAAAAGAGAGAGAGAGAGAGAGAGAGAGAGAGAGAGAGAGAGAGAGAGAGAGAAACATAAATGCACACTTCCATGGCACTGAAAAATATTTGCTAGATGTTAAATAAATTTGATGTCACTTAATTTTGTTATGTCCTAACGTGTAGATAATTGATATTTGTACAGTACTTTTACACTGGGAAGTAAGTTTGTAACTGAATGTGGATACTGGCATGATGATAGATGATATGATATTATAGTTCAAAAAGAGAATGATCGCTTAACACTTTGTGTCCTAATTTGTAGAGTAGAAACTTGCACTGGTTGTTCTTACCATATTTTCGGCTATAATAATAACTCAAAGGTAGTTAATGAAAAAAAAACTTGCTTAAAGTGGTGTTTAATACTTATGCTATTTAATTAATATGTATGTCAATAAAGAATTTTATTTTTTACAATACTGTTTTCTAAACAAGGAAATATTGGTCAAGAGTTCATACAGGTTTTTCAGAAAGCTGCCTGATTATTTTACAAACAAATTTAATAATGAGCATACATTTGGTCTTATGTTCAGTTACCATGTTCGAGGATCTTTTCTGAAACTATTGTCTACTGCATACAATAAATGATGCTGACTTTGCACTAAGTAGACTGTAGCTCATATCTTTTTGCCACCTCCCCCCCCCCCCCCCCCCCCCCCCCCCCCCCCCAGAGAGCTTAGCAATGATGCTTCCTTAAACTTTGATAGTGCATAGTGCACAGGTTGGAGAAGAGAAGTTTGTGCTTTGTAACTTCCTTGCACTGTTTGTTTTGGATTTAAGAATATAAGACCTTGGACCGGCTGACCTACCCCGAGGCTAGACGGAAATATGAGAGGCTCCATCCTGTGGCAATGCCGTCGACCTACGCCGCTGCTGCAACGACGGTTCTCCCGTCATCACGAATCGGCTCTAAGATCGGTCAGCATCCACCGGCCCCCTTGCTCGTGGGGGGCACTTCACACCCTGTTGCTCCTGCTCCATCTTCTTCAGGAGCAACACCCTCCCAACCTTCGGGGACATCAGCTCCCCCTTCCCAGCCGGAGAAGCGTAAGACTTCTTCGGCTGCTCTCGCCAGGAAGGGATCCCTTGGGGACCTACCTTCGCAAGTTCCGACCAGTGGCAAAGCGGACGCCCGCAAGTGGTTGAAACAACCGCCAGTCCCTGGTCGTCGGGCCTCGCGGTCGTCGTCTGTCCCTGAGACTGACCCGGTGAAGCCCATGCAGCCTGAAGAGCCGAAGGCACAGCGTGATAAGCAGAAAAGGAAGAAAGTCCCCAAGACCAACGGTACTGCGGTGGCACCGATCCCGCCGCTCCCTACAAGCTCTGCCTCTGAGGACGAGGTGGAGATTCTGGCGTCCGCTGAGGACCTCGCTCTTGCCGGTCCCGCGGACGCAATGGATGGCATTTGCACGGATGCTCCATCGGAGGCAGCAGGTGCCCCAGTGGCGTAATCTGCCTTCCCAGTCCCGTCACGCCTTTCCCAGCCATGGACAATACCATCCTCCAGTGGAACTGCAGCGGTTTCTTCCACCATCTAGCTGAGCTCCGCCACCTTATCAGCCTTCACCCTTTCTTCTGCATTGCTCTCCAGGAAACTTGGTTTCCAGCAATGCGAACCCCCGCCCTCCGTGGCTATCGGGGTTATTATAAGAACCGAGCAGCTTATGAAAGGGTGTCTGGTGGCGTCTGCATATATGTCCTTCACACTCTGCACAGCGAGTCTGTCCCTCTCCAGACGCCTTTAGAGGCTGTCGCTGTACGCGTGTGGACGCCACAGGCTGTTACCGTCTGCAGTCTTTACATTCCACCGGATGGTGATGTCTCGCAGCATGTCCTGGCTGCACTGGTCGCCCAATTGCCGCCACCTTTCTTGCTATTGGGCGACTTCAACGCTCATAACCCTCTGTGGGGTGGGTCAGTGGCAACAGGTCGAGGCGCCATCGTTGAGCATTTATTGTCGCAGCTCGATCTCTCGCTGTTAAATGATGGTGCCTTCACACACTTCAGTGTGGCGCATGGCACCTACTCCGCCATTGACCTTTCCATCTGTAGCCATAGCCTCTTACCGTCTGTCCAATGGAGTGTGCATGACGACCTGTGTGGTAGTGACCATTTTCCGATCTTTTTGTCACTACCACAGCGCCACTCTTCTGGGCGCCCTAGCAGATGGGCTATGAATAAGGCTGACTGGGATTTGTTCTCCTCCACTGCCGCCTTTGAGCCTCTCTCTCCTGATGACATTGATGCGGTGGTTCAATCTGTCACCACCGGCATCGTTACTGCCGCCGAATCTGCCATTCCCCGTTCCTGTGGGTCCCCTCGGCGGAAGGCTGTGCCTTGGTGGTCGCCTGAGATCGCTGAAGCGATTAAAGATCGCCGGCGGGCGCTCCAGCGTCACAAGCGACATCCCTCCCTCGACCACCTTATCGCCTTCAAACGGCTGCGTGCGCGGGCCCGCCTCCTTATCCGCCAAGGCAAGAAGGAGTGCTGGGAGCGGTATGTGTCCACGATTGGCCTCCATGTCACTCCCTCGCAGGTGTGGGCCAAGATTCGACGCGTCTACGGCTATCGGCCACCTGTCAGCGTCCCTGCGCTCTCACTGAATGGAGCAGTTTGTACTGACTCCGACGTCATTGCAAATCGCTTAGCAGAGCATTTTGCTATGAGTTCCGCTTCTGCGAATTACCCCCAGGCCTTCCGCTCCATTAAAGAGCGGATGGAACGTCGGAGCCTTTCGTTTCGCACCACCCACCCAGAATCTTACAATGCTCCATTTAGTGAGTGGGAATTTCGCAGTGCCCTCGCTGCTTGCCCTGATACCGCTCCTGGGCCAGATGGCATCCACTGTCAGATGCTGAAACACCTTTCAGTGGACTGCCAGCGGCGCCTTCTCGATCTTTACAACCGTCTTTGGGTCGAGGGGGAGTTTCCGTCGCAATGGCGGGAAGGCATTGTCATCCCCGTTTTGAAACCTGGAAAGAACCCTCTGGAGGTGGACAGCTACCGTCCCATTAGCCTCACCAACGTTCTTTGCAAGTTGCTTGAATGGATGGTGAGCCGGCGCTTGAATTGGGTACTGGAGTCTCGGGGCCTTCTGGCTCCATCTCAGGGTGGGTTCCGTAAAGGCCGCTCCGCCGCCGACAATCTGGTGAGCCTGGAGTCGGCCATCCGTACTGCCTTTTCCCGCCGTCAGCACCTGGTCGCTGTCTTTTTCGACATGCGGAAGGCGTACGATACGACGTGGCGTCATCACATTCTTTCTACGCTTCATGGATGGGGTCTTCGGGGTCCTCTGCCGATTTTTATCCGCAATTTTCTGTCGTGTCGTACCTTCCGCGTGCAAGTCGCGGCCTCGTGTAGTTCCTCCCACGTCCAGGAGAACGGTGTGCCACAGGGCTCTGTTTTAAGTGTCTGTCTGTTTTTAATAGCCATTAACGGGCTTGCTGCGGCCGTGGGAAATTCTGTCTCTGCTTCCCTGTATGCTGACGACTTCTGCCTTTATTACAGCTCTACTGGCATTGCAGCTGTTGAACGTCAGCTCCAGGGCGCTATCCGTAGGGCGCAGTCTTGGGCTGTAGCGCATGGGTTTCAGTTTTCGGCAGCCAAGACCTGCGTTATGCATTTCTGCCGGCGACGTACTGTCCACCCGGAGCCGCAGCTTTCTCTTAACGGCGCACTTCTTTCGGTGGTGGAATCACACAGGTTTTTGGGGGTGGTTTTCGATGCCCGGTTGACTTGGCTGCCTCATATCCGGCAGCTCAAACAGACGTGTTGGCGGCATCTCAATGCACTGCGATGTTTGAGCCACACCCGCTGGGGAGCCGACCGCTCTACCCTGTTACGGCTCTACCAGGCGTTAATCCAGTCCCGTCTGGATTATGGGTGCCTGGCATATGGCTCAGCATCCCCGTCTGCGTTGCGGGTGCTGGACCCAATCCTCCACAGCGGGATACGCCTTGCCACTGGTGCTTTCCGCACCAGCCCTGTGGACAGCTTACTCGTGGAGGCAGGTGTCCCTCCACTGCGGTTCCGGCGCCAACGTTTGCTGGCCGCTTATGCTGCCCATGTTCTAAGCTCGCCCGGGCATCCTAACTATCGTCTCCTGTTCCCGCCGTCAGTCGTCCATCTGCCGGAACGTCGGCCCCGGTCGGGTTGTCCGATCGCCATACGCGTCAAGGAGCTTCTCTCCGGGCTTGGGCTTGTCCCTGTTCCACCTCCTTTCCGGGCACCTCTGCGTACACCCCCGTGGTGCGTTCCTCGCCCTTGCCTTCGGCTAGACTTGGCACAGGGCTCGAAGGACTCAGTCCCTCCAGAGGCCTTCCGCCGCCGCTTTTATTCCATCCTGGCCACGTATCAGGGCTCTGGCATTGTTTACACCGACGGCTCGATGGTTGCTGGTCGAGTCGGGTATGCGCTCACTCTAGGGAACCATTCCGAACAACGTTCTTTGCCGGCTGGCTGCAGCGTTTACACTGCTGAGCTGGTCGCCATCTTTCGAGCCCTAGAGTATATCCGCTCCTGCTCAGGTGAGTCGTTCGTTATCTGTAGCGATTCCCTGAGCAGTTTACGAGCACTCGACCAGTGTTTTCCTCGTTCCCGTCTGGTGATGGCTATCCATGAGTCCCTGCATACTCTTGCGCGTTGCGGCCGCTCTGCGGTCTTCGTGTGGACCCCAGGCCATGTTGGGATCCCCGGCAACGAGAATGTTGACCGGCTGGCGAAAGAGGCGACTAGTGCACCATCTCTGGACGTTGGCCTCCCGGAGACAGATTTGCGGGCGTTCCTACGCCGCAAAATTCTGGACCTTTGGGACACTGAATGGCGCGCCCTGCCTTCACGCAACAAACTTCGGGCCATCAAGGGGGCTACCGGTGTGTGGCGCTCCTCCTTGCGGGTTTCTCGCAAGGAGTCTGTTGTCCTCTGCCGGCTGCGCATTGGGCACACTCGGCTTACCCACGGCCACTTATTGCGCCGTGAGGATGCGCCTCTATGTCGCTGCGGCTCCGTTTTATCCGTGGTTCATGTTTTATTGGAGTGTCCGTTTTTAGCTGCGCTCAGGCAGTCGTTCGCACTGCCTGACTCGCTCCCTGCCCTTTTAACAGATGACCCGGCTATGGCTGACTTAGTTTTACGTTTTATTCGGGCAGGGGGTTTTTATTCTTTACTCTGAGTGTTTCTGTTTTTATCTTATTGTTTTGTGTTGATTCTGGCCTTTGGCCTCCGGTTTTAAACTGATTTTTTAATGTGTTTCCAGTGGTTGGCTTTTCCTTTTTTATTTCTCTGGTCGGCCAACCACCGTCACACTCTGTGTGCTTTTAGTTCGTTTTGTCTTGTCTTTGTCTGTTTCTCTTGTCCTGTATCGTCTGTGATCTCTTTTGTTCCTCGTTTTTATTCTCTGTGGGTGTTCTTTGTCTTTGGAAAAAGGGACCGATGACCATAGCAGTCTGGTCCCTTTAATCCCCCAAACCAACCAACCAACCAATTTGTAAATGGGGTCAGGGGGAGGGGGGGTTGGCAGCGGCAGCCTAAAATAGTATTGCATTGTCTGGATTGCCCTGAAGATATTACAGAATTTGGAACATGATCAATAGATTTCCAGCTTTCCTCAGTGTGTGCCCTCAACCTTGGTCTTCCAAGCTCTTGAAAAATGTTATACATGGGAATAACTCCACCACTTGCCCCTAAGTGCCTCATCTGATCTCCTCTTTTGATTCTACTGTAAAGTGTTGTATTTGAAAATAAAACCTCTTTGGAATTATGTATTGAAGTATTTTGTTCCAAAATTTCTATTTGAACACAGTCTGCATCACCACCACCACCACCTTCTAAGAAATCAGTATAACCATCTTACACAGAATATACACAAAAGAAATATCCTCATTGATCACACCACACCTTACCATGTCGATGAAACTGAGTGCATAGCAGAACACGGTCACTGTTAAAACCCACATATCAAAAGGAAATATACAAGCTTCTTCTTCAGTATGTTCAACTATGTATCAACATATACTTGAACTACAGTCACTACTGAGAAACCAAATTACATGAAAATGATGAAAGCACATTCAGGAATAAGAGAAATATTGAGGAATTACACCTATTAAATTACAGGCAGCATACTTTCTGGCTCGTCAACTGATGCCATAATTTTAAAGGTATCACCTCAGAGTATTAATCTTTCCTTAAGTGACTGCACCCTAGTGCTATATTTAAAATGATATGTAACTGAAATATGCACCTCTCACTATGAGTTTGGGAGAACAATGTTTTGTCCTTTCACTGGGTAAATAAACAGAGAACTTCACTTAGCGTGAGCAGAAAGTAATTGGATGGGTAATCAGAAGGAAGTGCTAACAGTCAATACAGTAAGACTTAATCTGATCACATAAACAGTATTTTTTTGTGTGTGTGTGCACCACATGCTTATAACAATTAGTTCCATGTGTGTCATTAGAAATCACCTTTTATCATATAAATTGTTTTGTCCTTTTGTATCAATGTTCTTGTCTTTGAACTTAACCAAACATTTAGTAGGTAAATAACTCAAAATAGTCTCTTGTATGTTAGCCCTTTTTTCCACCAACCCCTTCAACTGACCATATTGTGCTGCATTAGTGTATTTTAGTTACAGGAATTTAACCTCATTGTGATGCCAATATGATGTAAATCTCTGTGTATAAAGCAAACTGAGTTATATATTAATTGTTTTCTTCTCCATATTATGCCAAATCAGTATAAGTCACAGTGATTGTCGGCATTAAATCCAGATAAATTTTTTTGTGCCAGGAACACATAGGGGTAAAAAAAAAATTTATGGACGACTTCTAGTAATATTTCTCTTAACAAAGAATTTTTACCCATGTGCAGCATGTTAAATAGATTTTGTGTAAAATTGTGCTGCGTAATGAAATCAAACGAGAAATTTAGGAATGAAATTGAGTAGACTGTGACATTCTGCTGGTCACAATGATAGATGGCATGTTAAAACCCAAACTTTCCTTGTTTTATTTTTTGACAAATGATCTAAATCTTTCAGGATTTTATAAGCAAGAACTGGGACAAATCTTTCTTCCAGCTTGAGATTCTTCTGTCCACATCTACCTCAGTACCTCAGTGTCAGTTAAAACACAACCTAATAATAAAGTCTGAAGCATGGATGCGCAAAACAGAATATATGGTTTTTGTGTGTCATCTGTAAAATTCATTGACAGTTTTTGGAGTAATTGAACAAGTCGACATGTTATGACAGCTGTTGCAGAAATACATGACCTGACCTGTAGACAGCAGGTGTTGTTTCAAATAAATGATTATAGTTGAAAGTATCAGCTTTATGAAGCCTTAAGTTTGAAGTTTGATGATGCTATGTTGTGTAGTATTTGTTTGGCAGCTCTCCGTGAATTTATAAACATGGATGAAACTAGTCATCCTTATTGAATACTTTCATTTGAAAAGTAGTCCAACTGATATTAAATCTGAGCTAGACTCTATTCAGTGGCGAGTCCACTCCTTTGTTTACAGTAGTAAAATATTAGATGGCAGTGTTTAAGTGAGGCTAACACGAACATCTTAGTCTACCAAATGAGTTAAGCACAACAGAAACGTTGAAGAAAATCCACAAAATGTTATTAGACAACTGTCACCTGAAAGTGTGTGAGCTAGCAGAAATTTTAGATGTTTCAAGAAGTACTGTAAACATACTGTCTGAAAATTTGGATGTGCCTAAGGTGGGTACTGTGTTTACTCACAATGAAACAAAAACATCATCTTGAGGATGATTCAGTTTTGTGTGTGGCAATGTTTCAAAGCCGTAAGGCATCAGTGTAAACATGGATGAAACCTGAGTCCATGACTTGACACCTGAGATGAAGGAACAGTGGACTGAAAGCAGAGAATTGGCTCCAAAGAAGGCAAATATAGTTCCAACTGCAGGCAAGGTCATGGCATCAGTTTTTGTTTTTTTTTTTTTTTTCCCCGCATGGGACAGTTTTCGTTGAGTATCTTAAAAGAGGAGTATTATTTGAACTTACTTCAGCATCTGAGATATCTATTCTCCCTAAGTCATTCACATGGTACTACTTGTGCTGGTTTGAGAGACTGTATCATTACTAGAAAGCAAAGAAGTGAAGCAGATTGTAATGAGTCAAAGCTTTCAGTGGAACAGAAATTAAATAATGTGTTACCAGGGGGTAACCATCAGATTATAGGAATTAAATGGAATGATTTAGCCATACAGAGAAGTAGGGACTGTTACAGAAAAATCACATACATAGTATTTTAAGTTTACACAGGGAAAATTTACGAATGTAAGCTAGCATTAAGCATCATTAGACTGTCATGCAAAATTCTTTTGGTTATAGAAGAGGGAGCATGAGCCAGTGCTGAAAATACGCAGTTGTGCATACTACATACAGATATTGCCAGTCTGGATGTTAACCTAGTTTATGCAGCTTCTTCTCAAGACAACTTGGATTTAATGTCTCATATTTCTTAAAGAATGGGTTGGTGCTCATTGGAAACAGTTTAAATACTGACAAATCATGCATTCTATAAATGAGATTATTTGTTCAAGAATTGAAATTATATTACAGACAGGGGACTTTTAAAAATGTTAGTGAAGTTTAAATAAAGCAGATTGATTACCTCACGACATCCAATTATATTATGAGAATTCAAAGTTCTATTGGTCTTGGGCTTCTTTATTTTAGTTATCTCATAATGTTTCACATTCTACTGCAACAATGAAGTATTCTTTGGTATGCAAAACATCATAATTATAAATAATGTAATTTATCGTGGTATTTATTTTTCTCTAAATGATTCAACGTTTTGAAAACAATTATCCTCTTGTTAAATTTTTGAATTCTGGGTTAACTGAAAAAGGAAAAGAAATTAAGACTTCATCATTTTCCACACTGGCTCTGTTTATGATGGGCATGCGTTTATTTAGCATCAATAAAACAGACAAAGTAGGAAAGGAATACATCATTTAACCTTCTTGTCTCAGATGCAAGACATGAAATACATAGTTCTTATATTGATATTAATAATTACTACTTGCATCCATTTTCATTTACATCCATTATTCCACGAAAATTCCAGCTACTTAGCAGCTGTTATAGTATCAGTATATGATCTTTTATTTACTTGAATGATTTAGATGACTTTTCCGCTGTAGTATTTAGTAGCACTTTTGTTTGATAGTATGGAAATGAGTTGGTCGCTGCCCCAACAAGCATGAAGACAGATTGTTCCAGTACCTGAATCGTGGAGCATTTAATGATCAGTATCTTCAATTGAAACTAAAGGATTAGCAGTGAGTAGAGGTGGTGCATGCTGTTTCTGCTTACTATTTGACATTTTGAAGTGAAGCTGCTGTCATTATGGTATAAATATGATACAAGCAATACTCTGTGAAGAAATGGGCATAATCTTATTATGATGATTAAATCTGTGAAGTTTGATATATCATTCAGGGATACGCATTTAAAATTATACTTTATTTGTCTGAGTTTTATCTAAATTTAATGTTGCGGTGCTAAATATACTTCCTGTTAAAGCTGTCCAATTTCAAGATATAACTCTGAATGATACATGATGGTATGATGAGGGAGGTAATAAATGCAAAAATTGCTGCAGAACTTTCTGCAACCAATAATTATTTCATTTTTTCGCCTTAACACAGCCTTCTAAATATTTTGATTTTGTACCATACTATTAAGTTATTTTATGAGATATTAACTGAATTTTCTGTTGGTTGTTGACAAAACAAGACAATAATATGAAATAGGAAAACCTTTCCTGGTTTTCTGAAAAAAAAGAAAAAAAAAGAAATTGTGGGATACTTTATTGATGTGAAAGATCCTTTATGACATGCTGAATTACAGGTATTTTCCTGCCAGAGCTATACTACACATGGAACATTTATTGACATGTCCTACGCCTTCCCTACCTCCTCCTCCTCTCCTTACCTCCCTGTCCTCCTGACCCTCCTTTCTATCTTCACCTCACCTTATCCACACCCGTCCCCATCGCTGCCTCCTTGTCACTATCTTCCTTCTCTCCCTCCCCATCTCACTCCCCGTCCCTCCATAAATACATACGTAACTCCCCCCAATCCACCCTCTACCCACCCACCCACCCACGCCCCTCCGCCTCAACATCACTGCCTTCTCTCCTCCAACTCAGTAGCTCTCTCTTGGCCTTCACAAGCGCCCCATCACCTGCCCCTCACAAGCTCACAGTCACCCCCCTCCCCCTAATCACTAGCTCCCTGTTACCCTCACGCCCTCCCCCTCCATCACTAACTCCCTTTCACACCGCCTCCATCCCACCTCACTAGCTCTCTCTTCTGTTCACACTCTTTCCCCTTCACTTACCTCTGTTCTCCACATTGGAGTCTTATTCAGGATCACTTAAGGCAAATGTTGAGAGTATTCATTTGAAAGCGCATGTACTCTTCCAATCCAAGCTTGTGTTCCACCTCCAGTAATCTTCTCAGCGATGATACTGTAAAACCTATAACTCCTTCCTTTTCCTCCCCTTCTCCCCTCCCCTCCTCATCCTCCATCCCTCCCCCTCCTGTCCCTCTCCCTCCCTTGTACCCTTTCCTGTTACACTCAAGCGAGAGAAAAACAACTGTCTACTTGTCTCTGTACAAGCCATAATTTCTCTTATCTTGTTTTCATGTTCCTTACACAAGATGTACATTGGTGGCTATAGGATATTACTGCAGTCAGTTGCAAATGCCAGTTACCTAAACTTTCTCAGTAGTGTTTTGCATAAAAAATGTTGTCATCCCTTCAGAGATCCCCATTTGAGTATGTGGAGCATTTCTGTAATATCTGCATGTTGATCAAACCTACTAGTAACAAATGTAGCTGCATGCCATTGAATTGCTTCGATTTCGATACCTTACTTCAACCTGACCTGGTGGCGATCACAAAGTCTTGAGCAGTATTTAGTAATGGGTTGCACATGTGTTCTATACATGGTCTCCTATATAAATGAGCTACACATACCTAGAAGTGACCATTTGCTACCACCCTTACACGCTGTCCCATTTTGTATTGCTTTGCAGTGTTACACCTAGGTATTTAATCAATGTGACTGTCAGGCAGCACACTACTGTACTGTATTCAAAGATTATGGAATTATTTTTCGTACTCATCATCATCAACTTAAATTTTTCTAAATTTATAACAAGGTCTATTCATCACACTTGCCCTGTCTGTCAGATCATTCGTGTATGTTACACTTCCCAGAGGCACTCTCGACAATACTCTTGTTTCTGATGAACAAGGTAGATGCTGATTGTCCCCAGACAACATACTTCATTCAGAAGTCTTTGAACCATTCTCATATCTGAGAACCTGTTGTGCATGCTGAGACCTTCACTAAAAATCTGCAGTGGGGGTCTATGTTAAATGCTTTCCACAAATTTAGGAAATTTGAATTTGCCTATTGCCCTTCATCCATGGTTCACCAGATATTGTGAGAGAAAATTGCAAGTAGAGTTTTGCATGAGTGATACTTTCTAAATCAGATTTGTGGACAGAAACATTCTGTCTCATGAAGATTATTACATTTGAACTTGGAATATGCTCAAGAATACTGTGGCAAACCAA
This sequence comes from Schistocerca serialis cubense, assembly GCF_023864345.2. NCBI lineage: Eukaryota > Metazoa > Arthropoda > Insecta > Orthoptera > Acrididae > Schistocerca > Schistocerca serialis. Next base: position 597,453,422 of record NC_064639.1, read on the forward strand.
CATTTAGGATATTGATCTGTATCTTTGTGGGTCCATTCTTTTAGCCTTCTTACATACAAGAGTCACCTGCACTTTTTTTCCTGTCACTTGGGTCTTTGTGCTAGGTAAGAGATTTGTGATAAACGCAAGCTAAGTAAGGAGTCAATGCCAAAGAGTGCTCTGAGGAAAACCAAACTAGGGATTCCATCTGGACCTGATGACTTATTTGTTCTCAACTCTTTCAGTTGCTATGCTGTAACAGGAATGCCTATCACTAAGTCCTCCACGTGGGAGTCTGTCAGCGGTCAACCAGAGGTACTTTAGTATGATCTTCTTGTGTGAATGAGTGCTTCTAAAAACAAGGTTTGAAATTTCAGCTTTCCTTTTGAGGGGTTCTACAGCCATACCAGATTGGTCAACAAGTAACTGAACAGAAGTCTTTGACCCGCTTAGCAAATTTACATAGGACCAGAATTTCCTCAAGTTTCTGGGAGATCTTTTGCTAGTATGACAGTGGATGTTGTTCCATGCTTTGATCTTTATATAGGCACAAGAATGTCTAATAACTTCTGCCTGTCAACATTTCTGAATTCTTTTTTTAACTGAGATTGCAACTACTCTGCTTCCTCAGAATATTATTAATTTTGGTATTAAACTGCAGTGGGTCTTTTCTGTCCATCATCTACTTAATTTGCATGTACTATACATCTCCAGAGCGCAATTCACAGTTGATTTAAAATTTGCCCATACCCCCGTGTACATCATATGGGAGCTAAATTCTGTCCAGTCATTGTCTAAGTAGGATGCTAACAACTGCTTGTCTACTCTTTCCAGGACAAAAGCTCTCCTGCCCTTCTTGATGGTTTTATTATTGTTAGTAACCCTTGTGACTACATAAGGCCAGTTCAGAGTCATGAGGTCTAAAATATTTATATTGTATATGGGTTGTCGAACTAGCTGCTCAAGATGGTTTTTGGAAAATGTGTTCAGAACTACTTCACAAGATTGTCTACCCTTACCACCTTCACTGAATCCATAGAAGTCCCAGTCTATACTTTGTAGGTTAAAATCACTTCCAGCTATTATGGCGTGGTCGAGATGCTTCCGCACTACTTAAACTTAGTTCTCATTTGTGGCAATTGAACAAGCTTCACAGAAATTCCTCTCTCTGAAATATGACAACCTTTTTTATCTATATGCAGTTAAAAATAAAGGCTGCTTATGTAACTGAACTCTTTTTCATAAATTAATGGAAATATTGTTATTTCAGCTGTTTAAATTTCCTTCAGTTTTGTAGTGACTAGAATTCTTATAAAACTGAATTAGTTTTTCTAATATATTTGTGGATGGTATTCCTCCATTTTTGCTACAGATATTAAACATGATTTTTCACAGAACACTGTGTGCATGTTCGAAGAAAGAACACTGAATTGCCTAATGTGATCCATGATTGGTTAGCATTTACGCAAGTATATCATGAAAAGAAACATAAGAATTATGGATGTTACTGTTGAAGTTAGGCATTTTTGTAGCTAGACAGACATCACATACTTCAGACATAATTGAAATGCTAGGAGAAAGTAGCAAAACGACTGAGAAAGTAGTGACACATCTTGTATCATGTGATTAACACAGCAAATATTGCCGCTGTTTGACCATTATTCCTGTGTAAAGTGCCACTGCTACACAGTGAACATACATATTAACTCTCTAGTTGCCAGCAGAATACAGACATTTTCAAACAGACAGGAATAAACTTAATCTGATTAGCTCAAACATGTAATAGACAGATTGAAAATGGTCATTTTAATGGTAGTGGTATCTGATTATGTGTTTGCAGGAGAAAAGGATAAAGAAATAGCTGGGTGTTTTTCTGATAGCCTGAGCACTGGATTTAAAGCATGTATTTAGCTGAACATTATACTTAGACTTACAGATATTAACAATATTTCATCAAGTGTTGAAACTAAAGATAATTGCCCATCTGTGAACCACTGATAAGCAATAAATCTGCAGTTTAACTGGTGCAGCAAAATTTTCTCATTGTTCTCTCTTCTAAAACTGTCACCACTACACAAGTGCACAAAGATGGAGTTAATTTTCTATTTTACCTTTTTTATATTACACTGAATCCATTTACAGAGGTTGTAAGAAATAAGAGAGCCGTAGAACTCCTTTGGGTAAATTGAATAATCAAACCACGTTATATTACCAGTTTGTCACATTTAGCACCAAAGTTTTTACTTGTGGGATTACTTATTTAAAAAAAGTAATATAAGTTCACTCCATTATGAACTTCAGAATTAACCAGTGTTCAAATATCTTTTTAAAACATTCTTCATTTTCATTATGTGTCCTAATCTGCTGTAGAATTTTTTTCCAGTTCTGTAACATGTAGTAGTTTGATCGGCATTATGACAGTCTACATAATAGATTATGTTAAATGGCAATCATAGAGCTCCATGGTTAGTACACAATACCTTCTAAAGATAAAGGCTAGAAGCAAATAAAGAATTCATTGACAACAATTGTTTGGAATATAAATTATATGCATCAGTTGCTTTGTATCTGATATACCCTTTACATTTTTTTATTGTTCTACTTCTCTCATTATCTGAGGAAAAATTTCCCAAATCTGGAAAATGTTGCTGTTTGTGTCAGTATGTGTTGAGGATAATTCGATGAGGTTATTTTGTAATCTGCAGTGAACTGGCCCCAGTGGCTTATTTTCCAGCATTTTATGTTAATTATTGCAGTTCTGTAGCATACTTCATGTATGTGTTTCTATTGTTTTATCACACATTAGAAATAAATAAATATTGCATGATGTGCTGTGAAGTGCACTTGTCTTGGCAAATCCATCAAAACTTTGGATGGAGACTTATGAGATTGCCTACTTTGACTGTATAAGGCAATACAATAGTTCAGAAATTACTAGTATATATCGTAACCAGTCCATTGTACACGTTTCAAGGTGTAATACCTCAACATGATCTGCACATTTCCAACATGGTCTGATATGGCATTGAGTTGATTGTGAGTAATATTATGGTGTTCTAGTGATAAGTACTAATAACAACAAATAAATAAATAAATAGTAGTAAATCCAGAATGGAATGTAACAATATTATGAAAGGAATAGTTGCTGCTCACCATATAGCGGAGATGCTGAGTCGCTGATAGGCACCACAAAAAGACTGCCAGAAAGCGAGCTTTTGACCAACAAGGCATTGTCAAAAATGAACAACATACACTCACACATGCATGCAAATGCAAGTCACACACACATGACCACAATCTGTGGCAGCTGAAGCCAGACTTCAATCTGGCCAAAAGCTCACTTTCCAACAGTCTTTACTTGTGTTTGATGCCCAGCTCACATGGGTTCCTCATGTTACTCAGCTGAAGCAAAAATGCTGGCGGCACCTCAACGCCCTCCGCTGCCTTAGCCACACGTCTTGGGGTGCAGATCGCTGCACGCTGCTGCGATTGTACAGAGCCCTTGTGCAGTCCCGGCTTGATTATGGGTGCCTGGCCTATGGGTCTGCATCACCCTCAGTGTTGAAGTTGTTAGACCCCATACACCACTGTGGGGTTCGGCTTGCAACTGGCGCTTTTCGTACCAGCCCCGTAGATAGTCTACTGGTGGAGGCCGGGGTTCCCCCGCTGCGGATTCGCCGCCATCGTCTGCTCGCCGACTATGCTGTCCACGTCCATTGCTCGCCAGGCCATCCCAATCATCGCCTGCTTTTCCCTGCCATGGTCCTCCATCTGCCCGAACGGCGACCTAGGTCTGGGCTTTCCGTAGCTGTCCGTGTCCAGTCCCTGCTGTCAGAACTGGGGTCATTCCCTTTTCTGCCTCCCTTCCGGGTCCGTACACCTACGCCTCCCTGGTGTTTGTCCCGGCCGTCTGTCCGTCTGGATTTGGCACAGGGACCTAAGGACTCGGTTCCGCCTGTGGCCCTCCGTCGCCGTTTTCTTGCGCTCCTCGAATCATTTCCGGGCTGTGAGCCTGTCTACACTGATGGTTCCCTGGTTGATGGTCGCACTGCCTACGCCTTTGCTCACTCTGCCCATGTTGAGCAACGCTCCTTGCCGGCTGGCTGCAGTATTTTTACTGCAGAGCTGGTGGCCATCTTGCGCGCTCTTGAGCATATGCGTTTCTGCTCAGGTAGGTCCATCGTGATCTGCAGTGACTCCCTGAGCAGCCTTCAGGCCATCGACCGCTGCTATCCCTCCTCTCCTCTGGTGTCCTCCATTTAGGAGTCTGTTTCCGCCATTGCCCGTTCTGGTCGTTCGGTGGTCTTGGTCTGGATGCCCGGTCATGTTGGCATCCCAGGGAACGAACGTGTAGACAGGCTGGCCAAAGGGGCGATCGATGCCCCGGCTTTGGAGATCGGCCTTACGGCTCGCTACCAGCAGCTGGTGTTGCGCCGTAAGCTGATTGGGATGTGAGCTGCTGAGTGGCGTGGCATGACAGCCCCGAATAAACTGCGGGCTGTCAAGGGGACGACCGATGTGTGGCGTTCCTCCCTGCGGGCTTCTCGCAGGGACTCGGTAGTCCTATGTCGGCTGCGCATCGGCCATACATACCTGACACACGGCCATCTGTTGCATCAGGAGGATCCCCCCTTGTGTCGGTGTGGGTCCCGGCTGACAGTCGGCCACATTTTGCTGGAGTGTCCTCGACTGCTCACACTCCGGCAATCTTTTAATCTCCCGGGCACTTTGGCTTTGGTTTTATCCGACGATGCCTCCATGGCTGACAATGTTTTACATTTTATCCGTAGTAGTCCTTTTTATGGTTCGATTTAGGGAGGTCCTGCGCCTTTCCCTTTCTGTGTCTTTTGTCCTTGTGTCTGTTGCTGTTCTGGTGTGCCGTCAGATGGTTGACTCTTTCCCTTTTTTTTCTCGTGGTCAGTCAACCAGTCTCCGGCCATCCTCCTTTCTTCTGTTTCTTTCTGTCTGGTGTTCCTCTGTCCTGTTCTTGTCTGTAGTGTTTGTTGCTGCATGTGTGTTCTTTTAGCGCCTGGGGGGACGTCTCCTCCCCCTTTGGTTTTTACCTGCTCCGTTGATTTTCGGCTCGCCTGATTTTGGAATGGGGGACTGATGACCTTCGCTGTTTAGTCCCCCTTCAACATCCCAACAACCACCACCACCATCCAACAGTCTTTTTGCTGTCTATCTGCAACTCAGCATCTCCGCTATATATTGAGTGGCAACATAATATTAATAAATAAATAGTTGAAGATATAACAAAGTTACTTTAACTTGTAGCATAAACACCATTGCAAATTTCATCAAAATTTTGAGGGAACATTATGTTACTTTCAGTGTCTTTGTACTTTATTACATATTTACAAAACACTTGTAGAACAATGTTTAGTGTCCCAACCAAAACAAGAAGCTTAGGAATGTATCATTTGAAATAAACCCCTGTGGAATTTTACAAATTGATCCTGTGACATAACTTTATATTTGGACTGTGAACCAACTCTTGTTTGCTGCAAAACAATTTCTCTGAAATTGTTGGCAGTCAATTATTAATGCTAGAGCATGGTAAATAATTATAACGGACAAAATAAGTAGTTGTTACATATCATGTAAGACTTCTTGTAACTTAAAACTAAAACTAAAATGAGAATGTCACCTGCACTACTTAAAATTAGTGACACTTGATACATTTTTTTTAATGACACACTTATTAAAATTTTTGTAGACGGTATCCACATTTCAGTGTTACAAGGAAACAGTCCCTTTATAATGGATTCTGTGTGCATTGATGTTTCCTTTCATTTCACAAATCCATATTTAACAAAACAAGATTTTGTGTGTTCCGTTTGATACACTTTATTGCTATTATATGATGATTAGTTGCTCTTTCGCCATATCTGATAGTGATCTTTTTTTTTGGGGGGGGGAGGGGGGGGGGCTGAGAGAGAGAGAGAAAGAGAGAGAGAGAGAGAGAAAGAGAGGGGGGGGGGGGGGAGGAATTGTTTAATGCATATATCACTTCAAGCCCAGGAGGAAATCTAGAGTATTTGTCTTTTCTCATCATTCTTGACATCTTGGGTATTCCTGTAGTTCATGTTCCACATCTATACATTGCTATATTCAGGAAGTACATTTTCAGTGGTTTCTTACATAATTATGTTTCAATATGTGATATCAATAAATTTCATTCGGTGAAAAATGTTTGATTTTTCTGGCATCAGTGTGTTTGCTGACACAAGGACCTGTAATTTTGTGTCTTACATAGCAGAATTCATTCACTTCTAGCCTGTTGTTTCTGATTCATTACAAAGGTTATTTTATTTTCCATTAAATTTCATCACATTCTGTCTGTTATTTATCCTTACACAAGATTCTGTGCTGAAAAGGTGCCCATACCATTTAACATTTACTATAAACCTTCATAATTTCAATCAGAGAGGCTATGTGCCTGTGAACCTTAATGTTTCTATTGCATTGCTAGCTCTGTTCTGAGACTTATTTTACTTCCTTCATTGTCTCTCTAACATACAAAGCAACATAGTGGCAACAACTTACATTACCAAGTGTAAGGTCGGAATTACTTCTATGGTACTTACACTTTTTCTGAAGGCACGCTGATGTTTGTCTGGTAATGTTAAATTTATCTCAGTATTATTCTAGTCAGAAGTGGAATGTCAAACTGATTATCCAATAGCTTTCACCTTTACTTATTTGTCTTCTTAGGCAGCGCACCCACCAACATAATGTGACAAGCAATGTGATGTCTGCCACAGCAGATACATAGAAACGGTGTGCCAGTCACATGACATGATGCCAGTAGAAGTAATCTGGCACTGTGGCACCTTCAGATAGTGGTGTTCTGGCTTTACTCAGTTTTAGATAACATAAAGCTACAGCCATCTCTGTAACAACCTTTCGCATTCAATTTTGGGGAACCTATCGATAAAATTTTTTGATTGTTTCACACCTTACAGTCTGATACAACTGGATAATGAACTGGCTCTCTTTTTTATATTCCTTATAGTTAATTTGATATTTCAAATTTTAGCAAGTACCAAACATAATTTGAAAAGCTTGCAGTGCAAAATGTAATCGCTGGCCAGTTTACATTTGGTGCATTTTAGGTCCTTCCTTGCCACACACAAAATGTAGGTAATGTATCAAAACTGTTTTAACCATACCTCTTTTCAGTTCTGAGTAAATCAGTGATATATTTTAATATTTGACTGTGACAAGCTACGATTTGCCACACTTGACATTATGACCTCATGTTTATGTGGAGTTATGGCTCGTATTTTGCATTCATATATGGTTTATGAAATCAGTTACATTTTAAGTTAACATTGCATTAAGAGTTGTTTTCATTGTAAAACCAGAGGTACACAATCACAGATTAGCTTAGTTAACTACAGGCCGTATACATCAATTTTTCCCATTTGCACTAAGTTTTATCCACAAAACATTCAATAATTGTTTTTTACACATATTGTTGAACAAAATGGCATGTGTCCCAGCAAGCAATGAATGTGAAATGGGATTTTGCTATTGATATAACTAACATATTCTGTGTTCTGGACGTCATCAACTTTTACACATTTACTGCGAAAGCGTTTGAATTCCCATAAACTTGGATGAAAAAATAAGAAATGTCAGCAATAAGAAACAAAGATGCAATGGCGGCACACAATAGTTTCTGAGGAAAGACAAAGTTTTGTCGCTGCTGTGTCAGTCTTCTCATGGAGAGTGAGCAAGTAGCATAGCAAATAGCAGCACAGTCTCGCATTTTTGCACCCTGTGGTTAACTCCAATCTTATGGTGTTTCTTCCATTATCTTTGTTTGTTTGTTGTAGAAGTATGTGACATCAATATTTTGTGATATTATGAAATAGAATGGAATTATTGACAAAAGAAATAAGTATTTCAAATCTTATTAAAAACACACTTTATCATAATAAATATAAATTCTAGTATTTCACTTACCTTATATAGTGGGTCATTTTTGTCAATGAATTTGTGGCCGAGACATCTGTGGAAATACTGAGAATACATGCAGTTTAAATATTTACCAATGTCGACTCAGTAATTCTAGAAGAAATGAGCTGATTGTTACTGGAAAGTAACTGTATTGGTGACTTAGATGGAAAGCACATCAGGAGTAAAGTGCCTGCTAAATCTGGATCAACAGTCCAGTCTTGTTAGCTATTTTCAGTTGCAGATGTATTATTTTTTTATCAGCTGATGGTGGAGAGTATGACCATAACAGTGATGGAGAGTCTTAAAAGAAGTTAGTTTTAGCGAAACATTGGTAGAACATCTGCTTCCTTTTCCAGAATCTAAAACTTCACTATCATGAAATGCATAATAAGACTACATCCTCATAGACAGTTAACTTATGAAAGGAGTATCTTTAACTGTGGATAATCCACAGGGGAAGAGGACTATGGAAAGTTCTTTTGAAATGTTAAGAGTCGAAGATCCTGGTATTGGATGCTTCATTGAATTGTGACAGGAATAAAATCGGTGTGGTAGATCAAGTCATTTGTTTCATATACTTTACATGGATTTTTGGTGGTGTATATTATAAGTCATCTGTGCAGCACAGTGTGGACCACCCTACTACGAACTCACATCAAAACGCAGAAAACAAACAGTGACCTAAAACAATGGTCTGGAATTGAGTAATCCAATCTACAAATTTTTTCATAGCCCAAATGGAGCATTGTCTTGTCAGAATGAAGTACGTTCTGTTATTATGTTAGATCCAGGAAATCAGTGAAGAGATTTGCAGATGTGCTTTATAGAAAGCCATTTTATGTAATACTGTTTAGTTCTGTATATTAATTCTCTCCCACAAACAAATTACATGAATTCCAGCATCTATGATATTTCACATGTGCAGTCTGCTTGGCCACACCCTGCCACCTGAGCTTGACTAGTGGACTAAGGTGAATAAGCTATGGCCAGGCTGCAAGACATCCTGCATGTCACATCTGCCTACCTTCTCTCGGGTGGACGTATGGTTTAGAACAGCCTCCAGTAGACTGACAAAAATGAATACTGAAGTCAAAATTGTTCCTCATTTTCCTGGGTACAGAGACAATTGCACAACCAAAGGAGAAATGTTTATAAACTGCAAGTACAGGGTAGCATTTCTCCTGGAAAACCTGGAATTCTCAGGGAATTAGATTTTACCTTGGAAAGTCAGGAAAACCACAGGGAATTTCCGGAATTTTGTAAAATCTCAGGGAATTATGTTTTTCAGCATAGCATTGAGATTGAATTTATTGAATTTTGTAAATCATAAATTTTAAAATTGGATATTCATAAAAAACAGAACACCTTTGGAGCTTTATATTCACAGAACATGTGCATTTGTATGTTCTGCAGAAATGATTAGTATTTCAGTCACCTTGGTTCATAACACGTCCTGCTGCCCAGCAGGCACAGGGTCCGCCATAGGCCCTGATAACTTCTTCCATGTGTGATGGCATTGCCACGTATAAAGTGCAAATGGCATCCTGTGGTATAGCATTCATGTTACATTCACCTGGTTCCAAAGTTAATCTGTCACACCACTACAATACCAGTTGTTGCACCATATCCCATGCATTTCCAACTGATGAAAAGTCTGGTAATCTGGTGAACCAGGGCAAAAGGCTGACATCCTGTGACACCATGAAGGCACATGTTCATGCAGACCCATGTGGTTGTGCATTGTCTTGCTGAAAAATGACATCTGGGGTGTTGTGCAGAAAGGGTATGGCTACTTGTTGCAGGATGTCTTTCATGTAGATCACACTGGTCACAGTGCCCTGGACATGCACCAACTGTGATTTGTGGTTGTGCCCAATAGCACCCTACATCACATGGCCTTGAGTTGGCACTCTGTCTAGTAGGAATGCAGTCACTATGATGCTGCTCCCCTCGTCTGTGGCGAAACAAATTGCGGCCATCATTTTCAAACAAACAGAACCTGCATTCGTCCAAAAACACTATCTGATGCCAGTCATGTTACTCCAAGCACCATTGCTGTCTAGCATGTTTCTGCACATTCATCAGAGGTAGACGGAGAAGTGGAGAAGGCGTAAATAACCCGTGCTGTAATGAACGGCAACAGACTTTCACACCCTGATTGTATATGATGTGTTAGACTGTTCCACAGTTGTGCTAGAGCTGAGGTGGCTGCAGCCTGTCCTGCAATGAGGTTCAGGTGACGTGTCGATCTTCTTGGGGGGTGGGTTCAGGGTGGTGCAACCTGACCCATTTCATTGTGTTCTACGGCTTTCCATGAACCATTCTGCACACACCTGTTGCACTGCTGAAACACTTCGTGCCACACTAGCAGCAATTTCCTGGGTAGATGCATCACACTCTCTCATGCCAATAACATGCCTTCTTTCAAACTCACTGATTTGACAGTATGGTTTGTGCATACGTCTGCGAGACTTCCTGCATGTCTGCTTAAGTCACACTGATCCAATGCCTTTCGTTTATAGTGACAATGAGAGCTTCAGGCACATTTTACTGGTTGGTGGTGTTACACTATGATATTGATGTTGACCCCGAACCTGTGGGGCGAGATGGCTCAAATGCTAATCATTTCTGCTGAATATACTAATGTACATGTTCTGTGAACATGAACGTCCTATCTCTAGTCATTCAAGGTGTTCTTTTTTTCTGAACATGAGCGTACTTCATATTGCAAAGCATGTTAATTATATTAATATTATTCCGTATAAATTATCAAACCTTGAAAGCTGCAGTTAAACTATTGCCTGTGGCTGGTGTACAGCCCAACTAAGAGGAAAGACAAATTGTTATTATGGTATGCTACATCCCCGCTCACCGTTAATTCATCAGGAGCTTCTTGACACTATCTTCCTTCTCATATGTGGAATTCTCAGGGACTCTTTTTTTTCCAAGTTCAAGTAGCCACCTTGAAGTAGCACAGACATGGTGCATAGCAAAACGTGGTGCATGCCACATCAGCTGGCAGTGGTGAGAAACACCATATGATCCAGATTCCGTTATGTCATTTCAGTCTGGTAGGTGCTGTTTCATTAGACTGTGGGTGTTTCATGTAAAGTTACAGGGCTAGATGCATGCCTTGTACCACACTGTGTACCAAGCCAATTGCCAAATAATCCCAGTGGTGCTGTGCCTTTGGTAACATGATTAAATATTTTCAGGAAATCTGAGGCTAAGTCTGGTGTCCACATTTTGGTCACCAGATGAAATAACTCTGGTTCATACATTTTCCACTGATTTAAGTAACTCTGACCTGAGACCAAACAGGTCAGAAGAAATTATGTTAGCTTCATTCAGTGCCCCATCAAACTGTAATCACATTTTTTTTTCAGCCTCCTCTCCTCCTATCATATTGCTGGATCTTTGTCCTGTCCAAGCTTCTGGTACATCTCTAATAACCTCATTATTTACACATTGTTAATACTAAGCTTCAGTGTTTGATTTATTTATTCATGGGATCTTTGCACTTAGACATGTTTTTTGTTCACTTATTTCGAGAGTTTGTTTTTTCCAGCCCGCTCAAGTAAACGTGATGTCTCTTCACTGGGAGTGGCAATTGCAGCTGGTCAGGCTGAAGGGATTGGTGTTTGGAAGATCTCATATATCAGCCAGAGTTCACATCCCAGTAAAATTTTTGAACCGCATGTGTCTGATGAAGGTAAAGAAAAAAATTTTTTAAGTAATTTTACAGTTTTTCCATTAAAATAATTTCACTAAATATTAATAAATACTCCCCGTTAGGTCATTATACTTCAGAGATGAATCATACTTTGTATCTGTACTAAGCAGGGATAAAACCATGTTAGAATGTTGTCAGACACTGCTATGAGCAAACATATTGACTCTAAAGTTCTGGCAGAAGATAAGGTCTTTTTAATTTTATTATACAATTTATTATAAATAGTCGTGGTGGTTGCTTCATTTGAGTGAGAGAGAGAGAAGAGAGAGAGAGAGAGAGAGAGAGAGAGAGAGAGAGAGAGAGAGAGAGAGAGAGACAGACAGACACATGACAACCTATTCTGGGCCAACTACATTGTCCCAGGACTGCAGGCCAACTGGGGAGAGGGTTGCTGTCAGGTGGAATCAGTAAGAGGAGCAAGGAGGTGGGAAGGGTCAGAGAGAAAGGAAGCTGTTGGATAAAAGGGAGTGTGTGCAAGGGAATGGCATAGTTGAACCCACCCTGGTGCAGGCAGATCTGTTGCGTGTGATACATGGTGAAGTGAAGTGGAGTAGAGGTGTGCGTAATACATGATAAAGTGGAGTAAAGGATTTACGGCGGAGTGTGGGAAGGGGGAAAGAACTGAAGAAGAGGGAGATAAGATAGAGAGAAGTCTGAGTTTAGATTAATAAAGTGAAGAAAGAGGTGTGGGGAGGGGGATGGAAGGGATATGAGATAAGGGCCACCAGAGATTGAGGCTAGGAGGATTGTGGTATTGAAAGATATATTGTAAAACCTATTTGCATCTACCTAATTCAGAGACGCTGGTATTGTGGTGACAGCGGGGAATGAATCAATTGTTGCGAGTTGTAAAGCAGCTGTTGAATATAAGCATGTTGTCCGTAGCAGCATGTTCTTTCTCCTGTTGGCCAACTTTATTTGTAGCAGCTATTTGCCCACTGGGTAATCAACTCTTTGCATTTGGCAACAGTTTGGTGATGACTATTAATGCAGCTGACAGCTGGTTGGTGATAATGGTCACATAAGAATGTGCAAATGTTGCAGCAGGGTTGATGTGACATGGCTGATTTCACAGGTAGTGCCTCTGTTTTTTTCCCATAAATATAATACATACAGCATGTACTAAAGAAATCTCCAAATTATTATTCAAACTTTGATATTCACTGTAAAGGCTACAGGTAGTTGATCACAACAGTGTAATAGTTCATTTAGATACGTTTTATTTAAAAAGGTATTAAAAATTCATAATTTGTAAAAACTGCCTACATTACACGAAAGTCACAATTCTGTTATTTCTAAAGATGATGATATCTTTTCTGAAAAGAGTGCAATTGAAAAGTTATCTTTACTAAAGTTGTTGGTTTCCAGACTGTTTAAACCTTAGAATCTAATCCTTTGAAAAATATTTTAGCAGCAGCATCGTTCCCAGAGTGGATCGAGGTCCTTTGGTTTGGAGCCAAGTGGAGGATTTCAACCAGAGGCTTCGTCGACTCTGTGACGGTCTTGGTTGCAGATTTCTAGACTTGCACTATTGGGTGGGTAATTGTAGGATGCCCCTAGATAGGTCAGGGATGCACTACTCAAAGGAAGCGGCTACTCGCGTGGCAGAGTATTTGTGGCATGCACATGGGATTTTTTAGGCTAGGCAGTAGTGAGAGGTGTCCTGATGAACACCAGTCGAAGTGCAGGCAGGGAAATCAGGACATGCTCAGTGTAAAGACACTTCAGCTATCAAGACAATAGCAGTAAATTTCCAGTGTTCGGAATAAAGTTCCTGAATTTACTGCCCTCCAGGAAGTGTGTGGCGTGCAAATTATTCTCAGGACTGAGACCTGGCTGAACCCTGAGATATGAAGTTCTGAAATATTTAGTGAGGGTTGGAACATGTATCGGAAAGACAGATTAGACACCGTAGGAGGTGGTGTCTTCATTGCAGTTGCCAAAAATATTGTGTCTACTGAGGTTGAAGTAGGGTGTGATTGTGAAGTTATCTGGACACGTTTAACAGGGCTAGGAGAAATAAAGTTAATTGTTGGGTGTTATTACCTACCACCAGGTTCCACCGTGACAGTTCTAGAATCATTCAAAGGGAGTCTACACTCTGTATCGCGGAAGTACCCGGATCATGTTATATTAGTCAGGAGGCGACTTCAACCTACCTAGTATAGACAGGGATGTCTATGGATTCATTACATGTGGTACAGACAAGCCGTTGTGTGAATTACTTTTGAACACATTATCCGAAAACTGTCTTGAGCAGCTAAATCAACAGCCAAAGCGTAATGGAAATATTTTAGATCTGGTAGCCATGAACAGACCAGACCTCATCGACGGTGTCAGTGTTGAAACAGGAATTAGTGATCATGATGTTGTCATTACAACTATGGTTATGAAAGTTAAAAAGTTGGTCAAGAAGGCTAGGAGAGTATTCTTACTTGAAAGAGCAGATAAGCAGTTGTTAGCATCCCACTTAGGAAATGAATCGACTTCATTTACTTCTGGTACGATGGATGTGGAAGAATTATGGGCAAATTTTAAACACATTTAAACACATTGTAAATCACGCATTGGAGAAGTATGTGCTGAAAAAGTGGGTTACGGATGGAAAAGACCAACCGTGGTTTAACAGTTCAATTCGGAGAATGCTCAGAAAACAAAGACAGTTGCACTCGCCGTACAAGAAAGATCGGGAGAATGAGGACAGGCAAAAGTTAGTAGAGATTTGTGCTGCTGTAAAAAGAGCGATGCGCGAAGCATACAACCACTGCCACCGTCATACCTTAGCAAAAGATTTTGCTGAAAACCCAAGGAAATTCTGGTCTTACGTAAAATCGGTAAGCGGGTCGAAGGCTTCCATCCAGTCACTCACTGATAAGTCTGGCATGGCAACGGAAGACAGCAAAACGAAAGCTGAAATTTTAAATTTAGCATTTGAGAAATCTTTCATGCAGGAGGATTGTACAAACATACCGCCGTTTGAGTCGCATACAGATTCCCATATGGAGGACACAGTGATAGGGATTGTGAAGCAGCTGACTAGGTTGAAAATAAATAAATCACCAGGTCCTGATGGGACTCCAATTCGGTTTTACAGAGAGTACTCTACTGCATTGGCTCCTTACTTAGCTTGCGTTTATCGTGAATCTCTTGCCCAACGTAAAGTCCCGAGCGACTGGAAAAAAGTGCAGGTGACGCCTGTATACAAGAAGGGTAGAAGGACGGATCCTCAAAATTACAGACCAATATCCTTAACACTGGTTTGTTGCAGGATTCTCAAACATATTGTCAGTTCAAATATAATGAATTTCCTTAAGACAGAGAAGATGCTGTCCATGCATCATCGTGGATTTAGAAAGCATCGCTCCTGCGAAACGCAACTCGCCCTTTTTTCACATGATATCTTGCGAACCATGGATGAAGGGTATCAGATGGATGCCATACTCCTTGGCTTCCGGAAAGCATTTGACTCACTGCCCCACTGCAGACTCCTAACTAAGGTACGAGCGTATGGGATTGGTTCCCAAATATGTGAGTGGCTCGAAGACTTCTTAAGTAATAGAACACAGTACGTTGTCCTTGATGGTGAGTGTTCATCAGAGGTGAGGGTATCATCTGGAGTGCCCCAGGGAAGTGTGGTAGGTCTGCTGTTGTTTTCTATCTACATAAATGATCTTTTGAATAGGGTGGATAGCAATGCGGCTGTTTGCTGATGATGCTGTGGTGTACGGGAAGGTGTCGTCGTTGAGTGACTGTAGGATGATACAAGATGACTTGGACATGATTTGTGATTGGTGTAAAGAATGGCAGCTAACTCTAAATATAGATAAATGTAAATTAATGCGGATGAATAGGAAAGAGAATCCCATAATGTTTGAATACTCCAGTAGTAGTGTAGCTCTTGACACAGTCATGTCGATTAAATATTTGGGCGGAACATTGCAGAGCGATATGAAGTGGGACAAGCAGGTAATGGCAGTTGTGGGGAAGGCGGATAGTCGTCTTCGGTTCATTGGTAGAATTTTGGGAAGATGTGGTTCATCTGTAAAGGAGACCGTTTATAAAACACTAATACGACCTATTCTTGAGTACTGCTCGAGCATTTGGGATCCCTATCAGGTCGGATTGAGGGAGGACATAGAAGTAATTCAGAGGCGGCCTGCTAGATTTGTTACTGGTAGTTTGATCATCATGTGAGTGTTACGGAAATGCTTCAGGAACTCGGGTGAGAGTCGCTGGAGGAAAGGAGCCATTCTTTTCGTGAATCACTACCGAGGAAATTTAGAGAACCAGCATTTGAGGCTGACTGCAGTACAATTTTACTGCCTCCAACTTATATTTCATGGAAAGACCACAAAGATAAGAGAGATTAGGGCTCGTACAGAGGCATATAGGAAGTCATTTTTTCCTCATTCTGTTTGGGAGTGGAACAGGGAGAGATGATGATAGTTGTGGTACGAGGTACCTTCCGCCATGCACCGTATGGTGGATTGCGGAGTATGTATGTAGATGTAGATGTAGATCAGTGCCTGCACGAATTTACACTACATAAAATCATTTGTATTTTATGTTAATATATAAAATTCAATAACTATGTATTTTATCATTGTGTAGAAATAGTGTTACAAATGTCTTTAAATGGACATTGTGAACAACACCACAGTCAGTCTGTCCAGGCAGGCTATAGTAATGCACTTTCAGAGGTATACAGGGTGTTACAAAAGGGTATGGCCAAACTTTCAGGAAACATTCCTCACACACAAAGAAAGAAAATATGTTATGTGGACATGTGTCCGGAAACGCTTACTTTCCATGTTAGAGCTCATTTTATTACTTCTCTTCAAATCACATTAATCATGGAATGGAAACACACAGCAACAGAACGTACCAGCGTGACTTCAAACACTTTGTTACAGGAAATGTTCAAAATGTCTTCAGTTAGCGAGGATACATGTGTCCGCCGTCCATCGCATGGAATCCCTGACGCAGCCCTGGAGAATGACGTATTGTATCACAGCCATCCACAATACGAGCACGAAGAGTCTCAACATTTGGTACCGGGGTTGCGTAGACAAGAGCTTTCAAATGCCCCCATAAATGAAAGTCAAGAGGGTTGAGGTCAGGAGAGCGTGGAGGCCATGGAATTGGTCCGCCTCTACCAATCCATCGGTCACCGAATCTGTTGTTGAGAAGCGTACGAACACTTCGACTGAAATGTGCAGGAGCTCCATCGTGCATGAACCACATGTTGTGTCTTACTTGTAAAGGCACATGTTCTAGCAGCACAGGTAGAGTATCCTGTATGAAATCATGATAACGTGCTCCATTGAGCGTAGCTGGAAGAACATGGGGCCCAATCGAGATGCTACGTACTGATGTGCTTGATGCTAGTACTGTAGAGCAGTGGGTCACATGTCAACACAAGCACCGAAGTCAACATTACCTTCCTTCAATTGGGCCAACTGGCAGTGAATCGAGGAAGTACAGTACATACTGACAAAACTAAAATGAGCTCTAACATGGAAATTAAGTGTTTCCGGACACATGTCCACATAACATCTTTTCTTTATTTGTGTGTGAGGAATGTTTCCTGAAAGTTTGGCCGTACCTTTTTGTAACACCCTGTATAATTGCCAACATGTGTGATGTATGTGCAATAAAATATGTGCTGTTGTCATTGATTCAAGTTCAGTAAGATATTTATGAAAAATTAGCAATAAGAACAGTTTATTGAGTATGGACAGTTCATCATAGCACTTCTAAAATTTTGTTAGATTCTTTGTAATCTGTGACAGTACTGATCTGTTGTGTTAAAAGTATATGAAAGCTGATTGAGTACATAAATTTGAAGATCCACTTTGAGAGAATTGTGTAAAGTTATTTAAAGCTCACTTAAAACTCTCAGCAATTGGCAGCTGGACCATAGGAGAAGATTACAGAACACAATTGAAAGCCCAGTAAACACACAATATAACTGTGCCAAGATTGAAAGAGGACATACTGGGGGGAGGGTGCATAGCCAGGTCTTGCACTTTTGACCCATATGGCTAGGAGTTGGGAGGTGGTGTGGCACAAGGATGACAAGGATATTTTGTAAGTTGGGTTGACAGCAGACTACTACTATGAGACACATGGAAAAGATTTTGGGAAAGATGCTACTACTGTTAGAGCCTGATGAAAGTTAGTTGAAGTCCTAACTGAAACAACTTAATCGCACATCCTTATCCATTGTTCAAAAGCCCAGCTGTTATCAGTCTCGCTTGCATGCCTGTTGACCTCTCGGAGCCGAAACCGTATTGGAGAGTCCAAATGAAAGGAATTATCCTTTCATTATTTGTATTTCACACAGTGTTTTTTGATATCATTTCAATCCTTATGCTTCCACTGCTTTGACTTTAGTTTTTATGCAACATGCGAATAAATTCTGGAAGCTTCTGCTCGAATGCATTTCAGATTAGTTGGCTTCAATGGCCACCAGGGATGTTTAAATTACATATTACAGCACCTTTCCAGTTGTGTAAGTTGTAACTTAACAGTATGCAGTACTAGGTACACTCAGTTTGTGATCTTTCAGAATAATATACTGTTATTTCTGGATAATTGTGCTTTCCACCCAGGAATGACTAGGAAAAGTGTGTGGTAGTGTGATTTTAAATTTGTACAAATTGTAACTGCATATTTGCTACATGTTTACTTCTGAGCATTTTCCTGAATTCTTAATATTTTTAGCTGTAAATTACACACGTGTCCTACACCTGAGGTTACTACATTCACGTACGTTCATTTCTTGTTATAAATGCTGGTATACATTCAGTACAGTAGTGTTATTAGTTTTCATGAAAAACTGTAAATAGTAGTAGCTGTCTTGCATGTCAAAAGAAACTAGTAATACTTCAGCATCTGTGTGAAAGAAACTGAAAGATAATTCCAGCTTAGTTTTAGGGTTTCTTAGTGAAAATTACTTCTTTCGTATTTGTAAATTTACAGAATTTAATTATTGTTTTACTTACATTACTCATAAATGCAGTATGCTAAATATAACTCCCTTGCATCAATTTAACTAAATAATCCTGTCTTGGCTGCCTCTTGTCTCCACTTAGGCTTGGTGACTAATGTTGTTACCATCAATTTCTCCAGTCGACACACTCGGAAACTCCTGTAATAAATACTAAAACACAGTGGCCAATTCCCAGAAAATTTTTTTCAAAGTTTTAACTGCACTTTACATACTAGTTTAATGAATGCCTGAACTTGGATAAAAATAGCTCATTGGCAGTACACTTCATTTTTAATCTGCTGATCTTGGTTGAATCCCAGCTTCCATATTCCCCCCCCCCCCTTTAGTAATTATTTCAAGGATTTTTTAGTAAAATGAATAACCAAAACTATCTGAATGAAATCATTAATGATTTTAATTTATATTTGATGCGACTGTTTGTTAGATCAAATGAAATGACAAAGTTAATATTGTATTTTAAAATAGTTAGGTAATAGAAAATCCATTTTTAAAGGAGAAGTAAATATTAATGCAATACTGTTGTCATTAAAAAGTCGTCAGGTTTTTAACTATTATTATACGTGAATAGGAGCAAGTTGTTCATTAGAACCCTTATTTAACATGTTTATTCTGTGTAGAGTTTAACTGCTCATCTGTTACTACCAAAAGCATTTGTTTGTTTGCAAGATGCAACTGGTAAATTCAGCTCTCAAGTACAGCACACAGTAAATGAATATTGTCAAAGATATACAGATGTCATCAAAACCTGGAAAGCTAATAACTGGATTGTTCATTGACTTCCTTAACCATTGTCTGATGCCTAGTGCCGAGAAAGGAAGCTTCTGTTGATTACTGACTCTTGGAGTGGCCAAACAAAGCCAAAATTATATGATCAGGTTTTCCAAGATGAGAAAAAGTCACCAATGTGCATGATTAAAGCGATGCCTCCAAAATGTCCTCATGTTTAGTCTTGTGATACCTACTTTTATCAGCAAATAAAAAATCTTATAAAGCATATACAAAAATATTATGAAAAGGATAATTGGTACTCACTATATAGCTGTGATGCAGAGCCGCAGATAGGCACAAAAAAGACTGTCAAACATGTAAGGCTTGGGCCCAAAAGACATGCACACGTGACCACAGTTTCTGGATGCCAATACCAGACCTCAGCAGCCAGAGACTGTGGTCAATGTGTGCAAGTTTTCTCTCTTTCTCTCTCTCTCTCTCTCTCTCTCTCTCTCTCTCTCTCTCTCTCTCTCTCTCTCTCTCTCTCGCAAACGCAAACGCAAACGCAACCCAGACACATGACTGCAGTCTAAGGCAATTGAAACCACACAATATCAATCTTAACTCGTTTCCTTGTGCCTAACGAACAGTTGCATTATGTATAAACTAAAATCATTAATGATTTCATTTATGATAGTTTTTGTTATTCATTTTATTTAAAAACCCTTCTGGTTATTACCAAATGGAAAAAAAAAATTTGGCTGAAGCTCAGATTGAATCCAGATCAGCAGGTTAAAAATAAAGTGTTGTGAGCTATTTTTATATGAGTTGTGGTGTTCATTAAACTAGTATATATATATAGTGTGGGTAAAACTTTGAAACCTTTTTTCTGTGGATTGGCTGGCCTGTGCATTTTACTACTGCTAGAAGATAACACTCTTTAGGTAAACTGAAAGCCACACAAGCCTCACTTCAATCTAAATTTCCCAAGTCATGCTCTCCCCTTGTAGAGTTGAAAATAATAAAGAAGAAACCTAGAACACCTAGTATTACATTATTTTTAATGTGTAATGAACAGCAGCAATGCAGTCGGATGTAATATTATTATAATGTTTCTAACTACATGGCTTTCTGAACTTAATTTTTTTTTTCCACAGAACGGGACCATAGATACAACAAATGGAAAATGGCAGTTCAGAGAAGCCTAGGATGGGTCACAACAAAGAAATCTGTTGCAATGACAGGTTTGTATCTGTACTCCTATTCAAAAGAACCAAATCAAAATATAAGCAGAAAGTGAAAAGTCCTCAGCCTTGCAGAGGAAGACATTGGTATCAATATGTTTGTTATGTAGCACAATAACAAAAGTCAAATGTCAACTCGAGTACCTCAGTTTTAGATGATTGTAGTAGTGTTGTCTTTGTTCTATGCAAGTGGGTAATTGGAATACTGTAGTGTTATCAGATTGTGATCTTTCTTATATTCTCAGTGTCATTGATCAGTGGTGTATGTTTGGATGTTTAACCAAGTAGTTGATTCTATTCTTCTGTATGATATTCTGACAACTGACCAAATCGTCTTCAGGTTCTGTTGTTGTTGTTGTTGTTGTTGTTGTTGTTGTGGTCTTCAGTCCTGAGACTGGTTTGATGCAGCTCTCCATGCTGCTATGTCCTGTGCAAGCTTCATCATCTCCCAGTAATTACTGCAACCTACATCCTTCTGAATCTGCTTAGTGTATTCACCTCTTGGTCTCCCTCTACGATTTTTACCCTTCACGCTGCCCTCCAATGCTAAATATGTGATCCCTTGATGCCTCAGAACATGTCCTACCAACCAGTCCCTTCTCCTTGTCAGGTTGTGCCACAAACTCCTCTTCTCCCCAATTTTATTCAATAGCTCCTCATTATTTATGTGATCTACCTATCTAATCTTCAGCATTCTTCTGTAGCACCACATTTCGAAAGCTTCTATTCTCTCCTTGTCCAAACTATTTATTGTCCATGTTTCACTTCCATACATGGCTACACTCCATACAAATACTTTCAGAAACGACTTCCTGACACTTAAATCAATACTTGATGTTAACAAATTTCTCTTCTTCAGAAACGCTTACCTTGCCATTGCCAGTCTACATTTTATATCCTCTCTACTTCGACCATCATCAGTTATCTTGCTCCCCAAATAGCAAAACTCCTTTACTATTTTAAGTGTCTCATTTCCTACTCTAATTCCCTCAGCATCACCCGACTTAATTCGACTACATTCCATTATCCTCGTTTTGCTTTTGTTGATGTTCATCTTGTATCCTCCTTTCAAGACACTGTCCATTCCATTCAACTGCTCTTCCAAGTCCTTTGCTGTCTCTAACAGAATTACAATGTCATCGGCGAATCTCAAAGTTTCTATTTCTTCTCCATGGATTTTAATACCTACTCCAAATTTTTCTTTTGATTCCTGTATTGCTTGCTCAATATACAGATTGAATAACATCGGGGAGAGGCTAAAACCCTGCCTCACTCCCTTTCCAACCACTGCTTCCCTTTCATACCCCTTGACTCTTCTAACTGCCATCCAATTTCTGTACAAATTGTAAATAGCCTATCGCTCCCTGTATTTTACCCCTGCCACCTTTAGAATTTGAAAAAGAGTATTCCAGTCAACATTGTCAAAAGCTTTCTCTAAGTATACAAATGCTAGAAACATAGGTTTGCCTTTCCTTGATCTTTCTTCTAAGATAAGTCGTAAGATCAGTATTGCCGCATGTATTCCAACATTTCTATGGAATCCAACCTGATCTTCCCCGAGGTCGGCTTCTACCAGTTTTCAACACCTGCTTTCTTTGGGACTGGAATTATTATATTCTTCTTGAAGTCTGAGGGTATTTTGCCTGTCTTGTACACCTTGCTCACCAGATGGTCGAGTTTTTCACAACTGGCTATCCTAAGGCTGTCAGTAGTTCTAACGGAATGTTGTTTACTCCCGGGGCCTTGTTTCGACTTAGATCTTTCAGTGCTCTGTCAAACTCTTCACGCAGTATAATATCTCCCATTTCATCTTCATCTACATCTTCTTCCATTTCCTTAATATTGTCCTGAAGTACATCACCCTTGTATAGACCCTCTATATGCTCCTTCCACCTTTCTGCTTTCCCTTCTTTGCTTAGAACTGGGTTTCCATCTGAGCTCTTGATATTCATACAAGTGGTTCTCTTTTCTCCAAAGGTCTCTTTAATTTTCCTGTAGGCAGCATCTATCTTACCCCTAGTGAGATAAGCCTCTACATCCTTACATTTGTCCTCTAGCCATCCCTGCTTAGCCATTTTGCACTTCCTGTCGGTCTCATTTTTGAGACGTTTGTATTCCTTATTGGCTGTTTCATTTACTGCATTTTTATGTTTTCTCCTTTCATCAATTAAATTTAATATTTCTTCTGTTACCCAAGGATTTCTACTAGCCGTTGTCTTTCTACCTACTTGATCCTCTGCTGCCTTCACTACTTCATCCCTCAGAGCTACCCATTCTGCTTATACTGTATTTCTTTCCTGCATTCCAGTCAATTGTTCCTTTATGCTCTTCCTGAAACTCTCTACAACCTCTGGTTCTTTCAGTTTATCCAGGTCCCATCTCCTCAAATTCCCACCTTTTTGCAGTTTCTTCAGTTTTAATCTACAGTTCATAACCAATAGATTGTGGTCAGAGTCCACATCTGCCCCTGGAAATGTCTTACAATTTAAAACTTGGTTCCTAAATCTCTGTCTTACCATTATATAATCTAGTATCTCCAGGGTTCTTCCATGTATACAGTCTTCTTTCATGATTCTTGAACCAAGTGTTAGCTATGATTAAGTTGTGCTCTGTACAAAATTCTACCAGGCGGCTTCCTCTTTCATTTCTTAGCCCCAATCCATATTCACCTACTATGTTCCCTTCTCTCCCTTTTCCTACTGTCGAATTCCAGTCACCCATGACTATTCAATTTTCGTCTCCCTTCACTACCTGAATAATTTCTTTTATCTCATCATATATTTCTTCAATTTCTTCGTCATCTGCAGAGCTAGTTGGCATATAAACTTGTACTACTGTAGTAGGCATGTGCTTCGTGTCTATCTTGGCCACAATAATGTGTTCACTATGCTGTTTGTAGTAGCTTATCCGCACTCCTATTTTTTTTTTTTTATTCTGTTTTTGTTTTGTTAGCTGTGTTGTAATGTGTGCTCACTGCCCTGACTCCAAACAAACAACTCCATGCTAATACCTCTGGTCCATTGATTTCAAATGCTGTCAGACAAGAAGAATCTCTACTAAGCATTAAAACACCTACTGTTAGGGTTCTGAACGACTGAGTGCTAGGACTGACAAATTGAGTAGCCTTTTCATTCAAAATCAACAGTGCCTGAGGAAGCGGCGACGCATCATGGCACCAAAGCAGTGAGGCCATGATAGGTCGCTGGAGCTAGCTGGTACCGCATCTGTACACACAAGTCATCTAATTTTACATCTCCAGCTATACTTTGCAAACCACAGTGAGGTGCATGGCAGAGGGTACAACCCGTTGTACCAGTTATTAGCGTTTCTTCCCATTCCATTCAAGTATGGAGCGCAGGAAGAATGATTGTCTGAATGCATCTGCAAGTGCAGTAGTTATTCTCATTTTATCCTCATGATCCCTAAGTGAGTGATACATGGGCGAATGTAGTACATTCATGGAGTTGTCATTTAAAGCTAGTTCTTGGAACTTTGTTAATAGATTTTCTCTGGATAGTTAGTGTCTATCTTCAACAGTCTTAGAGTTCAGTTCCTTCAGTATCTCTGTGATACATATATATCTTTCTGCTTGCTTAGTTGTCTTTTGTACTTTGTTAATCATCGTTGCCACAACTGCTTCATGCTTAATGATACCAATTTCAATTAGGGCATCCTCAAAGAGGTCAGGTCTGTTTGTTGCCATTAAATCCAATGTATTTCCATTGTGAGTGGGGTTCCTAACGATCTGTTGTAGGTAGTTTTCAGAGACAGCATTTAGTGTTTCACAGGCTGTCTTTTCATGTCCACCACTAACAAAACTGTAATTTTCCCAATTAATTGTTGGATGATTAAAGTCTCCACCAGTGATTACAGTATGATTGGGGAACTTAACGTACAAGTGGACTGAGGTGTTCTCTGTAGTTTTTGGTTACATCAGGAGATGGGTCTGGTGGATAACGCAAGGAGCCAGTTATCATTTTATGCCCACCCCTGATATGACTCTTGCTCAAACAGTCTCAACATGCAGCTTCAACTTCTATCTTGTTGAATTGGAATTTCATGCCTACAGTGACAAATAAACCATCTACTTTTCCCATTTGCGTATCCTTTTGATATGCACCTAAATTTTTCCCAAAAATCTCAGTGCTATCAATTTCAGGTTTTGTCCATCTTTGTATACCTAGTATTATGTGAACTTCACTTCTTCTCATAAGCACTTCAATCTCTGACACTTTGTTGTGACTGCTTCGGCAGTTTACGATTAGGATTTTAATACTCTAAACTGTGGGAGCCATTTCTTTCAATCTTACACTGATACTTCTGGGTTTCCTGCTGTTGTTATCTGGATTGGATTGGATCAGATCGGATCGAGAGTCACCAACCTAAAAATGTGTGTGTGTGTGCGTGCACACGTGAGCGAGCCAGCTACCTGAATAGCAGCCTCTGATGCGTAGTGCACACCTGACTCATTTAGGAGGACTCTGCGCATACGTGAATCTGGCAGCTTCTGGTTGTCAGAAGAATTTTTCTGGCAAGTGTCTGGTTACTTGTTGCTACTGCTGATACAGCTAACAGCTGCCCTTCAAGCAGCCACATGGAACCAATGACCCAGTTTCTGCACCTCTCCCCTTGCCTCAAAACAAACATCCAGCATTGCTCTACCAATTTTGATTTTACTTACTGATAAAGAGATAGAAACTTGTACTGTCAGAAGCCAGTTAAAATGGCTAAGGTAACATATTTTGTCTTCTGTTTGCTGCACAAACAGAACACAACAAAAATCTAAGAAAGAGAAATGTAGTAAAATAAAGTGACAATTGTAGCATTAAATGTGAACAGGGCCACCAGTTAAGTACCTCTGACTATGGTACCATTATGCAGAGCCTATCTTCATAATTGAAGCATGCTTAATTGCTGGTGTTCAACTCAGTATTGCCAATCTGAATGCAGGTGGCAGAAATTTAATATTTGCCCGACAAGGGGAACAGAGAGACAGTAGCATAAAGTTCCTAATTAACACATTTTCACAGTCATGGATTAAATACTAACTTTCTCCATAGTGAAAGCAGACATTTCACAGATCAAGAAGCATATTACTTTCTCCAACTTATACCTATCAAAATGCTCAAAAGAGCAAAATTAGAGAATTTTAGAGGTGTACAGAGCAATACCAACAATTTTTCATCACACACACACACACACACACACACACACACACACACACACACACACTCACACTCACTCTCACACTCACTCACTCACTCAACATATGGAAAAGGAAGAAGAGAAACTGCTTCTGCTACATAGTGAATCCCACACCACATGCTATATGATAGTTTGTAGAGTACAGACGCAGATGTGGGAAAACAAATTTCATGCTCATTTAATATTTATTAATTTTCATTTACAGAGATAAAAATGAAATACTGGAAACAGGCAAAGACTTATTGTTTCAAAATCATACTTCTTATTGTACAAAAACTCTACAAGACTGGAAAATTATGCTGTGCTTAAGGACACATACTGTCCATTAATTTTTCAGTCTTTTTGTTACACCTGTATGAAAATGTTAAGATCTGTTGTGTCTTAAAGTGATTTATTTGGCGAGTTTAATTTTTGTCTGAATTTTTCAGATGAACGATATCGACTCCTTGCTTCGATTCCAGCAAGCCTTTTCCTCATGACAAGTATTGGTTTGCTCGTCCTAGCCAGGGAACTTGGCAGATGACATCAAAGCCGACAGTTATGCCTTTGCAGATACTATGAATCTTTTATGTAGTGCCAGTGTCTTTTTTCCCATCTGTAGCTGTTGCATGACAGTAAAGGTTGTTATAATTTTTTGTACATTCAGCCACTATTGTACATATTTGCTGTTAAATTTTGAAATTTTATTTTTATGTTTTTAAATTATTGATGAAAAATAAAGTCTTTACTCAGTTATAAGTATTTTATACAATAAAAGTCCCAGCACACATACTAAAAAAAATATCTTCTTTTACTGCAGCAAAAGTAGTGTAAAAAAGTTGAGTCATACACTGGTTATTAGGCTGCATAGCATTATCTACATCTACATCTACATTTATACTCCGCAAGCCACCCAATGGTGTGTGGTGGAGGGCACTTTACGTGCCACTGTCATTACCTCCCTTTCCTGTTCCAGTTGCATATGGTTCGCAGGAAGAACGACTGCCAGAAAGCCTCCGTGCGTGCTCGAATCTCTCTCTAATTTTACATTTGTGATCTCCTCGGGAGGTATAAATAGGGGGAAGCAATATATTCGATACCTTACCCAGAAATGCACTCTCTTGAAACCTGGACAGCAAGCTACACCGCGATCAGAGCGCCTCTCTTGCAGAGACTCCCACTTGAGTTTGCTAAACATCTCCATAACGCTATCACGCTTACCAAATAACCTTGTGATGAAACGCGCCACACTTCTTTGGATCTCCTCTATCTCCTCTGTCAACCTGACCTGGTACTGATCCCACACTGATGAGCAATACTCAAGAATAGGTCGAGCGAGTGTTTTGTAAGCCACCTCCTTTGTTGATGGACTATATTTTCTAAGGACGCTCTCAGTGAATCTCAACCTGGCACCTGCCTTACCAACAATTAATTTTGTATGATCACTGCACTTCAAATCGTTCCGTACGCATACTCCCAGATATTTTACAGAAGTAACTGCTACCAGTGTTTGTTCTGCTATCATATAATCATACAATAAAGGATCCTTCTTTCTATGTATTCACAATACATTACATTTGTCTGTGTTAAGGGTCAGTTGCCACTCCCTGCACCAAGTGCCTATCAGCTGCAGATCTTCCTGCATTTCACTGCAATTTTCTAATGCCGCAACTTCTCTGTATACTAACAGCATCATCCGCGAAAAGCCGCATGGAACTTCCGGCACTATCTACTAGGTCATTTATATATATTGTGAAAAGCAGTGGTCCCATAACACTCCCCTATGGCACATCAGAGGTTACTTTAACGTCTGTAGACATCTCTCCATTGAGAACAACATGCTGTTTTCTGCTTGCTAAAAACTCTTCAATCCAGCCACACAACTGGTCTGATATTCCGTAGGCTCTTACTTTATCAGGCGACAGTGCGAAACTGTATCGAATGCCTTCCAGAACGAGCCCTGATGACTAATGGTGAATTCAAATTAAGGTTAAAAGGTTGCTTTTGTTTGAAATATGGGTGAGACAGTGTCAAAAGCAAATACTTGGTTCTAAATGTTCCTTGTCAAAAATAGGTCAAAATCATATAATGATGATATGGCAGTGTGTGAGGCAAACATTAAAATATAACAAAAAAGTACTTTATCACTCATTAAAGTTTTGGGGACAGCAACATTAAGCAAATGTCTACATCATTGCAGAAAATGTACACAATATTGATAGCTTTTTTTATCTTTTATACTTTTTTAAACTCGCCCCTTGAGGAATTGTACTATTACAGTAAGAGGTTGCTTTGCTTACTGACTTGGCTGCACAAGCAACTTAAGGTACATTTTGTAGCCCTTTATTATTATTATTATTATTATTATTATTATTAAGGCACATGAATGCATGTATGAAGCATTAAAGTCATAAACACTATAGACATTGTGATGAATGGCTCCATAAATAATGACAATTTATTGTGCCTAAATTGTGTAAAGTGTGCTGAAAAATTGTTAAAAAGTATAAACACACAAGTGGATATACTTGGAGGGCATAAAAACTGTGAAACAATTCTCAATTAGTTATTGTGGAACTATTTACTGTAGTCTGCATGATTCCATAGCAAGTAAATACAGTGGCGATCATTAACAGTGTGTTTCGTAAGTGTTGCAGTGCAATGTAGAAGCAGTGAAAAAGGACATGAAATGCTTGAAATAATGATGGATAGTTTCAAAAAATCTGAAGCAACAAGCTTTCAGAGAAAAACAACAGCTTTATTTGGCAAAAAAGTTCTCTGGATGAAGCACTTCTCTTTATGCCTTGAACTCAAAACCTTGAACAAATAGGTGCTTCTGCTGAAAGGAAGAAAAAGGGAAATGAGTGTTTACAAATATCAGTGACTAAAAAATATCAGTGACTAAAAACAAAGAAGGGGCATGAGTGTTTACAAATATCAGTGGCAAAAAACAGAGAGGTCTTAAGTGCAGACATGAAAACATGATCCAGGAGAGAGAAATACTTGTACTTTCAGATAACCATGGAAAAGGAGTTGCTGCCAGCATGCGAAATAAAAATAACAAAGTAAAAGCAAGTGAAATAGCAAACCCAGGAGCTCCATTACATGAAATACTGAAGGTTCACTTAGTCCAGGATGCAACTGCAAAATGGTGGGAGGCTCAGATGGTGCTGTGGCTTCATAGTTTCTCCACATAAACAATCACACATAGTACTAGAACATACAGAAGTTACTTTTTATATTTCTAAAAGTTAAAGGTACAATGAAGTTAGATAAAAGAAAACTTAAATTCCAAAACATGAGAACTTCTATAAAGTGTCAAAGATAACAACACAATACATATGAGGGAGTTCATGTGCATCATCTGCTAAGCTTTTGGTCTATAAGTACACTACACTGTATGACTTCCACTCACAGCTCACCCCCCCCCCCCCCCCTCACCATCCTGTAATGTGGAGCACCTGGGATGTCTTGGTGCTTGATCTGCGGACCAGTTCTTTTGTGGGTAAGGGTGTTACAGTGATTGCGACAGTGTCGGTTAAAGCACCAGTGTGTCCCACAGCTCTAGGAAGGGTTGTCTGGTGGCTGAGAAGTACAATTTCATTGTTCTGGACTAGTTGTGGCGTGATGTGCCTGTGAGATGTTTTGAGATTACTGGAGGTACAATCCATGCTAGTTTGATGTGCTACATTTATATTTTCAATGGTGTACCATTATGCAGTACGTCTGTGGTATGATGGTCTCTGCTGAGCACTGGGAAAGGATCAGTGTATGGAGACTGTAGTGGCAACCTGATTTATTCAATTGCAGCATCATATGTGAGCAGCTGTGCAAATCTTTGTGTACAAACACTGATGAGTGCAATGGTGAGAATGGGATGGGCAGGACACATTGGTGCAGTGATGCTTTAACTCCTACACCAGTTATGGGAGTTTGCTGTGTCCGGTGGTGGTACTAGTGCTAAGTAGTCCATTGGAATTTGTAGGGATCCACCATAAACCATCTCTGACTAGATGCAGCAATGACTGGTTTGTGTGCCATTCAAAGACCTAGTAGAACTAAGGGGAATGCTTGTGTCCACTTTTCTTTGTGACACTTTAGCAATGTCATTAAGGTTCTGTCCCAATATTGTACCACACCATTATTAGCAGGGTAATACTGGTTGTGTTGTGTCATTGAAAACCACAGTGTCTGGCCAGTTTCTGAAATAGTGTAGACTCAGAACTGCGAGCCTTGATTGGTTGTAATGTGGAGAGAGCATCCAAATATGCAGTCCATATACTCACACAAACATATTCACCGTAGTGTCCCTCAATATGTCGGTGATCACAATTATCTCCGCATACGACATACATCTATCTACTGCTACAGTCAGACCCATATCGCTCCAATGTCCAAGGACAGAAGATGGCCAATCAAGTCAACGTAAACATGGTGTACTTTGAAAGCTGCTGATGTTGGTATGTATGTAACAGCCCACTATACCTCGTTGGTATGGAATGCACTAGCGTGCCCATGCAAGTGCGTCTTTCTTCCTAGAATGGCACGGAAAATGATCTGTAAGTAATCTGATCATAGTGCTGGCCCCCAGGTAAGATAAACTATGGATGCTGTCAGAGGCAGCATTTCTTTCCATTTAGTACTACTCCATGCTCAAACAACCAGCAGCTTACTTTGCACAGATGATGTTCATGCACTGGAGCACTAAGGGGGAACACCAAAATGTTCCCAAGAACATGAACTAAAATTGAAGTCCTTTGAGCACTTCGTCGATGAAACATTGCCAAGTCTGGGAGGTGTTATTTGGTCCAAAAGGCAGGAATGAAAATTCAAATAAACCAAACGGCACGATCACTGCAGCCTTTGAGATGTTGCTGGTTGTATGCTTTTTTATGGTCAAAGACACTAGAAACATTTGTGCCAGCCAGTGCACAGGTGAAGTCCTGTATGTTGAGAACCAGAAACACGTCTGGGATTTTTCAGGCATTTAAAGCCCTGTAATCACCCTATGGCCTCCACAAGCCATATTTCTTGTGAACCAGGAATGGGGGCAAAGGAGAGGAGCTGTCCAACTAGCAAATAACTCCAGATTAACATTTCCTTAAAAATCGCCATCATCTGTCAGCTGTTACCCTGTGATTTTGTGACTGTGTAGCGAGACAAGCAGTTCTGGCGTAGTGCAGGTGTAGTGCACGGTATTGTGCTTGGTTCTGTTGCAGTGAACTTGTGCTTGCAACTCATTTGCTGACTTCTTGTGTGGCTGTCAGAAGGCTTCTATGTTGCAGCTGTGCAATATTCCTTTGAGGGATTTTCATTGTCTATCCTCTGCAGCACACCATCAGCTGGATGGCTTGTATCTACTGCTGCTATAGTGTTCACCCCTAAGCTTAGCAACTGTGCTCCCTGCAGATCAACTGCTAATGCAAAAAGTGCTAGGAAGTTGGCATCTAATGTATGTTCAGATACTCTGTGACAACAACAGACCATATGAACTCATCGGAGAAATCAATGTTGTGCACTTTGCGTCCGAAAGTGAAGATTGTGGAGTTATTAACTGCCATCAACCATGGCTGGACATCCTGCTTGTTATGCATTGCATGGCTGACAGGCAGCATGCTGATGTATGAGCCAGTGTCTACAAGGAACGTTGTGCTGGTATGCCTATCTGGCACATACTGTCTTTTTGACATGGAACAATGTGTGTATGGGGTGGTTGCTGCTGATGGCGTGTAGAAACTGCACTACTATTAAAGAGAAATTAGCCATCTGAGCAAATGCATAGCAACATACACTTTGCAGCCTATTGGCCTAAATGTTTATGGTACCAGCATACCTTGTTAGATTCTTACTGTTGTCATCGTGGTTGACCGGTGGTGGTGTTGGCTTGAACTGATCCTAGTTTGGACTGTTGGCACCTTGCTGTTGTTGCTACATGTTCAGCTGGATTTTCTAGTGCTTCCATCATGGCTCTAAAATCTCCAATATTGTCTGAAACGCTTAATGGGTGTCATGGCATGATGGCTGCGCAGTCCAGAGCTTTCTGATTCTGGTCAGCAGCAGTCAGTTCCATCCAGCAAGTATACTGATGTCGTGGCAATTGTTGCAAGCTGCTCGAGTGTTACATAAACTTTCTTCGTGCTATTATCTTATACTGCCAATGCTACCCATACTTTGGTCAGTAATTTTTGCTGACAAGCATGGAGCAACAAATTGTCGAACACTGCGAAGATGACTGCGCAGATGCCTGCAAAACCCTGACAGTGTCTTGTCACTGTGTTTCTCTTGGTATAGTACCTGTCTGACTCTGAGGACGATGGGCTTTGTGCAGCAATAAATCACGTGTTCTTTTAGTTTAATGTAAGCACTGTCTAGCAGCAGGTGGTGTTATGGCCTTGTAATTTCTCTGCATAAATAATCACATGATGCTCTGGAACATACAGAAGTTACTTTTTTAATTTCCAAATGAAGAAGATAAAATGACATTAGATAAAAGCAAACTTAAACTCTAAAGCTTGGAAGATAACAACACAAAACATGTCAGAGCTCATGTGCACCACCTGCTAATCTTATGATGCTCAAATCCACAAAAAATTGTCTGCCACAGTGTTTACCATAATGAAAGCATATAAACAGAAAGAGTTCTAAAAGATAAACTGCAGGGAAACACAGAAGTGAATGTTGTGGCATACATTCCACAGAGATATGATCTAATGGAAAAGTTGTGTGTCAACACAGATTTAATTACAACTAATAGCAAATCCAAGAAGTTTTGTAGCAGTATGTGAGATTCAGCATTCATACAAGTATTGTCTTCAGTGAGGGATTATTTTACAAAGTTTGGGCTGCATAGGAAATGTGGTAGGAGAAAGGTGTGTATGATGAAGTCCTAAAAGAAAACAGTGAACTTTTCCTTAAAAAGCCTCAAGCCATACAGTTATCAGCATCCTTGGCCCTAATTGCATTACCAGCCAGAGATAAATATCTAATTACAGGAAAATCAGCATCAGCAGCATGAGATGGGGTAGAAAAACGAGAAGGTAGAAAATTGCCAGAAGATCAAAATAAGCAAGCAGGCAACCAAAAAAGCAGAAACAACATCCAGACCAACAGACAAGAGAAACAAAGCTACTGGTTATGGAATACAATGGACACATCAGAAACAAAGGACAAATCCATAGCAGTAGCCGAACCAGACAAAGAAGAAACGTCAGCGACAGATGGGATTGAACGAATAAGTGTAGCAGGAAAAAGGAAAACAATGCTTTCTGTACACCTGAAGGATATATTTATTGACCAGAGAAAAGGAGAAACCTCCAGGGTAAGCAATGATGAAAAGTTTACTGGTTTAACAATTCTCCACCAAAATATTCAGTCAGTGAGTAATAAAATCCAGCAAGTTGAGGTTGAACATCTTTCCTCATATATATCAGTAGTATGCATTTCAAAGCATTGATGTAAGGGAACAGAAATAGTGATGTAGCTTTAACATTATGTCAAAGAGCATTTTGTATTGCAGAAATCCCTGAAAGGTAAAGGATCTTGTATCTACATAAAAATCATTTACATTTTAAAGACAGCTCTGATAATGGTGTTCTCAGTGAGGATAAGTATTTTGAAATAGCTGGAATAAAATTAAAGGACAGAAAAAGAAATTAACCTACTATGTATATACAAATCACATAGTGGAAATTTGGATGTTTTCTTCAGCAAATTAACCCAAGTTCTGGACACAGCCTGTAACTTTAAGGCTTATGCTACTTTATGTGGGTGTATGAATATTAACACAGATATTGACAAGTTAGTAGGCTATCACTTTGCTGAACATTCTGCAGCACTTTGCTACTACATCATTGGGAAATAGTGCAACACGAATAACTAAAACAACAACATCAGCCTTATATCACAAAATAATTGATATTGATAAAGCCAAGTGTGATGTAATTGTAAAAGTTTTCTTTCTTTATTTTCAGAGAATCTCTGCCACATTATGAACCTTAATTTAAGTACAGAATAATCGCTTTTATAAAAAAGTTTTTTCCAAACAAAAAATATATGATTTTGCAAAGCACCTACATCACCATACATTGTAGGAAGTGTATGCTGAAGAAAATATAAATGTGAAGAAACATTCCCAAAAGTATAGGGTGACCCAGAAGTCCATTAACATTTGAAAATTCAATACTTCATAGAATAATGTAGATAGGGAGATAAAAATTGACAAACAGATATGAAATGATGTGGGGTTTGATGGAAATCAACAAAGTGCACAAAATGAGCAACAATGGTGCTTCATAGGATACAAAAGAAATAATTACCATACAACTGATTTTTAGCAAAGACAATGTTCTTTATAAAAAATTTTCAACATGTCAACTGTCATTCATAAAGAATACCTGTAGTCGAGGGATAATGTGAAAAGAACTACTCAGCATATCAGTAAGCATGATGAGAAATTGCTATTGGAGTCTTTTAGCACCCCTAATGAGGTTGCACGATCACAGCAGCCTTGTAACCCCACAACAAATAATCACATGAATTGAGGCCTGGAGAAATGGGAAGCCAAGTATGATAGATACAGCAGCTCAGCATGCAATCCTCACCAAATGACGTGCGCGAAAGACCTTTCACATGTGTAGCAATATGGGGTGCAGCGCCATCCTGCATAAAAGTCACACCTTCCAGCAGGTGTTTATCAGCCGGGCTAGGCATGATGCGACTGCCGCTCTCACTACACAGCTCATTTTATACACAATTCTCATGTGATGTCACTGATGTGTTGCTTCCAGCACTATCTGTTGACCAGTTTTTGCACTCGTTTTTGCTTTCAGTGAAATGCTATGTCATTTCAGTTTACTGTCAATGTTTACCTCTCTACCTATGTTATTCCATGAGTTAGCGCATTCTCAAATGTTAAAAGACTTTTTGGTCACCCTGTATTGTGTCTTGTTGAAGGCAACAAAAATAATATGTGGGGTAACAAGACAGTTATGAAATCATCCCAAGCTCTTTACTGAGTGAGGTGGTGCAGTGTTTAGCTCACTGGACTCGCATTTGGGAGGACGATGGTTCAAACCAATGTCCGGCCATTGTGATTTATGTTTTCCATAACTTCCCTAAATTGCTTCGCTTCAGGCAAATGCTGGGATGGCTCCTTTGAAAGGGCACAGCCGACTTCCTTCCCCATCCTTCCCTAATATGATGGGACAAAAGACCTCACTGTTTGGTGCCCTTGCCAAAATCAACCAACCAAACTCTTTAATTCCTCAGCATACTAAAATGAAATCAAAGTGCCCCAGAGCTTCTAGACTACTATGTAAAATACAAAAGAATAAACAGGAAGGTGTTGCTAGCAGCAAAGATACCCACAAATGACAGAATCATATTCAATTCAGACAATAAAAGCATAGTAACTTGGACAATTTTAGTCATGGCAGTGACACGATATTTCCCTATCCATGTCCGTTTCCAAACATAACATTACATAGTCTCTTGAGGTAAGGATAATTGTAACTCATATTCAAACAGAGTATAAAATGGGCTCCACAGACTTTGCACTTTATTTGTGCAACCTGCATCTAAATCCTACATTCGGTTATGTGAATTTTGATCGAGCAGCCCATTAGAATTTGGGGAGATGAGTGGCAGCCATGGTCAACCACTGTCACAGAAAGTGGCTAGGCACAGCTGCAAGAGACACGAGTCCATTAAGTGAGTGGAAGCACTTTTCTGGTGACAGGCAACAGTGGGGCATCTCCAGTGTTCCAGAAACTTTGCTTAAGAATATGTTTGTCAAAAATAAAAAGTAACACACAGCTTTAGTGCAAGCAACAGCAGGACAGGCTGGTCCCAGGCCAAGAAAGGTGAAAGAAACAATGTAGTTCTCTTATAACAAGACATTTTGTAGAAGACAGATTGACTGCAAAATTATTACATGCAAGAAAGAGTTGGAGTGAGTTTATGCAAGAGTTACAGATGTGGCTGATCAAAGTAAATAAATTATGAATATTAGGAAAATTGACTTGTCTGACGTCACAGTGTTCTAAAAGTTACACATGGGGGTAGCATCTCCTTCTTTGTGGCAGGTTGCAAAGGGTGTTGCTGAAGTTTTTGAAGTATAGCAATCACAAGACTTTAATTGGAGCTCATTATTTATCTTTTTAATTGTGACAATAACTACTGATTTAGATATTGTCAGCTCAGATAAACAGAGCGTATGTATGGCAGTTACGTCATGTCTCACATTGGTATTATTCTCTTTCTGTGTGTATGAGAATACTTGGTATCTTGATAGATATTCACAGAGGGCTTTTGGTCATGACTGCCTGTGGAAATTTAATAGTAGTGGAGAATATTACCAATTGAGGTGCTATGCAGCATCAGAACTATCCCGGCATTTGTCTTATAAAGTGCCACATAGCAGCATATTTTGTTTAATATCCCACTGGGATCACTATTTCACGAAGTTATATTGGGAAGGTCATTACTTTGAACTGGTGGCTTCTGTGAACACTCTGTGAATTCTGGTGTGAGGGATATTTATCTTCGATTTGAAATTGTTACTGGCATGCACCAGCTTAATTGGCAGGACACAGGGCCTTGACAGTATAGCCTGTTTTTACCAGATGCATTGGGTACTTCTTTGCTGGCCTACTAAATGCTTCCCACGCCCATCATTTAATTCAAAGATTATATATGTGCTACCAGTTGGAGGACGATGACTGAACAGTTGCAGATCAGGTAAGGGTAGGTAAGATGTAACCAGTTGCAGTGTCATGGATATGAACTGATATGCAAAAACCATTAGGTGGATCCAATGTAGTACCAAATCATGCTCACCTGTTAGTCCTCCAGTTACAGCTGCAAGTGTCCTTTTCCACAGATGTTGCTTGCTTTGTCCTTTTTGATGCATGAACATTAATGGGCAAAGTTAAATATGAAAAATAGTGGTATGAAACCTGCACTAGAACACACTGGGGGTAAGAGAAGTAACATATCATTCTCTATGTATGAAGAGCTTTGGAAATTTGTGGTAAGGTCTTATGGGACCAAACTGCAGAGGTCATTGGTCCCAAAGCCTACACACTACTTAATCTAACTTAAACTAACTTTCACTATGGACAACACACACACCCATGCCCAAGGGAGGACTCGAACCTCCGACAGGGGGAGCCCATGGACTGTGACAAGACGCCTTAGACCGTGTGGCTACCCCGCATGATGAAGAGCTTTAAAAGCAATACCAAATATAGCACAGTCAGGTGGTAGCTGGTCCTCTTAAAAGCCAGAAGGAGAGAGGAAGGGAGAGCTTTACTACCCTCCATCAACTTGTATCTGGGGAAATTGTACAGGTAGCTACAAACAGCTGAGAAGACAACAAGGCAGCTGAGGCTCACAAATCTATTAACTGGATAAGATCAGCTGGTGGTTCCTGTGCTAGAGTGAAGCACTGAGCAACAGAGCGACTCCAAGAACATGCTGCATGACATCGCCCCTTTTCCATGGTTGCTGGCAATGTGTTGAAAGAGCAACGCCTTGAATTTATCAAGATATATAAGTCAAATCAATCTTTTTGCAACTGCTGCACACTCTTGTATAATACCACTACAGACTGGCCAAAAGTAGGGAACCCTTAGGTTTTATGTCACAGAGTGATGCAGTTGATAACATTGATCATGACAGAATTCAAGTGGAGGCCAGCAGAACTAAAGTTTTCAGTCCTGATACATATTCTACTCATGTTCAGTATGATGATGAAATTGCTTTAAATTCTCCTACTGTGATGTCAGTAGCTCAGGTGAAAATGGCACTGGTTGTATTTGAGGTGAGCAATTCAATACATAGTGATGCTGACAACAATTGCATAACAACAGAACCAGTAGTGGAGAGATCGTCTCTGGATGTCAAACCAAATGGGCAAAATATTTTATTATTGTATAAAATAATCTCAGACTTCTTGCCACGTCACTTCTAGGAAAAACTTTGAGGTTTAGACAATTACCTCCATCATCTTTGTCAGGAGCAACTGACTGTCAAAACTGTTGGAGTGATGGTCTTACATAGCCCAAAGATGGTTTCTGATTGGTCTGTAATTATGTCATGCTGTCACAGATGATTTCAACATTTGCGCTACTGTCTTCCATAAAAAGAATGTCGTCTTCCCTCCAGGGACTCCCCCTCTAGTTCATGAAGCATCTCCAGAACACTCTCATGTAGATCAAACCTAACAGTAACAAATCTAGCAGTTCGCCACTGAATTGCTTCAATGTCTTCCTTTAATTTGACCTAGTGCGGCTCTCAAACATGCAAGCAGCACACATGAAAGGTTGTCAATAGTTTTTTTTATAAGCAATCTCCTTTGCAGATGAGCCATATTTTCCTAAAATTCTCCCAGTAAACCAAAGTTGACCATTCATCTTCTCTACTCATGTCCTTATGTGCTCATTCCATTTCATATTACTTTGCAATATTTGCAGATATTTAATCAATGTGACTGTATCAAGCAGTACACTACCGTAGCAGCCGCGATGTTTCGGACTGGAGCACCTAGAACCGCTCGGCCACAACGGCCGGCAAAAGATGACGCTCAGAGAATCTGTGATGTCCCAAAAGATAATTTGGATACCAATGATACTAAGCAAATGGAGGCAGCAAAAGATATCTCTGCATGCAAACACTATGTTAATACAATATGTACCCAAAATGAACTGAACAAGGTCTGCTGTTTACAATAAATGGGTCTGCTGTTCTATGTAATGAGATGTAACACTACCAAAATTAATTCATTGTGATACATCAAACTCATTCCGAAAGGCAGCCATGAAAATAATGTTTTCAGGCTTTTCTGTTCATTAAGAGTATTGCTCGTATTGTGGTGCTCGTGGATGTTGATTTCAATTTCCTCAGATATGTCCATATGGGCACCTTTCTCCATTTTATGAAAAACTGTGAAATTAAGTGAAAAGCAATGGTAGAGTTCCTGTCTGCCTTTTTTCTCCCTTCTTCTGTATGCTCTTTGAAACTAGTTTTAAATTTTCTGCTTGTCTGCTGCAGCTGTTGTAAATCGTTTATTAAATGCATGACTGGTTTCATAATTTAAATTACATCATAAGGTGCAAACTTGATTAAAAAGAAGAAACAAACCATAAACAGTACTATGCAAAGACCATATGACACTGATCAAAAATGCGTCCGAAAGACTGAATACTTTCATTACAGTGGTCAAGCCACTTTTGCATTCCAGTCCATCCCTTTCTTTAAAATTGGGAAAATTTCACAAAAAGTGATAGTCATGGATTAAAATACAACAATGAAAAGGGAACCTATGAGCAAACTGTAAGAGAAAAATGATTTTAAAAAGCACAGCAAAAAGGAGGAAGGGAAAGATGAAATATAGAGTAAACAGTACCGCCATTGAAGCCACACTGGGATGGGCACTGCAACTGCCACACACGAACTGACAGGATATCAAAATACATGCCCTGAGTCCTGAGAAAAGCAGTGCATCTGTGGAAGCACCTCTCCCCATGAACCATGGACCTTGCCGTTGGTGGGGAGGCTTGCTTGCCTCAACGTTACAGATAGCCGTACTGTAGGTGCAACCACAACGGAGGGGTATCTGTTGAGAGGCCAGACAAACGTGTGGTTCCTGAAGAGGGGCAGCAGCCTTTTCAGTAGTTGCAGAGGCAAAAGTCTAGATGATTAACTGATCTGGCCTTGTAACACTATCCAAAACAGCCTTGCTGCTGTGGTACTGCGAACGGCTGAAAGCAAGGAGAAACTACAGCCGTAATTTTTCCCGAGGGCATGCCGCTTTACTGTATGTTTAAATGATGATGGCGTCCTCTTGGGTAAAATATTCCGGAGATAAAATAGTCCCCCATTCGGATCTCCGGGCGGGGACTACTCAAGAGGACGTCGTTATCAGGAGAAAGAAAACTGGCATTCTACGGATCGGAGCGTGGAATGTCAGATCCCTTAATCAGGCAGGTAGGTTAGAAAATTTAAAAAGGGAAATGGATAGGTGAAAGTTAGATATAGTGGGAATTAGTGAAGTTTGGTGGCAGGAGGAACAAGACTTCTGGTCAGGTGAATACAGGGTTATAAATACAAAATCAAATAGGGGTAATGCAGGAGTAGGTTTAATAATGAATAAAAAATAGGAGTGCGGGTAAGCTACTACAAACAGCATAGTGAACGTATTATAGTGGCAAAAATATATTAAAAACAAAGATTCCATGACTTACCAAACGAGAAAGCGCTGGTAGATAGGCACAATAAAAAAACACACAAACACACACACAAAATTTCAAGCTTTCGCAACCCACGGTTGCTTCGTCAGGAAAGATGGAAGGAGAGGGAAAGATGAAAGGATGTGGGTTTTAAGGGAGAGGGTAAGGAGTCATTCCAATCCCGGGAGTGGAAAGACTTACCTTAGGGGGAAAAAAGGACAGGTATACACTCACACACACACACACACACACACACACACACACACACACACACATATCCATCCACACATATACAGACACAAGCAGACATTTGATGTCTGCTTGTGTCTGTACATGTGTGGATGGATATGTGTGTGTGTGTGCGAGTGTATACCTGTGTATACCTATACATTTGATGTCTGCTTGTGTCTGTATATGTGTGGATGGATATGTGTGTGTGTGCGAGTGTATACCTGTCCTTTTTTCCCCCTAAGGTAAGTCTTTCCGCTCCCGGAATTGGAATGACTCCTTACCCTCTCCCTTAAAACCCATATCCTTTCATCTTTCCCTCTCCTTCCCTCTTTCCTGACGAAGCAACCGTGGGTTGCGAAAGCTCGAAATTTTGTGTGTGTGTTTGTGTGTTTTTTTATTGTGCCTATCTACCAGCGCTTTCCCATTTGGTAAGACATGGAATCTTTGTTTTTAATATATTTTTCCCATGTGGAATGTTTCTTTCTATTTTATTTATAGTGGCAAAGATAGACATGACGCCCATGGCTACTACAGTAGTACAAGTTTATATGCCAACTAGCTCTGCAGATGACGAAGAAATTGAAGAAATGTATGATGAGATAAAAGAAATTATTCAGGTAGTGAAGGGAGACGAAAATTTAATAGTCATGGGTGACTGGAATTTGAGAGTAGGAAAAGGGAGAAAGGAAACATAGTAGGTGAATACAGATTGGGGCTAAGAAATGAAAGAGGAAGCCGTCTGGTAGAATTTTGCACAGAGCATAACTTAATCATAACTAAAACTTGGTTCAAGAGTCATGAAAGAAGACTGTATACATGGAAGAACCCTGGAGATACTAGATTATATAATGGTAAGACAGAGATTTAGGAACCAAGTTTTAAATTGTAAGACATTTCCAGGGGCAGATGTGGACTCTGACCACAATCTATTGGTTATGAACTGTAGATTAAAACTGAAGAAACTGCAAAAAGGTGGGAATTTGAGGAGATGGGACCTGGATAAACTGAAAGAACCAGAGGTTGTAGAGAGTTTCAGGAAGAGCATAAAGGAACAATTGACTGGAATGCAGGAAAGAAATACAGTATAAGCAGAATGGGTAGCTCTGAGGGATGAAGTAGTGAAGGCAGCAGAGGATCAAGTAGGTAGAAAGACAACGGCTAGTAGAAATCCTTGGGTAACAGAAGAAATATTAAATTTAATTGATGAAAGGAGAAAACATAAAAATGCAGTAAATGAAACAGCCAATAAGGAATACAAACGTCTCAAAAATGAGACCGACAGGAAGTGCAAAATGGCTAAGCAGGGATGGCTAGAGGACAAATGTAAGGATGTAGAGGCTTATCTCACTAGGGGTAAGATAGATGCTGCCTACAGGAAAATTAAAGAGACCTTTGGAGAAAAGAGAACCACTTGTATGAATATCAAGAGCTCAGACGGAAACCCAGTTCTAAGCAAAGAAGGGAAAGCAGAAAGGTGGAAGGAGCATATAGAGGATATATACAAGGGAGATATTATACTGCGTGAAGAGTTTGACAGAGCACTGAAAGATCTAAGTCGAAACAAGGCCTCGGGAGTAGACAACATTCCGTTAGAACTACTGACAGCCTTAGGATAGCCAGTTGTGAAAAACTCGACCATCTGGTGAGCAAGGTGTACAAGACAGGTAAAATACCCTCAGACTTCAAGAAGAATATAATAATTCCAATCCCAAAGAAAGCAGGTGTTGACAGATGTGAAAATTACTGAACTATCAGTTTAATAAGTCACAGCTGCAAAATACTAACACGCATCATTTACAGGCAAATGGAAAAACTGGTAGAAGCCGAGCTCAGGGAAGATCAGTTTGGATTCCGTAGAAATGTTGGAACATGTGAGGCAATACTGACCTTACGACTTATCTTAGGAGAAAGATTAAGGAAAGGCAAACCTATGTTTCTAGCATTTGTATACTTAGAGAAAGCTTTTGACAATGTTGACTGGAATACTCTCTTTCAAAATCTGAAGGTGGCAGGGGTCAAATACAGGGAGTGAAAGACTATTTATAATTTGTACAGAAAGCAGATGGCAGTTACAAGAGTCAAGGGGCATGAAAGGGAAGCAGTGTTGGGAAGGGAGTGAGACAGGGTTGTAGCCTCTCCCAGATGTTATTCAATCTGTGTATTGAGCAAGCAGTAAAGGAAACAAAAGAAAAATTTGGAGTAGGTATTAAAATCCAGGGAGAAGAAATAAAAACTTTGAGGTTCGCCGATGACATTGTAATTCTGTCAGAGACAGCAGAGGACTTGGAAGAGCATTTGAACGGAATGGACAGTGTCTTGAAAGGAGGATATAAGATGAACATCAACAAAAGCAAAACGAGGATAACGGAATGTAGTCGAATTAAGTCGGGTGATGCTGAGGGAATTAGATAAGGAAATGAGATACTTAAAATAGGAAAGGAGTTTTGCTACTTGGGGAGCAAGATAACTGATGATGGTCGAAGTAGAGAGGATATAAAATGTAGATGGGCAATGGCACGGAAAGTGTTTCTGAAGAAGAGAAATTTGTTAACATCGAGTATAGATTTAAGTGTCAGGAAGTCGTTTCTGAAAGTATTTGTATGGAGTATAGCCATGTATGGAAGTGAAACATGGACAGTAAATAGTTTGGACAAGAAGAGAATAGAAGCTTTCGAAATGTGGTGCTACAGAATAATGTTGAAGATTAGGTGGGTAGATCACGTAACTAATGAGGAGGTATTGAATAGGATTGGGGAGAACTTGACTAGAAGAAGGGATCGCTTGGTAGGACATGTCCTGAGGCATCAAAGAATCACAAATTTAGCATTGGAGGGCAGTGTGGAGGGTAAAAATCTTAGAGGGAGAGCAAGAGATGAATACACTAAGCAGATTCAGAAGGATGTAGGTTGCAGTAGGTACTGGGAGATGAAGGAGCTTGCACAGGATAGATTAGCATGGAGAGCTGCATCAAACCAGTCTCAGGACTGAAGACCACAACAACAACAACATGTGGAACCATAAATAACATCTGATAACCTTTAAGGAAATGGCTGGAAACCAGGTGTAGAAAGATAAATATATTAATAAAGGTAGCAAATGTCAAGTGAATATCTCATAGATGA
This sequence comes from Schistocerca serialis cubense, assembly GCF_023864345.2. Taxonomy (NCBI): domain Eukaryota; kingdom Metazoa; phylum Arthropoda; class Insecta; order Orthoptera; family Acrididae; genus Schistocerca; species Schistocerca serialis. The sequence goes on from NC_064639.1 coordinate 597,496,834, forward strand.
AGGGATAAAAGCCTAGACCCTGTTGGGGGCCATTTACAAAACATAACATTTAAAATTTAAAAGATCTGACAAATTCGAAAAAAATAATGTTTTTAATTGTAAAAAATTAAAAAGGTGAATAGCTTCAGTGAAGACTCCAAAGAAGACGAAGTAAGGAAGAGAGGGTGAATGAATCGAGTCATTCATTTGAGTAATCAAAGTTGGCCAAAATGGCTTTATGCCTTAATTCAGTTTGAGAATTAAGTGGGTTTGAACATTTTATTAACACACAGAAGGTCTACAGCTCTTCATGATATTAAGAATGTTATTCTTGCATTGTGCATGCAAAATTGTAAGAAACTGAGTGACTCAATTGAGATGACCATGAGCTCAAGGCAGAACTGGAACCCAAACCAGAAATGTGTTCCTTAAATCCAACTTCAAAGGAACTTCCAGTCTGGCCTATATACTTAGACTAGTAATCATCACTGGTGATGTTGAATGCAGCTGATGACTTGTGTGGTTCCTGTTCAAACCTCTACCTGTGTTTAAACCTCAATCCGTTATTCGTAGGAATGAAATTTGCTGGGACAATACTTTTTGTAGCAGCTGTACACCCACTCTGTTGAAACCATTCCATAGTACAGAATCCCAAGATAAGAAACGACCCTATGGCTGTTATCCAGCACAGGGAATAATGTAGATGAAATATCCTGTTGAACCTGGATCAGAGCAGTTTGTGTATGGCACTGGCAGCATTCCATTCCAGTGCTGCTTCAGCTGAGGTACTGTTTATTTTATATTTTGTCTTCCCTCCCCCCTCTTTCCCATGCTTTTTGTGATATATTCTCTTATCCCATTCATTCATAGGTTCCGATTCCATTGCTACATTTTAATCCATGACTATCACTTTTTGTGGAACTTCCCCAATTTTAAAGAAGGAGTTGGGATTGCCCACTATTATATTTCAGTCTTGTGGACATGTTTTATCACTGTGACACAATCTTTATGTAGCACTGTTTATGGTAACTTTCTTCTTTTTAATCAGATTTGCGCCTGATGGTGTAATTTAAATTACAAAATTGGTTAGGCCTTTCATGAAGGATTTACAACAGTTGCAGCAGTTTTTATCCAACATGCAAAAGTTTGGCTGTGGATGCCTGTACATTAAACTGTTATATGTAATATTTGTGGGTATCAGATCGTCTTCAAGCAATAAATCTTCAGTCATCCCCCTGCAATCAGGATCTTGCTTACTGGGAGAATGTTCAGTTTGCACATTCAGCAGGGGTAAAACTGAAACTTGTTAAGTAACTGTAACGAAATGATGTCACATAGATGCTGTACCATTCAACACTCTTCATCTGCATCCAAATGAAGTGGAGCCTGATGGATAGCTCGCATTCAGATTTCCTGTCGAATACAAATTTGTATATATTATCACTTTCCTCAATGGACACTTCTGTGTGTTTCACTTTTTCTGCTTTATCTTGTTCCAAGTTCTACCCTACAAAAGAAGTCTCAGCCACATCCTTTCCCAAGCCCTTTTTAAGAGCCAAAATATCCCATATTTGTGAACTAATTGTTTTTCCGTTGACTTTCTGTCCTACTAAGTTTTGTTCACGTTCATTGAATAAAATTGCAATCCTGAAAATATTGCCGCCTTTAATTTTGTCAGAAACATTTTGGTGTGTGGCATTGTCATCCAGGGGGCGAAACCTATGGTGCACACGAGTTGCTCACATCAGGATGCTCCCAGTTCCACATATCAAAGTTAACCATGGTGTCACCAAGGTAAGAGTTGCTGGGAATTCCAAGATGGTCTACCTGGACAGGAAATGGGCTTCACAAATCCTTAAATGCTCATCTCCATACTCCATTGCACTGCCTTTCCACCCACTATAAAACCTTTTTCTTCATCTTTTATATGTGCATAAATGTTGGGACCTCAGAATTCTTTGCGTCTAGTCAATCCCTTTACCATGATACTGTTTAGTCTAATGGCTCAGTGGAAATATGGTGACTACCATGTTCTGACCCCTTACTATGGCTCCAGTTGGAGTGTGAGTTATGTGAGGTTGTATGCCCATCTCAGCAGTGCATCATACATACTGGCATATCACTATCTTTTCTTTGTTGCGTATTCTTATTGCTGCCAAAACGTACATGCAGAAGTTCCACCTGCTCTAAAATCCTTATGTATTTCTCATAGTTATCCTGGGGTGCAGTAATTCTCTGTACAAATATAGGAAGGCAAAAGTCTCCCTATACCAGTGATAAACACCTCATTGTCTAGATGTGGACAACTTTTTCGGGCAAGGCTATTTGGAGCATCCGTCATGAGTGGTGTGTACAACAGTGTGCAAAAAATATCAAATAACAATTTAAATCTAGCCCTTAAAGACGTTGTGGAGGCTAAGAGGCTAGTAAAGAAGCAGTTATGTTTTTTGAGACAGTTGAGACCATCGACAATTTTTTTTGTCACAGTCTGCTAAATGGCAGGATTTAAAAATTTGTTCTGTGAGTGCCGGTACTTTCAATGTAAAATGGAGGACACTAAATCTGATGCTTTGGGCTGATACATCACTATTAACAAGATGTTTGCCGAGACTCTTAAGGCTCTGACAAACACAAGTCCTGTGAGTAAGAAATGTAACAAATAAAATGTAGCCATAGGTCTAAGACACATAGTTCAATCTTGCTGATTTGTTATCCTTATAAGATTCAGTGTAAGGAACCAGAAAGAAGGAACCAAAATAGCACCAAAGGGCTTGCAGTCTCAGACTACAGACTCTGCAGTGGCATGTAACCTCTTAAGAATGTCACTGTCGGGAATGAAGAAAGTAAGACTGGGGTTTAACATCCAGTTGATACGAGATCATTAGCTATGGAGTGCAAATTGGACTAGGGGAAGGATGGGTACATAAATAAGCCATTGTCTTGTCAACAGAACCATCCCGTCATTGGCTTCAAGAAATTTGGAAAGAAATCGCAGCAAACCAAAATGTGGATGGCTAGGCGGGGATCAAGTCGCAATGTAAATCTAGTCCATAAGGGTGCTGTAGACAAGAAGACGCTAATAAAGAAACAGATCTGTATTTCGAAACAGCTGGGGTTATCCAAAAATTTTTGGTCACAGCATACTACAGAGTACTTTCAAGGTAATGCTAATGGCATTAAATACAGTGCCTTGGCTGTGGCATAAGAAACTAACTACACTCTGGCCATTAAAATTGCTACACCACGAAGATGACGTGTTACAGACGCGAAAATTAACCGACAGGAAGAAGATGCTTTGGTATGCAAATGATTAGCTTTTCAGAGCATTCACACAAGGTTGGCGCCAGTGGCGAAACCTACAACATGAGTAGGGGGACAACCTTCGCGTCACCCCACTCTCCATTGTTGCCAAATTTATTCAAGATGGCGGCGATGACGTCATCCAAGATGGCGGCATGTAGACTTGGCAGCATCGCATGATGTAATCCAAGATGGCGGATTTTGGCGGGAGAATAGTCCAATTGTGCTACCTCCACTAACCTAACCTCAAGAAAAAATTGCGGGAAGTTTGAATTTTGGCGGGAAAATAGTCCCAACTGTACTACGTCCACTAACCTAAGCCTCCAGAAGAAGAAAAAATGGCGGAAAAATTGAATTCCAACAGGAAAATGCATGCAAAGACCGTACTTGTCTTTATTATTATTATTGATTATCATTCATTATCATTCATTGTCATTTATTATCATTTATTATCATTTATTATCATTCATTATCATTTATGATCATTCATTATCATTTATTATTATTGACCTACCTCCACTAGAAAATTCCCTCCAAATTCAAATTCCAACATGATAATGGCTGCAAAACCTTACTTTTGTTTATTATTCATTATCATGTATTAACATTCATTGTCATTCATTATCATTTATTATCATTCATTTTCATTTATTATTATAGGCCTACCTCCACTAGAAAATTACGCCAAATTTAAATTCCAACGCGATATTCTCTCGAAAACTGTACTTCTATGTATTATTATCATTTATTATTTATTCAAGATGTCCGATTTTCTCTTATATCCATAACAAAAATCTATCACAAGTTCAAATCCCCAACACCACATCACATGTACGAGCTTTCTCCGTCACTTATCTTTTTTCACTGGTAGCCCATCATAATCGCATCAAATAATAAACTGCACTTATAGTAACGTAATTCACGTCCTTTGATTTTGCAGGGGGCAAGGGACTGAAGACTTTACTTCAAGCAGTACGGTCATCACTTGTTCTCCAACACAGTCAGCACACACATCTTTGATATCGCAGTGCAGTTACCACGACGGCCGCGCTCCAACTGAATTAGTTCAAATCCCCCTGGCCAGTACGCGGAGCCACTGCCTACGCCTGTCACGTGAGGCCACTAGCGTGGGGGGCGAGCCCAGCGATCGCTCCCACATCGTAAACATGTTTTCGCTGGACACGCTGGAACTTGTCGAGTTTGACGTCATAGCAGCCCCTTGTCCCCTCACCACGTGTATTCGTCGCCTCCGCACGTTTCCCGCCAAAATTGTCTGCCTCGGAGCTGAATCACACAACGGTCGACCGTTCCCTGAGCAAGTCTGAATCGGCAGATACCGACCTCACACAGCCGTTCACCACGTGTCCTTGTGCGATGGAGAACGCAGTGCTACACTTTTGGCGGCAAAGTTTGCTCGACAGTGGAATGCGCCATGACTATATAACATCACGTTTGGACCTCACTAGAACGCCCGCTAATTGACTCGCTCTCGCGCGCACGTAATAACTGTACAATCGCTGCGCCACAACCCCGCTTACGTCACACACCCTCCATACACGCGATGGACATAGCCTTCTGTAAATACCTGGAAAATGACTCTTTATTTCAGGCATTGTGGTCATGCAGGTGTATTCCAACTGACTTCTCCATGCTCACACAGCGAAACTCCAGAGCGTAGCTGACATACGCGCGGTCGGCTGAGCCCGCTCCCTGGCCGGCTGATGTCAAGTGGTTTACGGTGCCCGCCCAGCCCCCACGGCCAGCGTGCCAGGTAGACAGCGGTGAGCGGCGCCACCAAGGTCGGCCGTGCCCGCGAGCACTTAACACCGGACACGATATTTCATATCGACTGCGTGATGTACAAAGGAAACGTTTGGCGCCAAAGTTTGACCGACAGTGGAATCCACCATGACCATATAACAGCGTGTTTGCTCGTCGCAAGAACGCTCGCTAATTCACTCTCACCAGCCCGCTATATTAAATAATTCCATTTACAATTTCATATACATATTCAAGCGTGTTCAACTCCCTAATATCAACTACTTTTCGAGGACCAGAACGCCACCTCCTCCTCCTAGGAACCAGCGCCAAGTTTGAAATCTGCCAGTAAACAAAGCTCGCTTTCGCTTCCGCCACCAACCTAAGAAAATTGTTTCAAACTAAGCCACCAGCACTCAACCTCTTCCTACATGTTTCTGGTAAACGGACTCACCCTGCACTAGATCCACGGACCGAGGAACGAATTTACTTTATTTAGGAAGGGAGTATATGTATCACGCCAACATGTCCCACATCATACAGACCTGCAATTCTACACACACGCTTGCTAATTGTAAACAGTTAAAAATAACTCATAGCACAGCCTACAGACATGCGAACCGCTCGTAAATAATGCAAAACATTTACCTCCAAATAGCCAAACAACTGCTAATTTTCGGAAATAATTTCAGTGCATAGGCTGATGGAAGGAGGAACGAGTGTACTTCATTTATTTGCAACGTATCTTTTTGAAACTTTTACTTCTCATAGGTTTCGATATGTATGGCTGACATAAGGCAGTTTCTGAAAACTCCAGTAGTGCACTGCACTTGGCAACACAACCACACCCATCAAGATATTCATTCCAATCCAGACCTGTAACTCCTCTACAGATAAATTTATCCAGTTATTTGTCTACTCACTCACATTCTGACCAGATTGCCGTTATTGCGCAAAAACAGCTCAGACTGTGCTGTGCTGCTCGGGGAAGTAAGGAAGGACTGCACTCTATTTATTTGGAGCTCTTTTATTTAGTCGTGGAGTATATTTGTCACAAAACACCCGCACTGATCCCACTGTGATCATCTGACACAGGCCATAAACACGTAAAGAACTCCTAATTTCACCGCACAATACCAAACAGCTCTTCAACAATGCAGTACACAATATCAGCAGTCGAGCTCTGTACTCTCCAAATAAAGCACCGCACAGTGGACAGACATGCTCGCGAAATAGTCCAACAGACGCGCCCAAACACCACCAGCTGCCAAACCGACCAAAACGTCTCGGCTCGGCCTCCCCCAAAATGACCTCAACACAGTCGCATTCGCACCTATCACCGGAGAAATTGATACTCCCTATGTGCCTTGGATTACGCTCCAAGGCAGGTCGCGCGCGCATGCGGTCGCCGGGAAGGGGATTCCAGAGTCTCCAGCCAAGTTCATCTTCCGAGCGCTCGTGACAGCCGACACTAGTGAAAGCTGCATTGTTCTTCTCATGTATAGTGCCGGCGTCTCAGGTCTGGACCTGCTTTCACGTCTATTCTCAGAATAGCTCATAGCTCGTTGACACACTCGATTAACGCGGCCGGGAAAACATTTACTACTCGCATGCAACCGAGATAGCGACGGAAAAACCAAATCACTCTGATCTGCGCTGCAGGCGCGTGTAATCATTGAGAAAACTATTTATTTTTTTCGAAGGTGGATCGCATTAGTGACTTCGTGACTTTTTCACTGTTTCATGGTAGAGGATAAAGATGACAGGGTGTTGAGGATCTGTGTACTTGTACCTAGTTTGAGGCGTACAACATTGCGCGCATTTCCGGCGAATGGTTAAAACAAGGTCCTGTTCTAGTAACTGAGATCGTTCTGTTTATAGGCAGGTTGCAGAAGGTAATAGATATGTCTTTCTCCGACTTAAATTGCAGAGATCAGATGGGTGAAGATAAATGCATACTCACCAATGCTTAGAAAGGCAGAATGCTTTTTTATTATTAAGTGAGTTTTGGCAGGAGTGAATACGGTTTTATATATGAGAATGTTTAAGATTAATGAGTGGATATTGTCAGCGAAAGGTGAATGACGTCGCGTTCGCTGGCTGGAGAAGACACTGTTTACATGTCCTGTTGGAGATGCAAGGGGGAGATAGAGATCTGCGCTGTTCAGGAATCCATTTGTGCACTGTATGTCGTTAGACAATAGCTGGAGAGCAGGTATAGGGAGCGCCCACTTCAGCATTCTGGACCTGGGGCTGAGTGGACGGCTGTTTAGATGGACAGGTATGTGACTTTGACATGCCGCCGGCGGCGCTCGGACACTCGCTTTGTAAGGCGCTTTGGGATTAGTTTGAGCATTTAGTACTTATTTCGGTGGTTATTGGATTAAGAACTGTAATATTGAAGGTCATGTTCTCAACGGAACCGCTGTGTAATTGAGTAAGTGTGTTTACTTATTTGAAGACATGTTTAGCGAATTGTGATGCTAAGTTGATGGCGCAATTTAGCTACCACTGTAAAAAGATAGCTGTCTGCTGCTGAAAGAAAGAAAGAAAGGGGTGACCTTAGCCCCAGACCTGATGAATGCGTTATTAATTAAGAGCAAGTGATAGTTGAATGATGCTATGTGTTCGGAAATACGGGATTGTAAACGGCGGGGCGAGACTTTTTTTTATGTGGAAATTTATGTAATCTATAGATAGTGATATTCGACCGCTATTGACAATAGTTAAGAGCGGAAAAAATAAGTACAAAACGAGAATTGGCAGAATGTTAAGGCAATGGTACTAATATTTAATTCAAGGTGGAGGTGGTAAATATGGACCATGCTTTGAATATTGTCGTATGTGCTTGATGCTCTGTATAAAAGTTTGACTCTTTAAATAGCGTTTGGTATTTCTGGGTGCGTGTAAAATTAATTATACTGTTGAAAGTGCGAGAAAGATGAGTTCATTGGTGTTTAGATAGAGGCTACGTTTGTAATTCGAAAAGAGGGGATGAGAATGGTAGATTGATTGATGGACATGGTTTGTGGGGTGATATATGAGTGTCAAGGTAGGGTTGAGGACGTTTGCGTATGTTGAATGTGGAACAGATGTGAGGTTAGGTGCGGTGGGAGGTGTAAATTAGATCTTTTTTTTTTAAGTAAGAATAATATTGAGAAGGTTTTAGATGGCTAGGCATATGCCGAGGCGAGAGCAGGGATGTGTAGTTATGTTTAATTAAAGGGCCGTGTAATGTCGTGTGAGGAGCAAAGCGCAGTGTGCTACAGGGTCATAGGAGGTAAAGACATGTACTGCTATGATGTATCTAGTGTATGGAGGCTGCGCTTTGATAATTATGCTACGTTGATATAAAGTTGATTTTCACCCGCGTTCGGTGGTAGCGGCTTGGGGTTGTGATGAAAAGCGGTCCTGGACGGACGTATGTGTGTGCTTTGACCGCTGACGAGCGCGTTGACCGCGCCGACTCACGCTTGCGGAAGCCGAGCAGGGACTGTGTGAGGTCTGAAATCAGACAGATGGGTCACTTCACGATCCTGTGGGCGGGGTGCGGAGTGGGTGGTACCTGCGCACGTCTGCTGAGTTATCTTGCGAGCGGATCTGCAGGCTCTGCCATGCGTTATTGGGATATTTTACGAGTACTGAGCATATTATTTAGTAGCAGTTTGCTATAGTGTGTAATGAAATTATGATTGGGTGCGTGTCTGCGGGCTGTGCAACAGGGCCCAGGGCACATCTGGGTGGGTTTTTTGTGATAGCATGATAGATACAATGTATGATTAAATAAGTTGTTCGAAAAAAATAAATAGTGTTCTCAATGATTACACGCGCCTGCAACGCAGATCAGAGTGATTTGGTTTTTCAGTCACCATCTCGGTTGCATGCGAGTAGTAAATGTTTTCCCGGCCGCGTTAATCGAGTGTGTCAATGAGCTATGAGCTATTCTGAGAATAGACGTGAAGGCAGGTCCAGACCTGAGACGCCGGCAGTATACATGAGGAGAACAATGCAGCTTTCACTTGTTTCGGCTGTCACGAGCGCTCGGAAGATGAACTTGACTGGAGACTCTAGAATCCCCTTCCCACCGACCGCACGCGCGCTCGGCCTGCCTTCGAGCGTAATCTAAGGCACATAGGTGATATCAATTTCTCCGGTGATAGGTGCGAATGCGACTGTGTTGAGGTCATATTTGGGGGAGGCCTAGCCGAGACGTTTTGGTCGGTTTGGCAGCTGGTGGTGTTCGGGCGCGTCTGTTGGACTATTTTGCGAGCATGTCTGTCCACTGTGCGGTGCTTTATTTGGAGAGTTTAAGAGTACAGAGCTCGTCTGCTGATATTGTGTACTGCATTGTTGAAGAGCTGTTTGGTATTGTGCGGTGAAATTAGGAGTTGTTTACGTGTTTATGGCCTGTGTCAGATGACCACAGTGGGATCAGTGCGGGTGTTTTGTGACAAATATACTCCACGACTAAATAAAAGAGCTCCAAATAAATAGAGTGCAGTCCTTCCTTACTTCCCCGAGCAGCACAGCACAGTCTGAGCTGTTTTTGTGCAATAACGGCAATCTGGTCAGAATGTGAGTGAGTAGACAAATAACTGGACAAATTTATCTGTAGAGGAGTTACAGGTCTGGATTGGAATGAATATCTTGATGGGTGTGGTTGTGTTGCCAAGTGCAATGCACTACTGGAGTTCAGAAACTGCCTTATGTCAGCCATACATATCGAAACCTATGAGAAGTAAAGTTTCAAAAAGATACGTTGCAAATAAATAAAGTACACTCGTTCCTCCTTCCATCAGCCTATGCACTGAAATTATTTCCGAAAATTAGCAGTTGTTTGGCTATTTGGAGGTAAATGTTTTGCATTATTTGCGAGCGGTTCGCATGTCTGTAGGCTGTGCTATGAGTTATTTTTAACTGTTTACAATTAGCAAGCGTGTGTGTAGAATTGCAGGTCTGTATGATGTGGGACATGTTGGCGTGATACATATACTCCATTCCTAAATAAAGTAAATTCGTTCCTCGGTCCGTGGACCTAGTGCAGGGTGAGTCCGTTTACCAGAAACGTGTAGGAAGAGGTTGAGTGCTGGTGGCTTAGTCTGAAACAATTTTCTTAGGTTGGTGGCGGAAGCACAAGCGAGCTTTGTTTACTGGCAGATTTCAAACTTGGCGCTGGTTCCTAGGAGGAGGAGGTGGCGTTCTGGTCCTCGAAAAGTAGTTGATATTAGGGAGCTGACCACGTTTGAATATGTATATGAAATTATAAATGGACTTATTTAATATAGTGGGGTGGTGAGAGTGAATTAGCGAGCGTTCTTGCGACGAGCAAACACGCTGTTATATGGTCATGGTGGATTCCACTGTCGGTCAAAGTCTGGCGCCAAACGTTTCCTTTGTGTGTCACGCAGTCGATATGTAACATCGTGTCCGGTGTTAAGTGCTCGCGGGCACGGCCGACCTTGGTGGCGCCGCTCGCCGCTGTCTACCTGGCACGCCGGCTGTGGGGACTGGGCGGACACCGTAAACCACTTGTCATCAGCCGGCCAGGGAGCGGACTCAGCCGGCCGCGCGTACGTCTGCTGCGCTCTGGAGTTTCGCTGTGTGAGCATGTAGAAGTCAGTTGGAATACACCTGCATGACCGTAATGTCTGAAAAATAGAGTCATTTTCCAGGTATTTACAGAAGGCTATGTCCGTCGCGTGTATGGAGGGTGTGTGACGTAAGCGGGGTTGTGGCGCAGCGATTGTACAGTTATTACGTGCGCGCGAGAGCGAGTCAACTAGCGGGCGTTCTAGTGAGGTCCAAACGTGATGTTATATAGTCATGGTGCATTCCACTGTCGAGCAAACTTTGCCGCCAAAAGTGAAGCACTGCGTTCTCGATCGTGGTGAACGGCTGTGTGAGGTCGGTATCTGCCGGTTCGGACTTGCTCAGGGAATGGTCGACAGTTGTGTGATTCAGCTCCGAGGCAGACAATTTTGGCGGGAAACGTGCGGAGGCGACGAATACACGTGGTGAGCGGACAAGGGGCTGCTGTGACGTCAAACTCGACAAGTTCCAGCGTGTTCAGTGAAAACATGTTTACGATGTGGTACCAATCGCTGGGCTCGCCACCCGCGCTAGTGGCCGGGTGCCTCACGTGACAGGCGTAGGCAGTGTCTCCGCGTGCTGGCCAGGAGGTAGCACAATTGGACTATTCCCCCGCCAAAATCCACTATCTTGGATGACGTCATCGGCGCCATCTTGAATAAATTTGGCAACAATGGAGAGTGGGGTGACGCGTAGGTTGTCCCCCTACTAACGTGCTGACATGAGGAAAGTTTCCAACTGATTTCTCATACACAAACAGACAAACAGCAATTGACTGGCGTTGTCTGGTGAAACGTTGTTGTGATGCCTCGTGTAAGGAGGAGAAATGCGACCTATCACGTTTCTGACTTTGAGAGAGGTTGGATTGTAGCCTATCGCGATTGCAGTTTATCGTATCGCGACATTGCTGGTCGCATTGGCGAGATCCAATGACCGTTAGCAGAATATAGAATCGGTGGGTTCAGGAGGGTAATGCAGAACGCCGTGCTGGATCCCAACGGGCTCGTATCACTAGCAGTCGAAATGACAGGCATCTTATCCGCATGGCTGTAATGGAACGTGCAGTCACGTCTCGATCCCTGAGTCAACAGATGGGGACGTTTGCAAGACAACAACCATCTGCACAAACAGTTCGACGACGTTTGCAGCAGCATGGACTATCAGCTCGGAGACCACGGCTGCAGTTACCCTTGACGCTGCATCACAGACATGGGCGCCTGCGATGGTGTACTGAACGACGAACCTGGGTACACGAATGGCAAAACGTCATTTTTACGGATGAATCCAGGTTCTGTTTACAGCATCATGATGGTCGAATCCGTGTTTGCCGACATTGCGCTGAAGTGTGTATTCGTCATCGTTACTGGCGCATCTCCCGGCGTGATGGTATGGGGTGCCATTGGTTACACGTCTCTTGTTCGCATTGACGGCACTTTGAACAGTGGACGTTACATTTCAGGTGTGTTACGACTTGTGGCTCTACCCTTCATTCGATCCCTGCGTATCCCTACATTTCTGCAGGATAATGCACGATCGCATGTTGCAGGTCCTGTACGGGCCTTTCTGGATATAGAAAATGTTCGACTGCTGCCCTGGCCAGCACATTCTCCAGATCTCTCACCAATCGAAAACGTCTGGTCAGTGGTGGCCGAGCAACTGGCTCGTCACAATACGCCAGTCACTACTCTTGATGAAATGTGGTATCACGTTGAAGCTGCATGGGCAGCTGTACCTGTACACGCCATCCAAGCTCTGTTTGACTCAATGCCCAGGCGTAACAAGGCCGTTATTACGGCCAGAGGTGGTTATTCTGGGTACTGATTTCTCAGGATCTATGCACCCAAATTGTGTGCAAATGTAGTCACATGTCAGTTCTAGTATAATATATTTGTCCAGTGAATACCCGTTTATCATCTGCATTTCTTCTTGGTGTAGCAATTTTAATGGCCAGTAGTGTATAAAGATTCTTTGACGTTCTAGAGGCTCTCACAAACAGAGTCCCTACGAGTAAGAAATGTGGTGAACGAAGTGTAGCAATAGGTCTTAAAAACGTAATCGTACTCTTTTCAGATTCAATTCAAACTATCAGAAAGAATTAATACACCACCTAAGGCCTTTGAGTTTCGCAGTATCGACGTTGTAGTTGCATATGATTTCTTGTGCATATCGCTTTCAGAAACAAATATGGAAGATTAATGTTTGACGCCCTGCTGGCAAAGAAGTCATTAGAGACAGGGTATAAAATGGTACAGGGAATTTATGAGTAAGGAAGTATGCCGTATTCTTCTCACAGAAATCACACCGGCATTTGCCTCAAACGATTTAGGAGAAAGCACAGAAAATGGCAAACTGGGTAGACAGGCGGATTTGAATCGCCGTCGTCCCGAATTCCAGTCCTGTGTCTTGCGACTGCAAAATTTCAATCGGTTGCTCTCCGGAAAAGGATCATATGTATAACTACTTGAAAAAAGCGAATTACAGCCGTAGAGAAGTACTTCGACGAGCTTTGCGAGTAAGAGAGGCTGACAGGACTCGTATCTGGGCTGAAAGTGCGCTCACTCTTGTTTTCCAGTTATTTGCAAGTGATGGACACACAGGTGAAAGGAGCCCAAAATTAGATGCTACAAATTGAATTGTCTTTCACAGCTTATTTATGCCAATTGAAATTATATAAATGCAATTTCACATTAGATTGATGTTTCTAAAGCAGCAATGTATAAAAAATTCGGTAGATAATAGTTACCTAATTGGTTTCGCTACTAACTGACATTTCAAAAATGTTGTCAGCGTGATATTTGAGATACCCTCTGGAGCAAAATGACTACTTTTTCTCCGTTATTTTTACTAATAAATTGTTTATGTAAGCGTAAACCGTATCATAAACATAAATTATACATTAGTTAGTTAAGTGTTAGAAGTATACTCCTAAAACATTAACAATATGCATTAGTAAAATGTACCAAGATTTATGGCAAATTATTTGCATGCACTTAGAATAGTATTTGATGTGGGTAGTTACTGTTTTAGTTTCTAATAAACTTTTTATAAACAGATACACTGCACTTCAACAGTCGATAGAGTATATGATGAAGCATTACAAAACGACGTATTCCTGTGTCATTGAACCATCCTCAGCAGAAGTTCATCGGTCATCACCTCGACAACTGACAAACACGTGGTCAAAATGTTGTTATAAATTTAACGACTTGTCTTATAAGATCTCCCCATGACAGTAAATCTTCACACCAATAATCAACACCGCACAATTTTAAAAGTTTTGTTACAGATATATTGGTTTCATTGACTTCGAAAATGGTTTTCCACGTCTAACGTCAACAGATGGAAGCAGACAAAGATTAATGGCTTAAGGTAAAAGTGTACACCAGAAGCTATCAAGTGAGCCAAAGGCTATATTCCTGTCAGTCGTCAAATTTTTATAGAAAGCTATTATTCGCTTTTCCCATCTAAGTCGTTCTGGATCCCCACGTTGCAATACAACCTGTTTTCATATCTACCTACCACTATGGACGAAGATTTTCAAAATGTGGCACTTAAGCATTTCAATGATGTTTCCTCGTGACATTTTCCCTCTATTTCCAGCACTGAAGATCTCGATACGAGCCGGCCGTAGTGACCGAGCGGATCTAGGCGCTACATTCTGGAACCGCGCGACCGCTGCGGTCGCAGGTTCGAATCCTGCCTCGGGAATGGATGTGTGTGATGTCCTTAGGTTAGTTAGGTTTAAGTAGTTCTAAGTTCTAGGGGACTGATGACCTCAGAAGTTAAGTCCCATAGTGCTCAGAGCCATTTGAACCATCTCGATACGAACTCTATTTAAAATATATATACAAAAAACGTATGGTGTACAATACGTTGCAGACGTTTACCCTGACTGTGCATAGCCGTCCTGATGTACATGGCAGAACCTATGGTTGTTGTAAAACCTAAGCATTCTTTTTCGAAACTAAAAATCTGTACACGGTGAGCATAACAGAACCTACGGTTGTTGTAAAACCTAAGCATTCTTTCTCGAAACTAAAAATCTGTACAGGGTGAGCACAAAGTCTTGCCCTGATTATAACAATTTATTACAGAATAAACGTTTGACATAATAATTTAAATTTGATGCCGTTACATTGGTTAGTGTTAGTAGTTGTTTTTAAGACCACTTACATTAGTAAACCTCAACGTGTGTTCCCTTCGTAGCTCGGAGAATGTCGAGGCTGTATTCCAGTTCCCGCAAGGTGTTTCGTAACATGTGTTCTGTCACAGTACCCGCAGCAGCTTGTATCCTAACCTTCAGTTCGTCGACGTCAGAAACTGTTGTGGTGAAGACTCTGTCCTTGATACAGCCCCAGAAAAAAAGTCAAGGGGCGTAATGTCTGGAGAGGGGAGTAATGTCCGGATCGGTGGATTAGAAGGAACGGTCCAACCCTCTGGCCACCCCACTCTCCAGACATTACGCCCCTTGACTTTTTTTCTGGGGCTATATCAAGGTCGGAGTCTTCGTCACACCAGTTGCTGACGTCGACGAACTGAAGGCTAGGACAAAAGCTGCTCCGAGCTACCAAGGGAGCACACGTTGAGGTTTACTAACGTAAGTGGGTAGGAACACTAACCTATGTAGCGCCATCAAATGTGACTTAATATGTCAAACGGTTATTCCGTTATAAATTTTTATAATCAGGGCAAGACTTTATGCTCACCCTGTATTTTGAATGTGTGTGCCCTACAGTGAGACAGGAGCGGCTATTTGGTTCGGCAGTACTATCTGTAAGAGAAGTGAGGTGCGAATGGTCAATGGATCCCTGACTGATGAGAGATTGTAATAGAAATATTGAAAACCTTAACAGGAAGAACTTGAAGCAAGATGTGTATCACTCAGCAACGTGATTGGGAAGCTTCAAGAACCTTCTTTCAGGGCAGAAACCACGAACGTTCTTCAGCCCCCTCCGTTTGTACGCCAAAGAGATTGTGCAAATACAATTATGTAAATAACAGCTCCCACAGGTGGGTAGAAATAGTCTTCCTACACATCATCCGTGAATGGAATAAAAACATGCTTTAATGTGCCGTTCAATAAAATTATCCTCACTCATACAGTTTGCAATGATTTGCAGAGTACTGCGTAGATAAGAGGTATCCGCGAATTTAGCATGGAATACTGATTATTCTAAAATAATGGGACATTTTGCACATGCAAGAACAAGGAAATCCTCATTTAAGTAACGCAAGAATTTAGGAACTAAGAACAGGCATTTCATTAGCAGTTTTTCATTTTGACATGGGTATTCGAACTTACGTATTTCTTTTAATTATTTGTTCATGTTTTGTCCTACAATATAGTATTAGATTGTTTTACGTTTAGTGACATTGTTCATTTTAGTAATAATTAATTTTTAACGTTTTAATTCTGGATGTAAGAAGCTTGGCTTACTAGTTAAATAACGACTCTCATAAGAAACAGTTTGGGTTTGTAT
Organism: Schistocerca serialis cubense; assembly: GCF_023864345.2. Classification (NCBI taxonomy): domain Eukaryota; kingdom Metazoa; phylum Arthropoda; class Insecta; order Orthoptera; family Acrididae; genus Schistocerca; species Schistocerca serialis. The sequence goes on from NC_064639.1 coordinate 597,512,940, forward strand.
TTATTTAGTGTGCCTTGGGTAGTGTGAAGTGTTTGTTATGTGCAATAATGTATGGATGAATATCTGTTTCATGTATGGATAATGGAAGGAAAAATCGTTAAGATTATGTTTCGCTTTACCAAATTATTTAAAATCTACTCGATAAACATAACTGAAGCTTCAACTGAGGGAAAATGGTTGCAGATATTACCATTATTATGAAATAGACTGCCTTTTAAGTTTCTCTTTCCTATTTCACTTTTTTATTCAAGTAGGAGGAGAGCGGTGTAATGTAGTGCGTCGTATTGGGGTGGACCAGGGGGGGGGGGGGAGGGGTACGGAAGGTGCTGTTGTCTGTAAGGAACAATGTAGGAAGGTGGGGTTAGGGGGGGAGGCGCACTTTAGGTACTTTCCCCACGGCCCTCATTACGGTAATTACGCCCCTGACAGGAAATGAAAAGGAAGACCTGATTTCCTAATTTTTGAAAATGTAGTCTGACACCTGATATTGCATGGTTGTGCTTAAGCCCATCTCGTTAGATACTACTGTAAAGGGAGAATGCATATCAATCTTGTTCACGTTAAGATTATTTCATTGTGAGATTTGAGGGAAGGATTTCCGTTCAGGAAAACCAATCTAACTTCAGCGTGGCCGTTTTTTGTTCCAATTGTCATAGCCAAACGTAGAGTAGTAAATTGACAGATAGGTTGCAAATTGACCAGTGTGAGGTGTAGTTTTGCAGAGAAAATTTAATTGCTTGGAACTAATTTGGGTAATAAATAAAACTTTAATTAGTGATGTACAGTAAAGAAAAATGAACAGTTTCACGAACAACTGCCGCTAGCCACATAAATGAAGTGTCAAAATTTTCATCTCTTCAGGACCTAGTTTTTATGGCGTAGAAAGGTTGCATTGATGTGATGTTTGATTTTTAAAATGGTTTCCTTCGTATCAAGTACTAAATTCGGGACATTTCGAGTACAGCTGACACTAGAAACACAAATGAAGGTCAAAAAGTTTATCCTTCGAAGGTTTTGTTATTTTGCACATAGACAGTCATACTGATATGATATTTAACTGTTCAAATGGTTTCCTTCTGATCTAGTACTAAATTCAGAACATTTCGAGAACAGAAAACGCTAGGAAAGCAAATGAAGTGCCAATTACGATCATGACTTCCGAACAAAACTTCCAAATAAAACAATTGAAAAAAATTGTTGTGAAATGATTTGTCTAAAAGTAAGAGATAAAACAAATTAAAGAAACATTTGACGTGGCTTTGAATGATGCTCGAAATCATGTACAGCAAGCGAGGTGCGTCAAATGTATCTACAATTATTTGATTGCTTCCTTTTGGACAAATAATTTCACATAACATCTGACCAACTTTATCCAGGTTTTTCATTGTTTAACTGACCTGATTCTAGGTATAGAGTCCCCAGAACAATCTCCAGTCAATCCATGGTTGTGACTACTAAATTAAATACGTAGTTGTTTCTTATCTCCTTTGAAATTTTTCTCACAGAGTTTTCGGGTTATTCGACATTTGCATCCAATTTTGCAACGTACCTTATTATTAATGGAGATCAATTTGCTATTCCCTCCTGTTTATACATTCCTCTGGACACTGCAGAGCTTTCGTTCAGTCCTGAAATCAAACAGATCTCTTGTAAAAAAAATTACGAGTAACATAGTTGCATTTATGAACGGCATATTTTCTTGGGATACAACCTTATTTCGTCACTAAAAGAACTTTCAAGAGATTGCATAAAACAAGGATATTTTTTTTAAAAAATATCAAGGAATAATACTTTACGGTGAACGCTGACGCGTTTTTCCTTTTATCGCAGCACTTACTCCGAAAGGAAAAATAATTTAAAAAAATCAGTGAAATAAACAAATGAAGATTTAGTGTTCGAGTTCACGTACACCAATCTCTGTACGCAGCAAATTAAATCGAACTCGCTCACGTGGCTTTGTCAGATCAACGAACTGGTTCTTTCTTTTATATATGTTCTAACATAATTTCACCATTCAGTAATTAATTATTCACAAACATAGAAGCGTCGGACCTCTGTGTTTTGACTGACGATCATACTAAAGGTTATTTGTCAATATTAATGCACTGGCATTTCAGCTAGTTCACTTAACAAACGAAGTAAACAAATTAATTCTTTGGCTCCTTCACTTGATGAAATAATTTCTGCTTCATTTGTAGATGTAAACACTACTTTGCGCAACTGACTTTTCTGTGATATTGCCAGACCAGAGAGTACTTTTCCACAATACCGGTTGTTGAACGTCTTGTCCGCTTGTACCCAGCGAAATCAGCATCACTATAACTTCTCAAATTTTCTTCTTTATCATAAATAGAACCATAATTTAATGTACCTTTCACATGCCGGTATATGCGCTTCACTCGATTCCAGTCCCCAGTAGCTGGTTTTTCCATAGCTCGAGTTGCTTTATTCACTGCAAAAGTTATATCGGGACGAGTTGTTATTGAGAGATACCTAAGACATCCAGTTGCTTCGCGATAGGGGACAGAGTATCTGCGAAGCCTTCTGGTTGTTCCATGCACACTTCATCTTGAAGTATTTCGTTCAAAAAGGCTGTTTTCACATCAAATTATTTCAACACCATCATCTTTGAAGCAACTACCGCTAGCAAAACTCGAATGGTGTTCTAACGTGCAACAGGATTATTGTATCATCATAATCACTTTCTGTTGTTGACTACACCTTTCAGAAACTAATCGAGCTTTGAAGCGAGTGCTTTCATCAACTGAAATTTTTCGAAGTGGAACGCAGCGGTTTTGCAATACTGTGGCGTTCGTGGAATGTTGAAGTAACCCCCGCGTATTGTTTCTCGTTGGTGCCTCTGTTTCTTCATTAGTAGCTTGTATCCTTTTTTTCCATTTTCATTTGACTGGAATAAGTCAGAAAACCAGATTGGATCTTTAGGTTCGCCAGTACTAACTTTCTTTAGTATCAAGAACTCGCTATTTTTCATCCATGATAGTTTTCTTCGTCGTCTTCTGCTCTCCAGTTCATCTTCATCAGAAATTTCAGAGGATTCTGTATTCAGGAATTCTGTTAAGTCTATGTTATTGTCATCTGATACTTGACTTCCACCAGAATCAAGTGCGTTAAATTTTTCTTCACTATTCCGACTTTCTCTTGAAGCAGACCGCCAAGGAATGTCTAATGTAACATAAACACTACAGAAACTACAAACTACCTCTGGCTTAAAACTTACATCATGACTCAAGACCATTTTCTTTTTGGACGGAATCCAGGCTCTAAATCCATCTTTGTCATTGATATACCCAACAAATTGTCCAAAAACAGCCTTATCATCAAACTTTGAATAAAAATGTTTGTTTACACGAACGTAGAAACCTGAGCCAAAAATTATGAGGTAGTCAAGTTTTCCTACTGGTCGGTTTATCACAGCTCATATGGAAATTTTTTTGGAACCGGAGACCTTCCAGTAAGACTTAAAATATAGACTTTCGTATTGCAAACTTCTGCCCGGAATGATCTTGGTAGTTTTCTTGCATTCAGCACCGAACATGCATCTTCAATAACTGTTCTGTTTTCACGTTCGGCCACACCATTTTGTTGAGGAGTATAGTGTGGAGGCATCAGTAATTCTGTTTCCTTGTTTATGAGCAATTCCTTAACTCTCTTGCTCTTAAATTCTTTACCTCCCTCACATCTAAACTGTTTAACAGCGTGTCCTTTGGTTTGAGCTTCACTTAAAAATTCATTTTTGTGCTTCAAAAACAAAATTTACTGTAATCGTCTTTAAAATATACATAATATAAAGCACTTCCAAACGACTCTGTACTCATTGATCCATTGACACGTGCATGGATTAATTCGCTTGTAACTGTGGAACGATTTGCTCGTTGTCTGAATGGCAGTCTGTGCATCTTTCCTAAAGCACAATCATCACGAAATTCATCCTTACAACCATCTACACTGATGTTAAGTTTCTTTAAGATAGAACCTTCTACATTGACGTTAAGTTTCTTGAAGACAGAACTTTTTACATTGGTGTTAAGTTTCTTCAATGCGTTCTTGACGTGCTGTTTATTTTGATGACCGAATCTTTCGTGGTACATCTGTAATGTTTCCGAAGATGCCACTAAGTTCTCTTGATTACTCTTCTCTATTCTAAACAACAAGCGTATTCAACACGCACAGCTCATTTTCCACATAGTCTGTCATGACGATGTTGCCGCTAGCTTTTCCCGAATCCTAACATTTCCACTGTCAAACGTTATATTGTAGCCGTTATATGAGGCTGCTCCGGCCGAGAGTAAATGAGCATTTGCATCGGGCACGCATAAAACATTTTCCATTCTAGCAGTGTACCATTCACTGTTTCGCCTTTTGTAGATGTAGACTGTTCCTTGACCAAATGTACGCATATTAGTATCTTGTTTTCATAATGAAATCACTTCAGGTGCATAAAATTCGCTGTACTAAACGAAATACTGTTTATTTGGCATCATATGTTTCGTAGCACCCGTATCACAGTACCGTTTATTTACGTCAGTATAATTTCTAGTTCACAAACAAAAGGCGCATGAAGTAAATACAGCGGTACCACTCACCTTCTTTCCTTTCCTAGCGCTACTGCAGTCACGAGCGTTCAGTGGACACTTTTGCTGCCCAGTGACCTAACTGTTTTCATTTATTGCAAGGAAATTTTTCTTTTGCTCGCTCTTTTTATATCTTCCTCTGCGCTTTAGAAACGAGAAATTCAGTTACGTTCGTTGCATTTTGCTCATGCAATCCAGTGGCAAAAAAAATTTCAATAAATATTTTCAATCTCTGATTTTCTGCTGGTGTTGTGATCCAGAGATATTTAAAATTATCGTATCCATTTCCCTGCGTAGATATTTTAATATTACTCCACACGATGTACTCTCTTCATGTTTCGTTAATTCATCATTTAGATCTACAAATAACTTTTCCAGCTTAGCTACACGTATGCTAATATCTTCTGCTTCGTCGCGTTTGACCCGAAAAAAGCTTTCAAATAACACGTTCAACCGTTGCGTGCTCCTACGCTCAAATCGCGCACGTGGTTTGTCCCAAACTTCTTTTGCATTTTTGCACATCAGCATAAGTTCAGCAATTGGTTTGCTTAGCAGACTTGCTATCAGAGTTGCTGTCTTCGCGCCATTCTTTTGCAATTATGCATAGCTACTTTCTGTTCACTAGTAGGTTCCCGAGGCAACACGCGTACCGATAATAATGTCCTCGAGTTCATATGAGCGGAGCACCATAAAGATGTGCCATTTCCATTTTGCCCAATCGTCAGACCCTTCAAGTTTATCAATGTTCATTTTATAATTTCCATTTCTACCCATGTTCTTGCCGTACATTTAGTTTCAATAAAAAATTCTTCTACCAACACATACTGGATTTAATCAACCTTTTCTTTTCTTAAACTGTATTTTGTTCATTTAGTCATGGCCGGAGTCGATAACCTGTTATAAATTATTAAGTCTGAGCAACGCAGTTTCATTTACGAACAGAATATTTTCTCACGATATAGCTTTATTTTGTAACTGAAACAAACTTCAAAAATGGTTCAAATGCCTCTAAGCACTAATGGGACTTAACATCTGTGGTCATAAGGCCCCTAGACTTAGAACTACTTAAACCTAACTAACCTAAGGACATCACACACATCCATGCCCGAGGCAGGATTCGAACCTGCGGCCGTAGCGACCGTGTGGTTCCGGACTGAAGCGCCTAGAACCGCTCGGCCAAAGCGGCTGGCAACAAACTTCAACAAGATTATATAAAAAGAAGGATATTTAAAAATACAACGTAATGACACTTCTCAATGAAAGCCAAAACATTTTTTTTATCGCAACAAACTCTAATTCACGATCAGGCAAATCTTGTTCAAATTATAGAGCCATTACGCAAAATTTGTTCATTTGAACATAACACAACCAGAGTCCAAAACTGTGACACATCTCTCCTCTACCCTGACTATACGAAACAAATACGGGACGATATAATAACATCATATATCCCTTTGTCTTTTATATGTACTTCAGTCCTGCCCCAACATAAAGATACATTTCGCCATCCATGGCTATTGTATGATGTCGTGCTATGGCCAGAACATGAACTTTTTAGGGCCCACTATTCTCCACAACGCCGGAAGAGTGCGTCTCACGCGCAAATATAAATTTTGTGAGTAATTTTATTATGAATGCGAATTTTCGATGGAATGAGTTGTCGACAGTCTGAAGTTGCTAGTGTCCAGTCGCCTTAATGATACTTACGGACCGTGCGGAGTGGCCGCGCGGTTTGAGGTGCCATGTCACGGATTGCGCGGCTCCTCCTGCCGGAGGTTCGAGACCTCCCTCGGGCATGTGTGTGTGTGTTGTCCATAGTGAAAGTTAGTTTAAGTAGTGTGTAAGACTAGGGACCGATGACCTCAGCAGTTTGGTCCCTTAGGAATTCACACACATCTGAACATTTTTGATACTTATGGAAGGAGCCTCGCCCCATTATAAAGTCTTTCGACTCATTCATCCTCCTCTGTTGCCAATTGTTTCTGGTGAAACTCGGATACTATCTTTTCCCTATCACTGTTCTTAAGGTCAACGATTACAAATGATTAAAAATGTTTACATTCTTACATTCTCGAAATTAAGTAGTATCATATTTGAGTAAAGAAGTCTAAACATTTAGCTGGCCGGCCTGTGTGGCCGAGCGGTTCTAGGCGCTTCAGTCTGGAACCGCGCGACCGCTTCGGTCACAGGTTCGAATCCTGCCTCGGGCATTGATGTGCGTGATGTCCGTAGGTTAGTTAGGTTTAACTAGTTCTAAGTTCTAGGGGACTGATGACCTCAGATGTTAAGTCCCATAGTGCTCAGAGCCATTTTTGAAACATTTAGCTCTGGTTAGGAGCACGTACAGAGTGTGGTTCAGTTTTAGAAGAAGGCCAAGTAGTTGACAGATTGCTATGTACCTAGGGGAACAGTTTATGATAGGAGGTACCCTCCTTGGTGTACAGTCACTGTAAATGAACTTGTAAAAAGCAACAACCACTGCATAGTGCTGTAGCTTGAGAAATACTGAATGAAATGTGCTTGGCTGTCAGATGGACAATGCACGAAGCCTTCAACGCCTACCATTGCAGACTCTTACCGAAAGCTCACATTCAGAGCCCAAAGGAATTCTGCTCCTGTATAAAGTCAGTCAGTCGCACCGGAGTTAGTGTCGAGAGATTTATGGTTGAAACAGAAACTAAAATTGAGGGCAGGAAAGCAAAATCAGAAATGGTGAACTACATTTACAAATATTTCTTTAAAAAGGAAGATACCGAAGTACTGCCTTAGTTTAATTTCCGAACCGCTGAAAAGATGAGGATGTGTGTATTAGTATCAGTGGCGTTGAGTAACAGCTGAAAGTGTTTATATTAAACAAGGATCGAGGGCCCATTGGAATGCCTTTCAGACTCTACACAAAATCTGTAACTGGTTTTGGAAGAAAGCTCAGGTCGCACCAGTATGCAAGAAGGGCAGCAGAAGTAAGCCATAAAATTACCGTCCAGTATCACTGATATTTATCTGCTATAAAATCTTGAAATACATTCTGAGCTCAATGGAAAGAGCTCTTCCTCACCAATCAGCACATTTTCCGAAAACATCTACCACGCGAAACGCAACCCACGGTTTTCTCACATATCATGAGAGTCATGGACTGAGGCAATCCGGTGGAAGCAATGTTTCTTGACATAAAATAGACAGTTGATTCGTTGTTACAACTACATTTATAATCTAATGCACGATCATATGAGTTGTGAAGGAAAAGTTTTGTATCCACCATACTGAAAATTTCTTGGTAGTGAGGATGCAACGTGTTATCTTCGAAGGAGGGACATCAACAAAAGTGACATAGCTCCAGAAGTGCCCCATGGATGTGTATTAGGACCTCCGCTGCTCATGTTGTACACTGTTCAGTCACATTAATGTGACCACCTGTTAAAAACTCTGTGAACTGTTGCATTGTTCTGCTGGTAGATACAATCGCGTCGAGGAAAAACACATTGCATGTAGGGGTGGACATGGCCCCCAAGGAGAGATGCATACTTGTGTTGATCGATTGCGGTTTCCAGAATGACGAGATCAAGGGAATGCTTACACGCCAATGGCCCTCTGTGCCATGGGTAAGCCACCTGTTGCCAGTCAGTGGACGTCCAGTTGCGGTACTGGTGTGCAAACTCCAGTCTTCGTCGCCATGAACAACAGTCAGCACTGACGCATGAATTAGGGCCCTGGTGCGGAGACCCATGCGCAGCAACGTTTACAAAATTGTTGTTGGGGCGACACTGCTGGTAGCCCTTTAGTTTAGCTGGGCTGTCAGTTGCTGAGCAGGTGCGCGTCTTTTCGCTCGTACACATCTACACAGCCCTCATTCACCAGTGTCATCTATGGCCCATGGTGCACTATAGTTACCTCAGCACCGGTTTTGGATAGCGCCGTTTTGCCATGCACAGTATGCTTTAAGGATGGCGACACATGAACAGTTTACAAACTTAGCCGTTTCAGAAATGCTTCCACCCTTGGCCCGAAAGCAAACTATCATGCGCCTTTTACACATCAGATAAATCGGTCTGTTTCAGCATTAAGTCAACGACTGCAGCGTTTTCTGCATCCCTCCGACACGCTTTACATACCCTTCACTGCTACTGCTGCCAACTGCCACCTGTGAGTGGTTACCATACGTTGCCATCAAACATAGGAGGTGGACTGTATATATAAATGGGGTTTGAAAAGTCTGTGCAAAAATAAAAACTACTTATGTGTTTGGGGTAAACCTTTTTTATTTTTCGACATAGTCTCCTTTAAGACTTATACACTTTGTCCAAAGCTGTTCTAATTTTTTGACTCCCCAATCTGAATAATAGGAACTGTTCAAGTCTGCAGCATAGCTATTAGTTGCTGCAATCACCTCCTCATTTGAATAACATGTTTGTCCCGCCAGCCACTTCTTAAAATTGGGGAACAAATAGTAGTCCGAGGGAGCCAAGTCTGGAGAATACGGGGGATGCGAAACGAGCTGGAATCCTTTTTCCATTAATTTTGCGACCACAACTGCTGAGGTGTGTGCTGGTGCATTGTCATGATAGAAAAGGACTTTTTTGCGGTCCAATCTCCGGCGTTTTCCTTGCAGCTCCGTTTTCAAACGGTCCAGTAACTAGGAATAATATGCACCTGTGATAGTTTTACCCTTTTCCAGATAGTCGATGAGGATTATCCCTTGCGAATCCCAAAAGACAGTCGCCATAACCTTTCCAGCCGAAGAACTGGTCTTCGCCTTTTTTGGTTTATTGGTGCAGATTCTCCCTTGGTAGCCCATTGTTTAGATTGTTGTTTGGTCTCAGGAGTATAGTAATGTGTCCATGTTCCATCCACAGTGACGAAACGACACTTAGTCCTGGGAATTCTTCCTGAACTGCTGCGAACCATCCTTGCAACACTTCGCACATTTCCGTTTTTGGTCAATCGTGAGCAATCGCAGAACCCATCTTGTGGATAGCTTTCTCATGTCCAAAATGTTTATGCAAAATATTATGTACCCATTCATTCGAGATGCCCACAGCACTAGCAATCTCACACACCTTAACTCTTCTGTCATCCATCACCATATCATGGATTTTATCAATGATTTCTGGAGTCGTAACCTCCACAGGGCGTCCAGAACGTTCAGCATCACTTGTGCCCATATGGCGCCACTCTGAAAATTTTGAAATCACTTATAAACTGTTATAATCGAAGGTGCAGAGTCACTGTAATGTTTATCAAGCTTATCTTTACTCTCCTTAGGCGTTTTGCCTTTCATGAAGTACTGTTTAATCACCACACGAAATTATTCTTAGTACATTTTTTGAGAGTCACACGACTTCCTTGAATCACACGCATGCCGAACACAAAGAAATAGACCAATATGGCTGGAAGTTGGTGTGCCTTCTTTCCACAGATGCTACTAACTAAACAGGACCTCGATACGCGCCGGTGGTGCCATCTCTCGGACTTGCACGGACTTTTCAAACGCCCCTCGTATAGTGAAGCATAATTTGAAAAGAAACGAACAGTTATCCAGGTGAAACCTAATAAAATTTTAAAGAGGTGCAGATATTAGAAACATGCTTTGAGTGAATAGAAATGTAAAACTGTGTGCTCCAAAAACGCAGGCTGCAATATCAGTGATTCACAATTGGAATCAGTCAACTCATACAAATACGTGAGTGTAACAATTTGTGAGGATGTGAAATGGGATGATCACACAGTCTCAATCGTAAATAAAGCAGGTGGTAGACTTTTCATTGATAGGATAGTGGGAAAATGCAGTCAGCCTTTCTTAAAATGTTACTCAAATATGTAGGAGCCGAACCAAGAAGGAACAACAGGCCATTTTGAAGGTATATAAAAAGGGCAGCAGGAATGACCATGTTTGCTTGACTCACTGGAGAGTATTACGTGAATGCGGAAAATCCTGAAATGGCGGGCTCCTGAAGAATGACGACCGTTATCCCGCGGAAGCCTCTTTACAGGGTTTCAAGAAACGGTAGTGAATGAAGGATCTAGCAGTATACTATAAACCGCTTAGTACAGCTTACTTGCAGACCACGGAGGCAAGAGAATACTATTAACAGTGCGCATACAGGCATTCTTCCCAAGATTCATATGCAAATTAAACAAAAGCAACGCTGACGTTTGCTCCACTAAATTTTACTTTTTGTGCATATACATTATAGTAGAAAGAATCCATTTTTTTCTTTCGTGGGTGATTCGAGAATATATACGGTGCAAAATTTAATACACAGACCTCTAGTACCAATAACAGCTCAAACCTGACTCCAAATATCCATTGCAAGCAATTCCCTCTGCAATGTTACTTGTAAATTGGTTAAGATGGTCACTGTATTCACCGGAGGCAGCAATAACTGTCGGGTTTGAAACCAACAGTCATTGGCAAGGCGTGACACTCGTCTGTGTCGATTAGGATCTTTTTACGATCACAGTTTTTACGCCATGTTACATGACTGTGAGTGGTACCACAGTCTAACATAACAGTCACGACACTGCTGTAAAAGTTGTTGCCGTTTGGCAGATGGAGCCGGCCGGTGTGGCCGAGCGGTTTTAGGCGCTTCAGTCTGGAACCGCGCGACCGCTACTGTCGCAGGTTCGAATCCTGCCTAAGGCATGGATGTGTGTGATGTCCTTAGGTTAGTTAGGTTTAGGTAGTTCTAAGTTCTAGGGGACTGATGACCTCAGATGTTCAGTCCCATAGTGCTCAGAGGCATTTGAACCATTTGACAGCGCTCCAAGCGGAGAGTAAGGTGAACGTCAGACGCGTCGTAAGCATAATGTTTGTTTTGCACCCATTTCCTACGTAATTTACGAAATATAATATGAGTTATTTTCTTGCCTCAAAGGGTTTGCGTAGTATCAGAAGACATAATGTTTCTAAAATTAGCACAAGTATGGACAAAAACTATGAATCGAGAGGAAAGCTACAAGGCATTCGTGAAGAAACACTTGTGACGTTGGATAGAAATGCAACTTACCACGCTGATATCAAAAGAATATAAACACAAAGATTCACACGTAAGACGCACAGACATGCACCTCGACATGCGAAAGCGATCGACAGCTCATTTATCGTTCTGTAGGCCTACTGTGTTTGTCATTGTCGCCTGCTGTCACAAGTACGACCTTCATCTTTATATTATTCTAAGTGGGCCAAGCAGCTGCCAAATAGTGGGAGAAATATGTTGAAAACTTTATAATGAGCTGATTACATTACATTTCAGGCAAAATCAAATATTTGAATAATTTTAAAACACACTGTCAGTGAACAAGGTGCTAACAAAATGTCATCACATGAAGAGAGCAAAAGAAATTAGGTGACTAACAACAGAAGTGAATGACATACATACCTACAGACTTCAATATTCGTTTGTCCTTGTTCACTTGATCCTTCTGATACAGTTTCTGTCGCTGTCTGTAGACACTTTCCGTTTCCTGTAATGGTTTTGCTCGAAGTCTATCGATCTGCACATTCTGACACTTAACACGCTTTGTGCAACAGTAATTACTAATTTATTATCAGCAATTCCATACTTAGGAACATATTTAGTTCAATGAGTATCTAACCACTTCATCGTCAAAGCAGATGTGCGTTGACGATTCACACGAATACACGGAGAGCTGAACTGGCTGCATCTGTGTCGTAGGACTGTTTTACAGCTTTAGATGGATTGTCGAAACTTTGTGGCAGTTTCCTCTTCATCGTCAGTATAGGTGGCTTATTTGGGATGTCAAACAATGTGGGTACTGAATTCCACACGACTTTATTATTGTCTGCATTCATGGACTGGTTTTGTTCGAAATGTAGCGGACAAAACCTAGTATTATTATACAGGTAAACTGGGTGATTTTTCTTAAGGTCTTCACGTCTGCTATTAATTAGCCATTTTCTGCTCCTAAAACGAAACATTAATCTTTAATACACATGTAGTTTGCAAATGAATCCTGACGATACAGTTCAGTAACATGATGGTATATACCTCTCAGGATCCTTAGGATACCTAAAAAGAGACAGCTGTGGTGTCTTCTTCTTGTTGTTAATGCAATTTATTGTGCTACAAACGCTCCCGCTTGTAAAAACCATTGTAGAAATCAAGATAAACAACCACTATTCGCTTTCACGATCGCGCCGAACTCACAGTTTAACTTACTGGCCGCTTGGGGCGGTGCTCGCGCGGTAGGCAACAAAATCGAGGCGAAGTGTCGCGACTGTTATGTTAGACTGTGGTGGTACTCCATTTTTTGAAGACACATTGGACAGTCTACCTTGGTGCATCAACACATTGGGCAACTACGTCAGTGGTGTAGTGATGGACACACCCAAACACTATACCTACTCTCAGTGAATATTTTACATCTTACGTCGACCCATCTTAGAACGCTGATTCCCTACACCTAAGTGGCTCATTCGCTGCCATGTCTTACATCAGCGGTAGAGGCTTATATGACCTCCTGGTTTCAGTTACAAACTGTAATCACTGACAAAAAAAGTGAAGCACTCAAAACACGTAATTGGATGTCGTTGTAACTTCGTACACGCATACGCTATCGGCTGCAATACAAACGATTAGAGTTGCAACTCTCTGTGACATAGAATATCCGCCAGCATGCATTAGTGATGCTCGTGTTTAGTGTTGTTACCAACCCTGGTATTGTATGTATAAGAGATGCTAACAGTGTCACTGTGAAGGACATGGAGATTCAATGTACTCATGTGAAACAGACTTATGAACACCTGAAGGATTTTGATAGTGGCCTCATTGCGGGTCTCCATCTGACTGGCTGGTCGAATTGTGCTGTATCCAGATTTGTGGGGCATTTGAATGTGACAATGGCCCAATGCAGGATTGCATGGAAACGTGGGGACAGGTGTACTTGATGTCAAAACCTCTGTCGAACACATCTGCCCACCACAAAGGAGGATCACCCTGTTGTGCAGTAAGCACGTCGTTAAGTCCTTCTCACCTACGCTTATCATTTGAGAAAAAGTAATGGATTCTCTGCAACATTCTGTCTCGTCCCACACCGTTGGTCGGATACTACGAGCAGCCGGGCTTAGGAATTGCTGTACTATGCATACGCTGCTGTCAACACCACAACAAAGATGGCTGGTATTGGAGCGGTGCCATGGTCGAGAAGCGTAGACTGTTGGCGAATGGGGTCGCATTGTGTTCAGTGAAAAATCGCGTTTCTGCCCTACCCTGGATGACCATCGTTTGCGAGTAAAGCAATAACTTAAGAGAGGTCCCATTCTTTCAGTGTTTCGGAACAGCACAACAGTGTACTCAGGGTGTTGTGACGAGGGAAGCAATCCTGTATGACTTAATGTCACACTGGTAGTGCCGGCCGGAGTGGCCGAGCGGTTCTAAGTGCTACAGTCTCTAACCGCGCGACCACTACGGTCGCAGGTTCGAATCCTGCCTCGGGCATGGATGTGTGTGATGTCCTTAGGTTAGTTAGGTTTAACTAGTTCTAAGTTCTAGGGGACTGATGACCTCAGAAGTTAAGTCCCATAGTGTTAAGAGCCATTTGAACCAACACTGGTAGTGCCTGAAGGAAGTCAGGCAACACAACAAAACGTTACTGGCATCCTACGACCTCATGCGTTAACTCTCATACTGCAGTATAGTGGTGCCATTTTTCAACAGGACAGTGCTCGTTCGCACGTATCACGCGTATTCGTGGACTCTCTGTGTGATGTTGCGGTACTCTCATGGTCAGAAAGATCCTCAGTTCTGTCACCGATAGAACATGTGTGGGACCAGCTCTGACGTTAATTTCATCCCAGTGTCATTACCCAAGGTATCAAGGACCTGTTACAACAGTTGTGGTCTATTTTGCCTCGTGATAGGATACAACGGCTTTACGACTCTCTTCGAAACCGAATTAGTCCATGCGTTCATGTCAGAGGGGGAGCAACGTCAAACTGATAAGTGAGCTCTTGCTGCCAAGTTATTTATAAAATTGATCTCGTATCATAATAACTGAAATAACATCTCACATCCTCCGTGAAATTTCATTTCCCCTTCCGCTCCTTGGTGTTTCCCTTTGTTTGTCAAGCGGTGTACGTAGAGCACACCAGTCTTGTGATGGGGTGATTAATATTTCCTCTGGTGAGCTTATATTGTCACTTCTATTTATTTATTTACAAGTCGAGTTCCATAGGACCAAATTGAGGAGCATATCTCCAAGGTCATTGAACGTGTCAGTACATGAAATTACAACATAAAAGTAATAACAGGTAAAAATAAAATATTTATGAACCTGAAAAAAAGTCAAGCCATAAGTTTAAGTAAACACAGTCAACAATACAACAAGAATCAGCTTACTTTTTCAAGGAATTCCTCTACAGAATAGAAGGAGTGACTCATGAGGAAATTCTTCAGTTTCGATTTGAAAGCGCGTGGATTACTGCTAAGATTTTTGAATTATTGTGGTAGCTTATTGAAAATAGATGCAGCAGTATACTGCACACCTTTCTGCACAAGAGTTAAGTAAGTTAGTTCCAAATGCAGGTTTGATTTCTGACGAGTATTAATTGAGTGAAAGGTGGTTATTCTTGGGAGTAAGCTAATATTGTTAACAAGAAATGACAGTAAGGAATATATTTATATTGAGAAGCCAATGTCAAATACCTACACTCGCGAACAGCGGCTGACAAGAGGTTCGTGAACCTATACTACTTACTGCCCAAACCGCTCGTTTCTGAGCCAAAAGTATCCTTTTAGAATGGGAAGAGTTACCCCAAAATATAATACCATACGACATAAAAAGCACTCCGTATTCAGGCCACGAGTGGCCTACCTGGACCATCCGACCGCCGTGTCATCCTCAGGGGAGGATGCGGATAGGATGGGTGTGGTGTCAGCACACCGCTCTCCCGGTCGTTATGATGATATTTTTGACCGAAGCCGCTACTATTCGGTCGAATAGCTCCTCAATTGGCATCACGAGGCTGAGTGCACCCCGAAAAATGGCAACAGCGCATGGTGGCTGGATGGTCACCCATCCAAGTACCAGCCACGCCCAACGGCGCTTAACTTCGGTGATCTCACGGGACCCGGTACCATACGACATAAGCGAATGAAAATAAGCAAAGTAGACTAATTTTCGTGTCGAACGATTACGTACTTCCGATACCGTACGCATAGTAAAAATGGCAGCATTAAGTCTTTGAAGAAGATCCTGAATGCGGCCTTTCCACGACAGTTTAGTATCTATCTGAACACCTAGAAATTTGAACTGTTCAGTTTCACTAATCACATGCCCATTCTGTGAAATTAAAACCCCATATTTTGTTGAATTGAGTGTTAGAAACTGTAAAAATTGAGTCTTATTGTGATTTAGCGTTAGTTTATTTTCTACAAGCCATGAAATTAGGTCAGGAACTGCACTGTTTGAAAGTGAGCCAATGTTGCACACAACGTTCTTTACTACCAAGCTAGTGTCTTCGGCAAACAGAAATATTTTAGAGCTACCGGTAGTACTAGAGGATATATCATTTATATAAATAAGGAACAGGAGTGGCCCAAGCACTGATCCCTGGGGCAACCGCCACTTGACCGTATCCCCCTCGGACCCCACATCACAGCCATTCTCAACACTGTGAATAATGACCTTTTGCTGTCTATTGGTAAAGCAAGTGGTGAACCAGTTATGAGTTATTCCCCGGATTCTGTAATGGTCCAACCTCTGGAGCAATGATAGGCTTCACTTTACTGGGGGCTCTGCAAAAAATGTAGTTGGGCTACAAAATAGACAACTCAAATACCTGTACGCTTTTCATTATAATACTTCCCAGTTGTTTGCAATCTGTATCAGGGCATAATAAGACAGAGCATCGAGACTATACAAGAAGAAGGCTGGTGCTAAAGATCCCATGCCTGTCAGACTTTTGAGAAACTAACGGAAATGCTGAAAAATCCCAACTAGTAGCCATTCGAGGAAAATTAGTACTTTTCTCACGAATTCTAGCTTAGTAGATTCTACAACCTCCTTTTAGTTTGAAAATTGTAACATTAATCAGCCCTCTACATGTCGACCCAGTAGAGATCTTGAAGTTAATAATAACAGTTTTCTGTCTCTGTTATAGATTCTGTTGTGATTCGTAGAGTACAGAAGTAGCTGGATTACTGCTCGTCTAATGATAGTTAATTCCTGTGTTGCATTAACTTTCTCCATTTCTCTATCAGAAACCCTCACACTACTATCCTACACGACCTTCGAAACACTTTGATTAAGAGTGCACCGCCGTGCTTCATATAGCGCGCAAGCACGCCCCATCCAAGCTACTTGTTTTCAAAGTATCGCGTATATGGCAATTCGACAGGACTGCGCGTGCTATCTTTGTGCCGTGTAATACAACTTTTCTCGTTTACTCCAGGGTCTCTGACCTGCGAGACCACTGACAGCACATGTGGCTGTTCCTACCCCTCCATAATTAATTGAGATGAGATAGGAATGCTGCTGTCGTAACATTATACTGCGCTGGAGACGCTAACAGTACAAGTAGCTCTTTGCGAATTGTTTCATGTGGATAGCTACATTGAGTATTTCACTAGAAAATACTCTAGCGTTTTCCCCTGATCGTCCCCTACTGTACATGGGAGAGGTATACATACCTTGTGTTTTGTACAGCTGTCTCACTGTCCCCAAGGAATTTCTTGGGCGTTTGCCGCAGTTGCTATGATTCATGCATTAAACAATGAATCTCTGGAGTAACAAGTGAGAATGTTTCGACATCATAATAATGAAAGATCAAAATGCTGGGATGGCAACCGATTCGTTATTACTTCGATCTCAAAATCAGGTAACGATATGTTATAATGAGCATTATTTTCTAAGAGCCAGTCTAGTATTAAAGTTTGTATCAAAGATCACGGAATCTAATTATCACTGACTGAGAACGTTTGTAATATGTAACAACTGTTATTGCACGTGTTTGTTGGCATATAGAAACCGTGCATAAACATTCTCAAGACAGTTTTAATTGATAGTTTATTTTTATCTTACCTCTCGGAAAACTAGTCACAGTCTGAAACTTCCTGGCAGATTAAAACTGTGTGCCCGACCGAGACTCGAACTCGGAACCTTTGCCTTTCGCGGGCAAGTGCTCTACCAACTGAGCTACCGAAGCACGACTCACGCCCAGTACTCACAGCTTTACTTCTGCCAGTATCTCGTCTCCTACCTTCCAAACTTTACAGAAGCTCTCCTGCGAACCTTGCAGAACTAGCACTCCTGAAAGAAAGGATATTGCGGAGACATGGCTTAGCCACAGCCTGGGGGATGTTTCCAGAATGAGAATTTCACTCTGCAGCGGAGTGTGCGCTGATATGAAACTTCCTGGCAGATTAAAACTGTGTGCCCGACCGAGCCTTTCGCGGGCAAGTGCTCGGTCGGGCACACAGTTTTAATCTGCCAGGAAGTTTCATATCAGCGCACACTCCGCTGCAGAGTGAAATTCTCATTCTAGTCACAGTCTGTCCAGTGAACTTGCCTACAGCTCCGTGCCTGCCTGCTCAGGGAGTGCTCATGATTGGTCGATTCATCCATCAATGGTATACAACATTAAATGAAATCCTTAACTAAGCTTTCAGGATGGAATAGAGTTATTAAAATCATAATTAGAAACCCACCAGTGTGGGTAATGCCATCAGCATAGATGGAACTCTGCACAAACATTTAAACGGCAAGTATAAATAATCAAACTTATGCAGGTGGCGCCAATGCTAACCGGCGAATCACAGCTTCCTGTACAAGGTGCAGCACTACTTGTCTTCGTTCTCATTTTCTCTGGCCATCTGTCGTTCGTGGGCGAGAGTGTTCTACTAATATTACCGCTCCTAGCTTGCAGCAGTGTGAGTCTTCACTCATTGTGTGATGAAATGTAATAGAATGTGGGCTAAAATGGAGCATAAGTGCCAGATTTTTCCCAACCAAAATGTTTTCTTTTTTAATTTCCTGTATTTATCGAAGCTGAAAACTTGAAGTCAATCACGCCAAGTCACGCTCACTGCTATTGGCGCGGATTTTGGAGCGAAGCGCTCCAGAAAGCATTACTGGCCGCATTCCCGTTTTCAGTCAGCACGTGTTGCCTCCAGTCGCTGCATTCAAAGTCACTGGCGTACTGTCCTAAGCACAGTTTGCCTACATTCATCTACGGCTACATCTATATCACTACTCTGTAAATCACACTTAAGTGTCTGCCAGAGGGTTCATCGACCCACTTTCACAATATTCTCTGTTATTCCACTCTGGAACAGCGCGTAGAAAAAAACGAACAGCTATATCTTTCAGTGCGAGTTCTGATTTCTCTTATTTTATTACGATGATCGTTTCTCTCTATGTAGGTTGGCGTCCACAAAATCCATCTTCTAAGCGTCCTCCCAATAAAACGCAGTCTTTGGTTCGCCTTCCACACAACATTTTTATGTGTTCTTTCCAATTTAAGTTGTTCGTAATTGTAATTCCTAGGTATTTAGTAGAATTTACGGCCTTTAGATTTGATTGGTTTATCGTGTAATCGAAGTTTAACGCATTCCTTTTATCACTGATGTGGATGGCCTCACACTTTTCATTATTTAGGGTCAATTGCCAATTTTTGCACCATTCAGATATCTTTTTTAAGTAGTTTTTCATTTGGGTTTGATCTGATACGTTGCTAGACGATGAATAACAGCGTCATCGGTAAACAACTACAATGGCTGCCCAGATAGTCTCCTAAATCGTTTGTATAGATTAAGAACGACAAAGGGCCTATAACACTACCTTGTGGAACGCCAGAAATCGCTTCTGTTTTATTCGATGATTTTCCGTCAGTTACTACGAACTGTGACTCTCTGACTGGAAATCACGAATCTAGTCACATACCTGAGAAGATATTCCGTAAACACGCAAATTGATTCAAGCTGCTTGTGAGGTACGGTGTCAAAAATCTTCTGGAAATCTATAAATACAGAGTCAATTTGAAATCCTTTGTCGACAGCAGTCAACACTTCGTGTGTGTAAAGAACTAGTTTTGTTTGAGAAGAACGATATTTTCTAAACCAGTATTGACTATGTGTCAACAGACCGTTCTCTTCGAGGTAATTTACAATGTTCGAACACAATATATGTTCCCAAATCCTGCTACATATGACGTAAATGATATGGGCCTGTGAGTCCTATTGACTTTCTTGAATATTTGTGTGACCTGTGCAACTTTCCAGTCTTTGAGTATGGATCTTCCGTCGAGTGAGCGGTTGTATATGATTGTTAGGTATGGAGCTAATGCGTCAGCATGTTCTGAAAGGAACCTAATTGGTATAGAATCTGGACCGAAAGACTTGCTTTCATTAATTGATTTAATGTGCTCACCACTCCGAGGATATCTGTCTCTAAGTTACTTATGTTGGCAGGTGTTCTTGATTCTAAGTCTGGAATATTCGTCTTCTTTGGTGAAGGAATTTTGGACGGCTGTGTTTAGTAACTCTGCTTTAGCAGCAATGCCATCGATAGTACTTTTATTGCTATCGCGCATAGGAGGTATTGATTGTATTTGGCCGCTAGCATACAATATATACGACCAGAATCTCTTTGGATTTTCTGCCAGGTTCCGAGGCGAAGTTTCGTTGTGGAAACTATGCATTGAAGTCCGCACCTAAGTTCGAGCTCCTGTAAAAGATCGCTAATCTTGGGGATTTTGCGTTCGTTTTCGTTGTTCCTATAACAGTGTTCTGACCTGTTTTGTGTACAATGAGGGATCAACTCCATCGTTTGTTAATTTATTTGGTATAAATCACTCAACTGCTGTCGATACTATTTCTTTGAATTCACCCCACATCTGATCTACACATACAATGTTATTTTGGAAGGAGTAGAGGTTGCCTCTCTGGAGGCATCAAGCGAATTTCTATCTGCTGTTTTGAATGGGTACATTTTTCATTTATTTTCGGTAGATTTGGGAGTTAACAATAGTCAGTCTCGCAGCGACAACTCTGAGTTTACCATTTTGACGCTCGTTATTAGCTCAGGATCATTTGTTGCTAAGAGGGCAAGTGTGTTTTAACAACCGTTTGCTATTCATGTGCGCTCATGAACCCATTGCTCGAAATAATTTTCAGAGAATGCGTGTACCACAATTTTGGATTAAGTTTTATGCGTATCTCCGGATGTTAACATGTATTTTCGACAGCATATCGAGGATAAATTGAAATCGCCACCAACTATAATTGTATGAGTCGGGTCTTTTCTTTTAGTGTTCAACCCTGAGATTGGTTTGCAGCAGAGAGGCATTCCTCTCTTCTGTCTGTCTTCCTCTTCATTTCCACGTATGTGTTACATCCAACGTCATTCATGATCTGTTACGTGCATGATATCCTTGGTCGCCCCCGCCGATTCCTTCTCTCAATAGCTCCTTCTGCTATTGTTCCAATGATATTGTTATGTCGTAGGATGTGCCCTACAAGTTTTTCTCTTCTTGTTTGGATGTGCCTGCACAGAGATCTGGTTTCCTGTACTCTTCTAAGCACCTCTTCATTTGTTACATTGTCTCTCCAGCTGATTTTCATCATCCTTCTATAGCACCACATCTCCAGGGCCTCTAGCCGTCTTCTCTCTTCTCTTCCAATGTCCAAGTTTCACACCCGTATAGAGCCACACTCCAAACGAAACCTTTCGTGACACGTTTCCTTATTTTCAGAAGGATGTTGTTGCTGGTGAGTAAGTTCCTGCTCCGATTAAATGCAATTTTGGCCTTTTGTATTCTGGTCGCAATTTCTTTCCGGCTTCTACCATCTCTTGTGATTTTGCTTCGCAGGTAAGTAAATTCCTCTATCACTTCCAGCTCCTCTCTTCCAATTCTCATTCTCAGAGGCTCATATTCTGCTCCTGTGCTGCATACCATCACTTTAGTCTTTTTCTTGTTCATCCTCATTCCATACTGATTGCATAGAATTTTTTCCATTGTTCTGAGGACTTCCTCTAGATCTTCTTTTGTCTCCGTGACTATAGCAATATCATCTGCATAACGTAGGATGTCTATCTTCTGCCCATTAATTTTGATCCGCACCTCAGTAGTTTCTCGAACTTGGTCTATACCTTCCTGGATGTAAGCATTGAATATAAGAGGAGAGAGAGAGCACATCCTTGCCCTACCCCTTTTCTAATATTTGCTTCTTGTTCCTAATCACTGCGACCTCATTCTTACAGAAACTGAGTATCATACGGATGTCTTTGTACTTTATTCAACTTTTCCTCAGCACTCAGAACATCTCTTGCCGGATAACGTTATCAAATGTCTTTTCCATGTCTACAAAGGCAATATAAGTTGGTTTATTTTTCTGTAATTGCTTTTCGATAACGAGTCTCAGTGCCAGAATCGCCTCTCTTGTTCCCAATCCCCTTCTGAAACCAAACTGATCTTCACTCAGCATATCCTCCACCTTCTCTTCAGAACTATTTTTATGAGAATTTTTGATGCATATGATATTAGACTTAGAGTTCGGTACTGTTCGCATTTTA
This sequence comes from Schistocerca serialis cubense, assembly GCF_023864345.2. Lineage (NCBI taxonomy): Eukaryota > Metazoa > Arthropoda > Insecta > Orthoptera > Acrididae > Schistocerca > Schistocerca serialis. The sequence goes on from NC_064639.1 coordinate 597,535,061, forward strand.
TAGCTGCTGCCTTCTTTGGTATAGGAACAATGATACATTTCTGGAAGTCTGTCGGTATCTGCCCTGTGTTACAGATGGTCCTAATAAGTTTAAGCAGCATCATTTTCATGTTGTCACCAGCATTCCTTTAGTTCTGCAGGGATGTCATCAATACCCGTAGCTTTGTTGTCCCGTAGTCCTTTTAGAGCTCTGTTAAATTCTTCTTGTAGAATGTCATCTCCCTTGTCATCTTCGTCTTCTCTTCCTATTACTTCCTCCGAAAGAGGTGTTTCGGCATACAACTCCTCTATGTATTCTTTCCACCTCTTCCCAACGTCTTCACTAAACAGCATTTTTCCCTCTTTATTTTCTATTGTACCCTAGAGTGATGTTCTACGTTTTTTAAAAAATTGATTTGCTGTTCTGTAAGCTAAATCAGTTCTTCGGTTTTGCATATTTTCTTCCACTTCTCTGCACATTTCTTTAAGAAAATTTTCTTTCGCTTTCCTAGCTTCTCTATTAACTTAACTATTAACTAAATTCCTTAGTCTTCTGTAATCAGCCTTTACTTGTTCATCAGTTGCATTTTTGTATGCTCTCCTGTTTTCTATAAGCTCAATAATGAGTCGGGTACGAGTTTGAAATTAGACTCACTCAATTCCACTTTATACTCTCTCACCACGTCAACAGCGTGACAGTTAATGAATACTCACAGTTCATTACAGTTCCACTGCTTCACCGGTGCTGCTTGAACACATAAGCTGGCCTTAGGGCTAACAGCCTCTGAAAGTCCATATTTATACTAAATGGTTGCGGAACCTTGACAGTTCATATAAAGTGTCAAACCAAAACACTTTACCTGTCTTAATTTTAAGTTTTATTCTACTTTTGCTACCAGTTTCAGCGTTACATTACGACATCCGACTTTTAGATAGAGTCCCATCTGTTGTACAATTAAAATAGGGGGCAGGATATAGTCACTGGTATTCTAGACTTCTTTTAACAAAGCGATCCCTTCGATAATCACTTGCAGACTGTTAGACAAACATCCAAATCAAACCAGCCAGAAATAATGAAAGGGTACAGTACCGCCCGACATTGAAAATAGGTACAACATACTTCATTATTCTTGTCAGAACAGCACATTTTTTGTAAAAATAACTCAATTTCAATTAATACAGTGGAGCCGGATACCAGTGTGGGAAAGAATGACAATTTATTTATTTAATTGATCACATGTGCACTCCCACAAAATAAATCCCTACATCCAGTTTGGTGAGATCTGTGTAATGAATGAATGTATGGTCATCTGCTAACCGCAGATAGTGAATGTGAATATATGATCATCTTTGAGACGATCTTTTGGTCACCTTTGGTGGGACCAAAGAGATGAAATTTACCTGAGCTTTGAGCGCCTGAAATGTGGCTGACCAATACGGTAGCAAGGTGCTCCCCCACTTCGGCAGAGGTGCAAGAGAACCTGAAGAACGGCCATGTTTCAGCACTCTGCCGCTGGATCTAGTGTTGGTAAGACCTGTCTTAGGCGTGCTCCGTAAGGACAAAAGAGTGGAGACATGGTATGCATGTGAAATACTTAAGAGTAGTTTAGAATAATAATTTCTCTATTTCAGGAACTTTTGTGGGGAGAATTAAATGTCAGGCTGGTAATATTAAGGGGATCGTAGTAATCTTCGGAAGTGGCCAACGGTCACAATGAAACCCCGTGTAGCAATAAGTTGAAATACTTCCGAATGCTTAAGTTAAGCTGAATTACTAGCGTGTGTACTATAAGTTGGAAATATTTAAGAAATGGCGTGTGCAGGACTTGAAATTAGAGACGAGTACTTCCACATGGTGAGTACTGTGTGAGTCTCAATCTGTGTATGAGACAAAGGATAAAGAGAAGTACTCATCCATGGTATCAGTTGAGGACTCGCGTGTGTGATGAATATGTTCTTAATATTACTTTGCGTGTTATGTTTCCGTGTGACGCTTGATTCAAACTAGAATACTCTGAGAGAGAAGCAAGGTGAGTCAGCCGTCTATCCAGCAACGCCACTTGGCTTGCATTGCACAGGAAGACGTGCATATATCCTCCAGAGTTCGTGTTGTTGTGGTCTTCAGTCCTGAGACTGGTTTGATGCAGCTCTCCATGCTACTCTATCCTGTGCAAGCTTTTTCATCTCCCAGTACCTACTGCAACCTACATCCTTCTGAATCTGCTTAGTGTATTCATCTCTTGGTCTCCCTCTACGATTTTTACCCTCCACGCTGCCCTCCAAGACTAAATTGGTGATCCCTTGATGCCTCAGAACATGTCCTACCAACCGATCCCTTCTTCTGGTCAAGTTGTGCCACAAACTTCTCTTCTCCCCAATCCTATTCAATACTTCCTCATTAGTTATGTGATCTACCCATCTAATCTTCAGCATTCTTCTGTAGCACCACATTTCGAAAGCTTCTATTCTCTTCTTGTCCAAACTATTTATCGTCCATGTTTCACTTCCATACATGGCTACACTCCATACGAATACTTTCAGAAGTGACTTCCTGACACTTAAATCAATACTGGATGTTAACAAATTTCTCTTCTTCAGAAACGCTTTCCTTGCCATTGCCAGCCTACATTTTATATCCTCTCTACTTCGACCATCATCAGTTATTTTGCTCCCCAAATAGCAAAACTCCTTTACTACCTTAAGTGCCTAATTTCCTAATCTAATTCCCTCAGCATCACCCGATTTAATTTTACTACATTCCATTATCCTTGTTTTGCTTTTGTTGATGTTCATCTTATATCCTCCTTTCAAGACACTGTCCATTCCATTCAACTGCTCTTCCAAGTCCTTTGCAGTCTCTGACAGAATTACAATGTCATCAGCGAACCTCAAAGTTTTTATTTCTTCTCCATGAATTTTAATACCTACTCCAAATTTTTCTTTTGTTTCCTTTACTGCTTGCTCAATACACAGATTGAACAGCATCGGGGAGAGGCTACAACCCTGTCTTACTCCCTTCCCAACCACTGCTTCCCTTTCATGTCCCTCGACTCTTATAACTGCCATCTGGTTTCTGTACAAATTGTAAATAGCCTTTCGCTCCCTGTATTTTACTCCTGCCACCTTTAGAATTTGAAAGAGAGTATTCCAGTCAGCATTATCAAAAGCTTTCTCTAAGTCTACAAATGCTAGAAACGTAGGTTTGCCTTTCCTTAATCTTTCTTCTAAGATAAGTCGTAAGGTCAGTATTGCCTCACGTGTTCCAGTGTTTCTACGGAATCCAAACTGATCTTCCCCGAGGTTGACTTCTACTCGTTTTTCCATTCGTCTGTAAAGAATTCGTGTTAGTATTTTGCAGCTGTGACTTATTAAGCTGATAGTTCGGTAATTTTCACATCTGTCAACACCTGCTTTCTTTGGGATTGGAATTATTATATTCTTCTTGAAGTCTGAGGGTATGTCGCCTGTTTCATACATCTTGCTCACCAGATGGTAGAGTTTTGTCAGGACTGGCTCTCCCACGGCCGTCAGTGGTTCCAATGGAATATTGTCTACTCCGGGGGCCTTGTTTCGACTCAGGTCTTTCAGTGCTCTGTCAAACTCTTCACGCAGTATCGTATCTCCCATTTCATCTTCATCTACATCCTCTTCCATTTCCATAATATTGTCCTCAAGTACATCGCCCTTGTATAGATGCTCTATATACTCCTTCCACCTTTCTGCTTTCCCTTCTTTGCTTAGAACTGGGTTTCCATCTGAGCTCTTGATATTCATACAAGTCGTTCTCTTATCTCCAAAGGTCTCTTTAATTTTCCTGTAGGCGGTATCTATCTTACCCCTAGTGAGATAGGCCTCTACATCCTTACATTTGTCCTCTAGCCATCCCTGCTTAGCCATTTTGCACTTCCTGTCCATCTCATTTTTGAGACGTTTGTATTCCTTTTTGCCTGTTTCACTTACTGCATTTTTATATTTTCTCCTTTCATCAATTAAATTCAATATTTCTTCTGTTACCCAAGGATTTCTACTAGCCCTCATCTTTTTACCTACTTGATCCTCTGCTGCCTTCACTACTTCATCCCTCAAAGCTACCCATTCTTCTTCTACTGTATTTATTTCCCCCATTCCTGTCAATTGCTCCCTTATGCTCTCCCTGAATCTCTGTACAACCTCTGGTTCTTTTAGTTTATCCAGGTCCCATCTCCTTAAATTCCCACCTTTTTGCAGTTTCCTCAGTTTTAATCTACAGGTCATAACCAATAGATTGTGGTCAGAGTCCACATCTGCCCCTGGAAATGTCTTACAATTTAAAACCTGGTTCCTAAATCTCTGTCTTACCATTATATAATCTATCTGATACTTTTTAGTATCTCCAGGGTTCTTCCATGTATACAACCTTCTTTCATGATTCTTAAACCAAGTGTTAGTTATGATTATGTTGTGCTCTGTGCAAAATTCTACCAGGCGGCTTCCTCTTTCATTTCTGTCCCCCAATCCATATTCACCTACTATGTTTCCTTCTCTCCCTTTTCCTACACTCGAATTCCAGTCACCCATGACTATTAAATTTTCGTCTCCCTTCACAATCTGAATAATTTCTTTTATTTCATCATACATTTCTTCAATTTCTTCGTCATCTGCAGAGCTAGTTGGCATATAAACTTGTACTACTGTAGTAGGTGTGGGCTTCGTATCTATCTTGGCCACAATAATGCGTTCACTATGCTGTTTGTAGTAGCTTACCCGCATTCCTATTTTCCTATTCATTATTAAACCTACTCCTGCATTACCCCTATTTGATTTTGTGTTTATAACCCTGTAGTCACCTGACCAGAAGTCTTGTTCCTCCTGCCACCGAACTTCACTAATTCCCACTATATCTAACTTCAACCTATCCATTTCCCTTTTTAAATTTTCTAACCTACCTGCCCGATTAAGGGATCTGACATTCCACGCTCCAATCCGTAGAACGCCAGTTTTCTTTCTCCTGATAACGACATCCTCTTGAGTAGTCCCCGCCCGGAGATCCGAATGGGGGACTATTTTACCTCCGGAATATTTTACCCAAGAGGACGCCATCATCATGTAATCATACAGTAAAGCTGCATGCCCTCGGGAAAAATTACGGCTGTAGTTTCCCCTTGCTTTCAGCCGTTCGCAGTACCAGCACAGCAAGGCCGTTTTGGTTATTGTTACAAGGCCAGATCAGTCAATCATCCAGACTGTTGCCCTTGCAACTACTGAAAAGGCTGCTGCCCCTCTTCAGGAACCACACGTTTGTCTGGCCTCTCAACAGATACCCCTCCGTTGTGGTTGCACCTACGGTACGGCTATCTGTATCGCTGAGGCACGCAAGCCTCCCCACCAACGGCAAGGTCCATGGTTCATGGGGGGGGGGGGGGGGGGGCAGAGTTCGTAGTAGGAAAGAAAAGTTACGAAGTGGGGCAGTGTCGTGTGGAACTGGGATGAATACTAATTGAAGTGGGAAAGCTGAAAGTGATGTGATTATAATGTTGTGTCTATTCCTTATGTTGTATTCCATGTTGCAGTGTGGTGTATGTCATGTAATTTAAGTATGCGTGGTTTGCATGGGAGAGTAGCAAGGTAGTTTCAGAGGTAGTGGGTTATGCATGTTCCTTTTGTACCGCTCGGTCTGGAGGAAAGTTTCGTGATGATGGTTGTGAGAGTCGAAGTGTGAGATATATATAAAAAAAAGATCCACCATCCTATCCAGAAAGTGCACTGTAGCATTAAATAATTACGAGACCATAAGATAGAGAATCACCAATGTAAAGCCATGCCCACTGGGCGGAATTTCTCATGTGTTATTGTTGTAGGTTACAGAATTTGTGTGTTTAGGTTATAAAATTTATCGGAATAAATAAGACAGTGAAAAGAAAAAGATTGGTGGCCTTTTCCTTCGAATTGTATGTTGTCATGATATCCAGAATTTATAATGTGTGCGCCATTCATATTCAGTGCGATGGCCACGAGTTGATAAAAGCCGTTAAATAAAAAAAAAAAAAAAATGTGGTATTGCCAGTGCGTAGTGAACAGTCAGAGTAGTGTAAATTACTAATAGTCAGACGTGCGTTTCCGTTGCGTAATATTCATACAGGAGAATAATTTGTAACTTAATTGTGAGTACTGGAGTTCATGTTACTCGACAAATAAGAATGAATCCACTCGCTTGGCAGAGCACTCATCTTGCAGGCCTGACTGCTTGATGCCACAGTATGAGCAAGGCATGTGGGTGCCTCTCAATAAAATCAGAGTCTATCTTTGAATGTTTTGGTTCCTACCCCTCCTGAACTAATTAACTAAATACGATGAGATACAGAATGTTCAACTTAATCTTTGCCATACAATACAAATTATTAAAATGCTTTCTATCATTATCAATTATTCACTGTCTAACATCAGTTTCTAAAGTTCAGAATAGTAATCATTGTTTAAAGTATTTTGTGTCACGCCAAATACACACTGTCTATTGGCTATTTTCGACGATCACATGCAGCATCGAATATTGAGAATATTTCCTATTACACCCAATATACATTTTTTTAGTTGCTGTTTCCCCACCAGGGATGCTAAGTGTAACGGTTCCTACCCTTCCTGAACTAATTAACTAAATAAGATGAGATACAGAATGTTCCTGCCATGTCACATTATTGCATCGGATATGCTAACAATGCAAGCTGTTCTTTGCAAATTGTTGCATGTGGAGGTCTACATTGAGCATTTCGTGAGAAAACACACCAGCATTATCCCCAGATCGTCTCCTAGTGAGAGTTGGGCGAGCTATGCTTACTTCATGTCTTCTGCAGCTGTCTCACTATACCGTCTGGATTTCTTCTCCGTTGGCCATAGATCATAACATGCTTGCAAAAACAATGAAACGTGGAAATATTTCGATACTACAATAAAGAAAGTTCAAAATACTGGAATTTCAGCTGAACTTTTATTACTTCATTCTCAAAATGAGGAAACGGCATATTATAATGAACATATTCTAAGAGCCAGTCTAGTGTTAAAGTCTGCATCAAAGACCACGGAATCTAATGATCACTTATGATACTGTTTAACAACTTTGATCACTTGAGTTTGTTGATATATAGAAACTGCAACTAATGTTCGTGATACAATCACTCGGTTCAGCCCACCAGTGGTATATAACATTAAATGATTTATTTAAATGAGCTTTCGGTATGAAATTAGAGTTATTGAAATCATAATTAGAAAGCTGTCAGTGCGGATAATGTCGTCAGCATGGTTGATGCTCTACATAAACATTTAAACAGTAAAAACAAATAATAAAAGTTATGTGTTTGGTGCCAATGCTAATAGGTGAATTACAGCTTTTTTATGCATGACTTGGCTTCGTTCTCACGCTCTTCATCCTGTCGTTTGTGGGGTAAGGCGTACTACTGCTCGTTAACTTGGCAGCAGGGTGAGCCTGTATGCACCGTGTGATAAAGTGTGATAGATCGTGGGCTTGAAATGGGGCATAAAAGCCACACACAGACCTCCAAGGTTCGTTTGAACCCGCATACTGCAAAAGAAGAAACTCAGTTTGTGCCTGGCATTCTGGTGGACACTTGATTCTGGTGCTATTCTTGCTTTGCGTGGATGGAGGCGACTGTTGCATTGTCTCAGAAGGTCGTATGGTAAAACTGCGAGAGACTGCCGCCTGCTGTTTGGTTTTATCCGTGCTTTTCATTCGCAATTCAGTTATCTTTCTTGCTTTTCAAGTATAGTTTCTAGTTGTGTTTATTCAGAATAGCTTCTAGTGGCGCTTGGTTGCTCCATTTCAGTATTCGTTTGTGATCCGTTCGAATCCACGTGCACACACTGGTGAGAGTATCCATTTATAAGTATCCATCTGTGAATGTCAAAGGCTTGTAACATCTCTTTCACTCTGTCACAACAAGCAAGAGGAACGTGTTGTGTCACGACACAAAGGCCTTAAAGACATCGGCTGCCAGAGTGCACTGATTTAAATCAAAGGGGAAAGTTGAAAATTTGTCCCGGACTGGGATTCCAACCTGGGGATCCTGCTTACCAGGCAGATGAACTGACCCCTACGCCATCCAGACACAGCGGTCATCGTAACTGCGCGGATTACCCTAGTACTCCTCCTGACGGACTCAAATTCTCAACTTACCCACACACTACATCAGTAGTGCCACGGTAGGTACAATGACCACTGTGTCTGGATGGCTTAGTGGTCAGCACATCTGCCTAGTAAACAGGATCCCCAGGTTGTAATCCCGGTCAGGCACAGAGTTTCAACTTTGCTGGCACAGAGTTTCAACTTTCCTCTTTGATTTAAATCAGTGCACCCTGGCAGCTAATGTATTTAATTCCTCTGTGTCTTGATTCATAGTGGCAGCAGGATCATAAATGGTATCTGTTCATGAGTATTATACACGCGTCCGAAAGAACCGACACCACATATAAAACACTTTGTAGCTTTCGTTTTGGGTCTCATCAAATGATCATTTAATTCGCAAGTTTATGCAGCACTGATACTGACGATTTGCATTGTCCCTGTAGAACTACTATTTCTGTGCAACTACTTTGAACATTATAACATCCATTTACCGATTTAATACATTTTGTGTACGAATACTTATTGCATTAGAGGATTTTCATTGTTCATATGCACAACTTCGTGTCTTTTTCCTCACATTAATAGTATGTTGCGTCATGGGAGATGGTCTCATTTTCCTGTGTGGTTTGTTTCGAAATGGCATTTATTAAACTTCGTTCTTTTTTCGCATTTGTCAGCGATCGGGTACGGATGACGCGATACTGTTCCTGAGATGTAGCTTGGAGCAGTTACAAGCGCATTACCGTTTAAAATAACTTATTAGTATTTGCACGGGTGCAATGCAGAACCTGAAAGTTTGTTAAATTGATTCACTGTAAGTCAGAAGATGTTGATCGTGCACCGTCAGTTTTAAGCCCAATTACTTAACACACTTACTAAACCTTTAAGTAATAAACAGAACGAATTAGTGAAATCAATCGAAATTATGAACTAAAAAAACTAAAAATAATCAAATATCTTGATAAAATTGCGTGGAATAATAACGCAGGCTTCACATAGGTTTTCGGACTGAACAAAACAGTGCACTGCAAAAAATGCTCTCATATAGTTCGAGCAGAGCGTCGGAGCGCAGCAGCATGCACGAACAAAGCTCATACAAACGCACACTGACTCTCGAAATCTGTAGCAGATACTTCAAGTTCGATAGTGTAAAATCTCACTCGCAGTCACTAAGAAAATAACTATCATGACAAGACATCTAAAAGCTATTCACGCACTAATATCAAGGATAAATTATGCAAAATATTACAGTTCACATCTGCCTCATTTACTTAAAGTTTGTGTTGTTACACAAATAATTACCGAAAAACCACACAAATAATTCCAAGACCCACCAGATTTCGTAGTCTGGATTTCATGGTCATGGAATTTTTCTGAGTTCCGTAAAATTTCAAAGTACTCAGTTTGTACCTTCAGGGAATTTTTAAACTCCAACGAACGCTAATCCAAACCAAGTGGCGCTATGCCTGCCAACCCATCACTGTGAACAACTGCAGACAAAAGTCCAAAACCTCACAAATGTTTCTGCTCGTGCTTAAATGCAGTTTGTGATGTCTTTACTGTTATATTTAACTTAAGCGTTTAAAAAATGACAACCATTCAGTTTTAAAGTTCCCAGTACATATACTCACAATACTATCTGACATACAGGAGATTCAGATCTCTTTGCCACCTCCCATTAAAATATGTACCCAGTGCTAGCAAAGTTATGAATAAATTACACAAATGCTTGCCCACATCTCACACTGCAACATGGTTAAATTCAACTTTAAATTATAAATATTTCCTAAATAATAGAAATATGGTTGGGAACATCAGATAATGATCTGGGACACTCATGTTGTTGTCATGTTACTTTTATGTGTGGAGAATTCGTAGTGATGGCACAATTTGAACACGAATTTAGTAAAATTTTCTTTAATTATTAATACACAAGTCTGATTGTAAAAGTAGCACATAAAATTAGTTCTTTTAAAGTATTAGGCTTAGAATTAATCTTGAAGTTGCAATAAATTCTTCTCATTGCCACAATTTCTCCGATGTATCTGGTTTAATCGTAGCATGTCTGTAAGGCATCTTACACACTTAAAAAAAATAGAATTTGAAGTATCCCTCACTCTGAATACTTCCACAAGATCGCAAGTATATGTAATAAAACTTTGTTTATTTGAACAGGTAAACTTCGAACACAAACAGTCTGCTGTTTCTGATGCAGTACAACAAAAGAAATGAGTAATGTAAGGAGAAGTTCGTCACAAATGATTGTCCTTCAACGAAACGATATAGATCCTTGAGAGCGTATATTACGTTCTTTCGACCAATGACATCTTCAAAACAAAGTATGTATTCAAAGTTCTATCTCATGCGCAGAATGACCTGTCCACAGCAGAGAACAGCAAGGCTCAGACCACAACTCCCGGGAGCGCAGCCGTCCCGGTGGCGAAGGCCAGCCCGATCTGAGACGGTGTCCTATACGATGATATTACATCAGTCGCTGGTTGGCGAAGGCGGAACTGGCTCTAGCCTGCTGCAGTACATCATCGAAGACTTCTCTGTTGTCCTTGGTGGATGTGAAGTGTTTTAGCATTGCTGCTTCGCCTTCTAATATAGAGTTTACATGCATGGAAATATATACATACGGTTAGTGGATACATCGATGTTTTATATTTACTGTTCGATTGTTTCTTTGGGTGCTACTAAGTACATCGGTCATCTTGTTCTGTGATCTTTAAATTGGTTTCTTTTCTTGTGTGTGATGATGGAATGGTGGTGAGTGGTGATGATGTAATGGTGATGAGTAGTGATGATGTCATGGTGAAGAGTAGTGATAGTGGGATGATTGTGGATGTTCGTGAGATATCCTTCAAGGCTTTGGCTTTATAATTTTCGGACGGTCTACAGCGGACAATTTGGCTGTCTATATTGTTTGATGGGTACGAGTGATTCTTTGACCGAGGTTCTTATTCTAACTAATAGCTAGGGGGTGGGGGGTTGTCCGAAACGGTGTGTACTTAGACTAGGATGTGCTTGAGGCGCCTTTTTACCTTTTAGCTTTACAGTTTTCGTAAGGCCTACAGCGGACAATTTCACTGACTGTTCTGCGTGATGCGTATGAGTGATCCTAAGATTTTGTTGGTTCTTAAAGTAGCTATGATCTAGTGGGGCATTTGCAAGGGGAGTATATACACCAATTCACGCATACAATCATTCCTTTTCATTCAGGTTCATTCGGGTGCAGTGTCATCTACATAAACGGCAAGATGTGATCTCTCTATTGTTGGTGTGTCGGCTGTGTACATGATGTGCAGGAGTGGTACCAGGACACTGCCCTATAGTACTCCTGCGCTGAGGTGTCCTATTGTGGATGTTTCATCTTGGGCTCTGATATGGAATGTCCTCCCTCCAAGGTAGTTTTTCAGGAGCGTTACGTGTAACACGGGTATCCCAGCAGTAAGAGTTTGTACAGGACGTCCTCGTGCCACATCGACTCAAACGCTCGTGAGACGACCAAAAACACGGCAGCAAAGTATTCTCTTCTCTCGATGGTGTCGAATGCTTCTTCGATCAGCCTTACTAGTTGGTGGATGGTCGCATGTCCTTTTCTGAATGAGAATTTGACGTCTGGGAGCGCTCTCTCGTCTTCAGTGTGTCTCATTAGCCTCTCCGCGTATATTATTTCGAACATCTTTGATATGTTAGGCAGGAGGCTAATGGGTCTGTAGCTCGCTGGTAGTTTGTGGTTTTTTCCCGGCTTGGGTATAGCCACTATTTCTGCGCGTTTCCATGCTGTTGGATAGCCACCGGTCGTGATGATGTTGAATGCAGCTGCCAATAGTGGGATTCCGGTTGGCGGAATTTGTCGTCTTAGTCGATTTGATTCTCCTGCTATTTTGGTGTTGAGGCATCGGGTTTTAACTTCTGCTGTAGTTATTTTGTCTATGACATCTTATTCTGCACGATTTGCGAGGTATATTGGGAGCCTTTCTGTTACGAGGGCGATGTGTTCTGGGTCTATTGGATCGTTTACTGGATGGAAGTTTTGTACGAACGCGTCCGCCTTGGCGCCTGGTTAGCAGGCTATGTCGTTTCCAACAGTTAACAGCGCTATTGTGATCGTCTTGTTCAGCAGATGTTTTATTGCTTTCCATGAAGCTTGGTCCTGTGGATTTAGTGTGGCGACTTTATCTACTCACTCTATGTTACTTTATTTCGCGTTGGCGTCTGTTAATTTCCCTCTTTGTGGCTGGCAGTCTTGTTTCTTGCCACTCTCTTATCAGGTGGTTTTTGCTCCTTGTTTTGTCGAGCACTGCTTGTGGAAGTTGCCTGTAGTTGTTCCTTTCTTGTTCTCTTCTTGGTGGGTGTATGGCGCGGGTGGGAGGGGGGGGGGGAGAGACCGCAGCGGCTGCTGCTTCCAGTGCTAGGGCTCCGAGGCGTCTGTCTCTGCCGTTGCTGTTTCGGGGGCTGTAGCTGGTGTATTTTCCAGTGTGCTTGTAGGTTCTCCACTTTATGCCCTTCAGATTAATGCCTCTATGTTCTTTTTTGATTCCGTCAGATCGATGGTAAAGGCAACTGGTACATAGTCTGAGGACATTTTCCTTATAGAGGCCTCGTTTACGTCAAGGTGGATCCCTTTTAAGATGTCCTCTGCTTCGTAGGTATATACTGGGTTCGTCGGGGGCATACAGTTCGTATGATGGTTCTTACCAGTCATCTGCCGCTAAAGTTTATTAGGCGGCTGTTCTATGTCGTATTTTTGCGTTCTCGCTCTAGCCGGCTTCTCGCGGGCAGAAATACTCTCGCGGCGGAAGGTTAAAATTTTGCCATTGGCTACCGAAGTTGGAACGGATGCAGCAAGAGGTGTACGTCTGGGGCGACCGCTATTGCTACACCCTCTGGCTGGTAGCAGGCCTTCTGGGGGCTGAGACGAATACCGCGGAAACCAGCCTGAACTCAAGGTCGCGATGACGATAACCCGCCAAGTACGGACGCGTTGCGGGTTGCCAGTATCGAAGGCGAACCCGATAGAGACGCCAGTATTCATTCTGTTTTCAACCAGCGGTGGACGCCATTGCCCATTCTGCCCTGTAAGGGAGCGGGAGACTGATGTCTGTTGTAACACCTCTCTGTAACGCTACTGTGATGTGTACGTGTACAGTTTCGATTGCTGGGGACTTTCATGGTCTGAGAAGTGGGAGGCGCCGCATTGGATTTCGTCGTTTTAGTCCTCTGCCAGGGCAATGAGTGTTTGTGTTGCCCACATCATTTCATCATCATCATCATCATTCGTGGCAGTGTCTAGATTGGGCTGTAAGAAGTCCGAGCAGATGTAATTTTATGTAAAAGGTCCGAGCAGATGAAATGCAGATGTAATTTTATGTAAGAGGTCCGAGCAGATGTAATTTCGATGTATTGCTCATGCGCTGCCTGCAATATGCAAGGTATAAGAGAATCGCTGACCAGAGAGCAATGTTGGCTGCAGTTGGAACTGTGTAGCAGTAAGTAGTTGCTAGTCTGCCCTTGTCTGCGCTAGTCTGCGCTTGTGTGGAGTCTGCCCTGGTCTGGAGTCTGCTCTGGTCTGGTATAGTGTATCATGTTGGCTGGGCCGGTCGCGGTGCAGCGATGCCGGAGCTTGAGTATTATTGTATAAGGTAAAAAGCAGCCTCGCGCATAGCTAGTAATGTTACATGAACTCCCATGTAAATCTTTAAAAAAAATGTCCTAATAATAATCTTCGTGATATAAAGTAATTTCTAACAAACATTCATTTCAATTTAAAGAATTTACTAATTTCTTCAATCCATGATCATTCCTATTGTTGCAAAAGAAAAATCAGTTGCTTCCTTTCATAAATGACAAATCTATCGGCCAGCATTGCACAGAGCTGTGCCGGAAAAATTTTAGGTAAGAGCAGATATATTCGCCGTTTTTATTGAGGTAAGAATTTTTGCTTTTTTTATTCAGAATGATCTTACAGGGCCATGACGCAGCACTGCTGTCGTCCAAAATTTACCAGGTTACTGAATTTATTTTTTATTACGAGGTTTAAGAACATTTCTGTTTCGAGCTTACATTAAATGAGAAAAGCATTTTGTGTGGAGGTTAAATGTGAATGAATTCCTGTACGGAGGTTATAAATGAGAACCAATTTTGTTCTGAGGTTACACTAAAATTAGAATCATATTATTATTTAATCAATTTTGTTCTGAGGTTACACAAAAATTAGAATGACTATCCATAATATTAATATTTATTTTGTTATTTTTTGTGGGGAGGTTACAGGGCTCTGTAAAAAAAAATGGACTGTGTAAAAATTTGGGCTTTGTTCAGGCGCTGATGACCGCGCAGTTGAGAGCCCCACAAACCAAACATCACCATCGTCGTTTTAGTTGAAGCTCATATTTGATGGATTTTATATTATAACTTACGTCCTACGAATATATGCTTTTACAAACCACGAGCACGTTGATGATATCTCGAAAAAGTATCGGTATTGGTAAGAATTGTTATAATTAAACATAATGACGTTCAGCAGATGTAAGGCAAAGAACATAGCTATGAGTTATGTGTGATCACTGTCACGTAAAGCCGTCCTGAAATGGGATCAGTTAACTACTGATCGTTTGGAGCTGTACAAGTTTTGTGACGTCAATTCCTGTTTTTTGACGTTGAGGAGTCTTTGCCACAATTGAAACGCGAAGTATGTATGCCAGACGATATTTCGGCATGTACTACGAAAAGTTGAACCAATAAGAAGCAAGAAAGCTCTCTATGTCACCAGTGGAGCTTGCGGCGTGCTATACTGTACGTACTACACTGTATTTGGCACTTTTAGGTGGAGTCCACATTTGATAAATACACCTTACATCCAATGACTATTTCTAATGATCAGCACATTGAGGATCTCATGAAAACGCATCATTATTGGAGGATTTGTTATAATAAAGTGACGGGAACGTCATATTGGTGGTTAAAGAATTTTCGTATTTACCGGTACTTACTTTCATATTATAACTCACATTTTATGAAAGTACACAATTTTAACACAAGAACACATTGAATATTCATCTAAAATGGGCGCTTTTGGTAGGATTTCTTATAATTACGTGTCGATTAATAGCATATTGATGATTAAAGCCATAATTTTTACTTTAGGAATGGTCAGTTTCCTGAACGATTAAAGTACTCGATAGTAAAGCCGCTTTATAAAAAGGGAGAAAAGGATAATGTAGACAATTTTAGACCTATTTCTATGCCATCAATGTATGCTAAATTTATTGAAAAGGCTGTGTACTAAGGATAATTGATCATTTTATATCACGCACTTTGCTATCAAATGTACAGTTCGGATTTAGAAGTCGCTTAACAACTGAAAATGCTCTATTCTCTTTTCTCTGTGAGGTACTGGATGGGTTAAACAAAACGTTTTGAAGGCTAGGCATATGTTTTTATTTAATTAAGGCGTTTGATTGTGTTCAAAAAATGGCTCTGAGCACTATGGGACTCAACTGCTGAGCTCATTAGTCCCCTAGAACTTAGAACTAGTTAAACCTAACTAACCTAAGGACATCACAAACATCCATGCTCGAGGCAGGATTCGAACCTGTGACCGTAGCGGTCTCGCGGTTCCAGACTGCAGCGCCTTTAACCGCACGGCCTTGATTGTGTTGGTCACAAAATATTGCTCCAGAAGTTGGACCATTACAGAATATGGGGAGTAGCTCACAATTGGTTTACCCCTTATTTTAGCAACAGGGGTCAGTGTTGGGGCCACTCCTGTTCCTTATTTATATAAATGATATGGCCTCTAGTATTACCGGTAACTCTAAAATATTTCTGTTTGCTGATGACACTAGGTTGGTAGTAAAGGACGTTGTGTGCAACATTGGCTCGGTTTCAAATAGTGCAGTTCATGACCTAAGTTCATGGCTTGTAGAAAATAAACTAACGTTAAATCACAGTAAGACTCAGTTTTTACAGTTTCTAACACACAATTCAACAAAACTTGACGTTTTAATTTAACAGAATGGGCATATGATTAGCGATACTGAACAGTTCAAATTTCTAGGTGTTCAGATAGATAGTAAACTGTCGTGGAAAGCCCGCGTTCAGGATCTTCTTCATACTAAATGCTGCCATTTTTGCTATTCGAACGGTATCTGAGGTGAGTGATCGTTCGACACAAAAATTAGTCTACTTTGCTTATTTTCATTCGCTTATGTCGTATGGTATTATATTCTGGGGTAACTCTTCCCATTCTAAAAGGATATCTTTGGCTCAGAAACGGGCGGTTCGGGCAATAAGTGGTTTAACTCCACGAACCTCTTGTCGACCCCTGTTCACGAGTCTGGGTATTTTGGCATTGGCCTCTCAATATATATGTATACTCCTTACTGTCATTTCTTGTTAACAATATTAGCTTATTCCTAAGAATAAGCAACTTTCACTCAGTTAATACTCGGCAGAAACCAAACCTGCATTTGGATCTGACTTCCTTAACTCTTGTGCAGAAATGTGTGCAGTATACTGCTGCATCTATTTTCAATAAGCTACCATAAGAATTCAAAAATCTTAGCAGTAATCCACGTGCTTTCAAATCGAAACTGAAGAGTTTCCTCATGGGTCACTCCCTCTATTCTGTCGAGTAGTTCCTTGAAAAAGTAAGCTGATTCTTGTTGTATTGTTGTTTGCATTTACTTAAACTTATGAACTGACTTCTTTTGGGTTCATAAACATTTTATTTTTACCTGTTATTACCTTTATGTTGTAATTTCATGTACTGACACGTTCCATGACCTTGGAGATTTGCTCCTCAATTTGGTCCTATGGAACTTGGCGTGTATATATATAAATCGTAACACAAAATAAAAGGTCATTTGTTGCAGCAGTTCTGCATAGTGTGATCGATAGAGGTGCCTGTTTACAAAACAACATATAATGGGTTCTGGATCTGCTGTATCCTAATTTCTTTTCGTTTTTGGTGTTTCTTAAAGGTTTTTAGGACTTCCTTATTAAATTAATAAAAATATTTTCTGCAATATTCGACGTCATGTAAATATAAGTGGGCACTCTTTTTCTCAAAAATTACTCAGTTTCATTTTATGAGGTTTTATAAGCTGATGTCTATACTGACTGGACATGGATCTTCCCTTTTTGTCTTAGAACGTGTTCATGGATATTGAAGTCTTTATTTCTGAATACTACAGTCAGGGCCTTATGACTAGCATATGGACAAGAGAGTAAATGTACGTATTAATGGAGGTAGCGTAGGAATTCTATGTGTGTACATTTTCGTAAGCGCACTGCGTAGTTTCCAAGCCAGATGTAGACGATAGCTGCTGCCAGAGAACGATGCAGTGGCAAATCATGTTAACCAGCACATTCCCTGAGGTACCGGCATTGTGCCTGCTGTATCTCGTGCGGTTGGATTTCCCGTCCACGTGGTGCTCCCTGAGCTTAGTCACTCTGTAAGGTGACTATAATTTTGCACCTTACAAGCATTCATCTACATAATCTGCCGTGATTTACAACCGGAAATAGGTATCATTTGATAGGATGTACATCGTATATATGAATATTTAAATAAGACTGACATTGTTACGTACACCTTGTAAATAGCTGTTAATGCTTATTGCATGAAAGTTGGTGGAGTGTTTTTATTATTCAAACGGCGTAATGAATGATTGCGTATATTAGTAGAGGTTGGAACGCAGGCGTAACTCAGGCCCTGCGTGGAAAAGCCTGCACAGGTGTGTTGGTACTGCTTAACACAGGATGTAGCCCTAGCCGGACGGTCGGGGCACTTGAGTGCTGAAGCACAATACAGTGGCGGCTGGGCGGTGTTGTAGCTAAGCCGGAAGAATAACCGGAAACTCTGAAAATCTTCGACGCAGCAGAGAGGAACAAGGAAGCGTTACCTCGGAAATCACACAGGCTGGGTTATTTCCGAGGATTTTTACTCTGAGAAGCGTACCACTGTATGAATTCCTAATTAACGGGGATAGTTATTTCCTCGCAAACTTTCCGCGCTGGACGACAAAAGGCTCAAATATGGATGGTCGGCGTTCGGAAGAATCTGTAGAGAGGGAGAATATTCCGTGGTTTCATGAAGATGATTCGCCTTCTGTAGTTACGAGGCAGGGGAGCCGAGCTTTGTTGGGAAGCCAGCGGTGGAGAGAATGAGGTTTTCCGTTTTGGGCGCCCGTGTTTGAGGGTCGCTTAGTATCAGTTTTTGTTGGTACAGGTGGATTTGCTGTCTTTGCATTCAGGAGATTTTATAGTTAGAACTGTTAGGAACTCTACTGTTGCGAACTTATACGATGCTGGACTTCGCCTCCGGGTAGGCAGTCGTCGATGAGTAAGCAGAGTTCAGTGGTTGAGAACACTTCCTCTGTCTATACTCACGTAGAGATGTTATCTGAATTCTGTCCTTGTGGCTGGGAGTTCGCGTTTCTTGCCTGTAAGACACAGAGAGGAGAAGACAGTAATAGATCATCCTAGTCAGAGGACCGCCTTCTGCCATCCTAGTGTCTGAAAGAGTTTTTTACTTTGTGGCTGGAGTTCTTCCATCGTCGCAGACGTGTACGAGAACTATCACTCCGACGCACCAGACGCAAAACATATGGTGATATTGCTAACTGCATCGGCTTATTGGGGCTATAAAGCTAAATAGCTACGATTACCTAAGTTGTATTTCCACTGAGGTTGCACACCACTGTAGATCATCTATGAAAGTAGTGTCTTCTAGTGTTTGGTACGTAGATGATGTCAGTAATTTCGCGTTATTTATATTAGATCGCGTAGCCATAAAAAGGGGCAGATTTGGGCAATTGATCAGTAATATTAGTTAGGAAATTCATTTGTGTCTCTTTAAGTCCATTGGACATTGATCTATAAACATTTGTAATGTATAAATGGGGTTTCAATCTACAGTAAACGTATAAGCAGAATCAACATTTATCATTTTGTAGTTACTAGTTCCCGTAATTATTCAGTTACGTAATTTATATGTTAAAGAGCAACAAGGAGGAAATAATATCACCATTAAGAGATCCTAAGACCTGCTTCATAGGGTAGTCAGACAGGGCCAAATCTTCATTTTTCAATATTTTACGTTGCGCACATTCATTTTTACACCCACCTGGGGTAGCATCTTGGAACTCTTTCTCCAGGCCACCCTACCTGTCTCTGCCACAGCCCAGCCGCCTCGACCGACTTGCTGGCCGCACACTGCAGCACACATCGGTTCTCTTGCACCGAGAGCCATGCGCTCGTAGTGTCACATGTAGTTTGACTAACTTCAGTTCCACCACCACAGCTTATTGCTCAATAGTTTTTCAAGTGATAAATATAACGGATGACAAGCATATTTTCTCTGCACAAACCGAACCCATAAGTCAAAGTTCATTGCATACGTAATCTCTGGTCGCATGTGTACTTCAAATTTAATCCGTGCTCGTAAGAGATGCTTCACAGAAACCTCTGTTGCACTTGCGAAGGTTCTACCATGTTAGTAAAGAATATTAAGTCGGATTGCTTTATCAGGGATCCATATTTGAAAATATAGTACATAAATCAGAGTGAAACTTGTTCAGAACTTCCTTTGAACACTCAGTTGAAAATTACGAAGATGTAGTTGGCATTCATGTTTCACTCTGATTCAAAGAGATAGAGAATATGTAGAGAGGCTGCATCACGTTATATAGCAATTCCTGCAGTGCCACGTATAGAGTGTATACAGGGTGAGTCACCTAACATTACCGCTGGATATATTTCGTAAACCACATCAAATACTGACGAATCGATTCCACAGACCGAACGTGAGGAGAGGGGCTAGTGTAATTGGTTAATACAAACCATAAAAAAATGCACGCAAGTATGTTTTTTAACAAAAACTTACGTTTTTTTTAAATGGAACCTCGTTAGTTTTGTTAGCACATCTGAACATATAAACAAATACGTAATCAATGCCGTTTGTTGCATTGTAAAATGTTAATTACATCCGGAGATATTGTAACCTAAAGTTGACGCTTGAGTACCACTCCGCCGCTGTTCGATCGTGTGTATCGGAGAGCACCGAACCACGTAGGGATCCAAAGGGAACGGTGATGGACCTTAGGTACAGAAGAGACTGGAACAGCACATTACGTGCACATGCTAACACCTTTTTATTGATCTTTTTCACTGACGCACATGTACATTACCATGAGGGGTGAGGTACACATTCGACGGGCGTTTCATAGGACGTGGAGGACGCATAAATTGGCCAGCCCGTTCTCCTGATCTTACACCTCTGCACTTCTTTCTGTGGGGTACGTTAAAGGAGAATGTGTACCGTGATGTGCCTACAACCCCAGAGAATATGAAACAACGTATTGTGGCAGCCTGCGGCGACATTACACCAGATGTACTGCGGCGTGTACGACATTCATTACGCCAGAGATTGCAATTGTGTGCAGCAAATGATGGCCACCACATTGAGCATCTATTGGCCTGACATGTCGGGACACACTCTATTCCACTCCGTAATTGAAAACGGAAACCACGTGTGTACGTGTACCTCACCCCTCATGGTAATGTACATGTGCGTCAGTGAAAAAGACCAATAAAAAGGTGTTAGCACGTGGACGTAATGTTCTGTTCCAGTCTCTTCTGTACCTAAGGTCCATCACCGTTCCCTTTGGATCCCTACGTAGTTCGGTGCTCTCCGATATACACGATCGAACAGCGGAGGAGTGGTACTCAAGCGTCAACTTTAGGTTACAGTATCTCCGGATGTAATTAACATTTTACAATGCAACAAACGGCACTGATTACGTATTTGTTTATATGTTCAGATGTGCTAACAAAACTAACGAGGTTCCATTTAAAAAAACGTAGGTTTATGTTAAAAAACATAATTGCGTGCATTTTTTTATGGTTTGTATTTAGCAATTACACTAGCCCCTCTCCTCACGTTCAGTCTGTGGAATCGGTTCGTCAGTATTTGATGTGGTTTACGAAATATATCCAGCGGTAACGTTAGGTGACTCACCCTGTATATCTATGGAGTGAGCTTAGCCTACTGCGCATGCCCTCAACATCAACATCAAACTGGGCCAGCTCTGCTTGTCTACGTTTTGCCGTTATAGCCAAACTTACATATTACACGTATTCGCCTCGTTTTATATATGTTTCTGCACGTTTGACTATTAGGTAGCTATGGTGCAGTACTGTTGTTGCATGTAAAGAGAAGTATGTGAAAGGAGGAGCAGTTACTTTTCATACGTATGTGCCACAAATGTGTATCTGTAAATTTCATACTGATATGAGGCACTTTATATGCTATCGAGACACGGAATTATAAAGTCTTGTACTGTACAGCTAATTTCTGCAATTTTTTGGCCATGTGCTTACGAGACAAATGATATATAAAATTGCAAGTGTGTTTAAGTAAACTAGCAGTCAACGTACACACAGTTGTGCTCTGTTCACGTGCAAATAAAATTTGTGTGTAACAAACTGATTAATTTTCTCTGATTTTTGCAAGTTCTCAAATCGTTGTGTGTGTCTAAGTACTTCTGCAAAAGACAATTTCCTACATTACATGATTTTTGTATTCTAGTTTCCTGAAAGATGAAGAAAGAGTCAAAAATTGAAATTAGTAATGGACAAATAGGTGGTGTAATCAGCTTATTTACTGTACCAATTTCAAAGTTGTAAATGAGTTGTTTTTTGTAACATTTCGATGTTCTATACAGTTTCACTGTAATGCAATTCATTAAAACAGATTCGAAAGTATGAATAAGTGTAATACAAAACATGAAAAAAAATTTTTTCTCTGTCACTCTTTTTATTCCTTAAAAATTCGAGCCTCACCGTGTATTCTTTTATTTTTTTGTACCTAGTGTATGGGTTTACTTTCCTGATGAGATGACGAATTTTTTTTAGATATTTTACTTCTCTGTAAAAAGGAGAAGAGTGAATAAAGGAAAATTGAAAATAATGGTGTAAATCGCTTATTTACTGGAACAATTTCATACTTCCAAATGCGTTGTTTTTTCGTGACACTTCGGCGCCCTATGCGATGCCAATGTAGCATAATTAATTAAAATAGAGATTTGACAACAGGAAGAACGAAAAACGTAAAAAAATGTTGTTGGATATCACATCCTCCCGTAACCGGAAAAAAACGTAAGTAAAGTGGAATCTGAGCTATGACACTTTGGCGATAAAGCACACCCTTTCGTCTCACATTTTTAAGCTAAATTCAGTTCTAGGTATCAAACTGTTAAAAATCTATGAAACGGTACCTCTGAAGGTGATTGATCTGTACCGGCGAAGTAATAACACTCAATATACGCTAAGCACTGGACGGGCTAAAATGCGCCGTCGTAGAATCACTTGAATTGACCTGCAGGAGATGCTGCAGATAGAATTCTCGTTCTCCGTATCCATAGATGTTTATACTCTCTGATGCCACGTCGTGCTATTGGCCGCCACATTTCGGAAAGTCTTTCTGCGGTTGTTTTGAAAGCGAGAGTGTGTGTATGGCTTTATAAGCTCTACGCAGTTTCTGAATTTCTTTTCGGAATAGTGCCTACCGTATTTTCAGAGTGTAAGAGCACGCAGACATTTCGAAAAAACATCGAAGATTGGTGTACATGTTTTCACGTATGTTCTGCAACTGTGCTGTGTTTTTGTGTGCATCGATGTATTTGTTTACTTGTGTAATAAAGTTTGTTCATCCAAGTTCTCCGTTGCATGTACCTTAAGCCATACGATATTCGCAAGAACTTTGTAACGAAGACTTTCATCATAGTCTGTAAACATTTCCGAAACGCCCGTAGCATAAGATCGTAAGTTTTCGTTGTGAGTGAAAACTTAGTTGCTGGACGGAACGTAGGCTGAATTAAGTCTCTTTTGTAAATATTAAATAAGGGATTTAGTGTCTTTCAGTTGCAATGGGCATTACTCCAATAATTGCTTTTGTTCCTTTTGGAGGTTTTAAATGAAATATGATTTTACATTAGGTAATATGGACTACAAACAGAAAGATCTATAATGTCCTGTAGACAGATAGCTACTTGTTTTAAATTTTAACTTCAGGTTACTATAGGAGTCCTTTTATGCAAAGTAAAATGTGAAAACTGCTCTATGAAACAAGTTGGGTACATTGTTATACATGGATCGCCATTTTCCAAAGCTTGAATCTACATGATGAGCAGATGCTAAACTAACTGAGGAAATAGTTAGTTTAGCTAGCGAATGTCTTTAGTATTGAATTAATTAAGTTACGATCTTTCAACAACTTCGTTATATTTTCGACTGGATGGGTTAGGTCGTATGTACATGATCCGTGAATTGGAGTCCAGCTATGTCATTCACATATAAGATACAGTTTTTTTCACTGATGTCAAATACAAATTTAACCATATGTTACACACAGCTTATGTAAAAGCAAACTTTTTCCAGAACGTTTTCTTTTAATTCTGTTCTCTGGAACGAGATATCTCCAGCTAATTTTGCGATTTTTCTCTATTGGATGTGTCTTACGTATAGTGAAGGATGTATTAAACTACACGAAGACTAATTCTAAAATGGATTTTCAGAGCATGTGTTCTTATTCTGAATGTGACACAACGGAACGCCTGGGACTGGAGTATTTGTACGTACGTTTTATAGTGGTTGCTGAAAGATTATGTTCATCAAATGTTCGCCCCTCATTGTCTGGTGTAATTTCTCTTCTCGATGTAGCTGCTGTAATTTGACGGTTGGATATTGGCTCGTAATTACTTGTCACACTGTCTTCCTCTGTCATATGTCACGCAATTTCCTTTTGACTTCCTGAAACATGGCAGAGGATTATTCAGTTTCCATCACTCTGGTCGCCTTGTCGGCTCTCTTTGGTATTCTATCTCTTTGCTATGATCTCAGCCGTTTGACTTACCTGAGATGCCCCGTTGATTCCTCCAAAATGCCCTGTGGTCTCGAGGTCCCCTTTCCACACAACTACCTGAATCGTAAGGCAGCTCGTTGGCGCTACTTGGCACTGACTAGCCGTTCCCAATAACGTGCCTGAAATAGCTGACAAGTGTGGTGCTTTTTCTGCTACACTCGGCTGCAGCCTGGAAGCTTCGACCCTACTGATAATAGCTTCGTGGGTGTTCCCGACTACTTGTTCCGCAGCAGGCAAGTCCAACGCTGCTCTCTTTCACTTTCAGGCACAGTTTCATACCTTTGATCGTTATCATCCCACTAAGCGAATCTCGGCAGGCCAAATTGCTTCCACCGTAGATTATAACCAGCAAGGTCAACTGAGACAACATCCGATGCTATAATTTTTCTAATTTTGCACTTTCTGAGTCTCTTACAAGTGTGTTATGTTACAATTGCATATCACAATACTTCCCCCTCGCTCGTCTTTCGAATTCCATGGACGATAGTTTTCCAATTTTTTTAGTATTGTCACAGATCTTCGCAATTTTGGCATTTTTACGCTTAACACATACAGCATGCGATCGAGCACTGTTCAAGGTAATTTTCAAAGTTTTCATTATTTTTGTTATTTTTCACATAATTTTTCGATAATTTGGCAGTTTTTGAGAAAGGTTTTAATAATTTGCACATTTATAGCAATTTCTCGTTATTACGGCAGTGTCTCCCTTAATTTCAAATTTCTTAGTACCAAAGGCGTGCCGTACTTCAATTTTCGTATCACATTACCCTCATCTCGTTGATTTGAGTGCCAGAAATGATGCTTTCACAGTATTGTAGGAGTATATCATCACTTTATGGGTTTTAGTCCCCAGTCTGTTACTCAAGTGCCAACCCTTGTTTTGTGTGGTTTTGGGCCTTGGTGTCATTTTCTCCCAAACACAAGCAACAATTACTCAACTTATTTACTCTCAGATTATAATTTCAAAATATTTCTGGATTTTCTAAGTGTTAAGAGTTTTGAACATCGAAGTATTTGTACAGTTGCAGGGGTAGACAGCAGGAAGAACTTAAGAAATAAAATTTGGATTTTGCGGCGATAAAGGAATGTTTGACGTTCTTCAAATACTACAGAGTTTTGGAAACAATAAGTATCTGTTTGTTTTCTGGATAATTTCTTTTGTAGCTACTTTATTTAGAACACGGCACGAAAAATGAAGGCCGACCGGTGTGGCCGAGCGGTTCTAGGCGCTTCAGTCTGGAACCGCGCGACCGCTACGGTCGCAGGTTCGAATCCTGCCTCGGGCATGGATGTGTGTGATGTCCCTAGGTTAGTTAGGTTTAAGCAGTCCTAAGTTCTAGGGGACTGATGACCTCAGATGTTAAATCCCATAATGCTCAGAGCCATTTGAACTATTTCGAAAAATGAAGATTTTGAACTTTTAGCTGACAGAAATATAAACTGTGTGTTAAAATCTTTCTGTTCTGCTATGATTTGGTGACATTTATATGGTCAGAAAGTAATGTTCTTTAAACACAACACACCTATTAATTTTTAAGATTATTTATTTATCTATTAGCGTACAGTGTCAGCGTAGTTTTAAATGTAAAATTTCAATTTCATTTCCCTCTTCACTCTTTTAAACTACGAGTATATTTAATTGTACATTTCATTATCTAGTAATTTTAGTATAATATCTCAATACCCTTCAGTTACTTGCTTCTCAAAACATCTCACCACATGATACATAGTATTCTGGCTTATGTTAACATAGGTAATATATCAACACTTACATTAACAATAATGTAACATTAGTAGCTTAATTTATGAACAGTTTACAAAACACAGGTAAGTATAATTTTAAATCAACTTTAACTGGAAATGAAGTATTTTGTGTTGTTATACAGGGTGATTTTTTTCCACCGCGTACAAACTCTAGGGACTGGTTGATGAGAGGATACGGAACAAGAAAGGTCTAATGAACTTATGCCCGGAAATAAAAAAAATAGTTTCCATGCTAGAGACCATTTATTCAGTCATACTTCATTACAGAGATTGCGGTCTAATACGCGTTGTACCATGCAGCCACAGTTACCGTAAGCATAGTTTCTCCTAGAGGGTGGTACTGCTCCTTATACGTCATGTCCTATCGCCTAATTGCTGAAGTTGTGTTCCATTCGTTTTTCTTGCTGACTCTCCTTGTAGTGGATGCGATACAGCGTTGTGCACAATGGTTCCGTATTAGAATCGAGTTTGCCGACATGGTGTTTACTTACGGAAAGGCAAATGGCAACGGGCGGTGGGCAGCAAGGTTGTATCAGGAGACCTATCCCCGCCGACAACAATCGCAGCATTCAATGTTTGCAACAGTGTTCAGCATCGTTTCAGAAAGCAGTAAATCATGAAGGACGTTCCCGAAATGTTCGGACACCAGACTTGGAAGAAAATGTGATTAATATTGCGGAAGATGACCGCCGTGTCAGTACCATGCAGTTGGTCCGCCAGCATAGAGTAAACCAGACGACCGTGTGGAACATTCTCCGTAATTATTACTACCCTTATAACTTAACAGCGTGTGCAGGGCTTACTAGCGAGACTTTCCACATCGGGAGCATTTTTGTAAATAGTTTCTTCACCAGGAAACCTCGATTCCGGGATTTGTGTGATCCATCGTATTTATAGATGAGGCCACCTTTAAGCGGAGTTGTATCTTCAGCTTTCATAACAGTCATATGTGAGATAGTATGCAGAATCATCAGCATCAGTGCAGCCAGAATGTGTGCACTGCGATACTTAGCGACAGTATTTTGGCACCAGTCTTCCTTCCACGTCGTCTAACTGGTGTACTTCGCCGTTAACGTCCGGGCACATCTCAATCATGTCTTCCCTGGTCGATGGATCGAACGAGGGGATCCGCCATGGCCTGCTCGTTAATTGAATCTCAACCCGTGCGATTTCCGCTTGTGGAGCCATTTCAAAAGTATCGTGTATGCAGAGCCCATTCCAGACTGGAGACACTGGAGCAGCGTATTCATGCCGCCTTTGACACTGTTCGCATTCGGCCTGGCCGATGTGAATGTGTGAGACAGAACACGCTACAGCGCGTACATGCATGCGTTGAGGCACATGGAAACCATTTTCAACACATACTGTAACTGTGGCTGCATGGTACAGCGCGTATTGGACCGCAATGTCTGTAACAATGTATGACTGAATGAATGGTCTCTAGCTCGGAAACAATGCACTTCCGGACATTCATTAGACCTTTTTTGTTCCGTATCCTCTCATCGATCAATCCCTAGAGTTTTTACACGGTGGAAAAAGTCACCCTGTATAATGTCTATTTTTTTCTTCGTCCTTGTGTTAATGATCATCTTCTGACAAGCATCGGCAAAAATCTCAATAAATCTGACACTAGTTCATTCTGTCTACCACAGAAATATATTTCGTGTAACGCGCATCCAATAGTTGGTAACACCTACGTGAATTTCTTGTGCTACGGAAATGATCACGACTTGTTCCCCGTCTTCAGCGGCTGTTCAACTGCCTAAGCAGTGCGTAGTACGAATACGCGGCGTTCATCAGCTGCAAGAGAGATAAGATCAGTAAAATTTTTTCTCATAACTTAATGCTGTCATGAGAAGCTTAAAGAAAATTGTTATTCTTAAGGCATATTTCGTGATTGTGAGGCATTGGAGTTTTATATATAAAAATGATGATTATGTCCATTAAGTACATTCAGCAGCACAGTTAGGGGCACCTATGTTGATGTAATGGTTGCCTGGGATACGTGAGATTAAAAACGCGGCATAGAGGAAAACTAGCGTCGCTTCACTCACACCATACGATCCCTCCCAAGCATTACACACACACCCTCCCCCCACACATACACGCCCTCAAAGTCATCCATTTAAAATGTAAACTCTGTCACAAAGAACAAGAAAAAAGTTGAGTTAATTCGCCAGATATATGACGCGAGCTCACTACTGACAGGAATATGCGATAGCCTCAAGAGAGCAGAATAAAAAAATCCACTCTGTCGTCTTATGGAGGAATCTAACACAACACAGAATTTTAAAATACAGCATACACTTCTCACAGTGTCAAAAAAAGGTACAAGTTAGGTCCTACAGTAACCTGAGATTCGTCCTCTCGTTATCACGCAAAACGAATCTAGATAAAATATGCTGTGGCAGAACTAAAATACCCCAAATTTCCCATTTTAGTTGGTCGTCACTTTGTAAGGACAATATGTGTAATAATGCAATGGCCTCTTTTTTGTCTCGTCAGAAGAAGTCGCTGCCATCAGAGTGGCTGGCAAGAGGTTCGTCTCAGCAGCTTGTCGTTTTGTATTTTCAGTCATGGGCATTTCATTCTTCCAGACAGACGATAGCATATTTGAGCATGGCATGACCAACAATATACTATACTATACAATCTTCCACAGGTGTGGAACTTTCCCTGTGTCAGGATACTTCAGCTGTGAAGTCTTCTCATTTGTTGCAGTGGCCTCTGAATTTCATTCAGTCTGCATCATAAATTGTAAAAGCCTCTGGAAGACAGATGGTGAATATCGGGAAAAATAGCACAGACGCAGTGAGTATCATTCTGACTAGACCCGTCAGTACATTCAGTCAAAAAGTCGATGTACGCAGTAAAGAAGTAAAGAAAACATATTAAAAACAGTGGCCTTTATAGAGATTGGACTGTTGGTATCTACTGCTCTTGCTGGATTTAGGAAACCATAAAACCAGGGCCTTAAATCTTACTTATCTATAGGAGCAAACATGCCTATGAATTTACCCTTACTTCTGGCACATATTCACGGTGCCTCTGAAAGAAAAATTGCTCACACGAAGTACTGTACAGGACAGTAGCTGAGCCATGTCACAAAAATACGAGTGGCGTTCAATAAGTAACGTAACATCTTGTTTTTCTCGCCCAGTTTCGCTTGACAAAATACGAAATTTGTTTTGGGACATCGTGGAATATTCCTGCTCTAGCCCCAATAGTTTCTTGAATTTCCGATAGGTGGCTGCCATTAAAATGGCGCCTGTACCGGAGGTGCATTCCAAGCAGAGAGCTGTCATTGATTTTCTTCTTTTTTTTTCTTTTTGGCTGAAAACCAGAGAATCGTAGATATTTGTAGGCGCTTGTAGAATGCCAGTGGAGACTTGGCAGTAAAGAAAAGCAGGGTGAGTCGTTGGACGAGGCGTCGGTCGTCATCGCAACAACGTTTCTGCGCCATAAAACAAAACATCATCCCAGCAACGTCGCGCAAACCTGTCCGATCTCCCTCGCGCCAGTCGGCCGCACGCAGCTGTGACCCCCGCAAATGTTTCTTGCCACAAAAATGCAAGCGAACTTCTCCTTCTCCATGACAGCGCGAGGCCTCACACAAGTTGTGCTCCCGGGAGGAGATCACAGAACTTCATTGGACTGTTCTTCCTCATCCATCCTAAAGCCCGGATCTCGCACCTTCCAGCTTCCATTCCTTTTGGCTCAATGGAGAACTCATTCGCAGGAAGCAGTTCGTAGATGATGGGGAGGTTAGCGGCGCAGCAAGAAGTTGGCTCCGACATCGACTATTAGAGTGAGACTATGTGGGCGCATATGCCCTTCCAGTAAAGTGGCGTAAGGCCGTCGCATTGAACGGAGATAAGGTTAAAAACAGGGGTTTGTAGTCAAAAGGGTAGGGAATAACGTTGTGTATTGCAGACTTGAATAAGACCAACCTGCTTTCAGCAAAAAAGTGTTGCGTTATTTATTGAACGCTCCTAGCAACTCGCAATGCACATTGACATATCATAAGAGATAAAACACGTCACCAGTACAGACTGTTTGTCAGTACATTGTTATTACAGCATTTATATGAACAGTAGATAAATTTATTTTGTAAATCTGGATCCTTTCCTAAGAGGTGTCACCCGCTCTGCTGCCTTTGTCGGTCCCTGTGGCAATGTGTTTCTACTGGATGATTCAAAAGTAACACTGAGACTGAAAAACCAAAGATGTGAAAAGTAACGGCAGTAGCATGTCAAAGATTTCACAGAAGGACTCAGATATATGATTAAAAGTGACAAAAATCATTGTGAGAGAATTATGGAACTCACCAATATGCGACTATTCAACTTAATTAAGTTTTTTTTTTTCAATGCACTCCACAGGTCTTTCTGTACCGACCAGCTGATTTTACGGTCAAATTGAGTTCTCTTAGGATGACTTTGAAATGTTACAGACAGGATGACCCAGAAACGGGTTCAGGAGACGTCGTCGGTGTTTAGCAACAGCGGTAAACTGCCCTCCACTAACATATCCCTACATCCCTACATTTGTACGTGAACTGTCGCTGGCAGCATAAATCGCCCATAGCCCTACTACCCGTCCAGACTGCAGGAGAGGACTTTTTTCCACGGC
Organism: Schistocerca serialis cubense; assembly: GCF_023864345.2. Lineage (NCBI taxonomy): Eukaryota > Metazoa > Arthropoda > Insecta > Orthoptera > Acrididae > Schistocerca > Schistocerca serialis. The sequence continues at coordinate 597,565,482 of NC_064639.1, forward strand.
ACTTGATGTGGTACTTTTTTCCACTGCCCTACACCTGCAATTCGCAAACCACTTTCTGTCTACTATCTCCTAGGCTGAATCGTATTAGTGGAGCGTCGCACCAGATGTACGGAGAACATGACAGTCCCGCATCCTGTAACTCCTCAATGGAAACACTAAGCTTTTCGAAGATGTGACAGTACAACTTCGTGGACACCACGCAAGTGTGGGTGTGGGTGGGCTCCATTTCTTTAAATATTGCATTACACAACATGAAATGAAAAATGAGTTCTGTCTATCCATAGGTCATTTAACATACAATGCAGTTGTTTCCTAGTTGTACCCACAGATGAAATTTGTTTTTAAAATAAGTCATTTAATTCCGTAGGCTGTTCTTTTATTTTAAACTAAGCACTTTATTTCATTAATATCAATTAGCTAATTTCACCCCTTTGCTCATTATGAAACTACGTCACAATAACGATAGTTACGCTTACAGCATATTATATTCCAGAAATGATAGGGGGGTTAAAGTAACGTATGGTATCATCTTAATAAGATACGTGCACAACTAGCCGAAATACGAGGTCGGTAAAGAGAATGGAAAAGTGCTGTCCTGATGTGGAGTTAGTCACTCTGCCATCATACATAACACACTGGAATAAATAAATAAAATAAATAACTACTGAAGTGAAAACATACATGGTGTGGTCAATATCTTATAATCAAATACGCTGCCTAGCAAAAAACAGTAACTGACGCAGGAGGGGAAGTGGAAACGAAATGAAACTTGACAATTTGGGAAAATATGTCATGTTATTTTAAGTGGTACGAAATGGACTAAAATTTACAAAGAACTTGGCAATATGAGCCGACTTATCAGTATGATGCTGCACCCAGTCTGTCCAGGATGCATACACGATTCGGTTGGAAAGTATGTCACAAAGCCATTGCATCCTCTCTTGAGGCAAAGTGTCCCACAATTTTTGTAACTGGTACTTTATACCCTGGATGCTGGCACAGGTATGCAGTTGACATCCAGACTGGTCCCACACATATACTATCGGAGACAGATCTTGGAATACTGCTCGCCACTGAAGTATCTGAATATTTCTCAGACAATACCTAGAGACCCGTGCCATGTGTGGACGAGTATTCTCCTGTTGAAAAATGGCATCACAGTAATGTCGCATAAGAAATAACAATGTCGACACAGTATGTCTGCGACGTGCCGTTGTAGCCTCGGAGTTCTCTCAATCACTACCAGCCATGACCTGATGTCATACCCGATTAATTCCCTACCATGACACCTAGAGTAACACCACTATGCCTCTTCAGAACACTGGAGGAATACGACCTTCACACGTCGCTATCTTACTCGCTGACAATGGTCATCGGGGTGGTGCATAACCCAAATTCATTACTGAGCGCAATGTGATGCCGTTCATCAGCATCCCAAACTTCCTGGGCATGGTACCACTTGAAACAATGCCGTTTGCGTTGTTATGTTAACCGCAGCACAACAATGGGACGGTGATTCCCCTAGTCTGGCTGCTGTTACTCTCTCACCAACCGTGGGGTGTGACACAGAATGTTTCAGCGAGTCCATTACGTGTTTTCGGGTGGCAGCGCAGATGTGAAGGAGCTACGATGTGCTTGGTGCACAATATAGCGATCCTCCCTACTGGTGGTCAGACCTGGTTGACCAGAGCCTTGACGACGAATATGCCTGACCTCATGTTCCCATGCTGTCCAATAGAAGGACACTGTTACATCCGAATACCTCACAAATCTGAATATTGCACGATTCGGTCAGCTGGCCAAACTGAGAGCCTCAATGAGGCCCATTTCAAACTGGGTGAGTTACTTATAAGACTGTTTCACACGAGCATGTGGCATCTCCGTTTCCTTCATAGCGATCATCAACATCTGATTTTGTTGACACCCCTTATTACCCTTCCAGGCCTTGTTACAAAGCCAAACACAAACAATAGTAATGATCTGTGGTGACTGTTGTACCTTTCACAGATAATTGCAATTCTGTTCATGTTCATACCAGCCACTGGTGTTATGTGTGCACTGACATGCGACCATGTATTCTGCGTGCTTCACTTTTTTTGTCAGGCAGTGTAGCTGTTATTTATGAGGGACACCATATTTTCGTTACTAAGTGCCACTCTCAGTACGGAGTGTGGAGCACTGCGCTCAAAAAATAATTAATTATAAATATACCAGACAAAAACATTACTCTCCACCAGAAGCCACGTAACACCGCCTCTAGTTGTGATAATCGCCACAGTTCGGCGAGGAAGAAAGTCGACATATTTCTTCAGATAAGGCATATCTCGCTGAAACCACTCATCGATAATTGGACCCTGTATAGATACCACCTTGTAGGTATAATCACGGCTACATTTTAGTGCTGTTCCAAGCAAACTTATGCATTAACAATATGTGACCTATTGGGCAAGTCGAGTGGCGGTAGACTGTCTGAGTGTTCATCAGACAGGGAACGTATGCTTGCATCCGTGTTTACATGGCTGTTGTCTTCTTGGAAGATGGGAGTGTCCACAGGATATTTATCGTCAAAATATAGAAGAAGGGTCAACGCTTCGTCGCCGAGATGTTGAAATAAACGTCCTGCTTGATGTTCACGCTAGTATGAGTGAATGGTCCGAAGTCATGGTACACCCCAAAAATCACACAGCTCACGCACCTACCACCGACATGAATGACACCCTGCAAACACTGCGGTTTATACAGGGTGTTACAAAAAGGTACGGCCAAACTTTCAGGAAACATTCCTCACACACAAATAAACAAAAGATGTTATGTGGACATGTGTCCGGAAACGCTTAATTTCCATGTAAAAGCTCATTTTAGTTTCGTCAGTATGTACTGTACTTCCTCGATTCACCGCCAGTTGGCCCAATTGAAGGAAGGTAATTTTGACTTCTGCTAGAAAACGTGCCTTTACAAGTACGACACAACATGTGGTTCATGCACTATGGAGCTCCTGCACATTTCAGTCGAAGTGTTCGTACGCTTCTCAACAACACATTCGGTGACCGATGGATTGGTAGAGGCGGACCAATTCCATGGCCTCCACGCTCTCCTGACCTCAACCCTCTTGACTTTCATTTATGAGGGCATTTGAAAGCTCTTGTCTACGCAACCCCGGTACCAAATGTTAGAGACTCTTCGTGCTCGTATTGTGGACGGCTGTGATACAATACGCTATTCTCAAGGGCTGCATCAGCGCATCAGGGATTCCATGCGATGGAGGGTGGATGCATGTATCCTCGCTAACGGAGGACATTTGAACATTTTCTGTAACAAAGTGTTTGAAGTCACGCTGGTGCGTTCTGTTGCTGTGTGTTTCCATTCCATGATTAATGTGATTTGAAGAGAAGTAATAAAATGAGCTCAAACATGAAAAGTAAGCGTTTCCGGACACATGTCCACATAACATATTTTCTTTCTTTGTGTGTGGGGAATGTTTCCTGAAAGTTTGGCCGTACCTTTTGTAACACCCTGTATACCTCACTGAGTCGCCGGTGTACTGGAGGACGCCTTACATCATTTGGAAAGAGGCAATACCACAAGTTTCTGGACACACTACTTGTCTCCATTGAGGCAATGCGTTGCCTAGCCTACAGGAGATGGGCACCTCCATGTCCTGATGTGAGCAATGGTCTTCTCGTAGGTATCCGAACCAAATACTCATTGTATGTGGTTTCCTTTGCTATATTCGCTCGGAAACTGGCTCAGAAGGACTTGTATTCACTGACAGTAATAATTCTTGTTGGGTTTGAAGCCTATTGTCACTGACAAAGTTGGACACTCGTTTTCGGTCCGTGTCAGTTTGTTCTTGGCTCCACGTTACATGGCTACGAGTAGTAATCCATTCCTTGTAGACACACCAGAGTGTCCTTGTTGATACACCAATAAATGAGGTCCAGTCAAATGAAAACTGAACACCCGGAATCAAGGAGCCATGGAATGGTACTATTCAAAAGTAATCGCGTTAAGACTTTTATCCTACCGGGAGACGAGACGATCAATTCCTGTTTCCGAGCGAATATTGGAAAGGAAACCACATACAACGAGTATTTGGTGTCGGCTACCTACGAAAAGGCCAGTGCAGTTAGCAATATGGAAGTGGGCGTTATCATGCATCAGGATGATTCCATCTACTAACATTCTTGGGCGTTTTGACTTTATGGCGCTTCACAGCTTCTGCAAATGGTCTTCATAGTGCTGCGCGTTGATGTGGTTCACGCTCGAGGAAGTCGACCAGCAGAGGGCCCCTGTAGTCGAAGAAGGAGGTCATCATGATCTTACCGGAACTTGTGTGAACAGCTTCGGATTTCTTTGGATTGGGTGGGGGGGGGGGGCGGGGGGGAGGGGAGAAGTGGATGTTTACACTGTGGGCTTTGCCATTTGCCCTTGGACTGTCGGAATGCTTCACACGGAATCATCCTGCTGTGCAATAATGGCCGCCCCGACATTGGCAGTTGGACGAAGGCTATACGCTTCGGCCATTCGGTTGGTAAACACTGCAATATCCTCCGTACAACCCAGATCATTGAACACTTTATTTTATTGCCATATCTTTGGCAACCAGAAAAAAGACATGCCTGGATGCCAGTTTCAGTCGGACGAGGAAGTCCAAGAGTGCGTGTGGTTGTGGATCCGTCAGTGGCTGACCACGTTCTAGAAAACAAGAATTGATTGTCTAGTCTCCAAGTGAGATAAATGTCTTAAAGCGTGTGATGATTATTTTTGAGTGGAATTATTCCATGTACCCGTTGTGGAGGGTGTTCGTTTTCATTTGACATCCACGTCCAGAGACGATAGGTCCTTTCCGCTATTCCGTCACCTCTCAACGGCGAGCCGTATTATTGTGCTGATTCCATAAACAGGTGCTTATTACCCCATTTCACTGCGATGAATTACATCAGCACTGGAGGGTCACATGACTGCCTAGTACTAGTTCTACGCCACCTACAACGCTATAAAGCTACCAGTGTCCTCCTTTAAGGGGGTGACTAACATTTTGTCCAGTGAACTAGGGAGCGTTTCGCTACTTGCATACTACATACTGTGCCACTGACCGAGATGAAGGTGGCCTTGTTGATGACGTAGACCCTGCCCGCGGTGAGCAGGATTGGCTTCTGGGCGCGGCTCATGAGGATGCGCAGCGCACGCCGGAACCGGCCACTCGCCTCGTGCCAGCCGCAGCTGTACGCCGCCAGCGACACCGCCTCGCCCTGCGCAGACACAACTCGCCCAATGCCACCTTTTCTTTTCACTGAGGAACTAAAAAACATCTGCTTTCTTGGAGGAAAAACGACTGTCGGACGAAGCAAACAGGACATAAGAAGCAGTCTAGTACAATCAAAGAGAGCTTTCATTTTCACTAACTGCGACATAATCGCCTTACTTGATGAGTTATGTTGAGAACAGAAGATATTTCCCTTACTTCCGCACAGTATTCGGTCTAATCTTGTAACTGATTATCTCCTACCTACTCATGGAATGTATAGCCAAACTATATAATTTTATTTATTAAATGCTTATACGTTGTTTAAAAGTTTTCTGTGGGAGACTTGTCACGATGTATGTAAAGCCCTCTATTGGTTAAGTTCTTACGATCGGGTCGCGCCTACATAAGATCCTAGCGGCCGACCCAACAGAGAGCGCTGTTCATTGATCTGTCTCTTTTTCAGCTGTCATATAGACATTTTATCTTTCGTAAGTAATTTATAGGTTGCCACAGGCAATGTATTACGCTATATTAATTGTTGACCGTAAATTCACCATAAAAAACGGTCGGACCTATACTCTTCATATATTTCTTTAATAATTTTACATAGGTAACTGCATTCATCTTTTAATGTATCACAATTGGATTCTATAGTCATCAATGTTAATAAGTCTGCTACATGCATTTTATCAAATGTGCTTTTATCAGATTATGTTTTTGCGTAAATGATGACTACATATAAGCAAATCCACAGTAGCGACATCTAGGGAAGGTGTAGGCAAACAGGTTTCTAGATGCTACTGTACCTCAGTACCTAGTTGGCAATAACCACTATGTGGACGATGTGCCCTATTCTACACCATATTTTAAATTTATGTGACGATGCTATGCTGATTATATTTATATGTTTTGACTATACCATTATGGCCGTATCACTTTAGGACATGGTGTAAAAAAGGTACTTTATACCATATTTTATCTGTACATTTCCCTAATGTATGACAGTATATTGTGATACATATTGCTGTTTTATGTTAAAAGACACACTGCTCATTAGATGTATATATTTATATATTTTAGATCTGAAGATGGTCGTTACAGACTGAAACCGGTCATCGTCTAAAGAATTCATTTGTGATCAGAGACTGGAATAATAAAGCATTTTAGAGCTTTCATTGTCAAAAGAAGTCTATTGTCATCAAAAATAATACAGAGAGTTGAGTTCTTTGGGGGAGGAAACCAAACAGCGAGGTCTCATCGGATTAGGGAAAGACGGGGAAGAAAGTCGGCCGTGCCCTTTTAAAGGAACCATCCTGGCATTTGCCTGGAGCGATTCAGGGAAATCACGGAGAACCTAAATCAGGAAGGCCGGACGCGGGATTGAACCGTCGTCCTCCAGAATGCGAGTCCAGTGTAATACAGGGTATCCCTTTGAAACCTCCCACATTTCAAAGGCCCGCGAAAAAAAAAACTACAACACATACGATAATGAAATTGCACCATATGCTAGACCATCTCAAATAATTTATATTTCCCCATCAGTTGTGCAAACTATGAGGGGCATTTAATAAGTAACGCGCATTTTGTTTTGTTTTCTGGGTCAATTTCGGTTGAAGAAATGCGGTATTTGTTGTGGGACATCGTGGAATGTTCTCACTTCAGCCCCTATAGTTTCATGAATTTCCAATATGTGATTACGCTATACGCATCCTTCAAAATGACGTCTGTAATGGAGATGCGTTCCAAGTACAGAGCTATCATTCAGTTTCTTTTGGCGGTATTCATAGGCACTTGCAGAATGTCTAGAGGGACGCGGCAGTGAACAGCAGCACGGGGAGTCGTCGCAACATCGCCACGCCAGCTTGTTCGGTATCCCGCGTACCGGCCAGCCGCACACAGCTGCGACTCATGCAGTGTTGGTACGTGCAGACGTCTCATTCCGAGTGATGCAAACGAACTTCTCCTTCTTCATAACAGTGCAAGGCCTCACACAAGTCTGCGCACCCGAGAGCAGATCACAAAACTTCACTGGACTGTTCTTCCTCATCCACCCAATAGCCCGGATCACTCACCTTCCGACGTTCGTCTGTTAGGTAATTGAAGTTTGAACTCCGCAGGAAGCAGTACGTGGATGATGGGGTGGTTGCAAGGCATTAAAGATCTCTCAGAAACGCCTCATTTTTGTGTATGGTTCGTTGTGCTGAAGTATCGGAAAACGTGACGTCGGTTTAAAAAATGCTACCATCCATTTTTAAGCACTTCATTTGGTAGGCTAAAAAGGTAGTTATAGCAAATGAATTGCTTTTTGTCACCTGTTGACGTACGTTTTGCTTACCCTAACTAATTTTGTTGACGAAATTAGTACGTCTACCATTCTGCGCTGCATCGAAGTCTATGACAACTTCATTAAAATTTGGACGGTTCAATAGTTCTTTTTCAAGATCATGTACCAAAGTTTCGTCTCATAAACGGCACATTGAATTCATGTCGTGCTGTTTTCAGATTCGTGATATGCTACAGTTATTCGAACGAGATGAAACTCATTACAACTAAGGCCAGAGCCAGTTCGAGGACACTTTTCCACGCAAGCTACGTATCAGATGGTGCCTTCCTCCCTTCCCCCTTTTCCCTCATACACTTTCACTTGCGTCAGTTCTCGTTACTAACTGTGATACGCAGTACGTACGTATCATGCACATGGGTGCTCCGGCACGATGTATGTGTACGCCAACTGTCTCAGTGCAGTGTTATTCATATGAAAGTGAATTTGCGAATCGTGTATATGAGGTGGTAGTTGGGTACCAGCCCAGTATTCGCCTGGTGGGACATGGGAAACTTCCAAAAAACCACACCAAGGCTGGCGGGCACACCGATACTTGTCGTTAATCCGCAGCGCCGCTCTCGATCCAGGCTCGGCGCATCTACCTGTCCTGGAAGAGGCGATTTAACACCCACGGCTACTTTTTAAACAGTCGTAGACAGCAGGCCAAGGGTCCCTTAAATTCGGTAGGACATTTGTGGAACATGCCATGACCCACACTTCCATTCACCGCTGGAACACTCACATTGAGTAAGAAAAGTGTGCCCGTGTTTCACACATTCACTTGAGTTCCATTACTCTCGGTGAATAACACAAACTATTTCAATATTAAGACCTGAAACTGTGCTAACAGCCCCATCATTAGGCTTAAATTGGACACTACAATTGGTTGTCCTGACTATTCGTTCACAAACATCGTTGTTTTTATAATTTTTACATACACTCTATTTACAGTATTGTCAATTTGAAAACCTAAGACACAGAGTATCATTGCTTTCTACTGCACAGTCGAAGTTAGACTTTATCCCGTGGTTCGTCTGCCGAGGATGCAATATTTTGCTCGCCGGCTTTTTCTCGCAGCTCATGAAATCCCTTGGCATGTAACACAGAGATCGGCGGAATATTATTACCCTTCTTTCCCCTTTTATGTTTCTTGAGATTATAGATTGGAGTTTGTGTTTCTTTGATCTACTTCTTCGCTGCTTGCCGTATCTGTTTTGAACAAGGTGCTGTTGTTAGTTTGTGCTTTCGCCAGAAATATGGCGAATACTGTCTGATAGGGCGTCCATTTTCCACGTATTTTTCCATCATGGTGGCTACTTCGGTCATAGATTCATCATCGCATTAGTTTTCTGCGTAATCGGAATACCTAGTTTCAATGTTTTTCAGTCACCAACGTTTGCTGCCATCTGCACATCCTTTTCCACTTCCAGGGGCGCATTCTGATGTTCTTGTTGCCGTAAATTGGCAGGGACGGTGACAGCAGTTTCGTCTGTTGATTTACTTTGATCGTTCGTTATTGCGCTCTCTATTCCGTTCCCTTGTCGCGACCGTAGTTTTACTGACGCTCACTGCCATCTTCTGCATTCTCTTCCACATCCATAGGTGCATTCTGGCGTTCCTTGTCACGTGATGCTGCTACCAGCCTTCTTAGTTGAGTTAACTGTGTTATCACATTTGTTGCTCTCCGTTCGGTTCCCTTGCTGATCGTTGATGGATCCTGTAACTTCCTCATTTACAGTTCTCCCATTGGCAGACCCTAATGTACCCATAATGGGCTCACTCCACTCTGACATAAGAGTTGCATATGCTATTACTTCAAGTGGACGTTTTTCAATGTGCAACTGTACAGTTACAATTTCCCCTTAAGATTTTTAATGGAATCGCTTATAGAGCATATTTGATGGTGGTTTTCATACACAATATACGCCCTATGACGGCATACAGTCACATAAGAGGATATGTGCTTTTACAATTACACTTCAGTTATTTATTCTACTGCCATTGTTTTCTGACCATTCTTCTTCTCTGTTACCGCAAAAAGTCCCACATAAAGTAAGTATTCCTCCGGTCTTTTTGAGGGTCACTTTCAATGATAAATTATACTCTCTCACACATCATAAGCCAAGGCTTGCGAGCGTTATTGATACTGTGCTAACAGAGCCATCGTTCAACGAAGAAATAACACAATCAACTGGTTGCAAATAACTGTTTAATATATTGACCTAGGTTTCGAAACTCTAAGGATGCTTTCATCAGAATGGCAGTTTAAAAGCAGTAAAGTTACATTGTGAGAAAGCAATAGTCAGAGTTTAGAGTAGACATCTTCAAGTGAAAAATTAAAAAGATCCCAGTCTTTGTGACGTACACCTTGTACAGCCTTCCCGCAGTGTAACTTTACGGCTTTTAAATTTTCATTCTACTGAAACGTAGGGCAATGTATTAGACAGCTACTTGCAACCAGTTGGCTGCGTTACTCCTCCGCTGAAACTTGCATACGGTTGCTGAAAAGACAGTCGTGTTCAAAACTGTCAGGTCCATCATTATGCTTACATTTTACCCTACCGTTGGTGTCCCTGACTATTCATTCACAGACTCGCTATTTATGCATTTTGCACACACACTATCCACCGTATTGTCAATCTAAAGACCTACATCAAGCATCTTGACCTCATTAATCATCCATCTCCGAAAGCGAGAGGATTAGACCTCTCTGTGGACCACTGAAAACTAAAGTTCAAGGTCTCACAGTTCAGGTGACACACCCTGTAGTACAAAAGACACTCCGCTGTGAACATGCGCCACGCTGTACACAGCCGTAACGGACTTCCGCACGCCACGGTGGCCAAACACGGACTGCTATCCGGGCTAGTCTGACTCAGGCGCAATACACTCCCAAAAGGAAATATGCTAATGACGCCAACGAGACATTTTTCGCTCGCGTGTTTCCTCTATTCACTCGTGAATCTCCCGCTAAACCGTGAAACTTAACGTTATTATCACTGTATTCTAGTGCTCTCTGGCGAGACGTTTACAAACTTATTACTACAGCGGATAGAATTGCCAATGACAGAAACAATAAAAATCCGGATAAGTACGAGTAGGACTCGCGCACCGAGGGACCTGTACAAACTTAATCATATATGTAGATAGTTCAACGGTCCCGGGGATCGAGAATTTGGACGATCTTTGCCTGTTGTCGATATCGATACTGGCAAGTCACCAAAATATCTGACGCAAATGGCCGTATCTTTTGACTACCTTAACGTAGCAGCTTCAAATTTTTTTACGCCGCCAGGGGACCGTAGCCTTTAGTATGTCGTTGTGTTCGACTTCTTGGACATTGAGGTGGTTAGTACTAATACAATTAATCAGAACACTCAGAATAAGTAATACTTTATTAATTACAACAAAACTTATCTTTGCTCGCCAGGCTCGCCTGTAGCTGTGAAGCTGCACACGTGGACTTGCGGTTCAGAATAGACCAAATGAGCCACGATTATGAATAGTGAATTGAAAGAAGTTTGAAATGGTCGTGCTGCTGTGGCTTCCCTACAGTCTACAGTTCGTAGACACTTGTTGACACAATTCTAATAGCGTTGATGCGTAGGCGCGGTTCACAGGAGATGGAAATCTCTTCGCTCCCAGACGGTTGACACGGGCTGTGCCACGGCGAATAGGTGGCACAACGACGTAACTCCGACAGGGACTTCCTGGAGGTGGGCAGATCCGACCTAGAACAGAACTGCCCTCCTGGCATCTGGCGACGCTATTTCAGGGCGGAGGCGCCTCGGAAGCACGGGAGGCAAGGCTTCTTCCTAGTATCTCATTGGCGCCTCGTGATACTGCTTTGCTGTGCAGTATCTCTGCTGTGGTCGACATTTCTTGCGCCGCTATCGACACTCGACGCAACGCATATGTGACATATATGTCAACTTGATACATGGACCCGTTCCTGAGACAAAGGGGTCTTAACAGACGGACAGACAAACAATCGGATAACAAATGACAAAAAAAAAAGTTTTTCGTGTGCTATAATCACAAATCAACCATTTTCGGATTTTTTCCCCTTTACTTGTACTGTAGAACCTTCCTTTTGGCCATATTTCATGATCGCAGATAAACAGGAAGTACCCTCTGATTTTGACGAGTGAGTTTGCATCAAAATACGTGACATAAATGGCTTTATCTATCGACTGCATTGCTTTACAACCTTAAATTTTTTAACACCATCAAGTTGCCATTGCCATAGTTCTTAGTGGGTAACATAAATTTCAACGTGATAACATCTACCTGTTCCCGACAAAAGTGGTTCTTAAGAGACAGGCACACACACACAAGCACCCGGATAACAAAGTGGTCCTATAAGGGTTCCGTTTTTAGCGACTAAGGTATGGTGCTCTAAAAACTGTCTAAACTACTACCTAAGCGTTATTAATAAACGTCGATTAATGAAGCATCAATGACATGTAGAGGCAGGGATTCGACAGCGAAGTTCCAGACACTCTGCTCATTCCCCTTTGATGTCCGCGCGGTTCTGGCGCTGCAGTCTGGAACCGCGAGACCGCTACGGTCGCAGGTTCGAATCCTGCCTCCGGCATGGATGTGTGTGATGTCCTTAGGTTAGTTAGGTTTAACTAGTTCTAAGTTCTAGGGGACTAATGACCTCAGCAGTTGAGTCCCATAGTGCTCAGAGCCATTTGAACCATTTGAAACCCCTTTGATGTAAGCAGCGTAACGTGAAAATCATGTGGAAGTTGGTAGGACACCCTCAGCATCTGCTAGCTCAGCTTTCGAGAGGCCCATAAGAGCTGTAATCTGCAGAATCCATGCCTCCAAGACTCTACTACGTACAGCTGAAGGACATTACAAGGCGTTGCCTGAAGACTAGCTACTACCTGTTCGAAAAATGTCGATCGATATCAACATTGGCCCATTTTTCAGATCCGAAACGATTACTGCATCACGCTATCTGGACATTCTTCGTGAATTTGTGGCGGTACAAACTGCCTTAGACGACACTGCGAACACCTCGTGGTTTATGCAAGATGGTGCCCGGCCACATCGCACGGCCGACGTCTTTAATTTCCTGAATGAATATTTCGATGATCGTGTGATTGCTTTGGGCTATCCGAAACATACAGGAGGTGCCGTGGATTGGCCTCCCTATTCGCCAGACATGAACCCCTGTGACTTCTTTCTGTGGGGACACTTGAAAGACCAGGTGTACCGCCAGAATCCAGAAACAATTGAACAGTTGAAGCAGTACATCTCATCTGCATGTGAAGCCATTCCGCCAGACACGTTGTCAAAGGTTTCGGGTAATTTCATTCAGAGACTACGCCATATTATTGCTACGCATGGTGGATATGTGGAAAATATCGTACTATAGAGTTTCGCAGACCGCAGCGCCATCTGTTGTTGAAAATTGTAACTACTGTAATTTCGAAAGTTTGTCTGCCTGAAAATGTACTGTTGTCCCAAGCATATTGCAACAAACGGTGTATTTCTATCGCTGCTCGTTTAGTTTTTATTGCCGTTTCAAATATACCGGTCATTTTTGAAACACCCTGTATGTGTTGTGATGGTGCAGTTAAAATGCCTATCTCCGTGACTGACGTGATGTCCGTGGGTTAACATCACATATTATTCTGATTGCTTGCTTTTGTGCAATCGATATTTCCTTTCTAAGTGATGAATTAGCCCAGAAAATTATTCCATAAGACATTGTTGAATGGAAATATGTAAAATATGTTAGGAGTTTGATTAGTTTGTTTCCGAGATTAGGAACTCAAGTTCAGTAATATGTTTCTTCCAGTTCAAGTTTTCATTCACATTTATACCCAAAAATGTGGAGCATTTTGCGCTGTTTACTAACTTCTACTCATGTGCTCCACCAATTCTTGGTATGGCTCTGTTTGTTGTACAGAAATGTATGTAGTGGGTCTTTTTCAATATTTAGGCGAAATTCATTTTCTAAGAACAACTTTATAATTCTTTTAAAAATGTCATTTACCATTTCTTCTCTTGCTTTCTCTATAATGGAATTTATTATAACACTAGTAATGTTTGCAGAAGTACGATTTCTGCTTGCTGAATATTATGTGGTAGGTCGTTCACACATATAAGGTATAGAAGTGAACTCAAAATTGAACCCTGTGTCATTCCCTTTGTGGTTTATCCCCACTCACTAACAATTTTCTACGCTTTCAAGGTGGTTTTAATTATCGAGCACAACCTTTTGCATTCAGTGTGTTAGGCATGATTTAACCATCTTTGCGTAATGCTTTCAGTTCGACAGAACATGAGTTTTTCTAAGAGAGTAACATGATCTACATAATCAGACATCTTGGAAAGACAACAAAAAATAACATCTGGCCATATTTTATTATTTAGGGCTTGTGCTATTTGACCAGCGAATATATAAATAAAATTTTCAGTCGAGCAATCCTACTGGAATCCAAGCTGTTTCCACTTAAGTGTGAGACTACACTTCAGTAATTACTTCGTCGAATATTTTGGAAAAAGATTTCAGTAAGGAAGTTGGACGATAACTCTTTAAATCTGTCTTGTCACGTTTCTTGTGAAACCGTCTGCAAATATTCTCTGTGCCAGTGGTGCATTGCATACGTTACTTATTAAGCTGGAAAAAGTGCCTCTTTTGTGGACTGACGAGTTTAAGATATGCTCTTACTTTTTCAAGTGAACAATTTAATCTTATTTTTGCTGCAACATTTAGAAAGTTATTGTTGAAATTATTTGCAACTTGTGAATTATCAATCACAATGTTGTAATTTAGTTTAATTGTTATGGTGTCTTGTACACTGGCTGTCCTGTCTCCCATTTGACAATATCCTATATAGTTTTAACCTTATTATCTGCATTATTTAAGTCAGGACTCGCATACTTCTGGACATTTTAATGACTTTTCTTAAAATACTACACTATTTCTTGTAGTATGCATGTAATATCCGGTCTTGACTTACTCTGGCCTTTATATAAATTTCCCTCTACTTCTCATATGAGATTTTAGTTCCCTTAGATATCCACAGCTTACTTGTTTTTTAATAGATCTTCTGGAGAATTTTTTTGGAAAGCAGCTTTCAAATATTGACACAAGTGTACTATGGACTAAATTGAATCTGACGTTAGCATCTCTTTCTATACACCCATCATTCCATTACACCCCATTTAACTTATTCTTAAAACATTGTATACTGTTCTCATCAATAAACCTCACTGCTTTGTATGAACCTGCCTCAGAGTTGTGAAGTGACATATTGTTTATTTCCATTAAATGTGCATGATGATCAGATATTCCATTAGCAGTTGGGTGCATATTAATTGTTTCAGCCTTAGACTGTCTATAAAAATCTTATCCATCAGTGTCCTACTACCTTGCTATACACGAGCTGGAAAAGTGACTGGTGAAATTAGACTGAAACATCCAAATAATAATTCTAATTCGTTTTTCCTGTCCATATCTTTTAAGAAAGCTACATTGAAGTCTCCACATACTACTAACTGTTTCTTCTTGTCTGACAAGTAGCTCAATAATGCATCTAAATCTCTCATAAATAGATGAAAGTTTCCTATAGGGGATCTGTACATCGTTACAATTATCAGAGAAATATTGTGCAATAACAACCCTCAAGCACATGCTTCTAGATTCTGATCAACACAAAAACTGTTTGTCTGAATATTTTTGACTGTGTGTCCAACTTTTACATACGTTGGAACTCCTTTTTCCATATGAACTCTACACGAAACTGATGCAAATCTATAATCCTTTAAATGTAACTTTTTCATCCCTGTGATTAATATCTATTACTTCACAATTTTCAATATCTTCTGGGCATACAAGAAGTTCAAGAAATACTTTTTGAACTGAAATGGGAATCTTTGGAGGGAAGACGACGTTCTTTTCACGAAATGATATTGAGAAAGTTTAGGGAACCAGTGTCTGCGACTGTCTTCAAAACGATCCTACTGCCACCAACGTACATCTTCTTGATCTCATGGATGTACAGAACAAACTGGATTTCATGCGAATGGGCCTTGCGGGAACCATTTTGATTTATACAGGGTGAGGCAGTGAAACGGCACGATTTCGATAGTGGTTGTCGGGCGCGGAGGGGGGTTGCGAGAGTGGGGGAAGTGACCTTGTGCGTCTAGAGTGGTGGAAGTTTCAGTAGCCATGGAGCGTTGGTCTAGTGCGCAACGTGCACATGCCGTAAAGGCATATTACAAAAACGCGGATAGTGTGGTTGGTGCACAACGCGCCTTTCGTCGTGAATTCAACCTGCCGCCACGGGCTCCCGTGCCATCAAGGAAAGCCATTCTCCTTTGGGTTAAAACCTTTGAAGCTACTGCTAGCACAACAAAGAAAAGAGGCGGCAGCACAAAAACAATCCGGACACCCGAGAACATTAATCATGTGCGCGAAGCGTTGGGACGAAGTCCGCGAAAATCCGCGAGATGGCACAGCGCAGAACTTGGTCTCAGCAATCGATCAGTAAGACGGATTTTGAAGAGTGACCTTCACTATCATCCATACAAAATTCAGGTAGTGCAAGCCCTTAAACCTAATGACTACAATAACCGTATATGCTTTTGCCAGTCAATGCTTAACGTTATTGAACGAAATGAAGAAAGAGTGCATAACTTATGGATGAGTGATGAAGCCCACTTTCATCTTAGTGGGTACATAAATAAGCAAAACTTCAGATATTGGTCCTCAGATAACCCGCACGAACTTCATGAAAAACCTCTCCATTCTGAAAAAGTAACAGTCTGGTGCGCAATGTCATCTCGTGGAATCGTGGGGCCCTATTTTTTTGAAGATGAAGATGGCAACACAGTGACGGTAAACTCTGGACGTTATGCTGACATGTTGACCATTTTTGGTCTGCCTGGAATTGATCGACATGATCCAGATGCTGAAACACTCTTCCAGCAAGATGGTGCAACAAGCCATACTGCTAATGTCTCAATGGAATTGCTCAGACTTGCATTTCCACGACGTCTAATCAGCAGGAATGGCGACTTCCCCTGGCCTGCCCGTTCACCAGATCTGACGGCACCAGACTTTTTTCTTTGGGGCTACCTCAAGTGCAAAGTCTTCCAGGAAAATCCACCAAGAACAAAAGAAGACCTGAAGGAGCGAATTCAACAGGAAATTAACAACATTCCAGTACAGATGCTACGAAACGTCATGGGACAATTTCATCTCAGGCTTAGACAATGTGTGCAAAACCAAGGACGACACCTCACTGACACCATATTTAAAAAATGATTGTTTTTAAGTTAAATCTTTAATTTCCACTCTTGTACTTGAGATCCATGTTCAACTATTATGATTTTACTTGTAAATAAATCTTTGGTGGTTTTACAAAATCGTGCCGTTTCACTGCCTCACCCTGTACACTGGCAGAGCTTTTGCATGTCGTATGTGTTCGTTACCGAATAACGAATATTCCACGAGACTCGAAGTACCATTTCGTTACCGCCTCAAACACTTCGTCGCAGGCAGTTGTGATGTCTCCTGGAAAGCCCTATAAAAATTAAATTAAACCTATATCAGGCGTGTAAATGTGAAGTGTGAAGAAAGTACGGAACTGAGTGTATTTCTGCCGATAAAGACCTTAGCTAATACGCCATATAAGCATAAAACCTCAACTGATTAATTTGATATTTCTTGCATTAAAATGGTTAAATAAAAAAAGGAGTTTAGTATCAAAGAGTAACTATACAATGTAAAGACATTATTTGTAGCCATGGAATCTTATCTCATTAAAGTTAGAAAAGACTTGGTTCAAAGATCGGATACTACTTTTGTCTCTGCTGTTGGAGAATTAAGTTGCTTAGCTGCTCTGATGAACTAAGTGTTTGATGTATGAATGTTCCGTTACAATATATGGTCAAAAGTGAATTTCTCCTGTTCTTATTCAAAACCTCTCCATCCCTGTTGAAATATTTAACTGAAAATAGTTATTTAAAATGAGTTGTGTAGAAGACTGCCCATCTGGCTTTCTTATGTTGTAATGGCTCACAGGCGGCCATTACGAGGAATTTAATTAAAATATTAAATATTGGGCTTGACCCTCAAGCTAACATAATAAATACTTTGAATACATCAACATCTACATCCATACTCCGCAAGCCACCTGACGGTGTGTGGCGGAGGGTACCTTGAGTACCTCTATCGGTTCTCCCTTCTATTCCAGTCTCGTATTGTTCGTGGAAAGAAGGATTGTCGATATGCCTCTGTGTGGGCTCTAATCTCTCTGATTTTATCCTCATGGTCTCTTCGCGAGATATACGTAGGAGGGAGCAATATACTGCTTGACTCTTCGGAGAAGATATGTTCTCGAAACTTCCACTAGAGTTTATCTATCATCTCCGTAACGCTTTCACGATTACTAAATGATCCTGTAACGAAGCGCGCTGCTCTCCGTTGGATCTTCTCTATATCTTCTATCAACCCTATCTGGTACGGATCCCACACTGCTGAGCAGTATTCAAGCAGTGGGCGAACAAGCGTACTGTAACCTACTTCCTTTGTTTTCGGATTGCATTTTCTTAGGATTCTTCCAATGAATCTCAGTCTGCCATCTGCTTTACCGACGATCAACATTATATGATCATTCAATTTTGAATCACTCCTAATGCGTACTCCCAGATAATTTATGGTATTAACTGCTTCCAGTTGCTGACCTGCTATTTTGTAGCTAAATGATAAAGGATTTATCTTTCTGTGTATTCGCAGCACATTACACTTGTCTACACTGAGATTCAATTGCCATTCCCTGCACCATGCGTCAATTCGCTGCAGATCCTCCTGCATTTCAGTACAATTTTCCATTGTTACAACCTCTCGATACACCACAGCATCATCTGCAAAAAGCCTCAGTGAACTTCCGATGTCATCCATACTGATAATATTTTCAAGCATTAATATTTTCAAAGCTCATTTCATGAGAATTTTTACGGAATTGCATGGATAGATTTAAACTGCAGTAGGCAACAAGGCTTAGGTCTGCTTCACGATATCTTTGAGTTTGCATTTAAATTTATAACTGACAGGAAAACGCTTATCCTAAAATGAAGCCAGTGTGATATCAATGAAATTATTTATCTTGAATACAAATCCTTACGCTACGTTGGTGGTTACATCGCCTCTCTCTTAGCAACAATTAATTTAACGGGCAATAACAGTAATTGTTTCATGCTACTTCTGATTATCTTTGATCTAGCCGCGAGTTTGTATAATGTAATTAAACCGTTACAAGCAAAACTGTACCTGTTTTTACGAATATTTGTGCCTGTGTAGCAATCTTGATTATCGTCGACGTATATGTAAGCCGCATTTAAGAGCGTGCAGAATATGTGCAACGCCAACTGTGTTAAATGTCCTTTGCCTTTTTCGCAACAACCTTTAATGCAAAGAATAGAGAAACGGACGGGCCAAGTCGGTAGTTTTCGTATTCCGCCAGTTCGTTACCCACAGCGGATTCGGAGTAACGGAAACTATGCCCTACTCGTCTGTCTTCTTTCCCGTAAGAATTGACTCAGTGTTTACTCCGTATTCCTCTACTTGTTTTAAGCGGAAGAATATATTTTACTCCGCACTATGTTTTCTTTCCCTCAAGCAATTTGTGTCCCACTGAGTTTCAGTCAGAGTATTCGTAATCCTCCAGTTTCACACGCTACGGTTGCCGGCATACTTGCATCGCTCTGCCTTGCCACTTCGGAGGCTGGCTGCTGAACTATAGAAATGCCGTAACCGCCTGCAGTGGTTTGTCGATTCAATTGAAAAATATTTTGCCATCACAAAGAGTTCAATTCTTGTAGCTTCAGCTGTTATAATCACTGCCAGTACAGCCATGGAGACTGGTCATCAGTATATAAGAGAGAAAAATCTACCCAGGAAAGAAAAAAAATGCCCACTCAGATGCCGCATTCACAATTATGGTTACACCCACAACTTCCTACGATAGCAAAAAGTATTTCTGTGTACGGTTACATCATTAATAACGGTCAGTATGTCTCAACTTACTGATCCCCCCGACCCCATGAACCATGGGCCTTGCCGTTGGTGGGGAGGCCTGCGTGCCTCAGCGATACAGATAGCCGTACCGTAGGTGCAACCACTACAGAGGGGGATCAGTTGAGAGGCCAGAGAACAGTCTGCTCCCTTTTCAATAGTTGCAGGGGCAACAGCCTGGATGATTGACAGATCTGGCCTTGTAAGATCAACCAAAACGGCCTTGTTGTTTTGGTACTGTGAAGGCTGAGAGCAAGGACGAACTACAGCCGTAATTTTTCCTGAGGGCATGAAGCTTTACTGTATGGTTAATGATGATGACGTCCTCTTGGGTAAAATATTCCGGAGCTAAAATGGTCCCCCATTTGGATCTCCGGGAGGGGACTACTCAAGAGGATGTCGTTATCAGAAGAAAGAAAACTGGCGTTCTACGGATCGGAGCGTGGAATGTCAGATCCCTTAACTGGGCAGGTAAGTTAGTTAATGTAAAAACGGAAATGGATAATTTAAAGTTACATATAGAAGGTGTTAGCGAAGTTCGGTGGCAGGAGGAATAGGACTTCTAGTCAGGTGAATGCAAGGTTGTAAGTAAAAACCCAAATAGGAGTAACGCAGGAGTAGGTTTGATAATGAATAAGAAAATGGGAACACGATAAAGCTAGTATGAACAGCATAGTGAAAGCATTATCGTAGCCAAGATATACACGAAGCCCACACCCACCAGAGTAGTATATCTTTATATGACAACTAGCTCGTAGACACGAAGCCCACACCCACCACAATAGTTCAAGTTTATATAACAACTAGCTCCGCAGATGATGAAGAGACTGAAGAAATGTATGATGAGATAAAAAAGTTATTCATATAGTCGAGGCAGATGAAAATGTAATAATCACGGAGGACTGGAATTCTATAGCAGGGAAAGAAAGAGAAGGAAAAATAGTAGGTGAATACGGACTGGTGGAAAGGAATGAAAGAGGAAGCCACATGGTAGAATTCTGCACAGAGCATAATTTAATCATCGCTAACACTTGGTTTAGGAATCATGAAATAAGGTTGTATACGTGGAAGAGACCGGGAGGCACTAAAAGGCTTCAGATTGATTACATAACGGTAAGATAGACTTTGAATTGTAAGACATTTCCAGAGGCAGATATGGACTCTGACCACAATTTATTGGTTATGAACTATAGATTAAAACTGACGAAATTGCAGAAAAGTAGGAACTTAAGGAGACGGGACCTGCATAAAACGAAAGACCCAAAGGTTATTGGGAGTTTCAGAGTGAGCATTAGGGAACGATTGACAAGAACAGGGGATAGGAATACAGTAGAAGAAGAATGGGTAACTTTGACGTATGGAATAGTGAAGGCAGCAGAGGATCAACCAGTAGAAATCAGTGAGTAACACAAAAGACCTTGAATACAGCTGATGAAAAGAGAAAATATAAAAATGCAATAAATGAAGCAGGCGAAAGGGAATGCAAACATCTGAAAATGAGACTGACAGGAAATGCAAAATGGCTAAGCCGGAATGGCTAGAAGACAAATGTAAGGATTTAGAAGCATAAATCACTAGGGGAAACCTCATACAGGAAAATTAAAGAGACCTTTGAGAAAAAAGAACAACCTTCATGACTATCAAGAGATCAGATGGAAAACCAGTCCTAAGAAAGAAGGGTAAGCTGGTAGGTGGAAGGAGTATATAGAAGTCCTATACAAGGAAGATATACCTGAGGGCAATGCTATAGAAATGGAAGAGGACATAGATGAAGGTGAGATGGGAGATAAGATACTACGAGAAGAATTTGATAGAGCACTGAAAGATCTAAGTTGAAACAAGTCCCCGGGAGTAGACAACATTCCGTTACGCCTTCTGATAGCCTTGGGAGAGCCAGTGATGACAAAGCTCTTCCATTTGGTGAGCAATATGTGTGAGACAGGCGAAATACCCTCAGATTTCAAGAAGAATATAATAATTCCAATTCCAAAGAAAACAGGCGCTGACAGATGTGAAAACCGCCGAACTATAAGTTTAATAAGTCATGGTTGCAAAATACTAACAAGAATTCTTTACAGAAGAATGGAAAAACTGGTAGAAGCCGATCGTAGGGAAGATCAGTTTGGAATCCGGAGAAATGTAGGAACATACGAGTCAATACTGACTCTACGACTTCTCCTAGAAGATAACCTACGTTTCTAGCATTTTTCGACTTAGAGAAAGCTTCTGACAATATTGACTGAGTATTCTCTTTGAAATTCTGAGTGTAGCTGCGGTAAAATACAGGGAACGAAAGGCTAATTACAACTTGTACAGAAACCACATGGCAGTTATAAGAGTCGATGGGCGTGAAAGAGAAGCAGTAATTGAGAAGGAAGTGAGACAGTGCTGTAGCCTATCTACGATGTTATTCAATCTGAACATTGAGCAAGCAGTAAAGGGAACAAAAGAAAGATTTGGAGTAGGAATTTAAGTCCAGGGAGACGAAATAAAAACTTCGACGTTTGCGTTTCTGAAGAAGTGAAATTTGTTAACATTGAGTATAGATTTAAGTGTCAAGAAGTTTTCTCTGAAAGTACTTGTATGTAGTGTAGCCATGTATGTAAAAGAAACATAGACGATAAACAGTTTAAACAGAAAGAGAATAGAAGCTTTTGAGATACTATCCTACAGAAGACTGCTGAATACTAGATGGGTAGATCACGTAACTAATGAGTAAGTACTGAATGGAATTGGGGAGACAAGAAATTTGTGGCACAAGCTGAATAGAAGAAGGAATTGGTTGGTAGGACACATCAAGGGATCACCAATTTAGTACTGGAGACAAACGTAGGGAGTAAAAATAGTAAAGGATAAAGAAATGAATACAGCTAGCAGATTCAGGAGGATGTAGGCTGCAGTAGTTACTCTCAGACGAAAAGGCTAGCACAGGATAGTGTAATATGGATAGTTGCATCAAACCAGTCATCGGACCGAAGACCACAACAAGTCTCGACAAAACCGAACACATACCGTACAAAATTTAGTCGTTACCTTTACAGTTCTACAAATAAGAGTTGTTCAGCCTCCAGCAAAGTCATCATACGCGAGCACATCGTGAGTTCCATAATTCTACAAGAAACTGACTCCACTGATGTGAGGTCTATAATCGTGCGCATCCGTCTTGCGACGTTTCTTATACATTCAAACGACCTGCGTCACGCGCTTCGTTGTTCCTACAGCTTATGATAAACTGAGCCTAGAAGAGGGAGGCCGGTTTCTCCTCGTAGTCAGTGTAAAATCTACCGGCACCAGATCAGAATCTGTGGCCATTCCTCTACCGGACGATATGGACTCTTTTTCAATTCTACGCACACTTATTTCTGTATCCTTCATTTCGCACCAGGGTAATAGTAAAAATATATTTGCTGGTGTCTTCTTCGGTGAAGCAGTTTCAGAAGGCAGAATTCGGTATTCTGGCTTCCGGTTCCTCATCTTCCGTTTCGGTGCCGTCATTATCAACGAGCATTTGGACGAATGTCTTCGTTCAGTTGACTGATTCTACAATGGACGGAAGTTTTTAGATTTCTTTTGACAACTCAGCCATCGAGCTGGATGCTTCTCATGTAGCTGTTGTTATGCTTATTATGACGTCGTCAGCGAGATCTCAGCTTAATTTGAATCTGGCATGCAACTCTGCTTTCGTGGTAGCTTCCTGGTATTATTATTGAACCATGGTGGGATCTTCCCATCGCTCACTATCTTGCATGGCAGCAATTTATATGGCGCATGATCTGAAGTTCCCTTGGGTTTCTGCCAGAGATCGTCCTCATTCTCTTCCCTATGACTGTAAGATCGCTGCTGACTGCTCATGTAGTTTATAACTGGTTTTAGGATTCCGTATCTCAAACAGAACCGTCTGTCTGTCTGTCTGACTGACTGGCCGTCTCTGCGATTTAAAAATCCTTTCTATCAGGAGCGGGTAGATGTATCAAGTTAAAATTTATGGCATGTATCAAGGTCCACTGTCCCTTGGAAGTGTAAAAAATTGAATCTTCCAAGTCAATGCAGTCAAAAGATAGGGATATTTACGTCACATATTTTGATACTCACAAACTCACTAATCAAAAACTTCCAGTTGATCCACAATCATGAAATTTGGCAAGGTGCAAATATTCACTATAAAACTAAAGGAAAAAATTCAAATATTGTGAATTTGTAATTATTCCCACGAAAAACAAAATTTTATCATTTCTTGTCAGACTCTCTGTCTGTTCGTCCGTCTGTTAAGACTCTTGTTCCTTAGGAATGGGTAGACGTATAAAGATGAAATTTATAAAAGACACTAAGGTTTGAGGCCCCTTGGTGGTGTAAGAAACGTAAGCTTCTAAGTCAATGCGGTCAAAAGATAAGGCTATTTATGTCACATGTTTAGAAACTTGCAAATTCACTCATTAAAACTTATAAGGTACTTCCTGTTGACCTATAACAGAAATTTGGCAAGAAGCAAGGTCTCACAGTACAAGTAGAGGAAAAATCAGAAGTGTTAATTTGTAACTAAATCACATGAAAACAATATTTCTTTTGTCTTGAAAGGGTACAGTACCGGCCGACATTGAAAATAGGTACAACATACTTCATTATTTTTGTCAGAACAACACATTTTTTTGTATAATAACTCAATTTCAATTAATACAGCGAAGCCGAATACCATTGTGGGAAAGAATGACAATTTATTTATTTAATTGATCACATGTGCACTCCCTCAAAATAAATCCCTACATCCAGTTTGGTGAGATCTGTGAAATGAATGAATGTATGGTCGTCTGCTAACCGCAGATAGTGAATGTGAATATATGATCATCTTTGAGACGATCCTTTGGCCACCTTTGGTGGGACCAAAGAGATGAAATGTACCTGAGCTTTGAGCACCTGAAATGTGGCTGACCAATACGGTAGCAAGGTGCTCCCCCACTTCGACAGAGGTGTGAGAGGACCTGAAGAACGGCCATGTTTCGGTACTCTGCCGCTGGATCTTGTGCTGTTAAGACCTGTCTTAGTTGTGCTCCGCAAAGACAAAAGAGTGGAGACATGGTATGCATGTGGAATATTTAAGAGTAGTTAGAAATAATAATTTCTCTATTTCAGGAACTTTTGTGGGGAGAATTAAATGTCAGGCAGGTAATACTAATGGGATCATAGTAATCTTCAGAAGTGACCAACGGTCACAATGAAACCACGTGTAGCAATTAGTTGAAATACTTCCGTGTGCTTAAGTTAAGCTGAATTACTAGCGTGTGTACAATAAGTTGAAATATTTAAGAAATAGTGTGTGTACCATAAGTTGAAATATTTAAGAAATGGCGTGTGCAGGACTTGAAATTAGAGACGAGTACTTCCACGTGGTGAGTACTGTGTGAGTCTCAATCTGCGTATGAGACAAAGGATAAAGAGAAGTACTCGTCCATGGTATCAGTTGAGGACTCGCGTGTGTGATGAATATGTTCTTAATATTACTTTGCGTGATATGATTCCGTGTGACGCTAGATTAAAACTCTGAGAGAGAAGCAAGGTGAGTCGGCCGTCTATCCAGCAATGCCACTTGGGTTGCATTGCACAGGAAGACGTGCATATATTTCCAGAGTTAATAGTAGGAAAGTAGAATTACAAAGTGGGGCAGTGTCGTGTGAAACTGGGATAAATACTAATTGAAGTGGGAAAGCTGAAAGTGATAGTGTTGTGACTATTTATTGTATTGTATTCCATGTTGTAGTGTGGTGTATGTCATGTAATTTTGGTATGTGTGGTTTGCATGGGAGAGTAGCAAGGTAGTTTCAAAAGATTAGTGGGTTATGCTTGTTCCTTCTGTACCGCTCGATCTGGAGGAAAGTTTCGTGATGATGATTGTGAGAGTCGAAGTGTGAGATATAATAAAAGATCCACCATCCTATCCAGAAAGTGCACTGTAGCGTTAAATAATTGCGAGATCATAAGGTAGAGAATCAGCAATGTAAAGCCATGCCCACTGGGCGGAATTTCTCATGTGTTATTGTTGCAGGTTATAGAATTTGTGTGTTTAGGTTATAGAATTTATCGGAATAAATAAGATAGTGAAAAGAAAAAGATTGGTGGACTTTTCCTTCAAATTGTATGTTGTCATGATGTCCCGAATTTATAATGTGTGCGCCATTCATATTCAGTGCGGTGGCCACATGTTGATAAAAGCCATTAAATAAAAGACAAAAAGAAAAGAGTTCTGTAAATTACTGATAGTCAGATGTGCGTTTCCATTGCGTATTATTCATGCAGGAGGATAATTTGTAACTTAATTGAGAGTACGAGAATTCATATTACTCGATAAATAAGAATGAATCCTCTCGCTTGGCAGACCACTCATCTTGCAGGCCTGACTGCTTGAAGCCACAGTGTGAGCAAGGCATGTGGGTGCCTCTCAGTCTTTTGCCATTCGACTTCAAACTTAAAATTAAAACGCCCAGGAAAACCTCAAAATTCTCAGACATGATATCTTGTCACATTGTAGGGAAGCAGCATACTCATGCCTTATAAAATTCACATCAGTCCTTCCATTGTGTGCCAGCCTAGTCTGCTGT
This sequence comes from Schistocerca serialis cubense, assembly GCF_023864345.2. Taxonomy (NCBI): domain Eukaryota; kingdom Metazoa; phylum Arthropoda; class Insecta; order Orthoptera; family Acrididae; genus Schistocerca; species Schistocerca serialis. Next base: position 597,591,686 of record NC_064639.1, read on the forward strand.
AACTAGCTCCAACGTCATAAATATTGCGTAATACTTTAAAATGAAGTAAATAACCTGAAACGTTTCTAGCATGTCAGGAGTAATACAAAATCAATATGTGTTGGATATCAGTTCAATAACTTTAACCATTTTCGAAATTTGGATGTTTTTCTGTAAAAATCATTGGCGCAACAGAAAAGAGCTAGAAACTCAAAAATTTATATTTAGATTCCTTTTGCATAATAATTTAGTAGAAACAGTATTCTGGATCTCACAAATTAAAATTTTAGTTGAAATTCATGATTTTCTGGTTTTTGTCTTAGAAATTAAGGGAGCTAGATAGATTAAGTAGGCGAATAAATAAAGCTAGAATGTTTAAATTTAAGTAGAAGGGAGATCCGCTATAATCATAAAAATGTGAGAAGTTTCAACAGAATAACTATAAAACTATAGTGTATATCCAAAGAGCAAGTTCAGAGCTCGTCTACTGCGTGTAGTGTAATTAAATTAATTCTCTCGCCCAAAATATTTGACTTAGCCATGTCAAACTATTATTATGATTACTTACTCGTGTGCTGATTGCACAATTAAATTGAAAGCTTCATTGGCCATCAGCAAAGGAAGCAATGATTTATTCGATAACTTAAAGTGGTGCATTACTAGCCCAGCGGCTAGTCGGGAGAGTAGATTTGATCAGGCGTTCCCTTAGCCGTTCGCACCGCGCTTGATATGTAAGAACGCTGCGCGATAAAAGGAAGGCCCCAGTTCTCTCCAGACGCTGATTAGCGCACCACCTGTACCGGGAGTCGCGTCGCGTCGGTATCGTTGATATAAACAGCCTCGGATGCAGTAATAAGTTACTCGGGATACACGTAACCATGAAATCGTTTTCGAGTGAAGTGTTAATTTTGGGATGACGTTAATGATCTATCTTTAGTTTGCGTATGTCGTATTTTCACGTGCCGCCGCAGGACAGACATTCTACCATTATTAGCGTGGCGTTTGATGAACATTATCATCAAATTATGGCGAGCATTCACTTAAACATTTAATTTGAACAGTTATAGTGGCATCAGTGCATTAGACTCTGAACTGCTCTGGTAGTTGGATTGTGTGGTTTCTTCTTGGTCTGTGACTTTCAGAATAATGTGAACATTTTAGAGCGAATGGTTTTTGATTGTGAATACCAGACAATCTCCTAATTCCTCAGAGCTATAAGCTGCAGCTATAAATGTATTTCTCAGATGAAGTGGGCACTAGGAATTCTAATTACAGGCTTCACGTTTTGCTAATCACTTTCTGGTTGCCAATATTGTAGTTAGAGAGCCAGAGTTGAGAACGGCAAACAGCATAAACAGAAAGCATTTATTCTATTAATCCACCCGCTGCCACACAATATCAATGTCAATAAGAGGTAAAATCGTCAAGATACTTGGTTCCCCGACGGATGAACTGTCTGTATACGTATTGTAATGTATTAAACCGGGGTCCTAGAAACGACGGAGAGGCTTCGTCCAGCCTTAGTCCTCAGTGGTTCACAGCCCCACAACAGGCCACAGCAGTCCACCCAGCCCACCGCCGACCCACACCGAACCCAGGGTTATTGTGCGGTGCGGCCCCCATTGGACCCCCCCCCCCCCACCCCCCTCCTCCCAAGAACATCTCATACCAGACGAGAGTAACCCCAAATGTCTGCGTGGTAGAGTAAAAAATGTTCAAATGTGTGTGAACTCTTATGGGACCTAACTGCTAAGGTCATCAGTCCCTAAGCTTACACACTACTTAACCTAAATTATCCAAAGGACAAACATACACACCCATGCCCGAGGGGGGACTCGAATCTCCGCCGAGATCAGCCGCACAGTCCATGACTGCAGCACCTAAGACCGCTCGGCTAATCCCGCGCGGGTGGTAGAGTAATTATGGTGTACGCGTATGTGGAAACGGTGTTTGCGCAGCAATTGCCGACACAGTGCAGCTGTGGCGGAATAGGGGAACCAGCCCGCATTCGCCGAGGCAGATGGAAAACCGCCTTAAAAACCAACCATCCACAGGTTGGCCGGACATCGACATTAATCCGCCGGGCGGATTCATGCCGGGGACCGGCACGTTTTCCCGCTCGGAAGCAGCGCGTTAGACCGCACGGCGAGCCGGGCGGGTTCTATGTACGTAACGAAATTTGCACGGAACTCTCAGAACGCGACCCCTACTCGCACCTGGTCAATTTTTATTTTTGGGAAAAAGAAACAGTTTTCAATTAATTATGAGAGCATCTAACAAAGATAGTGACGCCGTATAGGCTGATTGGTCTCAGGAATGGTGTGGGGCAAGTGATGGCCTGGGAGGTTGCTCTCTTGCAGGGTTGCACTACCTACCACTGTGACTGGTGTTCTCATATTGATAATTCATTTGTTGCTGTTTTTACATATGACCTGCACCCTGAAATTAACTGCAGGCCGTGTTACACATTTATCATTGTCGCTACAATCTACAGAACGTCAATAACATTGTTTTCTTTTTTATAAATAACTATCTGTACAGTCCCAAAATCAGACGCTTGAAGTGGAGCAGAACAAGCTGCCGCCACCGCTGACCTGCTGCACGACGTCCTCGGCGCCCCAGCAGTAGAGGTAGATCTGCATCGTGGGCGTCGGCAGCGCCGCCGCACACCGGAACACAGCGCTGACGTCCGGGCTCTAGAGAGAGAAGAGGAGCACAAGTCATAGCCGGTGTCTGTAGAAGGATACAGGCACCAACTGCCGTCTTATACATACTGCACTGTTTAAAGTGCAAGAACTCGTAAGTGAGGAATTTTCTCTCGGCCGGCTGGTTTATTATGATTAAGGAACTGACTGCAGACTAACATCCGTGGTATGCAGCATGCCAGTCACATTCATTAAATTTCGCATTTAAGATATTGTTCACGCAGGCGTGTCGTTCAAACATACCATCGTTTGAGCACTGAACTGACTCAGTTACGGAGGACACAGTAATAGGCATCATTGACGTACAGGAACAGCTGAAAGAGGTGAAAACAACTAAGTCGCCAGGTCCATATGGTATCCCAGTTCGGTTTTTGAAGAGTACCCACCGGCATCGGTCCCTTATGTTGATTGCTTTACTCGTGAATCTCTCGCTCAGTGCAAAGTCCCAGGCGTCTGGAAACAAGCGCAGGTGACTACCGTAAATTAGAAAGGTAAAATAACGGACCCACAAAATTACAGACCAATATCCTTAACATTGGTTTGCTGTAGAATTCTTGAATTATTCTCATTTCGGATGGAATAAATTTCCTCCATACGGGACAGATTCTGTCCACAAATCAGCAAGGTTTTAGAAAGCATCGCTCGTATTAAACACTGCTTGCCCTTTTATCATATGATAGCCTGTGAACTGTGGACGAAGGGCAACGGACAGATTCCATATTTCTAGATTTCCGAAAATCTTTTCATACGGTGCTCCACTGCAGACTGTCCAAGAACTATGAGCATACCGATTAGGTTTCCAGATACGTGAGCGGCTCGAACACTTCTTAAGTAATAGAACTCAGTACGTTGTTATGAATGGCGAGTGTTCATAGGAGACTATGTATCGTCAGAAGTGTCCCATAGAGAAGTGTGACAGGACCGATATTATTATCTATATACGTAAGTGATCTGATGGACAGGGTGAGCAGCAATCTTCGGCTGTTTGCCGATGATATTATGGTGACCGGAGAGGTGTCATCGTTGAGTGCCTGTACGAGAATAAAAGATGTCTTAGACAAATTTCTAGACAAACCAAAAATAGTTTTGCATCCTCTCGGTTCCGAGAGTTCCGGAACATGTACAGAAAATTGGAATAGAGATCAAAATAAAAATCATTTCCGCCCTTTTCATTGCTCATGAAAACCACACATTGCCTGTTGTACCACAATACAGCGAGACCTGCAGAGGTGGAGGTCCAGATTGCTGTACGCACCGGTACCTCTAATACCCAGTAGCACGGTCTCTTGCACTGATGCATGCCTGTATGCGTCGTGGCATACTATCCACATGTTCATCAAGGCACTGTTGGTCCAGATTGTCCCACTTGTCAACGGCGATTCGGCGTTTGAATCCTCAGAGTGGTTGGTGTGTCACGTCGTCCATAAACAGCCCTTTTCAATCTATCCCAGGCATGTTCGATAGGGTTCATGTCTGGAGAACATGTTGGTCACTCTAGTCGAGCGATGTCATTATCCTGAAGGAAGTCATTCACAAGATGTGCACAATGAGGGCGCGAATTGTCGTCCATAAAGACGAATCCCTCCCCAATATTCTGCCGATATTCTTGCATTATCGGCCGGAGGGTGGCATTCACGTATCGTACAGCCGTTACGGCGCCTTCCGTGGCCACCAGCGGCGTTCGTCGGCCGCACATAATGCCACCCCAAAACAGCAGGGAACTTCCACCTTGCTGAACTCGCTAGACAGTGTGTCTAAGACGATCAGCCTGATCGGGTTGCCTCCAAACACGTCTCTGACGATTGTCTGGTTGAAGGCATATGCGACACTCATCGGTGAAGGGAACGTGATGCCAATCCTGAGCGTCCATTCGGCATGTTGTAGGGCCCGTCTGTACCACGCTGCATGGTGTCGTGGTTGCAAAGATGGACGTCGGGAGTGAAGTTTCGCATCGTGTAGCCTATTGCGCACAGTTTGAGTCGTAGCACAACGTCCTGTGGCTGCACGAAAAGCGTTATTCAACATGGTGGCTTTGCTGTCAGCGTTCCTCCGAGCTATAATTCGTAGGTAGCAGTCACCCATTGCAGCAGCAGCCCTTGGGCGGCATGAGCGAGGCATGTCATCGACAGTTCCTGTCCCTCTCTATCTCCTCCATATCCGAACAACATCGCTTTGGTTCATTCTGACATTCTGAGACTCCTGGACACTTCTCTTGTTGAGAGCTCTTCCTGGCACAAAGTAAGTATGCGGACACGATCGAACCATGGTATTGACCGTCTAGGCATGGCTGAACTACTGACAACACAAATGACTCGAACTGGTCGGCCGTCGGACCCCCTCCGTCTAATAGGCGCTGCTCAAGCATGGTTGTTTACATCTTTGGGCGGGTTTAGTGACATCTCTGAACAGTCAAAAGAACTGTGTCTGTGATACGTCTATCTTCAGGAGTTCTGGGAACCGGGGTAATGTAAAAATTTTTTGTGTGTGTAGTTGGTGCGACGAATGGTAAAAAAAAAAAAAATTAAATTAATCCACAGGAGCAGGAAAAGCAATCGCGTAATGTTCGAATACCACATTAGTAGTGTGTTACCTGACAGTGTCATGTCGATTAAATATCTAGGCGTAACGTTGCAAAGAGATGTGAACTGTAATGAGCGTATGAAAAACGTGGTAAGAAAGGCGAATGGTTGCCTCATTTTATAGGAAGAAGTTTAGGAAAGTTCGGTTCATCTGTAAAGGAGACCTCGTATGGAACACTAGTGCGACCCATTATCAAGTACTGCTCGAGTATTTGGCATACACGCCAGGTAGGATTATAGGAAGACAGCGAAGCAACTCATAGGTGGGCTGTTCAGTTTGCTATCGGTAGGCTCTAACAACACGAAATCATTATGGCGATGACTAGTGGTGGTACAAGGTACCCTCCGCCACGCACAATACAGTGACTTGCGGAGTATGTATATAGATGTAGAAAAGTGTTACTGCTGCTGAAATCAAATGACTCGGTTAGCAATATTAGTTACTCGCTAATATCTTAGACTTTAGCATGTGATGTAATTATCCCGAGAGAACCGTCGAGCTATCCAGGTGAATGGGGTGCGGTGCTTAAATCCAGACAAATGAAATATTTTTTAAAGCAAATTTATTAAAACAAAATACAAATGAAAATGAAAACCCTTTTACATGTAAGTAGTGGTACCTTTCAAGAGTAACATTATTCGATGTAACCCCTTCACCTACCCCCATGAACCATGGACCTTGCCGTTGGTGGGGAGGCTTGCGTGCCTCAGCGATACAGATAGCCGCACCGTAGGTGCAACCGTAAGGGAGGGGTTTCTGTTGAGAGACCAGACAAACGTGTGGTTCCTGAAGAGGTGCAGCAGCCTTTTCAGTAGTTGCAAGGGCAACAGTCTGGATGATTGGCTGATCTGGCCTTGCAACACTAACCAAAACGGCCTTGCTGTGCTGGTACTGCGAACGGCAGAAAGCAAGTGGAAACTACAGCCGTAATTTTTCCCGAGGGCTTGCAGCTTTACTGTACGGTTAAATGATGATGGCGTCCTCTTGGGTAAAATATTCCGGAGGTAAAATAGTCCCCCATTCGGATCTCCGGGCGGGGACTACTCAAGAGGACGTCGTTATCAGGAGAAAGAAAACTGGCGTTCTACGGATCGGAGCGTGGAATGTCAGATCCCTTAAACGGGCAGGTAGGTTAGAAAATTTGAAAAGGGAAATGGATAGGTTTAAGTTAGGTATAGTGGGAATTAGTGAAGTTCGGTGGCAGGAGGAACAAGACTTTTGGTCAGGTGAATACAGGGTTATAAATACAAAATCAAATAGGGGTAATGAAGGAGTAGGTTTAATAATGAATAAAAAATAAGAGTGCGGGTAAGCTACTACCAACAGCATAGTGAACGCATTATTGTGGCCAAGATAGACACAAAGCCCATGGTTACTACGGTAGTACAAGTTTATATGCCAACTAGCTCTGCAGATGATGAAGAAATTGATGAAATGTATGATGAGATAAAAGAAATTATTCAGGTAGTGAAGGGAGACGAAAATTTAATAGTCATGGATGACTGGAATTCGAGAGTAGGAAAAGGGAGAGAAGGAAACATAGTGGGTGAATATGGATTGGGGGAGAGAAATGAAAGAGGAGGCCGTCTGGTAGAATTTTGCACAGACCATAACTTAATCATAGCTAACACTTGGTTCAAGAATCATAAAAGAAGGTTGTATACATGGAAGAATCCTGGAGATACTAGAAGGTATCAGATAGATTACATAATGGTAAGACAGAGATTTAGGAACCAGGTTTTAAATTGTAAGACATTTCCAGGGGCAGATGTGGACTCTGACCACAATCTATTGGTTATGAACTGTAGATTAAAACTGAAGAAACTGCAAAAAGGTGGGAATTTAAGGAGATGGGACCTGGATAAACTGACTAAACCAGAGGTTATACAGAGTTTCAGGGAGAGCACAAGGGAACAACTGACAGGAATGGGGGAAAGAAATACAGTAGAAGAAGAATGGGTAGCTCTGAGGGATGAATTAGTGAAGGCAGCAGAGGATCAAGTAGGTAAAAAGACGAGGGCTAGTAGAAATCCTTGGGTAACAGAAGAAATATTGAATTTAATTGATGAAAGGAGAAAATATAAAAAAGCAGAAAATGATGCAGGCAAAAAGGAATACAAACGTCTCAAAAATGAGATCGACAGGAAGTGCAAAATGGCTAAGCAGGGATGGCTGGAGGACAAATGTAAGGATGTAGAGGCTTATCTCACTAGGGGTAAGATAGATACTGCCTACAGGAAAATTAAAGAGACCTTTGGAGAAAAGAGAGCCTCTTGCATGAATATCAAGAGCTCAGCTGGAAACCCAGTTCTAAGTAAAGAAAGGAAAGTTGAAAGGTGGAAGGAATATATACAGGGTCTATACAAGGGCAATGTTCTTGAGGACAATATTATGGAAATGGAAGAGGATGTAGATGAAGATGAAATGGGAGATATGATACTGCGTGAAGAGTTTGACAGAGCACTGAAAGATCTAAGTCGAAACAAGGCCCCGGCAGTAGACAACATTCCATTAGAACTACTGACGGCCTTGGGAGAGCCAGTCCTGACAAAACTCTACCATCTGGTGAGCAAGATGTATGAGGCAGGCGATATACCCTCAGACTTCAAGAAGAATATAATAATTCCAATCCCAAAGAAAGCAGGTGTTGACAGATGTGAAAATGACCGAACTATTATATTAATAAGTCACAGCTGCAAAATACTAACGCGAATTCTTTACAGATGAATGGAAAAACTGGCAAAAGCTGACCTCGGCGAAGATCAGTTTGGATTCCGCAGAAATGTTGGAACACGTAAGGCAATACTGAACCTACGACTTATCTTAGAAAATAGATGAAGGAAAGACAAACCTACATTTCTAGCATTTGTAGACTTAGAGAAAGCATTTGACAATGTTGACTGGAATACTCTCTTTCAAATTCTAAAGGTGGCAGGGGTAAAATACAGGGAGCGAAAGTCTATTTACAATTTTTACAGAAATCAGATGGCAGTTATAAGAGTCGAGGGATATGAAAGGGAAGCAGTGGTTGGGAAGGGAGTGAGACAAGGTTGTAGCCTGTCCCCGATGTTATTCAATCTGTATACTGAGCAAGCAGTAAAGGAAACAAAAGAAAAATTCGGAGTAGGTATTAAAATCCATGGAGAAGAAATAAAAACGTTGAGGTTCGCCGATGACATTGTAATGCTGTCAGAGACAGCAAAGGACTTGGAAGAGCAGTTGAATGGAATGGACAGTGTCTTGAAAGGAGGATATAAGATGAACATCAACAAAAGCAAAACGAGGATAATGGAATGTAGTCGAATTAAGTCGGGTGATGCTGAGGGAGTTAGATTAGGAAATGAGAAACTTAAAGTAGTAAAGGAGTTTTGCTATTTGGGGAGCAAAATAACTGATGATGGTCGAAGTAGAGAGGGTATAAAATGTAGACTGGCAATGGCAACGAAAGCGTTTCTGAAGAAGAAAAATTTGTTAACATCGAGTATAGATTTAAGTGTCAGGAAGTCGTTTCTGAAAGTATTTGTATGGAGTGTAGCCATGTATGGAAGTGAAACATGGACGATAAATAGTTTGGACAAGAAGAGAATAGAAGCTTTCGAAATGTGGTGCTACAGAAGAATGCTGAAGATTAGATGGGTAGATCACATAACTAATGAGGAGGTATTGAATAGAACTGGGGAGAAGAGGAGTTTGTGGCACAATTTGACAAGAAGAAGGGACCGGTTGGTAGGACATGTTCTGAGGCATCAAGGGATCACAAATTTAGCATTGGAGGGCAGTGTGGAGGGTAAAAATCGTAGAGGGAGACCAAGAGATGAATACACTAAGCAGATTCAGAAGGACGTAGGTTGCAGTAAGTACTGGGAGACGAAGAAGCTTGCACAGGGTCGAGTAGCATGGAGAGCTGCATCAAACCAGTCTCAGGACTGAAGACAACAACAACAACAACAACCCCCTTCAGCCGCAGTGACCGCCTCCAATCTTGTCCTGAAGCGATCGCATGCACTCTTCAAGACAGTGCTGTCTGTATTCGCGAATGCTGCTTGGATAGCGGTGCGTACAGATGCGACATTAGGGTGCCTCGTCTTACTGGTAACTCTTTCGACTATGCTCCAAACATAGTAGTCGAGGAGATTGAAATCCAGGTTATTCGGGGGCCTGAACGCCTTTGACCAGGACATATCAACGTTATCCGAGAGCCAGTTTTGGACTAAATGGCTCATATGAGGTCCTCCTCTGCCACCAACGCATTGTCCGCTCGCTGATATTCAATACTGACGCCAATTTCCTCAGCGATTGCCGGGGGTCCTCCGACATCAGCGCCTCAGCCATTTCGATGATGGCCGCAATTCATGACACGCCTTTCCTTGAATGAGGTTTCCTCGCCGGGATAGCAGAACCTTCCTCTGACTTCTCCGAAGGATTATACTTGGCTACAATATATAAACAGTTGATCTCAGGTAATCGAAGAATCGAGCTACTTCAGTGGGCGAACGCCCAGCCCAAAGACTTTCGATGATCGAGGGTCTTCGGTTGTATTCCGCATTTGTCCGTAACATCTCGGTCGTTTTGACGTTCTGACTGTTGACTAGGTGCCTACGGCTTTCAAGAATGCCAATCATCATTCGGCGGGAAATTCAAATTGAAATTTGGCCGGATTTAAGAGCCGCACCCTGTAGGTCTTCTGCGTTTTCTTTAAATCGCCAATGGAGCAACCTGGGATGGTTTCTTTCAAGAGGACGCTGTCGGATCCCCGTCCTCCGCAGCCTGATATATATATATATATATATATATATATATATATATATATAAAACTCCTCCATTGCCGGTCCCAAGCCCGGATCCTCATCTTACAAGTGATGAGGGAGGAGGAGGGGGAGGAGTAACAACCTCGTAAAAAAACCTGGGTCCATCTGGCTCCGGATGGTAGCACCCTGTGAGGGCCCCTGCCTAGGGTTGCGGGTGAAAACCGGTCAATGGTCTCATAGGCGGATGAGGAATTTTTAACTCCCAACGGCTGAGAGAGCGGAGAAACCAAAAATCTATAACTGCAAGCGTCTGTACCCAGATTGGGCGGCTTGTGGGCAGCGTCTGTTCCTCATGTTATAGGCGGCTGTTTCAAGAAACCTCCTAACGCTAACAACGTTAGTCGTATTCCTGGTAGGTTACGCAAGTAATCTCCCCAACTTTGAAGAATTTCAACAGTTACAATCTTAACGCATGATGGAAATGTCTTTCAATAACGAAACTACCCCAGGTGGCCAATCCACCGTCGGCAACGACGCAAGCAGACCCATGGATTCTGGGGAGTCTGCAACACCATGCAAATCCAACAAGATTAAACCCAGAAAAATCTTCAACATAGCAACTCTCAACATAAACTCCCTTCTCAAAGTGGGAGAACTTAAGCACCTTACAGACCAGTTACACACGGAAGACATACAAATTGTGGCGCTACAAGAAACTCGCTTCACTGATGAAAACACATTTGAATCAAACAAATTCAGAATATTTAAAGGAAAACCTCGAAAAATTGTAATGAAGAAATGCCCTCAGCTTGGCACAGCTTTTGCTGTAAACACAAAAATTCTGAACTCTGTCGAACATTTTTGGTCAACATCATCGAGAACATCTTTCCTCACTTTTCGATGTGCAAATAAAAAATACACATTAATCAATGTTCACGCTCCCACAAATGACAAAAATAATGCTAAAAATAGGGAAGAAACAGATGAATTCTGGGAAAACCTTAAGGATCATATATCAGAAATCCCAGAAAACAACGCAAAAATACTTCTAGGAGATTTTAACGCTCAGATTGGAAAAGAAAAGAAATTCCGCGATATTGTCGGCAACTTTCCCGCACACAAACGAACCAACAAAAATGGAGAAAGGTTAATTATGCTCTGTAAGCAGTTTAAACTCAAGCTAATGTCAACACGTTTTAAACATCTTCCCAGAAAACAAAAAATCTGGGTATCTCCGATAAAGAGTATCGGAGAATTTCAAATAGATCACGTTGCCATCTCCTCCAAATGTGAAAAAGAAATATTGAACACACGTGTCCGAAAATCTCTAAACCTCGACTCCGATCACTATCTCACGAAAATAAAAACTAAACTGATCTCACAAAACAAACAGAAAAGCAGAAACGGTGAATATAAAAACAGAAATAAAATAAATTTTGATCTTACAACCCTGAGAAATTACAACCTTAAGTCCAACTCTAACCTCAAGGATTTTCAGAAAAAACTAAAGACATTCTCCCCTTCCCAAACCTCCAAGAATTTCAGAACAACTTGATTGAGGCAACAGAAACAACCTTTCCAAAAAAGAGGAAACCGAGACACCCGTGGTGGGACAGCAACTGTAATGAAGTTCTGCGTGAAAGACTTAAAGCCTGGAAAAAGTGGAACTCACATAAAACTGAAAACAACTTTGCCTCGAAAACTATTCGCAACACCAAGAGACAATATGAAAAACAACAACTGGACTCAATCGAAGAGAATTTCAAGAAATGCAACACGGCAGCTTGGTACAAAACATTCAACCAGAAACTCTGAGGAAACCAGTCCCCTTGCCTAAACCTTATGAGAAATAATAAGACTCTCGCCACCAACGATACTGAAAACTGTGAAATCCTGGCTGAATATTTTAAGACACTCCTAAACTGCCAAACACCCATCCAGACTCTCAGTTTTACGCAACCAGAAACATTACCAACACATTCAACACCTCCAACACGAGAGGAAATCACAAACATAATCAAAAATCTCAAAAACAGGAAAGCATGTGGAGAAGACACAATTACAGCAGAAATGCTCAAGCTTGGGGGAGAAACATCAGTAGAAGCACTACACAAAGAACTTGAACAAGTATGGGAAACCAAGAAAATCCCAAGTCACTGGAAAACTGCCCTAATTCACCCTTTGTTTAAAAAAGGTGACAAAAGGGATGTTAATAACTATTGTGGAATATCGCTTCTCCCAGTCCCATACAAAATTCTATCAAAAGCCCTGCTCAATCGTGTATCACCAATTATAGAGGGAAAACTTAGAGAATATCAAGCTGGCTTCAGACCAGGAAGATCCTGCGCCGAACAAATTTTTAACCTCAAAACAACAATGAACTATTTATCTACAAGGAGCAAGAAATATTTCATAACATTCATTGATTTCAAAAAAGCTTATGACTCAATCGATAGGCACACACTCATCAAAACACTTCGAGAATATGAAATAGATGAAACAACAATAACCATAATCAAAGAAACATTAACAAATACAACATCAAAAGTAAAATTCCAAGGAGAAATTTCATGGCATTTCGAGGTCAAAACCGGCGTCAGACAAGGAGATGCGCTGACCCCGGTACTCTTCAACTGTGTTCTGGATAAAGTCATAGCAGAATGGAGAAAACTCACGCAAAAACATGGAGTTGAGAAAGTCCAAATTGGAGGGAAGTGCTACAAAGCCATTGAAACCAACTGTTTTGCCTTCGCTGACGATCTCGCCTGTTTATCTTACACACAAAAAGACACAATAAAACAAATAGAATTACTTAAAGAAACTGCTGAAAAAGCAGGCTTGCAAATTTCATTTGAAAAGACAGAAATCATTACAAATATCAAAAATCCACCAAAGAAAATAACTACGAAATACGGGAAAATACAGGTATCTAAACATTTTAAATATCTTGGTGAACTAATTCAGCCTGTGGCAAAAGGTCATCCAGCCTGCAGGGCTAGAATACAAAAACTAGAGACAGGAACTCACTACTGCGGACAAATGTATTCAAAAAAATGTATGTCCAAAAACATTAAACTCAGATACTACCAGACTGTCATTAGACCGCAGATACTATATGCATCAGAAACACTGGCAAATTTTACATACGCAGAACAGATAGAAAATCGTGAAAGAAGAATTGTGAGGACAATTCTTGGACACAGGAAAATAACAGATGATCAAGGCAAGCCTGTATACAGACTAAAAAGCAACAAAGAAGTGTATACGAAGTGCAGCAAAATTAGAGACGAAATTAGAAAAAGAAGAGGCTCCTTTTATGCTCACATCATGAGGATGAACCCGAATAGGCTTACAAAACAAATATTTTCGTACATCGCAAATCTAAAAAATAAAAATTTATGGTTTATCAACATAGAAAGAGATCTAAAAGAAATGGACATAGATCAGGAAACAATATTTAACAGAAACCTTTTTAGAAAAAAACTGAATTCATTCACGGGTTTCGGTGTGAAAATTAAGAAGACTTGTGGAACTAAATGGTCTGAAGAGAGAAAAGCCGCCTTCAGCGCAAGAATGAAAGAAGTGTGGACTGAGAGAAAGAAGACTTCCCAGAAGTGCAAGAAATAACTGTATTCACGGTCTTTAACGGCCAAATTTGTATTATATATATATGAACTCGTCGACGAACAGACGTAAAAAAATCCGTCGATTACGATGAAAGTGATTTTGGGGCGTTCAGCTTCTTGGTATTTGATACACATACTGAAATGCTGCGAGATGGATGTGGATAAAATGGGGAAATGTTAGGGTGCCACTAAAATATATACACAACTTTTACTAAAATACACACTCACTCACTCACATACACACACACACACACACACACACACACACACACACACACACACACACACTATAAACCAGAGACTTTTCCTGGACGTCTCCAAATGGATTGATGGAGAGGCCATAGTGACTGTTTCGTTCTGCCCTTACAAGAAAACAGTACCGAAATGTTCCACTGACATAAAATTTAAATAAAGATACAGACAGAATGGGAAATTAAAGATCGCACGACCTAGATCACAGGTCGATTACAGACTGTGCATATTAAAGCAGTTGGTGAACTTAATATGTAAATTTCCCCTATAAAATCAAGTTTGCTAGGTATTCTGGACCCACCGATGTGTTTCTGAAGCATAGGACCATCGGATGCTAAGATGAAAATAATTTTGATATCCGCCCCAAGATGGCGTGGACCATGAAAGGAAAGGATCTCTTTGGCTCAGGTTTGCTTCATGCCCACGCTGGCGTGGAGGAAGACCTTTACATTTACATCTACTACACCGCAAGCCGTTTAACGGTATGCGGTGAACGGTACTTCTGGTACCGCTAACTGACCTCCCCTTCCCTGTTCCATTCGTGAATGGCAAGTGGAAAGAATGATTGTCGGTAACCCTCTGTATTCGCTCTCATTTATCGTCGTGCTCATTTTACGAAATGTATATGGTAGGAAATACTACAGTGTCCGACTCTTCCCCGAAAATACTCTCGCGAAATTTCAATACTAAACCTTTCCGTGACGCACAGCCCCTCTCCTGAAACATCTGCCATTCGAGTTTGTTGAGCCTCTCTCTCCGACTAAACGATCCCGTGACGAAATACGCCGCTCTTCGTTGGATCTTCTCTGCCTCTTTTTAGCAATGCTACCTGGTGAGAATCCCACATTGATGAACAATACTCAAGAATCGATGTAACAAGTGCCTTGAAAACCAATTCCTTCGAGGATTAGTTACATTTTCTAACGATTCTTCCTATGAATATCAGTTGGCATCTGTTTTCCCTGTTGTTTATTTTATGTGGTCATTCCACTTAAGGTAACTCTGGACAGTTAGTGCTAGATATTTTAAGGTACATACTGTAGCTGTACAGTAGTGGATTTCATTTCTGTCTATGCGCAATGTATTACATTTATTTAAGTTTAGGGTCAAGTGCCAGAGACTGCACTGTTCATCAATGCTGTGCAGGTCATTCTTCAAATCGATACTGTCTTCTGGCGTTGCTACTTTCTTATGAAGAACCGCATCTGCAAAGAGTGTTAAAAAGCTTCCGACGCTTTACAGTTTAAAGAGTAACGGTCCTGTCACACTTCCTTGGGGTAATCCCGATATTGCATTTTCATATGATGATTTTGTTCCGTTGAAGAGCGACGTGCTGAGTGGGGCGTTCCCCAAGCGTCGGTGCTGGGGCCACTGCTGTTTCTTATTTATATAAATGATATGCCTTCTAGTATTACAGCTGATTCAAAAATATTTCTGTTTGCTGTTGACACCAGCTTGGTAGTGAAGGATCTTGTGTGTAATATTGAAACATTATCAAATAATATAGTTCATGAAATAAGTTCGTGACTTGTGGAAAATAATTTGATGCTAAATCACAATAAGACTCAGTTTTTACAGTTTCTAACTCACAATTCAACAAGAACTGATATTTTGATCAGACAGAATTGGCATATTATAAGCGAGACGGAACAGTTCAAGTTCCTAGGCGTTCCGATAGATAGTAAGCTGTTGTGGAAAGCACATGTTCAGGATCTTGTTCAGAAACTAAATGCTGCTTTATTTACCGTTAGAACAGTATCTGAAATAAGTGACAGTTCAACACGAAAAGTAGTCTGCTTCGCATATTTTCATACGCTTATGTCATATGGTATTAATTTTTTGGGGTAATTCTTCTGATTCAAAAAGGGTATTTTTGGCTCAAAAACGGGCTGTTCGAGCTATGTGTGTTGTAAGTTCCAGAACCTCTTGTCGCTCCTATTCAATAGTCTGGTAATTCTGACATTGCCCTCACAGTATATATTTTCTTTAATGTCGTTTATTGTTAGCAATATTAGCTTATTCCCAAGAGTTAGCAGCTTTCACTCAGTTAATACTAGGCACGAATCAAATCTGCATGTGGAATGCACTTCCTTGACTCTTGTGCAGAAAGGAGCGCACTATTCTGCTGCATCCATTTTCAATAAGCTACCACAAGAACTAAAAAATCTTAGCAGTAGCCCAAACGCTTTTAAGTCTAAACTGAAGAGTTTCCTCATGGCTCACTCCTTCTATTCTGTCGAGGAGCTCCTGGAAGAGCTGAAAAATTAAGCAAATTCCGGTGTTACATTGTTGATTTTCTTTATTTAAACTTACGAATTGTCGCCTGAATGCGTTTCTTGTATTTCATTTTATCCGTTTCTGCTATCATGTTGCAATTTCATGTATTGACTCGTTCCATGACCATGGAGACTTCTCCTTAATTTGGTCCAACGGAACAATAAATAAATAAATATCTGCAAGGACTTCTTGAATGTCGAACTCTGGTCGTATTTTTTCAACTAAACGGCATGGCGGGACGGTGTCAAAAGCCTTTCTGAAGTCGAGGAGCACGGCATCAAACTGAGCGCTGTTGTCTGCAGCGTATGGATCTCATGAAGGAACACAACGGGCTGAGTTTCGCAGGATTTCTGTTTGTGGAATCTATGTTGATTTTTATAGAACAGATTTTCGTTCTCCAAAAACTTCATAATACATGAGCATAAAATATGTTCCTTAATTTTACAACAATCTGCCGTTAACGATACAGGCCTACAATTATGTGCATCTTTCCTGCTACCTTTCTTGACAACGGGGATGACATTCGCTTTTTTCCAGTCGCTAGGTACCCTTCGTTGCTCCTGCGATCTACGATAAACTGCTGCTAGTAGGGGGGCAAGTTCTTTCGCAAAATCTGTGTGGAATTGTAAGACGTGTATATTTCTATTGTCTATTGTCAAACCACAATTTATGAAAGATGCTTATATTTTATTAATAGAATTAAGTAGAAATATTTGTTATGTTGGGAATAATTGTGGTAGCAGGGAATGTCTGCACCAAAGTATTGTTGGCAAGAGAGACCGCACATTGATATAATTTTAAAAAGGGCGGGAGAGACAGCGCATGGATACATTTTAGGAAAAGAGCGGAAAAGACCGCGCACTGATACATTTTGTAATGGTAGCAGGGATTGTCTGCACCAGAAAGCATTGTTGGCAGGAGAGACAGCACTTTAGCGTTCGTAGGAAGTCAGTAGTAAGCGAGAAGTGAAGCGACTTGGTAGCAGGTCTGCAGGGGTTGAGAGGAGCAGTGTGCCTGCCAGCCACCAGCTATGATTTACAAGAGATTATAAACGGATGTACAGAGGCATCAGCTAACTATTATCATAAGAGGAACTAATATTATTGAATTATTTTCTTTGCGAAACTCAAGACTACTGAAGGTATGTTTGCGCAATGCTAGTTGGTTCAAATGGCTCTGAGCACTATGGGAGTTAACTGCTGTGGTCATCAGTCCCCTAGAACTTAGAACTACTTAAACCTAACTAACCTAAGGACATCACACACATCCATGCCCGACGCAGGATTCGAACCTGTGACCGCAGCGGTCTCGCGGTTCCAGACTAAAGCGCCTAGAACCGCTCGCCACTCCGGCCGCCAATGCTAGTTGTCAGATTATTGTAAAAAGTAAGTCCCATTTGAACGTTTGTACAATCATTTCATTACCGGCAGTAAATATTTGAAGAAACGTTTTCAGAATATAATTAATTTTTGCAATGTTGCATTACTGATTATAATCCATACCAAAAACCATCAACGTAAAACTTTGCAAAAATTTTATTGTTGTCAAGAAAAAGTGTAGCTATGAATTACGTAACTTCAGTCAAATTAATTAAAGAATAACTTCAGCTTTGCTATTAAAGAATAACGTCAGGGTTGGTAATAAATACAGCCACTTATTATGACAGGCCACCAGCAGTTAATATAGTAAACCAGAGTAAGTATATTCATGTCGCAGTTCGATGTAGCGGTCAGATGGCGATCCAGTAACAGTAAAAAATATAAGGAACAGTTTTGTGTTATTGCAGATAACGACTGAGGGCCACGAAGACGACACATTCTATGTTTCGTCGAAATAATCAGAAAATCACTTTTAATAAGCAGCAATTAAATTTGTAAGCGAAGATTGAGAAAGAGAATAAATTTCAAAGGGAGCATTTCATTTGTTATTATTAAGCAAGAGGAAGAAATCCAAAGGGAAGGTTTCATAGCTTATTGTAAAAGGGAAGGTTGCGTTACAAAAGAGATATAGAAGAGATGGTTATTGCGTAACAAAAGAGATATAGAGGAGACGGGAAGGTTTCACTTGGCGGCATCCAATCATAAGACTCTTTAGTGAACCTACTGTGAAAATGAATATACTGACTCTGACAATTATATGAATAAGTTAGTGTTAAGTGGCGCAACGCTTATACTAAACTGTATACCCATGGGCGTACCAGGCGAGGGGCAGGGGGGGGGGGGGGGGGGGGGGGGGGCAGCTGCCACCCCCCCCCCCCCCCCAGAAGATATTCGCAGTTTTTCACTAGTTTACCATTTTATTTAATAAGAAATGCTGCATGTTTTCTCGGATTGTACAAGTGCATTCTTGTATTTAAAATGTTTATTAAAAGCAGTTTTTCACTGGTTTACTGTTTTATTTAATAAGAAGTGCTGTATGTTGTCTCGAGTCCTTGTTTCCTAAGACTAGTATGACCTGGCCCACCCTTCCCCCCCCCCCCCCCCCCCCCACCCCACCAGTTCAGATCCTGGGTACGCCCTTGTGTATGCCTTTAATTCACAGCCCATCGGCAATTCTGTTTGCTCTATTGATTCTGCGTTGAAAAGTGTTTGTCCAGTGTTGAATCCGCTTTAAACACTGATATATTTTGTTGCGTGTGCTAATTATAGACAATGTCCCGCAGAATAATCACTCGTTCTCAAAGTGATAAAAGTGTGGAAAATACTGAAGAGAAATACTTTTCAGGAATAGACAGAAATAATACGTGTGAAAAACCCGATAGTGAAACATTAGGTGAACAGACATTCGAGAGTAGTAATAATATGGAATCTTTTGGCGAACAGTCAACTTCCGAAATGCCAAATGATAATGAGACATTAGTACAAAATAATTTGTTTTTAAATACAACAGATGCTACACAGCCACAAATTACGCGTAGCAGACGTAATAGTTTCAGTAACGAAACCACTATATTGCAGTCAAACACTGCATTACGTGCCGAAACAGATTCAAACGGTACTCAGATACACAATCTGCGTTGCAGATGCAACAGTTTGCGGCTGATGTATCTTCGGTTTTGGCAGGCAGTTCGTCTTTGATCCTAATGGGAAGGGGTTTTTCTAACCTAAAAAACCTCCATATTTACACCACTTGTGCTCCGCGTCCCTAGTAGCAGCTTCATGTGTGTCGTGCACGTCTGACATATTAAGGGGAACCCTACAATTCTCCGCCCGATAGCGGATATCGAGAAAGTTGCATACGATACCATTGCAGAGTCGTCTGAGCCTCTGATTTAGATCTTACACCCTGCTTCAAACCAGAGAACCGCGATAGACCCTCGGTATGATGCTACAAACAGTAAGCTTCCCATGCCCTCCACGTGCGATGCTAGTTGTCTTCAGCAATCCGCCGAAAGGAGCCGAGGATGGCCTCAGAACCTACGCGGCAGGCGTCATTCGTGCCAACATGACCCGCTATCTACAGCCGGTTGCATTGCACTCCATAGCCACCTCCTTGCCTCTGACGTGATCCCCGACAGAAATATTGATTGCACGCTGGCATTCTTTCCCACCGTGAATGTCATTTCCATAAGGCGCTCCACTACCCGCCTGATGTTGGATGGTTCAAATGGCTCTAAGCACGACGGGACCTAACATTTGAGGTCATCAGTCCACTAGACTTAGAACTACTTAAACCTAACTAACCTAAGGACATCACACACATCCATGCCAGAGGCAGGATTCGAACCTGCGACCGTAGCAGCAGCGCGTTTCCGGACTGAAGTGCCTTCAACCGTTCAGCCACTGCGGCCGGTCCTAATGTTGGAGCTTGCAAAGACTAGCTGGCCCAACAGGAGAGGCATCCCGTGCTTCCTCAGGAGTATTATCAACGTTGGGTAGCACCTTGTATCTGTTGCTAAAGCCTAAATTTAAACTGGGTTCTATGTGAATTTAGTTCAGAATAAAATAAAATAATAGATGATATCAAATATTTTATTTAAAATTAATAGTTTAAATAATATAGTGGTGCAATTGCTGGATAAGTCTTAGCGTTGATTCAAAATATCTTCAGTAGCACATACTTTTCTTAGTCAACAGTAAATAAATTTGCATTCAATAAACAGAGGGTAGGCCTCTCATCAGAAAATAGCGCACACTCAAAATTTTAGTTCTTTGGGTATGGCATGGTTCGAAGTAGATGACTCATAACCTAAACATACCATTAATCAAACAGCCAATCCGTTCCTAAGTTAACTACTTTAAAAACATAAAACTTTCTTTAATAAGCAAATAAATGAATAGATCTCTGTACATATGCATAAGGGAAAATAGTATAGGATGTATCCTACGGAGCAAAGATTGAGATGTGTGAGATAAATTACTAGCAGTAATAGTGAAACTCCATATAACTTGTACTGAACATTTATTTTATCGTAAACAATTAGAAAAGCGCTGCACATTTATATTAAGAACACAATGGTTGCTGGTGCCTGTCTTAAATAATTACAGAAGTGCAACGAATAGTAAGACGCCTTGCCAGATCGGTTTATAAATCATTAGGGTCTTATAAAACAGGAATAACTCAATGGCAAGGAATCACACACGCACTCCGCATTCACACTAACACCACGCAGAAAACAGAAAAAAAACTAGAAGAACTACAGTACGCATGACAAACACGGCAAAAGGATTGCTCCACCGGCCTAATGCATACACGGAAAACTCAAGCCGTGAAATTGAACGAAATTTACAATACGAAACGTAAATCAGATCGGTAATGCATGTAAGGCACTACACGCACGTGAAGCCAATGTAATTTAAGCCCTACCAGTATACGAGTAGAACAAGAACTGAAAACGAAGAGCTGGAGGCTGCTTCGTTTTTCAAGTGGCCCTAACTACAGAAATCCATACCAATAAAACATATAAAAAACCCGAAAAGTTTTCTTATAAATGGGTTAATGCCTCAGCCATGCTGAAAA
The DNA here is from genome assembly GCF_023864345.2 of Schistocerca serialis cubense. Taxonomy (NCBI): domain Eukaryota; kingdom Metazoa; phylum Arthropoda; class Insecta; order Orthoptera; family Acrididae; genus Schistocerca; species Schistocerca serialis. The sequence goes on from NC_064639.1 coordinate 597,612,812, forward strand.
TTACACCAACTCCGTTACCTTACTCACTTCTGCAAACGAACTCCGATGAGCAACCTCTCTTTTCAAAATCCCAGGAATGAGTGTAGAGCTACGAAACCAAATTGGGATCCGCACATGTAGCAGAAGTCGTCACGAAAAATTCTTTCTGCACCCTGCCAACTTAAGCACAACAGCACTTCAACCAGAAGAAACGAAACCTCTTTGCCCCATTCCAAGCCTACACAAGAGCTGGCCAAACTGCCGCAGTAACAGACAAGAAGTTTTCCTGCCACCAGATACTATGAAAATCTAATATGCAGACGCATTCAGTCTTTCTGTCATTCAAAGGAAAGGAAGCGAAAACTTGACCCAAGGGTAAATTTGAATAAAGCAAAAATCTTGACAACAGAAATAAAGACTAATGTGTTGGTAGAAAGAGATATTATTGAAAAAGTCGATAAATATTTTTTGGATCTACGCTAGCAAAAAGCAGCCCGTGCACTGAGGAAATAAGACTAGTATAAATAGGAGAACCCTCTGCAATTAAATTAAGCTAGTTGATGAAGGAAAGGAAACTGACACTACTGTCCAAAATAAAAACGACTGAAACTTTGATCTTCCCCATAGTTTCGTATGAATGTAAGTTGTGGGCACAAAAAAGATTGCAGAAAATTCGATTCTTTTGAAATGTGGGTTTGTAGCAAGCAGGCGGCTGAGGATTTCATCGACTGAGAAAGTAACATATAAAACAGTCCTAGAAGTACAATGGCGCAAAAAAAAAAAAAAAAAAAAAGAATCGCAGCACCATAAAGTAGTTATGCGACATAAGTCAAAGTTGGTAGGTGTTTATCTACATCTGAAAGATGATGTCTGTTCAAATTTCGCGTCATTCGCATATGAGTAGCGCTAGTAGCGCCACTATGAGGATGCAAATCAGGTTTGTTTGAAACACACGCTGTAACGGTTGTGAGCATTAGTTACCTTCGAAATTGGACGTAGTGAGTTCATGTTAGTAAGGGATGCATTTAAGGCGACAGACACGCCATTATTAAGACCTCACTGAGTTTGGACGAGGTCGTGCAATAGTTCTATGAGAGACTGAGTGTTCCTTCTGCGATATTGCAGGAAGACTTGGCGGGAATGTAGCCCCTGTACATGCATGTTTGCTGGCAGCAGTAGTCACGAGAATGTACGGTCGTATGAAGACCGGACTCAGGACGGCCACGTTGCACTACCGAGATGGAAGACCGTCGTGTTCGTCGTATGGCTCTGGTGCATCGTACTTCATCTGCAACAGCATATTTGTGCAGCAGTTGGCACCATAGTGGCACAACAATTTGTTACTTCAAAGACAGCTCCGAAACAGACGCCCTTTAACGTGCATTCCACTGACTCCAGACCACCACCATTTGCGACTTCATTAGTGTCAAGCGAGAGCCCATTGAGCAGGGTGGAGGTCTGTTATATTTTCTGATGAAAATTGGTTTTGCCTCGGTGTTACTGGTGTCCATGTGTTGGCCAGGAGGAGGCCTGTTAAGGACCTGCACCCCACCTGTCTGCATGCTACACACACCTGGAGTAATGGTCTGGGGTGCGATTTCGTAACAGCAGGTGCACTCTCGTGGTTATCCCATACACCCTGACTCAAAAATCGTACGTCAATCTGGTGATTCGATTTGTGCTGCCATTCATGAACGGCATTCGAGGGGTGATTTCCAACAGAATAACGCTCACCTACATACCGCTGTTGTAGCCCAACATACTCTACAGACTGTCGACAAGTTGTCTTGACCTGCTTGATCACCAGACCTGTCTCCAGTCGAGCACATATGGGACACCACGAGATGACAACTCCATTGTCATACACAAACAGCATTAACCGTCCCTGTATTGACCGACCAAGTGCAACAGGAATGGAACTCCATCCCATTATCTGACCATGAACCTTTTCATCCTTAAATTCAACATTTCCGGTGGTTAAACCGGCTATTAATGCACCAGCATTTGACATCTCGCAATGTCAATCACTTAAATATTTTACCCAGACAACAGTATTCTTGAAATTTCATTACGATTAATTATTTTTTGGGGTTGTGATTTTTTGCCGTCAGTGTATATATTGGAGGTTGAAATACTGCAGATGAAATTAATGGGCTGCCGGCCGAAGTGGTCGAGCGGTTAAAGGCGCTACAGTCTGGAACCGCACGACCACTACGGTCGCAGGTTCGAATCCTGCCTTGGGCATGGATGTGTGTGATGTCCTTAGGTTAGTTAGGTTTAAGTAGTTCTAAGTTCTAGGGGACTTATGACCACAGCAGTTGAGTCCCATAGTGCTCAGAGCCATTTGAACCATTTGAAATTAATGTGTTTTGGGCATGTCACGAGAGCAGAAGACTGAGTAGGAAAAGCTGTTATGGTCGTAAGAACAGAAGGTTAAAGATGTAGAGGAAAACCAAGTATTGATAGACGACACGACCGAAAGCACAAATGGCTCTGGAAGAAATGAGGACGAAAATAATGCCCGCTAGTGCATGGAGGGACACGGTTCATCGTATCACTAGGAGTGGGAGATGACTTGATGTATTTCAACGACAGCAATACAATCATTGGTTCGAGCAGGGGAATCTCTTGGTTGTTCTGTAGTTTCCCTCCGCTTGTCATCAGGATTCGCCTGACTGAAATATTCACAGTATCCAGTGCAGAGCTACCTTTATATGAAATAGTGAAGGCACTGGAGCACCTGTGAAACGATATGGGACAGCACTCTCTCGTCTGTTCCGTTTGTCTGAGAGCTCTCCAGACAACTTAGATGTATCTAACAGAGAAAAAGTTCAATTATACACGCCTCTTTTTTCTTGCTGCAAACGCGGGGAAACGCAGCATTCTGCTGGGCGTTAAGGCATCTATGGTAACGAGTAAACAGACACAATAGCTGTATCGTCTTATCACTGATACACAGTGCAATCTGCTGACCCCCTGCGAAGCTTTATGACACTTTTGAGTCAGTATCATGAGCCACAGGGAGCAAGAGTGGCTGAAAGTGTTGGACAATAAGCTGCAGCAGAAGCGTTCTCCTCCACGGATCGATCACCGCCATTTTGTTCCGGGTCCATGTATGCAGTTCATAAATGTGGCCTTGCTCTGTGCTGCTAGGACTGATGACCCACATCGTACGAAATAACGTTATGATGCTCTACCCTGGTGAACCGCGTCATTTTCGAGTCAATAAAGAGCGTTCTGCAACCTCGGACAGCCGGCCGGTGTGGCCGAGCTGTTCTAGGCGTTTCAGTCTGGAACAGCGCGACCGCTACGGTCGCAGGTTCGAATCCTGCCTCGGGCATGGATGTGTGTGATGACCTTAGGTTAGTTAGGTCTCAGTAGTTCTAGGGGACTGATGACCTCAGATGTTAGGTCCCATAGTGCTCAGAGCCATTTGAACCATTTTTTTTTAACCTAGGACAGTCTTTTAATATTAATCACAACAGAAGATTGCTGTGGCACAGCGCCACGATGTATTGGAATAAACTGTGGGGCACATAGCGTACGTATTTCAGGACATTATATTGTAACAAAATGCACTGTCTATTTTGAAGAAGGGGCAGCAATAAACATAAATGTGGACCAGCGCTCTTAATTTCGTTGGCGCCGAGGCATTTAAAAATTTTGTGTGCCCTCTGGGCACAAATCGTTTAGGTTGGTGGCTTTAGTATGTTACAGAACGGCTGATTCGTCCATTTTTTTAATTATCAGCCAGCCACATTCATCTGCCGTCATATTTATTAACTTCTTTGGCTATTTTCGCTTCTTGTGTGTTTGTGTTTATGTGTGTGTGTGTGTGTGTGTGTGTGTTTGTGTGTGTGTGTGTGTGTGTGTGTGTTTGTGTGAGTGGATGTACGTTGTTGTGGCTGTTTCACTGTATATAAACTTGACTGATTTGTGAGTGACTCGTCACTGAGTCGCCCACTCAAGAGGCGAGTTTTTGATGAAGGGTGGGTACGTTTGCCTCAGTAGAATCACATTGAAAAGATAGTAAAATGAAATGGCAGAATAGCACTGATGCTGACTATCGGACTTGCTGCCTTCCTTGTAGCCGCCTTCCGCTGTCTCCAGATAAATAATATCTTATCTGAATGAAACTACTGTCGCATTGACTGGTGGCATGGGAACACGGAACCTACGACAGGTGTTTCAGCCGGAAAGTATTTGCCGAGTTAGGGACAGGGTAAATTTTGTACAAATTAAACCATATTTTTATATTTATGAGTTAAGCATACATACAAAAGAAATGCGAGGCAGCCGGTACGGAGTGGGAAACGTCAGTCAACAATCCTGGATAGTCCGTTGCAATCGTTAGTCAAAAATGGTTCAAATGGCTCTGAGCACTATGGGACTTAACATCTTAGGTCATCACTCCCCTAGAACTTAGAACTACTTAAACCTAACTAACCTAAGGACATGACACACATCCATGCCCGAGGCAGGATTCGAACCTGCGACCGTAGCAGTCCCGTGGTTCCGGACTGCAGTGCCTAGAACCGCGAGGCCACCGCGGCCGGCTAATCGTTAGTCCTCCATGGGATTACGAATTCATAAAAGAACAATATAGAAGATAAAGGAAAATTTCGTCTGACCCTACAGACTTCTAATTGGTTAGAAAGAGTGGGAAATTGATCTGAGAAAAAATGGGAGGCGTTAGTCGACCGTGAGAATGAATGTGTTTCGGATGCAAAGAGCGGCATGAGCGGCAACTCTAATGTGCGTTTTCAGGGGCCATGTTTTGTGACAATGTTTCTCCGCAAAAGCGTTGCCGTCAACATTGCTTTAGTGTGACTGCTTTGCTGTATGGCCGGGCAGTGTTGCTCAAGGAGCACGGTGTAGCAGATAGATGCCCATTGTCGAGGTGTTGCCAAGTGTGGAGAATATTTCGTGTCGCCCGGTCATATCTCTCTGTCCTTGTCTGTAACTGCTTCCCTCTCCGTCATACTTGCTTCCTCTTCCTCAAGCCGACGGCGCTGCAGTCCCACGGCGCGTAATCTGAGCAGTTAAGCAATATCATTTTCCTTCGTCTGTGGAGGTTCAGTGTTGGCTGTAATTACCGTATGTCAGCCAAACTTGGTAGATATTCTAATACGTAAATGCGGAACAGATTTGCGCTGTTTGTATGACTTTATGACACCCACGCTGCCATTTGACTAGCCGAAACGTAAATGAACAGTATGGCTATCGAGAAGAGAGACTATGCGCTGTTAGTGAAACTGTTCTTTGTGATTGGCAGCACTGAGAAAGTATCGCCGACTGAAAGGTCCGAGGAGGGGCTCAGTGTCATGAAATGGCTGAAAGAAGATGATAACGAAATTCGAAAACACTGGTGAGCTTGGCGTGACACCCGGAAGAGGAAGGCGTCCTATGCCGGTGGAAGCTATTGACGAGGTTGCTGCTGCTGTAGCTAACCACACAGCGCATGCCCCCTGGAGTGACATGAGAATTGTCGATCCCTTGGTCAACAGTACGGAAAGTATTGATGTCTGTTTTACACTGGTACACGTACAAAATCTGCAGCTGAAACCTCACGATCCGCAGCAAACTTCTGAATTTGCTCTTTTGTTTATGGCACAGATCGAAGTTGATGACATGTGGCCAGGCAATATTCTATGGAGTACCGTGGGTGCAGTGAATACACAGAACTGCCGAATTTGGGGTGCTGTTAAACCACGTGTCGTGCACGAAGAGCCATTGCATTCGCCGCATATGACTGTGTGGTGAACATTCAGAAGCACCTTTATTCTCACTCCGTTCTTCTTTGAAGATACACTCAGAGAGGCTGTCCAGGTGTACCGTGACAGCTTAACGCTATCGAGAAATCCTTCGACAGCATGGGACTCTTGTTTGGAAGAGCGCAGCTATATGGAAGCCACAGTTTTCATGTAAGATTGGGCGACACCTCATATAACTCGCACAGTGAAAGATATGCTTAATGCTATCTTTCACAAACGTATTGTCTCCAGGGGTTTTCCAGATGCAAGATCACCTGATCTGGATTCATGTGACTGTTGGCTCTGGGGGTATCAAAAAGAACGCGTTTACCGGGGACTCTTCCGATCTCTACCTGATCTGAAGGCCAGCATACAGGAACACGTTGCTCAGATTCCACCAGAACTGCTGCGAGCAATTATTGATCAAGTAGTTTTATGGGTGTAGCATCTCCTCTACGTCTCCGGTGCTCATACGGAACAAATTATTTATGCGGCAGTTTATAATAAAATCAACTTTAAGCCTTTCTCACATGTCTGACCTGTTCTGCCCATGCCCCGTTCGTGCGTCTTTCTTGCACTCACAACGCCAGATTTATACCTGGTGGCTAAAACTGGAACAATTTTTTTCCAGAGTAAATCTGTTCCGCATTATCGCACTGTAATATGTACCAAGTTTCTCTGCCATACGATAACTACAGCCCACACTGGAACTCTTTGAGTAGCTGCACTTTAATTATAACGTCTAAGACCAGAGCTATGGAACACAAGAGGTGACACAGTATATACAAAGTCTGAAATCTGGAAAAGGACCTTCTCCTTCCTACCACTGTAGTAGATGATTTGCAATACGGAGAGAAAATTGTATTTACATTCATGATTCTGTCCATGTACTGGTGAACCACAATAAAATATTAACATTAATATTTGGCTGTAATTGGAAACTACTTTACCGAATTCGTTACCAAAGCATTGCAAACGCGTTGTGCTAAGAGGCTTAGCGATGAGAAATATCCGTTAGATAACTTCTGTATGAATTACCAGTAGCCAAAAAATAAAAGTTGATCGCCAGTCTGATAGCAACTGGTATACAGTCTGTCATGTATTGATCTTACGATTTCTCGGACGCATTACTTTTAAGCGATATACTGAAATCGTGTTTCAGCATCCTGAAAAAAGCTATATCTTCGGAAGCACTTCGCTTAAAAAGGAACGCAATAGCTTTGGCTCGATTTCTATTTTCCTTGTCAACTTTTTTTCCTTTTTGGAATGCATATTATGCAGAAGATCAGCACCCCCTTCCACTAGTTCCTGTCCATTTGGCGGTCACGGCGTGGCCCGTGTAAGCGAACACTTCTGGCCCGGAAACATGATGCTGCAAACACTGTCGGGCCACACTGGCATGCAGTGTTGCCGAACAGGCCGTGCGGGGTATCTGCGCGGCCTAAGGGGGCCTCGTCACGGTCCGCGTGACTCCACCCGTCTGTGGTTCGAGTCCTCCCTCGGGCATGGGTGTGTTTGTGTTGTCCTTAGCGTAGGTTAGTTTAAGTTAGCTTAAATAGTGCCTAAGCTTAGGGACCGATGACTACAGCAGTTTGGTCCCGTAAAACCTTACCACAAATTTCCAATTTTTTTGTTGCCGAACATGTGGCTGAAATTCCTGTAGCGTGCAATGTTGCCAGACATCATTGTCGGGATTTGTTGTTGGTAATATGCAATTTTTATTGTCCGCGTAAACGTGCCTTTACCAGAATAGCAGCGGCAAGCTGTGTGCAGTCGACTCGCTGAGCAGATTGCGTGCGCGCGTAGTTTTGGCGATCGCAGGTAGCCGTGTGCATCCTCTAGCGACGTGACCGGAGTCCTACCATGATTACACTACACTCATCTAACACCGTGGCGATGGAGGTCAGAACATGCTGCTAGCTAAGATGGCGGCAGACGTTCCTGTTAGTCTTCACGAACGACCCAAAAACAAACGGACGAGATGACAGGCTTCGTAAGAGTGTAGCTGGAGAAAGTGTTTCCATCAATTTCATGACCTACGCGGTGTCCCTCCACCAGTAATATACAGGGCGAATCACTAACTATTGCCACCAAGAATAACACCGAAAGTATGATAGGAGCTGAAAAGTTTGTGGGACAAACGTTGCATGAGACCAGGGGGGCCATAATATGACGTTGGTTTTTTGTTGCTAGGTGGGGTCGCTTCGGAGATATGAAGTTCAACTTTGTTTTTTTAAATGGAATGCTATAGCTTGGTACTCATTTCCAGATAGCAGCTATCGCGACGAATCTAATGATGTGTAACAGTAAGGTCTTTGAAGGTCAACGAAGGTCAAAAAGTTGGCATGAACGTCCATTTACAGAAAGTGTTGGAAGTGATGACCATTGGTATCAGTGCAGTGCTGCAATATTATTATCATGGATTGAGTGGTATTCCTTATCACATCGGCACTTACGAAACACAAGCTCTGACAATTCCCTCTTGCATATCTTCAGGTGTAATTGGAATATCTTTATAAACAATGTCTTTTACGAATCCTCACAAGAAAAAAATCCAGAGACGTCAAGTCTGGCGAACGAGCTGGCCACAGCACACCTCCTCCGCGTCCAATCCAACGATTTGGGAAGTCTCTGAAACTCATTTCTATCAGCGAAAAATGTGCCGGACACTCATCGTGATGATACTACATTCTGTTCCTTGTTCCTAAAGGTATTTCTCCAAGTAATAGACCTAATGTTTCTTGCAGGAATGTGGTCTACTTCCTACAATTATGATTTCCTTCAATGAAATTGGGGTCTATGATTCTGTCCTCTAGAACCCCACACCATACATTCACCGACCACGGGTTTTGGTGTGCAGCTTTCCGCAGTCAACATGGATTTTCAGTTGCCCAATAATGCATGTTATGAAAATTAACATTTCTATGATTCATGAATGTAGCCTCGTCAGTAAATAAAATCAAATTAATAGATGTGTAATCCCTCTGGATCTGAAGTTGAGCCCAACGGCAGAATTCAATGCGACGCATACAATCCATACCAGTTAATTCTCGGTGGAGACTGATATGGTAAGGATGATACTTATGGCGATGCAGAACACAAACAACACTCCTGTGGCTCATGCCAGATTCCCTTGTGATTTGACGCGAACTAACACAAGGATCTCGAGCCACAGTTGCAAGAGTACCAATTTCCGTTTCCTCGTTAGTAACTTTCCTTTGCCGGATATGTTTCCGATGCGTTAAAGATCCAGTTGTTCTCAATTTATCATGCTCATAATTAAAAGTACGACGTGTAGGGTGAGTACTTTGAGGATATCTTTCAGCGTATAAGTCTGTAGCTCTCACTGAATTTCGTTGGCATTCTCCGTAAATGAGAAGCATATCGACTTGTTCTTTGAAGGAATAAATCATTTACATTAGCTTGATTCGACGATACTAGTCTTACGGTTCCTATTAGTGTTGTATTGAGAAACCGTCGAATAGTGTTTACATGTCAATGGATACGCCGTATTCGGCGAATATTTACTATTTTCACGATATACAAAAATGGCTCTGAGCACTATGGGACTCAACTGCTGAGGTCATTAGTCCCCTAGAACTTAGAACTACTTAAACCTAACTAACCTAAGGACATCACAAACATCCATGCCCGAGGCAGGATTCCAACCTGCGACCGTAGCGGTCTTGCGGTTCCAGACTGCAGCGCCTTTAACCGCACGGCCACTTCGGCCGGCTTCACGATATACGAGAGAGAATTGTCAGAGCATGTGCTTCGATAAGTGACGAAGTGATAAGGAATACCACTCATTCCATGATGAGAAGATTGCAGCACTGGATCGATACCAATGGTCATCAGTTCGATCACCTCCTGTAAATGGACGTTCATGCCACCTTTGTGACCTTCGTTGACATTCAGTGACCTTACTGTTACACATCATTGGCTTCGTCTTGATAGCCGCTATCAGAAAATAAGTACCAAACTATAGCACCTCATTAAAAAAAAAGTTGACCTTCATATCTCTGACGCGACCCCACCTAGCAACAAAAATCCAGCGTTATATTGTGGTCCCCGTTGTCCCATGCAACATTTGTCCCACAAACTTTTCAGCTACTATCACACTTTAGGAGTTATTCTAGGTGGCAATAGTTAGTGACTCACCCTGCATATTCAGCACAGACAACCTTACAGGGAATGAGTTTTAAAACAGCAAGAATAAATGTACTGCAATGAAAAATGAACAGTTCTGATTGCTATCGAAATACGAGATGAAAAATCTCTTCTTTGTTGGCGAATCCAAGCCTATTAAATACTGTAAAACGGTGAAGTATGGAACATAGTATTTGCTTAGTAGGTACGACAGTGTTAGTTGAGTAGTTACGGTAAAGCACTTACAAGTGTGGCCTGGAACAGAGCGACGCAGGCCAGCAGCACGCCGGAGATGAACTGTGTCATGGCCAGCGGACTCATCACGCTGTCCAGGTACCGCACGAACCTGCACATAATTACCGAATACTTTAATGCACACTTTAGACATCCAACACGCGTATGTGTTTCAACGTTGGTAGGTTAAAAATGTGGGCCGGAACGGCACATGTACCTAAGCGTGCAACTTCGAATATACTGGACACTGAGGCGACAAAGTCGTGGGATACATCCTACTATGGTATAGGACCTCCCTTTTCCCGCCATACTGCAGCGATCTGATGTGGTATGGCCATAAAAACTCGTTGGTAGTCCCCTCCAGAATTATTCAGCCATGCTGACTCTGTTGCCGTCCATAATTATTGTGACAATGTTACCGGTGGAGGATTTAATGCATTAACTGACTTCTCGATTGTGTCCCATAATTGTTCGATGTTGGGTGATCTGGGTAGCCAAATCACTCGCTCGAATTGTCCAGAATGTTCGTCAAACCAATCACGAACACTGTAGCCTAGTGGCATGGCGCATTGTCATCCACAAAAATTCCATCGTTGTTTGAGAATTTGAAGTTCATGGATGGCTGCAAATGGTCTCCAAGTAGCCGAACATAACCATTTATAGTCAGTGATGGGTTCAATTGGACCAAAGAAACCAGCCCATTCCATCTAAACACAGTTCACATCATTATGCAGCCACCACTAGCTTGCACAGTGCCTTGTTGATAACTGGGTCCATGGCTTCGTGGTGTCTGCAACACACCCGAACCCTGCCATCAGACCTTAACAACTGAAATCGGGACTCATCTGCTGGGCCACGGTTCTCCAGTCGTCTAGGTTCCGAGGTCAAGAGCCCAGCGGAGGCGTTGCAGGCGATGTCGTGCTGTTAGCAAAGGCGCTCGCGTCGATCATCTGCTGCCATAGTCCATACGCCAAATTTCGCCGCACTGTCGTAACGGATACGTTCGTCGTACGCCCCATAATGATTTCTGTGAGAATTTCACCGCGTTTTGTTCTTCCATTAGCACTGAAAACTCTACGCGGAATCCGATGCTCTCGGTCGTCAAGTGAAGGCCGTCAGTCACTGCGTTGTCCGTGGTTAGAGGTAATGCCTGAACTGATGTATTCTCGGCACGCTCTTGACATTGTGGGTTTCGAAACATTAAATCCGCTAGCGATTTCCTAAACGGAATGTCTCAAGCGTCTAGCTCCGCCTTCAAAGTCTGTTAATTCCCGTCGAGCGGCTATAATCACGTCGGAAATCTTTTCAGACGAGTTTAAAAATGACAGCTCCTCCAACGCACCGTCCTTTTATGCCTTGTGTACGCGGTATTACCGCAATCTGTAGGTGTGCATATCGCTATCCCATTACTTTGACCTCAGTGTGTAGTCCGTCGCCTGACGACTAGGTATACAAAGCCGTGCTTCCGCCAAGTGCTCTTACGTGGATACGCATGTCGCAAGGGACACAAGTCAGTCGACCAACTCCCCACAGTTTACCAATATGTAAGGCGTTTCACCACCTACTTTAATATACACTACTGGCCATTAAAATTGCTACACCAAGAAGAAATGCTGATGATAAACGGGTATTCCTGGGAAAAATATATTATACTAGAACTGACATGTGATTATATTTTCACGCAATTTGGTTGCATAGATCCTGAGAAATCAGTACCCAGAACAATCACCTCTGGCCATAATAACGGCCTTGATATGCCTGGGCATTGAGTCAGAGCTTGGATGGCGTGTACAGGTACAGCTGCCCATGCAGCTTCAACACAATACCACAGTTCATCAAGAGTAGTGACTGGCGTATTGCGACGAGCAAGTTGCTCGGCCACCATTGACAAGACGTTTTCAATTGGTGAGAGATCTGCAGAATGTGCTGGCCAGGGCAGCAGTCGAACATTTTCTGTACCCAGAAAGGCCCAAACGGAACCTCGCAATGTGGTCGTGCATTATCCTGCTGAAATGTAGGGTTTCGCAGGGATCGAATGAATGGTAGAGCCAGGGGTCGTAACACATCTGAAATGTAACGTCCACTGTTCAAAGAGCCGTCAATGCGAACAAGAGGTGACCGAGACGTGTAACCAATGGCACCCCATACCATCACGCCGGGTGACACGCCAGTATGGCGATGACGAATACACGCTTCCAATGTGCATTCACCACGATGTCGCCAAACACGGATGCGACCATCATGATGCTGTAAACAGAACCTGGATTCATCCGAAGAAATGACGTTTTGCCATTCGTGCACCCAGGTTCGTCGTTGAGTACACCATCTCAGGCGTTCCTGTCTGTGATGCAGCGTCAGGGGTAACCGCAGCCATGGTCTCCGAGCTGATAGTCCATGCTGCTGCAAACGTCCTCAGACTGTTCTTGCAGATGGTTGTTGTCTTGCAAACGTCCCCATCTGTTGACTCAGGGATCGAGACGTGGATGCAAGATCCGTTACAGCCATGCGGATAACATGCCTGTCATCTCGACTGCTAGTGATACGAGGCCGTTAGGATCCAGCACGGCATTCCGTATTACCCTCCTGAACCCACCGATTCCATATTCTGCTAACAGTCATTGGATCTCGACCAACACGAGCAGCAATGTCGCGATACGATAAACCGCAATCGCGACAGGCTACAATCCGACCTTTATGAAAGTCGGAAACGTGATGGTACTCATTTCTCCTCCTTACACGAGGCATCACAACAACGTTTCACCCGGCAACGCCGGTGAACTGCTGTTTGTGTATGAGAAATCGGTTGGAAACTTTCCTCATGTCAGCACGTTGTAGGTGTCGCCACCGGCGCCAACCTTGTGTGAATGCTCTGAAAAGCTAATCATTTGCATATCACAGCATCTTCTTCCTGTCGGTTAAATTTCGCGTCTGTAGCACGTCATCTTCGTGGTGTAGCAATTTTAATGGCCAGTAGTGTTCCATGATTTAAGCTGATTTGTGGACCGATATGCAGATCTGATCGTGTTCGTATACCAAAATGTTTGCTACAGCATAGGCCACGTCTCAGACACGCAGAGACGTGTGGTTCTAAACTGACCGAAACGTCTAAAAAAACATGACCTGTAGGCTTCTCATAGTCACGAGCTCCCTAGTAGTTTAACGTACCACTAAGCATGTGTAGGGCGGGTTGCGCTGTTGTTTTTTGTCCTCAATACGGTGCATTATGTTGGAGAGAAATGAATTCGAACTGTTTCCTACTGTTCGAACATCATATACGCTCGAAATCGTAGGAAAAACTCTCCATTCTTTGGACAATGATAGTGCTGAACCAGTATCCGCAGAATCAAGTGTTGTAGAATCCTTATGGTGGAGTCTATGCTACCGATTGCTCCACGCATTATCTTGTTACAACAAAATTGTTATATGGCACCATATATTATAGTTAGCGCATGCTATGGTGACTTCCGAGAAAAACAGTTTGCTTCGCTAGATAAGGCGTAATGTTTTCTTGGACGTGACATCCCGCATACAAAAAGACATCTAAAAGCTATACTTAAGTAGATATATGGACCTTTTTATGCTGCAGGTATCACTTTACTGTGCTAGAATGTAGAATATGGCTAGTGGTCTTGTTTTTTAGTGTTTACAAGCAACGCATCGACTCGGCTGTTGTCTATGCCATATACTACAGGTTTTTTTTTCTTGACTCCGAGGTCCTACGTTTTCGGTTTTCTTTTTTTTTTCGTGTACATAGCACACTAACCGTGCTCACCGCCTTATTATTCCAGTACACAAACTGCAGAACACAGATTTGAATATTTCTATATGCGGAGAGGGTGGAAATAGAATAGATCGTGCGTTTTGACACTGTGCAAGACTCCTTAAGAGTATTAAATACCATAAAATAATATTTACGATATGCTTCACTCTACTCTCCGCAAACTGCTCCCATGTGGTGTCATCAACGAATAACTTACAGAAAAGGCGCTGTGTGATGTTTAGCAACATTTTTACTGTTTGTCTACAGGTTTACAGGTAAACCATTAACTATATTCTGCCTCCATACTGCTATAATAAGCTACTACGACTACTATAAATACGACACAGAAGTGCTATATTAAACCTGGGGGGAACTTTGTTCTCCACAAAACTGCCAGTGCCACAGTCTGTCAGTCGCGATTTAGCACTCTGTCACAAAACGCGGAATTTACCATTAAACTATTCCGTTAAATTATTATTCTCCGCAAATTTGCAGAATATGCTGTGACATCATTAATGTATACTAACCACACGTCGGATTCACATACTATTCTACTCTATAAATCTGTCGCTATGTAGCAGTCATAGGAACCATGATGCTTTAGTAGTTCTGTAAAGTTTCCTAGATAGAGCCAAATGTTCCCTTGGAGGTGACATCTCGCATATAAAACGACACCTAGGGTCATACTATCCCATAAGACAGTTGGGATTGACTGTTAAACGTGGGTGGCATCCAACGGTAGAGTAGTACTTATATAATATATTTAAATGTCAAACCACAAGCCCAGAAGTAATCAAAGTTATTGGTAAACACTTTATAGATTTTATAAGGTGTCCAGACATGTGACTATGGGAAACTTTTACGTTTTCCTTGGTTAAAGAACATGACATTACCAGGTTGGAGGCCATTGCGGAATGGATAGAATCTTTCGTCCCTGTAAACGACGACTTGTATCTTCCTTTCCAACTACTCTGTATGGACAGTTATTGGTAATTCCCCACCGCTACTGCTGCTGTATAATCACATTATTTCGTCTCTCTTTTCTGCGTATTACACGTCGATATCATCGTCTCTGCAAACCAGCAATATCATGCTGTCACGCTCCAATGTTTAATATCTATACCTCGTAATATTTACATGTATTTTGTTTAAGCTTTGCTTATTTAGGCCTGAACATGAAGAATATGGTTGAGGACTTGCTATTAACTGTATGTTTCAGCTGTGACAGCATCAAGGATTGGTAGAATCTCTGACGTCATTTTCAGTTGTGACCCACTAAACTTTAGAACACAACTATTTCCGCATTTGCGTCTACATGTCTGCACGTTATAGAGAATATCATTTTAATCTATGTTGCGGCATTTGTTTAGCATGTACAGCAATGGTCGTTGGTCATACAACGGTGTTCTAACAGAGAATATCAGGCGTTAAGCATATTTAATGGCTCATTGTGCTTGCAAGGTGCACTAAACCTTACATATAATATAACTTTATTTTTGCACGAATTTTCCAAAAAAATCCTAAATACTACGATAAACACGCATTCTAATGAGTTACACAGACAATTTGGATGCAGCAATGTTTAATTTTTGGAGCTTCAATGTGCTTGCAAAGTGTGAGATGTCTCACAATAAATGGTAAGTAATTTTATTTATTTCCGTGGTATAGACTCTGACATTGTCTTTGAAAATGCCACGTCACACACTCTACGTATTTAGATACTACTGCAACATAAACATTACATTTTCTTACGCATTTTAGCATATTGTGATGTCATAAAAGTGGATAGGTGACTGAGTTAATACAGAGTTTTTTCTTGTATTTGACCTCAACTAGGTCTTAGATGTTTGATGTAGGAACATTGCACTTTTCACGTTGCCGACTTATTTTGCAGATATTTTAGATTATTGTACTCGTAAATGTGCAAAATAATATAGGATATATAGTATATAAAGCTTTTAGAGAGACTTGCCACCGTAGTTCTGATTGCAAACTTCGGCGAAAATTGTTATTGTACAAAGCCTCCAGTAGGCCTGTGTCATTTGTAATAATATCAATAATTAGCAATGAATATCATTGATTATATTTTTTCCAGTGAATAATATGATGCATTATGTTTGTCCCTTTTAAATGGTGTCTGGGAACAATTTAAATGCTGAAATATTTAATTTTAGGGTGTGCTGTGACTTACATCAAGAGTAGGCCTAATTAATTACATTCAGACTGTTAATTTGCTTGTGTGCTTGCCTGCTTAGTGTAGTATTTTAGCTAACACGTCGTTTTCTGCCGTCATAAGCTTGGTCAGGCTAGTTTTACCACATATATTCCTTAGGCCTACCTTCTACATTTTTACTGTTTTAAGCATGGAAATCTAGCTTTAGAATATATACTTTAGAATTTTGGGCATTAATTTGCCGACTGTGTATTCGTGGAAATCTGCATTACAACGTTTGTACTTTCTTCACATTTCAGACGTAATTTTATAGACAGTTTAAAATAATGTGACACCTGACAAGCATCACTGATGTGGAGATTGGTTGGAAAGAAAATTGTAGCATTTGAGAAGCATCATGGACGTGGAAAATAATTAATTTATGGCTCTTTTGCGTCTTAAACCAAGCACTGTACACAACAGGAACAATTATCTTCATTTCGCAGTGCAAATCTCGTTTCCTACAGTGCAGCCATTTGTTGGCGACAGTAAGGAACCCATGATACAACACAGAAACAGTGCACATTTTCTACAGTGCGGGTAGCCGTCTCTTGTGGTGCAAAATTCGAACTAGACTCGTTTTCTACAGTACAGCTGTCTGCTGGTGACAGTAAGGAACTGGTATATGGTACAGGACTTGACTTTATTTCTCGATAGTGGGATAGTATTTAAGGTAAAACTCACGTTCAACAAGTATGTATTCCTAATTCATGATTTGTATTTTATAATAAAATGTTTTCTACTCATTCCAGTATTCCATGGCGAATTATGTATAGCTTTGAAGGGAATTTACCGAAATGATTGGTGAGCCAGTCCTTAAACGAATATTCCGAAGTCAACTGTGCAAACTTAGTTGACAACATTTTCGGTATTTATGCAATTCTGATACTTTACTGTACTTGGCGATTACGTCAGCGTTACATGTTAAATCACTGTCGTGACATCACCAGATCACAGTTTCTCTACTGCACTGTATGTAGGTGGGTGCTGAGCGTGCGCGTGGGAGTCGGCCCAGCATGGAAACGAATGGCATTGAAGATAAGGAAGTGCTGATGCTGATGTCAGCAGAATATAACACGCACTACTGCCTCAGCATGGTAGGATTCCTGGAATGACCTTGGTGGTAAGACATAGTGCTAATGTTGACGTCAGCTAAACTAAAGCATTGCCCGAGTTTATTCTTGCCCGTATGCACAGTGTGCCTCTACTTATGTTTTAAATAGAACGTGTAACACGAGGACGTCTCGAGGGTTGATGACCACTACAAAATCCGTTTTATCAAATTCAAGAACCAGTTTCATCACAGTTACCTTATATGGTGCATTACATTGTCCAAGCATTCCGCGGAGTTTGCGAACACACTGTGCAAAACAGTCACTACATTTGTAATAAATTTTCACTATAACATCTCGCTGTTCTGTCGTGAAGTGCCCCTTTATTAACCACAAAGAAAACAGATGGAAATCGGGCGACACAGAGTAATGCCAACTTACTAGGACACAAATGACGGGCATTTCAGAACTTGCGACCTTTATAGCGTTTATAGGAAGTCTTGGCCATACAGACAACGAAACCGAAGAGCACGAATGAAGGACGCTCGTATTCAAAGTGATGAAATTACTGACACGGACGCAGATGTGGATAACACTAAATGTAAATTTAGTTTAGACAGACTAGGTCATAATTGTCTACAGCCAACATTTGCCACGGAAAACATGTAGGCCTAATCAAAACAAAAACAAATATTCAACTGATACATTATGCTTCAGATCTCTGTACTGTATTATTAGCGCTAGAGAAATGGCATTACATCATCGGCCTTAGACATGCATTAGCACGAGGAGCGTTCAATAAAAGTAATGCAACAGATTTTTTTCCCCGAAAGCACTTTGATTTTATTCAGGATTCCAATACACCATATTATTCCCCACTCATTCTCCTAAAAAACAGCATTTTTCAATTTAATCTCCATTCACTGTGATGGCCTTATACCACCTTTCTGAGAGGGCCTGTATGCCCATGTGGTACCATTCCACTGGCCGACGTCAAAGCCAGCCTCTTGTTATGCCAATAACATCCCCATCATCCACTCACTGCGTGCCACGGAGTGCATCCTTCATTGGGCCCAACAGCTGGAAGTCGGAAGGTCCGAGATCCGGGCTGTAGGGTGAATTGAGTCCAATGAAGTTTTGTGAACTGCTCTCGGGTGCACAGATTTGTGTGAGGCCTACTTTGTCATGGAGAAGGACACGTTCGTTAGCATTTTTGTGCTGACGAACACGCTGAAGCCGTTTCTCCAATTTCCTAATTATTGCACCATGAGGGCACACGTTAAACAGAATAACCTCATCTGAGTCCCAGAAGACCATCGCCACGATTTTGTCGGTTTAGGTAGCTGCTTTGAACTTTTTGTTTGGGTGAGCGGTGGTGGGATACTCTATGGATTGCTGTTTTGTTTCCGGTTCAAAGTGATGAACCCACGTATCATTGCCCGTGATGGTCTTTGACAAAAAAGCAACGCGCAAGAAATTCCACACAGATGGTCCTTCATGGTTATTTATGGTCCTCTCTTAGGCGGCAAGGACTGTGATCTGTCGATCAGCTCGAATGAGAGTGTCCACACGTTCCATCACTGCAGGAGTCAGCTGTGTGTGGCCGGTTAGCACGTGAGAGAACAGACAGGTTTGTGCGACCTTCTTGCGACGACGACAGACGCCTGCTCCAACGATTCACCGTGTGTTTCTTCACTGCCAGATCTCCGTAGACGTTGTGCAAGAATCTACGAATACCTGCGATGCTCTGGTTTTCCGGGAAAAGAAAGTCGATGACACCTCTCTTGTTGATAAACACCTCCATCACAGACCCCGAGCGAGGTGGTGGAGTGGTTAGCTCACTGAACTCGCAGTCGGGAGGACGCTGTTTCAAACCGGCGATGGCCATCCTGATTTAGGTTTTCCGTGACTTCCCTAAATCGCTTCAGGCAGATGCTGGAATTGTCCCTGTGTATGGGCACAGCCGATTTCCTCCCCCATGCTTTCCTGTTCCGAGGTTGTGCTCCGTCTCTAACGACCTCGTTGTGAATGGGGTGTTAAACACTAAACTCCTCCCCCGTCACAGACATTATTTTTAAGATTATACCTATCGGAACTTCATGAAACTGTATTAGAGGCTGAAGCGGGAATATTACACAATGTCTTACAACAAATTCCGCAGTTTTTAAACCGAAATAGGCCGAGAAAAAATGTGTTGCATTACTTATTGAAGGCCCCTCGTACATTAAGAGCAGCAGGCGAACGAGAATGCAGGGCTTGAAGCTTTTCAAGGTCTCCCGCCTGATCGGCTAAGGTAGTGGGAACTTCTTTTACATTACATTCTCTATCGTCTTTCTTTTTCCTCTTAGTTAGTCTACCGTCTCGCTCTCGTATTTTCACGAAGAGTAACGTTAGTTATAATACACTACCGGCCATTAAAATTGCTACACCAAAAAGAAATGCAGTTGATAAACGGGTATTCATTGGACAGATATGTTGTACTAGAACAGACATGTGATTATATTTTCACGCAGTTTGGTTGCATAGATCCTGAGAAATCTGTATCCAGAACAATCACCTCTGGCCATAATAACGGCCTTGATATGCCTGGGCATTGAGTCAGAGCTTGGATGGCGTGTACAGGTACAGCTGCCCATGCAGCTTCAACACAATACCACAGTTCATGAAGAGTAGTGACTGGCGTATTGCGACGAGCAAGTTGCTCGGCCACCATTGACAAGACGTTTTCAATTGGTGAGAGATCTGCAGAATGTGCTGGCCAGGGCAGCAGTCGAACATTTTCTGTACCCAGAAAGGCCCAAACGGAACCTCGCAATGTGGTCGTGCATTATCCTGCTGAAATGTAGGGTTTCGCAGGGATCGAATGAATGGTAGAGCCAGGGGTCGTAACACATCTGAAATGTAACGTCCACTGTTCAAAGAGCCGTCAATGCGAACAAGAGGTGACCGAGACGTGTAACCAATGGCACCCCATACCATCACGCCGGGTGATACGCCAGTATGGCGATGACGAATACACGCTTCCAATGTGCATTCACATGTCCGCAGCTCGTGGTCGTGCGGTAGCGTTCTCGCTTCCCGCGCCCGGGTTCCCGGGTTCGATTCCCGGCGGGGTCAGGGATTTTCTCTGCCTCGTGATGACTGGGTGCCGCCGCCGACGCCGACGCCGCCACACCACGGCCCCCCTAGCCCTCCACGCCTCCGTCGTCGCTGATGCAGAGACCCCCCAACGCCCCCAAAGTGTTGTGTGCTAAAAGTGAGTGCGGTGTAAAATTTGTGCAGTGCAATCGCAGTGTCTGCAACGCAAAATAGTGCGACACGACGAAAATATCGTCGTCTCAAATGGAATATATATATATATATATATATATATATATATATATATATATATATATATATATATATAAGTGTAAATATTATTAGATGAGTGCTACGGCTACACATATAGCGCATACCCAGGTAGCGTTCATACAAATGTGCGAAACATCACTCGCTACGCTGAACATGACTATGTGAGTACACTAACAAAAGAAACATCTCTCTGCAATTCCTATCTAATCATGTTAAGCATACCTAGAATTTGTTTGTCCACTTATAGAGTTCTTTTTTTTAAAATTATGTCTCAAATGTGTTCCTTATCGCCCTCTCTCTCTCTCTCTCTCTCCCTCTCTCTCCCTCTCTCTCTCTCTCTCTCTCGCTCTCTTCCCCTCAACCACCATCTCGTGGACACCTCGCTATATATATATATATATATATATATATATATATATATATATATATATATATATATATATAATATTCGTTCATACATATTTGTCATTGTCCTTTGTTTCCTAGATGTAAGCCTTAGCCAATAAGACAACTCTACAAATAGTTACATGCCACATAATGGCTAAAATGGTTCAAATGGCTATGAGCACTATGGGACTCAACTGCTGTGGCCATCAGTCCCCTAGAACTTAGAACTACTTAAACCTAACTAACCTAAGGACATCACACACATCCATACCCGAGGCAGGATTCGAACCTGCGACCGTAGCAGTCGCACGGTTCCGGACTGCGCGCCTAGAACCGCGAGACCACCGCGGCCGGCCCACATAATGGCACCAGACCTTTAACTCTACCTAAATTCAAAGAACTTAGAAGTGTTTGAATCAACAACCCATAAAATTAACAAAAATGCAAACAAAACTGAAAAAAATGAAATATTTTGCTCCTCTGACTTACAAATCAGTGCAACAGTGTAAATCAACCTGCAAACGTGCAACATATAACGAAACAGACAATTGCAACAAAATTACGTATCAGAAAAGAAAAGAAAAAGACTCGATAACTAACAGAAATAGATATTGAAAGTACCTTCGAATCTCAACACTGTATTTGTTATTTTGTAAATAAAAGTTTATTACGTTAAAAAAAAAAAAAGAAAGAAAGGTGTCGTGTGTTGTCCTTATGTTAGTTAGGTTTAAGTAGTTCTAAGTTCTAGGGGACTGATGACCATAAATGTTAAGTCCCATAGTGCTCAGAGCCATTTTTTTGTGCAGTCACCACGATGTCGCCAAACAAGGATGCGACCATCATGATGCTGTAAACAGAACCTGGATTCATCCGAAGAAATGACGTTTTGCCATTCGTGCACCCAGGTTCGTCGTTGAGTACACCATCGCAGGCGTTCCTGTCTGTGATGCAGCGTCAAGGGTAACCGCAGCCGTGGTCTCCGAGCTGATGTCCATGCTGCTGCAAACGTCCTCGAACTGTTCGTGCAGATGGTTGTTGTCTTGCAAACGTCCCCATCTGTTGACTCAGGGATCGAGACGTGGATGCACGATCCGTTACAGCCATGCGGATAAGATGACTGTCATCTCGACTGCTAGTGATACGAGGCCATTGGGATCCAGCAGGGCGTTCCGTATTACCCTCCTGAACCCACCGATTCCATATTCTGCTAACAGTCATTGCATCTCGATCAATTAGAGGAGCAATGTCGCGATACGATAAACCGCAATCGCGATAGGCTACAATCCGACCTTTATCAATGTCGGAAACGTGATGGTACGCATTTCTCCTCCTTACACGAGGCATCACAACAGCATTTCACCGGGCAACGCCGGTGAACTGCTGTTTGTGTATGAGAAATCGGTTGGAAACTTTCCTCATGTCAGCACGTTGTAGGTGTCGCCACCGGCGCCAACCTTGTGTGAATGCTCTGAAAAGCTAATCATTTGCATATCACAGCATCTTCTTCCTGTCGGTTAAATTTCGCGTCTGTAGCACGTCATCTTAGTGGTGTAGCAACTTTAATGGCCAGTAGTCGAGATTAATTTTATTTCATTAAGTAACACTAATGTTGCGAGGCAAAAACACAGCAGAAGTTCATCGGATTGATTGAAGCAAATGGTTAACTACTTAAATTCTACTAGGTAATAAATATACAGGGTGTTACAAAAAGGTACGGCCAAACTTTCAGGAAACATTCCTCACACACAAAGAAAGAAAATATGTTATGTGGACATGTGTCCGGAAACGCTTACTTTCCATGTTAGAGCTCATTTTATTACATTACATTACATTACATTAATCATGGAATGGAAACACACAGCAACAGAACGTACCAGCGTGACTTCAAACACTTTGTTACAGGAAATGTTCAAAATGTCCTCCGTTAGCGAGGATACATGCTTCCACCCTCCGTCTCATGGTATCGCTGATGCAGCCCTGGAGAATGGCGTATTGTATCACAGCCGTCCACAATACGAGCACGAAGAGTCTCTACATTTGGTACCGGGGTTGCGTAGACAAGAGCTTTCAAGTGCCCCCATAAATGAAAGTCAAGAGGGTTGAGGTCAGGAGAGCGTGGAGGCCGTGGAATTGGTCCGCCTCTACCAATCCATCGGTCACCGAATGTGTTGTTGAGAAGCGTACGAACACTTCGACTGAAATGTGCAGGAGCTCCATCGTGCATGAACCACATGTTGTGTCGTACTTGTAAAGGCATATGTTCTAGCAGCACAGGTAGAGTATCCCGAATGAAATCATGGCGGTGAATCGAGGAAGTACAGTACATACTGACGAAACTAAAATGAGCTCTAACATGGAAATTAAGCGTTTCCGGACACATGTCCACATAACATCTTTTCTTTATTTGTGTGTGAGGAATGTTTCCAGAAAGTTTGGCAGTATCTTTTTGTAATACCCTGTATAATTTCATATTGTGAAAGTTCATACCTGTCTTCCCTCCTAGGTGCTTGTTACACGTAAATAGCAACGAGTAAAGAAATAAATAAAAAAATTACTTACTAACATACCTTAAGATATCTTGGTGATACTGAATACACAAGCGAAGCTCTGTGTACATGTCTCGCTGAATATCCGACGCCTCCACACTCACGTCTCTTTCGAAGTTTCTCGCCGACCCGGCGAGGTTAGTGCGAAGTTCCAAAGCGTTTATGCGGGACGATAGAATTCTCAGTTGTACGGAGACGTGGACCATGATGGCCACGAAGAAACAGTCGACGCTGACGGTGGCGAAGGCGAGCAGGAAGGTGCCGGCGCACTGCAGGGTGTAGGTGGCCGCGTAGACGGCGAGCTGGCTCGTGTCGAGCCACGACAGCTGCACGAACGGCAGCCTCCGCTCGCCGCGCTGGGCGATCAGCGGCATCGGGAACCAGACGAAGGACAGCAGGAAGAGGTAGGTGTGCAGGAGGAACGTCAGGCGCACCGCCTTCTTGTGGAACGCGTCGAACGCGGCCTGGCGGCGGGCGTCGGCGCGGCGGTGTTCGGCCTGCGCGGCCACCAGCCGGTCGAGGCGGCGCACGAGCGCGTAGAAGCGGCGCCGGCCGCGCAGCAGCAGAGCCACCTTGGCGGCGCCGCCGCTCACGGCGAACGCGTTGGTCAGCGCCAGCGTCGTCTCCTGCAGGTCCTCCGAGCCCTGGCCGACGCCCAGCACCACGAAGGCCATGTGCGTGCCGCACAGCGCCACCACGAGCGCGCTGAAGGCGTGGTAGGCGCTGCCGCGGCACGCCGGCCACACCCCCAGCAGGCACAGGAAGCGCACGTTGTGCTTCAGCACCGAGCCGGCCGCGCCGCGCCACGTCACCACGCGCTCCTCTCCACACCTGCAGGGGTTAGACAAAAGTATGCCAACACCGCGAGAAGTCCGTGCAGGTGCTAGCCGAGCCTGCACTTTCATAGCGAACGACACCTGTGCAGTGTTCTCAATACGTTACAAGTCTCAGTGGTGGTCATAACAGTGTTCTGACTAGTTGTGGGTGCACTGTGAGGGGGTAAGTGTATGCGAATGTGGGCAATTTGTCGGTGCTCATACGGTGAGTCCTTCCGTAAGATAAGTGACCGGAGTGTTTGCTTTCAGACGTTTCGTGCCGTACACACCACCGTTAAACGAAATTTATCTGAACAGGACACCTTGTAATATTTCTGGCTTAGTCAACCATCATATTAGGCTCCAAGATGCTGTTCCCAGAGCAGTGGAGATACAAGAAGTATATATACGGTGCGTCAAAAAAATGTATACACACTTTGAACTGTCATAGACAATTTATTTCCCGTTCTACAAGGTTAAATATCTGTGAGAAAGTAATGTTATGTTTCATGAACAGGTGGCAGCAGTGGCAAGGAAGTAACTGCAACATGGCGGACGTGCGTTTGAGCTTTGAAGTGCGGAAGCAGATAATTAAGTGGTACTGGAAGTTGAAACACGTATGTAACATTGCAGCGATGGCGAGGCATTGTAGCATCTGTGACCAGAGAGTATGCGCTTGACCGCGCGAGTGTTGCGAGCGGTTCTCAGTCTGTCAGTCAGTCGTTGCGAGTCTGTAGCTCTGTCTAGTTGAGGGCAGTAGTCTGTCAGTAGTCGTCGCGAGCAGTAGCTCTGTTCAGTGGCGTGCAGTACGCTAGTAGTCATCATGCAGAGCGGTCGGTCAGTGGTAGCAGTCCAGTGGGATTGCGTGATGTGGTCTGGCGACAACACTGGTCAAGATGCTGAATGAGGTATACTGTTAATTAAGATAATCATCGGATAATGTAAAGTTTAATTATTGTAACTAATTTTCAACAAGTGCCCCCAATAATAACTTTGATTTCAAAAGCAATTTTACATAAAAATTTTCATTTTTTATTGAAGTAACTATTTCGTTCCACTTCCCCTAAACAAAGGTTTCAGTTTTCAATTAGATTACAAAAAAAAGGAATATTATTATTTGCAATGCAGTTCTTCCAAGCGGTGCGCAACAACAAGAGCAGAAATTTGACTAGGTGTTGCAATGAGGTAAGAATTTAATTTTGATTTTTTTGCACAGGGCCAAAGACCGATATTTCGGTTTAATTGAATAATCATTATCACTGAATGGACCTTAATTTTTTTATGAAGAACTTATACTTGAGTCAGATTGCGATTCTCACTTTTATTGTCATTAAATTTAATTGCAGGGAGGTTACGTTTGGCTCACATTTCTATTAAGTATTGTCATTACATTCCTTTTAAATTTTTGTGGGGAGGTTACACTTGGCGACACCCAGCCCAGGATCGTATTTCGTTGAGAGTCTTTTGAGCAACAGTCAGATATCTGCTCTTATTTGCTTAGATATAATTAGGATTTGGCGCAACGCTTTTACTAATCTTGTGACTTTCTCTCTACAGGTCAACGGCAATTCGTTACTCTGTTGTATTTGTGTTTGTTGCTTTTTGCATCTGTGCTTATTTCTTTTGTGAACAATTGTGACTATTGTAAAAATGCCGCGAAAGACTGTGAATAGTGTATCGCGAGGTATTTTGAATGAAATTACCCACTTAAACAGCGTGACCGATAGTAATTATGACACGCAGTGTAATGATGACAATCCTGCGTTCACTGACAATCAGTGCGTTCTAACAATTAGTAATGATGTAGACCTTAATGATGAACAAACGAACTCGATGGTGTCTTGTGTTGATTTGACGACAATTGATGACGCGGGGCACACTATTGTAATGAGCGCTGCCCTGCTTAACACAACCGATTTACTAAATTCACGTGACGAGCAGACAAATTTGTCTAATGAAAATGAACAGATCACACAAAGTAGGACAGATTTATTTAATTCCGAAACAATGACTGATAGTATACATTTGACTGACAAACCTTTTTGTAAATCTCAAAATAACCAAATGGTTACAGAAAGCGAAACAATTCCAGATCTACCATTAAACAGCACAGATAACAGAGTAGATGATTTTGGCCGGGATCACATTATAGCAATTTTACGACTAATGGCTGAAAGACTGGAAAACGGTTTCAAACAAAGTGAATTAATTAATGGAAGGTATAAACAATCGAATGAAGAACAAGACAACATTAATAAAAAAATCAAACAACTTAGTGAACGGAATGAACAGGTTAATGAACAGATTGAAGCCATTGCCGCGCATTATTATGATAATAGAGGACAATTACGTGTGGATACTAAGACTTGTGCTAATAACAGTAATGAAGAAGTTGGCACTGTTGCACAAGAATTAAGTGGTACACGTGTAGACACAACAGAATCACATAAAGACAAGATTGATGCAGTCACTGAACAATGTTCTGCGAACGAAACACAGATACACGAAATTAATGCAGTCACCGAACAATGCCCTAAAAACGCAGTACAGATTCGCGACGAAGTTAATTTAGAGTCAGTGGAAGTTTTACACACTGTGAATACGGAAGTTGTTAATAAAAGTGAACGACACAACAACCAAATTGACGAAAGTGTTACAGTAACAGAATTAAAAACTGTTTCAGTCACCAATACGTCACAGAATCTGCCACTTTGCGAACATTTGTCTGACTCACGCAGCGTGTATAATGTGAACAATTTACAGAGACTACGCGACTTAAAATCCGAAAACCACGCGACTTAAAATCTGAAAAGCTACGCAACTTGAAATCCGAAATGACACAGACGAGCGGATTCACACACAAGCCTAAACGAGTTCTCAAATTCAGTGGCGAGAGCGTTGATAATAAGCAATTTGTATTTGTAAGAAAATGTAAAGAATTTAATAATGACAGAACACAGGTACACGCTTTGAGCTATATACGACAATTTGTTTTTGTACTTTCACCGCTATTGCGTGTAATGCAGAAACTAGCTTTGAACCAGATGCGACAATTTGCTATTGCATTTTCATCAGCATTACGTATTATGCAGAAACTGGAATTAGCAAGAATACAACAATTTGCTTTTGAATTTTTACCGCTATTGCGTGTAACACAAAAGCTAAAATTTATTTGCAGTGCGTAAATGACCTCAGGGGATTCATTACGCTTTAATGAATATGTGCCGTAGCGAGCATAGGGCCCCGAGCTGTAGTAGTGCTGTTTCATCTTTAGTTTTCTGCACTGCTGGCTTTTCTTCTTCTATCCTTTATATCTATCAAAATTGCTCTTTAACTATTGCTCTACCTAGAATTAAGAAAAATATGTAATGAAAACCGGATATGACAAATCTTTACCGAATGTGACAATATTCAGTAGGCACTCCCGTAATGACAACTACTGCCGTAATTTTAATAACAGATAAAATCGTAATCATCAGTATGTGTAAAATTATTAGTAACAGGAACTACATTTTGGTAACAATAGACCTTTTCACCACAACAGCATGAAAGTCAACCGCTTAGCATACCTAACCAACAATGCAGTCTACAAGGTCAACCAAACTTTAATGTTTCGCCGCGTGCACGTATAGTCCCTGATACAAGAAATAGTAACGTACGGCAGCAAGGAAACAACTACGTACAAAGAAGTCAGTATTTCAATTCCTATCGTAAT
The DNA here is from genome assembly GCF_023864345.2 of Schistocerca serialis cubense. NCBI lineage: Eukaryota > Metazoa > Arthropoda > Insecta > Orthoptera > Acrididae > Schistocerca > Schistocerca serialis. Next base: position 597,640,765 of record NC_064639.1, read on the forward strand.
GCACCGTATAGGAATGACTATTACGACAGACGTAAAAACGATGAGCACAATTATCAGCGTACATATAACCACAGTCGGTCTCACCAACAGCAAAATCATACGCAAGAACCTATTCTCATGAATGAACCCGACAGTAGGTACCATCCAGAGCGTAACACGTCTGGAAGAAGTAATAGGACAGTTCAAATAGTTGAAAGCCGCAGAATCCTCCTAATAATAATAACACGTCAGATAGAATCTGACTAGATACTGTACAGATCGCATCTTCCAATAATACAAGCACTACTTCAGACACGCAAAATGTTATTCACGAAAATGTAATTACTTTTGACGACATCAGAGACACTCTCTTGCAGGAAAGACCATTTGTTCAGAAAACTATTTCACATCCTGTTATCGAAATTAAAATTGGTTCATCGAAATTTTCAGCGGTAATTGATTCCGGATCACCTATATCAGTAATAAATGAGGAGACTTTCAACGAGTGCAACAAAGAGAATACGTATCCGACATTACCTTTAGGCAAGACGAAAGTAAAAGGAGCAGTATCGAGTAAAGGTGTAGACGTTAAATTACAGACGCATTTATCATTTTGTATTGGAGGTCATACTTTCCACTCTAATTTTTGGATTGTTCCTTTATTGACAACAGACATAATTTTAGGTACGAATTTTCTGGTACAACACGACGCAGTCATTGATTTTCAGAATTCTTATTTAATGTTAAAGGATGAAAATATACAATTTGCTATAGAATTTCAGCACTCACTATCTGCGGAAGAGCAAACAATTAACCACACAGAGGTCATTTCCGCAACACGTAACATAGACTGTAATCCCACATTGTTCACGGATACGTACGTACACAACTATAATACTCCAGACGAAGCTGACTACGACGTAATGCAAATGATTTCCGATAAAGTTAGACAAAGCAGTGCAACTACAGACGACGAACGAACGCAATTACACGAAATTCTTTTACAGCAAGCTCCAGTTTTTGACAACATTCCTGGTACTATGTCCGGTTTTATGTATGAATTTCAAGTCAAACAGCACGATACATTTAAAGCTAAGCATTATCCTATTCCGTATATTCATAGAGAACAAGTTAAAAAAGAATTGCAGGATATGCTTGATCAAGGAATTATAGAACCAGCAGTTAGTCCGTACATAAACCCGTTGCATATTGTTAAGAAAAAAGATGGCTCACTTCGCCTCGTACTTGATTCACGTCACATTAATGACATTATTATTAATGAAACTGATCGACCACAGACACTAGAGGAACTTTTACAGAAATTTCACGGTACTGCTATTTATTCTACACTAGATTTGAAATCGGGATTTTGGCAAATTCAACTTCATCCGAATTGCAGAATATACACAGCATTTCTTTGTTTCGGCGACTGTTATCAATTTTGCAAATTACCGTTCGGCTTAACTATTTCTTCTGCAGCTTTTATTCGCGGTTTGAACACAATACTTCCGACAGAACTTAAAGACAGAATCACGACGTACGTAGACGATATTCTTATCGCAGAAGCTAACTGGTCTGAACACAATATGATTCTTGAACAACTGTTACAAACTTTTCATGCACAAGGACTTACAGTTAACCTCAGTAAATCGCACTTTGGCAAAACTTCCATAAAATTTCTTGGACACGTGATTTCAGCAGAAGGCATTGCACCTGATCCGGAAAAACTTCAAGCTCTACGTGACATTACCGTTCCTACGACGAAGAAGCAATTACGCAGTTTTTTGGGCTTAATTAACTTTTTTCGTAAATTTATTCATTATTCCGCTTTAGACACGCCTAGACTATGCCAATTGACAGGTAAAAACACTATTTGGTCTTGGGATAAGCAAGCACATTCTGAATTCATGAACCTGAAGCATGCTTTGTTGAATGCACCACTTTTATCGCACCCAGATCTTACTAGAAATTTTTCCATTGCCACCGACAGTTCCAACACCGCTTTAGGCGTACATATTTTCCAGGAAATTGAAGAAGATGGTTCAACAGTAATTAAAAACATCGCATTTGCAAGCCGCATTCTGTCACCTGCTGAGCGAAATTATTCTGTTACAGAATTGGAAACATTATGTGTTGTATGGGCTTTTACGAGATTTAGGCACTTTCTTTATGGCAGACATACCACCGTCTACACAGACCACAGAGCAATACAATTTTTGCTTTCAGCTAAATTTACTCACGACAGATTAAGCAGATGGAAACTTTATTTGCAAGAATTTAATTTTACGATTGTTCACATTCCCGGCACACAAAATGTTATAGCAGACGCACTATCGCGTTCTCTCGGCAACAATCAGCAAGACGTAGCAACCAACTTCTGCAAAACAAATTTCAGTGTCATGTACATTCAGCAAGTCGCATTTGAAAACTTTATTTCATCGTCACTACAGGACATAGCGCAAGAGCAAAATAAGGACAATGTGTGGAAAGAAATTAAACACCTTTGGCAAGATAGGAAAAATGTTACGATTAGGAACCACTACACTGTACGCAATGACATTCTGTTTCGCCGCTCTCATCCTGACAGCAACAATTGGTTATTATGCATTCCTGACGAACTGGTTAACAAATTAATTTGGTACACTCATTTAAGTTACGCACATTACGGAGCACGAAAATGTTTTCTTATACTGAGACAGAACTGTTATTTTTCCAACATGGAGAAACGTATACGACGAGTTTTAGCGTCTTGTAAAATTTGCCAGAAAGCTAAATCAGACACCATTTCACATATTCCTCCATTATATCCCATTATACCTGTTAAATTAAGACACATGGCCGCTGTAGATATTTTTGGTCCGATTCCGAGAACTAACAGAGGTTTTTGCTACATCTTTGTCGCTGTTGAGCTCACTTCAAAATTTGTTACTTTCACTCCGTTACGTAAAGCTACTGCTAAAACTGTTTCGAAAGCATTTGTAAAACATTTTCTATTTCATGTAGGGCATGTGATGAAAGTAATTTCTGACAATGGATCTCAATTTCGTAGTAGCGTATGGACACGCATGTTACGAGCCAGAAACATTTCTCCGATCTATATATCCAAGTACCATGCTTCTTCGAACCCCTGTGAAAGATTAATGAAAGAAATTGGTAAGCTGTGCCGAATATACTGCCACAAAAGACATATTGATTGGGATACACACATACTCTCATTCCAAGAAGTAATTAATTCCATTCCAAATGAATCCACTATGTTATCTCCGTCTGTTATACTGAAAAACGTTGAACCACCAAACAAAATTAAAGAATTAGTAAACTTCCCTAAATGTCGTCGACTAAGACACCACGAAATAATTGACATTGCACTGAACAACATCAAACGTGCCGCAGAGCGCCGGAGAAGACAGCAAAAACAGGTTTGTAGACGCCGAGACTTTCACGTTGGACAGAAGATATTAGTACGTACACACTATTTATCCAGTAAATTAAAAGGTAAGTGCAGCAAATTTGAACTTCTATACGCAGGTCCATATCGGATTCGCAGCATCCCTCACCCCAATGTTGTACACGTCGAAACTTTGAGAACTAGAAAATCGAAAGGCAACCACCATATCTCAAACATTAAACCGTTTATTGAATGAAGACACTTTATGATTCAACACACTATGATGCCATTTACTTATGCAATTATTTCACCTGACTAATTACTGATGATTATCGCATTTTTTCTTGGCAAGTGCCCGGCAAGGTAAGGTTAGCAGGTCGCTTTTCTTGTCGTTACACATCAGATTGTGCACATTTTCCATTTTTTTTTTGTGTATATGATTGTACTCCAGTTTTGTTTGTATGCACTGTGAAATAGTTAAGATATAACACACCTGTTGACTTTGACATTTTTTGCCTTATGACATCTCAACATCGTGACTGTTTTACATTTTTGCTGCTGCATTGTGATATTATCTGTACATTTTGCATCTGAACACTGTCAATGTCTTTGACATATTACGTTTTCTGTCATGTTATGCTGTATGGTTAATTATGTTACCATAAACCAGTCATTATTTAGTGGGTATATGATTTAAATGCAAGACATTAATCTCTGTTCATCAATTTCAGAAAGAAATGATGCGTGTAAGAAATAAATTCAACAGAAATGGGAATTTCACCTACGGAATAAACGAAAGAAGATGCAATAACTTTATGAGGAAGAGTAAATGGATCAGGATTAACAAGCATTAACAAGAATATACTATACTCATCGTAGAATAGCAGTCTTAACTAATTTTTTCTTTCAGAATACAAGGTGATTGATGCAGGCTGTCAGACTGAACTACACATCTTAGTTTTAGTGATGAAATATGATAGAGATAAGGAATAGTTGTATAATGAGTAATGAAGTGATTTTTTGCAGATGATAATGAATACTGATGAATAATGATGAAGGATATGGTATTATGAATAATGAAGTTTTTATTTACAGGTGATGATAATAGTGAAGTTATGATAATATGGATAATGAAGTGATTGATAATGAAGTTTTTTCTTTACAGATGAGGATAATGTTGGAGTTTTATATTTATGCTATGTAGTTATTTAAGTATTTGTTGCAGTTTGTTTTGACAGCAGGTGTTATATTGCATAGTAGGATGACGGAAAGTTTTGGAAAGGACAGCTATGGAACACATTTTTATACACATTTCACTACCTGTTAATTCGAAGTTCACTACTTTTCAGCATAGTGTGCGTTTTTTCTTTCAGGTCAATAATCCATTTTGTATTTTTTCCAGGAGATGCTTGTCATGATACTTACTAAAACTGTTACTTATTATACCTGTTCTAGTACTTGCATTTTTATTTTTTTTTACCCATTTGTGTTTACCATTTATAAATGTAATCACATATACTGCCTTGTTACATAACCTTGCTACAGCTGACTCATGACGAATGACGTTACCTATCCTCATTTGCAGCAATAGGTCAAAAGCAAAAAGTGTTATGCCTCAGCAATTAATTATCGATCCCAACGCAATGCATTGCTAACAAAAAAAAATGTATTAACAGTCCCAAATAGTGATACCAGTTTGAGAAAATTCTGAATAATACTGATTAGCTCTGAATAGTATGTCACTTGAGTAATGTCTTCTTAATGAGACAACAAAAATACACATATATATAAAATAACGCTTAGTAACTGGCTAGTAATTGCCACTGTTATTGTAATGAGACTACTTATAATCTCCATGATTATTAATGTTATGACTATAATTAACTGATTTTTAATAATGACTTCGTAATGATCTGAATAATACTGAATGAGGAACAATGCTTTATACTATTCGATACCTGATGGCCACTGAGTGCCAATAATTAGTGTCACTTAATGAATTGTTATTAATTATGCCATTAATTAGCTCTTGTTTTCAATGTTCATACTTTGTAATTGGAAATGAATGTGACTGTTTAATAATGCTTTGTAATTAGAAGAAGGCTAATGATTCTTACTAGATTGGAATGACACATAATTAATTAACTATGCTATTGTTTCATAATGCTTTGTGATTAGGAAAAAGCTAATGATTATTACTATTGGAAGACAAATGATTAATTAACTATGCTATGCTTTGTAACTGGAAAAGAATGCGATTGTTTCATGATGCTTTGTAATTAGGAGAAGGTTAATGATTAATACTATATTGGAATGACAAATGATTAATTAACTATGCTATGCTTTGTAACTGGAAAAGAATGCGATTATTTAATAATGCTTTGTAACTAGGAAAAGAAGATTACTGATTCTATGTAAAACAATTAATGAACATTTTTCTGTAATACTACATACATGGTACAGAAATGTTCAATAACTGGGCTATGAATGCCGCAAACTACTACTGTAATTGACAAAATTATGTGACTTAATGTCCTTCACCTCATGAGCTAACTACCCTGAATTACTGCGATGTCCATTTGTCCTGTTTATCCTAGTGATCATGGAGCACTATCTTTGGTTCTGCACTAATTCTACGTTGGCGTGCCTTGTAAAAGCGTGGTGTTGACACGACATGCTGTCCACCACCGTGAGCGATGAAGACGTTATTATGGTCCCACTGTTTGGTGTACCTAATGTACTTCCAAAATGAAAACATGGAATATTACTACGACAATTCAGTGTCTTGGCTACGCTGATAAATTCTGATGGGAAAAGAACTTCAAGTTGTGTCACTTGGTGTTGTACTTCTGTGGAAAGATATGGACTTTCAGAACAGCTGTGTGCAATCTAAAGTGCTACAACCATGATGCAATCCTTCCCTTTCCTATCCTAATTCTTGTCACATAGTGAAATCATTTTTTGCTAACATCATTTATGTTCATGGCTATACATTTTTTCAATTCGCTAAACTCCAGTGCGAGTACACTTATGTCACTGGTCGACATGATTTTTTTTGCTATTATGTTTATTTATTGCCAAAATGCTAAAGACATTTTTTTGATTTGTTCTGAAGTACAGTATATGTGCACTTTTGTCTTTTATATTGTATATACATTTTTTATCTTCTGAACTACAGTGCATGTGCACTTCTGTTAGGTGTTAATATGTTTTCTACTGAACTTCGGTGCCTGTACACTTTTCTCATTTTTCAATATGATTTCTACTATTATGTATATTCAATACTTTAATGCGAATGCACTTATGTCATTTGTTACTAATTGTACATACATTTCATCAATTACTGATATGTTCTCAACTGCAGTGCATGGGCACTCATGTCACTTGTCAACATAATATTTTGCCAGTCTGTTTATTTGTTCTGAATATGCTAAAGAATTTTTTTTTCAGTGCCTGTGCACTTTGTTATCTGTCAAATAATTTGTATATACATTTTTCTGATTTGCTACTATGTTTTGTACTCACATTTTGTCTTTGTCTGATATATTTTGTACTTAGTGCGTGTGCACAACATTTAAATATTCTGTAAGTTGTAGAATTTTGTTAATTAAAGAAAAATTTTGCCGCGCTTGGCAAGTCCAAATGACTCACCATCGCTGCCAAATTTTTGCCCCCCCCAGTGGAGGGTTATGAAACACGTATGTAACATTGCAGCGATGGCGAGGCATTGTAGCATCTGTGACCAGAGAGTATGCGCTTGACCGCGCGAGTGTTGCGAGCGGTTCTCAGTCTGTCAGTCAGTCGTTGCGAGTCTGTAGCTCTGTCTAGTTGAGGGCAGTAGTCTGTCAGTAGGCGTCGCGAGCAGTAGCTCTGTTCAGTGGCGTGCAGTACGCTAGTAGTCATCATGCAGAGCGGTCGGTCAGTGGTAGCAGTCCAGTGGGATTGCGTGATGTGGTCTGGCGACAACACTGGTCAAGATGCTGAATGAGGTATACTGTTAATTAAGATAATCATCGGATAATGTAAAGTTTAATTATTGTAACTAATTTTCAACAAGTGCCCCCAATAATAACTTTGATTTCAAAAGCAATTTTACATAAAAATTTTCATTTTTTATTGAAGTAACTATTTCGTTCCACTTCCCCTAAACAAAGGTTTCAGTTTTCAATTAGATTACAAAAAAAGGAATATTATTATTTACAATGCAGTTCTTCCAAGCGGTGCGCAACAACAAGAGCAGAAATTTGACTAGGTGTTGCAATGAGGTAAGAATTTAATTTTGATTTTTTTGCACAGGGCCAAAGACCGATATTTCGGTTTAATTGAATAATCATTATCACTGAATGGACCTTAATTTTTTTATGAAGAACTTATACTTGAGTCAGATTGCGATTCTCACTTTTATTGTCATTAAATTTAATTGCAGGGAGGTTACGTTTGGCTCACATTTCTATTAAGTATTGTCATTACATTCCTTTTAAATTTTTGTGGGGATGTTACAAAGTTTGAGAATGTAGCTGCGGTTCGAAGGCAGTGGAGAGGTCAGTGTGGTACAGAACCACCTTCGAGGTTAACAATTACACGTCTACGAGACAAATTCGAAATTCGTGGAACAGTGTGTGATGTGCATAAAGCTCGATCAGGGCGACCTCGTACAGCTACAAGTAATGATTCCACAACTGCGGTCTTGGAGCTGTTTCAGCGTTCGCCTAAAAAATCTTCAAGGCGAGCGGCACATGAGAGTAATGTATGTGCTAGTAGCGTGCTACTCATTCTGAAGAAAGGCAAGTTTCGTGTGTACATTCCAAGGCTGGTGAAACAGCTAAGTGACGACGATCCAGATCGAAGGTTAGAATTTTGTGAATGGGTTCAGGAGATGGTGAGACGTGAACCGGGATTTATGGGTAGCATAATTTGGTCGGATGAAGCCCAATTCGAACTCAATGGAACTGTCAATAGGCACAATTGTGTGTACTGCACTGAAGATAATCCTCAGATTACAGTTGAAAAGGCTGTGAATTTGCCTGGTGTAAATGTGTGGTGTGGTTTGTCTGCAAGGGCCTTTCTGCTTTGAAAGTACTGTTACTGGAGAAACGTACCTAACAATGATTGCTGACTCCACATTCCCTGCCATTCGTGCATTGTACGGTAATGATGAGTTTTATTTCCAACAAGATGGCGCCCCGTCACACTATCATAGGGACAAACGAGCATACCTGGATCACAATGTGCCAGGCCAGTGGATAGGACACAGGGGACCAATCGAGTTTCCTGCACGCTCTCCAGACTTCACGCCGCTGGATTTCTTCTTATGGGGCACAGTAAAAGATGAAGTGTACAAACGTAAACCACGTAACCTGGACACACTTTGGAATGAGATTCAGGCAGTGTGCACAGAAATCTCATTCGACACTTTGGTACGATGTACGGAATCAGTGGTGACTCGTACTCAGAAATGTATTGATGCTGAAGGCCACCAGTTTGAACATTAATCACATTTGCAAAGTACATTTATTTTTCCAATTGGACTTTAAGCTTTCCATTTCCAGAATTTTAACATCGTAGAACGGGAAATAAATTTTCTATGACGCTTCAAAGTGTGTATACATTTTTTTGACGCATCCTGTAGATGACGAAATGTGGTGTGAGGTACCTGTGACAGATGTTAGATTCGGTACCATTCCCGTGAGAAAGACCGCCAGCATAATGCTACTGCTCTGTGATTAGCTGCTGTGTTCGGAGCAAGGGCGCCAAAACGTTAAAGTATAGTTATTATTATTAGTTAAACTACTCATTGGAATGACTTCACTTTTTGATATAAATATCTCTCAACAGCTGACTATCAATCAGTCATTTTAGAATTATTAAAAACAATTTAAATCAAAAACAAAAGACTGACGAAATTGCAGACGAAGTGCTTCGGAAGCGTTCGGGTCACGCCTTTTCGGGTACGGCGTGCGAAGTGTTTCGGGCTGATCGTCACTCTTGATCAGGCAGTCGAGAAGATGTTGTCTTTCCCCGCAGGATGTGTTTGCCAGTATTCAGTATTAAAAGATTCACTCCGGTAGTCATGAGGCACACACAGACACGTGCCACAAATAGTGTAAAGATACATTTTCGTAAACATTGTGTTTGATCATGTACTTTACTGTATCAGAAGGTGTTGTATTAAGATCATGTAGTCTTCTCGTGTGGCTATATTAAAATACACGAATGGCATCCCAAAGAAGTAATACATTATTTCAGAACAGAACCTCACTAAAAGTCAGTTTCAGCCTCAAGATACAGAACCTACGACATCCATGCCCGAGGCATGATTCGAACCTGCGACCGTAGCAGTCGTGCGTTCCGGACTGAAGCGCCTAGAACCGCTCGGCCACCGCGGCCGGCCATCAACTTGAAGACAGCAGGTTAGTGAACTATAACAGAACCTTCGTATTCCACACAGTGCAGTGGAAACAACTACCCGTCTCACGTGTACTGCATGCACAGAGCAAATGTGCTCAGTGACACGTCATCTGCAGAGGAGGTAAAGGAGGATGATCGTTATTAACACCAACAATCAATTCGTTCTTCCTTTCTTGCCGTCACCTGTCGCCTCTCAGCCGACGTCCAGTTGCCGTATCGGCGTGCAAATTTCAGCGTTCGTCAACTATGAACGGCGGTGACCACGGATGTCTGAATGAGGCAGCTGCTGTAGAGGACCATATGCAGCAATGTTCATTGAACAGTCGTCGAGGACACGCCGTTATTATCCCCTCGGTTCATCTGGGTAGTCACTTGCTCAACAGCTGCACGTCTATTCTCCCATACACATCTCCGCAGCCATCATTCGTGCCTGTCATCTGCGGCTTGTGATGCACCAAAGTTGCTTCAGCGTCGGCTTCGGATAAGCGCCATTTTGCTGTGCACTGTATACTTTAATAACAGTGGCTTGCGAACAGTTTATAAACTTAGCCGTTTCGAAAATGCTTCCACCCATGACCCGAAAGCCAATGACCATATCCTTTTGGACAGCAGATAAATCCCTCTGTTTCCGCATTTCTGTAACCATAGCACTGTTTTCTGCATCCTCCAACACCCTTTATATTTCTTCCACTGCTATTGCTGCCACCTGCCATCTGTGAGTGATTATTGCATGATGACGTCGAACATAGACTGGACTCCATACCTCTGTCCTTGTCTGTAAATTACAGTTGTAAAACTAGCGTAGACAACATTAGGCTATCATAAGTGAGTGTAGACTATGGTAGTTTTCTTGCTAGCTTTGATCAGTTACAGCTGTACCCGTGTTGCTTGTACATTAAGTGCACTGCATACCTATTGGGTGTTACCTCATACCGATCTCTTTCTTTACATATGCGATCAGTGTCTTGCTAGATTTCCCTAAAAATTGGAAATGGTGAACCATCTAGAAATTGAATGAGGATATATATAGGACCCGGCAACCTAAGGAACATTTTTGTTCTACATAGTTACCCTCATATCAGTTACTTTAAAAAATATAGTATCTATAGTAATATTGAAATTGTCAGTGTTTAAATCAGGTTTTATTCGACAACTGTTGATTTGTAACGTGGAACAGAGGGATGTTGTAGTAAAAACAAACAAAACGATACGGATTTATCATACAGCGCTAGAAACGCTATTTCCTCAACAAAAAGATGAAACAGAAAAAAAACCAGAACACAAAAACATATCAAATATCTCTTCAATAGTCCGTCGAACATGTATAAAACATGTTTCTCTTATTCATAAGCAGCTTCCGCATTTACCAGTAATAAGTAGAAACGCTTGTCTTTGATATGATGAACATTCTGTCGAGTACAAAATAACAATAATAGTTATATATATAGGGTGAATCACCTAAAACTTACACCGCAAATATTGTACAAATGGAAAGTGCTAAGGATGTGCGCTTTTCACAGGATAGATTGGTAGTCAGCGGCTCGTACTGTTAGCCAATAAACAGACTGTAATAATACTTATAAAGTATATTTCTTGTGCAGACATACATTTTTTAAATGGAACAATGCCTATGACATTAACAGACTAAAAGTAGGGTAAATTACAATGGCAGTGCTGTTTGTTGCAGGACTCTTAGTGCGAGTCGTTTACGAGATATCGTATTTTGAAAAGTTTCCACATCGGCACTTGTTTGTGCCATTCAACCTGAATAATGATGACAGTCCAGCCCATAGTGCACGAAGTACTACAGCACGTCTTCACGAACTGTTTCCAGATCGTTGGACTGGAGGCAGAGGACCAGTGCCTTGGCCAGCCCTTTCCCCAGATTTGCCGCCTGTAGACTTTTTGCAGGGGGAAAGCTGAAAGACGCAGTCTGCCACGGCATACAGACTACACCCGATGATATGCAACGACATATTACTGCAGCCTACTTGGACATCTCTGCTGAAACGCTGGCACATGTGCAACAGTTGTTCCATACCAGACTGAAATGGTGTATTGCCACTGCCGGTGGTCATTTTGAACACAACCTGTAATTGTCAGTTCTCTCGTTACTGCTCATAATCCACATAGCTGGTGTATACACTTCTATTGTTCTTTAGTGTGTGCTGTCACAGATATTGTACAAGTGTGAGCGTGGGAACTTTTCGAAATACGATATCTCGTAAGGGACTCGCACTAGAACCCTGAAACAAACTCCACTGTCCTTCTAATTTACCCTACTTTTAGTTTATTAAATATAAACGTCGTGTGACTAGGGCCTCCTATCGGGTAGACCGTTCGCCGGATGCAAGTCTTTCGATTTGACGCCACTTCGGCGACTTGCGCGTCGATGGGGATGAAATGACGATGATTAGGACAACACAACACCCAGTTCCCTGAGCGGAGAAAATCTCCGACCCAGCCGGGAATCGAACCCGGGACATTAGGATTAACGCTCTGACCACTCAGCTACCGGAGGCGGACTTTTTAGTTTATTAATGTCAATAGGCATTTTTCTATTTAGAACAGTGTATGTTTCTACAAAATGGTTCAAATGGCTCTGAGCACTATGGGACTCAACTGCTGTGGTCATCAGTCCCCTAGAACTTAGAACTACTTAAACCTAACTAACCTAAGGACATCACACACACCCATGCCCGAGGCAGGATTCGAACCTGTGACCGTAGCAGCAGCGCGGCTCCGGACTGGAGCGCCTAGAACCGCACGGCCACCGCGGCCGGCTTTCTACAAAAAATACACATTCTAAATATTATTACAATATCTTGATTGGCTAACAATACGAGCTCCTGCACACCAATCCATTCTGTGAAAACCGCACATCGGTATCTCTGTCCATTTCTGCAATATTTGCAGTGCAAGCTTTAGATGATTCACGCTGTGCACCCTGTGTTTGAGTATGTAAAGTGCACCTACACAAAAAATAAGTGCTTTGGTTACATGAAAGCGCAGAAGTTACGTGGTCAACTAATTTTTGTTACTTATAAAATGCAGTTTATATTCTGTAAGGATATAAAGTAAACAATGGACTTACAATGACTGGTGTGCGGTTCTAATTATGTGCAGAACAAACAGACAAACAAACAAAGAGGAATCGTAGCCTCCCAACTTCTCTGTTGCACATTCATTTATGTTTCTTGCCCTAGAAATGCTACCAACATTACCGGTAATACTACCATTTACTACGTCATTTATGTAAAGCAACTTCAGCTAGGTCACAACGCGGACAAAAGCGCTTGTTGAGTGATAGTGACGGAAGTTCGTTGAAGAGGATTGTGACGAACGAAAAGAGAACAACTGCTGCAACAGTCATTGCTGAACTGAATGTCGCACTCGCCATGCCTGCCAGCACCGGAACAACACGAAAGGAGCTCCAGCAATAGGGAACTGCAGTTCGAACTGGAATTCCAAAACCATACATCAGTGATGCACATGTAGTAATGGAAGAACGTCATTTGGTCAGATGTGTCTTGTTTCACACTGTTTTCAAATTCTGGCCGAGTTTACATTCCAAGAGTGAAACATGGCGGGGGTTCGGTGAGGATTTGGGCAGCCATATCGTCGTATTCCATGGGCCCCATGGTTGCTCTGCGAGGTCGCACCGCTGACCTAGGATTATGTGACCATTTTGGCTGATTGGGTACATCTGATGGTGCAGTGTTTGTTCCCCCATGCTGTGCTTCAAGACGACAGCTCGAATAGTTCAGGACTGGTTACGTGAGAACAAGGATGAATTGCCGCATATTCCCAGGCCACGGCCGTCACCATATGTCAATATTATTGAGCCTTTGTGGTCTACTAAGGCAGAGAAGGGTGCGTGATCGCTATCCATGTCGATCATCGTTACCTGAAGTTGCCACAATTTTGCAGTCGGAGTGGTATAAGATACTTTTGAAAAGAATGCAGAACCTGCTTTTACCGTTCACGAGACAACAGGAGGTTGTCTTAGCTGTTTTGAATGCCAGCAGTTTTCATATATCGTATTAGCTATGGTAATGTGTTGGGTTTATCTTGCTGTTTCCATATTTTTGTACACCTGCTGTAGCAGTAGCAGTCACAGTTCTGTTCATCCGCCTATCATTTTCAGGCATTTTAACTGCACCATCACAATCTAAAGGGTGATTCAGCTGCCTCTACCGATGTCGTTTTACGCAACCCTCAATTCTATATCTGGCCTTCAAAAATCACTTGCGAGATTTTCATATTTGGTTGTTCGCTACGCGTAAGCTCTTAGTCCTGTAGAAAAAATGAGCAGGACCTTTTCGTAGGAAATTACATGTAGTTAAATTTTGTCCTGGGATGATGTGTTTTCGTTAGAGACCACTGTTTTCGAGTTATAAAAAAAAAAGTACAAAAGTGACCTCCAACCGCACTTCCACCCCAGCACCAGGCAGGATTTATAGTATGTTGCTCATGGCACTCCCTCCTAACAATGTACAAAAATTTCCTGCTCTTCCGATTGTACGAATTATTCCCGATATTTGATCTTTTTCGGTCTCTATTGCCTGGGCTATTACGCCACCAGCACAGTCGGCTGTTTCGTTAACATTGTTGATTCAAATGTACCTATCAGAGAAATGAAAGGAACAACTTTTATAAAAGCTACGCTAAAACTATTTACTTTGATGATTCGAGACAAACTTAACCCTTACAAGCACGGTAGTTTGGTAGTCAGAAGGCCCGAATAAAACATTATAATTGTTTCTTTCAAGCTGTTAAAATTAACAAAATTGTTACATAAAATTTACACGAGCGTCAGTTTTACAGTTAATAAGTGATCTAATGTGCCAGTGGAGTAATAAGGCCAGTCACTGAAGACCAGAAAAGGTTGAACATTTTTACAGAGAGGTAGGAGGGATTGCCATGAACATCATACTAAAAGTGCTGGCCGGTGGGGTCTGAGTGTGACTTCTGTCGAAAACGTATCCCAGTGCAAAATTTAAATACATTAAATTTTATACAAAAAAGTCCTACTCATTTATTCTGTAGGATTAACAGCTTTCGTGTGGCGAGCTAGAGAATATGAAAATCTCGCGCATGGCTTTTGAAAGGCATATATGTAATTTTGCGGTTGCGTAAAACAACATCGGTAGGGTCAAATGAATCACCCTTTGCGTCAAAGGTCTAGAAGCGATAGATCTCTTCATGGGGAACAAAACTTTTTAGAGAGAAAATGTTCACTGACACTTTCCAGCGACGCTAGGCGTGCTTTAATATTCACCGACTCTGGAACAATAAATTTCACCGTACTATAAACCGTTCATCATAAGAATAAACCTGAAGTAAACAAACACAAACGCGATGATTGGTCAGAAGCTGTAGCACACTACACTGGTGTTGTTACACTCTTGGAAGTAGGTCCTACTTATGTATTAGATATCTTATTACTGAGTTACGTTAAATGAAATTATAAGATATTCAAATGTATTAACAGCCATCAACTACGTAGCTTTTATTTCAAAAATCGTGTACAGTCACAGCCTCTGCAGCGTTGTGCTCTGATTGTCGCGCTGTTAATGCGCAGTATGAAAATGGTTGAGGCTGCTTTCTGTTTCGTAGTGAAACACGAGCGTGGAACACGGGACCCCCCCAGTATCATATTTTTTTCTCGTTCAATTTGAAATACCTTCATCTCATATTTATAAAACTCATCATCATTTTTATGAATAATGCACGTCTTCTTGTTTCTAATTACATATTGGACGCGAAATTTGTTTCCATTTCAAATAAAAATTCTTAATTATCGATGAAAGACTGTTCCCGTTCATAAAACTTGCTTAAATTAAGAAAACAAAACAATTTAATTTTTTAAGGCAAATGAAAACCAAATCCTCTTTATCTGGACTATGTCCATCGTCTTATACCACAGATGTAGATAAGTATCATAGAAACATGAAAAACCATCATTTTCACAGTATGGAGTACATCAGACAAATGCATTTTTACGTTTGCTACTGTACCATTACAATATGAACCTAACAGAACTGATCTGGAGCCAAGCTATGGGATTTGGCCCGAGAAGTAAACAAACTGTTTAGCTGGTAGACGTACTGGAACTAACGCACGCAGCTTTTCACACGTCACCGCCACGCAGGTTTTTCACATATCACCGCCGAGCGCTGGTGGGATATAGAACGGTTCGTCATAAAAGAAGAAGAGAAAATGCTGCGCCTGTTTGGCTTCGTGGATTCTGTTGTTGATAGGCTCGTTATCAACGTAGCAGGTGACACTTCCAGAACTGAAATGTATTTCTCGGATTCGGACAAGAAAGGAGCTAAGAGATTACCAGACGACTGACTGTAAGTAATACCTTCAGTGGTTTCAATATTTAACTGTACGGTGAAATCCTTCAATACTCTCTTACGTTACACACAGCTTACGCAGAAAAAATACCCTATTTTCATTGCTCTTGTTTTTAATTACAATTGTACGTTAGCTAAAACCTATAACGTGCTGCGCTTTTCGTCTAGACGTCTACGGAACGTATTGCTGGAGATTTGCAGTGTATTATTTCATTCTGCTTAAAAATTAAATGGCATTCGTAGCCGCATTGCTCCTCTGCTCGTCTCTTTTTACGTGTGAATTGCAGCTGGCTCGTCACTGCAGGCTAGCTGTACCAGCTGACAGGCCAATGCTGTCCAAGTTATGCGCCGGTAAAGCTCTTGTCCCGTACTATCGCGAGTCGACGTGCGCGTAACGCACAGCACGACAAGTACCCTTATTATCGTACTTGACAGTACTCGAGACAGCTTGGCTGCAGTTCCACGTGAAACGGAAATCCAATGAGATTTCAACAAACGCGGAAGAATACACAGTGCAATGCTTACATCAGTTTTATTCTTATCATAAATGGATTATAGCAGACACTACAAACCAGGTGTACTGCATACTACCTACCCCACAGAAATTGTGTCGCTATTCAGTACTAAAGGATCCGTGCCGACTTGTCCCCGAGCAAGTAACGCGCCTATGGTCAACGTATGGAACTTCTCCAGGGAGTCATGTAGCTTGTTTCCGATGCACCACTGCCACTTTGCTGTCAACAAATCTTAAGGACCGGAGAAAGATATTTTAGTGGTGGATTAGGAATTTTAATTTTCGTTTTCTTATCTCCCTTCATACGAAGCAAATGACTGGATAATAGGCAACAAAGAGGCATACACACACCGCAGTGTGCTTGTGCCCTGCCATCTCTCAGGGGCGTAACCATTGCAAAAGGACGCGAACATTTTGTCTCTGGCGAAAGTTGTTCCCCATGGCGCGATCTATCACACCTAGACGTTCGATGCAAAGGCTTTGAAAATACTCTGTATACACTCGGTAATGATATTTGTCTTAAATAAACCACCGCAATTTGCGAAGAATAGTGCTATTAAAACCCATGGAGAAGAAATAAAAACTTTGAGGTTCGCCGATGACATTGTAATTCTGTCAGAGACAGCAAAGGACTTGGAAGAGCAGTTGAACGGAATGGACAGCGTCTTGAAAGGAGGGTATAAGATGAACATCAACAAAAGCATAACGAGGATAATGGAATGTAGTATAATTAAGTCGCGTGATGCTGAGGGAATTAGATTAGGAAATGAGACACTTAAAGTAGTAAAGGAGTTTTGCTATTTGGGGAGCAAAATAACTGATGATGAAGTAGAGAGGATATAAAATGTAGGCTGATAATGGCAAGGAAAGCGTTTCTGAAGAAGAAAAATTTGTTAACATCGAGTATAGATTTAAATGTCAGGAAGTCGTTTCTGAAAGTATTTGTATGGAGTTAGCCATGTATGGAAGTGAAACGTGGACGATAAATAGCTTGGATAAGAAGAGAATAGAAGCTTTCAAAATGTGGTGCTACAGAAGAATGCTGAAGATTAGATGGGTAGATCACATAACTAATGAGGAGGTATTGAATAGAATTGGGGAGAAGAGGAGCTTGTGGCACAACTTGAGTAGAAGAAGGGATCGGTTAGTAGGACATGTTCTGAGACATCGAGGGATCACAAATTTAGTATTGTAGGGCAGCGTGGAGGGCATAAATCGTAGAGGGAGACCAAGAGATGAATACACTAAGCAGATTCAGAAGGATGTAGGTTGCAGTAAGTACTGGGAGATGAAGAAGCTTGCACTGGATAGAGTAGCATGGAGAGGTGCATCAAACCAGTCTCAGGACTGAAGACCACAACAACAACAGTGCTGTCCATATCTACAAGACTAGAAGAAAAAAGGTTTTATATTACTCCTTATTAAACCTGTCAGTGGCTCAGAAAAGAGTTCAATATACACCAGCAAACTTTTTTGATGATTTGCGCAACAACATAAAATGACTGACAGTTAGTAAAGCAATTTTTGTATCTAACCTAAAATCATTTCTCCCAGGTAATTCCTTCTGCTCCAGAGACGTATTTTTATTTAAAAAGTCGCATCTTGTAGCAAAAGCCAGCCCAGTCTTAAGCCTATTTGCATGAGTAGGACAGAAAAATTACACATTCATTATTGTTAAATCTAGATCAATGTACTATTTATGAACTTCTAAATGGCCAGTATGTAGTAATACATCTAAACTAATAGTGTGTACATATTCTGTAAACACACTTGTTCCACAGCATTTCGATATAAAAATCCTTCAAGTGATCTATTGAACATGTAATGAACTGCCTTTACAAATATCTTGTACACGTCATGGTACAGAGTGAAACTTCGCTTATATCTGGTGTCCTCTGAGGAAGCTTGTACGCCGTTTGATGTTTTAATCTATATAAATCTATAAATAATGTAGAAGACAATCTGAGGAACCCTCTTAGATTATTCGTAGATAATGCTACCGCTCACTGTCTAATAAAGTTGTCAGAAGAGCAAAATGATTTTAACAAGATGTCTGTATCGTGCGACGAGTGGCAATTGACCCTGAACAACTAAAAGTGTGAGGTCCTCTACATGAATGCGAGAAATTTCGGTTACACAATAAATCATGCAGATTTAAAGGTTGTTTATTCAACAAAACACTTAGGGATTGCAATTACGAACAACTTAAACTGGAGCATCACATAGATAAGATTACGAAGAAGGTAAATCAAAGACTTCGTTATATTTGCAAAGCACTTTGAAGTACATGTACTAAAGAGATTGCCTACACACTGCTTATCGATTCTATTCTGTTGTATTGAAGCGTGTTACGGGATCTCTACCAGAAAGGGTTATGGAGGAGATCGACATTGCTCAAAGACGAGTTACTATCACCAAACAGGGGAGAGTGTGTAACTGGTATGATAAGCGAGCAGGAGTGGTAATCATTAAAACAAAAACGTTTTTGTGTGATTTTAGATTCTCCCGCTGCAGGAAAATTTGCAGTATTTTTCGGATATTCCACCGGCTGAATATTCGAGAAATGTTTTTAGAAAAGCGTTTTTCGTTGCGGGCGAGATCTTTTCACGAAATCGCAATCACCAAATTTCTCCTCTGAACCCTGTTGACTAGTAAGTGGTCCGGCTGATACGTATACGGTGCTACCTGGAGAGAGACTTCATGTTTTACAACCGTGTGCCAGTCCCACCTACCTGCCAGATCCACCGCAGGCTGCTCCTTCCTCCAAAACAACTTGACTGCAGCTATGCCGAAACGTTTCATATACTATCTTCTCCTTTGTACATACACAACTCAAAGTTCCCCATGTTTGAGCTAATCTAAGGAACTGCTGTAAGGATTTTGATATGGTTTTCATTAATATATGCTCTGCTCCATGAGGAAGATTTGTGTAAATAATTTATAAATATTTCGTGGAAATACGCGTAACTATGATGAAAACGATGCCGTTGCCATCTAGCAGTGAATGGCTGAACTCATTGAAATTGCATAAGGTTGCCTGAGGGCAGCGCAGGCTTGCAAGAGCTGCCACTAGCGGGAGCTGGCACTAGTATGAGCAAGGACTTTTGCTGACTTCCCAAGTGACATGCGATGCAGGGCGTATCCGATATTAAGCTGATAAGAACAAACTTTAAATCGTTTAAGTTAAATGAAACTGATGATATTCAGTTACCTTACATTCTTATCTGAGTTTTAATCATAACTCTATGCGTTAGGCCACGAATAAAAATATCGTTACTCCAGACAACTTGTCTGGGTGTACATGCTTGCTGGGTGTACATGCTTGGTGGTACCTGTGGAGAGGCTAATGCGTGGCGTCACAAAGTTGACCCCTCCCGTTCCGCTCTCCAATCCATGTCACTACCGCCTGCAAGAGCCCTCCTACCTGTCCACAATGAAAATATTCCCACTTCCTGAAGAACTGCCGTCCGCAGCTCGTGGTCGTGCGGTATCGTTCTCGCTTCCCGCGCCCGGGTTCCCGGGTTCGATTCCCGGCGGGGTCAGGGATTTTCTCTGCCTCGTGATGACTGGGTGTTGTGTGATGCCCTTAGGTTAGTTAGGTTTAAGTAGTTCTAAGTTCTAGGGGACTGATGACCGTAGAAGTTAAGTCCCATAGTGCTCAGAGCCAATTGAACCATTCTGAAGAACTGCCCTAACCTCGCCTCTTCCCCCTCCTATAATATCTGTAATCTGATGCCTCTTCCTATCGCCCTATCTGTCTCACCTCAGTATTCAGCAAGCTCTTGGAATCCATCCTTACCCGGCACATCCATCATCATCTCCACCGACACCACCTCCTTCCCATCACACAATGTGGCTTTCGACCTTCCTTCTCTGCCGACAACCAACTCCTATGCCTCACTCATCTCCTCTCCCTTCAGCTTAACTCCCATTGCTCTGCCATTTTTGTCTCCCTAGACCGCGAAAAGGCCTGCAACCGTGCATGGCATCCCAGTATCCTGTTTGAACTCCAGACTTACACCCTTACTGTCAATTATGTCCATCTGGTTGCCCCCTTCCTCTCCCACTGCCCCTCCTATCCATAACGCCGATTACCAAACCTTCTACCTGTCCTTGGGTGTGCCCCATGGCTCTGTCCTCTCCCCTTCCCTCTACCTCATGTAAACATCAGATATGCCCCAACCGCCCCCCCCCTTCCAATCCAACTCCTGCAGTATGCTGATGACACCACCTTCCTTGCCCTTGCTCCTGCCCTTCAACAGTCCCAACGCTTCTCCAGAATCACCTTGACCTTTTTGCCACAAGGTGTAATCCTTGCCACCAGATTCTACCCCAACCTGTGGAAAACCTCCCCTATTCTGAGGTTCCCCAAACCAGGTGGTTCCTCAAATTCAATCCTTCCAAGATCCAGGCAATCATCATAGGTCATACCACTCGCTCCTTCCAGTTCCTTGATTTTTCCTTTACATCTGCGCCCATCCAGTCTGCCTCTCCCCCATTCTCACATACCTTGGACTCACCATTGACTGTCACCTCACCTGGATCCCTCATCTCCACTCTATCCAATCCAAAACTCACAACCCCCTCCATCTCCTTAAACTCCTCTCTGACTGGACATGGGGGTTGAACCCCTCTACCATCCTCCACACCTACAAATCCTTAATCCGACCCATCCTCTGTTATGAGTCTCGCCTGGATATCCGTCCCTCCCCCCCCCCCCCCCACACACACAAATTCTGTAAGTCCCTCGAGATCCTCGAACGCCATGCACTCTGCCTTGCCTTCCGTATATGCCTCCCGTCCCTCATGTGGATCCTCTATGACCTTCTTCCTTTCCCCCATCTGCTCCTTTTCCTCGAACATATCCGAGTCCTCTACACTTCCCGCCGACTTGATCCCCCCCATCCCCTGGTTGCTCTTCTCCTCTCCAACCCCCACCCGCTGCCGTGCCTCCCCCTTTGTGTCTCCCCTACCCTCCACCTCTACACCCTTCATCTCCTTTCCCAAGGTGGCTTCCGTCAACTCCTCCTCACAGATGATGCCCTCTCTCCCTCCATTTATCCCTCCTGTCAACTCTCATCCTCACCTCCCCCTCCCCCTTCCATCCTGTTTCCTTTTTCCCCACCTATCCTCTCTTTGACTCCTTTCTCTCCCTCGAGTCCTTTTGCTTTCCCCTCCACAGCCTTCCCCACTCCTTCTCACATCCGACTTGCCCCCCCTTTTTCTGTGTCCTCTCCCTCAATCAGCTCCCCCCTTTTGCTTTTCCTGTCCTCCCCTCTTCCTCCCCCCTCTCCTGTCCGGGTCCACCCACCCCAAGCTGCCTTCGAGGCTACTTTATAGTGCAGTGTTTAAGTGATGTGTGTCCCGTTTTTTGCGTGTCGCGAACAGACACCATCCTGTCACTAGGAGTTCTTTTTTTTTAACTCTTGCGTACAGAAACCAGACTGTCACCATGTTTTTTTTATGCCTGTCTAATTCTATGTGTTTTAATCAGCATCACCCAACCCTTTGTTTTGCTTTTACATTTTAACTTATGCCACTTTTCACCCTGTTACAGTTTTAACCAGACCGTTTTATCGCCTGTTTTTATTCTTTATTCTCTACTCATTATGTTTTTAAACTCTTCTGTAGGGTGCAGAGCGGCATATTACGCTGTACGCTGCTGCAAGGCAGAGGGAATCTAAATTCAATAAAGAAAAACAAAAAAAAGCCAGGGCGGGTCTCTCGTTCAGTAGGGGAGAGGAGGGTAAGATGACGAATCATTAATTTCATGGGGTTGCCTAGAGAGAGCAACACTTGAAAGACGTGTCTTGCTAGTGGGCAGTGCTACAAAACGAACTAAAGTTAACCCCCATCATTTGTGTTTACACTCATGTTCGTTGTAATATTTCAGCGCATCGAAATATCGTCTGGAGCACGTGTTACAAATTTTTTCAACCTGATTTCTGGTTTTCCGTAGACTACAAAGTACGCTGTTTCTCTAATGCATGCAGTAGTCTCCAAAAAAAACTTAACGAAGTGTTGTTCTGAGGTTTAGATTATAAATCGCCGCTTCTCGTAAGGTGACGAATTTACTAGAAGGACAAGACGACGAACTCGTCATCTTCCACGAACAATCCGTTAGTCATTTTAATAAGATTTTCAGTTTAATTTTCAGGATTCAGAGTGGGTAACAAGTACAAAAGGAAGACTTATAGTCAGCAAGGGCCATGAGAATCGACTACCTTTACTGTGCAAGAACTTCGAATGGTTGCAGCGGTATATTCGATTTTGAAAAAATAGTATGCCTGAAACCAGATTGTGGCGCTACGTCAAGAAATAATGGCAGAAATAAGTATGTTTAACTGTAATAGTACAGTTTAAGTTATTCAGGCACCAAAGGAACTAAATATCGTGGGTATATAATTAATGTATTACGTTTAAAAAAAAGTTTTTTCAGACTTTTTTGACTAGCGCCGGTCGGTTTCACTGTACATTCACTGATTGGCAGAGAAAACACAAGGAATACGTCCACGACTTGGACAGAAAAGCATTCAGCTTAACAAGGGAACAGTTTACAAAAGTCGCCTGTAATTGCGCCGAAACACTGAAGATAAACACGGCTTCAACACAGAAAAAAAAAAAGATCTCATACAGAGCTTTAAGGACAAATTCAACTTTTCCCTCAGAACACCACAGAAGCTACATCTGCAACTAGAATGGATACTTTTAATAAAACGAACGCTGAAGCGTTCCTTAATCTACACTCACAGATTTTAGTTGAAAAAAATATGGGCCTTATCAGATTTATA
The DNA here is from genome assembly GCF_023864345.2 of Schistocerca serialis cubense. Lineage (NCBI taxonomy): Eukaryota > Metazoa > Arthropoda > Insecta > Orthoptera > Acrididae > Schistocerca > Schistocerca serialis. The sequence goes on from NC_064639.1 coordinate 597,664,207, forward strand.
ATGTAGATGAGACTGGCTGCTCAACTGCTCCAACTAAAAATTTGAGTATTTTAAGCCCAAAGAGAAACCGCAGAGTTATCAAACTATCTTCTCTGAAAGGGGTGTGAGCATCAGTATAATACGTAGTTTTAGTGCTGTTGGTCATTACGTCCCCGCCTTTCTTCATTTTCCCCAGGGTGTGTATGCAGCAGCTCTTTACGAACACTGTACAGCCGGTTCTTTTGACGTGTGTAATGAATCTATGTGGATGAAAGCTGAAACCTTTAACAAGTTGCTATAACATTTCATAAAAAAGTGTAAGGCCTAGCAAGGAAAACCAAATTCTTCTGTTGATGAATAACCACAGATCACATGTTACATTGAAAACTATCAATTCATGTCGAGAAAATGATATTAGTTTACTGTTTTTCCCCTGCTACCAGCCATCGTATGCAACGCTGAACACGGCATTCTATAGCCTATATAAAATAGCCTACAGCTGAGCTTGTGGTGGTTACTTAACGGTAGAGCCAGGATAATTGATAACTATTAAAGATGTTGCTGAGTTGATACTGGTTGCTGGGTTATTTAATGTAGCATACATCAAGGTTGTTACAATAAGGAATGCCATAAAAGACTTTAAAGCAAGTCGATTAGTTCCACTAAATTCGGAAATATTCGATGCTTCTGACTTTGAGCCATCCATGACAACAGACAGACGACATAATGCCTCAGTGGTTAGTCTGGGTGAAAGAGAAGTAGTGATGCCTCTGGAGGTAACGCAGAAGACAACGAAGTAGGCTTAGCTGGACCATCTGATGAAACTGCAATACCTGGACCACCTTGTGTAGAACCATCCTATTTTGCCCTACCTCCTTTACCTAACGCTGCTCCAAAAGAAAGGAAACAGAGCAGAGAGTTCCTCTCATTGTACACCACAAGCAGCCCTGTCAAAAGAGCTTTAGAAAATAAACAAGCTGAAAAGAAAGCCAAAAAGAATAAGAAAGAAGAAAACCAAAAGAAAAGAGTTGAAAATAATAATGCCAAACAGGGGGCTATGGGGAGAAAAAAAGGAATGTGATAAGGAACTCTTTTTGGAAGCTTCCTTAGATTCCTCGATATCAGTCAACTACATTGAAGAAGGTGGCCATCGTGATTTCGTTGGAGAAGGAGTTCCTGAAATCTATAATGACTATGGTAAATCAGCGACTTGGTATTTGTGTTCTTGCTACCATAAACGGGCCTCTGCTACTTGTTCTGGGCTCACTGTGGCAGAAGCGAAGCGCAAAGCATATGTGTGCAAAGTGATTATTTATATTTATTTAGTTGTGTTTTCCTTCGCCAGATTACTCGCCTATTTACGTCATATTGCCCGGAAATGAGTATAAAAAGACGAATTTGACATCATTTCAAAAAAATATAAAGAATTTGCCGTAAATTTTACATTTAGGAAAACTACGAAATCAATACTTGTAAAGAAAACTATAATGATGGCTCTAAAGTATAGCCTGTTATTTTAGGCATCAGGTCTAAAGCATGAGGATGAAAAAAATTCGGAAGCTTGTAGTCGGCATCTTGTCACCCTTCGCCCTATAAGGTTCAAGACAATGGGAATGAGTGGATTCTATACGCGCATTGCCAATTACGGTGCACAGTTCTAACGAAATTTTCTCTATATACTCAAGTAGTTGCTTGTCAGGGCTGTACATCCGCATGCTGCTTTTATACAGGAATCCGAGTCTTTCACAATCAACCACTCAAATCTACTGATCGCCTATTTGTGAGCAGAATTATGATCTTACTGCTTACGTACCCGCTGTGCGGCAGATGGCGGAGGATGTGAGCTTATGTCACGCACAATTCGGCCCATCTTTTGCATCATGCGTGCTGTCGACACTACTGCGCAAAACGTGTGCATACACGCACCATAAATAACTGCTTTTTAACGCAAAATTCGCCGTTTTTGCTGTCACATCTGTCACCAACGGTTGGATATGTGGCTTACAAACTGCCATCTGCTTGAGAAGTAAAGACAACTGTGAGAAATCAGAGCTCAAAGGGAACATTTTAGGTGTTCATTTCTGCCAGGTGCTATTCGATAGTGGAACGGTGAAGAAACTGTCTGAAAATGGTTCCGTGAATCCTGTGCACACACTTAAGTGTGAATTGCAGAGTAATCTTATAGGTGTAGAAGAAGAAAAGCTGCTTTTCACATATACAAGCATTTACATATTCGCGGGTCTAAATGAGAAGGCTGGGGCAGAAAGTCGGCCGTGGTCTTCCTATACAGGCTGAGGAAAATACGAGTAAAGCTGGTTCGGAAAATATTTACAATAGGACTGACGCAGGACTCACCTCTGTTAATGAGCTTCAAAGACGATTCTGGAAGTTGCCACTATTTTGACGTCGATGCAGTGCCGTGCTCAATTTATCAAACTGTGAAACGCACGTAGCAATTCCGCCTGAGGGATGGTAACAGTAGCGTTTCCAATGCTCTGCTGTAGCTCTTCCAGCGTGTGAGGATCATTTGAGTACACCTGACCCTTCAATTTGCCCAAAAAATAAAATCACAAGGTGAAAGACCAGGTAATCGAAGTAGGCAGGAGATTGCACTACCTATGATGGGTATCCTCTCCTCGCTTTACGCACATGTGACAAGATGGTCAAAGCGATGTGTGCTGTTGCTCCACCTTGTTGAAAATATCCATGCAATTGTTTATTTGCTGTTAGTTGATCCACATACGGATTGAACCGTTTCTGGACATACCAGTTAGCATTAACAACTTGGTGAAAGAATCAAGCTACGATGCAGACGCCAAACATTGTCCACCAAACACCAATCTTGACATCATGCAACGGGTCCTCAAAGTACTGACCGGAATTTCCTAATGCATAATGGCACATGTTCTAAGAGTTCACATACCTAGATAGGCGAAACCATTTCTCATCTGACGAAATGAAAAACTGAGCATCCAAAAGTCCTGATTCCACCTCATTTAGAAACAAGCGGCAGGCCTCAACACGCGATAGTTCGCCTCCAGACTTTAACTAATGCACAAAGTAATTTGGTAAAGAAACAGATGGAGGTCCTCTTTAACAATGTTTTGAAAGGACTATCTCTTAATTCTTACTTGCACAGATGAACAGTATTGTGATGTCTGACTTTGTTCAGGGCTTTCCTTCACTCGAGCCATGTTTTTTGGTGTTCGAACCCTTTTCAGGTTGTTACGTTCTTATTCGCTACAAAGTCAGGGTCGCGCCATTTTGCCTCTAAGTTCTGCATTTCAGACTTTGCTGAAGGTTTCGTCAAAACAGTTCCATTGTTAAACACTTGCACAAACAGTTCCGCACACGTTTTATACGAATCACAATGAACATGTGCTATTTTATCGTGAGCACCATTTTGTGTCGCACTCAAAGGCACCTCTGCTCCTCTCACCCACTCAAACATAATGACATAGCGAACTGCTCGGCAAAGAGCGTGCGGGAGATACGCATGCGCAGACAATTGTCGCATCTAAATCACAGTTTCCAGCATTTTCTGTGCTGGGCAGTTCTGTTCATTAACAAGGGTCTGTTCCATGTCAGTCTCATAAATTAAATCTAAGAAGAAAAAAAGAAAAAAAAGAAACGGTGCACCACGAAAGACTTATCGAAATGGGACGGAAAGCAGTAGATGTGATGTACATATACAGCAAACAAATAATTACAATTCCAGAAAAAATGGATTATTTATTCAAGAGAAGAAGCTTCAAAAAAATTGAGCAAGTCAATAACGCGTTGGTCTACCTCTGACTTTTATGCAAGCAGTTATTCGGCTTGGTATTGATTGATTAAGTTGTTGGATGACCTCATGAGGGATATCGTGCCAAATTCTATCCAAGTGGTGCATTAGATCGTCAGAATTCCGAACTTAATGGGGGGGGGGGGGGGGCTGCCCATTGTGCTCCAAACATTCTCAATTCTGGAGAGATCCGGCCACATTACTGGCCAAGGCGTCTCGTCTTCGGCTTACAATCTCATTGACTGGAGTAGAATTGTCTTCATTGATGAGCCCCGCTTCGAAAATGAGCCTCGATGGTCGCAGAAGACATGTCTGGAGACGGGCTGGACAGTGGTGTGATACTGGCTTACATTTCAGCACAATAATGTCCGCCCGCACACGGCGAGAGTTTCTACTGCTTGTCTTAGTGCTTGCCAAACCCTACCTTGGCCTGCAAGGTCGCCGGATCTCTCCCTGATTGAAACTGTTTTTCGTTATGGGCAGGGCCCTCCAAAAAGCTCGGAATTTTGATGATCTAATGCGCCAATTGAATTTCTTAGAAGGACATCCAACAATTCTGTCAATCAATGCCAAGCAGAAAGGGGCTTGCAAAAGAGCGAGAGGTGGACCAACGCGTTATCTACTTGCTCAATTTGTGAAGCTCTTTCTCTTGCATAAACCATCGAATTGTTCTGAAGTTGTAATCATTTGTTTCTCTATATATGTACGTCACATCTACTTATTTCCGTCCCATTCGGATATCTCTTTCGTGGTGCGTCGTTTCTTCCCTTGTTTTAGAGTGTATTTTCTGGGCTAATTTCATTTTTCCTTTCCCCTGTCCTGGGAGCTTCCTCAGCGGTGTATAAAGACTCTAGGCGATGGTCGGCGCGCATCACAAACCACGCGAGTTACTGCTCTGCTGACTTGCCTGTAACCATTTGTTGGCAAACACGGATTATTTCTCTACAGTGCCAAACTTATATTGTTATTCTAAATGAGTGTCGCCAGTCTCGCTTTCAACTACTCCTGTAGCACTACTTAGTCCCCTGTAGCAATAAAAAGATTCTCATATCTCACCACTGTATTTGAAAACTAGCACCGCAAGTCTATACGGCATCTACAACCAGTCTATAGCATCTTCTTCACAAATAAAACAGGATAATAGTAAAAAAGGAGAAGGATACACGCGAAAACAGCAACTTCCAGTTTCCACTCGAGCAAATCGAGTTTATTCTCCTCAAGCCGTCTCGTTGTTAGCAGATACCAACTGCAGGTAGCTGATGTCTCCAGGTACTGATGTGAAGCCGCTGCCCACCGTGAGAGTGTTCGCTCACTATGTCACAGGAAAGTGGAAAACAGCTGAGCCCTTCGCACTTGTGCACAGCATCGCGCCTTGTCAACTCTTTCAATTTTCCATAGCAAAGGAACAACTTCTTTGCTTACTGAGGATCGCTTACTACCGATCTCACAAACGCAACGCTTTTGAAACCTCAGCTCCGCCCCACAGGGCCAACGATTCAACCCCTTCCCTCACTAGAGCTGTCGTTTTACTTCCAACTTCGTGAGCTCCAAAATGCCTCACAAAATTATTTAACAATTAGACCTTTCTGCTAATCACAATCGGGAGCAGAAGGTAGGCATTTTCATTAGCCATTTCCTTCTCCCGCTGGTTGCGCTTCTGTATTGTGCTGATACCCATGAGGACTTTCCGTTCTTTTCCAACAGTCGCCGGAAAACACCGGTCGTCGTGAGATATCACAAGGCCTTCAGCGGCCCCAGTCGGCTCAAGCCACGAAACATTTAGGAGGATTAGGGAAACATCAGCCCATTGACTCCAGACTGGCAGAAGCGTCCTTTCACCAGATCTCGGAAACACGTTCTCCCATACACTATAGTGGCCGGACAGGCATGCAGGACCAGGTTCTCCGAATGGAGGCTACAGACTCCATCCACCTGAATTCAAGGATCGTCTCTTTAAAACAGAGCAACCAAATTCTATTCGTTCATTTCTCAGTACCGGGGGTGAAGCTGACTCCTGCACGTGGTGCCCCTGCATAGGTACTGGACTAGATTCTCCAGTACTGAACTGAACGTCAGCATTCCAAAAGCATTGCATTATAGGTTTCACTATGAATGGAAACCAAAGGTCTTTATCAAGACCTCACCTTGTGATTGTATCAATCAACATAGAAGGATTGTCTGTTGCCAAAGAAGAACTCCTGCAACATATTGCCAAGGAACCTAGGTGTGATATTTTATGTATACAAGAAACCCATCGAGATGACACCATGAGAAGACCAAAAATCCTTGGGATGAAACTGGCAGTTGAGCGACCCCATAGACAATATGGCAGTGCTATCTTTGTGAGGAACGATATAGCTGTTCTCTCTACCTCACTTACAGAATTCAACAATATTGAAATACTGTCTGTAGAACTGAATGGTTGTATTGTGTCGTCAATTTACAAACCCCCAGGAGCAGTCTTCCAATTTTCACCTACAGACAACTACACCAATCAACAAGCTCACTTTATTGTTGGAGATTTCAATAGTCATAGCAGTGTTTGGGGTTATGCTGAGGACGACAGTAATGGTGAAGCAGTTTTGACTTGGGCTGATACCAACCATCTTAATCTTGTCCATGATAATAAACTCCCACCATCTTTTAACAGTGGGCGTTGGAAACGTGGGTATAACCCCGACTTAATTTTTGTTAGCGAGAACATAGCTCACCAATGCAGAAAAACTGTTCTAAATCCGATACCAAATACTCAACACCGCCCCATAGGCTGCCAAGTGTTTGCAGCCATTACTCCTAGAATCACATCATTCCGAAGGCGATACAATTTCAAGAAAGCAGACTGGCAGAAGTTTGCTGATCTCCTTGACTCAGAAGTTTCACGCATAGAACCCTCAGTTTCCAACTATGATGAGTTTGTAGAAGCCGTGAAAAGATGCTCAAGACTCTCAACTCCCAGAGGCTGTCGAGTTAACTACATACCTGGCTTGACAGAAGAATCCGTGAAGCATCTACATAACTATATCCAACTTTTCAATGATAATCCTTACAGCATTGAAACCTTAACTGCTGGCCAAAATTTATCCTCAGCCTTAGCCAAATCCAAAAAAGAACGATGGATAGAGCTACTCGAGAACCTTGATATGTCTAAAAGCAGTCAGAAAGCCTGGCAGTTGCTGCGACGCCTGAACAACGACCCTGTCCACAATCATGGCTATGCAAACATTGCACCAGATCAAATTGCTCATCATCTAGTTCAGAATGGAAGGGTCAATTGTTCTAAAGATAGAACAAAACTCAAAAGAGAACCTGAACGTGAAAACAACCATATATCAAATGACTTCATCTTACAAGAACTCAGAACCGCAATTCAGAAATGCAAAAATGGTAAAGCGCCTGGTCTAGACGACCTAATGATTGAGCAAATTAAACATTTTGGTCCCATCACGGAAAGATGGCTTCTGCAATTCTATAATGGTTGTCTGAAGCGGAAACAGATCCCTGCCATCTGGAGGAAAACTAAAGTTATTCCCTTACTAAAACCTGGAAAGGGTGCAGCTGATCCCAAGAACTACCGACCGATTTCGCTCCTTTGCCATTTGTATAAAATCTATGAAAGAATGTTGCTAAATAGACTCACTCCCATTGTTGAAAAACAACTCATACCTCAACAAGCAGGTTTCCGACCTGGAAAGAATTGTACAGCACAAGTCCTTAATCTGACTGAACATATTGAAGAGGGATATGAAAAAGGATACATTTCCGGGGCTGTCTTCGTGGATCTCACAGCAGCATATGACACCATTCAACATCGACAATTATTGCACAAAGTCTACTACATCACTAGAGACATTAATTTCACCAGAACTGTGCAGACACTTTTGGAAAACCGGCGATTCTATGTGGAGTTCCAAGGAAGAAAGAGTAGATGGAGAAGTCAAAGGAATGGCTTGCCTCAGGGTAGTGTCCTTTCCCCCATATTGTTCAACATATTTACAAATGACCAGCCTCAACCTTCTCTTACAAAGAGTTTCATCTATGCAGATGATCTTGCCTTAGTCACACAAGCCAGAGATTTTGACACAGTAGAAAACCAGCTTACTGTTGCTCTCAAGGACCTATCTGAGTACTACAGAGTCAATAACTTAAGACCGAACCCTGCTAAAACTCAAGTTTGTGCTTTCCACCTACGCAATCGAGAGGCCTATAGAAAACTTACAGTGTTTTGGGAAGATCAAGAGCTTGAACATTGTTTCTACCCCAAATATCTGGGTGTCACCTTAGATCGAACGTTGACCTACAGAAAACACTGCACTAACACCAAGCAGAAAGTTGCTGCTCGTAACAACATCCTGCGGAAGCTCACTGGCAGCGTTTGGGGTGCAGATCCCAAACTACTAAGAACATCAGCCTTGGCCTTGTGTTATTCCGCAGCTGAATACGCATGTCCTGTATGGTACAAGTCATCTCATGCAAAGCAGGTTGATGTGGCCCTGAACGAAACCTGCAGGACAGTAACGGGATGCCTCAAAGCTACACCTATTGATAAACTCCATAAACTAGCAGGTATTGCTCCTCCAGACATAAGGCGTGAAGTCGCAGCCAAACTTGAGAGACATAAAGCAGATCATAACACCGATCACCTGCTACATGGATACCAGCTACCAATTAGTAGACTCAAATCTAGGAGGAGCTTCATGAGAACTACTACACCCCTCACCGGTCGGACTGGAGCAGCCAGACTATCTCAGTGGACAGCAAAATCCGACAGTAACGATTGGATGACTCCTTCTGAGACCCTTCCTCCTGGTGGAAATCAAGTCTGGACAGTGTGGAAGTCTCTAAATCGGCTCAGGAGTGGCGTCGGACGAACTAAGGACAATCTGTTTAAATGGGGCTTCATGAAGGAATCTTCCACCTTGTGTGACTGCGGAGAAGAACAGACAACCAAACATTTAATTAACTGTCCTAGATGTCCTGTATCATGTTCCACACAAGAGCTTGTTGATGTTTCAGACAATGCTGCTGCCGTTGCACAATTTTGGGCTAATACCGTTTAGTTTGTTCTTTTATGATTTGACCTGATTTGTTATATTGTATATATTGTAAATATTGTTGTAATGTTTTTGACTCGAAATAAATAAATAAATTTCTCAGTACCGATCACCGCACAAGCTACACACAATATGCCCATATTTTTCTCATAATATGACATTACGTACACCATTAGTTGACTATGTTCTGTTTCTATATTGTGACTGCAACTTCTCATTTGCTAGCCTGCAAACTGAGTCATCATCCCCTCATAATGAGTGAGATGTTGATCTCAGAAAAGGATAAGATGTTAGTACTTGTCTTACAATTGTTACCCATCTCCTCGTCTGTGTTACAATGTAATAATTCACTATGTAGAATGTATTGCTTAACAGGTATTTATTAGCTGCCTTTTTAAGTAAATACGTTTCAGTAATCTCTTGAATTTATTTTATAATTTTATTCCTGGATAGAAAACGCTGTTTTGAGTATTGTCATGGTCATGTACAGAACTGATTTTGCGGCAATTACCACGGTTATTTTAGATGTGCGTAACTGATTTCGTAAATGCACTCTCACAATGTAGTTAAAATCTCCAGTGTTTTGAACAGATCTTTACAATGAACCTGACTACTATTTTTGGTTATTATTCTTATGAGCCCTTTCTGTACTTTGAAAATTGTTTTCATCTTTTATGCATTTTTTCCACAGAAAAGAATTTCATAGCTAAGAACGGAGTGCAGTGATCAATTGTTTGTTAATAAGAAACCCTGTTATACAAAGATGACGCAGCTCTAAGGGCGTAACATGATGATGTCATTCTGTTTATAAGTATTTTTGTATGTTCACAGGACTTCATCTGAGAATTAATATTCATTCCTAGATACCGTCCACAGGAAAATTAAAGAGGCCTTTGGAGAAAAGAGAAGCAGCTGCATGACTATCAAGAGATCAAATGGAAAACTATTCCCAAGCAAAGAAGGGGAAGCTGAAAAGTGGGAGGACTATACTGTACAGAAGGTCTCCACAAGGGAAATGAATTTGAGGGCAATATTATGGAAATGGAATGGGACGTAGATGAAGGTGAGCTGGGAGATAGGACACTACGAGAAGAATTTGATAGAGCAGTGAATGATCTAAGTCGAAACAAGACCCTGGGAGTAGTTGACATTCCGTCAGAACTACTTATAGCCTTGGGAGAGTCATCCATGACACAATTCTTCCACCTGATGCGTAAGGTGTATGAGGCAGGTGAACCACCCTCACACTTCAAAAAGAATATAATAATTCCAATTCCAAAGAGAGCAGCTACTGACACCTATGATTATTACTGAATTCCCAGTTTCATTACTCATGATTGCAAAATACTAACACGAATTATTTGCAGAAGAATAGAAATAGGTAGAGGAAAGGCAAATCTACGTTTGTAACATTTTTAGATTAAGAGAAAGATTATGTCAATGTTGACTGGAACACTCTTTTTGAAATTCTGAGGGTAGCAAGGGTAAACTACGGGTAGTGAAAGGGTATTTAAAACTTGTACAGAAACCAGACGACAGTTATAAGGGTCGAGGGGCATAAAAGGGAAGCAGTGGTTAAGAAGGGAGTGAGGCAGGGCTGCAGCCTATCCCCACTGCTATTCAATCTGTACAGTGAGGCAGCATTAAAGGAAATCAAAGAAAACTTTGGAGTAGGAATTTAAGTTCAGGGACAAGAAGTAACAACTTTGCCTTTTGCCTTGACGTTATAATTCTGTCAAAGATTTCAAAGGACTTGGAAGAAGAGTTTAACGGAATGGGTAGGGTCTTGAAAGGAGAATACAAGATGAACACCGAAAAAAAAGGATAATAGAATTTAGTCGACTTAAATCAGGTGATGCTGAGATAATTAGATTAGGAAATGAGACACATAAAGTAGTAGATGATTTTTGCAATTTGGGCAGCAGAATAACTGATGTAGACTGGCAATGGCAAGAAAAGTCTTTCCGAACAAGAGAAATTTTTTAACATCGCGTACAGATTTGAGTGTTAGGGAGTCTTTTCTTAAAGTACTTGTATGGAGTGTAGCCATTTAGGGAAGTGAAACCTGGACGATAAACAGTTTAGACAAATAGAGTAAAGAGGCTTTTGAAATATTGTGCTACAGCAGAATGCTGAAGATTAGTTGGTCGATCAAGTAATTAATGAGAAGGTACTCAAAAGAATTCCGATATCGGAAACTGACATAAGGCCGGGAGAGCGGTGTGCTGACCACATACCCTCCATATCCGCATCCAGTGACGCCTGTGGTCTGAGGATGACACGGCGGCCGGTCGGAGCCTTTAGGTCTTCATGGCCTGTGCGGGAGGAGTTTTACTCAAAAGAATTGGTTACAAAAGAAATTTGTGGCACAAGCTGACTAGAAGAAGGGATTGGCTGTAACACACATTCTGAGACATTAAGGGATCACCGGGTTAGTACTGAAGGAAAGCGTGGGAGGTAAAAATCGTACAGGGAGAACAAGAGATGAATGTAGTAAGTAGATTCAGAAGGATGTACGTTGCAGTAGTTATTCAGAGATGAAGAGGCTCGCACAAGATAGAGTAGCATAGACGGCTATATCAAACCAGTCTTTGGACTGAAGACCACAACGCAGCAGACACGTCATCTACATATAATTTTAATATGGTATTTTCCCTCTTCAAACTACAACTCATGGAATTTGTTTTCTTTATGTTCGATGTAACTTCATTATACAGGGTGGTCCATTGATAGTGACCGGGCCAAATATCTCACGAAATAAGCATAAACGAAAGAACTACAAAGAACGAAACTCGTCTAGCTTGAAGGGGGGAAACCAGATGGCGCTATGGTTGGCCCGCTAGATGGCGCTGCCGTAGGTCAAACGGATATCAACTGCGTATTTTTAAAAAGGAACCCCCATTTTTTAATACATATTCATGTAGTACCTAAAGAAATATGAATGCTGTGGTTGGACTACTTTTTTCGCTTAGTGTCAGATGACGCTCAAATAGTCACAAACGTATAAGTACGTGGTATCACGTAACATTCCGGCCAGTGCGGACGATATTGCTTCGTGATACATTAACCGTGTTAAAAATGTACCGTTAACCAACTGCGGAAAAGGTTGATATCGTGTTGATGTATGGCTATTGTGATCAAAATGCCCAACGGGCATGTGCTATGTATGCTGCTCGGTATCCTGGACGACATCATCCAAGTGTGAACATCGTGTACAGTTCTGCCACTGGGTACAAGAGAAATTACGGGACGATGACAGATTTTTTGCACGCGTTCTATCTAGCGACGAATCGTCATTCACCAACAGCGGTAACGTAAACCGGCATAATGTGCACTATTGGGCAACGGGCAATCCACGATGGCTGCGACAAGTGGAACATCAGCGACCTTGGCGGGTTAATGTATGGTGCGGCATTGTGGGAGGAAGGATAATTGGCCCTCATTTTATCGATGGCAATCTAAATGGTGCAATGTATGCTGATTTCCTACGTAATGTTCTACCGATGTTACTACAAGGTGTTTCACTGCATGACAGAGTGGCGATGTACTTCCAACATGATGGATATCCGGCACATAACTCGCGTGCGGTTGAAGCGGTATTGAATAGCATATTTCATGACAGGTGGATTGGTCGTCGAAGCACCATGCCGTGGCCCGCACGTTTACCGAATCTGAAAGTTGAAGGATATTTGCCATCGTGACCCACCGACAACGCCTGACAACATGCGTCAGCGCATTGTCAATGCATGTGCGAACATTACGGAAGGCGAACTACTCACTGTTGAGAGGAATGTCGTTACACGTATTGCCAATGCACTGAGGTTGACGGACATCATTTTGAGCATTTATTGCATTAATGTGGTATTTACAGGTAATCACGCTGTAACAGCATGCGTTCTCAGAAATGATAAGTACACAAGGGTACGTGTATCAGATTGGAACAACCGAAATAAAATGTTCAGACTACCTACGTTCTGTGTTTTAATTTAAAAAACCTAACTGTTACAAAATTTTCGTTTAAAATTGTGAGCCATATGTTTGTGACTATTACAGCGCCACCTATCACAAAGCGAAAAAAGTGGTCCAACTAAAACATTAATATTTCTTTACGTACTACACGAATATGTAATAAAAATGGGGCCTCCTATTTTAAAAAACGCAGTTGATATCCGTTTGACCTATGGCAGCGCCATCTAGCGAGCCAACCATAGCGCCATCTGGTTCCCCCTTCAAGCTAGACGAGTTTCGTTCTTTGCAGTTTTTTCGTTTGACGCTTATTTCATGAGATATTTGGCCCGGTCACGATCAATGGACCACCCTGTATATTGACCACTTGAAAAGGTCTGCGAAAAAATCTGTTAACCTCAGAAAAAGATTAGTGTGATCCCGGTATTTGTTGTTTTTTCGTATGCACCACATTCTTGTAACGTGTTCTTCCAGTTGTACAACTAAAAATAAGTGTCTCCGAGATTAATTATTTTGTCTTTTTGTATGTGTGTTATTTTCTTTGAATACAGACAACGTATAATATAAATACAAAATTACGCTCTCGTGGGTCAGCACTTTCTTCTGCTGTCCTCTCCAGCTGCATTCTCCTTTGAGGGTGTAATTTTCTTTCTCTGTAAGGAATTGTCTCGTTCTCTCAGTGACTACAATGTTTCTGTCATCAGCAAAGAGAATTTTTTCTCCATGACTAAGACTAACCTCCCAGACTCCATCTCCCGGTGATCGTTCCGCGAAGTCTCCATCGCCTGCGGCCAAATGCTGTTACTGTCTCTGTCACCAACTGGTGGTGCCGTCTCCAAGTTGCCGTCCGACCCCGCTCAACAAATGCCGCTGCCCCACACTCCCCCAGCCGCCAATATATCTCGTCCTCGTTCATCTGCGATACCTAGCGACAACAGTCGGTTAATATTAAACGTTTCCCGGCATAACGCTACAACCACTCTGACAAACTTTGTCCTCTGCTGAGTGGCCAGATTAAAGAGAATCGTGGATCACAGGGACGTAATTAAGCGTATTTGTAACACCGACAGAAACTTTCACCTGTTTACCAAAGCAAAGTCTCTTCGGATAAAGATTTACGATCGATACACACAGAGTTTACAAAAGTACTCAAATGTAGGAAGACGATAAATAAGCAAGCGGATCAATAGTTTCGGAAGAGGCTCGAGGATTGCTACCGTTAATTAGTTATCTTGATTCAAAGAGAATATTCCGTACAAATGAGAATTATATTTATCTCAAGAAGATGTAATACCGATACTCACATACCTTCGTAAATGTCAAATATCTGACAGTCTTCTACAAGCACGATGAAGAATCATATACCGAAATGTCATTTACCCAAGTGTCTTTGAAGTTACTAATTGCGAATGATAAAAATGGGATTTCAACTCTTGAAGTGTGAAGTTCGTTGGGCGTATAGAATGACGGCACACGTTAAAGAGTGATCTTGCGATAATGTTAGTAGGAAAGGGTAATAGGACATTTGTTTTTTAAAAAATACTTCTTTAATATTTAACTTCTAGTTTACCTTTGGGGGCATTGTTTTTTGTAGATTTACCACTGCCTTTTGTTGCTTTGGGCGTTTTTGAATGACTTGATTATTTATTTACCCCAATTATTTTTTTTCCATTTTTCTACTATGTGCTCACTGCTCTTGTAATAATGTAAAATACGTGGTTTATATCACTATAACAATTTTTTTCTGAAATCTCTCACTAGCAAGTGCCTCAGACAGGTAAGCTTCCATTTGTGCACCCTATTAAAATTACGGAAGCATGCTGAACCTTGAATATAAAATATGCTTCCAGTTTCTACATGTAACACATTACCATCCACTTATTTATTTCTGGTTCTCGATTGTCTCCTGCCATTCCATATATGTTGTAAAAAATTGTACAACTGCACTATTCAATAGATTTTTACATTTTATTATTAATACAAAACAAAACTAAACAACATTTATTATGCGAGAAGAGACTCGTGCATTGTAGAACACCGACAGTACTTGTTTTCTATTTTGGGATCGTCCATTCTGTTTGTAAGTGAATTTAACTGTTTGACAAAACCCCTCACAGTAATCACCGAAGTAGATACTTATATGACACTGCACGGTGGTTCGGTTCCTTGTCCGACCATCCAAACACAGATCTTCCGTGGTTAGCCTAAACCGCTTCAGACAAATGCCGGTAGCGTACCTTTGGAAAGACATGGCCGATTTTTTTCCTGATCCTTCCCCTATCCGAGACTGTGTTACGTCCCTAATGACGTCATCGTCGACAAGATGTTAAATTAAAATTTTGATATCCCGCCGCTCCAGCAATACGGGGACCGATTCGGAGAGCGACGTTGGTATTATATTGCCGGAACCATATTCTCAAGGATTAGGTCGTTTTATTGACAAGTGACGTAACAGATGGTTAATCGTTGTAGGAGTATATGATAGACCAAATGAAACACACGTATCACAATAAAGGATGCCGAAACCGTCGCATCAATACAAAGTGCAACTCCATTCTTCCCTCTCTGCCGGCGACGGCGACGTCTATTCTCGCGTGATAACAACTATGTTGTTGTTGTTGTTGTTGTCTTCAGTCCTGAGACTGGTTTGATGCAGCTCTCCATGCTGCTCTATCCTGTGCAAGCTTCTTCATCTCCCAGTACTTACTGCAACCTACATCCTTCTGAATCTGCTTAGTGTATTCATCTCTTGGTCTCCCTCTACGATTTTTACCCTCCACGCTACCCTTCAGTGCTAAATTTGTGATCCCTTGATGCCTCAGAACATGTCCTACCAACCGGTCCCTTCTTTTTGTCAAGTTGTGCCACAAACTCCTCTTCTCCCCAGTTCTATTCAATACCTCCTTATTAGTTACGTGATCTACCCATCTAATCTTCAGCATTCTTCTGTAGCACCACATTTCGAAAGCTTCTATTCTCTTCTTGTCCAAACTATTTATCGTCCATGTTTCGCTTCCATACATGGCTACACTCCATACAAATACTTTCAGAAACGGCTTTCTGACACTTAAATCTATACTCGATGTTAACAAATTTCTCTTCTTCAGAAACGCTTTCCTTGCCATTACCAGTCTACATTTTATATCCTCTCTACTTCGACCATCATCAGTTATTAGCTCCCCAAATAGCAAAACTCCTTTACTACTTTAAGTGTCTCATTTCCTAATCTAATTCCCTCAGCATCACCCGACTTAATTCGACTACATTCCATTATCCTCGTTTTGCTTTTGTTGATGTTCATCTTATACCCTCCCTTCAAGACACTGTCCATTCCGTTCAACTGCTCTTCCAAGTCCTTTGCTGTTTCTGACAGAATTACAATGTCATCGGCAAACCTCAAAGTTTTTATTTCTTCTCCATGGATTTTAATACCTACTCCAAATTTTTCTTTTGTTTGCTTTACTGCTTGCTCAATATACAGATTGAATAACATCGGGGACAGGCTACAACCCTGTCTCACTCCCTTCCCAACCGCTGCTTCACTTTCATGCCCCTCGACTCGACCATAAAGGTGCCGAATGGCATCCTCCCATAGATTTTCCCAAGCTTCTTGTACCTTCGCAATTCTGCAATTCTTGCAGTCTCTGACGAACGAGTAGGTTCCCAATTCATCGTCTCCCATACATGTTCAGCTGGCGAGAGATCTGGTGATCCTCCTGGCCAAGGCAATTGTTGTTCACGACAACGAGCAGCATCCGTATGTGGACGTGCATTGTTCTGCTGAAACAAGAAGAAGCAATGGCAGTAGCGCGGGGATAGCAGCCTGTGCAGTGTAGCGGACACTACAGAAACACCTTGAAGCCTGGGATGGGACCTGTGATTTGTGGGCGAATGCACTCTGGATTAGGCAGCTCAACAGGCCTACGCCGTAAACGTGCACGTCTATCACTCACGCACAGACAGAACCTACTCTCTTCACTGAAGACAACGGGGCGCCATTCCACTCTCAGTCAACTGTTTTACGACATCAGAAGTCCATAGCTCGTGGTATAGTGGCTAGCACTGCTGCCTCTGGATCACGGGGTCCCGAGTCAATTCCCTGTCGGGTTGGGGATTTTCTCTGTCCGGAGGACTGGGTGTTTGTGTTGTCTTCATCATTTCATCATCATCATCATTCGTGACAGTTGTTCGATTGGACCGTGCAAATCTTGGACTGTGCAAAAATTGGGACTTCGTACGGGACCTGATAATCGCGCAGTTGAGCGCCCCACAAGCCAAACATCACCATACGACACAACAATACCCATGCTTGGTGGTGTCTTGGTATCAGTGGTAGCCTGGCCGGAGGCATTCTGCTGAATCAAACGGTTCCCGATGGTCCCTTATGACACAGCTGTTGCAATATGCGTCCAGACTTCTTCACTGGGTTCGATCGGCCACTGCTCTTCGCACAGTCCCTAGATCTTGACAAGTGTCTGTACTGCGCGGACTAGAGATGGGTAGTTCGCGAACAAATGGGTCTAAAGGAACGGATCACCAAGATGGAGGAAAGGATCGAGGAACGAATTCCAAGGAACTGTCTTTCATAGTTCACTTCGGCCGTGCTGGTCTACTTCTAGTTCAAATGGTTCAAATGGCTCTGAGCACTATGCGACTTAACTTCTGAGGTCATCAGTCGCCTAGAACTTAGAACTAATTAAACCTAACTAACCTAAGGACATCACACACATCCATGCCCGAGGCAGGATTCGAACCTGCGACCGTAGCGGTCGCTCGGTTCCAGACTGGAGCGCCTAGAACCGCACGGCCACACTGGCTGGCGATCGGTTCATAGTTCACTAGTTCATTCGGTCGCGGCGGTCACTTCGGCAGTTCTCGTTTCAGCCTCAGTCCCCCGGTTGTCTCAGTCTCGGTCTCGCTCGGCCGCACTCCTCGTTCTTCACATGACCACCTGTCGCAGTTCCACTGCCGACAGCACCTAATTAATTCCGCATCCAGTTGTTCGCTTCGTTCACTGCACTCGCTCATTTTACATGTGTTTCAAACTGTTCTTGCACTTTACTTATAACATGACAAGTTTTTTTTATTATTCGTATATTTTTTGGCTTCATCGACTTGATTTAGCAACTAACTTTCAATAATTTGCTTAATTTGTAGTGTAAGAAAAATCATATAAAACGATTTTCGTGTATCTTTCATGTACAAAATATTACATTTAGGAAGGCTCTAATTATTTTTAAATTTGGTTGTTTCCAATTTGCATTACCTGCTAGTTTGATTTCTTTGAAAAAAAAAAAAAAGTGGGTTGTGGGTCATTTTGGCTCAATAGGAAAAGGGGTGCCTCTCCACTTGAAAAGACATAGAGTGCCATAAAACCGTATTTAGCTATTATCTCAAAAACATTTGCTCAGAAGGACCTTTCAAACCACAAACTTTATTACTGCGAACTTAATTACTATTACTGCTGCATTAACTTT
This sequence comes from Schistocerca serialis cubense, assembly GCF_023864345.2. Lineage (NCBI taxonomy): Eukaryota > Metazoa > Arthropoda > Insecta > Orthoptera > Acrididae > Schistocerca > Schistocerca serialis. The sequence goes on from NC_064639.1 coordinate 597,682,464, forward strand.
AATAATGCAACATAAAAACCTAATGTTCACTAAGCGTGTGAGGCAAGTATGATGAGAAAACCACATTTTATTTTAAAACTATTTATTCTTCCATTAAGTCTCTACTTCGCCTAGGAACTCAGAGACAACGTAAGTATATATAGGGCGTAAACGGTTATTGTTTACAACGTAGCATAGCTGTGTAGAGGAAGTCGAGACGAAGAATTTTATACTTGACACTTCTGGTCTATTAAGTTGGGAAACAGCCACCAACAGGTTTACAAGAATGAGCTATAGCCCATGCGCGTCACGTGAGATTTTCATGTTCTCTTCTCCAGCTCTCTACACGCAAACTATTAATGCTAGAAAAAATGAGTAGGACCTTTTTTGTAGGAAATTTAATGTAGTTAAATATTATACCGGGGTACGTTTTCGCTAGAGGCAAAGGTTTTCCACTTATTCAAGAAAAACGTAGAGAAGTGACTTTGAAATCTTTTCCGTATTACGTTAAACACAATTATCAGCATTGAACTAGTAATAGATTTCGCTTTTATTTTATATTCATATATATTTGTGTAAAGTTCATATTAAGTACAGTAAAACGTAATTGTAAAATTTCATATTCGTTTCACTCTCGTCTGTTAATGGCTGCCCGACTGCCCTTGCTCTCTCAGAAATTCTCAAATAACTGATGACTGACTCCATTCACGAAACCTTCCCCCATCTTCTTTCTTTTCACATATAAAGTTAAGACGATATTCCAGCATCCTTATGTAGTTGTCGCTGTTGCTGATATCAAGCTTCTAATTTTAGTATGCCGCTTCTTAGTAACTGTGCCGGAAGTTATGATTTATATAAATAAATCCTCAGTTCCCGCACAGTTAGTATGGCAGTTTGATGTGCAGACGATGTGATGTAGACACCAGCAAATTACAAAAGAAAACTATTAATGTTGGTTTGAAAGACGACTCATTACTCCCCAGTTATTTAATGCGAGTAATTCCTTTGCGAATGTGAATTATTTTACGTTAACGAACAGAAAACAAAGACGTTGCACTTGCTACGGTCTTCCCTCGAAAAGGAAAGGCGACTGTGTTCTGGGGCGGCCGTGCTGGGTCATAAACAGGTTTTAGTTCCGTAAAGCCGTACTTCCGTTCGCGCCGAGCCTGCCGGCCTATCTGTTAAGGCCGGTTCCCACTAGAGCGCGGCAGCGCGTCGTGCGGCAGCGGCAGCGGCAAGCATTTTCCGCTTTGACGCGGCGGCTCGCGGAATTGGCGTTCCCATCTGGAAGCGGCAGACGCTAGCGGTAGCCAATGACGGACAGCCACTGAGGTACGGGGCAGGACCCACTGAAACGCGCGGTGCGTTTGATTAGCTATATCTTACACCTACATGAAGGAAAGACGAAGTTGGGTGAAGACATACCAATTTTTCATTTTCTGTACAATGTACTCTTTCACATATTTCATTATTCATGTTTTCTCATTTCACCATAAACAGATTTCATGACTACCGTTCACGATTGTTCACTATCTCCTAACACATTGAAACAATGTACGACAAAAGAGATTATTCAGATAGTTAAGCGAGACAAAAATTTAAAATGTGATACGGTAGCAGGTACACGAAAACAGTAAGAACACAAAGGCTAGGTGGAAGGGATGAAAGTGGAAGCCACCTGATAGAATTTCCCACAGAGCATAATGTAATCATCGCCAGCACCTTGCTTAAGAATCACGAAAGAATAATATATATTTGGAACAGTTTTCGAAACCAGATTTTAAATTGTAAGGCATTTCCTGGTGCAGACGCAAACGTGACTGAAGACTGTCAATAGCAAGAAAAGCGTTCTGAAAAAGAAAATTTGTTCACACCGAATATAAATGCTAATGGTTGGATACTATTTTACAAAGGTATTTGTGTGGAGTGCAGCCTCGTATGTAAGTGAAACGTGGACGATGAACACTTCTGTCAAGAAGACAATGGACGCTTTCAAAACGTGGTGATTCATAAGAATGCTGAACTTTAGATACGAGGATCGTGTGACTAAAGAAGAGGTACGGAATTAAATAGAGGAGGAAGAGGAAATTACGGTACAACTTTGACGACAATAGGGGTTAGCTGACAGGGCGTATTCTGGGGCGTCAAAGAGTGAGGACAAAGGGGTTGGGTGATAGTATTCTGATAATAATCATCTGTTGAAATACTATTCTACTATTTTATCTATTAATGTAAGCAGTGAATTTACTCTTCCATGCACTCCTTAAAACATTTAAACCAAAACTGAAATCAGCTGAACACCAAATCTTTCAACCACTGTCTGACAACTACTGGATTCACTTTCAACTTTCTATAACTATCACTGGCTAGCCACACACACATACAGATATAAGGAGAACAAAAATAAACAAACATTAGTTTTCAGCATATAATTCTTTAGGTTGGCAACATGTACATAAACAAACCAGACAGGAAGGGACATGAGGTGAACACACTGTAGTTACGACTTTAAATCAGAGTTTTCGGTAAAACGTCTACTGCTAGTGACAGAAGAAAAAAGAGCGAACATGAAAATGTGCTTACGTTCCATAATCTAAGTTTTAGTTCAACCTCCAGCACGTGAGCAGGTGAGGGGAAACGTATATGTCCGCCAAAAACTCAATTCACTGTAAGTAATCATTCACGTAAACAAAGATGTGAACTGTTTTATAATCTCCAAGTATCACAGATCAAAACAAAACTGAGCCATTCTAGATTCCACCGAAGATGCCTTAAAGTAAAAGGCGAAACGCGTCTTGAATCAGTAAAGTACACTGGATAAAGAAAAAAGAAAGGAAATAATCAATAGCTCTACATATTTAGTAAATTACATCTTATGACATACCAGCAAATTAGTTTCGGTTTAACTTCTCATTCGACATGCTATTAATGCCATTTAAAAAAAATTCATCTATCCCTTCTGAAAAACTGTAGTTACTTTCATATCTTGGTAGATAAACAGATTTAGGATATTTATCATGCGACGAAATACGTGACTTTTCACGAGTTATCGTTAGAAAAAAAAAATTTCGATTTCTTGAACCGTTTACGAAATTTGCGGTTGATACAACCACATGGTTTACGACGAGCAGGACGAAGTACCGGTCGCGTCGCCGAGCAACCCGCGCGCGGTCACGGCATAGCCCGTCCGCCGACATATCAGACAATATCTCGAGAACGGTGATAGCTATCGATCTGCTCTCAGCTTTAAAAACAATTTCGATATGTTGACTAAATTTCATACGCAATAATGTATTACCTAAAATGAACTGTACGCAAAGTCCACGCAATGCGTTTTTACCTCTGCACACTCATTAAAATTTCGTGTAAAGGTTTGCGTAAATGCGATACAGCAAGTAACCACGACGAATAACGAAAAGAAATTCGGTCCTTTATCGAGAGAAGATATCAGGCTGTAACATGCCCAAGAATCAAATTTTTCTACCGAATAGTTTCCTTGGAATCGGATGATAAGTATTTCATAGCTGCCGCCGCGTCCGCGCCAGCGGTTCGGCGAAAGTTCGTGTGGCCCGGGAGTCCGTACCTGACGTCACGCTCAGCGCGTTCTGTGATTGGCGGCGCGCACCTGGAGCGCGGCACGCGGCAGCGGAAGCGGTTCGACATGGTCAAACCGCGACGCAGAGCCCGCCGCGCCTTGCCGCTGACGCCATTTCCATGGCAACCACGCCGCTGACGCGCCGTTTTGACGCGCGGCAGCCCTAGTGGGAACCGGCCTTTAGTCTTTACCTGGCCATGTGGCCACCGAGTAACATCTTTGTCTGCTTGTAGTCACTGCCCCCTCACACGAATATTGCGATGCGAAAACCGCATTCAGCTAAGAAAGTCTAAGCAAACAACCTGTCTACATTAGGCAATTAATGAATTTATCATGCAAAAATGGTTCAAATGGCTCTGAGCACTATGGGACTTAACTTCTGAGGTCATCAGTCCCCAAGAACTTAGAACTACTTAAACCTAGCTAACCTAAGGACATCACACACATCCATGCCCAAGACAGGATTCGAACCTGCGACCGTAGCGGTCGCGCGGTTCCAGACGTAGCGCCTAGAACCTCTCGGTCACTCCGGCCGGCATTTATCATGCAGTCGTGCAGAAGTAATACTTGGGTGGACGTAATATTTTTTCAAGGTTTTCAAATTTTTGTGGTCAAGGGTTCTTATCTCATTGAGCTCAAATTTCACAGCTCGTTCCTACATGGAATGGAACCCAGTTGGCGAAAGGAGAGAGAAGGGTGGTAGCCCAAGAAAAAAAAAACATAACTTTTAAAATTGTCATAAGAGCAACCATAATTATACTTCGAATCTTTTATCATTGACTTTATCGACACCATTCCCTACTATTCAATTTCCAACTATTTTAATAATGTGTAATTTTACGTATCAATATTTATTTGTAATGGTTTGTACAATGCATACAGAGATTCTCTTTAAAACTTTTCAAGGTAACTTTTTAAGGTGAATTAGTTACGAAATTATAATAATATTAAAGATGCAAAGATTTTCAACGTCTGTATTGTAGTATCACTACAAGAAAATAGAGGTGGATAGAGGAGAATGCAAATATTGCAGTCATCATTAATATTGCTGGAGGCTACACGGCTAATTTAAAAAGGCATCTTATAAAGAAACACCCCACAGTGCCACTGGAGAGGACGGATTTTCGATCTAGGTCTCCATCGTCAACATCTGCAGAAACAAGTGCTACGACGTCAACTGCGTCTTGCCAGCGATTCACCCCAGCCTCTACCTCCTAGTCCTCTGTGAGCGAATCTGTCAGCGATGTTGATTCGCTATCGTCGAACAATCTGGTCAGCAGGATGCCTGCATTTGCCACCTTTGAACCTGTTTCAATAGGAGGAGGACAGTCATCTTTGACAAATTTTGTCAGTATTATTAAGCCCCTCTCAATTTATAAAAACAAAGAAATCGACTTACAGTTGCTTAAAATGATTTGTAAGGAATATCATCACTTCAGCATTGTGGAAGACAAAGAATTTAGGAAGTTTGTTTCCCTGCTCTGCCCCAATTACCAGCTTGCAAGCAGGAAAACCCTTTGGACCAGCTTGCTGCCACAACTATTCAGTCAACTGCGGGATAATGTACGAGGAAAACTGAATTCGACAACAGCAGTCGCTCTGACAACTGACGGGTGGACTTCCTCGACCAATCAAAGTTTTATTGCGATTACTGCACACTATATGGATGATAACACGAGACTTCATTCGAATGTACTGAGTTGCCTGGAATTTTCGCCTCGACACACTGCAGAAAATATAGGTAATTTTCTACAAAGATAAGCGACCAACTGGAGAATAAGCAACAAAATAGTGGCAGCTGTAACCGTCAATGCAGCTAACATGGTTGCTGCAGTCAAAATTGGTAAATGGGCTCACATCCCCTTTTTTGCCCACACTATAAATTTAATTCTCAAATCGGGTATAAAACCAACAGAGAGAGTGGTCGAAAAAATTAAATGTATCGTTCAATTTTTCAAAAAAAGTTCACTTGCAATGAATAAACTAAAGGAAACGCAAGTGCAAATGAATCTGCCGATACTGAAACTAAAACAAGAAGTCCTCACGCGATGGAACTCACTTTTAGACATGCTAGTACGTGTTATTGGAAACAAATTGCCCATAATTTCCGCTTTAGCTGTTCTCGGAAACGATTCCAGAGGAGTGGGATACCATAGAACATTCAATTACGTTACTTCAAATCTTTTATGAAGTAACTAAAGCGGTGAGCGCTAAGCAAACTGTGTCGTTGCCCAAAACGGAGGTTTTAACCTGGACGCTTTTAAACTTCATGCCTACGTTTAAAACCCAGGAAGGGTTGCCCCCGTAATAGTTGCAATGTCTGAGACGATGATAAAGGCTGCCGAAGAGCAGCTTGTTAATACGTCGTATGTTGTTGGCCAAGCGACGTTACTTCATTCAAGATTTTTTTTAATTTTTTTTTAAACGTGTTCACAGCAGGAAGCACGAAGTATATGCAGGCATACGATGGAATCGTGAGTGAAGTCCATCAACTATTAGCACAAGAAAAAGCTATTGAGTCGATATCCATCATTTCGCGGAGAGTTCCATTTCAAAGGGACTTCCATCATCATCATCTTTTCCAACATTAACAAGTTTTAATTTGTGGAAAGCCTTTGACAACGAAGTGGCAAAAACAACACAAACTTGTGATTTTAAGGCTATGGCTGTAACTGAAATGGACAAATACATTTCTGAGATGTTGCTCCCGAGGGATGGTGATCCTCTGTTGTGGTGGGAACGTAGGAAACTTCTTCACCCACATTTATATTCATTGGCCCTAAATAGGCTGTGCGTACCAGCGACTTCAGTCACTTCAGAGAGGATATTTCCGAAAGCAGAACAAACACTGACTGAAAAAAGAAGTCGATTGGGGCCATCAAAAATTTCAGAAATTATATTTATCGATGGCAATGTTTTAAGTTTGTACATATGTGTTGTAAAAGCTGTTAAATAGAGTTTTACAATGAAGTGAAATGAATTTATACAAATAGTCCCCTGTACCATTTTCACATTTCAAATTGGGTTGGTAATCCTTTGGAGGAATTGCAGGGCAGTCTGTTTTAAGTTCATTCTAATCTCCTTTACATTCGCTCAAGTCACCAATTTTTTTAATAGCACGTGTTTCGAAAACGTCTGATCCTACTTGAGTTTATGAAATGTATATTATTTATTCAAATACTACCATTTTTGTAGTACCTGTAATACTTTTTTTTTGTTGGAAATGAGTCTGTGTCATGAAAGAAAGATTTATGAATTGTAATTCTAAAAAACTGTTTCTACAACTTTTATCCAACACTGTAAAACGTAGTGTTTGTAGGGTACAATGCTACTAGTCGTGAGTGTCCGCAGAAATTTTTCCAAGGAGGGGTGAAAGGCTCTAAAATAGCCATTTCTGATATAAATTAATTGATCACTTTTGAGATGTGTCATGCCACCAGAGCTCTCCGCGAAATGATGGATGTCGACTCAATATTCGTATTTGTTATGGGTAGACTACTTTGATACCTATAAGGCAGGCATGATTCACGGTTACCTTCTTTGAAGTAAACCTTTCTGCGTTATTAATATGATTCTAGAAATGACACATTTCTCAAGTTGACGATCTAACATTATATCATTTTACGATAACATTTATAATGCAATGACCAGTAAGTTACGAAATAAAACAGCAAAATATATAGAAAACATATTTTTATCAAGTACTAGTAACGTCAAACTGATACTGAAAGCGAAAAATCTGTAGTATGAAACGATCAGAAATGAGAATACCATTGGTTAGAAACAAAAATGAACCAGCCATAAAAAACATTTGACTAATCTTTCTCGAAAGAGATAAAGCAGAAAAAAAATTTAAGGCATCGCGAAACGCACACGGTATTCTGTTAAACAAAACATTGCTCTAGGGAGCGCTACCTTCAGCTATTGCTGATTACGTTAAGAAAACTGTGACGGGGAATTCGATTCCACGACGGTGAAACGCCTCATACGCAACTCCACAATATTTCGAAAAAGGCAGTGAAGGAAGTCGGTACGGCACAAACGAGCGGCTATTTTCCGTCTTTCTTTGATCCAAGTGAAAACGGCATGTTCATTGCTATGGAAGGTAGGCCGAATGAAGCCTGCGCTCCATAATCGAGTGTCTGCTGTCAGATTTTGTAAAGAGAATATGATAACTTCTACAATATTATTTCAGTGGTACAGGCTGGCACTCGAAAAATCGGCCCCGAGTACTAGACTGCCCATTGTCCCCCAACAATCGTCATCTATTGTTTCGCAGTTGTTGCTTGCGTTAGCTTATTTGTTATTTCTTCACTGCCTAATTATTACATGTTTATCTGTTTGTTGTATCTGCTCGTAACGGGCAACAAATCGTGCGTAATTGACGAGCAGTCTGTACTCGGGGCCGGTTTTCCGTGCGCCACCCTATATTATTTCCCTGCTATCAGCCACGCAACGCTACAGTTGGCTAAAAGAGAGGTTCTGCAGAATCACGGAAATTACTTCTATAAGTGTGTGTGAATTATGTAATGAACAAAAACTCTGTACTCCAGGGGGGATGCAAGTGCCCCCTCTTGGTGCCCTCCATCTTTCAGTCACCTACACTACTAGTTTTCAGTTCTTCATAGGAACCATATACCAACCACAAATGAACGATGAACGAGTAAAAATGAACTGTTCCCAAAAAAGAAAGATCACCAGTGAACTAGTTCCCAAGAATGAACGAGTTTGCCGATCTATCCTGGACGCTGTGCCCTGCACTTTGATTTATCTTCAGTTTTGCACTTCTGTCGTTGCGTGTCATTGAAATACTTGCGCATTTCCCGCCTGGAATACTTCCCAGCTTGTGAACTTCTCCTCGTTGTTCTCATACCATTGCTTCGCAGTGCCCTCCAAGTAGAAAAATACGTTAGCCAAATTTGTTAAATTTGACTGTACGCTCATATACCTCCAGCCACTTGTTTGGATCTTGGCCATCGTCACCAGAAAACCCGGAAGGATGTCTCATGTGGTGGCAAACAGTTGCTGTCATCGTGATGTCCTCTTCTTCTTCTGTATCCGATAGATTGCGATCTGTTGAATGTGGCTCGAACTTGGGTTTCTCGCCACGTAAACGGCGGCTCTGTCGTGGCCTGATGGGAGCCACCGTGTCGTCGATAGTGTGAGGTACCATGGGTTCCAATACCTAGCGCCTCCACCAGAATAAATGTCACGTAGAGGGAGGTGTTAAGTAGATGAATGACGAACACTAACTTCACTTAACGAAGGTTTATTCAGCACTTGCACATACAAGAGCGCGGAGCGAACTGCCTCCGGTCAGAACACATACGGTATATAAATACAGCTACCTAACATTCTAGTACAATTATTGTTGCCATTTGTGGATACTTCTAGAATGTACTCGAACCAAATATAGAATTTAAAATTTTATAGTTCATGTGAGTTGTGAACTCACGACCCTCCATGCAACAACCTCGCGTGATAACCATTACACTATGGCGACTGCGCTACTTGGCTTCTTCTGCGACAATATGCCGATACAATTTGGTATGGTGCCGCATATAGTACGTGTTTTTCTGTAAAGGTGGTATGTGAGGCTGTAGGGTCACCTTCATAGCGGGTCGCAGGAGCGAGGAGGGATTCAAAGTCGGCGTACATTACAAATGGGCATCGCTCCTGGAGGTGAGCATTCTTAAACTTTATGAATTTGTTGTCCTCAGTGGACATAATAACACGTACTGGTTCCTTGGATGCACAGTCTACTAGATGTGCAGCTAATAACTTGTCTGATGAGAAATAATTGAGGCACCTTAAACAAATTTGTTGCTTATGTTCGTGTTTATTTATGTGGGTGGAAAGGAGTCGGGACATGTCATTGATCCAAACGTAGTGATAATTATCACCTCCAGAGAAGAGCAGCCTGTTTACATGCAGCTCACACTCACCGCAAATTTTGAGAAATGGAGGGGGCCGACTGCGATATGCTTGTCTTGCTCACCTGACTTGCTTTTCTTCTCCGGGTCATAAACATGAACTGATATGCTGCTATTTTGTGCCCCAAATTTAGGTATGTCATGGATCTTGACGGGGAACTCTATACCATCCAAGTTATAACACTTATGAATGTCAAGGTCTCTGCCGTACTGAGTTGTTGGTTGGGAATTTGGCTGTAATTTCTCTCGCAAGTCAGGATTGACCATGCAAAACAAGCCTGATCGTTTGTATTTTCGACATTAATGCGTACATGCTTATTAGCTATATCTTTTGGGAGCTTGATATAGCTTGACCCTCCATTTACCGGATCGTAGACATGTCCAAGTGTAGAATTCTGCTGAGTGCTTAAGCTGACCCTCTCACTTCCATCTCGGAAAACCGGTCGAATATAGCACTTAAGTTGGATTTACGAAACCACTCGGCGATTGACGTGCTCCGTGTTATCGGGCCATTTCCCCTCCAAAGATAGTGAAATGTTGTCTCTTCAACACCAGACTCAACTTTGGGGGGCGGGGGAGGGGGAGGGGGGGGTGATAATTCGATGCAAAGCACCGCACTGCATCTAATGGCGGGATACCGCAGATTATTGAATACCTTGAGGAGCTCCATTTCCACAACAGGAAGGCACGCTCTTAGAAAACCAACAGGGTCGCGGTATGCTCCTGCCGGGTTCTCGATCCTCGTGAACGAGATTCGCTCCTCAAATACATCTAACTTTGTACTCTAACTGCGGTATGGTCTCACTGACCTGATGTCCTTCACTAAAAGGATGGGAGAGGGAACTGCCACTAGCCATAGGATCTTCTGTATTACTAATACTATAATTACAACTAGTCGATGGAGCTGGCGAGGTGGACAGGGGTATGTGCTGTACCTCACGTGATCGGCGAGGACGTGACGGCGCAGGAGGAGACGCTGCGAAATTGGGCCGCTGCGAGCAGCGTTGTTGCTGCAGCCCTAAGCCGCTAGCCTCCGGGAGGGTGGCCCAGGGACGCCAGAGCGATGTTGTGGCAGTCGCGGCTGGGGCAGGATCGGGTCTAGGTGCAGTGGCGGTGGCGGTGGCGGTGGCCGCTTCCCGCGGGGTGACGGGCGGTGCCCTTATAGGTGAAGCATGCCTCACAGGACCTCGTTTAGATGTTATAGTCTTCGCCGTCCCCGGTACCCGAGCCACGGCGCATTGCTGGAATCTTTTTCTTGAGTCGACTGCTGTAGAATAATAAAAACAAAATTAAATACAAGGTTCTAGACATCGCCAGCTGTCGCTACAACTGCATAGAAAGAAAGGATACTGATTATTTGTAAGCAGTGTGAATATATATTTTACCTGATTCGCTCTAGTTCCTTGCATCTCCCTCATCTCCTCGCGATGACGAAGGTCTCCCTCCCTCTCATCCACCCACTGTGGCATTTCGTCCTCGCCTGAATTTGGGAAGATCCATAGATTCATTTCCCCTATATCACCTGAAACATAATGATGTAATAATAACAAAACATACACACACAGAAACTATAGGGAACAAAATATATATGTGTATATATTTAGAATATATACTTACATGAGATCTGCCATGGCTCCTGGATATCTCCAGTACATACCCCTCTTTGTCCCCCGTCCTCATATGTCAATAAATCATCTACAACAAAGAATATACACCATATTACATATACGGTGGAGTTTAATTACCTATACACAGTACTATACGAAATTCCTATGAAAAGAAAAGACGAACGTTTATTGTTTTTGATCCTCGAAATCATCTACAACAACAATACCAGCTACAACATATTACGCAAACGGTGAAAAATTTTAGAAAGAAACTGCGTATACAGGACATATACTTAACGAACACGAAATTAATAGTGAAAAAGTAACATTTATCGATTTTGGTTCCTCTAAATCATCTACAACAACCTCAGACTCGTTGTTCACAATGAATTACATATACAATGAAGGACATATATACTGCTTACGATTATACTGAAGCTGCTGCCGCAGTTCATGCCACTGCTGCTGCTGGTGCAGCTGATGGCACTGCTGTTGCTGTTGCTGCTGCAGCTGCAGCCACTGTTGTTGTTGCAGTTGCTGCTGGTGGTGCACCTGCAATCACTGTTGTTAATGCCACTGCTGTTGCTGTTGCTGCTGCAGCTGCAGCCACTGTTGTTGTTGCAGTTGCTGCTGGTGGTGCACCTGCAATCACTGTTGTTAATGCCACTGCTGTTGCTGTTGCTGCTGCAGCTGCAGCCACTGTTGTTGTTGCAGTTGCTGCTGCTGGTGCACCTGCAATCACTGTTGTTAATGCCACTGCTGTTGCTGTTGCTGCTGCAGCTGCAGCCACTGTTGTTGTTGCAGTTGCTGCTGCTGGTGCACCTGCAATCACTGTTGTTAATGCCACTGCTGTTGCTGTTGCTGCTGCAGCTGCAGCCACTGTTGTTGTTGCAGTTGCTGCTGCTGGTGCAGCTGCAATGACTGTTGTTAATGCCACTGCTGTTGCTGTTGCCTCTCAGCTTCATCAATTACCCGCTGGATATATGCTGGAACAATAAGACATGTATTCAATACGAAAGTCTTAGTGAAAAAAAAGTTATCGTTATCGATTTTGATCTCTCTCCAAATAATCTACGGACTCGCTCAGACCAGTACTACCAAGATGGCATAGATACTTATAATGCTGCCGATGCTGCTACTGCCGCTGATGGAACAGCTGGTGCCACTGTGTCTGCTGTTGTATGACAGAGTTCATATAGTCCACGATTTTGTGTGGGTGGATATGCGCAGAAACAATAAGAAGAAGAAATGGATTCAATACTATGAAATTCTCAGTGGAAGAGAAAAGTTACAGTTCTGATTTGAAGCTATACTTACCACGCAATTCCCCATCCTGCTCTAACGGTCTCTGCTGTTTGCCGCCACTGCCACTACCGACGGTGCTTGATGCCGCTGCTGAACGTTTCATTTTCTGTACCTGAACTGGTAACACGCACGCAAGAAAGGAGCAAACTGACGCACGAGCGAGAACAAGATCGACTTCACACTACAGTGGTTGACGAAAGAATGAGGACGACTGGGGGTAGAATGGTTTTTATATACCCTCGGCCCCATCAACCCACCACTTCCCTCAGGGAGCCAATAGCAACGAAGCATGCTACCACAGCAGCAGGTGAATGCTCGTCTGAGCGCGCTGGACAGGTCGGTGCCAGTCTGACCACGCTGGACGAGTCTGCGAGCGCTGCCTGTGTCCAGTTGGTTGTGAAATTTTTCCTATTCGACAAAACTGAACGTAAAATTTCACGATAATTTTACGTCCACTTTTAGTCAATGTGGGGGACATAACTGTAGACCCAAGTTAGCGTTCGAGTGTGGGTCCGCTGCACATCATATCCTGAGAGATGTTAGGACGCGGATCCACACTCGAACGCTAACTCGGGTGGTTTCATAAATCCATTGGACCGGTTTTCCGAGATGAAAGTGAGAGGGTCAGCTAAAGCACTCAGCAGAATTCTACACCTGGACATCCACACACATGTCTACGATCCGGTAAATGGAAGATCAAGCTATGGGTCAAAATGGTTCAAATGGCTCTGAGCACTATGGGACTTAACATCTGTGGTCATCAGTCCCCTAGAACTTAGAACTACTTAAACCTAACTAACCTAAGGACATCACACACATCCATGCCCGAAGCAGCATTCGAACCTGCGACCGTAGCAGTCGTGCGGTTCCAGACTGAGCGCCTAGAACCGCTCGGCCACCGCGGCGGGCGATCAAGCCATATCAAGCTCCCTAAAGACATAGCTAATACACTCCTGGAAATTGAAAAAAGAACACCGTGAATTCATTGTCCCAGGAAGGGGAAACTTTATTGACACATTCCTGGGGTCAGATACATCACATGATCACACTGACAGAACCACAGGCACATAGACACAGGCAACAGAGCATGCACAATGTCGGCACTAGTACAGTGTATATCCACCTTTCGCAGCAATGCAGGCTGCTATTCTCCCATGGAGACGATCGTAGAGATGCTGGATGTAGTCCTGTGGAACGGCTTGCCATGCCATTTCCACCTGGCGCCTCAGTTGGACCAGCGTTCGTGCTGGACGTGCAGACCGCGTGAGACGACGCTTCATCCAGTCCCAAACATGGGGGACAGATCCGGAGATCTTGCTGGCCAGGGTAGTTGACTTACACCTTCTAGAGCACGTTGGGTGGCACGGGGTACATGCGGACGTGCATTGTCCTGTTGGAACAGCAAGTTCCCTTGCCGGTCTAGGAATGGTAGAACGATGGGTTCGATGACGGTTTGGATGTACCGTGCACTATTCAGTGTCCCCTCGACGATCACCAGTGGTGTACGGCCAGTGTAGGAGATCGCTCCCCACACCATGATGCCGGGTGTTGGCCCTGTGTGCCTCGGTCGTATGCAGTCCTGATTGTGGCGCTCACCTGCACGGCGCCAAACACGCATACGACCATCATTGGCACCAAGGCAGAAGCGACTCTCATCGCTGAAGACGACACGTCTCCATTCGTCCCTCCATTCACGCCTGTCGCGACACCACTGGAGGCGGGCTGCACGATGTTGGGGCGTGAGTGGAAGACGGCCTAACGGTGTGCGGGACCGTAGCCCAGCTTCATGGAGACGGTTGCGAATGGTCCTCGCCGATACCCCAGGAGCAACAGTGTCCCTAATTTGCTGGGAAGTGGCGGTGCGGTCCCCTACGGCACTGCGTAGGATCCTACGGTCTTGGCGTGCATCCGTGCGTCGCTGCGGTCCGGTCCCAGGTCGACGGGCACGTGCACCTTCCGCCGACCACTGGCGACAACATCGATGTACTGTGGAGACCTCACGCCCCACGTGTTGAGCAATTCGGCGGTACGTCCACCCGGCCTCCCGCATGCCCACTATACGCCCTCGCTCAAAGTCCGTCAACTGCACATACGGTTCACGTCCACGCTGTCGCGGCATGCTACCAGTGTTAAAGACTGCGATGGAGCTCCGTATGCCACGGCAAACTGGCTGACACTGACGGCGGCGGTGCACAAATGCTGCGCAGCTAGCGCCATTCGACGGCCAACACCGCGGTTCCTGGTGTGTCCGCTGTGCCGTGCGTGTGATCATTGCTTGTACAGCCCTCTCGCAGTGTCCGGAGCAAGTATGGTGGGTCTGACACACCAGTGTCAATGTGTTCTTTTTTCCATTTCCAGGAGTGTAAGCATGTGTGCATTAATGTCGTAAATACAAACGATCAGGCTGTTTTGCACGGTCAATCCTGGCTTGCGAGAGAAATTACAGACAAAATCCTCAATGAACAACTCAGTATGGCAGACGCATTGACATTCACAAGTGTTATAACTTTTATAGTATAGAGTTACCCGTCAACATCCAGGACATACCTAAATTTGAGGCACAGAATACCAGCATATCGGTGCATGTTTATGACCCGGAGAAGAAAAGTAAGTAAGGTGAGCAAGACAAGCATATCGTCGTCGGCCCCCTCCATTTCTCAAAATTTACCAGTGAGTGTGAGCTGCATGTAAACAGGCTGCTCTTCTCTGAAGGTGATAATTATCACTACGTTTGGATCAATGACATGTCCCGACTCCTCTCCACCCAGATAAACAAACATAAACATAAGCAACGTATTTGCTTAAGGTGCTTCGATTATTTCTCATCAGACAAGTAATTAGCTGCGCATCTGGTAGACTGTGCATCCAAAGAATCAGGACCTGTTATTATGCCTACTGAGGACAACAAATTCATAAAGTTTAAGAATGCTCACCACCAGGTGCGATGCCCATTTGTAGTGTACGCCGACTTTGAATGCCTCCTCGCTCCTGTGACCCACTGTGAAGGTGACCCTACAGCGCCACATACCACCTTTACTGAAAAACATCATACGCGGCAGCATACCAAATTGTGTCGTGGTATGATTCCGGTCTTAACCGCTACAAATCTTATGTCGGGGACAGCCCTGTGGTTTGGTTGCTCACTGAACTCGAAAAATTTTTGCAGGAGGTTGATAAGCTTTACAGCAACAATGTGCCCATGACCAAATCTAAGGAGAATGGAGATTTGTATAATGACGCTACTGATTGTCGTATTTGTTGGCTGCCGTTAGACAGAAAAGTGGAAACCTCTCGTAGGGACCACTGTCGTATTATCGTTATGTTCCATGGTGCAGCTCACAACGCGTGCAATTTGAAGCACCAGCTACTTAGATGCATATCTGTTTTCTTTCACAATTTAAGCAGGTATGATGCTCACTTTCTAGTTGAGCACTTGGCTGATTTCAGTTGGGAGAAAAATCAGGTCAGTGTCCGACCTGAGAGCATCAAGAAATACATTTCATTCTCCAAACGAATGACGCCAAGAATCACACTCCGTTTCTTTGATGCGCTACATTTTATGCAGGCACCACTTCAGAAACTCGTTGAAACTCTACCTCGGGAGGGATATGCATATCACTCGAGCTGAATTTCCCAACGAGGAAAAGTTTCAACTTGTGACAAGGAAGGGGGTTTTCCCATATGAGTATGTGGATAGTATGGCAAAACTCAACGAAAGCAGGCTACCCCACATAACTGCATTCTCCAGAAACATTACAGGTAATGCCATTAAGGATGCAGAGTATGAGCATGCCATGAATGTCTGGAGGGAATTCAACATCTCCACTTTAGGAGAGTACGCACAGCTTTACATGTACACAGACGTGTGCTTGCTTGCGCACCTTTTCGAGAAATCCTGGGGTCTATTCATGACCACATATTCTCTGGATCCCGCCTTTTATTACACGCCACCTGGGTTGTCTTGGGATGCAACGCTCAAGAAAACGGAGTGCAGCATTGAATTATTGACCGATGCTGACATGCTTTTTTTTTCTTTGAGCGAGGGACGTAAATAACTTACATGAGCACACTATGCAGCAATCACTGCCAATTCGTGAGTTTCGATGGTGGTCTGAAGACGAATGCAAGGGATTATGTGGAAAAATCATTGGCGGTATGGCAGCTGATTCTGATGTAGGATATGTGGTGGAGGCAGATCTCACATACTCTATTAATTTGATGATGTGCAGACCGATTTGGTGCTGTGTCCAGAGCAACTAGTTCCGCAAGGAGGCTCCACACCAAAACTGATGACAACACTGGGGATAAGTAGAGGGATATTATTCATTATCATAATCTTCAGCAATACCCAGCTTGGGTATGGAGCTGGTTAGAATCAACCAGGCTATCTCCTTCAAGCAGCCCCCTGGTTGAAGGAGTATATTGATTTCAATAAGAGACAGAGAGCTTCTTTGAGAAAGACTTTTATAAATTAATGAATAATTCAATTTTCGGTAAAACAATGGAGAATTTGACGGAACAACGTCAAATTTTGATTAGGACCGAATGGGATGGACGTTATGGCGTAAGAAAATGCATTGCATTGCTAAACCAAATTTTAAGCGGGTCACCATATTCAATAAGATCTGTGTTGCTGCGGAGATGGTGAAGACTGCAGTAGAGTTTACGAAACATATTTATGTGGGGATGTGCATATTAGACCTATCCAAACTCCACATGTACCCCTTTCGTTATGACTTTGCGAAAACTCATTTCGCAGATCCTAAATTACTTTATATGGATACAGATAGCCTCATCTATTGGGTGAAGAACTGCAATACATATGAAGTAATTAGGTGTCATGGTAATGAATTTGACATGTCCTCATACATGGCCAATAATCCTTATGGTATTATTCCTCAGAACAAGAAAGTTACCGGCCTTGTGAAAGATGAGGCGAATGGATTGCTGACTGTGGAGTTTGTAGGTCTACACTCCAAAATATATGCGTATCACACATTGGAAGGTGCCACCCAGAGGTGGGCTAAGGGAGTGCATTGTATGACTTTGAGAGCCCTCTCTATCGAAGACTGTTTGCGGTACCTGTGCAGTGACGTTCGCAGTGCTGCACCGCAACCACCGCATATGGTACGGCAGACCAGTATTCGATCGAGAGGACACGAGGTGTACACTGTGCTGCAGTCTAAAATCAGTCTGTCGCCTCATGACAAAAAAAGGGCCATTTGTACCGAGAGAAGGGGTGGAGGAATCTCATTGAGTGATAGTGTGTGTCTGTGTGTGTGTGTGTGTGAGAGAGAGAGACAGAGAAAGAGAGAGACAGAGACAGAGAGAGAGAGAGTATAGCTGTTAAGTCTTTCACCTGCTGCTAGCCATCCAAGCCAGAATAGTTTTTAAGTGTATATAGCTCACAGTCCATCAGAATTGTTATTGTAATAAAACCTTTGCTATTGTGGACTGTTGAAATTAGATTCTAAGCATCCGCAGTCCATCAGAATTATTGTAAAAGCTATGCTACTGGTGCTGTGGAATTTAGTTGTGGTAGTAAAGAGAGTATCCCTGTATTAGTCTTTAGCGTAGATTTATATAAAAAAATGAAAATTTCCTATCTGGGTTACTCTTGTAGGGTGTAAGTTAAAAGAATTTCTGCATTGGAATAGCAGTGTCAATTTGTACCTCAAGAATACTATATTGTACCTCAAGAATTATATTGTACCTCAAGAACTATATTGTATTTGTGTGAGCTGAATAAAGCAAGACAAAAATTATTCACCATACGTCTTTGTTGTTATTTGTAAAAAAACCCTATCCCCTATTGCATTATGTATGTATATGTATATAAAGGCTGTGCATGTCTCAAATGGCGGTAGTTTTGCCGAAGAGTCCGCAGTTCGTGGTCGTGCAGTAGCGTTCTCGCTTCCCGCGCCCGGGTTCCAGGGTTCGATTCCCGGTGGGGTCAGGGATTTTCTCTGCCTCGTGATGACTGGGTGTTGTGTGATGTCCTTAGGTTACTTAGGTTTAAGTAGTTCTAAGTTCTAGGGGACTGATGACCACAGATGTTTAGTCCCATAGTGCTCAGAGCCATTTGAACCATTTTGCTGAAGATGAGTGCTGCTAAGGAGGTGAAGTTTAAGCAATCATAATGTTTTATTGTAGTTACACTGTAAATATGTTCCTGGCAATATTCTTGTGAGTCTTGTATGTATTTGGTGACCATAGACAACTTTGTGGGGTTTAACAGTCAGTGTAACTTAACGATCTATGCAAAAATTATGTTATCGCTGAAAGTATCATCTGCAGAAAATAATGGCAGACAGTGCTCACACACCGGCTGCAGCAGCAGTTTGACAGGTAAATTCAGTGACAAATGGGCTGTCCCGTTAGGATCGCTAGGAACAATGCACCCTGTGCTATTCTGGGTAGCACTGGAACATCTCGCTCCGTGCTCGACCTGCACTGCAGCTGTGCATCTCCATGGCAGCAACGGCACCTAGGTGAGCACACATTTCGAGAGGAATTTCTCAGGTGTCAAGTATGAAAGAGATACTGTCGACTCATCCTTGTGGGACCCGAAGTGACACCAAGGTGTCCCCTGGCAGCTGAAGAGCACGTCGTCAATTCGAGGGGGGCGCCAGTGCATTCTGACTCCTGGGGACCTGTGCGGAGTTGGCGGTGTTGGCGTCGGGCATCGAGTGGTGTGATGTGTTTTTTACTAGCGATCTTTTGTTTGAACTATGTTCCATCGATTTGACCGACTAATAGGATGCTCTGAGGACAATAGGATAAGTGCCTGTCAATTAAAAGGAAGGATCCTTTTAGCAGAACAATAGGTTAAGTACCTGTCAATCAAAGGAGAACAATAGGTTTACTCCTTAGTGCATACCTGCCCCTGATGTAGGCAACTCGCACTAACAAAATGTGCTACAAATGAGCTGGCTTTACTACTTCCGTAAACAGCTGGAAGATGCGTTGACTACCGTTGACAAGTTTCAAGCTAATGCTCGAAGTTGCTGTGACATTGGGGCGCCAGTGACTAGACCTGCGACACCTTTTGCGCCACTGGAATCCCCTGGTGACTCAGACGTAGCTCCGGCTCCCAACACGCAAATTCTGACCAGTCCGTCCTCACTCCAGAGTGGGTGGCAGACAGTGGTGGGATCGTCATTCACTGGGCAGAAGGTGAAAGAGGGAGCAGGCCGTGCGGCTGGCTCCCTACGTCTTTAACAACAGGTACGAGGCGCTTCCCAGTGTTGATGATAACTCTGACAAGGGGAGGCCGCCAATTGTGAAATTCAGATTCGATTCATACTGCGCATAGTAAAAGCTCATGGCCAGAGGTGTAATGTGGCAAAGCACCAAGATGCACTTCTCAGCCGTTGTCGAGAAAATCGACAGTTAAAAGAAACCGTTGCCGTGAAATACTCTCTACGATTAACAATTTTCCACATCTTCGTGGCGCAGCGGTAAGCGCTTGGGTTCGTAATCCGAAGGTCGCCGGATCGAATCTCGCCCCATGCAATTTTTTTTTATTATTATTTTTTTGTAATTCAAATATATATATATATATATATATATATATATATATATATATATATATATATATATTAATGAATTGCTTATGCATGTTGGTGAAGGCGGATCGCTCTCCAATTGTACCGCCTCCATTTTTCCGTTTTTTTAACAGTGTGTACCAAAGCTCTCCCGTCCGCACTGATTTTCGACGATGTTATAAGTTGCGCTAGGGACCGCATCTACCTTCTTTCGAAGTTAGCAGGCAACTACGCTGTTATGCGGCGGCTCGTTTCGGCCCATTCAACATCTCTCCTTCAAGTGTAACGAGCGAGTAACGGAGTTTATATTTCATACCTGCCACAGCGAATTAGTGTTCGTGGGGTCTCTATTCTAATTCGAACGTTTGACTTACGCTATACGTTTTCGTTTCGGAATATCGTTTCTACGTCTTCCGTTAACTATACGTGGTTAACATTATGAAGACAATTAATAACATTTGTGAAATACAACTTTGTTTGCGGAAAACATAATGATGTTCGAAGTCGCCAGTTTTTCCACGACAAACGACATTCAACAACTTATTATATGCATAATTGTTGCAACTGATTGCCGGGAATTATATATATATATATATATATATATATATATATATATATATATATATATATATATACATTTGAATTACAAAAAACAAATACTAAAAAAGAAGTTGCATGGTGCGAGATTCGACCCGGCGACCTTCGGATTACAAACCAGAGCGTTTACCGCTGCGCCACGACGCTGTGGAAAATTATTAATCGAAGAGAGTGTTTCACTGCAACAGTTTCTTTTAACTGTCGATTTTCTCGACAACGGCTGAGAAGTGCGTCTTGGTGCTTTGCCACATTACACCTCTGGCCACGAGTTTTTATTATGGGCAGTATGAATCGAATCTGAATTTCACAGTTGGCGGCCTCCCCTTGTGAGCCAGCACGGGATGCCTCTCCTGTTGGGCCAGCAGTCGATTTTCTTGCCCAGTCCGGACAAGTACAGAGGGGGGGGGGGGGGGGGGTATGCTAATTGGGAGCTCCAATGTTAGGAGGGGAAAGAATTCCAGGGTGCATTTGGTATGTTTGTCGGGAGGTCTCATCCGTGATGTGGAGGAGGCTCTGCCGGCAGATATCGAGCACACTGGGTGTAACCAGCTGCACGTAGTTGCACATGTCGGCACGAATGATGCCTGCCGCTTGGGTTCTGAAGCTATACTCGGCTCCTTTCGGCGGCTGACTGATTTGGTGAAGGCAACTAGCAACGGACGCGGCCTGCAGGCTAAGCTGTCTATTTGTAGCATAGTACCCAGGGTTGATCGCGGTCCTCTGGTTTGGAGCAGAGTGGAAGATCTAAACCAGAGGCTCAGAAGACTGTGAGACGGTATCGGATGCGAATTTCTCGACCTCCGCTATCTGGTGCAGAATTGTAGGGTTCCCCTTAATAGGTCAGGCGTGCACTACACACAGGGAGCGGCAACTAGGTTGGCGGACTACGTGTGGCGTGCACATGGGGCTTTTTTAGGTTAGAGGACCCCTCTCTTGGGAGCAAAGACAATTTGCTTGTTAAATCAGCCACAGCGACCTCAGAGAATATTGGTCCTCGCAGATCAGAAATAGAAAAGATTAATATGATTTTAGCAAACTGCAGGAGCATCAAGGAAAGGTCCCAGAATTAATGTCGCTTACTGAAGGTTATAATGCACAGGTAGTACTGGGTACAGAATGCTGGTTGAAGCCAGGTGTCAATCAAAACGAAATCTTAAGTTCAGAGTGGAATGTTTATCGTAAGGATACGTTAGTCGCCAATGGTTCAAATGGTTCAAATGGCTCTGAGCACTATGGGACTTAACACCTGAGGTCATCAGTCCCCTAGAACTTAGAACTACTTAAACCTAACTGATCTAAGGACATCACACACATCCATGCCCGAAGCAGGATTCGAACCTGCGACCGTAGCGGTCGCGCGGTTCCAGACTGAAGAGCCTAGAAGCGCTCGGCCACAGCCACCGGCAATCGCCAATGGAGGTGGCGTGTTTATTGCAGTAAAAAATTCGATAAAATCTCGCAAGGTTATCACGGATTCCGAATGTGAATTAATCTGGGTGAAACTGAGTATCAAAGAACGGTCAAAAATGGTGATCGGGTGCTTTTATAGAAAACCTTGGACAGGATCCGTAGTTGTAGAGCGCTTCAGACAGAACTTGCAGTACATCACTAGTAATTTTCCTGATTATGCCGTTGTAATAGAGGGTGTCTTCAACTTGCAACGTATAGACTAGGAGTGTTATGCCATTAAAACTGGTGCCAGAGACAGGGAATCGTGTGGCATTGTTCTGGATGTCTCGCCCGAAAATTACCTTGACCAAATAGTTAGAGAACCAAGTCGTGAGGGTAACGTCTTAGACCTCCTGGCAACAAACAGACCTGAATTTATCGAGTCAGTTAACGTAGAGGGAGGTATCAATGATCATAAGGCTGTGACAGCATGTATGACGACGGAGCCTACAATGAATGTTAAGAAAGGTAGGAAGATATACTTGCTCAGCAAGGGTGACAGGATACAAGTCTCAGAATATCTCAACAATCAGCATGAAATATTCGGTGAAGATGACGTAGATTTGGAGGGCAAATGGAAAAAATTCAGAGACGTCGTCCAATATGCCCAAGACAGGTATGTTCTGAGTAAGGTTTTAAGGGATGGGATAGATCTACCAGATTCAAGAGAAGAAAAAACGTAGCTGACAAACAAAAGCTGAACCAAGCGAAGATGAGCGTAAGGAGAGCAATGAGAAAAGCGTTCAATGATTTTGAAAGTAAGACGTTGTCAACTGACCTGAGTAATAACCCTAAGAGATTTTGGTCGTATGTAAAATCAGTAAGTGGTTTAAAATCACATAGTTATTCTCTCAGCGACCACAGCGGTACCGAAACGGAAGATAACAGACAAGGCCGAAATACTGAATTCGGTCTACCGAAGTTGTTTCATCGCGGAAGATCGTAACACTGTCCCTCCTCTCAATCGTCGAGCGAACGTCGAAATGGCAGATATTGAGATAACCGAGAGCGGAATTGAAAAGCAGCTACAATCGCTTAGTAGTGGAGAGGCTTCAGGTCCAGATGAGATACCTATAAGAATCTATAAATATTAAGCGACAGAACGTGCTCTCCTTCTAGCAGTAATTTACTGTAGATCACTTGAGCAACGAAAGGTACCTAACGACTGGAAAAAGCGAAAGTCATTCCCGTTTTTAAGAAAGGCCGCAAGACAGATCCACACAATTATAGACCTATATCGTTGACGTTAATCTGTTGTAGAATTATGACACATGTTTTATGCTCAAGAATAATGACGTTCTTGGAAAATGAACTTCTCCTCTATAAAAATCAACATGGATTCCGCAAACAGAGATCCTGCAAAACTCAGCTCGCTCTGTTCCTCCATGAGATCCACAGCGCAGTGGACAACGGCGCTCAGGCTGATGTCGTGTTCCTTGATTTCGGTAAGGCATTTGACACCGTCCCGCATTGCCGTTTGATGAAAAAAAATACGAGCTTACGGAGTATCGGAGCAGACTTGCGATTGGATTCAAGACTTTCTTGCAGATAGAACTCAACACGTCGCTCTTAACGGAACTAAATCGACAGATGTAAAGGTAATAGTACCACAGATAAGCGTGATAGGACCGTTGCTGTTTACAGTATATATAAATGATCTATTACAAAGCGTCGGATGCTCTTTAAGGCTATTCGCAGATGGTGCAGTTGTTTATACCAAAGTAGCAACGCCAGAAGATAGTAAGAATTTGCAGAATGACCTGCAGAGAACTGATCAATGGTGCAGACTCTGGCAGTTGACCCTGAACGTAAACAAATGCAAGATATTGCGCATACATAGGAAAAGAAAGCCGGACGGAGTGGCCGAACGGTTCTAGGCGCTTCAGTCTGGAACCGCGCGACAGGTACGGTCGCAGGTTCGAATCCTGCCTCGGGCATGGATGTGTGTGATGTCCTTAGGTTAGTTAGGTTTAAGTAGTTCTAAGTTCTAAGGGACTGATGACCTCAGATGTTAAGTCCCATAGTGCTCAGAGCCATTTGATTTTTGAAGGAAAAGAAATCCACTACCGTACAACTACATTATTAATGACAAACAGCTGGAGACAGCGTCTGCCGCAAAAATATCTAGGTGTAACTATCCAGCGTGACCTTCAGTGGAATGACCACATAAAACAGATAGTGGGAAAAGCAGACGCCATACTCAGATTCATCGGAAGAATCTTAAGGATGTAACTCATCTACGAAAGAAGTGGCTTATAAGGCGCTTGTTCGCGCGATTCTTGAACATTGTTCATCTATCTTGGATCGCTATCAGGTGGACTGATAGAGGAGATAGAGAAGATCCAACGAAGAGTAGCACGTTTCGTCACGGGATCGTTTAGCTGGCGAGAGAATGTTATGAAGATGCACTGGCAGACGTTACAAGAGAGGCGTTGTGCATCGCGGACAGATTTACTATTGAAATTTCGGGACAGCACTTTTCAGGATGAGTCAGACAATATATTACTCCCCCCCCCCCCCCCCCCGACACACACATATACAGGGTGAGTCACCTAACGTTCGTTACCGCTGGATATATTTCGTAAACCACATCAAATACTGACGAACCGATTCCACAGACCGAACGTGAGGAGAGGGGCTAGTGTAATTGTTTAATACAAACCATACAAAATGCACGGAAGTATGTTTTTTAACACAAACCGACGTTTTTTTAAATGGAACCACGTTAGTTTTGTTAGCACATCTGAACATATAAACAAATACGTAATCAGTGCCGTTTGTTGCATTGTAAAATGTTAATTACATCCGGAGATGCCGGCCGCGGTGGCCAAGCGGTTCTAGGCGCTTCAGTCCGGAACCGCGCGACTGCTACAGTCGGAGGTTCGAATCATGCCTCGGGCATGGATGTGTGTAATGTCCTTAGGTTAGTTAGGTTTAAGTAGTTCTAAGTTCTAGGGGACTGATGACCTCAGATGTTGAGTCCCATAGTGCTCAGAGCCCTTTGAACCAAACATCCGCAGATATTGTAACCTAAAGTTGACGCTTGAAACCTCCGACGTTCAGTTGCGTGTTGTAACAAACACGGGCCACGGTCGGCGAGCAGCATCTGCAGGGACATGTTTACGATGACGACCGTGTTTACGAGTGTGGCTGTAGTGCACTGTTGTGGTTTGGTCTAGCTGTCGCAGTGTCCGCATGTAGCGCTTGCTGCTATTGTTATTCTGCATTCGTCTCCGCACGCAGACCAACTGTAGTACACCGTGTTACCAGGCGTCTGTGATAGTGTAGTGTTGTAGGAACTGTGACCATGGTGTATTCGAACTCTGAAAAGGCGGAGATGATGCTCATCTATGGCGAGTGTCGACGAAATGCAGCTGAAGCCTGCAGGGTGTATGCAGAACGGTACCCGGACAGAGAGCATCCAACGTGCCGCACATTGCAAAACATTTACCGCCAACTGTATGCAACAGGTATGGTCATAGCACGCAAACGGGTCCGTAACAGGCCCGCACAGGAGAAGCGGGTGCAGTTGGTGTGTTAGCTGCTGTTGCCATGAACTTACACATGAGTACACGGGACATTGCGAGAGCCGGTGGACTGAGTCAAAGTAGTGTCATGCGCATACTGCATCGTCACCGCTTTCACCCGTTTCATGTGTCGCTACATCAGCAATTAAATGGTGATGACTTTAATCATCGAGTGCAATTCTGTCAATGGGCATTAACAGAGAATGCGTTGCAGTTCTACCTGTTTACCGATGAAGCGGGTTTCACAAACCACGGGGCAGTGAATCTACGGAACATGCATTACTGGTCCGTGGAAAATCCTCGCTGGCTCAGACAGGTAGAGCGACAGCGACCGTGGACTGTAAATGTATGGTGCGGAATCATTGGCGACTACCTCATTGGTCCTCACTTCATTGCAGGGGCCCAAACAGCTGCAACATACATCGCGTTTCTACAGAATGATCTGCCAACGTTGCTCGAAAATGTCCCACCGGAAACGCGTCGACGTATGTGGTATCAGTCAGCATGATGGTGCACCTGCACATTCCGCAGTTAACACTAGGCTGACCCTTGACAGGATGTTCGACGGGCGTTTCATAGGACGTGGAGGACGCATAAATTGGCCAGCCCGTTCTCCTGATCTTACACCTCTGGACTTCTTTCTGTGGGGTACGTTAAAGGAGAATGTGTACCGTGATGTGCCTACAACCCCAGAGGATAAGAAACAACGTATTGTGGCAGCCTGCGGCGACATTACACCAGATGTACTGCGGCGTGTACGACATTCATTACGCCAGAGATTGCAATTGTGTGCAGCAAATGATGGCCACCACATTGAACATCTATTGGCCTGACATGTCGGGACACACTCTATTCCACTCCGTAATTGAAAACGGAACCCACGTGTGTACGTGTACCTCACCCCTCATGGTAATGTACATGTGCGTCAGTGAAAAAGACCGATAAAAAGGTGTTAGCATGTGGACGTAATGTGCTGTTCCATTCTCTTCTATACCTAAGGTCCATCACCGTTCCCTTTGGATCCTTACGTAATTCGGTGCTCTCCGATACACACGATCGAACAGCGGAGGAGTGGTACTCAAGCGTCAACTTTAGGTTACAATATCTCCGGATGTAATTAACATTTTACAATGCAACAAACGGTACTGATTACGTATTTGTTTATATGTTCAGATGTGCTAACAAAACTAACGGGGTTCTATTTTTAAAAAAACGTAGGTTTGTGTTAAAATCATACTTGCGTGCAATTTTTTATGGTTTGTATTAACCAATTACACTAGCCCCTCTCCTCACGTTCGGTCTGTGGAATCGATTCGTCAGTATTTGATGTGGTTTACGAAATATATCCAGCGGTAATGTTAGGTGACTCACCCTGTATAAATCTCGCTTATTGGCCGCGAGGAAAATATTCGAGAAATTAGAACCAATACAGAGACTTACCGACATTCATTCTTCCCATGCGCTATTCGCGAGTGGAACAGGGTTGGAGCGGTCAGACAGTGGTACCGAAGGTACCCTCCGCCACACACCATTAGGTGGCTTGTAGAGTATGGCGTAGACGTAGATAGATAAAGCCTTGTTATTCACTGAGAAGATCGAATTCACCTTAAGTTTTGATCGTGAAAGTTTATTGACTTTTGCATTTTCTTTGTAAACATAATTTAAATTTTTATTCTGAATCAGTTTTGTATGGCTAAGTGTCTTATGTCGTTGCCTGATTTGTTTAATGTTACAGCTTTAGATAATGTCCTGACTTCGGAATGCAGATTCCGTCGTCGTTTTGATTACGTTCCCAGTCACGACGCGTTTGCCACTGCAGTGCAAAAACAGAGTTGTCCACGCTATGGAGTGGTTGTCCATGCAATGTAGTGCGCTGTACCCAAATTAATGGCAGACAGTCTTGTAACGGCGGATTAGTTAAGATAAGCAGGTCTTTGTTTAATTTACTGACTGACAAGAGCATTATCAGCATATTTTGAATGAGAAACTCTGCGTATGACTGTTTATACTTTTATTTATCGCGTTGAAATTTATAGTCCTAGTTAATTCCTGTAATTGTGCAAGTCACTCCTTAAAATCTTAATTCGGCTTCTTGAAACATCGAAAAAAACAAAAAACAATCTATGCTTAGCGGCTGCCGCATGTATTTGAACGTTAAAATATGATTCCAATTTATATTTAATTTCTGAACACGACACAGTCACTGGGTCAGCTCCCGTGGGTTAATGTTTTCGCTAGTTGAAAGACAGCAGGATCTGCATTAGCAACAAGAAAAGCAACTGATACTTGATGCACCATGAAATACTGTTTCGGCCAGGAGATATAATCCAGCCAATGCTTCCAGTTTTTATCTGATTGCCGTTGGTGGTGGCATTTTAAAAGCTGACAACATCCCCCAGGCTGTGGCTAAGCCATGTATCCGCAATGTCCTCTCTTCCAGAAGTGCTAGTGTTGCAAGTTTCGCAGGAGAACTTCCGTGAAATCTGGAATGTAGCAGGCGAGGCACTGTCGGAAGTGAAGGTGTCAGGAGGGGTCGTGAGTCGTGCTTAGGTAGCTCCATGGTCCCAGCTCACAGTTTTAATCTTCCAGGAAGTTTCGTTTCAGCGTACACTCAGCTGCAGATTGAACATTTCATTCTTCAATCTTAAAAAAGTTTCTTAGTCACGTTGATCCTCAGTTACTAGTATGGTCAGTCACGCCACAGGCACCCTTGGATTCCAGGAAACTTTTGTGATAGAAGAATCATCGGCTGCAGTAGTTCTGATTAGGCCATGTCTGAAAAAAATAATTTAGGACGAAATACAAAATTCACGTAAATCGCCCTGACAGGAAAACGACATTAGCAGTCCACGTAAACGGCCACACTTAATTAAATGTTGCCACAAAAAATTTGTTTGTCAGTTATTATTGCAGTGCCGGAAGTACTATTCTAAAATTTTCTTGAAATTTGTCTCCAGTTTTGGCGGTTTTTTTTAGGGCCAACGATTGTTATTGGGTAGACTTTGCTTCTGCTTTTCCCTCGTCTCCAGTTATGTAGTGTTCATCATAAGTAGGTGCCCAATATAAAGGTAGCCTGAATCCTGACACAGATATCTGAAGTTAAATAGGAATGGTCAGCTGGCATACTCGCTACAGCCTCTTCATTTGGCGAAATTTCTAAAACAGAATCACTAGCAAACACACGAGAAACAATAAAATCATTTATTGAAATAATATATATCAAAATACAGGGTGTTTCAAAATGATATTTCTAAGATTTGGGGACAGGTTCCTTACATCAAAAAAAGAAAAAAATTTCCAGTAAGTATGAGCTGTAAAGGGCATACATTAAGAGCTATGAGCACTTTTTCAGTAGAAGAGATGTGTTTCACTGTAGCGAAGATGCACAAGTGCTCGTAATTCTTAAGGTATGCAACTTAGATCACACTTTAGTATCGGGCCAACCTGTGTATGGCCCCACTCTGCATTGTTGCTAGATGTATCCAACATGGTGGCGATGACTGACAACATCCAAGATGGCGTCATGTAGACTTGGCAACAGCACATCATGTCATCCAATATGGCGACCATGACGTCATTAAAGATGACGGATATGGCGGTAAATATGAATTTTGGCGGGAAAGTGCCACACCCCCTCCCCACCCCTAGAAAAATGGCAGGAAGTTCAAATTCCAACAGGATAATGCACCACACCACGGTTATCTCAACTATTCAAAGAACATCGCGGGAAGATAGCTCACTTGGGCTACCTCCACTAACCTAAGTCACCCGATCGCCACTTCCTCCTATGAACTGGCGTCAAGTCTGAATTTTGATGTTAAACAAAGATCACATGGGGTTTCGCTGCTAAGCTAAGAAAAAGGTGCGAAAGAAAGGGCACTTGTACTAACTTCGGTCACCCGACCTCCACTTCTTCCTATGAAATGGCGCCAAGTTTAAATTTTGATGGTAAGCAAAGGTCACTTGCTGTTTCGCTACCAACGTAAGAAAATCGCGCGAAGATAGTTCACTTGGCCTACCTCCACTGACCTAAGTCACCCGACCGCCACCTCTTCCTAGGAACTGGCGCCAAGTCTGAATTTTGGCAGTAAAGAAAGTTCACTTTCCCTTTCGCTACCAACCTAAGAAAATGGATGCAAAGAAAGCACACTTCGACTAACCTCAGTCACACGACCGCCGCCTTTCCTAGGGATTCGTGGGAAATGGAATCAGCCTGCAATGGGCTGCTAAAGTGAGGGAGGAGGTATACTTTATTTATTTTCAAACAATTTATTTAGGGATGGAGTATATTTTATTTACTATTAATAACAGTTTTGATCAAGATTTATTTATTAAGGTGTCCGGTTTCGACCAGTACTGTGGTCATCTTCACACCATTGAGTAGGAACCTCTTTCTGCTGGAGAATTCCTACTCAATGGTCTGAAGATGACCACAGTAGTGGTCGAAACCGGTCACCTTAATAAATGAATCGTGATCAAGACTGTTTTTAATAGTAAATATTTGTAACACATTGATCACTGTCACTCCCATAATGTATTCAAAAGTAATGGAGTATATTTTGTCACATTGACAGAGAACACACACTCTGATATGCCACACAGCATAACAGACCTGCAAACTACTCCTAAATAACCCATGTATAATGCTCTACACACATGGCTGCTAATTGTAAACACTCAAAATAACGGATTGCACAGACCACAGACATGCAAACCACACCTAAATGGCGCAGTGGTTAGCACACTGGACTCGCATTCGGGAGGACGACGGTTCAATCCCGTCTCCAGCCATCCTGATTAAGGTTTTCCGTGATTTCCCTAAATCGTTTCAGGCAAATGCCGGGATGGTTCCTTTGAAAGGGCACGGCCGATTTCCTTCCCCATCCTTCCCTAACCCGAGCCGGCCGGTGTGGCCGTGCGGTTAAAGGCGCTTCGTCTGGAACCACGTGACCGCTGCGGTCGCAGGTTCGAATCCTGCCTCGGGCATGGATGTGTGTGACGTCCTTACGTTAGTTGGGTTTAATTAGTTCTAAGTTCTAGGCGACTCATGACCTCAGAAGTTAAGTCGCATAGTGCTCTGAGCCATTTGAACCATTTGAACCTAACCCGAGCTTGCGCTCCGTCTCTAATGACCTCGTTGTCGACGGGACGTTAAACAACACTAACCTAACCCTAACCACTCCTAAATAATGCAATACATTTAGGTTCAGAGAGCCAAACAACTCCTAAATTGACAAAATAATAATCCATCTAAAAGACTCTGCAAACACCCTCGATAATCGTCAAGTCTCGAAATCATGCACCAGTCTTTATTTAAACAATTAGAGACAGTACCACCATCCAGTGTGTTCGCCAGGAGGTCCGCAATCCAACTGACCTAGTACACAGTACAGGCACAAGAGGGCGCTGTCGTCCAAGATAGCAGCCATGACATCAGCTGATGATGCAAGTACAGTTATCCAAGATGGCTTCAAACAGTGTGTTGAACGCGAGGTCTAGTACTCAGTACCACCAGCAGAGGGCGCTGTCGTTCGTTTCGTGATATGATCCAAGAAGGTTGGGGTAAATGGCAGGAAAACCACTCTGCCTATCCTGGACACCAGTCTTTATTTGGTAGGGAATGCCTCCACCATGAGATTTAGAGTCCAACTGACGTAGTACACAGTACTCCCACCAGATAGTGCTGTCACCCCTCATGTGATGTAATCCAAGATAGTGGTCTATAGGGGGAAAATGGCATGAAAATGACTCAGCCTGCTCTGGGCTGCTGGAGAAAGTAAGGAGGGAGTGCACTCTATTTATTTTGGAGCAATTTATTTAGGGATGGAGTATATTTATCACACTGATACAAAACACACGCTCTGACGTGCTCAGTGCCATCTCACACAACCCACACACCTGTAAGCTACTTCTAAATAACGCTCCCCAGACACGAGAACAACTCCAATTTAGGAGTTTCAGTATACACTTGGAGACTACTCCTAAATAATGCAGTACAGTGATGTGTAGACATGCTCAGTACTCGTAAACTCTTCAAGTAACCCATAGCACAGCCTACAGACCTGCTCGTAAAATTGTTGCATTCAACAGACACGCGCAAGCACCCTCTGCCACCCCCAGTCCTCCCACGAAGTGACGCACCTGTCAGCTGTCAAACCACGCACAGCTGCCCTCAAGCATCAGGCGGCGACATCCCTTTCATACATGGTACCTGAGAAATTTCTCTCTAAATACGTGATCACCGAGACGCTGTAGATCACACGATTGGATGGGAGCAAAGAGTTATTTACAGAGAGCAGGTGCTCCAAGCAGGGCCTCGTGCACGTGTGGTCAACGCTGCCGACGTGAACCTTCCCCCACGGTCTGGCGAAGAGCTAGTTGCTGAGCGTGCCAGCACACCCAGCATCATTGACATCTCTCCGCGTGTCGACTCGCCATCTAAAACATTCTCAATGTTATTCTTACATCACATGGCTCTAAGAAATTACAGCTAAGTCGACCTCTCGGGAATTGTATAGTGTGCCAGAAATAGTTAACGCTCGCTTTCTTAATGTCTCAGTTGTATGCACAGAAATTATTGCTCTAACAGAACCTGTTTACATAAATAACACCGAATGC
This sequence comes from Schistocerca serialis cubense, assembly GCF_023864345.2. NCBI lineage: Eukaryota > Metazoa > Arthropoda > Insecta > Orthoptera > Acrididae > Schistocerca > Schistocerca serialis. The sequence goes on from NC_064639.1 coordinate 597,714,621, forward strand.
AGTCTTCCTCGCGTACCTAACGTGATAGCCTCCCTGCTCTCAACATACGCAAATGTTCTCACCGCTATGTAGAGGCTCCTATATCACAGCACAAAGGATGTCAATGAATCGAGTATTATGATTGGCTCTTATCGAATTTACCCGCCGAATTACTCATGCCGCCAGTATCGAAGCACAACCCGCCTTTTCTTTCTCTCTGCAGATAGGACTTCCAGTGGTAAAATTATTTTGCACAGACCGGTAAATTGCATTGACAGATAAACCCGCAAAATTGTCTACAGATCATCAAATACATACGAGACTCAGAAGAATATTGGAAGCCAGGAAGATATTTACAAGTGCAGCTACAATTAAATGTTACAATTGCTGCCACAGTCTGACACCGATCGATGTACAGGTAATGTCTCCACTTGACAACTGTGCTTCTGGAACAAAACTCAGTATCTATAGCGCACATAATTTTCCACGTAAAAAATCTCTCTCATACCCTCACAGTTATTGATGTGCTGAATCTATACGTCCCTCACGACAGGACACACAGTCATCCTCTCTAGTCACGCCATAAGATAAACGATATCAACTTTACAATGCAATATATACACATTTTACATAACGTAAGCCAAATGAACTTTACAACAAAATATATACACATTTTACAGAAACAGTGAAGTTATCACTTATATCTGTACAGCACCTGCTAAAAATTATGGTACACCTACACTCACACCGGCTATATGTCACGATGCTCCTCAGTCCTAGGGAATCACCGTCAGCCTTTTCTGTAACGTGTACTAATTTCCCCTCGGCACAAACGCGTTACTGTTTCTGCTCCTCGCTTGCTCGCTTTTCTATGCACATCTCCAGACTCAGGGATTACAAGAACACGCTTATTTCCGTCATAATATTACACCATTTTCGTGGTACTTCTCCATATCAAGCACTAGGCGGCATCATACCGATCGCTAGCGCAACATAATTCCCAAGATATCGACTGGAAATTATTTCTCTACAAACTCCAAGGAGGTGCAGCATGCTGTAAACCACTGAGTAACTACAAACAAATAGAGGAAACTGATATTTCCACTCTCGAATACCGAAGTTGGTGATTTAACATATTCCAAATCACCCCTATAATTTACAAGTCAACTAAACTCTTTCCAGTGTCTAGAGAACAGGTAAACATGTCTTCCACACAACACAATCGATCTTCTCTCAACTAAATAAATGTACGAAATGTGCAGAAGCAGTCAACCGAACAATTTATATGGGAGCGAATAACAGTCCAGTGCAAACGCACCTCCATACACAATATCCTCAAATTTCCACTTGATCACGAAAGCCGCCTAACATATACTAAGTATTAGTTCGCTATTCGTTCGTCTAGACGAGGCCAAAGTTAACTCAGATACATTCCTACAATCTTACAGGCCTCTGCATTCGGACGGCTGTCGCCGTTAACAGGAAATGTGAATCATTACCACCACAGGCCATGCATACACGAAATCATTCTGGAAAACTGGGCCGGCCGAAGTGGCCGTGCGGTTAAAGGCGCTGCAGTCTGGAACCGCAAGACCGCTACGGTCGCAGGTTCGAATCCTGCCTCGGGCATGGATGTTTGTGATGTCCTTAGGTTAGTTAGGTTTAACTAGTTCGAAGTTCTAGGGGACTAATGACCTCAGCAGTTGAGTCCCATAGTGCTCAGAGCCATTTGAACCATTTGGAAAACTGGTCGCATATATCTTTCATCATTATACTTACAATTAAATGTTAAGATCTCGTGTTCAATTGAGCAGCATTCGACAATGAGCGAAGTATCTGAAATACACCCTGCTGATGGCTGTCGCTCTGGATATGGAAATATCCGTACCTTCCTTACGGCTGGACATACTCTTCCCTTTGGTATCTCAGTACTCCAAGTCAAATCCATATACTCCTTACGACTGGACATAGACATTTCAATTCCACAAACACAGACATTATAAACCTGATGCTCAAATGCGAACATATCACGCACCCGCCACTACTAGTAAGTATAATACTACATCAATAACTGATTGCCTATGATACCAAATAATACTGACCGAAAATGAGCCATGGCTGTATATCCCTCATAACTTTTATTCTTGCGAATCCTACCACTGTATCCTACAAAGAGAGACGTAATCGACCAGATGTGAAGAAAACTCGATCCCAACAACTACACCATCTTACTGTCACATGTGGTCTTGGTTCTACAGGTGCACACAAGTATCCATGTTAAAAGCTTTACTCGCTTTACGAATCGACGTATGACATTACCTCTGAATGTGCTGACTTTTTTTTCCAGACAAATACCGTGACAGTGATTGTAGGAATGCGTATTACCAGACCACAATGCCACCTTGTTACAAAATTACTGCATTTTGAAAGTGGTTCGGCTAAGGAATGTGGTACGTAAGCGGTATTTGCCACTCCATCAAACCGGTAATTCTATACTATTCGTAGTCCATTCTGCCTCGATACCATATCAGAGGTTCTGCAATATATCCACTGAGTTGTAGGCGATGACTGATTGAGAAGGAACACAAACAGTAGTAGTAGACGATGTGCCAATTGAGGTTGTAAGAAGAAAAATATACACTATCTTCTCAGATCTCTAGTAGTACGCTATCCACTAGAAATGATGTTAATGATTTGCAATCAGGTCTCTCCATTCAATCACATACATGCATCTGCTCACACCCACAAGTTAATCATATTTCTGGCACTCGCACATCTCAAAACGAGTCACCTCTCCTGAACCTAGCCGCTACAGTAAATTTCCAACATGGGTTTAGTCAATCCCTATGCCTCTTGCAACTGCTCCCATTTCTACAGCTTCGCACATGTGATCGTTCCAATTTAAGTCGGAACTGAGCAGAAGTAGGAGAAAGACATATCCACCACCTTCTGCAACCCCTGTAGAAACAGATCGACCTGAGTTAGTGCAACAGGAGCATGTTTTGACCATTCGGAGGAAATGCGCGCAATGTGGTACGTCCCAAACTAGATACAAGTACTACAGATCCGCGTCCATTCCAGTCAATCAGCCCAACATGCTATCATCGTTATTCTCTACCCTGCAACATAGAAAAATTACTAACTATGAAAGCTCATCCGATTTAGAAGACATCTAGGCATCGATGCCAACGCAAAGCTGCTGTGGGCCTCCAGCGCGGAGATGGAGATTCCGCGATGCTTCACAAAATAGCGTGGTGTACGTCCATCCAAGCATTCCTAACGGTATATCTCCTCCCTCAGCGAATTTACAACCTCAAACTGATGCTGCTACTCCCGCCTATTAAATATACAGGCACCGCAGAAGCCACTTTAAAGCTTGATCACTTAGACGAATGATCGTATCCCACAAACTACACTAAGTCGCAAGAGACGCTTCCTCTGGTCCTGGTTCAAACACTGTTTTCTAACACGCTTTTGTACAATGCCAAACATTTCGTTTTTCTGCCACGACTTCAAGGCCAGTGTCAGGTTCTAAACTGACATTAAGAATTTCGTAGGAAACTAGACTTTGCATTGTGTAAATCATATTCTCACGGCGGATAGCATAACATACCAGACATCACTTGATTTTAAATAAAAGAATTTAAATAAAAGAGTTTTGACGAATTGGCGGAGGTCTCCAAACTACAGTCCCAATGTCATTTACGAGCTATACATTTAGACTCATCTCTCACACTGACGGAATAGCTAATGACTCTGCGTTCCCTTTCGACTGATTCCTCATATTGCACTCATGTACGCGATCAGTGTTTCCGTGCTATCCACCCCAGAAGTTGCTCTCCACCCACCAAAACTTTTTCCCAACTTATACAAGTAATATCAGTCAATCATTATGTGGTAACCACTGCACGGATGGGATGGGAAAGACACCATCGATGTACTCTAATAATAAGCAAAACAGTTGATAGTGCGAACAGTTTTACAGTAACTTCAACACCGGCCAGTGATGTGACAACATCTTTCGACAATTTCAGTATCATAGCTAAACCACCCCTTCTCCACTTTGCGAGTATCAGTGCGAACATGGATAGATGACTGTGCAGTAGATCCGTTCAGTGTTAATTCTCGAACACATAAATTATCAAAGTATACCAGACAGCACTCGACATATTTCTATCACCTAGCCGGCACGGTAGCTCAGCGTGTTCGGTCTGAGGGTTAGCAGCCCTCTGTAATAAAAAAAAACTGAGCTAACCGATCAACAACGAACTTAAACGGATGTCTTACGACGTCCGCCCCGAGCAGATGCAACGAACAATAGCGAACAAAAATGAGATTAAAAAAAAAATCACGTTGAGCATAGTGTTTAATTTACGATCTATCTCTCTGCATATGGGAGTCAAAGAGCATTCCCACTGCCTTACGGTAAAGTTAGAGAGTTAAAGACCCTTCTCACATTGTTTGAAGCCATCTTGGATAACTGTACTTGCATCATCAGCTGATGTCATGGCTGCTATCTTGGACGACAGGGCCCTCTTGTGCCTGTACTGTGTACTAGGTCAGTTGGATTGCGGACCTCCTGGCGAACACACTGGATGGTGGTACTGTCTCTAATTGTTTAAATAAAGACTGGTGCATGATTTCGACAGTTGACGATTATCGAGGGTGTTTGCAGAGTCTTTTAGATGGATTATTATTTTGACAATTTAGGAGTTGTTTGGCTCTCTGAACGTAAATGTATTGCATTATTTAGGAGTGGTATGCATGTCTGTGGTCTGTGCAATGCGTTATTTTGAGTGTTTACAATTAGCAGCCATGTGTGTAGAGCATTATACATGGGTTATTTAGGAGTAGTTTGCAGGTCTGTTATGCTGTGTGGCATATCAGAGTGCGTGTTCTCTGTCAATGTGACAAAATATATTCCATTACTTTTGAATACATTATGGGAGTGACAGTGATCAATGTGTTACAAATATTTACTATTAAAAACAGTCTTGATCACGATTCATTTATTAAGGTGACCGGTTTCGACCACTACTGTGGTCATCTTCAGACCATTGAGTAGGAACCTCTTTCTGCTGGAGAATTCTCCAGCAGAAAGAGGTTCCTACTCAATGGTGTAAAGATGACCACAGTACTGGTCGAAACCGGAGACCTTAATAAATAAATCGTGATCAAAACTGTTATTAATAGTAAATAAAATATACTCCATCCCTAAATATATTGTTTGAAAATAAATAAAGTATACCTCCTTCCTCACTCCAGCAGCCCATTGCAGGCTGATTCCATTTCCCACGAATCCCTAGGAAGAGGCGGCGGTCGTGTGACTGAGGTTAGTCGAAGTGTGCTTCCTTTGCATCCATTTTCCTAGGTTGGTAGCGAAAGGGAAAGTGAACTTTCTTTACTGCCAAAATTCAGACTTGGCGCCAGTTCCTTGGAAGAGATGGCGGTCGGGTTACTTAGGTTATTAGAGGTAGGCCAAGTGACCTATCTTCGCGCGATTTTCTTAGGTTGGTAGGGAAATGGAAAGTGACCTTTATTTACTGTCAAAATTCAAACTTGGCGCCAGGTCATAGGAGGAAGTGGCGGTCGGGTGACTTTGGTTAGTGGAGGTAGCCCAAGTAAGCTATCTTCCCCCGATTTTCTTTGCTTAGTAGAGGTGTTGTGCTTTATCCTGTTGGAATTTGAACTTCCCACCATTTTTATAGGGGGGGGAGGGGGCATGGCACTTTCCCATCAAAATTCAAACTTACCGCCAAAATCCGCCATCTTGAATGACGTCATCGCCGCCATCTTGGATGACATCATGCACTGTTGCCACGTCTTCGCCGCCATCTTTGATACATCTGTCAAGTGGCCCCCTTACTCATGTTTATGGGCATTTTATTCTTGCTTTGGTCCATATTACCTCTCCCAAAATATGGAAAGCAAAGAGCTTTTGGCAGAAGAGATTTGTTTCATGGTATCGAGTGTGAACAAATTCTCATGGCTCTTAAAGCATGCACGTTTACAGGATATTTTTATCTTGTTTTGGTGCAAGGAACCTGTCCTCAAATTTTTAAAACCTCATTCTGGAACACGTTGTATACTCAACTCTTTCTTGGAGAGAAGGCATGGCACTGAAGTTAAGTTCTAAACATAACCTAACCTAACACAGCAGATGTGTCCTAACCGATTTGACTGAAATTCAGTATGAACTGCAGTTTACAGATTTTGAGTTCAGTCTGTCAATAAGTAAACGCTGTGACTGTCTCTGTGACTAAAGTTCGGCACTCGGAGTAAACTCGTCAGCACTGAAGATTGCTTGTAGGCAACTGTAGAACTAAAGAACTTGACCTGCTTGCTGAATTGAAACTGTTGAACTGATGAGAACTGCCTGAGTGTCGGTGTGTGGACGCTTAAATTATGTACTCGGAATATATCAGGGCCGCTTCGAGGACATTTTTTGCACACAAGTGAGTAATCGTTTGGAACCCGCCTCTCCCCCTTTCTTTGCACTCCCAAATTTTCACTCGTGTCAGTTTTCGCTGCTAACTGTGATAAGCATTGTACACAAATGGTGCTCTAGGTATCCTTGTCAGCTTGGCGCCCCTAGCCACCACTAACTGTGGTACGTCCTGTATAGAAATCTTCCAACTGTTGCAGCTCTGGCGCCGCTCTCGGCCTGGTGCCCAAGCGGCACCTCGTGTTGCTTCGGCCTTAAACGTGCTCCGTATGTCATTCTGTGAACTTTACCGCAGATGCACGAAAATAGTTCCGCTTTTGAGCTCTCTCTCTATTATGGCAGACATGTTTGAAAGGCCTATTTGAATGACTCGTGCAAAAGCATAAAGTAGGTCCTAGTATGAGTGCCATCTAAGAGACGCCTGGCGATACTCGTATGTGAGGTGCCACGCTGTTGCTGCCTGGCGTGTGGTGCCCTCCAAAAATAATGCTGTCTATGGCATTTAGTGGAGACACACCACATCCAGACTAATATATAAGTATGAGTTAAAAACCCTTTTTCTAATCTAAGTTAACTCTATACACCCATCTTGTTAATTAGCACCTTCATACAAGCAACTCCACATTATCTGCATCCACTCCAGAAAATACTATTTCCTTTGCTACTACTGGCCTGACAAATTCATCACATCAAATGATGGACACATTCTGTTAAATCACATTAGCCACCTACTCTACTTTCCAGGAAATTGTTACTCAATTTCCTCGCAACAGAAAGTTCTGTACTTGACCCAAAGGAAGATATGACTCCTGGTTGTCAGTTTCCTATTAAGTATTTAATTTTTTTTCTTTTTGCTTTCTAAATGAATTACAGCCAAGCTTTTAAGGAAGATATCGCATTTTGTGTTTACATTGCAAGGCCGTCACTTATTTTGTGCAAGAACTGTGGGATAGATCAGTTATGGTTCACTAAAATTATTTCTGGTTAGAGAGGCAGGGCACTGCGTGCGGTAGTCATGTTTTATGTAGTTTCTTTGAACGTCAATTTGATTCAGTGTTCGCGTTGCTTTATCATGTTGTGTCAATTTCCAGACTCAAAGATTAATTTTTTTTTTTAGACTTAAGTCGACACAAATATATGTAGAGAATTATGAAAACAAGTATTTTAAGAGCAACGGTATCTAAGGTCACCATATCCTCAAACAGCTCAGATGTCATCACAGATTTCATTAACAGCCATTTTATTAATTTTTAATTTTGTTGTTGTGGTCTTCAATCCAAAGACTGGCTTGATGCAGCTCTCCTTGCTACTCTGACCTATGCAAGACTCTTCATCTCCGAGTAACTACTGCAACCCACATCCTTTTGAACCTGCTTGCTGGATTCATCTCTCGGTCTCCCTCTACAATTTTTACCTCACACACTTCCATCCAATGCTAAATTCGTGGTCCTTTCAGGTCTCAGAACATGCCGCATCAACTTATCCTTTCTTTTAGTCAAGTTGTACCACAAACTTCTCTTCTCTTCAATTCTATTCTCCTCGCATTCGGGAGGACCACAGTTCAATCCCGTCTCCGGCCATCCTGATTTAGGTTTTCCGTGATTTCCCTAAATCGTTTCAGGCAAATGCCGCGAAGGTTCCTTTGAAAGGGCACGGCCGATTTCCTTCCCAATCCTTCCCTAACCCGAGCTTGCGCTCCGTCTCTAATGACCTCGTTGTCGACTGGACGTTAAACACTAACCACCACCACCACCACCAATTCTATTCTCTACCTCCTGATTAGTTACACGAGGTACCCATCTAATCTTCAGTGTCCTTTTGTAGTTACGCGTGCTACCCATCAAAAGTGCCTGAACTGTTCATGGTCCATATTTCAGTTCCATGCAGGGCCGCAATCCAGACAAATACCAACAGAAAAGACTTCCTAACACTTAAATCTATATTCGATGTTAACAGATGTCTCTTCTTCAGAAACGCTTTTCTGTTCATTGCCAGTCTGCATCTTATATTCTCCTCACTTTGGCTGTTATCAGTTTTTTTTACTGCACAAATAACAAAACTCATCTACTACTTCTATTGTCTCGTTTCTTAATCGAATTCCTTCAGCATCGTCTGATTTAATTCGATTACGTTCAATTGACCTTGTTTTGCTTTTTTTATGTTCATCTTATATTCTCCTTTCAAGACACTGTCCATTCCGCTCAACTGCTCTTCTCAGTCCTTCGCTCTCTTTGATAGAATTATAACGTCATCAGCAAACCTCAAAGTTTTGGTTACTTCTCTCTGAACTCTGATACCGTCTCCAAATTTCTCTTTGGCTTCCTATATTGCTTACTCAACACACAGATTGAATAACATTGGGATCACTCCTTCTGAAACACATCATTTCTTTCATGCCCTTCGGCTCTTCTAAGAGACAACTGGTTTCTGCACATGTGGGTGGCATTTACTCCCTTTATTTTATCCCTGCTACTTTCAAAATGTCAAAGAGTGCATTCCAGTCAATACTGTGAAAAGCTTTCTCCAGGTCTACAAATGCTATAATTGTAGGTTTGCCTTTCCTTAACCTCTCTTCTAACATAAGTCGCAGGGACAGTATTGTCTGGCGTGTTCCTACATTTCCCCGGAATTTGTTATTGCACATTTGATTTAATTCTTTGGTCAACAAGAATCGCGGTGAAAATGAAACGTTTAGGATAGTTTCTCGCCCGTCAGACTTCAGCTGAGGAACGCATGTTTTGCTTCTGTGAACCCTTGCATGGTGTCCACGTGATCATAGCGGGTCGGGCAAGTGGAGACACCGCACTAAAGGGATCGCACGAGGGTGCGGAAGGTCCCAGAGGGACGGGAGAGAGAGCTGGGTCAAGGAGCCAAGAGAGGTCGATAATGCAATCACAGAACTGACCAAAACTAACGATTGCAAAAGAGCATGAAAGAAGGGAGTAGTTGTTATTGTTGTGGTCTTCAGTCCAGAGACTGTTTTGATGCAGCCCTCAGTGCTGTTCTATCCTGTGCAAGCCTCTTCTGAGTAACTACTGCAACCTACATCCTCCTGAATCTGCTTAGGGTATTCTTCTCTTGCTCTCCCTCTACGCTTTCCTCCAGTACTAAACTGGTGATCCCTTGACGTCTCAGGACGTGCCCTACCAACCGATCCCTTCTTCTAGTCAAGCTGTGCCATGGATTCCTCTTCTCCCCAGTTCTATTCAGTACCTCCTTATTAGTTACGTGATATACGCATCTAATCTTCAGCATTCTTCTGTAGCACCACGTTTCGAAAGCTTCTATTCTTTTCTTCTCTAAACTATTTATCACCCATGTTTCACTTCCGTACATAACTACACTCCATACAAATACTTTCAGAAAGGACTTCCTGACACTTAAATCTATACTCGATTTTAACAGATTTTTCTTCTTCAGCAACGCTTTCCTTGCCATAGACAATCACATTTTATATCCTCTCTACTTCGACCATCATCAGTTATTTTGCTCCCCAAATAGCAAAACTCCTTTACTACTTTAACTGTCTCATTTCCTAATCTAATTCCCTCAGCATCACCTGATTTAATTCTACTACATTCCGTTGTCCTCGTTTTGCTTTTGTTGATGCTCATCTTATATCCTCCTTTCAATACACCGTCCATTCCGTTCAACTGCTCTTCCAGGTCCTTTGGTATCTCAGACAAAATTCCAATATCGTCGGCAAACCTCAAAGTTTTTATTTCTTCTCCAAGGATTTTAATTTCTACTCCAAACTTTTCTTTTGTTTCCTTTACTGCTTGCTCAGTGAACAGATTGAACAACATCGTGGATAGGCTACAACCCTGTCTCACTCCCTTCCCAACCGCTGCTTCCCTTTCATGTCCCTCGACTCTTATAACTGCCATCTGCTTTCTGTGCAAATTGTAAATAGCCTTTAGCTTCCTGTATTTTATCCCTGCCACCTTCAGAATTTGAAAGAGAGTATTCCAGTCAAATTGTCTTTAAGTCTATAAATGCTATAAACGTAGTTTTGCCTTTCCTTAATCCATCTTTTAAGGCAAGTCGTAGGGTCAGTATTGCCTGGCGTGTTGCAGCATTTCTGCAGAATCCAAACTGATCTTCCCCGAGCTCGGCTTCTACCAGTTTTTCAATTCGTCTGTAAAGAATTCGTGTTAATATTTTGCAACCGTGACTTCTTAAACTCATAGTTCGATAATTTTCATATATGTCAACACTTGCTTTTTTTAACATTGAAATTATCATATTCTTCTTGAAATCTGAGGATACTTCGCCTGTCTCATACATCTTGCTCACCAGATGGTAGAGTTTTGTCACGGCTGGCTCTCCCAAGGCCATCAGTAGTTCTAATGGAATGTTGTCTACTGCCAGGGCCTTGTTTCGACTTAGGTCTTTCAGTGCTCTGACAAATTCTTCTCGCAGTATCATATCTCTCATTTCTTCTTCACCTACGTCCTCTTCGGTTTCCATAATATTGCCCTCAAGTACATCGCTCTTTTATAGAGCCTCTATATACTCCTTCCACCTTTCGGCGTTCCCTTCTTAGCTTAGGACTGGTTTTCCATCTAAGCTTTTGATATTCACACAGGTTGTTCTCTTTTCTCCAAAGGTCTCTTTAATTTTCCTGTAAGAAGTATCTGTCTTAGCACTAGTGGTATATGATTCTACATTCAAAAATTTGTCCTGTAACCATCCCTGCTTAGCCATTTTGCACTCCCTGTAGATCTCATTTTTGAGACGTTTGTATTACTTTTCGTTTGCTTCATTTACCGCATTTTTGTATTTTTTTCTTTTCATCAATTAAATTCAGTGTCAAGGATTTCTGGTAAGCCTTGTCTTTTTACCTACTTGATCCTCTGCTGCCTTCACTATCTCATCTCTCAAAGGTACCCATTCTTCTTCTATTATATTTGTGGGCCTCACACAGATACTTGTGTCACTTGCGACAAGTTCAAAAACAAAACAAAAATTTTGCATGACGCAGAAAAAGGAAAAAAGTTGGCGATGAAACAAAAAGAATTACACTTGAGAAAAGCTGAAGCTATAAAAGGATTAAAAGAAAAAAGCTCCAAAAATAAGGCAAAAGCTAAAGCATCAATTTCTTTTGACCTTCAAAGCACGGCACCAACGCCTCCAGTTAGAAACTGTGTGGCATTTGCCGACAATTGTGGAGGCCAGAATAAGAGCCACTTGACATCAAAATTTTGGTTGTACTTAGTAAGAAACACAGGCATTGAGACAGTCACCCAGCGTTACTTTGTCCCTGGCCACTCGTACAATGACTGTGACCGAGACTTTGGGCACATAGAGATCAAAAAGGAAAAAAAAAACAGAGACATGTACGTTCCAGACGACTGGGTGAACCTTGTAGCATCAGCAAATCGGAAGTTTAGTGTAACTAAAATGAGAGATGAGGACTTTGTCGATATTGATGCCCTGAACAATGTTTTCCCCAAAAAGGTAAAAGGCATCAGCAAAATGCAAATTCTGAAATTTAAGAAGAGTACTCTAGGCAGGATACCTGGAGCCATACAGTCAACTTAGCCTGAAACAAAGCGCGACTGGAAAACAACTTGCAAAGCTCCCAACTCTATTACCAACAACAATAAAGCTTATACTAAAACCACAAAAAATAAAAGACCTGATTGAGATACTCCAGTTTGTATCACTCATCCATCATCCCTTTTACTTGGAGTTAATCCCTTTGGAGCCGCACGGCCTCAAACCCAAGCAGCAAGTCAGCGTGATGAAGACGCGGAACTAAGCGATGGAGATGAAGAAGATGAAGCTCTGGACAATGTTTATGGAACTGACGACGATGAATGAAAATTTGTATTTTTTTCCATCTTTTAGATCGTATGTTTTTTAATTGATCATTATTGTTTGTAATACCAGTTTTTAGGTCTTAAAAATAAAGATAAGTGCTTTTCTACTTTCAAAACGATTTCATTATTGACCTACATGCAGAAGGCAAAGTGTCCAAGTGCAAGTGTACAAGAGATCCAAGTGCAGCATGCAAAACATGGTCAACTTTCAGTATATAAAAATATGTTTATATATAATTAAAATAATGTTTTAATATGCTTTTATGATGAACTATATCCTTGAGATACATGGTAATGTAAACAAAACTACCTGACTCCAAATATTACCTACTGGATTTTTTTTAATTTAACTTCAATTATCTCGAAATAATGTTTTTTATACTTGGACCCCTTGGCTTCGAGGTGCCACAGTTCTCTCCCCTGTTCTTGTCCATTGTTTCCTAATGGTCCCTCTGAAACCCTCTAAAACCTCTGGTTCTTTCAGTTCATCCAGGTCCCATCTTCTTAAATTCCTATCCTTTTGCAGTTTCTTCAGTTTTAATCTACAGTTCATAACCAATAAATTTTGATCAGGGTCCGCATCTGCCCCTGGAAATGTCTTACAATTTGAAACCTGGTTCCTCAATCTCTGTCTTACCATTATATAATCTATCTGAAAGCTTCCAGTGTCTCCAGGCCTCTTCCACGTACACAACCTTCTTCATGATTCTTAAACCAAGTGTTAGCTATGATTAAGTTGTGCTCTGTGCAAAATTCTACCAGGTGGCTTCCTCTTTCAGTCCTTACCCCCAATCCACATTCACCTACTACATTCCCTTCTCTTCCTACTATCAAATTCCAGAACCCCATGACTCTTAAATTTTCGTCCCCCGTAACTATCTGAATAATTTCTTCTATCTCATCATACATTTCATCAATCTCTTCAGCATCTGCGGAGTTGGCATATAAACTTGTACCACTGTGGTAGGTGTGGGCTTCGTGTCTATCTTGGCTACAATAATGCATTCACTATGCTGTTCGTAGTAGCTGTCCTGCATTACCCTTATTTCATTTTGTATTTAAAACCCTGACGAGAAGTCTTGTTCCTGTTGCCACCGAACAGCACTAATTCGCACGATATCTAACTTTTCCTATCCCGTTCCGTTTTTAAATTTTCTATCCTACCTGACTGATTAAGGGATTTGACATTCCACGCTCCGATTTATTGAGCGCCAGTTTTGTTTCTCCTGCTAACGACGTCCTCCTGAGTAGTCCCCTCCCGGAGATCTGAATGGGGATTATTTCACCTCCGGAATCATCATTTAACCAAACAGTAGAGCTGCATGCCCTCAGGAAAAATTATGGGTGTAGTTTTCCCTTTTCGTTCGCAGTACCAGCACAGCAAGGCCATTTTGGTTGTTGTTACAAGGCCAGATCACTCAGTCATCCACACTGTTGCCCCTGCACCTAGTGAAAAGGCTGCTGCCCCTCTTCAGGAACCACATGTTTGTCTGACCTCTCAACAGACATCCCTTCAATGTGGTTGCACCTACAGTACGGCTATCTGTATCACTGAGGCATGCAAGCCTCCCCACCAACAGCAAGGTCCGATTCATGAGGGGTGGGGGACGGGGGGGAATTGAGTAGTGAGTGTCCCAAGTAAATAACAGGCACAGTCCTCTGTTCATTTCAATGTATTCTGAACAGCCCAATGTGATTGAAAAAGATAATGCAATCAGTATATCTCTGTGCATAAATGTTTGGTGACGATTATGTAAGTGATTAATAATAATTAGGAACTCTAAAACCAATACTTTTTATTTAACACAATAACCTTTTCATGAAAATTACACCAAAAATTTACAGTAATGTCACCACGATGGCGATGAAATGCTCAGCTGGGGCTCGACATCATGTAAAATATAGCACATTATTAACATCATTTTGGGTATGGAGGACAGGTCAAGACGCACTTTCAACACGAGAACAATGGGATTCAGTATTCAAGAAAAGACCCTGGATGTCGCAGGTTCTTTTAGTAATGTTACCCAGTCAGATTTCACAAACGTAAAACCTTTGTCCAACAAAAGCTTCATTGTCAATTACATGACTATGAAAGACAGTGTTGTAGCACAGACTTAATATTAAAAATCAATGCAGTTGATCTATGCTTGGTTTCCGGTGCCAGAATGAAACTGACATCTTGATTTCAATACTACTGTACCTGGCTTCCAATGTCAGTTTCGTATACAAGAACTGCAGTCGAACTATAGCACAATCAAGGCCAGTTCGAGAACACGAGAACATCTTTCCACACAAGCATCTCGTCATTTGGGCCTCCCCTACCCCCCCTCCCCCTTCCTCCCCATACACTTCCATCCGTCATAGTTTTTACTACTAATTTTTATACACATAGTATACAAATCTTGCAGTTGGACACACCTTTCAGTTTGGCACCCCAGACGACCGCTTCTAATTTTGATACATGCTACACAGAAGCCTTACAACTGTGGCACTCCTGGTGCACGTCCCTCTTCTCAGCTTGGTGCCTACGGTGGGACCTTGAGTCGCTTGGGTCTTAAACCAGCCCCGAGTGTAATTTACAGAACTATCCTGCAGTGACTGCTTCTGTGAGTAAATGTGTATATTGTGCTCCTCAGGGTGTAATAAGCGCCAGCCGCTGTAGCCGAGCGGTTCTAGGCGCTTCAGTCCGGAACCGCGCTGCTGCTACAGTCGGAGGTTCGAATCCTGCCTCGGGCATAGATGTGTCTGATGTCCTTAGGTTAGTTAGGTTTAAGTAGTTCTAAGTTCTAGAGGACTGATGACCCCAGATGCTAAGTCCCATAGTGCTCAGAGCCATTTGAACCGTGTAATAAGCTTCGTGAAGTCTGTCACTGCTGCAGGCAGCTTGAAACGTCCCCTTTTGAAAAATTATACATGACTGTGCTTAAACTGACACACAATATTTTTTTAGCGCAACGCAATCTGACTTTCAGAAATCCCTACAAAAGAATGGCCCTGACTAACATTAACCTATACCTTTCACAAATCACTTACCTCACAAAAATCTTCGTTACTCAAGCTATTGCAATACAGCGAGCGTCACTACTGTCAGCTAAATAAAAGATTGAAACTACGGAAGGCACTAACTACTGATAGGCATAGTTAGCAAATGAAAGATTTTGATAGAGAAGAAACAATGTATTTACCTTAATAGTGTTCAAAGGTCATAATATATATAGCAGTTCATGACATCCAGTCTTACAAATTTCAAAACTCCGCCATTTCTCTCCCCAAATCCACCACTGCTGGCGGCTCACCTCCAACTGTGCAACGCTACGCGCTGTTCACATCCAGCTGCCAATACTGCAATGGCACACAACAATGCAAACTAGCCACAGACTGCACACAGCACAGCCACGTGATTTTCATACAGAGCGCTACGTGGCGTTACCAATAAGAAAACATAAACAGCCTACTTACATACCCCACATGCTCCCCACAAAAAAATTTACAAATTGTTTTGGGCAGTGGCCAATAACGATTTGATAAAATTTTTCATAATTACAATAACAAAGATATCAAATGCACACACTTATTGATACAATGTTGGTCAAAAGCTAAAATTTGCTCACAGTCCATGTACACTCCTGGAAATGGAAAAAAGAACACATTGACACCGGTGTGTCAGACCCACCATACTTGCTCCGGACACTGCGAGAGGGCTGTACAAGCAATGATCACACGCACGGCACAGCGGACACACCAGGAACCGCGGTGTTGGCCGTCGAATGGCGCTAGCTGCGCAGCATTTGTGCACCGCCGCCGTCAGTGTCAGCCAGTTTGCCGTGGCATACGGAGCTCCATCGCAGTCTTTAACACTGGTAGCATGCCGCGACAGCGTGGACGTGAACCGTATGTGCAGTTGACGGACTTTGAGCGAGGGCGTATAGTGGGCATGCGGGAGGCCGGGTGGACGTACCGCCGAATTGCTCAACACGTGGGGCGTGAGGTCTCCACAGTACATCGATGTTGTCGCCAGTGGTCGGCGGAAGGTGCACGTGCCCGTCGACCTGGGACCGGACCGCAGCGACGCACGGATGCACGCCAAGACCGTAGGATCCTACGCAGTGCCGTAGGGGACCGCACCGCCACTTCCCAGCAAATTAGGGACACTGTTGCTCCTGGGGTATCGGCGAGGACCATTCGCAACCGTCTCCATGAAGCTGGGCTACGGTCCCGCACACCGTTAGGCCGTCTTCCGCTCACGCCCCAAGATCGTGCAGCCCGCCTCCAGTGGTGTCGCGACAGGCGTGAATGGAGGGACGAATGGAGACGTGTCGTCTTCAACGATGAGAGTCGCTTCTGCCTTGGTGCCAATGATGGTCGTATGCGTGTTTGGCGCCGTGCAGGTGAGCGCCACAATCAGGACTGCATACGACCGAGGCACACAGGGCCAACACCCGGCATCATGGTGTGGGGAGCGATCTCCTACACTGGCCGTACACCACTGGTGATCGTCGAGGGACACTGAATAGCGCACGGTACGTCCAAACCGTCATCGAACCCATCGTTCTACCATTCCTAGACCGGCAAGGGAACTTGCTGTTCCAACAGGACAATGCACGTCCGCATGTATCCCGTGCCACCCAACGTGCTCTAGAAGGTGTAAGTCAACTACCCTGGCCAGCAAGATCTCCGGATCTGTCCCCCATTGAGCATGTTTGGGACTGGATGAAGCGTCGTCTCACGCGGTCTGCACGTCCAGCACGAACGCTGGTCCAACTGAGGCGCCAGGTGGAAATGGCATGGCAAGCCGTTCCACAGGACTACATGCAGCATCTCTACGATCGTCTCCATGGGAGAATAGCAGCCTGCATTGCTGCGAAAGGTGGATATACACTGTACTAGTGCCGACATTGTGCATACTCTGTTGCCTGTGGTTCTGTCAGTGTGATCATGTGATGTATCTGACCCAAAGAATGTGTCAATAAAGTTTCCCCTTCCTGGGACAATGAATTCACGGTGTTCTTATTTCAATTTCCAGGAGTGTAGACAGCCCTGATCGTTCACCACAGTAAAATAGCAGTGTTTTTCTCAAAGTCTGAGCAGTAGAAGAAAATGCACACGGAAGTAGTGGATTTCCATGCAGTCTTGAAGAAATAGTGTTGTCCTTCCAACGAAAAGACAGTGCTGACTCTTGACATGCAGACAGGTAATGGGCCACAACAGAGCAAACCCACAACAGAGTCATTCGAAGTTTTGAAGACTATTGGTAGGTAGGTCATCACAGAGCAGACCCACTGTAGTCCTGGTAGAGATTATGGTATTGGTGGGCCACCAGAGGTGCAGACCCACTGCAGCCCTTGTAGAAATAATGGTACTGGTGAGTCAGCAAAGGTGTAGACCCACTGTAGTCCTTGTAGAGATGGCCAGCAGCCATCTGTTGTGACTGTGCAGGTGCACAATCACCATTGAAGAGTCTTGCGGATAATATAGCAAGTCCATAACCACCACTTGTGCACTCACAAAGTTTTTGGAATTGTCCTTAGAACCAGCAATGCTGTTATCCAGTCCCTTGCTGAATCAGTAACACACGTGCAAACACTAACAGTCCCTACTTCTCACATATTGTGCATTACTATGACCAACAGAAACGTGTGCAGTGAAATGTAACTTAATTTGAAGAACTGGTGTCTATACAATTACAACATAAGAATACAATTACAAAGGTACAAAATACATCATTAAAGAACGTAACAGTACAGATAACATTTGTAGTAACACAGACTTTACAAAAGAATAGAAATAAACATATACATCAGTGTTACAGGACTTATGAAATAAGTAAATAAATAAAATAATGAGAATAGTTTTCGAAACATCAATTTCACACATGATAATTGAAATAGAACAGAATTAATAATGTCTAAACATCTTTACAAAGAAAATAAAATATTATAAATGCAAATTATATTTGAGGATAACAGTATTCCTCATCAGAGTGAATGTAGCTGAACGTTAGAGAAATTCTACAACATAAATCTTATTAGCTAAACACATAAAGACAGGAAGAACACAAATACACAAGGGTACACAAAAACATAGCGAAATAATACAAAAGGAAAGACAGGGTTCGTTTTCAGTGTGACATTTGGTACTGCAGTCCAACCCAAACCTTCGTTCTGTAGATCTTTCCTCTTATTTCAACATTTGTTTCCACCAAAAAAATCCTATCCAAGCGTGCTTTCTATATTCTGTTCACATCCTCTTTCAAAATTCTTTTTTGGCCAAACCATTTTCTTATAGCTTCACAATGCATTTATTCCAGTTCATCACAACTCGTTCTCACATATGGCCTACCCCATCTTAAGCTAACTTAAATCTACTGAGCTCAGATGCTAAACTAAGGGCCATATGAAACGTCCCCTTTTGAAAAATTATACATGACTGTGCTTAAACTGACACACAATATTTTTTTAGCGCAACGCAATCTGACTTTCAGAAATCCCTACAAAAGATTGGTCCTGACTAACATTAACCTATACCTTTCACAAATCACTTACCTCACAAAAATCTTCGTTACTCAAGCTACTGCAATACAGCGAGCGCCACTACTGTCAGCTAAATAAAAGATTGAAACTACGGAAGGCACTAACTACTGATAGGCATAGTTAGCAAATGAAAGATTTTGATAGAGAAGAAACAATGTATTTACCTTAATAGTGTTGAAAGGTCATAATATATATAGCAGTTCATGACATCCAGTCTTACAAATTTCAAAACTCCGCCATTTCTCTCCCCAAATCCACCACTGCTGGCGGCTCACCTCCAACTGCGCAACGCTACACGCTGTTCACAGCCAGCTGCCCAACACTACAATGGCGGACAACAGTGCAAACTAGCCACAGACTGCACACAGCACAGCCAGTGATTTTCATACAGAGCGCTACGTGGCGCTACCAATAAGAAAACATAAACAGCCTACTTACAAGCTTAAAATAGTTAAAATGAAATTATGTTGATCGTAGCGAAATTTGACATCTAGTGCAGCTTGCGACTGAACTTCCTTCGGCTAATTCACGACTCTGTGTATTAAAAACTTGGCTTGTAGCTGTCTCAGGGTTGAGCCATACATCATCTACTTTACACCATGGTATGGCAGTAACCAGCCGATCCACCTACTACAATGGTGACCCAGCAGTCAAATGTTTAAGGGCCGACATGTCATGCGAGTTAAAGATTGTTAAACACAAAAGATCAGGGAAGTCACAGTAATAACACAAGCTACTCTCCAGATTTCTATTTTACATAACTGGTTTATTCAGCAAGATATAGCTTCCCACTTAATTGTGTTCCTTCGTGAAATAAAATATGAGTTCACCTACTAAGAATGCCCCATTTGTAACTTTTCTAGCAGCACACGAGTGATGGTAGTTTCCACTTAATATGCTCAAATTACTAAGTGCGTTTATACACCATTTCTTCTAAATCCACACTCAGACGCGTAAACCGAAGTCCACATATAACGAAATACAGTCACGTGCTCCAACAGCCGAAGTCACAATCACAAGCCCCTTTTCAGAATATATCACTTTGCTGAACTCCTAATCGCAAAAAGCACGTCTCCAATTGTTGTAACCCAATATCCAGCCGCACATCAGAAAAATCAGATAAGGCTTCTCTTTTCGATGGCCATAACAGAAACAGTTTCCTTGAATTTTCCAGCAGCTCCAAAGAGCATATATCCGACCACCACATCCACCGGCCCTATCAGACCTAAGCCAGTGGAATCTCAAGTAGCTCCCCACAACATAACGCACTTCTTACAACACTTTCACACATCGTGTGCAGTTGAAATGGAATGAAAACGAACTGGAAATATAAATGTAAATGGAACTAGTCCATTATTCCCACGCTAATGATTCTACATTTAATTTACATATGTTACGTGAAACATTATTTGATACTGTGTTTCCTGATACTAATTATTATTTATTTAAACATACACTCCTGGAAATGGAAAAAAGAACACATTGACACCGGTGTGTCAGACCCACCATACTTGCTCCGGACACTGCGAGAGGGCTGTACAAGCAATGATCACACGCACGGCACAGCGGACACACCAGGAACCGCGGTGTTGGCCGTCGAATGGTGCTAGCTGCGCAGCATTTGTGCACCGCCGCCGTCAGTGTCAGCCAGTTTGCCATGGCATACGGAGCTCCATCGCAGTCTTTAACACTGGTAGCATGCCGCGACAGCGTGGACGTGAACCGTATGTGCAGTTGACGGACTTTGAGCGAGGGCGTATAGTGGGCATGTGGGAGGCCGGGTGGATGTACCGCCGAATTGCTCAACATGTGGGGCGTGAGGTCTCCACAGTACATCGATGTTGTCGCCAGTGGTCGGCGGAAGGTGCACGTGCCCGTCGACCTGGGACCGGACCGCAGCGACGCACGGATGCACGCCAAGACCGTAGGATCCTACGCAGTGCCGTAGGGGACCGCACCGCCACTTCCCAGCAAATTAGGGACACTGTTGCTCCTGGGGTATCGGCGAGGACCATTCGCAACCGTCTCCATGAAGCTGGGCTACGGTCCCGCACACCGTTAGGCCGTCTTCCGCTCATGCCCCAACATCGTGCAGCCCGCCTCCAGTGGCGTAGCGACAGGCGTGAATGGAGGGACGAATGGAGACGTGTCGTCTTCAGCGATGAGAGTCGCTTCTGCCTTGGTGCCAATGATGGTCGTATGCGTGTTTGGCGCCATGCAGGTGAGCGCCACAATCAGGACTGCATACGACCGAGGCACACAGGGCCAACACCCGGCATCATGGTGTGGGGAGCGATCTCCTACACTGGCCGTACACCACTGGTGATCGTCGAGGGGACACTGGATAGTGCACGGTACATCCAAACCGTCATCGAACCCATCGTTCTACCATTCCTAGACCGGCAAGGGGACTTGCTGTTCCAACAGGACAATGCACGTCCGCATGTATCCCGTGCCACCCAATGTGCTCTAGAAGGTGTAAGTCAACTACCCTGGCCAGCAAGATCTCCGGATCTGTCCCCCATTGAGCATGTTTGGGACTGGATGAAGCGTCGTCTCACGCGGTCTGCACATCCAGCACGAACGCTGGTCCAACTGAGGCGCCAGGTGGAAATGGCATGGCAAGCCGTTCCACAGGACTACATCCAGCATCCCTACGATCGTGTCCATGGGAGAATAGCAGCCTGCATTGCTGCGAAAGGTGGATATACACTGTACTAGTGCCGACATTGTGCATGCTCTGTTGCTTGTGTCTATCTGCCTGTGGTTCTGTCAGTGTGATCATGTGATGTATCTGACCCCAGGAATGTGTCAATAAAGTTTCCCCTTCCTGGGACAATGATTTCACGGTGTTCTTATTTCAATTTCCAGGAGTGTAGATGTAAGATTTACATAGACAAGAATGTGTGCTTATTGCACTTTCAGTCAGTTAATTTGATATACTACGAGGATTGTCTGAAAAGTAATGCCTGCACCTTCGTAACTCATCAACAGTTGGCAGCATTGGTATGCGGCAGGTACTAGCTTGTTCCGTTGCCTCTTCTCTACAGCTCCAGTTGGCGGGAAGCCTTAGCATTGAACGGTTGGGTTGTTACAGTGTAAAGTATGGAACCCTGCTCAGACCGTCGGTCAATGCGATTTAAGCAACGTGCAGTCATTGAATTCTTGACAGCAGAAGGTGTCACCTCAAAGGAGATTCATCAGAGAATGAAAGCAATTTATGATGATTATGTTGATGTGAGTACTATGCGTCGTTGGTCGAGTATGTTTAAAGATGTTGAGGCGGGAACATCTGACCTGCGTGACAAACAAAGATTTGGACGTCCTGTGACAGCAACCACCGAGTTTCACAACCAAAATGTTGACAGATTGATTCAGGACAATCGTCGTATCACTCACAGAGAAACTGCAAGGGCAATCAGCATTTCACAAGAACGTGTGGGTCACATTATTGCTTTGCTTGGCTATCGGAAGATCTGCGCATGATGGGTACCCCGGATGCTGACTCCTGAAATGAAGGCACACAGTCTTGAAATTTGCCAGGAACTCCTCTCAAGTTACGAGAATGATTTAGCACCGTCTGACTTCCACCTGTTCCCGATAATGAAAGACGATCTGCGGGGACATCATTATGTTTCTGATGAAGACGTTGAGAGAACTTTGAGACTGTAGTTGCGGAAACAGAGTGTCGACTTCTTCCGTGACGGCTTCGGAAAACCTGTTTATCGTTGGCAGAAATGTATTCAATTGGCTGGTGATTATGTGGGAAAGTGAATATTGGTAATTAAAGATCACATCTAACGATTGTTTCTGTGTTTCATTTATTAAAATTTTCCCATACAAACCCAAATAACGATGGGGGAGGCATTATTTTTCATTCAACCCTCGTAATAACGATATACTGTTTCATTTATAAGTGTGTGTGCAGAGTACTTTCTGGTCTGACACACTTAATGTAGACACTTATTATCATAACATATTTAATAACAATGTAATTTGTATTGTTACTAGTGATAATGGCTACTGTGCAATGCCATTATCTGACACTAGGTCTACGTTGTAAGACAGCGTTGTTTTTTATTGTAGTATGTAAAGGTTTACGATGCAGATTCTAGTGATGCTTGCAATTACAGTTAGTGCTTTTGTACACAGCATTGCCTTTCTTTGACTCACGTTTAACTCTTAAGCTTACTGCATCAATATTCCTTGTCTTATTCTAAGTTATTATAGTGTCTGTTCTGTTCAGAGTCTTGATATTTCGTAACAACATTTAGCATCAGCCATCTGCAGCTGTAAGCAGCCCTCTCTGCTTTTACCAGTAAGTGCCCACCATTTAATACCAGACGGTCACTCCTGCTAATCCCTACTTTGTCTGTACGCCCTCATCATCCCTACCTCCCCAGAACTCATTTCCGTTTACCCAGACTCCGATTGTATATACACAGCACAATCAACAGTTTTCTATAGTGATTCTGTGTCGAACGAATTCCCCGAAAGGGAAACATCCCTGTCATTCTTCAATAGCTTAAACTAATTGTTATGCTCCTCCGCGGCTCCAGCCTTTCCATAACGCTCTTGGCAGACCGTCTGTTATTGTACACACTTCTGGCTGTTCCCGCAACAGTGGAGTCTTACCTGGTTTCTCCAGCTTTCACAAATAACCCCCAATGACAGTCTGAGCTTTCTCTCCAGCCTCGTCACGTTACAGACTGAAATAATCTAGGAAGGCATGATCCTGTCGCAGTCAGTACTAAGAGGTCATTCATACTACCAATTCAGAGATTTTACATCTTATTATCAAATGTTTTGTCGGATGTGGAAACTACAACGTTTAGCTACGCTTTATCACTTTGCCTAATGTTTGCTGTCTGACATAATGACACATGAAACACTTGATAATGACATTGAGAGATAGAAATCCGGAGCATGAACTCAAATAAACGTATTAACAGTGGTATTTGAATGATGATTCATTTTCTTTCTCTATTTCATTTGACTTTCGTACCTTATTCACTGACCACAATTTTCCTACGTGAGACAGCTACAAAAAGAGCAATCGTTCGGTGTGTTTGTGTTTATTTAATTCAGTGTCTCAATGTAAGTAGGACCATTGGAGCCAAAGAGAGCCACTTTGTGACAGTACAATGTTACTTTTACAACATGACCATGTTGGTAACTGTATGCAGCGTACTTTGATGCATTTCTGTGACAACCTATTCTTTGTAAGCCAAACGCTTGAACATCTTCTGCCTTATCTGCTAAACAATTTGTGTTACATTCCACCTCTTCTGCAGTGACACTTGTATGATATCCAACTCTCCACTTTACAGCCACCAAATCAGATTCCATCTCCGTTTACTCTTTGTTGAGATTAGAGGATAACGTTCCATTTCCTGCTTACTAGATATGAAAGAAACTAACGATGAAATTTCCTCCCAATTCTGCAATACTCCAAATTGTGCAAAATTGTGGTACAGTATGCTCAGTCAGTTGCTTTTGTTAAATCAGAAAAATATACATACTGTTCTCAATCTATCATTGTTGTTTATTTCCTACAGCATTATCAGACATAGTTCTTAAAATGGCTACTTGTAAAAGTTCAGCTTACTTACTTTTATCATTAAAATTTCGATATGACACATCAGCTGTTGATCGGAACAATATCAACATCCGACTGGAATAATTGCAAGGAAGGGCAATAAATCTAACTCTGGAAGACTTCAGAGAGGTTATTGTCAGGGCTCATTCCACTAATCAGGCCAAACTTGTTGCACATCTGACTTACTGTCTAGCACAAAGTATAAGTGATATACATAGAAAATTATTCAGTGCATCTGCTGTTGATGATCTTTTCATAAAGGAAAATCGTGAATCATAACAATATGTACGAGTATCATTTGTTTTATAATGGCTTTAAAAAAAACTGGATGTTAGAAAACTGAATTGTAAGTCTACAAATTCCCCGTTTCTCCCTTTGTTGTATGCGACTTCTCACCTGGAAGACACGTTGCGGAGGTGACAGAATACGGCTTCTATATATGGCATAATAGTCTTCAGAACCATAGTTCACATTTCTTCGCACCCAGATGAGTTGAGTGGTTTCATAAGTACTCGTAATTGAATATAATTGTTGTGTATTTCCTATAGTTGTATCGGACATAATTCTTAAGGCAAATACAAGAAAAATTTCAGCATACTTTCCTTTATCATTAAAATTTCTGTTTGACTCACAGCTATTGTTTGGACCACCTCAACATATACCTGCAGTAATTGTAGGGAACTGCGTTCAATGTAACTGTGAAAGACCTCGTGGAAGATATCATCTGGGCCTTTTCCCCTCAGGAGTCGCTTGATTTACCACTGTGTCACATTTTATCATTATAATTTCATACATCGTTACCCTAAAGACATCGATTCCTAGCAGCTTGAGCTCCTCAGAGGAAATGTGGGAAATTGCCGAGAGAAGTAAATTAAGATCGGCGTCCCCTGTAACGACTGCTGAGGACGCGATTATTTAACTCAGATATGCAGTTTGAATGAAACAGAATAGCCCGTTCGGGGGAAACCAGCACGCGAAAGACACAAAAGGAACAAACGCTACTAATGAGGCTTATGAACTGTTTTTACGCCCCACCCCCCCCTCCCCGCTCTCTTCTCCTGAGGTCAGACAAAGCAAAATAGCCGGATAGCCGTAACTATAAATCGCTGCAACAACTACAAACAAAAATGATGAATAATTCAGAGGACGGATCCTTAACTCTCGTCTGGGAGAAACGACGTACCTGTATAAGACCTGAGAGTGTATACAAGATTCCCAGAGTGTGGCTGTGGCGAGGAAATTCATGTACGAGTGCTAGTCATAATGTTTTATCATCTCTACATATTCATCAAACTGACAAACATTTCCCAACAACGGATGAGTTGGCCAGTCACAATTGCCAAGACTCTGCATGCACCTGCGAAACAGGAACAACAAAGAGCAAGTGGTGGTAGAGCAACAAATGCGATTGGCTGGCCGCCGGGCCCTACCACTCGGCTCGGTGAAACGTCAATACAACGTCTTTTTAATAGAGGAACAGCATGGTTCAAATGGCTCTGAGCACTATGGGACTTAACTTCTGAGGTCATCAGTCCCCTAGAACTTAGAACTACTTAAACCTAACTAACCTAAGGACATCACTCACATCCATGCCCGAGGCAGGATTCGAACCTACGACCGTAGCAGTCACGCGGTTCCGGACTGAGCGCCTAGAACCGCGAGACCACCCCGGCCGGCGGAACAGCATGTCTAGAGTTGGGAACGCCTGCGGAAATACCAGTCAAACTTGGTACACGTGTGACTCACTGACTAGCAAACATACTGTTTGTCTGAGACACCATTAGCATAGCTTGGTGTGGAGTGGGTATGGGAAGGTGGAGATGTGGACATCAAGCATCCAGAAATTTTAACCACAATTGCTTTACGTTTGATTCACTGTCTGCGAAAAAAACAGGGTGTATCAAAAAGAATCATCCGATTTTTAAAAAATCATAATTATTATGTTGTTTGAGATATGTGCGTGAGCAGTGTCCTGTTAGAAAGAGCAAACTCTCGAGTTTTACATGATTCCCGCTAGGTAGCAGCGGTGTGCGCCAACTTCAGTTCTAATAAAAATGGTGTCGGAACAACAGAAAGCGTTTTGTGTTCTACGTTTTGTCCAGTGCGGGTCAGTAATAACTGTTCTGTGTGTCTTTCGTACTAGGCATGGTTTTAGATCCTCCTACAGCTCAGAACAGTAGACGATGGCATGAACAATTCCGAGAAACGGGCTGTTTGTGTAAAGGCAAATCATTGGGCCATCCCCGAGTGTCTGACACAGGCGTCGAACGCATCTGCCATAGATCCACAAGGAATCCACAAAAAACCGTTCGCCAAGCAGCTCGACAGCTCAACGTGCCCCGACGTCCGCCTGGGGTGTGTTACGTCGACGTTCACACATGAAACTATACAAAATTCAGCTACTGCAAGCTCTTCGTGGAGGTGACAAACAACAACGTGTGGAGTTCTGTAATTTCGGTCTTGGCAAGATGGGCGCTGACAGTTTTCTTCCACACTTAGTGTTCAGTGACGAGGCAACATTCCATTTAAATGGAAAGGTCAACCGTCATAATGTGAGGGACTCTCCAAAATTTTAATGTGTTTTGTGCAGTTTCACGGGAAATGTGTATGGTCCATTTTTGTCTGCCGAGAACACTGATACAGGAAACACATATCTCGATATGCTTGAGATCCTTCTTTTTCCACAGTTGGAGACTGATTCGAACGCCTTCGTTTACCAATAGGATGGGGCACCGTCAGACTGGCATCTAGAAGTGTGGGAAATTTTAAAGTCAACGGGTTACTCCTCCTACAGCACTATACCAAATAATCAGCCTTACATTACTGGCCTCCAAGGTCACCAGACGTAACTGTATGTGATTATTTCTTGTGGGGGTTTATAAAGGACTCTGTTTATGTGTCTCCGTTACCGACAACAATGAATCAACTGAGACATCGCATAACAGCAGCTGTGGAAGCCGTAACTCGAGACATGCTCGCTGCAGTGCGGGAACAATATGAATACCGCATTGATATGTACCGTGAATCTCAAGTAGGGCACATTGAACACCTATGAAAATGTATGAAAAAAAGAAACTTTTTGAGTTTCCCGCTCATCAAGAAACAAATTCATTGTATATGTTTATTAGTCTTAGAAATATAGACGTGCCAAAACGGATGGTTCTTTTTATACACCCTGTATACTGCTGCCCCAGGAGCCGAATTCAGAGACGCGCTGTTAAGGTCGTAATAGGTCGGTATAGCGCATACAAAAGTGTAACAGAAATTCTCGGGAAACTGACATAGGAATCACTGGAGGAAACACGACAACATTCTCACGAAACACTGCTGGGTGAATTTAAAGGGTCTGTACTCGAATATTAATCCAGTCAACGAGGGAAAACTACGGAAGAGTTGTATGGT
This sequence comes from Schistocerca serialis cubense, assembly GCF_023864345.2. Classification (NCBI taxonomy): domain Eukaryota; kingdom Metazoa; phylum Arthropoda; class Insecta; order Orthoptera; family Acrididae; genus Schistocerca; species Schistocerca serialis. Next base: position 597,742,404 of record NC_064639.1, read on the forward strand.
CTCAAATTTTCGTACAGCCGTAGAAGGAAGCGTCATCAAGTACATACTAAAAATCCCCACCGGTTGGCTAAGGGTGTGCGGGTAAGGGATATTTAAAGTTCACTTTTTTATCATCTTTTTGAATAACTTGAAAACTGTGCTTCTAGCGAAAATATTTCACAGTATAAAATTAAACTACTGGTCATTAAATTTCCTACAAAAAGGTCATATTCAATTGTTATTGGTTTCTCCGACTTAAGCTTATTGCAATTAATTAAAGAGAATTTTACACTAGACGCGTTTCGCTTTAATTTCAGAAGGGTCTGCTTTGTTCACTGGTGTTTCAGCCTTTTGTTTACATTTTCTCCAAACTTCTCTGCTAACAAAGAGGGAAGAAGTAGTAGTTTGGAATATATGTAAAGAAGGGGCAGAAACACCAATGGCCGCAGAAGACGTTTTGTAAATTAAAGCGAAACACATCTGGTGTACAGTTCTCCCCAATTAATTGAAGTAAGCTTAAGACGGGGAAACCAGTAATAACTGATTTTGACAGCTGCCGTGGAAGTTGGCCATGCAGACAAACATATTAAGATCCTATTCGTTTTTTTTTTTCTCTAGGACTAATAGTTACCGTGTTGCAGGGGATTGAAAAATCGTAGATTATTAAAAATAGCATTTTAATGTTATAAAGCTAACGTTTATTGTTAAATAAAATGGGTTCAGATGAAATATTAAGTGCGTGTCTCACATTTACGAGCAGTAGAGCCGTATTAAGGGATGAACTGTGTTCTGGGGGGTGAAGCAGTGTGCAGGAGTTGGAGGGTAGAAGTGCGAGGGAAGGTACGCCACCGGGAGGCGATCATTTACCTTCCTCTGTCATAAGTCTGCAGACTGAAAAGCGAGCAGGTAATTGCCCACTCCACAACTAACGCCCCCCCCCCCCCCGCCCCCCTCCCCACCCTCACACTCCGTTACAAGAAGCAATCATGGGGCGTTTCAAAAAGTTATACCGATCCTCCGCTGCGCACCTTTCGAATCACTGGCACCGCAGTGGTGCTGCTTTTCCACAAAGTTCGTTAACACTACTTATAGTACAGATTTGAGTTACTAATAATGCTAATTAAAGCAATAAATGCCTATGTACAGAATCTATGTAAATATATGCACACTGTTCTACACTGCTAGAAGGGAAAATGATTCTTAGTCATTCTGCACGACAGCTGTAGCTCACCACGAGCGCTGCTCGCTTTTCTGTTTACAGGCAGAGTATACTTCCCCAGCATGTCCTTTCCAGTTCTCTTACGTGAGTAGACAAAAAACTTCACTGAGCTCGTTTTTATACAGGGGAATTATTTTCAGTTTATTAAATCAGTTCTTATTTACAGTTGTTAAGTGATGTATTGAGTGAAATACGTTCCTATAAACAACGACTGACAAGTGCTTAATTTGTGAGCGTGTTGTTGCTAATTACCTTTGTAGTGTCGGTGGAAAAGAACTTTTCTTGTTAAATGTGGCACCTTGCTGCTGTCTGTCAACAGCACATTGTAAATCCGTATAAGTGTGTTGTAGTCAGCTGGTGGTGAATTAATGAATGGCCGGAAAATTACTTCACTTCTCTCTCCATTAAGTGCGTTACTGATAAACTGAATAAATCTCTTCTGTTAAGGAACTTCTGGCGCTTGTAGGATGGGTTGCTCTGAGTGGAGCCACACAATCACAGTATGTTGTTGTTGTTGTTGTGGTCTTCAGTCCGGAGACTGGTTTGATGCAGCTCTCCATGCTACTCTATCCTGTGCAAGCTTCTTCATCTCCCAGTACCTACTGCAGCCTACATCCTTCTGAATCTGCTTAGTGTATTCATCTCTTGGTCTCCCTCTACGATTTTTACCCTCCACGCTGCCTTCCAATACTAAATTGGTGATCCCTCGATGTCTCAGAACATGTCCTACCAACCGATCCCTTCTTCTAGTCAAGTTGTGCCACAAACTCCTCTTCTCCCCAGTTCTATTCAATACCTCCTAATTAGTTATGTGATCTACCCATCTAATCTTCAACATTCTTCTGTAGCACCACATTTCGAAAGCTTCTATTCTCTTCTTGTCCAAACTATTTATCGTTCATGATTCACTTCCATACATGGCTACGCTCCATACAAATACTTTCAGAAACGACTTCCTGACATTTAAATCTATACTCGATGTTGACGAATTTTTCTTCTTCAGAAACGCTTTCCTTGCCATTACCAGTCTACATTTTATATCCTCTCTACTTCGACCATCATCAGTTATTTTACTCCCCAAATAGCAAATCTCCTTTACTACTTTAAGTGTCTCATTTCCTAATATAAGTCCCTCAGCATAACCCGACATAATTCGACTACATTCCATTATCCTCGTTTTGCTTTTGTTGATGTTCATCTTATACCCTCCTTTCAAGACACTGTCCATTCCGTTCAACTGCTCTTCCAAGTCCTTTGCTGTCTCTGACAGAATTACAATGTCATCGGCAAACCTCAAAGTTTTTATTTCTTCTCCACGGATTTTAATACCTACTCCGAACTTTTCTTTTGTTTACTTTATTGCCTGCTCAATATACAGATTGAATAACATCGGGGACAGGCTACAACCCTGTCTCACTCCCTTCCCAACCCCTGCTTCCCTTTCATGTCCCTCGACTCTTATAACAGCTATCTGCTTCCTGTAAAAATTGTAAATAGCCTTTCGCTCCCTGTATTTTACCCCTGCCACCTTCAGAATTTGAAAGAGAGTATTCCAATTAACATTGTCAAAAGCTTTCTTTAAGTCTACAAATGCTAGAAACGTATGTTTGCCTTTCCTTAATCTTTCTTCTAAGATAAGTCGTAGGGTCAGTATTGCCTAGCGTGTACCAACATTTCTACGGAATCCAAACTGATCTTCCTCGAGGTCGGCTTCTATCAGTTTTTCCATTCGTCTGTAAAGAATTCGCGTTAGTATTTTTCAGCTGTGACTTATTAAACTGACAGTTCGGTAATTTTCATATCTGTCAACACCTGCTTTCTTTGAGATTGGAATTATTATATTCTTCTTGAAGTCTGAGGTTATTTCGCCTGTCTCGTACATCTTGCTCACCAGATGGTAGAGTTTTGTCAGGACTGGCTCTCCCAAGGCCGTCAGTAGTTCTAATGGAATGTTGTCTACTCCCGGGGCCTTGTTTCGACTCAGATCTTTCAGTGCTCTGTCAAACTCTTCACGCAGTATCGTATCTCCCATTTCATTTTCATCTACATCCTCTTCCATTTCCATAATATTGTCCTCAAGTACATCGCCCTTGTATAAACCCTCTACATACTCCTTCCACCTTTCTGCTTTCCCTTCTTTGCTTAGAACTGGGTTTCCATCTGAGCTCTTGATATTCATACAAGTGGTTCTCTTTTCTCCAAAGGTCTCTTTAATTTTACTGTAGGCAGTATCTATCTTACCCCTAGTGAGATAAGCCTCTACATCCTTACATTTGTCCTCTAGCCATCCCTGCTTAGCCATTTTGCACTTCCTGTCGATCTCATTTTTGAGACGTTTGTATTCCTTTTTGCCTGCTTCATTTACTGCATTTTTATATTTTCTCCTTTCATCAATTAAATTCAATATTTCTTCTGTTACCCAATGGTTTCTACTAGCCCTCGTCTTTTTACCTATTTGATCCTCTGCTGCCTTCACTACTTCATCCCTCATAGCTACCCATTCTTCTTCTACTGTATTTCCTTCCCCCATTCCTGTCAATTGTTCTCTTATGCTCTCCCTGAAACTCTGTACAACCTCTGGTTCTTTCAGTTTATCTAGGTCCCATCTCCGTAAATTCCCTTCTTTTTGCAGTTTCTTCAGTTTTAATCTACAGTTCATATCCAATAGGTTGTGGTCAGAGTTCACATCTGCCTCTGGAAATGTTTTACAATTTAAAACCTGGTTCCTAAATCTCTGTCTTACCATTACATAATCTGTCTGATACCTTTTAGTATCTCCAGGGTTCTTCCATGTATACAACCTTCTTTCAAGTGTTAGCTATGATTAAGTTATGTTCTGCGCAAAATTCTACCAGGCGGCTTCCTCTTTCATTCCTTAGCCCCAATCCATATTCACCTACTATGTTTCCTTCTCTCCCTTTTCCCACTCCCGAATTCCAGTCACCCATGACTATTAAATTTTCGTCTCCCTTCACTACCTGAATAATTTCTTTTATCTCATCATACATTCCATCAATTTCTTCGTCATCTGCGGAGCTAGTTGGCATATAAACTTGTACTACAAGTAGTAGGCGTGGGCTTCGTGTCTATTTTGGCCACAATAATGCGTTCACTATGCTGTTTGTAGTAGCTGACCCGTACTCCTATTTTTTTATTCATTATTAAACCGACTCCTGCATTACCCCTATTTGATTTTGTATTTATAACCCTGTATTCACCTGACCAAAACTCTTGTTCCTCCTGCCACCGAACTTCACTAATTCCCACTATATCTAACTTTAACCTATCCATTTCCCTTTTTAAATTTTCTAACCTACCTGCCTGATTAAGGGATCTGACATACCACGCTCCGATCTGTAGAACGCCAGTTTTCTTTCTCCTGATAACAACGACCTCTTGAGTAGTCCCCGCCCGGAGATCCGAATGGGGGACTATTTTACCTCCGGAATATTTTACCCAAGAGGACGGCATCATCATTTAATCATACAGTAAAGCTGCATGCCCTCGGGAAAAATTACGGCTGTAGTTTCCCCTTGCTCTCTGCCATTCGCAGTACCAGAACAGCAAGACCATTTTGGTTAGTGTTACAAGGCCAGATCAATCATCCAGACTGTTGCCCCTGCAACTACTGAAAAGGCTGCTGCCCCTCTTCAGGAACCACACGTTTGTCTGGCCTCTCAACAGATATCCCTCCGTTGTGGTTGCACCTACGGTACGGCTATCTGTATCGTTGAGGCACGCAAGCCTCCCCACCAACGGCAAGGTCCATGGATCATGGGGGGGGGGGGGGAGGATCACAGTATATTTTTCAATATAGGTGTGAATATATCTGATGGAATGGGACTGATCATATTCAAATCTAGAGCAGAATCTACTGTAATAAATTGCTTGACTTTCGTTGACCTATGTGGTCTACTTCAATTGCAGAGGGAGATAATTTAAGCCTCTGGGTCTTTTCAGATGTTGAGATAGCTGAGACTGGGATGATACATTTTATACTTCTCGAACTGTGAAAGGTATTCCAGTTCATGACTCTGGAGACAATAAAATCAACGTTGTAAAATAAATAGTGCAAGGATGTTACACTTGGGACAAGTGCTTCATTGTCATATACAGTTTACACCTCCATCTGTTGAGTTTTTTTTAATAACACACTGGTTGTCAGAAACTATGATAGGTGACATTCAGCTTTGTACCACACCATTGTACAGGGTGTCTCCAAACACGTTTTCCATGGACATCAGGTCTAAGTTCGAATCGAGACTCATTACTCAACATGGTTCAACTCCAGTCAACAATAAGATCTGTCTGGATGTGCCTCAGACACCCATGGGATACTAACCTGACTATCAACGACCATACGGCCTGACAACCAGCAGTGATGGTCTGGGGGGTGAATTATTTTTCATAGCACTACCCAATTCGTTGTCATCCATGGCACCCTCATATCACAGCAGTACACCGACGAAATTCTATGCCTCGTTTTGTTGCCCTATACGGGAAGCCATGCTGGGCATACATTTCAGCAAGGTAATGCCCTCCCATACTTGGTGAGAGTTTATACTGCTTGTCTTCATACTTTCCAAAGCATATCTTGGCCAGCTAGGCCAACAGATCTCCCTCATTTGAGAATGTTTGGAGCTTTATGAGCAGGGCCAGTAGTGGGGTAGAACCAAAGCTGGTGCAGTCTACACAGTTGCCAAATTTATTCAACTTGGTGTCGCTAGATGTGACAACTTGGAACTGACGACGTCACAGGATGATGTCATGAGTTTCCCCCCTTCCTTCACCCCACTCCCTCATCCCCCTCTTCCCTCTTCCCTCCCTTCCACAACTTGCGAAAAGGCAGGAAACAGTCTGTGCTAAGCTGCCAGTGTGGAAGGACATAGGGTAGTTTATTCTTTGTTTTGAGATTATGGGTGTTATCCTGTTGGGAAATTTTCCAATACCACTCGAAATTGGTGGGAAAAGCTCAGGAAGGTGCATGTAATACTCTGTCCAGCAACTACATGCGCTAATTATGTGATTACACTGCTGAAGATCACCAGTCTAAAGAAATCGAAAGCATATCTACAGTTCCAGTAACACATTGCAAAAAATGGTAACAATAACTTCGCCTATAAAGATCCAGAAATATTGCAGAAAATGGTACCAAAACGTCATATGTAAAGTTGCAAACATATTGGGAAAAAAGATATCAAAAACACTGTCTAAGCTGCATCTATAAAGATCCTGGAAACAGTACACCAACACAGATAACATGCACTGCAAATGGAGTCTATAGTAATACTGGCACCGCCTGATAACAGCTCCAAGCAGATGCACGGTGCCAGAAAACACATGTTACCCAGGGCTGCCCACCACCTGCGGTAACTGCTGGCGGTTTAGTAGTGCAAGAAGTAATTGCCACTTATCCGGCAGGTAGATAATATTATTCTTAGGCGCTATGCTGTATGGAGCCAAACAGATGTGGTTGCAGTGACTTGTTCTCTTCCACAACATGAGACCAACTGACCTCATTCTCAAAACTGCCAGCAGAGGACACTCAAAATTGTGACATCAAGGGTTTTTCCCACCTCTACTCATCTCTCCACATACTTCCCAGAACAAAAAATTTGCAAGAAAAATCGCTCATTAGTGTGTGCTGAGCTGCAGTGCTGGAAGGCTCTCATGACACAAAATCGGAGGAAAATTCAGAATTAAAGTTAATGTTGATTACCTTGCAGAGAACAAAATAATAATAAAATCGTTATTTATATAAAAAATTAAATTTGCATACTCTTTATTTAATCAGTTTAGGGAGACAAGACAGGGCTTGGTCTAGAAGGCTGTGTGTAATGTATACCTTCATCTTCATTATTTAATTTTTGAAAATTTCATGCGTGTATGCAATACCTACATGAAGATCTCAGTGTGCAATTACATTACTACAGATCATCAAAATAAACATCTAGATCAAAAAACTTACTGCAGAGATGCAATGCAAATAGACTGCATAATACTCACATATAATTACACTGCTACAGATCATCAACATAAACATCTGTTATGAAGTGGTGCATTTCACGTGACTCGAAAATATCTTTAAATTTATCCAGTTTATCCTTTACATTCCAAATGGATTTCCATGTAATAAGGCTAAATCTACTGTCTTGTATTTTTTTCTGACATGCAACTGCTGCAAGTCGTGGGCAGCATCTGACAGGGGCTGGGGTATCACTATAGTGGTTGGCACGAAAATGGGGCTTCAAGGTCATCTCGCCGTCTTACAACATTGCCAGTTTTTTTACATTGATAATTTCAAATGTTCGTAAAAATTAAAAAAAAACATTGGGCAACTCCATTTTTAGTCTAGAATATGATGGAGTACTTTCCAAAAGAAAATTCTCACTACCTGCTAGGGGGAAAAAATGAAAACTAACGTTACAAGAAATTTTGGAGGAAAATAATTTTTTACTTCAACCTGTGATAGTAACAGAATCACTAATGTAATTGGACTGGAAAAAATATGAACATCTTCAAAGTTTACAGATGCATATGCTGTGTCTTTTATTTCGGAAACATAAAAGTATTCTGAGATAAAAAATAAAATATTATAAGAGGTGTGACACTGTGCCGACTGCGTAGCGAAAGCTGCAGTCGCTGATGAATTTTCGTTCTGTAGGACTGCGAAGAAACTTCCTGCTAGTATGTTGTTAAGAAAACTACAAAATGATTTTTGATAACATTTCAGACATCGTTATTGTATCGTATCACGTAGAGAGGCAAATTACATCCACGATATTCCGTGCGCAGCAGCGCACGAGTCGTTGTAGGTTGTCGCCAAGAGTTTTGTTCGGACAGCTCGCTTTAATATGACCGAGAATATTCCCTACTTCCCAAAAATATTTTGCTGGCTGCTAATACATATCCCTCGTCATTGCATCCATCACTCAAAACGCCAATATACGCTGCGCAAAAATAATTGTAGTTATTTTGAAGCCAATATTTTCACTGAATTCGAGAAAAATATTTGTTCGAAAGATTTTGTGAAACCCAAGATTTATCTACATTTGCTGTAAGCCTATTACTCTCAGCACGCAATACGTGCTTGGTACACAAAAACCTTGTTCTTACTACTGCAATGTCCCTGTCTTGTGTTACAAATTTCGTCCATCACATTACAGTTTCTGAATTAAAAACAAAGTGGAGGGAGAAGATAGTGCACTGAAGTGACTGGCCAGAATAATCAGTTTTGCCACGGACACTATCCTGTATTTCTCTAGCCACCGGACACTATCCTCTTTCATACCAAAGTAATACAATTCTACGTTCTAGCTTTTTGTAAAAGTCGTCAAATATCATAGATTTCTATGCTCTTCTCGGAGAGAAGATACAGAAGCACCACAATGTCTTGTAATTTTATGAACTGCATTACCCTTACTACGAAACAGCCAGTAAATCCTTCTATGAAAGAAAAGAGTTAAATTTCGAATGCACAAGTAAATCGAATGCAGTAAGATTATATCCGAATGTAAAGTCATTCGATAAGGTTTTCAGGAAAAACTGTCGTTAATTAATGCAGAACTGACAATCTTATTTTAATTAACAGTTACTGTCGAGTAAACTAATCGCCACCACTTGTGATAAATTTATCAGACGTCTAATGTAAGCGAAAAATATTTGCAGTATGTTTTCTGTAACTGCAATGAATAGACAAACATTTAAATCAAGTCAGCTTTTTACATCGGTGGCACTTACCTGAACTGAAGGATCTTCTGGTCTTCGGATTCACTGTCGCTTGTTTCAGCCAGGTGTATTATCACAGATTCCACTATGGTTTCTCTTAAACCGTGGTTCAAGAAATCAGTTTCATGCAATGCTTCTGCATGTTTTACGCACCTCTCCCAGTCCTGCTGAGTAACATTGTCAAGAACTTCGTGTGTTAGCTTCTCGACATCAGCAAGTTTGAAAGTAGTATTTCTTTTCGCTACTTCTCGCTTTACTTCGGCCCATATCTATTCAGTGGTGTTATACTGGCGGTGATACGATGGTAGACGTACCACGTAGTGTCCCATTTCGTTTCCAGTTGATTTCGTGTCTTTTTGGCACCTACGATTTCTTACTTAGAGAGATGTTCAGTCTTCGTTTCATCGACTCAAAATGAAACATTCTTTCTCTTTAACCACTCCATAATATCTGCCTTGCGCCAATTTGAACGTGGCAGCTTTTCTATCTGAATGGAGTGGTAGCTGGCGTTATCCATCACGATAACTGACCCTTCTTCCAGTGCAGACAACAGTCGAATAAACCAATTCTTAAAAACTTCTCCATTCATTTCTGAATGGTAATCGGATTGGCAAGAACTTTTCCCATACGAAAAACAAGTTTGGCCTCTGGTATAAAGCCTGTGATTAGTGAACCAGCGTGGGCGATGATTAATCAGCCTCCTCTACCAGTAGGCACTTTCAAACCGCCGTTTCCTTTGGAGTCGTGCCATGTATACTTATTGGTGTGTTTCTGTGAAACCCAAGTTTCATCCAAGTTCACTACAGATAGGCCTGGTGTCTTCATCATGCATTGTACGCAAAAACTTCGCTATTACTGCTGCAATGTCTCTGCGTTCCGTTAAGAATTTCCTCCGTCGTTACACTTCTTGAATCGGAAACCAATGGAGCGGAGAAGACGAAGAACGGAGGTCTCTGAGCCCGAGTAATTAATTTTTTCACGAAGGTCAGTCCGTATTTTTTTAGCCGTTGGATACTCTCCTCTATCGAAATATCCAAGTACAGTTCAACGCACGAGCTCTTTATTAAAATCGTCAAGTCGGTTGATTTCCGTTCACGTTCGTATCCCTTTCTTGGAGAGACGAAACACTCATTCATGTCTGGAGATTCTGCTAATGACACAGATTTACTAATACAGCCTACAGTTGACTTGGAGACACCACACGCCTTAGCAGTAAGTTTATGAATTTGCGCAAAATTTAAGTTATTCCTCGCTTCTTCATTGTCGGCCATATCAGTAAAAAATTTGAGTACATTCGATATGATAATTTTCGATTGTTTACGAATGTCTTTCCGCCTTTTATGCACACCGACCAGAGGAATACCACTGCATTTTTGTTCACCACCGAACACACTTCAAAGCACCTTTCTAAAGACATTGAGATCAGATGTGAACACTCGATATAGTACAATAACACTTAGCTTTGAGCTGCTCTGATCTACCGCACCGCTAACGGTGCCTACATGGCAACAAAGCCGAGTGGTGGGCGAATCACAGCCAGCAGCCCCTGCTGGCAGCAGTCAGCGGCCATGACCTTGAGGACTCTACTTTCGTGCCGGCCACTCTAGTGCATAATCGCACCACTCGTCCTAGCGGAGTTGCTTCACAGATCTTGCACATGTCCATTCGTATGTCTGTCATCAAGTGTGGCCATATTTAATGAAAGTGTCGATGACCAACATTCCATATTGATCATAACTGCACATCGAACATCATCTGCCACAAATTACCACACACCATCATTCACTGCCGACCATCATTCAGTATTCACTCCACCTCTCTGACATCAGACTTTAAACAACTGTTGCCATAAGTTTAGGAATAAGAGCCCATCTAGGATTCAATCTAGCTTTCTCCCAGTTTTCGAACCCCACATAAATACTGTCAGAGAAATAATTGAAAAAGTGATATCACGTCATTACATGGCATATTGTTTGTTCAATCATACACTCAACTGACAGGTTTATTTGCGATCATCACAAATCTGCAGAAGTGGTACAGCTGCTGCTGGAAGCATGATGTAACCTCAGCCTCATCATGTCTGTACTATTATCTGTCTTTATAATTTGTACATCCACATAGATCAGGTCATGATGAAAGTTCGTTGTAAGATATTGTTTGACCCTGAAATATTTCATTATATTTGTCAGTGGTGAATTTACCCTATAGACATGCCGGGATGGTTCCTCTGAAAGGGCACGGCCGACTTCTTTCCCCATCCTTCCCTAATCCGATGAGACCGATGACCACGCTGTCTGGTCTCCTTCCCCAAAACCAACCAACCAACCTACCCTATAGACACTACACCTTACAGGGAGAAACATTGTGTCAAACCATCTCCTAACTGAACCAAAACCTCAAACAAAATACGTTCAGTCTGTAGGAAAATAATCATCAATACGTGGCAGCTGCCATCATCACCGCTGTCACTATCAAATGATCACGTCACACTCCTATAGCATTAACTGCTAGTCTGTAAATCCCACTAACACAGCAGCTTCTTATACAGTAGCAGTCAAGCTAAAATATAAGAATTAAGGGTATGGCTACAATAATTTTCTGCACTGCTAAACTGCTTTCATGTTACAAAATGCACAATTTATTCTTAATAGCTATAATCACAGTAAAACTTGACATCTTGGCAAAATTTGAAAGTAGTGCTTTGACATGACAGTTTGCTACTGTATGTTTTCAATGAAAGTTAGGAGAAAATATGATGTCAGATATGACCTGGAAACTGACTGATTTGGTTTGTGTCTAAACTGAATAAATGTATATCAGATTTGATGGTATATCTTTACTCAGTGCTACACAAAACGAGAATGTTGCTGATAATGAAATGACTCGGTTTTGTCACACAATAGATAGTGTGATATTCTTATAATCCATTGGACACATTGTGAAATACTGCTAGCATAGAGTGTTTCACAGTAGCACAACCCTTGATTCCTACACCACTTAACGAACAAAATGCACACCGTATCCCAATTCGAATGCCGTGAATATTGTTGCATGCAAGCTGTAGGACTGAATGTGTTGGTCAATCTCAGAAGCGCCCGGTAATGTGGCTCTAGTCCCTCGTGTACACCTCCAACTTTATGTTTGAGAGTCTGAATCTTACCAGCAGTCCATCTAACACAATAACTGTGCATAGGTATTGATAAGAGTGGGACGCAATGGTCGAGTAGCTCCTCATAAGTCACTTATTTCTGTAGTCAATGCTAATTGATGCTTGAGGTGGTGAAAATAGCAATACCAATGGACAGTGGATTGTTGGAAATGAATGATCTCGAGTGATGGACCACGCTATACTGAATGATATGGAGTGATGAATTACACTATACCCTATGCCAAACCAATAGAAGCGTTTAGGTTTGGCGAGTAATTGGAGAATGTGGCCTGGCATCATGTGTAGTGGAAAAGCGAAGTACAGAGGAGGTCATGATATGGAATGGCAGTGTTTTGCTAGGGTGTGGTTCTCTTATTGCGTTGAAGGAAACGCCAAATACGAAAGGATATGATCATATTTCACGGATTTGCATTTTGCATTCAGCAGAGGTACAGTTTTGAGGTGCTGATAGTTTGCAATCGCATGACCGTGCACCCTGTCAAAAAGCAGCACCTGTGAGGCAATGGCTTGTGGATAATAACATTCCTGAAATGGAATGGCCTGCCCCGAGTTCCGACCTGACCTCAGTACAAAACCTTCGGGCTGAGTGAGAACGTTGACTTTGCTCCAGACCCCCAGTGCTCCTGAGGAAGAAAGGCCTGCCATTCCTCCGTGTGAATTCAGATGCCTCAATGAAAGCGTCCCCATCAGTATTCAAGCCATGAAGGCGAAGGCTGTACACACCCTACATTAATTTCCACTATAGTTGTCTGCATACTTTTGATCAGCTAGTCTAATTACAGAAAAAAAACTGCTAGCAAAAGAGAAATATGTGTCCAGAGACCTGGAATCCATCACATACATTGATGAAATCCACAGTTGGGTTTATGACATACTATATTGAACAGGTGCTCAGATTTTATGTTTATCGGCGCGAAACATAGCTAACACCACAATATACAAGTGCCCAACATACCTAACACCACAATATACGAGTGGCGAAGTCTACACATAAGGAATGATTTTTTTCCTGCTGACTGCTTGCCTATATCCTTTTCTTTTCTACATCACAAAGTTACTAAGTTCATGCACTATTTATCCAAATGAATTTTTTAAAAGAGTCGGTGATGATTACAATGAATATATCCCAAAACCCAATCTCACTACACCGCGCCACCAACAAGAATTTATCGTTATTTCCAGTTAACACTTGGGCTGCATGAAAGCCTGTATGTGGCATCCATTGGCATTGCCCAGTTTTTGTTACGAATTGGTTGTCGAGTTGTACTTTTAACACCAGGGCTGGACATTCTGATGATGAATTAACATCTCTCAGGCGGTGGTGAAATTCTTCGGCAGTTGGTGAAAGATGATAATACTGAGGTGACACCAGAGTGTATGACTTTTGGTAGATGTATTTACAACAGAAATGACTGGATTTTAGCGGCAATATGATGTAAAAGTCCCCTGTTTGCTTAACCTACCTGTGGTAAAGCTTTCTCTATCTGGTTAATTACAAGGGTGTTTTTGCATGAAAATGCGCTATGGTAGCTCTAAAAGTCGCGAATCCTCGTGGACAGAGTATTAGTACTACGTTGGTTCTATAGATTCAAGTAACAGACTCGAAGGTGAATGCAGTAAAAGATTGCAGTAAGTTCTCATATAGGTATGAAAATGGGGTCGCTACGCTTTCAGCTACCTGGTGTTGGCAACTTTTCAAGATCGTCTAATTACACACTTCCCCCACCCGTAATAACTGCATGGAAATCACTGTAAATAGGAAATGTCTTAGGATTTTTGGCAGGTTAGCCAATAAGGCAAACAATTATTCTCATACAAAATCTTTATTAATTTCTCTCTACATATTTACTCACAGAAATCAATCATTTCTTTATGTTTGTTGAGTGTAGTTTAAATAATATCTAGCTTAATTTTTAACTTATAATTTAAATACACGTCTGAATCAGATATATCTTTCTCCAGAAAGTAATTTGTTAATACCTACCTATTTTTGTTCCTGTAAATTATATCCTTTATGGCTGTAAGAATCCACTCTGCTCCTTCTTGCAATTCTTCTAGACGAGGGCATTCAGAAAATTTAATTTTGTTTCTTATTTGATCCATGAAACTATTGTTAAAGCACTCCACATTTTCCCGTGTGTACGTCAACAGCTTTTCTCCTACACAGGCCTGCGGAATTTCTGCATACAATTTAAAGTTTACAACTTTTGCAAACAAGTGTCCATTAAATGTACATCGGTTTTAAACTGCACAAATGCCTGCTCTATTGCTACGTGCATAACATCAGTTCGCCACATTTAGATATAATCATCCATTTTTTAAAGCCAGCCCAAATGGGAATGGAAGTTTATAAGAAAAGTTTTCGTGTATCCTTTAATGTAGAAAATATTTTCGATACCATTGATTTCGGCCAGCAGTCTAACACGTGGCCACTTCCCAGAGCTATTTACTGTACATGCAGATATTTTTATTCCCATGCAGATATTTTATATTCGTGGCCAGATTTCTTCGTACACTGTGTTTAAAGGCATTTGTAAACCTTGATTAGACATCAAAATGTTCAAATGTATGTGAAATCTTATGGGACTTAACTGCTAAGGTCATCAGTCCCTAAGCTTACACACTACTTAACCTAAATTGTCCTAAGGACAAACACACACACCCATGCCCGAGGGAGGACTCGAACCACCGCCAGGACCAGCCGCAATTAGACATCACCTCGTACAACAGCTGCGAGCGTCTTCCGAAAGTAATGCTCCCATCTTTATTCATGAAAACTACAGGAGATGCACAAATCACAACAGCACAACTAAACAGAGCAATATTTCGGCTATGTCCTTTTTCCACACAGTCACAACCATTCGTTATGCACTTTCGCCAACACTGAACCAGAGCCTGCACGCCGCGCTTGTAAAAATCGGAACCAGCTGAGGCTAACCACTTTTTTGGAGCACTGACAACAGCATCTGGGTCTTGAAAATGTTCACCATATAGTCCATCTTCCAAAGGCCCAAAGAGACGTAAGTATGAAGGCGCTAAATCGGGACTTACTATGGATGTGGTAAGACAGTCCAGCCGATTTTACAATGAGTTGTATAGTCGCAAAACTGGTGTGGAGCCTGGCGTTATTATGTTGCAAGCGTAACTTAGCCTTCTTCTCTGGCCTTACCCTGGAAATTCGGGACTTCTGCTTAGTTAGTGCCGTCTTGTAGCGTGCTGAATGGACAGTTTCTTCAGGCTCCAGGACATCTAAAAGATCCACACCATGGCTATTTCAGAAGACTGTGCACATCACTTTGCCTGCAGATCTTGAATTTCGTCTTTGATGGAGAATTAGCATGTCGCCATTCCATGGACTGCCTTTTGGATTCTGGTTCTTAGTGGTGACACTACATCTCATATCCGGTGTCAATGGTATTCAGAAAGTGTCGCCTTCTGCTTTGTATCGGTCCAGTAGGTCCTGACAAATTTTCATTTGATGACTTTTATTTTTTCTGTAAGCAGCCGCCGTACCCATCTCGTACAGATTTTGCGATATCCAAGATGTGGCAGCATTGTTTCCAAGGCAATACAGCTGACATTCAGCTTTGCACACAGTTCTCTGGTCGATATCCTCTGATCAGCACTGATGAGTTTATCAAACCGCTGTTCATTGCGAGGGATGACAGCTGTGCAGGGCAACCGGGCTGTGGCTTATCATACACACAATTTTCACCACCTTAAAAAGGCGGCATCCATCGCTTCACATTGATCACGACTATTGTATCATCTCCATACACCTTTAGCTAGCGTCAAAGGATTTCAATCGGCACAGTTTCTTCAGCAGTGAGAAATTCAATCACAGATCGCTGTTTCATACGCGAGTCCATATGATACACCATATTGGAACACACTTCTGATGGCGTCAACAGTATTGGTACAATGGCAGTATGAGCACACTCTGCATTGTTGCCAGATATATCCATGTGGTGGCAGTGACATCATCCAAGATGGCGGGGGGTAGACTTGGCAAGAGTGTATGATGTGATCCAAGATGGCAGATTTTGGCTGGAAGTTTGAATTTTGGCGGGAAAATATGTCGATTGGGCTACCTCCACTAACCTAACGCCCTTCCCCAGAAAATGGTGGGAAGTTCAAATTCCGTCAGCATAATGCAATACACGATAGTTATCTCTACCAGCCTAAGAAAATAGTGGGAAAATAGATCAACTGGGCTTCCTCCACTAACCTAAGTCACCCGACCGCCACATCCTCCTATGAACTGGCGGGAGGTGTTAATTTTGGCCAGAAGATAGGTCAATTCCCGTAGCTCTACTAACCTAAGAAAATGGCGAGAAAGAAAGGGCACTTGGACTAAATCCACTAACCTAAGTCATCTGATTGCTGCCTCGTCCTAGGAAATGGCATGGGGGAGGACTCAACTTGTGCTGGATGTAAGTCTTTATTATTTTGCATGCACCAGTCTTTAATTAAACAATTTGATGCAGTACAGCCACACAGTGTGTTCTCAATGAGGTCCACTTTCCAACTGACCTAGTACTCAGTACCACCACCAGAGCATGCTGTCTTCCATTCCGTGACATAATCAAGATGGCGGTCACAATGTCAGCTGATGACGCAACCACTGTTACCCAAGATGGCGGGAAAGAGAGTGTTAACCACGAGGTCTGGACCTAGTACACAGTACCACAACCAGAGGGCACTGTTGTCATCTGTTCTGTGATGTAATACAGGATGGCAGAGGAAAATGGCGGCAGACAGTGTGTTCACCACAACGCCTGGACCTAGAACACAGGACTGCCGCCAGAGAGTACTGTCGTCCATTCCGTGACGTAGCCCAGGATGGTGGGGGAATGTGATGGGAAAAGGACTCTGCCTGTGCTGGACATATGTCTTTATTTTGCAGCCAGTGTCTCCACCATGGGATCTAGAATCCAACTGACCTAGTACACACTACTGCCACCAGAGAGTGCTGTCATATCTCCTGTAATGTAATCCAAAATAGTGGTCTGGAGGGGGAAAATGGAGCGAAAATGACTCAGCCAGGACTGGGCTACTGTAGAGAGTAAGGAAGGAATGTACTTTATTTATTTTGAACAATTTATTTACAGATGGATTTTGAAAGATAGTATACTTATCACATCGATATAAAACACATGCCCTGAAATGCTAGGGGTCATGCTACTCAGCCCACAGACCTGTAAACTGCTCTTAAATAACGCTCTACAGACACACAAACAACTCCTAAATTACCCAAATAGTTCCAGTACAGACATGTAAAATACACCTAAATAATGCAGTACACTGGTGTGCAGACACGAAATCAACTGCTAAACTGTCCAAATAACACATAGCACAGCCTACAGACCTGCTAGCAAAATACTGCAACAGTTATGCATTCAACGTGCACAAGCACTGTCCACCACCCCATGTCCACTAGACTGCACAGGAGGCTACCGGCAGCCCCTACAAAGTGACGTGTCCATCAGCTATCAAACCATACACAGGTGCCCTCATGCATGAGGCGGAGTCATCCCTTTCATACCTGACACCTGAGAAATTTCCCTCGAAAATACGTGATCACCTAGGCATCGTTGCTGACGCAACCAGACAGGAGTGAAGAGCTATTTGCAGAGGCCACTGCCAGACGCAAGCCAGCGCGAGCCATCACTCTCACGCCACTGCTACTTGCAGCGAGCAGGTGAAAGTTGCTTCTATTTTTGGCTATACAGTTAGAGTTCTCCGAGTGTTATACTGACATCACATAACTCAAATGCGCACTCACGCCGGCCCCATATGATAGACATCTCTGGGCAGCACGTGTGTTTTACCATTGCTGATGCAATACCTGGGGATACTGAAGTCACCAAATAGCACAGGGTACGTTGCTCCTAGCACGACATGCGAGACATGCCTAACCCTGCTTAACTGCCTGGCGTCACTGACCCAACCTCGCGAAATGCGTGTGCTTATCTACAAACCATCAGAAGCACATCAAACAAGGTTCTCAATCCTATACTGATGTCAAAAGGCAATGTAAAATCAGAAGCGAG
Organism: Schistocerca serialis cubense; assembly: GCF_023864345.2. NCBI lineage: Eukaryota > Metazoa > Arthropoda > Insecta > Orthoptera > Acrididae > Schistocerca > Schistocerca serialis. Next base: position 597,760,552 of record NC_064639.1, read on the forward strand.
TCGACATTTCGGAAATTGTATAGTGTCCCAGAAATAGTTAATGCTCGTTTTCTTGGTGTCTCAGATTGTATGCAAGGAAATTCTTGGCCTAACAGACCCTGTTTACGAAAATAGTGCAGAATAACATTGAATGCAGTCTTCCTCGCGGTCCTAACATGGTACCCCATCCATCACATGTTACCCTTTCTGCTTTCAACACACACAAGCGTTCCCACCGCTATGTAGAGACTCCTATATCCCAGCACAACAGAATGTCTTGTCAATGAATCAAGCATTATGATTGACTTATCGAATTTACCCGTCGAATTACTGATGCCACCTGTATCGAAGCACTGTCTGGCTTTTCTTTCTTTCTGCAGACAATACTTTCAGTGGGAAAAAAACTATTTTACGAAGATCGCCATATTGCACCAACAATTAAACCCTGCAAAGTACCCCTACATCTCGTCAAATATGGAAAGTCTTGAACTCAATTACACTGCTCTCCCACTGAGGACAGGAGATTCAATATTAGAGTGCGAAACTGATCTCCAACCCTGAAATGTATCACCGTGTACTGTGTCGATGTAGTAAACACACATTTTCTATCCTGTGCCATACAAAATCATCCCTTTTACATCATTCGTACATATACCGCGAAGACAGACAGCACTGTATACACTCCTTGCAGCACTAGATATTTCCCTGTGAGGTCAGCCCTCATCCACGCCCGATGGGTGACCAGAGCACCCTCAGCAGACTGAAGTCACTCTCAGAACTGTTCTACAAATTCGGGCTCACTCCTCCACAGCAAAAACGCGTTACTGTTTCTAGTCTGGACCTGCTTGCTTGCTTGCTTTTCTACACCCATCACCAGACTCTGGGATTACAAGAATACATGTATTTTCACATGGTTTGCACACAGCAGTAGCCTACAGATCGCTTGCGGAACATAATTCTGAAGATATAGACTGGAAATTATTTCTCTACAAAACCCGGGATTTTAGCGCTTATCCCACCAGCGAAGACCTTTACGTGAGAACTCTAAACAAATAGAGGAAACTGATTGTCACTCACGAATACTGATGTCCATGATGTAACAGATTCCAAACCATCCTTGTAATTTACAATGTCAACTAATGGATTTTTTTGTCTAGAGAACCATCAAACATGTCTTTCACCTGCTAGATGCATACAGCACACCATGTTCCCTCAACTGAATAAAGGCGCGAAATGTGCAGAGGCAGTGAACTGAACAATTTACATGGGGGGGAATAATGGCCCGGCGCAAACACACCTCCATTTTCAATCTTCTCAATTTTCCATGCGATCACGAAAGCTATCCAACACATATTAAGTATTAGTTCGCCATTCAGTCGTCTAGAAGACTACTCTGTTAAGTCATCTACATTCCCACATTCCAGAAGGCCTCTTCATTTGGTCAGACCCTACCGTTAGCTGGAAATGTGAATAATTCCCACCACAGGCCACGCATACACGGAATCATCCTATGAAGCTGGACACATATATATTTGATTGGTATACTTACAATTAAATGTTACGATCTTGGTCTTAAATGAATGATATTTTACAATGAATGAAGTATCAGAAATACATCACGCTGATGCCCATGGCTATGGAAATAGAAATATCTCTACCATTCTTATGAATTGACATACTCCTCCCTCTGGTGTCACAGTATTCCACAGTCATCTCCTTTGCACATGTCGGAACACAAAAATATACTTTATAAGCCTGACACTCAAGGTGAACCTATCACGCATCCCCTACAACTACTAAGTATAATACTTGACCAATAAATTATTCCACATGATACAAAATAATACTGAGAGAAAATCAGCGATAGGTGGACATGTCTCGAAAGTTTTTCTTGTGAGTGTTACCACTGTGTCTTAGAAAGAGAGGTGTAATCGGCCAGATGTTAAGAAACCCAATCGCAACAACTACTGTTTGTTACTGTCACAAGCAGTCTTGGTTCTACAGGTGCAAACAAGTATCCATGTTAAAAGCTACACTGGCTTTATAAATCGAGGTATGGCATTACCAACGAATCACATGGTTTTTCCGGACAAATACCAAGATCGCAGGAGCGTCTATTATCAGACCAGCACAGTCTGAAAGTGATTCATGAGCTCTACATTTAAACTCATCTGTCATAGTCATGGAATAGCTGATGACACTACATTCCTGATGTGTTCACATCGAGGTAATAGAATCTATCTCCTCTGGTTCAAAGACTATGTAAGCTAGCCAGTATCGGTTTTGTCTCGCGCTGGTTGGGTATATAGGGCATGTCCGAGGCAAGCAGTGGTGGCTGACGGAACTGAGCGACCAGGAGGCGCAACTGTCGTGCGCTGCGGCTGGAGCACAGTGTGTGAGAGAAGCGAGTGACGGCTGGACTGCCTCGGTGTTAACACCTGAGGTTGATCTGCTCTCCGGCCCTCAGACGTTGGTTATGGGGCTCCGTTTCCATCTGCTGGAGTTTCAGTCTTACTGATAATCTTTCTAGTGAGCATCATTCCAACGACAACCGTGGTTATCGCAAAAATTAAAGAACTGCGCCAGCTCGTTCGTCGTATAAAAACTTTCTCGGTTCAGATTCAGATTATGATACTGGTGCTGCTCATTACTTGTCGTTAGTTAATATTCGACTAAGCCAGGACATGCTAGTTGGTTGCGAAAGAGGCATTTTTGTTTTCGTATGTGTATATCAGTGAATGTTCTTTTTATTAGTTAAAGAGAGATGTGTAATTGTAAAGGTTTTTAACTCGTAATTAAGTTGCAGGGTTGTTTTCTTAATTGTATGGCCACTATTTTATTGTGTTTTATTTGCATGTTAAAGACTGCAACGTAAGTATAAGGCAGTGGGTAGAAATGTTTCTAATAGCAGATTTCTGTGTGTTCTAGAAGGCTTTCTTGTTCTGGTTTCAATGTTTATGTACCTTGCCACGGAGGAGTATGTGGGTCGTGTGGATCCGTTCGGAGAGCAAGAAGGGCATGTGTCCAGAGCAGGACTGTAAAATTCTAAATTGTATTTTCTTCCTGTAATTTAGCACTCTCATTGAGCTATAATTGTCTGAGTAGCTTATGCTTAAATGTGTGGTAATTAAGCTTGCGGAAATTTTGCTTTGTTCAAGGTTTGCTAAGATAATGTTGAACATTCAATAATTTTATTAATTGGGTAAATACTTTTTTTAAATGCAATTATGCTGGTGTCTTTTTAACGTTGAGTTTTTTTAGTATATTTTATTTGAGGGAAAGGTAAACTTTAACCTGGTTGTGAGGCGAGTTTCTTTCTGAGTTCACTTCGAAAGCCTTTGCTTAAATTTTTGGTGTTACTGAAATGGTTTAAAGAGAATTTGACAGTGATCGTATTTATTTCAAAATTTGTTTGCTAAAGGATAAAGAATGAATGTACATTGTACAGTATATTTTTTTTGAGTACCAAGGAATGTGAACATGTGCTGAGGAACTACACTATAATAAAATTTATTATATGTGCAAATTGGGCCTAGTTCTTCCTTAATCAAAAGTGAGAGCCTGTTCTAAAGATTTTAAGTCATCCCTACAATTCCGTTTCGACTGATTCATCATATTGCAGTCATATACACGATCACTGTGTTGGTGCTATCCACCCAGGTGTTGTCCATCCACTAAAACTCTTTCTCCAACTCAAACAAACGATGTTAGTTAATCATTACGTGGTAAGCAACAACGTGCCAGGGTGGAAAAGAACCCATCGATGTACTCTGATAATAAGCATCACAGTTGATAGTGCAAACAATTTTAGCTATTTTAGAGTAATTTCGACACCGACCAATAATGCAACAGCATGTTTCCCAATTTCAGTATCATAGCTAAACCACCCCTTCCCCACATTGCTAGTGTCATTGCGAACATGGATAGATGACTGTGCAGTATGTCCATTCATTGTTAATTATCGAACACATACACCGTGAAAGTATATCAGACAACGTTCTACATATTTCTAACACCTCGAGCATTTACGATCTATCTCTCTGCATATGGGAGTCAAAGAGCATTCTCGATGTCTTAGGGTAAAATTAGAAAGTGAAAGATCCTCCTCACACTGTCATTGACCAAACTGCCCTGCAACACCGCTACCGATTTGATCTGCAACCGATCAGAAGTAGGGCACTACACTCCACGTCTTGTGAATGAATGGTGCTTTCCGAGTCCTCACCCATCTAAGTGCACAAGACTTCTCGAGATGTGCCCATGTTGAGGAGGTTAGCACTCGTTATTGACGCATAGTAGCATATTTCAAAGTGGCGTGATGTAGTAGCAGACAGTTACGAAGAATAAGAAACAGATGATTTTTATGTACGATGGAGCTCCAGGCGGATGGAGTTCGACGCATTTTTACGTAAATCAACCAAGCTACCAACTCTAAAGTATTGTTCTAGAGTCTAGGATCAGTAGTTGGAAGGTACTGGTAAGAGAGAACATAAACACACGTACTCCTAAGGCTACAACGTTCTGCACCTAAAACGGGCTATAATGTTAGACCGCATGCGTTTCCGACCTATCAGTCGTATGGAATGTGGCTCTGTTAATATTCCAACGTAAGAAATATATTTCAAGCGGATGACATACATCCTTCTTCTCGGTTTCTCTACGGTAAACTATATTATCGAATGGTAAAACGGAAAAACTACTTCCTTAAAACATTGGCTCTGTGTGATACAAGTACAATATAGCTTTCCGGGGATGTATAGAGACCACTGTTCACATCTGATCACAGTTAGGAAATTATACTATGCCTACATCACAGAATGATCGTTAGTAATGGCGAATAGCTCTTACAAGGAAAAAGATAAACGCATAGCAGAAGCATCCGACATGTGGAAATTAGAAGTCATTCCGCCACTAACTCTGTAAATAGCACATCTGTCGGGCAAATGTATACACGGGGATTGCAGTTCCTCACAAGCATCGATCACTAACTTATTTATGAAGCTGAAGTCTCGATTTTACACCCAATGTGCGACAGGGGGATGGAGTATACGACATAAATCAAAGTTCGTTTACAGGAATGTGTCACGTTTCATCACACATGAGATGGAAGTCCTCTGAAGACCGACAGGTTTACCGTTAACGATCGCAAGTAGACGGTGCTTTAAATCACATACAGAACACGTGGCTGTGTACGAGTCGAACGCAGGCTATGTCACGCGACTGATGCATCCTGACAGAACAGTGGGAAAATTGACCTGTAGCAACTTCTCCTTCTCTAGAATGTATCTTCAATTCACCATTATATCATACCTCGTTACAACTCCATCTCAATCGATAACCCCGTCCATTCTCTGTTATCCTTTAACACAGATGCAAGTAAGTTAGAGGTGAATGGTTCTCTGTCCTGAAAAGCATCAAATACAGTAGTCAACTCCCGTGTATCACTGGTACCTCAATAGACATACAGTATAAAGCTACCTCAACAAAAAAAAATTGCTGCTTCCCTGATTCCCTTTGCTTCCATGTCGACGTTTTCTCGGATTCCTCTTGCTGCCACATACTTGTTCACATATACGAATTGTTCTGTGTGAACCAGAAGACAGGCAAGTACTTCCTCAATTCCCCGCATTTCGGTGTATATTCCGTCAATTTATATCTATTCCCCGTCATTTTTCTCAATTCTATCGATTTTATGTCAGTTCTATCCATGAGATCACGACCTAAACTCTCTTTCTGTGTTCTAAAATTGCTTGTAAATGTTGCACAGCTGCCAACACCTAGCCCAAATGCACTGATCGCGGGGTGTAGTATAGCACTGTACTCCACTGTATCCAGCCACCTCCACATTTTGAGAGCGTTTCCTCTGTTTTCTGTATGTCTGTGTAATATGCATGTGTTGCAGAAGGCTCCAGGACCCAGTCTGCCCGCTGGAGGATCAAACTTCAAACATAGTGCATGTGTTCATACTGGACCGTTATCTCCCCCCTTGTAAATTGTTCGGTTCACTGCTCCTGCACATTTCGCGCCTTTATTTAGTTGAGGGAATATGGATTGTGGTGTGTGCATGAAGCAGGTGAAAGACACATTTGATGGTTCTCTAGACTTGAAAACACATTAGTTGACAACGTAAATTATAGGGATGATTTGGAATCTGTTACATTATGGACATCGGTATTCATGAGTGAAAAAAATGGCTCTGAGCACTATGGGACTCAACTGCTGTGGTCATCAGTCCCCTAGAACTTAGAACTACTTAAACCTAACTAACCTAAGGACATCACACACAGCCATGCCCGTTCATGAGTGAAATATAAGTTTCCTTTATTTGTTTCGAGTTCTCACGTAAAGGTCTTCGCAGGCAGGATAAGCGCTAAAGTTGTGGGTTTGTAAAGAAATAATTTTCCGTCTATATCTTCGGAATTATGTTGCGTGAGGGATCGGGAGGCGACAGCTGTGTGCTTGATATCGAGAAGTACCGCGAAAATGGTATAATATTTTGGCAAACCATGCGAAAATACATGTGTTCTTGTAATCACAGAGTCTGGTGATGGGTGTAGAAAAGCAAGCAAGCAAGCAGGTCCAGACCAGAAACAGTAACGCGTTTTTGCTGTGGAGGAGTGAGTCCGAATTTGTAGAACAGTTCTGAGAGTGACTTTGGTCCACTGAGGGTGCTGTGGTCACCCGTCGGACATGGATGATCGCTGACTTCACAGAGAAATATCTAGTACTGCGAGGAGTGTATACGGTGCAGTCTGTCTTCGCAGTACATGTACAAATGATGTAAAAGGGATGGTTTTATATGGCGCAGGATAGGAATTGTGTTTACTACATTGCCACAGTACACGGTGATATATTGCTGGGTTGGAGATCAGTTTCACACTCTAATATTCAACTCCTGTCTTCAGTGGGAGAGCAGTGTAATTGAGTACGAGTTTTTCTGTATTTGACGATAGGTAGGGGCAATTTGCAGGGTTTAATTGTTGGTGCAATATCGCGATGTGTGTAAAATAGTTTTTTCCCACTGAAAGTATTGTCTGCAGAAAGAAAGAAAATCCAGACAGTGCTTCGATATAGGTGGCGTCAGTAATTTGGCAGATAAATTCGATAAGAGCTGATCATAATGTTTGACTCATTGACAAGAAACCGAGCAAGGAGGCACAGTGGCTAGCACACTGGACTCACATTCAGGAGGAAGACGGTTCTATCCCATGTCCGAACCATCCTGATTTAGGTTTTCTGTGATTTCCCTAAATCGCTCCAGGCAAATGGCGGGATGGTTCCTTTGAAAGGGCACGGCCGACTTCCTTCCCCATCCTTCCCTAATCCGATGAGATCGATGACCTCACTGTTTGGTCTCTTCCCCCAAACAACCCAACCCATTGACAAGACATTCTGTTGTGCTGGGATATAGGAGTCCCTACATAGCGGTGGGAACACAGGAAGGGTAACATGTGATGGACAGGGTACCACATTAGAATCGCGAGGAAGACTGCATTCGATGTTATTCTGCGCTATTTTCGTAAACAGGTACTGTTAGGGCAAGAATTTCTATGCATACAATCGGAGACATCAAGAAAGCGAGCGTTAAGTGTTTCAGGGACACTATCCAATTTCCGAAATGTCGACTTGGTTCTGATTTTACATAGCCATGTAACATCAGTATAAGATTGAGAACCTTGTCTGATGTGCTTCCAAAGGTTTGTAGATACGAATGCGCACGTCACGACATTTTTTAGGTCACGCTGGGCAGTTATGCACAGGTAGATGCATCTCACATGTCGCGCTAGGAACAGTGCACTCTGTGCTATTCGGTGACGACATTATCCCCAGGCATCGCATCAGCAATGGTAAAACACACGTGCTGCCCAGAGGTGTCAGGATGTATACCCAGAAATAGAAGCAACTTTCACCTGCTTGCTGCAGGCAGCAGCGGCGTAAGAGCAATGGCTCAGGGTGCTTGTGTCCAGCGGTGGCCTCTGCAAATAGGTCTTCGCTCCCATCCAGTCGCGTCAGCAATGGTGCCTAGGTGATCACGTATTTTCGAGAGGAATTTCTCAGGTGTCAAGTATGAAAGGGATGTCGCCACCTCATGCATGAGGGCACCTGTGCATGGTTTCATAGCTGACAGCCACATCACTCTGTGGGGGCTGCTAGTAGCCTCCTGTGCAGTCTAGTGGACATGGGGTGGTGGACAGTGCTTGCACATGTTGATTGCGTGACTGTTGCATTATTTTGCTAGTAGGTTTGTAGGCTGTGCTATGCATTATTTGGACAGTTTATGAGTTGATTTCGTGTTTGTACATCAGTATACTGCATTATTTAGGAGGTGTTTGCGTGTCTGTACTGAAATTATTTAGGTAATTTAGTAGTTGTTTGCGTGTCTGCAGAGCGTTATTTAGGAGTAGTTTACAGGTCTGTGGGCTGTGTGGCATGTCCCCAAGCATATCAGAGCATGTATTATGTATCGATGCAATAAATATGAGTTGTTCCAAAACAAATAAAGTACACTCCTTCCTTAGTCCCCTCCAGCAGCCCAGCGCAGGCTGAGTCACTTTCGCTCCATTATCCCCCTCCAGACCACCATCTTGGATTACGTTACAGGAGAGATGACAGCACCCTCTGGTGGCAGTACTGTGTACTAGGTCAGTTGAACTCGTGGTGGAGGCACTGCCTGCAAAATAAAGACTTATGTCCAGCATAGGCAGAGTTCTTTTCCCACCATATTCCCCCACTGTCTTGGGTTGTTACAGAATGGATGATGACAGTGCCCTCTGGTGGGGGTACTGTGTACTAGGTCCAGACCTCATTTTCAACACACTGTTTCCCACCACCTTGGATAACAGTACTTGTGTCATCGGCTGACGTCATGACTGTCATCTTGTATTACATCATAGAAAGGACGACAGCATCCTCTGGTGGTAGTACTGTGTAGTATGTCAGTTGGAGTCCAAACCTAATTGAGAACACCTTGGGTGGTTGTACTGTATCAAATTGTTTAAATAAAGACTGGTGCATGCAAAATAATAAAGACTTATGTCCAGCACAAGCTGAGTCCTCCCCCACGCATTTCCTAGGATGAGGTGGCGGTTGGGTGACTTAGGTTAGTGGAGGTAGTCCAGGTGCCCTTTCTTTCTCGCCATTTTCTGAGGTTAGTAGAGATATGCAAATTGACCTATCTTCTGGCCAAAATTCAAACTCCCCACCATTTCATAGGAGGTTGTGGCAGTCGGATGACTTAGGTTAGTGGAGGTAGTCCAAGTGCCCTTTCTTTCACGCCGTTTTCTTAGGTTAGTAGAGATACCCCAATTGACCTATTTTCCTGCCAAAATTCAAACTTCCCGGCAGTTCATAGGATGATGTGGCAGTCGGATGACTTTGGTTAGTGGGGCAGTCCAAGTGGCCTATCTTCCCACCATTTCCTTAGGTTAATAGAGGTAACTGTGGTGTAATGCATTATTCTGATAGAATTTGAAGTCCTCGCCATTTTCTGAGGGAGGGGTTAGGTTAGCGGAGTTAGCCCAATTGACTTATGTTCCTGCCAAAATTCAAATTTCCCACTAAAATTCGTGATCTTGTATGACGTCATGTGCTGTTGCCAAGTCTACACGCTGCCATCTTGGATGAAGTCATCGCTGCCATCTTCGATATATCTGGAAACAATGCAGAGTGCGCTCGTACCATCCTTGTCCCAATACTGCCAACTACCACAGAACAACAGAACCACCTGCAAATAAAAGAGGAAGGTTCATGCATTAGCACTACACCAATGATATCTAGTGATGACAGCCAAAGTCACCACAAAAAAATAGGATGCGTTACTTTTGGTACGACCTTCGTACTTCTTTTTCCAATTGCAGTTAATATTCTTCTTTGGGCGATTCTGCAAAGTGATGTGGCGCAAAGGTGAACACATTGGATATGCATATGGGAGAATGATAGTTCAAACCTGTATCTGGCCATCCAGATTTAGGTTTTCTGTGATTTCCCTAAACCGCTCCAGGCAAATGCTGGGACAATTCCTTTGAAGGGGAACAGCCGCTTTCCTTCCCCACCCTTGACACAATCCGAGCTTGCACTCAGTCTCTAATGACCCTGATGTCGATGGGACGTTAAACCCAATCTTCGTTCCTTCTTTCTATTTCTTTGCCATCTACTCTAGTTTCCATTTCTTGACTTCGATGCCCTCCACTTCCAGTTTTCTTTTTCATCCACATAACACATTAACCACACTTAGGAGAGTGATTTCTTTAATACGGAATGGTTTAAGTTTGTTCGACACATTAGTTATTTTCCTTAACACTTGTGGAATAACATTGTGTGTGGGAACTAGAGCCAATTCAGCAATATCTATACTTGACAGTATTGTGGATAGTGTCCTATATTGTGAAAAATATGTTTCTCCTGCAATATCTATGTTTGATGGTATTGTGGACAGTATCCTAGAAAAATATGTTTCTCCTGCTTTAATATAACACTTCTGTATAACATGTATACTGTCATTGGATTTAGTGTTAATGAACTCTGTATAGTTTACTGATACACAACTAAAACTGTATGGAAACAGAACATAACTTTTAAGTTTTTCTTGGTCTTGAGAGGCTGGCAGACTTACTTGTACACCAGTAAATTTATGGGTTTTCTTCTGACTCTGTAGACCAACTGCACAACGTTGTTAAACACCATTCAGTAGCTGCTCTGAAAGTTATTTGTTTGCTTACACCACATGGATGTGACAGCACAGAATACATAGGCGCACATTGTAAATACTGTTTGTTGGAGTCTCCAGCCATCCTGATTTAGGTTTTCCGTGATTTCCCTAAATCGTTTCAGGCAAATGCCAGGATGGTTCCTTTGAAAGGGCACGGCCGATTTCCTTCCCCATCCTTCCCTAACCCGAGCTTGCGCTCCGTCTCTAATGACCTCGTTGTCGACGGGACGTTAAACAACACTAACCTAACCTGTTAGAGTCTAATGTACTTAAATAATCTTCCACAAGGTCAAACACACGATCCACTCTGCAGCTCTATATATTGTTGCCTCCAGCCTGGTAATGCTGTGCTCCTCAGTCAAAGAAGACTTAATAGTTTTTCATAGTCAGGTGTCTGGACACTTTATAAATTCTAAGGGTGGTTACCGATACTTTGTTTACTCCTGGACTTGTGATTTGTCATATATAAATTTGTTATACGTCTTTGGTCTACATTTGGAGCTCATCCACATTAAAATCTCAATCCCAAATGTCTTAACGTCTTCCACAATCGCAAAGCTGTTTCCCTGGCTGTCTCCTTCCATGCAAAAGTTGTTGTTTGATATTAAGTAGTCGCACATACCCATTGTGTTAAAAATCCCAACAAAACCATTTGTTACACCCAAATACAAAAGGGAATGTTGTCTACACAAACTTGTGCAACATTCGACGCAGCTTTTCCATTAGAGTACCCATTTTAATGTCAGATAATTCCACATTATATGGTATAGCCAAAGGGTTTTCATATTTCTTCAATATGGTTTCCAGTGCTTCCTTACCCATTTTTCCCAATATTCCTATTGCTGTCATAGTATTGTTCCCATGCAGCTTCGCTTTGACACCATGTCTCGCAGTGCCAAACCTGAAGAATTTATTATGTACATAATAGTTAAACGATCCATACATCTACTTCTTTAACATTACAGACTGCCCCTTCTCTAATTGCTCCTGGCATTCCACTTGATCACAGATATTAACAACCATAATTTTAGTGCAGAACGGTTCTGTAATGGCTCTAAGCACATTTAAATTTTTCTTGCCAAGGAGCATGCACTTTCGCTATAATTTATACCACCAATACCAGTAACGAGATTGTCCATGTTCTCCAGTAATAACCACAAACCAAAGCGTTCATCGTTGGCCCCTATCTTCCTACCTAAAAACTGAGGGATGTTTAGCACTTTGGAGGAATCCATGCCGACACTTTCCACTACCACAGAAGACTGCATGGTTGTGGCTCCCAAAACCTCCTTTTATACTCTAAAGGTCGAAGATGGCAGAACTTCCAGTCACGTGATCTTCTAGTCATACCTTATAAATATGGTTGTACTCGCAATTCAGTAGTAAACTAATAGCCCAGTTGGACTATTTTGTGTGCCTGTGTCACGTGGGGGCCCCAGTGGCAGTGAATGACGGTGAGTGGTGGTTTGTGGCAGATGATATTCGACGTGGAATGGTGGTCAATGTGAGTAGTAGGGTAGTGGGATTGTCAGTGCAATTTTGATATGAAATTGATATGCAAATTAATTAAATTGATCAATTAATCACTCCCACTCACCCCCCACCCCCAAATGATATCACGTGTTTTTCTCAGCCTGCAAGTGTGCCCTAGCCCTCCCACACCCCCACCCCTCCCTCAACCTACCCTATTGGCGGAAATTTAGAATTTTGCCGAAAATTTCGAACTTTCGTAGTGATTTCGAAATTTGGCGGGAATTTCTTCGTCCCAGGGCTGTGCACACATCGCTCCCCCCCCCCCCCCCCCCCCCCACAAAAAAATCAGGGAATTGACAGGAAATTAATAATATCGGTGCCCTTTCTGGGACTCGAACCCTGATCCTAATGGATGGAAAGCCCAAGTCCAACCGCCGCCGCCCCCCCCCCCCCAAAACACACGGAAATTGTCCAAATGCGGAAGAGGAAGGTTAGGTGTTGGTGTACTTCATTCATTTTGGTCAGGAAACTGACGCAAAGATCGATCCTAATTATGTAATTAATCACAAAAATCGGGTCTAATTACACAACTACATGCATAATGCTACACAAGGACGGGTGCTGGGAAAAAATTTCGCAATATCACTCCAAACTAGTGACAGACACACGCAAACTCTGCCCTTCACCTGCAAGCTGGTGGGAAAAAGGCAGAGGTGTAAGGTACTATCTTTATTCTTTTTGACAGGAACAATGTTCTGACGAGATGCTGGTGTTGGACACAGAGAAGTTTTTTTAGTGCTTTACCTGTAAGTATACAGTATCTATTGCTATTTGACATCAGAGTTCGCTACAGATGGCTGCTCAAAAAGCATCTACAGCCCAGGTAATCGAAGCCAATACACATTCACAACTGATGGAAAACAGTGCGACACAGTTCTAGTTACACTTCGAAATTGTAGTGAAAAACCAGCACTCGTAATGAACGGGCCAAAATGCAGTACATTTACTGGGGAAAATCGTCATCCTAAAAGACTGCAAAGGGGGCGGTAGTTGAACGTGCGTTCTCCTCGATAGGCGTCCACAAACTGCCGAATATCGAGGCCCTTTCCCCTCGCCCCCCCCCCCCCCCCCCCCCGCTTCACATCATCCACCTATGTGGGGGACAGAAGCTTCTTAAGACGGCCAGAAGCCCCGCAGAGCGTCTCGCGGCCGCGCTACCGCGCTACCACCCCTCTAAGGCCGCTGGCTGCACTAGGCATTCCGCTACTCTCCGCAGTCTCTCGTGATATACGTGAAATGCCTTGATGCGGCGCCACTTAGCACAAAAGGGAAATTTAGTAGCATAACCCCGCCCATCTGGAGAACAGTCCAGATGACCCGCAGCACTCGGACTTCCACCATATGGCCGCCACCTTAACGCGACTCTCCTGCACCAACACAGTTGTGTATATAGAGATAAAGGGACGGCCGTCTCAATGCAACTTATTCATTTGAAGTATAGTGACACAGCCACCCCTAATGGTTAGGGAGCACACCTGCAGTGGCGACCTGACACATACTAGGCGCCGGCCGGAGTGGCCAAGCGGTTCTAGGCGCTACAGTCTGGAAGCGCGCAACCGCTACAGTCCCAGGCTCGAATCCTGCCTCGGGCATGGATGTGTGTGATGTCCTTAGGTTAGTTAGGTTTCAGTAGTTCTAAGTTCTAGGGGACTGATGACCACAGCAGTTAAGTCCCATAGTGCTCAGAGCCATACTAGGCAGGCCAACAACGCCTCCTATAGGCCTCTCGTTCTGTGATGGAAAACACTTTCATTTGACATCAACACATATATCATCGAGCATGTATTTAAGAAAAAGGAAAACATATTTGCGACCATAATAAACGTCTTCCTTCCACGAAAATAGGCGAAGACCATTTTCTTTTAGTTTTATGAGCAAACTCAGTATAGTTTTTACGTTCGACTGCAGAAAAACAATCTATATTTTGCAATTTCTTTCAGCTTGATGAACAAATTACACGACCCGAGAGCATCTCTCACGTTCAGTGTCTGCAAATAAACTGTCATGCACGTGTGTATCACATTTCAGTCAATATTTCATGCCATTGGCACACATGCCGGGAAAGAACACATTCATGTTACGTTTGACAACAAGAAACTATAATTCAAGAGAATGTAGCTGTTTTGTACACCATGACCCCTTTTACCACTGCGATGTTATATCATACTAGCGTTTACGAAACAAACCGAAAGAGCCTGTCTCGTACTGTGTAGGTGGGAGATTGAAATTTCATTAAAATATATCGCTACAACGAGAGAAAAAAAAAAAGAAAGAAACCGCTTGTCAAGAATCATTCCGTGGCGCCCTAGCCATCTCTTCCACCCACCAGGCGGCACATCATTGATATCAATTTGACTGGCTAATTAATTAATTAAATTGATCATGAGAGTCACTTTGTATGGCGAGTAATTTTTTTTTCAGCTGTCGGATTACACTCGCCAAGTAGGACAACTGGAAGTCCATGGAGGAACACTATTGAGAAATGACATCTGAAGCTGACCACAGAGGGATTCTACAGCCCAAGATATACATTTCGTGTAAGGATTGCGCTATTAAGAACACAATCGTAATGCCTTTGTTACCATTACCCTGCGTAAAAAGTGGTCTTCAGTCTACAGGCACAGGTCATGATAGTGTTACGCTTTCAGGCAGAAATGCTGTCCGAATTGCTGTCCCAAATTTGGTATCAACTCTATCCATTCAAACACATATTTGAGTTGGATCCTGTAGAGATGTCTTTTAATGATTACAGCCACTGGTGAATCATATTCGTGCCACTCCTGTACCTCATAGTGAGTCACCTTTTTTCGAACCTCTCTGCTGAGGGTCCCATACGCCCAGACCTGCACTGCTTTTAGCCAGCTACCCCTCCCTCCTTGTACCCCACAGCCACCACTGTCTCGTCACCACCTCTTACCAGTCCTCAGCCCTCTCTCCTATTTCGATCCAAATCCACCTTTCCTTTTATCCGCAATCTACTGTCCCAGGGCAGGTCCTTTTCAAGTTTTAATGAAATGGCTCTGAGCACTATGGGACTCAACTGCTGAGGTCATTAGTCACCTAGAACTTAGAACTAGTTAAACCTAACTAACCTAAGGACATCACAAACATCCATGCCCGAGGCAGGATTCGAACCTGCGACCGTAGTGGTCTTGCGGTTCCAAACTGCAGCGCCTTTAACCGCATGGCCACTTCGGCCGGCTTTTAATGAAAGTGGATAGTGATCTTTTTTTAGTGTTCAGTGTATCTTTCGTCGTTTTTGGTGTTTAGTGTCCTTCAAGTATTTTTCAAGTGTATTTAACTGTGCTGTCTGTCCACATTTTTATCACTGTTTTTGAACAATCCATCAAGTCAGTGTTATATTACCTACATTCTCCTCATAATCTTAATTTCATGGTACATATGTCTCCTTGTTTCTTTTTTGTTTTAGCATCTAAGTTAGTCATAAGTTTTACTCGTTGGAGTACAGGTACTTTGTACCACTGCCCACATGGGGCAAGGGGCGATGGAATAACAATAAAGAAAAAAAAATGACTACATTTATAAAACATAAAGATTTTCATGCTGCTGAATGAACTCATACAAATCGTCATGGCATAAATTTTGCAGTATTGAAGTCCGCAACATCGCTCATTGAAGGAAAAAGAAAAAAAAACTGCATTCAGTTGTATCGACAGTAGTTTTTTCTAGAACAAAAACATTCCTCGTCAGGGCAAATCAAGTTCAACTAGGATCTTCTAGAATTTATAGTATTTTTGAGTTGAAGCAGGGAATGAAGTTTTAAGAAATCACTTGGAAATGGACAGTAAAAATTCCAAATATTGTTGTGTAAGAACCCCAAATGATATTATTTATACTTGTAAAAACAATATTCAAGGTAACAAAGTGGCTACTGTTACTGATAGATTCTTAATTTTAACTGATGAAACATTTGATATTGCAGAGGTAGAGGAACAACTTCTAGAAATAAAATTCCTGAACATACTAATGGAGAACTACATATCAGATTTCTACCTATGTCAGCTGTAGTGCAGTTGATATATCCAACAAAATTATAGAATCTTGTCAAAAGTTTGAAATAAATATGAAGAATTCAGTTGGTTACGAATTTGACAGTTACTATGTGATGGCAGGAAAAGGAGACATATGAGCAAAACTTAGAAAGGACTGCCCAAAAGCGATATTCGTTCACAGTTCCTCTCACTGTCTCAATCGAGTGGTGCATGAGTTAAACAAAGTAAATGATATCCACAATGTAGTTGGTGCAATAAAAGCTACAATAACATTTCCTCCAGAAAGTTTGATTGAAAGAGCTACAGTACCAGATATTCTCATGTTGTGTGAAACGTACCCCATGTAAGAAATAATCAACATCCTGATGCAGCAGAGGGAAAACACTGCCTCGGTGCTTAAAGTCATATTTATAACTGATAAAACTTCTGCAAATGAAATGAACACGGATGTTTCAGTTCCAAGACAGGCTAGCAAACAAATCCACAGACCAAATCATTCCTGTTGTTCTGTACTGTAGATGATCGATTTTCATTTCATATGTAGATTTATTACTTTGTAGTCCTGATTTTTGGAAGAACATACAGATACATGTCGTTTATTTAAATTACATCCTCAGCAAATGAAATACTTACAAAAAGAAATTTGGGAAACACGTAACAAATAGTTGAAAGTATTACAACATTCTGCAGATTTATTTCTATCTGGAACAGCGTGCTCAACAACCGTATTAACGAGAGCCAAGATAGGAGAAAAGCCATTGTCGATCGTAAATTTTTATTCTCTTTATCTCAATACGACCTCGTGCACAACTAAACAATCTTCAATACTCAGCATTGAATTAAAATTCGGCAATGTTCTATAGTGAGTAAAAGAGTAAATCCTTACATAAAAAGTGATTAAAATTTGATTTTACTAAGATAGTCATTAATAAAGCTGAACAACAACCTCAGAGATTATTCTAATGATTGAATCATGAAAGGTTGCCCCCCCCCCCCCCCCCCCCCCAAAAAAAAAAAAAAAAAAATCAGCCAAGTACGAATATTAGCAGTAAGCCTTGCGATTTGCATAGAGGCACACGGTGCTATCCACTTTCATCAATCTATTAAGAGGTCACATTTATTGAAAAACAGCTGACTTCACACGGAGTAATTTTCAGCTGGACGTAAAATGTGACGCAATCACGTATCATCTGGAAGCAAACAGCCTCAATGTTGTATAAAGAGCCCGTTAATCGCCAAGCAGGAGGGTGGGGGGGGGGGGGCGCGTTCAGCAATATTCGAGAGTTCCTGCAGACAGAAGAGATCCAGCAACAGCCGCCTCAGATGAACGAGCCTACAGCATATGCTATGTAAGTTCACCATGGAAACCTGTGAAATGCCACATGTTCTCTTTGAAGAATATGTGATTTGGAAGAGGTAACAGACTGCTGATCCAATTTATGGAAAGTGGAACAACCAATCCATCCAATATAACACAACAAAACAATAAAGAACTACAATGATTAGCAATAAAAAAATTGGGCTGGTGTGAATAAGACTCATAGTATGAGGGTTCTGTGCAAACTTAATTATGTAGGATCAAGAATCTTGATTTTTGCCAGTTGTCAACATTGAAACTGGCATAGTATAAGTCCCACAAATTTCAAGACTTCCAAGAATGTTTCCATTTTAAGTCACATAACAAATGACAAAGAAATGTCTTTCATGTGATCTAATCACAAATTAACACTATTCAGTTTTTTCCTTTATTTTTACTGTTCAACCTTGCTTCTTGCCAAATTTCAAGCTGCCAGGTCAATGAGAAGTAGCCTGTAGGTTTTGACGATTGAGTTTGTTTCTATCAAAATATGAGGGTTAACTGAAAAGTAATGCCTCCACCTTTGTAACTCTTCAACAGTTGGCGACATTGGTGTGGCTGGTACTGGCTTGTTCCGTAGCCTCTACTCTACCGCTCCAGTTGGTGGGAAGCCTTAGCATTGCATGGTTGTGTTGTTCAGTGTAAAGTATGGAACCCTGTGCAGACAGTTGGTCTGTGCAATTTAAGCAACATGCAGTCATTCAATTCTTGACAGCATAAGGTGTCACCCCAAAGGAAATTCATCAGCGAATGAAAGCAGTTTATAGTGACCTGTGTTGATGTGAGTACTGTGCGTCGTTGGGTGAGTAAGTTTAAAGAGCTTGAGGTAGGAACATCTGACCTGCATGACAGACAAAGAGTTGGGTGTCCTGTGACAGCAACCACTGAGTTTCACAAGCAAAATGTTCACAGATTGATTCAGGACGATCGTTGCGTCACTAAGAGAGAAATTGCAAGCACAGTTGCCATTTCAAAAGAACGTGTGGGTCAAATTATTGCTTTGCTTGGCTATCGGAAGAACAGTGAAACTGTGGTTGCAGAAACAGTGTGTAGACTTCTTCCGTGACAGCTTCAGAAAACTTTTTCATCGTTGGCAGAAATGTATCCAATTGGCTGGTGATGATATGGAAAAGTGAATATTGGTGATTAAAGATCACATTCTAATGATTATTTCTGCATTTGATTTATTAAAATATTCCCATCCAAACCCAATTAATGAAGGTGGAGGCATTACTTTTCATTTAACCCTGGTATGTGACGTATAAAAAGGCTGAACCTTTTAATTGCAGTAACTCAGAAGCTTGAGTTGTTTACATCACCAAGGGGCTGTAGACATTAGTGCATACATCTAAACTTGGTTCATCTACCAGTTCCTGTGAAAAAGCATTTTTAGCAAAGTGATACTATAAGGGTTCTGTTTTTGCTGACTCAGGTAGGGACCCCACTACTTGATCTCATTCCGTCAACAAAGAAATAATCGTTGCATAACTGCAAGATGACCCAAACAACCATGAAGTTCTGAAATTTTTGCCTGGAATGTCATTTTATCAGATTTTTTTGGTTATTTCATCTGCAATTGTAGAAACCACTATTCGTAATGGGCATGTTTTCATCAATTTAATGAATATGTGGAATCAATACCTTGTGATAATTTAATATGAAAACATAAAAGATTATCATGTGAATTATGTTATGCAATTTTTCATAAATATTAGTAAGCAAACTTATACTGTTACTATCATTAGACTTACACTATACCTACACTGACTAATATTACTTTCTGACCGACAGATTGCAGTGGCATGGGGCAGTGTTGCCGGCATGCAGCCAGCCACATTAGGGAATGCTCTGCATCTACCTACAAAATGGGCAAAATAACGAGCATGTGGCGCTCGAGAAAGAACTACGACTGGCTGGTAGCTGGCCTCTACCACTTGACTTGCTGAATTGTCAGTCATTTAGTAGTTTTAATTAAGGTACGTTACCATGCTATGTTATGTTACGTGCTTGATTTAAGTGTTTTGTAACCATATATGGAGTTGTCTTTCGTAGGTGGTTTCTCAAATATTGTTTCAAACAGTGTGTCAATTTTATGAAGAGGCTCATTAGAACACATAAGCACCTTCCAGTTGGTCATTACATAAATATAAATATCGATCTCGTACGCATATTCCCAAATTACACCAAAACCAGCAAGTTCTAAATTTTTTTCTCCTACAGTGTGGTAAATCACACATCAGACCACGAATGAGTCAACTTTATCCCTCTAGAAAGATAGCACAGTTTGCAAGAGCTTGTCAGTTGAATAATGACAGCATTAACATAGCAAAGTGCCAAATACTACACAAGGTCGTAGTTGCAACAAAATTGATCTAGTTGAAATCCAGGAAACCCATTCAGCAAATGAATCTCAGCCTAATTCAAGAGGAAAAATATCTGGTTATGGCCTACTGGGAGCTCCCAATGAAAGTGTTTATGATGTGGCAACATGTCAGATAAAATATAGAGAACACGTATCTTATTTCTATAAGTTATGCTGGTGGGACTCATGAAGTTATCACAAGAACAGGCAAAATGACTGTAGTTAATGTTTATAAGCTTCTTCACATCAATTAGCTTTCTAAATCATCCTAAAATATGTCTTTGAGGGGGGGGGGGGGGGGGGGGGGGGGGGGAGGCTTCAATAGCCATCATGAACTGTGAAATTTGTTGTTGTGGTCTTCAGTCCTGAGACTGGTTTGATGCAGCTCTCCATGCTACTCTATCCTGTGCATGCTTTTTCATCTCCCAGTACCTACTGCAACCTACATCCTTTTGAATCTGCTTAGTGTATTCATCTCTTGGTCTCCCTCTACGATTTTTACCCTCCACGCTGCCCTCCAATACTAAATTGGTGATCACTTGATGCCTCAGAACATGTCCTACCAACCGATCCCTTCTTCTAGTCAAGTTGTGCCACTAACTTCTCTTCTCCGCAATCCTATTCAATACCTCCTCATTAGTTATGTGATCTACCCATCTAATCTTCAGCATTCTTCTGTAGCACCACATTTCGAAAGCTTCTATTCTCTTCTTGTCCAAACTATTTATCGTTCATGATTCACTTCCATACATGGCTACACTTCATACAAATACTTTCAGAAACGACTTCCTGACACTTAAATCTATACTCGATGTTAACAAATTCCTCTTCTTCAGAAACTCATTCCTTGCCATTGCCAGTCTACATTTTACATCCTCTCTACTTTGACCATAATCAGTTATTTTGCTCCCCAAATAGCAAAACTCATTTACGACTTTGAGTTTCTCATTTCCTAATCTAATTCCCTCAGCATCACCCGACTTAATTCGACTACATTCCATTATCCCCATTTTGCTTTTGCTGATATTCATCTTATATCCTCCCTTCAAGACACTGTCCATTCCGTTCAACTGCTCTTCCAAATCCTCTGCTGTCTCTGACAGAATTACAATGTCATCGGCAAACCTCAAAGTTTTTATTTCTCCTCCATGGATTTTAATACCTACTGCGAATTTTTCTTTTGTTTCCTTCACTGCTTGCTCAATATACAGATTGAATAACATCGGGGAAAGGCTACAACCCTGTCTCACTCCCTTCCCAACCGCTGCTTCCCTTTCATGCCCCTCGACTCTTATAACTGCCATCTGGTTTCTGTACAAATTGTAAATAGCCGTTCGCTCCCTGTATTTTACCCCTGCCACCTTCAGAATTTGAAAGAGAGTATTCCAGTCAACATTGTCAAAAGCTTTCTCTAAGTCTACAAATGCTAGAAACGGAGGTTTGTTTGCCTTTCCTTAATCTAGCTTGTAAGATAAGTCATAGGGTCAATATTGCCTCACGTGTTCCAACATTTCTATGGAATCCAAACTGATCTTCCCCGAGGTCGGCTTCTACCAGTTTTTCCATTTGTCTGCAAAGAATTCGGGTTAGTATTTTGCAGCTGTGACTTATTAAACTGATAGTTAGGTAATTTTCATATCTCTCAACACCTGCTTTCTTTGGGATTGGAATTATTATATTCTTCTTGAAGTCTGAGGGTATTTCGTCTGTCTCATACATCTTGCTCACCAGGTGGTAGAGTTTTGTCAGGAATGGCTCTCTCAAGGCTGTCAGTAGTTCTAATGGAATGTTGTCTATTCCCGGGGCCTTGTTTTGAGTTAGGTCTTTCAGTGCTCTGTCAAACTTTTCACGCAGTATCATATTTCACATTTCATCTTCATCTACATCCTCTTCCATTTCCATAATATTGTCCTCTAGTACATCGCCCTTGTATAGACCCTCTGTATACTATTTCCACCTTTCTGCTTTCCCTTCTTTGCTTAGAACTGCGTTTCCATCTGAGCTCTTGATATTCATACAAGTGGTTCTCTTTTCTCCAAAGGTCTCTCTAATTTTCCTGTAGGCAGTATCTATCTTACCCCTAGTGAGATAAGCCTCTACATCCTTACATTTGTCCTCTGGCCATCCCTGCTTAGCCATTTTGCACTTCCTGTCGACCTCATTTTTGAGACGTTTGTATTCCTTTTTGCCTGGTTCATTTACTGCATTTTTATATTTTCTCCTTTCATCAATTAAATTCAACATTTCTTCTGTTACCCAAGGAGTTCTACTAGCCCTCGTCTTTTTACCTACTTGATCCTCTGCTGCCTTCTCTACTTCATCCCTCAAAGCTACCCATTCTTCTTCTACTGTATTTCTTTCCCCCATTCCTATCAATTGTTCCCTTATGCTCTCCCTGAAACTCTGTACAACCTCTTTCAGTATATCCAAGTCCCATCTTCTTAAATTCCCACCTTTTTGCAGTTGCTTCAGTTTTAATCTACATTTCATACCCAACAGATTGTGGTCAGAGTCCACATCTGCCCCTGGAAATGTCTTAGAATTTAAAACCTGGTTCCTAAATCTCTGTCTTAGCATTATACCTGTCAGTATCTCCAGGCTTCTTCCATGTATAGAACCTTCTTTTATGATTCTTGAACCAAGTGTTAGCTATGATTAAGTTGTGCTCTGTGCAAAATTCTACCAGGCAGCTTCCTCTTTCATTTCTTAGCCCCAATCCATATTCACTTACTACGGTTCCATCTCTCCCCTTTCCTACTACCGAATTCCAGTCACTCACGACTATTAAATTTTCGTCTCTCTTCACTATCTGAGTAATTTCTTTGATTTCATCATACATTTCTTCAATTTCTTCGTTATCTGCAGAGCTAGTTGGCATATAAACTTGTACTACTGTAGTAGGTGCGGGCTTCGTGTCTATCTTGGCCACAATAATGCGTTCACTATGCTGTTTGTAGTAGCTTACTCACACTTCTATTTTTTTATTCATTAGTAAACCTACTCCTGCATTACCCCTATTTGATTTTGTATTTATAATCCTGTATTCGCCTGACCAAAACTCTTGTTCCTCCTGCCACCGAACTTCACTAATTCCCACTATATCGAACATTAACCTATCCATTTCCCTTTTTAAATTTTCTAACCTACCTGCCCGATTAAGGGATCTGACATTCCACGCTCTGATCCGTAGAATGCCAGTCTTCTTTATCCTGATAACAACGTCCTCTTGAGTAGTCCCCGTCCGGAGATACGAATGGGGGACTATTTTACCTCCGTAATATTTTACCCAAGAGGACGCCATCATCATTTAACCATACAGTAAAGCTGCATGCCCGAGGGAAAAATTACGGCTGTAGTTTCCCCTTGCTCTCAGCCGTTCCCAGTACCAGCACAGCAAGGCTGTTTTGGTTAGTGTTACAAGGCGAGATCAGTCAATTATCCAGAATGTTGCCCCTGCAACTACTGAAAAGGCTGCTGCCCCTCTTCAGGAACCACACGTTTGTCTGGCCTCTCAACAGATACCCCTCCGTTGCAGTTGCACCTACAGTATGGCTATCTGTATCGCTGAGGCACGCAAGCCTCCCCACCAATGGCAAGGTCCATGGGGAGGGGAGGGGGGGGGGGTGGGAGGGGGGGGGGAATGTGAAATTATAGGCTGAGTAATGAAAATGGACACACTTTGATGGACTTGGGCAAAGAGCACAATATTTACCTAATCTTTGATGCTAAGGATCAGAACACTTTATAATCTGGAACATAGAAAACAGATCACAATCCTGATCTTTGCTTTCTCTCATTCTCACACAACCAATACCACCCAATGTTTCTTGAATCTGGGATTAGTTTTGCTTTAATAAGCTTATTTCCTAGTCCATGATAGAATTTTCGAAATTATGAATGGAAAAATTAATTTGGATAATCATGTACACTGGATCTCACAATCAAGTCCATACTACAAACAGTTTGTTGAAGCCACAACTAGTACAGCAAAGAAGTGCATTACAAGAGGTTACTGCAAGGTATCTATTCTTGATTGGATAGAAGTGTGGAAAAACCTACACAAAAGTGAAAGTAACAAATGTGAAACAGTAGACAAGTTGCTGAGTATCATTGACACAGCTAATGTATAAAGTGGACTAAACCTACTGAATACCTAATCTTCCATAGATCAGTTAGGAAATCTTAGTCTTAACTCACAAAACTAAGTGGTGGCACCCCACAAGATTACACATATGCAGTGTGTTAGAAAGGTATCCAACTTTTTCTTCTGATTGGATTTGAATCTAGTCGACTTTGAACCTTCATGCGCATGCGTGAATTTTTCACCACCTGTCAATAGCATCAGATGCTGGGAAGCAGCAGTTGAGTGAGATAGTATGTAGTGCTCACATCAGTTTTTCATTGCAAGAGAATTGACAGAATAACCAGAGCGGCACTGGTGCATCAAATTTTGCTAGAAACTGGGCATCAGCCACGTGGAAACCATTCAGAATATTCAGATGCCTTTCAATGATGATACTATGGGCATTAGACAGATTAAGGAGTAGTACAATTGGTTGAAAGATGGCTGCACATTGGTGGAGAGAGAGCCCCATTCTGGTCAGCCATCAACATGCCAAAATGACCAGGTCATGACCAGTCAGTCTGACTGCTGTGTTGATGTAGGACCATCATGCAACTGTCAGAGAAATTGTGGAAGAAGCAGGCATCAGCACTTTTTTTGGCACATTCCATTGTGACCAAAGATTTTGCCATGAAGAGAGTGTCAGTGAAATTCATCCTGAAGCTGCTGATATCGGAGCAAAAGCATGAGTCCTGGGCATACAGGTATGAGCCAGAAACAAAACCCCAGTCATCACAGCAGAAGCATTCTTGGTGGCCCACCAAGTGCACAGGATCATCAAAGTGATGCTGACTGCTTTCTTTGACTCTCACATTGTGGTGCACAAGTACATATCACACAGGGATGTTCTCCGTCACCTACATGATGCTATGCAGCGTGAGAGACCAGTCTTGCAGTCAGCACGAAATTTGCGTCATCATCAGACAATGCTCCAGCACATTCCTTGCACTTGATTCCAACATTTTTGGTGAAAAACCAGATTCCTGTGCTTCAATAGGCTCCTTACTCTGCTGATACAGTCCCCTGTGACTTCTGGCTGTTTCTCAGACTCAAGAGGCCATTGAAAGGAATGCAATTTCCGACAAGAGAGGATATGGCAGCAATGACAGCTGAGCTAAACTCAGTTCCAAATAAGCTTTTTCAGTATGCTTCCAACAATGGTGGCAAATCTGGGTGAAGTATGTGGAGTCCCAAGGAAACTACTTTGAGGGTGATTAGGTGTCCAATGTTCCAGGTAAGCCAGTTTTTATTCCTGGCCTACAATTGGATACTTTCCTAACAGACCTCATATGATGCTGTTACCCACAATCAAGAAGCAGCCAACACCGTGACCCATTTTCAGAATTCCTCAAGTCTGAGCACATACTACTGCGGCTAACAAGAAATTAAAGGCACTTAAAACAGATTGTAAAGCTGAAACTGAATTTTCTCTACCATTCACCATTGAAGAAGTAATGGCCCCCATAAAATAAACAAAAATAGGGAATTCCCCAGGCTTTGATGGCATTTGGGCAGAATTTCTTTTGTACTGTGGCAAGTATGTGAACAGGTAGTTGGCTGTGTTCTTCACAAATGCTCTGCAATTGGGCAGCATACCATATGAAATTATACGAGAAGCTGTAGCCTTACTGAAATAAGACAAACCAAATGACAAGCCAGAAGGTTATTGACTTTAACTTTACTTAGTAATCTATATAAGTTCCTGGAAAGAATACACCAGTTGTGGCAGGAATCAGATCTAAACGTAGCTGAGCAGAACAAGTCCTCTCCCTAATAACCTTCATATAAGCTAGCTTTGAAAATTGAGAAGTCGATTTGACAGCTGCATCTAATACTGTCTGGAGCCAAGGTATCATATTGAAACTTCTATAAGTCATCCCAAGCCTAAAAATTTGACAGTCTCATCAATTAAATGCTCAGTAACCAATGTTTCCAAGTGGGCAACAAGATAAGGTCACAGATGAAGGTAAACAATTGGGTGATAAGACTCTGTCCTGGCCTCTCTCTTCTTCAGTTAGTAGAGACCAAGCATGCTTGAAACCGCATCAGAAAAAGGTTGGCTATGGTAACCACAGGGCACTAGCAATGAGGCACAGAGATCTTGAAATTACTGGTGAATACTTCCATGAGTGAAAGTTGCTGCCAAATGTTGCTGAAACAGAAGTCTCAATATTCCACCTACACAAGTTGACCAACAAAGAGCTTGTGGTCACTGTGAAGGAAGGCTACTAATATATCACAGAAACTGTAGTATCTGAGGATCATGTTTGCTAGATCACTCCGTTACAAACATGATCTATCATAAACAGCTGCCAAAATAAAAATTCAGAATAACAGTCTGCAGGAACTCTGTGGCATCAACACACCAGTTTTCAGCCCGGGGATTGGTTTACTCATTCGCCAAATATTGCCGCCCCGCCCCATACCTTGGATGAATAGTACTCACACAAAACATCAACACACAGCTTAAACATGCTATGCAGCTTATATCTGATGCAATAAGACCTACACCTACTTTGTCACTATCTGGTTTAGCCAAATACCATTTTCTTCCCAGTTCCCAGCCATAAGGTACACTTGTACAAGAGTACATAAAGCTACAGAAATGTCATCACCTCCCTGCTCATGCAGACATCCCCCGCCCCCCGGTAAAGGGAGGCTTCACTCCCATCACCCACCCCTATAAACTGCATGATTTATAACTGGCAGCAGCTTTAATACTAATAAGTGCTGGAGAGACATATGATAGATTACTGTTAGGACAGAAGAATGTTTACTGATCAAGGCATTCGGCTTTTAAGTGTCACCCAAGATCTGTTTGCTTCATAACCAAGTAAGAATCAACACTAGCAGGTACACCAATTCTCTGCACAAGGGGAAGAAAAAAACTTCTCCATGTTGTGACAGTGGCACTGGAAAGCACAATGTCCACTATGTAGTTCAAGAGCTTTCCTTGGCGATCCAACAGATAGAGGGATCAATAGGTAAAATTCATTGCCTGGATATTATTTTGCAATTTTAAATAATTGTAAATATTAGTTTTTAGTTATGTAGCTACATGATACACAATATAAGTAAATTTTACAATCTAAGTTGTAAAGCTTACAGCGAAGGAGACAGCACGATGAACGATTCAAAAAGTTTCCATTTTTTGATAAAAATGCTATAGAAGAACTAATCACAGTGTTGATACGTTACTCAAATTCTATGATGAATGGAAATTTGATAAGAATTGTAGGTAAAAAAAAGTGCAAATTATGGACAATCTTTTTGACAAGTCTCAAAGATGATTTAAAACAGGTGAAATAAGAAGATAAAAATTTTCTACCGCTTCAGTGTCAAAAAGGGCAACCAGCCTCTGGTGTAGATCAAAATGGAATGTTTTGACACTTGTGACTTGGGGACTCAAAAAATTTCTATCAGTGAGCAGTGATGCTGCTAATGCAGCAGAAAGCCAGCTGTTATTGTTCAGCAAAAATTACAGAGTACATTTCCGGGGCACCCCAATATCTTAGTGGTAAGAGCAAAATCATGGGTGTTTACTAAACACTGGAAAATATGAGTTACAACCAACAAAATTCATGCATTTTATTGTGATAAGACAGCAAGCAACACAGGTTCATTAAATGGTGCCTGTCAAAAAAAAAAAGTGGTTTAATCATGACCTTGCAATTACTCTGCTTCCTTCAAGATATTTCAGTTCCCTCATATGCAGAACTCTTTCCTTGAATGGATGTGGGAGCCAGACTTTCTGTCACTGAAAGGAATTAAAATAGGTCACCACGATTTCCTATTCATAGGTCAATTGAAAACCTATTAAATGTTTTTCTGGAAATCAGGAAAGATGTCAGGAGGGGTGGGGGAGGAACATTTACAGCAATATTGATACTTACTTCTTGACACTGTGACTCTACTTTCATTCGGTGATGTTTCAACAGCACAACTTGTGCTGCAAGCACAAGAAAGTGGAGGGGAGTGCAAGTGAAATGGTACAGTCTGGATCATGAAAATTATTTTTCTTCCCATAAAAACAATGAATTCTTGTATCTGGTAACTACTGAAACAGAAACTATCTGCAGGAGGATATTTTACATCAGCAACAACTTACTCAACGAGGACCTGTCAATATAGAGGTTATGAAAGTAGAACTGAAAAAATTCAAAAGACAAAAGTTTGATGCAGAAAGAAGTATCAAACTTGTCCAGTATTTCAATAATATTTTCATAAAACCTGGAACAGAAACAATTTGTTTAAAAGATTCCTGAAGATAATAAAAAATAGCCAGCTGTTAACAAATTACTTCTTGGAGGGAAAAAAAGTTCAATGTTCACTCATGTCGTGTTTTTCTTAAATAGAAGTTTTAAGCAAAAACTCATTTATCTTACAGAAGTTGTGTGTATTATTAACAATATAACTTTTCTTAAATTTTTATGTTTTAAGGAAATTTTCAGCATGTTTGGCTCATTTTGTTTTATGCCAAGTGCTGAGGTGACGATGTGACCCTACAAATTTACTTTGAGAATAAAAAGGAAAATTGATGAGAAGGGTACGAGTATATCACAACTGAATGAAACAAATGGTTGCACATATCCTATTTTCCGACTTCAACTCTTTTTGGTGTGTCTTAGCAGTGATCCAATTGATAGCTACAAGCTACCCTCTAACGACAACCTATTCTATAACGTGAAAAACCAGCCATCATCAAGCCACCCTCAAATGACTACCTATTCTATAACATGAAAAACTGGCATCTTTACAATGTTTTGCAAATAAGGGGCAGCTTGATATAACCATGATTTTAAGATGTCTTACAGTACCAGTATTCAATGACAAAATTGTACACAAGCGGCTTGTCCACTGGTAGAAGTGCTCAATACCTAAGGAAATTAAGAGCGTGGTTAAGGTTGCAGATTTTATGTACACTGGGAAGTTGTTTCACATGTTAATGTTTTCTTCATAACTATGCGGAAGTTACTTTCCAAATTCCTCTCAAACTTCACACACAAGAGAAAGAGGAATGAAAATAAGGGTTTAACATTCTATCAATGAAGCCATAAGGGCTGAGCAAAAACTAGGATTGGACAATACCAGTGAAACAAACTTCACTCTGTTCTTTCGGCTTCTTCTATTTAACCCCTTTTGGTGCACTCTGCATTTTACCCTGAGGGCTATACTGCTCACCAAATGCTGGTGCTTCTACTGAGAGAGTGTGTTGTGACAGATATGAAATACTTACTCAACTTTGAGAAAACTATTAGATGAAAAAAAATCTGATTTCTGTAAATCTTACAGTCTGAGATCTTCACTTGATAAAGAGCTGAATTTATTTCCATTATACATCATACTTACTGTGCTATATCAAACTCAGTAAAACAATGCATGAAATTTTAAAGAATTTGTAGACGTAAAAACGCACTGTGTAAACTTTGTGTATGGTTGATTTTAGTTCATACATTTCAGTGAATGAAATGTAGATAAGATACCAAAATTTTATATATTATAAAGAGAAGAACATTTCATTTTGTTTTCAAGTTACTGATATTTAAATCCAAAGGACAGTCGCATGCGACAAGCCCATTTTTGCGTTAACACATCGTGAATCACATGGTCAAAACAATAGTCTTATTTCATAAATGATTCAAGATATTGCAACAAGGCTTTTTGCAAATGATAGTATGCAAAGAGAGACATATGTTACATGGTAAATACTCAAACTTTTCTATTCACTGAGACACGGAAGTAACTCATCCGCAGCAGTGAGAGGTTGGCAGCTTAGCATGCAGACAGACATCAATAGCACAGTAGGGAAACCTAAGTGGTGTGTTTACACATGTCCACAGCACCCGGGGAATGGCAAAGCACAACATTTATAAACATCCCAGCTCCTCACAAATTCAAATCTGGTGCCTAAATTGCTATATCATATCAGTCAATTACATATAATGAAATGTGCCCTTCTGTAATTTGCCCAGCCATGCTTACCTCCTTTCTCTAACATAATTGGTATGACACACTCCAGTTCTTTAGGGTAAATAGTAAGAGTGTAAGAATCATCAACCTGAAGGTTGGGTGCACCACTGATGTGCTTTGTGACGCATGAAACTGTAAGTAAAGTTGTTCAGCAACAAGACAGGCTAACGAGTGAACCACAATGCAAACTGGACTTTACAAGCAGTCACGAAAATGCCAACTATACTAAAATTGCTCATGACTAGGACATATGTTGCACTACAGTAATTTGTGAGAATTTTTGCTTACATATGTTCCCAAATCAAAATTCAGTTTAATATCTATGTCATAAGCTCAAAAAAATGAAAAGCATTTTTGAACATCTTACATACATGTGATGTACAAGCAGCTAAGTCACAATTTAGAACAGTTTTCGGAAACGAGTTTCAAGCCAGAGTTATTGGAAACAGTTTCAACAGGACTATTACAATGGAGCCAAATCTGGGGCAAAACATCAATATGTTTTATACCTTTTTCATGTTCCACCATAACAGAATGGAAAAAAAAAAAAAAGAAAAAAAAAAAAAAAAAAAAAAAAAAAAAAAAAAAAAAAAAAAAGAATCATCAAAGTTGACCCACTGTATAGGACACAATCAAACAACATAACAGCTACTCAGTTTCTGACAAGTAACTCAACACTTGCTGACAAAGTAAGCAACTGTGATATATCATCTTGGTTTTAGGGTCATGTCACATAATTCTTTGTGCAATGAAGAGACTCAGCTTTTGAGATACCTGTCTCTCGAATGTCCTCATGAAAATGAATCTTATGCAAGTAATGTCTGGTATTTTGTACTGGTTATGTAATATGGATAAAGAAAATTCCTATCATTGACAAATAACATCCTACTACAGAGTGTTGTAAAAAGAGCAGGGTACAATTTTAACATAATATAAACATGATATTTCATTTATGATGGTGATGCCCTTGACAGATAAAATTATTTTAAAAATGGGTTACTTTCCAGTACAATATCTGGAACTGCAACCATCCAATACTTTATTTTTTCCATACCCAGTGCTCACAGCTCTTTCTGATCCTTTTCTCTAATGTGCTTCCATTAGCCATACCATTACACTCAACTTCACAAATAAATAAGACTACCACTGGAAATCATACCATGACAAAAATATGCACGAGTATTGAATTTTTTCGATAATTTCATCTACTACTAATTTAAGTTCTTTTGCAGGTATAGCAATGATCAACAAAATTACATTTTTACATTAATTTGGCATAACATCAAT
Organism: Schistocerca serialis cubense; assembly: GCF_023864345.2. Taxonomy (NCBI): domain Eukaryota; kingdom Metazoa; phylum Arthropoda; class Insecta; order Orthoptera; family Acrididae; genus Schistocerca; species Schistocerca serialis. The sequence goes on from NC_064639.1 coordinate 597,791,884, forward strand.
TTAAAGATATTTAAATTACACATCACAAAACTTCCAAAAATGGCTTTACTGTACGTATAAAACACCCCTACGTAAAGAGCTTAACACTCTCAGGTTTGTACATAATATATTCTCTATGTAAATTTCACACCTAATTATATTAATTTTGTCAGCGTTCAATTGAGCTTGCAATGATGTACAATTTTTTTAAAGTGGTTTCCTCAAACCTACGACTGTACATTACGAACAAACATTAGGTGCCACTATGAGACCCCTTAAAAACGGTACCAGGACTAAAACAGCTATTATTTCTGCATAACTCCCAAACAATTCTCACAAATGGTTTACCGCTGAACAGATAGCTTCAAAATTTAAGTTTATTGTGCTCTTCGGCTTTACTGTTTTTAGTTTTTTCACCACGTCAAGAATTTTCATGGATTATTTAATAGAATATTCTAAGACATCAAATTTTAGTTTCAAATTTCAATAATACAGATAAATCAGTTGACTTTCAAACTCTCAGTATGTATTCTTGATTAACAAGAACTGTTATTTGCAGCTCCCCCAAGAATAGTTTTAGCATGTTTCATGGTCTTTAATTTGAACAATTTCAACAACACTTTTCTGTAGAGAAGCTTTCATGTAAGTTTTCAGGCGAACACAAGGATTGAATAATAAAGGGTGGCAATGTTCACACCTCATAATCTTTATTTACCTGTCACTTTCTGAAAAAAGTACAATAATACTTCTACAAAGAAAATAATGAGACAGATTTAAATGCAATATATAAAGAGGAAAAGGAGCTTAACCAATTTCTGTCCCTCTTGTCAGCACAATATCTATGCAGTGGACTAATTTATTTTATCGCATGACGCTGATTTGCAGTCACAGGTCACTGCTTTTTTTTCCACCATTAGCATAGAAAGATGTTTCGTTTGTAAATCAAATACAAGCAGACACAACAGTGACACGAATAAATATAAATAACCCTAAATTATAACATCACAAATCAACCGTGTCTTGTACACACATAACAATTTAATACATTGTAAGACAAAATGCAGACAAAACATGCATCATAACACCTCAATTGCGACTATCACAGGTACAAAGTACTCATACGGTTCTAACTTCCACACTTTGTTACCTCTCAACAGCAACTAACTTCTCATAAACATGTTCATGAAAATTACATGGAAGGTTTTCTCACAATTAAAGCTCTCTGTTCACACCACACTCGTGCACTCACACTTAAATAATTCGGCTACTCCACAAAACTGATAATAACTAAAAATTTTTTTTTACAACATGAAGTCATGTAGTCAACTGGAAATGAAATTCCACAGCGTACAATTAGATGTACCTGTGACGTCACGATTTATTCATGCAATGTCAACTTGATATTTTAGTTTTGAGGAAACTGCAGTGAAAAATCAGAATTACACTGAGATCACTATTCTGGCAACAGGGATGGAAGCCATCAGAACCAAGAAACAGGAAAATTTAGATTTTATCCAAAATTAACATATTTCTTAAAGTACACAAATTTCCACAAAAAAAAAAAAAAAAAAACAAAACACACATACGTAAATCTCAGAAGCTGTTTAAAATGATTAAATAAGACGCATACTACAACAGGAAGGTTAAGAGGAGAAAATGGTGGTGTTAATACTGAGAATTGGGGAGAGGGGGAGAGAAGAAACATCATCATCGAAGAAGAGCAGAAAGTCGCGGAGCAAAGAGCAGAAAGTCGCGGAGCAAAGAGCAGAAAGTCGCGGAGCAAAGAGCAGAAAGTCGCGGAGCAAAGAGCAGAAAGTCGCGGAGCAAAGAGCAGAAAGTCGCGGAGCAAAGAGCAGAAAGTCGCGGAGCAAAGAGCAGAAAGTCGCGGAGCAAAGAGCAGAAAGTCGCGGAGCAAAGAGCAGAAAGTCGCGGAGCAAAGAGCAGAAAGTCGCGGAGCAAAGAGCAGAAAGTCGCGGAGCAAAGAGCAGAAAGTCGCGGAGCAAAGAGCAGAAAGTCGCGGAGCAAAGAGCAGAAAGTCGCGGAGCAAAGAGCAGAAAGTCGCGGAGCAAAGAGCAGAAAGTCGCGGAGCAAAGAGCAGAAAGTCGCGGAGCAAAGAGCAGAAAGTCGCGGAGCAAAGAGCAGAAAGTCGCGGAGCAAAGAGCAGAAAGTCGCGGAGCAAAGAGCAGAAAGTCGCGGAGCAAAGAGCAGAAAGTCGCGGAGCAAAGAGCAGAAAGTCGCGGAGCAAAGAGCAGAAAGTCGCGGAGCAAAGAGCAGAAAGTCGCGGAGCAAAGAGCAGAAAGTCGCGGAGCAAAGAGCAGAAAGTCGCGGAGCAAAGAGCAGAAAGTCGCGGAGCAAAGAGCAGAAAGTCGCGGAGCAAAGAGCAGAAAGTCGCGGAGCAAAGAGCAGAAAGTCGCGGAGCAAAGAGCAGAAAGTCGCGGAGCAAAGAGCAGAAAGTCGCGGAGCAAAGAGCAGAAAGTCGCGGAGCAAAGAGCAGAAAGTCGCGGAGCAAAGAGCAGAAAGTCGCAGGAAGAATTAGTTTTACTGTGCATGAATTTTGAAATGAAAAACCCTACTTCAATGCAATCAGAAATTTTACAATGCCAGTTTGTATAATTTACAATATTTTTATGTAATGGACAACTGAACGTATGGAAACTAAATAACACATGTGATAATTGCAAAAGAGTAATGCGAACGGTGCTACAGGAAAGTGCTGGAAGAGTTAAGCTGCAAGTGTTTGTTAAGAACGAGAAATCTTGGTTCTGATGGGATTATGCATTCGGAAAATAGTAATAAATATGGGAGTATGCATCTAATTTTTATTAAGTTTCCAAGAAATGTTTCTAAGCAATAAATGGGACACAGTCACTTAGTAACAATAACTTATTTATAAATTTATCTCTGTAACTGCAACACAGCAAATTGTTGACAATACAGCATTACACATTTAATGATGTCTGCAATGTCTAATATTGGGAACAAGTTTAGCAGAAAATCACTCCAATTAAAATAACCACTTAATCCTGCGAGAGGTATCTGTTCTACAGGTAGTGACATAAACAAGAACAAGCATCATGAACTACGTATCTCATTTTATGATCAACTCACAAGACAGCAGGACTGAGCCTTTCAAAATACTTCTTATAAGTATCTCCAGAATTAGCCTGTTACCACAGTATTACTACATCAAAAGGATCCCTCTTAATGACTTTACGCTATGTGGGAGCTCACCACTATCAGAATAAAACTTATTTTAACACTATTCAGAATTTAATAGCCCTGAGAACATTTCCAACAGCTCAGAACTTAATTTAATGAAGACATTCACAACTGAATCATATTTAAAATACAGCCCGTGGAATGTTTTTACAAAAGTTATAAGAAACCAGATTATTTGCAAAACATTACAAATATAGAGTAACAATATGGTACTGCTATAGCCCATGTTGAGAATTTTGAATTAACTTAACAAGAAAATACAGTACATAAATTTTGATTATTATTTAGCAGTAATGACATATACAGAGACAGAAAACGAAAAAAAGTCACTGTTAGAACTTTAAAAACAAGATAAAATGGCGACAAATTAAAACCTCTTTACCACGCTTCCAGCTTAAAAATGTTACAGTCGCTAGTCAACAAAAAGACTAATAAAATATTACCTTTAAAAAAATACTGTATCTAAAACTAAGCAAGTCTCATAATGCAGTGTTAAAAATTAATACTGCAAGTGCGAGAAGCTCCTTTACAAATGTTATTTGTAGAACAATGCATTTAATTAATCTCCAATATCTATTCTGAACAATCAATTGAATTACTGATGATAGTTTTAAAATAGAGGTACTAACACAATCAATAATCTACTTACATGCTCAATCAGTGAAGAACACTTTATCAGAAAAGTAAATTGCTCAAATAATTGTATAATTAATTTCAATATAATTAGTACATTGAACACCCTGGTCAAACACACCACTGCAAGAACAGATACCTTTCACTATTTGAAATTCAGCTCTGAGAAGTATCATTCATATCAAGTTGTAAATGATAACACTACTCCTTCAGACAAATTTAAAGTTTCACAACAGGGCAATTCATTTCCATAAATGCAAAATAAATCGCAGGGAAACTAAAAATTGTCACATGGTACTTCATTTGTTTTCATTATTTTGAAATTTATATGTACTGCTGAAGTGAGCAGACATTACATTTAACAGTTTGATCAAAATTCCGTTTGCATAACAGCAAAATCATATTTAAAGTCTGTCTTCCGGTGAAACTACAATTCATGCTGATATATATACACGCACACACAATTGGATTATAGGCAACAATATTTTCTCAACAGGCAATTTAACACTGTAGCAAGTAAACCACCTTTAATATGCCTAACTTGTCCCCAAAGCAATTTTTTATGTCCACTTTCATGTTTTTACTCGTCAAAGGAGTTTTTAAAAAAATATTGTGCTATTATCAAGAGTATCTTAAGCCAGATATCTATAGTAATTTTCTAAACACTATGCCTGACAAGTTGCATACACTCCACTAAATTACAATTTACACTGAAGTTTTTAACATCAACTAATTAATGAATTAAGGTTTTTTCCATTGACACTGAGCAACAAATGAGTAACACCAATGCTCACAGTTTAATATAGATTAATTGAAGTGCAACAGCCCCCTTTTTGCCTTTACAGTTTCACGTAATATTTCCGAAGTGTTCAGCTCTTTTTTTAAAAATCTCTTTACCAACATGTTCCTGGGTTACAATCATTAGTGGTACACAACAAAAGCATCATTGCAACCAAGTTCGCATTTCCCCCACTACATTTACAAAACTTTAATAAGTTGCAATAGTCACAGCACCCAGTACTGGAAAGAAATCTTAAGCTGCCTCCAGAATAAATGAACAAGATGGATGTACATTTCCTCTGTCTAAATAAGTTTATACGGTCCAGTCCTCACATGCCACCAACCTTAAACGTATGAAATGAAGTTTAAAGTGAAAATCCAAGTATTTAACTATACCAGAATTCTGATAATATCAGAAGTATTTATTATAATTTGCATTCACGTGTAATTCATGCTCTACAATACAAGTCGCTTATTTCACAGAAGCATGTTTAACTCCACACATTCAGGGGGGAAACTGAGATGCCTACTATAGGCTACATACAACATTGTTTGAACAATCCACATTTGGTTATTATGTGCAAGTGAACGTACATATGACACAGATATAAAACTGCAGGATTTCAGGCAATGGGAACTAACAACAATTGAACATCAAGCGGAGAGCTCTATCAAGAATAAGGTTGAATTTTTTTTTAAAATGAGTTGTGATTTGCAAAAACTTGTAATGGAAATCTATTCCACTGACTACAGTATAATAACCAAGAACTTTACCACAGAGATTCACTATGGCCTTATAACAGACACACTTCAGTCACTTCTGCGAACTCTACACATATTGCACAAATAACACAAGTAAATATGTAGTTAATTAGGAATATTTATATATTAAAGCTCATATTATAGGTGGTCTCACTTATGAAAAATAAAATTTCATGGGTTCCCATGGAAACTTTTAGAAGTACACGAGTACACCACGAATTCCAACAGTTCATCTTAGTGAGTCTTCTTATGCGAGACAAATGCTACTTTTTAAAATTAATTTGTTTCTTGCTGATAAAAAGAAATATCAAATAGAATGACCCACGATGGAATTAAAACATTCTCCCTCATTTTATCAATTTCGCCATACTGACATACCCTCATAGAATTCTGGCAGGTAGGGGCTGCTGCTGTTAAAAACACACCACTATCTTTGTTTTCATTGAAGCAATAAAGACACTATTATCGAAATAAAACTATTTAACTGTGCTATTCTGAATTTTTTTCTTTTTGTTATTATGTCCCAGTGGAACATATAAAACAAGTTCTATCCACTGATAATGCAGGAAAAAAAGACACTAAATATTCTGATGTTAAGTTAAGAGCAAGATCAAAACATCAAAAATAACGAAACAGACAGGGCAGAACTAGATTTTTCAAACATCATACTTTTTTAAAGATACATGTATATGAATTTTCTTCTCTGAACAGGACAAGAGCCAAAGAAATATTATAAAAAGGATTTTATTGTAATGTCTTCATGGTTCCAGACAAGCTTAAAGAGAACCCGACCCTTAATACATTGAATACCGACAATGCAGATGGGACACTGTGCATCACGTTAATTCCACCAGTCTGGGTTGTTGCTACCTCCTCCCCCACCTCCATTGCTGCTGCTGTTTGAGTAAGTGTTTCCATAACCACCACCGCCACTGCTGTAGTAGCCTGTGAACAAGAGTTAATGTAATAAATAAATGGTAATGAATCGAAGTAATTTTCTATTTTTATACCTCTGAGCTTAATTTATTTATCTCAACACATTTATCACAGCGTACTTATGTTGGCTACAATCACAGGCCCACAATATTTCCACTATCAAAGAATCTCTGTACAGTGATTGTCAACCCTTCAGCTTGTTTTATTTATCAGCCACCTTATAGAATTTTACATCTCACTTTTCCAGTTTAACTCTGAAGTGCCTGCTTTACAGTGCCAAACTAGAAGACTGAGTTCGACACACTGTTCGTTGCTGTACTGAAATAAAATTGAGCTGTATAAAAACCAACTGAAGACCCCTCCCCCTCCCCAAAAATTCTTCTGCACTATATATATTCCAGCACCAATAATTCTTATTAAAAAATTTGATTTCAAACTATGTAAAAATTATGGTTATTTATTAAATGTAAACAGCATGTTTATGTTTGAAGTTCGTCTTATTTTTTAATTAGTGTATTGTTTTCCCTCTAAATCACTGAATGCAGCTTTGAATGAGGATACAAGTTCTGTATGGGGTGCTCACAAGGTTTTGGAAGACAGAGAGTGTGTGTGTGTGTGTGTGTGTGTGTGTGTGTGTGTGTGTGTGTGTGTGTGTGTGTGTGTGTGTGTGTGTGTGTCACTAAATTGGTGGTGTAATCCAAGAACAACCAATCTTAAAAAATCTTATTTGTCTGAATAAAGCATTGAAATTTAGAGAAAGCTTTCAATGGCATTGATATAGTCCATATTTTATTCTGCGGTCATATTTGATACTCATAAATAGGATGTTAAATGCTTTTTTGTGATAAGGTCCCCTAGCATTTTTTAAATAAAATTTTTTCTGTCATTGGTTGTATTTTTAAAAAATTAGTTTCACTGACTTTTAGGTATTAATGAATGTCATAAAGCACTCAGTTACAAATATATATATTTTTGCTCTTTTCGGCAATAAAACCAAATCAGGTGCCTGTATAATTAAAATTTGTGCATGTTCCATACTTTACTCTTATTTCCATATGTTGATACAAAGAGAAATAATATTAGATAATAAAAAAAATGCTATATGTTACATTATTTTAAGGCATTCCATGTGTATTAGTCTATAATAGAGAAAAACTGAACTACTATTCAAAACATAAAAGTGTAATTTCCACACTAACACTGTTTGTACTATACACAGTTTCATGGATGGCAGCTTCTGGTCCTACTCTATGAATGTATAAGGGGTACTGGGCATTAACAACAGTAGGCCTTAACTTTTCAGTAGATAATCTTATAGATGGCTTTGTGGATGGGTTGCCACTCATTATTCACTGGATGTTTGCCTCTTCTTATTAGATTTTATATCCTTGACACCTCTTGCAGACTGAAAGAAGACACTATATGTTCCCTGGTGAATTACACTTGTTTTGTAACCATTTCACCTTGAGTCAAGGAGCTGCCTCTGAAAGTTTTCTTTTTATCTACTAACATAACAATGACATATTTAACTGAAATTAAGAATTTTTTGGGATAGCTGCATTAATGGAATTGATCTCCATGTGGTTGTGACCAGATTCCAGGAACTTACAACCTCTAACTTATTACTACAATGTTTTTCCTCGTGAAATATAGTCACAAGCATGACAAATTAATATTCTTCACCTGACCACTGAAGAAGTCTCTCAACATGTTGATCTCTACACCATAATGATAGCATATGCTTGTGAATACAAGAAGTTTTAGTTACATTGTCATGTTATGGAGCATCTTGAGGAAGAATGTTTATGTCTGGCATCACGTCATACCAATCTAAGACTCTGCACTTAGTACGGATTAACCTATTTTTTGTGGAAGTAACAATGATTCGTGAATGCCCATTATAGAGACGTGTTTATTTGTGTAAATGACTGAAAATTAAATTAAATCTGCTATAATACAATGCAATGAACTTAAGAAGGTTTCTATTGGAGCCACTGTCATCAGATTGTGCTTATCATTAAGGCGTTGACCTTCCCACTTTTGCAAACACTGAGAACCTATAATACATGTGGTTGAAACAACACATTGACAACAAAAATCTTGCTTACCGTCATTAAGGCGTTGACCTTCCCAGTTTTGGAAACACTGAGAACCTATAATACAGGTGGTTGTAACAACACATTGACAACAAAAATCTTGCTTACCGTGCTAATGCTACCTTACAAGATCAATAATTTTGTATATAGTCTGTGTTTTCTCCTTTGTTCCAAGGCTGACTTTGAGCAGGAATACAATGCACTTTTTCCCATAATCTGTATAAAAATCTATGTTAAAGGTAATGATCATGTCAAAGAAAACTTAATGTGGGAATTGTTTTAACATGCAATCATCAATGATAGAAAAGCTTTGTACTAAAAGAATAGAACTTCTGTTGGGTCTGACAAAAATGAATGTAAAAAGCAGGGAAACTTAAAATGTGGAAATGTAAAACCTGGTTTTGCTGTACTTCATTTCCTCCCAGCCAGCAGCAATGGCTTCATCCCACAAATGACACTAAGCAGATTCGTGATTGTTAGTTACATAGTACACAGATACTTCACAGATCGTCTTCTGATTATAGCTAGATTCTGCTCAATGTAAATGATCTTTCTTTTCTCCTTCCATATTAATACTTTTTTCTTCATTATCAGTTTTTTTAGCTGAAGTTCCTACTTGTTACATGTCCCAAATGTAATGTTCTCAGGCCTACAAATCTGAAAATTTTCATCAAATATCTTGCTACAAATAGCATCAGGTTCATAATGTTAATACTGTTCTTCACAATCAATACATCTTAGATTCAAGTATGTCAAAATTTAAGTAGTACTTTTCTCTATGTGACCTTGAGTAATGACTACAGTAAGCTGGAAACATGGTTATGTGAGCCATAATTCTTTGTTTTGCCTCTTTAGGCATATATTTTTGTTTCCCATATCTTTCTCTACTCTCTTCATGAGTAATGTCACAATTACTAGTATGGTTCTTTTCAACAATGACCCAAACTCTTTTTGCAAAAAAGTATTTCCTTGAAAAGCAGCATCTGCAGCATTCCTTCTCTTAAGCAAACAGTCTTCTTAGTGTGCCCCTGTAGATGTCATTTGTTGATTTTGTGGTCCACTCTGTAGTTTGTAAAATGCCACAAAAATATTTTCCCGTCCTCATTTATAAAATTTCTCAATTTTATTTTATTTACAAGTCATGTTCCATAGGACCAAATTTAGGAGCAAATCTCCAAAGTCATGTAATGTGTCAGTACATGAAATTACTGACATAATAGTAATAATAGATAAAAATAAAATGTTTATGAACCCAAAATAGTCAAGTCATAAGTTTAAGTAAATGCAGTCAACAATGTAACATAAGAATCAGCCTAAGTTTTCAAGGAACTCCTCAACAGAACAGAAGGAGTGACCCATGAGGAAACTCTTCAGTTTCAACTTGAAAGTGCGTGGATTACTGCTAAGATGTTTGAATTCTTGTGGTAGCTTATTGAAAATGGATGGAGCAGTATACTACACATCTTACACCTTTCTGCACAAGAGTTGAAGAGGGCCAATCGAGAGAGAGAGAGAGAGAGAGAGAGAGAGAGAGAGAGAGAGAGAGAGAGAGAGAGAGGGGGGGGGGGGTGTTAATGTTAAAATACCCAGTCTAGTGAACAGGGGAACCACTTACTGCCCAAAAATATCCTTTGAGAATGCGAAGTTACCCCAAAATACAATACCATATGACATAAGCAAATGAAAATAGGCAAAGAAGACTAATTTTCATGTCGAACCATCACTTACTTCAGATACCATTCGAATAAGTCTTTGAACAATATCCTGAATGTGGGCTTTCCACAACAGCTTACTATATCTGAACACCTAGAAATTTGAACTGTTCAGTTTCACTAATCATATGCCCATTCTATGAAATTAAAACATCAGGTTTTGTTGAATTGTGTGTTAGAAACTGTAAAAACTGAGTCTTACTGTGATTTAGCGTTTATTTTCTACAAGTCATGAACTTATGTCATGAACTGTGCTGTTTGAAACGGAGCCAATGTTGCACACAACATCCTTTACTACCAAGGTAGTGTCATCAGCAAACAAATATTTTAGAGTTACCCATAATACTAGAGGGCATATCATTTATATAAATAAGGAACAGGAATGGCCGAAACACTGATCCCTGGGGCACCCCAATTTGACTGTATCCCACTCCAACCACACATCACAGCCATTCTCAACACTGAATAATGGTCGTTTGCTGTCTTTTGTTAAAGTAAGAGGTGAACCAATTGTGACCTAATCCCGTACTCCATAATGGTCCAACTTCTGGAGCAATATTTTGTTATCAACACAATCAAATGCCTGCCCAGCATTTGAGACCATTTTACACTGTTTCAATTTCTTGCACGGCTGTTTTACTCCCTGTTCTCTAAATGTACTACATCCCTGGGATCCTGGATGTTTTTCAAATGTTATGAGCCCATTTTGCTAGGTCAGATGCTCTTTTTCTTCTGCACTACTTCCATTGAACATTGTTCCCTGCTGTTCTATCAGGTGGTAATTTATCAACAGTGTTCTATTAGTTTCACATGACGTCAGAAAAATCAACACTTTGTTGGAAGCAACAAGTCATGTTTAAATCCTATGCCCAAAATCTACTAAAACTGGACTGACCTTAACAGCTGATGAGATTACGAGGGTGGTTTGATATATCTGGGGGGAAAAAAATGTTTGTTTAGAAAACAATTAGCATTGCTTTTAGACAAAGTCTCCTTTGAGGGATATACACTAGGTCCAGTGATTCTCCAGCTTTTTCAGCCCATTAGAAAAACAGGTTCTGTCCAACTCTGCACAGTACTCATCAACTGTAACTATCACTTCCTCATTTGATAAAAATTTCTCCCCAGCAAGCCGAAGTTTCAAGTCAAAGAATAGGAAGAAGTCACTTGGATAATTCTAATGAATATGATGGAGGAGGAACCATTTCCAAGCCCAATTCATGCACTTTTGGCATATTTATCCAGATGTCAGGGATGGTGTATCCTGGTGAAGGAGCTTTTTTTGTGCGCCAACCTTGGTCTCTCCAGCCAACGCCAGTTTCAAATGATCCAACAATGAAGCATAACAGGGTCCAGTCACGTTTTTGCCTTCTTCAAAGTAATCTACGAGTATCATTCCATGGGAATTAAAAAAAAAAAAAGAAGTGACCATTACCTTACCAGCTGAAGAATCAGTGTTTGCATTCTTCATTACACTTTCACCAGCCTTTGCCTTTGATTTGATTGCTGTTTTGATTCTGGTGTGTAGTGATGGTTCCCAGTTTCGTCAAAAGTCAAATTGATGCAAAACGTGTTGAAGATTCCGATTAAACACCACCACCAGACACTGTGTTGAAATGTTATGGTGCATGCACTTTAAGTCGACTGTGAGCAATCGCAGCACCCACCTCACACCCAGCTTCTTCACAGCCAATTCTCCATGCAAAATACTATGTACTTGCTCAATTGGGATGCCTGAAGTCTCAGCAATCTCAAGCATTTTCATTCAGCAGTCTTGCATTACAACATAATTGATTCTGCCACTAATTCTTTGTGGTGACCTCAATTGATTGGCTGGAGCACCCGTCTTCGGCACTTATCTGGCCATGTTTAAATTCATTAATCCAACAGTAAATTGTCTTCAACGATCGTGCAGAGTCCATGTTAACTTCATCCACCTCTGTTTTGATCTGTGTGCCAGTCCAACTCTTCAAATGAAAATGTTTCAAAACAGAATGTAACACTTGTTTTCTCCATTTTCAATCGCAGTTGACGCATTGAACAATTCAGACAGCTGTCAACAATGAACTGCAAGCTGTATATCATTGGAATTCTTTATATGATCCTTGTAATAATCAACTGACCAATCAAAAACAATCCTGTCTTTCATGGAAATTTACCAGACTTATTTAACATCCTCGTATATTAATCAAACTCCTAACACACAAAATTTTCCTCACAATAATTGAAAATTCCACATTTACCACATTATTTGCTTAAAGAATCTCTTAACCCACTCAATTCATCTTCCTCTCAATAAAAACACATTTTCTCAACATTCACCATTATTATAATGTCAAGTCAATTATAATGGCAACTCAAAAGTCATAACCAGGCACATTCTAGTACTGTATTAAAATAACCAAAGCTGTCTGATTGTTCTGCCAGTGAAAAACATGGAAGATTCTTCACTAATTCATTTTGGTTCATTAATTAAATTAATTCATATTGGTCATTGCTGCATGAAGTACTTCCATGTTTATGATTTGTAGAACTTCTGTTTTCTAGAAGCCACAGTCTGTTATTCCCATTTAAGTTAGAACCTGGTTATTCCTCGATATTAAACTTGTAGCTTACTCAACTGATTATGTAACATATCTAATGATGGAAAAACTACAGCTGGATCACTACTCACCATATAGAGGAGATGAGCCTTCAGCCACATCAACTCCTAAAGAAGCGGGCACTGAGAGGGAATCTATCATTTTTATAATAACGACAATATTATGATAATGACAATTGCTACAGTTCGTACAGAGGAGATACTGAGTCGCAGATAGGCACAACAAGAAGACTGCCAAACATACCTTTCGACCTAACAAACTGACTCTGGCTGACGAGGCCAGACTGTAAGATGTGTTCAAATGTGTGTGAAATCTTATGGGGCTTAACTGCTAAGGTCATCAGTCCCTAAGCTTACACACTACTTAACCTAAACTATCCTAAGGACAAACACACACACCCATGCCTGAGGGAGGATTCGAACCTCCGCCGGGACCAGCCACACAGTGTATGACTGCAACACCTTAGACCGCTCGGCTAATCCCGCATGGCCAGACTGTAAGCAGCAGTGCGTGTTGGGAGAAGCAAACTTAGTTGTGGTGCTAAGGAAGATGCTGGGAAGGGGAGGGGGAGCAGAGTAGAGGTGGGACACAGTAAAATAGTGCTACTGGTAGCATACAGGGAAGAGGAGAGCAGCCAGGTGCAGGTGGGTGGGTGGTGGTGGTGGTGGTGGTGGTGGTGGGTTAGGATGGGGCAGCGGAAAAGGAGAGTAATAAAAATACCGCTGTTGTGTTAGTGGAATAGAGGGCTGTGTAGCGCTGGAATGGGAACAGGGAAGGGGACAATGACTAACGAAGGTTGAAGCCAGGAGAGTTATGGGAACATAGGGTGTACTGTAGGAAGAGTTCCCCCCTGCGCAATTCATAGAAGCTGGGGTTCTTGGAAATGATTCACATAGCACAAGCTGTGAAGTAGTCATGGACATGAAGAACATCATGCTGGGCAACATGTCCAGCAACTAGGTGGTCCAGATGTTTCTTGGCCATAGTTCATTGGTGGCCATTCATGAGGGCAGACAGCGTGTTTGTTGTCATGCCCACATAGAATGTAGCACAGTGGTTGAAGCTTAGCTTCTAGTTCACATGACTGGTTTCACAGGCAGCCCTGTCTTTGATGGGATAGGTGATGCTCTCAGCGGTGGCACAGTAATTGGCCACAATGGGGCGTCCTTACACACACACACACACACACACACACACACACACACACACCAACCATTTCCTCCACCAACTCCCACAGTTCCTGTTCCTGTTCCTTTACCATATGGTGACCTGCTCGTACCTATTGATGCCATCCTCCCTTTACACTGGCATCCACTTCATAGATGGCTTCAACAGTACCTCAGTCCACAGCAAAACTACCAACGACAGCAATACCTTCACTTCAACAGCTGGCACTCATTCCATACTAGGAAGACACTTCCATACAGCCTAGACAGGAACTCTTTGTTATATCAAACATGAAACACCTGCAGTGACCAGCAGTCCCTCTCAAAATAAATTGACTGTCTCACTGAGTCCTTCACAGTCCATACTTGTACAGAAACAGGTCTCCTGTGCCTTCTCTCTCTCTCTCTCTCTCTCTCTCTCTCTCTCTCTCTCTCTCTCTCTGCACTCACCCACCACCTCCCAAAGTACCACTTTCCGGCCACAGAACAGCTTTCCCATCGTGACTAAGTGCCACCCACGATTGGAGCAACTGAATCACATTCACACATCCTCTCCTAGGATTTCCACCATCACTCTTCATACTCTGAAATAAGGAATATCCTGGCCACTGTACTTCCAACTCCTCCCACAGTGGTATTCTGCCTCCCACCAAACCTACGCACTATCCTTGTCCATCCCTACACAAATTCTGCCTCCTACCAAACCTATGCACTATCCTTGTCCATCCCTACACAACCCCACCTCTTAACCCCTTGCCTCATGGCTCAGATCCCATTTATAAACCTAGATGCCAGACCTATCCCATACGTCCTCCTCCCACCACCACCACCACCACCACCACCACCACCACCTACTCCAGTCTGGTCACAAACATCACCTATCTAATCTAAGGCAGAGCTACCTGTGAAACCTACAAGCTAAGTTGCAACCACTGTCCTGCATTCTACATGGGCGTGACAACCTACAACCTGTCTGCTCGCATGAATGGCTACCGACAAACTGTGGCAAACAAACAGCTGGACCGTCCAGTTGCTGAGCACACTGCCAACACAATGGTCTTCGTTTCAATGACTGCTCCAGAGCCTGTGCCTTCTGGATCCTTCCCAGCAACACCAGCTTTTCTGAACTGCACAGGTGAGAACCCTCCCTCCAGCACTACACAGCCCTCTCTCCACAAATGCATCCTCTTCTTTTCTGCCCCCCCCCCCCCAACCTCCCAACTGCACCTAGCTGCCCGCACGCGCACCATTTACAGTATGTAGTGAGTAGCAATTATCCTTTTCATAATATTGTCGTTACTCTATCCTGGATTTTTTTTTTTTTTTTATGTTACTTTAACATATCGCAAACCCATGAAAAATTGGCACTGGTTGTTCTTGGATTAAGTGCACGACATCTACCTGTATCTTTTTTTTTTGCCATTATTAACTTAGTGGAGATACAACTAAATTTAAGTTAAATTTCAGGAACTCTTTGTTATATCAAACATGAATAAGTCACTTTAGTTTTGATTCATCAGTCTACAGTAAAAGACAGAAATTGTACTATGCCACTATTTCCCATTATTAATGGCTTCTCCTGTTGGTACTTATTAGAACAATTTTATAACAATCATTCAAAACAACTACACATATTTTCAACTGAGAAGGTCAGTATCAAACATTAGGTAACCACGGTGAAAGACAAACTTGTGCTATACAAACATTGAAAAATATGTTACAGCGGAAAGGTTTGACACACAGCTGAAACCTGTGTGTAGCCATAAATCCTTGATATGCACTTTTGGCTGAGGGGTACAACACACAAGAACTCTTGTTTCGCTAAGTTTATTACACCACTTACTATCTGTGTGCGCACGCACACACAACTGACTTCCGTTGTAATCACAATACGAATTCATTAAATATTAAGCTATCATCAACATAGAGGTTGTTTGAACACTTTACTGGCTATGATCCTATTATAGGTTTGCGACACTGTCTTCCTGCAAACTTTGGACTGACTAATCCAGCAAATAAATAAGGACCACCTCTGTTCAAGATAAAAACTTAATCAATGTGCAACTTCACAATTTTCACACTAACAAACATTGTCAGAGGTGAAAGAATTGGTAACTGACCAATAAAAATCCTAAGACTGACTTGGAATTTAATCTAAGAAATCTTGGTTTCTAGTTTGGTGCAATATGACAGCACCTCAAACGATTTCATTTTAAGCATCAAAATAATGTCAGCAATCACATAAAGCACTGTCTATGCACTTTTTGTTATTAGGCTATTTAGTCTGTGATTAGGCAACTTTGATTGTGTAACATACATGCTTAATGTTTTAGCAAGTGAAGTAGTATTGCAGTATTTTATGACAAAGCTGTTTTGAATTATGAGAACTGATATATTATAGCAATAGGTCCATTGGCAAATTTAACAAGAGAGGCGTTGTGCATCACTGAGGGATTTATTAATGGAATTTCAATACTATTGAAATTTTGAGAGCGCTTTCCAGGAAGAGTCTGACAACATATTACTTCCCCCATGCGTATGTCTTGCGTAACGACTACACGGAGAAAATTCAAGAAATTGGCGACAATACAGAGGCTTACCTACAATCATTGTTCCCACGTGCTATTCGTAAGTGGAACAGGATTGGAGGGCTCAGTTAGTGGTACAAAAAGTACCCTCTGCCACACACCATTAGGGGGCTTGCGGAGTATGATGTAGACGTAGCAACCACTGAGCACAAAGTCAATTTATAAGGCTACTTTGAATAACAGCGCAAAACACTGTACTATTTGTCAGCTCTGTAAAATAACCTTATCCAACGCACATTCTCTACACAAATTACAAAATGTGAGTATTGCTTAGTAGCCCAATCAATGAAGAACAAAAAGGTTGATTAGGGGAAACAAATCACGTAGTCACAAATTTTTGTACAGTGTCCTCAAAAACATATTAAAAATCCTGACCTCCCCCCCCTTTGGGGGGTGGCAGGGTGAGCATTGGGGTGGGGAGGGAGATACAGATAACTGCGATTTTCTCAAATAACTCTACAACTGCAGTCTGTAGCAAAAATGTTTGCCAGCACATAATTAAATTACATTAAACTTCCTACAAAAAAGATCCTTTTCATTTTTTTCTCTAAGATAAATATGCTGGAAAAATTGCAGATTACTAAAAATATTGTTCCAACAGCATAAAACTTTATTTTTAAATGAAATTAGTTAAAAACAAATATTATATGCATGTTCCACATACAAGTGTCGTAGAGCCATATTACGAGATAAACTGTGTAATGGGGCTGTAAAAGGGTGGAAGGGGGAAATGCGTGGGGTGTGAGTGCCAGGGAAAGTTAAGGGTGAGCAGGTGACTGCCTACTCTACCTACCCCACTACATCACGAGAACAAAGTGCAGAGTATTTCACAAAGCTATACCAACGCACATTGTGAATCACTGGTGACAGTGTGCAGTCATGTCTTGGGATGGTTCCTTTTTATCGACAAAGTGCATTAATGCTACATTTATCAGCTGTAGGGTTCTTCTGTGAAAGGGCACTCACTCCACCACGAGTGTGGCCCGATTTTCAGTTTAGACTATACCTCCCCAGCATTTCTAATCAAGTTCCCTCATGTGACTGGACAAAATAACTTCACTCAGCACTTGTTTATATAGTGGAGTTATTTTCAGTTTATTGAATGCCTACTTATTTGCAGTTGTTACATGGACTTTGTCAAATCCGTTCATGTGTGTTTAAAAATATGTCAGTGGCCTATGTAGCATTGGTGGGAAAGTGATTGGATTGGTATATGTGGCACCTTGCTCCTGTCTATTGTTGAGAGTTTATTCTAAAACACAGTTGTGTTTTAGTCACTTGGTGGTGAATTACTGAATGACCAAAAAGTTACTGCACTTTTCACAGCATTAATTGTGTTATTAATATGACTGCACAAACCTTTACATTCATTCAGGAATTTCTGGTACTTTTAAGAGTTGGCGGCAATGTGTGGAGCTACTTACCACACATCCAGAGTGTATCTCCCAAAATGGGTGTAAACACGTTTCACGAATGGGACTAATCATGGGAATCGATGGGAGAGGTTTAATTCCCCGGAGCTTGTTCCCATGAAGGGCGGACCACTGGTGATGCCAAAGTGACACCACCTGCTGACAGATGGCAACACAGAGATCATTGGAGGGAGGTATGAGAGCTGCAACCTTGACAGCAGCGGCAGCGGCCTCGTTACCTGTCAGACCGACATGACCAGGAAGCCACATAAACATCAAAATTGCTCCATCAAGACTGAGCTTTCTTGGACCTGTTGCACTAAAAGATGGATGCTGTACAGTACACAGAGGCTCTGAAGTGCACAGTCAGAGCAGATGACAGCTGAAAAGCCTGTGCCGCCGGATATACTACATGGCTGATACAGTGCAAATAGCTCTGCTGTAAATACTGAGCAGTGTTCCAGAAGCTGATACTAAAAATCATCGGTGCCAATGACGAAGGTACTATAAAAGTTCCGTGCGAAGGTCATGAAACTTACGACGATAGAGCGAGGTTAGAGTAGCGTTTTTAGGAAGTGAATGAAAGCCACGGGATGAAGAGTTCACAACCACTGGGAAAGTGGCAGGTAGCGTCAAGTTAAGCTGCCAGAGCAAGAGCCAAAAGTGAACTCCCTCTTCTGTTGAAGAGGGATGTGCCCCATTCTAGTGATCAAAGGAGTCATTGCACAAAGAGGCGTAGAATAGGTGGCCAGGAACGGCAGACAAACAGCATGCATATCTGCTGAGGAGTAAGTCACGGATGTACGACAGCTGTAGTTCGGCAGCTTCAGCGTACAGACTCTCAAACAGGCTAGTGTAAAATTGTGGATAGTATTGAGACAAAGTAAGAGGGACGGATGTGCAAATGCATAAACGAAACACCCATAGTCTAGTTTCGTATGGACAAGGGACTGATACAAATGGAGGAGAGTGGTCTGATCTGCTGCCCAGGAAGTACAGCTGAGGACATGTAGGAGATTGAGGGACCGTGTACAGCAGGTGACCATGTAAGAGATGTGGGAGGACCAAGAAAGTATCCTACTGAGGATGAGCCCCTGGAATTTCATTGTTTCAATGAACAGAAGAGCAACACGCCTAAGATGTAAAGACGGTGTAAAAAATCAATTGCGCCATCAGAAATTCATACAAATGGTTTTGTCGGTGGAAAAGCGGAGGGCACTGTTGATGGTCCTTGAGTAAAGAAGATTGAGACATCACTAAAGATGCCACTCATGGAGACAAGCCCTTTGAGAACTGCAATAGATTGCAAATTCGTCAACGAAAAGGGAGCCAGAGATGCCCGACGGAGACAGGCCGTTATAGGGTTAATGCTGACAGCAAAGAGGACGACGCTCAGGACGGAACCTTGAGGCACACCGTTTTCCTGGATAAATATGGCTGACAAGGGAGAATTCACACGTACCTTGAAAACTAAAGTTTTTTTTTAAGAACTCCTGAAAGAACTGGCCATAGAAACCCCACGTATAGAGAAGACTGAGGGTACCAGTCCTCCAGCAGGTGTCGTAGGCTTTCAGCAGGTGTCATAGGCTTTCACCAAATTGAAAACCATGGCCACATTCTGGTATTTCTGCAGAAAACTATTCATGACATGGACTGACAAAGTGGTGAGATGGTCAATCGCAGAACAGTGTTCTCGAAATCCACACTGTGCAGTGGTTAGTAATTTGCGAGACTTAACCACCAGGACAGCCGGGCATGAATCATACATTCCATCACATTGCAAACACAGCTGATGACAAATGAGGCAATAACTAGGAGGAAGGTGTTTGTCCTTGCCAAGCTTAGGTACAGATATGACAGTGGCTTCATGCCAGCATCTGGGAAACATATCCTCTGCCCAGATGTGATTGCACGTATGAAGGAGGAAGTGCTTGCCTGCAAGAAAAAGGTTGTACAACATCTGAATGTTAACATCACCTGGTCCTGGGGTGGAGATCGGCATAAAATGAGAGCATAGTAAAGGTGGCATTGTAGCATTCACGATTTTGAGAAGAGAAAGGTATCATCTGAGCCACCTCCACTTGTTTGTTTCCAATGGAGGAAGGCAGGGTGATAGTGGGTGGAGCTCGAAATCTTCACAAAATAGTGGCCCAGGGTGTTGGAGATAGCAGTAGGGTCCACTATTGACATCAACTGCTACTGCCAGGCCAGAAATTGAGGAATGGATATTCATCCCACAGAGCTGTCAGAGGTTGGCCAACATGACAGTAGAGGTAACAGAACTGTTAAAAAGAACTAGTGAAGAAAATCCAGCTACAGGGTGTATATGCAGACAAGAAAAAAATTCTCTGATGTTTCCCAGTTAAAAACATACTTCTTTTCATGTGAAAATACACTACTCCCAATATGAAAAAAAAAACACTTGTTCCATGGCAAGTGACAGTACACTTTACCTTGGAGCTGATATTTTCGTATTTGTACTACGAAAGCATAGATTCGAAACAGCATGTTAGTTTCCGATGCACTGAAATTAAGATTTAAATGTGCTTCTGTAAGCCAGTCATATGCCATATCACGTGATCTCACCAACCAATGACAGCACATACTCAGAGCATGGGACATGTTATGTTGTGGGCCAATAGCAACATCACTGTTAAGTAGTGCGAAGGAAAAGTTAATCATTTAAATTAATGTACATAGTGTAACTACATGAAAAGTTAAGCTTTCACATATAATATTTGTCTTTATTGCATGTGTTGCAATTTAAGATACAACACACAAATTTGCCAGTAAAATTTTAAATAATGACAATGTCTGGTCTTCTGGGCTTGAAATTCTTCTAACTGGCTAGTTCTCAATGTGTTAAGTTTAAACGAAAGTCAAATGCTCTGATTTAAGAAATTAATTGCACATTCGCACACATATCATAATTCATCTTGCATAAAAGGAAATTTACTTCATAACTAATACTTTTCGAAGCACCATTCGCAATATTTTCCAGCAATAGCCTCATTTTCAGCATTCGCCAGTGAGTGCCAGTAAACACGTGTTACTGCATGTGAGCAGCTGGGGTGATGTAGGAAGCCCATATATTCTTACAGATATAGTATTAAGAGTCTTACATGGCCTCATAAAAGAAATACGATACTCTAAGAGGATAATTGCACAATCTAACTGTAATTATTAAATTTATTTCTTGTTTAATTTATAAAATAATAATATATCGTGGTGATGATTCTTTTTTGTCAAGAAAGTTTGTAAACTCTTTTGCTTCGCAAACTCTTTGGAATATTGTGAGTACCGCAGAATGTGAGGGGTGGTGGGCATGCCTCTGATGGAATCAGCCATGTTTTGATTGTGTCACTAATAATGTAATTTGGAATAATAAGTGGAAATTGTAAAATCGGTGTGATATTTAATAATGTGACAAAGAATAAAATTCAAGAAATACACAGGCAAATCTTCACAAGTTATTTAGTCATCATAAACCCACAATGTTAAATCATAATTTCAGCTGCAAGAATGTATCCCTAGATGCTATAAGTGGAGCCAACTACAAGTAGAGATAATTAAGATAAGTAATAAGTTTTTCAATTGTATATCTTGCACCTCTTTAAGCTTTTGAAACCAACGAAGACAGTAAGAAAATTTTAATAGTGACTTGTGGGAGGGTAACATTGTAAGTATCAGTACTGTATTATCTCATGTTTGGTTCTCTATTATGACATAATGCTGTATGTACCTGGAGATGAAAATGTGTACCTTAAATTCAGTGAATAGTTGAAACTAGCAAGTAGAGCGGAATGAAATACTTAAGTTTCTAATAAACTGAGTGCATCTGGGGCAGTGGCGGATACATGAGGGGAGCACAGGGGGGAAGGAAAATAAAACATTTTGGAAAGATCTTTGATGTACAGTAACATGTATGCCACAGATTTTCTTATTATTTAAATTTGAATTCCACTAAACACCGCATGTTACAATCCAAAGCATCTAAATCGAGATTGTGACGCACCTTTGTAAGACAGTCATAGCTCATCTCACGTGATCTTACCAGCCGATGACAGCGAATATTCAGAGCATAGGACACGCGATGTAGTCAGCCAATAACAAAATCACTGTCAAGTAGCGCCAACACACAAACAGAAAAAGTTACGGTTTAAATTAATAATCAGTGTTGCTACAAGAACAGAAAAGCTTTCACATATAATGTTAATCTTTCTTGCCCACATTGCTCTTCAAGATGCGACATAAATGTCTGATCTTCTGGGCTCGAAATTCTTCTAACTGGCTCATCATCAAAGAGTTTATTTTTAAATGAGAGAAACACTCAGTGATTTAAGAAATTCATCGTATATTCTCGCACACAGTTCATCTTGCATAAAAGGAAATTTACTTTGAAAGTAACATTTTTCAAACCACCATTTGCAATATTTTCCCATGGCCTGTTAGAAGCAGGTTTGTCCCAGCAGTTGTCAGAGCTCCAGATAGGCGTCACTGGGCTTGCGCAGCTACAATGACGTAGGAAGCCCGTATGTTCGTACATGTAAAAGATTAAAAGATCTTATAGTGTGTCATAAAAGAAATAAGACATCAGAGGATATGTCAAGAGCATCGGAATTTTGTGAACCAAACTAAAATGCATGAATCGACTTACAGTGCACATTCGTATGTCCAGATTTCCAATGAAGTAGGCTTTTCAGTGTGCTTTTCGGGATTTAAATTTTCCTGGAGTACCGGTATTGTATTATCTCATGTTTGGTTCTTTATTATGGCATAATGGCATACATACTAGAAGCTGAAAACATGCACTTTAAATGCTGCTAACAGTTGAAACTAGCCAATAGTGGCTAATTAAACACTTTGTTTCAAATAAATTGACTGCCTCAGTGGAAAAGATTAATGAAAGCCAAATTTCTGTAGCAAACTGCCAAAAAAACTTCATTGTCCTGCAAGGTGATTAATGCTAATAACACACTTTAGCCTTCCGTAATTATGTGAATTTATTTTAATTCACTTGATAGCTACAGACCATAGAAATCCATTCTGTTTTTATTTGATGCAAGAACAGTAAAAAAAGAGGAAACAGCAAAATTACTACACGTAAACGCGACTACCCACCTCCCCTCTACAACTCAGGATTGTTTTGCGCATCAGCCCCGGATTTACCATATTGCCGAACTGGGGCAATACTAGACAGTGCCCCCCTCCCAGTTAATACAAACAGTACCCACAACTGGTGTGGTTTCTCGATCTGATTACATCTATTTTGTCACTGTCTGCTACATTAAACGAAATAGCCTTTCTATTATTGGAGCCATTGTAACATACTTCAAGTTAATGAGACTTTTTTGGCACAAATGGTCATTTTTATAACACGACAGAATATGATTCACGAAGTACCAATATCAAATGCCCCTCCCTCCTGCCTCCTAGATCCAGGTCTGCTGCACATGGGTGCCTCTGGCAGCTTGGGTGTGCCAGTAAAATTTTTATGGGTAGCATCTGGCTATTTGCTGCTACTGCTTGTACAGCTAACAGCCACACTTCTGTATCCAGAAGTGAGAGAAGGTACTACTCATACGCGACTCAACAGCGCATGCGCATCAGCCCGTTCACAACCGCTCAAATGTTGTGACATTATGCTCATTGGAGGCAATTTGTTGTTGCCAAGCATTGCATAATCTTTCTAAAGCCTTTGACACATTCTGCTGTTGGCAGACGCTGTTATGAGTACTGTGTTTTGTTGAATATGTCCATTTCCTTTGCAACTTAGGTTTTATTTTTTTTCCCTCTTATTCATGTTTTATTGCTGCAGTATTATTCTGCAATAGTGGGATACAGTAATATCCTTTGTTAGAGTATAGGTTCTTACCAATCAAAATTACAAAAATTTAACTGAATGAAAAATTCCCAGAGTTCTAAACAATTCCCAGGTTTTTCCTGGTTTTCTCCCGGATGAAAGAATTTTAGAGTTTTTCTCACATTTCCCCGTTGTCCCAGATCGTATACACCGTGAGTAGCGCTCCAGATGGCATTCCACTTTTGGGCTGAGAGAGATTTGATATAGATCCTCATATCTGCAGCTGGAATCATGAAAGAAAATGGGGTAAGTATCTGATTCACTAACCAAACGGTCAGCCACTTAATTCCCTGGGATGCCCAAATAACTTGGGACCCACAGAAAGACAACTGAGCAGGCTGCATGCTGAAGGGCAGAGAGCAGGTCATGGATAGTAGAGACTAAAGGGTGACGAGAGTTGCATCGATCAATAGCCTGCTGGCTACTCACAGAGGTCTGAACAAATTAAAACACTGTGGTGGGAAGCCTGAAAAACAAAAAGGATGGACCTATGAATGGCTAGAAACACTGCTGTGAACACACTACATGACCCCAGTAATAAATGGTGTTCGAAGTCAGTAGGAAACGTGTATCTCACTTTATCTATTGTTTTAGAACCATCAGCGTAAAAGATGGTAGCACCCTGGAATTCTGCAAGGATGGCACGCACAAGGCACCGGTAAACCATAGGAGCAACAGAGACCTTAGGACCCTGGAATAGATCAGTCCTAATCCATAGTCTAGGCACCATCCAAGGGGGGGTACGTGAGGAAAGATATGGAGTGCCGTCCAGTGAGTGGAGATGGAGATCCGACGAGGGGAAGGAAACGCATGCCAACCGGCAATCCCACCCATGTGCTGGTGTTAGGAGGGAGACGTCCCTCATTGGTGAAGAGCGCAGAGTACACAGGATGGTAAGGGATTGGCGAATGGCGATTACAAGAGAAACAAGGAGTTGGCTCTGTCGGATGTGTAGAGGGGGAATTCCCACTTCTGTGAGGAGACTATCAACAGGACTAGTGCAAAAGGCACCAACAGCGAGACACACCCCACATTGATGGACAGGGTCAAGGAGTTTCGAAGTGGAAGGAGCTGCTGAGCCATAAACCTGACTACCATAATCTAATATGGACAAGACCAGAGCACGGTAAAGATGCTGAAGAGTTGAACAGTCTGCACCCCAAGAGGTGTGGGCCAGGAGATGGGGAGCATTAAGCTTCCACACACACATAGTCTTTAGGTGGTGAATGTGGGTCAGCCATGTCAGCTTGTTATAAAAAATAAGGCCCAAGAACTGAGACTGTGCTACAACACTGAGCAACTGGTTGCCTAAATAAAGTTCCGGGGCGGGGTGTACTGTGGGTTGAAGACAAAAATGCATATCCCATGTCTTGGATGGAGAAAACTGGAAGCCATGGGTGGTGGCCTACGCAGAGGCCCATCGGATGGCACCTTGGAGCTGGCGCACAGCAGATGCTACCGAGTGGGAGCTGCACTAAATGAAAAATCGTCAACATACAATGCCAGGGTAGCCAGAGGCCCAACAGAGGTCACAAGCTTATTGATGGCAATGAGAAAGACTTTGTGCAGAACCCTGTGGGATACCATTCTCCTGAATTTGAGGGGCACTAAGTGAAGTGCCAACATGTACCTGGAAGAGCCAGGGAGATAAAAACTCACAGATAAAAAACGGAAGGGGACCACGGAAGCCCCAGTCATGGAGGGTAAATAAAATGTGATGGCGGCAAGCCATGTCATACACCTTTTGTAGTTCAAAGACCGCAACAAGGTGCCCATGGTGAGTAAAAGCCTGTTGGATGGCTGATTACAACTGGAGTAAATGGTCAGTTGGAGATCGCCCTGCCCAGAAGCCACACTGATACGGGGACAGAAGGCCCTGTGATTCGAGTATTGAAGATAATCTGAAGCTGACCAAACAACTGAGCAGTTTATAAAGTACATTTGTCAGGCTAAGTGGGTGGTAGCTGTCTACAGACATTGGGTTTTTCCCGGGCTTAAGGATGGGAATAACTACACTGTCTCGCCATTGTGACGAAAAAGCACCCTGAGCCAAATGTGGTTGAAGACCCCGAGGAGCTGTTGCCTCTGGGGAACATCCAAGTGTTGGATTACTTGGTTGTGGATGGAATCTGGGCCTGGGGCTCTCTCTCGTGAAGAGACAAGAGCCTGCTCCAATTCCCATTCAGCGAAAGGTGCATTATAGGGCTTAACGTGGTGCGAGATGAAACAGAGGGAGATCTATTCAACTCTTGTGTTTCTGCCAGAGAAAGGTAGTAGGGTAGGAAGAGAGCGACATTGCCACTGCAAAATGTGTCGCAAGGTGTTCTGCGAGGACCAATGCATCAGTGCACACAGCACCATGGAGGTTGAGACCCTGGGTAGTTGACTGTCGCTGGTGGCACAGAAGGCTATGGAGCTTCGACCAAACCTGCGACAAACAGCCATACGTCCCCAGGGAGGAAACATAGCGATCCCAACATTCCTTTTACTCTGCTTAATAATGTAACGAGCCTTAGCACAGAGACGCCTAAAAGTGGGAAGGCCGGTCTGTGAAGGGTGTAGCTTAAATCACTGCAGCACCCATCAGCAATCCTGGATTGCGAATGCGACATCCTTGGTTCACCACGGTACTGGTCGACAACGAGGGGGACCTGTGGACAGGAGGACAGCAGTGCCAGCAGCATGGAGAATAGTGGCAGAGATGCTTTGCATGACTAGATCAATGGAATTCGAGGGGGGAGGTGTCAAAGTTCACAGCAGACGAATTGGGCCTGCGGAATGCCCAAAGTGCAGGGGCTGGCTGTCTGGCGGTAGCAGGGGAACAATAGAATCACCAGAAAGTGGTCACTTTCACAAAGATCATCATGGGATGACCAATGCACGGTTTTTTTAAGGGCGCAAAACTGCTACATTCGTAAGCCCCCATTCTGTGACTTAGTGAAGGGTAAAAAATCGAATCTTAAATCAGCAGCAATGGGAGTGAAACTCAAGAATGAGGGAAACTGAAAACAGAAGGAAATCGTAGAAAACTAATACTGAAGAGGGGAGGAGGTATTTTTCCAGAAAAAGAGCTTCAAATGATCGATATCATCTTACAGACACTGATAAACTCAAGGGCGTGATTGACTAAGCACGTGTCATCTGCTAAAAGGGATGATACATCCGGCGACAGCTGTAAGCGGATTGAAATAGGGACACTGAAGTAAGAAGTGTCTCACTGTCCACAGTTGAGAGCAGTGAAGACAAAGCAGGGGAGGATCGCCACTTAAAAGATGTCAATGGCTACAAGGACAGTGCCCTATCTGGAGTTTAGTTAAAATGGCCGCCTCCTGACGAAGAGATCAGGAGGAACAAGTCCAAACACAGGGAAGAGCTTTTACATCCTGGGAAGTGCAGACCAATGTGTGTGACATAAATGAGCAACACGATGACATAAAACGCTCTGTAGGTTGGCAAAGGGAACCATGCGAACAGTGGGCCAAGGAAGAGAGACTGCAGCCTTGGCCGCTATATCGACTGCCTCATTTCCACGGATACCACTGTACCCTGGAATCCAGAGGAATGCCACAGAGATGCCCCCAAGTGGAGCAAGTGAAGGCAGTCCTGAATCCGGTGGATGAGATAAACAGCTTGGAGGTTGAGAAGAGAGCTGAGCGAATCTGAGCAACAGCCTGGAGAACAGCGTAAAGCTCCGCAGTAAAAGCTGAACACTGGTCGAGAAGCCAAAATATAATAGGGGTGTCGCCAACAATATAAGCACTCCCAACACCAAATGTGGTCTCTGAGCTGTCAGTGTAAATAAATGTGGCATCCTCCATTTGTGCCCATAAAGGAGAAATAGAGGGGGGGAGTACTAGCCTTTGGAAGCTGACAAAGCTCACGGAGAATGCAGGTCTGGCGGTGAAGCCAAGGAAGCACCATACCCCCATTTATCAGAAAAATTTTAGGAAATTGGAAGGTTAGCGAGCTGAAAGATATGAAACGTGGGAAGACCAGCACAGTTTTCTGTCAAACTTAAGTCCCAAGTATTTGGCGATGTCCGTGAACGGAAGGTCGACAGGGCCTAGATGTAGGGAAGGCAGAGGAAATTCCGTACAATGCAAAAAATTTACACAGACGGCCTTACTGGGAGAAAATTGGACGCTGGTTTCGATGCTCCATGAGTGGAGGCAATCTAGACATCCTTGAAGGCGTCGTTCAAGAAGGCTGGTCCGTTGAGAACTGTAGTAGATTGTAAAATTGTTGAAAAAGAGGAAACCCAAGACATCGGGAAGGAGACAATCCTTAACTGGATTTATGGCAATGGCTAACAGTACAAAACTTAGCACGGAGCCCTGGGTTACCCCATTTTCTTGGGAGAAAGTATGAGAGAGGGAGGGGGAGAGAGAGAGAGAGAGAGAGAGAGAGAGAGAGAGAGAGAGAGAGAGAGAGCAGTGTTCATCCACACCTTAAATGTGCGCTCCATCATAAATTCACGAATGAAAAGGGGTAGCCGACGACGAAAGCCCTGACGGAACAACGTGCGGAGGATGCCTGTCCTCCAACAAGTATTGTATGACCTCTCCAGATCAAAAATATTGCTACCGTTTGGTGTTTCCTGAAACAATTGTTCATTACGTAAGTGGAGAGAGCAACTAGATGGTCAACTGCCGAACAAAGCTTTCCGAAACTGCATCGGGCAGCTGTTACAAGGTTTCTGGACTCCAGCCACTAGCGTAAACAGCAATTAACCACACCATCCCAAACCTCTCAAACATTACTTGTGAGTGAGATGGGGAGATAGCTAGAGGGGAGATGTTTGTCATTTACAGGTTTCAGAACAGCTTCCCGCCACCTTCTGGAAAAGGTATTGTCACTCCAAATGCGATTATAAAGGCAAAGGAGGTAATGCAGAATACGGTATGATAAATGCAGCAGCATTTGGATGTGGATGCTATCTGATTCTGTGGTGGAAGAGCAAGAGGAAGAGAGTGAGTGAGTGTTGGAGTTCCTGTACAGAGAAAACATTATTATAACATTTGCAATTTTGAGAGGAGAAAGCAGGAGGTCGCACTTCCGTTGCTTGTTTCTTCGGGAGAAAGGCTGGTGGGTAATTTGAGGAGCTCAAAATCCCACGCAAAGTGTTGAACCAATGAGTTAGAAATTGTGACTGGGTCCACTAGTATATCTTGCGCGACAGTTGGCCCAGAGATTGGGGAGAAACTAGACGTGCCGGATAACAGTCGAATTAAACTCAAAACTACAGATGAGGGTGTGAAGGTGTTAAAGGAGCTGGTAAAGTAATACCAGTTTGCCTTCTGATGATCGCGGATGATGTGACGGCACTGCACACATAATTGTTTATAGCGGATACAGTTGGACAACGTAGGATGATGGCGGAAAATGCGAAGAGCACGTCTCCGCTTGCGTATTGCATCACGGCACACCTCGTTCCACCAAGGAACAGGGGGGCGCCGAGGCAAAGGGGAGGAACAGGGTATTTAAAGTTCTGTGGCTGTAAGAATAACTTCCATTACATAAGTGACATGATCGTCAATGCCAGGAAATTGATGGTCATCAAATGTTGCTAGAGAGGAGAAAAGTGTCCAATTGGCTTTGAAGAACTTCCAGCATCTTGGGCGCATAGATGGCACTTGTGGCTGTAATCGAAGGACACGTGGAAAATGGTCACTCGAGTGTGTATCAGCACGAGCGAACCATTGAAAGCACCGAGCTAGCCGAACAGTACCGACCAAAAGGTCCAAATGAGAGTAGGTTGATGTGGAGGCAGAAAAAAATGTAGGTTCCCCAGCGTTGAGGCAAACAAGATCCACTTTGTGGAAAAGGTCAAGCAATAGGGAACCTCTTGGACAAGGATGCGGAGATTCCCAAAGTGGGTAGTGGGCCTTGGAGTCTCCAACCAGCAAATATGGAGGTGGGAGTTGACCAATGAGATGGAGGAGATCAGATCTTGCCATTAGAGTGGACGAGGGAATGTATATGGTACAAAGAGAGAAGGTGTATCCTGAAACGGAAAGACGTACAGTGACAACTTGGAAGGAACTTTTTAAGAGGATTGGGTGATGTTGGACAGTATCATGGAGAAGAATCATAAGTCCCCCATGTGCTGGAGTGCCATCAACAGAGGGGAGATCAAACTGGACCGATTGTAAATGAGGGAAGACAAAGTGATCATAGGGACGTAGCTTTGTTTCCTGAAGGTAGAAGACGACCGGGGAGCAGGACTGTAAGAGGATCAACAATTCATCCCGATTGGAGTGAATTCCGCAGATATTACAATGGATAATTGACATAGGGTGAACAGAAAGCGAAAAATCTCGCCACGGTTGCCGTCAACTCAACGACCTCTGAGAGCTGGCAGCCGACAGCATGGAACAGCATTCTGCCAAAGGCAGAAGATCCTGATCCATAGGTTGTTCAGAGACAGCTCCTGCCGCCAGCGATTGGCTGGCCGATCAGGTGCAAGCGGTGCGTCTAGGTGACACGGAAGACAGCCAAGGGCGGCTACCGCTGGATGACACTGTAGATGAGACATGCTTTGGCAGAGAAGGAGAGGAACTGTGTTTCTTATCAGCCTTCTTGGAAGCAGGGTGTTGAGAAGAGGGAGGAGTCGATGGTTGTGAGGTTGGGGTACGTAAAATATCTTCACAATTAGGCTCTTTTTTGGAGGTCCGGGAATCCGATTTTGGGGACTGTGGTTTAACACAATGAATGTTGAGCCTTGGAGA
Source organism: Schistocerca serialis cubense (assembly GCF_023864345.2). Classification (NCBI taxonomy): domain Eukaryota; kingdom Metazoa; phylum Arthropoda; class Insecta; order Orthoptera; family Acrididae; genus Schistocerca; species Schistocerca serialis. The sequence goes on from NC_064639.1 coordinate 597,822,361, forward strand.
GGGCGGGTGATAGCGAGGAGGTTGAGCGGGTGATCTTTGGGTTGGCCGATTTGACTACCGCAGGTGAGATCGCACGTCTGTGTGGCTATCTCCTTAGTAGGCCGAGGAGAGGCAAGGACAGTGCTGTATTTACCCGCTGGAAGCACAGTAGGCTTTCTACTGGTGAATAACTTACAATCAGCAAAGGTAGACACCTTTCAGTAACTCGGATTTCCTGAATAATTCATTCATCTTTGAAAATGGGGCAATCTCTAGAGGAAGCAGCATGGTTGCCCTTAGAGTTGGTGCAACGAGGGGATGGAGGTGGACAATCATCCTCATGGGAATCCTTGCCACATGTAACGCATTTGGCTGTATTGGAACATGACTGGCTGGTATGATTAAACTGCTGACACCAATAGCAACACGTAGGATTGGGTATGTAAGGGCAAACTGAAATGATCTCATATCCCGTTTTAATATTCAATGGCAGTTGAACCCTGTCAAATGTCAAGAAGAGAGTATGGGTGGGTACCAAGTCCTTGTCAACCCTTTTCATGACTCAATGTAGGGCGATTATGCTCTGGTCAGACAGGCAATTTTGAATGTCCTCAATGGATAATTCGTCGAGTGATCATGTATAAACTACCATAAACTACCCCTTGTGAGACATTTAAAGTACGGTGCACTTCCACCTGGACAGGGAAGGTGTGTAGCAGTGTAGTTTGAACAGCGTAGTTTGAAGCCATTTATGAGCATGGAGGGCACTGACTGTTTCTAACAACAAGATGTCATTTTACAGGACCTGCAATTGTGTGGACAACTTTCTGAATAATGAAAGGGTTGACTGGAGAAGTCTTGACCTCCTTCAGACCGAGAAACAACTACAAACGAACTTTGGCAATGATGGAAGAATTTCCGTGGCTGAAACTAGTCTAGCTTTCTCTTGTGGGCAGAAGTTGTAGAAGTAGAGGAAACCATTGCGAAAATATCCCCCATGATTAGGGGCTTCTCTGATGGTGCACTCCTTTCTGGTGGGGGTCCTCTCTGAGGGCACTCCTGCCTTAGGTGATTGTCCACCCCTCAGGTCACATCACCCAAGAAACAGATGGAGGGACCAATCAGCACGTTCGGAAGGTACCAGCTCGGGTAATCACCCCTCCGTGAGCCTGCCCATTACCAGGGGTACTTACGTGTCCTACTTGTCTACCCAAGATGGGGAATTAACGCGTTAACCTGACACCGGCTACACATGGGATTGCGTAGGTCGGCCTTCAGACACACAGAGGGAGAAAAGAAAGAGAAAGGGAGGAACAAAGAAAAGGAAAGAAGAGAAGAAGGTAAAGAGAAGAATGAAGGAAAGGATTCCAAATTGAGGACAGAGACTTTCCAGCATAGAGAGCAAAGAAGAGAAACGTCATCTTACAGTCACAAGCGGCCATCTCCACACATAGGCACAAAACATACTCCCAAAGAGAGGGAGAAGAAGAAGGCAAGGGCCGAGGTGTGGATGGTAAGAGGGGGGATGCCGAAAAAGAAGGTATGCAGCCCGGAAAGGAGAGAGAGCTGCACTAGCTTGGGGTCCAAGCCCGGAGGGCAGGGGAGATCTATAGCAGAGAAGGTGCCATGAGCAGCACTGAAGTGGGTAGGGGAACCCTCATTCAGGAGAGACAAACTGAGGTCTGTGATAAATTGCCCACGTAGGATACCCCTACCTGTTGAAGTGACACTCCCTCGCAGTGGATGGTCGGCATCGAAGTCCCCAAGGAGGAAAAACAGGCAGAAGTTGCTGGATTAAGGTAGACAGTGCAACATAAGGAAGTGGCCTACCTGGAGTGAGGTAGACTTTGCAAATGGTGATTCCCAGAGTCACTTGCACTCAAACCACTATCACTGCCAAGTTGGTATGTAGGGGGATCCAGTCACTAATGACATTGGAGTGAACAAAGTGCAGACCCACCAGATGCTACCCTAGGGCGAGCACAGTTCCGACAAAGCCCGATAACCACGGAAATGCGTTTCTTGAAGAACAAGACAGATTGCAGAATAGGAGAATACAAGACGTTGAATTTCCGGTAGGTAATGATAGTATGTGTTGCAATTCCACTGGATGATCGTGTGGCGAGAGTCCAAGGCAGACATGAAGAAGCCAAGGAGGAGGTCAGGTCACTCAGTCAGTAGTTGTCACCGACAAGGATGGGGTGACATCCATAAATAAGATGTCAGACTCAGATTGCAAGGGGGGGAGATGTCACCACCGAGGGTGCCCTGGCTTGGGATTTATGCTTGTTGTTTTTCTCTTTCTGAAGTGGAGGAGGGCAGGGTACAGGAGTAGTACAGGCCTCTACGAGATCAGGAACGGAAGGAGAGCGGGCAACCTTGGGGCGCACAGATGGTGTGCCTCGTGGCCCAGTGGTGGTAAGAGTCTTCTAGCCTGAGAGATGCCAGGGAGAGGGGTCCCGGGAGGGAGCCCAATCACCAGCTGATGCCGAAGAAGGGGGGCACTTCTTCAGCCAGGGAGGGGAAGTGGCTCCCCTGATGGGAGGTTGTGGGAACTGCAAGAGAGGGGGAGAGGGCAGAGGGACGGTGCTGGGGTAAGGACGAAGGGGGAGGAGGAAATGAAGTAACAGAGGCAAAAGTTGGAGATAGTGACACTGGATGGAGTATCTCATACTTTTGGTGAGCCTCAGCATAAGACAGGTGATCCAGGGATTTGTACTCTTGGATCTTCTTCTCTTGCTTGTAATCCAGGCAATCTGGCGAGCGACGGGAGTGGCAGCAAGCACAACTGACACACACAGGTGGCGGAACACAGAAGCTTCCCTCATGGAGTGTGTGGTCACAGTCACCAAACAAAGAGACAACCGCACAGCAGGAAGACGTAAGCTCAAAACGCAAGCATCGCATAGGTGGAGGGACGTACGGCTTCACGTCACATCTATAATACATAACCCTGACCTTCTCTCGAAAGCCAGAATGAAGGCACCAGTATCGGTGCGTTTGTCTTTGCGACCCTTTTGATGCGTCAAACAAAATGAACGCCACGTCGCTCCATATTCGCCCCAAGTTCCTCATCAGTTTGCAGGATGAGGTCCCTAAGAAAAATTACTCCCTGGACAATATTCAGAGATTGGTGAAGAGTGGTAGACACTGGGATATTACCAAGACAATCATAGACACAAAGAGCTGTGGATTGCTTGGCAGAAGTAGTTTTGATCAACAGGGAGCCCGACCGCATCTTACTAAATGATTCCAATTCACCAACATTGTCCTCGATATTTTCCACGAAAAGCAACGGCTTTGTGGCGGTGAATGTCTCCCCATCCGACCTAGCACAGACGGCATAACGGGGAAACAATAAAAAAAATACCCATAATTGTAAAAAATTGACGGGTTTTCCCCTATTTTCTACCAGATGAAAACATTTCTGGGTTTTTCCCACATTTCCCGGAGTGTGTACACCCTGAGCTCTTTTTGCTATCCCGAAGAATGCGACAACACTGTGCACCCAACTGTTTGTAACAAATGTGGTTGGCCATCATAGGATGACAGTTAAAAACTTAGAGAGCACATTTGTGGGCGTGAAATGTGTGGTGCACACCTCAGTCCACCAAGGGACCAGGGCACAGCGCAGTGAAGAGGAACTGTGGGGAATGGAACATGCTACGGTGGTAAAGATAATGTTTGTAAGATATTCTACCTGGTCATCGCAACTGGCGGAAACTATGTTCATCGAAGGTCGCCAGGGAGGAATAAGGCCTCCAGTCACTCCCAGAAAGCTGTCATTTGGGTGTGCGCGCAGGTGGGGGTATGAGTCAGCAGCTGGATAACAAACAGGAAATGGTCGCTTGCATACTTGTCAGAGAGAAAGGACCACTCGAGATGATGGGCAAGTAGGGTAGTGCAGGAGAGGTCCAAATGGGAATAGGTGTGAGTGAAGTCTGAAAGGAACATGGGTGCCCCCGTGTTAAGGCAGATGAGGTTAAAGTGGTTGAGAAGGTCAGCCAAGAGAGCACCTCTCTGAAAGGTTCTGGGAGAACTCCAAAGGGGATGGCACGCATTAAAGTCACCAAACAGCAAAAAGGGGGAGGGTTGGTGGGGGGGGGGGGGGGGAGGAGTTGCCCAATAAGCTAGAGAAAGTTTGCCCTGGTGACATCTAATGACGGCGATATGTGAATGGTACAAAGAGAAAAGTGAAAAGGTAACGTGAGGAGGGAAAACGCGGACTGCAACAGCTTGAAGCCAGGTAGTCAGGGAGACAGGTTGACTATGAACAACGTCCCGGGTGTGCAACATTACTTCCCTACGAGATGGAATGCTGTCTTTGGGGAGAAGGTCAAAGTGGACTGGGAAGAAATTTGAGAGCTCAAAGTGGTCATGAGGATGCAATTTTGTTTCCTGGAGGCAGAGAACAAGTGGATGCTGCAATTTTAAGAGAAGATGTATGTTCTCTTAATTGGATTGAAGGCCGCAAACGTTCCACTGGAGGAGAGTCATAATGGAGAGAGCAGGCGGGGAAAAGTAAAGGGGTGTCCCCTCGGCGGCTGTTGCTGAGTGCCAGCCTTCGAAGACTCGCTGCTACAGGGTGCAGGATCCCGCTCAACAAGGTCTACAGAGATTTCGGCATTCACCCGATGTCAGTCTGCGAGTCCAGGGTAGGATAATGGTTGGTGGTGTGCATTGGCGACACAGAGATCGGCCAGGCGAGTGTATCACGGGGTGACACTGTTGAAGATGATCTCCAAGTTGGTGAACGAGAAGACTGTTTGCCTTTGTTTCACTTCTTGCAGCCTTTTTGGTTGGCAGAGGAAGACTAAGATGTTTGTTGGCTGGAGGGACATAGGAAGTTGCAGGAGTAGTCCTTCTGCCCTTTCTGGCCTCCAGGTTGTGCGGCAGGTGACTTCAACCCATTAAGCGAAAGTTTTGTGGCCTATTGCACAGTTGGAGGAGGAGGCGGCGGGGATGTTACCATGACACGGGGCGACTTCACAACAGTAGTGATGAATTTGACGTCACATGTATGTGTAGCCATGTCCTTTGTGGAGCAAGATACAAGAACAGTACTGTACGTGCCGAGAGAGAGACCGCAGTGTTTCCAACTAGCCAACAACTTGCAAGTGACCAGGTAAGGCACTTTCTCTTTCACCCACATCTCCTTGACAGCCCGCTCATCAAGAAACACCAGAAGATCTTTGGAGGTGACGGCTTGATCGGCGTTGCAGCTGATACAATGGGGAGTAGGAGACAAACAATCACCCTCGTGAGCATCCCTACCACAGGTTACACATTTGGCCAGATGTCAACAGGAGATTCGAGTGTTATTGTAATGATGATACTGGTAGCAGCACATCAGGTTTGGAGTGTACAGTTGGATGGATAACATCATAGCCTCCTATGATCTTTGACAGAAGCAACACACTATTTAAAGTGAGAAAAAATAGTGTGTGCGGGCAGTAAGGATTTATCTACCCTTTCCATCACCCAATGGACAGCAATGACACCCTGATCAGAGAGGTACATCCGGATTTCTGCCTCAGTGAGACCATCAAATAGCCTAGTGTAAGTTAACACCACGGGATGAATTCAACGTTCGATGGGCCTTGACATGAACAAGATAGCTGTTGAGAGAAGCTGCAAGCAGTTGATGTGCTTGAAAATTTGAAGCAGTCTCTAAAAGCAAAGTGCCATTTCGTAAACGGGAACAGAATTTCACAGAGCTGGCAATTGCATCAACATCTTTCTGAATAATAAACGGATTTACCGTAGCAAAGGACTGACAGTCTTCAGTGCGTCAAACCACGAGGAACTGTGGTGCAGCTGGGAGGGTCTTTGAATTGTTAGCCTCATTCATTTTATGTTTGGTAGACACTGACTGCGAAGATGATTGGCTTACTGCGAGAAAATCCCCTATGATTGCCAGCATCTCCGATAGTGTGCTCCTTTCGAACTGGGAGCCCCCTCAGAAGGGGGTGCACCTGCCTTAGGTGATTGTTCACACCTAAGGTCACACATTCTGAATATGTGACAGAGACCAATTGGCAATTTGGGAATGTAGCAAGCAGCTCAGGTAATCACCCCTCCTTGGGCCTGGCCTGTACCAGGGGGGTACATGCGAACCCTACTTGTCAACCCACAGCTGGGAATTACGCGTTACCCAGTCACACGTTATGCATCAGATGCATTGGCTGTCCTTCAGGAACACACAGGGAGGAAGAAGAAAAAGAGCGCCCTCAAATGTAAAAGTGGAAGAAGGATAGGAGACGGCGAACAAAGAAAGAAAAAAAGGAATGGAAACCAGTGGAGAGAGAGTTCTGATATTAGCTACTGAATATGCAGAACACATTTCCAAAAATATCCCAGACATGTTCCCCAGGAAGGGACAAAAGAACAGCAAGAGGATAAAAATGCAGCACGCAGGGGAAAAGATGCTGCGAAGGCTGGGGCCCCATGGTAGCCAAGCATAAACCCACCACGAACCACCTGCTGTCGCAAAGAGAGACACTTTAAGCCTCTAAACCTCCTTCGATATTGGTAGAATTAAGGCGGGGGTGAAGCGTTTGACACCATGCGTTCTGCGGAAAGTATTTCACATGGTGATAGTGGAGACAATGAAATTTCCATTGTCAAATACTTATTGACAGAATGATACACTTGCAAAGGCTCTTCTATATGATAGACACATGACTGCTCTAACTGTTTAACGTTACATAACAACTTAAGAACTACAAGCAAGTACTAACTTAATAAACCAAAAATAACTCCACTATATAAACGCATGCTCAGTGAAGTTATTTTGTCACTCCATACACAGGAACTGGCTAGGAATTACTAGGGAGATATAGTCGGTTGGTAATCTGAAAAGCAAGCAGCACTCATGGTGGGAGAAGTTGCCTTTCCCGGAAGAACACTGCAGCTGCCGTACAGGATGACTAAGATTTCACCTCGAGCAATCTAAAACTGAGCACAGGGATAATGTAGATTCTGTCCATATGCATTACTTGTGTTAGTGTTGTCACTAACTTCCAAGATCCTTTTCTTGTAGTATTCCTGCATTTTGTGGAACATAAACACCCTCAGGCGCGCGCGCGCCTGAGTGTGTGTGTGTGTGTGTGTGTGTGTGTGTGTGTGTGTGTGTGTGTGTGCGCGCATGCATGCACTGTGTAGCCAGTGATTCATAAAGCACATTGTGGACGGTCAGTATAGCTTTGTAAAATATCTTGTACTTGCTTCTTGTGACATAATGGGGTACATCAGAATGGGCAATTGCTTTCTCAGTCCTAATTTGGCAGACCTACGAAGGAAAGAAGTGAATGGCCACAACATGGTAACCTACCTTCCCTGGCACTCCTAGCACATGCACCTCCCCCTCCATACTGTTACACCACCAGAACACAATTTGTCCCTTAAAATGGCACTACTGCACTTAGATGTGGAACACACACTTAAAATTTGTTTTTAACACACTTCATTTAAAAATGACAATTTCATACTGTTAGATCAATATTTTTTGTAACTGTGATTTTTCTAACCCTTGCAATGCAGGAACTATTAGTTCTAGAGAAAAAAATGATTAGGACCTTTTTTGCAAGCAATTTATTGCAGTTTAATTTTGTACTGGGACACATTTTCATTAGAAGCAGCAGTTTTCGAGTTTATCAAGAAAAACACAAAAAGTGCCCTTTAAACACCTCTCCCAACCCAAAACTCACACCATACCGGTCAGGACTTTTAGTATGTTCGTGACACTCCCTCCTAGCACTATGCAAATATTTGAGATTATGTGATTTTTCCCCATAATTTTGCTTCACTGACTGGACTACAGTGGTGGCAAAAACACAATATCAAGGTATTTGTCACTACGCACAAATACAGATAGTAACTGAGGTGATTTACTGGAAGTACAATTCCTCCATACTCAAAGAAGTGGAAAGACAGCCGCATTAACAGCTCCTGTAATCAAATGAGTATAAAAAAATCCATTTTTTAAATTAGACGTGAGTCTTTACTACAAGAAAACTTAACAGAATGATGTTACTAACAGAATGATGAGACTGAAAGCACTGCAAGCAACCTGGTAATGCTGTGTTGTTCTACCTTTGTAGACCAGTTCATCCCTTCCAGATGCGCTCAGTCTGAGATTCAGCTCCTTACAGCCATCACATGATTTTTGAGTCTGTAATCAGTGAAGGTACGTTTGATGTGTGTTATGAAAATTGAACAGCAGAATTTAGAGGAATGTTACGCCATCAAGTTTTTGTTAAACTTTGGAAATCAGAGAGTACAACCTTAGAAAAGTTTAAACAGAGTGTTTTACAAAGAGCTCCTTGAAAAGCTCAGTAAAAGGGTGGATCGAGTTAGACCAGACATCACAGACAAGTTAATGCTGCATCGTGACAGTGTCCAAAATAAACTTCCATCATTGAATTTTTGAACTCAAAAGGCATTCCTGTTGTTCTGCAGACCCTCTATTCACCTGATACGAGTCCTTGTGACTTATTCTTTTTCCGAAACTAAAAACTGTCTTAATAGAACATCATTTTGGCACCATGGAAAACATTCGAAAGAATGTTTCTGACATGTCAAAGGCCCTACCAGCTCAAGCCTTTCAGCACTGCTACCGAAACTGGGAATGACTCCACCAGTGTACAGTTGCTGAAGGGAACTATTTTTAAGGGGACAATAGCGTTATCTGAAAAAATAAAACAGTAAGCAATAAAAAAAAATCAGCCTCATCACGTTCCTCACACACCTCATGTGGAGGATTAACTTCAAATGTCTTACATACAGATCTTGACTTAAGACCTTACATACTCTGCAGTCCGTGAAGTTTATCAAGTAACCTTTCCTTGATAGTAAAGAGTGAAATGTCAGCATATAATGACAGGAACAGGTGTTTTGGTAAAGCTGAATGAAAGTGTCCTGATTAATAAGATCACAAAGCTGTAATCAGTAAGTTAATTTAACTGAGAACCATGATAATTAAGTAACTTTAAGAATCTTAGATCAACAATACAACTTAATACCACCACTGTCACTTTTTCTTTTATTTTGGCACGTCATCTGGATTTCCATTTGATGTAGTACAACGCTTCCTTCTTAATATTGCTGTTTGTGCTGCTGCCCATGACATTATTTAAGATCTGAAACATCCTATTCCTTGTTAACTCTTCCCCTCCAAATACCATTCTAATATTCTCCTAACCCCCTCCCACGAATTTTTATTGTATGTCCTATTCAGTTTCTTTTCTTTCCCTTCCTTCTATGCTCAGTGATTATTTCTCCTATTATAATTTTCTCAGTTCTTTGAGGTTCGCCAATGACATTGTAATTCTGTCAGAGCCAGCAAAGGACTTGGAAGAGCAGTTGAATGGAATGGACAGTGTCTTGAAAGGAGGATATAAGATGAACATCAACAAAAGCAAAACAAGGATAATGGAATGTAGTCTAATTAAGTCGGGTGATGCCGAGGGAATTAGATTAGGAAATGAGGCACTTAAAGTAGTAAAGGAGTTTTGCTATTTGGGGAGCAAAATAACTGATGATGGTCGAAGTAGAGAGGATATAAAATGTAGGCTGGCAATGGCAAGGAAAGCGTTTCTGAAGAAGAGAAATTTGTTAACATCCAGTATTGATTTAAGTGTCAGGAAATCATTTCTGAAAGTATTCGTATGGAGTGTAGCCATGTATGGAAGTGAAACATGGACGATAACCAGTTTGGACAAGAAGAGAATAGAAGCTTTCGAAATGTGGTGCTACAGAAGAATGCTGAAGATTAGATGGGTAGATCACATAACTAATGAGGAAGTATTGAATAGGATTGGGAAGAAGAGAAGTTTGTGGCACAACTTGACCAGAAGAAGGGATCGGTTGGTAGGACATGTTCTGAGGCATCAAGGGATCACCAATTTAGTATTGGAGGGCAGCGTGGAGGGTAAAAATCGTAGAGGGAGACCAAGAGATGAATACACTAAGCAGATTCAGAAGGATGTAGGTTGCAGTAGGTACCTCATTTGAACTCTTCTGTCAAGAGAGTTAATTTGGAGCTGGAACGGCTGCTCATGTCGGGTGCGGGGTCACACATTGGTGTGGTTCATGTTGATTCTGTCAGTAGGTGGGATTATACTAGGCATGGCCTTCACCTCAACAGGAAGGGGAAGGGTAAATTGGCTGGGGAAATAGCAGGAAAGTTAAAGGGGGGAGGCACTGTCATGAGTGGTAAAATACCAGTGGTTATAGGATTCAGAAAAGACCCTTTTTTAGGGTAGGGAGGACAGAAAGAAAACAAATTTTAAGAGAGGTTAGAACTGAGACAAACCTTCAGTTTGAGAAAGAAATCAAAAAACATAATTCCAGCTTATTACATCAACATAAACAGCCATTGGTTAAGAATTTTCAACTGTCAGCAGATATTTTAACTCCATCCAATTTTAAGTCAGTCAATGTGAAATGTCAGCTATCTTTATTGCATCAAAATATTCGAGGACTGAGAAATAAAATTAATGAATTAACTATCTGCATAGATGAATTAGAGTCTTCAAACCCAGCTGACATAATCTGCCTCTCTGAACATCATGTGACCACTGGTATAGAACTTTTAAGTGTTACAGGGTTTAGGTTAGCATCTCACTATTGTAGATCAGAAATGGAGAAAGGAGGAGTTGCCACATTCATCAGGAACTGTCATAAATTTAAGAACATAGACATTCATAAATTTTGCCTAGAACAGCATATGGAAGCATGTGCAACAGAATTAGATTTTCACAAAAAATCTTTCATAATATTAAGTGTATATCGAGCACCTGCAGGTAACTTTAATCTGTTTGTAAACCACCTTGAAGCTGTACTGGCCCATTTAACAACCAAAAACAAAGAAATAGTGGTTGCTGGTGATTTCAATGTAGATTTCCTTAAAGACTCTCCCAATAAGAACCTATTTGAGTTAGTAACACTATCATTCAACTTAATTCCCACAGTAAAGTTCCCCACTAGGATAACCACTTGCTCACAAACAGCCATTGATAATATCTTTATAGAAAAGTCAAATGAACAAAATTATATTACAAAACCAATAGTCAATGGCCTCTCAGACCATGACATGCAGTTCCTTCTGTTAAATGTTAATACTGAACAGGATATAAAATCTGTTAAATCTGAGCTCAAGAGGGTAATCAGTAAGCCAAAAATTGATTATTTTAGGACACTCCTCAGAGACATTCACTGGACTGATGTTTACAGTGCTCATGGCATGAATGAAAAATATAACATTTTTGCTAATAAAGTGCTTACCTTATTTGAACACTGCTTTCCCCCAAAACTTACCAAGGTTAGAGCAAAGTCTACAAAGAAGCCATGGATTACTCGAGGAATAGGGGTATCTTGTAAAACAAAAAGAAAACTGTATCTGTCAATCCGAAACATTTCCAATGTTGATGCTATAGCACATTATAAGAAATACTGCAAAATATTAAAGACTGTAATACGGATGTCAAAGCAAATATATTACAAGGAAAAGATAGTCATATCAGATAACAAAATAAAGACAATATGGGATATAGTGAAGGAGGAGACCGGTAGAACCAGACATGAAGAGGAACAAATAGCATTAAGAGTAAATGATGCATTGGTGACAGATGTGTATAGTGTTGCAGAACTTTTTAACAAACATTTTATAACTGTTACTGAAAAGATGGGGTTGTCAGGTTCGGTAGATGCTGCTATGGATTACCTTAGACCAGACATTTCAAGTAACTTCCATAATATGAATTTGACCCTCACTACCCCAACAGAAATAATGTCCATCATAAAATCTTTAAAATCAAAAACATCTAGTGGGTATGATGAAATATCAACAAAGTTAATTAAAGAATGTGATTCTGAGCTAAGTAACATATTAAGCTATCTGTGTAACCAGTCGTTTATCAGTGGAATATTTCCCGAATGGCTGAAATATGCTGAAGTTAAGCCACTGTTTAAGAAGGGAGATAAAGAAATAGCATCAAATTTCCGTCCAATTTCACTGTTGCCAGCATTCTCAAAAATTTTCGAAAAAGTAATGTACAGTCGTCTTTATAACCATCTTATCTCAAATAACATACTGTCAAAGTCACAGTTTGGATTTCTAAAAGGTTCTGATATTGAGAAGGCTATCTACACTTACAGTGAAAATGTACTTAATTCATTAGACAAAAAATTGCAGGCAACTGGTATATTTTGTGATCTGTCAAAGGCATTTGACTGTGTAAATCACAATATCCTTTTAAGTAAACTAGAATATTATAGTGTAACAGGAAATGCTGCAAAATGGTTCAAATCTTATATCTCTGGCAGGAAACAAAGGGTGTTATTAGGAAAGAGACATGTATCAAGCTATCAGGCATCATCCAACTGGGAACTAATTACATGTGGGGTCCCACAAGGTTCCAGTTTGGGGCCCTTACTTTTTCTTGTGTATATCAATGACCTTTCATCAGTAACATTACCAGATGCCAAGTTTGTTTTGTTTGCTGATGATACAAACATTGCAATAAATAGCAAATCAAGTGTAGTCTTAGAAAGATCAGCCAATAAAATATTTGTAGACATTAATCACTGGTTCCTAGCCAATTCTTTGTCACTAAACTTTGAAAAAACACACTACATGCAGTTCAGAACTTGTAAGGGGTGTCCCAAGAGTATATGTCTAACATATGATGACAAGAAGATAGAAGAAGTGGACGGTGTTAAATTCTTGGGATTACAGCTTGATAATAAATTCAACTGGGAGGAGCACACCACAGAACTGCTGAAGCGTCTTAACAAATCTCTGTTTGCAATGCGAATTTTGTCAGACATAGGGGATATAAAAATGAAAAAGCTGGCATACTATGCTTACTTTCATTCCATAATGTCATATGGGATTATTTTCTGGGGTAATTCATCAAGCCAAGCTAAAGTTTTCCGGGCACAAAAACGTGCAGTAAGAATTATATGTGGTGTGAACTCAAGAACATCCTGCAGAAGCCTGTTTAGGGAACTAGGGATACTAACTACAGCTTCCCAATATATTTATTCCTTAATGAAATTTGTCATTAAAAATATATCACTTTTTCAAACCAACAGCTCAATTCATGGAATCAATACTAGAAATAAGAATAATCTTCACAAGGATTTAAAGTCACTTAGTCTTGTACAAAAAGGTGTGCATTATTCAGGAACACACATTTTCAATAACTTGCCAGCAGCCATAAAAAGCTTAACAACCAATGAAATTCAGTTTAAGAGAAGCCTAAAGGATTTATCGGTGGCCAACTCCTTCTACTCCATTGATGAATTTCTGAGGAAAACCAACTGATTTGTATATAAGTACAACATAACTTCTGCACAATTTCAGTGCAGTAATGTGTTCACTGAAAATTTGTGTGTGTGTGTGTGTGTGTAAGTATAATCTAACTTCTGCACCATTTCAGTGCAGTAATGTGTTCATTGTAAATAAGTATTACAGTAGTTGTATTACATGTTTCTTACCTTATAAATAAATATAAAACTTTTTTATTTTAAATTCAGTGCAATAGTATTTGTAAAATGACTCTTAGTGTTCATTAAAAAATGACGATCATTCCACTTGGGACCTGTGGAATGGTACATTAGCTTATTTGTTTTAGTTTAAATATTTGTCATGTATTGTTGTTTTTCTGACATGTTCCACATCCTGGAGGACCTCCTCACTACGGATCAATTGGAATGAAAGTAAATCTAATCTAATCTAATCTAAACTGGGAGATGAAAAAGCTTGCACAGGATAGAGTAGCATGGAGAGCTGCATCGGACCAGTCTCGGGACTGGGGACAACAACAACAACAACAACAATTTTCTCAGTATAGTCTGCTACATCGCAAGACCATCTACACATTGTCTTACAATATTGTACTGGCCCTTCCACTACAAAAACAAACCAAATGACTGTTCATGTACATGCATGTATGTGTACTTCCTCCACCTAAAACAAAAGATAAATTCTGTTACTAGTTTGAACACTTTCTGGAGTTTAAGGGTTATTCTTGCATTTTATGTCCACTGAGGTAAGTTTTTTTTGAAGGGCTTTGTTGAAATACAAGTATTCACATGTTGTATTAGTCTGATTCGAACAACATTCTTGTTACTGTATTGGTGAACATCTATCAAAAAGTATGTGTCCAATGTTAGCCATGTCATGTATTAAGTACTGCCAGCTGCCAAAAATGTTATGTGCATGTTTTCATAGTATCAGTGATTATTTTTTATTTAAAATAATAACAGATCATAGAATTTTCAGCAAATTCTGCCATAAGAAAGGAATAAAGTGCATCAGAGTTTTAGGAATGTTAAATATTCCTTTTGGTGAGTATGCTATGAGTAAAAAAAGGTTTTACGAGTATTGTAATCGTTTTGAAGAACATTGTGATGATGAAAATGACAAGCACCTGGGTGCACCAGCACACCAACCAATGTTGAAAAGTGAAAGAAATGATTATGAAATATTGTCAAATCACAACCAGAAAAGTTTCTAATGACGGTGGCATGTCAACTGGCTCATGGCATGAAATTGTTTTGGAAGTAGTTTAACTTTCTGCATTGAACGCAATGTTGCACAGTTTACTTTAATTTTAATAGTATAGTGCCCCATTAATTCTTTCCACAAGGTAAAATGCACAATATGGGTACTACTTACAAGATCAACAGCAATTTCTGGAGGATCAATTTATGGCTTTTACACCATGATAATTCATCTGCTCACATTTTCTTGTGTGTTCGTGAACATTTGGCAAAAAACAAGCCTCCATATTCACTCCATGTGACTACTTTATGCACCAAAAAAATAAAGAGAACCTTAAAGGGCATTCTTTTACAAGTGTTGGAGATTAAAAACACATCGCTGAGTGATTGAATGGTATCCCTAAAATATAAAGTTCCAGTAATGTTTCAGGAATAGGAAACTGTGATGGCGCAATTGAACAACAGGTAATGGTGGAATATTTTAAAGAAGATAACATTGTTGTAGATTAGTAAATAAACCAAGGTTTAGATCCAACATTCACCGCAATAATCTTGTTGCTTCCACTAACATTGTCCATGATGCCGTCAAAGTCAGGACCCTGACAACATTAGTGTTGTTGTCTACCCAAGTTTTGTCAATATAAAAGTGCTTTCCACCTTCGTTCATAATTTCCCTACTTATATCAAATATCTGCACCACCTGTTATATAAATAAGTTCTCTGTACATGAATCTCCCTTTTACTTGCAGATCTCTCTTCAATACATCTACATGACTACTCTGCAATTCACACTTAAGTGCTTGGCAGAGGGTTCGTCAAACCACAATCATACTATCTCCCTACCAATCCACTCCCGAACAGCGCGCGGGAAAAACGAACACCTAAACCTTTCTGTTCGAGCTCTGATTTCTCTTATTTTAGTTTGATGATCATTCCTACCTATGTAGGTTGGGCTCAACACAATATTTTCGCATTCAGAAGAGAAAGTTGGTGACTGAAATTTCGTAAACAGATCTCGCCGCGCCGAAAAACGTCTTTGCTGTAATGACTTCCATCCTAATTCGCGTATCATATCTGCCACACTCTCTCCCCTACTACGTGATAATATAAAATGAGCTGCCCTTTTTTGCACCCTTTCGATGTCCTCCGTCAATCCCACCTGGTAAGGATCCCACACCGCGCAGCAATATTCTAACAAGAGGACGAACGAGTGTAGTGTAAGCTGTCTCTTTAGTGGACTTGTTGCATCTTCTAAGTGTCCTGCCAATGAAACGCAACCTTTGGCTCGCCTTCCCCACAATATTATCTATGTGGTCTTTCCAACTGAAGTTGTTCGTAATTTTAACACCCAGGTACTTAATTGAATTGACAGCCTTGAGAATTGTACTATTTATCGAGTAATCGAATTCCAACCGATTTCTTTTGGAACTCATGTGGATCAGCTCACACTTTTTGTTATTTAGCGTCAACTGCCACCTGCCACACCATACAGCAATCTTTTCTAAATCGCTTTGCAACTGATACTGGTCTTCGGGTGACCTTACTTGACGGTAAATTACAGCATCATCTGCAAACAACCTAAGAGAACTGCTCAGATTGTCACCCAGGTCATTTATATAGATCCGGAACAGCTGAGGTCCCAGGACGCTTCCCTGGGGAACACCTGATATCACTTCAGTTTTACTCGATGATTTGCCGTCTATTACTACGAACTGCGGCCTTCCTGACAGGAAATCACGAATCCAGTCACACAACTGAGAAGATACCCCATAGGCCCGCATCTTGATTAGAAGTCGCTTGTGAGGAACGGTGTCAAAAGCTCTCCGGAAATCTAGAAATACGGAATCAACTTGAGATCCCCTGTCGACAGCGGCCATTACTTCGTGCGAATAAAGAGCTAGCTGCGTTGCACAAGAACGATGTTTTCTGAAACCATGCTGATTACATATCAATAAATCGTTCCCTTCGAGGTGATTCATAATGTTTGAATACAGTATATGCTCCAAAACCCTACTGCAAACCGACGTCAATTATATAGGTCTGTAGTTCGATGGATTACTCCTATTACCCTTCTTAAACACTGGTGCGACCTGCACAATTTTCCAATCTGTAGGTACAGATCTATCGGTGAGCAAGTGCTTGTATACGAGTGCTAAGTAGGGAGCTATTGTATCAGCGTAATCTGAAAGGAACCTATTCGGTATACAATCTGGGCCTGAAGACTTGCCCGTATCAAGCGATTTGAGGTGCTTCGCAACGCCTAAGGTGTGTTCGTGTTTCAAATTCTGGAATATTCCATTCATCTTCCCTGGTGAAGTAATTTCGGAAAACTGCATTCAATAACTCCGCTTCAGCAGCACAGTCATCACCAACAATACCATCAGCAATGCGCAGCGAAGGTATTGCCGCTTGTGCACTTTACATATGACCAGAATTTCTTCGGAATTTCTACCAAATTTCGAGACAATGTTTCGTTGTGGAACCTATTAAAGGCATCTCGCATTGAAGTCGGTGCCAAATTTCGCGCGTCTGTAAATTTTAGTCAATCTTCAGGATTTTGTGTTCTTCTGAACTTCGCATGCTTTTTCCGTTGCCTCTGCAACAGAGTTTGGACCTGTTTTGTGTACCACGGGGGATCAGTTCCATCCCTTACCAATTTATGAGGTATGAATCTCTCAATTGCTGTTACTACTATATCTTTGAATTTGAGCCACATCTCGTCTACATTTGCATCGTCAGTTCGGAAGGAATGGAGATTGTCTCTCAGTAAGGCTTCTAGTGACACTTTATCCGCTTTTTTAAATAAAATTATTTTGCGTTTGTTTCTGGTGGATTTGGAAGCAATGTTATTGAGCCTAGCTACAACGACCTTGTGATCTCTAATCCCTGTATCAGTCATGATGCTCTCTATCAGCTCTGGATTGTTTGTGGCTAAGAGGTCAAGTGTGTTTTCGCAACCATTTACAATTCGCGTGGGTTCGTGGACTAACTACTCGAAATAATTTTCGGAGAAAGCATTTAGGACAATCTCGGAAGATGTTTTCTGCCTACCACCGGTTTTGAACAAGTATTTTTGCCAACATATCGAGGGAAGGTTGAAGTCCCCACCAATTATTACTGTATGAGTGGCGTATTTATTGGTTACAAGACTCAAATTTTCTCTGAACTGTTCCACAACTATATCATCGGAGTCTGGGGGTCGGTAGAAGGAGCCAATTATTAACTTAGTTCGGCTGTTAAGTATAACTTCCACCCATACCAATTCGCACCGAGTATCTACTTCGACTTCACTACAAGATAAACCACTACTGACAGACACAAACACTCCACCACCAATTCTGCATAATCTATCTTTCCTGAACACCGTCTGAGACTTTGTAAAAATTTCTGCAGAACTTATTTCAGGCTTTAGCCAGCTTTCTGTACCTATAACAATTTCAGCTTCTGTGCTATCTATTAGCGCTTGAAGCTCGGGGACTTTCCCAGCACAACTACAATAATTTACAACTACAATTCCGACTGTTCCTTGATCCAAGCACATCCTGTATTTGCCATGCACCCTTTGAGATTGCAGCCCACCCCGTACTTTCCCGAGGCCTTCTAACCTAAAAAACCGCCCAGTCCACGCCACACAGCCTCCGCTACCCGTGTAGCCGCCAGCTGAGTGTAGTGAACTCCTGACCTATTCAGCGGAACCCGAAACCCCACCACCCTATGGCGCAAGTCAAGGAATCTGCAGCCAACACGGTCGCAAAACCGTCTGAGCCTCTGATTCAGACCCTCCACCCGGCTCTGCACCAAAGGTCCGCAGTCGGTTCTGTCAACGATGCTGCAGATGGTGAGCTCTGCCTTCATCTCGTAAGCAAGACCGGCAGCCTTCACCAAATCAGATAGCCGCTGGAATCCAGAGAGAATTTCCTCAGATCCAAAGCGACACACGTCATTAGTGCCGACATGTGCTACCACCTGCAGCTGGCTGCACCTTGGGCTCTTCATGGCATCCGGAAGGACCTTTTCCACATCAGGAATGACTCCACCCGGAATGCACATTGAGTACACACTGGATTTCTTTCCCTCCTCAGCCGCCATATCCCTAAGGGGCCCCATTACGCGCCTGACATTGGAGCTCCCAACTACCAATAAGCCCACCCTCTGTGATTGCCCGGACCTTGAAGGCTGAGAATCATCCTCTGAAACAGGGCAGGCAGCTGCATCTGGCTCAGCCAGAGACAGTGCCTGAAACCTGTTTGTCAGACGCACAGGGGAAGCTTTCTGATCAGCCTCCGGGGACGTCTTTCGCTGCCTGCCATGCCTTGGAACGACCTCCCAATCAACAACAGGCGAGGGCTCAGCCCACTGCGGGCAGCAACCGGGGCAACCACAGCGGCAGACCGATCTGGGGACAGACGGGACGAGGTTGACATCCCCGTGATACCCAAGTCCGGCCCCCCACAGTGGTGCCCATTGGCAACAGCCTCAAGCTGTGCGACCGAAGTCAGCGCCGCTTGCAGCTGTGAGCGAAGGAATGCCAACTCAGCCCTCATCCGAACACAGCAATCACAGTCCCTGTCCATTCTAATCGATGTTTAACAACAGTTACTGAAACACGAGTCAGTGCCTAGATAACGCAAGGGAAACACGCAAAGAATGTATTAACTAACCTGTACAAATGCCTAACGACTGTGTACAATCTGCCTGAATTTACGATTACAGTAACTAAAACTCGAAATTACACCTCCTATACAAAACTAACACGCAATTTAAGTAAGAATCTATGAAGTAAACACTAAAGCGCGATGCTACAACTCTCAAATACTATAATACGCCCGAAATTTATGAATTAAACAATGCAAGTACCCAAAAACACACAAAGAAATTAAGAATTAAACTATGTAACAAATAAGTAAGCTAGGGGTATACGACTTGCTGCTGCAGCTGCTTATCCAACGGCGGCAGGGAGCACACTGGCTGTGACCAACCGACACTGACCGTTCAAAACAAAAACAGAAGACCGACAACTACGCGAATTTACACTATTCAGGTACTAAAGCGCGATGCTACAACTCTCCTGTTTCTCCCATTATGTCTTGCAAAACTGCTTCCTACCAAGGAAAAATTTTGTTTTGTGTGCATAATGTCAGCACTATTTATTTTTTTTATTTTTTATTTTTTTTATTTATGTAAAGTCCTCCATCATTTTTCAAATTATCGGTTTTGTAAAGGAGTCTGAAGTCACCGGTTTCCTCCCAAAATTCTTAGCATTCTTTGTTGGCAACTCGAGTAAACTAAGAGGTTTATTTTCATGTTCCTTTCTTATGCATCCTATTGTCTTAAGGTTCGAGTTTCTTATAGGTTTCCGCTCTTGGTTTCGGACTGGCAATATTAGCCAACAGTTATTCTTGTGTCGACTCTTTAATACAATCTGTATTCATGTTACAAATAACCAGACATTCTTCACTCTTTTAGTACCGCCACTTTGTACTGTGCACATTTACTTGCAATGTGGTATGCTTATCAGTCATTTCCGAATAACTAAATATATCACTAAAAGTGCAAACTCAAATTCACTGATGCTGTAATTAAAAATAAGAGAAACAAAATCAATATAAATTACAGCACACTGCACTACACTTCTTGAAATGAGTAACAGAATTTGGATGTGCCTTTAGTGTAGTTGCAAGGTTCTTCTCAGAAAGGCCACCTCACCTATTATAACTGTGGCTTGCTCATGAATTTACTAACAGGTTATACCACCTTATTTTTTATCTTGTCCATTCAATGTCTTTGTTCTTTCTCTACTACATCTGTATTTCAAATGCCTCCAGCCAGTTTTTTTCTTATTACCTATGTTTCAGCACCATATAGATGGTTACTTCATACACAACACTTTGCATCTTTTCTTCAAATTTTAGCAGGAAACTCCTTTGATTTCAAAATGTCTCATTTGTCATTGCAATGCTGATTTTAATTTATGTGCTGCACAAACTATTGATCCACCTTTGTTTTAGGTTTTACCTAGTCTGTGAAGAATGCTAGAGTAGTTCTTCTTCACTACTCTACCACCACCTACAAAGTAGTCTGTTGTGTAGCTTGCTTTCATTTCTACAAGCAAGCAAATATATTAGCAAGTAAGAAAAGCTTATATACAGTATTTAAGAAAAGCTTATATACAGTATTATATTAACATAACCAACTAACTAAACCACTACTATTCAGCTCCAATCAAAGAAAACATCACACCCTCAAGTGGTAGCAGCATAGTGTAAGCATAATGTGTACAGTGCTAGTTAGAAGACCGTCTGCAATTCCTAACAAAGACACCAAAGAGCTCACCCACAGTGAATGGGGTTACAGTAGTTGAAACAATATGTGTAATATTACCTACTTGCCAGAAAGTAAGGTCTAAAATATTTAGTTTTTTTATTTAAAGATCTGCGAGTCAGTTCTAATTATAGTACTTCGAGGTACTGCATACCAAAGTTCCAGATTTTTATCTGCATTGTTCATCACTATGAAAAACAGCAAAATGGGTAAAAACACTTATGCATACAAGAACAATACAGAAAATGCATACCTCCAGAATGGCTGTCTCCTCCATAGCCGTAGCCTCCAGAACGACCACCTGAAGAACCTGAACGATTGCCACCACTTGTTTGACGATAATCACGAGCACCAAATCCTCCACTACCAAACCTATTTAAACAAAAATAAAATCAACTTATGAACTGCCAATTACATAAAAAGCCTAACTAGATCTCCCCATCAAGTGCGCACAAACTTGCAGACTAAAACCAATTAAAATTTAGGCATCGTAATTAACTTAAAACTGTTTACACTAAAAAAGAGGTTCACTTTATTAGAGACAATTCATAAACAAGGTACTACAACTAACCGTTTATTACTACCACCACGTCTTCCACTCGATGGCATCCTTGAGTCACTAGCCAAGGATTGTAACCAAGATGGTAACTCTTGTTTTGTCTCCTGTATCAATTCCACCAAATCTCTTACCAGGTTCTTGTTCTTTTCATTAAAGAAGGATGTTGCCAAACCTAAAAAACATAGGTCATTTTTTATTAGAATATTTGTTTATCAAACTCAACTCAACAAAATTTAATTATTTAACTCCTGCACATGTACACACACTACTAACTGTAAGGCTCTCTATCACTTTGAAAATAAATTCTCAAAAATACCCAATCTTTTCCCCCCCATAACACCATTCTGCCATTTAATCGACAAACAGGACAATTCAAAAAGGGGGACTGCCCTCAGTAGTCTAGTATATAGAGGCGAAGGATAAAAAGCATGAAGATATTTTTTATCTAATCATTAATGTTCAACTTTTAGTCATAACCCAATCTTTCAGTGGGTTCAGGGCAAAGATTGTACTATATCTGTGTCACTATAGGAATGAAAAATTAAAGGAATCATGTATTGACTACAGAAATCAAATACAATTATCAGATGACCAATGAGATTTGACCATAAAGATGTGCACTAGCAATTGAGGAAAAACAACTTAGTGTGGAAATGTTTAATCAAAATACTGTATGATGCAGCAGACAACCCTACAGTTTCAAGTTTTACTTGTGCAAGATTGCTAGATCCTAACCATATCCCAATAAATGACAAATCAAACTTATCTTCATCTCCTGAAGTTATTCAGATTACAGTTTATCACCAGGTTTGAGATTAGAACAGTAACAGAACCAGTGTAGAACAACTGAGGTTGTTCAATGCAGTAATTTTGGATGCACGACCCACTTAAAAAAGTAAAAAGAATAGTCAATTTTTAGTTATTAATCAATTAATTTAAATCTGCACATACGCATGTCTGAAATTGCAAAGTTCAGGCATGTATCACATCAGCCTTGCCTATTTCAACATAGCATGATGCAGGTCCCGTTGTTACTCTTTCTTATATTGGGATTTTTCCTTTGACCTAGAAACTACATTCCTCATACATTTACTGTGATCAGGGTTGCCACAAGTTTCTCCAAGTGAAATTCCCTGATTTCCAGACAACTTTTATAGCATTTTCCCCCGACAAATTTTGAGATCTCAAGAGAAAGTAAGGACATAGGTTGACAAAGAATGTAAGGACTTCTGTCGTAAGTACTAACATCAACATCTTTTCTAATGAAATGTTTTCAGATGGAGAAAGCAAGCCAAATAGTGTGTGTGTTTCATTAAGATAACTTAATTCATTTCAATAAAATGAAACAAATTTGGTGACAAAAGCATGCATTTCCTTCAAGTACCATAACAGATTTAAAATACCTTCACCTTTTTCAGAAATAACCTGAGAAAAAAAGAAGGCCTCTTTAAAGACGTGTATAAGGCAGGGAAGAGTTGAGTAAACCAACACTATAGGTGACCACCAATAAAACGTTGGTTTACCATATTTGTTATTGTCGGTTATTACCGACTGTGTTATGTCTATTATTTTAAAGGTACTGCGCGACTTTCTTTCGAGAAATACATGAGCACATTGCATACAAGCCACCTGTGACTGCCATCGTCCATATTTTCCAATATATAAATTATTTTTGAAGTGCCAATATGTACTAGAATAAATAAAATTTGTATAAAATGTGGCACTGTACAATGTACTTGCAGTGAGACAGTCACAATTCCAGAAATCCATCACCAGTGCCCTCTGGCCAGCCAAGGAGCATAAAGTCCTGGGTCTGTGGATAAACTACAAAAATCCATTACATTATGCTACACACAAACAGACCCGACCTGCGACAGATCACTGAGACTAGATCCAATAGGCAGGGCTTGCACATTGGTAGGAAACAGTGGGCTTCAGATTAGCAGGCCCAATCCATAACGGATACCTGCAGAAATGGCTTGCGGTTTTGGCCCGTCATGGGAGTCCACTCATGTGGCCAGCTATTCATGTGTCACAGATACAATGTTGTTGAAATGAGACCACAGTGATCAATCCATGCAACAGATAACTTGTGCAAATACTCTGAGAACCAATATTAATGACGATAGGTAGCAACTCACCATAAAGATGATCTCTGAGCTGCAGACAGGCTGGTAGAAAAGACAATAACACACTCAAATTTTTGGCCATAGCCAAAACAATATCGCACAGATATACATTCACACAATCACTCTGACACAACTCATGCACACATGACCACCATCTCCAGCCACTGTGTCAAGAATCAAATCCAAACAAACCATTCCTCATGCCTCCCTGCCTCTAGTCGGCAGCTGCTAGGCTAGTGGCAAGAAGTAATGGCAGCACTGAGTGCAAGCTGAGGGAGTGGTAGGAAGGGAAGAAGCAGTAAGAATGAGGGAATAGTAAGCAGCACACAAACTCTGCTGCATCCAGCCAGCAATATGCACAACATCTCAATAAATAAACCATTTCATCTACTGAAACAATAATAAGATTCTGTGTTTTTTCAAATTTCCCTGACACTTCTGAAGTTTCCTGAACTTGTGGCAACCCTGGTGATGTATCACACATTTATCTGCAAATAACACTCCTGAATAAGATATAACATTTGGAAAATCTGACAAAAAAAAGCTCAGCAGGTCACAGCTTGCTGCTCTATTTTGTTGTCAGATAATTCATTTGCAAACATTAGTCTAAATTCATCCATTTTGAAATCTACACTGTTCCTCTTCCTTTTTCTTAAGTAAAAGAGACACTTTGGACACCCAGTAGAGAGCAAATTCAGGGAATACACCTTCATACAAGGAGGTTCCACATAAGCCTACTGTGACTTCCATGAAGTGTTCACTGGAACTTTCTTTAAACACTGACCTAAAAACATACTTCATGAGTGTTTTATTTTTTCAACAAGCTCCAATAATCTAAGGTTTCTGGAATCCATGATTTCACTGTTTTCACAAAAAAAAAAAAAAAAAAAAAAAAAAAAAAAAAAAAAAAAAAAAAAAAAAAAAAGAAGGATAATATTACATGGAATAGAGTCAGGCTCCGACTGACATCCGGTATACACCTGGATAGTAGCAAGTTACATAGCTGCTTCTGTGTTTTCTTAGTAGCTTATTTCTTAAATTTCTTGTACTTTAACTTAAAAAAATAATCACGCATATTATTAGCTGCAAAGAGATGCCAGGCACTCTGTAGAGTGATTTTCTTTTCTGCTGAACAGCCAGCTACAGAGATCAAAAGGCATCAGCTTTCTTTGGCGACACGTTAAGAGGTTAGCAAGTTGCACAACTAGGATTCTTTCTGTGCTCTTACAGTCAGTTCTTCAGTTGTAATACTAGCATGTGTAGGACATGCACAGGCAAAGTGTGGCTGCAGGAGGAGCTGGCCACAATTCGCAAAAAGCTGAATGTGCTTTTGTTGACAGTTAGCCATCTTCAGGCTGCTGCCTAAGAGTGCAGCAGTGGCGGAGAATCTTGGTACATCACATGGGACACCTAAGGTGTCACCTATTTTGACCACCGGCTCTGCTGCCGGAGTACATCCTAGTGAACGTGATGCAGCTATCTTCTCTCACAGGAGGATGATTGGCAGGTGGTAATGCTTCTGTGAGTGGACAGGTGGCAGCTCCTTTAGCAGGGTCTGAGCAAGTACATGGAGTGGGGTGGGGTGGGGAAGGATTTACTTGTTATCAGAACCTCTGACATTAGGCACATAATGGAGCCCCTTGGCAGATAGCACTCAGGGTGGAAAGAAAGCCAATGTGCACTTTGTGTGACTGCTGGTGGGCCTCATCCGAGATGTGGAGGCGGCCTTGGCTGTTGCTCTTAAGTGTGCAGGTTACATACAGGCTGCTCGCTGAAGTGGTGGAGGCTGCTGGCCTCACGAATGGGGTGCAAGCAAAGCTCCCAATTTGCAGCACTGTTTCCAGAGTCGATCAGGGTTCTTTGGCTTGGAGATAAATGGAGGGTCTCAAGCTAGAGCTTCATCAACTCTGTGACAGTCTTGGCTGTAGATTTCTGGAACTGCGTTATCAGGTGGGGAAATGCAGGACTGCCTCTGAGAGGTCAGAGGGATGCACTACATGAAAGAAGCAGCTACCTAGGTTAGCAGAGTAATGGGGAGTGCACATAGTGAGTTTTTTAGGCTACTGTATTTACTCGAATCTAAGCCGCACTTTTTTTCCGATTTTTGTAATCCAAAAAACCGCCTGCGGCTTAGAATCGAGTGCAAAGCAAGCGAAGTTCTGAAAAATGTTGGTAGGTGCCGCTACAACTATAACTTCTGCTGTCGAATATATGTAGCGCTACATAGATATGCTTTGTAGGCACAAAGATAAATACTTTCGCCAAAACCCATTATCCAACAAAGTAAATACAAATTCCGTATTGTTCATCTTCGAATGTAGCAGAATTTCAATGTACTACGAAAATCCGACTGGCAAGACTGTTTAGGATGTTTGTCAATATGGCCAACTCTACGTTCTGAATTTTTTCCTACCAGTGAGAAGAGATGGTTGCTAATAGGAACCTGATGAAATGTGAATCACATGCAGTATTCTCTTCACCATAAGAATAATCGAATATAAACATTTTGCCATGTATTCTTTCGCGTTTGCTGCTATCTCATTTAAATCCTGTCTGCCTAATAAACTACCAAACTAGAGTGAGACAACAGCAAACGCGGAAGAATATACGTATCGTGTCATGTTTATATTCGTATTATTCTTATGCCTATTGTGATACAGTCAGAAATGAAGCACGGCAAGTAACTAGATTTTTAAATCTAAGATGACTAATTTCTGTGCAGAATTTGATGTACTAAAGATGCGGCTGCAAAGATTTTCAAACGGAGAAAAATTTTCGCCGTACTCTCGTTCAGAACATGTTCTCTCATACGCAGTCTATTATTTGGTTCTTGTTGATCATTATCAAAGAAAGCAGCAGTGTAAGTAACAACAAATAGCAGTCTCTTGCCATTGTTTCGCTAATGAGACGATTGCGCTCTCTCTCTCTCTCTCTCTCTCTCTCTCTCTCTCTCTCTCTCTCTTTTTTTTTTTTTTTTTTACTGTAAGCGGCGGTAGCACGCACAAAAGCGAGCCATGCCGCAAGCGGCGACAGGCCGTAAACACGCACTATCAGTTTGCGACAAACAATGCATGACACAGTACAGTAATGAATTTTCAGCTTAGGATGACGTGAACACCTGTAACAAAGAAAACGGCACTTATCAGATCAAAGCAAAATAAGCAATCGATTCAAACCAGACAGAGCACGTGAAAAAGGAAGGATACTCGTATAAATACGGACGGAGCGCCTGATGCATAGCAATGGCTACCTGGTAAAGCTTAACTGCTAAGCTTACGACTCGAACCAAACTACTGTCGCTGTATCGTCATTCATTCGACGTAAATTGTGTCTCATACTACAATGGACCAACGTTGTTTCGATTTGGAGGTGCGGCCTAAAACTTTTCTCCCCCCTCGAATTTCGAGTCACAAATTTCAGGTGCGGCTTAGATTCGGGAATTTTTTTTTTCCTTTATTTCGAGTCTCATTTTTCACGTGCGGCTTAGATTTGAGTAAATACGGTAGGTGACAGATCGACGTTGTCTGGTGAACACTTGCCAGTTGACTTGCAGATAGTAAAAGGAGACCCTGATGAGTGAAAGCACTTCAATTGTCAAAATTTAGTCAGTAAATTGTCGAAGTATTCATAATGAAGCCCAAAATTTACTGCCCTCCAGGAGACTGCTCATGCTCAAATTATTTTTGGGCCTGAGAGCTGGCTAAAACTAAGTAGACTGTTCTTAGATGTTTAGCAATTCATAGAACATATATCAAAAAACAGATTTATGCCATAGGAGGGGGGTTGACAAAAATATTTTCTCTACTGAGATCCAATTTGAGTGTGACAGTGAAGCTATCTGGTCAAGTATAACATGTCTAGGTGAAAACAAGTTAATCGTTTGATGTTTTTACTGGACACCCGATTCTGCTGCGATGATTTTAAAATCACTGAAGGAAAGTCTATAGACAGTGATGTCAGAATAACCAGATATGAGCTGGAGGTGACTAACCTACTGGGCACAGACTGGGACATCTATGGATTCATTGCAGGGAGGATACAGGCAGTCTTTTGAACACTTTTCTGAAAGCTATCTTGAGCAGCTTATGAAAGAGCCCACATGCAATGGACATAAAAGACGTTATAGCTACGAACAGGGCTGACCAAACAGATAGCATCAGTATGGAGACAGGGATTAGTGACATGGGTATCATGGCGACTTTGGTAGCTAAAGTTAATAAATCAGTCAAGAAGGCTAGGAGATTATTTCTTTTAGTAAGAGTACATAGATAGTTGTTACCATCCAACTTAGACAATGAACTGATATTTTGTTCCAGCACGATGAACATGGAGGGAGTTACAGCCAAAGCTTAAATGGCTTGCAAATCATACGCTGGAGAAGTATGTGCCAGTATGTACATTAAGGATGGAGTAGACACACTGTGGTTAACAATGAAGTTCAAAAAATGCTGAGAAAGCAAAAGCTGTTGAACACACAGTTCAAAAGAATGCGGAAAACACAACAAGCAAAAGTTAATAGAAATTCGTGCGCCTGTAAAAAGATCGATAATGAAGCTTACAACAACCACGACCATCATAACTTAACAAAATATCTTGACAAGAATCTGAGATTATTCTGGCCTACATTATTTCGCTAAGTCAGTCTAGGCTTCTATCCAGTCACTTGTTGGCCAGTCTGGTTCAGCAGTAGAATATAGCAAAATTAAATGCAAAGTTTGAAACACTCATTTAAAAAATCATTCATACAGGAGTGCTGTACAAACATACCACCACTTCACCATCACACAGACTCCTGTATGGAGGACACAGTAACAAGCATCTCTGTCAGAGAGAAATAACGGAAAGAGTTGAAAGCAAATAAGTTGCAACATCTTGATGGACTCCCAGTTTGATTTTAGGGAGAGTGCTCTACAGCAATGGCCCTTTACTTAGCTTGTATTAATGTCAATCTCTTGCCCAGCAGAAAGCCCCAGTGCTGGAAAAAGCACAGGTGATTCCTGTATATAAGAAGGGTAAAAGAACGGACCTGAAATTTTGCAGACCAATATACATAACATCAGTTTGCTGCAGAATCTTTGAACATATTCTCAGTTTGACTATAATAAACTGCCTTGAGAAGGAAAAGTTTCTGTCCACAATTCAGCAAGGTTTTAGAAAATATCACTCGCGTGAAACTCAGCTTGCGCTTCTCTTATGAATGAAGGGCCAATAGGCAATTTCCATATCCTTAGTTTTCTGTAAAGCATTTGACACAGCACCACACTGCTGACCATTAAACATACAAGCATACAGAATAGGTTCCCCAGATATGCGAGAGGCTCTACGACTTCTTCAGTAACACAACAAGTACGATGTCCTCAACAGCGAGTGTTCACCAGAGGCAAGGGTATCATCACAAATGCCCCAGGGAAGTGTGATCGGACCGCTATTTTCTATATACATAAATAATCTAGCAGCCAGAGTAAGTAGCAGCCAGAGTAAGTAGCAGCCAGAGTAAGTAGCAGCCAGAGTAAGTAGCAGCCAGAGTAAGTAGCAGCCAGAGTAAGTAGCAGCCAGAGTAAGTAGCAGCCAGAGTAAGTAGCAGCCAGAGTAAGTAGCAGCCAGAGTAAGTAGCAGCCAGAGTAAGTAGCAGCCAGAGTAAGTAGCAGCCAGAGTAAGTAGCAGCCAGAGTAAGTAGCAGCCAGAGTAAGTAGCAGCCAGAGTAAGTAGCAGCCAGAGTAAGTAGCAGCCAGAGTAAGTAGCAGCCAGAGTAAGTAGCAGCCAGAGTAAGTAGCAGCCAGAGTAAGTAGCAGCCAGAGTAAGTAGCAGCCAGAGTAAGTAGCAGCCAGAGTAAGTAGCAGCCAGAGTAAGTAGCAGCCAGAGTAAGTAGCAGCCAGAGTAAGTAGCAGCCAGAGTAAGTAGCAGCCAGAGTAAGTAGCAGCCAGAGTAAGTAGCAGCCAGAGTAAGTAGCAGCCAGAGTAAGTAGCAGCCAGAGTAAGTAGCAGCCAGAGTAAGTAGCAGCCAGAGTAAGTAGCAGCCAGAGTAAGTAGCAGCCAGAGTAAGTAGCAGCCAGAGTAAGTAGCAGCCAGAGTAAGTAGCAGCCAGAGTAAGTAGCAGCCAGAGGCTGTTTGTCAATGATGCTGAGGTGTATGGAAAGGAGTCAGCATGGAGTGACTGGAAGAGGATACAAAATGACTTAACACAAAATTTCTATTTGGTGTGATGTACAGCAACTAGCTCTAAATGTGGACGATGTAAGGTAATGCAGATGAGTAGGAAAAACAAACCCACAATGTTCAAATACAGCATTAGTAGTCACGTCGATTCAATACCTAGGCGTAGCATTACAAAGCAATATTAAGTAGTATGAGAAAGTACGAATTATAGTTGGAAAGGCAAATGGTCAACTTTGGTTTATTGAGAAAATTTTATGGAGGTGTGGTTCATTCGTAAAGGAGACTGCATACAGGACAGTAAAGTGACCCACCATTGACAACAGTTCAGATATTTAGGACACGTACCAGGTCGGATTAAAGGAATACATCAAAGAAATTCAGAGACGGGTTGCTAGATTTATTACCGGTAGATTCGAACAATGTGGAAGTATCAGAGAGATGCTTCAGGAACTCAAATGGGAATCACTGAAGGGAGGGCGATGTTCTTTTTGAGGGGCACTATGGAGAAAATTTAGAGAACCAGCATTTAGGGCTGACTACAGAATGATTATACTTTCTGCCAACATACATTCCACTAAGGACCACAAAGATAAGACATGAAATTCGGGCTCATACGGAGGCATATAGACAGTCTTTTTCCCCCTCACTATTTGCCAGTGAACAGAAAAGTAAATGTCTAGTAATGGTACAGGGTACCCTCTGTCTCACACCAAACGGTGGCTTGCAGAATACACATATGGATGTAGATGAAAGAAAAATGAATGTGAAAGCTACTGACAGGGAAACTGGAAAGGCATTTTATGCTTGGCACATTAAAAGCAGATGCCACCTTAGGCAAGTGTTTGCTTGATTGGTCTCAGCACACAAGGAAATTAAGGCTGGTTCTGAATGCTAAAAGCAGGCTGGTCTCCTCACAGAAAATACAATTGATAACTTTTAGATACAATGGCCAAATTAAAACATACTGTGTTTTTTCCACAATTCTATACAAGATTAATACTGCAGGAGCTGATGTGTTCCTGGTGGTCTATGACTGAGGCACCAAAATGTTGAGGGTCTTGAATACTTTCGCTTTGTGATGTCTTAGCTGTAGTAACCAAGTCAACTGTCTGACAAAATGATGCAAGGAATCTCAATGAGATGAAAGCCGAGAGCAACGCACCTGACAGCAACTGTTGTGGACCGAAGATGGGGAGAACAGTGAAAGATAATCACATTCATAAGAATTTTTTTCTTAAAAGAAAAAAAAAAAAAAAACAAAAAGAACACATTTGGTTCTGTGTCCAACCTACCGTATTTACTCAAATCTAAGCCACACTTTTTTTCCGGTTTTTGTATCCAAAAAACGGCCTGCGACTTAGAATCGAGTGCAAGGTAAGCAACAGTTCTGAAAAATGTTGGTAAGTGTCGCCACAACTAACTTCTGCCATCAAATATATGTAGCGCAACACAGATATTAGTCTTGCGCATAATAGTTCGCGACTGGGAAAATTCAGTTTAATTCGTGGTTCCGTCGCGAACTAGGTCGCTCTTTTAGTTCGTTATCTCCCATCTCGATTTCCAGAAAGACCGTTAGCTAGCTTTGTTACCGCTACTGCACACGCTCTTTCATTCATTATGCTAGTCTTTTAAATAATGACCAGTGTTGCCAATACCTGTATTATTACAGTTTTATGTCAAATAATTAGACTTCGAAAGGGCAAATAAACCAGTCACTTACACAAATGGGTAAAATGGGGTAGTCAACTACTTTACTTTACATACAGTGCACTGTTAGTATTTTAATTTTAAAATATATTTATTTACTTATCAATCAGTTCATTGTAGGAATATTACTTACAGAATATGCTAAATGTGTTTCATTAACAGAAGAAACACTAACACTTATAACTTGTTACCAAACAATTAGACATACAAAAAATAACTATGACCCGAGTAAGATCGTATTCTGAAGCATACTTTTTGCGTTTTGCATAATCATTCTTTAAATAATCAGTCTTCTAATTTTCAAGTGAAATATTAGAAAAATTTGCATATTATTATGTAAAAACATCAATTTGGAAACTTTGTTCCCTGATAACAGTGTTCTTCGTTCATTAAGGATTTGTCCGATCGCCGAAAAAACGCGTTCGCAGGGTACTGATGTCGCTACTATGCAAAATCTCTTTAACACATATGCATATACATGAGGATGTAACTGATGACACTCGTGCCACCACTCAAGCGGATCATTTTTCTCGATCTAAATACTCTTCATTGAGGTATTTATCGAGTTCGCGAATACCAGCAGCAAGTTGGTTATCTGGTCTAGTGATTTTTCTTATTTCTTGGTCATACTTGTCCCATATAGAGTCTTTTTTTTATTTTCATTACTGCTGTTACTAGAACAAGACGCCGAAGAGTCGCTAGCAATAGGGTCAGCCACTAAAATATCTCTATTCTCCCTCTGAAGTAACTGCACTCTGCCAACTTTATTTTTGAGGCATTGTATTGCAACTTCACAAGCTTTTTGATTTCTAAATCCTCTCTGTCTAAATCGGGGGTCCAGAATAGTACACTCAGCATACAGAATGTTACTATCTAAATCTTTAAAACAGTCTTCCATGTCTTTCTTGAGAACTGATTGCACAGCGACAATTTTTTTAATAACATAATAACTTTTGACAAAGTCACATTTCTTTCGGCACTTATTTCTACCGCAATTTCATAGACTGGACTAAATAAGGGCACAACTCTTATTACTTGCCAGTCACTTTCTTTTATTGTTAGGTCAGAGCGCAGAAGTGCTAACGTAACAATCACTGCATCCTTTACCTTCATTATTCGCTGAAGCATGTCAAAAGTAGAATTCCAGCGGGTCTGGACGTCCTGCTTGAGCTTGAGGACAGGCAGATGCATTTGCTGTTGTGTAGCAATAAGGTTTTTTTTGATCTTGTGTACTACGATTGAAAAACTCTACAATATTTTTAACTTGCGCCAAAACGTCAGATATTTCTTTAGTAGCTTCTTGTACAAGAAGATTTAGAGAGTGGGCGAAACATGAGACTGATCGCCACTCACCAAGTCTGACAACAGATAAGATATTTGCAGCATTATCGCTAACAATAGCAGCATCTTTGTGGGAAATATGCCCGTCTGTCATAACGTCTTTCATGAAATTGCACAAGTTTCGGCTGGCATGCCACTCTTTATAATTAATACAACCAAGTAATGCCGACTGAAGTTTAGTCTCTTCATCTATAACGTGGGCTACAACGGCTATATAGCTTTCATTATTCCTTGACGTCCAACCATCAGTTGTGAGAGAGAATTCAGATACAGCTTGCACCTTCTTTTGTACTTCATCCATTATGTCATTGTGAACCCTCGATATTAAATTTTACGATAACTTTTTTCTTGATGGAAGTTTGTAGTTTGGGCACTGAGAAACTAATTCTATCAGTTTTCAAAAGTCTTTTTCTTTCACAATTCGTAGAGCGTGATGCCCTTTAGCTACCATCTTGACAACTTGTCTACCTATTTCTTCAACCTTTCGGACTGACGGTGGTCTTTGAATATATTGGTTCATTGATTGTTGGGAGGCTGATACCGAAATAACATTCTGCAATAAGGATGTAGTTTGATTTGCTTGCAGTGAATTTAAACTTGACACTATCGGTGGTTGCCTTTCCATCGTTATTGGGATTAAATTGTGTTTTGATTTCATATGCCGGGTAAAATTTCCATTTGAGCCTCTTGCAATACTTATTAATGTTGAACAGTGGTTACATTTTGCTTTTCTTTTATCTGTGTCTTCAGTGATGTGTGTCCACAAGGAACTATGTTTCCTTTTTGATGACATCGTAATAAACAGCCTAAAACAAAACATAGTAACCTTATAATCAACCGACACACATTACCGTACTCCACACCATCGCATTGTAGAAGCCCATTGTTACATAATGATAGTCATTTTACATTACACATTTAAGTACTGTACTTACCTAACGCTGTGTACGATTTTACTTCTTGACAGTATGGTCATATGTCAGACACTGCAGTGCAGAATACCGTAAAACAGAAAATTTGCAGCACTGAACTATGTAACTGCAGCTGGCAGACGCTCAGCACGATATTACACTCATTAGCGAGCCGGGGGGAGGGGCGGGGCACGTGATTTTTTTTTAAATTTCTTATTTTTATTTATTTATTTTTTTTATTTTAAAAGCCTACTGCGGGCTCTCACTCCGTCTCGCTATTGTCCTTCCTCCGTCTCGCTATTGTCCTTCGGTCTTCAAAAAAGAGCGAATGAACTAAGTATCGAGGTTATCTGTGAACTAGTTCGTGTAGTTCGCCTGTGGGAGTGCTCTTCCGAACAAGTTCATTTGCGAACTACACAAGACTAACAGGTATGCTTGGCAGGCACAAAGATAAATACTGGTGCCAAAACCTCTGCGTCAGTAAAAAGAAAAGGTAGAAGAATGTAAACATTATGCCATGTATTCTTTCGTGTTTGCTGCTATATCATTTAAATCCAGTCTGCCTAATAAACTACGAAACCAGAGTGAGACAACAGCAAACGCGGAAGAATATACAGGGCTATTACAAATGATTGAAGCGATTTCATAAATTCACTGTAGCCCCATTCATTGACATATGGTCATGACACACTACAGATACATAGAAAAACTCCAAGTTTTGTTCGGCTGAAGCCGCACTTCAGGTTTCTGCTGCCAGAGCGCTCGCGAGCGCAGTGAGACAAAATGGCGACAGGAGCCGAGAAAGTGTATGTCGTGCTTGAAATGCACTCACATCAGTCAGTCATAACAGTGCAACGACACTTCAGGACGAAGTTCAACAAAGATCCACCAACCGCTAACTCCATTCGGCGATGATATGCGCAGTTTAAAGCTTCTGGATGCCTCTGTAAGGGGAAATCAACGGGTCGGCCTGCAGTGAGCGAAGAAACGGTTGAACGCATGCGGGCAAGTTTCACGCGTAGCCCGCGGAAGTTGACGAATAAAGCAAGCAGGGAGCTAAACATACCACAGCCGACGGTTTGGAAAATCTTACGGAAAAGGCTAAAGCAGAAGCCTTACAGTTTACAATTGCTACAAGCCCTGACACCCGATGACAAAGTCAAACGCTTTGAATTTTCGGCGCGGTTGCAACAGCTCATGGAAGAGGATGCGTTCAGTGGGAAACTTGTTTTCAGTGATGAAGCAACATTTTTTCTTAATGGTGAAGTGAACAGACACAATGTGCGAATCTGGGTGGTAGAGAATCCTCACGCATCCGTGCAGCAAATTCGCAATTCACCAAAAGTTAACATGTTTTGTGCAATCTCACGGTTTAAAGTTTACAGCCCCTTTTTCTTCTGTGAAAAAAATGTTACAGGACACGTGTATCTGGACATGCTGGAAAATTGGCTCATGCCACAACTGGAGACCAACAGCACCGACTTCATCTTTCAACAGGATGGTGCTCCACCGCACTTCCATCATGATGTTCGGCATTTCTTAAACAGGAGATTGGAAAACCGATGGATCGGTCGTGGTGGAGATCATGATCAGCAATTCATGTCATGGCCTCCACGCTCTCCCGGCTTAACCCCATGCGATTTCTTTCTGTGGGGTTATGTGAAAGATTCAGTGTTTAAACCTCCTCTACCAAGAAACGTGCCAGAACTGCGAGCTCGCATCAACGATGCTTTCGAACTCATTGATGGGGACATGCTGCGCCGAGTGTGTGAGGAACTTGATTATCGGCTTGATGTCTGCCGAATCACTAAAGGGGCACATATCGAACATTTGTGAATGCCTAAAAAAACTTTTTGAGTTCTTGTATGTGTGTGCAAAGCATTGTGAAAATATCTCAAATAATAAAGTTATTGTAGAGCTGTGAAATCGCTTCAATCATTTGTAATAACCCTGTACATATCATGTCATGTTTATATTCATATTATTCTTATGCTGAATAGCGATACAGTGAGAAATCTAGGATGACTAATTTCTGTGCAGAATGTAATGTACTACAGAGGTGTCTGCAAATATTTTCAAACGGAGAAAAATTTTCGCTAAACTCTCGTTCAGTACATCTATCATACGCAGTCTATTATTTGGTTCCTGTTGATCATTATCAAAGAAAGGAGCAGTGTAAGTAACAACAAATAGCAATC
Source organism: Schistocerca serialis cubense (assembly GCF_023864345.2). Taxonomy (NCBI): domain Eukaryota; kingdom Metazoa; phylum Arthropoda; class Insecta; order Orthoptera; family Acrididae; genus Schistocerca; species Schistocerca serialis. The sequence goes on from NC_064639.1 coordinate 597,858,172, forward strand.
TCTTGCCATTGTTTCGCTTATGAGACAATTCCTCTTTTTTTTTTTTTTTTTTTTTTTGTAAGCCATGGTAGCGCGCACAAAAGCAAGCCATGCCACGAGCGGCGACAGACCGTAAACACTCATTATCAGAATGCGGCAAACAATGCATGCCACAGTACAATAAGGCATTTTCAGCTTAGGAGTGACGTAAACACCTATAACAAAGAGAACGGCACTTATCAGATCAAAGAAAAATAAGCAGTCGATTAAAACCAGACGAAGCGCACGAAAAAGGAAGGGTACCCGTATAAATACGGACGGAGCACCTGACGCATAGCAATGGCTACTTTGTGAAGCTTAACTGTTAAGCTTACGTCTCAAACTAAACTACTGTAGCTATATCTTCATCCATTCAACTTCAGTTGTTTTTCACATTACAATGGACCAACTTCGTTTCGATTTGGAGGGGCGGTCTAAAAACTTTTCTCTCACCTTGAATTTCGAGTCTCTAATTTCAGGAGCGGCTTAAATTCGGGAAATGTTATTTTCCTTGATTACGAGTCTCATTTTTCAGGTACAGCTTAGATTCGAGTAAATACAGTATTAATTGCAGCTACAGCTGATTAGTTTGTCTGTAAGTATGGAGGAAGTTTCCTAACTGGACAAATCTTTGCACAAAAAGAAAACAAGGAAAGATTTCAAACAGTGGAATGTATAGAATTAATGGCTATTTTAATTAAGGTCATCTCTTTAAGAAATCCCTTGTATGGACTGTATCTTGCTCTATCGGTAGGGGAAGGGAAAATTCAGTGGAAACAACAACGCGAAAATAATCCAAAGTTATCGGTTTTTAGCCAAATCACAAAAAACCAATGATTTTTTAAAGAGGGATCAGATAATTTTTAATTTTGCCAGACAAAAGTGTTATAATTCTGAGGACAGCAGTTTACTAATATTCGTAAATGATAATTATTCAATGGTGAAACTAAATTTTTTCTTCAGATACCTTCAAGCTCATATTCGTGTAGCCTTAAAACAACGGTTCATTTCACCTGTGCCAAACTTTGATAAGCTCACGAAAACAGCGCCGAATTTGGTAAAAAGTAATAACAAATTTTGACTAAACACAAATTTTAGCAAAAGTGGGCATAAAAACAACACCAAACCCAGCAAAAAGTGATACCGACTATGGCTACAAAATAAAACCATTTTTTCATGTCCCTAGCTATAGATAGAATGTGATCAAGTTGGTACCTAAAAATGTAAGACAATAAATGAAGATGGAGGCTCGAGTGCGGCTTCAGGAAAAAAAAAAAAAATAAATAAATAAATAAATAAATATATATATAAAAAAAAAAAAAAACGAAGTTCTGTTCTGTGTTACCTTTTCAACAGCTCCATCCTGTATGGTCACCTAGTCAAAGGTGGAATGATTTCTCCTTTATACACCCTGGAAGCTGCCAATAAGCTGCTTGGTTTATCCAAGATTCATGACAATAAATTTCCAAGTTCTTTCCCACATAGCTAGACAATTATGCACAGTTCATCATGCAGTCTAAAATATTCAGAACCAGAACGAATGATCCTATTACAGCTTACAAAGTCATTAAGAGTGACTTGCACTGAGAATTGGGAGACTTCACCTGCTTGCCTTTGTGCACCTAAACCAAACACTTGTGTAGCATTGTAATAGATAGTACCTTAGCTGGCATGGAACCTGCTTGGACAGTGGCAGTTGGAATTTTATTTCCTCGTAAAGATGAGAAGTTTCAAACAGGGAATTGCAGTCTACTGTCCTCTGACTTTAGACATTGTCAGTTGTCCTATTGTGTACATTAAAGCATGTAATTATCAATGAAATTAGCCAACAGCCATGTAATTGAGATATTTTATTTTGACTACCAGTTTCGGCATTCCACTCTGCCATCTTCAGGCCCCTGCATAATAAAATAGTACATTTGTAGTGTATATCAGGGAGTATTAATCCTCCGACTGTTACGCGCAACGCTGGCGGTCGCGCCACTCACCGTGCGCTAGGTGCTGAATGATTCTGGTGCACTCGCCACGTGCAATGCTTCCAACACACTTGTTTTTCGGCTTTTTATTTTGTTCCGGTCTTTGGAAGAATTGGGGGTATTTATTTGCAATATTTACACTTCATTATGTGATGTGTGATTTTATTATAATGTATATACAAATAAAGATGTTTACAAATGTGATGTACTAATACATTCTATCAAAAGAAGGTTTAACAATTTTTTTACTACTGAAATTGTGTGTGGTAAGTTTTGAAGCACAGGTAATCACAAAGAGTTACATTGCATTCCTTGCAGCACAACTTAGTTTGTTTTGTAACAGCATTACGAGCACAGACTATGCAAGTCTTGTACTTTTCCCACTGATCTGGTAAAGGTGACGATACATTTAGTCTTGTTGGGTACTCTTGCCGTTTAGCACCATATGCTTTCTTGCGATCGACATAAAGAGTTGCAAAACTTTCTCTACTGACATTGAGATGAAACTTTCCATACTTCATTTTCGTCCCGTATTTCCGGTTCAGGCAAAAGGCATTGAACATACCATCAAAACACGTAAATTCACCATGCATAAACAAGCGAAGTAAGTCCCGCAGAAAGGTGCAAAACTACAGCCTGACAAATCACAGTAGTGTCCTCTGTTGTGTCTAAAACAAATTAGTCATACAAATGCTATGGGGGCACGCCAAAAGCGCTGACATCGATTTAAGTGGTAGTGTTCTGCATATTGAAACGCCATCTGTTGCAGTTAGAGCAAATGATAAGGTGTGGCGAGAGTCCGTCCGTAGTCTTGCAAACAAGCACAGCTAAACAATAGGCGAGCGAACGTCTCAGAACTTCTGAGTGGTAGTGGTGGTGGTGGTGTAAGAAGGAGGAGGAGGAGGAGGAGGAGGAGGAGGTGGTGGTGGTAAGGAGGACACTGGGGCAACGAGGGGGGAAGATGACAAGCTGCTTGTGGCCGCATGCAGATGGGTACAGGGTACGGCAGCTAGCTGCAACACAGAGATTTGGGGGGAGGATAGTGGTGTTGGAAAGGTGAGCAGGAAAGGAGAGAAGTAGAGGATAGCAAAATGAAAAATGACTAGTGAGAGCGTCGGTGGAATAGAACGATGTGTAGTGCTGGAGTGGGAGGACAGAAGGGGACAGGTGGGCGTCAAGCGTAATAACATGAGACTTGGGGGGGGGGGGGCACTGATGACAGAAGGCATGAGTCACATTTCAGTGGTGTCGGTGGACTATCAGCAAAATGGGTTTCACTAGACATGGCCTGCACCTCAACAGGTATGGAAAGGGGAGGTTGGCAAAGCTTATAGGTGAGAGCATAGGTGGGGGGTGGTGGGATCACTCATGGGAAAATTCCTGTACTAGTGGGTGTTAGAGCTGCACCTTTTTTAGATTGAAGTCAGCTGATAGGTATTCCTGCTTAAGGGAAGTCTTTCTAACAAAGAAACCACTTTCGACAAAGCTTAGGTATCCGAGTAATGAGGGAATTAGTATACTTCATCAAAACATACAAGGTATTAGAGATAAAGTTAGTGAACTGCTTATAGGTGTTGACTCTGAAATTATTGGTATATCTGAACACTTCTTAAATAAGGAGATAATTCAGAGGCTTCCTTTACCAGGATACAGGTTGGCTGGCAGCTTTTCCTAGGAGCTCTTTGCGGTGTGGGGGAGTAGCCATGTATGTGAAAAACGGTATCCCATTTGAGTCAATTGATGTTTCAAAGTACTGCACTGAAAAGGTGTTTGAATGTTGTACAGGTGTGGTTAAATTTAGTGGAGTTAAACTTCTAACTGTTGTTATTTATAGATCCCCAGACTCCGATTTCACAACATTTTTGCTAAAGCCAGAGGAGGTTCTTGGTTCACTTTATAGGAAATACAAAAAGTTAGTTACATGTGGTGACTTCAATATTAATTGATTAAGTGATTGTACAAGGAAAAGCTGGTAGACCACCTTAATTCGTATGATCTTATGCAAACCGTATTCTTTCCAACGAGAGTGCAACAGAACAGTACAACAACCATAGACAACATTTTTGTTCATTCTCATTACTAGAAGGGCATTCTGTTAGCAAAAAGTGAATGGCCCTTCAGATCATGATGCACAAGTTTTAACTCTAAAAGATTTTTGTGCTGTAACACACGTTAAATATAGTTATCAACTTTTTAGGAAAGCTGATCCAGTTGCTGTAGAGACCTCTGTAAACCTTATCAAGGAACAAGAGTGGCAAGATGTTATAGTGCTCACACAGTAGACAATAAATATAATGCTTTCCTCAATACTTTTCTCGTGCTCTTTGAAAGTTGCTTTCCATTAGGACGTTCAAAACAGGGTACTAGCACAAACAGGCAGCCTGGGTGGCTGACTAGAGGGATAAGAATATCCTGTAAAACAAAGTGGCAATTATATCAAAACGTTAGAAACAGTCAAAATCTAAATGCAGCAGCCCATTACAACAGTATTGTAAGGTGCTTAAAAAAGTTATTAGGAAGGCAAAAAGTATGCGGTATGCAGATAGAATCGCTAAGTCTCAGGATAAAATTAAAACCATATGGTCAGTCGTAAAGGAAGTGGCTGGTCTGCAGAGACAGATCGAGGATATAGAATCAGTGCATAGTGGGAATGCCCGTGTTACTGATAAGTCGCATATATGTTCAGTATTTAATAATCACTTTCTGAATATAGCAGGTGAACTAAATAGAAACCTAGTCCCAACAGGGAATCATATAGCGCTCCTAGAAAAAAGTATCCAGAGACTGTTACCTGAAATGCTCCTCCATGATACTGACAAGAGGGAGATTGAGTTAATAATTAAATCTCTAAAGACCAAGAACTCTCATGGATATGACGGGGTATCTAGCAGAATACTGAAGTATTGTTCTATGTATGTTAGCCCAGTACTTAGCCGTATCTGTAACTTTTCCTTTAGGAGTAATCGGTTTCCTGACCAATTAAAGTACTCGGTAGTGAAGCCACTTTATAAAAAGGGAGACAGGGATAATGTTGACAATTATAGACGTATGTCTATGCCATCTGTGTTTGCTAAAGTTATCGAGAAGGTTGTATATACAAGGTTACTGGAGCATTTAAATTCACGTAATTTGCTGTCAAATGTACAGTTTGGTTTTAGAAATGGTTTAACAACTGAAAATGCTATATTCTCTTTTCTCTGTGAGGTTTTGGATGGATTAAATAAAAGGTTGCGAACACTAGGTGTTTTCTTTGATTTAACAAAGGCTTTTGACTGTGTTGACCACAAAATATTACTGCAGAAGTTGGACCATTATGGAGTAAGGGGAGTAGCTTACAATTGGTTCGCCTCTTACTTTAAGAACAGAAAGCAGAGGGTAATTCTCCGTAATATTGAGAGTGGTAGTGATGTTCAGTCCCAATGGGGCACTTAAGTGGGGCGTTCCCCAAGGGTCGGTGCTGGGGCCACTGCTGTTTCTTATTTATATAAATGATATGCCTTCTAGTATTCCAGGCGATTCAAAAATATTTCTGTTTACTGATGACAGCAGCTTGGTAGTGAAGGATCTTGTGTGTAATATTGAGACATTATCAAATAATGTAGTTCATGAAATAAGTTCGTGGCTTGTGGAAAATAATTTGATGCTAAATCACAGTAAGACTCAGTTTTTACAGTTTCTAACTCACAATTCAACAAGAACCGATATTTTGATCGGACACAATGGGCATATTATAAGTGAGACGGAACAGTTCAAGTTCCTAGGCGTTCAGATAGACAGTAAGCTGTTGTGGAAAGCCCATGTTCAGGATCTTGTTCAGAAACTAAATGCTGCTTTATTTACCATTAGAACAGTATCTGAAATAAGTGACAGTTCAACACGAAAAGTAGTCTGCTTGGCATATTTTCATACGCTTATGTCATATGGTATTATTTTTTGGGGTAATTCTTCTGATTCAAAAAGGGTATTTTTGGCTCAAAAACGGGCTGTTCGAGTTATGTGTGGTGTAAGTTCGAGAACCTCTTGTCGACCTCTATTCAATAGTCTGTGAATTCTGACATTGCCCTCACAGTATATATTTTCTTTAATGTCGTTTGTTGTTAGCAATATTAGCTTATTTCCAAGAGTTAGCAGCTTTCACTCAGTTAATACTAGGCAGAAATCAAATCTGCATGTGGAATGCACTTCTTTGACTCTTGTGCTGAAAGGAGTGCACTATTCTGCTGCATCCATTGTCAATAAGCTACCACAAGAACTCAAAATCTTAGCAGTAGCCCAAACGCTTTTAAGTCTGACAAGAAGAGTTTCCTCATGGCTCACTCCTATTCTGTCGAGGAGCTCCTGGAAGAACTGAAAAATTAAGCAAATTCCAGTGTTACATTGTTGATTTTCTTTATTTAAACTTACGAATTGTCACCTGAATACGTTTCTTGTATTTCATTTTATCTGTCTCTACTATCGTGTTATAATTTCATGTATTGACTAGTTCCATGACCATGGAGACTTCTCCTTAATTAGGTCCCACGGAACAAACAAAAAAAAAAAAAAAAAAAAATAAAAAAAAAAAAAAAAAAAAAAAAAAAATATGAAGACAGGGGCTAGCAAAGGTTGAGACATGGCAGATTGGTAGGAAGAATTCAGATGGGGACCGTGTTCAGCAACTGAGTGGTCAAGCTGTCTCTTGGCCACAAATTGTCAGTGGCCATTCATGCGCGCAAACAGCTTGTTGGTTGTTGTTGTTGTGATCTTCAGTCCTGAGACTGGTTTGATGCAGCTCTCCATGCTACTCTATCCTGTGCAAGCTTCTTCATCTCCCAGTACCTACTGCAACCTACATCCTTCTGAATCTGCTTAGTGTATTCATCTCTTGGTCTCCCTCTACGATTTTTACCCTCCACGGTGCCCTCCAATACTAAATTGGTGATCCCTTGTTGCCTCAGAACATGTCCTACCAACCGATCCCTTCTTCTGGTCAAGTTGTGCCACAAACTTCTCTTCTCCCCAATCCTATTCAATACTTCCTCATTAGTTATGTGATCTACCCATCTAATCTTCAGCATTCTTCTGTAGCACCACATTTCGAAAGCTTCTATTCTCTTCTTGTCCAAACTAGTTATCGTCCATGTTTCACATCCATACATGGCTACACTCCATACAAATACTTTCAGAAACGACTTCCTGACACTTAAATCTATACTCGATGTTAACAAATTTCTCTTCTTCAGGAACGCTTTCCTTGCCATTGCCAGTCTACATTTTTTATCCTCTCTACTTCGACCATCATCGGTTATTTTACTCCCTAAATAGCAAAACTTCTTTACTACTTTAAGTGTCTCATTTCCTCATCTAATTCCCACAGCATCACCCGATTTAATTTGACTACATTCCATTATCCTTGTTTTGCTTTTGTTGATGTTCATCTTATATCCTCCTTTCAAGACACTGTCCATTCCGTTCAACTGCTCTTCCAAGTCCTTTGCTGTCTCTGACAGAATTACAATCTCATCGGCGAACCTCAAAGTTTTTATTTTTTCTCCATGAATTTTAATATCTACTCCGAATTTTTCTTTTGTTTCCATTACTGCTTGCTCAATATACATATTGAATAACATCGGGGAAAGGCTACAACCCTGTCTCACTCCTTTCCCAACCACTGCTTCACTTTCATGCCCCTCGACTCATAACTGCCATCTGGTTTCTGTACAAATTGTAAACAGTCTTTCGCTCCCTGTATTTTACCCCTGTCACCTTCAGAATTTGAAAGAGAGTATTCCAGTTAACATTGTCAAAAGCTTTCTCCAAGTCTACAAATGCTAGAAACATAGGTTTGCCTTTCCTTAATCTTTCTTCTAAGATGAGTCGTAAGGTCAGTATTGCCTCACGTGTTCCAACATTTCTACGGAATCCAAACTGATCTTCCCCGAGGTCGGCTTCTACCAGTTTTTCCATTATCCTGTAAAGAATTCGCGCTAGTATTTTGCAGCTATGACTTATTAAACTGATAAGTTCGGTAATTTTCACATCTGTCAACACCTGCTTTCTTTGGGATTGGAATGATTATATTCTTCTTGAAGTCTGAGGGTATTTCGCCTGTCTCATACATCGTGCTCACCAGATGGTAGAGTTTTGTCATGACTGGCTCTCCCGAGGCCATCAGTAGTTCTAATGGAATGTTGTCTACTCCCGGGGCCTTGTTTCGACTCTGGTCTTTCAGTGCTCTGTCAAACTCTTCACACAGTATCTTATCTCCCATTTCATCTTCATCTACATCCTCTTCCATTTCCATAATATTGTCCTCAAGTACATCGCCCTTGTATAGACCCTCTATATACTCCTTCCACCTTTCTGCCTTCCCTTCTTTGCTTAGAACTGGGTTGCCATCTGAGCTCTTGATATTCATACAAGTGGTTCTCTTCTCTCCAAAGGTCTCTTTAATTTTCCTGTAGGTAGTATCTGTCTTACCCCTAGTGAGACAAGCCTCTACATCCTTACATTTGTCCTCTAGCCATCCCTGCTTAGCCATTTTGCACTTCCTGTCGATATCATTTTTGAGACGTTTGTATTCCTTTTTTCCTGCTTCATTTACTGCATTTTTATATTTTCTCCTTTCATCAATTAAATTTGTGAGTGTTATCCCATGTCGTAAACTCACGGCCTTACTCAACAATATGCTAAGCAATAGGTACTTTCAGATCTACTCAGATAATGATAGGAGCAGAATGTTTAAACTAAATGACGGCTTACCTCAAGGGTCTGTTCTGGCTCCCCTCCTTTTCAATTTGTATACACACGACTTACCAGAAACATCTTCAAGGAAATTCATATATGCTGATGATATTTGTCTGGTGACTCAGTGCTCCAACTTTGCTGATGCTGAAACTATTCTATCCACTGATCTGGAAGCCTTAGACAAATATTTCAAGAAATGGTGCCTCCACCTAAATCCTCAGAAAACAGTTATATCTGCATTCCACCTACGTAACAGACAGTCAAATTACAAACCAGAAGTTGTATTCAGAGACCAAGTGTTGCCATACTGTAGTACACCAAAGTACCTGGGATTAACACTAGATAGAACTCTGTCTTTCAAGCAGCATTTATCGAATGTGGCTGCTAAAGTTAAAACTAGAAATAATATTCTTCAGAAGCTTGTTGATACATCATGGGGAGCCAATACTAACGTCCTGAGATCTACAGCATTAGCTCTGTCATATTCTGTTGCTGAATATTGCTGCCCAACCTGGATCAACAGTGTTCACACTAAGAAGATAGACGTGCAACTCAATCAGGCAATGCGATTAATCACAGGATGTATTCGGAGCACAAACACGCTGTGGCTGCCGGTTCTAAGCAATATCCCACCTCCAGCCCTAAGAAGATCAGAAGCTCTCCTAAAGACGTGGAAAAACATTCAGCAGAACCCCCAGCTCCCCATCCATCAAGATATTGTACAAGGAACACACCAACGCTTGAAATCGAGGAAACCACCATGGCGCACAGCACTCGACCTTGAAGGATCTGCTTTCAACATTAACAGTTCATGGAAACTCCAGTGGGATCAGTCTTCAGTAGCCAATAAACATCTAGTCGAGGACCCTTCCAAGCAGACGCAAGGATTTGATCTTCCAAGGCGTCAGTGGAGGATCATTAACCGCATTCGAACTGGACAAGGCAGATGTGGCTATCTACTGCACAAATGGGGATGGGTTGGCTCTGCAAATTGTGACTGTGGTGCCCCCTCACAGACGATTCATCACATTGTTGCTGACTGCCCTCATCGTACTTTCAGAGGAACTTTAATGGACATTCATCGTACATCGGATGAAGCAGTCAAGTGGATTGAAGAACTAGACATAGAGCTGTAAAATTGTACGAACTTGTGATTGTACATTTTAGTCCTGAAAATATTGTATATAAATGTAAATCAATGTACACATCATACGATAAATAATAAATAAAATCAATTAAATTCAATATCTCTTCTGTTACCCAAGGATTTCTATTAGCCCTCGTCTTGCTTGTTGGTATGTCCATAGAAAGCAGCTCAGTGGTTGCAGCTTGGTTTGTGGATCACATGACTGGTTTCACAGGTGCCCTGCCTTTGATGGGATAGCTGACACCTGTGACAGATTGGTGTAGGTGGTAGTGGGAGGATGTAGGGACAGGTCTTTCATCTAGGTCTATTGCCGGGGTATAAGCCATAAGTAGGGACAAGAAAAATTCATTTAAACGATAATGCAACGAATAACTCGAATTTGGTGGTTTTTAAGGAAATAACGCGAATTCAGCAGTTCTTAAGGAAGTAACACGAAATCAGCGTTTTTCAACAAAATGTCACTGTGTCCTTGTAAGAAGTGGCATAAATCTAATGATGTCAGTGACATATTTAATCTTTAAATGTCACACTACTTTTTGCTGTCATGACGTGACTAGTGGCCTTTTGACTATCAACTTTTGCGAGCACATACGAACGACCACTGTGTGAATTTCGATTATTTATTTCTTTTGTAGTGTATGTGCCATAGTATGCCGTTTCAAAACAACGGCGCAATGAAAATCACATCACCCTGCTCATCAAACGCGGATAATAATGCAGCAACAATATAAGGCTTGAAGAAATGTGATCATTGAGACTTTGGACAGTAGCCTAATTAGTAAACCATAATGTAATGGATAGTTTCGTGGTTTACGATACGAATAGATGTAGGTTTGTGTTCCACTGCATGCTAATATATTTCTTTCTATTGTAGCATTGTCAACACAGTCTGGGTCTTTTGTTATAAATGTAATGCAAGTATTTGGAAGGAGGTGGGCGCGAACACTGCCAACACCATCAATCAATCATTGAGCTTACGGCTCTACCACTTTTTACTTTAAAAGTACAGGAAAAAAATCTGAACGTGTAATACAAGTAAGTTACGCAATAAATGATGTTAACATTTCTGTCTGATTAAAGATCGAAGAATGAAATAAATATTTAAGTCCCAAATACGTGACGAGTCCCAAATACGTGACGAGTCCCAAATACGTGACGAGTCCCAAATACGTGACGAGTCCCAAATACGTGACGAGTCCCAAATGGATGGCAAGGCAGATACCTTAAAGGACAGCATTAATTTCTGCGACGGAAATGGACGACTATAAAATTCATCTTTTTGGATTTCCAGTACGCCTCATTAACAAGAGGACAGTAACTTGAGTTAACCAGTTTGATGTAGAAAGCAGCCAAAGTTCCAAAATTCAGTTACTTTTGTTTAATTAATGACCGGTTTCATGTATCAGAACTCATTCTCAAATCATCCAAACAAAGAAAAGGGTGTACTCCGTGACAGAAAGCAAACCATGTAGTTATCGTACATGCTTGTGTTTAAGCCATTAGTCAAGTTTACAGAGACTATTCATTGGCAGGACAACTGTTTTGCATATGCTTGCTGCCAACCCTCGCAAATTAATAGCATTGCAGTATTCAAGGCTGAGTGCGTATTTTTCTGCGTGTATTAATTTATGAAAATTTTATTAAATACTGGTATGATTGTTTTCAAATTTAGTTGAAATAAGGTTCGTTTAAGCAGTTACCCGACAGCTAGCTGCGCATGTGCAGAGCTGCAATCATGTTTAAGTAGTACCTACTCCCTCTTCTGGCTACTTGGTGTGTGGCTGTTTGCTGTATAAAGCAGCGAGAGAAAGCAGTCAGAATCCACCCGGAACATTTTTTCTGACGTTGCCAAGCTGTCAGATTTGCGCATGCACATAGCTGTCTGAGTTGAGTGGGCATGCACTTCACTTGACTTGTTTTGTTTGTGGCACATTTTTCAATCGCTTCAAAGTTATTGCAGTTACCGCGTTCAGATACTCATTTTTATCATCTGCATTTTTTTGTTTTTTAATTCTAGACTTGGCAACGAACACTTGTGTTCTGTGAAAATGCCGAAGCCTACAGTAACTGCTGGCGAAAGGGTGCGAGAATTTGAAATACATGGTTTATTTGCTCCTGGTAAGTTAACAGTGTTTCGTAAATTTTGCAATATCAGAGTTTTCACGGGAGTGTAAAAATTCTATAGTTAAACATGTGCAGACAGATAAACATAAGGGCAACAAGTTGAGGCATACCAGTTTGCCAATAAAGCTGCGGTCTACAATTAGCAGCAGCTTTGAAGCTGCAAAAATAAGAGCAATTGTAAATATCTGGCCCAAAGAACAGTGGAAACATTTTTGAAGGCCAACACTGCAATCCACAAACTGGAGAATGAAGATTTTCGGCAGTGGATGAACGAGTTCATTGAAGGTGAGCAGTGGTGTTAGTTTTTTTATTTATATAGTGGCTACAATCTGCCTCAAAATTATTTTGGTAAATCTTCACTTTACGTGTACTCTCTACCAGTTTACAATTGTGCAGCCTGCACCTCTCATCTTTGATAAAAATATAGGGGTGACCAGGGCAATTAGAAAAAATTAACACACGTTTTAAATACTTGCTAAACTTCAAAACAGAACAACCTAGATATTTCAGTTAAAATTTATATTAATGCTTTGACTTTTCCAGTTTTCTCATCTTTGTATCTTATGATAGCAGCAAACATTAATAGTTAAAAAATAATAATGTTAAGTCTGGAACTGTAAGTTCTAATTACCACATCTGGGGGGTATTGGAACAGTGTGTCCCACTCCTTCATATTCATAATGAAGTATACCCTTAACTTGCTTGGTTTACTGTTTATAGGCCATTGTTCTAATAACCCAATGTTCCAATTACCCCGGTTCCCTCCTATTTTGTTCTTGTACAGTATCATATCATATCACTTTAAAAGTTCAGATAATAACAGTGTTGATGAAATCTTCTCAGGCTTCCATACTGGTAGCTGTGTCAAAAATCCACGACGTTTTGATGAGTGTCATTATCACCACCACCTGGCCAAGTGTCGGTGGACCACGGCGGCTGTCCCTCCCCACCCCTCCTACCAGCACTGGGCCGGTAGTGGTGGCGAGAGGGAGCAGGGAGGGGGGGGGGGGGGGCGAAAGCCGTGTGGGGCCAGCAACACCGGGCACCTGCAGCATTAGTCTAGCTTAGAATCGAGAAGCATTAGCAGCTGAGCACGGATCCGGCATATAGCTGCTATTGCAGGGTTCCACGCTGAACATGAATGGTAGCCCTCGTCTCTGTCGATGAGACTGTCATGCAATCTTATTTCGACTGATTCCTTGATGACGCTCTCCCAGAAGCCACTGGCTCAGCAAAGCATTTTCGTTCCTCCAAACCACCACCCTCCTCCTCCTCCACCACCACCATCCTCCACCTCCTCCTCCACCATCCTCCCCCTCCACCACCACCACCACCACCACCACCACCACCACCACCTCCATCAAGGAATCAGTCTAAATAAGATTACGTGATAATCCTGTCCACAGGGATGAGGGCTACCATTTAAGATCAGCTTGAAACCCTGCAATAGCAGCTATACGCCGGGACCGTGCCGAGCTGCTAACGCTCCACGATTCTAAGCTAGACTAATGCAGCAGGCGACCAGAATTTAAGAAAATTAAATTTAGTCTTTATTTTTAACCGAAGTTAAATACCTTTTTTAAATGTTTATAAATGGCTGGGAGCAGGGATGGAGTAGAGACAGACAAGGACATTGCGTAGTTTCGGTGAGTGGTGGAATACCACTGTGGGAGAGGTGGAAAGGAGACTGGTTCTGTACAAGGTTGGGTGAGTAATTTTGGTCTGTGAAAGCCTCTATGAGATCTTTCCCTTTCTATTCGGTCACCAAAAATACACCATTTACTAAATGTGGAATGATAATTGCAATGAGTTTCTCACTAGATGAAACTTCATCAATGGCATTATTACTGGCATCAATGCAGTCTTAGACAGCCAAGGCCTCACTATGAGATACCTAAACATTCAACCAACGCTTCCAACTGGACCACTGAAGAACATCCAGAGTTTACATTACTAGAGGAATCAGCCACTGATCCAGGATTTGGTTCTAGGATGGGTCACAGTCTGCTAATCATCGTCTTCCTTACATTAGTGCTTAATACATTACCCCAACAAAGGGGAACACATCCGAGTAAGATCCATGAAAGAGTTGACAAGTATGTGTGTCATTCAACTGATTAAGAACTATACTGGATACTAAGTAACACATTTTGACAGCTACAATTCACTTGACACAGTATATAGTGCACACTTATTAAGACCTCTGGCACTGCAATTGTCTGTCCCGTTAGCTCACAAACTGAGTTTGTTGTATTTCTTGCTGGCTGTAGGTATGGCTAAGCCAGTGAATGGGTACATTTTCCTAACTGGAATGTCTGCCACAAGTCCATACATGTGGACTTAACCTCAAGTTAGCAAGTGATAAACCAACCTGTCTCAAATATTGGTTGCAATTTTCTAAAATACCTTGTAACTTTTTAGGCCTTTCACTTTCACCCTATTTTATTCTACAAACGTTGACAGATAAATTTAGAATTTGAGATAGTCAAATATCTACACTTCTAATAAAATGTTCTTGCAAAATTAGGCTTTCATGAAAACATGCACGAACGCACGGGCGCGCGCGCGCTTCCGTGCGTGCACCACCCCCCCCTCTTCCACACACATACTTCTGAATACAGTATCATGCAGAGGTAGAACTCAAATGTGTATAAGCAAGAATTTTAGAGTATTGTAATAACAACAAGCATACTGTCAGCATTATTGCAAATACATATATTTTACCAAGGTTTCCCATTCGGCCCGTGCGACCAATGCGATGGACATACTCTTCTACATCAGATGGAAGATCAAAGTTGATAACATGTTTTACGTTAGGAATATCCAAACCTCTTCCAGCAACCTGCAAATTAGAAGATCCGAGGTGTCACAGATGCAGGTCACTTATTTCTTACAACTAAATATCAAAGGCTTAGACCTAATGGAGAGAGAGAGAGAGAGAGAGAGAGAGAGAGAGAGAGAGAGAGAGGAGGAGGAGGAGGAGGAGGAGGAGGAGAAGAAGAAGAAGAAGAAGAAACCTAATGAAAGTATTTTTCACCAAGATCTATGGTACATTAAATTAATTAGTCATTAAATATGGTCCCAGAGGCCAAAGCATTAGTGAATGGTCGAAAACATTTTTGTCACAAAGCATCTGAATGTGTATTCTTAACTAAATGATAAGTGCTGAATATGAAAATTGGATCAGTTGTGGTTACTGCACTCAGATTTCCTATTAAACACTATCCTCCATCAAAATCACTGAATGCTGCCCGTTAGTTACTCTGCTGTGGCTCAATTTTTCTGTGTATGTAACCATTTAAATATTATAATCTGTACAAGGAATTCCATATAAGTCAGTCAATTCAGAAATTCACCAATTTCTTACAATATTACTAATGGGTTATGAACAAACATGTAGAATCATGTTCTAGAAAGGAGATCTGTTTTCATATTAAATCAGAACAAATGCCTTTTATCTGTTCAAAAAGCAGAACTTCTTGTTAAACCTGTTTAGAATTACTTCTGCAATCACAAAAATGAATACTTAATTGTCTTGTAAAGAAGTGGTACAAATTTATTTGATTTTTAAGGTTTCTCACCGGCCCCATCTGCAAGATCCTTTTTGATAATCTTAAAGATCAGGACACTACTGTGATACTAAACATGAACTGTCACACATTGATGACTTACTGACATGCTTTGCCAAGTCTGAGGCTACTGGAAGCCAATGGGGACACACCAAGACAGGAAACCAGAGACAAAATGCAGAGAGCAGGAGCCAGTGGAAGTGTTTAGGTCACATGAGGTAAACAGTAACAAGAGGCACATGCAAACTTGCAGACACTCCAGGCAGCTTTCCAGTGTAGGAGTTTCACCACAATCCTTAAGACTCCAGATTTGTGTATGCAAAGGAGTTCTCAGTGAGATGATTGGTATGCCCACTCTGGTGTAAGCTCCAAAAAGTCTCTTTTCTCAATGGGTGCTGCTCAAATGTTCATGTTTTACAGTGCTGCTTGTGATGGCTACTTCTGTTGTAAGTCACCACTGGGACTTTGACACAGATTCAGTGTAGTAGTTCCATCTGGATAAAATAAATGAGTTTTATTTAGGCTACTTTCTTGGGTCTCCAGAGAACCAAAAACCTACACCTCTCGCAGGTGTCCTGTGACAGTGTTTGGCACTGATACAAGCAATCACTGAAAGTTTGTCTTTCTGCATTTGCTCCTAATCATTCGGAAATTGCAGACCCACCAGAACCTCCTTCTAAGCTCTAAAACACTTCCCCTAATCCACACCAGGACACAACAATATGGCATATCTACACTCTATAGTCACTTAAAAATAACAAAAATAAATTCAGTCCTATAGCAAGCAAAGATATCACACTGTAAGATAGGCAAAAATCAAATTTTTTTCAATGAACAGCCTCCTTAAAAATCAGATAAGTATTTCACATCAGGTAGACCACCACCTCTCAGCAAGCAGAAATTGACAATCAGTATAGCCAGAACAAAGTCCCACTCAGCACAGCATGTGGATGGCACATCTATAGCACTGAAAGGGTTAAGGCAAAATTTACTTTTAAGGAATAAATGTGAAATAAATCACGAATGCTCATTTTTATGGAATTCCTAAAATGCCTGGAACACACTTTTTTCACTTTGAACAGTATACGGCAGTGATATGTAATCTATCCCTTTGTCTGATGGGTAGCTCAAGTCCTTTTCATTGACAGTTTCATAATCCTGTCTAGTGAGTTCAATTAGAGTTGACTGATGGTTTTTGTGAAATCTTAGGACCACGTGAAACAGCTTCAAGATAGTATGGATAAGTATTTACATTTTTACATCATTTGACCCTCTTGAGTTTTGGCATGATGTGTATGTGTATAGCTTATATGAGACATCAAGAAAACCTTACAAAATCATCAACATTATTCGCTCTCTTGCCACAAAACTCTAATAAGAGACAGGTAAATTCAAGTGAAAATGGTGATACGTGATGTTTATACATGACCAGAATGCAAAAACAGGGAAAACTCTGCCACTCAAATCCATATGCATAGTGTGACGTAGATACGTGATGTATCGGACACCTTGAAATTTAAACGCGCAAAGAAAAAATACTTTTTATTGTCGCCATTATAAAATTGTTGTTGAAACCTGCAACCAGAAAATTTGCTCCTGTCAGTCACGATTCTATTTTAACACCCCCCTCCTCAAATGCCTGTGACACAGGATGGGTTTTAACAAAAATCACAGTTTAAATTGTATTTTTTCATTAAACTTTGATGAATTGTGTAATTCTTTCTGTGTCTGAACCACTGCACGAGTGACTCCTTCACTGTAACACAAACAAGTGGATATTGTTACTGCTCATTCTATAGGTACTGTAATGTAAAATGTAATTCCCATTTTCCAATTGTCTATCAAACACAAAGCTTTAATGACTCAATTTTCGCTTGTTTACACTATTCAGAAGTTTTCACGACCATGCAAACTTAATGCAGCACACATTCTAACTTGCTACAATATAACAACAAATGCTTTCGAAAATGAGAATTATTTCCCAAAATGTGTGTCCCCTTGTGATGATATCTGTTTAACTTATGTTGGGCAGTAGACAACTTTTTTATGGTAAAAACAAATCCGATATCACAGGGGCAGCTAGAAACTCTGCATGCGGGCTCCCCCCTATCGTCTCACTGCACGCTGCTCCACCATCCTGCTACACTGTCTCGAGCAGCAACAGTGCAGAAACTGAACACACTGCAGACAAATTGTCATGGATGGAACACAGAATGGCTTGCGTTTGGCTTGGTTTCATATGATGCTATATTAGGAAATTCAGAAACTTTAAACTATGTACCATGAAGAGTGGTATTATACTGTTACTGTCTTGGTACAAGAGCATACTAAAAAAATTGAAGTTGAGTTTGCAATGTCATTATGTCAGTAACAGTATGTGAGTCACACAGTTGCCTGTAAAATTCTGACAACATTCCAGATTTTTTGAAAATTGCTTAGAAGTATAGCTGACAAGACTGGAGAAGTTGCAGAAAGGGTATTTTTAATACCCTACATCTAAAGCAACCTCATTTATCAAGAATGTTTGTGACTTAAGAAGTTATAGTGATAGGAAAACAAACATACACTGCTGGACTTTGGCATAATATAGTCTGTGAAAGAAATCAAAATGGCTATTATGCACAACTGAATACTCCATGACAGAAAAGTAACAACAAAATTTAAAATTTTGTAATCTACAACCTATGCTGTGACTCATCGGACACCATTTGGCTATTTAGTAGATTCTGGCTTGGGTATGACACTGGCTGCAGTTGAAGCTATTTCCATAAAGAAAAATGGATAATCATTACATATATTTTATCAAGTGGGGGATCTCATGGATGTTCCTCATGACAACATACTCCAAATGGGATGCACAGTAAGCTGTGAGGTTTATTCATCTTAATAATTTATTTAATTTTCTTTTAGTAAAAAGGCCATTATTTGAGGACATAATTCTATCTGATTTGGTTTGAGGTCTTCTGAATTTTTTGAACTGAAGTATTTCCTCCACCACTGGCTGCATATATTCACTGTAAATCCCACAATTACAATTTTGGCTGTAAGTCATTAAAATGTGATTCAGCTGGAACCAATAGCAAATGTTAAAGCTATGCATTTTGCTGGAAACAAACCTATGTACATTAGTTTAAAAATCAGATCTGATTACTCATACGAATTACTCTCATACTGAAACACAGCAACTACTAACAGGAGCAAAAGCAATAAAATCAATGTCAGCTTGTATGGCTGTTGTCAGCATTACTTTCACATAGATCATGTAGCACCTGCACACACTCCCACACTATATATACCATCACTTCCATAATATATGTTCAATTTATATCTGACGCATTCTCCCACAAACAGCACCTTCCCCCTCCCCCCATGCTTGCACGCACAAAACTTAGTCAAGAATGCTTTATTTCTACATCTACATCATTACTCTGCAAATCACATTCAAGTGACTGGTAGAGGGTTCGGTTCGGCAAGCCACCTTCACAATTCTCAATTACTCCAATCCCATATAGCGTGCGGAAAGCATGAACACCTATATCTTTCCGTACGAGCTCTGATTTCCATTATTTTATCGTGGAAATCGTTACTCCTCATGTAGGTCAGTGTCAACAAAATATTTTCACATTCGAAGAGAAAGTTAGTGATCGAAATTTGGCGAGAAGATTCCGTCGCAATGAAAAACACCTTTGTTTTAATGATGTCCAGCCCAAATCCTGTGTCATTTCAGTAACACTCTCTTCCATACTTCGTGATAATACAAAACGTGCTGCCCTTCGTTGAACTTTTTCAGTGTACTCCATCAATCTTATCTGCTAAGGATCCCACACTGCGCAACAGTATTCTTAAAGAGGACAAGTGTAGTGTAGAAAGTCTCCTCAGTAGATCTGTTACATTCTCCAAGTGTTCTGTCAATGAAAAGCAGTCTTTGGTTAGCCATCCACACAACATTTTCTGTGTGTTCCTTCCAATTTAAGTTGTTTGTAATTCTAATTCCTAAGTATTTAATTTAATATGACTGATTTATCATGTAACCGAAGTTTAACGGATTCCTTTTAGCACTCACGTGGATGCCCTCACTGTTATTTAGGGTCAACTGCCAATTTTCACACCACACATATATCTTTCCTATTCGTTTTGCAATTTGTTTTGATTTTCTGATGACTTTATTAGTCAATAAATGACAGCGTCACCTGCGAACAACCTAAGACGGCTGTTCAGTTTCCTAAATCATTTGTATGGATTAGGAGCAATAGAGAGGCTGTAACACTACCTTGTGGAATGATAGAAATCACTTCTGTCTTACCCGATGACTTTCCGTCAATTATTACAAATTGTGACCTTTCTGACAAGAAATCGCAAACCCAGTTGCATAATTCAGACGATATTCCATAAGCATGCAATCTGATTACAAGCGGCTTGTGAGGTATGGTGTCAAAATCTTCTGGAAATCTAGAAATACCAAATCAATTTGAAATCCTATGTCGATATCAGTCAACAGATAGTGTGAGTAAAGAGCTAGTTGTGTTTCACAAGAATGACGTTTTCTAAACCAGTATTGACTATGTGTCAGTAGAACGTACTCTTTGAGATAATTTATGATGTTCCAAAATCCTGCTGCATATCAACTTTAATGATACGGGCCTGTAATTTAGCGGATTACTCCTACTACCTTTCTTGAATATTGGTGTGACCTGTGCAACTTTCCAGTCTTTGGGTCCGGAGCTTTTGTCGAGTGAACAGTTGTATATGACAAGTATGGAGCTAAGGCATCAGCATACTCTGAAAGGAACCTAATTGGTATACAGTCCGGGCCAGCAGACTTGCTTTTATTAAGTAATTTAAGTTGCTTCACTACTCTGAGGAAATTTACTTCTACGTTACTTATGTTGGCGGCTGTTCTCGATTCGAATTCAGAAATATTTACTGTCTTCTTTCATGGAGGCGTTTTGGGAGGCTGTGTTTAGTAACTCTGCTTTGGCAGGACTGTCTTCGATAGTATCTCCATTACTATTGCACAGAGAAAGCATTGATTGTTTCTTGCCGCTAACATACTTCACATATGACCAGAATCTCTTTGGATTTTCTGCCAGGTTTCGAGACAGTTTCATTGTGGAAATTACTGTAAGCATCTCTTATTGAAGTCCACGCTGAATTTCGAGCTTCTGTAAAAGTTCGCCAATCTTGGGGATTGTGTGTATTTAAATTTGGCGTGTTTGTTCATTGTTTCTGCAACAGTCTCTGAATTGCTGCTGATACTATTTCTTTGAATTCAAGCCATATCTGGTCTACACTTATTTTATTAATTTGGAAGGAGTGGAGATTGTCTCTCAGAAAGGCGTCAAGTGAGTTTTCATATGCTTTTTTGAATAGGTATATTTTTGTTTATTTTTGGAGGATTTGGGGATTACAATAGTCAATCTCGTTACGACAACCCGATGTTCACTAATCCTTGTATCTGTTTTGATACTCATTATTAACCCAGGATTGTTTGTGCTAAGAGATCAAGTGTGTTTTCACAATGCTTTACTATTCGCATGGGCCATTGAACTAGCTGCTCGAAATAATTTTCAGATAATGCATTAGCACAATTTTAGATTATGGTTTGGGCGTACCTCAAATTAAATATGTACTTTTGCCAACATATCGAGGGTAAATTAAAGTCACCACCAACTACAGCAAGTCGGGTAAGTGTTTTAAATCAAACTCAAGTTTCCTTTGACCCTTTCAGCAATTTTATCATCTGAACTGGGAGGTCGGTAAAAGGATCCAATTATTATTTTATTCCGGTTGCCAACAATGACACCTGCCCATACTAACCCACAGGAACTATATTTCAATTTCACAACAAGATTAACTAACTACTAATGGCAACAAACATGCCATCACCAACAGTGTTTAGCCTGTCCTTTTGGAACACTGTCAGGTTTTTTGCAAAAATTTCGGCTTATCTCTCGCTTTAGCCAGCTTTCAGTGTCTTAGTGCAATTCAGAGGAATCTCCAGCCTACATTGTCGTATAACTGTCTGAGCCTCTGATTCAGACCCTCCACTTGGCTTTGTACCACAGGTCCACAACCAGTCCTGTCAACTATGTTGCAAATGGTCAGCTCTGCTTTCATCTCCCAAGCAAGACTAGCAGCCTTTACTACTTCTGTTAGCCAGAGGGAATCTCTTCTGATACAAAGTGACGCATCATTGGTACCGACGTGGGCCACCACCTGCAGTTGGCTAAACTCTGTGCTCTTAATGGCATTCGGAAGGCCCCATTCCACGTCTGGAATGATTCCACCAGGTATGCATACGGAGTGCACATTGGTATTCTTTCTTTTCGTAGCAGCCATGTCCCTAAGGAGCCTCATAATGCGTCTAACGTTGGAGCTCCCAATTATCAACTATCCCACCCTCTGTGATTGTCCAGATCTTGCAGGCTGAGAAGTCTCCTCTGAAACAGGACAGGCAATGGCATCTGGCTCACCGAGTGTCAGCCACACACAGCACCTGGAACTTGATTATCAGACAAACCGTGGAGGCCTTACATGCGGCCGCCTGGGAAGTCTTTCGCCGCCTGCTACACTCCGGGGCAACCTCCCACTCGACCACATGTGAGGGGTCAATCTCAGTACACTGATGAGGACCAATCAGAGGACTCTGATGTGCTGGACATCTATTGGATCCCATGGCCGGCCCACAACAGTGGTGCCCCATCCACTGCAGCCTCAAAGTGTGTGACCGAAGCCGTATCAGCCTGGAGCTGAGAGCGAAGTGTCACCAACTTGGCTTGCATCTGCACACAATAATTACAGTCCCTGTCCATACTAGAGACCGTGGAAAACTAAACTATGCAGATAAATGGACTATCAACATGTGCTGTGCAATACTCTTGTAGACAGTGACGGAAACGCAAGAACTGTGTCTAATAAATTAGATTAATAAGCAGCGATTCAAAAACCTAACTACCAAATCACATGAGTGAAACAAAATAATTCGCCCCTGATTAGGAACTTTTAATATGTCACAATCTGTTGACTTTCCAACATGAACGAAAACGTGAGAGCTATGGCTATTAGATATTAAATTAACACACAGAAACTCAAGAAACTGAAGTACTAAAGCACACAGATAATCTTATAAAATTAGCTCCTGGTTAGGAACTTAATGAAATTTTGTAATTCAATCTTTCATACAGATAGTTTGTATAATAAACACTGGCAAGAGTCAGACAAGTTCACATCTATTACACGTTTTTTGCCTTTCGGCAGTTGTGGGTTCCCATTGTTTCGTGTAATCACTGTGTAAGCCACATATCTGTTTCCTCTGGAATGTCAAACTTCATTATTATTATTATTGCTATAATAATAATAATTGATATAGACTTAAAACCAAAATGCCAGATGTGTGATTACATTAAATATACATAGTCAATGGAGAAAATGTTATTCAAAATAACACCTACAGAATTCTTTTTTAACTTCCTTTGTGCCAATCCTGTGACATTTGTTAAAACAATATGTGAACAACATTTTCTTGATTTTAAATACTGTCTTTAAATCATAATATAAACTGCATTTGCACATTTAGTAATAGTGAAAAACGTGTTCATTCCACATTATCTTAAACTCCAGTTTCCAGCACAACTGCCTTAATGAAGACATGCCTAACAAGTCTGAAATTACAATCTGCAAAAAAAAAAAAAAGGGGGGGGGGGGTAATGTGACTACAGCTTCCTTTTACAATTGTGGAATATTCAGTTAGTGGAAATAGAAAGCTATGACTCTATAAACAGTCTCCAATTACTCTGTCTATGCTTCTACATGAAGTTTAGTTCAATGTAATGCCTACAGCTTTACACAATAAAGAGACCCCTAAAATAAGTCATCAATGCTGAAAAATGCGTACACAAACTATCACTACAAACAGCACGACAACTTTATTTGTTGTTATTGACAGTAAATGAAAGTTTGCAAAATAAAATTCAGATGAAAAGTTAGTATAATTTACATACTGCAGTTGCAACAAGGATTGGCGCTTGACCAGACCGAAATCTTCTTAAAGCATCTTCTCGTTCATGCTGTGTGCGATCTCCATGTATTGAGGTTACAGGATAACCCTGACGATATAGGAATTCCTCCAGAGCATCTGCACCTTTTTTAGTCTCCACGAAAACAAGTGTTAAAGCATCTGTGGCTACAACAGAAAAGCAAAAGCATGGGATTAAGCAATCTCAATAATTACCTATGCATGATCACACCAAATATAGATTCAGCAATTACGATAATAAATATTCAATTAGTTCTTAAAGTGAATGGAAATCTTATTTTTGTTATAGCTTCAACTGATATTCAAAAAAAATATGCACATAGTGTTTTAGCTGAGGAACTGATAGAGTAGGAGTCAAGACAAACGGAAGGGCAAGGAGGTGAGGTGGGGTAGTTAGACGAAGGGGGGGGAGAGAGAGAGAGAGAAAGGGAGGGAGGGTGGGGGGCAATTAATCAGTTGGAATGATGGAAGAGGAGGAGGTGGAGGAGGGGACACAGTTGCGCATAAATGACAGAATACTCTAGTCATGCAGACAAACATGCGCCGTGACAGTGGCGCCAACTTGGGGGGGGGGGGGGGGGGGGGGTCTAGGTACTTTGTGCCCCCCCAATATTCAAACATGCATTTCTCACCGTTCTCACCCCCTTCCTCATCCTTTACGGGGAAATTTGTCAAAACTTGCACATACACTTTTGCATAGTAGTATGTAATTATTATGTAGGAAAAAAATACTGATTTTACGAGCTATTGCATATTCCTTTCTGCTACTCCTCCAGCCTCTGCATATGACGAACTGTCTTGACAGGGTTTGTCCCCTGCATCTGTGTTATTCGCACACCTTTACTGTACGGAGGTATGCGGGGAACGAAAGCTCACCATGAGCTCGCAGCGCTTTGGCTGCTAGGACGAGCTCCACTTCCTCCCACAGCAGTCTGCTGGCAGCTTGTAAAAGAAACTAATGAGCAATAGTGACACCGAATTTCATGGTGATCGCTAGAAGGACTAGGTAACGGTAAAGACTCTTCATTCATTTTTGTAAATTCTATTGACAACCACTAGGTACAACACCTCACAAATCAGCACTGGCTCCAGAGATTTTGCCACCCCACACGAACATGTCAAGTGCCCCCCCCCCCCCCCCTTTTTCGACAGTCAACTTTTCCCACAATATATTTCATACATGACACCTTATTTGCACATATTGCACTCATTCATCTCTTTGATGTGAATATATCTAAGATCAAAGCAGCAGTCAGTGATACATTTACAGTGCAAAACATTTTAAGGCATTTTTGTTGGAGGAAACGTTTCTTTTGTAAATTGGAGCACACTGTTTCTGTACCATAGATAATTTTCAATAAGACCCTCGATTTTATAAAATTTGTATTTCCAATTTATTCTCACATTTCTTCATTTACGCAAGATGGATTTGCCGTCCCCAAAAATCTGCCGTCCTGGGCGATGGCACTCAAATCCTTAAAATCGAATGTCAACGTATTTAGCCAGATTTCAAAAGAAAAACTGACACAAATGAAAGAAAACCGAGCTTGTTTTCTAAAAATCATATCTTCCCTCCATTATTTAGCAGTGCAGAGGCTTGCAATACGTGGGCATACTGATGAAACAAGTAACTTTGACAATTTATTACGCCTTCGATGTGAAGATAACCAGCTACTTTTAATATGGCTACAGTGCGAAACTTACAAATGGACATCCCATGATGTGCAAAACGAAATTTTGGTCATTTTAAGTCTTACACTTCTTAGAATATTATTGGAGGATATCAAGAGTGCAGAGTATTTTGCAATAATAGCAGACGAAACAACATACATAGCTACCAAAGAGCAATTTAGTATCTGTATAAGATTTGTTGATGCTTCGCTAGAGATAGAAGAATATTATTTAGGGCTATACTCAATACAAAGTACCACAGCTAAGGCTCTGTTTGATATTATCGACATTTTAAGATGATTTGATTTGCCTCATCTAATTGTAGGGGCCAATGCTTTGACGGTTCAGCTAACAAGGCTGGATTATATAATGGTGTCCAGATAAAGTTTATGGAAATGGAGAAGAGAGCTATGTTTGTGCACTGCCTTGCACACTGTTTAAATTTAACACTACAAGACACTGTGAAAGCAGTTCCAGAATGTTGAAACGCATTGAATGTTATGAAGGACTTAATACATTTTGTTAGAGATTCACCTAAAAGATTAGATCTTTTTGCTCACCTGAAGGCAGATGCCTCTACAAATTTGAAACCACTCTGTCCTACAAGGTGGGCCGTAAGATACTTGGCAACGTCTTCAGTTTTGTCCAACTATACTGAACTTCAGGATTTTTTTTCTAAATGTTTCAAGAAATGACAATTCAGACACTGGGGCCAAAGTAAACTGCTTTTTGATTAATATGCAGACACATGATTTCTTTTTCATGTTATCACTTTTGGTAAAACTATTTGGTCACATTGATACCGTAAATACAGCACTACAGAGGAAATCCCTACACTTAGAGGTGGTCAGTAAGATGATTTCCACTCTTGTAACTTCTATTAAATTTATGAGAAACAATTTTGAATCAGTCTGGGGTGAAGTAACTTCAAAATGCCATGATATGGATGTTGATTCCCCAAAATTACCCCGTAGAAGGAAAGTCCCTAAGAATTACGATGATTCCATCAATTCATCTGTAGAAACATTCACTGAAGTATGTGACAAATATAGAAGATTGTATTATGAAACAATGGATACATCCATCAGCTTCTTGGAATTATGGTTCAAAACTCAATCATTCACGTTCGTAAATCAAATTGAACAATTTCTTCTTGGTGATAAACATTCATTCATTTGATATTTTATCTTTCTACGAATCAGATATAGACAAAGAACGCTTGCTTCTCCACCAAAGCATGTTTCATGAGATTACCCAAAGTAGTGATTCTGTGAATATTAGTTCGTTGGATGACATAGTGAAATACCTAAAACAGGAAAACCACCTGTTTGGCATAGTACCTGAACAAGTGAAATCCATATGTGCAGTGCTGACGATTCCGGTAACACCCTGCACCACTGAGCGATCTTTTTCTTGTCTGCGGAGGGTGAAAACGTATCTTTGTTCTATAATGTGGCAGGATAATCTTAATGTCATCGCCCTTCTCAATGCCCACAGAGATGAATCAATGAAACTCGACCTTTATGCCATATGTGACTAGTTCATATGCAGGAATGATCTGAGGAGGAGTACACATGCCATCAAAAATAAGGTATGTTTCTTCAACTTTATTTATGTATTTGTTTTGTACCACTACTGATCTATACTCCGACTGAAATGACATTGTGATTGACGTTTCAGTGAGTCGAGGGGTAGGGGCTAGTCGTCAGCCAATCTTAGTTTGCATGATTTTCAGCTGTTTGCATTTTTCATTATCCTCACAATCTCTTTTTGTATCTTGAAAGTTGTTATGCTGTGAGGGGAATTTCCCAAGAATATGATAACTCAAAAGGGAAAGTATGCGTGTATAATACACCTCTCTCCTTCAGCACTTGTGTTGTTCCATATAATTCTCATTGCATAGATCATTTTAGATAGCTTAGAATTTAAGAATGTGATGTGGGAATTCCATTTCAGATTGTCTTGTAAGTAAACAAAGCAATTTCGTTTCAGTGTCAATTTTTTGGTTTTCCAAAGAAATATATGGTTTTAATGGATTTTTTTAAGGGTTAATCAGTAGCTTATTCCTCACAAACCACTCTGAAATCTCTTCATTTGTGACTTCAAGCATACAGCCTAATCAATACACTGGTGCAATCTGCAAATAGGACTGGTTTGGAGTGTTGAACATGTAGATGGAAACTCAAAAGTTATCTGTCAAATGTAGTACCTAATAAAATTATTCTTGCCCGCCGCCACCCCCCCCCCCCCCCCCACAAAAAAATATTTTCAAGTTGGAGCCTCTGCGCCGTGCCAGAAAAACGTGTGCTGCGCTGCATGGCCAGAAGTGCGCGACACTGCCAGAAAATAAAAACGGAATGGACAGAAAAACGGCAAAAAGTTTAACTGTCAGGAAATCCCGGGCAAGCACCTACAAAAGAAAAAATGGTTAAATGTTGTAGTCCAACTTGTGATGATGGATGTTCTAAAATTGTGTGTTCTCATTTTCTTCAGACCCCCACGAGAGAAGTGAGAGAAGGTCACGTCTATGCTAAAGATGGACTGCCAAGGTGAAAGGTGCATGGGATGGGCGGAAAAAACATAAAAACATGGGCTGAGGGTTGGGTGCGATTGGGGGGAGGGGGGGGGGGGGGGGGGGGAACTAAGACTGTGGGTGGTGGGATCAACGAGAGGGGGGTGGGGGGGGTAGAAAAAGAGAAAAAGATGTGGTGTATAGTGAGAGGGTGGGTAAGTTTGTGGTAGTGAGGAGGGAAGGAACAGAATAGTGGCGACGAAAAGGATGGGGCAGTACTGAGAGAAAGGCTGGAGAGGCTACCATTTGCAGTCAGTCACATCAGAATTCAATCACTAAGTACATACTTTATATATCTGCAACCGTTAATTAAGAATGTAATTACTGTTAACATGGGGATTCAGTTACTAGTTGCTGAATTCTAACATCCATTTTTGAATTAACAGATAGTTGAATTTTGAAATTTAACCTAGTAACTCTCAAAAGGAATCTTATATGTGAGTATTGTATTGTATTTTTTATTGGTCCTGTTGTCTACATACCAGCTTATGCATAAGACATTGGACAAGTTAAGTTATAAATATACAGGCTGAAAGTCATTTCAAGGCATACATAAGGTTACAATAATACACTTTACACGTAAGTATTTATATAACACATTTCATAAATTTAAATATTCTTCAATGGAGTAAAAGCATTGATGCTGTAAATATGACTTTAGAGATTTTCCAAATGTATTGATCTCAGTGATAGCTTTTATGTTTTCAGGAAGTTTGTTATAAAGCTTAACTCCCATGTGGAAAGTACCTTTTTAGCACAGTGCTGTGCTGATTTGAGTAATATGTAAGTTTCTGTTTTGTCTGGTAAAGTGCTCGTGTATATCACAGTTTTTTGCAGTCTCCGGTCCTTGCGTATTACATTTAATTTAAAGAACAAAAGGGTTTCCATAATGTATACACATGGTAATGGAGGAATACCAGATTTCTTAAACAGGGGTTTACAAGAGTCTCTAGGCTTGCAACCCAAACAAGATTCTAATGGCCCTTTTTTTGTAGTTTGAAAGTGCTATTAGCTGTTTTAGAGTTTCCCCAGTAGGTGACCCCACATCTAAGATGAGAATGAAAGTACGCATGATATGCATTCAATACTGTTTTCTCACTACAGCATGATTTTAATGAACAAAGAAGGTAACACGTTTTGCTCAGTTCTGCATTGAGATACTCAATATGCTTATTCCATCTGATGTTACTCTGCAGCCAAAGTCCTAAGAATTTGGTTTCAGTATTGTTACCAACTGGTTCGTCATTGACAGAGACTGATGGGATAAACATGTCCTTGTTAGGAGCATTGTGGAATTTTAGAGCAATGGTTTTCTTACTGTTTATTACAAGCTGATTACTCTGTGCCCAGCTGCAAAGTTGTTTCGTGAACATGTTTACTGTCTGCTGTAACTGTTCATCGTCGTCTCCTTTTAGTAGAATCGTGGTGTCATCTGTAAATATGATTGTTTTGTGTGCATCAACATTTAAGCTTAGATCATTTATGTACAGAAGAAACAGAAGGGGTCCCAATACTGATCCTTGAGGTACACCACATTTAATTTGTTTACAGTCAGATAAGTGATTAGATACAATTTTTAGTTCAATATTTGTGTGCTTGATGCACACTGCTTGCATACAATTAGTCAGGAAGGAACTGATCCACTTGTTGGACAGACCTTGAATACTGTATCTTTCTAGCTTTGACAGCAGAATTTTACGGTCCGCCATGTCAAAAGCTTTTGACAAGTCAATAAAGACTCCTATTGTTTCCTGTTTTTTGTCCATCAGGTTTAGTATGGAATTTATGCACTCAGACAGCAGTTGTTGTTGACCTGTTATTTCTGAATCCATGTTGTTCATTACATAGGATGCTGTTTTTATTTATAAATTTCATAAGTTTCTCATACATAACTTTTTCCAGTACTTTAGAGATGCAGGAGGAAATTGTGATGGGTCTAGTTATTTACATTGTCTTTATCCCCCTTTTTATATACAGGAATAGCTTTTGATGTTCTCAACACATTGGGGAAAGTGCCTGCCTGAATTTAGCAGTCGCATAAGTGTGTGAGTACTTCACTTAGGTTTGATGCGCTCTTATTTAACATTGTTGCAGGTATACCATCAATACCTGCCGATTTGGAATTTTTTAGTCCTTTTATTGCTTTAGCTACTTCATCTTGTGAAACAGAACTAATGTACATTGATCCTCCACATGCATTTCATTTTCCTGGGTGCTCTTAAAGTTTGATTGTAACATATTATCAGCAACACCTGTGAAAAAGTTGTTAAATGTGTTGGCTACTTCTAAGGGATTTGTTACTTTTTTATTTTTATGTGATAGTGTTATATTTTTGCAAGGTTGTCTGTATTCTCCATATTCTTTTTATATAACACTCCACAAAGCCTTTGATTTATTAGCTGAATTATAAATGATTTCATCATTATGCATTATTTTTGCTGCTTTTATTACTTTTCTTAATATTTTGGAGTATTTTTTATAGTATGCGCGTACTACAGGTGAGGATTATTTTGAGTTACATATTTCATGAAGTAGTCTTTTCTTCTGGCATGAAACCCTTATTCCCTTTGTGATCCAGCTGTTTGTTCTAGAGTTCCGCCGTATGGTTAATGTTTTCAGTGGGAATGCAAGTTCAAAGAAATGTGGGAGGTGGAACTCGCAGACAATGCTTTCGAACAGTAACTGTAATAAAAGGGTTCCAAATACAACTTAAATTCACTAAGAATCACTAGAAAAAGCATTTATTATAAATAGAAAATTTTGCAAGTTACCTGATGGTACACTCAGTAAATCTAGCAAGAATGAGCGCTTGTCATTTTCCGCAACCCAATAAATTTTTTGGGTAATGTTTTCAGATGTAGAACCAACGCGACCAACTGCTAGGAAAATGTAATTGTCCAGAAAATCCCGGGCAAGCATCTAGAAAAGAAAAAAAGATTAAATGTTTTAAACCAACTTTGTGATTATTTATCTTCTAAAATTGAGATTCAAACATTGCGTGTTCTCATTTTCTTCAGAGCCTGAGGGAGAAGTGTGACAAGCAGAGAAGGTTAGCTCTATCCTAAAGATGGACTGCCAAGGTAAATTAAAAGGTATGGGTTCAATTGCCACTCTTATGCGATGCTGGCAACAATTGCCACTCTTATGCGATGCTGGCAACAATTGCCACTCTTATGCGATGCTGGCAACAATTGCCACTCTTATGCGATGCTGGCAACAATTGCCACTCTTATGCGATGCTGGCAACAATTGCCACTCTTATGCGATGCTGGCAACAATTGCCACTCTTATGCGATGCTGGCAACAATTGCCACTCTTATGCGATGCTGGCAACAATTGCCACTCTTATGCGATGCTGGCAACAATTGCCACTCTTATGCGATGCTGGCAACAATTGCCACTCTTATGCGATGCTGGCAACAATTGCCACTCTTATGCGATGCTGGCAACAATTGCCACTCTTATGCGATGCTGGCAACAATTGCCACTCTTATGCGATGCTGGCAACAATTGCCACTCTTATGCGATGCTGGCAACAATTGCCACTCTTATGCGATGCTGGCAACAATTGCCACTCTTATGCGATGCTGGCAACAATTGCCACTCTTATGCGATGCTAGCAATTTATTTGAAAAACCCTTTAAGTATAGGCCATACATTGCTCTTTAATGCAATTATCTATTTTAACCTGTCCTGTCAAGGTCACTAACTGTGTTCAAATCACTTGTTAAATGCAGCCAGGTGACTAACGTCGACAACACGCGCACATGCACACTAGTACCACCACAAACCAAAGATGACTTACATTAGAAGTTATTGATAGTCAAAGTAATAATCAACAAGTATCAATGAGTGGGTTAGCATGAACTCTGACCCTCTATTTTTTGACAACAGAGCAAAATTTCACACAGAATTTAAACAGAAACCACCATCTCTATTTATAATGTTACTTACTAAATTAATTTCAAAGATTCCTTAATAACACTATCCCTATAGCTAGAAGTGCATTCCAGAATCTATGTTGTTATACTCCATAGGATGACCGGTGCCAAGACAGTGTTCTGCAATGGTGAATTTGCTCGGCAGTTGAAGATGTCAGTGCCGCTTATGCCTGTACACTGGTCCTCAACAGTACTGATACTCTAACCAATATATGACATGCCACAACTGCAAGGACTACAGCAGGCATCCGCCTTATGCAAACTAAGATCATCATTTTACAGAACCTAAATGGGCCTTGATTTTAATGGTGATCGAAAAATACACTTCACATCATATTTCCGCAAAATACGATCAATGCTGTTCTAAATACTCCCAGAATAAGGCAATATGGCTGTAGACTTTGGAGCCACCTCATTATTATTAGCTGAAAAACTGAGGTTCCGAGATTACATGGACTCTGTTAAACAAGATACGAAGCACCCCTTCACATTGAGTCAGATAGTGACAACTGTTATCCCACATATGTAAGTCTGTGTGAGCAGGCTTTCTACAAACAGCATGTCCCAACATACCATCCGTCTTCCTCATGACCAATACATCAAGAAAGGGAAGACCGCTATCCTTTTTCATCCTGATCATGAAAAAAATATTCGGCTGGGTTGCATTCAGAAATGCAAGGGCAATGCTACCGTTGTTTCGGACAAGCAGGGTTATGTTCAACAGATGCAGTGTGAGCTGTCTGATTCAGTGTATCGGAGGATTGGTGCTGGCCCCACAAAAAGTGTTGAGAGAATGCCTAACAGCCTTCTAAAACAAAGTTCCTTATCACAGGAGACCAAGAGTCTCTATTCTTATTGTGCTGTTCCTCCTAGGATTATATGACATCCGTAAGTTCCACAAGAAAAGGGTTCCTCTTTGATTGCGAAACATTACTGCTCCAACGTATTGACTAACGCAACACTTTACTTCCCTGTTGAGCCCTACAGTATGTCAATGTGAGCACCACATTAAGAACTCAATGTATTTCTTGTGTCTATTTGATGGAAAGCATTTGATTGACAATCTAGTAAGTTTTGCTGTGGTCTCTCTCTTCACTTGTGTTCCTCTTTCCCATTCATTATGGTTGACCGAGGGTAGTTTGATGCTGAATAATAAATCTATTTCGACAGATGTCAACCTCCAATTACTTTTTATTCAATGACCAGTAATATGAGCAGACAGACAGTTATGATGGGAAGCCCATTGTCACCTATTATTGCCAATATGGTTATGGAAATTCCGAGTAACACGCCTTTGAGTCGGCGGCTTTGAAACCTGCATGTTTTTCTTTCAGATTTGGTTGTGTGTGCTTTGGACTACATGGCATTACGTTCTCTCCTCATGGCTGCATGTGCTTGTTCGCAGATTCACTCTCTAGACAGGAATGGCTGCACAAACCAGTTATTGCGGCTAAAGCGAATCACTAAAATAAAAAAATAAATAAATAGAAGTCCTTGGAGAGCATCTTACATGCTTTAATGTTGACAGTGCATTTCTTCTGTTGTATTCTTCCTATGTGAAAAATTTTATTGTAGGTTTCAACATGTTGGATTGGAGCGTTGCCTTGTTAATTCAAAAATATAGCTCTGTTCAGAACTCCTCTATATTGTTTAATACTCATGTCTTATCTACTGAACGAGAGTCAGTATTTACCGCCAAATATATTTGGCAACAGTGCTACAATCAGCTTTTGAAACAATTACTATGCTTCAACAACAATAGTAATCATGGACTGTAGGAACGTATTATATTATTGAAAGAGTTGTCACAATGACTGACGAAAGTAAGCAGAAAAAGGTGTAATGTACAAACTTCTTCCCAGCCCAAAAACATTTATACTTGGAAGAGTGTGTGTGTGTGTGTGTGTGTGTGTGTGTGTGTGTGTGTGTGTGTGTGTTTTGTGCAGCTGTTTGCCTGGATGGAAGTGTGTAAGGACCCAGCCATCACCCTGTGTAACAAGAATGCAATTCATTTGACAGATGACATGTTTCTATTGATTCATGGTGTCAAAATCTGATTACGTACCCATTGCAGTCATAACTGACAGGATCATGTAGGGATCATGTGATGTCAACCTCCAATGGCCTTTGAATGATATGCTTCGAAACAATTGTGCCTGCACCCGCATTGTACTCTGTCTCGGCTCTGCTGCAGTTGCTGCCTATCCTGTATTACACAGTGACCTGTACATTTTGTGATAAGACTTGTTAGTAGAGTACCATACGGCCTAATCGTTATTTCACTATCCTTCAACCATAGGTGCTCACGGCAGTAGTGCACCAACAGGTTTCCAGCTTCGCTGTTTGAGATTCCAGTTTGCCGCCACAGTGCCACACCATGCGCCCTTTGTCAAAACTAATCATGTCAGGGGATTTCCACATTTGCAGCCCATATCTTCACTATAATGACTGCCCACATTCCTGCCTCTTCCACTTACATTTTTTCCTTACTGCATCGAGTGCCTGCTACACAGCCAGGAGCCATTCAATATCATGGTGGGCAGTGGTTATAATGTTTTGGCTCACCTGTGCAAATTATGGTTATTTCTCATTAAAGCAACTTATTTTATCAGCTGGAGTACAGATGTCAATATGAAATGTGTTCATTACATTCATGTTTTTTCCTCATCTGTCTATCCCCATTATTAACTCCTGTCTATCTTTCATATGTTAATTGTCTTATTTTGCTTTTAGCTTGTCAGTTTTTAAATTCACATCTATTCATTGTTAATTTACTACTTATTCTTTCTTGTTTTATAATCCATAGTTTTTTTGCTTGCTGAAATTGTCTTATTCTTAAAGTCTGTTTCCACAAATCCTTCCTCTTTCTTGTGACAGTGAAAAATTGGAAACTGTCACTGTCTGACTTCCTTATTGCTTTTGTTCTTGGCCCCTGAGTGGCTCCATTGTAGAACTTGCTCAGTGAACCTGCCAGCACCTCAGAGATCCCATATGTGGTAAAAAAAAGTAGAGATGTCTTTGCAAGCAAATGTGCCTGATTTGTACCCACTGGAATACATGTCTGGCACCAGCTGTGTGCCCATGAACCACCATCCCCTAATTCCCAGGAACTGCTCGATGTTTGAGTAGACATCTGGTGCCACATACTTCTGGCATACTGTCAAGAACCTTTAGAATCCATGTCAAGCAGAATCTATGATGCACTGTGTTTGAAAAGTGGAACAACACGCTTATAACAGGTGGTCATAATGTTTTGGCTCATCAGTGTATACAACTCAAAGGTAATTCAACAGACACATATACATCCAAGCATTTACCCCTGTGAGTGATACCAATTAGCCACAACTAAACTGC
The DNA here is from genome assembly GCF_023864345.2 of Schistocerca serialis cubense. Taxonomy (NCBI): domain Eukaryota; kingdom Metazoa; phylum Arthropoda; class Insecta; order Orthoptera; family Acrididae; genus Schistocerca; species Schistocerca serialis. Next base: position 597,893,305 of record NC_064639.1, read on the forward strand.
AATGAAGTTGACCCACATTATAATTCAATAACCTATTTTCTGTGGCACAGAATCTCATTTTCAGTTAATAAATAAAATGCTTTAGTAACAAAGTCTGTGTGTGATATATTCAGTCAGCTAGCTTCTGTTGCTCAAATTTTTCTATTGCTGCTGGTTCACTTTCCTGAAGGGCAAGTAAATTATTTGCAAGACAAGCACTCAAATGTATTAACATATCATAATTACCTTTGCAGCAAAATAACATACAACCACTGGAATACTGTAGCAAGAAAACACCATCCTCTAATCTGACTTGTGTTCTTTCCAAACGAAGACTATGTGGAAGAACAGTATAACCCCACTTTTATATTCCCAGAATTAATGTTTTTCCACCACTTACAACATTTTTTATTGTTCATTGGATTTCCTATGTCCGCAATGTTAACCTGCATCCGATTTTGTCTCGACATATTTATAATTTCCCCGCGATTTACGCAGTACGAGAAAATTTTTGTGGAGAAAAATATGACACTGTTGGGCATCCTGTAGCGTTTACAAATATTATGTGGTTAACTTCCTGACACCAGGGCACTCTATTCAGTAGATTTGCACCAGAAAATGTGTAAACGTTGTAACAATTCATGCTGTATCTCCCGCCGCTGTTAAGCTCTACTCGGCAAGGTGGCTGACGGGAGTGACTAGGCTCGCTTGAATAAGGATATCATGACCAATCGCAACCACTTCCAAACTGTGCCTAGTGCGCAAATGCAGTTTCATGATCGTTGTGATCATCTTGGCACCTTTGTCTAACCATATTTCGCGTGTTTTGGCGTTTGGCCACTTGTAGTGCTAGTTGACACAGTCATTCACTTTGCATTTTAGTGGAAACACAATGCTGTTTACGTATTTTTTCCACTCTAAGCAAAATGTGTTTCGAGAATTTAATCTCGCTGTTAAGTGCAGTGTTTCTGTATGTATTTTTTGTGATGTTACACAAACAGTGTGAGTGATAGTTTGCGCGTGTGTGGTTTACTACACAACTGAAGAGGCACAGTACCTGATAACCTCGAAAGATGGCAACAATGGACGAGAGACAGACTGACACATATTCGAAAACCACACAAAATACTTATGTACATATTCGCACTTGGCAACAAGAAAAAATTCTCTAAATGCGTGGTGCTAAGCATGAAAAAATACACAACTAGTGCAGTAATTCATTATTTTGATAATGAATGACAGCTGCAGGTCTTCCAAAAACATCGATTATGACATATAAAATTGAGTCAAATGTTTCTATTTCCAAGACAGTTATTTCCAGTTACATCAGTGGTTTTTATTAGATAATAAACAAGTCCCTTACATGTCTTTTGATGCCCGTTATGCACATGCATCATACGTGAAGTGCAAAAATGCAAGGGGTGTACCCTATACATAACTTTTACAGCTTAAAACAGTATTTCCCACATTTTACCTTTCCCCGCATTTTACACCATTTTTAAGTTCCTTGAAAAGTGTAAAAGTGGGGTTTCACTGTATATACAATCTTGTCTAACAAATTTAAACCGTGAAACAGTAACATACCTGTATTTCTTTAGGAAATGTGGCAGAAAACATGAGCGTCTGCCTATCTCCAGTTTTAGGCATCTGGTTATCAACAACAATACGGCGTATCTGCGGTTCAAATCCCATATCTAACATTCTATCTGCTTCATCAAGGACTAAGAACCTGTGGAGGAAAAAAATCAGACATACTTGTAACCTTACTAAGAAAGAAAATTGCGACAAATTTCAAGATGGAAACACACAAAAAACAGGGAGCTTCAGTATTAACATTTACAGTTATGAGATCATAGGTACCCTCAGACTTTAAAAAGAATATAATAATTCAAATCCCAAAGAAAGTAGGTGTTGACAGATGTGAAAATTACCGAACTATCAGTTTAATAAGCCACGGCATCAAAATACTAACACAAATTCTTTACAGACGAATGGAAAAACTGGTAGAAGCCAACTTCGGGGAAGATCAGTTTGGATTCTGTAGAAATGTTGGAACACGTGAGGCAATGCTAACCTTACGACTTATCTTAGAAGAAAGATTGAGAAAAGGCAAACCTACGTTTCTAGCATTTGTAGACTTAGAGAAAGTTTTGACAATGTTGTCTGGAATACTCTCTTTCAAATTCTGAAGATGGCAAAGGCAAAATACATGGAGCGAAAGGCTATTTACAATTTGTATAGAAACCAGATGGCAGTTATAAGAGTCGAGGGGTATGAACGGCAAGGAGTGGTTGGGAAGGGAGCGAGACAGGGTTGTAGCCTTTCCCTGATGTCATTCAATCTGTATATTGAGCAAGCAGTAAAGGAAACAAAAGAAAAATTTGGAGTAAAAATCCATGGAGAAGAAATAAAAACTTTGCGGTTCGCCGATGACACTGTAATTCTGTCAGAGACAGCAAAGGACCTGAAAGAGCAGCTGAACGGAATGTACAATGTCTTGAAAGGAGGATATAAGATGAACATCAACAAAAGCGAAATGAGAATAATGGAATGTAGTCTAATTAAATCGGGTGATGCTGAGGGAATTAGATTAGGAAATGAGGCACTTAAAGTAGTAAAGGAGTTTTGCTATTTGGGGAGCAAAATAACTGATGATGGTCGAAGTAGAGAGGATATAAAATGTAGACTGGCAATGGCAAGGAAAGCATTTCTGAAGAAGAGGAATTTGTTAACATCGAGTATAGATTCAAGTGTCAGGAAGTCGTTTCTGAAAGTATTTGTATGGAGTGTAGCCATGTATGGAAGTGAAACATCGATGATAAATAGTTTGGACAAGAAGAGAATAGAAGCTTTCGAAATGTGGTGCTACAGAAGAATGCTGAAGATCAGATGGGTAGATCACATAACTAATGAGGAAGTATTGAATAGAATTTGGGGAGAAGAGAAATTTGTGGCACAACTTGACTAGATGAAGGGATCGGTTGGTAGGGCATATTCTGAGATGAATACACTAAACAGATTCAGAAGGATGTAGGTTGCAGTAGGTACTGGGAGATGAAGATCCTTTCACAGGATAGAGTAGCATGGAGAGCTGCATCAAAGCAGTCTCTGGACTGAAGACAACAACAACAACAACAGGTAGTTGCCATTACGTGTGGCTTTTGGAAGTTTGACTTTGCATGTATATACATGCAGTTGGAATTCCAAAACATTTTGAAATTTATTGGGCTTTAAATTTCATGTACAACCATTTTGACATTGCTAGTGTTAAATATGAATATACAGACGAAACTTCAATTTCATAGTAATTATCACAGAAAAAACTTTAAAGGAGTTCTAGTTTTCACATACATAAGCAAACATGTGGACTTTCTGTTTAAATCTTTTTCACTGCCAATTTCAATCTAAAGAAACACACAGAACACAACATCAAAGCAAAATTCAGTGTTTCTACTGGAATATAGTGTGATACAAATTGAACCATGGAGAGATACATAATCTAACATTCCACTAAGTGGAGTCACACGCTCAAATTCATGTCCTGATTTACCTGCAAGAGAACCATCCATAACAATACAATCGGTGGAATTAATATGATAAACATAGGCAGCAGTTCATCTTCAAAAAAGTCTAGAATTACTACAGTTCTCGGGTGATGAGTTACCTGAACGGTCACCAAATATTTCATTTTCAACATCTATAGACTCACCAAGGACTTTCTAAATTATTTTCTCCAAATGTTTCTCTCTTCAGTGATCACTTTCAACACAAAAGTGCACAAAACACATGAAACAGAACTCTAATGTCACCTAGTGGCTTAAAAAGCAAGACAAAGGTTACAAAAACAATTTTTACTGCTTCTACCACCAAGTGGTCACAGCAAAAATTGCGATACTTGCAGACATGACAGGCATTTGCGGGAGCCTTAAATGTAAGTTACACACTGCGAAAAATCAATGTAACTGGCATGACTTAATATTACACCCCTTGCATTTCCCACAAGCGCCACAATATGATGTTAGCTGCACACTAAGTGATGAGAAAAAAGGTTAATTGATTTGAAGGCTAAAAACAAAGTCAAATACATCAACAGCTATAGTCTACATAAGCTAAGATTAGATTAGATTAGATTAATATTAGTTCCATGGATCATGAATACGATATTTCGTAATGATGTGGAACGAGTCGAACTTTCCAATACATGACATAATTAGGTTAATTTAACAACATACTAAAGTTAATATAACAACTTTATTTTTTTGTTTTTTGTTTTTATTTTTTTATTTTTTTAATATTTTTGTTTTGGTTTTTTCTTCTTTTTTTCTTTTCCTTAATTTATATCTAAAAATTCCTCTATGGAGTAGAAGGAGTTGTCATTCAGAAATTCTTTTAATTTCTTCTTAAATACTTGGTGGTTATCTGTCAGACTTTTGATACTATTTGGTAAGTGACCAAAGACTTTAGTGCCAGTATGATTCACCCCTTTCTGTGCCAAAGTTAGATTTAATGTTGAATAGTGAAGATCATCCTTTCTCCTAGTATTGTAGTTATGCACACTGCTATTACTTTTGAATTGGGTTTGGTTGTTAATAACAAATTTCATAAGAGAGTATATATACTGAGAAGCTACTGTGAATATCCCTAGATCCTTAAATAAATGTCTGCAGGATGATCTTGGGTGGACTCCAGCTATTATTCTGATTACACGCTTTCGTGCAATAAATACTTTATTCCTCAGTGATGAATTACCCCAAAATATGATGCCATATGAAAGCAATGAGTGAAAATAGGCGTAGTAAGCTAATTTACTAAGATGTTTATCACGAAAATTTGCAATGACCCTTATTGCATAAGTAGCTGAACTCAAACGTTTCAGCAGATCATCAATGTGTTTCTTCCAATTTAATCTCTCATCAATGGACACACCTAAAAATTTGGAATATTCTACCTTAGCTATACGCTTCTGATATAGGTCTATATTTATTAATGGCATCATACCATTCACTGTACGGAACTGTATGTACTGTGTCTTATCAAAATTCAGTGAGAGTCCGTTTACAAGGAACCACTTAGTAATTTTCTGAAAGACAGTATTGACAATTTCATCAGTTAATTCTCGTTTGTCAGGTGTGATTACTATACTTTTATCATCAGCAAAGAGAACCAACTTTGCCTCTTCATGAATATAGAATGGCAAGTCATAAATATATAAGAAGAACAACAAAGGACCCAAGACTGACCCTTGTGGAACCCCATTCTTGATAGTTCCCCAGTTTGAGGAATGTGCTGATCTTTGCATGTTATGAGAACTACTTATTTCAACTTTCTGCACTCTTCCAGTTAGGTACGAATTAAACCATTTGTGCACTGTCCCACTCATGCCACAATACTTGAGCTTGTCTAGCAGAATTTCATGATTTACACAATCAAAAGCCTTTGAGAGATCACAAAAAATCCCAATGGGTGGTGTTCGGTTATTCAGATCATTCAAAATTTGACTGGTGAAAGCTGCTGAAAAACCTTTCTGGAAACCAAACTGACATTTTGTTACTACTTCACTTTTACAGATATGTGAAGCTACTCTTGAATACATTACTTTCTCAAAAATTTTGGATAAAGCTGTTAGAAGGGAGATTGGACGGTAATTGTTGACATCAGATCCATCCCCCTTTTTATGCAAAGGTATAACAATATCATATTTCAGTCTATCAGGGAAAATGCCCTGTTCCAGAGAGCTATTACACAGGTGGCTGAGAATCTTACTTATCTGTTAAGAACAAGCTTTTAGTATTTTGCTGGAAATGCCATCAATTCCATGTGAGTTTTTGCTTTTAAGCAAGTTTATTATTTTCCTAATTTCAGAGGGAGAAGTGGGTGAGATCTCAATGGTATCAAATTGCATAGGTATGGCCTCTTCCATTAACAGCCTAGCTTCTAATGAACACCTGGATCCTACTATATCCACAACATTTAGAAAATGATTACTAAAAATATTTTCAACTTCTGACTTTTTGTTCGTAAAGTTTTCATTCAATTTGATGGTAATACTGTCTTCCTCTGCTCTTGGTTGACCTGTTTCTCTTTTAATAATATTCCAAATTGTTTTAATTTTATTATCAGAGTTGCTGATTTCAGACATGATACACATACTCCTGGATTTTTTAATAACTTTTCTTAATATAACACAGTAGTTTTTATAATTTTTGATAGTTTCTGGGTCACTACTCTTTCTTGCTGTCAGATACATTTCCCTTTTCCGGTTACAAGATATTTTTATACCCTTAGTAAGCCATGGTTTGTTACAAGGTTTCTTACGAGTATATTGAACTATTTTCTTGGGGAAGCAGTTTTCAAATGCATTTACAAAAATGTCATGAAATAAATTATATTTTAAATTGGCATCAGGTTCACGGTACACCTCATCCCAGTCTAACTGCTGTAAGCTTTCCCTGAAATTTGCAATTGTTAAATCGTTGACTGAACGTATTATTTTGGAGGACTGTTTAGTATTGCTGAATGGAGCTATGTCATATATTGTAACTAGCTGTGCACCATGATCAGAAAGACCATTCTCAACAGGCTGAGCATTTATCTGGTTAAACTTATCTTGGTCTATAAAGAAGTTATCTATCAGTGAGCTGCTATCCTTTACCATCCGAGTAGGAAAATCAATAACGGGTGTCAAATTGAAAGAACCAAGTAATACTTCAAGGTCCTTTTTCCTATTACCCTCTTTCAGAGAATCTACATTGAAGTCCCCACAAATAATAATTTGCTTCCCCCCGTCTGACAGATAGCACAACAAGGAGTCCAAATTTTTCAGAAATAGATGAAAATTTCCTGATGGGGACCTATATACAGTTACAATTATAAATGTGCCTTTATTTAATTTAAGCTCACAGGCACACGTTTCTATATGTTTCTCTACACAAAACTTTTTTGTTTCTATACTTTTTGCACAATGATAACTTTTGGCATATATGGCAACTCCTCCTTTCTCCATATTTTCTCTCATTACATGTGCAGAGAGCTTATATCCACTTACATTTACCTTATCCATATCAGTAACAATGTGATGCTCAGACAGGCATAGTATATCTATTTCATTCTCAGCTTCTAAATCTTCTAAACAAACCAGAAGCTCATCTACTTTATTCTTTAAACTCCCAATATTTTGATGAAATATACTTACATTATTTTTAATTATACTTTTACGAGAACCTTTCCTTATTCTAACATTTGCAGTACTCTCCTGTCTGAGTTTCTCATTGTGCTTAGGCCTAGTTCCTATACCAGTGGTCACATGGTGTTCAGAGAGGCAGATTATGTCAACTGGGTTGGGTGACTTTAATTCATCAATGCAATTACCTAGGACTGAGATACAACTTGGTGGAGATAAAATTTCTGGTGATTGGTGAAAATTTATAATTGACAGCTGTGATTAGTGATCCAATGTGCTAGAATTGTGCTGTTTAATTTCTTTCCTAAACTGAAGATTTGTTTCAATCCTGACCTCTCGTAGAACTTGACATCTTTCAGTCTTACCTATCCTAAGAAAGGTGCTGCTCCATAACTTAATAAATGGCATTAAATAAGACACACCAATAAAATAAAGCCAAGTGAATCCCATTAAACATATATACTAATCAGCAAGGGAAGTAAAACACAGATTTGGAAAATGAAAACATGTAAATGAAATAAAGAGTTCGTTTCACGGAATTTCATGTTTGTTTCGTCTGGGAAATGAAAGAAGTTGTTAATGTGTTTCCTTGGGATGGGGTACATGGTATAACCTCATTCCTATCGCTCATCTGTTATTCAAATAATTGGCCTACAAGAAACCAAGAGATTGAGAAACTCACTACAAATAAATTGAAGTAGTAATCAAAACAAAATTTATTAAAGGCAGGAAATTTCCAATTAACAAAGCCAAACATACAAGGAACCAATAAAACAACACCAACAGAAGCTAAAAATTACTGGAACAATCACATGGGCCAGTTTCTGAGAAGCAGTCAAATTTATGACTGTGTAAAAAACAATACCAGCTGCATTTTATCAACATATCAAGAAACTCCCTTTGACAACATTCAGATCTGAAATTTTGTTACAACAAATGATGACGATCTCAATTACGCACACTTTTACTCATTAAGTGTTAAATGTTTTTACATATTTGGCACTCTTCCCCAAGCGATTGTGTTACTTCATACTAACCTGCAGTTATCAAGTCCTATTTTTCCTCTTTCGAGCATATCTACAAGGCGCCCAGGCGTAGCAACCAATAAATGACATTCTTTCTCCAGGTCTCTAACTTGCTCACTAACGTTTGCACCTCCATACCTAAAATATAATAAAAGGTTAAACTTATTGAACAAACATATTAAATATACTTGAAACTTAAGGAAATTTATGAATAACGAATATAGCTTACATGTAACAGACAGTGCCTCCTTGGACACCAAGAAAAATTAACGGTTATATTTAGTGTTAGCTCATGTAGTGACGGATTATATGAAAAGCTGATGCTGGGTATCCCTCATGAGACCACTAGAGTAGTTTCAAAATAGTGATAATTCTCTGGTAAAGAGAAGATGCAAGACTTATATATGATTAACTGACTTCTGTCTACAACTCCTCATTGACAGAGTTTAGTTGTTAAGATTCAAATGGATGCCTGAGCTGCTATAATTTGAATACTGGTCAAAGCAAACAAAAGAACTTCAGTTTTGTGTCTTTGGTATAACATTATCTGGTATTTTACCAATTTTAAGTTTCAACATTGAAGATTATCAGGGGTTTGTCCATTTTTTAATTAATGAGAAAATGTATCATTCAGATCAATACTGAAGTTCAGTCTACATCCACAGAAGACAGCGGGTCCATCTAGTAGTGAATGTGCAGCGACAGATTTTATAGTATTCTTCTTCTTGTCAGCAGCAGATGTTGTCATTTCGACGTCTTCAATTGTTTTATATATTGTCTGTCTTTAACAGAAATATTTATGAAGTACAACAATGTTCACTCAGCAAAATGACAGCAGTTTTGGTCAAACAACCCCCCCCCCCCCTCTCCTAAAATAAGAATGCAGATCTTATGGGGGGTTGAGAGCAGAGCAAATATTTAGTCAACATTTCAGTTTCGTAACTGCATTATCAACAAGACTTGTCTTTTTTGGAGGGGTAAAAAAAAATAATAATAATAATGTTCCAAAATTATAATTTAGGCAGTTATTTAACAACAATCTACTAACACAAACCCTTTTTTTATTCCACTTACAAGGTAATCATTGTAAACACTGTGTCTTGGGCTGCTTGGAAAACCTACCGTTTCATCAAATTTTTCAATCACTATGTATTGCTTCTAGCTGAAACACTATTACGTTTGAATTTTAACTTTGAAAATGACTTCTGGAAGACTACCCGTCTTTGATGCACATCATATGTCCAAATCAAGTATTCTGTCAAGTCTTTGGTAACTAAGGTTCTTGTTTTGTGAACTACTACTTTAATATGGGCATTCCATGATCCTTTCAGGGTGTTCTGAACACTAAAGAGTTTCAACGCATTTGCTATGTATTGCTATATTTTGTCTTCCTTCAACTTCCAAAAGAGTGGTTTTGTTCACTGATTGTATTTTCTATATTATCCATTGCTGGCCATTAATTTTTTTAAGAAATACTAAAAACAGTGTTTTGCTGAAATTTTAAGTATCTTAGCACCTTTCATTCACATTCATAACTAGTCTACTCTTTTTTCAATGTATTTATATAAAGGCAGTGGAAGTGTAGGGTATACTTAATGCCGGACGGATGGATTGACTGATGGTGTTAACGGGACCAAACGCAAGATCACCAGTCCCTCAATCCTTTGAGTGTCAAGCTGGGAATAGTCCCTACAGAGGAAGGATACCGAAGACAAATCTTGATAAACCTGACAGTCTGAGAATCAAGAAAACCAAGAGATAGAGGTAAGAAGAATGTGTGTGTGTGTGTGTGTGTGTGTGTGTGTGTGTGTGTGTGTGTGTGTGTGTGGCAGATAAAAACTTCAATAGTTGCACTGGAGGATCATGCTTTCAGTATCCTGTGGAGGCATGAAAGGATCAAGGAAGCAGGTTATGTTTCGCAGCCATTTGCTGCCACCAGTTGCAGGGATACGGTATCAATATAGGAGGACTTTTCAAAAAATTCCGGAAGATTCATAATTTCACGCCAGTGGTGTGTGATGGAGGGAAATTCGATTGGCATCCCTGCACATGCCTGTGTTTAACATGTAACTGCTGTAAGTATCATTGCTGTATGTCTGTTAGTTACCATACAGTGCTGTACTCAGCAGAATGTTCCTAACACAGTTTGCAAATTTCAAGACAGCAGACTTAGAGCAGCAACATGTCTGCATCAAATTTTAAATGAAACTGAAGAAAACCTTTACAGACACACACCAAATGATGCAGGATGCCTACAGTGATTAGTGCTTAAACTGTACTCAGTTCTGCGAATGGTTCAGAGTTTAAAAATGGCCAGATGAAAGTTGAAGATGAGCTTCATTCTGCTGCCCCGCAACATCTACCAACAACGCTCATGTCAGGAATGTCAATGAAAAAGTGCTTCTTACAAGAATCATGGCCTGTGTAGTCTATTTTTTTATTTCCAAAGTTGACAACCTTGTTGAAAGGACAAAGATTTGCAATGGTGGACGAGATAAAAGAAAATTCGCAGATAGCACTTCGCGTGATCCAGCAATAGGCATACCGAGACCTTTAAGTGGAAACAGCGTAGGGAGCACTGTATTAACTGCGGAGGAGATTTTTTCAATGGAGACCATGCAGAAAAAGTAAAGAATAAGCGCAGAAAATTTTTGTGGACAAAGTTCTGGAATTTCTTGAGCAGACCATGACACTGGTTCCAAACCAAGATGTGTGAGGGTGTACGGGATCATAGGGGCCACTGCAACTTCCTTCTGTTTGGAGGGCTATTACTTGTCCTTGGCCAAAGATGATTTCACTGTCTTTGGGGGCTTGTCTACCCCACACTGTGGGACAGGGGGGGGGGGGGGGGGGGGGGGGGGAGGAGAATGCGAACTCCTATGACCTGCAACCTGTGGCTCCTGTCACTGGCTGGGCAATTCCTCAGAAGGCCCCAAGGGACCTCTTCCTCATGGTGGCTACTCAAGTGAAGGGAAAAAATTTCTCTAAGAATTCCAGTTGTGAGGAAAAAGGTGGTGTCAAGAAGCTCCACATAAATTAATGGCGAGCAGTCAGGGGAGGGGAGCATACCATAATAATGACTTTTGTTTCCTCTCAGCTGAGCTATGCAACAGCCATAAGCAGTAGTTTAACCATTTCAGATACTGAATATTTTAAAATTTGTCATTTATAAAACTCAATAAAATTCAATTTCAATGCTAGGTTAAGTAAGCAGAATTCCCTAAGATTTTATATGAAACTCAGAAAATTCCCCGAGATTTCCCTGATTTTTCCACGTGAAATATAACTCCCTGAGTATGACTGGTTTTGCAGAAGAATCGCCACCCTGCTTCCTGATACGATATGCCACACGAGGGCATTACTTCCCTGGCCATCTCTTCTGTGAATATGTGCTTGGCCATGACAGGGCTGTGGCCTGTACCGTGCTGTAAGTCTATTCTTCTACTATTATTTTTTCCCCCCTCTGCTTTTACACTGGTTGGTCTTCTCGGTGCTGATTGTGCTTGGATCTGGCTTGTGGTGGTGGACAAATGTTCCTTTCCTTCCAAATTCTGTAACTCTCCTTTCTTCACTGTATGATTTCCATTGTTGGGTGCGACCTGCTATTTCTTTTCCAAATTTTACAGAATTGCAGAATGCTGGGGACGTCCCCTGACACAGCACGTATTCCAGACTTTGTTCCTGTCTCTTTCTGCACCTTTCCTTTCTTAGAACAGTATCCAGAGCACAGCAAGCTTGTTTTTTGGGTGGGTGGGGGGTGGGGTTGTCAGTGGTAGCCCCCTAACTACACAGAGGTCACACTCCTGGTGCCCGAGCTGTGAACTCCCTGCGCATGCCAAGGTGGGGTATGTGCCAGTTGTGGCTGTGGCAGAGGAACTCCGTGTAACAGTTTACTGGCCAGGTAACTATTGCTGTGGCTGGATGGCACCTGTGGGGAAAGCCCCGTTCAGCGTGGTTGGCACCATGATGGGAGACTTGCACATGAAGCGAATTAAACTTTCTTCGGCTGGTGGCCACATGGCCTCCGAAGTCTCTTCTGAAGGTAACCATTATCACAACATGGAGAGACATGGCCCCAAAATGTTTCCTTCCATTGCTACACCATGGGCAGAATGTAGCACTCAGACAGGGGGAGAAGTGTTCCCCCTCAATACTTAGTTTGTTTTCGAACTGACAGGATTCCTTTTTGACTACTAAGAAACTGTTCTTCGTTTTAACACTTTGAGGACAGGTTTTGTGAAGTAACAGCAATTTCAAAACTGAAAAGTGGCACTGTTCTGACTAAAACAGGACCCCTCTTCAGCCACGGGTCCTGCTCAGCTGCGACAAGCTGGGTGACATTCCTGTAACTGTAACTCCCCATAACAATCCCCCCCCATGGGGATTGGGGCACAGGTGTGTGTGTGTGTGTGTGTGTGTGTGTGTGTGTGTGTGTGTGTGTGTGTGTGTGTGGAGAGGGGGGGGGGGGGGGGGTGTTTACAGTGGAAGAAGGAACAAGAAAACTTCAACAAATCCACAAAGGTTTAAATTATACACCGGAAGAAAAGTACTAAAACACTCTTGAAATGTAACTGCTATAGAACAGCAGAAGTTGCTCTTCAAATAATTGCCTTGAAGTTCTTATACTACTATCCATTAACAACAGAATTAAATAAATCGAGTGCATTTAACTATTAAATACCTTTAAAAAGCAGTGAAATACTCAAGTGAGATGTATCAAAACAATGAGAGTAAATGAAGTCTTAACAGTGAACTTACACTACACATGGGCGAAGCCTTGAACGATATGCAAACTTTCGAGCTTCATCATATATCTGAGTTGCCAGTTCTCGTGTAGGTGCCAAAACAAGTCCCAATGGGTACTGTTTGCGCCGATACATTGACTGTAAAGACAATAGTAAGTATCAGAATCTTAGAAAGATTTAATAGCAACAGCTTAATATCAAAACTATGAGGCTAGACAACAATATATAACAATTTTTTTAATGTGAAATACTTAAGATTAGGTCCGGCCATGTCTTATGAATATCAACTGAATCGTAAACCACTGTAACCATTTCTTTGAAAAGGGACTGGTTATAGTTACCTGTAAATCTGAATTCAAACAACTTTCCATTACATCTAAAATATAATATTCCACAGCTCGTCATTAATAAGTATTTTATGGCTACACTACACATATGACAACAAGAAACAATGGTGCATTAGTGGTAGAAATTACCCTGTTATTCATAGTCATCTGCTGTGGACCACATTCATACATGCGATTTAGGATGGGAACCATAAAAGCAGCTGTCTTCCCAGAACCTGTCTGTGCACATGCCATCAGGTCTCTTCCTGCCATAATTATAGGTATAGCATATTTCTGCACCGGTGTTGGCTTGTCGTACCGTGCAAGGGCAATGTTGTTTTGGATAATTTCAGTCATCTGCACCTCTTCAAACTATGTAAAAATGCATCAACAAATAAATAAGCAACATAGGGAAAAACATACAGACAAATCATAATGCACTTGAGAAATCACTAAATGCTTAAGAATTTAAAAATGCATAGTAGGACTTTGTCTAATGCCCAAGAAAATAACAGACACCTTGCTACTTCTTCCGCTTTGGGAACTTTATAATCTGCTACTCCTTTAAAAAGGAGAAGGGAAATAGGAAACGCAGGAAGGAAAACCTAGATTCAGACACACTGATGAAAAAGGAAAGTTAAACCTCTTCCACAACCATTAACCAGTAAACAAGAGACTGTATAAAAGTAGTTAGAATGATACTTTTATCAACTTACTGTTCCACACATTTCCCTTTATACTTACACTGCTGATGTGAGGTGGGACATCTTCACCCGTCGCCTCCACGGGAATGTCTTCGTACTTGTTGAAATTAATGCCTGTGTTTCCCGTGCCGAACAGTTCACGTTCAAGCCTTTCATCACGGGAAGTTGGGATGGTCCAATCCGTGCTGGAACCATGGCTATCCTTCCACCTACCTCCCCCTCCTCCACTTCCACGTCCATCTCCATCTCTACTTTCTCTGTAAGTTCTCTGTGATGGTGGTGGTTCTTGCCAGCGATTATTTCGGGCCAGAGGTGGTTCAACACCACGATCATTCCAACTTCTTCCACCACTGCGTCCCCAATCGTCTCTAAAAGATAGAGATAACACATTTATACTGTTGACACAAGCAAGTACTATAGCTGTGAAGTGACATTAACTCCCACTTCATGAAGTGCTGTATAATGACTATTGGAGGATTAAAAAAATTAATAGTTTGCTTTAACTATTTGAACATTAAGCGTTATATGTCACGTGCATGGAGATCACTTATTTATACGTTTCAAATCTGATGTATGTATGGAGATTATTTAGCTTATTTCAGCATTTCAAATTTGATACTACCATTACTTTAATTACGTTTGCTCTATTTGGAGGAATCCATTGCATACAACACAGTACAAAGAATATCACTTAAATGCCAGACAAGGAAAGAAAGTCTGACAGAATCATCACAGAACACTTAACTGCTCAGTGAACCTGCACAATATTTGTGCCTACAGTCACATGTGCTATACGTAATCAAAGATCATCTATGTTGGAAGAGGTAGCGACTGTAGCTGGCTTAGCTGGAACGAAGATACTATTTTTCCAGCATAGATCCACTACTCTGTACACACAACTTATAAAATGCATTATTTAAACACCAATTTTTTATTTAACGTATTTTTAAATCAGACTAATACGTATAAAATATTTTCTTTTAGACCCATGCAGATTTCTAGTCTCAGACAAATAGTTCTGAAAATTTGTGATTTCAACTATTCACATTCCAGCTGTGTGTTGCTGGCACCACACATTTTTCTTTATAAATCTTACATGTATTTTCATGGATATTAAAAGTTCAACATCACAAATTTCCACATCTGTATGGGGCTGGGAAAAATAATTTTATACATTTTAACTTAATTTAAAAACTCGTCAAACCAAACATTTAATTTTATCTAAATAATAAGTTATTTTTGCCTCACATGTGTGAAATTTCTCTGTGGATTTTGAGCATTTTGATGAGAATGTATGAGACATGTTAAATTTCAGTTTTACTTCAGTGTCTTTTTCACCTTATCTCTGAAATAAGTGGTTTTATCAAATAATGCATCATTCTGTGTAATCATTGTTTTCCTAAAAAATAAAGACGAAAACAAAATTGATTTTATGTTTTTTTATTAAGATTTTTATGTCAATAGCACCTTTATACTGGTGGCTTTGCCCTTGTTTGCGTATGTCTTGTGTATTGCACACATCCCCGCTTAGCCATGCAAATCCGCATATATAAATCTTGAAAAACATTCCGATGCTACCCAAACAACATGGTCATGCAGGGCAGCCTACATGTCAGGTGTTACATATCTTTTTTAGCCTATCCCCATACCTAGCTAACAGGGTGACAAGAAAGCAAGTTAACAATACATTGTCATGCAGTTCTGAGCTATGTTCAAATTTCACTTCTTGCTCATCAGGAAGTTAGTTTAAAATCAAATGAAATATTTGTACTGAACACGCAGGCTGACAGACAAAACAATAGACACATGTTAAAAATTACTACAGAATCAGAACACCCCAGAACTCTTAGGGACTGAAGGTGGCGGAAGGGATAATTCTGGAATACAAGGAGAAATTTAAACTACACGTTGAACACACAGGCTTTGCTACCTATGAAAAAGTACTTCAAAAGTAAGAAACACCTAACACCCCTACCTTTATAGCAGAGGTGAGAAAGTAGTGACTTAAACACTATCCCGAAATTCCAAGAGCAATTTCAGCTAAACTTTATTCAAATGTAAATTAATACACAGCAACAAATACTGGGGAGATGGGGAATAAGGCAAACTTTAGGATTTTAAAGCCCGTGTGTCAGGGTGACAAAAGGACACTATGAAAAATAATTGAAAATGGCCAACACTGACGTTGAATCTGTAGTTTGTGGTGGCAGGTAAAAAGGAAGGAAGATTGGGTTTAACATCCCGTCAACATCGAGGTAATTAGAGGCAGAGCACAGCTCAGATTGTGTCAAGGATGGGGAAGGAAGGAGGCCGTGTCCTTTCAGAGGAACCAACCTGATATTTTCCTGGAGCGATTTCCTGAAATCGCAGAAAACCTAAACCAGGATGGTCAGACACAGGTATAAACCATTGTCCTCTGGAATGCAAGTCCAGTGTGCTAGTTTATGGTGGTAGTAGGCTAATTGGTGACAATGGAAAATTCACTTCAGCTGTAGTGGTTTGGTGCAGGTGGAAGGGAATGACAAAGCAATAACAAAAATGACAAATATTCGTGTCAAATCCTTATATTCAGGGTTTACTACACTGTTGTCAACAGTGATGATGGCAACAATGACTAAATATAAAGGGACTGAATTACTCTTATTACTGAGAACCAGGCCTTCAAGGTGATTAAAATGAGGACACTCTTGGATGACTGGCTAAAATGTTTTCTATGGAGGATGCTGCTGGTCCATAAACAATGCTTCAATAGTCTAAAAAGGATAAAAAGTGCATTTTATAAAATGTTAAACCTCTAATTCACCTCCCAAGAGCCATTAGCACGAAAGCACAGTACCAAGTTTCTTCATGCAGGAGGTCTTTAGCTGTTGTGTATGTGGTAACCATGTAAGTTTATGATCAAAATGGGGTCTTAAATACATTTCTTGTATACAGTTTCAAGTTGTTGTGTTTAGAGGTATTGTTCCCCATTTTTGTACCTTCTCTATAGATGTTTGCAGTTTGAATTCTGCTCTACACAATAATACAAAGATGTAATATAAACAAACATAAACATATAATGCTGGTGTAACTATATGTTTTATCACACCTACTGCACAATTTATTGCAATTGCCAAAAATGTGGCACTTTAAACTGGTCCTTGTGGGACTATTTTCCTGCATGTTTCTGTTACTAAAGATCAAAGCCACTCTGAAGTAATAGTCTAATAAGAGATAAAAATCTGTATTAAGACTAAGTTTCCTCAAAAATCCCACTTGTACAGAGCTGATAAAAAACATTGTGTTTTACATCTTAAGTACATCAGAAAATACTGCAACCATATGCTGATGGCGTACAAAGGCCTCTCAAATTGCTAACTCAAATCATATGACATGACCAATGGTAGTTTGAGATGTTTGGAATATGCATTGGAAATTGAAGAGATTTCCATTTTCCTTGCACCAACACGCTGTGTACTGTGCCAAGTGCCACTCACGTCTTTGGGAAATTGGAAATCCACTACTTTCAGCGTGAAGTGCCCCCGTTGGAAGTGGTGCCACCTGGCACCCACGGTGGCAACCCGAGGGCTAGGCACCAGAGAGTGAGGCCTTTCTGCTCATGATGCTGAACAGTGCCAAAGTCACTAGTATTTGTCGTGCTGTTATTTGGGTGATGCTGTTTTTGCCTCATACCAGTGATACTTGAGGTTATCAAGACAGATACTATTGTGGCAGCTTTTTGATCTCACCATCAGTTGCAGCATAGTGATGTGATATACTGTCTGGTACTTTCCTAAGAGGTAGATGTGCTTATGGTTTTGGCTCAGAGCTTGATGGTGATCATAAAGATGGTTTCCTGTGATATCGACTGGAAGACCATAGTTGCTTAGTTCTACTTATGGTTTAGTATGCGGTCCTGAGCAGCTGGTGTCATGGATTTGGAATTTGGATTTTGCTCTTGCATGTTTCCACATTAACACATTGTTGCGAATTGGAATACGTTTACGTCTGTTGTGAGTGCATGAAACTGTTGTGGAATATACAAGCTGTAGTTATTAGTCTAATAGCCTAATCTGCCGTCAGTGTTTTTAGAGTGTAGTGTCATGAAATTGAGGCAGGACTTGTACTAACTTCGTTACAAGAGGAGTGCACTTTTCATGCAAACAGTCGAGCGGCAGAGCGGAGCCTGTATGCCACAGAGGACAAGACTGTTGTCTGCTGTGTTGTACTGTGTGAAGTGTGTGTTCACCACTCTTGTGAGAGGAGCACCAAGTTAAACTTGACGATGACATGGTGATGCCACATAAATTTAAATCATCTCAGGATCAAGCTATTTTGTTTGTATGGACGAATGATGTGAGCTATGCTGGACTGGGATCTGAGTGAACTTTGAATTGATTGTTAACCTCATAATTTTTCTGCTTGGCCTTGTGTTCCTCAAATGGTTTCAAATGCACACATTTAAAGCATACCTAGTTTAAGTTGTTTGTTCAAATTGTACCGTGTTTGCTTTGTTTCATTGTAAGTGACACAGACTAACTTTTATACGCAACCTTAGTTGGCTTTAGTGCACACACTGCTCGTGTCATACTAAAAAATGATTGCAAATGGAGCAGTGGTTCAAGTAGTAGTTGTGTAGTTATACAACTGTGCCTGCATGCACCTTAACATGTCTTCTTTATGGTAAGTAGCAATCTGTTTTTACCTACGTTGTTGATATTTCTACCTGGAGTTTCCATTGTTTGATTATTCTGTAACTGAATAGATAAGAAATCTATTATTCTGCTCATGCACAATTCTTTTCACTGTCTCACCCAGTGTGTGTGTCAATCTGTGATTAAGAAAGACATCCCTGCCTATGGCCTAGCTACTGCCATGAGCTTTGGATACCTTACGTTAATTGGGCTAGTGTCTGAATAGTGAAAGCAGCAAATCTCAGCCAAGAATTAAGGTGTAAATAATGCTTCAGCTAGTGCCAGTAGAATAATAGGGTTAGCACCCATTAATTATAAGTTACATAATCTCATAGAAGTTAATGCCTTAGTTTAAATAACGTAATAGTCATCAAGACCAGATAAGATTCAAGAGAGCTCGATATGGACAGTAGATTGGGTATAGCTGATTGTGTGTATGGCGAACACCTTGCTATGTGGTCTCTCTCTCTCTCTCTCTCTCTCTCTCTCTCTCTCTCTCTCTCTCTCTCTCTCTGTGTGTGTGTGTGTGTGTGTGTGTGTGTGTGTGTAACTTATTGGCTGTAAATATTGTGTTACTGAAATTTTAAGTGTGTTAAAGTTTAATATATTTTAAGACACTCACCAATGAGCTTTAGAAGATTTTATACTGTTTACATAATTTAAGGAGGTTATGAGCTTGGTTAATTTATTATTTTATTGATTGAAGTGATAAGAGTCCAATCTGAGAGCTAGTTACACTGTCAGGAGCAGATAGTGCTTGAAACCTAGTACGTTAGTCATTCAGGTTTCTGTTACAGAGCAAGGTTGGTTGTTTCCAACTTATTTTACCCATCTCAGCTGACAAATGTGCTACTACTGCCACTGAAGTTGTGTGTTTACGTGGCACCTGGAGTCCAGCCTCCTTCCTAGAGGTCGCCAGGTCAAGATTGTCTTGGAACCTGTCAGCAGTTTGAAGACAAATTAAGAAAGGATACCAATACAGGAATTTTTTTTTAGCCACAGCTCATTCTCAACATAAAAATTCCAGCATTCCACTCTCGAGTCACGTTATATTGGCACGGATAGATTGATGGCATTAAAAGGACCAAACTATGAGGACATCAGATCCTTAATCCTTTGCGTGTCGATCTGGAAATTAGTAACCATACAGGAAGGACACAAAAGACAAATACCAATCTACTGGATTGTATCCAAGAATTGGAAAAACCAAGTGAGAGAAGAAAGCAGAAGCGAGAGAGGGATAAAAGGGTAAAGGTGGGACACTTACTCTACACAGAAAACAGCTGGAGGCCCCCTTCCCCAGGATATGCTATGCAACCAGAAAGAGACCCCCTGCATATTACATTGGGCTGTGGGACAGAATCATCCTTTCTAATAATTCTCTCAATTTACTTGTTAGGTTGCTCAGTCTGTAGCAGTTTCAATCTTTTGGGTCTTTTCCTGATTTCCATATAGGTACTGTGATACTATCTCCTTTCTGAGGGAAATTCGCCATCTTGCCATTTGTTGCTAAAAATGTGTAGAATAGAAAACTAAATGAAACTACTAGTATGTAGAATAGTTTTTAAGGTGTTGAAGGATCCGTTAAAGTGTTGAAGGATCTGATTGTGAATGTTGTCTGCTCCTGGGGGTGTATCTCTACAGTGTTTCAAAATGGTATCTAGTTCCCAGGCTGTAAAGGAGTGAACTGTAAGTTGCCTGGTGTGTTTAGGTAAACAATATAGTATTACATTCTTTTAAAAGTTGATATTCACTGAAATTAGGATGGTAATTCCTACATCTGAACATTTCTGCATTATATGTTGCTAACAGTTCAGCAATGTCAGAGAAACTAGAGGTAATTTCCAATTCAAAGATTCACTGTATTCTGTAACTGTTGTGAAATCCACTAATCTGCAACAGGAAGAAAACATGCTTTGTTGGTGCTACACATTTTAGCAATTTTACCTGAAGTAAATTCAGGCTGCAGTGTTGTTTTTCAGCACGGGAGTCTAGAAGTGTGCACAGAATAAGTTAATTGAAAAACCTGTACAATGCACCCATTTATTTACATATTTCGGATGCGTACAAAACTTAGGTACAAGTGTTTTGGATATATAATTTATTTCATAGCAATCAACATTTGTGGTTCACAGTTCTGGCAAAGAATATATCATCCCTGAATTTCATTGTATATCAACACAGAAACACATTTTTTGAGAATTTTTGGAGGTTACCTTTGTCCTTTGCATAATCTATGAGCAATTTGTAGTAAATAGGCATTTGTAATTTAGTTACTGTAGCAGATATTCTAACTAACATACTGTGTTACATGTAGTTTTCCCTTAAAGAGGAATAACCCTATATCTGCACTTATCATACATGAACTCTGTATTCGAGTTTGCAGACAACTAATCAGTGGTCTTAATTTTAAAAAAGTTAATTTTTCACTGCCTTTTAATACACTGCACCAGCCAAAATGCAACCCCACTGTGAATGCTGTTCTCAAACATGGGATGACTTGGTTGGCATTTGTAAGCAGCTGGAAATAGCCCTGAATACTGTCAAACAATTGGCAGCTGCTGTGAATCTGTGTGTTGCAAGAGCTCCCGAGAGTTGTGTACCTGCAATGCCTGTACCACAGGTACCTCAAGTACTATCCTCTGCAGTGAATCCTGCCTCCTCTGCAAAAGTACAGAATCAGTCATTACTCGTCCACTTGACTGCGAGCGGTGTGTCAATGGTAGATCCAGGTGTCCTGTACAGAGTGGATGGACACCAGAGTCGAGTGGTCCTGAGTCGAGTGAAGGACTGAACCAGAGACTTCGAAGGTTCTGTGACAAGTTAGGCTGTGACTTCCTGGACTTGCACCATAGGCTTGAGAACAGTAGGGTTCCCCTAAATGGAGCAGGCGTGCACTACACATCAGACACTGCTTCTCAGATATCCGATCCAGATATGCCTCCATCAGATTACAGTATTATGATCCTAATGGTAAAGCTCACATAATACTAGGTACAGAAAGCTGTTTGAAATCTGAAATTGATAGGAGTGAGATTTTTTGGGGAAACTTTGAATGTATATCGAAAGGATAGGCAAATGGCAAATGGTGGTGTATTTGTAGCAGTAGACAAGAAACTCCAATCCACTGAGACAAAAATTAAAGCTGCATGCGAGATTGTTGGGGCAAGACTCATATCATGGGTGGGTATAAAATGATAATTAGATGCTTCTTTTGCCCACTGGACTCATCTATTTATGTAACTGAAAACTTTAGAGAAAACCACAGTTCACTTGTGCGGAAGATACCCCCATCATACTGTAAGACAGGGAAAATGGCAGTTTAGTTAGTGGTGGGTGTTGATAGGACATCCTGTGAAACTTTACTAAACACCTTCTCTGAAAACTACCATAACAGATAGATAGGAACCCCACTCATGATGCAAATATATTGGATATAATAGTAACAAAAAAACCTGACCTCTTTGAGGATTTCCACACAAACTGGTATAAGTGACCATGATGCAGTTGTGGCAACAATGATTAACAAAGTACAAAGGACAATTACACCAAGAAGAATAATATATACATGTTCAATAAACTAGATAAAAAAATCAGAGTCTCATCCCGAGAACTTTCAGCATAGGGCAGGAGCATGTGGAGAAACTCTGCCTCAAGTAAACATTCCACGTGGGAAAAATATATCTAAAAACACAGATGATGTGACTTACCAAACGAAAGTGCTGGCAGGTCGATAGACACACAAACAAACACAAACATACATATGAAATTCAAGCTTTCGCAACAAACGCGGAATGTTTCCCTCTATTTTTTTTTTTTTATATATATATATATATATATATATATATATATATATATATATATATATATATATATAACAAAGACTATTGCATAACAGGTATAAAATATAGCATAGAGCTATAGAAATAGAAATGCTGAATGAAACACACGACAGCAATGCATGATTCCTTTAATGACTACCGTAGCAGAATACTGTCAAGCGATATTCACAGAAGCCAAAGAAATTCTGGTTGTATGTAAAGGTCATTAGTGGCATCGAAGTTAGTGTCCAGTCCCCACCGAATGACAAAGGGACTGAAATAGAGGGTAGCAAAGCAAAAGCTGAACTCAGTTATCAAATGTTCCTTTACAAAAGAAACCCCAGCAGAATTCCCCACTTTAATCTTCATACCACTAAAAATATGAATGAAGTAACTATTAGTGTCAGTGGTGTTGAGAAACAGCTGAAATTACTAAAATTGAACAAAGCTCCAGGCCACATGGGAATCCCTGTCAGATTCCATACTGGATTTGGAGTTGACTTAGCCCCCATAGGTCACATTCGTCTATATGAAGGGTAAGAGAAGTGAACCACAATACTACCATCCAATATTCTTGACATTGATTTGTTGTATAATCTTTAAACATATTCTGAGCTCCAACATAATGAGGTATCTCAAACAGAAAGACCTCCTCAATGCCAATCAGTATGAATTCCAAAAACATTGCACACAGAAACTCAATTCACACTTTTCTCACGTAACGTACTAAAAGCTTTGGATCAAGGCAATCATCTAGATGCAGTATGTATTGATATCCGAAAAGCATTTGACATAGTACCATACCTATGCTTATCGTCAAAAGCGCAATCGTATGGGGTATAAAGAGAAATTTGTGACTGGAGTGAGGGCATTTTCATAGGGAGGATGCAGCTTGTTATCTTAGTTGGAGAGTCATCGTCAGATGAAAGTAACTTCAGGTGTACCCCAGGGAATTCTGCTGGAACTCTTTATGTTCATATTGTATATTAATGACGTCACAGACAATATTAATACTAACATCAGACTTCTTGTAGGTGATGCACATATCTATAATGAAATACTATTTGAAAGAAGCTGCATAAATATTCAGTCACATCCTGATCAGATTTCAAAGTGGTGCAAAGATTGGCAACTTGCTTTAAATGTTCAGAAATGTAAAATTGTGCACTTCACAAAACGAAAAAACATTGTATCCTACGACTTCAATATCAACGAGTCACTGTTTGAATCTGCCAACTCGTACAAATCCAATGGTAAATTTAGTATCTTATTACCATAATATCAACGACTCTGTTAAAAATCAGCCAATTCTCACCAATATATGGGAGTAACATTTGTAGGTATATAAAATGGAATGATCACATAGGTTCAGTCAAGGGTAAAGCAGGTGGTAGACTTCAGTTTATTGGTATAATACTGGGGAAGTACAATTAGTCTGCAAAGGAGAGTGCTTACAAATCACTCGTGCGACAAGTTGTAGAATACTACTGAAGTGTGTGGTACCTGTACCAAGTACGACAAACAGGGGGTATTGAACATACACAGAGAAAGGGCAGCCTGAGTGGTCACAGGTTTGTTTAATCCGTGGGAGAGTGTCGCAGAGATACTTAAGGAACTGAACTGGAAGACTGCTGAAGATAGATGTAAACTATCTTGAGAAAGTCTGTTAAAGTTTCAAGAACCAGCTTTATATTGTGACTCTAGGAATACTACAACCCTCCTATGTATCACTCGTGGAGAAGATTAGAACACACACACACACACACACACACACACAGACAGACAGACAGACAGAGAGAGAGAGAGAGAGAGAGAGAGAGAGAGAGAGAGAGAGAGAGAGGAGGGGGGGGGGGGCGGGGGGCGTCATTCAAATAGCTGTTGTTCCCATGCTCCATACATGAATGGAATGGGAAGAAATCCTAATAACTGTTACAATGGAACATACCCTCTGCCATGCTCCTCATGGTGGTTTGCACCGTAGATGTAGAATCTGGATCACTGCTGTGAAACTGTCATATGTGCTGTTATAGAAACATCATTCCTTACATTCATTCATTCTATTGTTTCAGAAAGAAACAGACACTTTACAGCCAGGCTTGTCCCTCTTCCCATGGGGTAACCATGGTAAGGAAAGTAGTTAGATTATAACTGCCCAAATTGACATGCCAATATCTGTCAGTTAAGACAGTCATATCAAATATCAGTATACCTATTATGTTGTTTGATATGTTTCACACGCAAAATGTCTGCCCTGATGCCGTCTACTCCAATCAAGGGCTCCCCACAGGCACCACCTAGCTGTAGCAGCAAAGATCATCTACATTGATACTCCGCAAGCCACCATACGGTACATGGTGGAGGGTACTCTGCACCACTACTTGTCATTTCCTTTCCGTTCCACTAGCAAATAGTGTGGGGGAAAAAATGACTGTCTATAAACCTCCTTATGAGCCATAATTTCTCATATTATCCTCGTGGTCCTTACACACATTTCTTGGTGGCAGTAGGATCGTTCGGCAGTCAGCTTCAAATGACGGCCCTCTAAGTTTTCTCAACTGTGTTTCTTGAAAAGGATGTTGCCTTCCCTCCAGGTATTCCCATTTCGGTTCCCGAAGCACCCTTACTAACTCGAGGGCTATCTACTTCAATTTCACTATAAACTACTTCTGACATCAACACCCCCCCATCAACTGTAATCAGGGTTCCTATCCGTACTGAAGACCGCGTTAAACTACATTATTCTGTTATTAAAATATGGGACTGCACTTAGAAAATACACAAATACGCAAGAAATTCAAGAATTAGACTATAAAGTGCACGCTCCTTTTCCCACTCCTTGACAGCCATACTCTCGTGTTGTACTACTGCTACTGCAATGGAAGCTGGCACTTACCTCTCTGAACTTTAATTCCATTTCAAAATTTCTTCCTTGGTTTTCTTCTCAATATACAAATTGAATAGCATCGGAGGTAGGCTACAGCCCTGTCTCACTCACTTCTCAACTACAGCTTCCTTTCCCTTTCCCTGAACACTTATCAGCAATCTGGTTTCTGTACAAATTATTAATGATCTTTCACTTTCTGTAGTTTATCTCCGCTACCTCCACACATTCGAAGAGAGTAGGACCAACACTGCCAAAAGCTCTAAGAGAGCTATAAATGCTATACTTGTAGGTTTGTCTTTCCTTAACCAATCTACAGAAAGTCGTTCAGTCAGTATTGCTTAGTATGTTCCTACATTGCTCTGGAACCCTATCAGAGCTTTCCCCCAAGTCAGCTTCCTCAAATCTTTCCACACTGCTGTAAGTATCAGTATTCTGCGAACACAAATTTTTACAGATTCTTCAGTAATATATACACGCCGTATTCTTTGCAGCTGGCATTATTACATTAGTTTTGAAATCTGTGTCTTTTGATGCACGCAAGGTGAAATAGTTCTGTCATAGTTGGTCATCCAAAGGATCTCAATAACGAAGGGAATGTTTTCTCCAGATGAGTTAGATCTTTCAGTAGTCTGCTGAATTTTTCTAACAGTATGGCATCCGTATCTCAATGTTTTAGAGGCCTTCTATATATTCTTCCCATGTCTCAGCCTTCTCTACTTTGCTAAGTACTGGCTTGCCAACTGAGCTCTTGACATTCAATTGCGGCTGCTTTTTCTCTGAAGGTTTCTTTCATTTTCTTACAAGTGACATTTTATAGTATAAACAGGCAACCTTTACTAAAAGCGGTTTAAGATTCGTGACTGGTACATTTAGCTATCTCAAGAGCGTTACAAATCTCACAGAAAGTTTGAAGTGGGACACACTTGCAGACAGACGATGCACTAAACGGAAGGGACTGCTCACTAAATTCCAAAATTTGATCTTCTCCGACGATGTAGAGCATACATTATTGCCACCAACTTTCAAATCGTGCAATGATCACCATTCAAAGATAAGGGAAATTAGAGCTCGTGATGAGGCATTCAGACAGTCGATCTCTTGCGCGATCTGCGCGTGGAACAGAGGGGAAGGGGGAGTGGGACGGGGGGGGGGGGGGGGGGGGGGGGGGGGCAGAATATGACTTTGGCGCGAATCGTGCCCCCCACCACACACCGCTTGGTGGCTAGCAGAGTATATATGTAGATGAACGACTTCTATTTGGCCCTGTCTTGTCTATTTGATCCTATGCTGTATGTTTCTTCTCACAACATTAGCGATCGTCATCTATTACATTCCTTTCCCTTGTTTCAGTCAGTCGTTACCTATATTCCCTTGAAAATTCAGCAACCTGTGCAGATTCCATACCTCAATTCGCTGTATTCTGCGATTTATTCAATTATAATCTGTAGCTCACATCCGATAAATTCTAGTCAGAGTGTACATTTGCTTCTGTAAATATTTTGCAGTTAAAAATCTAGTTATTAAAACTAGTACCTGTCTCTCTTCACATACCCAAGAGGATACTATCACCATTAAGTCATTCAGAAGAGCTCAATGCCCTCCAGAAATGTAACCGCTGAAGTTTCCCTTTACTTTCAGTCATTCGCATTACCAACATAGGAAGGCCATGTTGGCTAATGCTACAATGCCACATCGGTCACTCATCCAGACTGCTGCCCCTACAATTACCGGAAAGCCTCCTGCCCCTGTTCATCAGCCATACGTTAGTCTAGCCTGTCTATAGATCCCTCCTCCTCAACCCCCCCCCCCCCCCTCCCACATCGCACCCCACTGCAAAGTGGGTATACCTGCGATACAGCTGTCTATCACTGAGATACAGGAGCCACTCCATTGTGCTAGGGTCCATGATGAAGGGAGGAGGAGGGGGGGGGATATAACTATGATAAATTTAGATATGTAATAATGATTACTACGTGAGCCGAAAGGCTGTTACTGCAGTCTGGAGCAAGAATATTCCACATGGAGACTAGAAACTTGCATGTGGTGTTTTTCAAAATGCATCTTTGATCCTGAGACTTAAGTCCAACATTTTCTAGTACTTCCGAGATCTGAATTTTATTCAATAAACCTTTCACATACACAAATTTCCAAGGTATATAGAATTTACTGCATCAAGAAAAAGACAGACAGCAAAAAATATACTTGTTTTAGGACTTTACCTGGAGCTCCTGTAGTCTCTACTATCTCCCCAGCCATCACCATTGGCACATTGGTTACTGGTACTCGAATAACCATCGTTTCGGCGCCCCCGGTAACTTGAGCTGCCACCACCTCCACTGCTACTACTGCTGCCGCTGTATTCTGTGCTCTGTTTGCTGGCTGAAATATTTAGTTGATGCCATTACATTTATTCTTCAACACGAAAGGGACAGATAAAGAAGTGCAGTGAATGAGACGAAGGTAGGGAGGAGAGGGGGGTGGGGAGGGGAGGGAGGGAGAAGAGGAGGTTACAAAAATTAGAAATTAGCCAAACGTGTCTTAATTTAAAAAGATGGTGAGGTTTTTGTATACTTTGTTATGGTATTGCCACAAGCTGGGATACATGATGCACAATATGTGTTGTTTAGTAAATTGTAAAGGCTCAAAAATTTGAGGCTTAGCTGCATGGCTTCCCAAATATGAAAACTTCATCTCATCTGTTATTAAACAGTCACTGAAATAAAGCAATGAGGCACAGAAATCACCTGCACAGTTTTTGTCACAATTGTCAGAGTCACAAACTTAAAAAGTGTGGACAGTGAACAAACACGAAGAAACTGTATTAACAGCTTCAGTAGAGGACCAGTACCCTGTTTTGAATGCAAAAAGCATTTTCTGCAAATCATATTAACCTTACTGCTCAGATCTGCAGTACTACATAATAATATCAGTCTCCAGTACAGCACGTCTATGTAAACTTTATGTACTGAGATTAGGGGAAAGGGACAATGTTAAATGTCAATCTCTTAATATACATAGAGGATTAAAGTTCTATGTTTTGAGTCCAAATTATTATTCTTATTCAAAACAAAGACTCTACCCACAATGTTAAATTATTACAAAAGTTCTGAATGTTCAGGAGATAAGAGCAGATCTTAAAGTCATCAGTTTCCCGAATGAAAAGCAATCTGCCTTAGCCTTTGCTGTTTATTCATGAATTAAGTAAGGAAATATTCTAACACTTCACAACAACCTGCTTACTATCTAATATGCAGCAAGCAACCAGAAGAACACGTATCTCACATACTGACCAGAGCTTCATCGAAATGGGTAATTAGCAGCAAAATATACAAAGCAAAGTTGTTCTACAATTTGTGAGTGTCATTTCTGTGAATCCATCTCTTCAAAAGATTAAGGGCCTATATTCCATACGGTGAGAGAAGAGCTCTGACAGCTGATGCGGCCTTGGCGCACATGCTTCACGCATCCACGATGGTCAATCAGATCGTAACCTTTTATTTACATTACCGTGGCAACACCCCAGTGTTGCCGTAGTGCCGGGCGACAGCTGCTTTCAGTCAGTTGCACCACGTGCTACGTTCAGGTTTGCGTGTATATGTCTGCATTACGCTACTTCTGAGAGTTTCTTACTGTGTGTATATGTGGAAAAGAGTGGATAAGTAGAAAATGGCTGCCTGTAGTGCAGAGAAGAGGGATTTTGGGAAAGGAGTTACGCTGAAATCCCAAGCACACAAATTTATATACAGATTGCGTGTTTACTTTGAAAGGGAAAGGAACAATGGTGGGCCTTTGATATCAGTGAGTAAAGTGGTTGACAGAGTGGCAGAAGCATTGAACATCACTACAACGACAGTGAAAAGTGTCACAAATGATAAAGAGGCTGCCAATTCAGCTGTGAGCCCTGTTATTGTGACACCTGGAATGTGAAGGAAGAGAGCGTGTCATGTGACAAACAGACAACTTTGACGAAAATGCTATCAGGCAACACATATGCGTACAACAGCAGGAAGGAGTACCTGACACTTCAAAAGTTGATGGCATCACTGTAGGAAAGTGGTTTGTTCACAGGCACAATGACAAGTCTCTCCATTGTTTAGAAAAAAAATTGGCTTATGCTGGAAAAAGTTCTCAGGACAAAAGGTATTGATGGAGTGTGGGGACATTGTAGCATGGAGATGAAGTTTCCTGCGTGAGTTGCTACCAGTGAGTCCGGAAAATATAATATTGATTGACGAAACGTGCGTCATGCATGTTCCGTCACATGGACTGATGACACACGCCACTGAACTACGAGTGTGCCAACTGATAAGGGAGGGCGACTAATTATAGTTCATGCTGGCTCTATGAAAGGTTTTGTGCCCGGTGCTATGATGATGTTGCAGTCAAAAAAACTGTCGACTACCATGAGGACATGAATGCAGATACATTGAAACACTGGTTCATTACTCGTTTGCTACCAAACGCTAGTTCTGGTAGTGTTTTTGTAATGGACAATGTGCCGTCCCATTCTGAACAATTAACCAACAGCTGCTGCAAGGAGAGTCGAAATAGTCAGCTGGTTGAACGATAATAATATAGGCTTTCAACAGAATATGCGCAAAGCAGAACTTCTGGAATTAGTGAAACGATACACGCCGCAGAAGACGCATTATGTGATTGATACATTAGCAGATAACCATAGCCACAAAGTTATACATCTTCCACCATACCACTGCCATTATAATGCAACTGAACTCATCTGGGCTCAAATAAAAGCAGATGTTGCGGAGCAAAACCTTTATGTTGCGGGACACAGAAGCTGGTAAATGAGGCTGTCACACAAATAACGCCAGAAAATTGGAAGAACATCGTGACCCATGTGTGGAAAGAGATTACAAGGTCAAACATAGAAGAAGGTGTAAGAAAAGAATCCATTCATAATATTGTGATTTCTTTATCAGACGATGAGGACAGCAGCAGTTAAGATACCGAAGACTATGTGGTCATGACAAGAACTTGCCCCCTTTCTATCAGCAATTTATCGTAGATCGCTGGAAGAACGTGAAGTACCTAGCGACTGGAAGAAAGCGCAGGTCGTTCCCATTTTCAAGAAGGGTCATAAATCAGATGCGAATAATTATAGGCCTATTTCGCTTACGTCAATCTGTTGTAGAATAATGGAACATGTTTTGTGTTCTCGTATTATGACGTTCTTAGATAATACAAATCTCCTTCATCATAACCAACATGGATTCCGCAAACAGAGATCATGTGAAACTCAGCTCGCCCTATTTGCCCAAGAAATTCACAGTGCCGTAGACACTGGCGAGCAGATTGATGCCGTATTCCTGGACTTCAGGAAGGCATTTGATACGGTTCCGCACTTACGTTTAGTGAAAAAAATACGAGCTTACGGAATATCGGACCAGGTTTGTCATTGGATTCAGGATTTCCTAGAAGAAAGAACACAACATGTCATTCTTAACGGTTCAAAATCTGCAGATGTAGAGGTAATTTCGGGAGTACCACAGGGAAGCGTGATAGGACCTTTATTGTTTACAATATACATAAATGACTTAGTTGACAACATCGGTAGCTCCGTGAGGCTATTTGCAGATGACACGGTTGTCTACAAGAAAGTAGCAACATCAGAAGACTCATACGTACTCCAGGAGGACCTGCAGAGGATTAATGCATGGTGCGACAGCTGGCAGCTTTCCCTAAACGTAGATAAGTGTAATATAATGCGCATACATAGGGGCAGAAATCCATTCCAGTACGATTATGCCATAGGTGGTAAATCATTGGAAGCGGTAACGACCGTAAAATACTTAGGAGTTACTATCCGGAGCGATCTGAAGTGGAATGATCACATAAAACAAATAGTGGGAAAAGCAGGCGCCAGGTTGAGATTCATAGGAAGAATTCTAAGAAAATGTGACTCATCGACGAAAGAAGTAGCTTACAAAACGCTTGTTCGTCCGATTCTTGAGTATTGCTCATCAGTATGGGACCCTTACCAGGTTGGATTAATAGAAGAGATAGACATGATCCAGCGAAAAGCAGCGCGATTCGTCATGGGGACATTTAGTCAGCACGAGAGCGTTACGGAGATGCTGAACAAGCTCCAGTGGCGGACACTTCAAGAAAGGCGTTACGCAATACGGAGAGGTTTATTATCGAAATTACGAGAGAGCACATTCCGGGAAGAGATGGGCAACATATTACTACCGCCCACATATATCTCGCGTAATGATCACAACGAAAAGATCCGAGAAATTAGAGCAAATACGGAGACTTACAAGCACTCGTTCTTCCCACGCACAATTCGTGAATGGAACAGGGAAGGGGGGATCAGATAGTGGTACAATAAGTACCCTCCGCCACACACGGTAAGGTGGCTCGCGGAGTATAGATGTAGATGTAGATGTAGATGTAGATGACCACTCGTATGATTATCTGGGGGTTTCCATTCTCCTGCATAAAAAAATAGAGATAGCATCCTTATTCAATATTTTACACGTAACATTTGTGTAATTTGCTTTACCTTGTAATGTTCAAAATCTGACTGTTCAATTTTTATTTTGGCTGGAATCACAGTCATGGTAATTTTTTAATGACGTTAATGCAGTTTGACAGTAATAATTTTTATTTTATTGTTACACAATCCAGAGTACTGTAACTTATTTATATGTCAAAGGTATCAGACTGGTATGAAATACAGTGAAATCTGAACTGAATAACAATAAAATAAACATTGTTGCCGTAAAATAGCTGCAATATCATTAAAGAAATTGTGTGTGTGTGTGTGTGTGTGTGTGTGTGTGTGTGTGTGTGAGGTGACAAACACTGGTAGCGCATGTAAAAAAATATTCCATCATGGAACACATCAGTCAGCAG
This sequence comes from Schistocerca serialis cubense, assembly GCF_023864345.2. Classification (NCBI taxonomy): domain Eukaryota; kingdom Metazoa; phylum Arthropoda; class Insecta; order Orthoptera; family Acrididae; genus Schistocerca; species Schistocerca serialis. Next base: position 597,925,521 of record NC_064639.1, read on the forward strand.
AATGCTGCCCCTACAGGAATGTTGCAATGAATGATGCGGCATTTTTAGGTTCTGAAGGAGCTGAGTGTTGCTGCGGGCTGAAGGGTGGGACGGGAAGGTCTGTCAACCAACTCCTCCCGCCGCTGGCTCACTGCCCATCCATGTCTAATACTGGCAACTGTAATGCCAGCTGTCAGAGCTCTTCTCTCTAAGTACGGAGTATAGGTTGAGCAACCAGAAAAGCAAAACTTTTTGAACTATACCAAAACACAAATTATTAAGTTGAAAAGGGCATATTTCATTGCATCTCTCAACGGTGACACAGAGACAAACATTCACACACCTAAGGGACTTAATGGTTTTAATCTTACAGCGGATGATACAAGTTGAGAAAGAGGACCACATCTAGACAGCAGACAATAAGCTGCAAATGTTTAAAAATGATGAGAAAGTGCAGAAACAGAGAAAAACTATTTACGGAATTTGTCAGGCAGGTCATCAGTGGCATACCAAACTGAATGCAGCTCTATAGTCAAGAATATCTCAAGTGACACATGCACATCACATGTGTGTGCGCGGACAGTGGAAGGTAACTATCCGCCTGTACGTGACATCGCAACTGCTTCAGAGGACACAGACAGAGGAAAGGGAATCAATGATGAATTAACTTCCACATTTGATGTTGAGGACCTTGAGTATATTAGTTGTTATCTGGACACTAAGGTCAATCAATCAGGTGCCAAAATTACATTATGTCAAAGTGGCTATGCCAGAGAAGTGTTAAATTAATTTAGAATTTCTAAATGTAAAGTGAGGACCCCATCATTAACAGGAAACAAACTGGATTCAGTTGTCAACACATGTCCATCTTCCACTTAGGGTATTGGTTGGAGCTCTGATATAGATTGCTATAGCAACTCCATCTCATACGTCTTACAGATTCAAGATGATAAGCCAATAAAACAATAATCACAACACAGTTTGTAGGCAAGCTTGTAAGTGAATTCTGAGACCTCAAGGAAATAACGGGCAACAAACTGACCTATATCAAGGACTGACGACACCACCCCAATGGCTCACCTTGCAGCTAGAGATTCTTCCCCCATGTCAGACCCCTGCCCACCTGATGCAGGGTAACATTAAGAGAATAAATAATGTTTAAGTATTTTTTACAGTCGGGTAGAGAGGAGATATATAATAGTAAGTGTGAAATACCTAACGTGTAATGAACACCAATATGACTGACAATACTAAAATATAGTGAGAGAAATAGTTAGGTCAGTAAGTAGGTGTGCACAGGTGGGTGTATACTATGGCTCAGCTTGCAGATGTGCCTCCCACAACCAATCACAACAGATCTGTTACAGTCCCCACTTTCTGGGAGGAAGTATAAAATCCTGGTTAGCTTTTTTTCTTCATCAGCTAGTATCAAGACTAAGGAAATATGCAGAAAAACTCCCAAAAAATGTAAAAGAGTGCAGGAGAAAAACAGCCAATTGCATCTAAAGGTAATTGAAAACAGAATGACAAAGTAATGAGTAGGACAATTTTGAGAGGATGTAAGGTCTATGCTCACCACTCCCAGGAGCAGTATGCAGTGAAGCACCATAAACCTAACCACCTCTTTCCAGAGGCAAAAGAATCTGGAAGACGCGCTTTGTGTGAAGAGCCACGAGGTGGCATTCCGTCAGGAAATGAGATACTGTCACAACCATAACACAGAGGTGGCTCATTACATAATGGCTAAGGCTATGGCTGTGTGTTAAAATCTGGCATGACTGATGAGTGTGTAGCAACAGGTAATAATTTTCTTCTGGGAGGAATGAAAGAAAGATCGCTGTGCAGTCATGGGCTCATTGATAGGGCACATTTTAACTGAGGGGCAAGTAGCCCACCACTTCAGATTTTACCTCCATGTGGTGAGAGGGGCTATCTGCACCCACACATCCGTAACCGTAATTGCGAAATTGAATACTCTGCGTGAATCACTTCCCTAGCTAGTCAGTTCATTCCCGACACCCAAATTATTTGGGAACCTAAAAAAGACAACTGAGCAGGTAATAAGACTAAGGTCAAGTAAAATACAGTGAACAATAGATATCGGGGTTTGATAATAGTAACACCAACCAACAGCCTAGAGACTGTTCACTGAGGTGGTTCAAATTAAAATGCGGTTGAGGGACACCTGCTTCATAACCTGTTGAATTATCAGCCCTGCAATAATGACACTATCTGTACCTCGCAACAAATGTTCCTGAATATTCCTAGCCATTGTTTTACAGCTGTAAGTGAAAATGACAGTCACCTGATACTACTGAAGAACTGAGAGGAACAGATACTTTAAGGCCATGGGGAGGCAAACTTAAAGTCCCTGAAATAGATTGGTCGTACTTAATGATCTGGATAGTAACTAAGGATTAGTTCACAGGAATAGACAGCCAGCACAGTCTAAGAAGGGTAGTTCGATGTGGCGGCACAGGGTCTTGAGCTAAGCACCAATTCAAAAACTCATTGCAGTTACGTGTGATAGGCTCAACACCCTCTATATGAAAAACTAATCTGATAACTTCAATAAGGAAATTATTGTACGATGAGTACGTAAGTGAGCAAGAGTTAGTACCACCAAAATTGAAGGGGTAAGATTTCGGCTTTGGTGAGGAGACTGGCTCTAGAACTAGTTCACATGGCACCACTGCCAAGTCTTACTTCACGATTATGAACTGGGTCTAATAATTTCAGAGCTGAAAATGCCACGGAGATAATTACGGCGACCGCAGTCCAGTCAGTATGACATTAGGGCTTGCTAAATACTAAGCAGAATAGAGTGATCTGGTCCCCCAGAGGTGTTGGCAAGGAATTTCGATGTTAATGTGATAAATATAAGGCAACCATGTCAGCTTTATACCAAAGAGGAGTCCTGTCAGAATTAAGCAACAGCATGTCAGTACTGGGTCGGGAAAACCTGTTGTACAAGGACAATAATACATGGCACAGTCCATATCAACTCAGGAAGGCTAGGAAAAAATCTTACCTTCATAGTATCTGATGTTATTGAATTTAACATATGTTAAAATAAAGGACTAAGTAAGGAACACACATTTTTTGTTTTCTCAAAAAAGAAAAAAAAAAATTCTTGCTCCGAGATGCAGAACTCCAAAGATCAGACTGCGCATACCATTTTGAACACGCAGATTTTGGAAAAAATTTTACAATGCTGTATCTCTGGAACATTTCTAGATAGGCTATTTTGTTCGTTTTTTATTTGAAAGATAATTGCTTTATGATAACAAAAAATCCTCTGTCTGGACTTATCTGTCACAGTTCTTTTACTACAGCATTCTGAATTTTTTTAATATAATTTATGGGAAATTTTTTTTTCAAAAATGCCAATCCATGGAATCTTTATTTTTTTCTGTTGATTAGTACAAATATAGTTCTACATTCCCTGAAAAGGAGAGCTTCCACTTTTAGGTTGAATAGGTTTTATAAACAATCGAAAGTTTTACCACACATAAAATCTGTTTTATTACCATATTAACACATAACAGGCTCTTAAAAATCAAAACCTAGCCTTCTGTAACATAATTTTAGTTTTGAAAGATGAGTAAGAGACTCATTTTTCAAGCATTTTAAATAGTTCTAAAATTTATGTGAAAGGTCCAAAGACTTAAAATGTTTCAATTTTACAACCTCTGTGCACTCTGTTTTGTACTGAAATTAGCCAGTCAATGAACTAAAAATGTGTTCCACTGTTTCATTATCTTCCTTCAATTGCCTTTCACACACACACACACACACACACACACACACACACACACACACACAAACACCCCTTCTCTGGTTGTGAATCTGAATATTATCCTGGTATTGGCCAAATGAATGAAATTTCTTCTTTCTTGCTCTTTAAAGTGTGTGCAATATGAGTTCACCCCTCACTGAGTCCAAAAATGTGTGCTCTGAATTCCTTTCACAGGAGTAGTTTGTTTGGAACATTATTTTTTCTGCTCACGGAATTCTGCCATTTCCTATTTGGACAAAAGAATGAGGGCTGTGGATGTGTAAGATTTCACTACTCTCTTAAAATCCTCAGCATTCTGAATAACAGCTGTATTTGGTCTGGAAAGATTAGGTTTTGTAGCATGGTGCTTCAGCAGGCCTCTTACACCATCACAAGGCCCCTTCCCATGACCAGTAGCACTGTACGGCCAGTCAGTTGGCACAATCAACTTCACTCAAACAGCTGGTAACAATTTTTAAAATGACAAGGAGCACCATCAGAAATAATGATGATCTTCTATGCACTCGTTTGCAGTTTAAAAATTTTGCACATTGCTAGCAAAATGTGCCGAGTCATGTCCTGTGTCACCATTTATAACTGCAACACTTGAGATCTTGTTTTGAAAATATATCACCTCCTGTAAAAATTGTAACCTGGTCATTACTCCAATGGTACCCTTTTACTTCTAGTTGGAGAAATACAGACCAGCTCTCAGCTAAATCACAGTGAAGCACTAAACATAGTTCTTCAGCCTGTTCACACCCTTTCACCTCTGCAATATGATGATGTTGCAATTTCTTCAGATGCAGGTGTGTTACTGCTCTTACTGACCATTTACCAAGTTCATCAACGAAACTCAAAGGCAACAGTTTTCTTCATTAGTTTATTTTCCTCCCATGTCGCAATGTAATTTCTGCAGAGTTATCTGCTACATCTTCCAGGCCAAGTATCTGTTAAGACTGCTCTTTCCAATGCAGTCACCACATTCTTGAAACAAACGAGTCTCTCACTTGATGTCACAGACTACTAATGACTTCACGTGCCCAACCAAGGTGTCATATGTCACGTACAAAGTTCAAAAATTTGCACAGTACACACATAAACAGACATCTCTAGATGGGTGCGGAACTACGCACTTGGGTCATAGTGCACAAAATTTTGATCTTCCAATATGTGAAGTTGTATAGTTGCTCTTATAAACTGCAAAAGTTTCTTTAATACTGAGTCGTGTACCTCTTCACTTTCACAACTTTTTGACCTTCAACTGTTACCCTTATACTCCTTTTACAGATCTCTCATTTCTTGATTTGTCTACCATGTACTTTGATACTGATGGAACGTGGTTCAAAATTGTATTCTTTGAAAATGTCTCTGGAATAACAGTTCAAACTTGCACCTTTTCGTTGTAGGATGCACAATACTCAACAGCTGAATTGATATTTGCGAAAAATTCCTGGCATGAGGTGCAAGAGTGTTTTGGTTCATTTTCTTCTGAAGATGGAATTTCTACTTTGAAGAGTGTGGTCAGTTTTGCTGTAGTGTATTCATCCATAGCTTTAGTAATTTCTCTGCACTTTCTTGATGCCTAGAGCTCATGACTCAACTTCACTGACCACGGCTCCTTAACAGGACAAACACCTACCTCTGCAGTTGACTGATTCAGGGTATTTAATTCTTCCTCTATTGGTGCAAAATCTACATCATCTGCACCATGGGAGGCTTCACCTTGTTCCAGTACTATCATTGTTGTTATTCTGTCAAAACATTTAGAACACAAAAAATAGCCATTGGAAACATCTTCACTTTGAAACAGAGCCTTCAAATGAGAACACTTATTCCCAACCCAAACAAAGTATGTTTATTTGTCTTATATATCATTCTTTTATGGATATGCAAATAGTCTGCACACTTCACTCTCCTGTGGCCCCAGTCAGAACACATTTCAAACAGTCCTTTTCACAAAACACACAGCAACTGTGTCAAGTGGTAAATTTCTCACAAAAACACAGAACTCACTGGAGTGTCTCAAATTTCTTAGAAGCCTCTTCAGTAAATAAATTAGCATGAACAACTACAATACAGAAACCTGCAATGGGCAACCACGACAAAGAAACTGACAAGAAACTACAACAAAGTCTAAGAAATATCTGCAAAGAGAGTGAAAAGAAATAACTGTAACAAAGACAATAGAAGTAAACATTGTAACAAAGAAATTAGTAAGAAACAACTTCAGTAAAGACATAAATTATTACCCTTTTAAGTTAAAAAATGATTTTTTTAAAATAAAACCTGTTCAACTTAAAAAGTGATCTTGATGGATCACGTTAGTGTGAATCTCAGAAAACAGTGAGAATCCGTAAGAGCCGGCACCACATTTTCCCCTTTAAAAGATATAGTGCATTTATAGAAAATAGCTGTCAGACATTAGCACTTATTCATTCAGACAAAACACTACAACAGACCTAGCAGCCAGCAATGAAGCATACTAGTGCAGAAAAGCACAGGTTTTGATGGTCATTTCTCATCACTGCTCCTGACTGTGAACTCTGTATCGCAATACATTGACTAAGTAGGTATTCCAAGTTCAAAGAGAGTGATATTGCAAGCAGAATACTGTATTTACTCGAATCCAAGCCGCACTTTTTTTCCGGTTTTTGTAATCCAAACAACCGCCCGCAGCTTACAATCGAGTGCAAAGCAAGCGGAGGTTCTTAAAAATGTTGGTAGGTGCTGCCACAACTAACTTCTGCCGTCGAATATATGTAGCGCTACACAGGCATGCTTTATAGGCTCAAAGACAAATACTGGCACCAAAACCTCTGTGTCACTAAATAAATTAAAAAAAAAAGGTGGAAGATGAGCTTTTTTTTCTCCGCCCCGAGTTTCGACCACTGCATTTTCATACATTATCCAACGACATTATCCAACGAAGTAAATACAAATTTCGTATTGTTTATCTTCGAATGTCGCAGAATTTCAATTTACTACGAAAATCCAACTGGTAAGACTGTTTGGGATGTTTGTCAATATGACCAACTCTACGTTCAGAATTTTTTCCTACCTGTGAGAAGAGGTGGTTGCTAATAGGAACCTGATGAAATGTGAATCACATGCAGTATTCTCTTCACCATAAGAATAATACGAATATAAACATTTTGCCACGTATTCTTTCGTGTTTGCTGCTATCTTATTTACATTCTGTCTGCCCAATAAACTACAAAACTAGAGTGAGACAACAGCAAACGCGGAAGAATATACGTATCGTGTCATGTTTATATTCGTATTATTCTTATGCGTAATAGTGATACTGTCAGAAATGAAGCACTGTAACTGACTAGATTTTTAAATCTAAGATGACTAATTTCTGTGCAGAATTTGATGTACTAAAGAAGCGGCCGCAAAGATTTTCAAACGGAGAAAAATTTTCGCTAAACTCTCATTCAGAACATCCTCTATCATTTGGTTCTTGTTGATCATTATCAAAGAAAGCAGCAGTGTAAGTAACAACAAATAGCAGTCTCTTGCCATTGTTTCGCTAATGAGACGATTGCGCTCTCTCTCTCTCTCTCTCTCTCTCTCTCTCTCTCTCTCTCTCTCTCTCTCTCTTTTTTTTTTTTTTTTACTGTAAGCGGCGGTAGCACGCACAAAAGCGAGCCATGCCGCAAGCGGCGACAGGCCGTAAACACGCACTATCAGAATGCGACAAACAATTCATGACACAGTACAGTAACGCATTTTCAGCTTAGAGTGACGTAAACACGTATAACAAAGAAAACAGCACTTATCAGATCAAAGCAAAATAAGGAAATCGATTCAAACCAGACGAAGCACGTGAAAAAGGAAGGGTACCCGTATAAATACGGACGGGGCACCTGACGCATAGCAATGGCTACCTGGTATAACTTAACTGCTAAGCTTACGACTCGAACCGAACTACTGTAGCTGTATCGTCATTCATTCGACCTAAAGTGTGTCTCATATTACAATGGATCAACTTTGTTTCGATTTGGAGGTGCAGCCTAAAACTTTTCTCTCCCCTTGAATTTCGAGTCTCAAATTTCAGGTGCGGCTTAGATTCGGGAAATTTTTTTTTTCCTTTGTTTCGAGTATCATTTTTCAGGTGCGGCTTAGATTCGAGGAAATACGGTAGACTGGTGAGGCAAGAGCTTAATTTCAATTGTGTGGGCAGGAAATCAGACAAAGGGAATGCTGTGCTGGCAGCTACCACATTTTTAACAAGCAAATCAATATGTTACCACACAAGGAACATGGTAGTTATAGTGGTGAGAGTACAACTGAAGTGGTTAAACCACAACAGTGAACATACTGCACAGTGAAAGGTAGCCACCAGTGTGCAGCAACACTGTTAACAGTCTTTGTAAACTTCACTGAAGAAAATGGGAAGATGCACTAATGCAAATTACTTCTTTACCACGTACTCTGTGACTATGAGCTTAGCATATTGGATGAGATATAGCTCATCTGGTGGTCAGATACTGGTAAGTTGTATCAGTGAAATGTCTCATGTTTCCAAGGTGTACTTTTCCTCAAGAGTTGCCTACTACAGCATGTATGCAGTCTATACATTACTACCACACAACAGTGCAACTCCCAATGCACCCCTCAAAATATCCACGTGGCTACTTCTTAATCACATATATGTTAGCAGATTCATCATTAGATATGCTTGATGAGATTGATTAGCTGCTTGAAACAGAAATTTTCTTTGACATCTTTACAATCATGTCAGTTGAGGGGAGAAGAAACTCAACCTTGCAAGTCACTGTTCAGTTCAATTGACTAGGCAAGATACCACCTCGATCAAGTTCTATGTGTGAGAGGTACTGTCATGCCTTGTACACAACAATAGCATTAACATTCAGGTCGACCACACTGTCAGCAATAAAATGTGAAATTTATTTCTGCGCACACAGAGGAAGAGTGATTATGTGAGGAAAGTTGTGGGAGAATTGTTCACAGGAACACAAATGGTAAATTCGTGCTTAAACTTTCCAGAGAAAAACCAATCATGCAACACTAGTATTAAAAAAAAACTATCTGCTGTTCGCAACAGTTAGAGACTGCTACAGTAACACCCAAAATTGGAGAGAGTGTCACTCAGTGTGTCATGAATTCTCTGCAACTGACTTACGTTCAGTACTACGCCGCAAGGTCTTGCGGCTTTGGGAGACGAAAAGGCATAACCTCAGCACGCACAACAAACTGCGTGCCACTGAGGAGACTACGAATGTGTGGCAGTCCTTCATGCGGGCTTCACATAGCGACTCTGGGGTTCTCTGCTGGCTCTATGTTGGTCACGCTTGGGTGACACACGGCTACCTCCTATGCCGTGATGACCCATCTCAGTGTCGGTGTGGCACACAGCTAACAGTGGCCCGTATCTTGGTGAGCTGTCCTCCTTTGGCTGCCCTGTGATGAACTCTACAGTTACCAGACTTGTTGTCATTAATTTTAGCCTCATCGGCTAATTTAGTTTTACGTTTTATAAGGGACTGAGGGTTTTATCACTCTGTATAAGTTTTATCGCACATCACTTGTCCCTTTGTGTTCTCCACTCTAAAGCTTTAGGGTTGATGTTTTAATGTGTCACAGAGTGGCTGGATTTTCCTTTTTATTCTCGTGGTCGGCCAGCCACGGTCATCTGCTCTCCTGTTTACCCCTTCTACTTGTTTCTTGCTTCTCTCTGTGGTTTTCTTTTCCTGTTTTTTCCTTAGTAGTGGGGGTTGTCCTGTCATTCTTCTGATTCTTCCTTTCTCCTGTTATTGTGCTGTAAGTTTCCTTTGGTCTCTTCTTTCGCTTGTGTTATTTTAAAGGGAACAAGGGACCAATGACCTCTTAGTTTGGTCCTTTCCTCCCTTGTTTAAAACCAACCAACCACCCACTCTCTGTCGCCCCTTCCCACTCTGTCGCGGCCCCTCCCTCCTCCTTCCCACCCCCTTATGAAGAAGAAATCCTCCAGTGTGTAGTAGTGTAATTGGCTCTGATCTCCATACACGGTTTCTGTATAGTCTGATTGGCCAGGCTGTCAGCAAGTTCGCTGCCTGGGATTCAGACATGAATTGGGGTTCAGACAAACACCACTGAACGACTGGACCATTCCAGGGCATAGATGGACTCCTGGATGGTTGCTACCAAAGGATGACGACGGTAGCACTGGTCGATAGCTTGCAGGCCACTCAAGGAGTCAGTACACAAGAGAAATGACTCCCAGGGCATGAACTGATGTGCTCAACAGCACGAAATATAGCCACCAGCTCCACAGTGGAAACACTGCAGCCATCGGGCTAGGAGTGCTGCTCTACATGTCAGCCATGGACATATGCAAAGCCGATGTGACCATCAGCAATAGAGCCGTCGGTGCAAACCACTTCGTGGCCTCAGTGCATTCAAGAATCAAGAGGAAGTGACAGCAAAGAGTCGTGGGGTTAACTGAGTTCTTAGGGCCATATAAAAGGTCCAGGCGAAGTCGCGGCCTAAGTGTACACCATGGAGGTGTATGTGAATAGACATCAAGTCAGGTGGTCAAGGCAAGGACTCCAATTCGGAAAGAAGGGATTGGACACGAACTGCAATTGGAAGCCCTGACCTGGACTGCCAATGCGGGAGATCAACCGCCTTCGGTGGGAAAAGGAGATGGCGATTCATATGTGCAGGAGAACTATGAATGTGTGCAACGTAACTGGCCAGCAGTTGTGCATGCCTGACCTGCAATGGAGGGACTCTGGCCTCCACAAGGAGGCTGGTAACTGGTCTCTTCCTAAAAGCTCCAGTCGCTAGGCGAGTGCCACGGTCAAGTAAACGCAAGCTGAGGGTGCCGCCGAACCATAAATCACATTCCCATAGTCAAAGTGGGACTGAACAAGGGCTCTATAGAGGTACAGCAGCGTAGAGCAATCTGCACCCCAGTTGGTGTTGCTCAGGCAGCAGAGGGCATTGAGGTGCTTCCAGCACTTCTGCTTAAGCTGACAAAGGTGAGGAAGCCACGTCAATTGGGTGCTGAAAACCAGTCCTAAGAATCAATGTCACCACTACAGTGAGTGGATTGGCATTAAGGTAAAGTTCTGGTTCTGGACGAATGGCACGACGCCGGCAGAAGTGCATAAAACATGACTCTGCGGCCGGAAACTGGAAAACGTGGGCTAGAACCCATAACTGCGCCTTGAGGATGGCTCCCTGTAGGTGCCGCTCAGCAACACCAGTACTGGTGGAGCAGTACAAAATGCAGAAGTCGTCTGTATACAGAGAAGGTGAGGTGGATGGCCCTACAGCTGCTGCTAGACCATTAATGGCCACTAAAAATAGAGGCGCACTCAATACGGAGCCCTGTGGGACCCCATTCTTCTGGATATGGTGGAGGGAGAGGGGGGGGGGGGGGGGATGGAGCTATGGGAGGCACTAACTTGTTGGACACTGAAAGTACGAAGCGACAAAAAATTTTGGATAAAAATTGGGAGCGGGCCTGTAAGACCCCCCTCGTATAATGTGGCAAGGATATGATGTCGCCAAGTCATACGCTTTTTGTAAATCAAAACAGATGGCAACCACATACTGGCGTCTGGTAAAGGCTGTTTTGGATGGCAGACTCGAGGGACACACGATTAACAATGGTAGAGCGGCCCTGGCGCAAGCCGTCCTGAAAGAGCCAGTAGGCCATGTGACTCCAGGACCCAACCCAACTGCCGACACACCAAAAGTTCCAGGAGCTTAAAAAGAACATTGGTGAGGCTGATGGGCGATGCTATCCACATGAAGCATGTTTCTACCGGGTTTGTGCACCAGAATGATGGTGCTCTCCCACCACTGCGAAGGAAAGATCCCATGGCACCAGATCCGGTTGAAGATGACGAGATGTCCCCTGCAGTCGGATGAGAAATGTTTAATGATCTGACCGTGGATCCAATCTGGTCCAGGAGCTGTGTCGGGGCAATGTGCAAGGGCACTGAGGAGCTCCCACTCTGTAAATGGGGTGTTATAGGATTCACTGTAGCATGTAGTGAATGAGAGGACTTTCCCTTCCAGCCGCCGTTGGAGAGTGAGAAAGGCTGGAGGTTATTCTCCGATGCAGAGGCTCTAGCATAGTGCTCGGCAATTGTGTTTGCATTGGTAGATAACATGCCATTTATTTTAACACTGGGAACACCTGTTGGGGTCTGGTACCCGAAAACACATTTAATCTTTGTCCAGACTTGAGAAGGTGACGTATGGCACCCAATGGTCGAGACACTCCTGCTCCCGTCGTTTGATCAGTTGGCAAACGCGAGTGCGGAGCCATTTAAAGGCTATGAGGTGCACCAGGGAAGGGTGCTGCTTATGGTGCTGTAGATCTTGCAGACACTTCTTAATTGCTTCAGTGACTTCTGGCAACCACCAAGGGACTGCCTTTTGCCGAGCGCACCCTAAAGACCGAGAGATCGTGTTTTCTGCTGCAGAAACGATTGCTGTAAACACCTGCTCAACACTCACATCGATGTTACCATGTGGGGGAGATTCAACGGTGACAGCAGAGGCGAAAGTTTTCCAGTCCGCCTTGTTTAGGAGGTTCACAGAAGGATCTTCATAGTATGTGATGTCAGTTTTGGGTTGAACCACTTGAATCAGTCTTTGTAAATGTACCTTGGTTACCTGGATAATTTTGGATTGCAGCTAATTTGCCTCTGAATAGGTAATATTGCTTGGAATTGGTGTTAGTCATTTATCATGTAAGATCTATTTTCATCTAGTTATCCTCACATCCTGGATATAAGGCAGGTGTAACGTTAAACCTTCACCTGTAATGTAGTGTCCCAAGTTGCTTCAAAACAAGCTTGTGCCACTGAAACTCAAAATAAACACTGTTAGGAACCGACTGTGTTGATAGATTGGTAAGAGGTCTACCTTTCCCCCTGCTCCCGCTCTCCCCCTGCTCCCCCTATAGCCTTGGGTAAGAGTCCATGGGCCTGACGCAAGGGCAGTGACAGGAAGATGGGGAATGGTCACTATCACACAGGTCGTCGTGCGCTCTCTAGTGGATAGATGTGAGAAGTCCTGGGCTCCAAATTGATAAATCAATGGCCAAGTAACTACCATGAGCTACACTGAAATCTGTGGCGGCCCCAGTATTTAAGGGGCAGGAGGCACTCTTCTGTGTGACATAAAATTAAATGTAGGATACCTAAAACCAGTAAAGACAAGAGAGAGGCTAGACATACACATTTCTTCAGTCCTTAGGTCCTAGTGATTTTTCTCTCTAATCTTGCTGCAGCTTTACATGGCGCGCTTTCCTTTCTGCGAAAGAACTATTACCTCATCATCAAAGTTCGTCAAACGTTTTGCTACATGAAAAATCGAAATGTCGTCGTCCAATACTAAAAAAGCTGTTAACACATACAATACCCAAGGCTGGTGTGGTTTCTCAATTTGATTAGGTCTATTTTGTCACTGTGTGCTGGAAAAAACAAAATAGGCCTTTCTAATATTGCAGCAATTGTGACACGCAAAATTAGCGAGACTGTTTTGGCAATAATGATCATTGTTATAGTACAACAACATAATTCACGAAGTACCAATACAAAATACCTATTTGGCCTACCCCAATCAAATAACTTTATGTTCGGAAATAGTTTCACATTTCATTCATATGCTCCAATTTCTCATGAACGAGACTGATGAGGATTCTCCTGGCAGAGACATCACGTACACTTCGCACGCATTCAAAAGTCAATTTATAATTCTTTCAAAAATCAACTTAGAATGTGTCAAAAAATGTCCAAAAACCAGCAGGGGTGCGTTTCAAAATCGTATGAATAATTGATAGACTGACGTGCGCTGGATGCTAGGTGCTTTGTGAAACGAAGCTTTTTTCCTCAATAATATAAATTTGTCCCCTCCCACTGAAACTGCCACACGGTTCAGATACCCCGGTTTGCAGCCAGCCTCCTCCCCCCCCCCCCCCCCGCCGCCCCAGATCCGTGCCTGCTGCGCACGTGTGAATCTGGCAGCTTGGGCGCGCCAGTAAAATTTTGCCGGGTACCCCATGAGGGTGGTTGCTGCTACTGTTGCTTACACAGCCAACAGCCACATTTCTGTAGCCAGAAGCGGGAGAAGGTATTAATTACTTATAGGCGAATCAACTGCGTGCGTGCATGAGCTCGCTCATAACTGCTTAAATGAATCTAATGTAAACAGTTGTGACGTCACGCTCATTGGAGGCAATTCGTTGTTATGAAGCATTGCATAGACTTCCTAAAACCTTCGATACATTTTGCTGTTGGCAGACGCTTGTACGTGCACTGTGTTATTTTATATGGCACACTTCCTTTGCAATTTAAGTTTTATTTTTGTTTTTTTCTTTCGTTCATGTTTTAACGCCGCAGTATTATTCTGCAGCAGCAGGATACAGTAATCTCCTTTGTTAGAGTATCGGTTCTTATCAGTCAAAATTACAATAATTTAACTGAAAACTAAAACAATGAAAAATTCCCAGAATTCTAAAAAATTCCCGGATTTTTCCCGGGTGGTATACACCTTGACAAATAACATTGTCTTGTAGCATTTCATTCTTGTTTTACAACTGCGAGCCCACACGTATTCCTTCATTACTGCATTAGCTAACATTACCGCAACAGCTATCGCAAAGTTTTATTGTCATATGTCCAAGTGAGCAGCAGTAACATAAGATCAACAGTGAGCTACGTCAGAAAAAAATTTAAGGTCCTTGCAAGAAAATTTACCAAATTACGAGCTAGGAGCACAGTCCCATAAGATCCACAAGGTAATTAGTAATAGAACATGTAGTCTGCCGAGTTCTGAAGCAACTGTGCTGCTTAATGCTTCAAGTGGGTCATTGCTGTGGGGTAACTCTTGCAAATGGTAAGAAGTTTAAGTTAATGAAAGTTCATTTTATCATTGTTTTAGCTCCTGTAATCTAAGTTCCATTTTACCTTTTTTAAGTTAAAGTAATACTGAAATGCAATTTTGCTCATATATTTACCTTGGTAACAGACACAGCTATCATTTACATGTGTATGAAGTGTGCCCTGTGCTTGCTTGTGGGTTAAGTTGTGCTTATCACTCTGTACAGGCATGACCGAAAAACTGCAATTTTCTGTCTTGCTTTAACTTTAGTAGTATGCTAAACTGAAGTCTGATCAGCACATTGTCTTCAAACTGTAATTTAATAAACTAGAATTCTAATTTCACTTGGTATTTTCACCATTAGTTTTTTTCTTCGTTGTGTCCCTCCTCAACACTCCCCCCCCCCCCCCTCCCTCCCAATTCAGATATTGATTAAACCTGCCCTCCCCCATTCCTAATGAAGACATTACTTCTTTACGGCCTTTTGCCTCTCATAATTTCTATACATATGATGAAACTTGGCAGCATTAATGTTTAGCCAATCTGGATACCTCTATCTTCACCTATTGTTGAAAAATCACAACATACTGTGTTAAAGGATGTGGAAAGGAAACAAAATAGGCATAAAATTCTATCTGTATTTAAGATGCACACATACTTAAAAGGACATGCATTAGAAACTACACATACTCTTGAGTGATAAGCTTTTAAAGCTTTTTTTTTACACATTACTGCAAAGTGTAATTTAAGGAATCACCTGCTAAAGCCTTGTTTCGCAGATGTGGAGGCACGTAGCGACCACCGGAAGGCTGGTGACCGCTCTCCAAGTCCAGACCAGCAAACTAGAAGGGGAGAAAATAACATGTAATCTTACAAGTTGTTTAAAATAACACCAAAATTTGTCAAATTCACATACAAGGCAAATGAAAACTAAATACAATTTAGCCACAGTTAACTTTTATTGGCACTGTGTGATCATCTCTTCAATGTTGAAAATAGAACACACAATTTCAAGCAGAAAGGGAGGTAGATAGTCTGCACCTTTAGATTTCACAGCTTCTGCACAGACAACTCTGCTCATTCAGTTTTTCAAACTATAATGGCACTTCGGATTTTGTACTGTTCACTTCCACGGCATATAATGAAACAGCTTTAGTCATAACAAAGTGCCAATCTCCTTTCAGAACTGCAGACCATGACAGCTTGCTACCTGTGTGCAAATATCACCTCACTATACTCCATTGGACTGTGGAGACACTTTAACAGTTTATGCCACAATCTTATCTCACTTGCTACCTACTGAGGAAATAGCTGAAGTAAACAGTCAATCTAGTCTTCCAGCTCTCTGTTCCTTCATTATCATCTGGCTGATAGTATCAATTTTTGAAAATTATCTTTTAAAAGTGTCACAATAATTCTGAAAAAGGTTGAGAAGTTTTAATATCAAATATGAGAAACTCTAATAGATTTGAGAATCAAAGATAAGGCACTTAGCAAACGGCTTCATAAGCAGACAGGTACAAATACTAGGTACCTAAAACCAAATTCCAGGCTTGGGAACCTACCCTTGGTCAGTCTTTCACAGCTATCGGGCATAAACCCTATGACGATAGGTCGACAGTTCATGCTCTTGAACTGGTAGTGACACTCATCGTGGACCAGTGCACTATACCTCCATCTACATCTATAATCTGCAAACCTTTGTTAAGTGTATGACAGAGTGTATGCCCCATTGTACCACTTATTGGGGGTTCTTCCCATTCTATTCACATATTGAGCATGGGAAGAAAGTGTTTAAATGATTGTGTGCTGTAATTAATCTAATCTAGTCTTCTTGATCCCTATGTGAGTGATAAGTAGGAGGTTGTAGTGTATCCTAGTTGTCATTTAAAGCGAGTTCTTGAAACTTTGTAAGAAGGCTCTCTCAGGATAGGTCGCGTCCATCTTCAAGAGTATTCCCAGTTCTGTGTCTTCAACATCTCTGTGACTCTCCCACCGGTCAAACAAAGCTGTGACCACTCACACTGCCCTCCTCCGTATACCTTCAATATATCCTCTTAGTCCTATTTGGGACTGGTCCCACACACTCAAGCATTATTCCAGAATGGGTCGGCAAAGGTGATTTGTAAGCAATCTCCTTTGTAAATTGTAGACTGATTGCACTTCCCCAGTATTCTACCAATAAACCAAAGTCTACCACCTGCTTTACCCAAGACTGAGCATATATGATAATTCCATGTGATATCCCTTTGACACATTAGACCCTGGTATTTGTAGAAGTTGTCCAATTCCAACTGTGACTCACTGGTATTTAAGACACTACATCTTTTTAGTTTTGTGAAGTGCATAATTTTATACATACGAACATTTAAAGAAATGTTTCCAACCTTTGCATCACCTTGAATCTTATCAAGATCTGGCTGAATGTTTCTGCAGGTTTTTTTCCAGACAATACTGCATTATAAATAATTACCATCTGCAGAAAGTCTAAGGTTACTATTAATACTGTTCACAAGGTCATTAATATATAACACGGACGGCAGGGGCACAACTGAAGTTACTTCTACTTGTAGCAATGACATACAAAATAACATGCTGGGTCCTCCCTACCAAACAATCTGAGAAAGACCTAGTTTCAAATGGGAGTGGTTTTAAAGCTTTAATATAATATGGTATTTGTAAAAGTGTTGAGTACATTCAATTTTCAGCATTTCACAAAAATTGCCGTCTTGGCAACAAAACTGTGACTATTGGAAGATAGTAGGTGAATGAAATTTTGTATTCCACATCCCTACGTCACTGATCTATTGTGTATCAAGTTTCATGTGTATCATTTCTGTACTAAGACACAATTGATGAGTACGATCTTTTATGTTTAAACACCACTGATCAAACTGTCTCTCTGCTGAATGCAGTCTGTTGTTCTGGTTAGTGCTCATATTTGGTTATTAAAGGGTACTTGTCATGTGTGCTTTTCACAGATATCCTCCCACAATATGAGTTATGATAAACATACTGATCACATGATATGTTGAGCAGCAGACAAGCACAAAGCACATTTAAAAGTTGACCACTGAGTATTATTAACAGTAATTTTATAACACTACTATACATTTGTTTTCATCTAACCACAACAAAAATGTAAAGACTGCACAGAATATTAAAGACATCGCAAAATTACTTTGAGCCTATCTACCAGAACATTCTCTTCCTGGTATGCAGCAACCAGTAATACTATGATTCTTAGGCCATTCAATTTTTTTGCAAAACATCACATAAATATCTTAAGATAGAAATGATTAGCAATCTACTGTAGTTATACAAATTATCTACAATTGCAACAGCAGTAGCCACATGTGTCCTGCTGAAAAACAGACTGCTGAACGGGGGGGGGGGGAGGGAGGGGGGGGGGGGGAGAAAAAAAAGGGTGGTGCAGGGGGACATACTTTGGTTTCTGTGCATGCACAGTCTTAACACATACTAAGGATTATAGAAGTGCTGCCTGAAAATGCACACTGCCACACTGTTGAATAAACCTTTTGTTATCATTGAAGGTATCATTACAGATTTTGTTAAATGTAGGAAGTGAACAAATCTGATAGAGAACTTCTGTTTGACCTTTTTTTTTGCGTAGGCTAGGCTTTCATGAAAATAACTACCAAGTTTCATGGAAAAAAATAATGTCTCTTCTCACTGATGAAGGCACTGAAGTTCTGAAAATCTTCAATAAACTGGCATATTATCTTGTATTTTGCTGTCAACAACATGGAGATCTAGCCACGTTTTGTGGAAAACGAGAAAAACACAAAAGATTAAGATTTGGCATCCTGCTGACTAGATTATTACAGATTCAGCACAGGTTCAGACTAGGAGGAGGAAATCTGTTGAATTCTTTTCAAAGGAATCATCCTACAATTGTTCTCTAGTGATTCATGCACACCATTGGAACCATAAATCGGAATAATGAGATGATACACATATTGTGATGATCACAATGTAAAGTGGAAGTGGACAACTTATTGAGAAAGTAAAGTGAACATGCCTTGTCTATAGCCTCAGTATAAGATAAGATAATTAGAAGGGTAACAAATGACAGCAGAGGAGTTTCTTAAATATTATGTAGTGTAAGGTATACCAGGGGTTTGAGTGGAAAAGTAAGGTGAGAAATTATTCAGTGGAATATTACCTATCCTACTGTCATATGACAATCGCTTAAAAAATTTGATGTGAACAATGTACCTTGTGCAAAGTCTTAAACCCGAAGAAAATATGGTTGTGCGTCAGTCATACGTTTAGTTGAAGATAATTAAGGAACAGTTCCTAGGGACACACATGTACCCTGGGATGACTCATGGGTGAAGAGGACAGTAGTCCACTGTGTTCCAATATCTATTTCTTTGGATGCACATCAAGTGTTTGAAATTGAATTAGTCCATATACACCATCAGACATGTTTTGCGAGATGAAAAGTGTGTGATAAATGTGAAGAAATGAATGCAAAATAAACATTTTTAGACCTGCAGTTAGAACTAGAGTGGTTTCAGTGATGATACGAATGTTGCTACCATGACAGCAACCGTCGTCTCCTGTTAGTATCAAAAATGGCTCTGAGCACTATGGGACTTAACTTCTATGGTCATCAGTCCCCTAGAACTTAAAACTACTTAAACCTAACTAACCTAAGGACATCACACACATCCATGCCCGAGGCAGGATTTGAACCTGCGGCCACAGCAGTCATGCAGTTCCAGACTGTAGTGCCTAAAACCGCTCGGCCACCCCGGCCGGCTCCTGTTAGTAAGCATGGTGTTCAATATGTAGATAACCTTGGGTCATGGGGGTGGAGAGTCCTTAAGTGATTACAGAACTGTGTCTAAAATCCAACCCAATGGCATGAATTGCTTGCTTGATAAACCAGAGTGTAATCAACACCTATAGAAACAAGTGGAAAGCAGACATAGGCAGGCAGCAGCAAACCTGAAAGGCAAACTCAAACAGAAACCAGATCTGAGATGTCAAAGCCATGCAAATAATTGTGTGGGATTCCTATATCCACTTACTGGCGACACACTAGCATCAAATGTGTGTCCTGTCTTCTGAATTGAGCTATAAACATACAAATGGATTATAAATAGATCAGTTGGTTGCCTGGAGTTTAAGGGACTAAAAAGTTCCTCACTCAGGTAGTGGTTTATCTAGAGTTAATTATGTCCGACAGAAATTGGATCAGGATACGAAAGTTTGTAGAAGAGCTAAATGTGAGGCATTGAAGGCAATACCGGAAACAGTAGAACAGTAGAGCAGAGAAATAATTTACATATGAGAAACGTACATAGGTCGGGCCACTACGTAGGTTGGGACACATTGGGGGGGTGGGGGGGGGGGGGGCAAAGGGGGTCTCCAACAACTCATCTGTCATCTGTGGCGAGAGAAACTTCACCTGCAACAGACACCCCCCCGCCACACCAATTAAGGGAAGGATGGGTACAGAGTAATGAATGCCTTCTAGCAGGCTACAAATATAGTGAGATCAATAGGCGCAGTCAACAAAATAAGGCCAGAAACAGTAAAGAGTCAATTGGTGGTTGAGGTCACAAGAAAATGAGAAAGTGGGGTAACTATGACACCAGGGCCCTTACAACAACATGCAGCAGGAAGTGCCCAACCCCTTACATTCCACGTCTGATCCTGAATTAGTTTAAAACATTTCATCTGAGAATAAAAACACTTTTCATGGAGAAAGCAAAACAAGGTTATTGCCTGTTACTCATCTGCCAATATTAGAGACACAGAATCATGAAGACCACGCTAAGCACCGAGAGCCAGGAGAGGACCTTCCACCAGGACGTGGGCTACTGCCCGTAAAGCTCAGCGGCAGCAGCAACAAGTTGGAGGGGGGTGAGGACTAGGGTGTATCTCATTACATAAAATAACTGGGTATGACAGAAGTAGAAGTAACATGGGACGGTGGATTGCTTCCAGGAAGAACAGAAGTAACTGTCACACAGCCTTAGTCTCCTGTTTTGATAGAGCAGACTTTCTATGGTCCCTCTCCGAGTGAGGGGAGGGCTTACTTGCAGCCACAAATCCACACTTGGGATCATGACATTGAATGTTGGGTGAGTGGTACGTTCTCTAGCCAAACAGTTGGCCAGATTATTCCCTGGGATAATCATATGACTTTTGACCTAGAGAAAGGCAATGGAGCAAGCACAATTACTATGGTCAAACCATAGAGTAGCACGGATCAATGACCTACAGGCTGCTCATTGAGTCACTACAAATTAAAACGCAACTGAGGGAGGTCTGTTTAATGAAACCAAGTTATGTTTATGGCTATTAGCTCCCCTGTAAAAACACTGAACATTCCCAGCAATGAATGTTGTTCCTGACCTGCAGAAGATTTAAAACAATTCCCATCCTATCCAGGGTTTTACAGCTGTCGGAACAGATGCCAAAAGTCATGGGGGCGACAAATTTTAGGTCCTTGAAATAGGTCAGTCTTCAATTAGGGTCTGGGTACTAAACAAGAGGTGTTGTGTTGGAAAACAGCAAAGCACATTCTACAGAGGTACCGAAATAAGGCCTTGAGGCACAGTCTAACTGGGAATCCACCAGAGGTTAGGTGTTTGTGACTCAACATCCCTTGTATGCAAACAGACTTTGGTAAGCCGGATGATCAGGAAATCGTCATATGGTAATTGTGTAAGTGAGCAACAGCTGGAACCATCAGAAGTGAAGAAGGAAGGTGCCCTCTTCAACAGGGAGATTGTCTATGGGACTAGCTCGAAAGGCACCAGTGGCCAGTCTTACTCCACAATGATGAACTAGGCCCTGCAATTTCATCAAAGATGAAGGTGCTCCTGGGCCATAACCTTGGCAACCATAGTCCAATCAGGACAAGGCCAGGACCTGGTAAATACCAAGGACAGTAGTGTGATCTGTGCTCCAAGAGGTGTGGGCAAGATAGCAGATGAGCAATAAGTTTTCACATGCAGCTAATCTTCTAGCTGACAAAATAAGGGGCAGCCACGTCAGCTTTTTTATCAAAGAGTAGTCTCAATAATTGGGACTGTGCAACAACATCTAGTGCTGGCAAAAAAAGTAGACATCTGCATCAGGGTGGACATTGGCAAGACAGAAATACACATCTGACTTTTCGTGGGAGAGATTTCGAAGCCACAGGAAAGAGTATAATGTGGTGGTCCTTCATAAGGCACCTTGCACAGGTGTGCAGCCAAGACTACGGAGTGCGAGCTATACCAAATGCAAGAGAGACTGACATACAGCATGGTGGTTACCAGTGGTGGACAAATGAGGATGATGGCCTCTGAAAGGCCTCACTTGAGACACTGCAGCTTCTGATGTCTTTGGTCCAACATGGCACAATCCAGCAGCAAAAAGTAGGTTGTAGAAAGGGAAATAGCAGTTCCAGTAGCTTCAGTGACCACATTGGAGATGATTCCCACAAACTTGATGTAACCTGATAGAGGAAGCGAAAGTTACAGAAGAGGTATATAACAGTCAGTGTGCCCTGACCGAATGCACAAAATGTCAGTGTGTTGGGAAATCATAATCAGTGAAGTTTTTTGGAGAGCAACACAGATCACAGAACAAGAGAAAAAAGATGGTTGTAGTCAAAACAGGCTACAGTTATATCCTCCAATCATCACAATGACAACGTCCTGGTTAGGCGCAAAGGGACCAGGACAGGTCATGCCCCATCACTGTCACCAGTGGCGACAGATTAACATCAATGAAAATTGGTGCAGATCACAATGCAGTGATGATCAGAATAGTCTTCTCCCAAGATTTCACTTCCTCATCCTCTTTCGTGACTTTTGGTAGTTAGACCCTTGGTTGTCAGAGCAAAAGAGTGAGCAGCCCTGTGCTCCACGGTCTGGTTTCTTCAGGCACTGGTGTGTCAGGTCTCTAATCTGCGGATTTCCAGGAAAAGGGAGTCACATCACCAACCAACATCGGAGGAAGAAGCTGCTTCTCAAGCCAGATGTGCAGAGTTGTCCCCAAAGGTTGTGCCACAGGAACCCTAAAGGGATGGCCTTTCAAGCACATGATCAAGTTTTAACATGCTACTACCAGAAGTCTGTGTCAAGGGAGTAAATACATGAAGTACTGTTGATGACCAGAGTTCAGTAGTGGCAAAAAAGCATACCAATGAAACTGGATACAAACCACCATATTTTTCCAAGTTTCAAAATATGAGAAATTATCTTTACCTTCATTTCCTGGATTTTGCATTCCATGAGTGGGTTAGCACATTTTGGGGAACAAGGAGAGTAGTAGTCCCCACAACTTACACAAACAGGTCACAGTGCACATGGCGAATTTTTGTAAATTGGCCAACCAGTCACCAAACATCTAATAAGACATACACTGGGAAGACATATGCTTGATGTGCTAGTATTTAAAACACCAAAACTATGCGCGTGAAATAAGCCTTCACATCACTGTAGTAACATTTACCTTTTCTGGAATTGAGTTCCCCTCATAAGTGAGGATGAATGACCTTGGACATACTTTGTTTGACACACCACAGCATACATGACATATGAAGTGGACTCCTTATCTCTCCAAGTGTTCTCTTAGTTCTTCACCGATCTATAGCCTTAAATCCCAGTGAAAAATTAATCCCTGTGTAATGGTTAGGCTCTTACGGGGTGTGACTGTAATAAGTACTCCACCAGCATTTTAAAAGACACTATTGCCCAGGACTGTGTAGAATTTTTTTTCAGTCTTAAAAAGGAACCACTCTGCAGTTTGTCAAGGGAGAGTCAGAGAAATAAGCTTTCAATATTCTCCACAAAAAAAAAAAGAAAAAAGTTTAATGGAGGGAAATGACCTTCCATCTGTTTGGGTGCAAATAAGGAAACAAGGTAACTGCTTGTAAATTGGTTTATTTTGTTGTCCCATTGCACAGCCAATGACCAAGTTCCTAGCATCATAACAATGGCACAAAATCTTTATCAAGAGACTGCCGGGGCTCATGACAATTAGCTGATAAGTTTGGTTGCTTCCCCAACAACAAATATTAGTCACAATGCCATCTACTTAAAACAAGGGGGTCTCCACACAGGCACCACCCAGCCAGAGCAAAGGCCACTTGGTGTGGTGGATAGTACTCATAGCCCTGGTGCTCTGAAATGGTCGCCACTTTGGCATGGGCGTGGAGGTGACAGCTCGGGCATCAAAAGCACAATCTCTGCGTGGTCAGGAGGATACCACCTGTCATCACAATGGTAACATTGGAAATACAATGAACTACTTGTTTTTGTTTCTTCAGACTCTTACTGTTTGCCTTGTAATATTTTCATTGTATCTTTGTACATCCTCTTGGCACATTTCTGAACGCTTCTTTGTAATTTCGGTATATTCTATCATGCCTGTGTTATCACTTACTCGAAACCCCTCCCTTCTCTTTAACAAACCCTGTACCACTGAAGGTTTTCTCGTCTTACACTTTATCATTTATTTTCTTTCAGTAACTTTCAAACCATTGCCTCTTTTGTTAATATCTGCAGCATGTTCACTATCCAAGATACTTTACCCGCTGCTCAGTTAAACTGGTTAACCTTGCTCTTCTTCAAAAATTCTCATAATTTACATTCTCGTCTTCTTGTCTGAGTATTTCTGGCTTTTCGTGTACAATTCCTCTACATCTTACGAGTTGGTGATAACCCACACTTCTGAAGTGAAAAGTATTATCACTTCCTATGCTACTCTTTTTAGTTTGTTAAAGTCAATTTAATGTTTATTTCTAATTGCCCTTTGACAAGTCTACTTTTTGTTTTCTTCTAAAAGATGTGTTAGGGGGGAAAAAAAAAAAAAAAAAAAAAAAAAGAAAAAAGAAAAAAAAAAACATTCCTCTCATTGAATTTTGCCTCTGTAAGATCTTGGGCATTTCTGATGAAACCACAGTTTCTATACTGAACAATCAACCTTTAGTTTTGGCATACTTTCAGATTAAAAACTTTTTTGCCATTTATGAGATTCTATAATTCTGCATGTAAGTCTTAGAATATGGATGTGTTGGTGTATTAACTTAAGTGATTTCCATGGAATAAACTTGAGATATCTATACTATTTTAAAGCTTTTTTGTTTTGCCCCCAACGAAGTCTACACATGAAGTTCTTCCTCCTCCTGTTTCATGCGCTAAAATGTGTGTTCTCATTTTAATTTTTTTTTTTTTGCCTTATTTATGATGACCCAACTTGCTTCAATTTCAGTGCATTGAGTATGTGTTTGTAAGCATATAAAGTTACCAAATACATAAACTCCAC
The DNA here is from genome assembly GCF_023864345.2 of Schistocerca serialis cubense. Taxonomy (NCBI): domain Eukaryota; kingdom Metazoa; phylum Arthropoda; class Insecta; order Orthoptera; family Acrididae; genus Schistocerca; species Schistocerca serialis. Next base: position 597,950,431 of record NC_064639.1, read on the forward strand.
CTACCAATGTCTACATGTCACACCATGTGCCTTAAAATTGACAACACAGATTTTTTAATAGTTTACGTCACTGAACAGAGCATTTACCTATCATAAACATCTACTTTTATTTTTGTGTTTTGTTTGAGGTAAAAAACTGACTTAAATTTTTGGATTTTATCATTTTATTAGAGTACTAATTTTGTGCCCACTAAAAATTCTGTTTGCTGTGTCTTTCACAAAATATGTCTGAAGTGTTGTTGCCTTTAAATTCTATGGTTACTACACTGCATTGTAGTAGCTTTAAACTTGACAGTTATATTAGCTGTGAATTTGTGACATGGAGGTGATCAAAACAATTACATCCCTGTAAATGTGAAAATATTTTCTGTGCCCTTAAACTGGGTAAAAACTATACAGTGGAGTGGACTCATCCTGCAATACATGTATACAATATTCATGAAAAAATTGCAGACGGGTCATTCGAGGCTGACAAACATAGCATTATTTATTGACAACGGGCACGTTAACTCCTCCCTTTTGGAAACAATGATTACTTTTTCACATCCTCAATGGTAAGAATGGTAGTTTCACATATTATGTGTTAACACAATAGGCTGCTTATGGATGAAACTTACACAATGCATGAGAAACTTAACATCTGCACACTGCAAAAACCAACTGATGCTGAGCCAACAATTTGTCAAGTGCCAATACTGTTCAGTGTCACCCTTAATATATAATTTTAATCTCTGTAGCCTACCTTACTTCTTACCAACTGCAATTACTGTGTGGCATATTGTTTAGTGAAGGTAGTAAGGTTGTATTGAGGTGTGACAAAAAGAGACAAACATAACACAGTAGTCAGAAGTAATTACTTTATTAAAGCTACAGCCATATCACTGAAACGTGTCAATATAAAACATTCCGCACTGGTTAACTTTCATATACCCTCACTGAGCTTGAAATGACCACAATGATTCAGTGGGTCGGTGGTGATTGTAGTTTCTTCACTATGTCACTTTCACACATAATCTGATTCATTTTCTCAAGCCATTTGTATGTTGATGTACCAGCAAGAACCATAACACTTGAAAAGAATTTGAATCCTCAGCCATCACTCCAACAACTTTACTGGGACACCTTTGATTACCACAGTGGACAAGGAAGGAGAGGTACATAGCAGTCAACCGTTGCCTCTCCTTCCCTACAATCTATGGTGGCTGTGCAGAATGGCTCCTGACGGAATCAAAGTTGCTCACAATGGACAATCCATCAGTCATGTACAGAGAGTTCCATAGAATCTTAAAATGTTCATTTTCACAAAAATACAAGACATTATGAAAGTTTTCACTGCTGTTTTGTAAAATACCATTACAGGAATCATTACTGCTATTATTAAGACTGACAATTTTTATTGTGTAAGAAACAGCAGCCACATCTATGTTTTCATAGAATAGCACCTGCATATTTCCTACTTGTTTCATTTTACACAATGTGCTCTTTTGATGCCTTGGAAAGGAGTTACACGTTTGAAAAAATTACTTAGTTCACGTTTTTGTTATTGCATGTCACTCTCAGTGACAAACAGGACTTGTATATTCAAATGACCAGCCACAAGAACATCACAGAACTCTCTAGCATTAGTAATATGTTCACCACCTTGGAAGACATGCCTTCAAGCATATCTTTTAGCAACAGCACCTGCACCATCATGTACACCCTTACCATGACAGGATCCAAAAAAAGTTTCATGCACAGTATTTTGGGCTCACTGACATAGATGCCATGGAATATCAATTTTTGAAATGACTGGCTACATTATCACTCCAGATTGTAATGGTTTCAACAGTTTCAAAATGCTCTTCAACATGTATGATAACTGTATTGTAACATATATGATAACTGTATTGTTGAAGATCTGTACTTCTGCAGATGTGTGTCTGATGCAATCTGAAATCACAGCATAACACTGATACTTGACATCATTAATAGAATCCGTACCATGGATTATGACTGCAGTATATACTGTCACAGTGTAATCGTTGATCCAGCGTGTGGCCTTTGCCTCATACTGACTTTTTATACAATAGTTTTCAGTAAATTCTGTTTGCAGTAGCACACTTCCTGGCTGGTGTGCGTCTTTCTGCTTCTGCATTTCCAACACTTGTTAATATACATTATATAGGTGTAATTATACTTTCCAAAGTTACAATGTTAGTCCATCTCTTGCTTCAAGAAGATGCCACTTTTCCTTCACAATTGTTTTCCTTCTATCCCAATAAGTGTTATGGATCTTGCAATTCTGAAGGCCTTCAGTTGACTGCTGCACTTCAAACTACAAGATGTCTACTAATTGTTAGACAGTAAGCACAAGTGACACATTCCTGTACTACAGTTTTTGTTGTACATACCACACAATTGAGCGTGCAAAGCCAGTTGTAGATATTTCTACATTCTAAATGAATCTGACTAAGAAGAAATTCAGAAGTTTCACACTACAAACAAGCACATTTCTTGTCTCAAAGAGCCAAATGGGTAAACATGTGGTCTGTAAAACACTGGCATCCCTATTTTCACATCAGAATACTTCCCTGTAAATAAAAGGAAGCCTCCTTCAGATTGAACTTCATCAGCTTGTTTTGCATTCTTGTCTTTATCTTCATGTGCGCTTCTCTCTCAACTTTTACATTTCACCTACCAGCAGCTGGCACGAAACTATCATTGCAGAAGAAAACCCTCACTGGTTTTGTTTCTTTGGTAGTTGTAGCTGATCTCTTATAACAAAATGACACTACAAAATTTTTTTTGAAAACATTTCTGTTATAACCTATGTTCGTTTTCCATGACTGTTGAGTAAAGCTTAGTTCACTTTTCTGACAGTTCTTTGCAATGACTGAGCACTTTTATATGGTGATATTTCAGAAGAACTACTTGAAATTATAGTGTATGCTATTTCCCCAAAAGCCTGTTTCCAGCACTCTCTAATAGTCTCTTATGGATCCTTGAAGCTTCTGTCCCTTTTGCTGAATTTTCTTCCTACCTTTCCCACTTTCTCAGAGCTGCTTCTTATTTTCATGTGCCTTTTGCCTTTCCATTGTTTTCTTCTGTGCTTCTTGCTTAGACTATTTCTCTTGTGTTCTGCTTGGGTCATGAGAGCCATAGTGGCCAACGATACGTGTTTCAACTATTCGTACCAAAAAAAGTATATATTCTAATTATCATAAATATTGTGTACATTATTAGTGACACACAGTAACATTGCATCTGTTAAATGAAATCACAAAATTAAACTGATTTCAAATGAAGCAGATAAACTGTCAACACAGCCTGCGACTAACATAACAAATAATGGAGATTACACGAGTCACTAAAAAACCTGTTGCATCTGTCACATTGTTTATTGAAGTGTTTAGAAACTTGTTATGCATTCCCTTTCTCAGATCACTGAATGTATATTCTAATGTTTAAGAATGCAGCCACCCAAAACATTTGAAAAAGACAGCATGTTGGTGACTAAAAACACTGAAGCTACTTTGATTATTATCTTCCCACACCAGAATAATCAACAAGCTGTGAAAATCTACATTAAATGATAGAAGAGACCATAATAAAGTATGTTTAATATACAAGGAAATACTTATATTAATTTACTGAAAACCGCCAATAATGGCTGTTGTACAAGGCACTGTTACTGTTTGCATTTGTGCCTCTCTTGCATAGCTCCTGCTATGTTTATTGTTGTGTTGCCAAATGTAGAAACTACACATTCTGAGCTTTAATATATCCCATATGACTATGCGACAAATTTAAACTACAACAAAAATGTCAGTTTTCTATGGAATTTCCCAACATGTCAATTATCTAGTTTTTATTTTTATTACAAAAAGTGATAAAATATGGCACAAAACAAACAGCAAGTTCACAGTAGGCTAAGATCATACACTACCCACTTAACTGTGAACAAAGTCTATAATAGTCTAAAAACTGAAATAACTATTTTCAAGAACGAAAGCCACTTAATTGACAAAGAGGTTTATAATTGGGTCAACAGACACTCAGGTTCACTTTCACCATAAAGCACTAATCTTGATACTGGTATGAAACTTTGACCACATTGTAACCCTTTTGTGAAAATGAATGATGTCATCTCAACCACCGAAGACATGAATACAAGCTTATCACTTGTTGGAAAATTAACATGAAAATTTCAACAAACTGGTCGAGAGATAAAAGTTAAACAAAGATGTATCAGAGTAAAGACTGAATTTTTTTTTTTTTTTTTTAAAGAAAAGAAAAAAACTAGATCAGTCTATACTGGTTGCTCAGAAAAATGATATTTTCCGAGAGGACTCAAAAATATTTTTAAAATTTATTTTATATTATTTAGAAATGACAACCATTTTTGTTTGAGGTGGCAAGAGTTTTTTGTTTGTGTTTTCAAGTATCTGAGTGTTTTTAATTATTCAGTTATAGGTGCCCTAGGCCTTTAAGATAAAAAGCAGTTACTTCAGCATAGACTGGCCACCACCACCTAGCTGGATTTATTCCATAAGTCATTTGACTCAAAAATCTCAATTTCTCAACAGTGGTTTTCCAAAAGAGGAGTAATTTCTAGCCTTAATATTTTTTGTGCTATTACACCATATAATATCGTTACTTTTTATAGAACATCAATAGTGATAAGCTTACACTTAAAAAATACACTATTTTAAAAACAAATTGTTTGGCCTGCAATATCTTGGGGACCAGATAAAAATCTGAGAATCACACACATAATAGACTTTCACATTATGAAACTTCAGCACAAGTTTCAACTTTGACGTGCAATTTAAAGTTAGGAGAAAAAATATGAAAATTTAAAAATATTGTTTTTGAGATCTGCAATATCTAGGCTAGTGGAATAAAGAATATCAAGTATATAAATTATACATTTCTATGACTACTTTTTTTTAAAGTAAAAATGAGCCAGCAAATTACAGTACCTTGTTCTCATCTGATCTGTTTTCTCTACTTTGTTCACTGATTACCTGAGAAATTTCCTCACTCACTCAGTTTGGACAGTTTAAATCTCGCTCAGTCATAGTTTTAAATTCCAGGGAAGACAGCTTCCTCAGCACATTCTTAACTGGAACCCAAACTACATACACCTGAGGACCTTGGTCCTCATGGGTGGTAAAATGCAACATCCACATCTTGGTTTTGTCCATCAATATTATCAACTTCGGCAATGCAACACTGTTCATTGTTAACAAAAGCCACTATAGCTACTTTAGTGTCAGTGGGACAAGTTTTTCACACTACTGAAGCTCAGTATCAGGTGCATTGCATTCAGCAACTGCAAAGAAGTTAACTCTGCCCTTCATTAATTTACCTTGAGCAATAAAAGATGCAATTTCAGAATTTCAAGGTTAGCTAACAACATTTCAGAAAATTCTTCTCGCAATTTTGTGATGTCACCATTTCCATTCAGTCTTGTGTCGTCCATTGTTTGTATTCTATATAGTCAGGTATCAAATAGTCACCTTCCGATTCTTCAAACATGTAAAGTAAAGCCTGTTTGGCTGCATAATTTTGAGATTTTGCCGTGATCGTGCAATTGCAACTGTCCATTCTGCTTACCAGAACTTCCAAACAGCCTTCATAGTTAACTCCCACCTATCATCAACTTTCTATCTAGTGATTCAAACAAAGTAACACCACGCGTTTTCAGCCTCTACTTGCAAAATTTCAACCTTCCAATTTTAATGTCAGGATTTCCTTTTTTGAATTCAGTGAATACCCGATTTTAATTACTCAATGTTAACATTTTTTGCATTTGAACCATAGTAACATTTTATTTCACAGTAAAGTAATCTTTTTTGCCAGGCATCAAAGTGCTGTTGTTATTTTCATAAAACTTAATAACCTTTTCAATCATGTTTTTGCCTATCCAATTAAATGCATTTTTTCTTGTGTAATGTACATAAAATTCCCCGTTCTTTTACTGAACCCCTTGTCAAATTAACCGGCATTTTGACACATTAAATTCACCACTAACGTTTGCTCAACTCAAATAATTTGGCATTAAAAAAGATTATCTTAATTTTATACTCTGTTTGAAATATGGCATTTCATTTTTAGCTTTTCTATCCATCATCATATTCAGTTGGTGAATTTTGAGAACTTCCATCTGGTTTAGTACAAATTTTCTTTCGAATTGAAATTTCCAATTCTTTTTGACTAACTGTCACTTTCTCAATTTTTGCATCCAAGACAAAAGGTCTTTTTTGTTCACTCTGTTTTGTAATTTTACTACCAGATGATACACCTGGGATCTCACAAGCTGAATCAACCTTTTTTTTGTGGTTTCTGACAAGCCACAAAATTCTTTAGGCCTATTTTAACTTATCAATATCCTTTCCTATTTTAGTAACAAATATGTTACAATAACATGTTGGACACAGTGATTTTCCTGGTATTATACTTATAAAATTGCTTTTACTTTTAGAATAACGATCGAACATTATTTTTCTCAGACCTTCTATTACAGGCTTCTTACACCTTAAAAGGGTCAAAGCAAGACTGAACAAAAACATGATGAAATACTTTTCAAGTATTTAATTTCAATAGTACTTACAAGTTGATTTAACATCTAAGTCAACTCTTTCAAGTAAAATCACTTCGTTCTTCACTGTAATCTTCAATAAAAGTAGTGTCTTTTGGAAAGACACCACAACACGCTGACAAGCTTCGGTAATAAGAACACGAATAGAACAATGAACCTCCATTTTTCAACTGCATACTTCAAGAATTCACAGTTAAAAAGAGTACAAGTGGACAGATGTTGGTGGAAGACAACACATCGCCTTATACAGACTCGTCTGCAAGCCTGCACAGACTTGCAGATGCTGTCTGCTAAAACTTTCAAAATGGACTCGCTCAACAAATAATCACTGTTCACTTTAATTTGAATTGTTTCCAATTATGTAACAAATATGTTATTCCATTAGCCTACATATCTTTGTTTTTAAAATATATAATATAGAATTTTTTTTCACTGTCAACTGAATCTCAACATTGAAATTCATAATGAAGTTTGATATCACACTGGCCAATTAAGTGTGTAATTTTCAAATTTTTGTCTGACCCCTCAAGATAATGCATGTGAAAAAAATTAATAATTTTTAATTAATGTCTTTTTTAAACAGTAAGCTTCTCATCACTGACACACTATATCAGGGTAACAGCACAAAAAACTAAGGCTGAGAAATCACTCCTCTCGAAAACTACTTTTCTAATTTTTTTAAAACTTGCAACCAATGAATTTGAGCTATTAAAAATATATTACAGAACACACTCATCTAGGTGATAATATCAACAGTGTGCTGAACTAAATTATTTAATATTTGAAAGTCCAAGAGCAACCGATCACTGAATAACTTAAAAAAACTGCAGATGCTTGAAAATGCGAAATATCAAATTTTCTGTGATGGTCAGGCAACCAATTATTTTTTCCTGGACCACTTGGTATGGAATGACTCAACTGCAAGAATTAGTGAGCCTAACCCTAGTGAACTGGGGCAACCCTATGCAAAATAAGAATGTTTTAATTGTTTACATTACAACCAGCTGATCACAAGGGGGGGGGAAAAAAAAAAAAAAAAAAAAAAAAAAAAACCTAGCATTCTGAATTCATATTCTCATGGTTTGCTCATAAAAAATTCTATGGAAGACATTGGCATTTAAGGAAAAAAAGTGCTAAAAGCAGAACAGAATCAAATGGAAAAAGGAATACTGGTACATCCAAAGAGAAAACATGGAAAGAAGCTTCTAGTGAACACAAGGAACTTGTCCAGGCAGGAAAACCTTCCCAGACAGAAGTTCAGAAAAACAATTTCTTACTACCAAAAAATTTGAGAAAGATTTGTATCACATACAAAACAGAAATACTCAATATAACGTTAATTGCCTCCAAAGTGGAATGTTATATGCTACAGCCACATCTGCAATATTTTTAGCAGGATTCAAGATATAAAAAACATTGCAGGAATCTCGGCATGAGTGGCAACCACAGAGCAGGGGAAAATGCTGGGTGCTGGCAATCAAACTGCCATGCACACATGCTGTAGAGGCAACTTCTCGAAAACAGCAATGGACAGTGTTCAGTAGACAGAAATTCAGTTTTCGTACTGTGTTAATTGCACACTCCGAGTTTATGCACTCCTATTTTAAAGACTCCAATCCAGCTGTGTACTTCATATTTTAATTTTTTATATATTCAATCATTTTCAGTAAACTCTTCCAACCAGTTTCTATAATTATTTTAATTTCTTTTTCCCAGTTCAGCTTAATGAATTTTTTTTTAGTGTAATTGAGGTAGTGAAAGTCAGTCTCTCTACCCAGGCAATATCAAGTGGGCAGTATTTTATGGCCCCCTTTGGAAAATTTAGTCTTATTTTATATTTTAAAATTCTGAAAAAAAAAATTTAAACAAATTCTCCAACCAAATTACACAAAGTTTTTTTTAATTTTTCATTTAAACTTAACCCACAAATTAAAGTCTAAGTAGTAGATGTCACTTTTCACAATGAACGCCCCATTCAACATTTTCAGATTCAGTATCCTACTTGTACATCAGCATCATCTTAAAAGGTATGTTTTCAATAAAAGTAAACAAAAATCAACAATATAGAAACTTTATGTAGTGGCCATAAAGTGCATTCCCCCCCCCCCCCTCTCCCACTGATCATGTGTGTTACTGAAAATTTGCGTACATTGCAACATTTAACAGGCACGAAACCAAAGTGAAAATAGGTGTTTCTGACAAACCGAAAATGTACTCTTTTCAGTGGTGGCAACTACAGAAAAAGAAGGCACTGCTAATACTTTTGGTAATGTCAGACTGGTAACACAGCGAATACTTTTGCAATAAATTTTATAATTCACTAATTTTTGGACAGGTGGACAAAATATATTTACAAATGATTATATTTCCAGTGCCTTTTACTCACTACCTGCTCCTTTTCCAATTATGTATAAAATGTGACAATTTTTCTGCAAGTATGAAAAGAAATTTGCTTTGGATACTACTATCAAATCATTTGTTATTTCTATATTCTGAACAAATTGTTGTCAAAATGGCAAGTTGCAAGACTTACTAAATCAGAAAGAATGAGTTGAACTTTTAAGATTTTTCATGCATTTCCAGTTTTGGAGAAAGTGGCCTTGTGTAAAGCGCTAATTGGAGCACAAACTTTGAAGAATTTCGTATATGATCCTTACGTGCATTCCCTACAAATTTCAACAAAATTTAAAAAGGTCTACGTATCCTCTGGACTGGGTCACCTGACACAATGACCCACATATAATGCACATTTACAAATAATGTGGCAACAGTGTGGCACGGACACTTCAGCGTTACCTGCACAAAGCAAGGACATTTTTGGCAAAACTTTAAACTTGTCCTACTACCTACCACAAATAATGCTTCAGTACGGTAAAAACTGAATCATGTAATATCTAGTAACCAGTTTAACTTACAAGAAATTACAGAGTCATATTAAAAAAAAAAAAAAAAAAAAAAAAAAAAAAAAAAAAACTTTATTGTAAAAATGTACAATAGGAATTGTACTTGGAAAGACCTACGAAGACTGTCCCAATTACAGAACAAATGTGTTAGACATAAACCTTATCACATACAAAATTTGAAACTTAAAACGAAACTTATAGACAAATCATGCCATGACATTTTGCAGTTCTTAATCATAATTTCCTTAAGAACTAATGAAATGAACATATACGGAGAGAAAAGGTCAAGCATGACTTATTATCAACCTACTGTACTTTTTATCTACATGTATACTCGTCCAACATTTGCCAGATGGAAGATTTTTTTTCAAATCATTTGTAAATATGAAAACTATACTAAAGATTTACTGAAATTCGGTGACCTCAATACAGCGTGTGAAAACCTAAATACACATAATAAGTCTCCATTTTCCAACAGATACCTGCCCAAGTGGACTCTTGACATTTTGCTCCCACCCTAGACTAAATCTTTGCTCATGTCTTTAGGAAATCTTACAAGATTGAAACAGCTGACAATTCAGTTAATGAAGGAGAATAACACTGAAAGTGACGTCTATAATACTGCAGCGACAAATCCAACAAATTCGGGTCCCTACTCAAAAACTTATCCAAAACCAGCTGTTTTGCTGACAAATCTGTTTCTGTCACTCTAAACATCAGCTGGCCGTAATGCAAGGTGTTTTGGAGAATTATTTTTAAACGATTACATCTGAAGAGAGCAACAACCACACACAATTCCACAACACAATAAGTCTACAAAATAACGCAGCATAACATAAGTAACGGTAATTCGGTTACACATAATTACGAGCACGTAGAAAGTACTTCGGCCGCCATTATAGACACGTAAAGACAGAACATCATTCACGTCAAAAATTAGCCCCCATATTAAGTTTCTTATAACAAAGGTTAATGATTATCAAATAAACTTAAGGCTGTTTAGTGAAAGGTGCAGACCAGCCACCTAACTTTCATCAAACGTCACTTTCAGCTTGCGTTATCTCCATTAGTCTGCCACTCGCCCTAATATCATAACAAGGCAACTAAAAAATTCAGAACGTATGTTGAGAACTTTACCTGCTGCTCTAGACCTGATCCATTTTGATTGGGTACATTACTCATATTACTTCAAAGCAAGACTTTTGTTTAAAACACCCCTTGCAAGCGTTGTCTTTTCACGTAGTTTTCACACAAAGGATATTGACGTTGATGTTCGAAATTTTAGAACTTCTAATCGATCTAAAGCTGAGTGACCGACGTCAGAAAACTATTGTCTACGAAAGTTCTACTGGAATTTCAGAACTCAAGACACAACCGAAATCAGTTTGTTGTTCTATGATTAAAACAAGTCTAAGTGAATAACTCAACAGTAATTACAAAACAAAACATAAGTGTATCGCTGGTGTACGTAGACGTGAAATGCTAAAGCTTAGAAGACTACTAATGGCGGTATCACATCTACTGCTCATACAATACATGCTACCTCTGACGTCACTTTTTCCTTCCCAAATTTTCCATTGACATATTTTAATTCCTATTTATTTCAGTCTCATATTTTTTATTTAGATCAAATTCTTTAGTTCACGTAAGAATTCTGTTATTGTAATCTCATTAGCAAAGAAGCAAATTACTGTTCGAGTAGTTCCATCGACCTCTTGTACAGCGATATATCGACTTGCGAGAGTCGTCGAACTCAATTTCCTGCTGCTTCCGTGTGGGTCTTCAGGAGTGTACGAGTTGGATTGAAAGCTGGTAATTTTAACGTGTGAAGGAAATCTCTTTCAATCGAGATATTCTGTTACTATTCTCACATTTTCCTATTATTTATTTGTGATTATTAAGTTGAGTGAACTGAATTGCATATCAACAGAGATTTTTCGCTAACATGTCCCGTACTTAATTGCAGGTTAGAAATGGGACGTGTGATACGAGCTCAGAGGAAGGGTGCTGGCAGTGTGTTTCGTTCCCACACAAAACACAGGAAAGGGGCGCCAAGACTTCGAGCTTTAGACTTCGCTGAACGCCATGGTTATATTAAAGGAGTTGTTAAGGTAAAAATCAGCGTTTACCTTTCATGCATAGTTCGTAAATGTATAATACACATTTCGTTCTTAAAGTTACGTCAATCTACGTCGGGCATTAGGAATGTTTGAATCTGATCAATACGCTGTGTGACGGCACTGTCATTACTGTACCACAGTTCTTGATTCTGTATTAATGTCTTGGTTTGTATTGACTTGGACCACCAATTCCTTTGTTTAACGTCCCATTGTTATTTTACTATTTGCGGTTTAGCTTCTAGCGAAAGGTGACATTTTTGTTTCTCCTGTCGGTAAGTAAGTGGTGTGTAAAAGTAACGGCCTGGAATGACATACTAGGCATGAATTTCTTTTGTTGTGAGTTCCATAGTGTATGGTCAAGAAAATAACTTCGTCCTTTGTAATGACTATTTAGGTAAATGTCTTCAGCGGCGTAATTAAGACGTGCTTCTCATGGCTATGCTATAAGACCATATACTTAGCTGATAAGTGGTGTTCTATGGCTAGTGTAGCCCTACATATGCTCTCATTTGATCGTGTATAACATATATGTTAAACTCCCTGTAAAGTGGTTATATGTTTAGAATTTTAATTATATATTCGAATTTCTTTGTGCTGTCTGTTGACAAATTGCTTTGTCGGATGATGACAAATTGCTTTCAGGATATCATACATGATCCAGGACGTGGGGCTCCGCTTGCAGTTGTTCACTTCAGGGATCCATACAGATTCAAGACGCGTAAAGAACTCTTTATTGCGCCAGAAGGCATGTACACGGGTCAGTTCCTGTACTGTGGAAAGAAAGGTATAACCTTTTTTAGTAATTTGACTTGCAATGAACCAATTATCTGTTAAGTGTCAACTGTTTGTTTCATGAAGTTGTTTGTAGTGTGTTAATTAATGAATTACGTTTTTTAACCTAGAAATACTGTTGTGTAACAGTTTGATTTCGTTGGTAATTTCCAAGAATGTTTCCCTATTGAAGCCGCAGGCGAAAAACAATATATATCAAACGTGCGATTCTAAACTGATCACGCGATTGTGGTGCCTTGCAGTACGACAAATTATTTGTGAGTTGCTAGGAAAACCCAAACAATTTGTTGGTAGTGAGTGGGATGTCTGGTATTGCAGATGTTTCTTTGGCCGATTGCCTCGTGAAGAATCTAATCCCATGTTTATGCAATGTAGAAAATTGTTTGAGTTTTTGTCGGAAATGTGACACACTACCCAAATTTTTGCGCGACACTGGCAGTCTACCCAGGTTACGGCAAAAAGGGTATGCTTGATGTAGCATAGTCATCAAATGGAATTTCTCGACAATGTCAATGATGAGTGAGGTAGGTAGTTTCCTTTATGATTACTACTATTTTAGTAATGCTCTTCTTTAGTCGTTGCTGTAGTGGCCACCATAAACGTGCTCATAACACCTGCCACCATAATTGCATGATCGATTTAGAATCACATGTTTGATATACAGCAGAATCCTGCTAATACGAACCCCAGTAATCCGAACATTCGGTTAATCTGAATATGAAAAGTGTTAGTGTAAGTATGGAAAATCGTGCGGTAAGCTGCTGTGTACACACACACACACACACACACACACACACACACACACACACACACACACACTATTTAAATTTTCATAGCACAGTAAACATGTATTAGAAAAATTGGCAAGAAAAAATTAGGTTTAAACAATTCATAACAGTGAAAGAAAAGCTGTCAAACTTACTAGGCAGTCTGTTATGACGCATAGCTGCTCCAGTGTCTTGTAAACAGCAAATCAGCACGTGTAACAGTGGGCTGTTGCTCCAAATAACATAGTGCGAGGTAAAGAGCTTCTGCTGCGTCACTGTGTGGCAGCAGCTCTCCTTTGTCAATTTCAGCCTCATTGTCGCTTCAGTCACAGCAGTCCAGTTCTTCCTGGTCTTGTCACAGCAGCAACCAAATCAGTGTCAATAAGGTTCTCCACAAACGCCCCATCAGCTGCCATCCACTCATCTACATCTCCTTCACTAGTTTCGTCACGTCAAGGGATTGTCTGTATCATTTGTAGTAGATTTTCCTCTTCATTTTCAACTAGGTTGTCCTGGAATTGAAGAGATGTCCACAGTTTTCGTAGAGTATTTTGTTAAATATTCTGCCATGCCTCAGTGGCCCAATAAATGACATCCTTCACATTGGTCTTTTTTTTGTTTAGTCCACTAAAGGAATACTATCAGCATTCTTGAAAATAGTTTCCTGTAAATTGGTTTTAATGTTTGCAGTACGCTCTGGTCCACCAGCTGTAGAAGTGGTGTAACATTTAACGGCAAAAACTTCGCCACAATTTCTCCATCACATAATTCCTCAGTGCTGGGGTGAGAACTTATCAATCTTATCTTATCAATCAAAAGTATTGCATTGGGAGACAAATGAGGAAATACGGAAGCGTCCGATCCCACCCGTCTGCTTTGACCCATGACGTCACAAATATGGTGGAAACAAAAACACACACACACACTTTCCACAAGAACCCTAATGACACTAACGGGACAAGCGCGGGAAATGGGGTGTTTTGGGTGGGGGGCAAACTAAATATAAACAAATTTAGACGCCTTGCGTAGCTACAACGTGTAAGTGAAGACAGCCATGCATGAATACCCACCCACCTCCCCAGGGGTCGTAACCCCTGCAACCCATAGAAGATAAAGATGCTTCAGTAGCTGATTAGTGTTTTTTCTTTTTTAAAAAAAAATCTCACGAGATAGAACGAACAGATCAGAAAGATAAATATAATAAACTAAAACAGAAATTCGAGGAAACAGATATTTAAAATAAGTAATAAGTGTTTTTAAATTAAAAAAAAATCTCACGAGATAGAACGAACAGATCAGAAAAGTAAATAAAATAAGATAAAACAGAACTGGAGACAGCCACACTCAAACCAAACTCCGCGCTGTCATGACGTCACACACGACAACACCCTTACGTCACAGGTCAAAGCCGACGCATGGGATCGGACGCTTCTGTTGACCCGTCAAATGATTTTCCTTAGAAAACTGTTCAACAGAGGTAACAAACTGGGCCTGAAACTATTCTTTTAACAGCTTACCATCCATCCTTGCTTTTTTCTGGTTACGATAATATATCGGCAGGGACTTCGTGTTGCAGTTTTTAAAAGCTCTGGGCCAAGCAAATTTGCCTATCAGCATTAAAGGCACCTTGTGATTACCAGCACTGTTGCTACATGCTAACAGTCACATCTCTTATTTTGTCAAACTCCCCTAAGTATTCCTTCACTGCATCATGAGGAGAAGAAAGCTTCTCTCCAGTTATTGTTAGCTTATGGATTCCATGATGTTTTTTGAACCTGTTCAACCAACCCATATTCACACTGACTCGTCACCATTCATTAACGTGTTTGGGTAAACAGCATTCTCATGAACCAGTGCTCCATTCGGAAGAGTTCCTCTTTCTCTTTTCTGTGAAACCAAAGGAAAAGATTAACCCTCTTCATCGTACTGAGACTGTTTCAGAGTCTGCCAAATTATAGTGTGTTTTTTTCCGAAGATGTGGCACAAGTATGTTCAAGTTTCACTCGGTCTTCTTTCAATCGCAAATGGTTGCTTTACCAATACCCAGTGGTGTTGACAGTTTAGACACATTCTCACCAATGTCTATCTGCTTCAAAGCATTCAGTTTTTCTCTGAGGTAATGTATATTTCTGTTTACTTGTGACGAAAATATGTACACAACTAAACCTGAACGAATACAACTGTTACGCATGCCAGCGATTGATAACTAACATAACCTAGCGTTTTGCGAGCCAATTGGCAGTGCACTGGCCTCAGACACAACAAAGGTCTCAACAAGGGCAGGGAGTGAGAGTGAGCCATTGTTCCCACCTGTGTTCCCATTTTTTTTCTACTGCGGTGTACCTACTTATCTGCTTGGTATGCTTCATTCTAGAAATTCAACACCGTAATTCCAGCTAATCCGAACAAGGTCCGGTCCCAATTACTTCGGATTAATGGGACTCTACTGTATATTGTTTGGAGCCTGCGGCTTCAATAGGCAAACATTCTTGGAAATTACCAAAGAGTTATGTTTTTTTTATAATCTGGAAATACTGTTATGTAACAGTTGCATTTCTTGTACATGAGAAAGGTAATGCAATACTGCTATAGTTAAGAGATACATTAATTTTGATGTTATTTGACATATAGCAAGGAAACAAGATACTAAGAATGAATACGAAAAACACTATTTATTGTGTTCTAGATATTGCTTGACATGTTTTACACATTATCTTGAGCAAATCAATGTGTGTTTTGAAATGTTTGGATGACACTTCTTATTCTTTGTTGTCAAGAGTGTACTTAATTAACACGGACTTTTGACAAGAAGGTCCACTATGAATTCTGCTTTGGTCATTAATAAACTCGTTGGTTTTTCCTACCTTTTGTTACTGCAGTGTATTGTAAACTTTTTGAAATGTTTAGTCTCTCATAACTGCACTTGACATTGTTCAGGTGGTAAACTGCGCAGCAGACAGTTCTCCCAATGCAATCAATTTTGCTGCTGATGTTTAAATGAAATATGACCACATGAGACGAGTGAAAATCAGTGCGGATTGTAACACCAGGGGTATTGAAGTATACCTTCTCACGTCAATCAAGTCAGTCAGTCGTGTAAAAGGGGGTTAAAATTTCATAACTTATCTCTAATCCGGTTTGAAGAGCAGTCGCAGAAATGTTGTTTTGGAACATGAATTAGTAGTGGTTGGTTTCCAACCATTTGTTGCCATTCTTATTGCTGATAACAGATTTGGCATATTTGTATTTGGCCAGGATATGAAAACCTTGCAATTGAAGTGGGACTGGCAAATATTGTGGCCACCTGTGGATGTTTTGTGTTTAGCTTTCATGGTTTTACTTTTATTCACTTGTCTGCCCTCAGGAAGAGGCACAATTTTGGTCCACCTTATTTTTATTACAATTTATTTGAAAATAAGTAGTTTCAAGGAATTACTAAAAATGTTAGTGCAAAAAGTATAATCTCTTGAAGAAAAGCAGTTCTTAAGGTCCTGATGGGTTGCTAAAATTTTAGCTAAACATTTGGGTACTTGATCAGGTAAAAGTGCGCTTGTGGTTTGGTGGTTTCTGTGTCG
Organism: Schistocerca serialis cubense; assembly: GCF_023864345.2. Classification (NCBI taxonomy): domain Eukaryota; kingdom Metazoa; phylum Arthropoda; class Insecta; order Orthoptera; family Acrididae; genus Schistocerca; species Schistocerca serialis. The sequence goes on from NC_064639.1 coordinate 597,967,174, forward strand.
CATGCTGCAGTTGGTAACTGGTTGTGTGGTGAGTGATATGTGAACACAGTATATGTGGCGGATGATTAGACAAAATGGCAGAACCAATGAGAAAAGCATTTGATAAATGTCATGGTGTGGAATGTGTGAAATTTCAGTGTGGCATAATGGAATATAGGCCCTATTGTGCAGAATGTCATCATAAAACAGAATATTCTTAAAATTCAAACTGCACTCTTAAGTTCCAGTATAACCACAACCTCATGAATTATTGCAAAAATGTGCCACAAAGTTCTCGAAACAATTATCTGGCTAATGTTACAGAGCAGCCCCTCCACCACACCCATTTTTCCTCAAGTCACATTCATTGTGTTTTGCAACCCTAACTGTAATGTTTTAACCCAACCTAGAGCTCAGCTCCACTAGAGATCAATCCCTTACCACAGACAGCTTTCCTCCAGTCACATTATTTAATTTCACAACTCGTAGCATAACATTGGAATATGAAAAAGTATCCGAAGGGAATTGTTACATCCAGAGAAACAGACGAAAACCAGTAACCAACTTTATAGCCCACAATAACCAGATCAATACTCACTAATCCTTAGCTTTCACCAAAACAAGTTATTAGATAACAGCGATTCTCATTAGCTACTGACACTTATCACCTGACTTGACACGAACAACAGGATCAAATTGCCAACATCAGCATGCAGTGCAAGAGCTGCCAACACAGCAGGGGCATGTGAATAATTCATCATACTAACCTTCAGAAGTCGGAGTAAAATTGTTACTTTACCTTGAGCAAACTACTGCAAAAAAAGCAAGCTCACACATTTCTAAGAATTACAATTATTTATAAGATGAGAAGGCCAAATTGTGAATATGCCTTGGCAAACCTGTCACACTCAACAATTGTTGTGCCAGTGCCTTGCTGTATTTACAGAATTGTAAATTCTGTGGATCTGGTAAGACTATTTCTCTCTCTCTCTCTCTCTCTCTCTCTCTGTGTGTGTGTGTGTGTGTGTGTGTGTGTGTGTGTGTGTGTGTGTGTGTGTGTCACACACACGGTAAAATTACTAAACAACACCTTGCACTTAAACTTTGTTACTAATTAGATTTAGATTTAAGTACAATGCTTTTCTCACACTGTTTTAAAAACCTTGCAATGGATGAAATTGTATCTCTTGTGTGTGGTGCAGAATTCCACTAGGTGTTGCAACAAATTTTCCGGGCTTGCGATAAATTCCTTGTTCAATTGCTCTAACATTGTGTAAGCATTATATCAACACAGGAGTGTGTTCATTCTTACACAATTTGTGTAAAATCATTTGTTTAAAAAATAGCTGTATAGCTTTTATACAGCTGCTTGATACCGAACTAAGTATATTTCATTATTAGTAACAATTCTCGTACTTCAGCATCAAATAACCTATTTTTGGGAAGCAACAAATTTTATAAAGCCTAGTTACAGTATCCCATGCTGTGCCAGTGGCTGTAGAAACTGTTCAGCATTTTTAGTATAATGTGAAAGTTGTGCAAAAGATTTTGTTAAATGAAAAAATAGTATGTGCTTTGCAGTGATTACATATACACAAATGCAAATTAACAGCAAAAACAAGGAGTAAACAGAAAGCTGTCAATATTAATGTACATACTCCAAAAATATCATTATATTGATATGCAAACACAGTTTTATGTTCAAATGAAGCCACACTCCAACTTATTTTACAAGGCAAGTTTCTTAAAGTTTCTTACATGTTTCATGTCTAGCATTACTGAGGGGTTTTGTGAAAGTATCAACTAATATTTCTTTAGAAGACAGATGTTCAACATTAACAGTCTGACTGCTACTTTCTGACTAAATATTTTTAGAATTTGTCACTAGATTCTTATCTTATCTGGCTGTATGGCTCTTATATCAAATATATTTTAACCTGCTTTGTGACTCATGGATATAACTTAAAATTTTGAATAGCTGTCAGTCATGTAATCAGCTTCACGAGTAGAAAAGTTTGTTTTCTACTAGACCACAAAATTAAAGAATTTTCCATGTGTGTATGAACCAGTTCGAGTATCTGCCACTGATTTTATTACCTAGCCTGCATCACTGAAGGTCATTATTTTTCTGTTGCCGTAGCTAGAGAGAACCAGTTTTTAGCTTATGATTGTTTACCTTTAGATATCTCAACATTTATGACAAGCAAGGGTGTCCAAAGAAATCTAACCAATAGGGGGCAATATTCTAAAATTTTTGGTATAGCTGATCAGTAATTATAACAGTGGAAACTGGCAAGTTGAAATTATAAGGAAAACGATAGATTGCTACTTGCTGTAAAGATGACACGTTGAGTTGCAGACAGGTATAATGAAAAGACTGTTACACATTTAACTTTTGGTCAAAACGAAGGAAAAGGAAAAGACACACACATTCATTCATGAGCAAGCACACCTCATACACACATGATGGTCATCTACGACAGCTTGGTCTGGTCAGAGTTGCAGGAAATGGTCATGTTTGAGATTTGCTTGCTTTGTGCATGCATGCACACTCTCTCTTCTCCTTTTCTGAAGAAGACTTCAGCCGAACGCTAGATGTGTAACAGTCTTTTCATTATGCCTGTCCGCAACTCGACATGTTTTCTTTACAGCGAATAGCAATCCATCAGTTTCCTTACATTGTTGGTTGGTAAGTTTGAGACTTATTGTGCCCTAAGGACTATATCTGAGAGGAAATACAAAAAACTAAGCCTCAAAGAGTTGCTGGGTAATCACTCAATGTTTTTAGGCATGATTTCTTTGATACTTAAGTGATCTGCGTATTTCATTAATATACATAAATTACACCATTTTCTACTATTAATAAGGATATAAGTAAAACTTATTTTATTCATTGATGGGAAAATATATCTTCCTGATTAAATATGGGCAGCCAAGAAGTTACAAACAAGTATTGTCAGTCATATACCAAAAAGTGTGATTGACAATCTGAATTAAAAATTTGACATTGGGAAAAAAGTAAGTTTGTCAGTAGCCTGTTGGGCAACAGAACAAATCAGCAAAAACACTATGCTTACAAAATTTCATATCCAATGATCTCAGCAGATTTATTGCATTATTTTCGTGCCTTCACTTTATCAAAATGCATTTTGAAAGCAATATCTTTTGGGGAAATTGTAGCCCAGGACTAGTATTGCATTAGATGAGATATCCCTTGTGAAACCAGCCTCAAATTAGCAGGTAGAATAGATTTTGAGCCAAGATGACCCTTGTCTTCCAGTTAGATGCATTATTGAAGAACCATGCCAACTGCTATTTCCAGTTGTGCTAGACAGTGTAATATCTAAGGCTTAGAACAATCACAGACAATTGTTGTTAGAAATTGAGAATTTAATGAGCAGATTGCACGAGGGCATGTCTCTGTTGTGGATGCCTATGCTAACAGCCAGTGGCTTTTAAAACAGTGATCATATTTATTAAGGATATAGACAACACAATACATTTTTGTATAAATACCCATTGCCTCCTGATAAAGTACATACAGGGGCCAAATTGAGATTGAGAGTTGTTGACATTGGCTTGTCTTCATTTGTTTCAAATTTCTCAAACTTTTCTTGGCAGATCCAATTTTTTCTCATTTCTGTAATTCCCATGCCAGGTATTAGCTTACCAGTCTTAAATCTTTAGTCTTAAAAAATCTCTTTGAAAGATTTTTGATGTGATTCCAAAACATTTGTCTGTTACAAATAATAGCATATTTTCAGTTTGTTTACATGTCATCTCATCAATTTTTTTATTGCAGTTCTGGCCAGGCATAAGTCCATAAACTGCTTTCTCCATTCTTTTCCAGGAGCTACAAAGTTTTCTGGTGGAATGACAAGATATTTCCTTCCTTGAGGTTTCAATAGAGATGGTGTTAACATGTTTGATCTTAAGGTGCCTTTCAGCTGCCATATATAGAATATCTAATTTGAGCTTATCTGCTGGTGGGAAGGTTTCTTTATAATTATCACCTTGAACTTGAGAGCATCCTTCTATTAGATGTGCCTTTAATGTTTCTGGTGTATGCCAACCCCAAGCTTTATCTTTCATACTCACTTCACATGGAGATATGTGTGCCCTTTGGGGTACCTCTTCCAGTGTATCATAGTGAGTGAATTGTTGTGTAATTGCTTTTCCACTCTTCTTTATTCATCCCTTCCGAAGTTACTGACATTTGTGTGTCTTTGGAAGTCTTCCTTGCAAGTTATAAATAAAATGGTCAGTCCCTTCACTGAATTTGTGATTGACCTTGTAACACTTTGTTGAACTGTGTGATCTATTTTTTGTCATAATATTCATCACCATCAATCACTGTCAAGACCATAAGTATTCATTACCCCTATCTATGATTAAATTTCTTCAGTATGTGAACAGTGTTGTCACAGGTTCTGGAAATCAGGGAATTTCACACACGTCAGGGAAATTTGAAAAAATAAAAAACACTGGAAAAATCTTGTTTTTGTCAGTATATGAAATGGTTGTTTACTGAGGTGTCATGCATGGTCACTGGTTGGGCGCTGTGGAGTACGTGTGCTGCTTCCCTACTCCCTCATTCCTGTTGCTTCTGTTCTTCATACCACTCCCCACGGCTTGCAGTCAGTTCTATCACATCTTGCCACTAGCCTAGCAGCTGCCACCAAGAGGCAGGGAGGTGTGAGGAGTGGTTTTGTTAGATCTGATTCTCTCCAAACACAGTGGCCCAAGACAGCGGTCATGTGTGCCTGAGTGATTTTGTGCACATTTGCTCTCCTTTCCTGATGAAGGCTTTGTCTGAAAATTTAGTTGAGAGAGTGTGATTGTCATTTTTCTATGTGCCTGTTTGCAGCTTGGCAATCATATTTACAGTGAGTTGCTACCTATCCTCATTATTGATTCTGAGTATTTGAACAAATTATACGTTGCGCGGATTGATCATGGTGGTCTAATTTCAACAACATGCTGCCTGTGGCTCGTGAATAGTTGGCCACAAGGTTTGATTTCCACGATGCGCCTAAACTGGAAGCCATTTCTGCGGGTATCTGTAATGGATCAAGTCTGCTGATCTGAAGCCATTCGGTTCCCACTAATGTGCAAGTCCTGCCCATCAGATCTAGTCTCACTGATCCACCCGCTGGCCATGTCTCTTTGTGTGTAGCGTAATGCAGCAGATTTTCATGGTTTATTCATGGACCCAGGACTGGGGTGATCCTCAGAAGGCCAGATGCCATGGGCAACAGATTCCAGGAATTGACTGTCTTACTACAAGTACATTGTGCAGTGTGGTGTTTTATAGACATTTTATTTATTTTAGTACATTTTGGCACTTCAAAAGTAGTTCATATGTTAGTATGGGCAATAAGAAGAAGAAGAAGAAGAAGAAATCATCTGTCACTGGTACTTCATATGCTACTATTGCCGGTCACCTACAGTGTTGGTTTACACGATTGTCCTTCATCTTACACACTTCTTTCAAGGGACCTACTTTTTTCTGAGGTTACTTCTGAAATCAGTGAAGGTATTTTAAATGTGTCTTGCATCTCCAAGGAAATGCATATTTTAGTCACCAAATGTGCTTTAACACCAGTGGTCTTAATGAAATACATATACCTTTTGGCTTGCTTTCTCCATCCAAAAACAGTTCATTACAAAAGGTAATCTTAGTACTTAAGATTTTTGTTCATGCCAGGAAATGCCATCTGCTTCAAAGCTTTTTCAATAGATATTTCCTCATTTGCTCTATTGTTTCCTGTACCTGCAAAGACAAATAGTCAACTTACATCTTAACTTACCCTTGAGAACTCAAAATTCATCAGGAAAAAATGCTCAAACTTGTCTGGAAAACAGGAAATTTCACTTGGGGAAACTTGTAGCAACCCTGGTGAAGTATAGATTATGTGAAAAACTGCTTTTTGTTTAAATTGTAAGGTATTTGTGATTTATGTTCCTCTATCTTCAAATTTGGAAAATTCTCATCCTCCGGGAAACATACATCCCTGCTAGCAGTTATGTGGCACATCTCCCTATCAATGAATCAATAGTCCTTGGTTGCCTGGCAGTAGTCAGTGAATGTCAGTATTTGATATCCTATCTGACTTCTTGCAATGGCGGTTTGGAATGTGAACTATTTCACTGCATCCAAAATCCGAAAGTATGATGAAAGCTATTTCCTGTGCCTACTTCAAATAGTGTTTTATCAGGGTGTATATGTCCCGGGAAAAACTCTGAAATTTTTTCATGCCTGGGAAAATGGGGAGAAACCCAGGATTTCTTAGAATTCTGGGAATTTTTCATTGTTTTAGTTTTCAGTTAAATTTTTGTAGTTTTGACTGGTAAGAACTGATACTCTAACAAATAATTTTGCTTTAGCCCACTACTGCGCATGCTCTTTTCATACAACTTTGAAAAAGGAAGTTCATTCCAAATACTAGCAAAGCTGTGTTCCTTTTGTTTGTATACCTAACAACAACACAGTGCTTCTGTATTGCTAAATAATTCGGAATTTAATTCTTGTTGAGGTGAAAGATTGGAACATGTAAACTTTTTCTCCTTTATTAATGTCATTCACACATAAGCTATTAAAATTGCAGCAAAGTTGAGTTTCAAGGAAATTGTGTGTTCCCGTGCAATTGCTTTTGTTGTGTTGACACAAAACAGATGACTAAAATACAGTAGTACAGTGTGTCCAGTATGTACTGTAACTTAGAAATTTTCTTCCCAAGACCCCCAAATTAATAAGTAATATGTGTTCTACCTGAGAAAGCATTTACACTTGACATCATATGACAGTATTGTGCAACCCAGCTTCTAATGTTGCTGCAGACAATTAGCAAAGCAGTGCTATTAACCTTACCTGTATGTTGTTATGGAATGTAGTAGTGTTCTGACTGCTGCATCATGTGTACAAGCACTTAAATTATTAGCTGTTTGTTATGTCTTAATTTCTCCTCTGGCATTCATTTGTAAAAGTGAAAAGATGGGCCGTGGTTTGGAGTTCAGATTAAATGGAAGGGCCCACTGTAATTCACATACCAAATCATTTGGAAGGTGGGAGACAGTGCATACTTCAATAATTAGACAGTTTGAGATTCTAAAATTAGTTACAATGAAGTGTTTCCAATTGTATATTTCTAATAAAGGTGAAGTTGTAGTGTTAACATGATGGTTTTATACTGGCGTGTTTCTAAATTGGTATGTTGCACCCACCAGCTTCTTTTTCTGGGGGTTTGAATATTTTATGAGCCAGTACTGTTTGACCTGGGGCCCAAACATATTTTATAATGGTCCTTCCCTGTACTTGTCTTCCTGCTGTTTATCTCCTTTGTCAAGTGATGTCATATTTCACTACGGTCTTGGATGCTGGTCAGGTTTCACTCAAGTGTAACCCATCTGGTGAATGTGTGGCAATACCTGTATGGCAGATTTCTATTGCAGAAAAACTGTCCATGTGATGAATCCTTCAGCAGAATGAGTGCGGCACACACCAACGAAATTTACTTGTTACGTCTATTGAAATGGGCAAGCATGAAGTGGAGAAGGTCTCTTTGTTCGATCAGTTAAAATATTAACATTTATGTTTGTTCTGGTACAATAAATGTTTTTATTCTGAATGTCATTGATATAATATCTAGTGTTTGTGTACATGTCCCTGAACTTAAATAAGTGTGTGTAGTGTTTGCAGTAAATTTCATTTGCACTAAAAATTAATGGTGTGTTGCCTCCCTCCCTGCCCCCAGCATATGAAGTATTTTACTCCCAGTAGAGTCTTGACAGTTTCATCACCTTTTTTGTATGTTACAGCAAACTTGCAAATTGGAAATGTGATGCCTGTTGGTACAATGCCAGAAGGGACAATTGTTTGCAACTTAGAGGAGAAAACAGGAGACCGTGGTCGCCTTGCTCGTGTGTCGGGCAATTATGCAACTGTGATTGCGCATAATCCAGACACTAAGAAAACTCGTGTGAAGTTGCCATCAGGTGCAAAGAAAGTTATACCTTCAAACAATCGAGCCATGGTTGGTAGGTATTATTGTAAAACAGTGTAGTGGTCCAGTTTTAGTGGTCAGTGAGACTTGTATGTGTTGAATTAATGTGGACATTCAGTTAAATTTATGCAAATCTCTTCTTCATAAACGTATTAGTGTAACTGTTAGCCTGTTCACGATGATGAATTCTAGAACTGATTCTGAAGCATCATGAGTGTAATATTAGAGGCTCTTTCTGAGTTAATGGGCTAACATCTTTTTTTTTATCTCTCAAAGTATTAGAAGGTAATTCAAAGCATTCTTTATAGCTAAAAGTTGTGTAAAATTTCTTTTATATTTCTTTTACTTATGCAACTGCTTGATTTGGGAAGTAAGAGATGACCATTCCTGGGTCTGTTGTCAATTTTTCTCTGTCGGGTACTTAAGCAGCATTGTAAATGTTTCATGATAAATTACTTTATTCTGTTATTTATTCCATTTACAGGCATTGTTGCTGGAGGTGGAAGAATTGATAAGCCAATTCTTAAAGCTGGGCGTGCATATCATAAATACAAGGCTAAGCGTAATTGCTGGCCTAAAGTAAGAGGAGTAGCTATGAATCCAGTTGAACATCCTCATGGTGGTGGTAACCATCAGCACATTGGAAAAGCTTCAACAGTTAAACGTGGAACTAGTGCTGGTAGAAAGATTGGTCTTATTGCTGCCAGAAGAACTGGAAGGATTCGTGGTGGCAAAACAGACACAAAGAAGGGAGATGATTAAATACTGGTTGTATAAAAATTAAGCAAATAAAATGATTCAAAGATATTAATTGGTTTTTCTGATACATTATTTTTGGCATACCAGGTTTTTCTGTAGTTGACGGCGCATGAATATGTTTGTTATGAAAGTTCTGTTTGGTGTGTGTGTGTGTGTGTGTGTGTGTGTGTTGAGGGAGGGGGGTGGTTTGCATGCAGAAAAGTAAACATGCTCCTGATAGCAAAGTTCTATGGTGCTATGAGTTTCTGAGGGCAGCTGATGCAGAATAGACCATTTGGCTGATTCATAAGTGGAGGATGGCATGTATGTGATGTACAGTTGTTATACCAAACAAATCAGGAATATTTGGCAATAGCCCTGAGCTGTTACTCATTTGATGGGAATATCATCTCTATTTAATTCAATACTTGTGTATATTTATGACAGTAAAAGGAAATCATGGATTTGGGAATGTTCTGATGTGTGAAAATTAGTACAATGTCATTTGTTCATGGTACGTCACAAGCACTAAACATTCACAACAGTCTAGCACCTTTGTAGGTCATTAGTGCAGGTATGAGAGAAGTATGTCACTTTCTGGGAATGAAAGTTCTCATGTAGATGTTGCAATTAAATTATGTTACCGCGCACATATGGTAATTATTTATTTTTAGTAACCTATTTTCTTACTTATCACGTGTCTAAATGTATGTTTTGTAAAATATATTCAGACCCTTAGGTCTTGGGACTTCTATAGGAAACAGATCACTTAAATGAGAAGATGGACCTCCTCAGGTTATTGATACTGAAGTGTTAGATTTGGCTGCATGTGTGGACAGCCTTCATCCCCCACCCATGAGATTTCACGTTGACTTTTTGTCAGGGTGCTTATGACCATGATGTTGAATGGCCCCTCAACCCAGATCATCATCATCATCATGTTACAATTGGTGTGTACAAGATAACTGCGTAAGAAATATTGCTTCAAATTAAATTTAAGTGGTTATCAATTTTAGAAGTGCATTTAGCATTAGCTTTCTTTCAGCAGTTCACGTGATCAAATTATTGTGCCAATATTAGGTTGAAATATAATTTTTTTAAATTATACAAAAACAAGATCTTAAAAAGAGAACATGGTGTACAATGAGGCATACCCAGCTGAATAGTGCTGTCTGCATCGGTGTTGTCTGGATATGTTGGTAGTTTTTCATGCAGCAGAAATTTTTCAACATCTAAATTAGGAGACAGGAATGTGTTCAGCTTGTGTAGTGTATTAAAACACCATTATATTTTTTGTATTATTTGTAGTACCACTTTTGGAAGAAAATTTTATCTACGTCTACAGCCAATAAGCTCTGATGGTATGGAGGGTACTTCTCATACCACTGTTAACTGAGTGCTGGATGTGAATCCTAAAAATGTATAGGAAATTGGTGAACAAGCTATTCCGTATAGGAAAAACATGATTTTTTTTATTAAAACAGTACTGTGTTCTTCTATATAGTGAAAACATACTTTTATGTGTGATTTGGCATTTATAATTTTATACACAAACAGGGTGTGTATGCCCTGGAACAGCTGGGAAATTGAGAAAAATGCAGCAGTTTTTTGAAATCCAGGAATTTTCCGTTATTTAAGTTTGGTTAAATTTTCGTAATTTTGAGTGGTAAGAACTGATACTGTAACAAAGAATTTGAGAGTACTGCAGAATGAACCATGGACCTTGCCGTTGGTGGGGAGGCTTGCGTGCCTCAGCGATACAGATGGCCATACCGTAGGTGCAACCACAACGGAGGAGTATCTGTTGGGAGGCCAGACAAACGTGTGGTTCCTGAAGAGGGGCAGCAGCCTTTCCAGTAGTTGCAGGGGCAACATCTGGATGACTGACCGATCTGGCCTTGTAACCCTAACCAAAACGGCCTTGCTGTGCTGGTACTGGGAACGGCTAAAAGCAAGGGGAAACTACAGCCGTAATTTTTCCCCGAGGGCATGCAGCTTTACTGTATGGTTAAATGATGATGGCGTCCTCTTGGGTAAAATATTCTGGAGGTAAAATAGTCCCCCACTCGGATCTGCGGGCGGGGCTACTCAAGAGGACGTCGTTATCAGGAGAAAGAAAACTCGCGTTCTGCGGATCGGAGCGTGGAATGTCGGATCCCTTAATCGGGCAGGTTGGTTAGAAAATTTAAAAAGGGAAATGGATAGGTTAAAGTTATAGTGGGAATTAGTGAAGTTCGGTGGCAGGAGGAACGACTTTTGGTCAGGTGAATACGGGGTTATAAATGCAAAATCAAATAGGGGTAATGCAGGAGTAGGTTTAATAATGAAAAAATAGGAATGTGGGTAAGCTACTACAAACACCATAGTGAATGCATTATTGTGGCCAAGATACACTAAGCCCACACCTACTACAATAGTACAAGTTTATATGCCAACTAGCTCTGCAGATGAAGACATCGATGAAATGTTTGATGAGATAAAAGAAATTATTCAGGTAGTGAAGGAAGGGAAACGAAAATTTAATAGTCATGGGTGACTGGAATTCGAGAGTAGGAAAAGGGAGAGAAGGAAACGTAGTAGGTGAATATGGATTGGGGGAAAGGAATGAAAGAGGAAGCTGCCTGGTAGAATTTTGCACAGAGCACAACTTAATCATAGCTAACACTTGGTTCAAGAATCACAAAAGAAGGTTGTACACATGAAAGAATCCTGGAAATACTAGAAGGTATCATTTAGATTATATAATGGTAAGACAGAGATCTAGGAACCAGGTTTTAAATTGTAACATTTCCAGGGGCAGATGTGGACTCTGACCACAATCTATTGGTTATGAGCTGTAGATTAAAACTGAAGAAACTGCAAAAAGGTGGGAATTTGAGATGGGATCTGGACAAACTGATTAAACCAGAGGTTGTACAGAGTTTCAGGGAGAGCATAAGGGAACAATTGTCACAAATGGAGGAAAGAGATACAGTAGAAGAAGAATGGGTACCTCTGAGGGATGAAGTAGTGAAGGCAGCGGAGGATCAAGTAGGTAAAAAACGAGGGCTAGTAGAAATCCTTGGGTAACAGAAGAAATATTGAATTTAATTGATGAAAGGAGAAAATATAAAAATGCAGTAAATGAAGTAGGCAAAAAGGAATACAAACATCTCAAAAATGAGATCGACAAGAAGTGCAAAATGGCTAAGCAGGGATGGATAGAGGACAAATGTAAGGATATAGAGGCTTATCTCACTAGGGATAAGATAGATACTGCCTACAGGAAACTTAGAGACGTTTGGAGAAAACAGAACCACTTGTATGAATATCAAGAGCTCAGATGGAAACCCAGTTCTAAGCAAAGAAGGTGGAAGGAGTATATAGAGGGCCTATACAAGGGTGACGTACTTGAGGACAATATTCTGGAAATGGAAGAGAATGTAGATGAAGACGAAATGGGAGATACAATACTGCATGAAGAGCTTGACAGAGCACTGAAAGACCTGAGTCGAAACAAGGCCACGGGATTAGACAACATTCCGTTAGAACTACTGATAGCCTTGGGAGAGCCATTCCTGGCAAAACTCTACCACCTGGTGAGCAAGATGTATGAGACAGACGAAATACCCTCAGACTTCAAGAAGAATATAATAATTCCAATCCCAAAGAAAGCAGGTGTTGACAGAAGTGAAAATTACCGAACTATCAGTTTAATAAGCCACAGCTACAAAATACTAACACGAATTCTTTACAGACGAATGGAAAAACTAGTAGAAGCCAACCTTGGGGAAGATCAGTTTGGATTCCGTAGAAATATTGGAACACATGAGGCAATACTGACCTTACGACTTATCTTAGAAGAAAGATTAAAGAAAGGCAAACCTACGTTTCTAGCATTTGTAGAATTAGAGAAAGCTTTTGACAATGTTGACTGGAATACTCTCTTTCAAATTCTAAAGGTGGCAGGGGTAAAATACAGGGAGCGAAAGGCTATTTACAATTTGTGCAGAAACCAGATGGCAGTTATGAGTCGAGGGGCATGAAAGGGAAGCAGTGGTTGGGAAGGGAGTAAGACAGGGTTGTAGCCTCTCCCTGATGTTATTCAATCTGTATATTGAGGAAGCAGTAAAGGAAACAAAGAAAAATTCAGAGTAGATATTAAAATCCATGGAGAAGAAATAAAGACTTTGAGGTTTGCCGATGTCATTGTAATTCTGTCAGAGACAGCAAAGGACCTGGAAAAGCAGCTGAACGGAATGGACAGTGTCTTGAAAGGAGAATATAAGATGAACATCAACAAGCCCAAAACGAGGATAATGGAATGTAGTCGAATTAAGTTGGGTGATGCTGAGGGAATTAGATTAGGAAATGAGACGCTTAAAGGAGTTTTGCTATTTGGGGAACAAAATAACTGATGATGGTCGAAGTAGAGAGGATATAAAATGTAGACCGGCAATGGCAAGGAAAGCATTTCCGAAGAAGAGAAATTTGTTAACATTGAGCATAGATTTGTCAGGAAGTAGTTTCTGAAAGTATTTGTATGGAGTGTAGCCATGTATGGAAGTGAAACATGGACGATAACTAGTTTGGACAAGAAGAGAATAGCTTTTGAAATGTGGTGCTTCAGAAGAATGCTGAAGAGTAGGTGGGTAGATCACATAACTAATGAGGAGGTATTGAATAGAATTGGGGAGGAGTTTGTGGCACAACTTGACAAGGAGAAGGGACCGGTTGGTAGGACATGTTCTGAGGCATCAAGGGATGACAAATTTAGCATTGGAGGGTAAAAATCATAGAGGGTGACAGAGACGAATACACTAAGTAGATTCAGAAGGACGTAGGTTGCAGTAAGTACTGGGAGATAAAGCTTGCGCAGGATAGAGTAGCATGGAGAACTGCATCAAACTAGTCTCAGGACTGAAGGCCACAATAACTACTGCAGAATATTGCATCAATAAAACCTAATCAATATAATGGAAGGAAACATTCCACGTGGGAAAAATTATATATAAAAACAAAGATGAGGTGACTTACCGAACAAAAGCGCTGGCAGGTCGATAGACACACAAACATACACACAAAATTCAAGCTTTCGCAACAAACTGTTGCCTCATCAGGAAAGAGGGAAGGAGAGGGGAAGACGAAAGGAAGTGGGTTTTAAGGGAGAGGGTAAGGAGTCATTTCAATCCCGGGAGCGGAAAGACTTACCTTAGGGGGGAAAAAAGGACAGGTATACACTCGCACACACGCACATATCCATCCACACATACAGACACAAGCAGACATATTTAGAGACAAAGAGTTTGGGCAGAGATGTCAGTCGAGGCAGAAGTGTAGAGGCAAAGAAGTTGTTGAAAGACAGGTGAGGTATGAGTGGCGGCAACTTGAAATTAGCGGAGATTGAGGCCTGGCGGATGACGAGAAGAGAGGATATACTGAAGGGCAAGTTCCCATCTCCGGAGTTCGGATAGGTTGGTGTTGGTGGGAAGTATCCAGATAACACGGACGGTGTAACACTGTGCCAAGATGTGCTGGCTGTGCACCAAGGCATGTTTAGCCACAGGGTGATCCTCATTACCAACAAACACTGTCTGCCTGTGTCCATTCATGCGAATGGACAGTTTGTTGCTGGTCATTCCCACATAGAACGCATCACAGTGTAGGCAGGTCAGTTGGTAAATCACGTGGGTGCTTTCACACGTGGCTCTGCCTCTGATCGTGTACACCTTCCGGGTTACAGGACTGGAGTAGGTGGTGGTGGGAGGGTGCATGGGACAGGTTTTGCATCGGGGGCGGTTACAAGGATAGGAGCCAGAGGGTAGGGAAGGTGGTTTGGGGATTTCATAGGGATGAACTAACAGGTTACGAAGGTTAGGTGGACGGCGGAAAGACACTCTTGGCGGAGTGGGGAGGATTTCATGAAGGATGGATCTCATTTCAGGGCAGGATTTGAGGAAATCGTATCCCTGCTGGAGAGCCACATTCAGAGTCTGGTCCAGTCCCGGAAAGTATCCTGTCACAAGTGGGGCACTTTTGTGGTTCTTCTGTGGGGGATTCTGGGTTTGAGGGGATGAGGAAGTGGCTCTGGTTATTTGCTTCTGTACCAGATCGGGAGGGTAGTTGCGGGATGCGAAAGCTGTTTTCAGGTTGTTGGTGTAATGATTCAGGGATTCCGGACTGGAGCAGATTCGTTTGCCACGAAGACCTAGGCTGTAGGGAAGGGACCGTTTGATGTGGAATGGGTGGCAGCTGTCATAATGGAGGTACTGTTGCTTGTTGGTGGGTTTGATGTGGACGGACATGTGAAGTTGGCCATTGGACAGGTGGAGGTCAACGTCAAGGAAAGTGGCATGGGATTTGGAGTAGGACCAGGTGAAACTGATGGAACCAAAGGAGTTGAAGTTGGAGAGGAAATTCTGGAGTTCTTCTTCACTGTGAGTCCAGATCATGAAGATGTCATCAATAAATCTGTACCAAACTTTGGGTTGGCAGACTTGGGTAACCAAGAAGGCTTCCTCTAAGCGACCCATGAATAGGTTGGCGTACGAGGGGGCCATCCTGGTGCCCATGGCTGTTCCCTTTAATTGTTGGTATGTCTGGCCCTCAAAAGTGAAGAAGTTTTCGCTTTATTTCCATTTCCGTTTTTCCCACATCACTGATCATTTTTAGCCGCTTCCCACGGGTTTTAACGCCATTATTTCTTCGTCAAACAATTGTTGGCCTCATTTTCATAATCTGCCACCACAATACCACTCCTTTTAATATACTACACGCAGTTTTTTCGAAATTTTCCCGAATTTCTCCGTCCTTTAACGTGTTTTGGCGGCAACACAACCACCTAACCTTTATGCACATCGTTGTCTACCAACCCAAGTCCAACATAGCCCAGCTGTAACCAACACCTTTTCGCCTTTTTTTCATTCCAGATCTCCAGTTTCTTTCCGGTTCACCTTTATCTCTCCCCATATATTTTTATTTTCATTTTCATTTCACCTCATGTTACACTTTCCACTTTCTAATACCATGTCACCCTCACAACACCCCCACAATGACCCCATTAAGTTTTATTTACATTCCCTCCGCAAACATGCCTTCGCCCTAGCCAGATTACGCTCGCATATTTTATTTTCTCAGGCTTGTCTGACATTTGGCATTACCCCCAAAGGCCTCACACTCAAAGTTCCCATCTCTGGCTGCAACCCTTCCTTCCATCAGTCCCTATACCAGTTCCAAACTGAACAATCCATTGCCCTCATCCACCTAATCCTTCACCTACACATCAACTCAGCCAATGAACACACCCGTCAACTCCTATCCTTAATAAAAGTCCTTAATCTTTCCTCTCCCACATCCACACCGGCTGTTCAGAGCATCCTCCTACAGGCCAACCGTAAATTAGAACAGCATGCCACCCTCCACCTCAAAAAACTATCCAATCTCCTGGTTTCCCACCTCCGGAAAGGCAACTCACTCACCCTTCACAACCTTTCCAGCAAACCTCAACCTCCTCTCATTGCACACAAACCCAGTCTCTCCCATCTACTCAATCTCCCACTTCCAGCTCCACTCCCCCCAAAACCTCAAAATTCCGATCAACACAATCTGGAACCACAACACCCTAATTCAGTAGTTAACCTTTCCTCCAAACCTCTCTCCCAATCCGAAACCTCTGTCCTATCCAAAGGCCTCACCTTCAGCCCCACTCCCAGATTCAACCAAACAGCCCTCGTCAAAGATTTACTGTCCTACACTCGTACTCTCTGCTGGAAGTATCACTTTGCCACGAAGAAAAATGATCCTAATCCTACTCCTAATGATCCGACTCCTCAAGACACCATCCAAATTGAACCCTGCCTGGAACAGTTCCGTCCTCCGTCACAGCGGGACCCACCTCCTCTTCCTCAAAATCACCCTCTCCAAACCTTCCAGGAATTTCTGACTTCCAGCCTTTCATCTCAATCCTTCTTAAAAAATCTTAATCCTACACCCAACATCACCACTGCTGAAGCCCAGGCTATCCGTGATCTGAAGGCTGACCGATCCATCGTCATTCTTCCGGCGGACAAGGGTTCCACGACCGTGGTACTTGATCGTCGGGAGTATGTGGCTGAGGGACTGCGTCAGCTTTCAGACAACACCACATACAAAGTTTGCCAAGGTAACCCCATTCCCGATGTCCAGGCGGAGCTTCAAGGAATCCTCAGAACCTTAGGCCCCCTGCAAAACCTTTCACCTGACTCCATCAACCTCCTGACCCCACCGACACCCCGCACCCCTACCTTCTACCTTCTTCCTAAAATCCACAAACCCAATCATCCCGGCCGCCCCATTGTAGCTGGTTACCAAGCCCCCACAGAACGTATCTCTGCCTACGTAGATCAACACCTTCAACCCATTACATGCAGTCTCCCATCCTTCATCAAGGACACCAACCACTTCCTTGAACGCCTGGAATCCTTACCCAATCTGTTACCCCCGGAAACCATCCTTGTAACCATTGATGCCACATCCTTATACACAAACATTCCGCACGTCCAGGGCCTCGCTGCGATGGAGCATTTCCTTTCACGCCGATCACCTGCCGCCCTACCTAAAACCTCTTTCCTCATCACCTTAGCCAGCTTCATCCTGACCCACAACTTCTTCACTTTTGAGGGCCAGACATACCAACAATTAAAGGGAACAGCCATGGGCACCAGGATGGCCCCCTCGTACGCCAACCTATTCATGGGTCGCTTAGAGGAAGCCTTCTTGGTTACCCAAGTCTGCCAACCCAAAGTTTGGTACAGATTTATTGATGACATCTTCATGATCTGGACTCACAGTGAAGAAGAACTCCAGAATTTCCTCTCCAACTTCAACTCCTTTGGTTCCATCAGTTTCACCTGGTCCTACTCCAAATCCCATGCCACTTTCCTTGACGTTGACCTCCACCTGTCCAATGGCCAACTTCACATGTCCGTCCACATCAAACCCACCAACAAGCAACAGTACCTCCATTATGACAGCTGCCACCCATTCCACATCAAACGGTCCCTTCCCTACAGCCTAGGTCTTCGTGGCAAACGAATCTGCTCCAGTCCGGAATCCCTGAATCATTACACCAACAACCTGAAAACAGCTTTCGCATCCCGCAACTACCCTCCCGATCTGGTACAGAAGCAAATAACCAGAGCCACTTCCTCATCCCCTCAAACCCAGAATCCCCCACAGAAGAACCACAAAAGTGCCCCACTTGTGACAGGATACTTTCCGGGACTGGACCAGACTCTGAATGTGGCTCTCCAGCAGGGATACGATTTCCTCAAATCCTGCCCTGAAATGAGATCCATCCTTCATGAAATCCTCCCCACTCCGCCAAGAGTGTCTTTCCGCCGTCCACCTAACCTTCGTAACCTGTTAGTTCATCCCTATGAAATCCCCAAACCACCTTCCCTACCCTCTGGCTCCTATCCTTGTAACCGCCCCCGATGCAAAACCTGTCCCATGCACCCTCCCACCACCACCTACTCCAGTCCTGTAACCCGGAAGGTGTACACGATCAGAGGCAGAGCCACGTGTGAAAGCACCCACGTGATTTACCAACTGACCTGCCTACACTGTGATGCGTTCTATGTGGGAATGACCAGCAACAAACTGTCCATTCGCATGAATGGACACAGGCAGACAGTGTTTGTTGGTAATGAGGATCACCCTGTGGCTAAACATGCCTTGGTGCACAGCCAGCACATCTTGGCACAGTGTTACACCGTCCGTGTTATCTGGATACTTCCCACCAACACCAACCTATCCGAACTCCGGAGATGGGAACTTGCCCTTCAGTATATCCTCTCTTCTCGTCATCCGCCAGGCCTCAATCTCCGCTAATTTCAAGTTGCCGCCACTCATACCTCACCTGTCTTTCAACAACTTCTTTGCCTCTACACTTCTGCCTCAACTGACATCTCTGCCCAAACTCTTTGTCTCTAAATATGTCTGCTTGTGTCTGTATGTGTGGATGGATATGTGCGTGTGTGCGAGTGTATACCTGTCCTTTTTTCCCCCTAAGGCAAGTCTTTCCGCTCCCGGGATTGGAATGACTCCTTACCCTCTCCCTTAAAACCCACTTCCTTTCGTCTTCCCCTCTCCTTCCCTCTTTCCTGATGAGGCAACAGTTTGTTGCGAAAGCTTGAATTTTGTGTGTATGTTTGTGTTTGTTTGTGTGTCTATCGACCTGCCAGCGCTTTTGTTCGGTAAGTCACCTCATCTTTGTTTTTATATAAAACCTAATCAATAGAATAACACCAAAAACCAGCTTTAAAGAAAATTTCCATTTACAACAAAAAAGTACATGGTGGACACTAGATCGTCTGCGGACAGCAAAATGTCAAAGGATTTCGGACAAAGACTATGCAGTTCTTCCTAACTAAAAACTGCTTCTGATGATATGACATCACAGCTGTTGAAATTTCAAACAAGTCCTGGGAAAATATTGTGAACGGTGGTTTGAGAAGTGTTCTGTTCAAATCAAAGTTAATTTCCTTGTATGCAATGTGATTTGTTACATGTGAGAATGTGTGATGACTTTCTTAAATCCAGTGTGTTTCACTCTTTCAGAGCTTAACCCTTTGAGAACCAGCCACTTAGAAAAATTTCAATTCCATAAGACTGGTTATTTATCCAATTATTTGAAATTTTGTTTGATCTGTCTTAAAGGGTAAAATATGCTGAAAAGAGCACACTTCAGCATTAGTTATCATATTAGTTTGTTCATAGATTGCAAATTGTGCAATAATGATACGTAAAAGTCTATCTGCAGTGCGAGTTTAACTCTTTTGAGGACTTCCATACATAATTGGCTCTTCTATGAAAAAGTCGAAGTGACGACGAAACTTGTGTTCAGCTGGATAACCCACAGAATGTTCGATGCACTGCAATGAAATTTAGAATCGTGCTTGTCAGAAATATTCACCTGCTGCTATTTAAGCTCTGTTTCAGCATCCTGCCTAAGCATGATTGGGAAGAAAAAAAAAAATACAGTGAAACCTCTTGAAGACTACCCATTTAAGCTGAACGTCACTGAACGGGCATATTTTTAAGGAACAGAAATAACCTTCCATAAGAAGAATGCGTCTTTATTACCTTTAAGATGGCCACCCTTATTCCCGACCAAAGACCACTCTTTAACTGACAACGTCCTTCCTGTAAGATGGCCACAATCAGAAGAGGGTATTACAATACTGTTGTACTGTAAGGCTTCTCGTCGACAGTATGACACAACAATCTCTTAAAATTTCGTTGTCATTGGTACTTCAAACAGCTAATAGTTGTGATTTTTCCTCTGTAGTGAAGTCATGGCTACTTCAAATAAAAGAAAATCTATTCTTTCACCAGAACAGCGAATTTCTGCTATATTGAAAAAGGAAAATCTGTCTGTCAGTCAGTGAGCTTACTTGTGGAAAAGTCATACAGAATACAATTGCAAATTGCTTTATATATATTTAGGAATGGAAAGACAATGCCAACAAAAATTCAAAGAAAAGACTGTGACAATCATTAGAAGACGTTAATAACCTGATTGAATGGTTTAACACTTTCGCTGCGGCTGACGCTTATAAGCGTCACAAGAAGCCAGTGCGGCTGACGCTTATAAGCGTCCGCGCTCACTGTCGGATTACTCAGTATACTTGCAGAGTCTAAGCTAGCATCAAAGTGCGTAAACTTTAGTTGTGTGGTCAGTTATCGAACTTATATTGTTCGTAATGGCGGCTAATGAACCAACACCTGGACCTTCCAATGTGAAAAGGGGCAGGAAAAGTGTTGAATTGACAGAGGAACAGTTACTTAGTGTACTAGACGACAGTGATTTTCTGTGTGGTGAGGACGAGGTATACCACGGAGATTGTCATTTAGAGGCTACAGAGTGACGATAGCGAGGAAGCTCAGCTTTCGAATGTCTCGTGACAGTTCAGAGTCTGACGATACGGATCACGTCGATTGTGTGGAAATAGACGACGAAAAAGAGCCCCGACCTGTCACACGGAGATAATCCAGGCGAGTCCTGGCATAAAGAACCACATAATATGCAGTATCACCCATTTACAAAGGAAGAAGTTTTGCAAATTCATCCTTCTGGCAATTCTCCTATAGATTTCGTCAGATTATTGGTAAGAAACGAATTTTTGCAACTTGTAGTTGATAACGATAACGCAGTCAACATATTGCCGAGCGAAAATACAAAAATAGGGCTCTTGGATCTGTAAATGGAAACCTCTAAATATAGGCGAATTACTAGTTTTCCTGGGTGTTTCGTTGCATATGGGCAATGTTAAATATTCGCGATTACAAGACTACTGGAAGAAAGAACCGCTGTTTGAGATAGAGGAATAGCGGTGAGTATAAGCAGAGAATGGTATTTGATCTTATTGCGCTCGCTGCATTTTGTAAAAAATCCAGTTCCAGGAAAGATACATAAGATGACACCTATATTGGATTATTTTAACGCGAGAATGTCTCAAGTGCATTACCCGGGAAGAGATTTATCAATAGATTAAGCAATGATTCTTTGGAGGGAAGGTTGTCATTTAGACAATACATAAAAAGCAAACGTAATAAATATGGCATTAAGATATACATGCGCTGTGTACACAGGAAGTAGTGGAGATATGGGGGAAAAGGTCACGCTGAAAAGGTCGTTTTGCATTTGATGGCAGAGAAGCTGCATGTTGGTCATCACATTTACTTGGAAAATTATTATAACAGTTTTCATTTAGCTATAACTCTGTTGAACCTAAAAACGCTTTCCACAGGTACTCTGAAATTAAATAGGAAACATACCCCCGAAGACGCTGTATCGGCAAAACTTGGGAGAGGAGAGACAATTGCGCCGTATTCTAATGGAGTTATGACTGGAAAATGGAAGAGTCGACGAGAGGTTTCCTACATTTCCACACATCTAAATGTTATGGAGCAAGTGACGAATGCACGCCAGCAAGTAGTCGCGAAACCTTTGCCTGTTAGTAGGTACAATGCGTGTATGTCTGGGACAGACAAACAAGATCAGATGTTAGTATTATTTGTGTGAGCGAAAGACTATCCGCTGGCCGAAAAAACTATTCTTTCATTCATTGACATGCTAGTTTTCAATTCTCTATATCTGTAAAACAAGTACTCAGGAAATAAAATGACATTGTACGATTACAGAATGAACATTATAAAGGGCTTCCTTCCACCAATGGATGTTCCACGAAATGTGAGCAAGAAACATCACAAACACACGTTGTGCAAAAGCGGTAAGCTGCTGCAGGGAAGAAACAAGTTATGGAGAAGCGATGTGAGAAGTGCGCGGAACAAGGCAAGCGCACTCATACACCATACGAGTGTACAACCTGCCCAGGCAAACCTGGATACTGTTTGAACTGCTGTATAATTTCCCATAAGTTAGAAAGACGCGATGATGTCGGGGAAATTCCGATTATCAAAGACAACTTCTTTTATTTCTTTTGACATTGCATGGTTTCTTTTTATGACGTGAAAGGTTAGAACTTTTTTCACGAGTACTCAGAAAATGAGGTTTTATTTTGTGTTAAGTCGACTTATTTCTTATTGCATTGTAAAGCGTTCACTTCATTTTTTTGCGAAAGAATTTGTTGTGCTAAATTTGTTTTAATAGCACCGCAATTGAAGTGATGGGGGACACGAGAAAGCCACCACTTCGGGTGTGTTTCGCTACACATCTGGGCGTCCCCTAGGCGTCTATGATAAATGTAGGCGACAAATTCTCTCATACCAGGAGCAAATATGCTACTAAATTGACGACCTCTATCAGAGTCAATCTTAAAAATGCGCATTTGAAGTAAATATAATTTCAAATGAATCCAGTTTCCTTTTTCATTTTTTTCCTTCTTAAGAATTTGGGTTTTGGAATTCAAATTTTTCCTGAATGCAGTGCATTTGTTGCTTGTTTGAATTGTATTTTTTGTTATATTATCAACAAATCACGAGCATTTGAATGATGCCTGTGACCCTATAGGTGTCAGACAGCAAACACTTTAAAACATGACCACAATACTTATTTGAAGTAATGCATCTAAGGTGTCATTAAGTCAGATAGAACATGATCATACATATCTTACAAGGTCTTGACGTCAACCTGTAGCTCAGGTGTGCTTAGGAGTGTCGGCTCCGAGCGGTACCTGCCGTTTCAGTGTGTTACCGGCCCGCACTCGCACGTTGCTGGGCTGCGCTGGAGAGTTGCGCGCCTGAACCTATGGCGCAGCAAAAGTGTTAATAAAGCATGGACCAGAAGATTACCTACTAGTGGTTCGATGCCCCAAGAAAAAGCTCTTAAATATGCTTCTCGCCATGGAATTCCTAATTCTGTGCCAGCAATGGCTGGGTGGACAGATTTCATGTTTGTCACAGTATTGTTTTGCGAATAGTCTGGGGAGAAATTAATAATCAAGATGTATCAGACTGAAAGTTGAAATTTAGTGTAATTACAAGTGTCTGTTGTGATGGTGACATTTACAACATGGATGAAACAGGTCATTTTTTTAAGCTATTCTAGGCAAAACACTAACCGAATAATGATTAGTGCAAAGACAGCAAAATGGCAAAACAGATATTAACGGGCAGTCTTTAACCTCTGTAGTGGAAAAGAACCACTAGTGATACGTATAGCAAATTGTTCATGGTTTTTCGAAAACAATGACATTGCCTTGCTTGTTGTCTCTCGTCATGCAAATAAAAATGCATGGATGATGTATGATATGTTTTGTTCTTGACTGAATAACTTAAATTCCAAAATGAACATTCAGAAACAAAAGCCTTTCCGTGAATAATGCACAGTGACAGTGCAGTGAAGAGATATCAAATATGGAAGTACGTTTTTGTCCTGCCAACACATTGTTCAGTATCTTGACCAAGGAGTGAACCAGTGTTTTAATTACCAAAAGAAACTTCTTTGTACCCTAGTTGTGAAGTCTGTGACTGGATTAAAAGTGCATGGAATAAAGTGAAAAACAAAAAAATTAGAAAATGCTTAATTAATTCTGGTTTTCAGTCTCCAACAAATGCAGATGCTGGAGAAGGTCGTGATTAATCAATCAACACCCTTGGACGCCTGTGCTATGCTGCCAGTATTGAATTGGACATTCCTACAGTGAACTAAGAAATTTTATACTTTCAATAGTGGTAATAATTGGGAAGGTGTGGAAATGAATCCATGTCCTAAGTGTAGTGGCGAGCAAAACAGTAATAGTGAAGATGATAAAATTCCTGTAGAGGTAATCCCATTAGGCAACATCTTAAATAGCACTGCTAGACACAAGTCCCTCGTTACAGAGTTTTCCAACTAGAAACTGACATACTTGCTGTCTGAGGTGGAAAAAGGATATGAAAATATGACTAAACAAACTTACAAAAAAGTGTGTGCAAATGGCAATTTCTGTGTATTTTCATATACAAACTATTAGGTATGTACTGTGTTTCTACTATGGTTATTAATACGTAAGAAGCTTCTTTTTTATTGTAACAGTTGCCATTAATTGTGTTTAAATGAGTATATTCATTACATTTTACCGTGCTCACCCTTATAAAGACTACCCCTCCAGACGACCACTTTCTCACAAAAGTTCCAAGTCGTCAGCTTAAAGAGGTTTCACTGTACATGAAAGGTTTTCTTATAGCTCTTCTGTATTTATATTAATTCAAACCATTAACTTTTCATACTCTTGTATTTGTGTGTTGGCTACTTAAAGTAATGTTGCCATAGGCCGACAACATCCCATGTCCTATGCTCTGAATATCTGCCATCATTGGCTGACGAGATCACGTGACATGACTGGCTGACAAAGTCTCATTTTCATTGCTTTGGAAGCTACCATGCTGCATTTGGTGAAATTCATATTTATTCTGTCATAATACAAAAATATGCAGTGTTAATGATGCCATGCATCAAAAATCTTTCCTAAATGCAATGTGTGTTGCTGCATTTTGTTTGCTGAAGTGCTGGGAAGTTTTGTGCCTGTGTATATAACATTTACTATTCAATGAACTGATAAATTTTACAGCTCTAAGGAAAAGTATATTGTCACTTAACACGGAAAAAAATGTGCATTCACCAGGGAAAAGTGTTTTTAACTGCGATTTTTTCCGTGTTTCCTTTTTGATAAAAGTTTAGCATCTAAAATGCAGCGCTGTAACTGTGTATGCAAGTAGTTAAGGAAGTTAACCTGATGATTGCATATCTACGTCCATAGTCTGTAACAACTGAAGTGCATGGTAGAGAGTATGCCCCATTGTACCAGTTGAGCTTTTCCTTGTTCCATTCACATATGGACCATGATAATTATGATGGTTTAAATGCCTTTGTGATTACTGAAATTAGTCTGATCTTTTCCTCACAATTGGGAGCAATGTTTAGGAGGTTTTAGGACATACCTAGAGTTGTCATTCAAACCCAGTTCTTGAAATTTTGCATGTTGGTTTCCTCAGACTAGTTTCGTCTGTCTTGAAGTGTTTTCCAGTTCAGTTCTTTCAACATCTCTGTGACATTCCTGCAGGTCAAGCAAATGTGTGACCATTTGTGTGCCCTTCTTTGTATATAGGTACATTCAGTATCTCCCAGTCCTATCTGATATGGGCCTCACACACTTCAGCAATATTCTAGGATGAGTTGCACGAGTTATTTGTAAGCAACTTCCTTTATAGACAGTTACATTTCACTAGTATTCTACCAATACATTAATTATAGTTTGTTACCTTCTTTACGCATGAATGAGAGTATGTGATCGTTCAATGTTATATCCGTACAAAGTGTTAGTCATGTATTTGTACAAATTCAGTGATTCCAATAGTGGCTCACTGATATTACAGTTGGAGGATGCATTTTTTTTATTATTATTTTTTTTTCATTTTGTGTAATGGACAGCTTTACATTTTCTGAACATTTGAAGGAAGTCTCCAATTTTTGCATCATATTTAAATCTTATCAAGATCTGACTGAATATTCTGCAGCTTCTTTGACTGTACTTCATTATACACTCCTGGAAATTGAAATAAGAACACCGTGAATTCATTGTCCCAGGAAGGGGAAACTTTATTGACACATTCCTGGGGTCAGATACATCACATGATCACACTGACAGAACCACAGGCACATAGACGCAGGCAACAGAGCATGCACAATGTCGGCACTAGTACAGTGTATATCCACCTTTCGCAGCAATGCAGGCTGCTATTCTCCCATGGAGACGATCGTAGAGATGCTGGATGTAGTCTTGTGGAACGGCTTGCCATGCCATTTCCACCTGGCGCCTCAGTTGGACCAGCATTCGTGCTGGACGTGCAGACCGCGTGAGACGACGCTTCATCCAGTCCCAAACATGCTCAATGGGGGACAGATCTGGAGATCTTGCTGGCCAGGGTAGTTGACTTACACCTTCTAGAGCACGTTGGGTGGCACGGGATACATGCGGACGTGCATTGTCCTGTTGGAACAGCAAGTTCCCTTGCCGGTCTAGGAATGGTAGAGCGATGGGTTCGATGACAGTTTGGATGTACCGTGCACTATTCAGTGTCCCCTCGACGATCACCAGTGGTGTACGGCCAGTGTAGGAGATCGCTCCCCACACCATGATGCCGGGTGTTGGCCCTGTGTGCCTCGGTCGTATGCAGTCCTGATTGTGGCGCTCACCTGCACGGTGCCAAACACGCATACGACCATCATTGGCACCAAGGCAGAAGCGACTCTCATCGCTGAAGACGACACGTCTCCATTCGTCCCTCCATTCACGCCTGTCGCGACACCACTAGAGGCGGGCTGCAAGATGTTGGGGCGTTGGGGCGTGAGCGGAAGACGGCCTAACGGTGTGCGGGACCGTAGCCCAGCTTCATGGAGATGGTTGCGAATGGTCCTCGCCGATACCCCAGGAGCAACAGTGTCCCTAATTTGCTGGGAAGTGGCGGTGCGGTCCCCTACGGCACCGCATAGGATCCTACGGTCTTGGCGTGCATCCGTGCGTCGCTGCGGTCCGGTCCCAGGTCGACGGGCACGTGCACCTTCCGCCGACCACTGGCGACTACATCGATGTACTGTGGAGACCTCACGCCCCACGTGTTGAGCAATTCGGCGGTACGTCCACCCGGCCTCCCGCATGCCCACTATACGCCCTCGCTCAAAGTCCGTCAACTGCACATACGGTTCACGTCCACGCTGTCGCGGCATGCTACCAGTGTTAAAGACTGCAATGGAGCTCCGTATGCCACGGCAAACTGGCTGACACTGACGGCGGCGGTGCACAAATGCTGCGCAGCTAGCGCCATTCGACGGCCAACACCGTGGTTCCTGGTGTGTCCGCTGTGCCGTGCGTGTGATCATTGCTTGTACAGCCCTCTCGCAGTGTCCGGAGCAAGTATGGTGGGTCTGACACACCGGTGTCAATGTGTTCTTTTTTCCATTTCCAGGAGTGTAGATAACTGCATCATCCGCTCGAGAGATGTCAGCACAGTTGGCTGTTTTTCTTAAGATGTGTGAGCAAGATAAATTCCCATCCCTAGTTTCTCTGGCTTCGTAATCAGATGTTTGGGTTGCAAATCTATTTGGCGCGCTATCAGGGTTGTTCAATAAATAATGCCCCAGTTATTAGTTTTGACAGCCATTAATACATGGCCTATGTTGGAAAGCTTCCACACAGGAACTTAAAACTTGATGTTTCTTTTGCACATATTCGAAGTCTTGAATAATTCTGACAGGTGGAAAAACTGTAGTGAACCACCTAAGTGGCATCCAGGCTAGATACACTACAATCAGTGAGCTGTAATTGAATTTTGACTGGAAAAAGAAGCTGTTTGAACATCCTTAAATGTTTGTGTGCATTGTATGAAATGATATTGTTGATAGTACTGTTTGGTGATGGGCAGAGTACTGAAGATCACAAAGTGCAGAAACAGTTCATTCGGGACATCCTCTCAAGATTGTTGCTTCAGTCATGGTGAATTGCATGGATGCTCTTAGTCATGCAGACTGGCAAATTACATCTCGACAGTTGGCTCTACAGCTATTGGTGAGCATTGAAGTTGCATGTGTAATGATTGGGATGCTAGGATATTTAAAGGCGTTCTCAATGCGGGTTCCATGAATGCTCACAATGGACCATTTCATGTTAACTGCTGTATCAGTTCAATGTCAAGGGAGAGGCCTGTGTCACAGATCATGTTTACAGGTGTCAAAACCTGAGTGCGTCACTCTGAGCCAGAAACAAAAAGGCAGTCTGGATTGGCACTCCCACTGCTGGCAGTCATGGTGACAGCCCCATAGGACAGTGATGGTGTCATTCTCATGAGTGTGTTGCCAGAAGATTCAACCATTAATTCATAGTCACATGTGAGGACTGCAAACTCGGGAACCATTTCCAGCATGCTCAGTCTGACAAGAAACCAAAGGAAATCTTGCTTTAACATGACAGTGCACTCCAACACGTCTTGGAATACATGCCTGTACACAATGCTGGTGTAAGGCCATAGAACAAGGAAACGAAAAAGTCTATGTGAAAGAAATGTTCATTGATATTGACACCAAATTCTTACTCCTAGGAATAAAATAATAATTATGGGTCATTAGTAAGCAACTCTTGCAGTATGGCAACTCGACATTGTAATTACAATCTGAAAGCCTTTCGGGCACTTATCTATTGTAATCTTTTCTGTGTGCTGAACACTTACATGCAATTGTGCTTACTTGTATGCCCTTCTACTTTTCAATTGTTCTGCTATCGAATAATCATTTAACTTTGACATTCTCTTGACAACAATTCCAAATACTTTTTATTCAGTATATTCTATCATGTTTATATTTCATTTTGTCTGTAACTTTCTCTGCAATAACTGCCTGTTTCAATTTAAGATTTTTGTTTCTTTTGCCACCTTCATCACTGCATCATCTTGAGTTGGCTGTGTAAGTAACTTTGTCAAGTAATTGGCTCTTTGTCAGTGACAGTTTAATCTTAATTGTCAAAGATTTGACTTACACTACTGACCATTGAAACTGCAATGCTAAGGAGGATAAAAAATGATGAAATTCTACATATTGCATATATTGAATAGTTGTAAGAAAAAATTAAATTTGTAGGTGATTTGGGGGTTTACAGATTTTGATCTCCCTGCGGGTCCAGGGGTTAGAATACGCCCGAGATATTCCTGCCTGTCATAGGAGGTGACTAAAAGGAGTCTCAAACATTTTGGCCTTTCCATGATGGTCCCCTGTAGGGTTTGGCTTCCATTCTTCAAAATTTTTCTGAGGAGCGAGCTGATTGGGGAAAGATACCTACCTTACGTAATGCATTGTGTCCAACATTCACTGAGATCTTTAGAATACTTTATCGTTGTGGAACTATAATTTTGCTCATTCTCCAGCTGTTGGGCTAGGACACCTTCCTGGGTGCGGTTTCCTCCATCCTGTGTGGTGTCGTTTCCTGCACCAATGATGATAATGGACTTGTTCGTACCTGATATCCAGCATGGTAGCCAGTCCATTGTGGTGAGTTTGGTTGCAGCCCCCTGATTACACAGGGATCACTCTGCTGATGCCTGCACCATTTAACTCCCCACGTATGCCAAGCAGTAGATGCCCATCTGCCTGGGGCATCGGATCTCCCAGCAATGGCCATCCTGCCAGGTGGCCTTTGCTGAGGCTTGGTGGCACCTGTTGGAAGGCTACTGGTCAGACTGGTTGGCATCAGGGTGGATGACACACCACAAAACAGACAACGTCATCTCTTGCTGCGGGTCAAACACCAGCAGTCTCAATTTAATGCAAAGAAGTATGACCCCAAATCGCTCCCCTCCCTGGATACACCATGGGAGGAATGCCAGGCTAAGAATGGAACGGAACCTTATTCCCCCCAGAAGTATGAGAAGTGATGGGGAATCCTTCATGTCGAAGCCTCAGTTTTTTGTGGAGCATTTAGAGGACAATTTTGGAGAGCTGGAGCAATTGCCCAAAATGCGATCTGGGTCAGTTGTGATAAAAAATAGCATCCTTTGCACAGTCACTGGCGCTACTTACCTGTGACAAGCTGGGGATTTTTTCTGTTTCCATCACAATCCATAAGTGCTTAAATATGGTCCAGGATATACTCAGCAGGGAC
This sequence comes from Schistocerca serialis cubense, assembly GCF_023864345.2. Lineage (NCBI taxonomy): Eukaryota > Metazoa > Arthropoda > Insecta > Orthoptera > Acrididae > Schistocerca > Schistocerca serialis. The sequence continues at coordinate 597,997,004 of NC_064639.1, forward strand.
CTTCTTTTGCAGTCAGATAACGAGCTGCGTGCCATGTGAGAGCGATGAGGTGTCCATTGCATCCAGCGCGTCCGTAAGGGTCCGAAAGATAATCAAGTTGCAACCATTGCCTTCATCTTGCCCTTTGAGGCTGACACATTACCCGAGAAGATCAAGGTGATGATATACCGCTGTGATGTAAAGCCATATATCCCTCCTGCGATGTAGTGCTTTAAATGCTGGAAGTTTGGGCATATGTCTTCCCACTGCACTTGCAACTTCACATGTTGAGATTGTGGCTGTCCTTCACATCCCAATACTCCATGTGGCTCGACTCCCATTTATGTCAACTGCAGTGAGCACCATTTCCCTTGCTTGCCAGACTGCAGGATTCTCCAGAAAGAAAGGAAAATCATGGAATTCAAGACCCTGGACTGACTGACATACACTGAGGCTAAGAGGAAATTTGAACAGCTATATTCTGTGCCCATGACATCGTCTTGTGCCACTGCTGCAACAACGGTTCCAGCGCCATCAGTTCCATCATTTATATTTGGCTCTCAGGGCTGTAAGACTACACCTGCCCTCTTGATGGTTGGGGGCACTCCTATCCTTGTTGCTCCCACACCATCTACTTCGGTAACAAGCCCCCCCCCCCCAACCATCAGGGGCATTGGTCCCCACTTCTCAGCCAGAGAAGCATCAGTCTTCTTCAGCTTCTCTCACTTGGAAAGGAGCCCTTAGGTCACTCCCTTCCCAGGTTCCTACCAGTGGGAAAGAGGACACCTGCCAGTGGCTGAAGCGCCCAGAGGCAGCTGGTTGTAGGGCTTCAAGACCCTCAGTCCTTGAGACTGAATAAGTGAATCCCTCCTAACCAGAGAAACCTAAGGAGCAGCAAGTATAACCTAAAATGAAAAAGACTCTCAAGAACAAAGCCATTGTGGTGACACCTACTCCACTACTCCCTACAAGCTGTGCATCTGAGGATGAGGTGGAGTTTCTGGCGTCCCCTGAGGACCTAGAGCTTGCCGAACACTCAGACATAATGGATATAGATTGCACAGGTACTCAGTCAGTGGCAGCAGGTGACCCTGAGGTGTAAACTGCCTTCTTGAGTGCTTCATGCCTTCCCAGCCCCAAGATAACATCAACCTTCAGTGGAATTGCAGTGGTTTTTTGCACCAACTGTTAACTTTACACCTGATTCCCGTCAATGCTGACCCCTGCTCTTCATCGCTTTAGAGAATATTACAAAAACTGTATGAAATGTAATAGTGTGTCAAGTGACATGTGCATCTATGTCCTGAACTCAGTATGTAACGAACCACTGCCCCTTCAAACTACACTAGAAACTGTGACTGTCAGGATAAGGACAATGCAGGAAATAACTGTCTGCAACATATAGGGTGTAAATTTTAAGTTGACAAACCAGAATAAAACTAAAAAAAAAACCTTCACACGAAAAAATGTGTAGACTCCAAAGTTGATTATTTTTGAGGGGGACATCTGCTGGTGCTAAAATTAGCCTGCCTCCCCAGCCCGGGATGGGGTGCGAGGCAACTTTAAAATTTCAAATGGGAGCCCCCATTTTTGATTGCAGAATCAGAGTCTACATAAAAAACTACATTCATTTTGTCTTAAACATTTTTTTGATTCTTGGTAGTTGGCGCTGTAATTCAAGAAAATCCATTGTTCTCATTTTTAAGTGGGAAATGGTCACAGATAATTAAAAATACTTATTTACTTCATAAATGTTGATTCACTAAACCTCTCCCTCTCTCCCCATAGGGTGGGATTTGAGAGAGAGATGAATTATAGGTTTACAGATGTTGACCCAAACATTAATTTTTTCCGCAGATTTGGATAAGTTTTGTTTGTTCATGGTCATGAGGCCACACAACTTTTAATTATCAAACAAATCATCTAACTAGTTAACTAATCAAGTATCCTACTTACTAACGAGTGAATTCATTAACTAAAAAACTGACTGACTCGGGAACCTAATTTTTTATTAGTGATTTGAGTCGTTTAGTTTCGAATGGAAAAACGGAAAAACGACATTCATAAATTTATTGACTTAAATCACATTGTTCACATCTTTATTTTATTTCGAAGTATCGCGTGTGTTCGTCGTTTACACTTCTGGAATTATGGACGATAATCGATGTCCCACTCAGCCCTGATCGATAATCGATGCTTGTATACAGCCCTTGCTGATGACTGTGTAATGTTTCGGAGTGCCGCCGGTAGGCAGCGCAGAGACGAGAAATTCGCCCTTTCTCGTAATAAAACTGAGCTTTACAAATTATAAGTATTAATGTAATAAACGCACGGTATCTGTTACCTGTCTGAGCATTCAGACAGCAATACATCGTTTACAACGATTGTCTTTTGGGTGCCTTATGTTTGATTACCTCGTGTGACTACGTTCGTGGCTTTGGCTCGCCACCAGTCACGTTTGACGCGGAATTCGTATTGCTAGGTGGAATTATGTCGAGCGGGCTGCTTCTCGCTCATAGAAATTCTAACCCTGCCTTTCTCGACGCCCCTCATCTTTCCTCTCCTGAGGTTAATAGGTGGCATATTTCATTATGAATTATCTTTCTGTGGAAGAAGAAATTGAGATAGTGTAAATTCATGGAGAAAGTGGGTGAAATTTTGACGATGCAGTCGCGCTTTACGCGCATCGTTTTCCTGGCCAAGTACCATCACGGTCCTCTTTTGTTCGAGTTATTAAACAATTTACTGCGGAAGGTAGTGTGAACCAAAAACGAAACCGTGCAGCTACTGTTTGTGGAGAAAACAATCAAGTGGCAGTCCTAGCTGCTGTGGCTCATAATCCACATGCGAGCACAAGAGAAATATCAAGGCAATCAGGAGTTTCGCATATGAGTGTCTGGAAAATCCGGAAGCTCCACAAATTTCATCCATACCATGTAACCAAGCATCAGGAACTACATGGCGGTGACTCCCAAAACCGTCTAACGTTTTGTCACTGGGCAGTTCAGCAAATGCAAACAGACCAAAACTTTTTTGCCAGAGTACTTTTCACCAATGAGGCAACATTCACAAACCATGGCGAAGTTAATCGCCATAACATGCATTACTGCACTGAACAGAAACCACACTGGATTCGAGAAGTCAACCATCAGCGACCTTGGTCAGTTAAATTTCGGTGTGGTATAATTGGCGATAAACTGATCGGCCCATATTTTATCAGCGGTTATTTGAATGGCAGCAAATATCGAAACCTACTTGACAATGAACTGCCAGATCTACTTGAAGACCTGATCATCGTACTTCTACAAAACATGTGGTTTCAACATGATGATTGTCCAGCGCATTATTCATTAATAGCGCGCGATGTACTAGATCGACTTTACCATGGTCACTGCCACTGGATCGGCAGGGCAGGTCCTGGGAATTGGCCAGCCAGATCGCCTGACCTTACCCTCGCCAAATTTTTTCTTATGGGGTTATCTAAAAGATATCGTTTATCAGGAAACGCCTACCACTAGCGAAGGCATGCTCCAAAGAATAAGAGATGCTTGCGCTGCAACTACACCAGACCTGTTATCAGGATGTGTGCAGGGATTTACAGTAGGAGTCAATGAATTCATCGAAGTTGGAGGTCACCACTTTGAACATTTGATTTCATAAAACGGTGAGATGCAAGGGATTTACATATAACGAGCAGGCCGAAAGTGAGAGGTGAGGGGACTCACTGGAAACAAGAACCCCAAAATTCATTTACTTGCAAGTATTTGCAAATAATCAACAATAAAACGAAACCAATCGTTCCCTTTCAGGACCACCAAATCTTAAAAGGGAATACGTTCATCTTTAGTTAGCGAGTGGATTAGTCTTTTCCTCAGTTAGTCTTTTACTTTGTTTACTCTGTGAGTTAATGAGTTCACTCGTAGTAAGTCGGATGTTTAGTTAGTTAGTTAGCTAGTCAGCTGATTTGTTTGATAATTAAAAGTTGTGTGGTCTCATGAGCACGAAACAAACAAAACTTATACGAATCTGCTGAAAAAAATTAATGTTTGAGTCAACATTTGTAAAACTCTAATTCCTCTCTCTCAAACCCCACCCTATGGGGAGAGAGGGAGAGTTTTAGTGAATCAAAATTTACGTAGTAAATAAGTATTTTTTTATTTATCTGTAACCATTTTCCACATAAAAATGAGAACATGGATGTTCTTGAATTTCAGTGCCAGCTACCAAGAATCAAAACAAATGTTTAAGACAAAATGTACATAGTTTTTATGTAGAAACTGATTCTGCAATAAAAGATGGGGGCTCCCATTTGAAATTTGAAAGTTGCCTCGCACCCCACCCCCAGGGTGCTGGGGTGGCTGGCTAATTTTAGCACCAGCAGATGTCCCCCTCGAAAATAATCAACTTTGGATTCTACACATTTTTTCGTGTGAAGCTTATTTTTCGAGTTATTCTGGTTTATCAACTTAAAATTTGCACCCTGTATATCTTCTTCTAGATGATGCAGTACCCCTGAACATATTGGCTGCACTGATTAATCAACTACCTGAACCTTTCCTACTTCTGGGAGATTTTAACACCGATAACCCCTTGTGTGGTGGCACCATGCTTACTGACCGATGACAAAAGTTTACTATCTCAACTCGACCTCCGTCTCTTAAATACTGGGGCCCCCACACATTTCAGTGTCGCTCATGGTACTTCTTCAGCCATTGATTTATGGCTCTGCAGCCCAGGACTTCTCCCGTTTGTCCACTGGAGAGTCCACGATGACTTTGGTAGCGAGCGACCACTTCCCCATCTTCTGTCACTCCCCCAGCGTCATTCCTATGTACGCTTACCCAGATGGCCTTTAATAAAGGCAGACTGGGAAGCTTCCACCTCTGCCAATACTACTGAATCTCTCCCAGACAGTAACATCTATGAGTGAGTAGCCAGAACGATGGTTTCTGCAGTGTAAAACGCGATCCCATGTTCATTAGGGTGCTCCGGCGAAAGATAGTGCCTTGGTGGTCGTCGAAAATCGCTGAGGCCATTAAAAAGCGTAGGCGGGCTCTATAGCGACGTAAGTGGCACCCATCACTGGAGCTCCTAATAGCTTTTACATGGCTCTGCACCCGTGTTCGCCAGAGAAAGGTATGTCTCAAACATTGGGTACCATATGTCACCTTCCAAAGTCTGGACAAAGATCAGACATGTCTTTGGGTACCAGACCCCGATAGGTGTCCCTTGCATTAACGCAATTGCCGAGCACTATGCTCGGACCTCTGCATCGGAGAATAACCCTTAGCCTTTTGTACCCAAAAATGGCAGATGGAAGGGAAGCTCCTCTCATTCACTATACACCACAGTGAACCATATAATGCTCCATTTACTGAGTGGAAGCTGTTCCTTGCTCTTGCACATTGTCCTGACATAGACTCTTGGACAGATTGCATCCATGCTCAGATGATTAAACATCTCACATCGGACTACCAGCGACATCTCCTTGTCATCTTCAACCACATCTAGAGCGATGGCGTATTCCCGGCGCAGTGGCGGGAGAACACTATCGTTCCAGTGCTCAAATCTGGTAAAAACCCAATTGATGTGGATACCCATCGGCCCATCAGCCTCACCAACATTCTCTGTAAGTTGCTGGAACATGCAGTGAGTCAGTGGTTGTGTTGGCTCCTGGAGTCCCGGGGCCTACTTGCTTTGTGTCATGGCGATTTCCGCCAGGGTCGCTCTACTGCTGATAACCTACTGTCCATTGAGTCTGCCATCCACACAGCCTTTTCCCAACACCAACACCCGGTAGCCATCTTTTCTGATTTAATAAAAGCCTATGACATGACCATGCAACACCATATCCTAGCCACATTACATGAGTGAGGTCTCCGGGGCCCACTCCTGATTTTTATCCAAAATTTCCTGTCGCTCTGTACTTTCCATGTTCACGTTGGTGCATTCGATAGTTCCCGCCTTTACCCAGGCGAATGGTGTCCCGCAGGGCTCCACATTGAGTGTTGTTCTATTTTAAGTGGCCATTAACGGTCTAGGAGCAGCTGTGGGCCGTCTGTCACACCTTCTCTCTCTGCAGACGACTTGCATTTCCTACTGCTCCTCCAGTACTGGCGTTGCTGAGCAGTGTCTACAGCAAGCCATCCGCAAGGTACAGTCATGGGCTCTAGCCCATGGCTTCCAGTTTTCAGCCACATCGTTCACTTCTGTTGGTGTCGTACCATTCATCTGGAACTAGAACTTTACCTTGATGACGATCCACTCACTGTAGTGGAGACTTGTCGATTCTTAGGACTGATTTTCGGTGCCCAGTTGCCTCGGCTTTCTCATCTTTGTCATCATAAGCAGACGTGCTGGCAGCAACGCAATGCTCTCCGCTGCCTGAGCAACCATGACTGGGGTGCAGATCGCTCCACGCTGTTGTGTCTCTACAAAGCCCTTGCTCAATCTCACCTCGACTATGGGAGTCTGCTGTATGATTCAGCGGCACCCTCAGTGTTGCGGTTACTAGACCCAGAGCATCACTGTGGAATTCGATTAGCGACAGGAGCTTTTAGAACGAATCCAGTGATCAGCATACTGGTGGAGGTTGGGATCCCTCCATTGCAGATCAGGCGCCTGCAACTGCTCGCCAGTTATGTTGCACACATTCATTGATCTCCTGAGCATCCAAATTACTGACTTCTTTTCTCAACCATGGTGGTTCATCTCCCGCATCGGTGGCCCAGGTCAAAACTATGATTGCACCTGGTCCCTTCTGTCTGAACTAGGGTCCTTTCCTCCACCACCTCTCCTCCAGGTTCATTCGCCTACACCTCCATAGTTTATACCTAAGCTGCTGGTTCGTCTGGACCTTTTGCACAGCCCTAAGGACTCAGTTCCTCCTGAGGCTCTCCACTGTTACTTCCTCTCAATTCTTGACGCGTCCCAGGGCTCTGAAGTAGTTTACACCGATGGCTTAATGGCTGATGGTCGCACTTGCTATGCCTATGCTCACATAGGACATATTGAACAGTGCTTCTTCCCTGATGGCAGCAGTGTTTTCTCTGCGGAACTGGTAGCCATATCTCGTGCTCTTGAGCATGTCTGTTTGTGCTCTGGTGAGTCCTTTCTCATCTGTAGTGGTTCCTTGAGCAGCTTACAAGCTATCGACCAGTGCTACCCTCGCCGTCCTTTGGTAGTGACCATGCAGGAGTGCGTCTATGCCCTAGAACGATCTGATCATTCAGTAGTGTTTATCGGGACCCCAGGACACGTCAGAATCCCAGGCAGTGAACTTGCTGACAGGCTGGCCAAACATGATACTCAGAAACCGCTTCTGGGGATTGGCATCTCTGAAACTGATCAGTGTTCGGTATTACACTGTAAAGTTTTTCGACTTTGGGACATGAAATGGCATAACCTCAGTACTCACAATAAACTGCCTGCCATATGGGAGACTACCAATTTGTGGAAGTCCTTCAAGTAGGCCTCTCCCAGGAACTCTGTGGTTCTCTGCTGACTCTGCATTGACCATGCTTGGGTGACCTACAACTATCTCATGCACCATGAAGACCCACTTCAGTGTCGGTGCAGCTTCCAGCCACATTCTGTTGTGGTGTCCTACTTTGGCTGTCGTGTGACATAATCTTCATTTACCGGACTTGTTACCATTAATTTCAGCTGATCTAGTTTTACGCTTTATACGTGAGGGTGGTTTTATCTTTCTATTTAAGATTTTGCGCAAGTCCTTTGTCACTCTGTGTTCTCTACCCTAGTGCTTTTAGGCCGGGGCCGCGGTGGTCTCGCGGTTCTAGGCGCTGCTACGGTCGCAGGTTCGAATCCTGCCTCGGGCATGGATGTGTGTGATGTACTTAGGTTAGTTAGGTTTAAGTAGTTCTAAGTTCTAGGGGACTGATGACCAGAGCAGTTGAGTCCCATAGTGCTCAGAGCCATTTTAGGCCGGAGGTTTTAATGTGTTGCAGAATGGCTGGCTTATCCTTTTTTATTTTCTTGATCAGCCATCCACAGTCATCTGTTCTCTTGTTTTAATCGCTTCTACCTGTTACTTGCCTCTCGGTGGTTTTCCTGTCGTATTTTGTCCATTGTAGTGTTTGCTGCCCTTCTGTCGTTCTTGTGGTTTTCTTTTCTTGCGGTTTTGTGCAGAATGTCTCATTTGTTTTATTCTTTCCCCTCGTGGACTTGTTTTAGAGGAACAAGGGACTGATGACCAAGCAGTTTGATCCCTCCCCTCCACTCCTTAAAACAACCAACCCCCCGACCAAGTGTGAATTATAGCACAAGAGCTGAAACCTCAGGCAGCAACCGTGGCTCTAACCTACCTGGGCATCTAGTTGAACTGAGCTTTTATCACCTCGTTTACATGCGACACATCTTCCGAAAGACAAAAACCGAATTTCAGAAACCGTTTTTCGCTGTTGTGTTTACATGTTACAAGTCTCAAGCAGATTTGCTAGCCCAATTAAATATCGCACCTGGAAAATAGCTGTTACTGTTTATGATTTGGTCGGGACAATCGCTATTTGTGTTCAGTTAGACGATGTGTAAACAGCTTCTGTCTAATATTTCTACTTATCCTTCACTGTACAAAAAGGCTCTCCGCCCATATTAGGCAATTTTTTTTTTAGAAACAGGACGAAATCTGACAGCCCATGCATATTTAAAAACCGATTTCATTTACATGGGAGCGAAAATCGATTGCGGAATAGGAAAACCAACAACCAGAGGCGGATTTGCAGAATCGATTTTGAAGTGTTTACGCGACCAAACTGAAGCGTTATGGGGAAACTGACTTACGAAATCCATATTTGGGAGCTCCATATAAATGGGGTGTATAACATACAGATTTGATAAACGTATTTCCCAATACCACTTCTGGGTGCTCAAGTAAACACTTGAAAATCGGATCTGGAAATCCGTTTCTAGTTGCCCGCCCATTTTCCAATTCCACAATCGATTTTCTTTCCCATGTAAACGCAACCAGTTTTGAAATATGCTTGGATTGTCAAGTTACATCTTGTTTTCAGACTTTTCGTTTAATATGGACTTATTGTGCAGGGAAGAAGAAGCAGAAACATTAGAGTCAGCATGAAGCTATATGTAATATTGAAGTGAAGAGAAAAAACGATTGTGTTTGCCTGAAGCAGAAACTGTATCAGCTGTTTTCCAGACGCCGACAGCAATATGTGTCAAAGGTTTTAGAACGAAGACTAGGCAATACTACGTGACAAGAAGCTGCTTTCAATGAACAAATGTCACAACTGTTTACATTTCTAACAGGTCACAGAAAAATATTGCAAATGATGGTTTGAGAAGTGTTACTTTCTAAGTAAATTTCCCTTTACGCAAGATGATAATGTTACACGTGAGAATGTGCAATGAATTTCTTAAATCATGGAGTCTTTGAATCTCATTCAGAACTTATAACACTTTGAGGACCAGCCTGTTAGAAAAAGTTCGGGCCCGAAAGACCAGCCTTTACGCTATTATTTAAATATTTACTGCTACATTTGTGTCTGATATATCTTAAAGCGTAACACGCTCTAAAAAATATCAAGGTTAGTTTTTCATATTTATTTCAGTCGTTTCAAGGATTACAAAGTGCTCAAAGGAACATGTATTTAGCCAGGTAAACCATGAAATGTTCGGCGCACAGCAGTGAGGTTTACAACATTACTTGTTAGAAATGTTCAGTGCTGGAATTTGAGCCGTCCCTTTGGACCACACCCTCAGAATTATTATTTTATTTTATTTTTTTATGACCAGTATTACACGTGAAAGCTTCGCCTTTTTTTGTAGCTGTACTGTATGCTTACTAATTTAAACTATTAACTTTTCCTATGTGTGTGCTCGTGCAACTTAACAATGATGTTGCTGTTTGCTGACTACATCAGTCATATGCTCTGAATATCTGCTGTCGTTGGCTGATGACATCACAACATGAGCTATGATTGGCTGGCGAAGCGTATTGCCGTCTAGATTTCAATGCTTCAGAAGCTACCATCCTGTATTTGGTGGAATTTGTATTTATACTTTCGCAATATGCAAATATTCAGTGTTCATGTTGCAGTGCCTCAAAGATGTTTTCAAAATGCGGTGTTTCTTACTGGGTTTCGTTTTAAAGTACTGGGAAGTTCTTCACTGGTGTATAAAACTTTTACCATTCGAAGGATAGGTAAGTTTCATAGCTCCAAGGGAAAATATATTGTGACTTAACACGGGAAAAAACGTACTTTTACTCGGGGTATAGTGTGTTTTATACCTAGGAAAAAGTGTATTGTCTCCCAGGAAAACATGTAACTTTTAAGAGGGAAATCTGGGAAAAACGCGGGATTTTTTTTCCTTGCCCATGCATACACTCTGTAGTGGCTAGTGAGCGGTGGTGTGCTAGTCATTTGGCAACATATGGGCAGATATTTTCAGTGGATGAGAGATCAGGACAACACGGTGACTAGGGCAACAGTCAAACATTTACTTTAATGAGGTATGTCAGGACCCCACAGGAAACGTGTTGTCTTGTGTTATTTTGTTGACAGTTACATCTATGCAGACCTAGAAGACACAGCACAGCCACTGGCCCAGACACACCAAAAATGTAATTCCTGCTGTTGAAAGCACTTCGTTATAGAGAGTGAGTCAGGAGGAAAGGCACATGCTTTGGGAGGGGGAGGGGTGATAATATTGGCGATCCTGAACAAAAGTCTTTAAATGAACATATGTCCTTTTCTTAACTGTATCCAGCATACTGAAAATTATGGTTTTCAGTTGCATGTCGTTTTTCACCAGCAGTTACATGCAAATACAACCAAAAGTGACATTATGCTACATAATGGTGGCTTTGCTTACCTTGATGTAGTGCCTGAACATTTATATGGTTTGCGGCTCGGTACCTCACTGAAATTATCCTGGGCATTTGTTAGGTCACCATGGAGTCATTTCTAGGTCACCCGATCTTACTCCATTAGATTACTATTTGTGTGGTTGGCTTAACAACAAAGATTACAAGTGCAAAGTTGATACAAAAGAGTAACATCTCACTTTTATTTTACAAGTGTGCACTTAATTAAAGGACTGTATGAATTAGATCAGCAACAAAGTAGCTGTCTACAAGAGCAGGAAAATGCATTGCAGTTGGCGGTGAACTTTTGTAAATACATTGTGAATAAATGTACACAAACAAACAAAACTTTAGAGTATTGGGGCAAGGGGGATCCCTGGCACACTGCATTGTTGCCAGATGTATCCAAGATGCCGGCTGTGATGTCATCCAAGATGGCAGATTTTGATGGGAGGTTTGAATTTTGGTGGGAAGATGGAGCAATTGGGCAATTGCATCTTGTTTTGAGGCTATGTTTGTCTGTAGCCACCATAAAGGTCCGAAATTGAGTCATGTTGTGGGGTCTGAATATATGGGGCTATCAAAGACATTTGTACAAAAGAGAGTAACACGTTATATATTGGTTAAAAACATGGGTGACTTTGAAAAACATGGCTGCATTGTGTGTTATAATAAAAAACGTAATAATAATACATATGAATGGAAAAAGATTTAAAGGAGCATACAATTGCATTATTAGAAATGTGCTTGTACGATTTTCGGCTAATCGGACTTCCTCTCTTAAATTTCAATTGTAGACCCAGGCAGCAGACTTCCAGGACACCGGTGCATGTCAAAAATAAGAAAATCCTCCTTACTTGGTTCCACATCATTTCAATAAAAAATGCTTGATACTGATATCAAATCTTCTCTTATTTCGCAACATATATCATACAAAACAATCGTAGCCCATCATACTCTGAGCTGTGCATCTTAATAGTAACTTCTACATACATGAGAGCCAGAAAACAAAATCATGTACAAAGAAAAATGAATGATGGGTTTTTTCATTTGTCTACACCTTACTGCGCATTCATAACTAACGTCTTTGCCAATGCTTATGGTCGATCGGTGTTTCATTTTTTGTTTTTAATAAATTTTAACTTTATGATATCCTGAGGGCCTTTCACCATGTACCTACACAATTGCCCCAACACTGTACTTTCACATGGTATGGAGATGTACAGTGTTTTTTGCTTGTACATGTTTACATTTGCCAGTAGGGGTCAATGCCATTTATTTGTCAGCTTATGGATATGCCAGCTTATCCTATGTATTTTAAAGTTCTACAAGAACATATACATAATATGATAGTCCATTACATATTTCAATTTAGCGCACTGACAATAATATTCAGCTTTCTTTGGCCTCACTGCTGGGTTTTGCGCTTGCACACTATCAGATTTGGCGGCTAAGAACTAGTCGCTAACGGTCAACATGTTAGATGCTACCATCGCACTTGCGTGCATTCACATTCTCAGTGTTTATTTCACATTGAGTGCCTCACTTTCACCTGGATATTACATACTGAAGAATTGCCGTGGCGTTTGTCTTCATTCTGGGTGCAATGAGTGTGTGTTTATTTTTATTGCACAAAAATCCGACGCTGTGGCAGAAGATCTCCATTTTTACGGCCCGGGCGTCATTATTACTCGTCATATTCGCATTTTCAACGGAGAGAACCCTGGCCAACAGCATCCATCAACGAGGTAAGTACTGGCTCGAACAACTATAGTTCACTTATTAATGTATCAAGCGTTTTGAGCCACGATACTCAGAAATTATTGCGTTGCACACGCATGTTAATGTTACCACACTTGACCATCCACTTGATGAAAGACATATATAGCCGTCCTAAACATTGAATAAATTGCTTGTCTTTAAAGTTCATTTCCTCGCATGGAGTTTGGTTTCCAGTGCATATTCATACAAGTATTGAGTTACAACAATATACATAACATGATAGCTTATATCTATGGCTGACATGCCACCCATCACTTATAGTACAAACATAAATTTCTTAAGTTTTAAAATGTCTTAGAATTTTAATTAACTAGGTTCTGTTACTACAGTGTTTGTTAGTTTCCTCGTTCACATCTAATATACAAATTAATTACATAACACATTATTATGATACAATTCAAGAATATGATACATTTATGCTTCATTTTATAGATAGGCTTCTATGACCTATGGGAGCTTGTTTCTTCCTTACGTAGAGTAGGAAGAAAAACGGTGGAAATAGGACTAAAACACTACGCATTGCTGGCCTAACTACGCTTGGTGCCGCCTCCTTTGTCTAGAAGAGAAGAAGGATTATGAGAAAATGTTACTCGTACAGCCATGGACTAGTTGTGAAGGAACTTTTATTTCATGGAAATAATGTGTACTGACTAATCATTCTCGTAGTATCTTGTTGTTTCTTCATGAGCTAGTGCTGTTTACTTCATTTCACGTGCAGCCTAGTGTGAAGTATGAAGTTTTAACCATCAAAGACTTATCTTTGTCGAATACCGTACCTGGAATTTCATTGTTCAAGCTTTCATGTGACTCGATAAAAATTAACTCGTGTTCGTAAAATAACGTGCTTAAATGTTTATGTGCACTCTGCAGCAAAAAGGTATTGGTAAATGCCACAGAGATATACTGCGACAATGCATATTTTCATTTGCCTTATGAGCTTTGTATAAAAATCCTTATAACTACTCGAGGTGCGGCCTGTTTCTTCATTTGGTACCTACTACTCTCGACATAATTCTCTTCTTCTGCGCCGTGACGGTGCACTGGTCGCTGAAAGAACAGAACTTAAAACTATTGCATTACGTAGCTCGGTGGCCACGGATACATTTGGTAATTTCGTCCATCCGCAGATATTTCCATACTTCGTTTAAATTCATAGACATTCGCTTATTCTGTTACCCATATGATTATTCACCCTGCAAAGAAAATTATTTGACATTTCTTACAGTATTTTGTTGTTTCTCCTTAGCTTACACGTCTCGTAAATTTTTTCATAATGCATCATTCTGCTAGTAAATATGTTGTATAGAACTTAGTATTTAATTACATCTCTACGTACATATATCAATCGGTTCCTTAGTTCTTAGACAGTAGATGCAATTGTGCAGTATTTCCGTTTACTTTGTATTTGAGTTACGTACATGTACATATCGCATTCCTATTTGGTTGCGCCTTCTGCCAGACTGTCCCGCGTGCACACAGATCAATGCCTCCTCTCTTTCTACAGATGTCAGCGCATATTGTTGAGTGAGGACAGCCATAAGCTAATTTTGTTTATACTTCAGCTTTACATGAAGCGGTGTATTACTTCTTATTGCTGTTAATTTTGTGCTTACGTGTACAAATCAAAAGATTTACCTATGCCTATACACATTAATTTATCTTGAAATACACTCCAGAAGAAAAATTACACTTAGAGTCATGTGCACTATGTACAATTATCTTGTGATAGAAAGAAAAAATGCGAACTACCTTCATCAAGAGCTTTTATATCTTTGTGAGGGTGGAGATCCTTATCTCTCCCTGTTTTCTCATAGATTAATCTGTACGTCCCAGGGTATGGTATTTTGGAAATTACGTACAGGTTGTACATAAAGTCCGGGAACACTTTCAAGCCGGCCGAAGTGGCCGTGCGGTTAAAGGCGCTGCAGTCTGGAACCGCAAGACCGCTACGGTCGCAGGTTCGAATCCTGCCTCGGGCATGGATGTTTGTGATGTCTTTAGATTAGTTAGGTTTAACTAGTTCTAAGTTCTAGGGGACTAATGACCTCAGCAGTTGAGTCCCATAGTGCTCAGAGCCATTTGAACACTTTCAATTGTTTATTGCACAAGAACCAATAGTTGGGAGCTCCAACGTTAGGCGCGTTATGGGGCCCCGTAGGACTTGGCTAACAAGAAGGGTAAGAAAACCAATGTGCACTCCGTGTGCACACCAGGTGGAGTCATTCCAGATGTGGAAAGGGTCCTCCCGGATGCTATGAAGAGGACAGGGCGCTGCCAACTGCAGGTGGTTGCTCACGTCGGTACCAATGATGTGCGTCACTTTGGATCAAAAGAGATTCTCTCTGGTTTCGAGCGGCTAACAGAAGTAGTACAGACTGCCAGTCTTCCTTGCAAGATGAAAGCAGAACTGACCATTTGCGTGCATAGTCGACAGGAACGATTGCTGACCTCTTGTGCTGAACCGAGTGGAGAGTTTGAATCAGAGGTTCAGACTGTTCTGCGACCATGTAGGCTGCAGATTCCTCGACTTGCGCCAAAGGGTGGTTGGGCTTCGGGTTCTGCTGAATAGGTCAGGTGTCCACTATACGCAGGAGGCGGCTACACGGGTAGCAGGGGCTGTGTGGCGTGGACTGGGCGGTTTTTTGGGTTAGAGATTCTCGGGAAAACACAAGAAGGGCTTCAGTCACAAAAAGGTGCAGGCTGAACACAGGAAGAACATAGATACAGGAACCATATAACAGTTGTAAATTCTCGTAGCTGTGTTGGGAAAGTACCAGAGCTCCAAGCGCTGATAGAAAGCACTGAAAGCCGGATATAAGCTCAGCCGAAATTTTTCCGAAGAACCTAACGGTGTCCCGAAAGGTTAGGCTTAACAGGGTTGGTGGTGGCGAGTTTGTTGCTGTCAGAGAGGTCACATCCGTAGTAATTGACAGAAAGTCATCGAGTAAAACAGAAGTGATTTCTGGAGTTCCCCAAGGTAGTGTTATAGGCCCTTAGCTGTTCCTTATCTATGTAAACGATTTGGGAGACAAACTGAGCAGCCGTCTTCGGTTGCAGATGACGCTGTCGTTTATCGACTAATAAAGTCATCAGAAGATCAAAACAAACTGCAAAACGATTTAGAAGAAATATCGGAATGGTGCGAAAAGTGGCAGTTGAACCTAAATAACGAAAAGTGTGAGGTCATCCACATGAGTGCTAAAAGGAACTCGTTAAACTTCGGTTACACGATCAATCAGTCTAATCTAAAAGCTGTAAATTCAACTAAGTACCTAGGTATTACAGTTACGAACAACTTAAATTTGAAGAAACACATAGAAAATGTTGTGGGACAGGCTAACCAAAGACTGCATTTTATTGGCAGGACACTTAGAAAGTGTAACAGACCTACTAAGGAGACTGCCTACACTACGCTTGTCCGTCCTCTTCTAGAATACTGCCTCGTGGCGTGGTATCCTTACCAGATAGGACTGACAGAGTGCATCGAAGAAGTTCAAAGAATGGCAGCACAGGACGTTTTGTTTGGTTCAAATGTCTCTGAGCACTATGGGACTTAACATCTGAGGTCATCAGTCCCCTAGAACTTAGAACTACTTAAGCCTAACTAACCTAAGGACATCACACACATCCATTTCCGAGGCAGGATTCGAACCTTGCGGCCGTAGCGGTCGCTCGTTTCCAGACTGAAGCGCCTAGAACCGTTCGGCCACACCAGCCGGCAGCACGTATTGTATTATCGCGAAATATGGGAGAGAGTGTCACAGAAACGATACAGGAATTGGGTTGGAAATTATTAAAAGAAATGCGTTTTTCGTTGCGACGAAATCTTCTCACGAAATTCCAATCACCAACTTTCTCCTCCGAATGCGAAAATATTTTGTTGACAACGACCTACATAGGGAGGAAACGATCACCACGATAAAATAAGGGAAATCAGAGCTCGTACGGAAACATATAGGTGTTCATTCTTTCCGCACGCTATACGAGACTGGAATAACAGAGAATTATGAAGGTGGTTCGATGAACCCTCTGCCAGGCACTTAAATGTGATTTGCAGAGTATCCATGCAGATGTAGATGTAGATCATACATATGCCATTTTGAAGAGAAACCCTGAAATTTTTTTTTCATGTATACCGCCACAGTGTAGTTTGGTAATTTGCCGATAGTCAGCGCTAGTCTCAAACATGACGAGTTCAAGTGCAGAGCGAGCTTTCTGTGTGTTGGAGTTCGACAAAAACAAGTGTGCTACGGCTGTTCAACGAATATTTAGAACCAAGTACGGTAAGAAGCCACCAGCAAGGAAGGCCATTTACCACTGGCACAACAAATTCGTTATGACGGGTTGCTTGTGCCCGGCAAAGAGAAATGGACGTCCCAGGATGAGTGAAGTGAATGTGAAGCATGTACGAGAGACATTCATAAGGCGTCCAAAGAAATCGGTGCGTCATGCATCCTGTGAACTCGAAATGGCTCCAGTGACAGTGTTGAAAGTCCTGCAACAGAAGCTGTCTATAAAACCATTCAAATTGGAGTTAGTGCAGAAGCTCAATCACGACAACGAAGAAAAAGCCTTTTGAGTTTTGTTCGCAGTTGCAACAATTGAATGAGGATGGGGATGGCATTGTTGATCGCTTAATTTTTAGCGACGAAGCCACTTTTCACACTAATGGGAAAGTGAACACGCATAATTGTTGAATCTGGGGTACAAAGCATCCACACGAATGCATTGAATTTGAGCGTGATTCCCCAAAGGTAAATGTTTTTTGTGTCTTGTCACGTCGAAAATTGTACAGGCCATTCGTCTTCGCTGAGAGCATTGTCACTAGATATTTCTACTTGGACATGTTGCAGCAATGGCTGATGTCTCAAATGCAATCGGACTCTACGTTCATCTTTCAGCAGGATGAGGCTCCACCCGATTTTCATTGTGAAGTTCGCGGGTACCTGAACACGGAGCTGCTGCATCAATGTATCGGCCGTGCTACAGAATGGGACAGCTCTTTCATGAAATGGACTCCCCGGTCGTCACATCTCACTCCGTGAGACTTTTTTCTGTGAGGACACATTAAAGATCTGGTGTATGTACTGTCTCTACCACGTCATGTAACAGACCTCCGGGAGCAAATACAGGAAGCGACTGCCACAGTCGACGATACCATGCTGGAATGGGTATGGCAAGAATTCGATTACCATATTGACGTCTGCCACGTCACCCATGGTTCACAAATCGAATGTTTATAAGAAAAACTTTCAGAATTTCTCTTAAAAATGCAATATGTGTGACATCTGCACAATGTTTACTTCTTGTGCAATGAATAATTGAGAGTATTCCCGGACTTTATGTACACCCTATATGGCCATGAATAGAGTAACTGCCATTTTTATTCTGTTTGCCAAATTTTGTCGATTTAGGGTGCGTCCTAAAGAGGACTCGTTGCCCTTAAAATTGTCTTGTAGTGTCATATCTGTAGTGGATACCTTTGGTATGGGCGATTCCCACTCATTCATTTGTTTTGTCCAGAACATCAATTCGTTAGGTGGGAAACCTGTTGAAAAATGTGGAAGGTTATTGACAAATTGCATGAAACGAGTTACGTATTCTACCTATCGGGTGTGTTTGTGAGGGGTGTACATCCTAATGAACCGGTTAAATTCTTCAAAGACTCGTTCTACTGGGCCTGCTTCTAGGTAAAAAAAGCTTTATGCCCTATGAGGTCATAAATTGTTTCCACTTTTACCCAACGAAATATGAAGCATTATCAGTTGGTTTACCTACTCTTGTCAAATAGTCTCCCTCAATTCTTTTTCTGATATTTGTAGCTGTTGCATTTTTAATGGCATACATTTTGACATGTTTCGAGAAAATATAGTATAGTGCTACTACGTATCTTACTCGTCCTTTACTTCTTGGATATGGACCAGCTATGTCCAGGGATACTATATCTAGAGGTTTTTCTTTGTGACAATTGCGTGTAGCTCAGCATATTTTGACACATTGGACTGTTTTGATTTTTGACATATTGCACATGTTCTTAATACCTGAAGGACTCACCTTCTCAAATTTGGAAAATAACAAAGTGTTGCAATTGTTGCAGTACATTTGCCTACTCCATAACGTCCTCAAACTTCAAGTGTGTGTCTTATAAATTCGTCGATATAATGTTCAGAAATACACACACACCATTGATGAGATTTTCATGTTTCCTATGAAAAAAAAACGACCTTGTACTCCTGATACCATTTACTTACCTTTCCACTTCAATTTTGCTTAAGGTTTTGCATGAGTTTACTCCATCTGCATTCTTGCTGTTGTATAATTTTCATTTGCTTACAAAACTTATGGTAATCAGACTGTTGTGTTGTACCTTGCAATAAAAACGTTTTGATTTCTACATCTTGCTCTGTTAATTCACCAAATTACTCTAAACCTTGTGGTATCCTAGACAAGGCATCTGCAATAACATTATGACTTCGTTTAATATAAATGATCTCGCAATTGAATTCTTGTAAATATAGGCACCACATAACTAATCTGCAGTGCAATAGTTTGCATGTTAAAAGAAATGACAGTGACTGATGGTCACAGTATTCTCCACAAAAAATTTTCAAGCTTTTTAAGTGTCCATATTACAGCTAAACTTTCCAATTCTGAATAGAGTAAGATCTTTCTGCTTCTGGTAATGTGCGACTAGTATTTGGGTACTTCTTTACCTGCTTCTCGCATCTGGGACAAGCATACCCCAGGCCTTGAGATGAGGTATCACTGCATACACAAAAATCTTTGGACATATCAGGCTGGCCAAGAATGTTTGCATTGACTAATGCCTGCTTAATGTGATTAAAGTCCTCCCGACACTTATCGTCCCATAACCAAGGCCTATTTTTTCGTAACAAGTTGAGCTATGTATCATTATTCATCAGTTACTGTGTTACGAATTTACGAAAAAAATGCTAGTCCTAAATCAGATTTCAGTTGTTTTTTATTCCTTGGCGCTGGACAGTTGAGTACGGCATCAAGTTTTTTCGGTTCAGGTAATATACCTTCTTCTGACACATGTCCTAAAAATTTGACCTGCTCCCTACCAAAACCAGACTTTTTTAAATTGGCTGTTACTCCATAATCTGCAAGTCGTTGAAGACCTGTTCAATTAGCCTGATATGCTCTAACCAAATGGGTGTGGCTATTAGCATGTCATCTACGTAAGCAGTGACTTTGCCAAGCAATTATGATCCTAAAACCTTCTCCAATGCAGCTATAAACACGCCTGAGCTAATGTTCAGTCCAAAAGATAGAACACGGAATTCGTAACTTCTGCCACTACAAACAAATGTTGTGTATTTACGACTTTCTTCATGGAGCTTTATTTGCCAGTAGGACAACTTGAGACTGCGTATTGTAAAACTTTAGAATCTGTTCGTCCTAGTTGTCTAGTCTTATGCATACTGGTACAATAATCATACTGATACACATAGCATCGAGAACTAATCTTTCAGAACCGTCCAGTTTACTTTCTGGTAATATAGGACTACAATAGGGTGATAATGAAAGTTGTATAATTCCCCATTTAATCATGTAATTGATCTCTTCACTTACTGCCTCTCGTTTTGCCCATGGAATGGGATATGACATTACACAAAATGTTTCGTGTGGACAGACTTCAAATTTATATTGATAGTCTTTGATTTCTCCTGGCTCCTTACTGAAAACATGTGCATACTTAAATAACAAGTTGGAAAGTTCTTGTCGTTGCCTACCATTTAGTATCTCTGATTCATTTAGTTTATGCTCTACCATTTAGTAACTAACCTCAGTGATTGCTTCTTGTTCAGTATCCAATTTGTTTGTGAAATATACAGTTGGAAATGAATATTGTACTATTGCATTTGACTCAGGTTTGTTTTTATTACTTTCATCAGGTGTTTTGACTAAATCAATAGAAAAAATCTGATCCTTTATATAAAAGTGACATTTACCATTAGCTATGTCAATCTGTGTTTTGTATGTTCTAAACATGTCCATGCCAATAAGACAATTAACAGAAAGTTTGTCAATTATAAGAAAAATGCACTGCACTGTAAAATGTTCAATTTGTAATGGAATAAATGCCTGATGCTTAACCAATTTAGTCTTACTGCCTGTAGCAGTTTGCATCTTGCAATTTTGGACAGGAAATGTTGGGAATTTGCCTCACTTATTCAATTCACAGAAAACTGCATTTGACATTACGTTGGTAGTTGAATCTGTATCTAAAATTAACTGTGTGCCAATATTAAATATTTTCGCCTTAATGATTGCTTGTATTTGCTCTTCCTGGATATCATTTGTTGTATCCAACTCATATGGATACAGATCATCATTGCTGTCACTTTGTTTATCAAACCTTATGAAACATGTTTGTAGTTTTGCCTCGTCCCCACTCCCAGAGAGGTCAATAGCTTGGGGCTTATCTACGACCGATTGGTGTTTTCCGACGGCGTAGTGTGACTTAATTCATTACCTGGAGTAATTTCAGTTAGTTGCACTGTGTGGGTACTTCGCCAATTTGTGTCGTTAGCTGCTGTGCCGTTATTCGGCTGTTCAAAGGTCGGCTGCAGTACAGCATAAGGCTGACTGTTTCTGTTTATGTTCGGCATAAGGCCTTTTGATGGTCGATTGTAATTCGCTCTTGCATTTAAATTACTCCTGTTGTTTTGGAAATTTCTTTTAAATCGTTTTTCTTTCGTTTCCGTTACCGTACTCGTTACCTCTGGGTATACAATTTTGCTGTTGTGTATACAATCCTTGCTGTGTGTTTAGATCACGCTTTACTGACTGATTTACGTTACTGTGTTGTTGTTGTGCCTGATTTTCTGTTGCTATATTGGGTACAGGACTTTCCTCATAGATTAAGTAGATAGAATCAAGCACTGTCAGAAAATATTCATTGTCGTGCCCTAGCGTTGTGACTAATTTTTCTCTAATGTGCGATGGTAAACGACTTTTCAAAAATTTTAAAACGTTTACTTGTGATATTGGGTTCGTTTAGTAGCGTGTCTTGTTCAGGTATTTTTCAAAGTATCCACGTAGACTATCGTTTTTGCTTGCCAATGAATGCTGCGGGATTGAAAACCTCGCGTCTGAGTCCTTCTTGCATTGCCTCAGACCAGTATTTGTCGAGGAAAGCTCGTTCACATTGGCTGTAAGTGCTGCAATGTTCGGCCACTTCAGTTGCCCATAAAAGAAAGTCACTTTGTGTACATCCCACGACAAATCTGATTTTCTATGCTTCCGTCCAGTTGCGTGGAAATACATGACGAAAAGCACCGATGAATACTACTGGATTCATTCTTTTACCTTCGCTAGTGATGTAGGAAACCGTCGATGTAGATGATAGACACGTGACATTTTCGTTCGTATTTATGTTGTTATTGTAGTTACCTGTAATTCATGTTGGTAATTGCTCAGTTATTGGCGTTGTGGGTATGTTTACGTTTTGCACTCTAGAACTGTCACAGGTACCTGCTGTGGGATTCGTGACAATTTGTGGATAAATGCCAACAGGCTGTGGTTTGTTCACTGTAGCCTATGCATTATTTACGTACATATATCGAGATCCGGTAATATTTTCTTCTAAAAGATTGCGGATCCTATTTTCCGCGGCTTGTAGGTTAATGTTTACCTTGTTCACTTTTTCATTTTATTTTTTCTGACTAGCCTTTTGTACTACATCTGTGTATCACTTACAATCTGTTACTAACTTCTCTACAATGGTATTACCCTTATGTAACGTACCTACTTCAGCTTGCCTAATGATATCACTCAGATTTTCTTTGATCTTCTCTCTCTCCTTCTTAGCATATACTGAGTCAACTACCATTAAAGTAAGCTATTCTACAGCTAGAGGTACACCTTCATAGTCTTTATTTAGTTTGTTAACGACAGGGGTTACCTTTTTTACTGTCGATCGCAACTGGTTTTGTGTGGCTTCAATATTTGTGTTTGCTTCTGTGATTTTCTTTATCTGTTGATCTACTAGATCATGATGGTCGTTAAAAGAATCTGCCTTCTGTTTTAACTCCGTGATGTTACTTGTCTCTTCAGAAAGTACTTCATGCTTTACTTGTTTTTTCATATCATTCAAATTTTCGTCGATTTCAGTGCGAAAATTTTTGGCTAAGCCATCGAACTTCTGTGAGACCATCTTTTGCAAAACCTAGAATAATTGTTTTTGTTTTTGTTTCATTGTATTAAGATCGTGTGTAACAGTGTTTTCTTGCTGTCTTATTTCATACCATGTTCATATCTTGTTTCATATCAGTGAAATTTGTGTTGATACTATCTATTTTCGTGTTTATGTTAGATAATAACTGCCATAGCAGTGTGTCAGTTGTACTACAGTGGTTGCTGTCAGCTATACTTTACAAGTTAAAGTTTGTGTTGCGCCCAAGTGGTGATCGTAACGTCTTGTCGAAATTCATATTGGAATCGCTCTCCAATGAGCGGTATGTCACTCTGGAAGATGCGTGACATTGTATCGTCAATTGTAAACATTGAGTCATCAAGATTATTCTGCTGTGGAGTGTCACTTTCATTTGTCACACCTGCGACACTCATCTCTGACCTACTTTTTCTGCAGTTGGTATGCATGGCGCTTTTAACTTCAATTGTTCGAGTGTGCAATTCTGCCCCATTCTGGCTGATTGCTTTTCGCTATCGCTGTCAACAATGGATATATATTTTTCGGCCATGTTATATGAATGGGCAAAAATAAAGTTTCACAAAAATGTTAAAATTTCATATGCTAATTATTACACTTGATAACTATAATTTACATGATGGCAAAGCCTGTTTTACGTGTATTACTATGCGCAAACTATTGTGTTACAGTTTTTGATGTTTTACTGATCATGCATATCGCAAAGAAAATGTCCTGTAATTTTCCACTGTAAATTTCAAGGAAGGGAATAATGAGGAAAAGGTTTCTTTCTACATCAAAAGAGGCGCTATCAAGTGTAACTATGCAAACAACTTGCGTAGCCGTCCCACCTTTGCTGCGCCAAGCAAAACAGTTTACTGTGGAAAATTTTAGGTAACCTGTGTCCAATTCTTATTCCTTTCCAAAATTTTCTCCTCAATTTTTTTCTTTTTGCGTTACTTGCTCCTGTTGTGATTCATGCAAACAGAAAATACCGATAATTAGTTTTTATGAGTAATAACAATGTCAGAAATTTCTTACTATAGCAATAGTTAACAAACCCTACTCATAACTGGTGCCCAAAAGTCCTGGCACTCAGGTCGCCAGTTGTATTACAATAATAATAAATACATATGACTGAAAAAATTAATTTTAAGTATAACACAATTGCATTATTAGAAATGTTGTGCTTGTACGATTTTCGGCTAATCGGACTTCGTCTCTTACATTTCAATTGTAGATGTAGGCAGCAGACTTCCAGGGCAGCAGTGCATATCAAAAATAAGAAAATCCTCCTTACTTGGTCCCATTTCACTTCAATAAAAAATACTCAATGCTGATATCAAATCATCTCTTATTTCGCAACATATATGATACAAAACACTCGTAGCCCGTCATTCTATGAGCCACACATCTTACCTGAAACTTCTACATACAAGTGAGTCATAAAATAAAATCATGTACAAAAAAAAAAAAATGACGTGTTTTTTCATTTGTCTGCACCTTACCGCGCATTCATAACTAACGTCTTTGCCATCGCTTATGGCCAATCGGTACTCATTATTTGGTTTCAATAAATTTTTACTTCACGATATCCTGGGGGTCTTTCACCACGTACCTACACAACTGGTAAAACGACTCCAAAAGTGAAAAAAATTATTATTAACCCTTTTTTTGGAAACCTATTGTTAACATTGTATCAAGTGCAAGCAAAATTAACTTTTAAATAGCTGTCAGTGCAAATTTGACGCATTTGTAGATCTCTTCCAGATGACTACATGGAAAGTTTGGCTTCAAGCACGTCTCAGAAATGCCACACAATTATCAACACTGCTGGTGACTGGACATATTATTGATTGTAATTACATTTTTCTTTTGGTCATATATGATGTATGTGTATGTTTTAGTTTTTTGTCATATACTATTTTCTTCTGATTAGCCTGCCCATGAGCTAAACGTAGCAGATTGTATGTGTCCCATCTGCATGATCTTCAACAGCCGTGTGCACAGTATGTGTCCCAGGGGTGCTACTCCCATGTGGCCATTGAGAACCTGCAAGACATTAAATATGGGCCTTGTGCATGTATCGGTTCCATATTTGCAAGACAGTCGTGGGATACCAATACGAGTAGCAATATCATGGAATGATACACTTGGTAGGTGATGATTATGTTGCTGTTGAAGTCAAACATGCTGGCGGACATTTCTCCATTCACAAATAGTAACCCAATTGTCTCACAAATGACCAATGTCCAAAATCAGTTTTTAAATGCAAAAAACACTGTGATATTCCCTTATATATAGAATGCAGGGGGCATTACTTCTCCCTACGTTGCACAATTGTCCTGAAATACTACACATTTGCATATGCATAGCAAAAAGTATTCTCCTGCAATGTTACTTGTGCACCCTGTTGTAATCTGGTTGGTGGCAGGCAGGAGGTGCAAGCCTAAGGCCATCCTTGCTGTTCATATTGTGAGGATGTTTTAATATTTAAGTGGTTTTTCCGAATTTGTGTGGTAAACTCATCCTGGTGTTCTTCAAACCAAACACGTGCACTGTGAGCTGTGTGATACGTTGCATTGTACTGTTAATAAATGCCATTGTGTCGAGGAAAAACAATACTGCATGTAGGGATGAAAGTGGTCCACAAATGAAGGTAGATGCATACTTGTGTCGATCCATTGAACCTTCCAGAATGTCAGGATCACCCAGGGCAGCCACAAAAACATTTCCCAGTCCATAACTCTCCCTCCTCTGGCCTGTACCCTTCCGACGATTGTTGCAGGGCCTTACACTCAAAGGCTATCTATCCGATGGAGCACAAAACGTGATTAATCTGAAAAGGCCACATGTCACCACTCATTGGGCATCTAGTTGCTGTATTAGCGTGCATATTCCAGTCTTTGTAGCCAATGAACAACAGTCAGCATGGCTGCATAAAATAGGTGCCTACTGCAGATGCCCATACACAGGAACTTTTGCTGAACAGTCCTTGAAGAGACGCTGTTGGTAGACCCTTGGTCCATCTAGGCAGTCACTTGCTCAATAGTTTCACGTCTTTTCATCCACACACATCTCTGCAGCCATCGTTAACCATTGTTAACTATGGCTTGTAGTGCAACACAATAACCTTAGTGTCAGTTTTGGTTAGCATCATTTTGCCATGTGCAGATACTTTAGCCACAGCAGCTTGCGAACAGCTTACAAATTGTGCCATGTTGGAAATGCTTCCACTCATGGCCAAAAAGCCAGTGATAATTCCGTTTTGGATGTCAGAAAATCCCTATGTTTCTGCATTACTAAAATTGCATTGTTTGCCACGTTTCCCAACGTGTTTTATATACAGGGTGATTCACGAAGAAATGTATATATTTTTATATGTTATTCTACAAGTAAAACTAAAGAAAAAAGTTCATATACACATAGGTCGGCAGATGTTTAGTTACGGAGTTACGGCTAATAAAAGGCTTTGCCGGAAATTTAGCAAAAATGGTTCAAATGGCTCTGAGCACTATGGGACTCAACTGCTGAGGTCATTAGTCCCCTAGAACTTAGAACTAGTTAAACCTAACTAACCTAAGGACATCACAAACATCCATGCCCGAGGCAGGATTCGAACCTGCGACCGTAACGGTCTTGCGGTTCCAGACTGCAGCGCCTTTAACTACACGGCCACTTCGGCTGGCTGAAATTTACCAACTTCACTAATATGAAGACATCGCAAAACTGTACGAGGTTAATGTAAAGCACGATTTCCATGTATTTTGTTGTTATTGGTCTGATGAATTTAATAAAACGTGTCCCAGACGCGATCTGCAGTAGTTTTCCAGGACATCCAGAGAAACAAAGATTATTACACAAGTTAAATTTGTATGCTTTCCATTAACAATGTAGAAACGTTTATGTCGTTGTTGTCGACCGTTAGTGAGTTGTTTCAATCGTTTCTTTACATTGAAACGAGTTAGTTTTCTGTATTGTTCACTGAAAAAACATAACAACAACAGTGTATTTAAGTGAAACCACATAGTAGCTGTTGTAGTTTGCATATGATTTATAAAATAGGGATGCCTTTCAAATTTACGACAGAGGAATACACCGATATGGTGCTTATTTATGGCAAATTTGATGGTAATGCTACAGCTGCAGTTAATGATTATTGCATACGTTGTTCAACTTTGAGGATTCCAAATGTACAATAGATTAGTGTAGTATTTCGAATGTTATGGGAGACATATTCTCTACCTAGCGTTCATAACTAGTAAGAGTGCTCAATACATAAAGACGTTGATGAGGATATTATGGGTGGTATTCAACATACCTCGTGTGCCATTACACGACTTATTTCTCAACGATTAGGCATTTCACAATCTAAGCTATAGCGTACACTGAAGTACAATGAACTGTATCCTTACCATAAACAAAAGGTGCACCACTTACATCTATGAGATCCTGCCCTTCCTCTTGGAGTTGTGCAACTGATTAAATACTGATCGGCAATGAAACAAATACATTTTATTTACTGATAAGGCACAGTTTACTCGAGATGGTATAAAAAATTTACATAACAAGCACATTTGGTCTGAAGTAAACCCACATGCAACAGTGCAACGCAATTTCCAGCAGCGATTTTGCGTAAATGTGTGGTGTGGTATAATCAACACACACTTTATTGGATCATTCAGTTTCCCAGAATGTCTAACTGCTGAGACCTACTTACAGTTC
This sequence comes from Schistocerca serialis cubense, assembly GCF_023864345.2. NCBI lineage: Eukaryota > Metazoa > Arthropoda > Insecta > Orthoptera > Acrididae > Schistocerca > Schistocerca serialis. Next base: position 598,024,507 of record NC_064639.1, read on the forward strand.
CTTCAAAACAAAACGCCACACTTGCTCAAAGGTGTTCCACTTGCTACATGATTGCAGATATATTTTCAACATGACGGCGCGCCTCCACATTTCGCCAACGCCGTTACTACGCCTTTAAATGAACTTTTCCCCCAAAAATGGATTGGCCGTGGTGCTACATGTATGTGGCCACCCAGATTGCCCAGTTTAATACCAGTGGAATTTTTGTGTATGGGGATGGATGGACGACATAGATTATGAGGACAAAGTCAATACAGGTGAGGCATTACTTGCTCGCATTATTGATGCAACAGATGAAATTAAGAACAACCCTGTGAAACTGAAACGAGCAATAAAATCTGTTCATGCACATGCTGCTAAATGCATTGAACTTGGAGGACACATTTTTAAACATTTATTGTGAATGTATTGTGAAATTGTATGTACGCTATACAACTTCCTTAACATGGAGCTTTGTTTTTTCTGGTTTAACATGAATTCACGTGTGCTATGGTATAAATAAAAGCTTTCAGTTAACGTTATTACCATCATTTTTCCAAAATTAAATTGCCAACACCTTCTGTTGAAAACTTTGTGGATTTGTCTGGAATTTAAAAAACAAATTGGGCCAACTAGGTAGTAAATTAAAAATATTACGATATTACTTCTTTGCTTCTCTGGATGTTCTAGAAAACTGCTGCAGATACATGTCTGGGACATATTTTATTAGATTCATCAGATCAGTAGCAACAAAATAAATCGAAATGGTGCTTTACTTTAGCCTCATACAGTTTGGTAATGGCTTCATATTAGCAAAGTTGCTAAATTTCAGGCAAAATTTTTTATTAGCCTTAACTCCGTAACTAAACATTTGCGGACCTATGTTTATATGAACTTTTTTCTTTAGTTTTACTCGTAGAACGACATATTAAAATATCTTCGTGAATCATCCTGTATACACGCAACACTGCTAGTGCTGTGCCTGCCATCTTTGAGTGGTTACTGCATATTGACATGAAATATAGGCAGTAATATGTGGGACCAACCTGATGGGGCTGTTCGTGCCGTGGGTCCTTCACTTACTGCAGCTGGCCATGCCCATGAGTTCTCAGCAGTGATAGATAAACAATAAAACATCCTGCTCTCTTATACTCTAACCCCACAGTGAGAACACTACATATCTCTCAGGCCATGATGTAAGTGGCCAAATTTGCATGGCTCATGGCTGAATTCACTGGCATCAATTAAAATTAAGCACAGCTTAAACTATGTGGGGGGTGCAGTCAAATAGAAAACAAATGACCACCACAATGGGACTGTTGAGTGGTTCCATTCAAAAGTAATCACTACATGTGTTAAGACATTTATTCCACTGGGAGACAATACGAGGAATTCTTGTTGTATAGGACACAGTCAACCACTGATGGATCCACAACCACACACACTCTTGCTCTTCCTCATCTGACTGAAGCGAACATGATGCATGTATTTTTTTCCGATCAATAAAGACATGAATATGACACAGTGAAAGATCAAAGCTTTAGGGAGGATGCTGCAGTATTTCCCAACCCAGCTGCTGAAGTATACCCTTCACCCAATGAGCAGTGGGGCGGGGGGGGGGGGGGGAATTGGGGCAGGTGTTATCGTGCAACTGGATGATTCTGACCTATGGCATTCCTGGGCATTTTGAATTTAGGATGCATCATAGTTTGTGCAAAGTGCCTTCTTCATATAACTGCACATTGACTGTGGTTCCAAATTCAAGCAATTCAACGAGCAGAGGGACCCTTCAGTCAAAGAAGAAGCTCATCATGACCTTACATGGTGCTACAATTTCAAACCCAAGGGCAAATGGCAGAGCCAACAGTGGAAACATCTGATATCTCATCCAAGAAAGGAATCCAAAGCTGTTTGCACAAGTTTTGGTAAGTTTCATGATAACACCAATCACCACACCGCCAATTGGATGAAGGTTACACTGCAGCAATTTGGGTGGGAAACACTGCAACATCCTATGTACAGCCAAGATCTTTCACCATGTGATTATTGCATCTTTGGTGCCCTGAAAAAAAGATGTGCATGAATGTCGGTTTCATTCGGATAAGCGAGTGCAAGAGTGGGTCCATCAATGGCTAGCAGTGTTCTACAAAACTGTAATTGATCATCTCATCTCCCAGAAGAATAAATATTTTAACATGTGGTGGTACTCTTCAATCGACCCATTCCATGGTCCCTAATGTTTTTAAGATTTGACTGGTAATTGCTAGATGCATAGTATTGTAAAATATGGAGCTGAGAGCAAAGAGGCAACACAGATACTTGATCCAAAAGAAGGCCCCAGTAACCAGAGTCGAAACTTTGGTTCTATCCAGTGGTACTCAATGCTCACTTAACAATGAGCAACTAGGGACTGTTGCATCCTTCGCCTACCTAGAGAGTAAAATTACAGAAGGTGGAAGATCAAAGAAGGACATTGTAAGCCAAATCTACCAGGCAAAGGCTGCTTTTAACAAGCAAAGAAAACTTTTCTTATCCAGTTGCATAGACAAACATTTCCGGAAATCTCTCATAAAGACAGTTTTCTGAGGCCTGCTGCTGAGGTGTACAGTGCAAAAATTAATTGCACAGAAAAACGCAAAATAAAAGCATTTGAGACGTGGTGCTACTGTAGAAAAAATTGTATGGCTAGACAAGGTATCAAATGAAGAGGTGCTCCACAGAGTGGAGGATGAGAAGCCCTGTCTTAGGGAAACTTGTCCTACAGAGAGACACATGGGTTGGAGATCTGTTGAAACGTGATGGTGCCACTAAAATACTGAAGGGACTATAGATGGGAGGAACACGAGAGGCAGACTGAAACTGAAACACATCAGCCACATCACGGAAGATATCAGCTACACCATCTCTACCCAAGGCCAGTCTGTGAACATACACTGATGAAAAAAAGAAATTGCAATTCCAAGAAGGAGTTGTGTGACATAACAAAAGTTTCCATTTCAGTTTCACATCACGTGAAAGGTGATGTCCATTCAAAAGTTGTGTCAGTGGCATAAGAGTGGCGCAAGTAGCGCCATTATGAGGATGTAAATCAAGCTTGCTTTAAATACACGCTGTAACGGTCGTGAGCATTAGTTATCTTTGAGATTGGATGTGGTGAGTGGATGTTAGTCAAGAATGCCTTTAAAGTGACAAAGATGCTATTATCAGCAGCTCACTGAGATTGAACAAGGTCATGTAGTACGTCTATGAGAAGCTGGATGTTCCTTGCAAAAAGACTTGACAGGGAAGTAGCCACTGTACATGACTGCTGTCAGTGGTGGTAACGAGAAATTACATTTACAAGAATACCAGGCTCCAGATGGCCATGTGGCAGTACTGAGAGGGAAGACCATTGTATTTGGCATATGGCTCTGGCGTGTCATATTGCTCCTGCAGCAGCAACTGTAGCAGCAGTTGACACCACAGTGACACAACGAACTGTTACAAATCAGCTATTTCAAGGACAGCCTGAGCCACACGCTCAGTAGCATGCATTCCAGTGAATCCAAACCACCGCCATTTGTGACTCAGTGGTCTAAAGCAAGAGTTCATTGGAGGGAGAGGAGGAGGTCTGTCGCGTTTTCTGATGAAAGCTGGTTCTGCCTTGGTGCCAGTGGGAGCCATTTGTTAGGAGGAGGCCAATTGAAAAGCTGCAGCCAACCTGTCTGCGTCCTAGACACTCTGTACCAACACCTGGAGTTATGGTCTGGGGTGTGATTTCATACGATAGCAGGAGCTTCTTGACCGAAAATTTGTATGACAGCCTCGTTATTCTGTTGTGCTGCCATTGATGAACAGCATTCCAGACAGTGTTCTCCAACAGGATAACACTCCCCATAATATTGCTGTTATAACCCAATGTGCTTTACAGAGTGTTGACATATTGCCTTGGCCTTCTCGATCATCAGACCTGTCTCCAATCCAACACATATGGGACATCATCGGATGACAGCTCGAGTATCATCCATAATCATCATTAACTGTCCCTGTATTGCCTGACTAAGCACATTAGGCATGGAACTCCATCCCACAAACTGACATCTGGCATCTGTACAACACAATGTGTGCATCTTTGCATGTTTGTATTCAACATTCTGGTGCTTACTCTGGTTGTTAATATAAGAGCCTTTCACACTTGTAATGGCTTATCTCGTGCTTACATTAACCTGTGATCTTGCAATGTTAAGCTCTAAACTATGTTACCTAGACAAACATATTCCCTAAATTTCATTATGATACATCATTTAACACCTCTCCATTTTTCCATGAAACTGACAAATCATCTGGCATCTCCTTCCCTCATTAATTCGTTACCATCCCATCAGGTATTGGTAGTACCTTTAAAAATAAACCTAAATCAGGCAAGTGTGGAAATGTTCGTTTCACTACTAATTATGATACACCCTGTGTAAAAATTTGGCACTATGGACGATTTTGGAGCCTCTCTCAGCTTCGCTCGCCAAGCGACCACTTAAGTTGCTTGGGCCTTAAGGCATCCCTATCTATACTGCTCTCAAGAAGAAGTCCACAGACAAGCATGGTGAGCTGTTTGCCAATCGACATATTCGTTAAGAACCCAAGAAGAAGAAGAAGTTAAATTACAGTATGACATAGTGTGATCCACAGAAAATTTTTATGTAAGCTGATTCTGGCCACCAAAGCCTACACAATTATATCAGCAAGCTATGTGGGCATGAATCATTCGAAAAAAGTAATTGTTCACAACGAAGAAAGAGATACCTTTCAAACTAATGTACCTGGTGTGGTGTCAGTACCATATCATATCTAAACTCCTGCAGTTCAAACTGAACATAGACGCCAGCAGAGTAAGAAGAACTTACAGTGTAGCTCCTTTGAAGGAGTGAATTCAGCAGGTGTGAAGAGAATTCGATATCTAGGATAGAAGGTTTGTGGGTTTTACGTGGCATAGAACCATAATAACACACTTTTAGAGTCAAAAAGGACATTTATCTCGGTAGTGAATAGATGGCTGTCGAACATAGCGCTAGAACACAGAGACAAGAGGCAAATCAAAGAAAATAGCCCAAAGAGATGGCGCTTCGCGCCAGAGATCCCGGCAGTGTGGAGCACGGTGGAGCGAAGCTAGCTCACGTCGACAAAAAAATCCTAGTGCCAGCATGGCGGGCAAACGTGGCATCCAGTGCGCGAATTGTGCGCCTCGGAAGTGGCGCTTTCAGGGTCCCGCGAATCGGCAGTGGTGTGTCGAAGGAGGCCACGATGGTGGCATCAGTGGGTGAGATGTAGGTGGAGGCAGGCCAGCCGGGGACGACGGGAAATGGCTCTGTGAGTGACCAAGCAGGCTTTAATCGTTGAACCAAAACTGTACTCGCTCGTAGCAATTTCGAAGCATTAAGACATTGAGCTTTCCAATGTACGGAGTTGCTGTCTGTGGTGCGGTTTCGGTGACAGGTGCTGTTGCTGATTGCTGAGACCTGTGAAGGGAGGCACGTGTGGGAGGCCGAGAGTGGGTGCACAAGCGGTGGTGGTTGAGTTGACTGACCATGGCGTGCCAGGATGACGTGTGCAGAGCGTCAACAGCATGCAGCAACTGAGGACGTGGCGTGGTAGCCACAAAATGCGAGGGATCCAGCGAAGCGAGAACATGAGCGTCTGTGCTGGACCGGAGTGAACTGGGCAGGGCGTCGGCGGCAGACGCGATGTGAAGGGTCCTGCGAAGTGAGAACAGGAGCATCCTGCAGGTCCATCTGCATCGGCGTGGAACCGGCAGCAGGGAAAATGCAGCTCGACACAGGAGTGAAGCAGAGTGAAGACGAGGTTGGAGAGGAAGGTGGTGTCAACAGAAGTGGCTCTGTAGAGAGGCTGCTTAAGGTATTCTGTGTGTGAGCCAATTCAGTGGAGGCGATAGCAATGTGGGAGCGTAACTCCGCATTATGTGTGTGGAGCCCGTCAATCTGTTTGTGGACATCCATAAATAGGAGAGATGTGGCGCAATACATCTGAGCTGAGATGTACATGTGGAAAGCATAGCCAAGGAGGCGGGAGCAGAGACGTGCCGAGTTCGTTTGAGCATGGAATGGTGGAAGCAGATGCGTGGCGGAGCATAGTGGGCTGCAGGTCTAGCGAAAGTTCGTAATGATGTAGAAAGTCTAACCCAATTACAGGTTCGTCCACATTGGCGACGTGGAAAGTCCAAGGAAAGATGGCGACTGGTGATAGGTCAAGTGACGTCTTGATGGAGCCAAGGACCGCGACAGGAGAGTGATCTGCAGCGATCAAACCGAGTCTAGCAGGAAAAAACATGTTGCCCACGTGCTTGGCCGGAATAACGTTAACGTCGGAGCTAGTATCGACGAGAAAGTGGTTGCCTGATGACAAGTCAGTGACATAGAGGCGTCGCACCACTGTGGCAAGTGGTGCGGCATCTGACGGTAGGCGCTGTGAAGGATCGTGGTGGGACATTGCTTAAGTGTGCCCGCCAGCCTCAGTTGAGAAAGGCGCGAGACATGCGTCAGTTGCGGGCGGCATCCCCATAAGCAACATGGAAGCAGCACAGCACAGCTGACTGTATCGTGGCCAGAAACCGATTGGGTTGCAGCTTGGGTGAGGTCGGCAGCTGTTGGGGGGCCACAGGCAGAATCTTCTGTAGGCCGCTAGGTGACAGCTCCTGACAGGCAGCTACGCTGCTGAGACATGAGCACTGGTCTCTGTTGGCAGAGCGTGGAACTGCAGGTGCAGGCATGTCAACTGATGGCGACGGGGATGTCATCTGTGACAGGTGGTGTCAGTGACGAATGACTGCATATGCCCAATTGGCCATGTGTAGGCGAACCTCAAGAGGGTCAGTGATGTGAGATAGCGGGTGAAGTTGCAGATCCGAAAGCAGTTTGACCAACCAAAAAGTCCAAAGCATGGCATCTTGTAGTGTATGATCATCAATCGATGCACAAAGGCACTGGCAAAGCTGCAAAGGTGTGTGGTCGTCGAGGTGCTCTCATGGATGATGTGGTGGATAGCCTCTGCTGGAGGACGACAAAGGCCTTCGATAAATAATGTTTTTCCATTAAATACTTGGGCAAAGAGGGCAGTGAGAGTAGCAGACCACTGATGAGATTTGGATGAGCATGCAGATGGTTCACTATGCAGACAAAACGTGCGTCATCATCCGAAATCCTGTGGGTATCCAGTATGTGATCCACCAACACGAACTAAGTCCTATGGATGTCCATTTGCAAAGCAGCTTAGGAAACCTGCCGGGTGTGACACATGTTGATGCAGCACTGGGAGGCGAAGATCTGAGTGTGTGGGCTAGGAAGCCCACGACGCTGGGAGTGCAGTAACGGCGGGCGGAGTGTCGCCCGAGGTCTGTGTGAGGGCGTGACCCCAAACAGCACACAATGTAGAGTGAGCCAGTGCGATATGTCCCAACTGCAGACTTGAAGGCGAATGCAGCAGGGGTGTGACGGCCGGTGCCATTCCAACAGCGGGCGGAAGGCGGTCATGGAGCAGCCATATGGGGGCTGATCTGGTAACTAGCGCGGGTGGAATGTCCAGTGCCGTTACGAAAGCGGGTGAAAGGCGATCATGGTGCGACCATGGAAACCGGCGCTGTCGACGCGACCAGCATCGCCGAGACGACGTACGGGGAGGGTGTTGTGACGTTACACATATGTGCGAGTTACGATTCTCGAACGTCGGCATCACATCAAACCAAACCGAAGGAGACTGCATAGCCAAGGGGTGGAACACAACGTTCTTCACTTGATTATCGTTCACACTGTCACTAAGCGGCGTGCACTGTCCGTGAAACAGCCCTTGTTGCGTAGTTGCACTCGATGGTGGCTATGTTGGGCTGGTAATGGTTATGTGGCCTCCAGCATAGCTGGGCATAGGTAATTGTTCTCTTTTAAGCAGACACACATTAGTTACACTTGTATATTTGTCATCGGAAGTAAAGTCAATTAGGTCTGCTACGCTGGTAGATCCATTGTTCCGAAGACAAGGTGGACTGGTACACGAAGTTCTATAATGATGAAAAGAAGCACAAAATAATTCCTGAATGCACGATGATGATGTTGGTGTCACCACTGTGGGTTTTATGTGGTGTAGAACCATAATAACACACTTTTAGAGTCAAAACGAACATTTATTTCGGCACTGAACAGAGCAAATACAGAAAGATGGCTGTCAAACATAGCACTAGAACACAAAGACAAGTTTCAAAGTAAAAAAAAATAGTCAAAAGAGATGGCGCTTCACTCCAGAGACGCCACAAGTTGTTATAAACACATTGTCTACTGTCATCTACCCAGTCATCGACAAATTGAGAAATGTCGACAGAATCATTTACTTTTTTCTGTTGGAAGTATGGGAAATGCATTAAATGTCATTGTCGCACCTGAACAGAGCCCCAAAGAAGAAATCATCAGGTCCATGGAGGCAGCACTGTATCACACATCTATGATTGAAACTGAGAAAATAGGCATAAACTGTTCAAATTTCACTGTGTGTCGAGCCACCAAAGTACAGACTTAGCTGTGAGGAAAGGAGAGCTATTACAGAACTAAAGAAGCACAATGAACTTATGGTATAACAAGCAGATGAAGGCAACGCTAATGTCATGTTGGATACCGTGCATTATGAAGACAAGATGAACCCTACAGCTAAGATAGTCTGAAAGTTACAGGACTTTGTCAAAGCTCATGTCCATAACTCCAGTTCTACTTAGGATTTATGGAGTGCCAAAAATACACAAAGAAAGTGATCCTTCGAAGTCGATAGTAAATGGGATCAGTTCGCCTACATACATTTGGGTGGCAAAACAAACTTTCACGTGAAGAACTTGATATACCTTATAGAATGCATAAGGGGAGAAAACCTATCCATGGACATCATGGGTAACTTCGATGTAAAACTACTACTTATGAATGTGCCAGTAAACGAAACAGTTTGCATTCTGCAGGAGCGTGTCCCACCAAACATATACAACCTGGTTGATCTATGTTTGTCATCAGATGGCAGGACAATACTCTTAACAGATAGACGGTATAGCAATGAGGTCACTCCTTATCCCCATTTGCAGCCGACATATTCATGGAGGCCTTAGATGCAACAGCAATGATATTCAGATCCTTGATGCCCAGAATGCTGTCTCAGAAACTTGGATGACACTTTCGCTATATGGCCCCATTGAGAAAGCTACAAATGTTTCAAGAATATCTGAACTAGATGTACAAGGATATAACGTTCACACTCACGGTAAGTAACAATGGTGCAATTCCATTCATAAATATTGAAGTATACAGGGTGGTTCAGTTAAGTTGTTCTTCTTCCTCTGCCTTTTCCTGTTACTTCTCTGGGGTTAGCATTGTTATATAGATTGAGGCGATGTTAGTGGTAGTTCGTGGCCACATTTTCTTCCTGACGCCAACACTCCCTGGGACGGCATCTGTACACCCCATCTCTCTGTGTCTAGAGTAAATCTATATTGAAGTTTGAGAATCTTTTCTAAATGTTTGTGTAGTGTGAATCTGAAGCGAGATGATGGTACCAGCCCAATATTTACAAGGGTCATTTCATAAATAACGCACAGGTTGATATTACTATGAATTTTTATCTAACAACGATGAAAATTACGTCAGATGTACTTGGAAGAATCCTGTGTTTTTGTTTTTCACTGTGTCCTCTGACATAACTTTGGCGAGAGGTGGAAATGGACCCTGCAGGGGTTTCAAGTACCGTGACTATTGAAGGCCAGAGGTCGTACATCAAGATCGAAAGTACTTGGCGAAGACCCAACAGAAATCCACAGTGCCTCAAGTGAAGTTTATGTGAGTTTACAGTGAACCATAGTACAGTTTCACATTGTGTTAATCGAATTCATAGTGGTCGTATGAGCACAGATGCAGAAGGCAAAAAACGTGGCAGATGCTCTTGAAGAAGATCACAGTGTGACTTGTGAGGAACTCTTTGAAGCCATGGGAATTCCCCCAGCATCAGTATTCCGTATTCTGACAAATGATTTGAGAAAGAGAAAAATTTCTGTGAGATGCGTCCCATACTCTTTGACTGCTAACAAGAAACGCCTGATATTGCAACCTCGCTCAGTCATTGTCGTTCATCTGCAAGATAGTATCGATGCAGGGTAGTCTCACCTCCTCGACTCCAGGAAGCTGCACTTCAATGCACATGGCTGTTCAACTTCAAATATTTCCAAAACCGTTTGAGATATTCTAATTCTGTTTATGCTTATGAATTGTGAGAATGTCATCGATAAACAACATGTAGTCTCTTTTTATAAAGATAGTAATTACAAACATATCAACATTAATTCTGTTTTTTCACATAGAACTACAGTATGTGAATTGTCAGGACCTACAGTAGACCCGAGTTAGCGTTCAAGTGTGGAACCGCCACGCGTTATATCTGGAGCAATGTTTGGATGTGGATCCACAATATGCTGTGCACGGGATATGTTTTGAAGGTGGAGCTGCCACGTACAATATACGAAGTGGTGCTTGGATGTAGATCTACAACATACCACATCCAAGTTAGCGTTCGAGTGTGGATATGCTGCGGTCTATACATCCGGACCGATGTTTGGAGTCGGATACGCCACACATCACATATGGGATAGGGTTTGCAGGTGGACCAACCATGCGTTACATCCAAACACATATTCTATGTTCAAAGTTTGGTCCGCCAGCGGGGGGACCGGGTCCTGGGAGCCGTCCGTGACACATGCATATACACAGACATACAGAAAAAAGAGCAAACACTCTCCAAATGTGGATGTGACTGGATGCAATCGAGTACAGTGCTATACTATGCCTCCCAATCAGTGCATTTGGGCTAGGTGTTGGCAACTGTGCTACATTTACGAGCAATTCTAGAACACAGAAAGAGCACTCAGTAGGATATCTAGTGCTGTGAGGAGATTATATGATGTTGTCTGTCTTCACGATATATGAACGAATGATGTAAAAGGGATGATTTTGTATGGTGCAGGATAGGAAATGTATGTTTACTACATCTACACGGTACATGATGATATATTGCGGGGTTGGAGATTGGTTTCATGCTTTAATATTCAAGCTCCTGTCATCAGAGGGAGAGCAGTGTAATTCAGTATGAATCTTTCCGTATTTGATGATATGTATGGCACTCTGTGGTGCAATATGGTGATCAGTGTAATTAGTTTATTGCCACTGAATGTCATGTCTGTAAAAACAAAGAAAAGGCTGATGGTGCTTCCTTAGGACAGAGGAGCATCGTGACACACAGCAGGTGTGAGTGTAGGCGTACCATAATTTTTTCGGGTGCTTTACAGATATAAAAGATAGCTGCAGTGTTTGTGTAAAAGGTGTATATATTGTATTGTAAAGTTACTGTGGCTTATGTTGTGTAAAATGTGTACATATTGTATTGTAAAGTTACGGTTGTTTATGTTGTGGCATGACTAGACAGGATGACTGTTACTGTGTCCTATCGAAACGGATGTATAGATTCAACACATCAATAACCATGATGGTATGAGAGAGATTTTTTACGTGGAAAATTATGTGCACTATAGATACTGAGATTAGTTCCAGAAGCACAGCCATCAAGAGGAGATACTACCTGTACATCGATTGGTGTCAGACTATAGCAGAAATCGTAATATTTAATTGTAGTTACACTGGTAAATATGCTCCTGGCTTCCAATATTCTTGTGAGTCTCATATGTATTTGATTATCTGCAGACAACTTTGCAGGCTTCTCTGTTAATGCAATTTAGCAATCTGTGCAAAATAATTTTACCAGTGAAAATCCCATCTGCAGAAAGAAAGAAAAGTTGGATGGTGCTTCAGTACCAGTGGCATCAGTAATTCGGCGGGTAAATTCGATAAGAGCTCGATTCATTCACAAGACATTCTTTGTGCTGGTATATAGGAGTCTCTCCATAGTGGTGAGAACATTTGCGTGTGTTGAGAGCAGGAAGGGTAACACGTGATGTACTGGGTTATTATGCACTATTTTCATAAACAGGTACTGTTAGGATAAGAATTTCCGTGCATACAAGCGGAGACATCGGGAAAGCTCTTACAAAAGCGACCGTTAACTATTTCTCGGACACTATACAATTTCCGAAAAGTCGCCTCGGTTCTTATTTTACATAGGCATGTGAGATCAATATAAGATTGAAAACCATGTTAGATGCACTTTCGATGGTTTGTATCTACGTGCAGCGATGCGTCAGCATGCACGTCACACACATATGGTGATCAGTGGAACAGTTTTCTATAGCGTTTGCGAGGGTGAGTCGCTCTGCAAATGGGTCTTGCTGGACCACAGGTAGAGAAAGTGTTGGCATTGGCAGTGGTGAACACACATGCACGTGGTCCAGTGGATGACTTGGCACTTATTTAGATAGACATGTGGCATCAGTATAACACTCAAAGAACTTTCACATGCCATTGGCAGTGGTGTGAGGGCGATGGCTCGTGCTGGCTTGCATCTGGCAGTGGCTTGGGCCCTTGGAGCATCTGTGGTCTGCAAATAGGTCTTCGCTCCCATCCTGTCGCGTCAGCAACAGTGTCTAGGTGATCACGTATTTCGAGAGGAATTTCTCAGCTGTCAAGTATGAAAGGGATGTCGTCGCTTCATGCTTGTGGGCACCTGTGCGTGGTTTGACAGCTGCCAGTGCATCTCCAATTCTGGGAGGATGTGCAGTAGTCTCCTGTGCAGTCCAGTTGATAGGGGGGCAGTGGTTGGTGCATGCGCATGTAGTTTGCATGTCTGTTGCATTATCTTGCGAGCAGGTCTGTAGGCTGTGCTGTGCATTATTTGGACAGTTTACGAGATAGTTTCGTGTCTGCACATCAGTGTACTCATTACTTAGGAGGACTTTGCATGTCTGTACAGAAATCATTTTGGTAATTTAGAAGAGGTGGCGGTCGGATGTGTTGGTTAGTGGAGGTACCCCAACTGACCTATCTTCCCGCCATTTTCTTAGGTTAGTAGAGGTGTGTTGCATTGTCCTGATGGAATTTGAACTTCCCACCATGTTTTGGGGGAGTGGGTTAGGTTAGTGGAGGTAGCCCAGTTGACCTATCTTCCCGCCAAAATCCACCATCTTGAATGATGTCATAGCCGCCATCTTGGGCGATGTCATGCGCTATTGCCAAGTCTACACTCCGCCATCGTGGACGACGTCATCGCCACCCACTTGGATACATTTGGCAACAATGGATGGTGGGGTAGAACTAGTTTTGTCCCAATACTCCTGTATATAGCTCTTCAATGTCCTAACCCAAGGCATGAGTGATGAAGCAAAAAAGGTATGACATCACGGCATTTGAGCCCTTTTTTGCAATGCGTTCATCATAAACATTAAAAATGATTCGCTTGTTGCAAGAACATGCTTACTGAACGAATATGTCAAAAATTGCCGGTTACAGTAGATGTCATTAGTTGCTATATTGGGCAGGGATACGTTTTTTTGGAAAGTTGTTGCACATAATCACGTTCTTTATGTTTTTCCTTGCCTCCAATTTACCCGTCGTGGATGCGGCAGGGGCGGGAGGGGGAAAGCATATCAGTTCTGTTTATTCTGGGCTCTTGTGGCCAGAAGAGCCACCACTGACTTGTCTGCTTCTCTCCCCTGAAAAATTGACTTACCTGGTTGTTTGCTCTTACTGCAAAACTTTTCATGCTAATATCTCTGGATCCATTGGTTTTTCCCCAATACTGGCCTCTCTAAAGATGCATGATGAAATGGAACTTGTTGTACCGTTTCAATGTTTTATTAAATTTCTAGCATGCAGAAATTATTAGCAAGAGTTTCTTCTCTTGCAGTTAATAACTCAGCTGGTTTCCAAAAGGAGAGAATGGACTAAACAGTGTTATTTATTGAATTTTTTCTGTTGTGTAACATGTTTCCCATTTTCCTTTTCTTTGTGCGGCCTGGACGGTGTAAATGAGGGAGTGTGTGAGCTAGCAGAAAGCTTTAGGCAGAGATTGTTACACTATATGAATGGTCGTTCTGTGGTATGGTAGTACCAACCCCCAAGTGTGAACAAGTTTAGCAGAGACCAAGTTTGCAGGTCAGGGCAAAGATGAACGTAGGCGCGCGAATTGGCTCTGTCAGATTGGCGCGCCACCCCCACCACGTTTGAAAGCGGGACGGTTAGGCGAATTCGGTTGCAAGAGCACTTGTTCCTGGGCAGCAGCGCGGTACAGATGCAGAAGTTGTAGTTCTGCACTTTATGGTAGTATGATGTAAGGTATTGTGATGGTTCAAAACTGCTGCTGATTAAGGTCAGGATGGTGGAAGCAGGTGTAACATTACCGGCAAACCCCTATAAGGGAATTCATTTTCGCTATTTGCTTTAAATTTCCGTAACAACTTTGGGTTTGTGCCTTGCAGAAGCATGGACCATGGGCCCCAAGCTCACGGTCGTATTTTGGGTCTAAGTGTGAAGATAGTTATTTCATTTCATGCCTTTTTGTGTGCTCTCTTCTGTATAGTAAAGTTTTGGGTGATTTTTATGATTTTTTCAATGTTTTCATTGTGTACACAGTTTCCCGCAATGTGGCCAGTTGGAGTAACGGTCATGGCATTAAAGTATAGATCGGTTATCGCTTAGATTGAAAGGGTACAGTACCGCCCGACATCGAAAATAGGTAAACATACTTCATTATTTTTGTCAGAACAACACCTTTTTTTGTAAAATAACTCAATTTCAATTAATACAGTGAAGCCAGAGACCAGTGTGGGAAAGAATGACAATTTATTTATTTAATTGATCACAAGTGCACTCCCACAAAATAAATCCCTACATCCAGTTTGGTGAGATCTGTGAAATGAATGAATGTATGGTCGTCTGCTAACCGCAGATAGTGAATGTGAACATATGATCATCTTTGAGATGATCCTTTGGCCACCTTTGGTGGGACCAAAGAGATGAAACTTACCTGAGCTTTGAGCGCCTGAAATGTGGCTGACCAATACGGTAGCAAGGTGCTCCCCCACTTCAGCAGAGGTGCGAGAGGACCTGAAGAACGGCCATGTTTCAGCACTCTGCCGCTGGATCTTGTGCTGTTAAGACCTGTCTGAGTTGTGCTCCGTAAAGACAAAAGAGTGGAGTCATGGTATGCATGTGGAATATTTAAGAGTAGTTTGAAATAATAATTTCTCTATTTCAGGAACTTTTGTGGGGAGAATTATATGTCAGGCAGGTAATATTAATGGGATCGTAGTAATCTTCGGAAGTGACCAACAGTCACAATGAAACCACATGTAGCAATAAGTTGAAATACTTTCGTGTGCTTAAGTTAAGCTTAATTACTAGCGTGTGTACTATAAGTTGAAATATTTAAGGATTGGCGTGTGCAGGACTTGAAATTAGAGACGAGTACTTCCATGTGGTGAGTACTGTGTGAGCCTCAATCTGTGTATGAGACAAAGGATAAAGAGAAGTACTCGTCCATGGTATCAGTTGAGGACTCGCGTGTGTGATGAATATGCTCTTAATATTACTTTGCATGTTATGTTTCCATGTGACGCTTGATTCAAACTATAATACTCTGAGAGAGAAGCAAGGTGAGTCAGCCGTCTATCCAGCAACGCCACTTGGCTTGCAATGCACAGGAAGACGTGCATATATCTCCAGAGTTCATAGTAGGAAAGAAGAATTACGAAGTGGGGCAGTGTCGTGTGAAACTGGGATAAGTACTAATTGAAGTGGGAAAGCTGAAAGTGATAGTGTTGTGACTATTTATTGTGTTGTATTCCATGTAGTAGTGTGTTGTATGTCATGTAATTTGGGTATGTGTGGTTTGCGTGGGAGAGTAGCAAGGTAGTTTCAGAGGTAGTGGGTTATGTATGCTTGTTCCTTCTGTACCGCTCGGTCTGGAGGAAAGTTTGGTGATGATGATTGTGAGGGTCGAAGTGTGAGATATAATAAAAGATCCACCATCCTATCCAGAAAGTGCACTGTAGCGTTAAATAATTACGAGACCATAAGGTAATCACCAATGTAAAGCCATGCCCACTGGGCGGAATTTCTCATGTGTTATTGTTGTAGGTTATAGAATTTGTGTGTTTAGGTTATAGAATGTATCGGAATAAATAAGATAGTGAAAAGAAAAAGATTGGTGGACTTTCCCTTCGAATTGTATGTTGTCACGATGTCCTGAATTTATAATGTGTGCACCATTCATATTCAGTGCGGTGGCCACGTGTTGATAAAAGCCGTTAAGTAAAAGACAACAAGAAAATGTGGTATTGCCAGTGCGTAGTGAACAATCAGAGTTCTGTAAATTACTGATAGTCAGATGTTCGTTTCCGTTGCGTATTATTCATACAGGAGGTTGATTAGTGACTTAATTGTGAGTACGAGAGTTCATGTTACTTGATAAATAAGAATGAATCCACTCGCTTGGCAGACCGCTCATCTTGCAGGCCTGACTGCTTGATGCCACAGTATGAGCAAGGCACGTGGTAGCCTCCCATAATTTCGACCCTGCCAGGATATTTTGCCAGGATTATTGCTGTCAAGATATTTTTTTTATGGAATATATTGTGATAGCGCTAAGAAGTAAAATTTTTTTTGTTTGCAATTTCTTTCTGCATTGGTGAGGATCTTTTATTTTTTTATGTAATTAATTGCTATATCGTCCAAGGCTGGAAAATCGTTGCATAATTTTTTTTGCGTAATGTCCGTTGTAACTTGGCTGCAGTCGAAAAGTGTAGTCACCATGGAGAATAGTGATTCTGGCGTGAATGTAGCAGTGCAGCAGGAAGTAGGTGTCGACCTTGGGTTAATGAGCGAGATCGGCAAACACTCGGAAGGGGCTGAATTGTTCAGCGGACCGCGGCTAGGTGATCCTTTATGCGGCGGGCTTTGTTCACAATCGGGGGCTTTTCCCGACGACGCGGGCGAGCCGGGACTAGGTCATGTATGCAGTGAAAGTGAAGCTACCCTTAGCGAAGCTACAGTTTCTCAGGCGAACGAGGTGAGCGCACCGAAAGTAGTAAATGACAATGTGCTACTGCAGTCTTTACAGAGGATGGATAAAGATAATAAGGAAAGATTGGAAGCAATGAATAGAGGTAATAAGGAGAGAGATAGGGAGATTAAGGAAATATTGGAAGAGATAGATAGAGGTAATAAGGAGAGAGACAGGGACATTAAGGAAATATTGGAAGCGATGGATAAAGATAATAAGGAAAGATTGGAAGCAATGGATAAAAATAGTAAGGAAAGTATGGAGGCATTGGATAAGGGAAATAAAGAGGCAATGAGGAAGCTACACACAGTTATCGATGAGCGTCTGCCCATAGTTAATAATCGGTTAGATGAGGGGGAGAAGAATCTGGGTGCGTTGAAGCAAGTATGTGACACCGTGAACGAAAAAGCCAATAATTTGGAGGTACGAATATTTGCAATAGAGAGTGATACTACAGAACATAGGGACATGTTGCCGGATGAGCGAATCAAAGAGGTAGTGGTCAGAATGAATACGATTAGTGCAGATGTAGAAAAGATCAGTATAAGAGGCGAGACAGGCTCTGACAGTACGCAGCGAGAGGTTTATGCCAACCAGGGGGAGATACAATCACTATTACAACTTAAAGAGGCGCAATTAGAAATAAGTAGGAAACATAGGGAAGAACTAGCACAGTTGCAATTAGCGTGCAGTAGCGAAGGTGACACACCACCAGGTAGATTGCAGAGGGGGAGTGAGATAAATTCAAAAAACGAAAATAGGCAGAAAGAGGAAGACGAACTCAGAGAGTTAGAAGAACAGTTGTGTCGGATAAAACAGGTGGCAAACCCAACTGGGTATTGTCCAAAGCTGTCTCAATTTCACGATTCATTACCTTCATCGTGGGGACCGCTCCTCAAAATGAAGTTTGTGTGTAACCATTTGAGATACGAGGCTAGAGCGAAAATGCAGGAAGTTATTAAAGACTGTAGTAGCTACAAGATATTTTGTGACAAGTTTTTAAATGAATTCTGGTCGAAAAGTAAGCAGGACCAGGTCACGCAAAGCATACTGATGAGGCCAAATTGTAACGAAGGTGGTATAAGAGATCCAGCGTCGTGGTATCAGGAAATGCTGAGACGAAATAGGTATTTGTATGTGCCATACGAACCTGGGGAGTTCATTAGGATCTGTATAACGAAGTTGCCAGTGAAATTGCACAGAGATATAGCGATAGCAGGCAGAGGCGTAGACGATTCTGCGTCATTTCGGCACTTGTTACAAGAATTGGGTAATGAGAGTAATATTGTGAACGGAGACACGACTCATAGGTCAGACAGAGTCGAGGATAGGAACGGCAGAAACTATGAGAATGACAGGAGAGCATGGAATCCTGGCATTTTTTTCTTTTCGTAATAGATTGATGGATCCAACATATCAACATATCAGCCCTTAGCATGCTGCCCTAAAACACATGCAGCTGGCACTGAAAATTGTTTATGTAGTAGACATACTCTATTGATATGTAGGAATGGAAATACCTTACTTCTGATCATAGAATAAAACACCAGTAATGGAATCTGTTAGGCTGGTCTCTCAGAGCAAAATTTGCAAATTTTTATTTGGAACAGTAAAGTAAAAGGACTGTTTTAAAAAATCTTATGTAATAATGCCGATGAGTCCAGTTTAATTAGTGTGATTTGACTATTGCAGGAACTTAACACGTAATGTAAAAAAGTCAACATTGTGATCTGTATGGCATGGGGTACATTTACTCTGCTGTTACAGGTAATATCAGCAATGTGATCGAAGTTTTTAGATTAGCTGCTATCTGATATATGGTATGTCATTGTCGTGGTGACAGTTATAATGAGGTGCTGTATGTGGTTGTTCGGAATCTGGTGTTAGGGAAAGAGGCCACTAGCACCTAAGTTTCTAACACTTGGGCTGCCCACTTCTCCCAGCTTGTATTCTCTGCACACATTTAATTTTCAGGTAAGCTTAGATTCCTAACTAGCAAATTCTTTACTGTGTATAGTGGACCATTCAGAGTGAGGCGGATTGTCCATGAAAATGCTGTACTGATTGAGACGATCAAGGGAAAACAATCGTGTGGGCTTCATCACATTTCTAACATCAAAATATGGAAAAGTTAAGGATAGATCGAAAGTAGGCAATTTATGGTAGATAGTCAGCGTATTTATTTGTGGTGTGTAACGTTGTGCAGGGGCAAATCGAACATAAGAATTTTCAGGCTGGATGTCAGGAAGTATGATGGAATAGACTGGTCGAATGAGTCATGAACAGGAGTCGACAGAGTGGTGTATGTACGTGTTTTTTGTCATATGAATAAGGATCAAGCAGAAACGATGTGATGATTAATGAGTGGATAAAGATGGTAGACAGAGAAGCGACGTGATAAATAGTAGTGGATAAAGGTGATATTTAAGGAGAGAAGCGACGTGAAGCAATGTGATTAATAAAGAGAGATTCGACGTGATGAAACAGTGGTAAATAAAGGTGAGTAGAATTGAATAATGTGGAGATGTCTTAGATGTATGTTACAGAGAGGCCTGTGTATGCTGCAATAGAGATTGATGCGAATTGCGAAGGAAGACCAGGAAATGATGGAGTAATGGACGGAGGGAGAGCCGAAATACGAATGAAGAGATGAGGACAACTGCACAAGGTGAAGGGACATAAAGGGAGTATGAGAACGTTGTGGAATACTGACGTAAGATGTAATATAAGTGTAAATCTAATTCTTACCATAACATTTGCAATATTGCAAAAATAATATTTTTGTTGTTGTTGTTGAAGCCTGGTACCAGTATAACTAATCAAAACGGTACCAAGAATGTGTACAGTTATTTTGCAGGATGAATAATTTGTGTATTCTTTGTTCTTAGATGAAATGTCGCAATTCTAAGTTGATATTTAGCAGTATGAATAATCGGTAAAGTTAATGCAGAGGTAAGCCGATGGAGAGAGGTGCCAGAGTGAAAGGACGAATTCGGAGACTGGAATGCTATCTCCGAAACAGCTTCATGTGTTATGTGGTTGAGTATGAGGGAGCGAAGGTATGGTATGTTGTCGTGAGTGTGGTGGTGTTAAGGTTAGCTGACTTCTAGACCTATTCTGTTAGTGTATTAATGGATTGAATGAGAAGGAAAATGTGATGTCTGGTGAGTGAGAGTCGTAGAGTAGTGTGATCAATCTACAGACTCCTGTAAAGGGGATGCTACCGATCCATAACTAAAACATTATTGTGCTTTGTTGTTTGATTTGGATGAACCTCGATGGTAGGTCAGGATCTGACATCACGTGGATGGTTCATACATGTCCTAGAAATGTTGTTATATATAATAAAGGTAAAATATATAAAGAGATACTAATTTCAGTCTGTCACAAGGACAAAGGTGCATTGTATGTTGTAGATTTAGAGTCATCTGTTTCTAAAATGTTTATTGTGTTAGGATGTTAAAGTAGTTTACTATTTAATAACATGTGGTAGGTAATTGTGAGCTGTGTAGATTATTTCTTATTTTTTCGTTAGAACACTTTCAAGGGGTATTAATTTCAGTCTGTCACAAGCACAAAGGTTCACTGTATATTGTAGTTTTAGAATCAACAGTTTCTAATATTTTCATTGTGATAGGATGTTAGAGTAGTATACTATTTGATATTGTAATTATGAGCTGTGTAGATTGTTTCTTATTCCTTTTTTTTTTTTTTTTTTTTTTTTACACTTTCATGTTTTGTATGAGGGACAGGTACAATCAATAGCACAAGTGTGGGCTGTATATAGAAAAGGGATAAATGTTGATGTTGTATGTATAGAAAACTAGGGTGTATAATTTTATGTTTTTTAGAACAAAGATTCTTTTATTACCAATGTATCTAATAGATTATACATGTAATCAATGAGTATTTAAATAATGTAAGAATATCCTTTTGTCTGTAATGTTGCGAGATGCACGGATGGGTCTGACTGATTGGGTGTCATAGCGCTGAGGTGCTATGCAGAATGCGCCCATACCACTAGCGGGGCCAAGATGACGTCGGCATGGGAAAAGCGACAGAGCCGCGGCACTCCCCACCTCACTCCGAGCGCCTGCTACAGCAGGTCAACGGCCTGGGGCGACATGCACGTACCACTGGCCATTCATAAGTTCCGCCACCCTTACGACTGGGGAAAGTATCCCGCAGAGGCAACAGCGGGTGGTTTCTTCTGCTCAACGGCTCGCACGACGGCGCGACGGCAGAATGAACGACGCGCGGCAGAGTCGGTTGCAAGAGCACTTGTTCCTGGGCAGCAGCGCAGTATAGACGCAGAAGTTGGAGTTCTGCACTTTACGGTAGTATGATGTAAGGTATTGTGATGGTTCAAAACTGCTGCTGATAAAGGTCAGGATGGTGGAAGCAGGTGTAACATTACCGGCAAACCCCTATAAGGGAATTCATTTTCGCTATTTGCTTTAAATTTCCGTAACAACTTTGGGTTTGTGCCTTGCAGAAGCATGGACCATGGGCCCCAAGCTCACGGTCGTATTTTGGGTCTAAGTGTGAAGATAGTTATTTCATTTCATGCCTTTTTGTGTGCTCTCTTCTGTATAGTAAAGTTTTGGATGATTTTTATGATTTTTTCAATGTTTTCATTGTGTACACAGTTTCCCGCCATGTGGCCAGTTGGAGTAACGGTCATGGCATTAAAGTATAGATCGGTTATCGCTTAGATTGAAAGGGTACAGTACCGCCCGACACCGAAAATAGGAACAACATACTTCATTATTTTTGTCAGAACAACACCTTTTTTTGTAAAATAACTCAATTTCAATTAATACAGTGAAGCCGGATACCAGTGTGGGAAAGAAAGACAATTTATTTATTTAATTGATCACATGTGCACTCCCACAAAATAAATCCCTACATCCAGTTTGGTGAGATCTGTGAAATGGTAGTTCTGTAAAGTTTTGCAGGTGTGGCGTAAGGATTGCATGGAGACGACATCTAAAAGCACACCTAAGGTTATACTCGTGCTTTTGTAGATAGATATAGTTTTTTATGCTGTAGGTATTGCTTTAGTATACAACACACATGGCCAAGATTTGCATTCCGCAAGCATGCTTGTGCTACGCGAATGCAGCTGAGTCTGTTTAGAGACCCGGCTTCCCCCATCACTGCACTATTCAGAGCAAGTTTGTGAGGGACACTGCTACATGATGAACTCTGCACGTGCAGGGAACTTAGGAAGATGTGTTTTCAACACAAAGGAATTACTTCTAAGAGGTGGATACTGCAGCAGGAGTTTATTATGTGTGTTTATTTTCTACTTTTTATTTTCCTGCCAAAGAAATAATTTTTATTAATTTATCAAATAAGTACGTTAGATGTTGTTAGTACACAGAACTACAAAAGCGTTACATATATTTATTTGATATTATGTTGTAATTTTTATAAATTGAAACACATTTTAGAATATGTAACATTGTCTGGAACTATAGTTTGTATTATAGTCAAACGCATAAAGTTACATAGACTGAAGTCTTTTTAAACCTGAACAGTGCTGGAACTTTGTCTATTTAAGAACAGAAAACAAAACTTGGCACACAAGTGCCGAACCAAGCATTAAAATAAGTTCAGCTGCTGGTCTGTGCAGTGTAGATATTGCTACTGACGTAACACTTTATAAAAATCTTGCAAATTCCTGGATTGGGTAACAAATGTTTGAGGTGAGCACTGCCTCTACGTCTGTCAGCTTGTCTGAAATAAATTAGCAATCAAAAGCGAGAGAGGTCTTATAAATAAATCGAAATCTGACTTCAGACGTGCAATGCCTTCGAATTTCTTTGTGAACTCATGATGAAATGTTTCAGTGACTGAAACCTAGTCTTTCATGTCTTGTCCACAAATTACTGATTTTAGTTAAAGGAAATGAAGATTACTTTTTTTCGTAGCACCAACCTTGTCTGTCAAATCAGTTAGCAAATGATTCTCCCCTTGCATTAAGACACTTAATGAATTCAAATAATTGGTGAAGTCGACCACAAAAGTTTTTGTCAACACTCATGTCACCCTAAACTCAGTTCTATCTGTAGTCACCGTTTCAGTCCAGCTATCATTTATTGTTGTTCATCAGAAAATATCTGCATCATATCGTCTTTGTAAAGGATATTACAATGATGTTGCAATAATTGTTTTTCCAGCTCATGATAGTGCGATGGTGTATTAATCACTTTACATGACATTTAAACGATATGAAAAGTAAGGAAAAACCCATTTATCATTGAACAATGCGGCTTCTCCACTTTTTTCTTTTTTGGATAAGTGTGTAGACACCTTAATATTCTTAATGCTGAACGTAAATCTAAAAAATGGTTCAAATGGCTCTGAGCACTATGGGACTCAACTGCTGTGGTCATCAGTCCCCTAGAACTTAGAACTACTTAAACCTAACTAACCTAAGGACATCACACACATCCATGCCCGAGGCAGGATTCGAACCTGCGACCGTAGCAGTCGCACAGTTCCGGACTGCGCGCCTAGAACCGCGAGACCACCGCGGCCGGCCGTAAATCTAATTTGACAAACGTGTTATTGTCAGGAAACTGGTTTAGCTGTGTCCAGCTGCAGCCTTCATTTTCTTCTCTCCCCCTCATTCCTAAGACCCACTTGCCACTGCAATACGAGCGCTAGACAGGAGGATGGCCGGAGTGGCCACGGTTGCAGAGCTCTGCTCTATGAGAATGTAAAAGATGGGTGGTGGTCATTTTTTCAGTGCTTACAGACAATGTATCACCTCGACAGTTGTGTGTGCCACATACTCCACTTTTCCTTTCTCGAATTCAAGGTCCTACAGTTCCAGTTTCCTTTTCTTTTTTTTTGTATGGATAACACATTAACAGTGCTTGTATGGGGTTGTTACCCCAGTAGGCTTACTACAGAACACTGTTAAACACCATGCATGGTTTGGCATTTTATTGTATCCATAGAGGCTCCTCCACTGGAATATGAGAGAGTGCTGCAGTGGAGCGTCCACTTCCAGTGTCGTATAGCCGTGTAGAACTTGAAGTTAAAATTGGTTTTGCAAACAGGTTACCGTTAAAAAGCTGCTACTCCACATTTCAAAGTCTGTAAACGGTAATTACATTGTTAGGTGTACACCATCTAGACAGGTCCAGATGTGAGTGGAGCTATACAAACAAATTTGTTGCTTCATGAGTCCCTTAATGTAATAAAGCCTGGATTCCAACATTTTCCACCAGTACTCCAACGTACAGCTACTCACCGTTGCTTTTTACAGCACAATGCTAGTACGTCCCTGTGTTTGAAACACTCTGTATGCACTGCCTGCGCATTATAATAGCTCCTTTCTTCCCATACGTGTAAGTCAGTGTAAACAAAAAAAAAAAATTTAGGATTTTCGACAGGACAGAGAATAATAAGGGATAATATATACTCTCATAAAAACTGTATTGAGTCCTGAATATACATTTACATGGACAACAAATCTCTCTTGTTTTGATGTAGTTTTAATAACACCCAGCTTAATTTCTAACTTAAAATTTAAATGTACATGTGAGTCAGCCATTTCTTTCTCCAACCTGTATTTGATAAGGAGGAATATTGTCTAATTCTAGTACATTTCTCGTTTTATTCCTATATAATATCTGTGTTATCGTTTTAACAATTACCTGTGTTCCGTTCTGCAGTTATTAGTCGAGAGCATTTGAGGTTTTTAAATTTGTCTCTTATCTACTGCATGACACTATTGTTAAAATCCTTCACATGTTTTTGGATGTATGTGGACTGTTCTTCTGTTCTTCATCTTCGCAGAGTTTCTGTATAGAAATTAAAGTTTACGATTTTTGCAAATGAGTGTCAATTAAATGTTGTTATTCGATTGGTTTTAAACTCTGCAAATGGCTGTTCTGTTGCAAGGTGCACAATATCCAGGCTGCCATAATTAGGATATAACCACTAGTTTTAAGCAAATCCAGATAGGAATGGGGGTTTATAAACAGATTTTTTTAGTATGTCCTTTGACACAGTAAACATGCTCCAATCCATTATTTTTGGTCAAGACTTCAACATATGGCAACTTACCACTGCTGTTTTCTGTAAATGCTAATATCTTGTAATCCTCAGTCTTACCAAGGTTTCTTAGTACACTGTGCTTAAAGCCACATTTAAACCTTGCTCCTTCTTTTCGAATTGTAGATTATATTCTTCCTTTAAGGCAGTTCCTTCTAGCCATATACTCCAGTTTTCCTTTTTTCAACACTGATTTCGTCCATTTCAGTTTTGTTTTGCTGTGTGCTTAACACACGAATTGCACTTAAGGTCATAATTTCTTTATGAATGAATGGTTTAGGTGTGTTTGGTACATTCACTCTTTTTTTAATACTTGTGGAATAACATTTGTTGGTAGCAACCATTCCCGATTCGGTAATATATATATTTGATGTCATTATGGAGAACAGTGTCCTATATTGAAGGAAATATTTTTCTCCTGTTTTAATATACGACTAGAGTAGAACACTTGCATCATCTTTGTTGGAGCTGGTTTGGTTTACAAGTAGGTAATGAAAATTGTATGCAGACAGAATATGATTTATAAGCCTACCTCAGTCCTGATTGTCTGGAACAATTACTTGTGCACTAGTCAGCGTTTTTATATTCTTATTACCCCAGTAAAAAAACTGCAGAATGTTGTTAAATACCACACAGTAGCTGTTCTATATGTTATTCTTTAATTGACAGCACATAGAAGCAGTTCGCACAGAGTAGAGTGGAGCACATTGTAAACACCATTTGTTGGTGTTTAATACACTTATACAATCTTGCTCTGGATCAAACACACAATGAAAGGCACGTTTCCACAGGAAATGAACACTTGCACATGATTAGCCCCAACATCATTTGTGCTAACAAACTTGCTGAGAAGCTGGTAGAGGGGCAATGAGAGAACTAGATAACTTTTAAATTACTTTACCGTCACATTACAGCTTTGCATGCCATATTGAAGGTCATTGTCAGTGGCAAAATCATCCAAAGGAGGGGAAGAAAAGGGTGAGAGGCAGATGCGTAGGTCATCCAATATGAATCGAGTACCCTCCATTCTGTTCCCATCCAATAATCATTCGAGTTCCATGCTCTGACATGGGAGGGACCATTGATCAATTTTTGTAACAAATTATTATTGAAAAGTCATCCAGTCGATAGGCAGGAGACGTTGTAATGTTACAACACCATCGTCAATGCCAGTGTCAATGCCCGTGTCGATGTAGACATCGATACTGTACTTGTGCTATATGCTGTTGGCATGTGAGTTTGGGACATGTCTGTGGCGTTGCATATTTTTCATTACATTGTCTGGAGCCCACGGAACATTACTCTTATACATGTGTAATTATATATACCAGAACCTACTCCTGTTTCCTGATGCCCATATAACTCAAATGTGTTATGTACGGCAGCCCAGACATGAGTTAGAGGTAGGATCACAGCACCTCTACAATGGAGCAGTTGTCAAGTAACTAAAGAAATAATCATCAATCAATATTTGTTTTACAATGAATGGAAGAATAAATTACCAAGATTGTTTGAGGGTAGAGAGTGTTACAATCATCATTATTGCAGGAACAGTGTAGTGAGTGTTCTGTGGTATCATGAGAGGCATCAGTATTAATACTTATTTGAGTGTTCATCCTGGCCAGAATATTATGTGGAATCATAAAAAATCGCTAATTATTTTCCTTACATCCGTTAATATCTTCATTTATAAATAAATTGCTGTTGACTTTACTTATGCAGCTGGTGCACAAATTGGCGACAGCATATGTCATGTGTGGCCTTGTCCAAACATACATGCTGAATTTTCTGCAAATCTTATATTGCACCATTTATGTGAATACATGCTCAGATTGTGCCCCTTGCGTTGAACTTCACTTCCACTGCTTGGCATCTGACATCTATTGTGTGTACAGAGAGAGAGAGAGAGAGAGAGAGAGTTTGCAGATACATGTTGCAATATTTCTGTAAGCATTGTATTGTGCCACCGACCCACAGTTTTGTGAACACATCAACACACTGCACTTGGTGTCACCTGTGGGCTCACGGCATATGGAGCCATTGAAGAAACAGTGATTATACTTGTTTGCATTTTAATTACATTGCCTGGAACCCTTAGAACATCATGCACTGTATTTCCTTTATCAGCTACTCCAACTACTACCTGAGGCAGACCACACATAATTATATATCAGAAACTACACCTGTTTCCTGATACCCACAACTAAGACATATTGTGAATAACAGCCCTGACATGAGGCAGGGATACGATCACAGTGCCTAAGTGACGAGGAGCAAAATTATTTTATGATGCAGCCATTATTCCCAACTAAAATAGATATTATTAATACCTATAGACAAACCCAGTTACATGAGAACTTTCAAAGGTTAACTGTGTCATCACAAATAAAGCTATATATAGTCAGCTACAGTTTAAACAAGAGTGCCTGTAAACATGTCATCATGTGGATGGTGGATGCCTCCAAATCTATGATACAATGATGTTGAAGTAATATTATCCCAAGGTGAGCAGTGTCGTCTATGTTTTGCCTCAATGTGCATTCCTACTTTATTCCATAGAAACATTATGTCCCTCTCAGTGGTACTAGTTGACCACACTATCACAGGGGAGGACTTCTCACAAGCAGTTACACTGTTTTAGAAGAATTTAAGAATGTGATGTATACTAGTCCTGCACATCACATACTCCTGACCACAGGTGGGCAACCGGCAGCCCATGGGCCTCATCCAGCCCGTGATGGTTTTCATTCCAGCACATGGAAGAAACTTTGGACGAACATAAAATGAATGTTTTGAGGCATTAACTTGTTGGCAGGGCGTGTAGGGGAAGCGGTGCCATTATCGGCGTGTTATCCCATCAACATTAAAGTCATGGACGCTATAGTTTTGACTTTATGCACTAGAAGTGTTGCTGTTGCTTCGTGGCAAGGCGGCCCAGAAGCTTAAGTAAGAATGTGAATCAGGCCCGTCAGTCACCAAAGGTTGCCCACACCTGCTCTAGACCATCAACAAAGCTGACGGCCACATGTAAAATTTATCAGATGGTTGGGCACTTTCATTATTTATGCATAAGTACACAGTTTTCAAATTTATTAATATATTTTGATGGTGTATATTTAATAATTTTTAATCAATTACATATTATATAGCCACCTTTGTTAACGATGAGTCTAGTCAGCTCAGACGCTAGTCACCGTTAGATGGCTGTACTTCCCCTGCAATACGATTGTCGCTAGTTTCTGAACGCGACTACTTTCTGCCGTCACATCATACCATATCTCACTTTCACATGTGGCTGTCAGCAGCCCACAGGCCGCATGCCTCATCATGTAAGTTCTTTTACATTATTTGTTGACATTATCTTGGTTTTTGTCCTTTTATCTCCCTTTGAGCACCCATTTATTTAGGTAATTTTGTTGATTATACGAGTATGGTGTGTAACCCATGTTGCATTCTGATTAACCTGACCATATCTGCTTAAAATTTAGTTGGACTGTGAATTCCTGTTATTATAATTAAGTTAGTGTTAAGCAGTTTACTATCTTTTCTTACAGTTTCTGCATGTTCCTATTACAGTCTTGTTTCAGCTGAAGATGGGTTCGTAATGGACAAAAACTGGTCATTGAACAAATAAATCTTTTACAACTGGAGCAGTTTATAATCTGATTCCACAATGCTCAACTGTCGATGTCCTGTCAACTAAATTTTATAAAACACATTTACCAAGCACATGTAAGTACTGACATCATGTTTAGTGAATTTGTTAGCATATGCACTGATTGCTGGTATCACATACAATACAGTTTTCTGGTAACTGATAAAACTAGGAAATTCAGTGAAGTTCGATACAGACGAAATTTCCAGGAAATCCTGCTTAAAAAGTAGCATACTAATATGCAACTATATCAGTATACTATAGGCTATGGATAAATTCACATGTGCATTATACATTAGTTCTGAGCGTGTGAAACACATAGATCTATACATTGATAGAAAAATCGAGGTAATCAACATGAAGATAATGGAACTGGAAATGCTAGGCTTTATCTATGCAATGGGTACAGAAGTTTCGTCCCATCACCACCAATAGTTTCAGAATATATATAAGTCTTATATTAACCCAAAAAACATTTTAATATATGACATCATGTCAATGGCAAAGAATAAAGTGGTCGAAATGGGAAAGGCCATTCAAGGGAAATACGCCTGCCAAAACTAGGACAGTGGTAACAGGAACAATCTCTCTCAGAAATGTTTGCTTTACATACTGCTGCTTCCAGTAGTGTGCGGTTCCAAATAATCACTGCAACCTTTGAAACTATCGATCTGTCTATAAGTTCTTAAGCACACGAAGCACAATATTTTTAGTATAAGTAAACCAAGTTCAGTAGGTGCATATCAAGTCTGAGTCATTACCTTCACATTAATTCCCTTGTATTTAGTCTTCAGTGTGACAATGTCGTTGCAGGAATGCTCCTCCAGATATGGCGTTAATTATTCTTGTCTGCACCGAATCTCTTGATGCAGGATCTCGGCGGTGAGTGAAATAATGAACAGATAGAAGATGAACTTATAACTGTGCGAATAAATATGTCTTTTCCAATAAATTTTTATAACACTTTTAATGCACAGTTAAAATACACATTTTTAACAATGCTGGTATGACGGATCCAAGCATACGTCTGTACACTACAACTTCCTGAAAGAAAAGGGTGAAGATACATGAATTAATAAACTGAAGAGCATAACTGTTTCATACAGACATTTAACAATGTATCAAAACATTATCCTTGCCACAAAGCAACTCGTTAATTTACTTTTGGCGGTGTCCTTGGTTTTTAGCTCATTGAGTTTACATATAGCTTATATATACGAAGAGGAAAGAAAAGAAAGAAAAATAATTTGATTCAATGCAATTGCCCCCACTGTGCACCGACGTCATATGGAGGTGCACAGTGACTAAGCTTATTTCCCTTTCTGAGGTTTGATAATCCTGGCCATTAAGGACATAATCTTTATCTTCAAACATTGTAGTTATCCTGAATGGATATCAATTTGTATGGGCATGTCAACTTCTCCTCAAACACACACACACACACACACACACACACACACACACACACACACACACACACATATATATATATATATATATATATATATATATATATATATATATATATATATATATATATATATATATATATACAGGGTTATTACAAATGATTGAAGCGATTTCACAGCTCTACAATAACTTTATTATTTGAGATAATTTCACAATGCTTTGCACACACATACAAAAATTCAAAAAGTTTTTTTAGGCATTCACAAATGTTCGATATGTGCCCCTTTAGTGATTCGGCAGATATCAAGCCGATAATCAAGTTCCTCCCACACTCGGCGCAGCATGTCCCCATCAATGAGTTCGAAAGCATCATTGATGCGAGCTCGCAGTTCTGGCATGTTTCTTGGTAGAGGAGGTTTAAACACTGAATCTTTCACATAACCCCGCAGAAAGAAATCGCATGGGGTTAAGTTGGGAGAGCGTGGAGGCCATGATATGAATTGCTGATCATGATCTCCACCATGACCGATCCATCGGTTTTCCAATCTCCTGTTTAAGAAATGCCGAACATCATGATGGAAGTGCGGTGGAGCACCATCCTGTTGAAAGATGAAGTCGGCGCTGTCGGTCTCCAGTTGTGGCATGAGCCAATTTTCCAGCATGTCCAGATACACGTGTCCTGAAACGTTTTTTTCGCAGAAGAAAAAGGGGCCGAAAACTTTAAACCGTGAGATTGCACAAAACATGTTAACTTTTGGTGCATTGCAAATTTGCTGCATGAATGCGTGAGGATTCTCTACTGCCCAGATTCACACATTGTGTCTGGTCACTTCACCATTAAGAAAAAATGTTGCTTCATCACTGAAAACAAGTTACGCACTGAACGCATCCTCTTCCATGAGCTGTTGCAACCGCGCCGAAAATTCAAAGCGTTTGACTTTGTCATCGGGTGTCAGGGCTTGTAGCAATTGTAAACGGTAAGGCTTCTGCTTTAGCCTTTTCCGTAAGATTTTCCAAACCGTCGGCTGTGGTACGTTTAGCTCCCTGCTTGCTTTATTTGTCGACTTCCGCGGGATACGCGTGAAACTTGCCCGCACGCGTTCAACCGTTTCTTCGCTCACTGCAGGCCGACCCGTTGATTTCCCCTTACAGAGGCATCCAGAAGCTTTAAACTGCGCATATCATCGCCGAATGGAGTTAGCAGATGGTGGATCTTTGTTGAACTTCGTCCTGAAGTGTCTTTGCACTGTTATGACAGACTGATGTGAGTGCATTTCAAGCACGACATAAGCTTTCTCAGCTCCTGTCGCCATTTTGTCTCACTGCGCTCTCGAGCGCTCTGGCGGCAGAAACCTGAAGTGCGGCTTCAGCCGAACAAAACTTTATGAGTTTTTCTACGTATCTGTAGTGTGTCGTGACCATATGTCAATGAATGGAGCTACAGTGAATTTATGAAATCGCTTCAATCATTTGTAATAGCCATGTCCTAACAGAATGCATGCTGTAACCACATAATCCCATTATCGTCAGTCAACATCTGTGCAGTGTTTAGCTTGCGAAGTATGAATGTGCAGCCCAACGTCCATTATTGTCACAGTTGGCCCTCACATATCCATGACGGGGCCAGAGTGTCCATTTGGTGCGTTTTCAGTGGCTTTCACTGTACAAATTCGTGAAGCTCACGTTCAGTGGCGTTATTCTTTGTGAAATCTTCGATGCGGTGACAACTTGTACTCATATCAGCGGCCCGAGGAATTTATTTCACCTCGGTGCTGTCACTTATTCAGTGGCGAGACCAACCATACATCCGACATCCGTCGACAAGGTAAGTTCCTTGCTGCATTTATGACATTGTCGAGCACAGAAAATTCATCTCACACCAAGTATTACCATTTTCATTTTCCCATGCATAAACCAGCATATTGTGTTTTAACACATGTACACTTAACACTTTGCAGCTGGGTTGTGTATATTTTTGTGCTTTGTTTTTCAGCGTCTTCATACAGTTGCATTTAATAAAATACAAATACAATTACAAAATACATTTATCCTGTTCATTTTTTGACATGCATAATCGTCGCTCATATACATTATAGTCTGTAACATATTCTCTCCCCTTTTTTATATACAGGGTCTCTACTTGCCATTTGGTCTTAGTACATTTTGTCATATTTTATTTTCGTTACATTATTCGATTCCAGTTACATGAGAACACATTTTACACTTGTTTGGTTATACATGCTTTATATAACATTCGTACAATAATGGATTCTGTTTTCATTTATGACAAATATTTACATACATTTCATTTCAATTGACAGTGACTTCTTGTGGGAGCATGTTTATCAATTCAAAAATAATCAAAGAAGTAAATAGTAGTCGCTACAATAGATACTAAACACTGCTCAGATAACTACGCCTGGCCTCGCCTCTCTAGCACTCTCGAAGAAGAATCTACACACTACGGAGTTGTGGGAATTCCATGGAATGGCATTTATGTGCTCAGTTACATCTCGTGAATAGATTTAACTGTGATCCCATAAACAAAATTGTTGTTTCTAAGCGCAGCTCAACTCTGATGATAACAATCGTATCAAATACAGTACTTATTCATTGTTAAAAGTGCAGCTCAATATTTACTTGTTATGTTCATTGTATAAATGATATCCATTTCATGTGCTGAGGTTTACAGAGTTGTATCGTCAGTACGAAATGTTACATATAATGAGCATAAAAGAGTATTTACATAAGTAACAAAAGTGCATAAAATATGTGAAAGTAATTGAGGCGTTTGAAGCTTTCATGGGTAGTTGACACTCATATTAGTTAGGTTTCGACCCCCTTATTATTTGGTAGTACTCAACCTTTGTTCAGCATTGTGATATGTGACGCACTGCAACTGTTTTCTTCTACACATACTTTCACAGTACCACATTCATACGTATCATAAACTTACAACTATATTTACTTGTTGTGTGGTCCTTTCTTATGTTTATATGGTACTTAACACTCCACAAGCATTTATTTTTCTTCACTTTAGGACTTGTCGATGCATCATTCCCTGGAAGAAAAAACTTATTACTAATTTAAAATTAATCTTCATAGTTGAGTGTATAGTAGCTTGATAGCTACTAATACTTTCTTAAAATATTCAACCATGTATTCATTCACTTCAGTGTGAAGTCATGTTATCACAAAACTTATTTCATGTCATGTGTGCGTCTCTAGTTATCTTATAAATCCGAAAGATTAAGTGTATTAGAGGTGTGGTGCGTCCCCCATTCAGTTTGCCACTTATACTGTACTCGCTTGTTTACTGTCAGCAAGACTTCTCTCGTCTATCATGTATGATTAGTGCATCCATTTTCAATACTTAAATATGTAAATATTGTACTTATGAAGATATAATGTATGCAGTAGCGTAGCTTAAGTAAATATCTCGTAGTTGTGCGTCCCTTGGCTCTGAGCACTATGGGACTTAACATCGGAGACCATCAGTCTCCTAGAACTTAGAACTTCTTAAACCTAACTAACCTAAGGACATCACACACATCCATGCCCGAGGCAGGTTTCGAACCTGCGACCGTAGCGGTCGCGCGGTTTCAGACTGAAGCGCCTAGAGCCGCTCGGTCACAACGGCCGGCTGTGCGTCCCTTTGCTGTGTATATAATTCCTTAGCTTATCTTTGTGTGTATGTAGTGTTAGATAGTCGTAGTTGTAGTATAGACTCTCTCTTAATTTTCTATATCTCTGTTTATTCGACAGGCTTTACAAATGCTAGTGCGGGCTGTAGCTCATCAGGTTTGTTAGTATTGGCGCTCCAACACTTTCAGCTGTGCCTGGCTGGCGCACACGTGCTTGCGGTTTGTTGACTAGCTTGCTCTCCAATGTGCATGCGCTGCGTCGCTCTGATACTACTTGGTCGTGGCGAGTTATGTATTGCATTGCACGCTACTGTGCGTTTCGCAAGTTCTATTATTTGTTTAGAACTGGGCTATGCGCAAAGCGAAGTGTTGTATTTAGAATATCGTCGGCTCTAGACACATAAAAGTGAAATTCTTCATTGTTACAACCACTCATCTTGGGGTTTACACATTTGACATATAAGAAAAAATACAAACAAAAATTTTCCTTCACAACAAACAACATAAATTCTGGAATGTGATTTTCCAGCAGCCTATTCCTAATATTATTATATACGTATATACAACTTAGAGGGTATACAGCCCTTCTTTCAATATATAAACGTTTTCAAGTGTGTGTGCGGGTAAAAGCCACTTTTCTTTACCCGTGTTCGTGTGTACCAATCTCTATGCTCTTGGTTAGAGGATTTTAGTAATTATGTATGGTCTGGTGTACAGAAGTTGCCACTTACAGTTCAGTTTTCCAATTTTTGTGGATTTTGGATGTGTTCTAAGTAACACCTTTTGTCCTATATAAAATTTGTTGTACATTTCAGCTTTCTCTCATAAATGCCTTTCCTGTGTTTAGCCCATGTTTCAAGGTTAATTACCGGTTGCTGTATTTAATCATCGAGTGAAAATTCCTGTACCGGTATCGTGTACAAAGATTTCTCACATTCATCTACTTGTTTGTAATTGGACATCAGCTCATTTGGTGTAAATCCAGTTGATATATGGGGCACGTTGTTAACAGCTTGTAACAGGGGAGCGACATATTCAATCCACTTGGTATGTTTACGTGATATACAGCTACTTAGAAACATGTTTAATTCCTTAAACAGCCTTTCTACGGGGGATGCTTCGGGATGAAGTTTGGATACTAAAATGTGTTTGATTTGGTCAGAATCTACAAACTCTTTCCATTTGCATTCAAACAAAATATGAGGCATTGTCTGTTAACATGACTTCTGGTTTTCCTACTCTTGCAAAATAATCCTCTTTAATTCGTCTTATAATTGAACTGGCTGTAGTGTTCTGTACAACATACAATTTTATGTACTCAGTAAAAATATCATACAGACCTACTATATACTTTGTGCCACCCTTACCTCCGGGTTAGGATCCAGACACATCCAAAGATGTCTTTTCTAGAGGATTTTTAGCCAGATTGGGATGTAATTCAATCTGTTTGGAGATGCTAGAATGTTTTCTTTTCTGACAGACAATACACTTTCTTGCCACCTGTAGCACTCTTCGTCTACGGTTGGGGAAATGACAATATTTACCTATTTTATCAGTGCACTTTGCAGTTTTGTCAATGCACTTTGCAGTGCCTTTGTTCCCTATAGTGCAACGTGCCACAAGGGTGCAGCAGCGACCGGACCCTCGCTGCAGGTAAGGATTTTTCCTGCCCGCCCGTCCACACATTGCACAGGAGAACTGGCCGAGACAAGGAGACGGGCCGTGACCGCCAAGCAGCGCGCACGCTTCTGTAACTGTGTTTCTCTATGTAGTCTACAAATACAGTCCACTTTTATCAATCATGTATGTACTTTAATTTCAACAGCCCTTCCTTTCCAACGAATGATATGCATTCGTTTGGATTGTGGAAGGAGCAAGGCGGCACAGAATTTATCGCGCCTTTTGCGGCTGCCTACATTTTGGTTCTCCGGGCGAGGATGTAACTAGTCGAACATTTTCCAGTACAAAAGTTATGTGGTTTGATTTGCACGTACCGCGAATTAGGGGTATCCGGTTATCGTGGCTTTTTGTGTGATTCTTCGAGATTACCGTACGCTCCGCATGTCTCTCAAGCATCAGCAGTGATAGATGTCCGTGCTAGAGCTCTCCACGGTACAAACGCCGCGAGAATCGTATTGTGAAGTGCACCTCAAGCCAGCAGACGTCGTAACAGAGCCAAGCAGTTCCGACAACACGACACCAGTGCGACAGTGAGCGCCGTCCCGTCGCCGTCTCCTCCAGCGGCTGTCAGCGCTCTACAGGTACCGTCGTCCCGCTCTGCGAGCAGCCTGGCTCTATTTCCTTAATCTGTTATCCTTTGTGCTAATCTCCTAAAACATGGATCCTGTGGAGAAACGAAATTTAGTTAAGAGCAGTTATCAAGTCACGAGTGACTAGACTCTCCACATTTATTAATAACTTTTGAGAAGGATCCAATCTCAACGACGTCAGAATAAGGCAGTCACTGCTAAATACAAGCAAGTATGAATACAACGACATCCAAACTCAGAGATTAACGATGTAGGAGAATCTCATGATGCGGACAGGGTGTCGTTCGAAGACTTTTGCTTAGATTTAGGATCAAGGATAGTGACATTGCTCCAGTCAAAAGTTGTGTTGCCACCTAAGTCTGCAAGTTCATACAGTGCACGTGAAATAAAGCTACCAGCAATTTTATTACCAACATTCAACGGTAACATGGCGGAATTCATGCACTTCTTCGATACCTTTTAGGCATTAGTTATTAGAAATGAAGCCTTAACTGATGTCCAGCGATATTATTACTTATTGTCATGTGTGTCTGGTGAACCTCGTAGGCTGGTTGAAAACTTACCGGTTGCAGAAAGTAACTTTAAGATTGCATGGAATTTGATCGTTCAAAGGTATAACAATCCCAAGTTAATTGTTGATTTGCACGTAAGGGAACTTCTGAATCTGCCCAACGTCAAGGTTGAATCTGCTAAGGACTTACGGATGTTAATTAATTAGCTAATGAGAAATCTGAACGCGATTAAGGTAATGCAGGTCGGCATGCCATTGCATGAAATACTGCTCTTGCACATTTTGTTTGGTTATATTAGTGTGAATTTGAGGAAACAGTATTTTAGATTAGATTAGTACTTGTTCCATAGATCATGAATACGACACTTCGTAATGATGTGGAACGTGTCAGGTTAATAAAAGGTGTCTATACAAGAGATTACATTACACAAAATATTACATGACACTTAATATTTTTAATTTTTTCATTAATTTTTTGTGGGGGTTGGGGAAATTACCCACTTACTATATCCAAAAATTCATCTAATGAGTAGAGGGAGTTGCCATTAAGAAATTCTTTTAATTTCCTTTTAAATGCTATATGGATATCTGTCAGACTTTTGATGCTATTAGGTAAGTGACCAAAGACTTTTGTGGCAGCATAATTTACCCCCTTCTGAGCCAAAGTTAGATTTAACCTTGAGTAGCGAAGATCATCCTTTCTCCTAGTGTTGTAGCCATGTACACTGCTATTACTTTTGAATTCGTTCAGATTGTTAATAACAAATTTCGTAAGTGAATATATATGTTGTGAGGCTACAGTGAAGATCTCTAGCTCTTTAAATAAGTGTCTGCAGGATGATCTTGGATGAGCCCCAGCAATTATTGATTACACGCTTTTGTACATTGAACACTCTTTTATTCAATAATGAGTTATCCCAGAATATGACGCCATACGAAAGCAGAGAATGAAAATAGGTGTGGTAAGCTAATTTACTGAGATGTATATCGCCAAAATTTGCAATGACCCTAATAGCATAAGTAGCTGAACTCAAACGTTTCAGCAGATCCTCAGTGTGTTTTTTCCAGTTCAACCCCTCATCAATGCATACTCCTAGAAATTTTGAATATTCTACCTTAGCTACCGATTTCTGATCGAAGTCTATATTTATTAATGGTGTCATTCCACTTACTGTGTGGAAATGTATATACTGTGTTTTGCCAAAGTTTAATGAGAGCCCATTTGCAGAGAACCACTTAATGATTTTCTGAAAAACATCGTTTACAATTTGACCAGTTAATTCTTGTCTCTTGGGTGTGATAGCTATACTTGTATCATCGACAAAAAGTACCAGCTTTGCATCTTCGTGAATATAGAATGTCAGGTCATTAATATATATTAAGAAGAGCAGAAGACCCAAAACTGAACCTTGCAGCACCCCATTCTTGATTGTTCCCCAGTTTGAGAAATCACCAGTTTTTTGCATATTATGTGAACTGCTTATTTCAACTTTCTGCACTCTTCCAGTTAGGTATGATTTAAACCATTTGAGCACTGTCCCATTCATACCACAGTACTTGAGCTTATCTAGAAGTATTCCATGATTTACACAATCAAAAGCCTTTGATAGATCACAAAAAATCCCAACGGGTGACTTCCGGTTACTCAGAGCATTTAATATTTCATTAGTGAAAGTATATATAGCATTTTCCGTTGAAAGACCCTTCTAGAAACCAAACTGACATTTTGTTAAAACTTTATTTTTACAAAGGTGTGACGCTACTCTACAATACATTACTTTATCAAGAATGTTGGATATGTGGGAATGTAAAACAGCTGATACCATATTTCCGCGTCTGAGAGATCTGGTGGCATTTCTAGAAACCAGCTGTCAGACGTTAGAGATCATTCATCCAGACAAAATCCTGCCCCAGTCCCAGCAGTCGGCTGCGAAGCATACTAAGACAGAAGGGTACAGTTGTCGACGTACATTTCTCGCGACTGCTCCCGACTGCGCGTTCTGCAACTCAACGCGTAAGCTAAGTAGGTGTCCTAAGTTCAAAGAGAGCGACACTGCTAGCAGAACAGACTTCGTGAACAGACAAAAACTTTGTTTCAACTGTCTAGGTGCGAATCATAGCCAGAAGGAATGCCGTGCCGGCAACTGCCGCGTTTGTAACAGGCACCACAACACATTATTGCACAAGGAACAAGCCAGTAGTAGTGACAGTGGAAACCAAGGAACGGATGTACAACACCTGCAAACATACTGCACAGTGAAAGGAGACCACCAACGTGCAGAAGTATTATTATCTAATGCGCTTGTAAACATCGTCGACAAAAATGGGAAATTGTACAAACGCAGGGCACTTCTTGACACTGCCTCAAAAATGAACTTCATGTCTAGGAGCTTAGCAGATCGGATGGGACTACAGTTCAGTTGGCATCCGATACCAACAAGTGGTATCGGCGACGTTCAAACGGTAGAATCGTCGCCCGTCTGCAGTGTGAACATTTCCTCAAGAGTTTCTGACTACAGCGCATAAGCTGTCTGTGCATTACCACCGCGTATAACAGGGTCACTCCCAACAGCAGCCCTTGAAACCTCCACCTGGCAACTTCCTAAGCACGTAAGGTTAGCAGACCCATCATTTAACAAACCTGGTGAGATTGATCTTCCGCTTGGAGCATCGACCTTTTTTTATATATTGCAGCCTGGGCAACTGAAAAGGAATAACCACCCAGCCTTACAGGAAACATCATTTGGTTGGATTGTGTCAGGAAAGATACCTCCTTATTCAGTTAAGTCCAATGCTCGAAGAGTACTGTCATGCCTTGCACGCAATACCAAACTTAACATTCAGGTAGAAAGATTCTGGCAGCGAGAAAATATGAAGTCTTTTTCTGAACAAAAAAAAAGAGGAAAGTGAAGAAGAGGGTGGTGGTGAGGAAGACGAGGATATTGATGCAGAAAACAAGTCGGGGGATGAAACAGTTCCATTGCTGGATCAAACCCTCGAAATATTTGGTGCAGGAGAGAGAAAGAAGGTGGAAACATTCACAGAAGACTTCGATGAGCTTAAAGAAACGGAGGCAATTGAAACACCAAAAGGCAAAGGAACCACCTACAGATGAAGAAAAAGTCGTACGTCAAGGAATTTTTGGAAGGAGCTAACCTCGAAGAAATAATAGTGAAGTCTGTTTGTAAACAAGTATATGCTCATTATCCACATTTTGACCTGGCACACAAGAAGGATTTCATTAAAGTAACAGTAAAATAATTGATATCTACATGAAGAATATGCTGCTGCAAGTTTTAGTGATTATTGTACTTCCACTTCACATGCATCTTGCAAAATACTATGCAATTTTAAATAAAAATGTCCACATCAAGAGAATGTTGTTTGACTTGGTTATTTGATTTGGTATGTAAAGTAACAAAAAACAATCTCTTGCAGTTGCAAAATCAAAAAACTTTAATCGAAATACCATGGGAATGAGTGCAGATATCTACTGAAGTGTGCATGTTTGTTTCAATGTTTCAACATTCTACATTAACAGAACTATATACTTTTAAGAGCAGTTTTAGATTACTTTTATTAACGGAAGCTTTTTCATTTTAGTGATAAATTTTAGAAACTTATTATTAACATAATATTCCAGAGAAGCTATAACTCGTCAGTTTCTTCAGACCCTGACATTCCATACTTAATGTGAGATGTATAAACAATCTTCGTTGGCAACCCACCGAGAGGCATAGTGGATAGTGGAAACCTAACAGAAGGAGACTTCCTACAACATCGAAGGCAGCCATTCGCATGTGCAACTACAAGATTATTACAGGGTAATTGAAGAATTACAACATGACCGACCAATCCCCCGAGAAAGGCAAACTGAACTCACTTCATCCCTTTCCGGACGAAGAACAGTTGTTATGGGTGGGCGGCAGATTGGAACAATCAAAAGTTTCTCACAGTCAGAAGCACCCCATGATTCTTCCTCCTAAGCGTCATGTCACTAAACTGATAGTCATGAGCGAGCATCTTCGTTTGTTGCATGGAGGATCTCAGCTGCTGTTAGCAAGCTTCCTGACAACCTAGATGAATTCTCGTACCTTAATCCATGCCATTTTCTTGTTGGTGAACCCTAAACAACTATCCCAGAGCCAGGCTTGCTTTCAGAGCCATCATCCAGGTTGTCAAGATGGCAGCTCATCCAGCAGTGCAGGCAGCACATCTGGAAACGGTGGTCAAGGGATTACCTGCCAGAACTACAACAGCGAACTGACTGGTGATCAACAAAGGACAATCTACAGCCAGGTGCACTGGTTCTACTGAAGGAAGACAATTTTCCACGTCTCGTGTGGTGGTCTGGGGCCATTGTTGGTACGCACCCTGGTCCTGAGGGTATGGTACGACTTGTTTCAGTGCGCACAGCAACGGGAACCTATAAACGACCACTGTCGAAGATCTGTGTTTTTCCACAGGAAACATAGACTCTAGTTCACATCACTATCAAATTACTAACTGAAGTGTTTCTTTTGTTTACAGTGGACAATTTCTCCAATCATTTTATTTCCTTGTTTGTTTGTGTAATTTGTGCTGCATGTGATTATTTGTATTTAGTGCATTTTATATAAATTAGGTGGGCGGAATGTTCTGTATGGTGCGACGTGCCACAAGGGTGCAGCAGCGACCGGACGCTCGCTGCAAGTAAGGATATTTCCTGCCCGCCCGTCCACACGATGCACGGCCGTACTGGCCCAGACATGTGAGACGGTCCGTGACCGCCACGCTTCTGTAATTGTGTTTCTCAATGTAGACTACAAATACAGTCCACTTTTATCAATCATGTATGTACTTTAATTTCAACTACCCTTCCTTTGCAACAAATGATATGCATTCGTTTGGACTGTGGAGGGAGCGAGGCAGCACAGAATTTACCGCGCGTTTTGCGGCTACCTACAGCCACAATGGCGCTAAGTATTGTATGTGTACAAGATAAACTCAGCCACATATTCCACTGGCAAACACACGTGCCATTGTTCTTGTATGGGATGGTTGCTATGGAACTGAACACCTATGTGAATAGTGAAAAACTTTTTTAACTTTTCATAACCGTTTTGCATAAATTACGCTCTTGTCTTACTCCAGTGTGTGTCTTTCTGCTCTAATTGCTCCATGTGTTTTCCCATGTGGACATAGCTTGGTCCGAATGTTTTGTATTCCATCAACATAGCTCTTATTTCATCATCCTGCTCTGAAAGATCGTTAAATTGCTCTAAGCCATGTGGTAATCGAGAAAGAGCATCGGCTGTTATGTTCTGGTTTCCTTTTATGTACACTATTTCAAAATCGAATTCTTGAAGATACATACACCACCTGGCTATCCGTTGGTGCAGCAATTTACAAGTTACCAAAACGTTAGGGACTGATGGTCACAGTATACTTTTGTGTGTTTACCCCAAAGGAAATATTCAAATATCTTAAATTACAGCCAAACCCTCCAACTTCATAACTGAATATGAACGTTCGGCTTCGGGTAAGGAGCGGCTGGTGAAGCTAATTACTTTTAGGAATGAGTTTTCCCTCTTCTTCTACCATTTGAGAAAGGCATGCACCCAAATCTTGAGAAGACTCGTCAGCGCATAAGCAAAAGTCCTTCTTCATGTCTGGTTGAGATAAAAATATTAGCATTTAATAAGACTTGCTTGATGTTCTCGAAATCTGTTTGACATCGCTTGTCCTATAACCAAGGTCTGTTTTCTGGAGAACGTTGAGTAAAGCATCACTGTTCATAAGCTGGTTAGCGATGAATATCCTGAAAAATGGGACTAGGCCTAAGTATGCCTTTCATTGCCTCTTGTTTTGAGCAACAGGACAAATGGTTCAAATGGCTCTTAGCACTGTGGGACTTAACTTCTGAGGTCATCAGTCCCCTAGAACGTAGAACTACTTAAACCTAACTAACCTAAGGACATCACACACATCCATGCTCGAGGCAGGTTTCGAACCTGCGACCATAGCGGTCACGCGGTTCGAGACTGTAGCGCCTAGAACCGGTCAGCCACTTTGGCCAGCCAGCAACAGGACAGTTCCTAATGGCATCAAGTTTTTTAAGATCTGGTAATATGCTTTCCAAAGAGATTATGTGTCCTAAAAATTTTACCTTTTCTTCTATGGTATTAGATTTCTTCAGATTTGCTGTGGCTCCATGTTCAGAAAATCAGTTCAATACTTGTTCAATTAATCTTAAGTGTTCTACCCAAGTGGTGAGGCGACCACATATACCTTACTAAAAATTTCAGGTCCTAGCACTTTGTCCAGAGCAGAGATAAATACACCTGCGTTTACGATCAATCCAAATGGAAATACTTGTAATTCAAAACTCCTGCCCCCACATATGGAAGAGATATACTTCCGACTTTCTTCATGTAGTTTTGTTTGTCAATAAGAGGACCAGAGATCGATTACAGTGAGGACTTTAGCACCATGAAATTTCATAAGCTGTTCCTCTAAATTGTCTGGATGTGTTCATACTGGTACAATGATGTTATTACTGTTATGGGTGTCGAGGATCAAGCGCACATTGCCGTCTGGCCTACTCATGGCCAAAATAGGACTACAATAAGAGGAAAATGATTATTTAATTATGCACCATTCAAGCATCCTGTTAATCTCTTTTCTTACTACTTCCCTCTTTGTCCATGATATAGGGTATGAAGTAGAACAAAAAGTTTTGTGAGGATAAACTTCCATTTTGCACACAAAATTCTTCATGATACATGGTCCTTTTTCAAATACATGTACACTGCTGGCCATTAAAATTGCTACACCAAGAAGAAATGCAGATGATAAATGGGTATTCATTGGACAAATATATTATATAGAAGAACTGACATGTGATTACATGTTCACGCAATTTGGGTGCGTAGGTCCTGAGAAATCAGTACCCAGAACAACCACCTCTGGCCATAGTAACGGCCTTGATACGCCTGGACATTGAGTCAAACAGAGCTTGGATGGCGTGTACAGGTACAACTGCCCATGCAGTTTCAACATGATACCACAGTTCATCAAGAGTAGTCACTGGAGTACTGTGACGAGTCAGTTGCTCGGCCACCATTGAGCAGACATTTTCAAATGGTGAGAGATCTAGAGAATGTGCTGGCCAGGACAGCAGTCGAACATTTTCTGTATCCAGAAAGACCCGTACAGGACCTGCAAGATGTGGTCGTCCATTATCCCGCTGAAATGTAGGGTATCGCAGGGATCGAATGAAGGGTAGAGCCACGGGTCGTAACATATCTGAAATGTAATGTCCACTGTTCAAAGTGCCGTCAATGCGAACAAGAGGTGACCGAGACATGTAACCAATGGCATCTCATACCATCACGCCGGGTGATACGCCAGTATGGCAATGACGAATACACGCTTTCAATATGCGTTCACCGCGATGTCGCCAAACAAGGATGCCAGCATCCTGATGCTGTACACAGAACCTGGGTTCATCCGAAAAAATGACGTTTTGCCGTTC
This sequence comes from Schistocerca serialis cubense, assembly GCF_023864345.2. Taxonomy (NCBI): domain Eukaryota; kingdom Metazoa; phylum Arthropoda; class Insecta; order Orthoptera; family Acrididae; genus Schistocerca; species Schistocerca serialis. Next base: position 598,068,575 of record NC_064639.1, read on the forward strand.
GTGCACCCAGGTTCGCCGTTGAGTACAGCATCGCAGGCGCTCCTGTCTGTGATGTAGCGTCAAGCGTAACCGCAGCTATGGTCTCCGAGCTGATAGTCCATGCTGCTGCAAACGTCGTCGAACTGTTCATGCAGATGGTTGTTGTCTTGCAAACGTCCCCATCTGTTGACTCATGGGTCGAGACGTGGTTGCACGATCCGTTACAGCCATGCGGATAAGATGCCTGTCATCTCGACTGCTAAAGTGCGCGTCATTTATGTTGACGCCCGAGTTTAGGTTCGTTCTGCGCATCTGACGTCACAAAACACAGTCAGCCAATGAACAGAGAACGACCTTGCCAGATCTCGACTGCAGTGCAGAGCATGGACGAGTGTCTTCAGTTTTAGAAATGTTCAGTCATAAATAAATTAATAGAATAAAAGCAATGTCTTGATAGCAACAGTATTTGTCAGTATTTTGCGTGACGTGTTACAGTCCTCATGGCATCATGTAGGCAGGTGAGCCGCGATAGTGTAACGGTTAAGGTGTTTGGCTTCTGTGTGAAAGGTTATGAGTTCAGACCTTGTGTGGTGCTTAATACTTTCATTATTTAAAAACAATATCGAAGTACCTTCCTTCACGAATTATATTCGTTTGAATGCAATTTTTTGAAATTTCTAGTGCTTTGTCTCTTCATTAACCCTTTCGCTGCTATAGACACGTGCTCCCAGCATTCCGCGCTGTGGGCGATTTTGTCATCACTGCACTGCTCGCCTGTGCAGACACATGGTGTTCCCACTGCTTTGACACGCTTATCATTCGATTTCACAAAAACTATTTGGGCCAAAAATTTGATTTTTACACGTCTTCTTGACTGATATCTTCCCCCCATAAATGACTTAATTTTGTTTCAATGTTCAACGCAGTTATTATGCAGCATTAAATGTAGTAAACCATTGCACGACATTTTGAAGAGTTTGCAGAGGTAGAAGTCCATAGCGTATACTTTCCGTATGGTCGATTTTAGTAGCCACAATGTTGAGAATGAAATGTGGACTAGATACCTAAATTTCATATAAAATTTACTGTATAACGATATCTCATTTAGTTTAAGTACCACATAGGTGTCGTATGTAATATTGAGAAATATTCCGTCTTTCGCGACTGTAATAAAAGTTTTATTTACACCGGACGCGTTTGGCTTTATTTTAAAGCACTTCAATCAATGAAAGGTATGGCACATACACAATGGTACTCATGTTCTCTTTCTTGTTTTTGTTCCACAGTCGCAGTTTTACCAATGGTACTGAAATATATTCCTCTTCTGCAACTGTAATAAGCGACTTATTTAGACCAGACGCGTTTTTCTCTTTTGAAGCATCTTCAGTGGACAGTATTTTGTCTCCTCCATTGCCAAGTCACCTTTCGTAGTTTTGTGCTGCGGGAACACAATATTCAACGTTTGTGTTGGCTGATCAGTGTTTTAGCAAATAAATGATGTTTGTGTGTGCCACACACAAAAATTATATTTGACATAGCTCAGAGCACTTCACTGATAGACGGTATATTCAAGTCCTAATGTTTTTGTAAGTCCACAGTTTTGTTTAATGTGTTTCGTCTACTTCCTTTTGATTGATTGAAGTGCTTTAAAATAAAGCCAAACGTGCTCAGTGTAAATAAAACTTTTGTTACAGTCGCGAAAGACGGAATATTTCTCAATATTACATACGACACCTATGTGGTACTTAAACTAAATGAGATATCGTTATACAGTAAATTTTATATGAAATTTAGGTATCTTGTCCATATTTCATTCTCAACATTGTGGCTACTAAAATCGACCATACGGAAAGTATACTCTATGGACTTTTACCTCTGCAAACTCTTCAAAATTTCGTGCAATGGTTTACTATATTTAATGCTGCATAATAACTGCGTTGAACATCGAAACAAAATTGTCATTTATGGGGGGAAGGTATCAGTCAAGAAGATGTGTAAAAATCTAATTTTTGGGCCAAATAATTTTTGTGGAATCGAATGATAAGAGTGTCAAAGCAGTCGGAACACGATGTGTCTGCACAGGCGAGCAGTGCAGTGACAAAATCGCGCACAGCGCGGAATGCAGGGAGCACGTCTTTGTAGCAGCGAAAGGGTTAATGCGGCCGTGGTGGCTTTACTTCATGAACTGCGCGCTCCCCCCTAAACGTAAGCTTGCGAACTATGCTATACTATGGCGCAGCTTCTATTGGCGCGTTCGTCGTGTGCAACTGGCAACGAAGCAATCGCCCGCATCTGGGCGGGCATGCGCGAGCAACCAAGATAAAAGAATTGAACTATAGTGACACAAGGCCGTTGGGATCCAGCACGGTGTTCCGTTTTACCCTCCTGAACCCACCGATTCCATATTCTGCTAACAGTCATTGGATCTCGACCAACGCGAGCAGCAATGTCGCGATACGATAAACCGCAGTTGCGATAGGGTACAATCCGACCTTTATCAAAGTCGGAAACGAGATGGTACGCATTTCTCCTCCTTAGACGAGGCATCATAACAACGTTTCAGCAGGCAACACAGGTCAACTGCTGTTTGTGTGTGAGAAATCGGTTGGAAACTTTCCTTATGTCAGCACGTTGTAGGTGTTGCCACCGGCGCCAACCTTGTGTGAATGCTCTGAAAAGCTAATCATTTGCCTATCACAGCATCTTCTTCCTCCTGTCGGTTAAATTTAGCGTCTGTAGCACGTCATCTTCGTGGTGTAGCAATTTTAATGGCCAGTAGTGTATATAAGCAAGTATCAGTTCCATAATTTTTGCTTACTGTTCTTGAGACAAGCACTTTGATTCACTTACCTTCATGTTTATTATGTTTTCATTTACCTCTTCTACTGCCGACTGTTCGTTGTTGTAAGTGTTGATAAAAATGAGTAACTTCAATTTTACATCTATCAGTACTTCCCCTGATCAGGTCTATTGCAAATAATCGGTTATTTACTGTGAAATGACATTGGCCCTTGTCTATATCAATTTGTACTTGGTATGTCCGAAATGTGTCCATACCGATTAAACAGTCAACTATTAATTTCTCTGCTTTCAAGAAATTGCATTGTCCAGAAAACTGTCATAAATGGACGGGAATTAAAGCTTGTATTTTTGCTTCTTTCGATTTCTGACCTGGCACAGTTGGTACCTTGCAATTTTGCACCAGCAATGTGTGTATACGCCCACGTTTCTTCAGTTCTTGAAAGAATACCTGTGACATCAAATTAGTTGTAGCCCCATTGTCAAGCACAATGGGTACATCAAGGTCAAATATTTTGGCTTTAACAGTAGGTTGTACCTTGCCCTCTGCCAAGTTTTCCTGCATACCCTCATTACTGTTATCATCTTTCACATTACTACCTTGAACGTATCTGATGAAGCAAGTGTCGCTCAAACTCGAGCCCCCCCATTCTACTCACGGGTCACAGAACGGCTGCCTACCGTGACTGGTTCAATTTCTCTGGCGTCGCGGTGGCATCAGTCTCTGGGTTTGGCGTACCTTCTACTATATGGACTGTTGGTGTTTTATTACGCCAGTTAGTATCCTGTGAGTCTCTCGACTCAAATTCTCTTTGCCTTCGCACGTTATTCGGCATATGTGCACTACTGTGCTGGCCGAGTTCCGCTGTCTGTGGTTTATTCGGCTGTCGTATTGTTTTGTGTTTGCCAAGCGATCGGCTGATTACTGCCGGAGCTTGTGCCTGTACATATTGTACAGGCGTGCAATACGCTGCTTGCCCATTGTATTTGTTTTTCTTAAATTTTTGCCCATTTCTTTTATATCCACCCTTTAATTTACTGCTTTTGCCATTACCGTTGTGATTACCGTTACCGTTAACATAGGTCTGTGTAGGTTAAGGTTGCCATCCATGTTGTGCAACAAATCCGTTGTCCACTTGTCGCTCCGTAAACCCCTGTGGCATTATCTGCATCATTAACAGGCTTAGGTTGTACTGGTCTCTCTTCGTATATCAAATCTATTGAGTCCAGTACAGATAGAAAGTATTCGATGTCGTGTTCCAGAATAGTAATGAATGATTCCCTAATGTGGGTAGGTAGACACCGCTTTAAAATTTTCAGCACGTCTACTTGAGATACCGAGTTCGTCCAGTATCTGGTTTTATTAAAATATTTTTCAAAATAGCACCTTAAGGTTCCATGTTTACTATTGAATGGAGCTGGGTTGAATACTTCACGTCTGACTCTCTCTTGTACGGCCTCAGACCAATATTTATCCAGAAAGGCTCTCTCAAACTGTTCAAAGTAGTGGCAATGTTCCGCCACATCCGTAGGCCATAGCAGAACTTCACCCTGTGTGTATCCAAAACAAATCTAATTTTCTGGGCTTCGGTCCAGGTACGAGGTAAAATATTTCGAAATACTCTGATAAAGATCACAGGGTTTCCAGAATGAGATTTTCACTCTACAGCGGAGTGTGCGTTGATATGAAACTTCCTGGTAGATTAAAACTGTGTGCCGGACCAAGACTCGAACTCGGGACCTTTGCCTTCCACAGGCAAGTGCTCTACAAACTGAGCTACCCAAGCACGACTCGCGCCCGGTACTCACAGCTTTACTTCTGCTAATACCTCGTCTCCTACCTTCCAAACTTTACAGAAGCTCTCCTGCAAACCTTGCAGAACTAGCACTCCTGAAAGAAAGGATATTGCGGAGACATGGCATAGCCACAGCCTGGGGGATGTTTTCAGAATGAGATTTTCACTCTGCAGCGGAGTGTGCGCTGATATGAAACTTCCTGGCAGATCACAACTGTGTGCCGGACCGAGACTCGACCTCGGGACCTTTAACTTTCGCGGGCAACTGCTCTACCAACTGAGCTACCCAAGCACGAATCACGCCCCGTCCTCACAGCTTCACTTCTGCCAGTACCTCGTCTCCTACCTTCCAAACTTTGCAGAAGCTCTCCTGCGAACTCCTGCGTTCGGCCTTCCTGATTTAGGGTTTTCCGTGATTTCCCTAAATCGCTCCAGGCAAATGCCGGGATGGTTCCTTTGAAAGGGCACGGCCGACTTCCTTCCCCGTCCTTCCCTAACCCAATGAGACCGATGACCTCTCTGTTTGGTCTCCTCCCCCAAACAACCCAACCCCTCTCCTACAAGCCTTGCAGAACTAGCACTCCTGAAAGAAAGGATACTGTGAAGACGTGGCTTAGCCACAGCCTGGGGGATGCTTCCAGAATGAGAGTTTCACTCTGCAACGGAATGTGCGCTGATATGAAACTTTCTCGCTCCATAAGAGCACTTGCCCTCGAAAGGCAAAGGTCCCGAATTCGAGTCTCGGTCCGGCACACAGTTTTAATCTGCCAGGAAGTTTCACCACAGGGTTTGTTCTTGTCCCTTCAGAGGAAACTGTCGATGCCTAAGTAAGCTTTTATTCTAATAACAGTGTAGCGTACAGTACCACCGTTGCTATCAACCCTTATATCGCCCCTCATGTCGTACAGGCTTTTTTTTGTTTTGGTTAGTATAACTCAGTGTCGGATAGACCGTCAGCGACAGAGGATCTCGTGTTCCTCGTGCTAATAAGGCGAGTACGCCATTCGTTAGTTACATATTTTTTCGGGCTTCCAACAGGAACGACTTATTTACAGATACCTGTGTAGTTACTAGATTATTTTTGTAGTTTCTTGCATGTTTGAGTGCTTACTAGGCACAAACTTTTATTTTAGTAACAGCGTAGCATACAGTATCACCGTTGTTATCGACCCTCGTATCGTATAGGCTTCTGTTTGTTTTTGTTAGTGTAGCTAAGTGTCGTTTCGAGCTTTAGTGGGAGAGCACATCGAATTTCTGCTGCTGATAAGCCGAGTACACCATTCGTTTCTTACATATTTTTACAAGCTTCAAACAGGCGTGACGGTAGTATCAGATAGGAACTGTGATTGTTAGTGTAGCGCAGTCTCGTTTAGAGCGTTAGTGGGAGAGCACTTCGAATTCATGCTGCTGAAAAGCCGAGTACACCATTCGTTTGTTATATATTTTTACGTGCTTCAAACAGGAGCGACGGCAGCATCAGATAGGAACTGTGATTGCTGTGTACAGATGCGAGCTGAGTTGCTGACCCTTCACTCGCAGCCCCAAGCTGTGTTGGCTTCCATCATACAGCTTGAGGCTGTTGCCAAGGTGCATCACTGCGGGGGGTCAGATGCGGGCATGCAAGGGACATAGAGCACGTCCACGTGTCCCCTGATCGGCCCACTGCTGTGGCAGCTGTACTGAGGTTGACCCCTCACCCGTGATCGAGTAGGAGATCATTCCAAAGTCTGGCAGGCAACGAAAATCTTTCCAAGGGACCGATCATAGAGCCTCCCTGGTTAGTTTTACGAACAGGTTTCGAGCGTTACCTGTGACTGGTAATGTCTCTGAGCTGGATGCAGTCGTCCAACCTGTTCCAGAGGAAGCTTCTCAGCCTGCAAGGTCTGGGCATTCACAGAGGGTGGGTTTGCCAGTAGTTGTAAGCTCCAATGTTAGGTGTGTAATGGGGCTGCTTAGGAACATTGCTGCCAAGGAGGGTCAGGAAGCCACTGTGAACTCTGTGTGCATACTGGGGGGAGTCTTCCTGGATGTGGAAAGGGTGCTTCTGGATAACATGAAGAGTACAGGGTGCAGCCAACTGCAGGTGGTGGCTCATGTCGGTACCAATGACCTGTGTCGTTTTGGATCAGAGGAGATTCTCTCCAGTTTCGGGTGGCTAGCGGAAATGGTAAAGACTGCCAATCTTGCTTGCAAGATTAATGCGGAGCTCACCATCTGCAGCATTGTCGATAGAACGGACTGTGGTCCTTTGGTGCAGAGCCGTTTAGGCTGCAGATTCCTTGACTTTCGCCATCGGGTGGTGGGTTACTGGGTTCTGCTTAATAGGTCAGGGGTCCAATACACACAGGAGGAGGCTACACGGATAGCGGAGACTGTGTGGAAGGGACTGGGCGGTTTTTTAGGTTAGAGGGTCTCAGGGAACCACAGAAAGGGAGTCTGTCTAAAAAGGGACAGGTAAAACACAGTAAGGTAGTTGTAGACACGATCGGTATTGTAGTTGTAAATTGTCGTAGCTGTGTTGGGAAAGCACCAGAGCTCCAAGGCCTAATTGAAAACACTGAAGCTCAAATAGTTATACGTACAGAAAGCTGGCTAAAGACAGAAATAAGTTCAGCCGAATTTTTTTCAAACGATCTAACAGTGTTCAGAAAAGATGGATTAAATACAGTTGGTGGTGGAGCATTTATTGCTGTCAGAAGTAGTTTGCCTTGTAGTGAAATTGAAGTAGATAGTTCCTGCGAAATAGAATGGGTAGAGGTTATACTTGACAATCGGACTAAACTATTAATTGGATCTTTTACAGACCCCCTGACTCAGAAGATATAGTTGCTGAAGAGTTCAAAGAAAACTTTAGTCTCATTTCAAATAGGTACCCCACTCATGCAGTTATAGTCGGTGGTGACTTCAATCTACCCTCGATATGCTGGAAAAATTATACATTTAAAGCCGGCGGCAGGCATAAAACGTCATCCGAAATTGTACTGAATGCTTTCTCAGAAAATTATTTTGAACAATTAGTTCATGAGTCCACTCGAAGCGTAAATGGTTGCGAAAGCATACTTGACCTCTCAACAACAAATAATCCTGGACAAATAGTGAGTATCGTGACGAATAGAGGGATTAGCGACCACAAGTCAGTTGCTGCTATGCTGAATGCCTTAACACCTACAACCATCAAAAAGAAATGCAAGGTATATCTTTTTAAAAAAGCTGATAATAATGCTGTTAACGCCGTTTTAAGAGACAGTCTTCACTCCTTCCGATCTGATCATATGACCGTAGAAAAGTTGTGGAATGATTTCAAAGAGATAGTATCGACAGCAATTGAGAGACATATACCACATAAATTAATAAGTGATAGTACTCATCCCCCATGGTATATAAAACGGGTCAGATCGCTGTTGCAGAAGCCGCGAAAAAAGCATGCCAAATTTAAAAGAACGCAAAATTCCCAAGACTGGTCAAGTTTTACAGAAGTTCGAAATATAACGCTTAATTCAATGCGAGATGCTTTTAATAATTTCTATAACGAAACTCTGTCTCGAAATCTGGCATAAACCCAAAGAGATTCTGGTCATACATAAAGCACACCAGTGGCAAGACGCAATCAATACCTTCACTGCGTGATAACAACGATGAAGTCACTGATGACAGTGCCACTAAAGCAGAGTTATTAAACACGGTTCTCCGAAACTCCTACACCAAAGAAGACGAAGTAAATATTCCTGAATTTCAATCAAGAACAACTGCCAAGACGAAAAACATAGAAGTAGATATCCGCGGTGTCGCAAAGCAGCTTAAATCACTTAATTAAGACAAGGATTCTGTATACCAGTCACTTTCCTCTCATAGTATGCTGATATAATAGCTCCATATTTAGCAATTATATACAACAGCTCGCTCACAGAAAGATCCGTACCTAAAGACTGCGAAATTGCTCAAGTCACTAACGTCGATTTGCAGTAGAGTTTTGGAGCATGTACTGTATTCGAACAGTACGAAGTACCTCGAAGAAAACGATTTATTAACACATTGCATGGATTCAGAAAACACAACTAGCTCTTTATACTCATGAAGTAATGAGTGCTATCGACAGGGGAAGTCAAAGTGATCCCACATTTTTAGATTTCCAGAAGGCTTTCGACACCGTTCCTCACAAGCGTCTTTTAACCAAACTGCGTGCCTATGGAATATCGCCTCAGTTGTGCTACTGGATTCGTGATTTCCTGTCAGAAAGGTCACAGTTCGTAGTAATAGACGGAAAGTCATCGAGTAAAACAGAAGTAATATCTGGCTTTCCCCAAGTAAGTGTTATAGGTCCTTTATTGTTCCTGATTTATATTAATGATATAGGAGACAATCTTAGTAGCCATATTAGCTTGTTTGAAGATGATGCTGTCATTTACCGTCGTGTATAGTCATCAGGTGACCAAAACAAATTGCAAAATGTTTTAGATAAGATATCTGTACGGTGCGAAAAGTGGCAATTGACCCTGAGTAAAGAAAAGTGTGAAGTTATTCACGTGAGTACTAAAAGAAATCCACTAAATCTCGATTACATGATAAGTCCCACAAATCTGAAGGCTGTAAATTCAACTAAATACTTAGGGATTACAATTGCAAATAACCTAAATTGGAACGATCACGTAGATAATGTTGTGGGTAGAGCAAATCAAAGACTGTGATTCATTGGCAGAACACTTAGAAGGTGCAACAGGTCTACTAAAGAGACTGCCTACACCACGCTTGTCCTTCCTATTCTGGAGTATTGCTGTGCAGTGTGGGATCCACATCAGGTGGGACTGGTGGACGACATCGAAAAAGTACAAAGAAGGGAGGCTCGTTTTGTATTAACGCGAAATGGGGGAAATAGTGCCATAGACATGATATGTGAATTGGAGTGCCAATCATTGAAACAAAGGCGTTTTTCGTTGCAACGGGATCTTCCCATGTAATTTCAGTCACCAGCTTTCTCCTCCAGTTGCGAAAACATTCTGTTGGCGCCCAGCTACATAGGGAGATATGATCATCACAATAAAATAAGAGAAATCAGGAATTGCACAGAAAAATTTAAGTGTTCGTTTTTCCCCCGCGCCGTTCTAGAGTGGAACAGTAGAGAGACAGCTTGAAGGTGGTTCATTGAACCCTCTGCCAGGCACTTTATTGTGAGTACCAGTGTAATCACGTAGATGTATATGTAGATGCAGAAACCTCCATCTGCAAGTAATGTTGAGTAACATGCCTTGACAAACACGCCGCGCTGTCAGTGACAGGGAGGGGTGTTCTTGTTCATATGTGGCATAGCGCTTGCTTGACGGGTACAGCTGCCGGCAAATGTTATTGCATTCTGCGACCGTCGTTATTCTCCTTCGACAGGCTAGCCACGTATTGTGGATAACCAGTGAAAGTATCTAACTTCTCTAAAAGATGGGTTTGTTTTCTGACAAATGTTGTTTTGGAATGTCAGTAGTTTTAGCAATACTGCCTAGTAACCCTTCCAGTGCTTACTTTAAACCTGAATCTATTTTAGCTATACATTGACTTTCTTTCTCTTTTAAAGCTTCTTCTACTGTATCTACATAAATCTTGCACTCTAATACTACCTTTTCACTTAGGGTGCTTCCCTTATCCAGCATCCCGGTTTAAGCTTCTTCAGTCTTTTCCTTTACATCTGCACATATCTTATATCTCTGTTTTCTGGAATATTTTGACTCTAAACATAACTGGTCTACTCTTATACTTAACTTTTTTACTCCTGAAGGTAAGTTTTTGCAGACGTCTTGCAGCTCGCTGCCTGCGCCCGTCACGTTTTTTACTGATGCATCCACTTGGGATTTCATCTCCTGAATTTAAGGATATGCTTCACTAAGGTTTTGTAGCTCACCTGCAAGTTGTTCCTGTTTATCGTCTACAGAGGGTACTTTTTCCGTCAAAGTATTTATATTGCGGGATATGTCGGTAATTATCTCTTGTTTTAGTTGTTTGCTTAGCTTTGTCAACTTCCCAGAAAATTCAGTGTGTATAGTATTGCTCACCTCACTGAACTATTGGCTAATACTATTCTTCAAATCGTTGAATGCCTGTTGTAAACTGTTGTCCTATATTTTCCTGATGTTTTGTGAACTGCTGTGTCATACCCTTTGTTCTGGCGCAAAATCAAGTGCTGGCACGCTGGGGGGGAACGTTAGAGCAGAGAGGGCTGTGAGACAACGTCAGCCAATTGCACACTGACCGACCCCTCTCCAGTGCATCTCCAACCTTCTCCAAAAAATGTGCTTAATAACTTACGGCATTACCACAGTCTAACATAACAGTTGCAACACTCACTGCTATAAAAGAATATGTGAACTATTTTTTTTGCTTCCAAGATTGTGTGTAATAACAGAAGACATAGATGTTTCTAAAAATGATTCTAAAATGAACCATGGACCATGGACCATGAACCATGGACCTTGCCGTTGGTGGGGAGGCTTGTGTGCCTCAACGATACAGATAGCCGTACCGTAGGTGCAACCACAACGGAGGGGTATCTGTTGAGAGGCCAGACAGACGTGTGGTTCCTGAAGAGGGGCAGCAGCCTTTTCAGTAGTTGCAGGGGCAACAGTCTGGATGATTGACTGATCTGGCCCTGTAACACTAACCAAAACGGCCTTGCTGTTGTGGTACTATGAATGGCTGAAAGCTAGGGGAAACTACAGCCATAATTTTTCCTGAGGGCATGCTGCTTTACTGTATGATTAAATGATGATGGCGTCCTCTTGGGTAAAATATTCCAGAAGTAAAATAGTCCCCCATTCGGATCTTCAGGCGGGGACTACTCAAGAGGATGTCGTTATCAGGAGAAAGAAAACTGGCGTTCTACGGGTCGGAGTGTGGAATGTCAGATCCCTTAATCGGGAAGGTAGGTTAGAAAATTTAAAAAGGGAAATGGATAGGTTAAAGTTAGATATTTGACTAGAAGAAGGTATCGGTTGGTAGGACATGTTCTGAGGCATCAAGGGATCACCAGTGTAGTACTGGAGGGCGGTGTGGAGGGTAAAAATCGTAGAGGGAGACCAAGAGATGAATACACTTAGCAGATTCAGAAGGATGTAGGCTGCAGTAGGTACTGGGAGATGATGAAGCTTGCACAGGATAGAGAAGCATGGAGAGCTGCATCAAACCAGTCTCAGGACTGAAGACCACAACAAACATAACAGTTGCAACACTCACTGCTGTAAAACAATACGTGAATTATTTTTTTGCTTCCAAGAGTGTGTGTAATAACAGAAGACGTTTCTAAAATGATTCTAAAATAAGCGCAAGTAGGGATAAAAATCATGAATCCAGTGGCAAAGTACAGCACATTCGTGAAGAAACACTTGCGGCATTGGATAGAACTGCAGCTTACTGCGTTGGTATCAAAAGAATATAAACACACAGATTCACACATAAGAAGCACAGACATGTACCTCTATCTGCAAAAGGGATTGACGCCTCATTTGTCGTTCCGTAGGCCTACTGTGTCATTTTAGTCATTGTCAAATTATATTATTCTAAGTGGGACAAGCAACTGCCAAATAGCGGGTGAAGTATACTGTGGGTGTTATCCCCAACTCCTCAAAGCCAATAACACTTCAGAATTGCTGTCAAGTTAAATTTGCCATTAGAGACATTTTATCCAATGACATATTCACTAGCTTATCTGTTTTAAAAGGTGGAATATATTATCAGATATCCCACATTTTATTTGTATGCCTGCCACATCCATCTGTAATGTACGCACTGATGGAAGCATAAAACATTCTGACAAAACCTGTACGCCTGAGTGTTGCAATACGGGGTGTATCAAAAAGGATGGCGCAAACTTAGACGGCTGAAAGTACACGATAATAGAAGCACAAATGTCCCAGTAAACATGGGTCCACAAACGAACCACTTGCGAGATAATCACGACTGTATGGTTTCACGCCACCACTTTTGTAAACATCATCTTAGTTAGTACACATTAGCCTGCCCAGTTAGCCATGTGGTGTAACACACTGCTTTCCAGGTGGGAAGGCATGCTGTTCCCCAGCACGAATCCGCCTGGCGGATTAGTGTCAAGGTCCAGTGTGCCGGCCAGTCTATGGATGGTTTTTATGGCAGTCTTCCATCTGCCTCGGCGAATGCGGGCTGGTTCCCCCTATTCCGCCTCAGTTACACTATGTCGGCGATTGCTGTGCAGACACTTCCTCCATGTCCTCGTACATCATCATTACTATGATGGGGACGAAGCCTCTCCATTGTTTCTAGGTTCCCAGTTCCATACACTACAATAGTACACATTAATTTGAAATTTAGACTTTACTATTGCATTGCACATCGCAATTAGTTCACATTTCACGTATGGGCTACCTGTTAAAAGAGGTGTTTGAAGTGTTTTCCTTGCATCTGGATGCAATGCTGTGCTTGTCTTTGCAATGAATTTTGAATCCTTTTGAAAACCCCAGGATCATTCCGGAATTCTTGACGAGCATGTAAGACTCTCTGCACCAGTTCTTCAACCGTGTTAACGGTTGTCCTGTACACATTGCTTTTGAGGTTACCCCAGACACAAAAATCCGAAGAATTTAGATCAGCTGATCTTGGAGGCCAAGATACAGGTCCGCCACGACCTATCCATCTTTGACCATATCAGTGTGTTAGATGCCGTCTCACACTAGCAGCAAAATGTGCCAGAGCTCCATCATGCTCGTACCCCATACGCTGACGTTGCTGAAGGGGAACATCCTCAAGCAATCCTGGAAGATGACACCGCAGAAAGCTAAGGATCTACGTCCATTAAGTTGTGGTGGAAGAATGTGTGGTCAAATGAGTTGATCGCCTAGTACTCCTAACCACACACTTAGTGAGAAACGTTGCTGATGTGGTGACTCATGAACAACTTGTAGGTTTATTACCACACCACAAATGTGTATTATGATAGTTAAACACACCACTGCATGTGAATCCTGCTCAGTCTGTAAATAAAATGTTGCATGCAAAACGAAGGTCGACTACAGCCTGCTGTTGCAGCCACTGACAACACATCACTCTAGGAACAAAGTCCACATCATTGAGACATTGAGCTCGTTGGAGGTGGTAAGGGTATAGTAAATTGTAATGTAAAATTGTTTGTACACTACTGTGGCTTAGTAAGGGTACTTGGGTGGCAATTCTTCTCGTCAGGGATCCTGGAGAGCACAGTACAGCTTCTAACACCATATCGTCAACCTCAGGTGGAATGCGAGCAGGCCTACCTCCTGCTCTGTCGTGTGCAAAAACCCTGTTTTCTCTCAGGCGCTGATGGACCCTTGTAAATATATGACTTTTGGGATGTCTTCGATCAGGATATGTTTCTTGGTACAAGCATGCAGCCTCCCGTGGATTGCCATTAGCCCTGCCATACATGAAATGCATATCCGCGTGCTCTTTGTTACTGTGTGGTTCCATTGTAACTACAACACAGCACATATGCACTCCTCAGACGCCACTGATACCCTTTGAGACTGTGTACTGCGTCCGTACTGTAAATTCTGCATGTATGGTGTGATCCCAGCTTCACCTCTCGGTAATGTTCCGTTGTGTAAACAGCGAACATAGGATGGCCTCAAGTGCGCAAGGGGGAAACTGGACGATGTTACAAACAATGCCGTCAGTGGCGGTGTGGAACCATACAGTCGTGATTATCTCGCAAGTGGCCCGTTTGTGGACCCATGTTTACTGGGATATTTGTGCTTCTATCATTGTGTACTTTCAGCTGTGTAAGTTTGCGCCATCCTTTTTGATACACCCTGTATAATAAATTTAGGGCAAACAGCTTATTTTCGTCTTTCCATCTTGCAGCACTTTTCTCCTTCAATGGCATTCTAATCTGACTTAACAAGTCAAGGGCATCTTTTTTTAAATATCGGGATTCTATCGTCTTCAAAATTTGTTTGCCCTCCTTCACTTGATCCTTCTGCTACAGTTTCTGTTACTATTTGCACCTAATATGATAGGCACTTTCCTTGTCCCATAACAATTTTGCACGAAGTCGAGCGATCTGCACGATCTGACACTTCACTGTCAAAGCAGGTCCGTGTTGACGATTCAGATGAATCTGGCACTGATATATGGAGAGTTGAACTAGCTGCTTCTGTGCCATACGATTGTTTTACAACTTTAGACGGAATATCGAAACTTTCTGGCAGTTTCCTCTTCATCGTCAGTTGAGGTAGCTTATCCGGGATGTCAAACAGTGTAGGAACTGCATTCCACATGAGTTTATTATTGTCGCATTCATGAACTGGTTTGGTTCGAAGTGTAGTGAACAAAAGTTTATTATAAAGGTAAATAGGGTATTTTTCTTGTCTGCTATTCACTAGCCATTTTCTGCTCCTAAAATGAAACATTAGTCATTTTTGCACATGTAGTTTGCAATCCTGAGGCTACAGTTTAGTAACATTATGTTATATACCTCTCAGGGTCCTTACGAAACGTAAAAAAATATTTGATATCTTTTTCTTGTTTTTGCTGCAATTTATTACTCTACAGACTCTCGCGTTTGTAAAAACCATTGTAGAAACCAAAAGAAAGAACTACCATTCGCTTTCGCTTTCACGATCACGCTGAATTCGACAGTTTTACTTACTGGCCGCTTGACGCGCTGCTGGCGCAGTAGGTAACACAATCGATGCAGAGGATCCCAACCGTGACGTCAGACTATGGCATTACTGTGAGACAAAACACTTTGATTTATCTCGTGTATAGTACAGAAAGGCATGAAGTATTGTAAAGAATATGCAACATTTTTAAATTTTTTTAGAGATTTTACACTCACTGAAGTATTTGAGTATTATAGGTGGTCTGAAATGGAAGGTAGTTGAATGAGGACAAAGAACTTGTGTAATTTGGTGATACTTTGCTTTTGGCATTACTAAGCGAAAAACGAGTTTTCTCAATTTAGACACACCCATTACACAAGGGATTTTTTCATGTAATTAGTCTTTGGCCGCTGACTTGGAAAAATTTTCTACAAAGTATTAAGCACATGAGTTTTATACAGGAAAATTGTACAATGGAATATTTACAAATTAGACATTTCATGAAGGCATATTTGGAGTGAATACAAGTATTTACAATAATAATCATGTCAGATATTTGTCAGTGATATTTAAATAAAAGTATAGATTTACTTACATTAGGGCCTACTAATGTTTGCTCATTCTGCAAACATACTTGAATGATATACACTTTTTTGCTTTCAAAGAGCTCAAGACAGTTCATTTTCTATTATTTTATCTAACACTGAAAAATTTTTTGCCAGTTGCACTCATTACGATGTTGAGGTTCTATTGTATACAAAACTTAGCCCTTTGTTTCGAGTGGTCATCTGTCTCATTCATGAAATAACCTGTTATATATTTAGACAGTCAACTGTCATGATATTAAACTATAAAAAGAAAGAAAATAATCAAAGCAGGCAAGTGACATTGAAAGATGAAGCATATTGGAAAATACACTCCTGGAAATGGAAAAAAGAACACATTGACACCGGTGTGTCAGACCCACCATACTTGCTCCGGACACTGCGAGAGGGCTGTACAAGCAATGATCACACGCACGGCACAGCGGACACACCAGGAACCGCGATGTTGGCCGTCGAATGGCGCTAGCTGCGCAGCATTTGTGCACCGCCGCCGTCAGTGTCAGCCAGTTTGCCGTGGCATACGGAGCTCCATCGCAGTCTTTAACACTGGTAGCATGCCGCGACAGCATGGACGTGAACCGTATGTGCAGTTGACGGACTTTGAGCGAGAGCGTATAGTGGGCATGCGGGAGGCCGGGTGGACGTACCGCCGAATTGCTCAACACGTGGGGCGTGAGGTCTCCACAGTACATCGATGTTGTCGCCAGTGGTCGGCGGAAGGTGCACGTGCCCGTCGACCTGGGACCGGACCGCAGCGACGCACGGATGCACGCCAAGACCGTAGGATCCTACGCAGTGCCGTAGGGGACCGCACCGCCACTTCCCAGCAAATTAGGGACACTGTTGCTCCTGGGGTATCGGCGAGGACCATTCGCAACCGTCTCCATGAAGCTGGGCTACGGTCCCGCACACCGTTAGGCCGTCTTCCGCTCACGCCCCAACATCGTGCAGCCCGCCTCCAGTGGTGTCGCGACAGGCGTGAATGGAGGGACGAATGGAGACGTGTCGTCGTCAGCGATGAGAGTCGCTTCTGCCTTGGTGCCAATGATGGTCGTATGCGTGTTTGGCGCCGTGCAGGTGAGCGCCACAATCAGGACTGCATACGACCGAGGCACACAGGGCCAACACCCGGCATCATGGTGTGGGGAGCGATCTCCTACACTGGCCGTACACCACTGGTGATCGTCGAGGGGACACTGAATAGTGCACGGTACATCCAAACCGCCATCGAACCCATCGTTCTACCATTCCTAGACCGGCAAGGGAACTTCCTGTTCCAATAGGACAATGCACGTCCGCATGTATCCCGTGCCACCCAACGTGCTCTAGAAGGTGTAAGTCAACTACCCTGGCCAGCAAGATCTCCGGATCTGTCCCCCATTGAGCATGTTTGGGACTGGATGAAGCGGCGTCTCACGCGGTCTGCACGTCCAGCACGAACGCTGGTCCAACTGAGGCGCCAGGTGGAAATGGCATGGCAAGCCGTTCCACAGGACTACATCCAGCATCTCTACAATCGTCTCCATCGGAGAATAGCAGCCTGCATTGCTGCGAAAGGTGGATATACACTGTACTAGTGCCGACATTGTGCATGCTCTGTTGCCTGTGTCTATGTGCCTGTGGTTCTGTCAGTGTGATCATGTGATGTATCTGACCCCAGGAATGTGTCAATAAAGTTTCCCCTTCCTGGGACAATGAATTCACGGTGTTCTTATTTCAATTTCCAGGAGTGTATTTGATTGAATGTGTACTCTATCATCAATTTAAGCAAAAAAAAAGGCAGAACATAAAATCGAGAGGTGCAGCATTCCTCAGGAGAGGAAATTTTGTTGTTGAGAAATTCCTGAGAACTTGCTGCAAATTTGTATTCCCCACATCAACACTATTAAATCAGAATCTCACAGTCTGGATACCCAAGGAAGTATTAGATCAACAGAGTAAAAGGATATAGTAATGACACATGGCGTGTTAAAATACGTTACTCATATGATGTTAACACAACCAATCATCCACCGGAATTCTGCATGCAATAAGAGATAGACAACAAATTGAAGACATTAAGAAATTCTATTAGCTATTCTCCCACCAAGAAATTAAGACCATCTCGGAAGCTGAAGAAATCGGGCAGTTTTCCAGGTCTCATACAGCTTACCTCAGATGGATTATCTTGCACAGGAGTAAATGAATGTCACATTGCATATACTTTTATGTTGGTTTACAAGGCAGTACACTTATTCCATTAAGTGACCAGTACCAGAAACGAAGCTTCGAATCTTACTTACAATATTCAGTTTACATATTAGTTCATACTTGAAAAACCGCGTTTTTAACATTTCACTTTAACAATGCTGTAGCAAAGTTCTGTGTAGTTTCTGTCGAGCTGCGAGGATAATATTTCTAATAGCGACCGGTAACCTGTATACATATAATATGAAACACTAGTAACCGGTCGAACTTCAATTGAAATTTACTGGAGGTTATGCCATTTCGCACGACTCACAATTATACTAACAAACAAAACTGATGGATCCCACCTAGTTATTTAAATGTAACTACATCTGGAGAATTTGGCAGTGAAAAATAACTGACGTCGTTTGTAATGGTTAAAAATAACCATGGAGATAAAGAAGAGGGACAGTGATGCTACAGTTTTACGCTGTACATTTTTTTCAAGCCAGAGTGGGTGAGGCATGCGCCATTTTAAGTAGCTCAAAACATTGGCAGACAGCTATTTACGTGTGCTTCTTGTTCATTACTTCTGTTTTGTGCGCACAATGCTAAAAATTATACAGCTTACATGAATAACATAATGTCAAGAAGGCAGTTTTAAACGTTTTTCTGTTCTTGAACGCGTATTTGCACTAATAATACGACACAGTCAGAGTGACGTCACTGGGAGTGTCACCACGGTGAACTGTGGGGCCATGGGGATATGAATAACGTCCGGGCCGTGTCAGGGCCGAGCGTCGGACGAGTGACGGCCGTACTCCGGTCCGTTCCTGCAGGGGGCACACATGACCGGGGCACGTCCGTGTCTCTGTTGTTCCTTGTAGTGACTCGGACGCGGTGAGCTGTGTTTCTGTTTGTGAAAGCTGTAAAACATGTTCACTAATTTTCGTAATAGTGAATTAGGACTTATAGCACTTGCTTTAGACGAAGAGGAAAACGAACGAAGGCAAACAAGAAGAAGAAAATTATGGATCCACAGTGCCTGGAAAACAAGACCAGTACAGGGAGAGTTTCGAACACTATTTTCTCACCTCGTAGATGATGAGACTAAGTTTTATGAATATTTTACGATGACGCAGTACACCTTCTGTGAACTTTTAAAGAAACTAGAACCAAGGCTGAGAAAAAATGACACGTTCTGGAGAGTATCAGTTTCACCCAAAGAACGACTGGCTGTTTTTTTTTACGGTAGGTTAAAGAAAAGTACACAGAACACAAATAAATAAGAAGTTTTAAGGACAGCATTTTTATTTTATTACTTTGGTAATTGAAAGATAAATACAAAAGTTAGTAAATAATACAGTTAAATTTCTACTACCCTAAGAAAAACAAATGAGGACTATTCAGTGAATTAGTTTCTGAAGCTGATGAGGATGCAGGGGAACTTGGAGGATGATGGCTTTGGTTATTTATATACGAATTGTGCGAATGCCTTTGCAGGTCCAAAAGCTGCTGTGTAGGTTCTGTTGACTCGTTTCCCACAGGTGAAGGATATGGTGTTGAAACAGATTTTGCTGAGGAATTGGAGGATGATGGAGTGAATTGATGGACTGATACGTCATTCATGAGTTGCTTCAGTTCAAAGTCTTGTACAATTGAAAAAATCCTACTTTTAGCTTGATGAAACAGTAGTGGATGCAATGATTTTAGGGCTGGTGCTATACCAGCCAAAAAAGCATCAACTGGGTTTTGTATATCTCTCAGTTTTTCAGCTTTTTTTTCTGCCAAAATGTAAGCCATGAGCTGGCTTGATGCAGATTCTTGTGGTTTAACCTCACGCTGAAATTTTCGTTTCAGTGGTGGTTTCATAAACGAGTTCTTCTTTGAAGTGACGGACGAATGAGCTGAGGGCGTCTGAGAATGCCGAGTGCGCTCTATCAAATTCTCTGTTTCACTATCCTGGGTTTTAATGATCCATTCTTCATCTGCAATGTCTTCTTGTGTAGACACTTTTTCGTTTTCAACAATCGACTGCTCCTCTTGGGAATCTGTATTTGATTCTTGTTTATGCTCATTATTGCCTTGCGTGTAAGGAACATTGGAAACTGTTTCTCGTTCTACCATGTAAGGTAGCAGGAACGTTAAGAGATCTTCATACTTGTATTTATGTTGATGAACAGCAGCTTGCCCTGAAACAGTTTTCCTTTTCTGCAAGGTCTTCCTTAGTTGGTCACGAACAGATGCCCATTTTTTTTTGCATTCCTCTATTCCACCTGTAGCAAAAATATTTTAAATCGCGTATTTATATTACAATGTTTAAAATGCTGCAAATATTTTATAGATTATACAGTATTTCTCATCTTATACATTCAATTTTTTTCAGGTTCCTTGCTACAGGAGATTCCTTTAAAACTATTTCCTTCAGCTACAGGTTGGGAAAATCCACAGTTGCAGCTATCGTCCATGACACCTCTAGAACAGTTATCGATTTATTGTTAGAAGAGGTGATGCCTGTGCCGAATGAAGAAAAATGGAATGCTATAGCTGAGGAGTTTTGGACAAAATAGCAGTTTCCAAACTGCATTGGATCTTTAGATGGAAAGCACGTAACAATACAGGCTCCAGACAACTCAGGAAGTCTCTATTGGAATTACAAAAAAACATATTCCATTGTGCTTCTTGCTGTGGTTGACCCATGTTATAATTTTATTGCAATAGATGTGGGAGCGTACGGAAAAAACTCTGATGGAGGCATTCTAGTAAATTCAAATCTTGGAAAGTCATTGGAAAACAATACGCTTAGCGTCCCAAAGAGTAAAACTTTACCCGGAACTGATGTTGAACTTCCAATGGTAATTGTAGGCGATGAAGCTTTCCCTCTCAAAACATACTTGATGCGACCATATCCTGGCAGGAACTTAACAAATGACAAGGCTATATTTAATTATCGTTTGAGTCGGGCAAGAAGAATATCCGAAAATGCATTCGGTATATTGCGACAGAAATTTCGAATATTTAGAATAATCCTTCAGGGAGATCCTAATAACCTTACAATGATTGTGACGGCTGCGTGTGTACTGTACAACTTTATTCGAAAAATGGAAGGTTATAGGGTGCCCGAACAGAGGATGGATCAAACGGAAACTGCTGAGGGATCCGGAAGTTCATCAAATCTTCGAAACCTACCTCGAATTCGTGGGAGATCAACAGATGCTGCATTTGCTGTACGAGAACAACTCAAAAAATTCCTGAACTCTCCGCAAGGGACTGTGGAATGGCAAGAACATGTCGCCTTGGCGATATAACGATGACATAAACCAAACATCTGTTTGTAAAATAAAAAGTAAATAAATATCTTTCGGGTATTAAAACTTGTATAGTTTTTATCTTACCTTTGGCTTGTAGATCTGTTGCAATTGTCTTCCAAACTCTGTCTTTGTACTCGATATTCCTGTAGTTCTCACTTCCCTGATCGTAAAGAACAGGAAACTTACGAACTTCCTCTACTAATCGTTCCACATCCATGTTTTGTACACAGAACAGTTTTGCGCAGTTTTACAGCTCACAAGACAAACCCACCGTCAGGCCGTGTCCGTCACGTGAAAATTTAAACACGGCGAATCCCGCCCGGCCCGGCCCCGGCCCGTTGACGTTCCCCGTGCACGGCCCGGTCAAGTGGGGCCCGCTGCATTTGTTTTAATGTTGTATTTCGTAGTCCGGGTGACGGCCGATACTCGGACGTGACTCGGCACGGACACGGTCCTGACATGTGTGTCCCGACCTTAAGGGGAACTTGGCGGCGGCGAGTAGAGAGTAGAGAAGCAGTAGTAAGGGACTCCGGGAAAAACGTATATTTCACCGATATAAAATGTATTCTATGCAGTGAAAGTCTTCTAAATGGATTAAAACTGTGTTCAGCGAGTCAGAAATGGATTCATACAAAATGTGCCAAATGCTTCGTCACAGTAAACATGAAACGTGACAAGGGGGAAATTAGCTACTGTTGTTTTCAACCGACGTGTTTATCAAAACAAGACAACGCACAAGAAGGAAACGCTGGCTATACACAAGAACAGGACGTACTTCAAAAGGTAAGCACAATTTGTGACTGTGGAGTAATCAGTTGTTGTTTACGATCAATGTGTTTATTAAAACAAGCAAATATGCAGGAAGAAAACGTCGTACAAACTCTAGATCAGGATCTACTGCAAGCTAAAGAGTATACAAACAACCTAGAAAAATCGATCAGGAAACTAAAACAAAAACAAAAAGTGGAAAATGAGTCATTTGCTAGTACTATAATAAGCTGGCGTGTTAAACAAGGGGTAAATGGGGACCGCAAACAAAAACAAGACGTGGAAATCGAGCAGAGTACTAGGCATAAAATAACCTGGCGTGTGAAACAGTGTAAAAATCATCTCGATCTGAAAACAACGAATAAAGTTGAGCTTCCTGACACCAGTGAAGACTCGATCAAAAAGGGAACTAAAAGTAAGGATCATATGTTTGAGACAAGTGAGAATAATAGAAATAAAAGTGACGTATACATAATTTCAGACAGCCACGGAAGAGGCTTAGCAGAAAAAATGGCCAATATGCAAAACAAACTAAAAGTAATCTGAATCACCAAGCCAGGAGCGCCATTAAGTGAAGTGTTGAAATCCTGGGAAACACCCGCAAAAGGTGCGAAATGTGTCATTATAGGTGGAGGAAACGACATTTATAGAAACGAAAGTATCAATGCAAGAAGAGTACTGAGGGAAACTCTAGGGAAAGCTACTCATTCTGAAGTATATGTGCTAAGCATTCCTCAAAGACACAACTTGATGGTCGAGTCCTGCGTAAATAAAGATTACCAGAACAAATAGGATACTTAGGAAGATATGTAGCAGCTTCCCAAATGTAACTTTCATAAATGCAACAAGCTCACAAAGAGAGCATTTCACAAGGCATGGTTTACACAGAAACAACCGTGCGAAAACTATTCTGTGCAAAGAAATTTTGAAAAAATTTGACAAACTACAAGAGCAGACACACACACCCATAATACTACCAATGAAGGAAGATGCAGGTAAATCTCCACTGTGCCATATAAAAGAAAAAGAAAAAACCTCATCACCAACAAAAGCAGTGCCACAAACCTCACCATGCCCGATAGAGGAAAAAGAAGCAACATCATCACCAACAGAAGAGGACCCACTACCCCCACCGCCAAAAGAGGAACAGATAATGCAAACAACAGGAAAAGAAGTAAGGTCATCAGAGACTCGACAGATAAGATATGGGAGGGGAGAAAGAAAAAAGAAACCTATCAGGGATCAGGACTTCCTATATAATGAAGCCGGAAACTGGCCAACCTACAAGTGGCTGTCATCGAAGGAAACAGGATTTTCACTGGCCCAAGACCAGCAATGCCACAACATAGCAGACAATCTGAGAAGCACACCAGTACTAGAGTGTCAAAACCAGATGTACCCGGAGACGACAAAACCAGGAGAAAACGAAGGGAGAAAAAACATGAAGATAATGTTATGGAATGTAGAAGGATTGAAAAACGCAGCATGCATAGCTCCAACAGACTTTCTCGAAGGTTATGACGTAGCAATATTCACAGAAACTTTACTCACAGATCATTGGCAACACCTGAAATTCTATAGCATAAATATGCTGGCAAAGCAAGGAGAAAGGGGGCGACCCCAAGGGGGAATAACAGTCCTACTGAAACCGTGGATAACACCAATTATAGCGACAACAGAACTAAATCACTCCATTCTAATAGAAGTAAAACACATCACAATATTAGCAACCTACTTCCAGCCAAGCGAATCGGCCATAGACAATCGATGAACTGAGCCAACAAATAAGACTGAGCAAGAAAGCATCCCTTTACTTATCGCAGGGGATTTAAACTGTCGGTTGGATGTACAGAATCACAAAACAAAATTAGTAATTGAATCACTACAAGAAGAAGGCCTCATCCTGCTAAACGATAAAACGTCCCTACATACTTCTGCCATAGTGGCAAAAGTGCTGTTGATATCTCCCTCATAAGAGGAAACATAAAAGGGGACATAAGCCCACTTTGGAATGCAAACCACACGCCTATAAGAAAACACATCCCGATGATCATAGCCATACAAAGTGATTGGAAGGCAAGAGAGAACCAAGAGAAGAGACTGCTCTCGAGGAGACTGGATCCAAGGAAAGTGGAAGAATATCACGACTAGATAGAACAAATTGAGTCCTTAATCGACAACTCAAAAGTAGAGGCGGCAGCGCTTGAACTGGAGAAACTCTTAAAACAAGCAACTACCCCCAGGAAAGTGAGAAGAGCTAAACCATGGTTCAATCAAGAGTGTTATCAGCAAAGAAAAGAAGTACTCCAAGCTTTACACCGACTAAAAACGGACACAGATAATCACTCACTACTGCCAGCCGCGGTGGCCATGCGGTTCTAGGCGCTCCAGTCCGGAGCCGCGCTGCTGCTACAGTCGCAGGTTCGAATCCTGCCTCGGGCATGGGTGTGTGTGATGTCCTTAGGTTAGTTAGGTTTAAGTAGCTCTAAGTTCAGGGGGACTGATGACTACAGCAGTTGAGTCCCATAGTGCTCAGAGCCATTTGAACCACTCACTACTACAAACATGCGCTGAGAAAAGAAGATCCTACAAAACACTAACAAGGGAGAAGAGAATGGCACACAGGGAAGAAGAGGGAAGAAGACTAGCTGAAGAAGCCAGGAGAGACCCATTCATTGCAATCCGCCCCCGAAAGCAGGCACAGTCACATTATATAAGCGTGGAAGAATGGACGAGACATTTCAAAGACATTCTCAACAAAGATGGTAGAGAAGGAGCACAGGTAGCAAGTCAAGAGCTCACACCGCAAGAGATGCCAGCCTGGTCTCCACTCACTCCAAATGAGGTCCGAAACATCATTGAATCAACAAAAAGGAAGAAAGCAGCGGGACCGGACATGCTTTACAACGAATACCTTAAAGACACAGCTAGCACCAACCTGGACAAAACTTTATAACAAATACATTGAAACAGCAAAAATCCTAGGCCAGTGGAGAAAATCAACAGTAAGGGTAATGTACAAAGGGAAGGGCGACCCAAAGGACACAAACAAATACAGAGGTATAGCCTTGGAAAACAACCCTTTTAAGATATTCACAAAACTAATCACAGGAAGAATAAGACACACTTTGGAAGACCACCTCCCAGAATCTCAATTCAGGTTCAGGGAAAAAAGAAACATATGGGAAACGATCGATAAGAAGCAAAAATATTATGCTGTATTCATAGACTTCACAAAGGCCTTCGACCTCCTCGATTGATGATTAGTAAAAAGGATGCTCGACGATACCCTGGGAAGAGACAGCATCTGGACGAGGATTATAAACTCCATAAATGAATGGAACGAGATAAGGATCTCGGACAATCTCGACCTGTCTGAACCAATAAGGCAAACAAACGGAGTACTCCAAGGAGAGCCACTAAGCCCGCTCCTGTTCATTTTGACAGCAAAGGACATTATGGAAATCACTCATGACGAAGATGTCGAAGCATATGCCTACGCGGACGACATTGTGATAGCCTCAAAAAACTTAAAGAAACTACAGGAGACTATAGAAGACGTGGAAAAATGGTGCACAAGACACGATTTCGTAATCAACACCGACAAGACGGAAATGATGGTATTCAGACCAGGCGGGCAAATCTCAAAAACGACCAGAATTGCACTACAAGGAAAGCAAATATCTATCACAAAAGATTACAAATATCTAGGGATAACACTCCAGCCATCCGCAAAGTGCTTCACTAAACACACAACAGAGAAAGCGACACAGGCCATCAGAGCGATA
The DNA here is from genome assembly GCF_023864345.2 of Schistocerca serialis cubense. Lineage (NCBI taxonomy): Eukaryota > Metazoa > Arthropoda > Insecta > Orthoptera > Acrididae > Schistocerca > Schistocerca serialis. The sequence continues at coordinate 598,094,373 of NC_064639.1, forward strand.
AACGAAATAAGTTCCATCTGAACACTAAATCTAGACACAGCTATGGCACTCTTCAAATCAAAAATAATACCGATACTGGCTTATGGGATAGAAATCAGTTCGCAGCTCGTGGTCGTGCGGTAGCGTTCTCGCTTCCCATGCCCGGGTTCCCGGGTTCGATTCCCGGCAGGGTCAGGGATTTTCTCTGCCTCGTGATGACTGGGTGTTGTGTGCTGTCCTTAGGTTAGTTAGGTTTAAGTAGTTCTAAGTTATAGGGGACTGATGACCATAGCTTTTAAGTCCCATAGTGCTCAGAGCCATTTTTGATGGAAATCATATGGATACACCTAAATGAAAAGAACTTAGAAACATTGGAAAGAGTAAAAGCAACCTATATCAAAAGAGCATTAGGGGTAGCCAAAACCACAAGATCAAGATTAGTCTACCTTCTCGCCCGAGAATCTTTCCTCATCGAGGATCTAAGGACAAGGTTCTTACTTTCCAACACATCAGCATCGGAGAACCTACGAAGATCACTACTCAAGAAAAGAGAAGAAGTACCAACGGAATTCTATGGATCCCGGGCCATGATCGACCGCACTTGGACAGCAGCAAATTTTGAGTTGAGACACGTACTTACAAGACTCGCAGTACACGGATTCCACCATGAAATTTGTGCAAATACAACATACCACAAACCGTCAAACCTTTGCAAGTGTACACTATGTGGACAGCCTTGTGAGAGATACCATATAGAAATATGCAACAAGAGGACCAGATCAATTAGAGAGTATGCAATAAATGGTTCAAATGATAATCTGTTATAATACCTGCACTGAATGTAATCTACTAAGAATTATGCAGACACTCAATACATCCATGTAATTCACTCTCATATGATTGGTAATCTAATGTATAACTATAATGGCTATTTTGCTGCAATAAATCGTTTAAATAAGGGGAACTTAATGTTTTAGTGTAGATGGCGGACATCGGCTTCAAGTTTGTGACGTAATGCCATCTCCCGTCTTTTTTCACTTCCATGAAAATAACTGATGTAAAAAATAACTGGAATCCTGATGACTGAAACTTCAAAATAACCGTTTGGGGCACCCCTACGCAACTCCGGTGTTAGTCAAAGTTCTTCCTTACAGTCTCATCAGAGGAGTTCCCATCGTGGTTGAGGTCGATATCACCACTTATGTATATCCGTGGATAGCCACTCTTGAAACCATGGAGGTATGCTTGAAATGTAAACTCGTTGAATGAAATGTTTTCACGAGTAACAACTTTGACACGATAGCAGTGCTGAGTTGCTGACAGTTATTGCTTATTGGCGAAGAGGTTGGGATGTGATGTTGATTTGAGCAATTGGGTCGTAGGGCTAAACCCATGTTGTGTACTTAAATCGTTGATGAGTTTACGTAATAATGTTTAGAAAAGTAAGTTATACTGAATTAATGCAGCTACAGCTTTCCTAGACCCGTTTCAATCAAGGAATGTGCTCAAAAGTCGCGTTGAAACGATGACAATGTTGACAGCCTGAAAGCGAGGATGGCGATTGTGTTCTGCTGTGTGAAAAACTGTTTTGATGGGATGGGATTTTCAGCAACACCAGCGCTTAGGCGAGAAACTAATCCCATCACACTAGATACTAATCACATTGGTTAGTATTTTAGATGTAAAGATTGTTGCGAGTGTTCCCACCTGTAGAAACGATAAAAATCTTGTTTCTTTCTTGTAGGTCATGAAGTTGTGATTGTAAAAAACGGATTGCGAATATGCGGCAGTGGCGGTGCTATCACAAACGCACCACTAGTACAGAGCAAATCCTACTTTGAAGTGAAAATTCAGCAGTCTGGTAACTATACTGTGCACATATTGATAGTTTTTCATCATTTTATTGGAAAAGTACAGATTGCCACAGTACCAGTATTAACGGTACAAAATTAGATAATTTTATTATGTTCTGTTTATAGGTTGCGCGTTTTTCCATATCCTCCGCGTATATTTGTTTTTGATGTTGTTACTGTTTTGTAGGACAGATTCGGTTTCCGCTTCTCAGTGCTATTTGTTGCCCCAGTGGAAAGTCGCAATTTTTTTACGATACCAAACTACTCCGTAATACAGAATTGCAATGAACCGCACACAAACTTCTTTAAAAACTACTTAATGGTGCTAGCCGTGCAATAAGCTGCATAACAGGAGTTGCTAGCGGAGAATCTTGATCGGAATATCAGATACGGAAAACAACATGCTGCTTCCTTTGACCATCAGTGGTGCCCAGTGTGGGGGAATACTGTGACTATTAAAAATGCTTTCTAGTCTTCTAAGACTACGTTTAGCCATCAATTACGATATTTCCCAGTAAAGTTATGGAGAATAGAATGAAAACTAGTCTTGAAACTGTCAAATATACTAGTAAATTAAAAGCCATGTCTAACACAGGATGTTACCCAATATTATCCATTAGTTTGCCTGAGAGCCTGTTCACGAGATAGACTTGCCGCCTGACTGTCTCCGGAATATAGTTAATTTTCTGTCCACTGATCAGTTTTACAATGATTTTAGACATATTATGTCGCAAATTTATACAGAAATAAACATATTTCTTTTAAATTTGCCATTTGATACAATAAATAAGTCTATAGTAATGTTTACTGATAATATTTTTACTCAGTGATATATCATAGCCTGTGTTGATTTATGTCGCAGTCTAGCGCGCACACACAGGGAAAGTCAACAATCTAATTGTCATACTGCTAATGATGATAGGCTAATAATAATAGTATAATACATGTAGAAGAACTGAAGACAATTTTTTTTTTAGTTTGTGTGTGTTAAACGCGCTGCATAGAAATATTAAGACATTTATACATTACTGCAACACTGCATCTTAGTCTGTATGTTCTCTTCTGTATTTTCATTGCTATACTTTGTTTCCCCTTTTCCTTCTTTCAAGAAAACTTGACATTCCAACTTACATTTGTCCTATGAATTTGCCAACAAGTACTACTTCATATACCAGTATCCACAGATGAGGTGTTAAAGTTTTTGTTTGAAGGTGCTCAGTTCCTTTATGCTCTTGATGCTAGATGGGAGTCTATTACAAAGTAAGCTTCCTGCAATTGTAGTGTCCCTGTCTGTCGTTTTCAATCTTCTGCTGCAGATGTGGTAATTTTATGTGGTTCTTGTGTGGTGGCCATAAAAATATGTCTAAGAGGTGCTGTACAATTTACCATTAGAAGCAGTATTGTCTCATATATGTACAGACTTGGTACAGTTAGTGTTTTAAATTCCTTGAATTTGTTTTAGCATGATTTCTGAAGTGTTAGTTTAGCTATGCATCTAATGGCTTTCTTTTTAAGTTTTAGGATTCTTTGTACATGTACATCTGCTGCACAATTCCGTGTTGGGATACAGTACAATGTGTCGGAAAATGTCTTTAGTACATTTTAAACAAGGTTTCTGTGTTCATTGTATAGCACATTTTTTTCATTAAAATATATTTCTTATTTTGGAACAGATCCTGTCAATGTGGTTTCCTCATGTTACAAATTTGATCATGTCTGTACCCAGAAACCTATTGCAGTCCACTGGTTCAAAGTGCACATCCCAATACAGTGTGTAAATATCTCCACTCTGTTGGTTCTGTTTGTTTCAAAATTTGTACACAATTTTCTTCCTGTTGATTAATGTTATTTCCTGTAAAATACCTATCTGCCATTTGCAAGTTCTCACTGGCTCTTCTTTCCAACTTGTTCATTGAGTCACTATATACTGGTACAGTTGTCATCAGCATACATGATAATTTTTTCGTTTACAGTAGTGGGCATATCATTTATATACAAGCTAAAGAGCAGAGGTCCTAGTACTGAACCCTGAGCAACTCCATATTTTACCTGCATACAGTGAGTAGACATTTTTGTATTTCAGATTTGTTTTATTTCAAACCCTGCTGTCTGTTTTCAACAAAGATTTTTATAATACCAGCAGCTTTCCAACTTATGCCACAGCAGTCCAGTTTCTGTAAAAAGGTTTTATGGCACACACAGTCAACAGCTTTTGAAAGATCTAAATACAACTTCTGGATACTTTCTTTTGATGATCCAATGCCTCAATGATGTGTGTGTCCCTCAGGGGGCTCACCACTCTTTGGGTGGGTTTGTGCTTGGCTATCACGGGCCCCCAGCCTTTGCAGCACTTTTTCCCTTCCATGCTGTATGTCCCTCCTCTTGCTATTCTTTCTTCCCCTCCCTTGGGGAACATGTGTGGGGTTATTATTGGGAATGTTCTGCATTCTGTAGCTGACGTGCAAACAGTCTCAACTTTCTCTGTGGTTCCCTTTTCCTTTCTTTCTTTCCCTTCTCTCGTTCCTCCGCTTCAGCGCTTGATCATCTTTCTTCTTCTTTCTCCTCCCTGTGCACTCCTGAAGGCCGGCCCACACATCTGACGCATAAAAGGTGACTGGGTAATGCGTAATTCCCAGACCTGGGTCGATAGGTTGTGTTCGCACGTACCTCCTGGTACAGGCTAGGTCCAGGGAGGGGTGATTGCCTGAGCTGTAACCTTCCCAAATTGCGGATTGGTGTGACCTGAGGTGTGGACAATCACCTAAGGTGGGTGCGCCCCCTTGTGAAGGGGGTCCCCCAGTTGGAAGGAGCGATTGTTCGCTCTGCTAGCCTTGCTGTCCCGCGCTCATCTGGACCATTTCGTCGTCGGCAAGTCCCGTGGTGGAGTACGGCCATTCCCATTGCCATCTGTGATCGCCATTGAGCTTTGCAACACTTTAAGAGGCACCCATCCGTAGCCAGCCTTACTACCTTTAAACGCCTTCGCGCTAAAGCCCGTTATTTAATCAAACAGAGCAAGCGGATATGTTGGGAACGATTCGTTTCTTCCCTTGGTTCTACTGTCCCTCTGTCACGGGTATGGGCTACACTTCGTTCTCTCCAAGGTTGCCATCGGCAGTCCACCCTCCCAGGCCTTCACCTCCCAGAAGGCGTTTGTACTGACCCATTAGTTCTTGCAGAACATCTTGCGACCCATTTTGCAGTGGCGTCAGCGTCAGCCTCCTATCCAGCTGCTTTCCTTCATCAAAAACAGCAGGCTGAAGCTTCCACCTTATGTTTCACCCCTTGTGAGTCAGAATCTTACAACGAACCTTTCACTGAATGGGAATTTCTTTCTGCTCTATCTTCTTCTCATGATACGGCCCCTGGCCCAGATTCCATTCATAACCAACTGCTTCAACATCTCAGTGCTCCACAATGGCAACATCTTCTTCGGGTGTTTAACCGTATCTGGCTCCAGGGTGACTTCCCTTCTCAGTGGAGGGATAGCATTGTGGTTCCTGTCCTTAAGCCTGGTAAGAACCCCCTATCTGTTGACAGCTATCGGCCAATTAGTTTGACGAATGTTGTTTGTAAGTTACTTGAACGGATGGTAGCCCGTCGGCTCAATTGGGTCCTCGAATAACGGGATCTCTTGTCGCCTTATCAGTGTGGCTTTCGAGAGGGACGGTCTTCAATCGATCATTTACTTTGCTTGGAATCCGCAGTTCGGCAGGCTTTTTCCCAGCGCCGCCATTTGGTTGCAGTGTTTTTTGACCTTCGCAAGGCCTATGACACGGCCATCACATCTTACTTACCCTTCGTCAGTGGGGTCTTCGGGGCCCACTCCCGATTTTTATCCGCCAGTTCCTGATCCATCGGTCATTCAGAGTTCGAGTTGGTACTGCTTTTAGTTCTCCACGGACCCAGGAGACGGGCATCCCACACGGTTCCGTCTTGAGAGTCCTTCTTTTCCTCATTGCTATTGATGGACTTGTGGCGTCTGTCTGTCCCTTGGTCGCCCCTGCCCTGTATGTGGATGATTTCTGCATTTGGGTTAGTTCCTCCTCGATGGCATCTGCAGAGCGGCAGCTCCAGGTAGCTATACGGCGTGCCTCTGCATGGACCCTCTCACACGGGTTTCAATTCTCTCCTTTAAAATTCCGAGGGTCCACTTCTGTCGCCGTACTACGATCCACCCTGATCCAGAGCTCTATCTCGCTGCACAACGATTGCCGTGGTCCCACAGTTTCGTTTCCTGGGTCTTCTTTTCAACAACAAGCTCACTTGGCTGCCCCATATCAGACACCTGAAGGTAGGATGTTTCCATAAACTCAATGTCCTTCGCTTCCTTGCCCACTCCTCTTGGGGTGCGGACCGTTCCCTCCTCCTCCGTCTTTATCGTGCTCTAGTTCTGTCTCGCTTGGACTATGGTTGTCAAGTTTATGGTTCAGCTGCTCCTTCCACACTGCACGTGCTGGATCCAGTCGACCATCGTGGTATCCGTTTGGCCACCGGTGCCTTCCCTACTAGCCCTGTTGATAGTCTCCTGGTTGAAGCTGGGATCCCCCCCCCCCCCCCCCCCCTTTCTGTTCGGCGGTCCCAGCTTCTGGTGTCTTATGCACTCACTATCCGTTCATCTCCCACTCATCCTTCCTATTCTATCCTGTTTCCAGACCATGGACGTCGCCCACCCGACTCCCGCCCTCGTGTGGGTTTACCGGTTGGGCTGCGCCTTGTGTCTCTTTGCCGTGATTTTCAGCTTCCTTCTTTGTCCTGTCTTCCTCGCTCCCTCCCCTTCACCCCTCCTTGGTTAGTTCCTCGGCCTCGAATTAGGATGGATCTCCGCCGCGGTCCGAAAGATTCCATCCCCCCGGTGGTGTTCCGTTCCTTTTTCCGCCAAATTTTATGGGAGTTTCGGGATGCTGTTGTTTTTTACACTGATGGCTCTAAATCTGCTGATCGTGTTGGGTATGCCTTCACGTCCTCTGTTGGAACGGAAAGTCATCTGCTGCCACCTACATGTGGGGTGTTTACTGCGGAATTGATGGCAATTTCCCAGGCCCTTACCTTTATTAAACAGTCGCAACACAACCGCGTTTTGTTATGTACGGACTCGATGAGTGGCCTTCTTGCTATTGACCGGTGTTTTTTGCGCCATCCCTTGGTCTCTGCCATCCATGACCATCTCGCTGACATTCACTGTGCTGCTTGTTCTATTGACTTCCTTTGGGTCCCTGGCCATGTGGGTATCCCGGGTAATGAGCTCGCTGATCGTTTGGCTGGGGGAGCAGTTACTTACCCCCCGTTTTCTGTAGCCCCTCCTGCAGCGGATTTACGGCTTCACATCAAATCCCACCTCGCACAGTCATGGGCCAATTCTTGGGAGGCTACTCCCCTGTCTAATAAACTTCGTGCAATTTAGGTGACACCAGGCCCGTGGCGTTCTTCCTTTCACCTCTCCCGAAAGGACTCGACCACACTGTGTCGTCTCCGCATTGGCCATACTCGGTTGACCCATGGTTTTCTTTTGCGTGATGAGCCACCCCCACTATGTGGTTGTGGAGCCTTCCAGTCAGTAGCCCACATTTTGGTTGAATGCCCCCTTCTTTTGGCTCTGCGTGCTAAGTACAGGCTCCACCACACTTTACCTTTGATGTTGGCTGACGATTCCCGGATGGTCTCTCTGGTTCTCGGTTTCCTCCGGGAAAGTGGTTTTTATTCTCAGTTTTAAGGTTTTTAATCTCTCTCTGGTGTTGGGGCAGGGTGGTGAGTGTTTGGGTGTCTCCCACTGTAAGCAGTGTTCGGAGATTCCTGATTCACCTCCCTGACCGAATTCCTCTTTTCTTCCCCTTTTACTCTGTTTTTACCCTTTTTTTTTTTAAGGCTTGGTTAGTCTTTCTATTCCCATACGTACTTTCCACATTATGGCAGTTGTACCTTTTAAGTCACAGGTGGTCTTGCCTATGCTGCTTCAGCATAGTGTTGGGTTCGTTCTCTTGCCGACTTCCCTCATTTTGTTTTTTACCAATGACGACATGACTGCCTTTTTTCGTTTTTTCCCTTTTTCCGTTTTATTGTTCTGACTTTACTGAGTTGTCCCATTAGCGGAATGGCGCATATCTGAAACAAGGGACTGACGACCTTGCTGTTTGGTCCCTTAAACCTCAACCAACCAATCCTCTCCTCTCCTTGCCCCCCCTCTTGTCCTCTCCTCTCCTTGCCCCCCCTCTTGTCCTCTCCTCTCCCCGCCCCCCTCTTGTCCTCTCCTCTCCCCGCCCCCCTCTTGTCCTCTCCTCTCCCCGCCCCCCTCTTGTCCTCTCCTCTCCCCGCCCCCCTCTTGTCCTCTCCTCTCCCCGCCCCCCTCTTGTCCTCTCCTCTCCCCGCCCCCCTCTTGTCCTCTCCTCTCCCCGCCCCCCTCTTGTCCTCTCCTCTCCTCTCCCCGCCCCCCTCTTGTCCTCTCCTCTCCTCTCCCCGCCCCCCTCTTGTCCTCTCCTCTCCTCTCCCCGCCCCCCTCTTGTCCTCTCCTCTCCTCTCCCCGCCCCCCTCTTGTCCTCTCCTCTCCTCTCCCCGCCCCCCTCTTGTCCTCTCCTCTCCTCTCCCCGCCCCCCTCTTGTCCTCTCCTCTCCTCTCCCCGCCCCCCTCTTCTCCTCTCCTCTCCCCGCCCCCCTCTTGTCCTCTCCTCTCCTCTCCCCGCCCCCCTCTTGTCCTCTCCTCTCCTCTCCCCGCCCCCCTCTTGTCCTCTCCTCTCCTCTCCCCGCCCCCCTCTTGTCCTCTCCTCTCCTCTCCCCGCCCCCCTCTTGTCCTCTCCTCTCCTCTCCCCGCCCCCCTCTTGTCCTCTCCTCTCCTCTCCCCGCCCCCCTCTTGTCCTCTCCTCTCCTCTCCCCGCCCCCCTCTTGTCCTCTCCTCTCCTCTCCCCGCCCCCCTCTTGTCCTCTCCTCTCCTCTCCCCGCCCCCCTCTTGTCCTCTCCTCTCCTCTCCCCGCCCCCCTCTTGTCCTCTCCTCTCCTCTCCCCGCCCCCCTCTTGTCCTCTCCTCTCCTCTCCCCGCCCCCCTCTTGTCCTCTCCTCTCCTCTCCCCGCCCCCCTCTTGTCCTCTCCTCTCCTCTCCCCGCCCCCCTCTTGTCCTCTCCTCTCCTCTCCCCGCCCCCCTCTTGTCCTCTCCTCTCCTCTCCCCGCCCCCCTCTTGTCCTCTCCTCTCCTCTCCCCGCCCCCCTCTTGTCCTCTCCTCTCCTCTCCCCGCCCCCCTCTTGTCCTCTACTCTCCTCTCCCCGCCCCCCTCTTGTCCTCTACTCTCCTCTCCCCGCCCCCCTCTTGTCCTCTCCTCTCCTCTCCCCGCCCCCCTCTTGTCCTCTCCTCTCCTCTCCCCGCCCCCCTCTTGTCCTCTCCTCTCCTCTCCCCGCCCCCCTCTTGTCCTCTCCTCTCCTCTCCCCGCCCCCCTCTTGTCCTCTCCTCTCCTCTCCCCGCCCCCCTCTTGTCCTCTCCTCTCCTCTCCCCGCCCCCCTCTTGTCCTCTCCTCTCCTCTCCCCGCCCCCCTCTTGTCCACTCCTCTCCTCTCCCCGCCCCCCTCTTGTCCACTCCTCTCCTCTCCCCGCCCCCCTCTTGTCCACTCCTCTCCTCTCCCCGCCCCCCTCTTGTCCACTCCTCTCCCCTCCCCGCCCCCCTCTTGTCCTCTCCTCTCTCGCCCCCCTCTTGTCCTCTCCTCTCCCCGCCCCCTCTGCCCGCCCTCTCCCTGGTGGGGTATATACTAGATCACTCGATGGATTGACTGATGAGGAGATTCAGTTTTTCCTCGCTGAGCAGGGCGTGACGGCTGTCCATAGGGTCATTAGAAAGGTCGACAATGACCTTGTACCGACCCGGACACTTTTTTGACCTTTGGTAGTGTTCATCTGCCGTCGCACATCAAAGCAGGCTATGAGGTTATCTCTGTTCGCCCCTATGTCCCGACACCTACGCACTGCTACCAGTGTCAGCATTTTAATCACACTCGCCAGTCTTGTTCTAATGCGGCTAAATGCGTCACTTGTGGCAGGGACGCCCATGAGGGTGACTGTCCACCTCTGTCTCCTCGTTGCGTGAACTGTCAAGGTGACCATGCAGCGCCCTCCCACGACTGTCCCATCTACAAGGATGAACGCTGTATACAGGAAATTCGTGTCAAAGAGAAAGTGTCCACCTCGACTGCTCGCAAGCTATTTGCTAGTAGGAAGCCCACGCTGCTCCCAGCGGGGAAATACAGTACTGTCCTCGCCTCTCCTCGGACTACCAGGGAGGTGTCGTCGCAGACATCCGATCTGACCTTTAGCTCTACAGTCGTCTGTTCGACCACTGCTAAGATTGCCTGGTCAACGTCTCCTCTTCCTCTCGTCACCCATAAGACACAAGCACCTTCATCAGCTTCTGCCAAGACTAAGACCCAGAAGTCAGATGCACGGACCTTCAAGAAGGAACCGTCCCATGAAGACTTCCTACGTACCCCGAACTCCCAGCCATCGACCAGTACTTCGACGAAACGACCTTCCAAGAAGGCTAATAGGAAGCAAAGTTCTCCTTCTCCACCCCAGTGCGTTTCTTCTCCTGCACCACCCAGTGGTTGCCGCCCCAGGCCGTCATCCATTTCACCTGGCCGCACCACTGGTAGCTGAACATCTGGCTGTTCACCGGTGGAGGAAGCTCCCCCTCTTGGCCATCTTAACAAGATGGCCGATGAACCCATTGAACAAATGGACGATGACTATTGATAGCGGCAGCAGTGCTCGCTCGAAGCCAGGCCCTCAGCGGCCTTAGAGGTGACCCCTTCTTGCTTCTCCTTTTTCTTTTTCTTCTCATGATGGCACTTCTTCATTGGAATATTCGCGGCATTCGCTCCAACGGAGAGGACTTACAGTTGCTGCTATGCTTGCATTGTCCGCTCGTCGTAACTCTCCAGGAAACGAAGCTACGCCCATGCGATCAAATTGACTTGGCACACTGCCTCTGTGCGTTTTGACCTACCCCCTGTGGCAGGTATTCTGGATCACGAGGGGTTATGTTGCCGGTCCGGGATGATATCTATTACGATCCCATCACATCGCACACTGTCCTGTAGGCAGTTGCCGTCCGAATTACTCTCCCCATTTTTACATTTTCCATTTGTACCGTTTACACTCCATTGTCATCTGCCGTTACTAGGGCAGACATGATGCAAATTATTGCTCAGCAACCTGCACCATTTTTGGTGACTGGAGACTTCAATGCCCACCATCCCCTTTGGGGCTCTCCAGCATCCTGCCCAAGAGGCTCCCTGTTAGCAGACCTTTTCAACCACCTCAATCTTATCTGCCTCAATACTGGTGCCCCTACTTTTCTTTCGGACACAACTCACACATATTCCCATTTAGACCTCTCTATATGTACTACCCAACTTGCACGCTGGTTTGAGTGGTACGCACTTTCTGATACGTATTCGAGTGACCACTTCCCTTGTGTTATCCATCTCCTGCATCATACCCCATCTCCATGCTCAACTAGTTGGAACATCTCCAAAGCAGACTGGGGGCTCTTCTCTTCAGGGCGACCTATCAGGATCAAACCTTCGCAAGCTGCGATAGTCAGGTCGCACACCTCACGGAAGTCATTCTCACTGCTGCTGAATATTCCATCCCTCATACCTGTCCCCCGGTGGACCGCAGCATGTAGACACTTTACGTGCTCGTCGATGTGCTTTACGCACCATTAAACGCCACCCTGCGATGGCGAATTGTATTAATTATAAACAATTGCGTGCGCAGTGTCGTTGTGTTGTTAAAGAAAGCAAGAAAGCCAGCTGGGCTGCTTTCACAAGCACATTCAACAGTTTTACTCCTCCTTCTGTTGTCTGGGGTAGCCTGCGCCGGCTATCTGGCACTAAGGTCCACTCACCAGTTTCTGGCGTGACAGTCGCGAATGACGTCCTTGTGGCTCCTGAGGATGTCTCCAATGCCTTCTGCAGATTTTTCGCAGAGGTTTCGAGCTCCGCTCATTACCACCCTGCCTTCCTCCCCCGAAAACAGGCAGAGGAGGCAAGGCCACCTAACTTCCGCTCGTCGAATCATGAAAGTTACAATGCCCCATTCACCATTTGGGAACTGGAAAATGCACTTGCCCGGTCACGGTTCTCCGCTCCGGGGCCTGATTCTATTCATATTCAGATGCTGAAGAACCTTTCTCCTGCGGGTAAAGGTTTTCTTCTTCGTCCTTATAATTGCATCTGGATTGAGGGTCACGTTCCCACATGCTGGCGCGAATGTATTGTTGTCCCGATTCCTAAGCCGGGGAAGGACAAGCACTTGCCTTCCAGTTATCGACCCATTTCCCTTACCAGCTGTGTCTGTAAGGTGATGGAATGAATGTTTAACTCTTGTTTGGTTTGGCTGCTCGAATCTCGACGCCTACTTACCAATGTACAATGTGAATTTCGTAGACGCTACTCTGCTTTTGATCATCTGGTTACCTTGTCGACCTTCATTACGAATAACTTCTTGCGGAAGTGCCAGACCGTGGCTGTGTTCTTTGATTTGGAGAAGGCTTAAGACATCTGTTGGAGGGCGGGCATACTCTGCAACATGCATACATGGGGCCTTCGTGGTCGCCTCCCTCTTCTTATTCGTGCATTTTTAATGGTTTGCAAGTTCAGGGTACGTGTGGGTTCTGTCCTGTCAGACGTCTTTCGCCAGGAGAATGGGGTGCCACAGGGCTCAGTATTGAGCGCCGCTCTCTTCGCCATAGCGATCAATCCAATTATGGATTGCCTCCCAGCTGATGTATCTGGCTCCGTTTTCATGGACAATTTTAGCATCTATTGCAGTGCACAGTGTACCTCTGTCCTGGAGTGCTGTCTTCAGCATTGTCTTGACCGTCGTTACTCCTGGAGTGTCGCCAATGGCTTCCGCTTTTCTGCCGAGAAGATGGTCTGTATTAACTTCTGGTGCTACAAAGAGTTTCTTCCACGGTCCTTACATCTTGGTCCCGTTGTTCTCCCCTTCATGGAGACAACACAATTTTTAGGTCTTACATTTGACAGGAAACTTAGCTGGTCTCCACATGTCATATTTGGCTGCCCGTTGTAACCGTTCTCTAAATGTCCTCAGTGTTCTCAGCGGTACATCGTGGGGAGTGGATCGAACCATCCTACTTCGCCTATATCGGTCGATCGTCTGCTCAAAGCTGGATTATGGGAGCTTTGTATACTCCTCTGCACGGCTGTCCATCTTACGCCACATCAACTCTATACAACATCGGGGGTTACGTCTTGCGATCGGAGCATTCTATACTAGTCCTGTCGAGAGTCTTCATGCTGAAGCTGGTGAATTGCCACTAACCTACCGGCACGATATACTGCTTCGTCAGTATGCCTGTCGGCTATTGTCAATGCCCGACCACCCGTCTTATCGTTCCCTTTTTGACGACTTTTTCGACCGTCAATACGGATTGTATGTATCTGCCCTGCTACCCCCTGGAGTTTGCTTTCGTCACCTTCAGCACCTTGATTTTTCACTCCCTGCAACCTTTAGAGTGGGCGAGAGCCAAACGCCACCTTGGCTCCAGGCTCAGGTTCGCGTTCACCTTCAGCTCAGCTCGCTCCCTAAGGATGTTGCCCCAGCTTCGGTATACCGCTCCCGGTTTATCGAACTTCGTTCGAAGTTTGTTAATACGATCCTCATTTATGTAAATAGCTCCAAGACCAATGACGGTGTTGGGTGTTCTTTTATTATCGGGGCACACAGTTTCAAATACCGGCTGCATGGCCATTGTTCGGTCTTCACAGTTGAGCTATTTGCCCTCTACCAGGCTGTTCTTTACATCTGCCACCACCAACATTCTGCTTATGTCATCTGCTCTGATTCCCTGAGTGCCAACCAGAGCCTCAGTGATCCGTATCCGGTTCACCCTTTCGTGCACCAGATCCAACGCTCTCTTCAGCAGCTGGCGGACGACGGTTCTCCGGTTACCTTTATGTAGGTTCCTGGCCATGTTGGTATCCCTGGGAACGAAACTGCAGATGCCGCAGCCAAGGCTGCGGTCCTCCAGCCTCAGCTTCTTGTTGTGTGCCTTCATCTGATTTTAGCAGGGTCATTTGTCAGCGCATTTTATTGCTGTGGCATGCCGATTGGGCTACACTTGCTGAAAACAAGCTTTGGGCCTTGAAACATCTCCCCACACCTTGGATGACCTCTTCACGCCCTTCTCGGTGGGAGGAGGTTGTTTTGGCCCGGTTACGAATTGGACACTGCCAGTTCAGCCATCGCCATCTGCTGACGGTTGCACCGGCACTGTTCTGCCCATGTGGGCAATTGCTGATGGTATGCCACATTTTAACGTCCTGTCCGAATTCTAATACACTACGCACTGATCTTGGCCTGCCATGTACTCTGGATGCCATTTTAGCGGATGACCCGGGAGCAGCTGCTCGCGTTCTTCGTTTTATTCACTTGACAAACCTGTCTAAGGACATTTTATTATGCTGTTTTCTTTTAATCCCTTGCCTATTAATGTGCCTTTTATAGTGTTGTCCTTTTTAGTTGCTGTTTTAACCTTGTGCCTTGCAGTGCATTCATAACTTAGTCTGGGCGCTACTGACCACTGTAGTTGTGCGTCCTAAAACCACAAAAAAAAAAAAAAAAAAAAAAAAATTATCAATGATCCTGCTCAATGGTGTCACCAAGTGGTCACTTATTCTGACCGGCCTCTGTCTTGCCGGTGCGCACCACCAACTGTTTTTCAGCGTTGGACTCCACAGACCGACCACACAAGCACGCAGATGTTTGTGGACCCCATGGAGCAGAATCCTCCTGCTTCTGTGCCCTGTAGTAGCGCCTCTCCCCCGGCTGTCCATCGGCGGCCACCAAATTGGTACCCCTACATCTCTTCCTCCTCATGACTGTCCTCCAATGGAATGTCCGTGGCCTTTGGTCCCACAAAGAGGATTTACGGCTGCTACTAGCATCGCCTTGTACTTTGCCTTCAGGAAACGAAACTGCATGCTCAAAACTGCTTTGAGCTTTCCCATTACTTACCAATTCATTTTGACCTTCCCCCTGAGGTCGGCATCCCATCTCATGGAGGCGTTACGCTGCTCATACGGAACGACATTCATAGTCAACCCATCTCTCTGACTACCCATCTCTTCAAGTTGTGAGGTGGGGAAGGAAAAGGTGAATGCGCCTTTTCCTTCCCCACCTGACTTTCTCCTGCTGTACCACTTATGTACCTCTGTCCTTCACTGTCACCAGGGCAGACTTGCTTCAGCTTATTGGGCAGCTACCTCCACTGTTTATACTATTCGGTGACTTTAATGCACATCATCTCCTTTGGGGTTCTCCCAGGACCTGCCAGAAAGGTGCCCTCTTTGCTGACCTTCTTAACCAACTCTACTCCTTCTGCTTTAACACTGGAGCACCCACTTTCCTTTCTGGCTCCTCACAACCCCTATTCCCATTTGGACCTATCTTTTTGCACTGCCCAGCTTGCCTATCATCTTGAGTCATCCATTCTTTGACACCTACTCGAGCGACCATTTCCCATGTGCTCTCCGTCTGCTGACTGCCTCCCCATCCACAAGCATGCCCAAATGGTAGCTTACTAAGGCTAACTGGCAGCTTTACTCCTCTCTGGCAAACTTCGCAGAACAAGATTTCCTCAGTTGTGATGACCAGGTGGACTATCTCACCAACATTATCCTTACTGCTGCAGAACATTCCATTCCTCGCACCTCTTTACCATTCATGTCCCAGTCTCTTGGCACAAACATGTGCTCTCTGCTTTTTTAAAACTGCGACCCTATGCTGGAAAACTGCATTCTTTATAAACAGATGGGTGCACAGTGTTGTCGAGCTCTTAGGTATAGCTAAAAAACGAGTTGGATTTCATTCACTGGTTCTTTTATCAGTTCCACACCTTCCTCTGTCATGTGGGCCAGCCTCAGACAGCTCTTTGGACCCATTTTCGGCCTGACAGTAGGTGCTGATATCATGGATCCTGTTGCTATCTCCAACACCTTGGGCTGCCATTTTGCGGAAGTTTTGAGCTCTTCCCGCTATCACCCAGCCTTCATCCATTGGAAATGAGTGGAGGCGGCTCGGGTGATAACCTTCTCTTCTCCAAATTGTGAGTGCTACAATGCTGCCTTCAGTATGAGGGAGCTAGATCATGCTATCAGTTTGTCCCGGTCCTCCGCCACAGGGCCAGATGCTATCCACGTTCAGATGTTGCAGCAGCTCCCTCTCTCTCTCTTGTGGGCAAGCACTTTCTCCTTAACACATACAACTGCATCTGGGCTGAGGGCACATTTCCTGGACTCTAGCGTGAATCCACTGTCATACCTATACCTAAGCCTAGTAAGGACAAAAACCTTCCTTCTAGCTACTGACCCATCTCCCTATCAGTTGTTTGTGAGGTGATGGAACATATGATTCGAGCCCAGCTGGTGTGGTGGCTCGAGTCTCGCCATTTACTCATGAATGCACAGTGTGGATTTCGACCACGGCGTTCTGCAGGTGACTGTCTCGTTACTTTGTCCACTTATGTCATGAATGGTTTTCTGCAGACTGTGGCCGTGTATTTTGATTTGGAGAAGGCCTAAGACACCTGCTGGAGAACTGGTATCCTCCATACTCTTTACACCTGGGGCTTCCGTGGGCACCTGCCCTGTTTTCTTCAGGCATTTTTACAAGACCGAGTTTTCGTGGTGCGTGTGGGTTCTGGCTTGTCGGCCACCTTTATTCAGGAAAATGGTGTGCCTCAGGGTACCGTCCTGAGTGTCATCCTCTTTGCTATCGCCATTAACCCTATAATGGCCTGTCTCCTGCAGGGCGTCTCTGGCTCCCTTATTGTCAATGATTTTGCCATCTATTGCAGTTCTCCATGGGCCTGTCTCACTGAGCAGCATCTTTAGTGCTGTCTTGATTGTCTGCACTCTTGTAGCATCGCCAGTGGCTTTCACTTTTCCACTTACAAAACCGTGTGTATGAATTTCTGAAGGCACAAATGGTTTCTCCCACCATCTCTGCATTTGGGCCTGTTGCCTTTCCGTTCATTGACGCTACAAAATTCCTGGGGCTCATGCTCGATAGGAAACGCTCTTGGTCCTGTCATGTCTCTTACCTGGCAGCCCGCTGTACGCAGTCCCTCAGTGTCCTACTTGTCCTCAATGGTACTTCCTGGGGTGCCAATCGAACCACTGTCCTCCGTTTTTACCGGTCCCTTGTCTGTTCGAAACTAGACTATGGGTGCTTCGTTTATGCATCTGCATGCCCATTCCTTTTATGCCGTCTCAACAGTAGCCATCATCGTGGCATCTTTGTGGCCACAGGCGCCTATGCTGAACTACCACTGTCATACTGACGTGTATTTCTCCTCAGCAGTTATGCATGATGTTTGTCTGCACTTTGTGGCCACCCCTCCTATGCGTCCTTTTTTGATGAATCCATAGGTCGTCAGTATGTGGCTTGTCCCTCTTCTGTTACCTCCTGGAGTACCGTTTTGCCACCTGCTATGGCGGCTTAACATCACACTACCTGCAACTTTTGGGTGGGTGTGAACCATTCACCACCTTGGCTTCGTGAAGCGGTCCATGTTAACTTTGGCCTTCATTCGCTTCCCAAGACACTACTCCATCCTTTGTTTATCACCTTCACTGACCATGGGGTCAGGTGTGCCTTCTTCATTGGCACCCATGTCTTTAGATATCTGCTTCTGGCACACTCCTCACCATTTACAGCTGATCTTTTTACCTTGTATCAGACCAGGGAGTACATATGGTGACACAGCCTTCCCAATTGTCCTCTGCTCACTCGCTCAGTGCCCTTCAAAGTCTCTGAGCACAGTACACTGCTCATGCCTTAGTGCAGTGGGTCCAGGGAAAATGTCACTTGCTCCCTCTTGGTGGAGCCGATGTCATGTCATGTTTCTGTGGATCCAGTGACATGTCGGTCTGCTAGGAAACGAGCCTGCTGACACTGCTGCCAAGGCTGCAGTCCTCGTACCTCATCCCACGAGTACCTCTATTCTCTCTGATCTTTTCTGTGTTGCAGTCTGTCAGGAGGTGGTGTCCCTTTGGCATCGCCAATTGGTCCTCCCTTCATGGGAATAAACTTCGGCTTAAGTCTGTCCTGGCGCCTTGGATGACCTCTCAGCCCTCCCGCCAGGAGATTATTTTAACTCATCTGTGTGTTGGTCACTGCCTTTTTAGCCATTGTCATTTGCTCAGTGGCGCTGCCCCAGCATGTTGTAGCCACTGCACCCAAATTTTAACTGTGTGCCACTTCATGCCAGAATGCCCTTTATTTATCAATTTACATTTCATCTTGGGTTTACCATCTGATTTATCAGCCGTTTTAGCGAATGATGTGTGGGCTGTCGACTGTGTTTTACTTTTTATCCGCTGAAGCAATATGACGAAGGCCATTTAATTTTTGGTTTTGGACCTCCATTTTTGTATGGTGTTTTTAGCCCTTTTTCCACATGCCTTGTTTAGCTGTTTCCTATTCTGTTCATTGGGACTGAATATAGCCGTTTCCCTCATCTCTTTCTTTGTGTTCTATAGTTTTGACTTGGGCGCGTATGACCCTGGTTGTTTTTTCCGCCCTAAAACAAAACAAAAAACTGGCGTGTGTTATGAAGTTTCTCACTGTGGTCTTGGTGGATCTTCCCTTTCTACATATATGTTGTGCTTCATTTAAAATGTTATGCTTCTCTATGAAGTTTATAAATCTATATCTAATAACTGCTTCTACTATTTTGGACAGAACAGGTGTGGTTGTTGTGGGCATATAGTTTCCAGGGTCTCCTTTATCCGCTCCTTTGAAAACTGGCCCAACTTTACTCATCTTTAAATATTTCAGGAATACTCCTTGCTTCATTACTAAATTTATCATGAATGCTAGAGGCGTAGCAAGATATCTAGCACAGTGTTTGTTTTTGCAGAGATACCACCCAGTTTTTTAAGAACTTCTGATTCATCTGTAGGCAGGAGATACAAACTCTTGGCCACCTTTTTAGGACTTTGCAGTCTTTTTGGTACTAATATGTTTTGTTTTAAAAGTTTCTCATTATAGCCATATAGTGCTGGTTGAAAATATTGCTCACTTGTTGCAGATCGGTCACTTCTTTCCCTTCTCTTGTCAGTGCTATATTTGTCTTTCAAGGTATGCGATTCTTTTCTGATTTCATTTATGTAGTTCCCAACTGTTTTAGAAATGTTAGAAGAAGATAGTATTTCAGGTTTTTGGCGGCTGGTCTTTGCTTCTCTTATTGTAGTGTATGCTTTCTTCTTACACCTGTAAGCCTCATGACTGACCTGAACTTATCCTTTCTGATATGTTTCAAAGACTTCAATCAGTTCATCATTTGCCTTTTTTAGTTTTTGTGGTGAACAGTTTTTTGTTTGGTTTGCCGATGATAGTTCTGCATATTTTAGGACAATCTGTATCTATGTGGTGTCTTAATACACCACAGAAAGATTCCCAGCTCTTTTCTACACTGTCCTCTATGTGCATATCATCTCACTTTTCTTCGTTTAGCAAAAATTCTAGCTTGCTCAGATTTCTAAGGTTAGTTTGTCTGAATTCAGTCACTACATTGTTCTCAGTTTCGCAGTTCAGTTGTTTGTCCAAAATGGTCTGCAAGAATGGTATGTATAACATGTACTTTTTGTCTGTCTGTTGATGTATTTGATCGAACATGGTCTAGTAATGTGCTAGTTGTTTCTGTGTTACATGAAACCGGAGACTGTATGTCCTTATAATGTCCTAAAAACTTCTTGTGTAGCTACTGACTTTCAGCATATCTAGTTTTGTCACAAGATATTGCACATTCACAGGGTAACTATGGCTTCTGCCAACAATAAGCTCTGTACACTCTGTGTGTTCCACAAGTAGAACTGGCAATTCACAGTAAATCAAGCCAGACAGAAACCATAAAAGACCCTCAATGAAGAAAAAACTAGTAATAAAGACTGGCTTTCTTAAATGTAGATGGGAATGAATGAAAGTAGCTGCATTTCCTATGTTTGTGCATAGACGTCAGACCCGTGTTTACTATTGCACAGACTAATGAAATACTGATAATGGTGAATGCCCACTTAGACTTCATACAGCATGTCCCAAGGAAATAATTCAAAGTAAAAAGACTAGTAAACATGGGCTCTAAAATGCATATCTGAAGAGCTATGAACACTTAATCTTCAAACTGTGAAAAATATCTTCTACTGCAAACTCTGTTTTTCTTATTTTGGGAGGAGGTAATGTGGGGCCAGAACAAGAAAAAAAATTGTCTAGTGGACATAGGCTGTAAAATGCATATGTTACGAGCTATGAACACTAGTTTAGCAGGAGAGGTGTTTCAGACTAGTGAAGATGAAAAAGTGCTCTTAGCCCTTAAGGTATGCATCTTAAAACCAATGTTTATTAGACTTCTTTGATTCAAATGACTATTCCTGTCATGCACCTGAATATTGACCATTCCTCCTGAGTTACCCTATATCTTGTAAGTTAAGACATTGTCAAAATTAAGTGTGTTTGTCACTATCAGTTTTTATTCGGTTGTATGATACGTAAACTTCTCAGATTTTCTGACAAACACTTTTTGAAATATGTATTTCTGTGAACAGCAGTTTCTTAAGAGCTATATTACAGTAATGTAAAAAAATATCACACTAAACAAATTATAGTTATTATTTTACTTTTATAATTAAAATCACAGGCTTCTGTGGCACATTGAATATTGGGGTGACTGAGTTGTATGTGTAAGGTGAGAGGAGGGGGCACAGTGGAGCCAGTAGCAAAATGTGATGCCCTTCTTCCCAAAACCACTCCTTGGCTCCACAGCTGTTCTGATTCAACATTTTTAATTTCAGTTATTGTAACAATGCATATTTTATGCTTAATGAATTGATATATTATTACCTAATTACCAAAGTTACTTTTTGTTTTTAAAGTTTTAAGAAATGAGTATTTGTTCTACAATAGTATGCCAGTAACTTAAAATAATTATAAAAAATAGAGTAATCTAAATATTGGGATTACAGGAAGTTCCCTCTTCCTATCTACTTTCACCCATGGCATCATCAAGCTGGCAGACACCCATACTTCTAGCAACCACACCATCGCTCATTACACCTGCGAGCAAACATAAATAACATGCAAAATATTTAATTCAAACAATAAAATTAAATTCATGGGACAGCTACGGGAAGTTGATAGTTCGGGGCAGGTAAACTAAATATACGATAAGAAGTCACACTAAAACAAATATTAACTGAAAAATGATATACGCGAATTCTTTGGTCAACAGAACCAAAAAATTCAAGAAAAACACTGTTGGTATCGTATGTTTAGCTTAATCTGTGTATCTCAACAAAGCTAGTGATGCAATCATCCCACATACAACTCGGTGCTAACCCCCAAACCATGCTCCCTCAGTCATTTCCAATCAATGCCCAACCCCAACAAAAACCAACATAAATTATTGGGTACACTTTCCCTCCAACAATACCAGTCAGAATGAGATTGTAGGGTTGAAGTGTGCCTCTTCCCCCTCCCTATAACAGACTTACCAGCCCCCTCTCCCCCCAAATAATCCCCTGCAGTATTAGTGCAAGCCCCTGTTGAATAATCCTTAAACTCTACACTACAGTTCAGTCGGATGGTGAAAACCTCTAAGTTCCAAATCCCCATCAGGAGGACAATCAGAAATCAGTTAAGGTAACCCCCCCTCCCCCCCCCCCCCACACACACACACCTCTATTAACCCCTTGCATCTGCCCACCATCCTAAAAACCACATAAAATACCCACCCCCAGAAACAAGTCTTCCTCACCTATGTTCCCATAGGATGATCTACAGACACATTCTTAGCATTTCTAACCTAAGACTCATCAGTTTTTACAGCTATCATCAGCTCACCCAAACAGATATACTTAACAAACTCCGCACACACTTAATGACAAAAAAACTGGTCCAACACACCTTTTGCTCATACCAGTCTCATGTGCACACAGCCAAATAGGATAACACCAACAGTATGTCAGCAGCACAGTATCCCAGAAAGCCAGCCAGAATTGCTCGAACCAGGAACCTCTCCTATTTGATCTTGAAGCATTATATCGACAGCCGCACATATACACTGGGATGACAAGTCATGGGATAGTGATATGCTCATATGCAGATGACAGTATTGTGTGCACAAGGTAGAAAAGGGCAGTGCATCAGCGGAGCTGTCAGTTGTATTCAGGTGATTCGTGTGAAAAGGTTTATTGTGATTATGACTGCACGATGGGAATTAAGGCTTTGACTGCGGAATGGTAGTTGCAGCTAAATGCATGGGACATTCCTTTTCAGAAATCGTTAGGGAATTCAGTATTCCAAGATCCACAGTGTCAAGGGTATGCCAAGAATACAAAATTTCAGGTATTATCTATCACCACAGCCAATGAAGTGACCATATCACCATGGACAATGCAGTGGCAGATGACCTTAATGACAGAGAGCACGGCATTTGTGTAGAATTGTTGGTGCTAACAGACCAGCAACACTGTGTGAAGTAACTGCAGAAATAAACATAGAGTGTAGAACTAATGTACCCATTAAGACAGTGTGGCAAAATTTGGTGTTAATGGGTTATGGCGGCAGATGACCGATGTGAGTGCCTTTGCTAACAGCACATAATCACCTGCTCCTCCTCTCTTGATCTTGTGACCATATTGGTTCTACCCTAAGATGACTGGAAAACTGTGGTCTGGTCAGATGAGTCCTGATTTCAGTTGGTAGAGCTGATGGTAGGGTTAGTGGGTGCAGATGTCACGAATCCATGGACCCCTGAGGGGGTCTCTTTCCTTTCCGGGCTGCATACCTTCCATTTCCACATTTCTCCCCATCTCCGATCCTCCCCCCCCCCCCCCCCCCCCCCCCCCCTGTGCCCTACCCCTACCCCTACCCCTTCCCCTTCTCCTGCTCTCTGGGAGTATGTTTTGCACCTATGTCCGGAGATGGTCACTTGTGAACGAATGAAGTGATTTCCCAAAGTATCTGGTCGTGCGGTTCTAGGCGCTCCAGTCCGGAGCCGCGCTGCTGCTACGGTCGCAGGTTCGAATCCTGCCTCGGGCATGGATGTGTGTGATGATGTCCTTAGGTTAGTTAGGTTTAATTAGTTCTAAGTTCTGGGGACTGATGACCACAGCAGTTGAGTCCCATAGTGCTCAGAGCCATTTGATCCATTTTGAACCTAAAGTATCTGTCCTTATTTTGTCCTTATCTTTCTGCGATTCTTCTCATTACTTTCTTCTCTGCTCTGGTGTTTGAGAATTCTTCTCTTCTTTCATTTTCTTTGTTTCTCCCATTTCCTTTTTTTCCCTCCCTGTGCATGTCTGAAGACAGAGACACACACACACACACACACACACACACACACACACACAGTGACAGGGTAATGCATAATTCCCAGCTCAGAGTAGACAAGTAGGACACTTTCATACCCCTGGTAAAGGCCATGCCCAGAGAGGGGTGATTACTCGATCTGGGACCTTCCAAACATCTGACATGCCGATTGGTCTCTGTCTGTTTATGGGGGGGAGTGGGGTGTGGGGGGTGTGGAGTGTTCACCTGAGATGGGAGTGCTCTCGGGGAGATGGCCCCCTCTAGGAAGGAGCGTGCCATCGAAGATGCCGGTAAACATTGGGGATGGGGGTAAATTCGCAATTGTTTCTTCTACTTCAACTTCTACCAACAAGAGAAATCTAGATGAGCCTCAGCCACAGAAAATTCTTCCATCAGTGCCAAAGTTCTTGGTTGTTTCTTGGTCTGACGAAGGTCAAGATTTCTCAACAGTAAACCCTTTCATTATTCAGGAAGGTGTCGACTCAATGGCAGGTCCTGTAAAGTCTAGTTCCAGGTTATGAAATGGCACCTTGTTGTTAGAAACGCAGTACCCTCAAGACACACAAATTGCTTTGAACTACACTGCTACACAACTCCCCTGTCTGGGTGGAAGTGCACCGTACCTTACTCATTGCGCGGGCTGGTTTAAACAAGATCACTAGATGGATTATCAAATGAGGACATTCAAAATTACCTGTCTGATCAGGAGTAACGGCTGTACATCGAGTAATGAAGAGGGTTGAAAAGGCGTTGGTATCGACCCACTCTCTCTTCTTGATGTTTGACAGAGTTAAACTTTCATCGAACATTAAAGCAGGCTATGAGATAATTTCAGTTTGCCCTTACATCCCCAATGCTACGTGTTACTATCAGTGTCAGAGGTTTAATCACACTCGTCAGTCGTGTTCCAATCCAGCCAAATGCGTTACCTGTGGCAGGGATGCCCATGAGGGTGATTGTTAACCCCCATCCCCTTGTTGCGTCAACTGTATGGGCGACCACGCTACTTCCTCTACAGATTGCCCTATTTATTAAAGATGAACGAATTATTCAGGAAATCAAAGTGAAGGAAAAGGTTTCTACCTTTGCTGTAAATAAGTTATTCGCCAGTAGAAAGCCAACTGAGCTGCCAGCGAGTAAATATAGCACTGTCCTCGCCTCTTTTCGACCTACTAAGGAGGTGGCCATGCAGATTTGTGATGTCACCGCCACGGTTGCCAGATTGGCCAGCCCAAAGATCGCCCGTTCAGCCTCCCCACTTCCACCCACTCATTCTAATGATCAACCTTAATTGGCTCCTGCTAAATCAAGGGCCCCAAAATCGGATGCCTGGACTTCCAAAAAAGAGCCTACTTGTGAAGATTTTTTACGTCCCCCAGACCTCACAACAATAAACTCCTCCATCTCAACATTCTGCTTCCAAGAATGTTCATAAGAAACAGCACCTCACCTTTGCCACGGCATGTCCCTTCTACAGTGCCACCCAGCGGTAGCCACCCTCATCCATCTTCCATGTCATAAAGACGCACTGCGGCCTATCAACCAGCCGATCACGGGCGGCAGGAGCTACCCCCAAACAACCTATGGGTCGGGATCTTCTGCCTCTGGCTGAATGGCATTCCTCGCCATCGGCCGCTGGCTCTCAGTGGCCACCGAGTCGATGGCAACCATGGTGAAATTTTTCCTTTTTGGTTCACCCTATGTCAGTTATCCATTTGAATATCCGCGGAATTCACTGCAGTGGAGATGAACTGTCTATCCTCTTACGATCCTACTCCCCGGTCATCTTCTGTCTTCAGGAAACAAAACTATGTCCCCATGATCACTTTGTCTTTCCTCATTTCCAATCAGTCCGGTTTGATCTCCCCTCTGTTGCTGGCATTCCGGCATGTGGGGACTTAAAATTCTTCTCAGTGACCTGTCCATTTTCACCGAATCCACTTACATTGTTTCTTCCACACTGTCGCTATATGTCTTTCCCTTTCTGGATTCACCTTCTCTCTTTGTATGATATACATTCCATCATCCACACCAATGGCAAAAGCCGATCTCTTTTCATCTCCTTGGTGAGCTCCCACCCTCGTATTAGCTGATTGGAGACTCCATGGCCCACCACCCACTTTGGGAATCCCCACATCCTTATCTGAGAGGCTCTCTATTGCTTTACCTGTGCCACCAAGTGGGTCTTGTTTGTCTCAGCACGGGGGAAACTACATTTATTGATTGCCTCCAAGTCAGCCTACTCTCACTTGGACTTTTCGGTCAGTACTGTTCGGCTAGCTCGGTGCTTTGAATGGTTCACTCTTACTGATACACACTTGAGTGACCATTTTCCATGTGTCCTTAGATTACAGATACAACTGCCATCTACATGCCCAAGATGCTTTAAGTTTTCTCAAGACGATTGGATACTTTTCTCCTCTCTAGTAACACTGATTGACCATCAATTTCCTGGCATCGACAATCATGTCACTCATGTTACGGAGTTTATTCTTACAGTCACAGAACGTTCAGTACCTCATACCTCCCCTTTGCCCTGGTGCTCCCCAGTTCCTTGGTGGAATGAGGTGTGCCATGACGCGATACGTGAGTGGAGACATGCTCTTCACGTTTTCCGCCACCATCCTACATTTGCCAACTGTATCCACTATAAACAGTTACGTGTGCTATGCCATTGCGTCACACATGAAAGCAAGAAGGCAAGCTGGGATTTCTTTACCAGCTCCTTTAATACCTTCACTCCCTCATCAGTTGTTTGGGGTTGAATCAACAGATATCTAGCATGTCTAGTTTTCCCCTGACCTCTGGGCTAACTCTCATGCAGGATACCTTAGTGGACCCATTCAGAATCACTAACTCATTGGGTCGACACTTTGCTGAGATTTCGAGCTCTTCCAGTTACCCACCAGCCTTTCTCGTGAAGAAATGGGTAGTGGAAGAGCAACCTCTTGCTTTTTCCTCCCAAAATTGCCAATACTATAATGCCGTTTTTTCTATGCAGGATCTCAGACAAGCACTCTCCTCCTTTTGCTCTTCTACTCTGGGACTGGGTGGTATGCATGTCCAAATGTCGCTGCATCTGTCATACCCTAGTCTGTGCTACCTCCATTGCCTTTACAGTTGACTTTAGGTCGACAGTACCTTTCCCAGAAGATGGCGGGAAGCTATCATCTTTCCTGTTCTGAAACCTGGAAAGGACAAAAATGTCCCCTTGAGCTATCGCCCAATCTCTTTCACGAGTAATGTTTGTAAGGTTTTGGAGTATATGGTAAATTGCTGTTTAGGCTGGTGGCTGGAATCCCGAAACCTTGTAACAACTGCCCAATATGGTTTTCGAAAGTGTTGTTCTGCAGTTCACCACCTTGTTGCTCTAGTCACTTATGTCATGAACAGTTTTCTCAGGAAATGCCAAATGGTAGCTATATTTTTTGATCTGGAGAGGGCATACGATACTTGGAGGACAGGCATCTTCCGCACACTGTTCCCTTGGGGCTTTTGAGGTTGGCTGCCCCTTTCCATCAATGAATTTATGACAGTGCATACATTTAAGGTGTGGGTGAACACTGCTCTATCCCGCACTTTCTCCGAAGAAAATGGGGTGCCCCAGGGCTCCGAGCTAAGTGTTGTACTTCTTGCCATCGCCATAAATCCAATTATGGATTGTCTCCTTTCTCCTTCCAGGTGTCTCGGGCTCCCTGTTTGTCGATTTTGCAATCTACAACAACTCTCAGTGGGCCAGCCTTCTTGAACGTCGTCTTTAAGGATGTCTTGATCGCCTCCACTCATGGAGCATCGAAACCGGATTCAGATTTTCTCCCAGTAAGACCATCCGTGTTTTATCCACCTTCCTATATCTAGGCCCTGTTGACCTTCCATTTGTGGATGTCTCTAAATTCTTGGGACTTATGTTTGACAGAAAACTGCTGGTCTTCCCACATTTCATATATTTCGGTTCGCTGATTGCAATCCCTCAACATTCTCCATGTCCTGAGTGGTACCTCCTGGGGAACGGACTGAGTGGTCCTCCTCCGCCTATATCGTGTTTTAGTGTGCTCGAAATAGGACTATGAAAGCATAAGTTACTCCTCTGCATGGCTGTCTATTCCTCGATGTATAGAGTCTGTCCAGCACAGTGGAGTGCGTTTAGCATCTAGAGCTTTTTACACTAGCCTCATGGAGAGCCCTTATTCTGAGACTGCTGAACCTCCACTATCCAGTAGGCGAGCTGTCCTGAGTTGTTACGAAAAAAGTGGTCCAACTAAAACATTCATATTTCTTTACGTACTACATGAATATGTAATAAAAATGGGGGTTCCTATTAAAAAAACACTGTTGACATCCGTTTGACCTATGGCAGTGCCATCTAGTGGGCCAACCATAGTGCCATCTGGTTTCCCCCTTCAAGCTAGACAAGTTTCGTTCTTTGTAGTTTTTTCGTATGACGCTTATTTTGTGAGGTATTTGGCCCGGTCACGATCAATGGACCACCCTTTATATGCCCTACCTTGAATAAATGTCCTCTCCATTATAAAATGTACAAATCTACATAACCATTAGATGAACAATTCTTGTCAGAAAATTCTTAATTAATCCATTACACAACATGTTTGTTAAATTTTAGTTCATGCATTCATATGTATAAAGACTGTTTCTGATTATATGTGTGGCACAATGAGCTTAAGCTATTTAGATTTTTTTCAGTCCTTTAACTGAATTCATCTTAAGACTAACCTCCACTACAAACCAGTCATGGTGTTTTTAAAATACAAACGAATAATTATAGGTATCCATGGTAAAAAATTTCCTTACAAATGCACAATATGCTACTTGACCACAAAGCCACATAAAACTTTACACTAGAATGAAGGTAGATTTCTCTTGTTTGCCGTCATCCAGTTACTATAAGTCATGCATTTCGGTACACACTCTTATGCCGTCAGCTGGTTTCAATCCCTTAGACACTGAACCCAAGGAGTTGCATGCTTCTAACCAACCACCACCACTTGTTGCCCTACTTGCCAAATTCCTCTTCTGACATTATTACTAGTACACACAAGGCTCAGACACATTCTTTCACATCATTCTTGGAGTTCCTGGAATTACAGGTGAACTACAAAAATCAGTAAAATGCATTTATACCTCGCAATTCGGGAGTCAGTCAAATGAATTGTTGGCAGCCTAATTCTGTAGACATCAGCCATACACTGCCTTCAACAGAAGGCCAACTCCTACATCCCTCAGATTATGTTTCACAGGACTGAAATTCCCCTGCACTCCTGTGATCTCATCCATTCTATCCATTGTTCCTGTTTATTACTTCTATGCATCATTTGTTGTAGATATTAGTACTTTATTCTCATATTTTTAATCATTCAGATGTTAGCCTGTCAGCTCAGCAAGGGTTTCCCCGCTTTCCAAACTACATTAAATAAATTTTCTTCAGCAGTTGATGATCATCATTCATCAATACCCTGTGCAGCTTTAACAGAGGTTTGTTACACTATAATCATTGGGAGGAGATGGACTGCAGGTGTGTCATAAGTACTAAAATTTTATTGTACAGTGTTGCTCAGTAGTTAAGAATCTCATTTGGGAGAAGTGGTTTCAAATACCTACTCAGCTATTTATAATTAGCTTTTCACCAGTAACTGCCCCCCCCCCCCTCCCCCCCCCGCCCCTCTTTCTTTAAAGAATTGAACTCCCAGGTATTTATAAATCTTACTGCTTTACAACATAGTTATGTGTTAAATATTTGATATTAAGTTTGTAAGAACGAAAAGGTTCAAATTTATGTTTAAAGTTTCAGAATGAGATTTTCACTCCGCAGCGGAGTGTGCGCTGATATGAAATTTTCTGGCAGATTAAAACTGTGTGCTGGACCGAGACTCGAACTTGGGACCAGAGTTAGTTTCGGTCCGGCACACGGTTTTAATCTGCCTGAAAGTTTTATGTTTAAAGTTTGTTGGTAGTTGCAAAGTGATCTCATTCTCAAATACTGGATGAATATAATCTTGGAAATTTGTGCAACATGAATTATGCTGCCTCTAGGCATGCACACTGTTTCTGACTGTAATAGTTATCTTACTGTGTTAAACCTTTAACATAACATTATATGTCTTAACGAGCAAGTTATGACAGCATTTTAAATATTATTCAGTTATTATTCAGTAATTGTATGAAATATTCAAATCAAATTTTTGTTACCCCCTGGAAACTTAGATAAGCAGTCTGCAATTTGGACTGAGTATGAGATTAGTCATAAGTAATATAAAAGATTGCTTAAGTAGTTTCAAGTGAGTGCTGGGATGGCTTTCTTTAAAAGAACAGAGCCTGTTTTGAGTTTGGGCTCTTTCATCTAGTGAAGTCATAGTTGATGGGACATTAAACTCTGACTTCCTTCCTTCCTGATTATTTGTTTACTCCCAAGTGGAGGATGCATGTAGTGTCTTGGGCTTGCCAAACATCTTATTCAAAAATCTTTAATTCAGTGGTGATGAAGCAAGCACAGTTGTACCAGACACTTAGGACAAGCCCTACCCAAGTATATGTGTAGGATCCAGTGAGAAATTTCTTAAATAACTGGTGGAAGGTTATCATCAAGAAATGCAGATTAAAAACTAACTGGCCACATAGTCTCCCCAGTTGTCTCCCGGTCGTTTTTGAAGACTTTCCAAACCATGGAGTTGCTACTACTCCCATCAACTAGCACCTCTATTGGTATCACGAGGCTGAGTGCATTCCATATCAGTCAAAGGAAACATCCTTAGCAGTACCAGGAATTGAACCCAGGTTCTAAGCATGGCAGCCATCTGTGCTGACCACACAGCTGCAGAGGTGGACTGTGCTGTCAGAATGCTTTCCATTATTTTTTCAGTAAGCATCTTGACTGTTCAATGGTACAGCGTGATGACCTCAAGCATGGCTACTTTCTATGCAGTGTTGTGATTTTGCCAGATAAAATCATAAGAATACATCTGCTTAGGCCCCCCCAGGGGGTCCACAACTCTTTCGTGGATACGTGCGTGGCGAGCACGGGGCTCCGAGCCATTGCAGCCTTCTTTCTCTCCCGGGCTGCATTTCCTTTCCCTTCCCCTCCTTTCCCCTCCATACCCCTTTCCCCTCGCCCTCTCCACTCCCTCTATTGGTGTCCTTGCTTATGTTGGCCCCCGCTATCCTCCTGGTTCTGTTGGTTTTACACTCTGGCTTTGTTGCGTAATCATCTCCTCCTTTTGGCATTCCTTGGTCCCCCTCTGGGGTTTGACCTCCATTCCAAAATTTCTCTTCCGTAGTGTGAGCCATTTGGGGAAGAGCACCTTACCTAGTGTCTCCGACGTGTGCCCTCCTAGTATATTCCACCTTTTCTTCTACGTCGTTGTCTGATGCTAGGGTGCATAGCCAGCACGGTAGCCAGCCCGTGTGGTGGGGTCGCTATGTACCCTT
Source organism: Schistocerca serialis cubense (assembly GCF_023864345.2). Lineage (NCBI taxonomy): Eukaryota > Metazoa > Arthropoda > Insecta > Orthoptera > Acrididae > Schistocerca > Schistocerca serialis. Next base: position 598,125,014 of record NC_064639.1, read on the forward strand.
TTGGTTGAGCCTCCTGAACACACAGGGATCACACTTCTGATACCTGAGCTGTGACCTCCTCATGCATGCCTTGGAGTGGTTGCTCGTCATCCTGGAGCATCGGAACTCCCGGCAATGGCCGCCGTGCCAGACGGCCCTTGCTGTGGCTGGGTGGCGCCCGTGAGGAGAGCCCCTGATCGGAGTGGGTGGTATCAGGGCGGACGCTATGCAGATGAAACGCATAAGGGTCCAAACCTCTGGCCGCTCTTCTGCGGCCGTCTCTCTGCGTGGTACTGATTCCTCAAGTGCTGCTTCTCTTGCCCCTTCGGCCTTCCCTTCCGTGGCTACCCCCTGGGAGGAGGGTCAGGCCCGTCGTCTAGGGGCAAAACCTTTCCCCCGTTATCTAGTTTGCACCAGGACTGATGGAGATACTTTCACCAGTGTCAAACCTTTATTCTTTGTGGAACACATTGAAGACAAGTTCGGCGAAGTGGACTCCCTGAGCAAGATGCGGTCGGGTTCGTTACTGATAAAAACTGCTTCGGCTGCCCAATCTGCGGCCCTTCGTGCCTGTACCCATCTTGGCACAATTCCCGTGTCCATTACCCCTCACCAGTCTCTAAATATGGTACAAGGTGTGATTTTTCACAGAGACCTCATCCTTCAAACTGATGAGGAACTTCGGGACAATCTCGGACGGCGGGGTGTTCACTTTGTTCGGCGTGTTCAGAAGGGTCCTAAAGATAATCGTATTGATACTGGTGCCTTTATCCTGGCCTTTGAAGGGGATACCCTTCCTGAGAAAGTTAAGATTATGGTCTATCGCTGTGATGTGAAGCCGTACATCCCACCTCCTATGCGGTGTTTTAAGTGCTTGCGTTTTGGCCACATGTCTTCTCGCTGTACCCAGGACCCTCTCTGTGGTGACTGTGGACGTCCACTCCATGAGGGGAGTCCCTGTGTTCCCCCTCCTGTATGTGTAAATTGTCATGGTAGTCATTCTCCACGTTCAGCAGATTGCCCAGTCTATAAGAAAGAAAAAAAGATACAGGAGTATAAGTCTCTTGATCGTTTAAGCTACACAGAGGCCCGTAAGAAATATGCACGATTGCACCCTGTGTCCATGACATCTAGTTACGCCTTGGTTACATCTTCATCCCTTCCTCCCCCTTCCTTACCCCCGTCCCGGACCCCTCTCCTTCCCCCCTCCCCTGCGGCTCCCACACCTTCTCCTCTGGGCGCCGCTCCCCCTCCCCAGCCGGAGAAGTGTCCCACTCCTTCGGCGTCTGCCGGTCAAGGGCGCCTCTCCCGGGATGCCCCTTCCCGGCACCTTCCAGGTCAAAGGTCTGCTGCAGCGCGGCGACCGCGAGAGCCGCGGTCTATCGGCCCCCAGGTCGCCCGGTCTCTTTCTGTTCCTGATCTTGCTGCAGCTGGCTCCATTATGCCACACAGCCCTCCTCGATCTCAGCCTGAAAAGAAGAAGAAACATAAGTCCCGGGACAAAGAGCCTCTGGTGTCACCGGAGGTCCCTTCCCCGGCTTCACAACCGGATTCTGACCTGTCGTTTATGGATGTCGCCCCCTCCTTGTCGGTGACGGGTGGGGACCCGGCGGTATGACTGGATTTAACATGTTCAGCCCTCATTTAAACCATCGTTCTGTGGTTCTCCAATGGAATTGTAATGGCTACTATCGTCACCTTCCGGAATTGAAATCCCTTCTTTCGTCCTACTCAGCAGCTTGTGTGGTTCTCCAGGAATCTCATTTTACTGATGCTCACTCACCGACCCTCCGTGGGTTCCGTGTTTTCTGTCGAAATCGGGTCGGACCCTTGCGGGCTTCTGGTGGCGTTTGTACGTTGGTCCGTACAGACATTGCTAGCACGTGGATTCCTCTCCAAACTACATTGGAAGCAGTTGCTGTTAGGGTCCACTTAGACTCTGCAGTCACAGTATGCAATCTTTATCTCCCTCCTGACAGGACTCTTACACCTGCTGCCTTAACCACCCTTCTTCAGCAACTTCCTCCTCCCTTCCTCCTCCTTGGGGATTTTAATGCTCATCATCCTTTGTGGGGCAGTGCCTTTCCATCTAGACGAGGTCTTCTTATCGACCAATTTATTGCAGACCACGACCTGTGCCTTCTTAATGATGGCTCCCCTACTCATTTCAGTGCTGGTCATGGTACCTTTTCTGCCATTGATCTTTCTCTTTCTTCTCCCTCTCTCCTCCCTTCATTACACTGGTCGCCACACGACGACCTTTGTGATAGTGACCATTTCCCGTTGATTATCACGCTCCCTTCCCGCTCCCCGATGGAGAGGTTACCTCGTTGGTCTTTCCACCGCGCCGATTGGCCTCTATATACTGCACAGGTCGAGTTTTCTCCCTCTTTGTCGGGTTGTATTGATGACGTCCTACGTGACGTGTCTGACGCGATTGTTCGCGCTGCTAACCTTGCTGTCCCGCGCTCATCTGGACAATTTCGTCGTCGGCAAGTCCCGTGGTGGAGTACGGCCATTGCCATTGCCATCCGTGATCGCCGTCGAGCTTTGCAACACTTTAAGAGGCACCCATCTGTAGCCAGCCTTTCTACCTTTAAGCGCCTTCGCGCTAAAGCCCGTTATTTAATCAAACAGAGCAAGCGGATATGTTGGGAACGATTCGTTTCTTCCCTTGGTTCCACTGTCCCTCTGTCACGGGTATGGGCTACACTTCGCTCTCTCCAAGGTTGCCATCGGCAGTCCACCCTCCCAGGCCTTCACCTCCCAGATGGCATTTGTACGGACCCATTAGTTCTTGCAGAACATCTTGCGACCCATTTTGCAGTGGCATCAGCGTCGGCCTCCTATCCAGCTGCTTTCCTTCATCAAAAACAGCAGGCTGAAGCTGTCCCCTTATGTTTCACCACTTGTGAGTCAGAATCTTACAACGAACCTTTCACTGAATGGGAATTTCTTTCTGCTCTATCTGCTTCTCATGATACGGCTCCTGGCCCAGATTCCATTCATAACCAGCTGCTTCAACATCTCAGTGCTCCACAACGGCACCATCTTCTTCGGGTGTTTAACCGTATCTGGCTCCAGGATGACTTCCCTTCTCAGTGGAGGGATAGCATTGTGGTTCCTGTCCTTAAGCCTGGTCAGAACCCCCTATCTGTTGACAGCTATCGGCCAATTAGTTTGACCAATGTTGGTTGTAAGTTACTTGAACGGCTGGTAGCCCGTCGGCTCACTTGGGTCCTCGAATCTCGGGATCTATTGTCCCCTTACCAGTGTGGCTTTCGAGAGGGACGATCTCCAATCGATCAGTTGCTTCGCTTGGAATCCGCAGTTCGGCAGGCTTTTTCCCAGCGCCGCCATTTGGTTGCAGTGTTTTTTGACCTTCGCAAGGCCTATGACACGGCCTGGCGCCATCACATCTTACTAACCCTTCATCAGTGGGGTCTTCGGGGCCCACTCCCGATTTTTATCCGCCAGTTCCTGATCCATCGGTCATTCAGAGTTCGAGTTGGTACTGCTTTTAGTTCTCCACGGACCCAGGAGACGGGCATCCCACAGGGTTCTGTCTTGAGTGTCCTTCTTTTCCTCATTGCTATCGATGGACTTGTGGCCTCTGTCGGTCCCTTGGTCGCCCCTGCCCTGTATGTGGATGATTTCTGCATTTGGGTTAGTTCCTCCTCGATGCCATCTGCAGAACGGCAGCTCCAGGTGGCTATACGGCGTGCCTCTGCATGGACCCTCTCCCACGGGTTTCAATTCTCTCCTTTAAAATCGCGGGTGGTCCACTTCTGTCGCCGTACTACGGTCCACCCTGATCAAGAGCTCTATCTCGCTGCACAAAGATTGCCTGTGGTTCCACAGTTTCGTTTCCTAGGTCTTCTTTTCGACAACAAGCTCACTTGGCTGCCCCATATCAGACTCCTGAAGGTAGGATGTTTCCGTAAACTCAATGTCCTTCGCTTCCTTGCCCACTCCTCCTGGGGTGCGGACCGTTCCCTCCTCCTCCGTCTTTATCGTGCTCTAGTTCTGTCACGTTTGGACTATGGTTGTCAAGTTTATGGTTCAGCTGCTCCTTCCACGCTGCACGTGCTGGATCCAGTCGACCATCGTGGTATCCGTTTGGCCACCGGTGCCTTCCCTACTAGCCCTGTTGATAGTCTCCTGGTTGAAGCTGGGATCCCCCCCCTTTCTGTTCGGCGGTCCCAGCTTCTGGTGTCTTATGCCCTTACTATCCGTTCTTCTCCCGCTCATCCTTCCTATTCTATTCTATTCCCAGACCATGGACGTCGCCCGCCTGACTCCCGCCCTCGGGCGGGTTTACCGGTTGGGCTGCGCCTTGCGTCTCTTACCCGTGATTTTCGGCTTCCTTCTTTGTCCTGTCTTCCTCGCTCCCTCCCCTTCACCCCTCCTTGGTTAGTTCCTCGGCCTCGAATTAGGATGGATCTCCGCCGCGGTCCGAAAGATTCCATCCCCCCGGTGGTGTTCCGTTCCTTTTTCCGCCAAATTTTATGGGAGTTTCGGGATGCTGTTGTTTTTTACACTGATGGCTCTAAATCTGCTGATCATGTTGGGTATGCCTTCACGTCCTTCGTTGGAACGGAAAATCATCTACTGCCACCCTCATGTGGGGTGTTTACTGCGGAATTGATGGCAATTTCCCGGGCCCTTACCTTTATTAAACAATCCCAACACAACCGCGTTTTGTTATGTACGGACTCGATGAGTGGCCTTCTTGCTATTGACCGGTGTTTGTCGCGCCATCCATTGGTCTCTGCCATCCATGACCATCTCGCTGATCTTCACCGTGCTGCTTGTTCCATTGACTTCCTATGGGTCCCGGGCCATGTGGGTATCCCGGGTAATGAGCTCGCTGATCGTTTGGCTGGGGGAGCACTTACTTACCCCCGTTTTCTGTAACCCCTCCTGCAGCGGATTTACGGCTTCACATCAAATCCCACTTTGCACAGTCATGGGCCAATTCTTGGGAGGCTACTCCACTGTCTAATAAACTTCGTGCCATTAAGGTGAATACAGGCCCATGGCGTTCTTCCTTTCGCCTCTCCCGCAAGGACTCGACCACACTATGTCGTCTCCGCATTGGCCATACCAGGCTGACCCATGGTTTCCTTTTGCGTGATGAGCCACCCCCGCTATGTGGTTGTGGAGCCTTCCAGTCAGTGGCCCACATTTTGGTTGAATGCCCCCTTCTTTTGGCTCTGCGTGCTAAGTATAGACTCCCCCACACTTTACCTTTGATGTTGGCTGACGATTCCCGGATGGTCTCTCTGGTTCTAGGTTTCCTCCGGGAGAGTGGTTTTTATTCTCAGTTTTAAAGTTTTTAATCTCCCTCTGGTGTTGGGGCAGGGCGGTGAGTGTTTGGGTGTCTCCCACTGTAGGCAGTGTTCAGAGATTCCCGATTCACCTCCCTGACCGGAATCCTCTTTTCTTTCCCTTTTACTCTGTTTTTACCCCTTCTTTTTAAGGCTTGGTTAGTTTTTCTATTCCCATACGTACTTTCTGCATTATAGCAGTTGTACCTTTTAAGTCACAGGTGGTCTTGCCTATGCTGTTTCAGCATAGTGTTGGGTTCGTTCTCTTGCCAACTTCCCTCATTTGTTTTTACTAATGACAACGTGACTGCCCTTTTACGTTTCCCCTTTATCCGTTTTATTTTTCTGACTATACTGAGATGTCCCGTTAGCAGAATGGAGTCTATTTGAAACAAGGGACTGATGACCTTGCTGTTTGGTCCCTTTAACCTCAAACAACCAACCAACCATCTGCTTAGGGGGATTCACTGTATTTGATGCATAGTTACGAGTGAGAACTTTCAAGGAGATAAAATTTTGCATCAGCTTGGATTCTCTGAGTGTTCTTCAAAGTATCTGGCACAATTACCAGGAGAAAAATCTGTTCGGGACACCTTCTCCCTTGTAAAAGGATAGTGTTATCACTTTGCATGGTACTGCGCATATCAAATTTATGTTAACAAGATAGCAACTAAAGAGGTCTGTAAGGGAAGTGTCATGGATGAATATGGTTTTCCTTTCATTCAGTAATATGTCTTTCTTGAAAATGATAGTTGTTGTTTTTAGAGAAAGAGATTGGCTGTTATTATACTATTACACTAACTAAACGATCATGGCATGCCTCCATTTATTCCCGCAGATGGTACAAGGTAAGTCTAGATCACATTTGTATAGGGCGCATCTTGCTAGTCTGTCTAAAGGCGCCACCAGTGCTTGATGTACGTGCCGCATTTTGGTTAGTAGACAAAAAGTACATTAGCTGGTGGTACTCCCTTTATTTTGGATTGTGACACTACAGGTGTTGGATATCTTTTAAAATTATGTGGAGAATAAAATTTATCCTTAAAATTTTAGGCAGGCAATTGCGATGTTTGTAAAAACATAGTTTTGAATTGAAATGCTTATTTTGGGTAGCATAATTTATTTTTCTACTCGGTTTACTTTGATGTTTGCTGTTGATTCAGTTTACTTTTTCTACAGTTATCTATTTTTGCTATTAATGTCTGTTTTGTATGCTAATTTTGGAAGGACACTTATGACCATGCTGCTGAGAGCTCAATCCACTAACAACAAAGAAACAATTGGCTTATGTTTTCTAGTCTTTCATTGGCTAGCCATCATTGGCTTGCTCTCTGGTAGATGATAGTGCAGCAGAAAAATTTTCCAAAACAACTTAAATGTGAAATTTTAATCTTAATTATGTTGCTGATGTGGCCTGTCAGTAGTAGTTTGCTTATAGCCTGCCATAGCCAGTTAGTTACTTCCTTGATGATTCTGAACTACCATTATTTCCTTTCATGTTTGAAATCAGTTGATTGTCTTTTGGATGATAGTTGGAACAAAACACACCAGTTTACATAGAGAGAAAATAACTGCATGAATCCTAACCAACAATGTACCAGGAAGCAAAAGCATAATGGGTGCATGACTCAATTACAATGCAGACCTGCTTGTTGGTACTGCATCTTCAAAGTCCATATGCACATCTTCGTCCTCTTAAAGTTACCTGCCCTGCCTGTAGTGCAGTTGCTAGTACGCTCTGCTTCTTAACATGACCAAGGAAGTAGTTGGTACACTCCTAAATCAGTAGCCAACAAATCTGGTAAATTCTTAACATATTGTTGAGGTTCAGTGTCCAATTTGCTCAGTATACATTTATTACATCAATTGTGCAATATTAAAAGTGCATTTATCAGAAATTCAGGGCTCACACACCAGTAGCTACCTGCAGTCAACTCGGCACTACCCCCCCTTGAATGAAACAGTTGCTCATGTATGAATTAAAATTCTAAACTACCACAGCATTGCTGTGCTCTGTGGCATATGTTTTATGCTCTCTGCTATGTGGGACTTAACACCATGTCAGGATGCTTCAGGATCTACTGGCAATCAATAATCCTATAATTCTCAGAGACACAGAAATAATCTTAACCCAAGAAAGAGGTAATCAGTGACAAAATAATCACAACATTCAAACATTAAACTACTAGACAGGCCACATCACCCCACTTACTGACATCAATTGGTGTGATGGTGTATCACATGGCATAAGTTTTGCTCAGTTTATCATTGTCTGTGTAGATTGTCCCAAACCAAAATATATTGCATCAGCACCAACCATATTCACTTCAGACATGACTGTACTTGAACATTGTTAACTCGGCATGAGCGAAAATGAAGCTGCTTATGCCATAGAGGTGAATCTGCAATCTGTTACATATCCAACCTCTTCCAACACCCGACATTTTCTCTCTGAACAGTGGCTTTCCACGCCTCTGCTAGCAGTTCTGGTCTGCAGTGACATCAGTAAATCCTCTTTGAGGAGTGTTGGTGCTGTTTGTAATGTATTGGCTTAACCCAATGGCACGAATGGAGACTCTGAATGACATGTGGTATAATTTCTCCTACATCTAACTCTTGACAGTACATAATTTTATGATGGACCGTTTTTCCTCCCTTTTGCACTACATAGGACATGCTAAAACATGTCTTAGCTGGAAGCTGTCCACCCTTGCACCCTGTGCCTTATTTTTATTTTCAGTCCTGTTAGTATTCTTACACCAGGCCTCTGGACACAGTACTTTGAACACCCATTGTGCTGACATGCATTTTTTTATGCCTACCTAAGCCATCTTACATGGCAATGGCTTCTCATATCCGATGCTGGCTACCATGAATTTTGTTTACTATGTTGTCAATCTATATTCAAATACCTTGTGATTTGAAATTTGGACCATGATGCGATTTTCAGCAGTCTCACTTCAATAAAAATTCACATCCATGTATAAGGTGCAGTCAGAAGATAGACATGGGTGGAAATCAAGCAAGTCAACGTTTTATTATTTCAAAAGTAATTTACACAACTGTTAATATGTTTATCCCAGTGAGACAAGACGATCAATGCCGTAATGAAAAAATGTTTGTGGTTGTCTACAGAACCATGATTGTACCCAGGGATCTGAAGCAGATAGATAGCCACAAAAATGTCTTTCTTGAGGGCTCCAAAAATATGGAAATCATATGGGGAGAGATCAGTATTGTATTGAGGATGTGTAAGGGCTTTCATGCGAAACTTCTGCAGCATAGGTGAAACAACCTTGGCAACTTGTGAGCCCATTTCATCTGCAGCCATCACCAGAATCTCACACAAACACAAGTGAGAAATAATTTCTGTACGAATTTCAATATTCCATTTATAGAAGAAGCTGATGACATACCCCATTTAAATCTTGATACACTCTGTGCAGTTCGCGTGGGTTCTTATAGTGTGACCAATGCTGTTGAGTGAGGCAGACTATATTAAATAACAAGCTGTGGCCATTAGGTGGTGGTAATTTAATTGGACTTCTCATGTTAAGGTTCCATTTAATGTCTACAAATTGAGCATACAATAGTTTCATGTGAAAATGGTCTACAAAAATAATGAATTTTACTCATGTTAAAAATTCAAAATATTATCTACTAAATCATACAGTAGTTTAATAAACCATACTCTATAAAATGGACAATTGTGTTGGTAAAAGCAGATTTAACTTGTGGATTTAAAATTTTACTAGACAGATCTTAACGTAACGTGACCTGTACTGTAAGGTAAGCAAGCTGTATTGTTCTCTCTCTTTTTGTAAAATGAAGATATAAAACATTGATTGTTTTATTAAAATTCATAGCAAGGACTGTACAGAGTCCTAAAAAACAGGGAGCTCTTTTGTTCTGGAAAACTCGGAGAATTTTTGCATTTGGATAAAAACTCTGGAACAGGCATGATACCTGATTTGATTTTTGGCCAAGGCATTTGTTTGCCTGGTGCATGGCTTGATGCAGTGCTGTGATCACTGTTCACTCTCACCTCACTTGTCTGACCACCCACAACTGGTGTTTCAGCATTTCCTATCCTCTCTCCCTTGCTGAGTCTAATGCAGTGGCTGGGCAGCCAGCCAGCCAGCCAGCCCTGGCTGTGCTCGCCTAGTTTTTTGCTGTGCCATAGGTATGTTAAGTTTGTGATGTGTTGTGATCAGCAAGGACTATGGAGAGTTTGATGGGTTTACATTTACATCTGTTCAGATGTAACCGTTGCCTTGTTTGCTAACACAGTATGATCTGAGATGTGCTTTTAGGGGGATTTCAGGGTGTATACGACCTGGGACAACCAGGAGATCCGGGAGAAACTTGGAAATTTTTTCATCCGGGAGAAAACCGGGGAAAACCCGGGAATTATTTAGGATTCCGGGAATTTTTTGTTTTTCAGTTTTCAGTTAAATTTTTGTAATTTTGACTGGTAAGAACCGTTACTCTAACAAAGAATATTACTGTATCCTGCTACTGCAGAATAATACTGCAGCATTAAAACATGAATGAGAGAAAAAAACGAAAATAAAACTTAAATTTCAAAAGAAATGTGCCATATAAAATAACAGTGCTCGTGCAAGCATCTGCCAACAGCAAAATGTGTCAAAGGCTTTCCGAAGACTATGCAATGCTTCATAACAACAAACTGCCTTCGATGAGCGTGATGTCACAACTGTTTATATTAGACTCATTTAAGCAGTTACGAGTGGGCTCATGCACACGCGCAGTTGAGTCGCGTATTAGTAGTACCTTCTCCTGCTTCTGGCTACAGAAATGTGCCTGTTGGCTGTGTAAGCAGCAGCAGCAGCAGCAGCAACCAGCCACATGGTACCCGGAAAAATTTTACTGGCGCGCCCAAGCTGCCAGATTCATGCGTGTGCAGCAGGCCCGGATCTAGTGGGGAGTGAGGGCAACCGGGGTATCTGAAGCGGGTGCCAATTTCAGGGGGGGGGGGGAGGGGCCAAATTCATATTCTTGAAGAAAAAACCTTGTTTCACAAAGCAGCTAGCATCCAGCGCACGTCGGTCTATCAATTGTTCATGTGATTTTGAAACGCACCCCTGCTGGTTTTTGAACACATTCTAAGTTGATTTCTAAATGGATTATAAGTTGATTTTTGAATGCGTGCATAGTGTACGTGATGTCTCTACCAGGGGAATCCTCGTCACAACTAGAAATAAACTTTCCTGCAGACAAAACGGGACGGGGCTATATGAGCTGAGTGGAATAAAGCCGAACCGTTGAATGCCAAGTGCTGCTTGTTTGTGGTTGATTCAGTTTGTGCATGTTAAGCATTGTTATAATTACTAGCGAAATCCATAGATTCAGACTACCAGAGTGGAAATAAATGACTAACAGGTAAGAAAGACTACGTATTATCTTCTCGGTTTATCCAAGAAAGTGAAATTTTGATAGAAATTTTTTGGCCAGATCGCTACATGAGACAGGGCCAGTTGTAGTCCCTGGCTAGCAGCTGCTTAATTTCCTTTCTGGGAGTAGCGCGGAAAATGCATTGTACGAACATGTAATAGCGCCAAACCGGTGAATAATCGCTAGATAACTAAACCGGTGACTGTGGCAGGGTTAGTGAAGTTAACTGGAGAATGACAGTGGGAGGAATAGTTACAGAATTAGTAATGACAAGACTGTTTGTTAGAAAGAGGAAGGAGAAGAAACAGGGACATCACACAAATTATGGAAGAATACGATGATTCCAAATTTATACACGTGGTCCGTTTTTACATTTAGAGTTTTGCTGTTTCCTCTTCGTTGACTGCTCTCATGTCAAATGAAAAAAGACGGATTTCTGTGGCTGGGAGCTATCAAGTGAATTAAAATAAATTCTTATAATTATGGAAGGGTAAACTATGTTACTAGTATCAGATTTTATTTTATTTCCTCCTTTCTGACAGTCAAGCATTAAACGCCTTGCAGAACAATGAAGTTATTTCTGTCAGTTTGATAAATAAATTTGGCTTTTCTTAAGCTTTCCTGCTGAGGCAGTCAGTTTATTCCACACTATTGGTTAGTTTTAACTGTTCACTGCATTTCAGGTGCACATTGTCATCTTCTAGCACGTATGGCATTATGCCATAATAAAGAAGCAAACATGAGATAATACAGTCCTGGTACTCCAAGAAAATTTACGTCCCAAAAACCACGCAGAAAAGCTTCATATCTGGTCGAGGCCTAAGTCATTGAGAATCTGGGCGTACGAATGTGCACTGTAAGGCGAACTGTGCATTTTAGTATGGTTCACAAAATTCTGACACTCTTGGAGTATCCTCTGATGTCTTGTTTCTTTTATGACATAATGTAAGATCTTTTAATGTTTTACATGTACGAACATACAGACTTCCTACATCACCGTAGCTGCTTAAGTGCGATGACTCCTCTTATCTGGCACTGTTTGACAACTGCTGAAATGAATCTATTTCTAACAGGTCACGGGAAAATATTGCGAATTGTTGTTCGGGAAGCGTTAATTTCAAAGTAAATTTCCTTTTACGCAAGATGAACTATGTGCGAGAATGCATGATGGATTTCTTAAATCTGTGTGTTTGGTCTCTTTTTAAAAATCAAATCTATGATGATGAACTATTTAGAAGAATTTCGAGCCCAGAAGATCAGAGATTTAGGTCGGTATTAAAAATTTTGTTGGCATATTTGTGTGATGTATCGTAAAGTGTAACATGCACTAAACAGATCAAAATTATAAGTGAAAGCTTAGCTTCTCTTGTAGCTTATCAATCTTAGAGACGAATATTGTATGCGAAAGCTTTGCTTTTCTTGTAGCAACACTGTATATTGATTTAAACCATTAACTTTTCCTGTGGGTGGAATTCGAATTTATACTTTCGTAATACGAAAATATGCAGTGTACATGTTGCTGCACATCAAAGATCTTTCCAAAACATGAAGAGGGCTGCTGTGGCAAAGGCAGAGATGCATTTGTTTCTGATTGATGCAAGACACCAATCTTCAGGCAATTTGCAGCCTTGTTTACCTCTTGTAGGATGTGTTTTCAGATAGTAACATTGCTTCCAAAATTCAGCTTCAAAAGTAAATTATAGCATTGTGTTTGGACTGGACTTCGGAACATGTGGCCTATATACAGTGCATGGTGCCTTTAAGGTGGCTTATACTAGCAGTGGTTGAAACTTTGTTCAGTTTCTGAGAACTTTATGCAATCTATTTAAAAATGTTCCCTCCTCCCAAGCTGACTCCAATAATATAACAAGGACCTCTGTTTTCCCCACAAGTTTTACACTGGTTGGTGGGTGGAAAGTAATCAGTCTGCGCTCAGCAAATATTAATGGTTGTGTAAAAGTATGTAAAGGAAGTAGAAAGGGTAAAGAAGGAACAGGAGGTGGTAAAACTGAAACCTAAGTTCACTACTGGACTTCCCAAGAGTCATAGCTACCAAATTCCTTCAGTTGTGCTTACTAAAATACCTGAGTAAAGCACTTGACAATGTGTGTCATGAAGTACTCATAAATGAGCTAGAGTGCTATGGTATCAAGAATAAGGAATTGGCACTAATTTGATAGTACTTGACTAACAGAACTTGTATAGTTACAGTAAGTAACCATCAGTCAAGTGCCCTATCAGTTGTTAGGATTGTACCACAAGGTGTGGTGCTTGGATCGTTAACTTTTTTTTGTGTACATGAGTGACTTGTTTACTTCCTTACCTCCCAAGACCATAATACACTGGTGGGGAAAAATCACAGCACCAGAAGTAATTAATGTAAAATAATTAAATTTCAGGACAACATTTGTCTAGGTGAAATCAAACAATGAAAACTCGAATTAGGAATAACAAGAGTGTAGACAATGATGATGGTGATAGTTGGATTCAGACCTGAGAGGCGTGAGTTGGCGGTCTTGTGTGCACAAGGTGTGCTTGCTTGTGTGTTTGAAAGGTGTGCACCTCTCTTTTACTGATGAAGGCTGTGACTAAAAGCTTTATGTAAGTTTTTTTTTTTAATTGTGCCTGTTTTCTTTACAGTAAGCAACAATTTGTCTAAATACCTTTTCAGTGATTAGCATTGCAAGATCATAGGTTAATGTGAGTGAGATATGTAAGCCATTGCAAATGTGAAATGATCGTAAATTAATGTCTGGTGTAACCATTAGACTATTGAATTTAAGCATGAAAACATGCATGCATTTTCCTACAGAAGTTTGATGTCAGTTTGTGGGGTGGAGTTCCATGCCTGTTGCCATTGGTCAGTCAAGATAGGGATGCTTACTGCTAATTGTGGAGGATGCTGGAGTAGTCATCTGATGTCCCATGTGTGTTCTGTTGGAGACAGTTTGGGTAATTGAGCAGCCTGAGGCAATGTGTTGAGACACTGTAGAGTATCTTTGGATACAACAGTGGTATATGGGCTAGCATTATCCTGTTGGAAAACACCCTGTGGAATGCAGTTCATTAATGTCAGCTAAACAGGATGAATCACCAGGTTGATATAAAATTTTGCAGTCAGGATGTGTGGGATAATGCCAAAGTGCTACTGTTGTCATACAAAATTGTGCTACAGGCTATAACTCCAAATATGGGTCCCCAGTGTGTCTAGGCTAGAAACAGGTTGGCTGCAGACAATTACCTGGCCGCCTCCTAACCAACACACAGTCATCACTAGCACTGAGGCAGAACCAGCTTTCATTAGAAAACACAACAAACCTTCACCCTGCCCTCTAATGAGCTCTCACTTGACACCACTGAAGTCTCAAATGGTGGTGGTTTGGGGTCAGTGGAATGCATGCTACAGGGCATCTGGCTCAGAGCTGTCCTTGAAGTAACCAGTCTGTAACAGTTCATTGTCACTGGTGCCAACTGCTGCAAAATTACTACCACAGGTGCAGTATGATGTGCCAGAGCCATATACCGAACATGACTGTCTTGCCTCTCGCTAGTGCCATGTAGCTGCCCAGAGCCCTGTCTTCTTGCGACCATAAATTCTCATGACCACTGCTGCCAGCACTCGTGTATAGTGGCTGCATTCCTACCAAGTCTTTCTGGAATATTGCAGAAGAAACATTCGGCTTTTTGTAGCCCTATTACATGACCTCATTGAAACTCGCTGAGCTGTTGATAATGGCATCATTATTATTTTGGATGCATTCTTGACTAATGTCAACTCACCAGGTCTAATCTCAAAGATAACTAACGCTCATAACCATTGCAACATTATTTAAAGCAAACCTGATTTGCATTATCAAAGTGATGGCGCTGTACCAGTGCCACCCTCATGTGAAATGTGAATAGACATCATCTTTCAGATGTAGAAACATGCCTACCAACTTTAGTTTGTCACACAACTCCTTTGTGGTGTTGATGCTGATATACTACCCTGATTACTTCAGAGGTGAGGAAAAAACAAAAGCAATGGTTCGAAAAGTGTTTCATATATCTTACTAATGACAAGCTTATCGTAAACAAAATCAAGACAGAAACTATGTACTTTTCCTGCTCAAACTAAATGAAAAAGTGAGTATGACTCTGTTAGGCTTCTTGAAAGCTATTTAGATCCCAAACTGACTTGGAACAGTCACACCAAACAGTTATGCACTAAATTACAGTGTGTGATCAATAAGTAGTAGAACTGAATTAATTTAAATTTTTATTGAACTAACCGGTACAAATCCTTAGTATTCCTTGAAGTAGCACCCTTGTGCTTTGACACAACACTTATAATGAGATTCCCATTACATGTATGCCTTCTGGAACTTTTTCCGTGATCTTCTTTAGAGACGCCATCATGGCATTTTGAATGTCTTCTATGGAGCCGAATCGGTGTCCTAGGAAAGAGGAAGTCCACCAGTAACAGATCTGGACTGTCGGGAGGGTGAGGTAATGTGGCAAACCTGTACTTGGCCAGGTGTTCCAACACCCGCAGCACACAGTGGTGGTGTCATGGCACAGCTTCTAACAAGTGGTGATATCTGGTCACACTTGGAGGATGCGTTTGCACAACCTTTCAGTCTTCCATGTAAAATTTAGCATTCACAGTTTGTCCAGGGGGCACAAACTCCCTGTGAAGCATGCTATAACAGTGAAAAAAAAAACAGATGAGCATGGTTTTGACCCTTGACTTGCTTATTTTGGCTTTCTTTGGACGTGGTGAATTGGCAGTTTGCCACACAGTGCTCTGGCGGTTGGTCTGTCATACTCAAAACACCACGATTTGTCACCAGTAATCAGTGTGAAGAAAATTTGGGTTTCCTTAGGCATAGTTACAAATTTCCTGGGAAATTTGCAAACAATTCGGTTTTCGTTTGTCACTCAGGATTTTAGGAACAAACTTGGTGCACACCTTTGACGTGGCCAAATCCTGGATAACAATTTTTTGCATGGTACCATATGAAATCCACAACTCATCAACTATCAGACAAATGTTTAAGCACCGGTCGGAGTACCTTCACTTTGGCCACATTTTCATCAATCCTTGAAGTTTATGGACAACCAGCGTGCTGGTTGTCATCGACAAGCTGGTGCCACTCGAACAGCTTGTACCACTCACACTGTTGAGCAGCTCAGGGCAGCATCCCAATAGGAGTCCTTAATCATTCCAGGGGGCTCCGTTGCAGTTTTCCTGAGCTTCACACAGAATTTGATGACATAGCGCTGCTGGAGATTTTTCATCATCTTGAAATGTAACTACTCCACTGTTGGTGGACCTCAAAAATAGACATTCTCACTCTCCACTTCCCTGCAGGTGAATGGAAAAAATATCGGTACTCTGGAAGACTCCCCACTATCGTGCCCAGGTGGTCCAACCCCTCCACCACTCCATTCGCGCAACAGAAATTAAGTCCTACTACTTATTCATCACACCCTCTATCTAGAGCTGTCATTTTTGTTTAAAGTGCGTGTCATTTATTTTGGCGGCCGAGTTTATGTTCGTTCTGCGCATCTGACGTTACAAAACACAGTCAGCCAAAGAACAGAGAATGACGTTGCCACATCTCGACTGCAGTGCAGAGCATGGACGCGAGTGTCTTCAGTTTTAGAAACGTTCAGTCATAAATAAAGTAATAGAACAAAAGCAATGTCCTGATAGCAGAGTTTCTTTTATAGAAAGTTTGAAAAAAGCATTCTTTATACCAATTGCTTCATATTCTATTAATTAATTAAACCAAACAAGCAATAAGACTCCTAATTCAGGCGATAGCAAGGAAAGGTGTTTGTATCACTCTGACGAACCGCTTTTTCGCAATAAAGAACAGCGGTAATTGTTTATTTCCTATTGTACTTCGACGAAACGTGAGTAATTCATAGTCACACCAACAGTGTTTGTCAGTATTTTGCGTGACGGGTTATAGTCCTCATGGCGTTATGCAGTCACACGAGGTGCGTTAGCGTAACGGTTAAGGTGTTGAGCTGCTACACAAAAGGTTATGAGTTCAAACCTTGTGCGATGCTTAATATTTTCATTATTTAAAAACAATATCGAAGTGCCTTACTTCACGAATTATATTCGTTTGAATGCAGTTTTTTGAAATTTCTAGTGCTTTGTCTCTTCATTAACCCTTTCGCTGCTGCAGACACGTGCGCGCCGCATTCCGCGCTGTGCGCGATTTTGTCATCACTGCACTGCTCGCCTGTGCAGACACATGGTGTTCCCACTGCTTTGACACACTTATCATTCGATTTCACAAAAACTATTTGGCCCAAAAATTTGATTTTTACACGTCTTCTTGACTGATACCTTCCCCCCATAAATGACTTAAATTTGTTTCGATGTTCAACGCAGTTATTATGCAGCATTAAATGTAGTAAACCATTGCACGAAATTTTGAAGAGTTTGCAGAGGTAGAAGTCCATAGCGTATACTTTCCGTATCGTCGATTTTAGTTGCCACAATGTTGAGAATGAAATGTGGACAAGATACCTAAATTTCATATAAAATTTACTGTATAACAATATCTCATTTAAGTACCACATAGGTGTCGAATGTAATATTGAGAAATATTCAGTCTTTCGCGACTGTAATAAAGGTATTATTTACACCGGACGCGTTTGGCTTCATTTTAAAGCACTTCTATTGGCGCGTGCGTCGTGTGCAACTGGCAACGCGGCAATCTCCTGCGTCTGGGCGGGCATGCGCGAGCCGCCAAGATAAAAGAATTGGACTATAGTGAATTAAAAACAGTTACTAAACTACTACTGTCTTCTTACTATGTGATTATTTTCAATCTAATCTGCAACCTGCAATAAAACTACATGGCAACTCTCCTGGTACTCAGACTGTGTCTCTGTGGCCGGCGAAAGCTACAGTATAACATCAATCACAAGAATTGAAAGGTGAGAATCGTGTTGAAAGTGTTTGAAAGACCTAAACTTCTTGAGTGTACCTTCCCTTTATATTAAAAAAAGGTCTTCTTTCAACAGAAAAGCAGAAAATACTTTACCTTGCAGAACAGCTATCCATTCCCATGAAACTTGAACAGGAAATAAACTAGATGTAGAATTTGCAAGACTAGTTTCAAATACACAAGAATGAGGCTATATAATAAGTTACCCACTTTCAATGAGGGATTGACCTTCTATTGGTCTCCGGATGACAGGAGAGACAGCGTGGTACTGGAGTGCAAGACTCAACATCTCTCACAGTTGACTCACGTACTGTGTGCAGCTGATGTTGTCATTTCAACGTCCTCAATTGTTTTATATATTGTCTGTCTAGCGCGACGTCGTAGCCTTCTATATCTCATCTTGGCAGCGTTCAATGCAGTTGCCTGTGCGACAGCAGCAGCGCGTATGAGCCGGTGCGCGGAAACGCTCGCTTACGTAACGCAGAGATAAGCACCCAGCGCACGCTGCCTATGTAAACTCGTCCCCACGCGTTATCGGCCCCATGTTAAATAGCATAGGCAAACCAAGATGAGATATAGAAGGCTACGACATCGCGCTAGACAGACAATATATAAAACAATTGAGGACGTGGAAATGACAACATCAGCTTCTCGGGTCAGATGGCTGCGTCGATCATCACAAACTCTTTTTCACCAAAGACTCTAGCTGGTTAAGGGAATTTCAAAATAGACTTCTTTTCTACTCTTGAAATGATTCTGTACTCTCGGGATACTTTTGTTCAACGCTGTTATATTTTCATCTCCACAATAAAACAACTTCATAAGATTCACACAAGCATTCAACTCCTGTGAGTCAACCCCATCTTGGACCTTTAGAAACTAACAGATACAATTATAATGTTTGGTTTGATAACCCCCAATAAAACCAGTTCTTGATTCTCGCAAGTCCAACACCCAAAAGTCAAATGTAAAATCCTTTTTTCAATACATAATTCATTTGTTCACAACAATACAGTAGTTACATCATCAAGGAATAGAGCATGCTTGCCTGTTGTACTGGACATATAGCTTCTCAGGCGCGCACTGCAAACGCTTGTCCATGCCGATCGACCGTCACTATTGTCGTATTCTCCCGATACACATCCATCCTGCACACACAGAAATCAACGGCAAGGTAGACACATCTCCACTATCTCACCCTAGTACTTAAAATATCTGGTGTTTGAGATGGTGGAAAGCCGAGTGTCCTAGAATTTACACTGAAATTTCAGAGGCACTACAAGCTAATGATACGTTAGAGAAGGATCTTCATAAATTGTTAGTTAAGTGTATTTACAATGTTAAGGAATTTGATTGTACACAGTAAATCTTCTCATCCCCATGTATTGTTCAAACTCATCACTTACTGTATAATTAAGCTAAGAAGAAAATAAAATTTCAATATTTTTTATTTCTCAGAATGTGTGTGCAAAAAAACTTGTTGTACAACATAGTGTGTATAGTGCAGTTCCAAGCGCACATCAATAATTTGACAATACTAAGCAAATTTCTCACAATAAGATGTGAAACAATAAATGTGATGTAAAATTGTCTATTTCAACATGCACCACATGATCAAAAGTATCTGGACACCTGGCTGGAAATGAGTTAAGTTCGCGGCGCCCTCCCTCGGTAATACTGGAATTCAGTATGGTGTTGGCCCACCCGTGGCCTTGATGATAGCTTCCACTCTTGCAGGTATATGTTCAATCAGCTGCTGGAAGGTTTCTTGTGGAATGGCAGCCCATTCTTCACGGAATGCTGCATTGAAGAGAGATATTGATGTCAGTCAGTGAGGCCTGGCATGAAGTCAGTGTTCCAAAACACCCCAAAGGTGTTCTATAGGATTCAGGTCAGGACAGTCTGCTGAGCAGTCCATTACAGGGGTGTTATTGTCGTGTAACCACACAGCCATGGGCCATGCATTATGAACAGGTGCTAGATTATGTTGAAAGATGCAATAAAAGCCATCCTCAAATTGCTCTTCAACAATGGGAAGCAAGAAGCTGCTTAAAACATCAATGTACACCTGTGCTGTGATAGTGCCATGCAAAACCAGGGGGTGCAAGCCCCCTCCTTCAAAAACAACACCACCACCACCACCACCACCACCACCACCAAATTTTACTGTTGGTACTACACACGTTGGCAGATGACGTTCACTGGGCATTCGCAGTACCCACACCCTGCCATCGGATCACCACATTGTGTACCTTGATCCGCCACTCCACACAACAGTTTTTTCACTGTTCAGTCGTCCAATGCTTACGCTCCTTACACCAAGCGAGGTGTCGTTTGGCATTTAGCAGCGTGATGTGTGGCTGATGAGCAGTCGCTCAACCATGAAATCCAAGTTTTCCCACCTAAGTGTCATAGTACTTGCAGTGGATCCAAATGCAGTTTAGAATTCCTGTGTGATGGTGTGGATAGATGTCTGCCTATTATCCATTACGACCCTCTTCAACTGTCAGCTGTCTCTGTCAGTCAGCAGACGAGGTCGACCTGTACATTTTTATGCTGTAGATGTCCCTTCACGTTTCCACTTTTCTCACATCGGAAACAGTGGACCTAGGGATGTTTAGGAGTGTGGAAATCTTGCATACAGGTGTATGACACAAGTGACATCAATCACCTGACCATGTTTGAAGTCCATAAGTTCCACACAGCCCCCATACCTCTCACGAGGTCTAATAACTACTGAGGTTACTGATATGGAGTACCTGGCAGTAGGTGGCAGCACAATGCACCTAATATGAAAAATGTACGTTTTTGGGGTTGTCTGGATACTTTTGATCACATAGTATATGTTGGGAACGACAAATAAATAAAAATAAAAAATCAGTTGTGTGTCTGAGGAAAGACTGCAGAGAGCTCATATTGCCCTTTTTGAGACTGGCTGCTCAGTTTGTTATTTCTGATTAAATTTCAGACAGATGCAAGTTTGACTGCTTTCATCTACACTTCTCTCCCATCTGTGGTCATAGAATTAATGAGAAAATTTGTCAAATGGGAAGTTTTATAGAAACAAATTGCATTTAAAATAGATGTGAATGACCTTCAATGACCTGAATGATGATCTAAATCTGTTGCAACCTCAGAAAGAGGACAACAGGTAAAGAACAAAAAAGCTCTGGATCAATGTGACATAAGAGAGAAAGAAATCAGGGTTTCTGGAACGAGTTCCTTAAATTACGAAGAGCATTGGCACATCTCACTACCTTAGGTTGTTTTGGTGGTAATGAGGCTGATGCCATTGCCTGTGAGCTCCAAAATCTAGTAGAGATCAGGTCAGTTAAGGAAATCCTGAAGCAATTTGTTGGGGATCGTGTTCACATCAATCAATACTAGATGATGGTCATTGGGTTTAAGAATGGATATAAAAATTGTCTTCCATGACAATGTCATCCTTGAAAAGGGTTCCTCTGAAAACTCCATTCTGGTATATAATAATAGCCCTTTGTATCATTCAGGATATGATCATGGTTGCTGGGGTGTTGGATCTGCAAATATCTGATGGACAAACCAGTGCTGATGCTGAAGCATAGAGTGAGTGGCAGTCTGTTGTCAGTGATGGTTTGGTTAAGTAAGTGTGTGAGAAAAGTCATGAAAACAAAGTTCGAAAAAAAGAATGCTTTGCAACGAGTTTCCACAAATTTCAAAAACTGTGTAGCATGAGATTGTCACAAATCATTTAATTTCCACAAATTGTTTCCTTTGGGTTCCACAAATGGATACAGATGCCCACAAAATGAAGCGACTTGACAGTGCCTTGAAATTTTTTGCTCATACAGTGATGTGGGAGATGAAACAGAATTGTCACCAGTGATAAAACTAGGGTTTGTTATGTCACTCCAGACTCAAAGCAATTGATGAAGTGGAGGCACTCATGAGCCCCAGAAAAGCAAAAATTCAAAACAGCATTGCCAGCATAATCTATCATGTGCACTGTGTTCTTGGACCGACAGAACAGCCTGCCTGTTGAGTTCTTTCCCAGAGGTGAAACTGTCAGTGCGTTAAGATTCTGTGAAACTTTAAGAAAACTTACACAATTCAAAAGAAAAGGTGTGGAATGTTCAATCAGGGCATTGTGTTGCTTCATAACAGTGCACATCTCCTCCAGCTTGTGTCTTTTAAAAGCTTAATAAAGTTTGGTTGGGAGCATTTTGATCAGCTCGATTTTGGAGGAAGGTGTTTCGACGACAGTGATAGTACAGAAACCAGTGTTCCGCTGTGAATGTCCTCACTGGTGTCATGTTTCTGTGAAGAGGGCATAAAAAGTTGATTCCCTGATGTGACAAGTATCTGAACAGTGTTGGCAACTATGTAGACAAATAATTTAAGAAATGCTCTTTCTCGTGAAAAAAAGTTTTGGTTTGAAAATGTTTTTGAGTTTTTTTCCAAAATGATACTTGCTTTTCAAACATGCCTTGCAGCTTACTGACGATATCTTTCTATTGTTTTGGTTAAGCCAAGTTCTTTCGTGATTTCATCATTTTCAAGTGGAAGCTGAAGTATAATATGGATTGCTTATCTACACTAAGCCCACTTATATCTACTTGGATGTCTAGAGCTGATATTTATAAATGTATCTGCATTCGTTGGTTTTCTAGACACTCGAAATAAATGTTTGGCACCTTTTTGGGCCTCAATAAGATTGAGAAAATTGGTAGTATCTTCTTTTTTTGACTGTATCCTGAATGTAATTTTTGGATGGATTATGCTCATCTTTTCAGCTATATTGCAAACCTTGTCCTTATCCCCTTTATAGAGCCATATGACATAATTGACACATCTTCCATAATAAATAACTTTGTCAAAAATGTCAGGATTTGAATAAAAAATCTGTTCTCCAGTTTGTTAATAAAAATAGGTGCAATATAAATGGACCTGTTTGAGATCATTACTCCTCTATATCCTTCAGATTTCACTTGAAAATGAAAGAACTTAGCGATTTTCTCAAGCAATAGAAGGGGTGAGGGCTGAAGGATATAAAGAGAATAATGTGAAGAAAATATTCAACAAGCACAGGGAACAAGGGAACCCAATGATTGCAGAAAAGGTGCACACTTGGAACAAATCATGCAGTTCTAAACATAGGCTTTTGCAACAAAGGAGCCTTGGGAGCAAGACTAAACCATAGAATCCATGACAAACATTATGCATTCATAGGTTTGAGTGTTTATTTTATGAACTGTTGAGACAAATTTTATGTTGACATCAACTTTGCAGTTTGAGGACAGACAAATGATCAGAACAAGGGGTCCTTGGTAATCATCTGAACACTGATAAACATAAAATAGCTGAGATGCAAGGTAATTTAGAAAGTTAACACCTAAAAGCTACACCCTACACATACTACAAGAAATAGAAATCTTTGTTCACAGCATGAGAGAACCACAGCAACTGCTAAACGAGCAAAATTATTTCAAATTAAATTGGTAATTCAGCATTTTCCAAAACTTGAAACTGTAGCAGTGCAGTGAGTGGGGAAGGCTGGGCCAAAGATAAAGCTTGCCTGTCATCCTTTGTGTGCGCATTGGCTGCAGGCCGCAGCAGATGTGGCCACATTTACAGTGCCAACACCAGAAGCAAACACAAGTCACTAGATGGAGAGGATACCAGAGCGTACAGTTCTTTTTATCTTCAAATGTTAATGTCCTCCTTTTGCACTGTAATATCATTGTTATATTCTCATTTTACAAAAAGAAAGAGGTTGATGTATAGGCTTACATGGCTTGCAGTGTAGTTAAGCAAAGCTCTGCTTTCAATAATTTTAAAGCCACCTGTTAAATATTTTCATTCTCATTTGTTCATTTCATTATTTTTATAGATTTTGTCTTACAAAATAGCTGTGTGCCTTATGTTATAGGTCATTTCAATTTTTACATAAGCCCAGTCCATTTTAATAGATTACTTTGCGTAAAATAACTGTATGCTCAGTTTGTAAATGTTAATTTGAATTTTAGCATAAGAGTTCCAGTTTATTATTTTTATAGATTATTTTATGAAATGGCTGTATGCTCATTTTGTATACATGAATTTGCATTTCAACTTGACAAGTCCAAACGCATTAACACCACCTGACAGCCATATTGTTGCTGGAGTTCATCTGCGTTAGTCAGCTGCATTAGTCACAGTACAAGTGTACATGTAAACTGAGGAGATACTGTGTATCAAGATTTAAATGTATGTCATTGGTTTGTTGTGTAAATGTATTAGTGTAATAATTGTAGCAATTGTGTATCATTTATCCTATTTCTGACAGATTTTGATGGTGATTGTGGCTGAAATGCGTTAGTATATAAGCGTACTTATAAAAAATGTAAATGGTGACCAGGACAGACAATTATTTTGACTGGATTTCCCGAGCCATTTTTTAGCATTATTCCTCCCTATTTGTTTGTTTTTGTTTGTGTACTTTGTCCCTCTCCCTCTCCCCCCTCTCTCCCTCTCCCCCCTCTCTCCCTCTCCCCCCTCTCTCCCTCTCCCCCCTCTCTCCCTCTCCCCCCTCTCTCCCTCTCCCCCCTCTCTCCCTCTCCCCCCTCTCTCCCTCTCCCCCCTCTCTCCCTCTCCCCCCTCTCTCCCTCTCCCCCCTCTCTCCCTCTCCCCCCTCTCTCCCTCTCCCCCCTCTCTCCCTCTCCCCCCTCTCTCCCTCTCCCCCCTCTCTCCCTCTCCCCCCTCTCTCCCTCTCCCCCCTCTCTCCCTCTCCCCCCTCTCTCCCTCTCCCCCCTCTCTCCCTCTCCCCCCTCTCTCCCTCTCCCCCCTCTCTCCCTCTCCCCCCTCTCTCCCTCTCCCCCCTCTCTCCCTCTCCCCCCTCTCTCCCTCTCCCCCCTCTCTCCCTCTCCCCCCTCTCTCCCTCTCCCCCCTCTCTCCCTCTCCCCCCTCTCTCCCTCCCCCCCTCTCTCCCTCTCCCCCCTCTCTCCCTCCCCCCCCTCTCTCCCTCTCTCTCTCTCTATCTCCCTCCCTCTCTCTCCCCCCCTCTCTCCCTCTCTCTCTCTATCTCCCTCCCTCTCTCTCCCCCCCCTCTCTCCCTCTCTCTCTCTATCTCCCTCCCTCTCTCTCCCCCCCCTCTCTCCCTCTCTCTCTCTCTCTCCCTCCCTCTCTCTCCCCCCCTCTCTCCCTCTCTCTCTCTCTCTCCCCCCCCTCTCTCCCTCTCCTCTCTCCCTCTCTCTCTCTCTCTCTCCCCCCCCTCTCTCCCTCTCCTCTCTCCCTCTCTCTCTCTCTCTCTCCCCCCCCTCTCTCCCTCTCCTCTCTCCCTCTCTCTCTCTCTCTCTCCCCCCCCTCTCTCCCTCTCTCTCTCTCTCCCCCCCCCTCTCTCCCTCTCTCTCTCTCTCCCCCCCCCTCTCTCCCTCTCTCTCTCTCTCCCCCCCCCTCTCTCCCTCTCTCCCCCCCCCTCTCTCCCTCTCTCTCTCTCTCCCCCCCCCTCTCTCCCTCTCTATGTGGGGGTACATTATCACCCTGTGTGGACAGTGATGGATGCTCTCCTTGTTCTTTCTTGTTACCAGACTGTCTCTGAGGTCAAAATGTATGTGTGTGTGTGTGTGTGTGTGTGTGTGTGTGTGTGTGTGTCTTCCATATACTGATAACACTTCAGTGGTGTGAATTTTACTTAGTGTACTGATGAGAAATATCGTGTATGATTTTTTTTCATCATGCATGGAAAAGAAAGTTTACAATCAGCATCTTACCAGTTTTGACTAGAACCATCTAACGCAGAACTGTTTACTGTGCTCGGGCGCTGCTACAGTCCATGACCAAGGATTGTTCACCTGTAGTTGAGTTGGCGGAAGTTGATTGACCTGGGTGTGTCAGCTTTGTGCATCTACATCAACCAATTGTGTAACTTGGTTCTGTAAGTCTGTCTATGGCAGTGCCTCAGAGTTATCACAGCTCTATAGATGGCTATTGTGTTTGCCCTCAGTTAGTACATTGTAGTTGAAAGCTGGCATTAGTGCTTTTAGCTGTCGGGGAAGTACATACACCAACTTGACTATAGCAATAACAAGATGCTTGTTGGGAATTACTAGTAAGATTGGAAAACAAACAAATGGGCCAGACTTTTGTGTAGATAACATTAGAAAATATACAGGAGTGACATGGGTGTTAATTCTAAGAACTATTTTTGTAATATTAGGGATTGTTTTCATTTCTTTGCAAATGTGTGTCAAATAAATGCATAAAATGTTTGCTTTCCTTTCCAATCCATTCCATTCCTTTGTCATCATAACCCAGTAGCCTGTAGTTCAGCTTCTTTTGCCGCACTGAGAGACTTATTATTTTTTAATTTCTCTTGTCTGTGTTGCTGCTGTTAGCATACACATTATTTCTGCATTTACTAGGTGTTCTGAGTTAATTTATACTTTAGTTTCTGTGGTACCCTTTGTTGTATTGAGAGATTATTTGTTTTTAAAAAATGCTTTGTTATTCATACAATAATAAATTTTACTCCCCCTAGGTGTATGGGGAGTAGGGTTGGCAACTCTCAACACTGACTTAAACAGGTCACCTGGAGGAATGGATGCAGGATCATGGGTATTTTGTTGGGATGGAGTATTCAGACATAACAACACTGAAATACAAAAAGCTCTGGAGCATGCGAATGAAGGTGATATTCTGGTGAGCTGGCAGTATTAGTTAGTTAATTATTCATTAGTCATGAATGTATGTTATGTACATTATAACCAGCAATTGTTTTCAGGGTGTCTCGTATGATCATGTGGAACTCAACTTTTATCTGAATGGAAAAAATATGGACAGTCCTGTAACAGGGGTCAAAGGACATGTTTTTCCAGTATTATTTGGTGAGTTAAGAGTCTTACTGTACTATTAAAAAACTGACAGATAAATTGGTGTAAAGGACAATACCTATTCACTCACAATGTGTTTTTAATTACTAAAGAACAAAGTTAAAAATATTGCCATTTAATCCTGTGGAAAATGATTTTCATTTAACAAAATTTCCTATTGTATTTTATTTCCTCTTGTTGTAAAAGAAAAACCTTTTAGATTCATAAATATGTTGATTTTTTTAATGGTAAATCAATTGTGGCTTTTATTTAGAAGCTCTGAGGATGAGCCACTCAAAAAGATATATTTCAACAACCTACAACAGAAGTTAAATTATCAGGAAGCAGTCCATTACATTTACACAGTTTTAACATTGACAGTCAATTTTCTAGAACTGTTGATATTGAGGGGCGTTTTGTAAATGGGTGGTAGCTAGACTTTAGTGGAGTAGAGAGCTCGTAAGAGCTCTCAGAAGGCTTGGTGAGCTTGAATTTAAGAGAATCATGCCAACTTTAACACAATTATCATATTTTCTGCTTACAATGTTCAACAGAGCAGCACATCATCTCTGTCAAACTCTTGCCTCTGTCTCCATGTTATGTTTTGATGTGTCGTTGACATTTAATATAACTGTTTTGATAGTGTTAAAGATACTTTTTTGTTTCTAGTATTTGGAGTTCTGTCGAACTGTCCACTGTAGCAAAACCATGCTAAATTTTTTACTGTTTGCTAGAGTGCATGAGAATACAGTAATTTGTTACCACCCAGTAAGATTTCATGAATGAAGATGAAACAGTGTCACAAAACATATTCAATTACTTCAAATTGTTAACAACATCCTTTTTTGCTAAAAAAGTGTGGCGTCCTTTTTGTGCATTTGATGGTTTTCGCAAGGTGTGCATTGGATGGAACTGCCAGAAACATTTATTTTGAGACCCAAAAATCAAGACGACAATCTGCCACTCGAGGATTTGACCACATTACCAACAGATTTGTACCCTTGTCTGGTATAGAAACTATGAGCCACTTCTGAATTGGATCATACTGATGTATATGAGGCCAAGAGACTAAGTTGGAATCAAAGATAACTTAGCATTTTTGTGAAGAGCAGGATCATGTGAAAGTACAGGAGAATTTATCCAAAGTTATTGAGACTATATAAAGCAAAGACATTTGAAGAACGTACTTCGTATAGGGGAATAAATACTTGAATGAGGAACACACTTCTGTAGTGTGTAGGGTCTCTCGATGACTGCAACTTGTCATAGCATACTCAGTTGAAACATTCCTCATTGTCTGTCACCTTGGACTTCCTGTAGCATCTGAAGTCCTGTTGTGGTCATGGCTAGAGTTTGTGAACTCTTAGTGCTGTGCAGTGCACAAGACGAATCGTGCGATGTATTTTTCGCTAGACTTCCACTCAAATGTTTGTCGGCAGACCTGGATAATTTGTAGCCCATGCTACACCTATGCTATAAAGCCGAATACGGGTTGCCAGAATCAATATTATGAAAACAAAAGTTGCTACTCACCATATAGCAGATATGCTCAGTCAAAAATAGGCACAACAAAAAGTCTCTCATAATTAAAGCTTTTGGCCATTGGCATTTGTCAACGATGCTCATGCTCACACTCGACTGCAGTCTCAGACAACTGATTGTGGTTTCAGTTGTGTGTGCATCGGCCGAAAGCTTTGTGAGTCTCTCTTCGTTGTGCCTATCTGCGGCTCAGCATCCCCTCTATATGGTGAGTTGCAACTTTCCTTTTCATAATATTGTTACATTTCATCCTGGATCTTCCATTGTTTGATGGTTGCCAGCATCACTTAGACCCACGAGACAGGGTTAAAACAGTCACTTCCACTATACCACTATTCTGTGCCCTGAAGCGATCTGAGAACCTTCAGAAGTTCGCAAGTCTGACCAAGAGATTGGACAACAAGCACTGCAGTCGGTCACCACACCGCCACCAGCCGATTCCTCCCATGTTTTGTGCAAACAACACAGTCTAAAGTCAAAGGGGATAAGGACATACACGAGAACTCCACACTTCAAATTTATATTGAACAAAATTAAATTTATTCTTCTTTGAATAACCCTCACAAAGTCTGCTTCATTCGTTACACACGTCTCCAGCTAGCCACTTGCTCAACACACTGTTAGGTAGTCTCTTAAATAAGTCATTGTATGCTCCTTGACATCGACACATACCTCAAAAACTAGCAATAGGTTAAGACATTTCTCACACATGCTAAAGAGAACATACCTCTGAACACTTTCAAATTTTCCACAACCTTACTCCTTCTTGGCTAAGAATTCCAAAATAAGCCTCCACACCACCTCCATCCCAGAGGGCTCAACTTGGCTCCTCCACCCTACCACTGCTGCAGTCCGACTCTCAATTTCGCGAGCTGCCCACAGCTCCACAATGTTATTACACATGCTGACATATCAGCCAATCAGCCTCCAGAGCAGAAAGTAGTCACTACAGTTGACCATTTCCTGCTAACATTCAGTTCATCTGTAACATGCTGCTATTTGCTGACACTTTCAGAAGTTTGTTTCCAAACGATGCTAGGGAACATCAACCATTCTGTGAGAAAAACACTCACCTTTGAAGACCACCCAGCTGGGCTAGGCCACCACACGTGAGCCAGATTAGTGGAACTGAGCCCATTACCTTCGGGCTGGAGAATAGCTGCAGTCAACGGGATCAGAAAACCAGTGCTTAAATGATCAATTACCTAGTATGGTAGTACCTAAATATGTGATTTCATCCTATGGCAAGGTTTAAACAAGGTTCAAAGTTGTTCACATCCAGTTGATAGTTTCCAAGAGGTACTGAATCGGTCAAGTGAATTTTGGAGTTAGAAAAATATCCTTGTATTGAGAGTTTCGTGTTGTTACTTGATGGTAAATAGGTAGGTCACTATCACGAAGCACTTAGCATGTGTAGACCTAAATGTAAGTTAATGGCTGAAAATTCTCTAGAGATTAAAAATTATGACCAATTAATTTGAGCCCAAAACAGTAGTGATGCATGGCACAACAGTTACCTTGCACAGCACCATACAATTAAAAAGTTTCAAATCGAGGATTGATGTAAGAAAAGTGAGAACAGTTGAAGAGTCCAGGGGAAGAACCTGGTAAGCCAAAATTTTCATTTTATTCAGGGGACAAAACTGAAAGTTCAGAGACTCATAAAATTGTGGTTGTTGAAGTTATCTTTTATTTTTGTTTAAGGTGCTAACATATACTCCAGACAAATGGAACTGCTGAAATTATACACATCTGATTAAGGTTTACAACTACGATGATTTTTATCGTGAATACAGCTCGTACAGAAGAACAGTATGTCAAGTCCATAACATATTGCATGTAGCTACAAGATTTCAAAGACTTTACACTTATTTAAAATTTCATTATAACAGATTATCTAATCTTCCAATAATACACTATGAAATATTGTGACCTCTTTCAGTGAAGATGATAGAACTACACTTGCAATTCGCTACAGCAAAATCTTAAAGTCCCATAGATCTCTCTATTTCTCAGTAGATGTTTAAGTTCGCCTGTAAAGCAATCAGGACACCTAAATTCAAATATTAATACACCTAATACTAAAAAAAACTTACTTTAAGAACTAAAAATGCTACCAATACACCTTGTTGTAAAGGAATTGCCGTACCGTCATAACAAACATATTGGCGGTTGAATTCGCCTTCTTTTTCCTGGAAGAAGTAATGAAGGTTGCTTGTACACTCTAGTGTAGCTGCTAAATCGAACCAGTGTTGTTAATTCGGTATGGGAAATGCCATCCTTACAAAATCCAGTTGTTTTTCTGTATGGACTATATGGTGAAGGCATCTGAACACAGTGGCTTTCTTGTTTTGCTCTATACAGGAGTCAGAGAAGATCTCCAGATATCTGACTTACAGCTTTAGAAAATTGTGTACTAAATTAAGAAGAAATGATGCAACTTTGTTTGCTCCTTTTTGGCTGTGGTCTCTGAATACATATAAAAAAGCTGTCCCCTGTTGTCAAAATGTAAACATTAAAAGTAAATACAGACAACTGCCATTTATAATAAGCTCCATTTCTCTTTTATTTGGGCAAGGGAAATTTTTTCTGTACTCCATTGCTATTGTAACCTTTAATGGATTTTTTTTTAAATTCCTTTTTTGCTTTTTCCTTCCTGTTATAGAACACTTTTTGTTTTGTTAGATGCAGTTCATGAGCTGTTTCATTGGATCGAAGTTCAGAATGGAGCTTTTCTTTATTTTCAGCAGGTGATGTTAGTTTCTGCTGCAAATTTTTCTTTGTGGCTGGATACTCATTGCAGAAAGCACAAGTATCTTGAATATCTGAAACTTATAGTGAAATTTGAATTGAATATTATGCTGTTTCTTATGATACAATCTGATCCTTAAATTTCTCCTTCAACATAGTGAACATAATTTTTTTATATCGAGAGGCTGCAGTATGTAACTTTTCACTCGTCATCAAACAGTGTGCCCTCTTATTATTTCACGTCTCTCATCCATTAAAGCCTGTGGGTGGGTTTTATGTTTCCCTCGGCCATCTCACAGAGGTTGGTCTCCAGATTTGTTTCTTTAGTAAATGATCTACCTTGACCATCTTTATCCCATGTAATGACATAAATTCTTGTGTGAATATATGTATTTCTTTGTCAGTACCATTAAGGGTAATAAAAACACAGAATTTATAAGATGCACCACAAAACTGTGCCTCCTGCTCTGCTCTTCTCTTCTCTTCTCTTCTAGAACATCTGTGCTGTACGGGGACCACTTTGATTCCCCCCAGGGGCTCACCATTCTTTGGCGGGTTTGTGCTTGGCTACCAGGGGCCCCAGCCTTTGCAGCACTCTTTCCCTTCTATGCTGTATGTCTGTCATCTTGCTATTCTTTTTCCCTCTCTTGGGAACATATGTGGGGTATTATTGGGAATGCTCTGCATTTTGTCGCTGACTTGCGAACAGTCTCAACTTTCTTTTTGGCTCCGTTGTCCTTTCTTTGTTTCCCTTCTCCTTTCTTTGTTTCCCTTCTCCTCTCATTCCTCCGTTTCAGCGTTTGAGGATACTCTTTTTTTCCCTTCTTCCTCCCTGTGCACACCTGAAGGCCGGCCCATGTATCTGACGCATAAAACGTGACTGGGTAACGCGTACTTCCCAGCCCCGGTTCGACAGGTAGGGTTCGCACGTACCCCCCGGTACAGGCCAGGCCCAGGGAGGGGTGATTGCCTGAGCTGTAACCTTCCCAAATTGTGGATTGGTCCCTCCATCGGGTGTTTGGGAGGTGTGACCTGAGGTGTGGACAATCACCTAAGGTCGGTGCACCCCCTTGTGAAGGGGGCCCCCAATTGGAAGGAGCACACAATCAGAGACGCTGGCAATCATGGGGATTTCCTCACAGTGTGTCAGTCATGCTCTCCATTGATGTTGATGAAACATAAACATAATGAGGTTACTGATTCGAAGACACTTCCCGCTGCATCGTGGTTCCTTGTGGTATCGCATACTGAAGACAGTCATTCCTTTGCCAAGGTCAACCATTTATTATTCAGAAAAGTGTTTATGCAATTGCTGGCCCTGTGAAATCTTGCTCTCACTTACGGAATGGCACTTTGCTTTTGGAGATGGCTTCTGATTCTCAAGTACAACTACTACTTGCTGCCTCGCTTCTCTACTGCTACCCTGTCTGTGTTGAGGCACATAGAACTTGGAATTCTTCCTGTGGTGTAATTTACATCAGGCTGCTTGATGGTCTAACCGAGGCTGAAATATGATCTCACCTCTGATCAGGATGTCATTGCTGTCCATCATGTAATGAAAAAGGTCGATTCCTCCTTGGTGCCCACCCACACTCTTTTACTAACCTTTGATATGGTGGTGCTGCCGTCCAAGATTAAAGCAGGCTATGAAATCATCACAGTCCGGCTGTACATTCTGAATCTGATACGCTGCTACCAGTCGCACTAGTATGTGTAACCTGTGGCAGGGTTGCACACGAGGACAAATGTCCGCCGCCTCCTCCTCCCCGCTGTATCAACTGCAATGGCGGTCATGCTTCTGCCTTCCAGGATTGTCCCGTGTATCTAGATGAGCGGGCTGTTCAAGAGATTCGGGTAAAGGAAAAAGTGCCTTACCCAGTAGCTCGCAAGTTACTGGCTAGTCGCAAACCCTGTTTTCTCCTGCCTGGCACCTATAATTTAGTTCTTGTTACCCTTTGCTTCATGAAGGACATGCGATGTAAAATTTGGCTCTGAGGTTGTGAAATCTGTCGCCCAGTGTCAAGAAAGCATCGCCGTCCCCCCATCCCACTGTGCAACAAACTGTCAGCCTCTCGCCTAAAGGGGCGAAGTTACACACTACACAACCGGATGGCAGAATAGGACAAGAGTAGTCCTCCCGAGAAGACTTCCTTCATCCTGCCAGCCAAACAACACCCAAGTCTTCCTCTAACCAGAAGGGCTCAAAGAAGTCCGCTAAAGACAAATGTTCTTCTCCTTTGCCAACTCAAAGATCCTGCTCGACAGTGTTGTCAATTAACCCGGCCAGCCTCTGTCTCGCTGGTGCGCACCACCAACCATTTTTCAGCGTTGGACTCAACAGACTGACTGCACAAGCACACCAATGCTTCTGTGGTCCCCATGGAGCAGGATCCTCCTGCTTCTGTGCCCTGTAGTAGAGACTCTCCACTGGCTGTCCCTCGGTGGCTACCTAGTTGACACCCCTACATCTCTTCCTTCTCAAGACTGTCCTTCAATGGAACATTTGTGGCCTTCAGTCCCACAAAGAGGATTTACAGCTGCTTCTAGCATTGCAGCATCCCCTTGTACTGTACCTTCAGGAAACAAAATTGCGCCCTCTAGACTGCTTTGAGCTTTCACATTATTTACCAATTCGTTTTGAACTTCCCCCTGAGGTTGGCATCCCATCTCATGGGGGCGTCATGATGCTCATACGGGATGACCTTCATGGTCAACCCATGTTCACCTTTTCCTTCCCCACCTGACTTTCTCTTTCTGTACCATTTATGTACCTCCGTCCTTTGATGTCACCAGGGCAGACTTGCTTCAGCTTATTGGGCAGCTGTTTTTAATACTCGGTGACCATAATGCACATCATCTCCTTTGGGGTTCTCCCAGGACCTGCCAGATAGGTGCCCTCTTGGCTGACTTTCTTAACCAACTTAAGCCATTCTGCCTTAACAGTGGAGCACCCACTTTCCTTTCTGACTCCTCGCACACATATTCCCATTTGGACCTATCCTTTTGCACTGCCCAGTTTGCCCGTCATCTTGAGTTGTCCGTTCTTTCTGACATGTATTCGAGCGAGCATTTCCCATGTGCTCTCCGTCTGCTGACTGCCACCCCATCCACATGCATGCCCAAATGGCTGCTTACTAAGGCTGACTGGCAGCTTTACTCCTTCCTGGCAACCTTTGCAGAACAAGATTTCCTCAGTTTTGATGACCAGGTGGACTATCTCACCGACGTTATCCTTACTGGTGCAGAACGTTCCATTCCTCGAATTTCCTCTTTACCACGTCATGTCCCAGTCCCTTGGTGGACTGAGCCATGCCGCGACACAATTCATGCACAGAGATGTGCTCTCTGCATTTTTAACTGCCACCCTATGCTGGAAAACTGCATTAATTATAAACAGATGGGTGCACAGTGTTGTTGAGTTCTTCGGGATAGCAAAAAAGCTAGTTGGATTTCATTCACTGGTTCTTTTAACAGTTCCACTCCTTCCTCTGTTGTGTGGGCAAACTTCCGACGGCTCTCAGGAACCAAGATCCATTCCCCCATTTCTGGCCTGACAGTAGGTGCTGATATCATGGATCCTGTTGCTATCACCAACGCCTTGGGCTGCCATTTTGCAGATGAGCTCTTCCCACTATCACTCTGCCTCCATACATTGGAAACGACTGGAGGCGGCTCAGGTGATAACCTTCTCTTCTCCAAATCGTGGGTGCCACAATGTTGCCTTCACTATGAGGGAGCTAGATCATGCATTCAGTTCATCCCGGTCCTCCCACCAAGAGCCAGATACTACCCACGTTCAGATGGTGCAGCACCTCTCTTGTGGGCAAGCACTTTCTCCTTTACACATACAACCATATCTGGTCTGAGGGCACATTTCCTGGATGCTGGCATGAAGCCACCGTCATACCCATACCTAAGCCTAGTAAGGACAAAAACCTGCCTCCTAGCTACCACCCCATCTCTCTTACTAGCTGCATTTGCAAGGTGATGGAACATATGATTCATGCCCGGCTGGTGTGGTGGCTTGAGTCTCGTCATTTACTCATAAATGCGCAGTGAGGATTTCGAGTGCGATGTTCTGCAGTTGACCATCTCATTACTTTGTCCACCCGTGTCATGAATGGTTTTCTGTGGAACTCAGACTGTGGCTGTGTTTTTCGATTTGGGGAACTGGTATCCTCCGTACTCTTTACACCTGGGACTTCCGTGGGCACCTTCCCTGTTTCCTTCAAGCATTTTTACAAGACCGTATTTTCAAGATGGGTGTGGGTTCTGTCTTGTCGGCCACCTTTATTCAGGAAAATGGTGTGTCTGAGGGTTCCATCCTGAGCGTCATCCTCTTTGCTATCGCCATTAACCCTATAGTGGCCTGACTCTCGCTGGGCGTCTCTGGCTCCCTTTGCGGATGATTTTGCCATCTGTTGTTCTCCATGGACCTCTCTCACTGAGCAGCGTCTTCAGCGCTGTCTTGACTGTCTGCACTCCTGCAGCATCACCAATGGCTTCCGCTTTTCCACTGACAAAACTGTCTGTATCAATTTCTGGTGGTGCAGATGGTTTCTGTCACCATCTGTACATCTTGGGCCTGTTGCCCTTCCATTTGTTGACACTATGAAATTTCTGGTGCTCATGCTCGATAGGAAACTCTTGGTCCTCCCATGTCTCTTACGTGGCAGCCAACCCGCTGTACGCAGTCCCTCAATGTCCTACGTGTTCTCAACGGTACTTCTTGCAGTGCCGATCGAACCACCCTCCTCTGTTCATGCAGTCTCAACACTATACATCATCACGGCATCCAGTTGGCCATGGGTGCCTTGTACACCAGCCCGGGTGAGTGTCTGTATGCTGAAGCTGCTGAACTATCACTGTCCTACTGCTGTGACTTTCGCCTCAGCAGGTATGCATGCCGTTTGTCTGCCATGCATGGCCACCCCTCCTATGCCTCCTTCTTTGAAATTCCTTAGATCGTCAGTATGGGGCTCATCCCTCTTCTGTTACCTCCTGGAGTCAGCTTTTGCCTTTTGCTACGGCAGCTTAACTTCACATTACCTGCAGCTTTTCCCATGGGTGAGAACCCTTCACCACCTTGGCTTCGTGAAGCAGCCCATGTTAACCTTGGCCTTCATTCGCTTCCTAAGGACACTACTCCAGCCTTGGTCTATCACCTTCATCGCATGGAACTTAGCAATAGTACCTATGTATACACTGATGGCTCTTGGACTGACCGTGAGGTCGAGTGTGCCTTTGTTATTGGCACTCGTGTCTTTCAGTATCAGCTTCCGGTACTCTTCTCAGTGCTTACAGCTGAGCTTTTCGCCTTGTATCACACCAGAGAGTACATCCAGCGACACAGCCTTCCCAATTGTGTCCTCTGCTCTGACTCACTCAGTGCCCTCCAAAGTCTCTGTGTGCTGTACACTGCTCATCCCTTAGTGCAGCAGGTCCAGGAAAACTGTCACTTGCTCACTCTTGGTGGAGCCAATGTCGTGTTTCTGTGGGTCCCTGGACATGTTGGTCTGCCAGGAAACGAGGCTGCTGGCGCTGCTGCCAAGGCTGCAGTCCTTGTACCTCAGCCTGCGACTACCTCTATTCCCACCGATGATCTCTGCGTTGCCATCTGTCAGGAGGTGGCGTCCTTTTATCGCCCTTGGTCCTCCTTTCATGGGAATAAACATTGGCTTATTAAGTCTCTCCCGGCGCCTTGGACAACCTCTCAGCCCTCCCACCAGGAGGAGATTATTTTAACTCGGCTGCGTACTGGACACTGTCTTTTTAGCCATCGTCATTTGCTCAGTGGCGCTGCTCCACCATGTTGTACGAATTGCGCCCAAAATTTAACTGTCTGCCATTTCCTGCTGGAATGCCTTCTTTTTTTCCAATTTACATTCCAGCTGGGGTTTGCAATCTGATTTATCAGCCGTTTTAGCGAATGACGTGCGAGCTGTCGACCGCATTTTCCTTTTTATCCACAGAAGCAGTATGGCAAAGGCCATTTAATTTTTAGTTTTGGACCTCAATCTTTGTGTGGTGTTTTTTAGCCCTTTTTCCATGTGCCTTTTTTAGCTGTGTCCTATTCTGTCCATTGGGACTGACATAGTCGTTTCCCTCACCTCTGTGTTTGTTCTATAGTTTTGGCTTGGGCATGTATGACCCCTGTTGTTTTTTGCACCACAAAACAAAACAAAACAAAACCACTTTGATTAAATCACTTAAATAGAGGTTTGTTTCATCATAATTTTCAGATTGGTTCATATTATTTATAAAAGTTTTGCGGCTACTGACAAGGTAACCTCCCAATCGCACCCCCCTCAGATTTAGTTGTAAGTTGGCACAGTGGATAGGCCTTGAAAAACTGAACACAGATCAATCGAGAAAACAGGAAGAAGTTGTGTGGAACTATGAAAAAAAATAAGCAAAATATACAAACTGAGTAGTCCATGCGCAAGATAAGCCACATCAAGGACAATGTGAGCTCAAGAGTGCCGTGGTCCCGTGGTTAGCATGAGCAGCTGCGGAACGAGAGGTCCTTGGTTCAAATCTTCCCTCGAGTGAAAAGTTTAATTTTTTATTTTCAGACAATTATTATCTGTCTGTCCGATGCGAGGCAACTGCTCCATAGTATGGGGACGCCACACCTAAACAAACATCGAAACACACTACGTCAGTCGACTACAGCGCACGGAAGAGAGAGTATTCCTGCTAACGAGGCTCCCTGGCTGGCAGTTGACTGTTTGCTACTTTGGACGAGAGTGCATTAAATACGTGAGATGTATTCCGTGGGCAATATGAATCCAGAAAATATAGCTCATACGATTTTGCAGTGCGGTCGCAAAACACACACTAAACTTATTACAGTGAACAGAGATGTCAGTGAATGAACAGACAGATCATAACTTAGCGAAAATAAAGGAAGTACACTTTTCACTCGAGGTAAGACTTGAACCAAGGACCTCTTGTTCCACAGCTGCTCACGCTAACCACGGGACCACAGCACTCCTGAGCTCAAGCGGTCGTTGATGTGGCTTATTTTGCGCGTGGACTACTCAGTTTGTATATTTTGCGTATTTTTTTTCATAGTTCCACACAACTTCTTCCTGTTTTATCGATTGATCTGTGTTCAGTTTTTCAAGGCCTATCCACTGTGCCAACTTATAACTAAATCTGAGGGGGGTGCGATGGGGAGGTTCCCTTGTGAGATACATTACACCCTTTATTTCAGGAAGAAGGCTGCTGCAATATAATGAAAATTGACCCCCAAGGAATTGGAGGAAGAATGATCAGATGGGAGCATTACTGAGGTGAAGGAACATTTTGAAGAAACTAAATGCAGCACTTAAAAAAAAAAAGAAAAAAGAATGTAATGTCGCATTGGAATGAAATCCACTCACAGACATTGTGCAGTAACCTCAGAGTTGGAGAATGATCAACAATGAAATGTTTCTTGGACAGCAACAAAAATTGCAGAACAAGAATAATTTAGTGTTGTATCTTGGAAGTTCTAGCTTGCAGTTCCATTGGATTGTCAATAGGTGATGCCCTTGTTAAATGTGAAGTGGGCCAGGAGGAGGTCACATCCAAGGACCTCTGTCTTTCATTGCTTAGTTCTTCATCAGTCTCTAGCAGTAGGTTATGGTGGAGACTGAATCCCTGTACCATGTGGAGGGTCTTACAGGGTGTGACGGTAATAGGTACACCACTACCTAGTTTACAAGAGAGTAACAGTTGGAGACGAACAGAATTTGCATGTTAATGAAGATGGAACCACTTCATAATTTACTAAGGGAAAAAAGTCTGAAAATATGTTTGCAATATTCCCTGCAAAGAACATACATTTAGTAGAGAGATAGGACCCACCATTGGCTTGGGTGAACTGGTAACTAAGAAGAGTAACTATCTGCAAATCAGGATGAGATTTTCACTCTGCAACGGAGTGTACGCTGATATGAAACTTCCTGGCAGATTAAAACTGTGTGCTGGACCGAGACTTGAACCCGGGACCTTTGCCTTTCGCGGGCAAGTGCTCTACCAACTGAGCTACCCAAGCACGACTCACGCCCCGTCCGCACAGCTTTACTTCTGAGACTGGGCGTGAGTCATGCTTGGGTAGCTCAGTTGGTAGAGCACTTGCCCGCGAAAGGCAAAGGTCTCAAGTTTGAGTCTCGGTCCGGCACACAGTTTTAATCTGCCAGGAAGTTTCATATCCACAAATCACTTTGTTTTGTTTTCCTTCCATGGCTTAGCCAAGGAGAGAAAGTTTTGGTGACTCGTAAAGATCGTTCTAAATTTTGATTCATATGAAGAGTGTGCCAAAACCTCGTGGCCATTGGTTGATAAAATTGGTCATTTTATGACATGAAATATCTGCCATGATGCTGCATGCTTCAATCAAGGGTACTCTCCGCAGGTGTCACCCAGCCAGAGAAAAAGCCACCTGGTCTGATGGACAGTGTTCCCAAATGGATAGGTACCTACTCCATAGCATATGCGGGGAGGCGACAGCCCGGGTATCAATAATATGAATCCCTGAGTGGTCAGGAGGCTGTCACCGTGTGGGTATCTGATGACTTCTCCAAAAGGACCAGCTATAATGCTGGATATTAGGTGACCTTCCCCACATGTCCCACACACTGTAAAGTTTTGAATATGGAGGTCAAACTCATATGTGAGGATGAAACATAATTTGACTGAAATAGTGGGTGGCTATAATTAAACTATAACTACTTGAGTCATTGTAGATGGAAAACTATTTACCATATTGGTGCCCAACTATATAGGAATGATGTTCAGATTTTGGGCTGCAGGAACTGCATTGTTAATAATGTTAGTGTCATGACTTGCTGTTAGCTACTGGTACTGTGACGTGGGTTTGAAACACAACTACCAGTGTGCAGTACAGTTCCAGTCAGTCACCATGGGTCTGGACAAAGTGAGTAAAGCTGTTGTATTAAAACAATAATAATACTGTTGCTTTTCTTTGCGATTATTGACGCATTAACAGAGAATGGGGAGGTCCTGTTTACACACTGGGGTTGAAGAACATGATTTGAAAGTTCAAATGGAACTGGGAATTTTGGCATTTCTTTTGGGAGAAGAAGAGGAGAGACAGCAAATTGCACCAAAAATTATTGAAGTTATTGCTGCTGTGGCTGAGAATGCTGGATGCAGAGTGCAGTCTTCCAGCAGTGCACAAGCTTTGTTATGACAGCTGAACATCCCTTGGTCCACTATTGTTTCGAGCAACAGTAGAGCAATTTCTAGTGCGGTTCCAAGCTCTCATGGATGCAGATAGTCATCACATTGAGTGATGATGGTAACGTGGAATATAAACGTGCTACACAGTTGACATATGTTACCAACTCGTGTGGAAATTAAAATGTTTGTTTTAGTTGTTTATTCATTACTTCTCTTTTGCATGTCCTTACCAATGTTTCCATACAGTTTCATTGTCCTCCCTATCACTCACTTGTCATACCTGTAATTGGTGTAAAAATAAAGGGAACAAAGTGGATGAAGCCAGAATTGATATCCTACAAATGAGCTTGGTTGTCAGCTGGAATCTGTCCTAGAGGAAAAAGTCGGAAAAAAGATATAATCAAGGAGTAAATTTGCAGCACAAGAAAGGAAGAAATACTGCAATGGCTTGGGTCCCCATGTGCACCACACTCTACTCACAAAAGAATAGCAAGGCTCTTAAGGGAATGACAAGAGGAAACAGCTTGCAAGATGAAGTCCCATGACTCCAGTGAATTATCACGACAAGCCTCCTTGGCTACTGGGTTGCAGTCTCTTTTACTCAAGATCTGAAGTGCCCCAGAATATAACAGAATGATATCTCGTGAACTTAGTTCTATGCAAAATGTCTGAACAAGAATCTGCTGGATACATTATCTGGATGCTGTACAAGGCACTCTAGGGAGCAGATGAGGAAGGTCTTTGTATGGGCACATCTCATCCATGAGAGCCATCAAGATCGTATATAACATGTCAAAGATGCTGACATTTGTTGGCAGGCAAAACAATGGAACAGGAAACTAGATAACCTTCATTGGATGCATGTGTATGGATCACTCTATAACACTGGTTTAAAATCTGCCATATTCATCTTGCATGCAAGTAATTTACATTTCGTCCTTCGTCTCTCTATCAGTCAAGGTGACTGCTCCAAAATTGTGGGAGACTCTTGATACGTGCTATAATTGCAGTTGTCTGTTACAAAGTGTTGTGCCCAGATCCCAAATGGTTTTTTTTTGTTTGTTTACAGTGCAGAAATAATCTGTCTGTTAGAGGGTGAGCAATTTCAGTGGTCTCAGGAAACTTTTTGACTGACTTAGATTTAGAAGCGTGTTATAGGTCAGGAATTGCTGTCTGATATTTAGTGCTTCCTTACTAACTTTGGCACAGTTATCTAAGCTGCTGTTGCCATTTGGATGGCTGCATGGTGTATTGTGTCCAATATCCTTAAATATGATATTCAGGATGAACCATAAATGGTACACCCATCATCTATAGAAATTGGAAAGATAACAATATTCTGAAAAGGATAGTGCTACTCACCATGTAGAAGGGGTGTTGAGTTGTAGACTACTAAACATTTGAACTTTCAGCCAAAGGTTGTCTTCAGAAATAGGAAGTGCAACTGACACACATTAGGCCACAGTGGCCATCTGTGTGAGAGTTGTGCTTGTGTGAATGTGTGTGTGCTTTTTATTTCCCACAAAGGCCTTTTGGCTGAAAGCGTAAACATTTAGTACTCTGTGTGTCTGCGACTCAAAGCCTGCTCTGTATGGTGAGTAGCAATCCACAATATTTTGTTATTTCCTCCAGGACTCTCAGCCTGCAAGATCTGGGCAGTCACAAAGAGTGGTATTATTGGTAGTTGAGAGCACAAATGATAGGCTCGTTATGGGCCCCGTTACGGTCATGGCTACCAAGGATAAGAAGAAAGCCAATGTGCACTCCGTATGCATACTGGGTGGAACTATTCCAGATGTGGAATGGGTCCTTCCAAATGCCATGAAGAGCACAGAGTTTAGCTGACTGCAGGTGGCGTCTCACGCCATTACCAATGATGTGTCACTTTATATCGGAAGAGATTCTCTCTGGTTTCGAGTGGCTAACAGAAGTAGTAAAGGCTGCTAGTCTTGCTTGGGAGATGATAGCAGAACTGACCATTTGCAGCATAGTCAACAGGACTAGTTGTGGACCTCTGTTACAGAGCCAAGTGTATGGTCTGAATCAGCACTCGTACTAAAATAGTTATCGGCACTGAAAGCTGGCTAAAGCCAGAGATAAGCCAAAATTTTTGCGAATAACCTAACAGTGTTCCAAAGGGACAGGCTGAACACTGTTGGTGGTGGCATGTTTGTTGCCATTAGTAATAGTTTAGCTTGTCACAAAATTTAAGTAGATAGTTCCTGTGAGATAGTAAGGACAGAGGTCATTCTTGACAACCGGAATAAAATAATAATTGGATCCTTTTACCAACATCCGAATACTGATGACACAATTGCTGAACAGTTCAAAGAAAACAGGAGTTTGATTTTAAACATGTACCCGTCTCACACAATTACAGTTGGTGGTGACTTTAATTTACCCTTGATATGTTGGCAAAAATATATGTTTAATTCCAGAGGTATGTATAAAACATTATCTGAAATTGTGCGAAACGCATTCTCTGAAAATTATTTTGAGCAGTTAGTTCATGAGCCCACATGAATAGTAAAAAATTGTGAAAACACACTTGACCTCTTAGCAACAAATAATCCTGAGCTAATAACGAGCATCAAAACAGATACAGGGATTAGTGACCACAGGGTTGTTGTAGCCAGATTGAATATCGTAAGTGCCAAATCCTCCAAAAATAAACAAAAAATACACCTATTCAAAAAGTAAGATAAAAATTAACTTGATGCCTTCCTGAGAGACAATCTCCACTTCTTCCAAAT
The DNA here is from genome assembly GCF_023864345.2 of Schistocerca serialis cubense. Taxonomy (NCBI): domain Eukaryota; kingdom Metazoa; phylum Arthropoda; class Insecta; order Orthoptera; family Acrididae; genus Schistocerca; species Schistocerca serialis. The sequence goes on from NC_064639.1 coordinate 598,167,751, forward strand.
TAGTAATATAAGTGTAGACCAGATATTCTTGAAATCAAAGAAATACTATTGGCAGAATTTGAGAGATTTATACCAAATAAATTAACAGACAACTGAGCTGGTCCTCCTTGGTGCCCAAAACGGGTCAGAATACTGTTGCAGAAACAATGAAAGAAACATGCCAAATTCAAATGGATGCAAAATCTCCAAAATTCACAGTCAATACAAGATGCTTATAGTCTCCAAACCTAGCAGAAAATCCAAAGATATTCTGGTAGTATGTGAAGTATGCTAGCAACACGACACAATCAGTGCTTTCTCTGCACGACTGCAATGGAAAGACAGTGCTACCAAAGCAGTGTTGCTAAACACAGTATTCCAAAATTCCTTCACCAAAGACGACGAAATAAATATTCCAGGATTCAAATCGAGAACAGCTGCCAACATGAGTAACATAGTAGATATCAGAGTTGTGAAGCAACTTAAATCACTTAAAAAGCAAGTCTTCTGCTCCAGATTATATGAAAGTTATTTTCCTTTCAGAGTATGCTGATACAATAGCTCCGTATTTAACAATCATATACAACTGTTCACTCAACAAAAGATACGTACCCAAAGACTGGAAAGTTGCATAGGTCACACAAGCATTCAAGAAAGGCGCTAGGAGTAATCTACTAAATTATAGGTCAATATAATTAATGTCAATATGCAGCAGGATTTTTTAATTATATTGTGTTCAAACACTATGAATTATCTCAAAGAAAATGGTCTATTGACACACAGTCAACAAGGAATTACGTAACATCGTTCTTGTGAAACCCAACTAGCTCGTTACCCACATTAGTGTTTAGTGCTATTGATGCGGGATCTCAGATTGATTCCATATTTCTGAATTTCCAGAAGGCTTATGACACTGTACCACACAAACAGTTTGTAGTGAAACTGCGTGCTTATGGAATATCGTCTGTTATGTTACTGGATTTGTTAATTCCTGTCAGGGATGTCACAGTTTGTAGTAATAGGCAGAGTCCTCAACTAAACCGGAAGTGATTTCTGGCATTCCCAAAGGTAATGGTATAAGCCCTTTGCTGTTCCTTATCTATATAAATGATTTGGGAGACAATCTGAGCAGCCATCTTAGGTTGTCTGCAGATGATGCTGTCATTTATCAACTATTTAAGTAATCAGAAGATCAAAACAAATTGCAAAATGATTTAGAAAAGATGTTTATATGGTGCAAAAATTGGCAATTGACTCTAAATAACAAAGTGTGAAGTCATGCACATGAGTGCTAAAAGGAGTCCGTTAAACTTAGATTACACGATAAAACAATCAAGTCTAAAGGCTGTAAATTCAACTAAATACGTAGGAATTACAATTATGAACAATTTAAATTGGAAGGAACACACAGAAAATGTTGTGGGAAAGGCTAACGAAAGATTGTGTTTTATTGGGAGGGCACTTAGAAAATGTAATAAATCTAATGAGGAGACTGCCGACACTACACTTGTCTATTCTCTTTTAGACTACTGCTGCATGGTTTGAGATCCTTACCAGATAGGATTGACGGGGTACATTGAGAAGGTTCAAAGACTGGCAGCAGATTTTGTATTAGTGAAAAATAGGGGAATGTCATGGACAACATTAAAACAAAGGCATTTCTCGTTGCATTGGAATCTTCTCACGAAATTTCAATCACCAACTTTCTCCTCCAAATGCAAAAATATTTTGTTGATGCTGACCTATATAGGAAGAAACGATCACCGTAATAAAATAAGGGAAATCAGAGCTCGTACAGAAAGACACAGGTGTTCATTTTTTCTGTGTGCTGTATGAGATTGGAATAATAGACAACTAGTGTGAAGGTGGTTCGACAAACCGTCTGCCAGACACTTAAATGTGGTTTGCAGAGTATTGATGTAGGTGTAGACTTTCCATAGTATCAAATTGGACAAATGCTTCATAAAATTTTTGTACATAGGACTTGGGTGTACCCAGGCCTTCCACTGAGATGCTTTAAAATGCCTAAAACTTTTAAGTGCTTTCACTTCACACTTCCTGAAGTGTGGAAGCCAAGTGAACAACTGATCAAATGGCACTAAAAACCAAACTGACTGATTAAGATTGAGAATGGTGCTATTAAAATTACAATGGACATGATTGAGATGTATACACCCCATTTTACCTGTTGAAAATTTAAAGTCTGTGTTTTGTGCTCAATCCTCCAGTCTGTGAAGTGTGAACTGTAACTGAGTTGTGGATGGAAGACTAGTACAAAAACAGTAAATCATCATAAGCATAGTAATCTGCTGTGTGTCATCTGTGCTGTCTTCATAGAAAATCTTTGTGTAGAACCAGGTTTGCCAGGTTATCTAGAATAATACTTCCTGAACCCTCAATTAAATGGGTTTCTTTCTCTCGATATCAACACTAGATGTTAGTCTACAATCTGCTCAAGAGTGTTTCCTACACAATTGCATGTAGAGGTACTATTCGTCCCTGGTTTCAGGAGAGGTATCATAAGAGATCACCTCCATGAATCTGGCTAGACCCTGTGACCATTTGTAGTTAAAGATTAAAGGAATTTCTTCTGATCCTTTATATAGCTAACACATTACATGTTATAGCGTGTGCCACTAAGCCAGTATCCTTAGTACCTGAGAATGTTTTTCCCAATTCTCTCACTGAAAAGGGTTGTCTGAAGTCCAGCTGTACCCTTCCTGCAGCTTCTTTCTGGTGTAGAAATGTGGGATCTGTGTAAGTTTTGTTGCAGGAGGAATTGGCCATTAAGCATGCTATGTCAACTGCAGAAGTCAAAATAATCATATTATTCATTACGGCAAAGGTGAGTGTCAGTGGGGGCATTAGAGACACTCTCAATTGATTATTATACTCTTGTGGCTTATGTTGAATGAATGATGGATTTCAGTAAGCTCTTGGTACAGTGCTTTTCTACTGTTTGACATGGTTTTCTCCTGTAATCCAAAAGGGTGCTAGATTTTGAACCTTCAGTGCCACTCACCAGTCGCTGATGGTAGTGCATCATTTATTGTTCCTTCAAGGAACAGAGCACCCCTCAAAGTGTTCAGAGATATTTGGTCTGGGTGTCTCATGTGCACAGTGGACCACAGTTTTAAAATTAACCATAAAGTTGTAGGCATTTTCTTTCCATTCAAACCTAGCTAACTGAATGTGTAGAACCCATTTAGTGGGTTTCTTTTGAGCTCTTTCCTGCTGGTGAAGAGTACAAAAGACCGAAGTGGTTGCTTTAATATGGATCTGTATCCACTTCCGATGCTGTAAAATCCGTGAGGTCAGTGGACAGATGGTAGGTCAATGGCCGATGACAAACCTGTGGCTGAGCTACAGTACATCAGTTGGCCTCTGTTCAGATGAGAGATCTCTTCTGGTACAATTAGCCTCTTGAGAGCTCTATCCCTGGGACAGGTAGTGCTGGAATTGTAATGTGTATGGTGCGCATAATTAGGTGCGAGTCTCTTTACCAAGTGGGTCATGAGGTGGAGAAAACACTTTGCGTACTGTGATTTGCAATGATACATGAATGAAAACAGCTGCTGCCTGCAAGCTGGTGATGAGAGGTGAGGCTGGCCTGGCCTGTGTTACTAACAAATACCATCACTCCACCTGCAGTCCTGTCACTGTGACAATCATCTTTCTTTTGGAGAGAGTACATTGTAACACAAGGGTATCAGGAGTTTCCATGTGTGTCTTCTGAAGACACGTGCACAGTGGTTTTTACTGCACTAATAGTTTGAGCTTCTCCTTATGAGTTCTGAAATCATTCATGTCCTTCCAGAATCCATTCACATTCCACTGAATTATGGGGAGCCATTGATTATTGAGTGTTTACATTTTCCCCCTTTCCCACAACCTGCACTGTTATGAAGCAGCAATAGGGGTAAAAAAGTCATTGAACTATTTGATTCTTCCATGAGGACGTCAGTGGCCACAACATTACCTCCATTAGAAAGTGACAATTCTGGACAATCCAATGGGTTTAATACTCTTTCCTGTGAACTTTTCTCTTTAGCTGTGGGTAGTGTAGTTTGTATGGACATGGATACTGACTGTTTAGCTTTTTGGTACTGAATATTTTTGTTTACAAGATTAGTTGACTTCAGAGCACTGTAAGGTTTATAGTAAGCTTTCCCTTTGCAGGTACAGCTGCATGTACATATATTTGTGTCACTCTAGTGAGTGAATTGACACGTTGCTTTTGGTAACATGTTTTTGAAGGACTGTTGCAGAGAAGATGAAAATGCTTGAGGTTACAGCACCTCGAAAATTCTCTTCAGTTTATTCATAATCACTAAAATCTCTGTTCTACATGGGATGATCACCTGAGTAATTTCAACACTTTGGTGAAGATCTACACAATTCATTTGCTTCATGTGCCTTTGATCCAGTGATCACTGCTTGTGATGTTTATTTACTTCCAGGCTGGGCACTTACTTTCCTGAGGCTGTGACCACCTTCACCTTCATACAACAACTCACCCCCCCCCCCCCCTTTTCCTCTTTTTTCTCCTTCTTGGAAATTTAAGTGTGCACCAGCTCCTGTGGCAAAGTACCAATTTGGATGGTAAAGACTTATTGATTGACTAGTTCCTTACCAATCTTGATCTGTCCCTTCTCAGTGACTGTACTGCTGCCCACTTCTGTGCTGCCCATGGCACTATTTTGGCTATCTACCTTAAGATCTATTCACCCCAGCTACCATGTCGGGCTCTTCTAAGAGCCAGCTGACAATTTTATACCTCCACTTCCTTTCAGCTTGCATTGGTAAGGTTGGTGGAAACCTCTCAGCCACAATCACCTTGGCCACTGGAACTATTGTCCTGTTTTCTACAGGCACACTTCACTGCACTGCAGGTGGGTTGCACTTCTGAGGGGAAACAAGAGTTTGAAGAAGAAATGCAGAAGCAGATGGGAAGGAAGAATATGATAGTAATGGGGGATTTAAACACACACGTTGAAAGAGAAAGACAAGGATGTGAAAGTGTGCTTAGACCAGAGGGTTGGGGCTGCCAAATGAGGAAGGTGAAAGACTATTGGAGTTCTGTCAAAGGAATGTCTTGCTGGTTGGGAACTTTGGTTCAGGAAAAGTGAGAGCCACAAAATTACCTGGTACAGTCAAGACTTAAAGAGAAAGTCGATAGTTGACTACTTCCTTTATGATAGTGAGATGTATTGGAACATCATTGACATTAAGGTATTACCTTCAGAGGCCTTGGATAGTGACCACTGTTTGCTGGTAATGAACCTGAGAGGGACTAAGGATAATAAAGGCACAGAAAACCAGGAAAGACGTATAAGGTTATGGAAGTTGGATTACAGGAAGAAAGCAGGCTAGAGTACCTACAAGTAGTAAAGGAATGCATTCCAAAGGATGAACCAAAAATGGTAGAAGAGGAATGGGGTAGATTCAAGGGAACATTAGTAAGGGTGGCAGAAGCAGTATGTGGGAGGACAAGCAACAGAAAGAGATGGAAAGAAACACCCTGGTGGAATGATAAAACAAAGGATATAGTACAAAAGAATAATACAGCCTTTAGGGTACAGTTCCAGAAGAGAGCAGTAGGGACAAGGGAAGAGTATCAGACAAGAAAGAAAGAAGCAAAAAGTGCTGGCGGAGGAAAGAAGAAAGTGGATGGAACAGTGGACCAGAATGATGGAGGAGGATTGTGGAGGTTAAAAAAGGTGTTATATGGAATGATTAAATGTAAGAGGAAGAACGGTATGACAGATTATGCTCGAATGGTGAACACAAGTGGACAAGATGTAGAGAATAAGGAGGAACTCAAGAATATGGGGAAGGAGGATTTTGAAGAACTCCTGAAACCTGAATGGGGACCTGGATGAGGAGGAACAAGCTGAGGAGTAAAAAAAAGTAGGCACAGCAAATAGAAAATGACCTTACATTGGGAGAAGTGGAAGAGGCATTGGAAAAGATGAAGGGAGGGAAGTCACCAGATCTGGATGAGCTAAGTGTAGAGATGGTGAGAGCAGCAGGAGAGGTTCGGATACAATGGCTGTATCAAGTAATGACAATTCTGTGGAGACAGAAGATGATCCCAGAAGGCTGGAAGAAGGGAATAATTGCCCCAGTCTTTAAGAAGGGAAATAGAAAACAGTGCAAGAATTATTGGGGGATAACATTGATGAGTCATTGTGCAAAGATTTTTGAGAATTATGGAAGCACGAATTTGGACAAAATTAGAAGGAAGAATGAGAGAAGAGCAACATTGCTTCAGAACAGGAAGGTCTACGGTGAATCTAATTTTTGCTGTAAGACAACTGCAGGAACAGCACTATGAATGTGGAATAGATCTACTAATGGCCTTCCTGGACATGGAAAAAGCATAGGATAGTGTACGTAGAAGCAAAGTTTGGAAAGCCCTGGAGAACAGAGGAGCAGCTAGACATTATTTGGAGGATAAGGAAAATTTACCATTGAAGTATGAGCTGTGTGAAAGTGGGAGGAGAGATATCAGCTTGGATTGAACAGAAGAATGGCTTGAGGCAGGGAAGTACACTTTCACCATTACTCGTCATTGGAGTGATGGATGAAATAATGACTACAGTAGCACAAGTAATTGGTGAAAGGAAGATGAAAGCTATGGTGTTTGCAGATGAGCTGATGATTTGGGGGAATAAGGAGGAAGTAGCACAAGAGCAGTTGGATGTATGGGAATAAACAGTGCAAGAATATGGGATGAAATTTAGTATAAGTAAGAGTGAGATGATTATAACAAGAAGAAAGGAGGAGAGAGGAACAACTGGAATATCAGTTGGAGAGGAACGATTGAGGGGAGTGGAGAGTTTCAAGTACCTAGGAAGCCTGATACAGGAAGATGGAAAAAACGGCAGAGAAATAAACGAGCGGGGGAGAAAAGCAGAAGCATTTTGGAAGAGTGTCAGAAGCCTGATATGGAGCAAGTATGTACCCCAAATCAGTAAAAAGGTTATATACCGGTCATATGTCTCAATCCTGACATATGCATCAGAAACTTGGGTTATGAAAGGAAGAGAGGAAAGCAAAGTACAAGCTAGTGAGATGAAATTCCTGAGAAACAGTATTGGAGTGACAGAGATAGACAGGTTAAGAAATGAGAGGATCAGAGAGTTAATGGAGGTGGAACCATTACAGGAGGAGATAGATAAATAAAGGCTGAGAATGGAGGAGAAGAGGATACCCAGAAGGATACACAAGATGAAACTGGAAGAAGAGAGACCAAGAGGAAGGCCGAGAGACAGATGGCTGAAAGGAGTAGAGGAATGCATCCAGAAGAAAGGAGAAGACTGGACCAAGGTAAAGATGGAGAGATGGTGGCAAGACAGAAGACGATGGAGAGGCCTATGTTCCATACATACCCTGCCAGAGGCTGGAAACTGTCGATGATGATGATGATGATGATGATGATGATGATGATGATGATTTAACTACCAGCCAGTGCCATGATGGACCAAAGACATTGCAACAGCTATTCAGAATTTTCAAAGGTCCCTGCAATATCTCAAGAGATATCCTTCACAAACCACCCTCATAACTTGTCAGTGGCTTTGCTCCAAGGCTGGCTAATGAAATGCAGTAAGAAGGAAAGCTTAAAACATACACATCTTCATCCAGGTGTCTGCCAGGTTCTGTAGTGTTCTGGGCTGCCAAGAATCGACTGTCCCAGGTCTGTCCCTTCATGGTGGTATTTGTACTGATGCTGATCTTTGCTGAACATCTTGCGGCCCACTTTGTGACAACATTGGCACCTCTTCCTATCTGATCATCTTTCGAATGCATGAAAGGCAAGTTGAAGACGTCTTCCCATTCTTCACACCTCCCCCAGCAACTCCAGATTATATAATGAACATTTCACTGATTGGTAAATGCTTCAGGCTCTTGACTGATCACACAGTACTGCCCAAGGCTCAGATTTGATTCAGTATCTGACAATTACTCAGAGATTTCATCTACTCAGGGTCTTCAACTCTATGTGGCTAGAGGGTGTTCACACTCCTTAGACCAGTCTAAAACCCCACATCCATTCACAGTTACTGACCAGTTAGCCTCAACATTTTGCTCTGCAACCTGCTGTAAAAGATGGTAGGCCGACTATTATGTTAGGTTCTCAAATATGACATCTTTTGTCTCCCCCCCCCCCCCCCCCCACCAATTGCTGTTGTTTCTGGGAGGGATGATCTAAATTGACTATCTGGTTAGGTCGGAATAAGCGATCCAACAGGCATTTTTCTAAATGCAACACTTCATTGCAGTATTTTTGACCTACACAAGGCATACAACACTGCTTGGTGCCACCACATTTTACTTACTCTATGACTGGGGCTTTCAAGGTAACCTAACAGTTTTACAAGTTTTTGCCCCCATTGGTTGCTTCCCATTAGAATTGGTACATTCATCATATCCCCATGGGTCCAAGAGAACAACATACTGTGGGACTCTTGTGTTGCATGTTACTCTCGTCCTCATCGGCATCAATGGGTTAGTGGCCTCAGTCAGATCACTGCTCATCCCCACACTGTGTGTCAAGGCTTTTCACTTTTTGTATAGACACCAGTCTATAGTCTGGACTGAATACCATCCACAGGGCCTCTGCTTCTACCCCTTCCCCTTGCTTCCAATTCTCCTCTGCGAAAACATGTCTATGCATTTCTGTTGCTGTACCACAATCCATTTTGACCAGATCCCTATCTGGCTACCCAGCACTTTGACATTGTTGCACAGGCCAGATTTTTGGGCCATCTCTTTGATAGAAAGCTGACAATGTTGACACATTTTTGTCTACTAAAGACTGTCACAGTGTGAAAGCTCAACGTTCTGTTTATTGCCCACACCTTTTGGGATGTTGATCCTGCTTCTCTCCCCCATATTTACTGAGCTCTGGTCTCATCCCGATTGGACTGTGGTTGCAAAGATTGTGGCCTACAGCTGTGTACAGCTTTGACAGTGTTGGGCCCAGTCCATCATTGTTGAGTAAGATTGGGCACTGTTGCCTTCTGGGCAAGTTCCATAGACAGTCCCCTTGTTGGAGTGAGGATCTTTTCTCTTCGGTTGCAACAGTACCAACTGTTGCTTACTTATGCAATTGCCTTCAGACAGTTTCCTAATCATTCAACTTACCAAGTTCTTTTTGCATGCAGGTGCACTGTCTCCTGATGCCTGCTATCAGGAGGGATTGCCATTTTTTCCAGTTGGAATGTGCCTCAAGGTCCTCTGCTAGAACCTCAGCGTCACCCTAGGGGGTGGGGGGTTGGATGCAGGTAGTGTGTGTGTGTGTGTGTGTGTGTGTGTGTGTGTGTGTGTGTGTCAACAGATGAGCCATGGAAGACACCTTGTCTGCTCTGAGTTATGTACTGGCCTGTCCCAATTCTTTTTCTACTTAAATTCTTCCTCAGGTCTAGCTTTGATACTGCTTTCAGTGTTTCGTTTTTACTACTCCTGCGGACTTTCATAATTCAAATTTCTGGTGAATGTCACTAACTCCAACTGAACTACCTTTTGACGGAGGGATTTATGACCTCACTGTTTAGTCCTTTAACCACCAACCAACCCTGCTGCCTCATGTAGAGCCTCCTGGTGAGAGAAAGATTAAAGGTCTGATCACAGACATGTTCCCTGTCTTCAGTGACAATTGTATGAGTGTAGCATAAGTTTTAAAATTTTGTGAAGACTCAGAATTTCTCGCTAAGATGTTAGGGAGCAGATTAATGTTTGAATGGCTAACTACTCATTTTTTGTGTTAGATGTTAACAAGCTATATTTATTTCTAGAAAAGATTTAGTGTCTTTCGTCCAGATAACCTTAATTTCACAAAACATTATTTTAAGACATAACTTAATTTTATGTAACTATGTGCTCATGTGCTTGAACGGTAGTCAGTCATGCATTTATTTGTTCTTTGTTTTAATAAACTTTTACTTTAAGTTACAGCTTTAATTAACAAAATTTAACTTTTCAAGCATTTCTTTCCTATATAAAAAAGTAGTAAGAGTATGAGAGATCCATCGTTTACTTTGGTAATGTCTTTAAAGTTTTGCAACCCCCTTGTACAAAAAAATTACTCTTTTTGGTGTCACTCTCATGAATTTTTATTATATCCATCCTATGTCTTTTCAGTGCCTTTCTTATTCTGTCTTTCAAATGAACAACCTGATGGTGCAAAACTATTAGTTCCATAGGCACTAACTTTTGCATTTGAGTCTTTAATAACTTTTCATTTTCCGAAATTTGAGATGTTTGTGCCAAGTTACAGTCAGCAGGCTAAGAAATATCAAACAGCTAAGGTATTATAGCAATCTGGTAAAAGTTAAAAATATATATCCTCTTTAAAGAATGATTTGTGTTACGTAGTCTTGTACACAGTGTAGTATGTCCTCTTCTCCCTCCCGTCCTTTTTTCCCCACATTTCGCTGGGTGAATCAAGATAATCTTCCTCAATGTATTTAATAATTTGAGATAAGATTGCCAGATGCTGAAGTAATTAGGGACTCTCTTAAAATGAAAAGTTGTTACTTTTTAAAATTACATTCATTATGGTTGTATATAAGATAATTTGATAGTCTGCATGAGTTGTTTCTCTGTTTGTCTGACATTAGAATTATAGTGCATTAAAATTAATATTTTGTCGTTTTTCAGTTGACGATGGTGCCATTTTAGACATTGTGTTGGACAACTTCAATTATCCGCCGCCTCAAGGTTTTGAAAAAATTATGTTGGAGCAGTCCTTACTTTAGAGCACTTCTGGTGCCAGTGGTGGTCTTCAGAAGTGGCCATGAAGCACTGATACCTTTATTCATTATTTTTACACAGCAAATAAGACTTCATTGAGTTTAGAGAACTTTAATAAAGTGGAGAACATGATTCAAGCTTAAGTTTTTCACAGATACGAGAATCTCTTGAAATGCCCACTGCATTACCAAACAATATCAACAATTTAAAGAATGGGAACTAGCTAAAGCTGTTAGAATGTGTGGAATGTGTGTCTGTGGGACAGGGGGTGGGGAGATATACTTAACGTAATACATCTTCCGTGAAGTTAAATAGAATCAGCTTAAACAAGCATTGTGATTAAAGATATAAGAGGAAAATTTATGTTAATGGAAACGTAAGGTTTCAGATAACCAGGTCTATGAACTTCTAAATATATAACATCATTCCATGTATATGAAACAAATAGGCTGATCATTGTAAGTAAGGAGTTAAAAGAACTGAAACAAAAGAACAAGAGAAAATAACAGGATGGTCAAAAAACCAAAATAATTTGTGAATAGAAAGTAGAGGAAAACAGCCAGTGAAGCAGTTTTTAAACAAAATAGTGTTCTGTAGGTAAGTGCAGTGAGTCACCATGATACAGACAATATGTTGCTGTACATTGTAGCCTTAAGAGTGCAATGAACAAATACGACGTCCCCATAACTAAGGAATGAAGACTGAGCCTACTGTTTCTGGATGTGATGAGCAGTCAGTATTAACTAGAGAAACAGTTTTACAGGAAAGACACAATTTATTTTCCCCCTAAAATCCTGCAGCCTTTTGAGCGGTGTTCTGTTAGTTTCATTTTTCACCTTTCCCTCCAGTCCCTCCGTCACTCGTGCCATTCCAAATAGGTTCCTCAGCTAACAATTCGCACTGCTGTGTACTATAAAACAGTGTTAGCGTTTAATTCAGTTCTCACGTTGTTTATTATCTACATTGATATTATACACTTTTCTCTCTAACATAACATCTTTTCGTATCATCCCTGTTGTGAAATATTATTCTTTCACTTTTATGGTAACAAATTTCCAAAGTAATTTATGTATCTATTTTTAATTACCTTAATTTTACTTTCATTTAATTTTTTTTCCATCTATGACCATGTTGGTGAATATCACTGCTTTTCATAATGTGTGTTGTTTTGGCTGGTTGTGAATGTGTGTGTTTCTTCGAGCTCTACTGCAGTGACAAACCCCTCTCCTATGTTTCACTCATTTCCTCTTTACACAAAGATAGAGCTCTTCAAGGTTTACTCTCTTTTTAAAAATTTTTCTATGTGTATACATTCTATTAATGTTGTTTGTTTTCAACACAGCATTTCTAAACCAAATCTTTCATCCTCTCTTACCACATGAATTATTCCATTATAGTATTTTTCTACATATTATTCCGTGTGTATTCTTGGGTTTGCACACTATGACAGAGCTTCTTCATTCCAGTAGACTAGCTGTCTCTTATCTACAGATTAGTAGCCAGGCAAAAGTGAATCTCTGCTTCTTAGTAAATGTATTATTTAAACAGTAACTTAATTTGTATTTGTCAATGTGCAGCCATGGACTAGCTTTATCAGTCCAATTATTTATGGTCTATTAATTTCATTTTTATTTAAAAACAATGTACATTGTTTGTAACTTAGTTATGACAATTTATATAATCAGCTGTGTTATCTTTGTGTTTGTTATTTTTATTACCTTACAGCAATATTGATCCTTATTTTTATACAAATAATGTATTTAAAATCAAAATGACAAAGTCAATCTACTTCTTGATGTGTACTGTACAAATTAGGAGACAGTATTAATTAATAATTATTATTTTCTGCTGAAATAGTACTCGTTTTATTTTGATTTATCTAACAGTTGGTACCTCTCCCTTATTTCCTTGTGTGGAGCAGTAGAAAAAAAACTGAAATACTTTTGTACAACAATAAACAACCTCGAGTATGAAAAAGACAGAAAAATTTCAAAAGTCTCAAAAAAATTGTCGCCTTAAGCACAAAGCACACACTGGCATAGCAGCACAACATAGGACCACACTTACAAACGTGTAAACACAGCACCAGCTGTTCGTGGCACAGTAGGTCTGTTTAGTGCTAACACAATATGACTACGACTGACTGACTATTAAGCACATACAGTGCTGGTGTGGCAGAAGACAACCAGATGGCCCACTAAACTAGCCAATAGGTACTTACATGAATACAAAACTACGCAAAACAAATAATGAAAATGTGTACATGCAAAACATAAGAAGTCATGCAAATGACATAAAGCCAAATATGGGTTAAGGTGCCCACATACGAGCAAAATAAAAAGTTAGAGATGGTAGCATGATACTTAGCAAGTAAAGTATGTCATGAAGGTCCAGTTATGCACAATAAATTGGATAAAACGTACAGCGCGCACATTAAATAACCAACAAATACATACATCAAGCACCAGTTTCAGGAAGAAGGTGCTGTCCATAGCCGCTGAAAATAAAGAAATATACATTGATCATCCAGAACATTATAACACCCCCCCCCCCCCCCCGAATTTACGGGAACTAGGTTAGCTGTGTGCGCAAATGTGGTGCCATCTCCATCCAATGACCAGCAAGGCCACTGCTTCCCTGCCACATTGCGTTGCTGCTGTTATCCATGCCAAAGGTCGATGTACTGGCTGTTACGTAGGTGGTTATAATGTTCTGGCTGATCAGTGTAAAAATGTAAAAAAGAAAATATCACATATGATAAAATAAATCCTCTAAAAGAACTAGAACTATCCTCCCCCAACTTCTATCATACCAAAAGGGCAATGTTAAAATATCCTCTTGTGAGATGATCTAAACCAGAAATCACCATTGCACCAACAGGGTAAAAAATTGGTAACATGGAATCATAATAAACTTGATGTTTACTAATTAGTTGATCATTGAGCGATTTGCCCTTATCAACATCAGCACAATTACTTTCATAATGTTTTTATTTTATTTATTAGAAAGAAAGGGTGCTGATGTGCATAATCCATTCTCTGTGGATCATTTGCTACTCACAGGCCACCAACCAAAGGGACTTGATAAAGTTACTATCTTCCACAAACAAAAGAAAGCTTATAGCTTTGATTTTCTTCGTGAACTGGAAATTTTTAAGTATTTGTCTGTTAATGATGCTCTCATTCTCAATTAACAACTAAAATTGCAAAATTTGTTTATAGGTTTTAAACTGTTATTTGCAACTACTTGACATTTTTTGCCTCAAGTCTCTATACACTGATCTGAAACATTGTTTACTCCCTTTTCATTTTAAGCACTTTAATGCTATCTGCACTAGACAAATGGTGTGTAAAATTGCTGTTTCATTTTACAGCATTACCTGTGCATCTATACTTTTGTTACTAAGCTTGGTGTCCTGTTACAGCTATTTTCATTTATAATATAACAGTTTTCTTAATTTGAACCCTTTGTGCAATTCATGCCCCACAGGGGGTGCACACTGTGCTTTCTCCACATAGCGGTGAAGTCAGTTGACAATCTTTTCAGTCTGATGTCAGTCCGAGTGGCTTGCTATACACAAGGTTTTAACACTGTCATTAAAAGGTAACTTTTAATTATCTGCCTCGAGTGGTTGAACACACATTTTTATTACGTCTCCATCCAATGTGATTCTTTGTATCTAATACTGTTTTGCTTTTAATTCTACTAGTTTTTCTTAAGGCTTTTGTTGTTGTTATTCTCATATGTTGTTTAAATAATTTATGTAGCTGTCTGTAACTTAAACTGATGAATATATATCAGTCATGTTAAAGATTGTAAATTCATGAGTGCCCCCGCAGTGATAAATATCCAGGATTTGGTGTCTATAAATTGGAATGCAGTGCTTGTGAAATGACATGTCTTCCCCCCTCCCCCCCCCCCCCCCCCCTCGGTTTCCGCAGGGTACTCCTTAGATTATTTGGAACAGAAAATGTAAATAAAGTAATGGGATCAGATCCATAATTAAGGAGCTACGGTAATTGAAAAACTCAGGAAAAGGGCCGAAAAAATGAAGGCAGAGATTTGTACAGGAGTGAACTACGCGAGTAGCATTTAGTAATTTAACATGCTCGTTCCTTATTGACGTTGCGGCATGGAAAATGTGTTGTATCAATTCTTCTCGTGTTTCCACCTTCACCTCGTACACGATGTATTTCATCCACCTCCAGATGCAGTAATCTAGGGGGTGTTAAATGTAGCAGGCCAGTTAATAGAGCCCCTGTGACCTATCCATCGATGTGGGAATTGCTGGTTAAGATAAGCTGTTACCACATGGTGGAAGTGTGCAGGTGCCCCGTCATGTTGGACTTACATGTGGTGTCTTTGTTTCCAGAGGAACATCTTCAAGAAGCTGTGGTAAGTCTTCTCGTGAAAAGTTACCGTACATCTGACCATTTAAATTTCCCAGCAGAATAAATGGCCCCAGTAACTGGTCACACAAAACGCCACACCAGACATTGATACTGAATCTACATTGTAATTGAGATACTACCGTGGGATGGGGATTTTCGTTTGCTAAGACATGCAAGTTGTTCATGCCTATTCTTCTAAAGGTTGCCTCATCACTGAACATTATGAAGCGATAGAGCTGTCGATTTCCGTTTAACCAGTTACAGAAAATGCAACTGGTTCGCACAATCATGTGGGTCTAAATGGTGAACTTTCTGCTCATGAAAAGGATACAGTCCATTCTCATGAAGAATCCTACATACCTTAGATTGTGAAACATTCAATTGGGTAGCTAGGTATCTAGTACTTAAATGAGGACTGCACTCTACTGAATTAAGAATGTTTTCCTCTTCTTGAACGTCATGATGTCTTTCAGAGTGAATACCAATACTGTGAAGAGTACCAATTACTAGCAGTGTTTGATATGTTCCATTAAATGTTTCAGCAATTGGAATCCTATGATCAGGATACCAACGGTGATATTCGGCAACAGCAGCTTTCGCATTACCATCACAGAAGCCCAAAATGTTCATCATCTCTCCATACTCCTGTGATGAAAATGTGTATGGCTCAGCAAAGTGTACTGTACACAGGAGACAATAACAGTAAACAGTGACTGCAGTATCAACAACGTGGTTGTTATGCAAACGTACCACTCGCTGCACTTGTCTACCTAAGAGTGATAGTGTGTCTTGTGAACACAAGTGTAACAATCCATACATCTCAGAATGTTTCAAAACTCTGTTGTAGCTCCTTAATTATGGATCTGATCACATTACTGTATTTACATTTTTTGCTCCAAATAACATTAGGAACAACCTCTAGCAACTGGGGGAAAACCTCGTGACTCATCCTGTATAGGCCAGACTGGCAGAATGTTTGACTAGGTTCAGTGAGCATTTGTTAACTAAGAAGGCTTTTGCCGAACACCTTAAGTCAAACGGACATTAGTCTCCCACATTGTAAAACTTGAGAATATTACATCTTGCTCAAGAGGAGTAGTTGGAAATCGTTTAACAGCTATTTTTAGGTAAGGATACATAGTGCTGCTACCTAGTCTTTGAGAAAGATTATAAATCTTCAGCAAAAGTAATGAGAAGTAGTGCAGAAATGCCGTGGAGTGTTCGGTTAACTGCCATCTACTGGTAGCTACCATTGTGGCAACATGTGGCTTACAATAAGACCCACACCGGGTTGCGAAGCCAAGGCAGCCGAGCACAGCAGTAAGCTGTACTGCACAGCGGTAACCTTGTAGCCATTGAGGCAATATCACCGCACCAAGGCAAGTTTCTTGTGACTAGGTGTCAGGTTTTATAAAATAAGGTAAAATAAGCTGCACTGGAAAACTGTGCTGTAATCTGATACTATATGTTCTGAATGAATTACTGTTTTTTTTTTTGGAATCATATAGTTTCATTTGATTAATCAGGCATGGGAAACCTTTGGTGACCTGCGGACTCAATTCATGTGTTTACTTATATTCGCGGGCCACCTGATTGCATGGTGTGATACCAGGCCAAAATCAGTGACACCCATTTTTCAACATGCCATGTTAGCAAAATTTTCCTCAAAACCCACTTTTTTGGTCGTACATTGCTTTAACGTTCAACTCATGTTCAGAAGTCTACATTATCCATAAACGTACTGGTGTCACATGGTGATCACAGCTGAAAGAGGTCTTTACACCTGCAATGGTAGTGCACTTCTCTGCAGTAGAATACGCAGCACTAGTTTGGCAAAATTCTACACATGCCAAACAAATGGATAAAGCTTTGAATGAGACTGGACACTTTGTGACTGGCTGTGTAATACCAATCCTTCTCACCAAAATTTAGCAAATTGTGGATTTAGTGCCACATGACGTGCACAGAAATGGAAAAAAGCAGGAAATTGACCCCAGATACGTCTGTTTGGATATGAGCCTCAAAAACGTAGATTGAGGTTGAGGAGGGGCTTCTTGTGCCCAACGTTAGCAATTCCGTCAGTGCCTGGAAAGAGCTATGATGAAATTCATTAACCAAAAGGGATGAGGAGAACATCAAAGAAGATCCTGCTGCCAACTTTCATCTGCCTTTATGGCATGACGCACTAAACTGATTGAGGACAGGAGTGTCATGATGCAAGGTGAACCTCAGGGAGTGGGGCTTCATGACTGAGGATGAGTCCTGTGAACATGGTGATCTGCAGAATCCACATCATATGGTGTGCGGAAACTTGTCTGATCATTGCAGCACAGAAAACCTGTATGCAGCTGATAAGCCAATCACAAAACTGGAATTCTGGAGCTTATGGTCCTTGTAACAGAAAATCACCAGTGCCCGGAAGAATTTTGTTATTAATTTGTATTATCTAAACCCAGGATATGCAAAATAAATAAACAAACAAATATTTCTTATTACGCATCGTGAATATAGTTTCTTTATTTGTGATGTTTTACAATAATTGTAAACTTCAGTTAGTTACTAAATAACGTTAATGACACACAAATGTAAACATCTGAAAATAAGACACCAGGCAAATGTCACCATTGAAAAGTAAATGGCTATGAAAGCAGCTAGTTGCAGCTAATCCATTATACATTACATTACTCTCAACCTCATTTCCTCCCCCCCCCCCTTCCCCCCGCCTCTCACGCACACATGCACTCACGCAACCATACCATCCACAGGCTAGACTGAACCCAATTGCGGGCCGGACGTAGGCTGCTGGTTGCCCAACTGTGTTGTAAATAGTTGACAGGTTTTTATTTTTATTTTATTTTTTTAATCTGACACCTTACGAATTTTTTCACACTTAATCATTTTGACTCTCCCATATTTATTGATTGTATGTGAACTGGGGACCTACAAACGACGGAGAAGCTCCGTCGCCACCGCAGTGGTCCACAACCCCACAAAAACTACCACAGTCCACTTCACCCCTCCGCTGCCCCACACCGAACCCAGGGTTATTGTGTGGTTCGGCCCCCGGTGGACCCCCCAGGGAACGTCTCACATCAGATGAGTGTAACCCCTATGTTTGTGTGGTAGAGTAATGGTGGTGTAGGTGCGCATGGAGAACTTGTTTGCGCAGCAACCGCTGACGGTGTAACTGAGGCGGAATAAGGGGAACCAGCCTGCATTTGCCGAGGCAGATGGAAAACCGCCTAAAAACCATCCACAGACTGGCTGGTTCACCAGACCTCGACACAGATCCGCCAGGCGGATTTGTGCCGGGGACCAGGAGCTCCTTCCCGCCTGGAAAGCTGTGCATTAGACCGCACGAGCACCAGGGCGGGATATATTTATTGATAGTATTACTGTTCTGAACAAAGTAATCTCTCATTCTTTTCTGTTTCATTTCTTTGCATCTGTTTCATGCAAAAGGGGGGGGGGGGGGGAGGAGGGTCACTTAATATTAAGTAAGTAAATTGCCTCAGGCAACTAGCAACAAATTTAAGTTAATAATATAATAAAGTAATGAATGTAATTGAATATAGTTGTCCCAACATTAATAATATTCATTTAATGTTTGATTTCAGTAAACTGAATATGATATTCTATTTTGCAGAGATGCCTTAGCACGTGTAAGGAATATATTGAATGTTAATCTTATTTTGTGTTGTTGAATTAGCGATTCTGTTATAACACCATTATTCTGCTGCAGCAGTTAATAGACAATTGCAAAACAAATAACTTTCTTGGTATAACATTACTAATAAAACTTCTACAACTTCATTTACTTCACTTGTCAGTAAATAAATGAGTGCATAATAAGGCTAGTATGGCTCATGTAAATAAAAAATAATGAAAAATGTATAAATCTTAATAATTGACTAACAAAGTAAACAAGTCTTGCCCAAAGTTATGACACTGATTATATGAGATACACATCAGCAATGATTCTATGTGATCTGAACAGGAAGTAATATAACCACCACCAGGTTTTGGACTATTAAATCTTTACCTCCCACATCTCTGAAATAATACTCTTCGCACTAAGAAATTAACGGTATCTACAAATTATAGTAAGCATGGTATGATGAACCATCCACTATCATAAACAACATTCCTTCCTCCAGACATCAGTTTACATAATAGCTTACATACTATGTAATTATAACCTAAGGCATACACATTTATTGCAGTAAAATTTAGAACACAAACACCTACTGTTGTCTCTACATGTACTCACACTACCTCCAGGTATACTATTACCTGACCACATTGTT
The DNA here is from genome assembly GCF_023864345.2 of Schistocerca serialis cubense. NCBI lineage: Eukaryota > Metazoa > Arthropoda > Insecta > Orthoptera > Acrididae > Schistocerca > Schistocerca serialis. Next base: position 598,187,189 of record NC_064639.1, read on the forward strand.
ATTGCACTTGACCTCCTGTGGCTGTTATCCAAAACACATGGTGACCTCACAGTAAACAAGTACAGTTGTGACTAAGGAAAATGCATCATATTGTGAATGATTTCAAGATGGTTGTGCATATGCTATCAAGTGTTTCAGTATTCCCTTGTGGAATATCACAATAACAACTCAAAGTGTCCATCACTCTCAGGTGCAATAATATTGTGGTCAATTAATACTTTCAAAGCTCAATTTGTTGTCATAATATTCATTATGTTTCAAATATTTTTTGAAACTAGGTTTTCTATCATCGTACATTTTAGTTTATTTACTACGACATTTAAATTCTCTTTGGTTTCCTTCTGTATTGGCCATAAAATTAGGTGTAGTGCTGGTAGGCTCAACAGTCCTGTGTACTTATTGTTCAGTTAGTTCCTGTGGCTATTCCTCTAAAGTAATCATTTTTTTTTTTTTCCTAATGCCTTCACTCAACCTTGGGTATCTGTGATGTGATTATTTAACTTCGTAGTTTCATTGTGTATCTCTTCAAACTGTTCATTCACTTTGTTTCCTACCGGGTTACACTATTTGTTTACTTCAGTCTGTAACTTCTTAGGTAAATTTAATATTATTGTTTGCACATTAGAAATTTTATCTAATCTTTTAGCTACTTCCTCTAATGCTTATCCTGAGTTTGTAATACTATTAAACAAGTTGTCTTGGGTTTTGATACTGTTAGACAACTGTTTTCTGATGGCTGTCATACTATTATGTAATTCAGCTAATTACTTAACTCCTCAGCTTGAGTCTTAACAAAAGCTATTAATTCTTCCATTTTCCTAGTCCAAATGGACATCTAACTTCAACTGTAACCGGTATATCCTTGATTGTATGTAAATAGTATCACTCCTTACTACTTTTCACAAAATGAACTACTAATAAAAAGAATCTGTTTGGGGGCTGTTCACAACTCACCTAACATGGGCGCAAAACAAGCTACAGTGTGCTGCCGATGCATTAGGCACGGACAAAATGACTTTGCAATGAGCTGTTGCATCGTCAGCTGATCTGCCACTGCACTCAAAGCGTTGCTGCACTGCAATTGTGCTTTCTGGCTACTGCAGAGATGCTGCTGGAGATCTCTGTTGCAGTTGTAGTCACAAAAATCACAAAATGGAATTTTTCAATGTAGTTAAGGAGATTCTTCCTCATTTACATGCCAAAGGTCACTTAAGCTCACGAATATCGTTAGCTGTTGACCCCATTGCTATGGTCAGCTGGTTCCTGTTGTCCATTGTTTAAAAATATTTAATATTTATTCACTTGTAAAAAAAATTAACTCATTTCTTCTTGATTAAACAAATCAGTTCCGGCAACAGCCCTGCATGTGCCTGCTTATATTTTCTTGGTTATTGACTTGGGTTGCTGTGGGCTACATCATGTCTTCTTCTATTACTCTCATCGAAATTCTTGAAACTACAAATGCTCTCTTCTTTTAGTAGCACTAATTAGGTTCCTGCACTAGAGCGCCAAAATGGAATGTTACGAGGGGATGGTTATGATGTGTTCCACTCTGTGTGTGATCTGTCATCCAGTTTTGTGTGTGTGTGTGTGTGTGTGTGTGTGTGTGTGTGTGTGTGTGTGTGTGGGTGTGGGGGTGTGTGTGTGTGCGCGCGCGCGTGTCCACATGCCAACTTTCCCTTATTAATAATTTTCAGTTGCCATTCCTGAAGTTAATTATTTTCAAGATTTGCTATGCAGTGCCACTTGACTGTAATGTGGGACTTCTCACTATTTGCAGCTTGGGTGAGTGCTGAAAGAGAAATCTGATCTTTCCAAGCTACTAAATAGAGTACAGCTTTGCAGTAACTCTTCTGTATTTTATACACAATGTTTTTCATGTACAGCTCCAGTTACAACAATAGGTAAACAAATCTCTTACTTCATAGCTCATAATGGATTACAACATACATTCATGTATCCTTTCACACAATAGACAGCACATAACCAAATTACATGTCTCAATGGTTCTTCAGTTGTTTCCTTGCATTCACATTATCATCAGTGCTTTCTGTTGTGTGGCTTCCAAGGCACGACAAAACTACGATGCCAAACCATGAGCAGTCCTCCACAGCAGGTGGAGATATGCATTTGCAGTCACCACATCTTTTATGCTAACTTTCTCTGTATCCATCTGCACATGCATCAAATGAGGTTGCACAAAGTTGGATGTGCCACACTTAACAACTACCTAAAACTATGTTTTCAGTTTCCACAAACATCTTTCATTGCCCTAAGTCGTTAAAAGTACATATTATTCTGTAGAATCACCACATTACACCACAACCTTTAATTCTTTTTCAATTCAACTGCTGTTACTTCACCACTGCTGCCAGTTTATTCAAAGGTCCACATTTGCTTGCAAAGTTTCCATCTGAATTTTCAACTGGCTCCTCATGGCTTTGTTCTTCTTGCCATTCTTTCACCTTGAGTTGTCTCCAGCATGGCACTTGCTTCCTAATTTTTCCATTGGCTGAGGCCCAAATTGGCATCTTTCTTACAATGCCTTTCCGTGCCATGTGTAGATTGTCTAAATAGCACTTTCACTTCTATTATTATCCTGTGTGCTGTATATTCACTTGTGCACTGTCTGCTGTGCTAAAACAGGAATGCTTTGTCACCCAGAGCACCACATGAACGTTTACCTACCTGTGAATTCTGTTTTGCACTCAGTGTCTCTTTGAGGATTGCTTTTACAGCAACTGGTGTTGTGAGAAATATTTCAGTAACATACAATATACAAATTTTAATTTTATTGTGACTCGTTACACATTTATTTTCACTATTAGCAATACAATGGCCATTACAGCTCTCATATAAAAATCTTTTTCACAGGCAGGCACTTTCACATTTGAATTTTGATATATTACTATCACAACATTGGTTTCAGTTTCCAAACCAGATTTCCAGGTATACGACACTAATGCACAGGCATTCATGATGTTTACAGAAAGATGCAACTGGAATGAATGTTATCCACTGATTGACTCAAAGAAGATAATAAAAGATAGTACGAGTCATTACAGAGATGTTGATCATATGACCACGGATGGCAGATTTGTTACATAATGGCTGCTCATGTGTTAGCTTGCATGGGACTGAATAATTTTGGGTGGGGCAGTTACATACAAACTAGCATGTGAATGCTTTTGGATTTCGAAAACTAGATATTTGTTTGAAAAACTGTGAGGTTAGAATTTACTGCTTTGGATGAGCTATACATATCAACAGTAATTTGGTGTACATAATACATAGTTAAGAAAATACAAAAGATTACAGGACTAATTTGTGTGTCCATACTGTGAATTCCCATATCTGTGAGTACATATGCCAAGAACTTTTCTGCTCCTTACGTTTCGTCCAGAACTGCGCTGGACCTCCTCAGAGGCGCTGCTCCGCTGAGTCTTGCCGACTGACTGGTCGGTTTTTTTTTTTTTTTTTTTTTTTAAAATGGACTTGTAGTCCGAGGTGATATGTTACAATACAGCATCACCGGTCTATTGCGGTCTAACTGTGTTGGTGAGGCAGTAAATTTCCACAGGGCAGTGACTCCGTCACTGCAATTCACTTAGGGGATGTGGCGGTGGGACTTGTGGTCCCGTACCACCCTCTGACGGTGATAGTACTACATGAGTCGGGTGTCTGAGAGCGACTTATATATTGTGAGAAAGGGGGGGGCGTGGTTCAGGTGACACGTGATGAGCAGTGATAATCCATAGCAAAGATAAGGTTGACTATCGATTACCACCGTGTCAAAGATAAAAATTGTTAGCAATTTTGTAGAGCCACTGATAATCCATAGCAAAGATAAGGTTGACTATCGATTACAAGATAAAAATTGTTAGCAATTTTGTAGAGCCACTGTCCATATATCGCTAAGTTTCATAGCCTCCTCTTTCCTATTAAAATTATCGTGATGTTTATAAATTTTGATAGCTTCTCTATATAGCCGTGGATAGTAATTTAATGTTGCAGATAAAACTTCGGTATCCGAAAACTTCACTTGGTGGTTGCCTGGTTGAGTGGGCATGTTCCGCTACAGCTGACTTCTCTATTTTTCCAAGTCGACAAAGACTTTTATGCTCTTTCAGTTGCGTGTTTACGCTTCTTTTGGTAGTACCAATGTAAACTTTACCACAGGTACATGGAATTTTATATACACCACATGTCGACAGGAGAGGGCGTTTATCCTTCACAGATCGTAGTACTTGACTTATTTTCATTGTTGGTTTAAAGATCGGTTTGATGTCATGTTTTCGTAAAATCTTACCGATCCGATCTGTTACTTTTTTAATAAAAGGGAGAACTACTGTATTTTTCTGTCGTTGTGGTTCATTCTTATCTTTTGGGTTTCTGTTTCTTGGACGCAAAATTCTATTTATCTCTTTCCTTGAGTAGCCGTTTTTTTCAAAAGCCTGCTTCAGATGTATCACTTCAGCATCCAAATGTTCAGGTGTACATATCCGTTCCGCTCGATTGACAAGACTTTTTATGACACCTCTTTTTTGTTGAGGATGATGATTAGAATTTTTATGTAAATATCTGTCCGTATGTGTTGCCTTCCGAAAAACTTTATATTCCAAGCTTCTATCGGACTGTCTCATAACTAAGACATCCAAGAAAGATATTCTGTTATCCTTTTCTATTTCCATGGTAAACTGTATTTTTGGGTGAATTTTATTTAGATAATCAAAGAAATCGTCCAAGGCCTTTCTGCCATGGGACCAAACCACAAATGTGTCATCTACATATAGATACCAACGAGATGGTTTGTTATTAGCTTTGTCTAGGGCTGATTGTTCAAACTTATCCATATAAAGATTGGCAATCGCAGGGCCTAATGGATTACCCATTGCTACTCCATCAAGTTGTTCATAAAATTCATTATCCCACTGGAACTGACTTGATGTAAGACAATGTCTGAAAAGAACAGTCAAATCTTCTGGAAAAATATCTGCTATTAAAATCATAACTTCGTTAACAGGAATCATTGTGAATAAGGGCACAATGTCAAAACTTACAAGAATATCTTCAGGGGCCAGAGTTAGTCCCTCTAGTTTTTCAATAAAATGACACAAGTCTTTTATATATGAGTCAGTTTTTCCAATGAATGGTTGTAAACAAGTTGTTAAATATCTTGCTATTTCATAAGTGGGAGAATTGATGGCACTGTCTATGGGTCTTAAAGGAAAATCTATTTTATGAATTTTAGGTACACCATACAATCGAGGACACATAACTTCACTTTTCAAAAAAGTTATTTTATCATCTTTTCGGATAGAGGTAGATGACTTAATCAAATTATTTGTTGTCCTAAGTACACTGGCTGTAGGATCCCTCGCAAGTTTTTTATACTGTCCTGACGTTAAAAGGCTCAAAATTTTTCTTCGGTAATCCTCTGTATTCATAACAACCGTAGCGTTCCCTTTATCTGCGGGAAGAACCACTATTTCTTCATCTGCATTCAAATCCTTAAGAGCCTTCCTCTCACCTTTTGTTAAATTACTTTCTAGAGGTCTGCTGTGGCTTAAAACTCTAGTGTTTTCAATTCGAATTGCATTCGCGGTTGCCTTAGGGATATTTCGTATACCTGCTTCTATATTCGCGATAATATCTTCAAGTGGTACTTTTACAGGTGTTATAGCGTAATTTCCTCCTTTTGCAAGGAGGTATCCATATCTTTGCTATGGATTATCAGTGGCTCTACAAAATTGCTAACAATTTTTATCTTTGACAAGGTGGTAATCGATAGTCAACCTTATCTTTGCTATGGATTATCACTGCTCATCACGTGTCACCTGTACCACGCCCCCCTTTCTCACAATATATAAGTCGCTCTCAGACACCCGACCAGTCAGTCGGCAAGACTCAGCGGAGCAGCGCCTCTGAGGAAGTCCAGCGCAGTTCTGGACGAAACGTAAGGAGCAGAAAAGTTCTTGGACCACGACCTCACATCCCAGAAAGTATATCAACAGCCATGTCACCCGGTCGTGAAAGCCTTCATTCTACAATCAAAAGACTCTACGGGGAGGATTTCTCAAGATCAGTTAGACGCCTGGAATTTTTACGTAAGAAGGAGCACATTTAATTTGAACTTTAACTTTTTTGTTACGTTGTAGAGACTCGTCTTCTATACCGAACTTTTTAAAGCTGAAGAGGATGTTCCGGACAGCTCGTGTACACTGGATTTATGATTATACAGAAAGAGCATTACTTCAAGAAAGGATACATTACACAAGACGAGAAATGGATTCTGTTGACTGTGAGTTACTGAAGCTTCATTTATTCTTAGCTTGTAAGATACAGATAGACTTGTGGAATAAAATTGATTATCTTACGTTTACAACTATGGAAGCTACGATAGAAATGACTACTAGTAGACATAAGAAAAAGTTCGGAAAGTTACAAGCTAATGTAACAACTGCAAGCAATACGATGATGACTGATACTGTTATAAACAAGTCAAAGAAAGTGTTATCTCAAGACGAGATTTCCGTCCTTGCAAAAGGAGGAAATTACGCTATAACACCTGTAAAAGTACCATTTGAAGATATTATCGCGAATATAGAAGCAGGTATACGAAATATCCCTAAGGCAACCGCGAATGCAATTCGAATTGAAAACACTAGAGTTTTAAGCCACAGCAGACCTCTAGAAAGTAATTTAACAAAAGGTGAGAGGAAGGCTCTTAAGGATTTGAATGCAGATGAAGAAATAGTGGTTCTTCCCGCAGAGAAAGGGAACGCTACTGTTGTTATGAATACAGAAGATTACCGAAGAAAAATTTTGAACCTTTTAACGTCAGAACAGTATAAAAAAACTTGCGAGGGATCCTACAGCCAGTGTACTTAGGAAAACAAATAATTTGATTAAGTCATCTACCTCTATCCGAAAAGATGATAAAAGAACTTTTTTGAAAAGTGAAGCTATGTGTCCTCGATTGTATGGTGTACCTAAAATTCATAAAATAGATTTTCCTTTAAGACCCATAGTCAGTGCCATCAATTCTCCCACTTATGAAATAGCAAGATATTTAACAACTTGTTTACAACCATTCATTGGAAAAACTGACTCATATATAAAAGACTCTCGTCATTTTGTTGAAAAACTAGAGGGACTAACTCTGGCCCCTGAAGATATTCCTGTAAGTTTTGACATTGTGTCCTTATTCACAATGATTCCTGTTAACGAAGTTATGATTTTCATAGCGGATATTTTTCCAGAAGATTTGACTGTTCTTTTCAGACATTGTCTTACATCAAGTCAGTTCCAGTGGGATAATGAATTTTATGAACAACTTGATGGAGTAGCAATGGGTAATCCATTAGGCCCTGCGATTGCCAATCTTTATATGGATAAGTTTGAACAATCAGCCCTAGACAAAGCTAATAACAAACCATCTCGTTGGTATCGATATGTAGATGACACATTTGTGGTTTGGTCCCATGGCAGAAAGGCCTTGGACGATTTCTTTGATTATCTAAATAAAATTCACCCAAAAATACAGTTTACCATGGAAATAGAAAAGGATAACAGAATATCTTTCTTGGATGTCTTAGTTGTGAGACGGTCCTATAGAAGCTTGGAATATAAAGTTTTTCGGAAGGCAACACATACGGACAGATATTTACATAAAAATTCTAATCATCATCCTCAACAAAAAAGAGGTGTCATAAAAAGTCTTGTCGATCGAGCGGAACGGATATGTACACCTGAACATTTGGATGCTGAAGTGAAACATCTGAAGCAAGCTTTTGAAAAAAACGGCAACTCAAGGTAAGAGATAAATAGAATTTTGCGTCCAAGGAACAGAAACCCAAAAGATAAGAATGAGTCACAACGACAGAAAAATACAGTAGTACTCCCTTTTATTAAAAAAGTAACAGATCGGATCGGTAAGATTTTACGAAAACATGATATAAAACCGATCTTTAAACCAACAAAGAAAATAAGTCAAGTACTACGATCTGTGAAGGATAAACGCCCTCTCCTGTCGACATGTTGTGTATATAAAATTCCATGTACCTGTGGTAAAGTTTACATTGGTACTACCAAAAGAAACATAAACACGCAACTGAAAGAGCATAAAAGTCTTTGTCGACTTGGAAAAATAGAAAAGTCAGCTGTAGCGGAACATGCTCTTCAACCAGGCAACCACCAAGTGAAGTTTTCGGATACCGAAGTTTTATCTGCAACGTTAAATTACTATCCACGGCTATATAGAGAAGCTATCGAAATTTATAAACATCACGATAATTTTAATAGGAAAGAGGAAGCTATGAAACTTAGCAATATATGGACAGTGGCTCTACAAAATTGCTAACAATTTTTATCTTGGACAAGGTGGTAATCGATAGTCAACCTTATCTTTGCTATGGATTATCAGTGGCTCTACAAAATTGCTAACAATTTTTATCTTTGACACGGTGGTAATCGATAGTCAACCTTATCTTAGCTATGGATTATCACTGCTCATCACGTGTCACCTGAACCACGCCCCCCCTTTCTCACAATATATAAGTCGCTCTCAGACACCCGACCAGTCAGTCGGCAAGACTCAGCGGAGCAGCGCCTCTGAGGAAGTCCAGCGGAGTTCTGGACGAAACGTAAGGGGCAGGAAAGTTCTTGGACCACGACCTCACATCCCGGAAAGTATATCAGCAGCCATGTCACCCGGTCGTGAAAGCCTTCATTCTACAATGTTTTCGCCTTTTTGAAGCACTTTAATTAAAAATACAACTAACACTAATATTAACATGGAAAACTTCAATATCATTTTGATATAGTTATTTTAATTCTTTATAGAAAATAAACAGATAACTGTGGAACTTTTTCTGTTATCTCACCATATATTTTTGTAGGCTGAGAAAGGTCTTTCTACAGTGTGAAGACAAGGCAGCATATTTCGTAGATGTCATTGTTCATGGTCCCCAATACAATCCACCTACTAGCTTCTCTGCCTGGATAAAGGTGGACACATTCTTCATATCCAGAATTCTTCAGTTTATTGATGCATGCTGTACTTAATGAACCGGGTATTCCCTCCAGGTACATCTACATCTTGGAGATCACTTCTACAGCATCTTTCAGTGGCAGAGATGTAGTTCTAGGCATTGAATTTCAACATGTAGATGCTGGAAATGAGCTCTTTTTTAAATGGAAAGGATGCAACATTCTTGTTATTCTTAAGGGTCATCTTGACTTTCTCAACCAAAGCTGACTGACTAGACCAAATTTGTCTTCTACCTCTGACTTTTTAGTAGTGTTTGGCACAATATAAAGCTACCAAGAGCCAGGTGCACCAATGTGTAAGTAAGGGTTCAGTGGAGATGGGAATGTATGGAGCTTAGCTTTGAGAAATACTTCCTTAACAGAGGAAATGATACTGTTAACCCTGAGGGGGGGAAAAAAAGAAGAAGGTGTGTTGCCATGGCGAGTCAGGAAAAGGGTGCCATTCATATGGTGTCTCATACCATAAACATTGTCACAGGATGCTACAGTTATTACTTTGTGTGCTAGGAGTGCTGCTGTTGTGTCACATGGTGAAAGAACCCATGCATCATCAAATGTTTTCATGCCTGGTGTAGGCTGTGGAAAAGCAGGTGCAGTGGATCACATTTGGATCGAATTCTTTGTGTTGCTACCACTTTTAACTTACAGATAGCACAGTCAGTCATCTACAGCAAAAAATTCTCATCCATCTTCTCCTGGCCATAGGATGCATAGGGTATCCCTCGCACTGGGCTATAGTGCTCTGGTTCGTCTGCTCCAATTGTTGACTCAGTAGTAGGTGGGGTCTTCCTGTTGCCGGAGGATATAATTTCCCCACCACATCATTAACTATAAATCCGTCACTGGTCTCGCAGACTGAAAGCCTGATTTAGTGGCCACCGATATCTGTTTTAATATCAGGAATAGCCATTTCATACACTTGTTTCAAATGACTTAAGCGTTGTCGACTCAGCTGGTATACCACCAGGTCTCTGTAGATGGATTTATAATACGGTCAGTGATGCTCTCCGGGAACCCCTTAAAGGTAGGGTCTTTAGCACATTTCGTGGCACATTAGTTGACATTAAAGCCTCACACAAGTCTAGATTAAAGCTGTCATCAAGGAAATTGATGGTTGAATCTGTTGTTCGTCCTCCTCAGTGGTAATGCTCGTAATGTGATCTTAAGAATCTAAAATTAAAATAAACGCACATTAAGATGATGATTGAAACTAAAAAATAGGAATATGATAATGTAAAATGCCAGCTTTGAGAGGGTAGATCCTTTCAGGAATGATCACTAACTGTTAAGACAGACATGGCTTTGCACTCATGCCCTGTTGTGACATCAGGAGCAGGTGCAGCTGGGCTGGTGCTTGTTTTGTCACCTGAGGCAGCATGAAGGACACAATGAGCTGCACACTGAGAGCTGCACGAGTCTCATGGTGTCATCGGTAGGTGGTGGTATCCTTTGAGCCTCAGTGATTAGCAATACTGCAAGTATTACCAACACCACAAAATGGCTACCAGGTAAATGCGTGATTAGTAAAACCCAGGCATTATGGCCTTGGTGAGCAACATGGAAAGGGACTACCATAACTAAATTGAGTGACCAGCATAAATATTAGATAGGACAAAATCCAATAAAAAACTGAGTGACTAGTTACAGAGAAGAGGGCAACATCGTTGCAAGAGTAAAAAGAAAGACGAGAGCAAAGGTAAAAACATGCCCTTGATTGGAAATGTAGTTTTTAAGTTATTTAATGTTAAATGTTTTATGTATAAAATGAACTTTGAAAAATGAAAAAAAAGAACACCTTAAGCGATTTTCACAAACAAAGAGTCTACAGACAGGATTCATTCAGAACAATTGGTATATCATCGTAGAATTCAAATAAACATTGCCTACTGTAAATTACAGGTCGGATTGTGCATTCTGTGTGCAACAAATTTTCACGTAAAAGCACCGGCAATGTTAGAAGTAAACATACATATAATGGTTTACACTTATTAGCAACCATACAATGTGAAGAACTGTTTACCGTGACAAAATCGTTATTTTTGTACACACTATTTAACTTAGAAAAAATCTAAGAACAGCAATGGAAAGCTGAGAACATGTACGCACAAAATGATGTACGACACATTGTATGACATTATATTTGTAGTTTTTTAAGTATGTTGCGGAAGTGTGCGTACTCAACTAACGCCAAAGTGAGGAATGGATAAGTGACAGTGACAGCCATCTTGCGCGAAGCATTCGGATTCATGGAGCAGTCAGCTTTGAGTTCTAGGAGTCTGTACGAATGAATAACTTAAGGATTCTGTTAAGAATTAACTACGATAAATCTTGCTTGAATAATGAGTATAGACACTCCTATGCTAATTTAAAAAAGCTGTACAGAAAAGACATCATTTCTGCAGAGAAAAAAGCTAATGATAACCGTATTTATCAGTCCAGCAACAAATATAAAGCAGTATGGAAAAAAGTTAAAGCAGAAACAGGGCTAATTGCAGAAAATTTACCTGCTCCTCTAAGTGCAGTTGAACTAAATAATAGTTTCATAAATACTGGAGTATTAGCTATGACAGATGAAAGTAATTTAGATGATAGTGAGAACCGACTTCCCAAATTGCAGGAAACAGAGTTGACAGGAGACTTGCCAAAATTTAAATGGAGAACCATTTATCCGAAGGATATACTGGATGTAGTCAGAACACCAAGCAACTCCAGAATTGAGGACATCCATGGTTTTTTTAATTTTACCTTAAAGAAAATAATAGACACTATATGCATACCACTGTCTTACTTAAGCAATAGGATGTTTACAGAGGGAACATTTCCAGACTGCCTTAAACTGACAATTGTATTGCCCATATACAAAAAGGGAGACAGAAATTCACCCCAAAATTACAGACCTATAGCAATAGTACCAATTTTATCTAAAATTATTGAAAAATTAATGACAGACCAATTAAACGATTTTTTTGAGTGTCACAACCTTCTCAATAAGGCTCAGTATGGATTCCGAACTGGGCTATCAACAATAAAAGCAGTTCAGTAAGTTGTCTTATCAATATTACAAGGTTTTGAAAATAGGGAATATACCTATACAACTTTAGTTGATTTAACCAAGGCATTTGACACTGTCTCACATAGCATTTTAATTAAGAAACTAGAAAAATATGGAATGACAGAAACAGAACTATTACTGCTGAAATCATATTTGACAAACAGAGACCAAATGGTCTATATAAATACAAACAACAAATCTGACCTCAAGGTAAAAGATGGAATCCCACAAGGATCTGTACTGGGACCTTTCTTATTCATTGTGTATGTGAATGACCTGCCCAACATATTACCATATAAATCTGTAATGTATGCTGATGACACAACTTTTATCACATAATGGTGTAAATGTTGTCAAACAAATGAACAAATCCATGATGGAAAAGGCAGCTCACAGGTTCCATGAAAATAGGCTGTCATTCAATAAAAATAAAACTGAACACATCCTCTTTTTCGCTTAGAGATATTAATGATGGACCTAATGAACTCCGACATTCAGTAAAATTGCTAGGCATTTATCTTGATACCAAATTGTGCTGGAATACCCACATAGAAAAGCTGTGCAGTAAGGTGGCAAGAGTCCTATATCTCCTTAGGAAACTGAAGGACTGTGTCAGTAAGGAGTGCATACTTATGGCATACCATGCCTTTTTTCATACTCATCTGCATTATGGAATACTTCTTTGGGGAAACTCTGCTGGGGCAAAAGATTTTTCCTCTGGCAGAAGAAAGCCATTAGATGTATTTTTGGTGTGAGCAATTTAACTTCTTGCAAACAGTACTACATTGAGCACAAAATTCTTACAGTTCCCAGTCTATAAATACTTAAAGCACTTAAGCATGCCAAAGAGAATGCCCACATGTATGAAAGCAAGTCAGATGTACTCATATGAAATCAGAAATAGGAACTTATTAGACATTCCTTGGACACGTTTGAATAAAATCCAAAATAATTTTTTACATGCTGGCAAAACATTTTACAACAATACATCACATGAAATGAGGGAATTGCATGAGAATAGATTTAAAATGGTGGTAGAGACATGGTTGAAAGAGAAAGCATTCTATAGCATAAGTGAATTCCTATATAATGAAAAAAACATGATTCTCTATTATTATACATGTGATTGTAATCAAAGAAACTGTAATTTATGTCATACAACCATACTGACTTTTTGTATAATCATATACCATATGTTAACTTTTGTGTAATCATTTGTACCACAATCTGTATAACTATGTAACTACTGACCTTATGTATAATGATTTGTATAACCATCTGACGATGCCTATACAACACAACAGCTGTCAACAGGGAAATAAACATGAAATATGAATAGGCCTAGATCATTGTCTAGAATGTGTCAAAATTTTTCTGTATTCAATTAGTTAATGTTTCACATTAGGCAAGCTATTTTGAACTATAAAACTATGGTTATCTTGCACGTGATCTGCACTCATTAATTTAGCTAATTTACTATTGTGGACTTTAATTTTCAACTTGCGCTAAAACAAGGTGCATACGTGGACAAAGAAAAAAAAATCCCGGATTTCCCAGTTCAAACAGCACTTTTCCCACGTCAAAATACATTTCTTCCAAAATGAAAAAACACCTTTCCACTGATAAGTGACAGTATACTTTCCCTTGTAGCTTTAAAAATATCAATCCTCGAATGGTGAAATTTTTATACACCAACGTGGAACTTCAGAGAACGAAAACACACAAAAAAGCAAAAGTTAACTTTAAATTGATGTACATAGTGTAGCTACAAGAAAAGCTAAACTTTCACACATAATATTGGTCCTTGTTGCCTGTGTTATACTTTTAAGGCACACCACACAAATGTGCCAGTAATATTTTAAATTATGACATTCTCTGGTCTTCTGGACTAGAAATTATTCTGTGTGTCTAGTCCTCTATATGTCAAGTTTTAAATGAGACTCAAACGCTCTGTGGTATAAGAAATTCATTGCCCATTCGCACACGTAATATAATTCATCTTGTGTAAAAGGACGTTAACTTTGAAACTAGCGGTTTTCAAAGCACCATTCGCAATGTTTTCCCGCGACTTGTTAGAAAAACAGGCGTTTCTGCGCGTGGGCAGCTACAATGGCGTACGAAGCTACAATGGCCTGTTCGTGCATATATAGTATTAAGAGATCTTACACGACGCCATAAAAGCAGTGATCTCTATACTACTATGGAGACCACTGCATAAAAGAAATAGGATACTCTAAGAGCAACGGAATTTCGTACACAATACTAAAATGCATAATTCGGCTTAAAGTGCACATTCCCCACCCTGATATTAAGATTTCAGTGTTGTTTTCGGGATCTAAATTTTCTTGGAGTACCAGTGCTGTACTGTCTCATGTTTGGTTCTTTATTATGGCATAATGCCATACGCGCCAGAAGATGAAAAAGGTGCACTTGAAATTCAGTGAACTGTTAAAATTAGCCAATGGTGCACAATGAAACATTTCGTTTCTAATAAATTGACTGCCTCCAGGGAAAAGATTAATAAAAGCCACATTTATTTAGCACACCGACAAAAATTTCATTGTTCTGCAAGACAATTGACTGCCAAAAACGTGAAAAATAAAATAAGCTCAGAAAACTGAAACTAACATATGTTAGCATCCTGTAATTATGTTAATGTATTTGAATTCACTTAATAGCTCCCAACGACAGAAATGCGTTTTGTTTTCATTTGATGTGAGAATTGTAAACGAAGAGGTAACAGCAAAATTCGCCCGCTATGCGATTGCAACAATTGGCGGCTTGGGCGCTCCAGAAAAAATTTTCCAGGTAACATCTGGTTGAATGTTGCTACTGCTCATACAGCTAACAGCCACACTTCACGTAGCCGGAAGCAGGAGAAGGTACTGCCCATGTGCAAGTCAACTGGGCATGCATGTGAGCCTGCGGGCAGCTGCGCGAACTTGAAATGTAAATGGTTGTGACGTCACGCTCGTCGGCAACAGTTTATTCTACATCTACATGGATGCTCTACAAACCACATTTAAGTGCCTGGCAGAGGGTTCATCGAACCACCTTCACAATTCTCTATTACTCCAATAACGTGTAGCGTACGGAAAGAATGAACACCTATATCTTTCCACACGGCTCTGATTTCCCTTATTTTAAATGGTTCAAATGGCTCTGAGCACTATGGGACTTAAATTCTGAGGTCATCAGTCCCCTAGAACTTAGAACTACTTAAACCTAACTAACCTAAGGACATCACACACACCCATGCCCGAGGCAGGATTCGAACCTGTGACCGTAATGGTCGCGCGGTTCCAGACTGTAGCGCCTAGAACCGCTCGGCCACTTCGGCCGGCTCCCTTATTTTATCTTGGTGATCGTTCCTCCCTATGTAGGTCGGTGTCAACAAAATATTTTCGCATTCGGAGGAGAAAGTTAGTGATTGTAATTTCGTGAGAAGATTCCGTCGCAACGAAAAACGCCTTTCTTTTAATGATGTCCAGCCCAAATCCTGTATCATTTCTGAGACACTATCTCCCATATTTTGCGATAATACAAAACGTTCTGCCTTTCTTGGAACTTTTTCGATGTACACCGTCAGTCCTATCTGGTAGGAATCCCACACTGTGCAGCAGTATTCTAAAAGAGGACGGACAAGCGTAGTGTAGGCAGTCTCCGTAGTAGATCTGTTACATTTTCTAAGTATCCTGCCAATAAAACGCAATCTTTGGTTAGCCTTCCCCACAACAAATTCTACGTGTTCCTTCCAATTTAAGTTGTTCGTAATTGTAATACCTAGGTATTTAGTTGCATTTACGGCTTTTAGATTAGACTGATTTATCGTGTAACCGAAGTTTAACGAGTTCCTTTTAGCACTCATGTGGATGACCTTACACTTTTCGTTATTTAGTATCAACTGCTACTTTTCGCACCATTCAGATATCTTTTCTAAATGGTTTTGCAGTTTGTTTTGGTCTTCTGATGACTTTATTAGTCGATAAACGACAGCGTCGTCTGCAAACAACCGAAGACGGCTGCTCAGATTGTCTCCAAAATATAGATAAGGAACAGCAAAGGGCCTATAACACTACCTTAGGGAACGCCAGAAATCACTTCTGTTTTACTCGATGACTTTCCGTCAGTTACTACGAACTGAGACCTCTCTGGCAGAAAATCACAAATCCAGTCACATAATTGAGACGATATTCCATAAGCACGCAATTTCACTACGAGCCGCTTGTGTGGTACAGTGTCAATTGTTACGAAGTAATCCATAGTCTTCGTCCTAAAGCATTTGACACATTTTGCTGTTTATCAGTTCTTACAAGTAAAAATTAAGAAAATTTAACTGAAGTCAAAAACAATGAAAAATTCCCGGAATCCTAAAAAAACTCCTGGGTTTTTCCCGGTTTTCTCCCGGATGAAAAAATTATCGGATGTCCCAGAGCGTATACACCCTGTAAAAGAGCTTGGATTTATTTTCCAAGATCCTTCCGAATGTTTGCGTGATACATAACATGAGATACACATAACAGCTTAAATATGTCAGGTCAAGGTGCTCGTTGTATGGGCTCCCATTCTAAGAACAAAACATGGGTGTTTCTTGCCATGTATTTGGTGAAACAGAGATAAAAGTTGTCCGATTTTATGCTGAAACCAAACTATGGACTCATACAGTGCATCCAGTGACTCAATACAACGAATTCGTTATGTTACTGTGGCAGTGAACAATGCATGCACGCAGCCGAGATGTTAAAAACTTACAATTTAAGTACTGAACAATTCGTCACGGAAACGCTAATAAACGATATCTTGCGACTTAAAGACAAACTAAAACTATTAAGAACAAATACACGTAGTAACAACAGAAGTGAGTGAGTCGAACAAGAAAAAGAAAATGTAAACACGATTGAAAAAAAAAAACATGCAGCTTTTGATAGATCCATTAGCTTTAAACAGGAATGACTTCAATAATGGATAGAAGCTGTGTTTGCTGTGTACAGATACGAGTTGAGTTGGCGACCCTTCGCTCACAGCTCCAGGCCGTGTTACCTTCCGTCACACAGGTTGAGGCTGCTGCCAAGGGACATCACTGTGGGGGGTCGGACGGAGGAATGCAAGGAAGTCATGCCACTGCTGTGGCCACCACAGAAACTGTCTGCACTGGGATTGACCCCTCACCCGTGGTCGAGTGGGAGATCATTCCAAAGTCTGGCAGGCAATGAAAGACTTACCGAGGGGCCGATTGTATGCCCTCACCGGTTCATTTGACAAAAAGGTTTCGGCCTTTATCTGTAGCTGACGAAGTCTCTTAAGCCGAATGCCGTCGTCCACCCTGTTCCAGAGGAAGCTTGTCAGCCCGCAAGGTCGGGGCATTCACAGAGAGTGAGTTTGCTGGTAGTTGGGAGCTCCAATGTTAGGTGTGTAATGAGGCCCCTTAGGAACATGGCTGCCAAGGAGGGGAAGGAAGCCCATGTGCATACTGTGGGGTGGGATCGGGGGGGGGGGGTGATTCCAGATGCGGAAAGGGTGCTTCCGGATGTCATAAAGAGGACAGGTGCAGCCAACTGCAGGTTGTGGCACATGTCTGTACCAATGATGTGAGTCACTTTAGATCAGAGGAGATTCTCTCTGGTTTTGGGTAACTAGGTAAAGACTTCCAGCCTTGATTGCAAGATTAAGGTGGAGTTCACCATCTGCAGCATCGTTGATATCACTGACCGTGGTCCTTTGGTGCAGAGCCGAGTGGAGGGTCTAAATTTGAGGCTCAGGCAATTCTGTGACAGTGTAGGCTGCAGACTCCTCGACTTGCGCCATCGGGTGGTGGGTTTTTGGGTTCCGCTTAATGGGTCAGGAGTCCACTAGACACAGGAAGTAGCTACACTGGTAGCGAGGGCTGTGTGGTTAGAGGGTCTCTTGAAACCACAGAAAGGGCATCCGACTAGAAGGGAGCAGTTAAAACACAGTAAAGTAGTTGTAGAAACGATCGGTATTGTAGTCGTAAAGTGTTGTAGCTTGCTGGGAACGAACCAGATCTCCAAGCCCTAATAGAAAGCACTGAAGCTCAAATAGTTCATGGTATGGAAAGCTGGCTCAAGCCAGAAATAAGTTCAGCAAAAATCTTTTCAAGCGATCTAACAGTGTTCAGAAGGGATAGATTAAATACAGTTGGTGGTGGAGCATTTATTGCTGTATTATTTATATGAAGACATGTCCAAAAGAAGAGATAGTGACCATGCAGCTCGTTGGAATGAAATTACAATGAAATGAATACCCCTAGCTGCATAATGGCATTGATATAAGTCAATGGAGACAGTTGAAAATGTGTGCCCCAACCGGGATCTCCTGCTTAGATAGCAGACGCTCTATCCGTCTGAGCCACCGAGGACACACAGGATAGAGCGACTGCAGGGACTTATCTCTGGCACGCCTCCCGTGAGACCCACATTCGCAACTTACCATCTTTACTTTTGACCATCTTCTTCTGTGCGAATGCACAAACAGTGCTTCCGGGAATCGGCAGTAAAAGCCGCGAGTAACGAGTATAATGGTCAGGGGCACTATGAATATAATACGGGACAACAAGTTGCGGGGGTATTCATTTCATTGGAGTATTTATTGCTGTCAGAAATAGTTTACCTTGTAGCGAAGACAATCAGACTAAATTATTAATTGGATTGTTCTACCGACCCCCCGACTCCGAAGATGTAGTTGCTGAACAGGTCAAGGAAAACGAGTAGCGTTTCAAATAGGTATCCCACTCATACAGTTATAGTCGGCGGTGACTTCAATCTACCCTCGATATGCTGGAAAAATTATACATTTAAAGCCGGCGGCAGGCATGAAATGTCATCCAAAATTGTACTGAATGCTTTCTCTGAAAATTATTTTGAACAATTTGTTCATGAGCCCACTCGAAGTGTAAAAGCTAACGAAAGCATACTTGACCCCTTAGCAACAAACAATCCTGGACAAACAGGGAGTATCAAGACGAATATAGAGACTAGCGACCACAAGGCAGTTGCTGCTAGGCTGAATACCTTAACACCCAGAACCATCAAAAAGAAACGCAAAGTACATCTATTTTAAAAAGCTGATAAAAACGCTCTTAACGACTTTTTAAGAGACACTCTCCACACCTTCCGATCTGATCATGTAAGCGTAGAAATGATGTGGAATGATTTCAAAGAGATAGTATCGACAGCAATTGAGAGGTATACACCAAATAAATTAATAAGTGATGATACTGATCCCACATGGTACGCAAAATGGATCAGATCACTGTTGCAGAACCGAAACTTCCTAAGAAAAGCACTCCCTTAAAGATAAAGTGTGATGCTGTTACTTGTAGTTTAACTGAAATTGTGGTGATAAAATGTAAATTTATCTGTTTCATTATGAGAAAATATGAAGTCCCATGTATCTCACTCTCTTGAGCATTCACTTAAGCCTCTTCTTAAGGAATTCAGTTAAAACTTGTATTCATTCAAACCATGACCATGAAGAAAATTTACTTCCTTTCATATGTCAGTAGCATAAAAATATGTACTGTCACTTATTCTACTATTTTAAACAATCACTTAAACTGTTTTTGGCATAATGCAGGCTTTAATACTGCATGCAAGTAATTGTTCTTGTAAAATAAACCAATGTCTGTGCAATGTGATATATAAATGTTAATGTACTACTGTAATTGCATCAATTGACTTGTCCTACATTACTTGTACACTAGCTGTATAATATGTAGTCAACAGGACCAAATAAATAAATAAACAGAGAAAGCACGCCAAATTTAAAAGAATTTGAAATCCCCAAGATTGGGAAAGTTTTGCAGAAGTTCGAAATATACCGCGTACTTGACTGCGAGATGCTTTTAATAATTTCCATAACTAAACTCTGTCTCGAAATCTGGTAGAAAACCCAAAGAATTCTGCTCATACATAAAGCAGACCAGTGGCAAGACGCAATCAATACCTTCACTGTGCGATAACAACGGTGAAGTCACTAATGACAGTGCCACTAAAGCAGAGTTATTAAACACGGTTTTCAGGAACTCCACCAAAGAAGACGAAGTAAATATTCCTGAATTCCAATCAAGAACAACTGCCAAGATGAGATACATAGAAGTAGATATGCTTGGTCTAGCAAAGCAGCTTAAATCACTTAATAAAGGTCAGGTCTCTGGTCGAGATTGTGTACCAGTCAGGTTCCTTCCAGAGTATGCTGATACAGTAGCTCCATATTTAGCAATAATATACAACCACTCACTCACAGAAAGATCCGTACCTAAAGACCAATACCCAAAAAGGGAGATACACTATCTGATCAAAAATATATGGACACCCTCAAAAACATACGTTTTTCATATTAGGTGTGTTGTGCTGCCACCTACTGCCCAGTACTCCATATCAGTGACCTCAGTAGTCATTAGGCAACGTGAGAGAGTAGAATAGGACACTCCCCTGAACTCACGGACTTTGAACGTGATCAGGTGATTGGGTGCCACTTGTGTCATACGTCTGTACGTGAGATTTCCACTCTCCTACATATCCCTAGGGCCACTGTTTCCGGTGTGATAGTGAAGTGGAAACGTGAAGGGACATGTACAGCACAAAAGTATACAAGCCGACCTCGTCTGATGACTTGACAGAGACCGCTGACAGTTGAAAAGGGTCGTAATGTGTAATAGGCAGACATCTATCCAGACCATCACACAGGAATTCCAAACTGCATCAGGATCCACTGCAAGTACTATGACAGTTATGCAGGAAGTGAGAAAACTTGAATTTCATGGTTGAGTGTATGCTCATAAGCCACATATCACGCCAGTAAATGCCAAACGACGCCTCACTTGGTGTAAGGAGTGTGAACGTTGGACAATTGAACAGTGGAAAAACGTTGTGTGATGTGACGAATCACAGTACACAGTGTGGCAATCCGATGGCAGGGTGTGGGTATGGCGAATGCCCAGTGAACGTCATCTGCCAGCGTGATTAGTGGCAACAGTGAAATTCAGTGGCGATGGTGTTATGGTGTGGTCATGTTTTTCAAGGAGGGGGCTTGCACCCCTTGTTGTTTTGCGTGGCACTATCACAGCACAGACCTACATTGATGTTTTAAATGCATTCTTGCTTCTCACTGTTGAAGGGCAATCGAGCACCTGTTCATATTGCATGGCCTGTGGCGGAGTGGTTACACGACAATAACATCCCTGTAATGGACTGGCCTGCACAGATTCCCGACCTGAATCCTATAGAACAGGTTTGGGATGTCTGGGAACGCCGACTTCGTGCCAGACCTCACCGATCTACATCGATACCTCTCCTCAGTGCAGCACTCCGTGAAGAATGGGCAGCCATTCCCCAAGAAACCTTCCAGCACCTGATTGAACGTATACCTACGGAAGTGGAAGCTGTCATCAAGGCTACAGGTGGGCCAACATCGTACTGAATTTCAGTACTACCGACGGAGGGTGCCACGAACTTGTAAGTCATTTTCAGCCAGGTGTCCAGATGCGTTTGATCACATAGTGGAGGAGTAATCCGCTGAACTACAGGCCCGTATCACTAACGTCGATTTGCAGTAGGGTTTTGGAACATATACTGTGTTCGAACATTATGAATTACCTCGAAGAAAACGATTTATTGACACATAGCACGGATTCAGAAAATATCATTCTTGTGAAACACAACTAGATCTTTATTTTCATGAAGTAATGAGTGCTATCGACGGGGGATGTCAAATTGATTCCTTAATTTTTGGAATTTTGAGAAGGCTTTTGACACCGTTTCTCACAAGCGTCTTCTAACCAAACTGCGTGCCTATGGAATATCGCCTTAGTTGTGCGACTGGATTTGTGATTTCCTGTCAGAAGGGCCACAGTTCGTAGTAATAGACGGCTTTCCTCAAGGAAGTGTTACAGACCCTCTATTGTTTGATCTGTATTAACGACAGACGAGACAAGCTGGGTAGCCCTGTTAGATTGTTTGCAGATGATTCTGTCACTTACCGTCTTGTAAAGTCATGAGATGACCAAAACGAATTGAAAAGTGATTTAGATAAGATATCTGTATAGTGTGAAAATTGGCAATTGACTCTGAATGAAGAAAAGTGTGAAGTTCTTCACATGAGTACTGAAAAAATCCGCTGAATTTCGAATCCACCGTCACACAAATTTGAAGGCTGTAAATTCAACTAAATACCTAGGGATTACTATTACAAATAACCTAAATTGGAACGATCACATAGATAATGTTTTGGCTCGGGAAAACCAAAGACTGCGATTCATTGGTAGAACACTTAGGTGGTGCAACAGGGTTACTGAAGAGACTGTTTACTCCACGCTTGTTGTCCCCGTTCTGGAGTATTGCTGTGCGGTGTGGATCTGCATCAGTTGGGACTGACGGATGGCATCGAAAAAGTCCAAAGAAGGACTGCTCGTTTTGTATTATTGCGAGATAGAGGAGATATTGCCACAGACGTGATACGTGAATTGGTGTGGCAATCATTAAAACAAAGGCGTTCTTCGTTGCGACAGGATCTTCTCATGAAATTTCAGTCAACAGTTTTCTCCTCCGATTGCCAAAACATTCTGTTGGCACCCACCTACATAGAGAGAAATGATCATCAGGTTAAAATAGGAGAAATCAGGGCTCGCACAGAAAAAATTAAGTGCTCATTTTTCCCGTGCGTCGTTCGAGAGTGGAACGGTAGAGAGACAGCTTGCAGGTGATTCATTGAACCCTCTGCCAAGCACTTTATTATGAATAGCAGCATAATCACGTAGATGTAGATTAGAAGCAGCGGTGAGAGGGGCGATGAGGGGAAGGCAGTGTCGACTGTTGTTTTGCGTGTAACACACAATCGCAGCAGCACTCTCAGAAGTGTTGCCTGCTTGAGTGAAACCTCCGTCACTTCGGAAATCACCTAATTCGTTGACATGTTCATGCTCGAGAATTTTACCCATAACTTGTGTATATGTATGTATCGAAAACAATGAAAAATGAATGTAGATGAATGTACGACTTTCACGATACTGTGAATTGAAAGTATGAAATTGGTTTTTGGAATCTGTTTGCACATTGCATTCATTAAACGCAGACAGCAGTAATGTTTACAACGTGAAATTAATTGTGCTTGAAAGAACTGTCAAAATGATGTTCACTAAATATTACTGCCATCTGTGTTTGTTTCAAGATCATGATAATGATGGTAACTTCTTTGGTGGCCATTTCCAATATTCCATCTGGTGTCCAGTACTCTTGCTCCAGTTGCTGCACATTACTGCAGTAACTTTGCCAGTTCCGTGCACTAACCGAAAGGAAAGCAGTATTAACAACATTCTGCAATCTTTACTTCCACGCGTCACCAGCGACATTGGTCTCCTTCAAATTGTGCTTTACTTTGGCCTATGCCAGTTCTATCATATTTAGATTGCAGCTGAAGGGCGATAAACGCACTCTTTGTGGCCTCTGCTCTCAGCGGTTTTTATCCACGACGTACACTTTTACGGCCGGTGTGTTTCCCTTTACTGTAGATAACAGGTCAGCCTTCGTCATTGAGTCGTTGAAGCTTATTTGCCCGTCTTGTAACCACGCTAACGTCGTAATCCTGAAATCGTATTTATTAGGCATTCTGTCGAATTTCCTGCAGTGGTATACAATCACAGAATTGGGTAAAAAATATTATACGTCCGCTAGTTTCGTCAAATTCAAGAAGTCCACAAGTTAGTCAAAACAGTTTCTTGCACGAAACTTCCAGACAAATTAAAACTGTGTGCCATATCGCTTTCCCAGGTTCGAGTCTCGCCCCGGCACACGGTTTTGGTGTGTAAGGAAGTTTGAAAGCAGTGCACACTTCACTATGGAGTAAAAGCTCGTTCTTGTTTTTTGTATCTTGCTGCAAGTACTAGCCGAATTTGCCTTTTCATGGATATTCTTCTCAAACTTACAGAAGGTGTGTGTGTTCAGCACAGGTGCGAAAGTGTCATTGCTGAAAAGGAGAATGGCACAAAGACAAATGGGCTGAAACAAATGTACCGTTGGAACCACTAAACATACATAATTGGCAGGAACTGTGAAATGAGTTTAACAGTCAATTTGTTTCACTAGAAAGCAAAGTAGAATGGCAGTACAGACGTCTTTAAATTTTAGCTGCTTTTTTATTGTTACTTTAAACATAAATGCATTACATTTGTAATAAAAGTAGTAAATACTGCTTGAAAAAACTCGAGAATAATTAAAATGCAGTCTCTTGATGAGATACCGCCCCGCGTTTTTTTTCGTGTTATCGAGTACTTGATAATACAACAGACAAGAGATATTCGAAATTTGCCTACGACAGCCTCGAAGTTAGTGTTTCTTGGTAACATCGATATGTACTGCTCTAATATTTTTCTGTTTTTAATTTCGTCATGATTTTTATTCATTAGTAATAATGAATAACAGTGGCGACTGTTCTGGTTTATAAGATTAACTGCACTTGTGTACCAAGTACTTGTAGTGAGTTCCTGATATTAACTTCGCCAGTGAATTGAAGTGAAATTGAGTAAGCTTTTTTTCTAATGTAAACACCTCAGAACTTGTATGCTAGTGGACGCAAGTCTTTTGTAATATTTCGCATCTGGGGGTAGTTAGACCAACGAGTTAAAATTTTAACTCGTTGAGTTAGACGCTAGAGGTTGGCAGCGCTCGAAGGCGAATGAATGCCTTTCAAGTAGTGCCCATTTTCTCCGCTTGTGGCAGCACTAGAGAAATCGTCAAGTTATCATGGCCAAATAGTACCTCAGTCAGTAATCTGTAGAGGTGGGCCAAACGGTTATTCTGGAGTAACCGTTATCACAGTTCCAGTTATTCTTTGATAACCGTTATCGTTAATGGTTATTAATAACTGCCAAGTTATTTTTCGCTAGCGAATACCGATAACTCCGACAGTTAAATAACGACGTAGTGGGAATCCATCAGTTTAGTTATCAGTATAACTGCGAGTAGTGTGAAATAGCAGGAATGTCGTATGAATCGTGTCATAACCTCAGCTTATTAACTCCGGGTACATTGTAGTTGATGTTAGAACGATTATTAGTGTTTCAGATTATATGTTTGTAGGTTATCGGTCGCTATTAGAAATATTATCTTCGCAGCTGCGACAGAAAGTACGCGGAACTTAGCCAAAGCACTGTTTAAGTAAAATGTTAACAACGTGCGTTTTTAAGTATGAAGTAATATGTAAACTGAGTACTGTAGGTTAAATTCGAAGCTTAATTTCTTGTGCTGGTCACATAATAGAATAAAGTGTACAGCCTTGTAATACAACAAAATATACGTAATGTGACAGATTCGTTTACTCCTGTGCTGTAAAAGCTAGTCCTATTGGGGAAAGTGTGAGTACGCTAATCCAAGTTTTATGTCAGATTTGCAAACTGCTCGATTTCTCCAGCGACAGCATGTTTATAACATATGAAGACATGCAGATCGAAAAGGTTGACAGTGTTACATTTCTGGGATTACAACTCGATAATAAATTCAGTTGGGAAGGGCATACCACATTTTTTCATTCTATTATTTCATAAGGGAACATATTCTGTGGTAACTCATCAAACGTAGCAAAAGTTTTTCGCATGTAAAAGCGTGTAATAAAAATCGTTTGTGGTATCAATTCAAGAACATCATGTAGGAACCTGTTCAAGGAACTTTGTATTCTAACCACTGCTTCCTAGTATATTTATTCCTTAATGAAATTTGTTACAAGTATTTCCAACCAATAGCTTAATACACAATATCAGTACTAGAAATGGGAACAGCAATCTACATAAAGACCTAAAATTAGTTACCTTGGTCCAAAAGGGGTCTAATATTCAGGAACATGCATTTTCAATAAGCTGCCAGCAAGTCAGCAACCATTAAAAACTTGGTTTCAGATAAGGCACGGTTTACAGTGTGTTTGAATGACTATTTGATACATAAGTGTCTGATTCCACCCATCATCAATATGCCGGAAATGTCTATTTTAAGTGTGTCTATGACGTCACTACATACACATGGCAACAAACACGAAGATACGTATAAATAATACAATAACATTTCCCACCAAAAATACAATCAAACCAATGGGACAACTGCGGGAAGTTGGGGGTTTTAGGGTGAGGACAAGCTAGTAAAAAAAACACACCATGATCCCAAAACACAAAATGAAGAACAAAAAGAAAAAAATACAGCATTCTGCTACACCAACAAAAATCTGCAGGAATCGGACACTTCCCTTGAACAATATAGGTCAACTATAGGTGACCATACCAAAACACCAATACCCATAACTAAAAGTACGAAAATTGGAATCAGACATTTCCCTTGACCTACATAGGTCAACCTCAGATGACGATACTAAAACATCAACACACACAATTATGAAAATGGGAATCGGTCATTATCCGGTGACCTATATAGGTCCACCACAGCTACTGATGCCAAAAAACCAACACCTACAACTGCGAAAAATAAAACCACAATCCCAAAAGTCCACAAATCAATCATCCCTACATAAATTAAATCACATTCAATACTTCATAAATACACAAAACATCACAGCTAGGAAAAAAAAAAAAAAATTAATTACCACCAGCAAATTCCGGCACTGCAACCTAGATCGACAGCCCCCCCCCCCCCCCACACACACACACACAAAAACCAACTCATAAACACCGTGCCGTAATGACATTCACACACCACAACACCTTTACGTCGAAGCAGACGGGTGGAATCAGACGCTTCCAGTGACCCCTCCTTCTACTCTGTAGATGAATATCGTAACAGAGACTGATAGACCAGCTCAGGTAAAAATTCTGCTATATTTCAGTTTTGACAGCACTTGGTTGCAACAGTCAAGATCGGGTATTCTGTGTACGATAAATTTATTAAAAGTACGTAACTGTGTTTTATTCTGTCAGTGTACCAATTCTGTAAATATTAGCAGTTACTATGATATATTCACGTATTTTGACAATCTCCTGACAAATGATGAGGATAATAATTATTATATTCCACTGTATTATGTTATACTTTCTGACATGTTATTTGTCATTCGCGATGGCCAGCGGCTATTTCCGTAGCAGTACGAAAATATTTGTTCGCTCCAGTTACTATCCTCTCTGGAAATATCACCTGGAACTACGACCTTTAACTGGAGTCACCGAGTCAGGAACGTCTAGACACACAGTTATTCCGTTACCAGCTTCCAGGTTATCTGTGGTGGTAGCCCGATAACTACCAGAGAACTAGAACTACGAGCCAATAACGATAACTGCCAGAGGAGAATACCGGCTCTGACAGTTATTTCCATAGTCGCTCGAATTCCTTAGTAACTTTCCTTGTACTACCCGTCCAAGCTAAATTAACACGTAAGGCGGTGGCTTAAGGGAACGACCGTACTTGTTAATGCCTGTACTGCAGCTCCTATCAGCCACGGCTCGGACATTAACTTTATTTAATTGTTTATTCTAAAAGTAACGAAGGCCCACGAAATAGTACACAGTTCTTATCAACAGATGGCGCGCAGTCTCACAGTTATTCCCATGGTCTATAGAACGCCTTCCAAATGCGCAGTACGATCTTCGGTCAACAGATGGCGCGAGGCATTGTTGACACTAAACAGTTATTGAAATAACTGCCAGAATCAGAGGAACGGTTATCGCAGTAACCGTTACTTCTCAGTAACCGGTTATTTCTATCAGTTACGTTATTTTGTGCCACCTCTAGTAATCTGATACAGGCGTCTAATGCTCGGTTTACACTAGCAAGTTATTGCAGCAGTTTACTTGGGCGGAGCCCGCATCTCGTGGTCGTGCGGTAGCGTTCTCGCTTCCCACGCCCGGGTTCCCGGGTTCGATTCCCGGCGGGGTCAGGGATTTTCTCTGCCTCGTGATGGCTGGGTGTTGTGTGCTGTCGTTAGGTTAGTTTGGTTTAAGTAGTTCTAAGTTCTAGGGGACTTATGACCACAGCAGTTGAGTCCCATAGTGCTCAGAGCCATTTTTTACTTGGGCGGAGGAACTTGCCGCGCGATTTGCGAGTGTAAACATATCGCCAAGTCGACTTGCGACTGTAGCAATTTATTGCGGAAGTGACTTGCTGCACGGTTTCCGCTTCCAGTGTGAACACCTCGCAAGAAGTATCTGCAAGTAACTTGCAGCTTTTAGGATTTATTTCTATTTCCCGCAAGTAGGAAGCGCAAGTTATAGTAAGTATGTCGCCTGCATAACATTCATATTTAACATTTTACTTAATGTGGTGACTTAATTTTATGCAACCATCTTACGTATTATATGCAAACAAATTTCAGAAATGGAGGAGAAACGGGAATGGATGAAGCAGGATACAGAACATTTTATTGAAGCCGTGGAGAGCTACCTCGAAATACGGAACGTGCACAACCGAGACTTTAAGGATAGAGTGAAGAAGATGAGCGCTTTAAATGAACTCTCGTCGATATTCGACACATCTATAAAAGAAGTACATAGAAAGTCGCATAACTTGGCCACCTGCATCCACTCGCTTGTTGTTTTAGGAGTCTAGAAAAAGACGATGTGTAATTATTGCATGTTCTATTTACTTAGCTTTTCACTTTCTATTTTATGAGCATTAGAAAAAAAACATTTTTATAAGCATATCATTCTGTAAAATGCAGTTTATTTCAATAAAAATTTAATTTCATTGTTGTGTTTTCACATACCTTCAAATAATTTTCCCTTTTCAAGACATTAAAAAAGACTCTACATACATCGGGTACGATCAGAGAAATCGTGCAGACGGGAATATGAAAAAAGTACATTAGGGACTTGTATGAGTCTCCTACAAAGAAAAGATTTCAAAATTCAAACTTCTTTTGGTTGTATGTTTCACATAAATAAATGAAATGCCTATTTTATTCGTAGCTCACCGGTACCTATAAATCATAGAATGACTAGCAAACGTTCCTTTGCTAAAATAGCAGTACCGAAGTTTGTGTCTCGTTTTGATATGACGAGCGCCATTAACATCAATATATTCTCAGGATCATTTGAGGACATTCTGCTAAAGTATCCATGCTCTCGATACGAAGTTCTTGCAAAAGGTTATTACAGGCACCATTTTGCGATCTTCTCATTATCTACTCTCTAACCAAAATACTTCTCTTTTTGTTTTTCACGTTTTGCATTACAATTACAAGAGCTGCAGCATATCTCACCCGCCTACTTGTCATTTTACACTTCGGCTGACACTCGTAGTGGTACTGAAAGCATATGTAAACAGTATCAGCAAGTTGTTGACGCAAGTTTCTTGCCAAAGAACTTGCGGAAGAATTTTGCTTAATTCTTGCACTGCTGTGTAAACACAGCTGCAAGCGGCTAGCAATAACTTCTGCAAGCGACTTGCTAGTGTAAACCCAGCTTAAAGCTAGCGAAATGAGGGATGCTCAACTACTGGACCTACCGATAGATGGCCCTAGCGCGTGCCGGCCAAACATCATATCATTGAGTGTCCGCCAGAGATCACTGGTGTCCGCCATATCTGAATTTGGCAAAAAGCGAAGTGTCAAAACACGGATGAAAATGTTTCTCGCTCTGCGCCCTCATAAGTCTTTTATATTCTATGTTCTAGATATCTACACATCAACATAATGAAGTGTTTCTAATCTAGCGAGAAAAAACAGTGACTGTTCTGCTATGAAATTCCTAAATTCGAGTGTGTTTTGGAAGTTTGACAAGCTGACCTATAAATTGTTTACTATTAATTTTATGAGTGCTTTACTTATTTGCCCGTTTTATAACACTATTTAAGATTCAATGGAGGTCAACAAATTACCTTGCTTGCCAAAGCTTTTAACTACAGGTATAATTCGGAAAATCAAGTGTGGAAAAGAGTGAAGACGTCCCTTAAAGAGAAGTTGACATCGTTTGCTTAGGGGTATCTTTACTGACAACAGAAATTACAACTGAACTATTAAAGTATTACTTCCGTATAAACGGAAAAAATTTTTCTTTATCTGTAGTGATGCATTACCGATCTGCTTATATGCTGACACTGTAATTGCAACATGCACTTACAAATTTGGCTCACTCTTTGATCAGAAATTTAAATACCATGATATTATTAACGCCTGTACATGACACGGTGTATTTTAACTGAGTGATAAGGTAGAAGTACTAGTTTTTGACAGTGCTTCAGTCTTTGATACGAGACAAGAAATACATTTAAATGAGACCAACACAAAAACCAACGTTAAGGCTCCTCTTAAATGCATGACTTTGGAAGTTAAGTCTATTAATAATATTATATTGGACTGATCCATGATGATGTAGGAAGTGAAGGAACTTGTTGAAAATAACATCGTTCACAGCTGTTAATTTTAAGGTTGGGGTGTCTTAAAACTGTAATTTTCCAGTCTGACACCCAAACAATGACTGGTACCATGGTTTTATTTTAAAATTGAATTCAAAACATGTCAGTGAGAAAAATTATTACACTATGAATTACAACCATGGAATCTTATTTCTGTGAATCTTGGTTCCAGTCTTTGACATGATGTCAAACACTGAAATGACTGGTTGTCAGTATAGGGCCCAAGCAAAAAACAAACCTGAAAGCAAAAGCTGCAGAAGTTGGCACCCCAATGGCTGCTACAATCTGTGAGAGACAAGGGTGACATTACATTGCAAATTTAGTGTAGAAAGTTCCATATTGTCTGAATTTGTCCTTTAATGACAGGACATTCTAGTCCAGTCGATTTTCTTACCTGCAAAAGTACACTAGCCAATACCAGTGGCACAAAGGCAGTGCCAAATTACAAACTATCCAGTAACAACAGAAGTATTGCTGGACAATGTACAGTAAATAATATGTAATAACCTGAGAAATTCAGAATTGGTTTGAAGATATAGAACAGTATTTGGAAAGAGAGTAACATTTTGAATATAACAAATGACGCAAGTAGAGTTTTCAGTTATTATGAGAGCTTGCTTAATTATTTTTTTTCCTCTCTCTTCTCCATTCTCAAGGGGAAAATGTGATAACATAAAAGTGCAAGAAAGTTGTGTACAATGTTGGAAATGACGAAAAAGAAAATCTCACCATGCTTTTAACAGCATATGCTGCTGTAAAGCTTGCTCCTCCTAAGAACATGATGTTCTCTCTCTCTCTCTCTCTCTCTCTCTCTCTCTCTCCCTCCTCCATGTGAAGAGTATTCCTGTAATAACAGCTAATAGCATACCAAGAACACGAGGGTGTCACAGTGGAGATTTGTTTTCTGGTACAGACGTCTGACACAACTATTCCACAGCAAAACTTACTTTCAATAGGTGTGGTAGCAGTGCACTCCCATAGGATAACAGAATATTATGTCCTCCAGGAATCACATTGGGTACACCACTTACAGCATAAACTGTACAGCAACTACAATGTTTTGTGAGCAAGTAATACCAGTCAGTATCTTTAATTTTAACATCACTCTTGACTCCCATAATTACCTGCTTATACATGTGCTTGTACTACAGGTTATTGGTAAAGCAAATACTTATTGAATAGGTCTTACACATTTAATACTTAGCAGAAATTCTTTTATTACTGTATCACCTCTATGGTGAATTAAGAGGTACTGACTGGTTTCTTTGAACATTTAATAGAAGCCTTCTTTTTACCTGCTATTGATAGACAGCCATTCCAAGTTCTGTACAGAACAATCTCTCACATTTTTCATGAGGTTTGTTATTCTGTACACTAAGATTTCCTCTTCTAAATTGTAAATATTGCATTCAGACATTGTTGGTATTAAAGGTAATTCATGAAATAAATTATATTTAAACCAGAAAATTAAAGGTTCCACATGGCACATGAAAAGTACCTTGCTTCACACATGTATGTACAGATTCCAAAATGTCTGTGAATTTAAGTTACGAACTTTTTTAAATTGAAATATGAAGATCACAATACTTTGGGTCTGCAATAACTCAAACGTAAAATACTTTTGTTCCCTATGGGAAACTTTGTTCTTCACGTGACTCGTGCAACTGCTTTCACTCTTAATGGAAAACTAAACGGTTTATGTTAAAGCTAACTAGCAAAAAGTGTAACCATTGTTACATAATTTCTGTGAAGTAAGATTCCTTATTCCTTCCTTTGTCATCATAACTTGATAATTTCAGTTCCATATGGGACATATGAACTAAAAAAATGAAATGCTTTTATTACCAATCAGAAAAAAGTGTAACCGTATAATGAAGGTAAATGTTGATTATGTGCATTCTCTCTCTCTCTCCCCCCCCCCCCCCCCCCAACACAGAAAAATATAACAGAAAGACCTCCTAGCAAAATAAAGACAAAATTAAGAAAATTAGGTTTTGCCTGAATCAGGCCCCCTTATTCTAGAATGGTTCTAAAGTAATAAGAATGCTTACGATCAATTGGAACATTGTGTTCATTCTAAGAAGTATTAAAACAAGAATTAAGAGAGTAACAATTTTATTGCTCTTATGTTACAGAGTATCCACAAACATTACTGTTTGAAACATAGGGCCACTGCATACTCCATTAGATCACACCCATTCTGTGATTAAACTGCTTTCTTAAAGTGAAAAATTCAAGTTAACATAGTTATTGAGGGAAATATTTTCTCACACTGAAAGCTATCTCTCAAATAAGTCTCAGAACTTTTTTTTCATTAATTTCACACAAATCACCTGTTTTTAATGCAAGTGCATATTTTGTAACACCTAACATCTTAAAATAAGCTTATATAATAAATAATTATTGTGGTGTCACCGCCAGACACCACACTTGCTAGGTGGTAGCTTTAAATTGGCCGCGGTCCACTAGTACATGTCGGACCCGCGTGTCGCCACTGTCAGGGATCGCAGACCGAGCGCCACCACAAGGCAGGTCTCGAGATACGGACTAGCACTCGCCCCAGTTGTACAGACGACGTAGCTAGCGATGCACACTGACGAAGCCTCGCTCATTTGCAGAGCAGATAGTTAGAATAGCCTTCAGCTAAGTCAATGGCTACGACCTAGCAAGGCGCCGTTAGTAACATTGCATGTATCTAAAGAGTCTCACTTGTATCGCCACAATCTCCAGGTGTACCAAAAGGATGGATTAAAGTTAAGTATTCCAGAAGCTACGTACTTTTCTTTATAGCATTCATTACGTATCCTGTTTCAGACCTCACGCCATCCTGCTTTAGCTTAGCGCGTGCCTTTCGGCTTCCTCTCATTGTGTCTAGGCTGTCTTGTCTAGACACAACAATTATAATTTTGTTACAATATCTACACAGGATGTAAAGAGTTAATTTTACTTCAATGTGATTCATCGTTTGAAGTTCATCATTATACAACAACAAATCTATGGACAAAATAGTTTTAAAAAATCTGTCAAAATGTCACACCCATCTGCATGAAATGTCCCAATACATAATCTTTTCCAATTTGAGCACTATACATGATTAAACAATATGAGTTTATTTAACTTCTGCCTTATACGTGATTTGTTGTTTAAAATTTTCTCAGCGGGCTTTTTTTTCCATATGTTTTTAAGCATGTGCAGGAGTACAGGGACGCAATCTTACAAACAAGTTGAGTCTGATGTAAATCCTCAATCCCAATTTCATAATGGTAATCATGACCAAGAGCAGGAGCAGGAAATGGGTAATCTACGAATTTAATTTTAACACAATGCAAAATCTTGGCCTGTATATATTTCTGTCGCATATCCCCAGCAATCACAAACATCTGAAACAGTTTCTGAGTATTCTACAACAGAGTACACGCAGTCACTTGTTTTAAACAGTTTTCCCCAGTTAACAAAATTTACAAATGCATTTTTATTGGCCATATTGGGAAAAGCATAGAGATAAATACATTCTAATGCAGATTTAACATTTCCTGCATGGAGCAGCAATGGAACACCAATGATTTTTAAGGTTTTGATATAATTTTCAGTGTCTGAAAATTCCAAGGACTAGTGTAGCAGGGGATACAACCCGTCGGCTTTGGACATTGACGTCACAAGTCGCCAATCGAGAAGCGATTCTTCTTAGTGTTGTAGCTCCCTTTAGTGGCTGATAAGTGTTTTTTGGCTTTTTTTAAAAAAAATCTCACGAGATAGAATAAACAGATCCGCTTTATTAAGCAATCAGTAAAAAAAGGAAACTGAAACATAACAGCAAAAGCGAAAATGGTAAACTGCTATCTGGCGACTTGTGGCGTCATTGTCCAAAGCCGACGGGTTGTATCCCCTGCTACACTAGACCCAAATACCAAGCCAATAAGATTTGTTGTCAAGTCTCAGGGGGCTCTTATACCCTTTACCTAATGGATTTCTAGAGTTCAGAATATCAAAAATCCTATCAATAAAATACAAAAATTCTACTGTTGCTTCACTTCCTTTAAAATTTGGATCACAAACCCTCCTCAAAAACTCTATACTATCTGCCACGCTAGAACTCAAAGTCTGTGCAGCTAATGAAACATTCATTTTTCTATTTACACTACTTATATGTTGTCCTGATAGTTTGTTCGCAAATGTCATACCTTCTTCTTGTTGTACCTTGTTCAATTGCTCAATGAAATGCCATCTAATAATGCCAGTTGGAGACTCAATAGCAGATACTTCTGCTAGAGTATTTCTGGCAAACTTAATCATATGGCACATGTCCAAGATACATTAAACATTGTATTTTTCCACAGGATGAGGAAAGTAGCTTTTAAAATCACCCTTGTAAAAATTTAAAGTACAGCCAAGTGAACGTAAAGTGCTTATATTTACCTTACAGCCATCACATGTAACACACCAAACCCTAATGCCAGAACTATGCAGCCTCTCTAAAGCAGATTTTATCAGTGTGGCCTGATTATTTGCCTGTACACCGTTGATAAAGAAATATGCAATCAGGCATTTAAATTTGCCTTTAATAGAGACAAGCATGAAAACCAGAGCCTCAGATGGCCCTACTACTTCTTTTACTGAGGCACTTCCCCACCAACGTCTAAAAAACCTGTGCTTAGTTCCTTGGTCCCAAACTACTTGCTTCCTAATTGCCACACTGTCTACAATTAGACATGAATCGCTGAACTGGTCCCTTACAATGTACTTGAAAACATCTTTTAAGACGCCAGGTTCACAGTCTACACTTGCCACCCATTTTGAAATCAATGGGGCAGAGTCATTAATTTTTTCAGGTATTCATATGCTGCTGGTGAATAAAAGTACACAGTCATCGCAAACATTTTCACATTTGTTGTGTATCTATTACCCTTTGATGAGAGAGAGTTGTTCACTAAATTGCACACTAATTCCACTTGTGTTCCTTTCTGATGATTGAGGAAGTTATGTAACTTCTCAGGAAGATGCCCCTTCTCCTTCAATGAACTTATCATGTCATCCACGGAAAACACTTTCTTCTTCGAATTTTTTCACGGACACACTTCAGTTTACGTTTTAATTCGAGCACAAGTTTCGGTCGCCTTGTCTTCCATTTATACTTTCGACTGTATACCACAATCAATTACTGAAGAACCAACTACACTCTAAATAAGGAAATAATTTCGTTATATACGATTGAAATAACTCAAGGTTTGATGAAAAAATATTATAAGAAAACGTTGGGGGTGTGAAAACATCCTTATACTAACGTTTTCGACACAATTCGCAGCTTCTGCATTGGATAAGTGGGACATGCTTTCCACGGAAGAATTCTCATTGACAACATTCTCCACGCAATCAGTAGCGTCTGCAATGGGCAAATCGAGCACGGATTTCATGACAGAACGCTAAAAACAAAAATATGGACCTGTATTACAACATTGCTTAGACCTATGTAGCGTACGAAATAAATTTACAAAAGTAAAAAGCGCACACACAGCAAGGAAAGTAATTAGCTACCTCAAATGGAGAATAATCGTTTTCACTCAAAATCCTAACAACATGTCGTCGTGACTGTTTATTTGGTGCATCAAATGTGTCGGAAAGTCAAAAACTATGGCACTGCTTCTGGTTTGAAACGTTTCTCCCACGTTCCAGGGCTCACTACGTAATCATCTTGTCGGAAACGGTTTCCGCAAAGAAAACTGCAAGACGTAGGATTAAAATCTTTCCGCTTCACGGAAGTAATCCATGTCTTTAGTAGCTCTGGGTGCTTTAGAGGAAACCTGTTCAAAAACATCGAATTAGCAAACGCACTAAGTCTGTATTTTTATCGTATTGTATCGGTAGTCGTATTACCTGTGAAATGGTAAGTCACTCTCCTTACTCCATCGCTTCGTACAATTGAAATCGGAACAAGAAATCACCATTTCGATAGTCCGTAATTCCTTATACACCGTACAGACCGAGAGTAACTTCTTGCCAAATTCGAATATGGCGGGCAATACAGACGACTGTAATCAGCTGGTAGAGCCATCTATGAGTAACTTCTTGCCAAATTCGAATATGGCGGGCAATACAGACGACTGTAATCAGCTGGTAGAGCCATCTATCGGTAGGTCCGGTAGTTGAGCATCCCTCATTTTGCTAGCTTTAGACGCCTGTGTAATCTGATCACTGACCTCAGTGCACCTGGCTAAGATAATGTCGGCGATAAATAAACAAGTGAAGTTTAAAAAAACGATTTGTGATGCTGGGCGACAGCCACACCAAGAGAATTGCCGAAAAAATAAATGATTACAATACGTCACTTACAGCAAGGGGTATAACAAAACCGAATGGACCTTTGACTGAGATAATAAAAAATGGTAACTCAATAAATGAGTAATCTGAGAATAATACCATGATAATCAGGGGTGGAAGCAATGATGTTTACCAGATTGAGGGTAAACATGCTACACAGTGCTTAGAAACTATAATACATGATTTCAAAGTACCCATCACCATAGTTACTAGCATGCCGCACAGATACGACCTGCAGGATAACTCAGTCATAAATTTGGAGCTTGAAAAAAATAAACAGACAGTTTCAAAAAATATGCAGGGCCTACCATAACGTGACATTCTTTGAGCTTTCATATCAAGAGAACTATTTACGAAACATGGACAACACTATACGATACTGGGAAGTCGTTCATTGGTAAAATTCTAGTAAAATTAATACAGAATGTCAGCTGCATTACGAGAAAACCAATAGAATGAGACTCTACAAATACCATACTGAGCAACTGTTTGAGCAAACTTAAAACATCTAATTAAGGAATTGTTTGCGATGAAACTTGTGTAACTATGAAAAAACACCGAATAGGCAACTAAACAAAAATGGCAAAAAATACAACCACTGCTACTGGAAAAAAACATCCACAGTCAGAAAACAAATAAATCCGAAAAGATGACAACCAACAAGGAACAAGGATTTTTTATGACCTCACCAGAAAAAGGTGACCAAGCAGACAGGCGAAAAAGGAGGTAAGTGGTCAATTATGTACGCCTGAGGTTGACAGAGGTACAAAATTTATGCTTTTTCATCAGAATGTTCAATCTTTTCCGAATAAAATCAAGGAATTTGAAAAACTGTCAGGTTTTCTCGAAGACGCTTCTGTTATATATTTAAGTCAACATTACCAGGATTAACATTATCTTCATCATTCTCTAGGATAACCTCTGTCCATGGTGGGGCATGCATTTTTGTTAGAAGTAATACTGAACATCGCTGCTTAAAATCCTTAGAGATACTGGGAAAAGAGAAAGACTGAAATTTCAGCTACAGAAAAAACGTCACTAAAAACCTAATAATTTGCCTGTACAGAAACCCAGATTGGGACTTGCACATTTTCCTACAGAAACTAGAGTGTGGACTTAGCGGACTTAAAGCAAATAAGAAAAAACTAATAGTATGTGGCAATTTCAACATAAATTTTCAGAAAAACTGAATTTAGTGACCATAATGGACAGTATATTGTTTTCCATACAATACTGATACCTAAAATCATAATTCAAACAGAATCTGTCAAAGAAGAACTAATCCTGAGCGAACAGAATATAGACACCTTCAGACAACTGTTAGATAAGGAAACGTGGAATGCAGTATTTGAACATGGAAGTACATGTGAAAAGTTCAAAAGATTTATGGAAATATTTAGCAACTATTATGAAAGTACATTCTCAAAAAGAAATCTAGGCTGAGGTCTAATAATAGAAACAAATCATGGGTAACAACTGGAATAAAGATCTCAAGCAAGAAAAAGAGACAACTATATTGTGGCATCGATAGGTTATATTGACCATGATTAACACCATATTTGGACTCTGATTGCTCTGCCGAGCCTCCATGTTAATTTTTAGTTCTTTTCTGTATCGCAAGCTGTGTAAATATATATGACTTACTGTGAAATATATCTCTATGTGGGATAGTTATTGCATTCAACCACTATCATATCCTGTTCCCTTACTGGTAACCCTGACATGATTTGAACACACAACCTTCTGATCTGACCCTGAAGTTTCTACGACTTCCGCGCCGGGTGTTGTAAATCAACAGGTTATGCATACAACACCATGGCTCGCTCACCCAATGCTTTGTTCAAAGATTTGGAAGGACAACAATGATCGCTGGACGTCTTCACTCCTTCGCCAACGACCTGTTCCACATTAATTCACAGTGATACACAGTCTCCAGCCATGTTAACTTCAAACTTCATCGTTCTACAACAGTCGAGTGGTACACCACTATCACAAACAATGGACTTGGGTTTCATGTTGCCGGACTGTGCTCGCCAACGTTTGAAGTGTTTAGTGAATAATATTCAGAACTGTGTACCTACTGATCGATCGTATAATGCTCAAATTGATCTACATTTGCACACATACTTTGACTCTCAACAGACCACAACAACAGTTACTGTCATGCCATGTGCACCACCACCATTATTTCAAAATGCATCTGGCCAATATCAACCATGATCTGTTCTGGTTTTGCCTCATGGGCGAACTAATCAAGAACATTTTAGTGTGCTAAATTCTCCATGCTCACTTAAGAAGAACTTAAACTTTGGTCACATGAGTTACCGACCTCCCCTCCTGCCCCGGTTTCGGTCGCTCAGCCACTTGTCTCTTCCACAGCACCGTCTGTGTCTGCTGCACCGGCCTTCCGCGTTATGTCCAGGTTGGGTCAATTCAATTCAGCATCTGTAATCTTTGGTCCAGTTTATGGGACCCCCACACATATTGCGCAACCGCTCGTTCCCACGGTACCGACTGTGCCAGCCGCATTGTGTTTTCACAACATGTCAAGGACAATGCAACACGCCGTTGCTACGGACATGCTTTCCAGTAACACACCTATGCCTACTGTGCGGGTCTGCTGTATGGCCTCTCCTACCATGGACCAGCCAATTTTCCAAGGGATACCGAAGCCGCCCTAGTCCCCTACCCTGGTCATCTGCCAAAGCTGCCTTCTTTATACAAGGACAACCCTGTATCATGGTTTGCGCTTGTTGAGCATCTTTTCGAGTTTCATCATGTGTCCGATGACAACTCTGAATTCCTGTGGCACGTCACGCACCTCCATGATCACTCAGACTTAATTTGTGGTCTACTCCTCTCGCCACTGCCTCCACTGAAGTACAATTTCGCGAAGAATACGATCATGGACTGACTTGCCTGGTCACAACAAGAATTAATCATCAAGATCTTGTACGAGGAACACCTGGGAGTCCAAACTCCATCACAACTCTGGCACAGCCTTCGGTTGCTCGTGAGTGGGTATACAATGCTGGACGTTACTCTGTGGGTGGTATGGTCCGCCAAACTGCCTACCAACCTACAGATTCACCTGCTATTGCACTCCTTTGAGTCAATCGGCTCTCGCCTGTGCATCACAGACCATCTGTATGCATTGCTACTACAACACCAACCAGCTCACCACTCACCGCTGGTCGGCACAACTGCTCCTGTTTACCGGCCCTCTGCTGGCAGAGGCAGAGCTTGCTCCACATCCATGCTTTCTACACCACCTGGCAGTATCCGCTTGCTCTCTCCACTGTCCGAACATTCCAGGATCATCCACGCACCATATGTGCTGGTATACATGCCAGAACAAATCGACGAGGACAAGCCTCCTCCGCAGCCACAGTCACCACCACCACCACATCTGGCTCATCTATACTGCTGGTACCAAGAGGATTTCAGCGATAATGCTAATAAGTGCCAGTTACCTTGCCAGCACCCAAGTTGACCGCAGGACCTAAAAGACGCCAAGTCCTGCATGGAACCTCATGGGTGTCCCCATACATTGCACTCTGTCCACTCGTCTGCCTGGCCGAGCGGTCGTTAATACGTGACTGACATTTTGTCACGGCTCGTTTTCCTAGTCGACTCTGGACTGACATATCTATTATACCTACAGCAATGGCTCCCCTCATCTTTTCACCGACGAGGTTACTTCTGCAAGCTGTCAATGCATCAACGTTACAAACCTCAGGCTCTGTCAAAGTTACAGTGCACCTATCTCCTTCTCTGTGTTTTCCGTGGACTTTCTACATTGCCGACATCGGTGAACCAATTCTCAGTATGGATTTTTTTTCCCATTACAAACTCTCTCCAAATGTGGTTCAGGGCTCGGTGCCACACCACCCCTCCACTAGGCATGTTCGACATTCCACAAGGACGATTTCGTCATGTACATACCAACCTTATCAGTCCACTACCACCGTCAAAGGGCCAGAGATATATTCTCTTCACAATTGACCACATGTCTCGCTGGGTGGAAGCTGTTTCTTTACCCAAGATCACTGCTGAAACTGTGACCAAGAGTTTCATCTCCTCGTGGATTGCCAGGTTCGGCTGCCCGACCACCATCACCACCAACTCAGGTCGGCAGTTTGAGTCTGCCCTGTTCACCATTTTATGTAACATCCGCGGCATTAAGAAAATTCATACGACAGCCTACCACTTGCAAAGCAACGGGTTAGTTGAACAGTGCCACCACACCCTCAAAACTGACCTCAGGCGCCACAACTGCCTCTAGTCTGAGGCTTTTCCATGAGTGTTACTCGATCTCTGTTCGACCTTTAAACCAGACTTACAGGAAACCAGCCCTGAATTCGTTTTCAGGGAGAACCCAGTCCTACCAGGGGAACTTATCCTGTCTCAAGCACCCAAGTATTTTCCCCCGTCCCCAGATTTCATTAGTCGTATGCGCACTCACTTCTAACATGCACAGCCTATCAGCCATTCCCCGCTGGACACTTACGTGCCAACCACACTCAACACTTGCTCCCATGTTATGCTCAGGGCTGATTCCATGAGACAACCCTTGCAGTCATCCTACCTCAGCCCCTTTAAGGGACTCCAACGCGTCGAGACAACGTTTGACGTTATTTTTAAAGATCTTCCTCAAACTGTTTCATTGCACAGGCTCATACCTGCTTTCATGGACTCAGACGCCCCTCTGCCATCTCAGTTGGATCCTCCTGACTACTTTTCCGCCACGCAGCCTGAAAGTGCTTTGTCTCATCCCACGGCGCTGTTTTCTCCAACCCATGATTTGTCATCGCCATTTGCAGGTTTTCCAGGCATGTCGCCATCCACCCCATGTGCGTAGACTCGCTCTCCCACATTCAACCTATGCTGCAATGAGCCGCCACATCACATGTACGACATGTCAATCGTCACCTTCGATGACTGTATGCTCATGCTCCTGACAGACACCCCGGCCTTGCCATCCAACGGGCAGTTAAATATCAGTGTGGTGCATAGCCTGTCCTTCCCCCTCGAGTGTGACCCGTCAGAAATCCGCACATTCATCTCATCGGATGGCTCAATTTGCATATGGGGTGGACACAGCTGCACCATGCCGCTGTCTGTTCCACACGC
The DNA here is from genome assembly GCF_023864345.2 of Schistocerca serialis cubense. Taxonomy (NCBI): domain Eukaryota; kingdom Metazoa; phylum Arthropoda; class Insecta; order Orthoptera; family Acrididae; genus Schistocerca; species Schistocerca serialis. The sequence continues at coordinate 598,229,096 of NC_064639.1, forward strand.
CTGCTCTCGGGCTGGTCAACACATCGTCCAGACCTGCTGGTTCACCGCATAAGAGGTAGACCTGCCACCAGCTGCCTCAACTGAGATGGAAATACCGATTGTGCGCCTGCCGCCTTGCACAACTACTACCGACGCTGACGCCCACATGACCTCCACTCAAGCCTCACCGGTGGTACTCCATACTGCGGGATTGGGGGGGGGGGGGCTGTGTGGTGTCAATAGTTCATATCGACCATGATTAACACCATATGTGGACTCTGATTGCTCTGCCGAGCCTCCATGTTAGTTCTTAGTTCTTTTCTGTATCGCAAGCTGTGCACACATATATGACTTACTGTAAAATATATCTATGTGGAATTTAATGGGGAGAGTTATTACATTCAACTGATAATCGTATCCCGTTCCCATGATATGATACTACAAATACAACACAATACTTAAAAATGTTGTCAAGGAAGCAAAAATGAGGGCAAATGATCTATACATTCAGTCTGCTAGAAACAAGACCAAAGCCATGTGGAAAGTTGTGAAACAACAGACAGGTAATGTCAGTACCAGAAATGTCAATATCCTGCTATGTCAAGATGGAGAGAAAATAACAGAGCCAAGGAAAGTAGCAAATACCTTCAACGGCTATTTTACAAACATAAGTGAGCAACTAATCAGTAAGATCATTCCAAGTAATCAAAATACAACAGCACCACCACTTAAGATCAACAACTCTGCTACTGTCATATAAGCCTTAAGAATGAAACAGTCCTCAGGAGTACATGGTATACCTGATAAAATAATAAAAAGATGCAGTGAACTCATTGTAAAACCACTAACACATTTATGCAATAATTCTCTGGCATCATGAACTTCCCCTTCTTGTCTAAAAATGGCAAAATTGAAACCAATCTACAAAAAAGGAAACACAGAAGAAGTTGGCAATTACAAGCCAATTGCCCTGTTGTCTGGCTTCTCAAAAATTCTATAGTAGATCTTCCACAAAAGGCTTACAACCTTCATGGGAAAATATCAAATCCTGTCCACAGCACAACACAGGTTTAAGAAGAATCGCTCAACCAACAGTGCTACCTATGAATTCCTAACCAAAATTTACTAGAAACTGGAGAGTGGCGAATATACCACAGGTGTATCCCTTGACTTATCAGAAGCTTTCAGTACTATAGATCGTGAAGAGCTCCTAAAGAATTTAAATCAGCTCAGCATCAGAGGTACACCTAATGACTGGGTCAGGCCATACCTTTACGGGCGGAAACAAACAGTGAAAACACAACACATTGACTGCTACTAAATCACAAACCATTACTCAGGTTACCAAGGCATGAAATATGGTGTTCCCCAAGGATCAGTACTGGGACCAGTGCTGTTCCTCCTATATCTAAATGACTTACAAACAAACATACTGTGTCAAAATACTTATTAGTTTGCTGAGGACAAAAACTTTCTCATTACTGCAAAATCAGAAAACCTACTACAAGAAAACATTACAAAGACAATGCAGCAGAGTAGTTCACATATCATAAGTTAATCATAAAAGAAGGAGAAACTGCAGCAATCAACTTCCATGATGTCAAGGAAAAGGTTCCACAAACTTTAAATATCCAGTTGTCAAACAAAGCTGTAAAAAGAGCTGACCTGACAAAGCTTCTCAGGCTCTGGACCCAGGATAATGTCAGGTGGGGAACTCATATTGACAATCTCAGCAAAAAATTGAACACATCCTGCTATGTGATGAGGATCCTTGAAAGCTGCTGTAGCAATGACTGCCTAAAAAGTGTGTACTATGGAAGTGTCCAATCAATTCTGAAGTATGGAGTCATTTGCTGGGGAGCACCTCCAAACACCATCAAGCTATTTAGAATCCAAAAAAGAATCATAAGAGTCATAGAAGGTTCCAAAACACAGAAAATCTGGCAAGCCACTCTTCAGCAAACTGCAAATCCTCCCGCTTGTGTGCCTTCTTATATATGAAACCACAGTATTCATGCAGCAGAATGCCACTGAAAATCCCACACTCTTCCTCAAAAATGAAGATGTACACACTCACAACACAAGGCAAAAAATGGATTTCCAAATACAAAAACTAAGCTCTCCCAAAATGGAGTTCTGTACTTTGGAAAAAAAGACATTCAGGAAACTCCCAAGTAACATACAATAAATAAATAACACGGCAGGGTGCAAAGCTGCAGTAAAATCATATCTGATTGGTCACTGCTTCTAAAGTCTGAAAGAGTATTTTGATAAATAATAATGTGGCAATATGAATAATAAGATACCAGTCTTATGCACTGATACCATAGTAACATTTTAACCACTGAAAAAATAAAAATAATGTACCAATAATAAGTAGTGTAACTGTAAGAAACTAATGATTTTAAATTGATAGAAACAGTATGCGTTAAAAGATGTCCAACATCTTATGTACATTCTGATGGTCAGGGACAAATAAATAAATAAATAAATACTGCTCTGGCTTGGTTTAGGCTCTCACTCAGACATTTATTAATTCAGTGATAAACAATTATTGTTAAGCTGTATATCATCTTGAAAAAAGTGAATAAACACCATTTTGTTAAATCTTTTGACTGTGTATTTTATGCCACACATTCCTGCATGCATTTATTTGAACGTTGTGACTAGATTTCATGATAAATGTGACAAATGCATTGGTTGGTCCCTAGAGTTTAGTGTCGGAAACCCCAAAACATAACCATGCATTTCAAGGCCATGTGAACAGTGATTTTCAACTAAAGTTAAATTTAATTATATCAGCCAAAAGTTTACAGAACAGTTTTTCTGCAGGATTAACAAGTTGGAAAGCAATTTGAGGTTCATAAACATTTCCATCCTGGCACAGCATCAAGTGAATCACCTTTCAATAAACTGATTTTAATTTTCAATTTGAAAATCCAATGGAGGAAGACTAGAAAGAAAAGTGATAGATAAAATGAATGATAAAATAACCTGTGTTTACTTACTTGCTTTTGCCAGGCTTATCAAATAATTACCCAGCTGTCAACTGTGAAATTGGGGTCTTCCTTAATCCACTGCCAGAAAAGATAAGTTTTTGATGATTTCTGTTTCGGCATGAGAAAATTAAGTGGACTACTCAGTGTGAGTCAACTCACCAAGCAACTTTACTTCATAACTACAAAAATAAGTAGACTCCAGTGTCATCAATTTGGTCCTTTAAAATACCTCTCTATTGTCAGATGGCATTTAAGTAAAGACTGGCTGGGATTGCCCCAATGACAATGCATCATACAGTATTGATTTCAGCTCAGGCTATATTTCTTAAACCTTCCAAACTATAAACATAAGTAGACTCATAGTGTCACTGATGTAGCAGCATGCTAAAACATTTTAGATTTGTAAAGGCAAGCAATATAATGCCATATGCATTCTTGATTTCAATGCAGTGTATAAATTCCAAATTCAGAAAATCTATTTAAAAATTGTGTTTTTCTGCACAAGTCCTTCTTAGCCATTACTTTTTCTGTGAAACTCCTGTTTTAGCCCCTTTTAGGTCTGTATATATGATTTAGCCCTTTTTAGGTTCTATAAAGTTAAACCCATCAAATATTGGCCCTGCTTATTACATTGTTCCTTGGTAATAGAGTATTGGTTTGAATTTACACTGTTGTCATTCAAGATATGATAGAACCCCCTTTACATGGTGTTCTCACTTTTACATGAGACACTGAACTGGGTTCAAAGAGGTGTTTGAAATGTATACAGATTTTAACAAACAGAGTGTTTGTATATTTTACCAGTTGCCTGTTGTAAAGATAAGACCTCTCCATTGCCTACCAGGAATGTTGTGTTAATCCATAATAACAGTGCTCAAGATATACAATGTGTAATGGGTATAAGTGCAAATATTTCTACTGGTAGCTGAGGATGGTGTACTGAACAACATTAAATCACTATTTATGCAGACTAATAATTATAGCTATTACATTTACATTTGTATGTTCTAGATTAGGTAGTACCTCCGAGTAGATGTGACAAGAGCAAGACATTAACCCTTTAACTGCTCTGGACGTGTTAACGCATGCGCCTTTGTACCCGTCCCTGTGTGCTCTGAATGTGTTTATACGTGCCACCAGTCATTCTACCTGGTACTCTGAATGTGTCTTCATGTCAAGACATTCAGAGTACCAGTGTATACATGTAGACATGCTCAGAGTACCAGGTAGAAGGACTGGTGGCGGGCGTAAACACGTTCAGAGAACACAGGGACAGGCACAAAGGCATGCATGTTAATGCATCCAGAGCAGTTAAAGGGTAAATGCTTATATTCCCCTCGGAGCAGGTCACAGAGCTGTGGAGAAAAATGTTTAGTCCAGACTGACAGGCATAGTCTATTTAGTGGTGCGGTTATTACTTAACAGAAAACATCAGGTAGCAAATTATGTGACGTGTTTGCGCAAAGATTGTTCAATGCAGAGAATACATAACCAACACACTGACATGTGCACATATTAAGGACCACATATAAAAATATCTGCACTTATAGCCATTACACCCTCTATGATGAGAAGGCTAAAAGCTCAGAAACCATAGCAACTAAACAACTAAATGGAAAGCTCTTGGTGTTTTTGTGCACTAAACAATGTGAGAGTAGGAAGGATAAAAATGCACAGTATTTGGTAGGTTGCTTGTTCATCACAAGTTGGGACTGTATGCCAGAACTGGACTTGATCACAAGTGCAACCATAGTGCTGGCACTGTTTAACTCAAACAATGCAAAATTAGCTCATGGACTGACCTGAAGCTTCAACTTCCTCCAAGTAATGAAAGAGGGAAATAATTAGAAGTTGATGTTTTGTGTCCTAGATCATAACACTTTTTTTAAAAAATTAACACAAATTTTCAGGATAAGATCGTATATTGGACATACAGTAATCTTATGCAGGTATTTCATAAAGATCACTTTCAATAGTTACATTTCCTGTGCCCATTTGGCATTTATGCAATGCTTGTACGTATTAGTTGAGACACTTGTTAAGTCTTAACTAATAAAGTAAAACTGCTTTCAATCTGAATATTGGTTTAAACACTACTATTTTTTTATAAACATGCACAGCTCTGGAAACCTTCAAACTGATTTACCCAGCCAGTTTAGAGGCATCTACAATGTAATCTGGACGTGATGCAGATTTTAAGTTTTTCACATATACAAATCATTGTGATTAGTGAAAGAAGTGATAAGTGACAGAAAAAGTCTTGGCACTGACTGTGGACTGAGCCTCAAACTTTTAAATCTGAAACTTGGCATTAAGAAGGAAGTTTGCCAAATGTATTGTTTGGTGGGTAGTATATGACAGTAGATCATAACTAGTCAAACAGAGAGAGGAAAAATATTTGGATAGTTTCAAGATGTGGTTATGGAGGAAAGCGTTTAAATTGAAATGGATTTATAAAGAGAGGAATGAAAAAGTAGTTTTGAGAATAGAAGGGGAAAGAAAGCTAGTGAAAATGAAAATGAGGAAATGTCTTGAGAGAGGGACATATAGTGTTAAAAAAATTTCCTGCGACCATCAGTTATTGAAGGAAAGATTACATGGACTAGAGTAAGGAAGCAGTTAAGTTCAGAAGAAAGTGAATTGTGTGTCTGTACCTATCGTAAAATGGATATGGGACACAAAATGACTTAGTCATTGAGTTAGACTTAAACATCTACAAATGTGATGTGTAATGATACTATTTTGCATATTAGTTGTATGACAGTTACTGTTGTGGATGCTATTTGGATTTGGATGAGCTACTAATTTTACTGTACTTAACATTTTTGGGTATAGATAGAGGCCAAATACGAAACTCAACAAAGAAATAAGAGTATATTTAGTTTACAGGGTATCAGAATGGCTACAGAAGAAGATAAATCTGAATAACAAGACATATGTCATGATACAATGTCTACAATATGTTGTGACATTTGCCTGCTTTAATTCTTTGTTGATAATCCTTGGTGTTGACATACTGCATTGTTATACTGACTCAAAAATGGGGGGGGGGGGGCGGAAGTTCACCTCTGACTACTGTAAAGGGTGTAGCCAACAGTTGCATTTCACAGTTCTTTAGATTCAGTTCACAACTCCCAATATTACACAGTTATGTGGCCAGTTCACTATTGGTAAATTTTGATAAACCTCATTAATAGCTTGCAGGAAAACATCAGCATACTGCTACAATAGTTTGCTGCTGAACATCTATGAGCAGTAAAAAACCTAACACACAGTTCACAGTTCTTTCAGAATAACATGGTGCATATGACACTATTTCTCAAATAAATTGAACAGACACTGTCATTGTTGTAACACACGGCCTATTTCTGTTACACTGATTCCAATGCATTATTGTTACTCTGACTGATACAGATTTCCTGTCTGAAAATCAGCCATGGACTGACTGTCTTGGGACCAAAAATTGGACCTTTGTATATCCTCAGGATAACAGGTACTGAAACTATACATTGTTCAATGTTTACGTTACAGAAATTACAATTAAAAAATAAATCATTCAATTAAGTGAATATATAGAAAAATTCCTTCTTTTTAACAGTTTCTTCTACTACAGGAGTTAAGTGGAATTATTTGTTTAAATAATGAAATTAACAGATATAGTTATACAAACAATACTTTTGACAAACCTAGCAATTAATTTGGAATTAATGAAGGGCTGGCTTTGCTAGAATGATTTCGAATAGAGCCAAATGAATACTTTAAGAATCCTAGTATTTCTTCTTTCATATGTTTATAATTAGTACAGAATTTATATTTGTTTATAAGTCAACAGTAGAATTTAAGTCACAGAACAATTACTGATTTCACCCTATAACAAAATATATTAATTAGAAATAGTCAAAATAAATTATGAAATTGAGTACATACACAAAACTAAGCCCAAAATTAGATCTGGTGCTATATTTCTTAGGACTGAGGGCCAACCTTTCTCTTTTATGAAAATGCAGATTATACTCATGCATGTAGTGAAAAAAAAAAATGAATTGAAGGAGGCAGATGACAAAACAAGAGAGGAAGCAAAGAGATACCAGCTTACTTCAACACAATATGATTAGAAAAGTTCTGAAACTGAAGACTATTAGCATTTGACACATTCCTAAGAAAGAGCCATGTGGAGATCTAAAAGAGTTTTTGGTGACACTTGATGGACTGCAGTTTGCCTTCCCTATGCATCCCAGATTCAAAGATTTCACTGTTCAGATTCACAAGGACAAAATCAGGATTAACTGTGCCTATGTTACACAAGTGGCTACAGTATGTGCTTGTTGGGAAACTTTCACCAATAAGTCTTTCAGGCAGTTATCTTGCAGAGATTGTTGGATTTTGTCAGTCAGATGGCATTATGCTTTCGAGAGGTTGATTTTGTACTACACTAAGATGCACACAAAATGGAACAGAATTCTAGTCATGTGTAAATGATGTTAGTGGTTCCAGAGTTAATGTCTGAGTGTGTCAGAAACTGAAAAAAACAGGATAGCAAAGCATAAGCAGAAATGCCAAATTCTATTTTAAAATGTTACTTCACAAAGGTAGATTCAGGGGAAATGTCCCAATTTAATTCCCAATAGTGTTGAGAAACTGCTGAAATCACTATAGCTGAACAAAGCTGCAGGGTCCAATTGAATCCCCATCAGAGTCTATACCAAATCTGTAGCTCAGATAGCCCCTCTTTTAACCATAATCCACCATAGTGCACTTGAGCAAAAAACTGTGCCCGATAGTTGAAGAAAGTACAGGTCACACTTGTCTGCAAGAATGGTAGCAGAAGTAATCCACAAAACTGCTGTCCATTTGTACCTCAAACAGAATGGACCTCCTCCATGCCAACCAGCATGGTTTCTGAGAACATCAATCATAGGAAACGCATATTGCACTCTTCTCATATGAAATCCTGAAAGCTGTGGGCCAAGGCAGTCAGGTAGATGCAATACGTCTTGATTTCCAAAATGTACTTCAACAGTATCACACCTACACTTATGACTGAAAAAACAGTCATATAGAATACTGACAGAAATTTGAGACAGAATTGAGGATTTATTGGTAGGGAGGATGCAGCATGTGATCTTGGAGACAAAGTCATTGACAGTTGTAGACATAACTGCAGGTGTGCCCCAGGGAAGCTTATTGGGTCCTTGCTGTCTGTGTTGTACATCATTCACCTTGCTGACAATATTAATAATAACCTCTGAATTTTCAGCCATGATACAATTATGTTTAATAGAACACTGTTGAAAAAATGCTGCACAAGCATTCAGTCAGGTCTTGGTAAGATTTAGGAGTGGTGCTAAGTATGGAAACTTGTTTTCAATTTTTCAGAAATGTAATAAAGAAAAATGTAGTACCCTGTGACTATAATATCAAAGGTCAACTCATATCCTGGTGTAACAATTTGTCGGAATATGAAATAGAACCATCACATAGACTCAATTACAAGTAAAGCTGGTCAGTTTCTAAGAGTGATTGCTTACAAAACACTCAAGCAATCCATATAGAATGAGACCTGTACCAAATAGGACTAACAGGGGATATTGAATGTAAACAGAGAAGGGTAGCACATATGGTCATTAGTTTGTTTGACCCATGGAAGAATGTCACAGAGATGCTGAAGAAACTGAACTTCAACTACTTGAAGATAGACATAAACTACCCCAAAAAAGCCTATTTACAATTTTTCAAGGAACAGCTTTTAATGATGAATCTAGGAAAATACAACCACACCCTACATGCTGCTCCCATAGGGATAGCAAGAGCAAGATCAGATTAATTACAGTGTGTTAGTCAGTCATTCTCCCCATTCTTCATAAGTGAATCATGCCCAATACAGTGGGGAGTACCAATATACCCTCCCATGCACTTATCAGTCAGTTGAAGAGTATGGACATGGATGTAGCCATTTCCTGTGTCTTGCAAGTATTACAGAGGTCTTAAGATGACACTTCAAGGCATGTTCAAAGCTACTGAGACTACAGTCTCTCTCCAAGCTGCCTGAAAGTGTCTCATGATGCTAGTCTGCAAAAAAGGTCAAAATGATGTATTTGTAGCATCATGTTGTACATTTCACTTTGAGCTTAAATTCTGACTTTAATGAAAGGGCAAACATGAAGGACAGTTTAGGTCTAACGCAATGGCTTTTGTTATATTTGAATCATGAGTTAATGGAGATGTGTTTGCAGCCTCCTTTGGTCTTCTCACTTTCCTCTTTCCTTGATGATGTTTCACCTTTTGATACAATTAGCAGTCTGATTGCTTTCATATATCTGATGTCTTAAACTACAATCTCATGGCTGTGGTCTAGATGTGAGCATCTTTGAATACTAATCTTATGGTCCTGTGTACCAGGTCTGAACCCAATTACTATTAGATTTTGAATCAAAATCAGCTATGGCAAATGAAAATGTCCAATGTAAGGAATTCATTCTGCAAACAGCTTTCTGAAAATAGGGCAGTGGAGTGGATCTGTTTTCAAGGGACTTTTGGATTTCTTGGTTGTCAATGCCCAGAGGGACAAAGAATAAGGCTAACATTCTATGAATAGGACTGTAAAATATTAGCAGTCTGAATGTTGTAAGGAAACTGGAGAATCTATAGGAGCTTGAGGAGGCCTGTGTTGATCTTAATAGGGATTAAAGAAATTAAATAAAAATAGGGCAAAGATTTCTGGTCAGATAATTGTAGTGCAATAACAACAGCTTCAGTGAAAGGTGTTACAGACATTGGCACTAGTACAAATAGAAAGTTAGTAAATGATGTAAATTATTATGGAGCAACAAAGTGACCGAGACTGAAATATTATTACTGGTGAGGGAATCGAAAATAGTTAGAGGAGGAAGGGGAGATGGAAGAGGCTTCTAAAATTCTGCCATAGGTTTCAGTTTTTCATAGCCTCTTCCAAAATCACTTTAGAAGAAGGTATACATGGACAAGGTCTAGATAAATAGGGAGCTATCAAAAATTTAGAAATGAAATTTAGAGCTGCAAGACAGCAGCGGACCAGGATCAAAGCTGGGAGTGATGGTTATCATGTTAGTTTCACAGTGAATGACAAAATAGTTTTGAGATTTCATGACAAATGGGTCTACATACACTTGCTACTAGTACATATTCATTACATCTTTTAGGTTTCCTTTAAACTGATACTGAATTCATACATTTGGCTGTATAATGGAATTGATGAAATGTATGATGAGATAAAATAAATTATTCAGATAGTGAAGGGAGGCAAAAATTTAATAGTCATGGTTGACTAGAATTCGGTAGTAGAAAAAGGGAGAGAAGGAAACATAGTAGGTGAATATGGATTGGGGGTAAGAAATGAAAGGGGAAGCCGCCTGGTAGAATTTTGCACAGAGCATAACTTAATCATAGCTAACACTTGGTTCAAGAATCATAAAAGAAGGTTGTATACATGGAAGAAGCCTGGAGATACTGACAGGTTTCAGATAGATTATATAATGGTAAGACAGAGATTTAGGAACCAGGTTTTAAATTGTAAGACATTTCCAGGGGCAGATGTGGTCTCTGACCACAATCTATTGGTTATGAACTGTAGACTAAAACTGAAGACACTGCAAAAAGGTAAATGGGAGTGAGGTGGTTTAACGTAGGTTCAGTCCAGGGGGATGGCGGGATGAAAGGATGTGTTGGAGTGCAAGTTGCCATCTCCGCAGTTCAGAGGGACTGGTGTTGGGTGGGAGAAGCCAAATGGCGCATACAGTGTAGCAGGTTCCTAGGTCCCTAGAATTATGCTGGAGGGCATGCTCCGCTACTGGGTATTGGACATCTCCTAGGCGGACAGTTCGTCTGTGTCCGTTCATGCGCTCAGCCAGTTTAGTTATTGTCATACCGATGTAAAAGGCTGTGCACTTGCACAACAGCTGTGAAATCAATATATACCTAATACAGCAAAAATTAAAAAGAAGGTCAGTGACACAGTAAATATAGCTTCAAGCCCTATGAGTAAATTTGATATAAATATGAAAATGTACCAGCACAAGCTGCAGTCTGTAATTACCAAAAATGATGATGTAAACATTTTGCTAACCAGTTAGCTCAGTGATATCTCAGTGGGATTTCTTACAGAGCACTGATTCTGCACTGATGTAATGAGGTTAATTTCACTGCCAAATTTCAAATTGTGTGAACACTATTCCAGAACCAATGGTGGGATAGTCATTTTCACCAAACAATGTATTGCATCTAGACTATTATCATTCCTGAATGAAATACAAGCAAGCAAAATCCTTGGAAGTGCGGCCATAAAACATACAAATGTAATTCTCATTGTATCTCCAATTTGCCATCCCACATCCAGTAACCTTAATGATTTGCTGCTCAAAATGGACTTATTTTTAGGCAAAGTAAGTCAGTGGAAACATGTCATTATACCTGTGCTTGATGACTTTAATACCTACATCTATATCTATAATCTGCAAATCACCATGAGGCCTTTGGCACAGGATATGTCCTATTGTACCACTTGTTAGGGTTTCTTCCTGTTCCATCCACATATGGAACATGGGAAGAATGACTGCTTGAATGCTTCTATGCATGGAGTAATTATTATACTCTTACTTACCCTGCAATCCCTGTGTGAGTGATACATAGGGATTTCAGTACGTACCAAGAGTAATCATTTAAAGCCAGTTCTTGAAACTTTGTTAATAGACTTTCTTGGGGTAGTTTACGCCCTTCTTCAAGGGTCTGTCACTTCAGTTCCTTCAGTATCTCTGTGATACTTTTAATGTACAATAAGCCATTTGGATTATGTATATTCTCAAATTTACGATCTTATCATTTTTTTGATCTTATTTGAAATGTTTTAAAATCCAATTGTTTAGCAGTATATGTCATGCTAACACAATTAACCCCTGTGATTAAAAAACAAATTTCATAAAATTACTGTGCCACAAAAAGATAAATTTTTGTTTATGTGGATATATATTATCAAAATTGTTCTGTTGTACTGTTCAGTAAATTTCATTTTTTGTAAATTATTTTTTTATTTAATGTTCTATGTATCAGTCTTAGTATGACTATATCTTTACTGATGCACTTTGAAACGATGTTAACTGTGAGTGAATTGTGTTTTTCTGGTGCAAAGGAAGGAAGGAGGGATGAAAGGTTTTTTTCTGTTGTGCTCAGTTATTGGACAAATTGTAAATTCAATTTGTGTACAAATGAAATGTATTTCACTGAGCGAAAATTGTAATTAATGGCTGCAAGGCATCTAGGACTATTAAATATGAAAATTACATATGAATCAGTTGGTTGTTTATATTATTCAAGAAACTTGTCAACCTATGAGGTTTCCAGACCTACAAGAGAATCTGAGACAGAAGAAATTCAGGCAACATATTGAAGGAGATCCTCAAAAAACAAAATGAATACTTTTTCTTTAAAAACACTAGATATGCCCAATATTTTTTACTCCATGAACATTTATTACAATTAACAATCATCCTATTGGGCATAACAAAGGAGGTCATTAAACACTCTCCCATGGACTAAACAAACCTGAGACCATTCATGCTGCCCTTCTCTGTATACGTTGAATATCCCCTGTTAGTCCTATCTGACTCGAGTCCCACACACTTAACAGTCAAACATGTTTTGTTCAGTGCCTCTCTATCTATAATGCTACGCTTTCTTTTACACCTATTTTGCAGTAATCTCTGTTTCTTTAGAAGTTTCCCTCCCATTGTAAACTATTCTACAGGGTACATATCTTTCCAGTGTGTTGTCAACTGTTCTTTTAAACTTGAGTCAGAGTTCCTCTACATGCTCCTGACCTGTACTGAAAGTTTTAAGTTCCTCATTGGGACATAACATTACTGACTTTTTTATCTAGTTTACTGAACATGTATATTTTTCTGCTTGTTTTAATTGTCATTGGTACTTTAGTAATCCTCATTGCCACAACTGCGTCATGGTCACTGATACCTGTTTTGATGTGGACATCCTCAAAGAGGTCAGATCTATTTGTTGCCATTAGATCCAATATATTTTTATCATGAGTAGGGTTCCTAACTATCTGTTCAAGGTAGTTTACAGAGAAGACATTTAGTAAAGTTTCACAGGATGTCTTATCATGGCCACCACTAAAAAAACTGTAATTTTACCAATGAATTGTTGGATGATTAAAGCCTTCATCAATGATTACAGTATGATTGGGGAACTTACGTACAAGTGAATTGGGGTTTTCTCTGAAGTTTTTGGTTACATCAGGAGATGAGTTTGGTGGGCTATAGAAGGATCCAGTTATTATTTTACACCCACTCCTGAACCTGAATCATGCCCAAACAATCTCACATGCAGCTTCAATTCCTATCTTGATGGATTTGAGTTTTTTTTGTCTTTTGTGACAAATACATCATGTAACATGCCCTCTTACATTATTATGTTTCGTTATTGTTATTGTTAGAAAAATCTTTATTCAGTCGGTCGTCGAAATTTTGAAATAAAAGTTATTGTGGATGTCGCATAATAAATGTTTTGCATGAAGCGCTGTTGCAACACAGGCAAAGATCAACTGTGGAAACTAAGCCAGTCAATATTACAAATAATGTTATTAAAGAATACGGTCGACTGACTGCACCAAATAAGAGAGCACGTACATTCACGAATGAGTGGTCAAAAATAAATAAATAAATAAATAGAAGGGGTAATACTGTGTAGAAAAAGAGTCTTAAATATCATTACTCTTGTACACACTCAAATGTATGTGAACATATGAACAGGATAGAGGCACATACATTTTGAGTGCAATCATCCCCCGTGGCCTGGATAAAAAGAATTACAGTTAAATGCATTTATTCATCTTAGAACGTAAATGGGTGGACTTCAAAATTAAATGAAAAGAAAGACTGCAGGTTCTGAATGTTGTGGAAAATATATTGAAATTGATGGTAGTGGCCACGAAAGGAAAAAGATGAACACATTCACATACCTCTATTGTTGAGCAGTGTTACCGTGAAGATTGTCACCACCATCTAAATTATCTGCATAAAATTAAAATAATAGTAATAATTTTCCAGAATTTCAGGGGCTGGGACCCATGGTATCACAAAAGACAAAATCACTCTGCTTCAAAATCACTTTCATTATTTAACCCAATTTTATCAGTAAGAAATGGCACAACACATCTTAACACTAGGACAGGATAACAGTGAAAGGTAACTTATTCTAAAACTAATAAACGAAGAGCGTAAAGCATTTTTTGGTTCAGCAAATGCTTTACGTATTAATCTGTGGTAGTTGAGCTAGTGTCTAGATATTCATAAAAAAATTTATATAATTCCTTTACAACCACCTCCATTTCCCATTTGCCTCTCCTTTTGATATGCACTTATATTTTCTATAAAAATCTTACTGCTATCAATTTCAGGTTTCAACCAGCTTTCTGTACCTAGTATTATGTGAACTTCACTGCTTTTCATGAGTGCTTCAAACTCTGGTCTTTGTTAAGAATTCTTCATCACCTTACCATTAGGATTTTGATACTCTCGCCTGTGTGAGGCATTTCTTTCAGTCTTACACTGATACTCCTGGGTTTCCTACAGCTATCATTACCTGGACTGGATGGAGAGTTGCCTAATCTAAAAATCTCTTGTGTGACCCCACACACAGTCAGCTACCTAAGTAGCAGCCACTGATGTGTAGTGCACACCTGACCTATGTAGGGGTACCCTACAGTTCTCAACCCTATGGTGCAAGTTCAGCAAGCTGCAGCCTAGCTTGTCACAGAACTTTTGAAATCTCTGGTTCAATCCTTCCACTTGACTCAGAACCAAAGGGCCACAATCAGTTCTGGGGACAATGCTGCAAATTGTGAGCTTCATTGAAATTCCACATGCAAGGCTGGTCTTCTCAACCTTGTGTGCCAGTTGCTAGAATGACCCAAGAATGACTTCAGAGCCAGATGACAGGCATCATTTGTACCAACATGCACCACAATCTGCAATTGGTTTGACCCTGTTTCCTCAATGGCTGCTGGAATAGCCTCTTCAACATACTGAATGGTGCCCCCAGGCATATACACTGAGTGCACCTGATGTCCTTTCCTGTCCCTTACTGCCATTTCCCTAAGGGATACCATCATTCACTGTATGTTTCAACTGGTGATGATTAATAGACCCTACCATTTTGTGTTTGTCCCATCCTGACACCTGACAAAACAGGTTTCAACACAACAGGTGAAGTGAGCTCCACTGAATCTGTTTCAGTGAAAGATAGCATCTTGAACTTGTTGATTTGGGGGATCGATGCAATATCTTGAGTCCTCTCTGGTCCCCGTCCACCCCGTACAGGATGCCTAGTATGACCATTGACACACCACTCACAGTCAAGCAGGTAGGTAAGGATAGATCCTGCACTTTCTGCAGAGGACACAGGATCGACAGGAGAGGATAGTACTTGAGGTACCTCTGGTACAGGTAACACAGGTACACGACTCTCAGGAGCTTTTCCAACATACTGCATAACTTCTTCATCCAAAATAGAAACAGTTTGAAACTGCAAAATCATACATTCTACGTGGCCTTGTAAATAAGCTCACTAGAATAGCACTCACATCAGCGATACCCTTAGACCAAATTCTTGCAAACAGAAATAAACTTAGCCCAACACTATAAGGATGATTCAGCAATCACCATGCTGTCATACTAAACATCCATCTAAACAAAGATACATCAAACCCAATCCCATTTTAAAAGCTTATGAAGGTATTACATTCCAAGTAACTTACACAAACTAAATGTCCTTGTAAGTAAAGAAAGGTGGACGGAAATGTATGCCCCCAGTGATGTCAACATAAAATTTGAAATATTTGTTGTCACAGTGGTCCACCATTTTGAAGAGATGTTTCCACAAAAGTCAGTAAGGATAAATAATAGTAACAGAAACAAGAACTTGATTACAGAAGCTATTAAACTTGCAAAAATAAGAGAATTCTCAACATGTTATGTAAATAAAATAATGACTACCCTCAACTAACCAAACACAGTAAAATATCGACAATGTAGGAAAAGACAGATTGCTACTTACCATAAAGAAGATGTGTCGAGTCGCAGGCAGGTACAAATAAAAGACAATTACATATAACTTTAAGCCACAGCTGTCATCAGTAAGACAGAGACACACACCATCCATACACACAAGTAAGCGCACCTCATGCACACACAACTGCCAACTCCAGCACCTTGGGCCAGAATGCAACATCACATTGGTTGCAAGTAGCAATTTGGAGGGGGCAAGGAAGGAGAAGGAAAGGTGTATGGGTGGGGAGAGAGAGAGAGAGAGAGAGAGAGAGAGAGAGAGAGAGAGAGAGAGAGAGAGAGAGAGACAACTGCTGTCTCGTGAAGTGCACAGGGGCCTGTCACAGGTTTACCCTACCCCATCAGGGGTTGGGGCCACCTGTGAATGCACACATGTCATTTATCATCTCTGCTGCAATCATTGCATAGATTTTTATATTGCTATGACTACCAACCAGCTGTCCACCAAGATGAATGACCACCTCTAAACTGTGGCCAAGTGCAAAGTACATCACCCCATGGCACAACATGCAGCTGAACACAACATACTTGATTTCAATGGTTGCTTCACTATCTGAGCTATCTGGATCCTCCTCTCCACCACCAGCTTTCATGAACTATGCAGATGGGAGTTCTCTTTACATTACATTCTTTACTCCTGTAATTATCCCAGCCTCAACCTGCAGTAACATACTGTCCCCACACCCTGCACCCAACAGTTTCCAACCCCTCTATCCCCATTCTCAACTCCCATCCTGTTTATTTGCTGCCCTCTGCCAATGCATCTGTCTGTCTTTACCTGCTCATCTCCTATTTTGCTCATATTTTCCGCACCTTCCTGCCGCACAACCTCCTGATGCTGCACCTGTTGACATTCTGGCCCCTGCACACTCCACAGACAGCATTTGTCTCTCTCTCTCTCCCCACCCATATGCCATCGCTTCCCCTTCCCTGCCCACTGCTTGCAACCCATGTGAAACTGCATTTCAGTCCAAGATACTGGAGTAGGGAATCGTGTTGGTGTAAGATGTCCTTGCTTGTGTGTGTGAATGGTGTCTGTCTCTCTTTTACTGATGAAGACTGTGACTGAAAGCTACATGCAAGTGTCTTTTAATTGTGCCTGCTTGTGACTTGACATGTCTTGTTTATGGTAGGTAGCAATATGCCTTTTCGTACGTTGTTCATATTGCTACATGGAGTTTCCATTGTTTGACAAATACAGTAAATTTGCTCGAAATAGAATCACATGGGACTAAAATAATTTTCCAAATTGAACAGATTACACAAAATTCACTAGGCTACATAAAATTTGTCAGGTATCATGCACGAAAGTATAAATTTCTAATTATGCAGGTATTTACTTGCCTTCACTCCTGCACAGTAGATATTCATTTACTGTATATTGTACAACGGAGTAGTAGATTATTACACTAAATGATAAGTATGGCACTTCTATATTTTTACACTACCTTTCAATTTACTTACTGTTGTTTTTACATATATATTATTCCATTGTTTATTTGCTTTACATTTTGCTTTTGTCACCACATGTCATGGAAGGAAACCTGTTTGAATTTCCTGTTAAAAATTGTTTTTTTTTCTACGCAAGGTATTGCACTATACAGTAGTTCCAACTGCTTGGGAAAATTTGTGTGTTCTGCAAATTGCATAACATCATTTATGCATGCAGTAGTTTCTCCAGGGATAGTAGTTTTTCTAGGGATATCAGTTTGGTCCTCTTCTCCTTTTTTATTTCTTCCTGATCATCTTCTGTGTTGCATATTTCTATTAGATCTTTTGCTATAGTGGGTTGAGTTAACAGAAAGTCATCACTTCAAAACTAGTCATCTGCACTAGATGAAATGTTTTGCATCTTCATTTATTCAGCAATTGCTACTGCATTTTCTTGAGTGTCAACGAGTACAGAAGCATCTTGTTCTCGGCCTCCAAATCTCAATTTTTTGAAGAGCTTTGTAACTGTTTTGAGCTTTATTTTTCTTGCTGAAAAGGCAATTCAATTTACTGCATTCAGCACAGAAACTGTGCATGTAAGACTGGGACAGGGACTGACCGTGCAAGAGTGAACGCACTTTCGGCTTGTTCAGCACTAACAATAACAATAAGACACTGCATCAACAATCACCTATAATTTGGCTTGTAAGTTTAAATAGCCCCTTGCTTCACGGCCTTTGTGATACTGGTTGAATTTGCGTGGTCTAGGAAAAGGAGAGCCTGGTGATTTCCTTTTTTTCATTTTGGTATTGAAAGAGCCCACCCATTCATAAGACCACTCACGAATCACAGCTTCTTATTGCTTTGCCACGTGACTTGAAGCTTACTGACATCCATATTTTTTAAACAACATGGTTTTGCCACCTTACCTATCACCAGTGGCTTCTCCATTTCACCTAACACAGCAGTATAGTTTTTCCTTGGACATTTTTCCACCAGCGTACTTTTCATATCGAGTTAGTAGAGATTTTGAAGGCTTTGACACTGAACACATCTTTCAGGACATAATTTACTATTAGGTTGAACAGTATTGTCTTCCATTCTGTTGCTACGGTTTCATGTGCATCCTTAGCTTCTCCATACGCTTCATTCCACATGATGTTGTGGCTACCTTTGAAACTGTCCAGTCATTCTGTAAATGCCTTAAACTCCATATTTCTAAGTTCTTTATCATTGTTCAAAGCCTCACTCTTTGACATTGGTTGAGACAAAGGTAAGTTATTTGCCCGTGCATGTGCAAACCATTCCCACACTATCTTGTTAATTTCCTTAGTTCCCTTCTTCATCACCTTTCCTTCCATTTGCACATTCCCTTTCATCCATTCATCTTCTATCTTATCCTTGTTTATTAAAGTATCATAAATTTGTGCTTTACTGTATTTGCAACACAGCATTATTTTGTGCACAGAGAGTTTGTTTTTCTTACTCACCTTAATTACTTTAATCTTTTCATTAAGTGTTAGCAACACATGCTATTTGTTCAACATCTTGTCATCACTTCAGCTGCTACTAGTCAACTGAAACTGGCAGAAAATAATGCAGATAGTCCACTTTTCTGGAATGCTTGACCTTGCCGGGTAAAACAATTGCTTAAGGCTGTGGTCATAGTGGCCGCCAAAGACTGACATTGTCCAAAGATGGCCAATCTTTCCAAATCAGTGTGTGGCTTGGTCGCAATGTAACCCATCTTATCACTCAAATGTGCAGCTTTTGTATGACAATTGGGGAAATTCAAACCAGTTTTTCTTTTTCTTTTTTTTTTCCAGTTATAATGGCGACACGACAAGAAACATGGAGTGTGGGAAACTGATAAGTTTAATCCAAGGAGTAGTTTGTGGTAGCCTGAAGATGAAAAATATCATATCCGGGATATAGCTTGGAATCTATGGACTGAAGTTGCAGGTTTATTGGAAACCACATGTAGGCAATATCTTTATCGGATATTTTAGGTGTAGATTATAACCTTGAAAAATAAGTTGTTCAAGTGACAATGATGGTGTATCTTATGATTTAAGTTAGTGTAGTGAATCTTTTTGCGTTGTGGTAGGTGGACATTAGATGTCTACAAATGTTTGTTACTGCTTACTGGCGTCTTTATGCCAGCAGGCTGGTTATTCTGTTCCAAGAAGTGGTTTGCAAGTGTGGTGCACATTATGTTTTTCCACTTTACAGTGCTTTAGGTGCTCAGAGCCTGTTATTCCAGACTTCATGTTTGACTTTCACACATATGCTGAATGACATTCATTGAAGGTTAACTCACTTATGACTGCACATCTTCAAGTAAATTAAGCAAAACAGATTTCTAGTGCTTGCCTAGATGTGTGATTTAAACTCTATTAAAAAACAGGATACTCACATTTAAGATAAAATTCTGGGTCAAATTAAAGTAGAAGTGACACTTCCGATATCTGGCATCTGGCGATTACATTTTTCCAATGATTAAACCTATACCACAGTTTCAAACTTTTTTATGATATGTTGGCTGTTATTTACCATGCCCTACACACTAATTTAAAAGCTAATATTTTCACTTTTGCACTCCAAATACTTCAAAATTTTTAATTTATGCTATATCAAACTTTGGAGCTATGCTTTGTACAAGTGCCCTAAAAGACACTGTAGTGTAGTTGATTTTATTAAAAGCTACAATGAAACTGAAATAATGCCACCACCGGAAATCTTGTTACGTCCTTTCTCAAATCCAATGGGCAAGTTTTCAAAGATCAGCGAAATTTCCCATACTAGAATCGGATTATATGATCATATTACTGCCATTATTGTATTAATATGCACTGCTTTTAGGATAAAGTGAGCTGCTGTGAAACTGCAAATCTTCTTTTCATTAATTAACTAGTACTTGCTTACACACAGATTTTATCTGTTCATCATTTAATAGAAACATCTACTTTCAACCTCACTGAAAAACCCTTTATACACCAATGTCACCACTGTAGCATAATAAACCATACTCTGAGCAATGTGTTTTGGACAGATCAATAATGCAGTGTGTAGGAAATGTGGTACAAGCAGCAGAGCACATGTAATAAACAGTACACAGTGTGTGGTCGACAGATTCTTACTTAATTTTCTAGACTGAATATCATCACAGTCTACACGGGTCAGAGGTTCGACACACACTAAACCATCACAGATATTATTTTTCACTCTACTGCACTGGGCAGCGATGTTTATTTTGTCAGTCAGAGGTAATATATAGTCTCTATGTCACCACAGAGCCCCTCCCCCTGCCATAGTGTGGAGCATAGGAGAAAGGGAAGCATTGCACAGTGGAAATGAAGTGTCAGCATTGATCTGTGGTGGGGCAATGGCTGCAGTGATACCAGAGAGCTCGTAGTCTCTGAGGCTGGAGGGTGTGTCCATAGTGGGAAGTAGCCAGTACCAATGTGGTGCCATCAGTAGCAGCCTCGGTGGTGGGTATTAAGGGTGGAGTGGCTGATGACATAGTTCTATTGTCGGCTGTGCCTTAAACCAGGGTGACTGTGATGAGGGAGCCCTCGGTAACGAGTTGGACATCAATTCTGCTGTGGCCACACCAGCCAGTATAAGCAGATGTGGTGGTAATGGTGTGAAATTGTGCTAGCCCCAGATCTCCTGTCTTCGTACTGCGCAAAGATGACCAGGTTTTGTCAACAGGCGTCACAGGTATATGCTCAGGGAAAAAGTTGGAGAAGTTGAGCTGCAGTGTGAAAGGGGTAGAAGGTGGTTGGTCGGGTGCAGGGCTAGATGCAGCTGCAGAGAGTGTTCTGCGGTACAAACTGGCTCCAATCTATTAGCAGACACTGTCAATCTTTTGCCTCTGATCATGATGTCGAATGTGATTGTGCTGCGAGTAATTACTTTATGAGGGCCTGTATACAGTGGGTGCAGGGCACATTTCACAGTATGAACGTGCAGCATCACACGTGAAGAGGTGGACAGACCTGCAGCATTTCATGGTGTGATGGTGTTTGGTAAGGGGGGGGGGGGCAGTATATGCAGGTTCTGTATGTGGTGTCTGAATGATGAGATCTGGCAGGTCACAATCGGTGGGGGATATGGCCCGTAGGACGAAATCAGTGGGAAGAGATAATGTCTTGCTGTACAGGATCTCACGTAAAGATGCATCAAGGTTTTCCTTGTGGGCAGTGTGGATGCTGAGCAACACCTAGGGAAGGGATCTATCAACTCAGGATGGAACATAAGCACCCTTTTAATGTGTGGTGCTATCTTTCAATGAGACTGTTTGACTGAAGGTGATTTGCAGTGGTCTGGAATTGGTGGCAGCTGCAGAGATGGCACATTTTATTGAATAGAGAGGACTCAAATTGTCTTCCCTGGTAGTAAACGATACTGGGCAGCTGAAACATGTGATCCACATGTTGACAAAAACTTTGGCAACAGTCTCATCAAATATATCAGCAGTAGGTGTGGCCTCAACCCACAGTGTAACTCTATCAATCAGTGATATGACATAATGCTTTATGTCCACATGCACATGTTGGAGCCTTCCCTTAGGGATCAGGAATTTTCCAAGGGATGGCTTAGTGTGGCCCGTTTTGCTCTGTGGGTATGGTCTATGTGGTGCAGTCTTTCCGCATGTGGGGCCACACGAAACCTTCTGTCACTAACTGTACAGAGGGCTGTACCCCAGGGAGTGCGAGATTGTGGATGAGATCATAGATTTTTTTATGGAAAGGTTTCAAGGTGACTGGTTGGACCCACTCAAACAACACATCACACCAGATTGGTTTGGTGAAGCCAGGAAGGTATGTTGCTCAAGCTTCAGGTCCATGTCCAGGACACGAAGGTGGTTCTGTAAGTCTTGATCCAATTCTTGCACCTTGGTAATCTGTTCGTAATTGAGCAGGACAGAGGAAGAGACGATGTGCAACAAATAGTCTATGACAATGTTGTCAACACCTTTGATGTAGCACACCACAGTCATGAACTGTGAAGTGAAATCAAAGTATCGAAAACACCTGGTCGATGGGTCCTCAGACGGGCTGCATAATGCAACAGCCAGGGGATGGTGATCCATGTAAACAGTTAGAGTCTGCCCCTATCTCTTCTCAAAAGAAGTGGACATCCTTGTAGATGGAGAGTAGCTCACAGTCAAAGGTTGATCACTTACGGTGCATGTCTGAAAGTTTGCAAGAGAAAAACTGCAGAGACTGGGGAATGTCAGCTATCTCCTGTTTTAACACGGCACTGATAGCAAGGTCACTCACATCCACTTTTATAGTAAGGTGGGTGTTGGGAGATGGATGAGCCAGTGTAGTTGCATGCAGTAAGTCATCCTTGATCTTATCAAAAGCAGATTGTATAGCATGTATCCTCTCAAGGCGGTGTTTTCCTGCAGTATTCTTCCCATGCAGGACTTTGGCCAGAGGAAGGAGAGTCTCAGCTGCATGTGGGATGTGTCTCATGTAGAAATTTATAATGACTAAAAATCTGCATAGCTCTTGGTAGGTGGAAGGAGGTGGCAAGAGTTGAACCTGGTTAGTCTTCTCTGGTATCGGGCGGATACCTGAGGCATCTACATGGTGGCTGACAAATGTCACAAGATTGCCATAACTGACATTTGTCTTTGTTAATGACAACCACATGGGCAGCTAGTCTGTTGAAGACTTGTTGTAAGTGAGCCTTGTGCCCTTCCACTGATGGTGAGAATATAAGGACATCGTCCATGTATGCATAACAGAATGGTAGACTGAAAAAAACTTTGTCAATAAAACGCTGCCACATTTCACAGCATTTTTCAATTCATAAGGCATATACAAAACTCAAAGAGTCCGGAAGGTGTAGTGATCACTGTCTTCAGTATGTCCTCTTCTGCCACGGAAATCTGGGGCTACGCTGTTTTACAGTCAATAACACTGAATATTTTGGCACCCGCTAGCATTTGAGCAAAGTCCCGTAGATTAGGAACTGGATAACTGTCTATAATAGTTAAGTTGTTGAGCCACTGGTGGTTGCCACACAGGAACCACGATTTGACTTTCTTTAAAATGAGCTTCATCGGGGGCCCCAGGGCTGTCGATGGTCGGACAATGCCTGCCTCTATTAGTTTGTCCACAGCAGCCTTTGCCAATCTAAATTTGTGGTGAGGGAGGCATCAAGGTCTATGGACACACGGGCTGAGTGTAGTGTTAATGCAATGAACAGTGCCATCACAAATGTGTGTGACCAGAAATACGCCATGCTGTAGAGCAGGGTCACTGGGCGGAGCAGTGGGTACACCAACAGAATCGTGCATAGAAGCTGGATACAGCACGTCACTAACCTGTTCAGATTCCATCCAGATAGTCTCTGGCAGTACTTTGGCATCCTCCAAAGAGGCATTTGTGTGGCATGGCTGTTGCAAATGTTGTAGGACAGCAAGGTTGTGCTTTTCAGCTGAAGTTTTGCTGCAGTGGCAACAATGCGCTGCTGAAGATCCATGTTTTTGTGTCTCGTGATGTCATTTGTGATGCATAGTGAACAGTTAAACAACAGAGCATGAAGTTTGCTGATGAGTGCTGAGGATTTTAGGAGGAAATCCACTGGTGTATCTCCGTGTGATGATGAGGTGGGAGGTGGACAGGAATGTCTGGAGAGAACTTTGCTGATAACTCCAATGATTGGCTGCTGTCCATCACGACGTAATAACAAAGCACAGGTGAGGTCAGAAATCAGGTGACAGTGATACAGAAAATCTGCTCCCAGGACCAGCTCGACCATCTCGGCAATGAGGAAGGTTCAGTTCACGTGACTATACCCCCCCCCCCCCCCCCCCCCCCAAGTACAAAGCGATTGAGGCTGTGCCAGTGCCAGTGATAACAGAGATAACAGTGCCATTCATGTCATATAACTGGAACAATGAAGGCGAGAGAGTAGTCAGCATTTGAGCTGGTGGGAGGGTGCTGATGTCAGCGCCCATGTCAATGAGGAAGTAGATTTGTGTCATACAATCGTGAACAAATAAGCATAAGCCATTGCAGGGCAATGTGGGGTGGAAGAACTATCCAGGTGCAGTTGATAAAGGTGTCTTGTGGTAGTAGTGTGGCCTGGTGCACCTACAGCTGGATGCTGTGCTCATTAGGGTAAACACCAGGTGCTCTGCAGTTGCTAGGTTCCTGTCCAAATCTGGTATGGAAACAACAGCATTATTCAGTTGCTGAAAGGGCAGAGGCGGGCAGCATTTTTCTCTGAAGTAACGCCTGTTTATAAACAGTGCCAGGGGAGAGGGTGGGGGGGGGGGGGGGGGTGATAAGGTGTGCATATTCACTGTATCATTCAGTGCTTGTTGTCAATTGGTATTGTGGAGGTCACGCAGTATGGTGCTGGGAGGGGACTTGAGGTGGAACAGATGGATTTGGCTGACCTCGGGACTGTCACAGCTGCATGGAGCGGAGACAGGGTTGGCAGCCAGAGGCAAGTGAGGGATCTCGTGCCAGCTTGGCAGTGGTTGGTTAGCCTTGGCTGTTTCAAGGTGAGAGGGGTGATGGCATAGCTGATGTCAGAGTGGCTGTTGAGAGTACGATGCTGTGACAGCACATGAATTTGGTCTGCGAGGCAAAGTCTGGCTTTGAGGGGTCGTCCTCATGTGACAGCATTACAGTCTGGATGTGTGTGGAAAGTTTCAATTGCCACAGTGTCCAGAATATGTGGACAAGCATCAGCGCAGGATCAGTCTGCGTCCGTAGGGAGGATGGTGGTTTGTCTCTAAGGGTTTCATAACTACGTGCAGCTGCTGTTCCAGAGAGCATGAGAGTTGGTGAAACAGCAAAGCCTTAGTCATTCATACTTGTTGTGAGTGGGTGCTGCCAGGTATAGGTCACTGATTATGTCTGCATCATTACTGAGGTTGCTGAGTAAGGTCATGCACTTTACATTCTCATTGAAGATCCCATGGGCAGACATCAAGCACTTGTATAGAGTGAACTATCCTGCTGGTAGGTAAGTACAGGATGGGGCAGTTTAAAGTGAGGTCATGTGGTGTGGAGGCTGTCTGTGGATGGTACATGCAGGACTGGCCAGAGCACGGTGTGACCAACACGGCTCGAGCGGGAGCGACGGAACATACAGTGTGTGGTTTCTGCATCTCTAGTAAGTGCCTGTCTGGCATCAACGTGGCACGTGGTGTGTATGGGGTGGCATTCACGTCATACACCCGTAGACCTTAGGTGACATACCATACTGATGAGGCAGTTGTGGAAGTGCAGTGTTGTATGGCAGGCAGGAGTGTACACTACCACTCATTAATCTCAATAGATCCAAGAAATGACATCTAGTTCTCTGTAGATAAGGTCTAATACTGTGGGTACAGTTGAATAGTACAGCAGTTGTACACATGTTAAGATTTTTGTTTGTGGTCATCAAGATACGATAGTATTCAACAAACAATTTTGTGTACATAAATGTTATGTACCTATCTGACACATTTATTTACCTATTTACATCTACATCTACACATCTACATTTATACTCCGCAAGCCACCCAACGGTGTGTGGCGGAGGGCACTTTACGTGCCACTGTCATTACCTCCCTTTCCTGTTCCAGTCGCGTATGGTTCGAGGGAAGAACGACTGTCTGAAAGCCTCCGTGCGTGCTCTAATCTCTCTAATTTTACATTCGTGATCTCCTCGGGAGGTATAAGTACGGGGAAGCAATATATTCGATACCTCATCCAGAAACGCAACTTCTCGAAACCTGGCGAGCAAGCTACACCGTGATGCAGAGCGCCTCTCTTGCAGAGTCTGCCACTTGAGTTTGTTAAATATCTCCGTAACGCTATCATGGTTACCAACTAACCCTGTGACGAAACGCGCCGCTCTTCTTTGGATCTTCTCTATCTCCTCTGACAACCCGATCTGGTATGGATCCCACACTGATGAGCAATACTCAAGTATAGGTCGAACGAGTGTTTTGTAAGCCACCTCCTTTGTTGATGGACTACATTTTCTAAGGACTCTCCCAATGAATCTCTACCTGGTATCCGCCTTACCAACAATTAATTTTATATGATCATTCCACTTCAAATCGTTCCGCACGCATACTCCCAGATATTTTACAGAAGTAACTGCTACCAGTGTTTGTTCCCCTATCATATAATCATACAATAAAGGATCCTTCTTTCTATGTATTCACAATACATTACA
Source organism: Schistocerca serialis cubense (assembly GCF_023864345.2). Lineage (NCBI taxonomy): Eukaryota > Metazoa > Arthropoda > Insecta > Orthoptera > Acrididae > Schistocerca > Schistocerca serialis. The sequence goes on from NC_064639.1 coordinate 598,255,818, forward strand.
TTTGTCTATGTTAAGGGTCAGTTGCCACTCCCTGCACCAAGTGCCTATCCGCTGCAGATCTTCCTGCATTTCGCTACAATTTTCTAATGCTGCAACTTCTCTGTATACTACAGCATCATCCGCGAAAAGCTGCATGGAACTTCCGACACTATCTACTAGGTCATTTATATATATTGTGAAAAGCAATGGTCCCATAACACTCCCCTATGGCACGCCAGAGGTTACTTTAATGTCTGTAGACGTCTCTCCATTGATAACAGTATGCTGTGTTCTGTTTGCTAAAAACTCTTCAATCCAGCCACACAGCTGGTCTGATATTCCGTAGGCTCTTACTTTGTTTATCAGGCGATAGTGTGGAACTGTATCGAACGCCTTCCGGAAGTCAAGAAAAATAGCATCTACCTGGGAGCCTGTATCTAATATTTTCTGAGTCTCATGAACAAATAAAGCGAGTTGGGTCTCACACGATCGCTGTTTCCGGAATCCATGTTGATTCCTACATAGTAGATTCTGGGTTTCCAAAAACGACATGATATTCGAGCAAAAAACATATTCTAAAATTCTACAACAGATCGATGTCAGAGATATAGGTCTATAGTTTTACGCATCTGCTCGATGACCCTTCTTGAAGACTGGGACTACCTGTGCTCTTTTCCAATGATTTGGAACCTTCCGTTCCTCTAGAGACTTGCGGTACACGGCTGTTAGAAGGGGGGCAAGTTCTTTTGCGTACTCTGTGTAGAATTGAATTGGTATCCTGTCAGGTCCAGTGGACTTTCCTCTGTTGAGTGATTCCAGTTGCTTTTCTATTCCTTGGACACTTATTTCGATGTCAGCCATTTTTTCGTTTGTGCGAGGATTTAGAGAAGGAACTGCAGTGCGGTCTTCCTCTGTGAAACAGCTTTGGAAAAAGGTGTTTAGTATTTCAGCTTTACGGGTGTCATCCTCTGTTTCAATGCCATCATCATCCCAGAGTGTCTGGATATGCTGTTTCGAGCCACTTACTGATTTAACGTAAGACCAGAACTTCCTAGGATTTTCTGTCAAGTCGGTACATAGAAGTTTACTTTCGAATTCACTGAACGCTTCATGCATAGCCCTCCTTACGCGAACTTTGACATCGTTTAGCTTCTGTTTGTCTGAGAGGTTTTGGCTGTGTTTAAACTTGGAGTGAAGCTCTCTTTGCTTTTGCAGTAGTTTCCTAACTTTGTTGTTGTACCACGGTGGGTTTTTCCCGTCCCTCACAGTTTTACTCGGCACGTACCTGTCTAAAACGCATTTTATGATTGCCTTGAACTTTTTCCATAAACACTCAACATTGTCAGTGTCGGAAAAGAAATTTTCGTTTTGATCTGTTAGGTAGTCTGAAATCTGCCTTCTATTACTCTTGCTAAACAGATAAACCTTCCTCCCTTTTTTTATATTCCTATTAACTTCCATATTCAGGGATGCTGCAACGGCCTTATGATCACTGATTCCCTGTTCTGCACATACAGAGTCGAAAAGTTCGGGTCTGTTTGTTATCAGTAGGTCCAAGATGTTATCTCCACGAGTCGGTTCTCTGTTTAATTGCTCGAGGTTATTTTCGGATGTGCACTCAGTATAATGTCACTCGATGCTCTGTCCCAACCACCCGTCCTAAACATCTGAGTGTCCCAGTCTATATCTGGTAAATTGAAATCTCCACCTAAGACTATAACATGCTGAGAAAATTTATGTGAAATGTATTCCAAGTTTTCTCTCAGTTGTTCTGCCACTAATGCTGCTGAGTCGGGAGGTCGGTAAAAGGAGCCAATTATTAACCTAGCTCGGTTGTTGAGTGTAACCTCCACCCATAATAATTCACAGGAACTATCCACTTCTACTTCACTACAGGATAAACTACTACTAACAGCGATGAACACTCCACCACCGGTTGCATGCAATCTATCTTTTCTAAACACCGTCTGTATCTTTGTAAAAATTTCGGCAGAATTTATCTCTGGCTTCAGCCAGCTTTCTTTACCTATAACGATTTCAGCTTCGGTGCTTTCTATCAGCGCTTGAAGTTCCGGTACTTTACCAAAGCAGCTTCGACAGTTTACAATTACAATACCGATTGCTGCTTGGTCCCCGCATGTCCTGACTTTGCCCCGCACCTGTTGAGGCTGTTGCCCTTTCTGTACTTGCCCAAGGCCATCTAACCTAAAAAACCGCCCAGCCCACGCCACACAACCCCTGCTATCCATGTAGCCGCTTGTTGTGTGTAGTGGACTCCTGACCTATCCAGCGGAACCCGAAACCCCACCACCCTATGGCGCAAGTCGAGGAATCTGCAGCCCACACGGTCGCAGAACCGTCTCAGCCTCTGATTCAGACCCTCCACTTGGCTCTGTACCAAAGGTCCGCAGTCAGTCCTGTCGACGATGCTGCAGATGGTGAGCTCTGCTTTCATCCTGCTAGTGAGACTGGCAGTCTTCACCAAATCAGATAGCCGCTGGAAGCCAGAGAGGATTTCCTCCGATCCACAGCGACACACATCATTGGTGCCGACATGAGCGACCACCTGCAGATGGGTGCACCCTGTACCCTTCATAGCATCTGGAAGGACTCTTTCCACATCAGAAATGACTGCCCCCGGTATGCACACAGAGTGCACATTGGTTTCCTTCCCCTCTCTTGCTGCCATATCCCTAAGGGGCCCCATTATGCACCTGACGTTGGAGCTCTCAACTACCAGTAAGCCCACCCTCTGCGACCGCCCGGATCTTGCAGACTGAGGGGCAACCTCTGGAACAGAGCAAGCAGTCATGTCAGGCCGAAGATCAGTATCAGCCTGAGACAGAGCCTGAAACTGGTTCATCAGACAAACTGGAGAGGCCTTCCGTTCAGCCCTCCGAAATGTCTTTCGCCCCCTGCCACACCTTGAGACGACCTCCCACTCTACCACAGGTGAGGGATCACCCTCAATGTGGGCAGTATCCCGGGCAACTACAGTCATAGTTCGATCGGGGGACGCGTGGGAGGAGCTGGCCATCCCCGACAAACACCCATCTGGACCCCCACAGTGATGCCCATTGGCAACAGCCTCAAGCTGTGTGACCGAAGCCAATACTGCCTGAAGCTGGGAATGAAGGGATGCCAACTCAGCCTGCATCCAAACACAGCAGTTGCAGTCCCTATCCATGCTAAAAACTGTTGTGCGAAGAACGTCTGAACTAATCTACAGAGAGCGCAAACAAATCGATAGAAAATTTAAACGGTTATTAATATACAAGATTGCCTAGTAAATGCAGTAATGCTGCTACTTGCGCACTGCTGACACACTGCTCGGCGGCGGAAGGAGACTACGCGATTTTACACTATTCAGGTACTAAAACGCGATGCTACAACTCTCAAATACTATAATATGCCCGAAATTTATGAATTAAACAATGCAAGTACCAAAAACACGCAAAGAAATTAAGAATTAGACAATGTAACAAATGAGTGAGCTAGGAGTATACGACTTGCTGCTGCAGCTGCTTATCCAACGGTGGCAGGGAGCACACTGACTGTGACCAACCGACACTGGCCGTTCAAAACAAAAACAGAAGACAGATGTCTACGCGAATTTACACTATTCAGGTACTAAAACGCGATGCTACAACTCTCAAATACTATAATACGCCCGAAATTTATGAATTAAACAATGCAAGTACCAAAAACACGCAAAGAAATTAAGAATTAAAATACGTAACAAATGAGTGAGCAAGGAGTATACGAATTGCTGCTGCAGCTGCTTATCCAACGGCGGCAGGGAGCACACTGACTGTGACCAACCGACACTGGCCATTCAAAACAAAAACAGAAGACAGACGACTACGCGAATTTACACTATTCAGGTACTAAAACACGATGCTACAACTGTCAAATACTATAATACGCCCGAAAGTTATGAATTAAACAATGCATGTACCAAAAATACGCAAAGAAATTAAGAATTAAACTATGTAACAAATGAGTGATGAGTGATGCCGCATTTGGTGCACCTGTGTTGTCCCCTGTAGTGATGTGATGTTCGCAGCCAATGGTAAGCATTGCTACGATACGTAACATGTGGTTCCTGCACGTCAGTTCCTTCGTGACATTGAAGTGTGCACATCACTAGTATGGCTCCACAAGTGGAGATATCCACAGAAAAATGTCCTACAATTGTAGCACTTAGCCAAGCAGGTTTATCTATTCACCAAATTGCAAAACAGTGTAGTGTGTCTATAGGGGGAGAGCAATACATCCTTCATCGCCAGAAGACAACACAACACATAGCAATAAGGACATACCACGAGCAGGACAATCTCATAAAATAACTAAAAGTGATGATAAATATATCAGAATTACCAGTAAGAGAAATAGATTCAAAAAAGCGCCCCAAATTCGTGCAGAACTGGTAGAAATGAACACGACAACACTATGTGTTGCAGACAAGATGGCGGCTCGTATAGAAGTTTTAGTAAGTGGCTCCGTGAAAAACATGTATACTGCCGATATAAAGTGCATCTTATGCAGTGAAAGACTTTTTAATGGTTTCAGACTATGTTCAGCGAGTCAAAAATGGATTCATTCAAAATGCATCTCGAGTTCTGCCGCGGTAAGCGCAAAATGTGACTGTGGTGTAATTGGCTGTTGTTTGCGATCGATGTGCTTATCAAAACAAGATACTGTGCGAGAAGAAAACGTTGTTTCCACATTAGAACAGGATTTATTGTACGCTAAAGAGTATATACATAATTTGGAAACAGTGATTAGTGATCTCAAACAAAAACAAAAAGTGGAAAACGAGCCTTTTCTTAGGCCTAAAATAAACAGGCGTGTGAAACAAAGTGGAAATCGTTTCGAACTAAAAACAAGGAATAAATATGAGCTGCTAGACACGTATGAAGAGACGAACAACCAGGGACATAAGAGAAATGAATACACGTCTCTAGGGCATACTCTGAAGAGTGAAGAAAACACTAAATTTTCGCAAAATGGTTCACGAAGTGAGAGTAAGGGCGATGTTTACATTTTTTCAGCTAGCCACGGAAGAGGCTTAGCAGGTAAAATGGCCACTATGCAAAATAAACGAAAAGTAAGTGGAACCACCAAGCCTGGGGCTCCTCTACGAGAAGTGCTAAAAAACTGTGAAACATCAGTAACAAAAGGTTCGAAATGTGTCATTATTGGAGGAGGTAACGACGTTTATAGAAACGAAAGTGTCAATGCAACAAGGGCTCTACGTGAAACCTTAGGGAAAATTACACATTCAGATGTATATGTTGTAAGCATTCCACAAAGACACGACTTGATGGAAGCTTCATGCGTAAATAAAGAAATTATTCGAACAAATAGAAAATTTAGAAAGATCTGTAGCAGTTTCGCCAATGTAACATTTATTGATGCAACAAGCTCTCAGAGAGATCATTTTACAAAGCATGGGTTGCACAGAAACAATTTTGGTAAAACAATTCTGTGCAAAGAAATATTAGAAAAAATTGACAAACCACAAGAACAGATACATCCACCCATAACACTGCCAGTGAACGAAGAAAAGGAAGAGTCACCACTTTGCCCTATAAAGGAAAAATCAGTGTTATTACCAGCAGAAGAACCAGTGTTGTCACCTCCAGAAGAAGAAGTTGTGACACCACCAGCTGAAGAAGAAGCACCACCTTCAGAGATCCTGCAGCCAAGATATGGGAGAGGAGAGAGAAGAAAGAAACAGCTAAAGGACCAGGATTTTGTATACAATGAAGCCAGCAGCAGCCGACCAATTCACAAGAGGCAACCACCTGCGAGAAGTCAGGAATTTTGTTGGCCCCAGATCAGCAACAGCACACCATAACAGACATGGGGATCAACAATCTGACAAGCACACCACTCGTAGGTAATGTAAAAAATATAAACTGTGATTCAAAGTCAAACTGTATCCAGATAAACAAAAAGGGAGATAATATGCTGACATTACTTCAAGTTAATATTTGTTGTATTAGAAATAAGATGTTAGAATTGGAACATTTCTGTAAGATTAAGAATGTTGATGTAATATGTGTATGTGAGCATTGGTTAGTTGCAAATGAGGTAGATATGTTTGTACCTCAAGGATACGTCACTGCAGACATAATGTGCAGAAAGCAGAGGCGAAATGGTGGGGCTGGGATCTTTATCAGAGATAATTTCAACTTTACAAAAATAGATGTATCATCTTACTGTACAGAGTTAGATGCAGAATTTAGTTGTATAAAAATGACTGATGAAAATCTAATAATTGTAAGCCTATACAGATCTCCCAATGGCAACATTGATACATTTTTTGAAAGATTTGAACTACTGGTTAGAAAAATACTAATGCATAAAACAAAGATTGCCATATGTGGTGATCTTAATATAGAAATGGTAAACACAAGTAATGAGCCCTCAAGAACCTTTCTTAATTTATTAAGGTCCCTTAATCTGTACTGTACCATCCAGTGTCCAACACGTAAAAATTCATGCATAGACAATATTATTGTGAATTTTCCCCGTGGCAGCTACACTGTTAGCCTTGCAAATGGGTGCTTTGCAGACCACGACCCATTGCTTCTCAATCTCTTTAGTAAGCAACCAAATTCCACTAGTGTGCACAATATGACATGGGTAAGAAGACAAAAAGAAGAATACATTATGTCATTTATTCGTATACTAGAGGATGCAAGTTGGGACTTTGTCTATAAGTGTTCATCTGAGAAGTGTGATGTTGAAACTACCTTTGAAAACTTCCTTAAAAATTATACAGAATTATGGTATTCATGCTCACCACTAATTAAAACCAACTCTTCTGGAACATATAAAAATAAAAAGCTGGAATGGTACACAGACGAACTGGTCCAGATAAGAAAAAACATGCTCGTACTATACACAGCATATAAAAATGCATGTAAACAAAGATCAGAGCAGGAGGGCACCTTTTATGCAGCATACCAAAAATGTAAAAAATTCTACAAACTTAAGCTGATACAGACAAAAAAGGCTGCTTATGAAGGGTACATAGAAGGTGCAACAAACAAGTGCAAGGCAGCATGGCAGATTGTAGCACAAGAAAATCCCACACGTCACACACATGAAACTCAGCTCACTCCAAGGGAACTAAATGACTACTTCATTAGCTCAATTAAAGAAATTGAAAGTAAGATAGAAAAAACAGATACATCTGCAAGCGATTTACTTAATGCCCTTCCACCAGTAGATCATGTCTTTAACTGGTATAGTATCACACCTGCTCAGATTAAAAGAACAGTCACAAAATTTTCAAATTCTAAAAGTATGGACTGCTACTGGCTCTCCAATTACATAGTAAAAAAAACTGTAGACTCGATCGCTAAACCATTGGCATTCATATTTAATAAATGTTTACAGTCAGGAGTGTTTCCCGACTCCCTCAAAATTTCCAAAGTTATTCCAGTGTTTAAAAAGGGTGACAAACATCTTCCTAAAAGTTATCGCCCAATCTCAATTGTGCCAATATTTTCTAAAGTATTTGAGTCACTTATGTACACTCAATTAAGTAGCTATTTTGAGACACACAACCTTTTGAGCAATAGTCAGTTCGGATTCCGACAGGGCAGAAATACCACTGCGGCCATCCTGGAAATTGTTGACCAGACATTAACAGCCTTTGAAGACCGGAATATGGTGTCACTGGTCTTGTGTGATCTGAGCAAAGTTTTTGACTGCATTCCCTTTGGCACCCTGGTTGCAAAACTAGAATTTTATGGTGTATGTAACCCAGCATTAGCAGTAATAGAGTCATATCTTCATAATAGAAGACAGTTTGTCTCAGTTAAAAATAATTACTCCCCTGTAGCAGCAGTTAGTACTGGTGTACCACAGGGCTCGGTTCTGGGACCCTTCTTCTTCATCATAGCCATCAATGACCTACCTCATCACATAAATAGTACTACCATATGCTATGCAGATGACACAACCCTCCTCACCTCACATCAGAACATCTCAGCTTTGGACAATAACACACAGGAATCACTCAAATCAGCCATCCACTGGTTCACATCCAATAAATTACTGTGTAATTCAGAGAAAACACAACAGCTTCTCTTAGGGTTACCCAAAACCATAGAAAACAAAACTGTAAAACTATTAAGAATGCATATTGATTCCAAACTTAATTGGGAAGAACACGTAAATCAGGTTTTCAAAAAGCTTTCAAGAGTCTCCTATCTCCTTTGGAAACTTAGGGACATGATTAGCATGAACTTTCTGAGAACAATGTACTGTGGACTCTTCCAGTCACATATTACATATGGCCTTCTCATATGGGGGCACAGCTCTCACAGTAACAAAATTTTGTTGATGCAGAAAAGAATGCTGCGCATAATGTGTAAAGTCGGTCCCACGGAGCACTGTCGTCCTCTCTTTATAAGGCTAAGACTGTTGACCATTGTAAACTTGTATATTTATATCTGTGTGTTACACATTAAAAACAATGGTATGGAAGGTGTTGTCAGGGAAGAAATTCATAACTACAACACTAGAAGGAAGGCAGATTATGATATACCAAGACACAGACTAACAAAAAGTAGTAACTCACACAAAGTGAATACCTTAAAAATATTCAACAAACTACCGCAATCTGCTCGGGACATGCCCACAAAAATTCTTAAACAAAATTTGTACAATTGGTTATCTGACAATCCATTTTATTCTATGCAAGAATATTATGATCTGAGTAGCACAGAGATAAATCTGTAATTGCATAATTAACTTAATTAACTACTATATATACTGTCACAAAATATTTCATATCTAATACCTTTGTATTTCAACTGTGTTAGGCAACTACTTTATTTGCCAGTGTTATGATGTGTTACGTAACTACTGTGTTTGCTACTACAATGTAACTCATTTTTGGTACCTTTGTATGTATCTGAAACAAGAATATGTATTAAGCATTGTAGTCACCTGCTTAAGGTTTATGTTATTTGTAAGTTACTCATATGCTAATTATATCTATGCCTTATATATAGTGTCTGGAATATTAATATTATTTTATGTACTGACGAAGCCTATTTCATCTTGCATGATCAATGGCTAATAAAGAATCTTGAATCTTGAATCTTGAATCTTGAACAGTAAAGAGTAGTCTGAAGATGGCTTGAAAGGATGTGTTCCAGTAAGAAAAACCCATCTTAGGCCCTTAAATAAACAGAAGAGACTTGAATGGGCTATAAAACATCATAATTGGACATTGGAAGTGTGGACAAAGGTGTGATTCACTGATGAATTGAAGTTTGGGAATTTTGGAACCAGAAGGAGAATATTTATTCACCAATTTGTAGGGGAAATTTTTGACATGTAACACATGGTGCACGCATTGAATGCATAAAAATTTGAACTTTTCTCTTTCCAACAACATTGGAATTGTGTTTCTATCTTTTGTAATTTGAATGCAATAAATGTTTGAAATCTGTTCCTTTCTTTTTGAATAGCCCTGTATACCATAATATTGTAGTGCTGTATAAGCTCTATTCCGCATTATACAATGAATTATTAATTAAGTATTAAAATGTGCGTTCTGTTTTCATGTTAGGTACATTCTGCTTTATGCAAAAAATTATCAGATAAAAGAATATGGAATGCATTGGAACTGAGATACCACTACAGTTTGAACAGATTTCTCATTTATAAATGGTCCCCTTTGATTAAGTTGTGGCGCCGATGAAATCGACACCAACATCGATGCATCCATCTTTGAACTAAGCTAAGATTATCTTTGGCCTCTTCTGCCATGTCTAGTTCTTTGTGAGCCTTGCTCGTGTTTGGGTGAATAAATGAACCACTATGAAATGGGGGTTGTTTGGTGTAACTAACCCGAACATCTCCCTCACTGGTGACCCCGAGTTGTAACGTCTTCCGTTTTCGACGTTTTACTGTGTCTGCGACCTCTGCATCGGTTATTTTCATGTGTATTACATCGACACAGCATTCGAACAATGACTTCAGCCCAGCGCCTAGCACCGGATTTTGTGATCGACATGCATCATGTTGCGGGCAGTGTACACCCACCAGGACTGCAACACGATGCCTCTCACTCGACGATTACATGGTTTTCGCTGGACGTTTTCGAGCCTGCAACAATAAGTGAGGTTAGGTGTGTGCATGACTCCGGCTATCAAATGCCTGTGTTCCTGCCACATGTGCCCTCCCTCATTGACTGTGCAGTTACCTCTTACGGATCTTCATGCAGTGTGGGACCAATGCTAATTTCTGCAAATGCTTCGTTGGACAACCTACCACCTCCAGGACAATGATTTGCCATGCCGCAATCCGTGCAGTACCACGCGGATACCTGCCACGTGGCCAGAACTGCTTCGTTCACAGGTCAACCTCCTCAGCATCTGACCACGTCCGCAACTGCCTCGGTTCAGCATCAGCACATACCTTCCTACTTCAATACCTCGGCCTGCAACAGGAACAATAACTTGTTATCTGTGCCTGACCTACACCTCTGTCCCACTGCTATGCCTCAGTGTTTTGTGCCATGACATTCACCTTATAGCACACCGTTTTGAGTGGAATGACTATGAACAGTGAACATTCACACATTCCATCCCACATTCGACATCATTTCCCACACTGTGCTTCTTGACAGCTCGCACCTCCGCAACCTCCCTGCAACACAGGTGGCCCCCGCTCTGATCATACGTCGAGCTTCCCGCGGACTAACATGCATTCTCAAACTCTGAACTTTTTCTCACCTGTCGCCCCCGCGCCGGCCCTCCGCTACTGTTCTCGCCACATCTCGGTGCCTCATCCGCTTTGGTCTTCCGCAACGCGTCAATACAAACACACCTGCAACGTGTTGAGCTTCCCCAACCGCAATCGACACATTACGGTGTCTCACCCGCATCAGCCTTCCGCGCCGCGACGGATTGTGCTCAACCACAACGTGTCACCTTCACGCTGCCACCCGAACAGCCCTCGTTGCCACATCTGCTGGAGGCACACTCTCCTGGAATACTACAGCAACAACAGCTCACGTCAGGCAGTGCCCCGACGAGCTCAACTCAACCTGTTCTTTCGAACATTCTACAACACTTACCGACACTGCCACCGTTTAATCCCGACAGAGCTACAACCTGGTTCAAAATTACAGACGAAGTGTTTGAACATTACAAACTCGACGAGTCAACCAGGTTTCTGGTCCTCATCACCCACCTGCGCGACCAGGAGGTCTTGATTGCTGACCTGGTTGACACCCCGGACTCATGTACCCGGTACACTCTAACCAAAAAGACAATTCTACGTTGGCTTGCACACTCAACTGAGGCAGCATTACGGCAAGTGCTCCATGTCGAGCAACTAGGTAACGACAAACCTTCCCAGCTCTGGAGATGGCTACGTGTCCTGGTCAGTGCCGATCTACTCTCTGACACAGCTCTTCTAGCCATCTGGTCAGATAAACTGTCTCCTCACATCCGCTTTGCTCTGGCTCAGAGGTCTCCTGAACCTGTCAAGCAAAGAATGACAATTGCTGACAAGCTACACGATGCATCTCTGCTCTATTTCGCCAGCCACTGCCTACCTGACAAGTCTCAGGTTCAGGCTCATCATCCTGCGGCCGGACGCGGCCAGGGCCGCACTGTGCCGACCGTTCGGCTCGCTCCGGGAAACAATAAACAAGCTACTGGGACATCGCCAGCTCCACCTGTGGTCACACCCCCTCCTGCAACTGAGCCTGCTGTGGCCACCGAACCTTGGCCACCGCCACTGGTAACGAACGTTCCACAGGAAATGCAACCGCACTACTTGTACTGTTACTTCCACACACGGTTTGGTGAGGCGGCACGGAACTGTAGACCACCCTGCTATTTCCCAAACGCCAATCGCAGGTAGGTTTGGGTGCTGCCTCCTGTGCACAACATGACAGGCACCCCCCAGTGCTCCATTCTACCCGGGAACGACCAGGTAATTGTGGACGACTTTACATTAAAGGCATTTCATCGGGACACCTTTTCCTAGTGGACACAGGCGCCGATGTTTCACTGCTGCCCCTGTCCTTAGCTTCGTCTAACATCCGCCCTCATCATACTTCACTGCTAGCTGTAAATTCCACTGAACTACAATGCTCGGGTTCAACCTCACACGTCTTCTCACTCTCTGCAAACTGCAAACTCGAGTGGACTTTTTTTAGTGTGCGAAATCGATGAACCTATACTAGGCATTGACTTCTTGTGACACCACAAACTTTCACCGGACCTAGTGCGAAACACTGTGTTTCATCACCCATCCAAGACGCACTTCCCCTGTGCTCCATCGAGCAACCCATCCCGTGACATATCAGTCCGGGCTCATCTCATCCGTACATGCTCGTCTCTGTCAACGATGTTACAAGAAACAATGCACAAGTGCCTTGTCAAGCTTGAAAATGTCGCTCGCCTGCACAAGGAAAACTTCGAGCTCTCCCTCCAGCTCCACGAAATTCAGCTCCAGCTCTCCGATGCAGCAAAGGAATTACAGACACTATAGTAAGGACAAAGCAAGTTCAGTAAGTGGGCCGAATCTCCTTGCAGTCCCAGCATTCGAACCTCCATGTGTTTACCTCCCGCTACCCCTCGCAACTGTACTATCAAGACTGCCATAACATGTACTGACAGCTCCTCAGGGCCACACCCTCCTAACATGGCAGCGTTTGACACTCGGCTGGACACAAGTGCGCATGCGTGACGAGCGTCTCGTGTTCCCAAACTGACGGCTCCTACCCCACCCCTCACGGACAGCACCTCAAACTATGCAACTTCAACTCCTGCGCACCACTGTGCGGCTGCCACTGACAACACAAACAGTGCACTCGCACCAAGCATTTCGCCCACAACCGTGCTGCCACAGGCCGCGCCCTCAGACAGTGGACACACTAAAGGCTCACGAGCTCTACCAAACTCACCCTACCACGGTGTCACTGCTTTGGGCCGGCAGCCATCTTGTCACATTCACTCCTGGGACACTTCACCCACTTGGCTCCCATTGGATCTGCCGAGTGGCTCCGAACACCACAACCACGCCTCGCCTGCACTGCCTGCCACACATTGTAAAGAAACCACCTTCTGCACCGCTGGCAACATTTCTGTCATCACCAACGGCATGATTCACAAGCTTCGCCTCATGTCATGTCCCCTGATCTCCAGTAAATCACGTCAACTTTGTTCCGAGCGCCTCTCCGACCTTAAAAATCAGATTTCTGAACTACTAGGCTCCGGCGTCATTGAATCCTCTGCCATAGCTGGTCTATGCCCATACGTATGACATGCAAGAAAGACGGGTCCTGGCACATGTGCGGAGACTACCGTCTACTAAACGCATGAACAATTATGGACACCTACCCCATACCCAACATTGCCGACTTTACCAGTTCCCTCGCAGGTTCGACCACGTTCTCTGTCACTGATTGCAAACGGGCCTACCACTAGATCCTCATGGCACCTGAAGACATTGAGAAGACAACAATCACCACCCCGATCGGTTTATTTCAGTTTATATTCATGCCCTTCGGTCTGAAAAATGCAACCCAGACCAGGCAACGCTTCATCAACGAAGTGCTATTCGACCTAAAATTCTGCTTTGCATACCTTGATGACATTCTTGTGTTCAGCTCCTCCATTGAGGACAACATTCGACATGTGCAAACTGTTATGAACACTCTCGCGGCAGCAGGCATCGAGACCAACCAGGATAAATTGCAGCTACATCAACCTGTTGTCACTTTTCTTGGTTTTCAGGTCTCTGCCAATGGCATTTCACCGCCCCCTGAGAAAGTACAAACACTACTAAACCTACCCAGACCTTCATCATTCAAAGAGCTCCGGCGCTTTCTGGGGACAGTTAATTATTATCACCGGACATCTACCTCAGGCTGCAGAGATTCAGGCTCCACTGACGGATGCCTTGGCAGGCACCAACACTTCTGGATCTCAGCCCGTTCCATGGACCCCTGCTATGACTGACTCTTTCACTGCCCTCAAAAATCTTCTTGCCGAGGCCTGCACCATCGTGCATCCTCATCCAAATGTGCATCTTTTCATCACCACAGATGGAAGCAGTACTGCCATTGGCGCTGTCCTTAGCCAGACAATCGATGGCCAAACTTTGCCTCTGCTGTTCTTCTCGCACAACCTCACCAATGCACAATGGAAATATTCCGCATTTGACAGGAAGTTGCTTGCGGTCTACGAAGCGATGAAGCATTTTAAGACTGACGTTTAGGGACGCCCTTTCTGTGTTTTAACGGACCACAAACCCCTGGCTGCGGCCATTACAAGCCCACCAGCTGACCCGCCTCCTCGCTGCTTCAGATACATGGACTTCATATCTCAGTTCACCACCGATGTCAGACACATAAAGGGTGCTGACAATATAGTTCCTGATTTCCTTTCACCAGTCGAGGCCATCCATTTGCTGTTAGACCTCTCTGAAATGCCTAACCTCCAACCTGCTGACGAGGAAACACAAAACCTGATTTCAGACTCTACCTCTTCACTACACTTCATCTGCACCACCTTCCCTGGCATTTCTGGTGAGATCTGGTGCGACGACAGTACAGGCACGTTACGCCCCCTCATCCCAACCACGCTCCATTGAGCTGTCTTCAACGCATTGCATAATTTAGCCCGCCCCAGTGTTTGTGCGTCTGCCCACCTCATAGCAAAGCGTTTTGTGTGGAGAAATGTCAACAAGGACTGCCAACAATGGGCATGCTCCTGCGTCGCGTGCCAACGCTGGACAGTACACAAGCACACTTCCCCCCCCCCCCCCCCCCCCCCCCCCCCCCCCGGCGCCTTTTCGATCCCTCCTGGGCGTTTCCAGCATATTCATATTGACATTGTTGGCCCTCTCCCCCCCTCTAACGGCTTTCGTTATGTTCTCTCGTCTATCGACCGAACAACTTGCTGGGTTGAGGCTGTCCCCTTCCCCACTATTATGGCAGAAACTGTTGCTCGAGCTTTCATCGAGTCATGGGTATCACATTTCGGATGTCCAGCTATCATCACGACCGACCAGGACAGACAATTTGAGTCGGCCCTGTTCAACGAGATTTGTAACATTTGTGGCATTCGGCGCATCCATACCACAGCATATCACCCGCAAAGTAACGGGCTAGTTGCGCACTGGCACAGCACTTTCAAGGCGGCTCTTCAATGCCATGACTCTCTATGGACGGAGGCCCTTCCCCTTGTGCTACTTGGCATTCGTGCAATCTATAAGGAAGACCTCAAAGGCACAATAGCCGAGTTCGCATACGGCCAGAACATTGTTCTCCCAGGCGAACTTGTGAGCTCTTCCCCTTCTCTCCCTCAGTCTGACTTATCTTCCTTCGTGGACCGCGTCAGACGCCACTTCATCAACCTCCACATCCCTCTGCCCACCAGCCATTCCCGCCTTAAGGTTCACGTACCGAAATCTCTGGACAATTGTGAGTATGTCATGCTCCAAGATGACACTGTCCGTGCCCCCCTCCAACCTCCATATACCGGCCCATACCGAGTTCTCCGGCACTCAGCCAACACCTATGACATGAAAGATGAAACATTTAGCTGTTACAGTCTCTCTCAACAGACTTAAGCCTGCTTATGTCGAGCCTTCTTCTACCCCACTGCAGGCCACGACCACGCCACTCACTGCCGTGGCTCACGACGCTCTGACCACTCCCTCCATGTCGGACTTACACACTCGGTCGAGTGATTTCCAGCTTCAATTGTCGAGCTCTCCTCTGACCTCGCCCTCTACTCTGGTCTCACACACTCCGTCGAGTGACCACATGCTCCCCACTTCGAGCTTACCTATGATCACACCCTCGCTGCCGGGCCCTTCGCCGGTCCCTTCGACCTCTCCACCGTTGCCTGCCTCACCCTGTCGAGGTTTCTCATGCCCCCCCATCTTGAACGTGCCTTCATTCGAGGTGTTTGTGCCTGTCCCCGTGGACATAATCCACGACATCTCAATAATACTGCGCGATTATACACTATGCGTCGTGTGTTTCTCTTCATCCAGTGCTCATGTCACAACATCCACCAGTCCCTGCCACCTGGTGAAATGTGTTTCCCTCCCACCTGACGTCGACCTGGACATGCTTCGTGTGTTCGCCACGACCACCGGAGACATCGTTATCGTCGCTCCATTCCACCCGCAAACCGCCGGCCTACCTGTCACCGCACGACGCAGCACACCCAGTATGACGCCCGGCTCGCTTCAACGACTTCGAGGTTCGGTGGCCGAACCTTCCTTCACGACATCTACCCACACAGCTCCCCGACAACGTTGTCGAGCTGACCATGGTCTGGCTCCCACGGACCACTCCTGCTGACGCCATAGTTACCTCCTCCCCCCCCCCCCCCCACACACCACTCAAGAGTACTCCGTACTGCAGAGGGGTGGGGGGAATATGTGGCACCGATGAAATTGACACCAACATCAAGGCATCCATCTTTGAACTAAGCTAAGATTATCTTTGGCCTCTTCTGCCATGTCCAGTTCTTTGTGAGCCTTGCTTGTGTTTGGGTGAATAAATGAACTACTGCAAAATGGGGGGTTGTTTGGTGTAACTAAGCCGAACATCTCCCTCAAAGTTTTACCATACAATAAAACCTACACATATATTTTAAGAAGAGTGATAAGCCAAAATGATGCACAATGATGAGCACATTGTCAAATATAACAACAAAGTGAAAGCAGTGTGGAACATTATAAAATGCAAAAGAGGAGAATACAAAGTTATATCATAAAAGAGGATGAAGTTGATCAAATTTTATGTTTTATTGATTTTGAGGTTATGTTACAAAGTCAAATGACCAGAAATTTAATACTTTATTATAGCATTCTTTATCAGATGCCTTAGAGAAAAACAGTATTGCTATTTTCAAAGAGTGTCATTTTTTTTCTTTAAATGGATTGAATTTACCTGCCTAAGTAAGTTTGGGTAAGCAAACTTGATCACTGATTAAATTTAATCGGACACTGACTTTACAATATTATACGAGTAAAGTCAATTAGTAAAAAAACAGAAAAATGAATAAATATATTAGTTATCTATATTTTATAAGTTTCATTATTTATATTTATTAATTATTTAATTAAAGTCACATACAAAAAGAATATTTGTATGTTTATTTAATACAGAAGACACCTTTACAACTAATATTCATATAATTAATGTGACAATATTATGAAAAGGAAAGTTGCCACTCACCGTACAGTAGAGACACTATGCTGCAGGAAGGCACAACAAAAAAACTGTTCCAAATAAAGCTTTTGGCCTGTAAGGCCTTCATCAAAAATAGATGACAGACACACACAAACACACACCCATGCAAACACAACTCACACACACATGACTGCAGTCTAAGGCAACTGCAGCCAATGCAAAGTTACCTGGGCTGTCATTAACACATTGAGCAAAAAATATGTAAAAAATTGCTAATACTTTACACAATATACAAATAAATAACCACTCTTACTGTGAATGAAATGAATGCAAAGAGCGTTTTTCTTATCCAACATTCTTTAAGTTAATCTTAGAAATGAGTTCAAATCTTCCCTATCTTATCCCTAGCTGCCACTCTCATCCAATGTCACTTGGGTTGACAACTGACTTGTCAAAAAATATGCTCCCTCAAGGTGAGCTTCTTCCTCAGAAAACTCATTGTGATTTCATCTCCTGTCTTTGCATATATGTTGGAAATGTAAGATTTATTTTGGTCTCCTTTTTTGTTTTTAAAGTGACCAAAGCCAAGTTGCCAACTTCATACATGTTTTTGTTCTGCAGTTCTTCTTCCACATCACTGGAATATAAACTTCTGCTTCCTTCATCTGTTGCTTCTGAAAACTCATGGCCTTCATCAGGTTCCAAGCACAGAGGGCTATCAATTCTTCCATCTTCTCCATTTTTGACATCAAAAGCTAAGCACCTTTTCCTGAGCAAATTTTAACCCATTTGAAGGGTTCTCAGGTGTCCAGCCAGATAAGATCATCAAATGACCGCAATATTTCTGTGAATAATCATTCCACGATCATCAGTTGGTGGTGATGCAATGGTCTGTCTACTCTCTGCCACTAGTATTTATCACTCTTGGGACCAGGTGCAATTCTGTGCACTGACGGTGCACCGCACATCCAGTGGTAGGGGAAATGCAGACTGTGATAGATGGTAGGGGGCCACGGTATCTCTCTGGCAGCCATGGCAGAATGATCTCATATGTGGTTGCACTGCTGCTCCTTGATAGAGCTTAGTATTGGTTTCCTGGCCTTCCTAAGCTGATAATCAGTGTCCCTGTTGATAAGGTTGTCTGTTATGCAAATTTGTATGGCCTCTTTGAAGATGCAGTCTCAGTAGTTATTTGTGGAAGCCAACACTTTTGTATTGTCATAATTCACTGTGTGTCCAATGGTTATGCAATGTTCTGTAAGGGTAGATTAGCTTGGTTGTCCTAGGCAGGTGTAGCATTCTGTTCTTTGCATCAATCTTCCACTGTACTAACAGTTTGATTGATATAGGATTTGCCATAGCCACACAGAATGTTGTATATGCACACTTTCTTAAGCCCAACATCAACTTTCACCATTTCCAGTAAGATGCATGTTTTAACCGATAGTCTGAAGACTGTGTCAATCTTGTGTTGCCTCAATAGTCTCCCTGTTTTGGACAATACATTGCCTGCAAAAGGTAGAAACACCAGGCTTCTTTTCTCTTCTTCCATTTGTTCATCATCTTGGTTTCTACTGCACTTCTGTTGTTGGATGCCCCTTTGGATTTGGCAGTTGTCATATCCATCCTTACAAAACCAGTCTCCAGGTGTTTAAGGTCCATTGATATGTTCTGTTCAGTCTGAGATTGTATGTGCTCTGTGTACCAATGTGTAAAGCATTCCATTCAGCTGAGCCAGATGGTGGCAGCTGATACCATATAGGTACAGGTCAGTGTGTGTGGCTTCGCGGTACACACTGTGACCTAGCGAGCCATCTGACCTGCGTTGCACCAGGACATCAAGAAGGTTAGTTGTCCATCTTTCTCGATTTCCATGGTGAACTGTATGTTATTATGGGTGGAATTCAGAAGTTATAGAAGTATTGTAGTTAATTGCTTGCATGTGGCCAGGTTAAAATATGTCATCCACATATCAGAAGAAACATAGAAGCTTCAGTTTGGCAGTTTCCAGAGCTACTTCTTTGAAACTCTCCATGAATATGTTGGCTACCATGAGAGAGAGGGGGCCCCACATGGCCACTCCATTGGTCTGCTCATAGTATTGGCTGTTAAAGACAAAGCAGGTCGATGTTAATACATGCCTGAGAAGTTGTGTCAGTTCTGCACCGAATTTCTCACTGACAAAGTTGACAGAATGTTCCAGGGGGACTCACATGAACAGTGACAAGACATCAAAGCTGACTATGATGGATTCTTGTAAAGTTAGCTCCTTTAGGCAACCTGTGAACTCCATCGAATTCCAGATGTGGTGTGCACATTTGCCCATGAAGTGTCGTAGCAGGCCATCGAGATGCTGTGCCAAGGGCTATGTCAGTGACCCTATGTTGCTAACTATCAGTTGCATCCCATTTTTGCATGTCATTGGAAGGACACATATTCTTGGTGCTTCTGTTGAGCATTGGTGGAGTCTCTTGATGTCCTCCTCCTCAAGCACACCATTTTTCAGCTAGTTGGAGGTGCTTTGCTGTATCTTCTTAGTTAAGTCTGTTTTAATTTTCCTATATGCTGGATTGTCTAGTAATTGCAGCAATTTCTGTTCATAGTCATGTCTCTCAAGAATGGTAGTAGTGTTCTCCTTGTCGGTGGGAAGAATGACCGTCTCTGTATATTCTCTGAGGGTGTGCAATGCTGTACTTTCTCCTCTGGAGATATTGTTTCTGGCCAGTGTTGCTTTTGAAAGAATCTGGCACATTCCCCTCTTGATTTCTTCAGTCTTGTAATCTGATAGCCCTCAGATTGCCTGTTCTACTGAAGATATTATTTCAGTGAATGGGAGAGTTGCTGGCATTGACACAAAGTTGAGCCCATTTTCAAGTATGGCTGTAACTGTTTCGTCAAGTGGTTTCCCCATGAGATTGATCAGGGCGCATTGTGTGGTCTCTGTTTCTCCTTGTAGTTTGCCAGGTAAGTGAACAAACTCAGTGATCCATTTCTCCATGCATTTTGAGTGTGTCGAGTCTGTTTGGGCCCAGGTGACACCATCCACCCATTCCCAGATGTATTCTTGGAGTGCGAGGGATATTTGTAGGTGAACGTGCAGCAGCTTCTTGGTGTTATTGTTGAGTTGTTGTCAGTTGTAGGGAATCCTTTCTCTGACCAGGGCCAGGTTGGTTCTTCACTTGATACATTTCACTGCAGGTGTGAGTATGTGATGTACAACTTTGGTGAAAGTAGGTAAGGACATCTGCTAAGTTCTCTTCTTTTAAGGTGCAGGGACAAACCCACTATTACTCCTTGTACCAAAGTTGTGCATCACATATGCACACCTGCAGGGAATATTATCAAGCAAAGAGCCAACCTGGCCCTGGTCAGGGAAGGGAATCACTACACCCAACAACAACTCAACAAGAATGGCAAGGTGCTCAGACTAGATGTACTTTAAATCCACAGAGAAGCTGATCACTAAGTATTCTCAGCCACCTGGCAAGCTAAAAGAAGAAACAGAAACCACACAATGCACCCTGATCAATCTCATGGGGAAACCACTTGACAAAACAGCTACAGCCATACTTGAAAAGGGGCTCAGGTTTGCGCCAACACCAGCAACCCTTCTTTCACTGAAATAATATCTTCACTAAAACAGACAATCCAAGGGCTACCAGATGACAAGGCTGAAGAAATCAAGAGGGAAACGTGCCAGATTCTTTCAAGAGCAACACTGGCCAGAAGCTATGTCTCCAGACGAGAAAGTACAGCACTACACATCGCCAGAGAATATACAGACAGTCGTTCTCCCCACCGCCAAGGGGAATGATACAGCCATTCTTGAGAGACTTGACTATGAACAGAAGTTGCTGCAATTACTAGACAATCCAACATAGAGGAAAATTAAAACAGACTCAACTAAGAAGATACAACAAAGCACCTCCAACTTGCTGCAAAATTGCACACTCAAGAAAAAGGACATCGAGAGACTTTGCCAATGATCAGCAGTAGCACCAAGGGTATATGGCCTTCCAAAGATGCACAAAGATGGGATGCGAAAAAATAGTTAGCAATGGAGGAGCACTGATGTACCCCCTGGCATAGCATCTGGAAGGTTTGTTATGACACTTCGTGGACAAATATACGCACCATATCTGGAATTCAACAAACTTCATTGACCACCTAAAGGAGCTAACTTTACCACAATCAGACGTCATGGTGAGATTTAATGTAGTGTCACTATTTACCTGAGTCTCCTTGGAAGATTCTATCAACTTAGTCAGTGAGAAATTTGGGGCAGAACTGGCATAACTTTTGTACTTTAGATAAACAAGATGAAATTGTGAGAGGACTGCAGTTCTTCATATATTTATTACTACTATTTTGACAACAGGAATTACTTTAGATCATTTCAGTGCTTCTGGAAAAGTATGTGCCTGGTTCAAACAGTCACAAAGGTGAGTTAGTTTTTCTTTCTGTCTCTGTCTCTGTGGACTTTTGCAACATCAACTTCAGTGATTGTGGTAATGAGTATTGACTCTGTACATGTGTGATTTTTCTGGTTTGCTGCTGATATTTTGTGTCTGGATTATTTCTGAGCAACTTGAGTCTATGCTTGTAAAGAATCTGTTGAATGTGTTCACTGTAGCTTCAGGATTAAATATCAATTCATTGTTGTGTTTAATTGCCACATCAGTGTGTACAAGAGAGTAAAATCGATCATCAAGGCTAAAATCGATCACTTGCAACTTTCTCTGCATTGAAAACAATCAGATTTTGACAAAACAATTTAATTGGATGAATAAAAAATCTACTTACAAACAGTGGCAGAACTTACAAATAGTGGAAGAACACACACATAAAAGAAAGTTATAATTTGGCAAGCTTTTGTAGACTGTGGCTCCTTCTTCAACCAGAAGGGTTGAAGGGGAAGGAAGTGGGGTGAAGGAAAAGGACTGGACAGGTCTAGGAAAAGGGGTAGATTTTGGGAGAGACACCCAGAACTGCGGGTCAGGGGAGATTTACCAGACGGGATGAGAAGGAAAGACTGGTTGTTGGGGACTGCATCAGATGAGATTCAAAAGCCTGAGAGCTTAAAGGTGGAAGAAAGGGTAATTTGCAAGGCAGAGATTACTGCTTAAATATAGTGTATTAGTTAATAGGAGTGAAAAGCTAAGTGCATTGTACGTAACAGAGGTGGGAAAGGGCGATGAAAAATAGACGCGTAAGACAATAAAAGATGTAGAAAATTAAAACGGAGTGAAGAAAAGTGTAGTTACTGTGGAGAAATTCTGAGACAGAAGAAATTAATGTAAATTAAGCCCAGGTGGGTGGCAAGAACCAAGGATATGTTGTAGTGCTAATTCTCAGTTGTGGAGTTCTGAGAAACTGGTGTCTGGGGGAAGAATCCAGATGGTGTGTGTAGTGAAACAGGCACCAAGATCATGATTGTAATGTTGTAGAGCATGCTCTGCAACAGAAAATTGCATGTTGCCAGTATACACCCTCTGCCTATGCCCATTTACCCTAATTGATAATTTGGTGGTGGTCATGCAGACGTAAAAGGCTGAACAGTGTTTACATAACAGCTGGTATATGAAAAGTGTCATTTCACAGGTGGCTCTCCCTTTCATAGTATATGTTTTACCAGTTACAGGTCTGGTATAGGTGGTAGTAGGAGGATGCAAAGGGCAAGTCTTGCGATTGGGATGGTCACAGAGGTAGGAAGCATAGAGTAGGGAGACGGGTGCAGAAGGAGCATAGGGTCTGACAAGAATATTGTGGAGATTGGAAGGGTG
Organism: Schistocerca serialis cubense; assembly: GCF_023864345.2. Classification (NCBI taxonomy): domain Eukaryota; kingdom Metazoa; phylum Arthropoda; class Insecta; order Orthoptera; family Acrididae; genus Schistocerca; species Schistocerca serialis. The sequence goes on from NC_064639.1 coordinate 598,278,786, forward strand.
ACGAAAAGCTGTTCTAGGTGTGGTGGGTAAGGTATCAGACAGAAGGGATCTCATTTCAGGGTATGGTTTTAGGAAGTCATGGCGCTGTCGAAGTAGCTAATTAATACATTCCAGACCAGGATAATACTGAGTGATCAGTGGTGTGCTCTGAAGTTGCTTTTTTGGAGGGATTAGCAGTACCAGGATTGGCTGTGGTGGCCCAGGAAACCTGCATTTTAACTAGACTGGTGGGGTAATTATGGCCAGTGAAGGCTAGGTGAAAATGCTGGTGTATTGCTGTAAACAGTCTGCATCTGAACAACTATGTTTTCCTCTAATGCAGAAGCTGTATGGGAGGGAACATTTGACATCGAAAGGATGGCAGCTGTCAAAATGTAAGTATTATTGCTTGTTGGTAGGTTTAATGTGGACAAAAGCATGGAACTGACCTTGGATGAGGGCAAGATCGACATCAAGGAAAGTGGCACAGGATTCAGAAAAAGGCCATGGAATCTACTGGAGAGAGAGGGCTCCCCATGGCCACTCCGTCAGTCTACTCATAGTATTGGACACTGAAGTGAAAGTAGGTCAATGTTAATCCAACAGATGTGTCCTTATTTGACCTGCCCCTTTGATACCTTCCTCCTTTTCCCTTGTTACATTTGCTTAGTCATGTTCTCCTGGCTCATATTTTCCTATCCTTAAAATCTCTCTCACCATTTTCTGTTTTCCTGCACACTGCATCCTGATTTATTTAAAATTTAGATCTCATCACTGAGCAACTTGTGAGTGGCTCTCTTGTTACAATCAACATGGTGGTATGGGGTATTGACCAGTGCACTGGAGAATTAGAAATGATTGGATTATCCAGCATGAGCAAACTGTAAGTGTAATGTAACAATGATAACCATATGTCTTGTAGAGATGTTTTTAAGGATCTTGGAATGCTTATACTCAGTTCCAAGTACATTTACTCCTTAATGATTTCTGTCACTGACTGTAAAAAACCAGTTTCAGGTGAAGAATGATCTGCATGATGATCATATATCACAAGATTAATTGAAGATTAATTTTTATTTTGACTTTGCCTTCTTGTTTACAGTTTGGAGCAAAATTGTGTACTCTGGTGCAAAAGTATTCGAAAAGCTCGCATTTAACATAAAGCAAGAAATTAGACATTCAAACTAATAATAATAATAATAATAATAATAATAAAATCCTCACTAGCCACTATTTATAAAACTATCTGAATATTTGTGTCAAGTATTCAAATGTTTCTTTGGCTACATGGCAACTAGCAATGTTTATTGCAAAGCTGCCATTTCATACAGGCGATAAAGCAGGAACAACTCACTTTCTAATGTACTGGGTTAAATTCAGTGGGCTTAAGCATCATGGAGTATAGTTACAGTTTATTGTGAACACAATGTACAGATTAACATTTTATGGTTTGCTTGCCTTTTGCCAAAGTTTTCCTTGATTCATTACACACCCCTAAAATTTCTTCCAGACTGGATCCATGTAACACAGTGAATTAATTAATTAAACATTTTGAATGAAGAAATCAGGGAAAGGAAAGAGCTGAAACTTTGATTGGCAGGGTTACATTTCATAGCTACATTAATAATACTGAATAACTTAAAATTTTTAATATGTCTCCTAGTGAGGGCACACTCTTGTTGATTCATCATACAACTGGTCTCATGCTGAAAGGGTTAATTAATTAATTGAAGCTGAACTATAGTAGTTGCTGGCATCACCTATGTACAGCCTCCAACTCCCAACTCCTCCTGATCTGACTGGTGTGCTGTTCTAAATGGAAGTTGTGAGGTTTAGGGGTATGTGGTGAGGACAAGAGAAAACACATAGCTTTCTGCAGGTGCAAGTGAAGTGCTGCTAGCCAGGCACACAGATAGGCCAGGTGATAAAAGACTATTAAGAAAACTGTGGAGGAAACAAGAGGCCTTATTATACGAGAGGAAGTAAAGAAACATGGTGTGATGCATACATATAGAACATAACAAAAAGAGAAGGGAGAAGTATGAAGCTAGTGGGAGGAGGAGTGGAATGGGGCAATAACAGTGGCAGAAGCATATGACTGAGATAGTGTCTGAGCCAATGAAGTTTAGAATGGGAGATTTGTAGAAGTGAATGTGTGAAGTGGTGAAATGCCTCCTGGGAAGCATATGGCCTGAATTGTAAAGCAGCTGTTCAAAATTGCTCATTTGCATTAAAAACAATGTTGTGCATCTGAATGATCAAATTTTATCTTGGGCACAGTTTTCAATTAATTCATCATGATCCACAGATTCCAACAAAGAGAACATTCAGAGATGCGAAAAAATTATAGGTGAATGTTAACAAAGAGAAGTAAATAGGTTGGACAAAAATAAGGAAACACCATGAGAAATGCATTCTTGAACATAAATCCAGATACTAGAAAAACCTTCAGACTGCACTGTTGTATTTGCCCATGACTGGCACCTGTGAAATGTCTTCAGTATGTTGCAAGTGCCAGTCACGATCAGAACAATGTTCTGTGTATTTGTTAGTGTGTTATGTTCAAGCTCAGCTCATTTGAACATGGACAAAGAGTTGTTGCTCATATGGCGATTGCTTCCAGCTTCAAGGCAGCTGAAGTGGTTCATGTTTCTAGAGCACCACATCAAAAGTTTATACTGCATACAAGTAAAGAAGAAAAGCATCATCCACTAAGTCACAACATGGACAAAAGTGTGTATTGAGTGAGCATGATGGATAGTAATTAAAAAGGATTGTGACAAAAAATAAGAGCATGACTGCTGCAAATGTCTCTGCAGAACTGAATGTCGCACTCGTGAACCCTATCAGCACCAAAACAACATGAAGGCAGTTCAAGCAGCAGGGGATTGCTGGGTGAGCTGGAATTCTGAAACCACTCATCAGTGACGCAAATGCCTGTTACAGAAGCACATAGTGATGAAGCCATAAAACCTCGGTTATGGAACAGTGGAGGAATTTCATTTGGTTGGATGAGCCTTTTGGCACACTGTTTCCAAATTTGGCTGAGATGGTATCCCAAGAGTGAAACATGATGGGGGTTTGAGGATGACTTGAACAGCTATATCATGGTATTCCATGGGCCCCATGGCTACTCTGCAAGGTCACATTACTGCCAAGGATTATGTGACCATTTTGGCTGATAATGTCCATTCCATGGTACAGTGTTTGTTCCAGTGGTGTTGTGTTCCAGCACAATAGGGACCCTACTCATACAGCTTGCATCATCAGGACTGATTTTGTGAGCATGAGGATGAATAGTCACTTCTCCCATGGCCACTACAGTTGCCAGACCTCAGTATTATTGAGCTGTTGTGATCTACTTTGGAGAGAAGGGTGTGTGACACCTATCCAACTCCATCATCATTATCTGAATATCCCACTATTTTGCAGGATGGATGCCACCTTGAAAACCATACAGGACCTACACTTATCCGTTCCAAGATTACTGGAAGCTGTTTTGAATGCCAACAGTTTTCCTACACCCTATTAGGCACAGTAATGTATTATGTTTTTGGTGTTTCCATATTTTTTGTCTGCTCCAGGGAAGTATTAGTTAATTTTCATTACAGTGATCAGAATTAGTACATATTACTCAACTGCTGCATATTAGTTACAAAGATGAAAATGAAGATGGCAATGTGATGTTACCACAAAGCTGTCTCTTGGAACAAACTGTTACTATTCACAGTCATGCCAGCATAGATAATTATGCCTCTAAACAGAAAAAATTTGCTGGTGACAAACTGGAATCAGAGGAAGTGGTGAGTGGATGCATGGGGCAGATCTTTCAACTGTCATTCATAGGGATGCAATGTAGGAGCAAAGAGATTTGATTGGTGAATGGATGGATAAGAATATATCATATTCTGGTGGTCCACAGAACACTACTTGAAAAGTATATTATTCAAGGTCTTTCCTGTTCCTTCTCATACTGGGGAATGATAAAAAATATGAAAGTCCTCACTAAGTATGTGTTTTAGTAAATCCATGTAGGATAGTACTTGAGATCATGTAGTGTAAATAGATGTGGCATAGAACATCTGTTTGGAACCAACATGCATGGTATTTTGAAAGAGTGATGACATGATATCAGATATGCAGGCGAGTACATTTCTGGAATGTAGTAGGCTACTGCTATTAATGAAGAGGTATTGGGGGCAGATCAATTTAATACACGCAACAGAGCCATGAGAGGGGTCAAGTAACTTTAAACAGAATACAGACACATTCTTGACTATTACACAACCACACCAAATAGCATTGTATAATCTGTACAAAGTGTATAAGAAACAATTATGAAACAGAGAGGTATGAATTATGTAAGAAGCAGTTATGAAAGAGGAAAGGCATGAAATGAGTAACCATCTAGGAAGATGTCTTAGTCCCAAGATGACAGGTTACATGAAAATGAAGAATAAAATATGGTCTCAGTGAGTCAAGTAAAATTAATTGGTGATTTGGTGATGATATTCTGAAGAAATGAGGACAAGTCTTGGAACCGTATCCTGCTGGCAAAGTGATAGCAATGATGGAGAAAATACAGTCTTCCCTTTTGTACACTGGACAGTACTAAAAGTGGTGGCAGCTGAAATTTGAATTGCTCACCATGTTATGGGGTGATAACCTCGCCAATGGGCACCTTTCCCTCTCCTTCCCTCTTTCCTGATGAGGCAACAGTTTGTTGCGAAAGCTTGAATTTTGTGTGTATGTTTGTGTTTGTTTGTGTGTCTATCGACGTGCCAGCGCTTTCGTTTGGTAAGTCACATCATCTTTGTTTTTAGGCATATTTTTCCCATGTGGAATGTTTCTCTCTATTAATTCATATCAAAACAGATGCAAAATCCTGCTCCATGTCATTCCTATGATTTCGGAGGTAGGAAAAGTACTTGAAGTCGTGATTTGGAGTCAAGGGCGGAACACAGCACTTAGTATAGTGACTTTGTAGTTTGGTGGCATTGTTGACAGACTGGTATGCAACAGCATGATGGTAGGCTTGGGATCATATCTCAAATTCGGTAATTGTTTTTTGTTTTACTGCATTACTTTGTGTAATCTACAGATAAATAATTTTTATATCTATTAGCATGCCTAGATGACAGCTGAAGGGATTTAACTTCTGGAAGAGGTTGAGTAGCTGCTACAACATATAATGAGCATTAGATCAGTTTCAGAAAAACTTTAATAACATTTACTTAACTTTGAGACAACCATGTCCATATGATGGGTGATATATATTTGATTCAATGACAGAACACAATCATAATTATTTTTTTTACATTAAATTATGATACTGTAATGTCACAAATGTTTTTTAGTTCTTGTACTGATTGACCATGAAATATCATTTTACAAAATAGTTCAAATGACTCTGAGCACTATGGGTCTTAACATCTGAGGTGATCAGTCCCATAGATTTAGAACTACTTAAACCTAACTAACCTAAGGACATCACACACGTCTATGCCCAAGGCAGGATTCGAACCTGTGACTGTAGCAGCAGCACCTAGAACCACTTGGCCACAACGGCTGGCTTATCATTTTACATTTGAGTACAAACTTTAGTACACTGTTTTGACTAACAACACTAACTCACTTGTGGATCTGAACTATGATCAAGCTGTTATCAGTGTGGGCTATCAAAGTGGACTGGGTGACATTGCACTTTACCGTAAGTAGAACTCCAGGAGCGGCAGCATATGGAACCTCTTGAGGGCGCATCTTCATGGACATCTCTCATTCGTGACTGCAGCTGGCAGCAACTGTTTTTAGCTTGTGGTTCTGTCATGAGGTACCAACTTTAACGTGGAACCTCGCTCTTCAAATGACACCACATCCTCCCCCCCCTCTTTCCAAACCCCCACAACATTCTCATGTATTGCTGGGTCACATGATGACAGCTGTGGAGGGCTCCAAAGGGATTGGGGGGGGGGGGGGGGGCTGAATGCAGACAGAGATGTGAAGACAGGGACTGAAGTGACAGCTGATGATGGCTCCCTGTCAGCATGCTGGCAACAAACTTGTGAGTGACTGGGAACACAGCCAAAGAAACGGCAACAGGGTGCACACTGCACTAGGGCTGCAGATGCTGTGGTCTGGAGGACAGTAGACAGAACTCCAGGGGTATCATGGCAGCTTCCAGAGGTGACACATCCATGGATGTCACCTCTGGCTGCAGGACTGGTGGTGGCAGTGTGATGTCAATCTCCATCAGCACTGTGTTGTACAGGGCAGACCACGACAGGTGGACAGGTGAAGATGACTACTGTTTCTGACTCCAGTGGCACATGGGCAAAAATTCTGCAACAGTGTGATTGACATAAGAGTGCTACAGCAGATTATAGTGGTGCCTGTGCAGCCTAGAAGAATCTTGAATGACGTAAGGCAAACAGCCCAATACTTGTGTGATGATACATTGTTTCCAATGCTGTTTCTTGGCAAAAACTCTGACAAAACTTTGTTCTGCAGTTGAAACTTCGTCTGACTTGGCAGAACTAACTGTTTACATGGTGGCTGCAGAAGATGCAACAGGGTACAGTGACGGCAACAATGTAGTAATTCTGCCTGTCACTTCACATCACATGGCAAGGAGTGGTAGTAGGAGTAAAAAATCTTTGAGACTTGCTTTCATGTGTGGGAGGAATGGAATTTCTCCATATCACTTTGGAATGTTCAAGCAGACTGTTCAGCTTCACAGATTGATAGAGCATGAAAAGGATCGGTGGTGGCATGATGTATGCCATTATCAGCATAAAAATGTTGAATTGTGGTCTGTTGTCCAATACACGAACCTCAGGAAGACCGTCAAGACAAAAAATAAAGGGCAAAGCCAGTATAGTACTAGCAGTGGTGGAGGTTATCATGGGGACTGCAAATGGAAATCTACTGTGTACAGCTACCACAAACAACCATTGCATGTTCCAGAATGGACCCCCAAATTCAGTGTGCAAGCATTGCCACTGTCAAGGTGGACATGGCATTGTGGGGAATGGACTGATGCTTCCTACAAGCAGTACAATGAGAGGTCATTTACTGAATTTGGGCATGCCTGCCAAGTACAATGATGCCTAGTGAATTGCTGTGTGCAAACTATGCCCCAGTGACTCTGGTGTAACAAAGACAAAACTTCCCACTGGAGTGAATGAGGACTCACAAGCTATGCATTGCCATTCTCTCTATGCAGCAGCTGAACACCTGGCTGCATGGATAGCATGTTATGATGCAAAAAGTAGTGATGGGCAACTGGGTGACGAATTTCCTCCAAACTACATGGCCACCCATGGTGCACATAAGGCAAAACTATCCAAAGAGTTGGGCTGGAAGCAGTTGCACCAGCAATATGATAAAAGTCATGAAGACAATTTTGAAGAATTTCAAAATCTGGAGTGTCAATTGGATAACATGATTCCCCAGACAAATCAGAGACTTTGTTGGTGCTGACCAGTAACTGAGACAACAAGTCAGCATTTGAATACTGTGCAGTGGCCCTGTACAATAACGTGTATCAATAATTAGACACCACAGAGCCCTGTGGTGACATAAGCACAGCACACACCACGAAGCAGTACCACAGGTGTTGTCAGGTCAACAACCCCTTCCAGAGATGATGCATATTTCAGTGACTGCCACACTAAGAAGTCACAGCGGTAGCATCACCAAAAAAGTGATAGGTACCAGCACCACAGCAGAGCAGGCAGTTCCAAGACAGGTCAACTACTGAGAAGATCGCCTTTTACTTGTGTACTTAGCACTGCATCACCTGCTTCCAATGAGTCCACACCAACCTGTCTTCAGTGAACATTGTAATGGGACAAAAACTGTTTACTATACAGCCTTAGCTTCTGGAATAGTAGTTGAACTTCAGGATATGCTGCTGGAGCTAATTTGTACAAAGTTGATTTTTTGTCAGTAAATGTGTGTGTTCTTGTCACTAATCATTATAAGTGTTTCAGTGTTCTCCTCTCATTGTGTTTCCAACAGCGCACTGTAAATAGTTGAGGGTGACAACATGTAATATCTCCTTCTGTGGTTGTATCAAAAGTACAATTCAACATCTGGTGACAAGGAAGGGATAGGGTTTGTCCAAGTTACAAGATTAATTTTTGTGTTTGCTTGCCCATATACCCTTGTTACTTGTTATTTATTTCTTGCTATTTCTTTTTACTTGTCTGGTAAATTAGTGTGTGTACTTCTGACTCAGGATGGACACTACTATTGAGATGAGTGTGTTATTTTGTGTGAGGCATCTAATCCATATTCCTTACAAGCATGGCTTCGACATCACAATGGTTCTCTAACGTGTGTTATCCAGTTACAGGGAGAGCAAATCCAGCAGTTGTTGCAAGCCATGACACAGCTAACACAATATCAACAGAAGAATCTACAAGCAGCACAGCAAACTCAGCTGCAGCCTCCATCAGCCATTCCACCATACCGCAGCCTCAACACACAGCATAAGGACTGGTTGAAATATCTAGCTCGACTGATGAATCATATGGAGGCACACTAATTGCAAACATTTTTTCTTTCTGTAGTGGGTACAGAAGTTCACAAGCTCATAGTGAAATTCTTTCCTGATGAACAACCAGAAAGTTTGAGACTTTAGTTAGCAAGTTATCCACTTACTTTGATGAACAAACACTCATGGCTGCTGTGTACATGTTTTTCCATCTTCAGCAGACAGCAAGTCAAAACTCATAAACAGTGGATCACTGAATTACTTAGTTTAACTAGGAATTGCACATTTTTGCGTTGTTGTGGACAATCATACAGTGATGTCATGCTGCATGATGCTATAACTCAATATTTGTGACAATAGGATTTGTGCTGTTATTTTGAAATGACTTGATCCTTCTTTAGATATGGTGTTACAGTTAATTGAGGCTCAGGACTCTCATGATTTAGCTAAGTGTGAAATACAAATGTCAATTTTTAACAAATTACATAGTGATTGTCTTAGTTGTGCTGTAAAATGTAAACAGTCCCATGCTCACCTGGCTCATGGGTCACAGTGTGTTACATCACTTACAGAGTGCTGTGCTGTGCCACCAGAATGCCAATAGAGAGAAAAACATAGCAAAATCTTTCCCATAGTACTTTATTTGCAATGCTACTTGTTATTTTTGCAACACAAGAGGCCATGTTCAGCCAGTGTGCATGAAAAAGCTGGATGGACAGCAAATTTCCAAGCAACATACCACTAAACCTCAAATAATTAATGTTGTCATGGTACAGCCAGCCACAGAACAGTGCTTTCTGGGGGCTGTAGTAAATGTTGTGAAGAGTCGCCCAAGTACAAAAATTAGCAAACATCAGTTGGGTGATTTTCAGGTGCCAAACAAGTCACACTGACACGAACACAGGTCCACTACCAAATCTTTGCCCACTTTGCATTGTTGTAGCTGACAGCAGCAGGCAGAAAGTGAAAGTTCTCTCTTAGATGTGGAACATAAGCGAATCAAAGTGTTTCATACTTTGTCAGTGGCTAAGAAAGATGTCAAATTACCACTGGACACTGGTGTTTCAGTTACACTTCTGAAAAAAACTTACTAATGAACAATTAGGTTCACCAATACTGAGTCCAGCTATGTACATGTTGTCACCTTATAATGGCCAGCTAATTCCAGTTTTAGGAACTTTCAGTATGTGAGCTAATTTTCAAGGTGTAATGAAGACAGCTGTATTCACAGTGATTTCTTACAAATCTTTGCAGAATATTTTTGGTTTAGATTCTTTTGACATTTTCTGATTGTCAATCCACACGTCAACATTGCAAATTTCAACAGATTGCCTACGGACAAGCTTCAAGCTCTGTGTGAACTTTTTAGTGATGGTCTCAGTTGGGTGAACAATTTTTTAGTTTGTGTCACTCAAAGACAATGCACAATCAAAGTTATGTTGAGCTAGGCAAGTGCCCTTTTGCCATTAAGGAACATGTTGCTGAACAATTATGGAAATGTCAGGCTGATGGGGACATCACACTAATCAGTGCAAGTCAGTGATCTTCCCCATTAGTCATTCTTCGCAAACTATCAGGACTTCTTTGACTGTGTGTTGATTTTAACTGACTGTGAACTCTCAGACGGTGATAGACATGTACCCTTCACACTACCCAGAGGAACTGAAGGACAGATTAGGTGAGGGTCATTATTTTTTCAAGATAGTCTTGGCAGATGCTTACAACCAATCTTGAGTGCTTTTTTCAAGTAATGTTTTCAGCAGGCCTCAAGAGTCAAAAGACAAGTTCTTTTTTTTACAGACAGAAATAAAATATCTGGGACATGTCATTAGTGTGCAGGGTATTCACCCCACTCTGACTCATTTGCAAGCCATCAAAGATTTGTCAGCTCCCAAAAATCTAAAGGAACTAAACAGTGTTAGGCAAACTGAACTGCTACTTCAAATTCATTCCTCACGCCTCTCAGGTTGCAGCTCTGCTTCACAAGTTATGGGGCAAGGATGTTCTGTTTGCATGGACCAAGGAAAGTCAGGTGGCTTTTGATCAATTGAAATGGGTGCTTCTTAGTAACATGTGCCTCACACATTTTGATCCAGCTAATCCAGTAGTGTCGCATTGTGTCAGATCAGTGGATCATCCAATAACATTTGCCTCCAAACTTCTAAGACTCAGGCAAATTATAATCAGACTGAAAAAGAAGCAATGACGACCATTTTTGGTGTAACCAAGTTTCGTCATTATCACTATGGAAGGAAGTTCTATTGGTCATGGATCATAAGCCACTCACTTCACTCTTTCACCCAACTAAGCCTGTTCCACCAGACATGGCAAAGAAATTGCAATGATGGGCTTTATTTCTGTCAAACTAAAACTATAAAATCTTGTACTGCCACCCTACAGCTCAACATTCGAATGCCAATGTGTTGTCAAGGTTATCGGTGAACATGGATGATCAATTCAACTCCTCCAAGGCATTGTGTTGTTGTATAGATTCTCTGGACACTTTCACAGTTCACAATTTTGCCATGGGTTTTTGTTACATGCACAGGAGGCAGCTGCAGATGCATATTTAAGCATTGTGCTGAATTACAAGCACACAGGATGGCCAAGTACAGTGAAAGACATTGTTTGGATGGAAGTCCATTGACAGTTTGTGGACCATCAAGCCTTGTCAGTATAGCATGGTATTTTACTGTTACACAATGAGAATGACCAGGCCTGGGTCATCATGCCACGCACCCTTCAGCAGGATGTTTTATGTTTGTTGCTTCAGGGACACTGGGGTATTGTGAGGAAAAAGCAGCTTGCTCAGCGCCATTGTTCATGACCAGGGATAGATCGCCAGATTGAAGACATGACATCACACTGCACCACTTGCAAGGAACAACAGGCAACTCCACCTCAGCACTTTTGTGATTGGCCATGCCCCAGCAGCCCATGGAAATGGATCCACATTGATTTTTCTGGACCTTGCTGGAACACACAATGACTTATTATGGTGGATGCCTTCAGTAATTTTCCTTTTGTGGTTCTTATGAACTCTATGATGTCAGCCAGTACTTTCTGAACACTTACTTCAATTTTTTACATTGAGAGCTTGCCGGAAGTGTTAGTGTTTGATAACAGACTGCAGTTCTCCTCACAGGAATTTGAACAATTTTGCACAGCCAATGGTACTGAACATGTTACCGCAGTGCCATTTCACCTGCAGTCAAATGGTGAATCTGAACATTTTGTGCAAACATTCAAGGTACAGATGAGTAAATTCCATGGAACTCACTCACAGGAGCAGGCCTTGCAATGGTTCCTGTCTACTTTCTGCGTGATGCCTTGAGATGCACCTTCCCCAGCTGAAATCTTGTGTGGCCACCAGCTTTACACCTTGCTTCATCTGCTGTACCTACCAATCAGGAGTACTAGCCAGTATAATGATACTCATTTTCAGATCCACGACGCAGTACTCTTCAGGGCCTTCTGGACCGAACAGCGATGGCAACAGGGGACCATGTCACATATCCTTGGACACAACATATTATTAATTTCTTCCCCTGCAGGGTCACTGCTCAAAAGACACTGGAACTGGCTTCGTCCTCTGAGACTCTGTGATCCTGTCACTGCATTTCATTTCACAGATTCAGCATGCAGCCAGAAGCCAGGGTCACAGCCATCCACTATGGGCCAGATGGTATCTCAGCTTGAGGCACTTCCCATTGAGATGGATGCACCCTCATCCCCAATGACACCATTACAGCAGCTCATGTTACCATAGGGAATGCCTCCATGTCCTGCCACCTTCCTCTCCAAGGGGGGTCCTCTGGCCCTATATGTAGGCATCGGCCTTCCCTGCAGTTTGCTGGGTGTTTTCACAGCGGCTCAGGATGAATGCCAGCAGGCAGATGGGAGCCTGTCACCAGCTTCATTCTCCGATTTCTGTCCCATCTGCTGCCCCTGTACCTCAACCATATGTGACCATGGCCAGGAGATTTGGGGGTGGGGGGTGGGGGTGTCATAAGCACAGCACACTCTACCAGGCAACATGACAGCTGTTGGTTGGTCAATTACCCACTCCCAGTGATTACCAAACGAAGAAGTCACAATGATGGTGCCACCAGAAAAGTGATAGGCACTGGTGCCACTGCAGTGCAAGCAGTTCCAAGTTAGCTCAACCACTAAGTGACCACCTTCTACTTCTGTGCTTTGCATCACATCATTTCCTTCTCACAAATCCACACCAGCTAGTCTTCAGTGACCATTATAGTGGGACTAGAACTGTTTACTATCCATCTTTAACTCCTGGAATAGTAGTTGAACTTTAGGATCTGCTGTCAGAGACGATTCATACAAAGTTGAGTATTCGTCAATAAATGTGTGTGTTCTTGTCATTAATCATTATCAATGTTTTAGTGTTCTCCTTGTTATTCTCTCTTAGTGTCTCCCTCAGTGCATTAAAAAATGTTGAAGGTGTTAACGAGAAAAATCTCTTTCTGTGGTTGTATCAAAAGTACGATACAACAAGCCCACTGTTGCAGGTTTTGTACAGTTTGTGGTGGGACAGGCTTGGAAGGATTGAACAAAGCCATTAAAGGCTTTGACCCATAATCAAATAGAACTTTCAACCATAGAAGTATTGCTGGAACTTGGTAATACAATAGATAGTGGCAAGTGCCTCTTTTCCACGTTGACTATAACTGCGCTGTACTTTCTTGAAAGTTTTTGTGATAAAAGCAGTGGGCATATCACACAGACCAATTCTATGCTGGAGCAGTGTTCCAGTCCCGGAAGAACATGCATCTGCAGCTAATGCAACAGGCTTATCTGGATCAAAATGAATTAGACAATGATGACTTAACAAAGCATCTTTTAACTGCTGAAATTCATTCTGAGATTTATGGGATCACACAAAGGGAACACCTTTCTGGCAGAGCCAGTTCATTGGAGCTGCAATTAGTGCAGTGTTTGCAATAAACTTAACATAACAGGTTAATTTTCCGCATGATGATCAGTAAAGGGACACTAGCAAATCTTTAATTATGGACAAGTGCGAATGAGCAGGATGAATACCCTGTGCATTTATGACATGTCCTACATATTCAAGTCATTGTGGAAGAATGAGTGCTTTTCCATGTTACATTTTAAGTCAGTGTCTGAGAGAACTTGAAATAAACACTCTAAATTTGCCAAATGTTCAGCAGACCTACGTCTGGCAAGAACTGTATTATCCAGATAGGTCATACTTCTGCCATTGATTATTCCAGAAAATGAAAAATAACAGGAGCTGAAGCACTTCCAAATGGTAGTCTTTGAAACTAGAACAAACCCAGTTGAGTATTGATTACAAAAAAATGCTCTGGTTGCTCGTTCAGCTGCAATTGTAAATATGCATCACATAAATCAGTCTTTGAAAAGAATCTGCCCTATTTATTTTTATTTATCTTACAGCTCGAAACAAGTATTTAACATGCATGGACAATGTTATAATAATTACATTTAGATTATTGATACACAATATTAATAGATTACATGCTATTAAGTAAAAGATCATTTAAGTATATTTAACATAGCATTCCTGAGGTCAAATCATGTCAGCACCATACTGTATGGGCACTTCAATATAAGCCATTTTTTTAACTCATTTTAAAAAATTCTACCAGAAAGCTGTTTCAAGTTGTTTGGCAGAGAATCATAAAATATTGCTTCCTTAATGAATGGGGTATTTGTTGTTAGATTCAATCGTCTGTTCACCATATGAAAGTCTGATTTTTGTCTTGTATTGTAATCATGGATTTCCATATTCCTGTTTGTCACTTTTTTGTCTTTTTTCACTAATAATATTGATTGAAACATATATACTGTATAGATAGTCATAATATTAAACTTAATAAACAGGTTTTTACATGAAGCTCTGGGTCTTATTTTTGCCATAGTTCTTATTACTCTTTTCTGCAATACAAATACCCTTTTTATATTGTATTGTCTACACCCACCCCACAATACAATTCGATAAGATAGATGGGGATACACCAACCCAAAATACGCTATTTTTATTGCTTCGATATCTAAATATTGAACTAATCTCCTTAGTAAATACAGACTAGATGTTATTTTATCACAGACATGATCTATTTGCTGATTCCACGAAAGTCTGTCATCTACACTCCTGGAAATGGAAAAAAGAACACATTGACACCGGTGTGTCAGACCCACCATACTTGCTCCGGACACTGCGAGAGGGCTGTACAAGCAATGATCACACGCACGGCACAGCGGACACACCAGGAACCGCGGTGTTGGCCGTCGAATGGCGCTAGCTGCGCAGCATTTGTGCACCGCCGCCGTCAGTGTCAGCCAGTTTGCCGTGGCATACGGAGCTCCATCGCAGTCTTTAACACTGGTAGCATGCCGCGACAGCGTGGACGTGAACCGTATGTGCAGTTGACGGACTTTGAGCGAGAGCGTATAGTGGGCATGCGGGAGGCCGGGTGGACGTACCGCCGAATTGCTCAACACGTGGGGCGTGAGGTCTCCACAGTACATCGATGTTGTCGCCATTGGTCGGCGGAAGGTGCACGTGCCCGTCGACCTGGGACCGGACCGCAGCGACGCACGGATGCACGCCAAGACCGTAGGATCCTACGCAGTGCCGTAGGGGACCGCACCGCCACTTCCCAGCAAATTAGGGACACTGTTGCTCCTGGGGTGTCAGCGAGGACCATTCGCAACCGTCTCCATGAAGCTGGGCTACGGTCCCGCACACCGTTAGGCCGTCTTCCGCTCACGCCCCAACATCGTGCAGCCCGCCTCCAGTGGTGTCGCGACAGGCGTGAATGGAGGGACGAATGGAGACTTGTCGTCTTCAGCGATGAGAGTCGCTTCTGCCTTGGTGCCAATGATGGTCGTATGCGTGTTTGGCGCCGTGCAGGTGAGCGCCACAATCAGGACTGCATACGACCGAGGCTCACAGGACCAACACCCGGCATCATGGTGTGGGGAGCGATCTCCTACACTGGCCGTACACCACTGGTGATCGTCGAGGGGACACTGAATAGTGCACGGTACATCCAAACCGTCATCGAACCCATCGTTCTACCATTCCTAGACCGGCAAAGGAACTTGCTGTTCCAACAGGACAATGCACGTCCGCATGTATCCCGTGCCACCCAACGTGCTCTAGAAGGTGTAAGTCAATTACCCTGGCCAGCAAGATCTCCGGATCTGTCCCCCATTGAGCATGTTTGGGACTGGATGAAGCGTCGTCTCACGCGGTCTGCACGTCCAGCACGAACGCTGGTCCAACTGAGGCGCCAGGTGGAAATGGCATGGCAAGCCGTTCCACAGGACTACATCCAGCATCTCTACGATCGTCTCCATGGGAGAATAGCAGCCTGCATTGCTGCGAAAGGTGGATATACACTGTACTAGTGCCGACATTGTGCATGCTCTGTTGCCTGTGTCTATGTGCCTGTGGTTCTGTCAGTGTGATCATGTGATGTATCTGACCCCAGGAATGTGTCAATAAAGTTTCCCCTTCCTGGGACAATGAATTCACGGTGTTCTTATTTCAATTTCCAGGAGTGTATATATATCCCCAGAAATTTACATTCTGAACAGGTATTTTCCTGAATGTCCTCATTTAAAACAGTATTTTTATTTGAGCCGCTTGTCTTACAATAAATTAAATTAGTTTTGTTAATATTGACCCTCAGGTTTTCTTTTTCAAAATGTATTTGGGCTTTTTCAACAAAATTCTGTACCACTGAATTTAGGTCAGCAAACCCCAGAGGTGTCATCAGCATACATAGTAATACGATGACTAGTGTCTAATACTTTTGGGAAATCATTCACATAGCAAATAAACAAGAAGGGACCCAAGATAGAGCCTTGTGGCACACCAAAATTTGTATTTCTTATCTTTGATCTTCTTTTTTCGATTACCTCTCCATTATCATACACAACTTCTGTGCATTGTTGTCTATCTTTAAGGTAAGATTCTATTAAAAGCAACAGTTTCCCACTGACACCATTATAAGCAAGTTTACTTAAAAGAGTGCCATGATGGACTCTGTCAAATGCTTTGGAAAGATCTAAAAACACTCCTGCCGTTTCGTAACCTTCATTTATTTTCTCCATCAGACAGTGTACAAACTGTACTGCTGCAGATATGGTGCTCCGACCACTTCTAAAGCCATGTTGGAAATCTCCTATTAAGTTATTCATATTATAGTGCTCGATTAAGATTTCTAGTATTATTTTTTCAACTAATTTACCAAACACTGAGATTAAGGCAACTGGTCTAAAGGTTTAACTATAGCAAGTTTCAGTTTCTTCGGAAACACACCTTCTTCAAGTACACAATTTATTAGATGGACTAATGGTCTGGCTAACTCCCCCTTGCATTTTTTCAGTAGAAAAGGTGAAAATTCATCCCATCCAGTTGATCTTTTATTTTTTAGGCTGTCAATTAGCTGTGTTACGTCCTTGATGGTTACTGTAGGTAGCTTACAAGAGTTCCGTTCCTTTTCCTTATCATATTTAAACTGCCTCTCCTGTTTCATGCAAGTATCATTTTCAATAGCATCTATAAAGTAATCATTAAATATATTGTTAACTATATAAGGATCAGAAAAATTATCATTACGTATACTTAACTCTATATTATTAATTTTAGTTTTTGAATCAGTGTTCCTCATATCATTAACTACTGCCCAGCACGACTTTGAGACAGAGTCAGAATTTCTGATCAGTTTACTAATATGTTCTATTTTCCTTCTCCTTACTTCCTTGCGATACTCATATTTATATTTTTTATAATCCTCTTTATATGAATCAAGACTGGTTTCTCTGTGTAGCTTATACATATACTCCATTCCTTCTTTGAGTCTTTTCATTTTTTCGTCCAGTTTTACACGTTTGACTAGTGGAGGTTTATTATTTTTTTTACATTGATCTTGTTTGCTGGGATAGTAATATCAATATGTCTAGTTAAAATTTTTACAAATACTTCCCATTTGCTGTCAACTCCCCTTTCTCTATAAACTGATTCCCAAGATTCTTGACCCAAAGTTTTCTTTAGCAAGGTGATGTTGTATTCAGAAAATAATCTTCTGTTCTCATATTTTTTTGTTTTGTTTAAGTTTATTAAGACAACCAATCACTAATAATTGTCCTAAATGATCAGATATGTGCCCATTTACAGTCTGTGCCGACACAACATTTTCATAATTGGTCATTACATGATCTATGGAACTGCTGCTTGACTCAGTTATTCTAGTGGGCACATGACCAAGTAGATCTTTAATATCATAGGATTGTATGCAGTTTTGTAAACCTTTGCATTCCTGGCTGTCGCTTAGTGTGTTTATATTAAAGTCTCCTAACATTATAATATTTACTGTATTGCCACCCTTGCTTAGCTTCCCCAATACACTATCCAGTGCTTCCAGGAAAACCTTGAGATTACCAGAAGGGGCTCGATATAAACCTCCCACAATAAGTGGGACGGATACAATCATTAACTTAATTATCACTGCTTCAAAATTTTTCTCAATACAATAACCATTAACCCACGATACTTTTTCTACAGAACTTATTAGGTTACATTTCCTTACGTAAGTAGCAACACCCCCTCCTTTATGTTCTGTTCTACAGAAAAACGATGTAAGATTATACTCCTGTAACTTATAATATTGAATATTATGGTTAGCTTTTTGATGCTCTGTAACCACGATTACATGTGGACCCAGATCTGTAACTAAGGCCTCAAATACATCGATTTTGTTACCCAAGCCCTCAACATTATAATGTAAAAATGATACATTAGTACAATCATGAGAGGATATATCCTTGTCAAGGTTAATATTATCACACAAATTGATAGTTTCTAAATTAGGAACACTGAGGGACTTTGTTATCCTAAAAAATCAACAGTCTTGACAGTGCAGCGAGGAATTATTTCCGTTTGCTTGCTCTGCAGGCATATATAATTATCACTTCCGTCTGTCATGTGTATGACATCTGAGGTACAAACTACCCATTAATTACTTCTGTTGTGGGAGAGGACAAGAATTCACAACATTCTGTGGGTTACTGTGGCTTTGAAATCAGCATACAGACAAACCTCCTGACAGCTTCTTTATTCTGTCTACAGCACTTTGAGATCCTATAACTGACAGTGCTGTTTTCAAATCTGGATATGGAAATTTTAGTATAGCAGAGTGTATGTATGCATCTGACATGTTTTATGTGATTGCACCCCACAGTGTAAAATAATCATAATGTTGTCCACAATAACACTTGAGCTTGCAATATCTCGTTAGCTCTTTAAGTTGAGCAACACACCATTCAGAGTTCTTCTTATGATGAAAAAAAATTTAAATCTTCCTACAGCTAAATGAATCGATGCCTTGTAATGCATGTTGGTTTTCCTAAGGAGTTCTTCATAATCAACATCTTCCGGATGAGAGTCTGGAAACAATTTGAGACACAGACGACAGACACTGGCTGTAACAGTGGACAGAAAGAATGCAATGTGCAACATATCTTTAACGCTCTTCGTAGTGAAATTGCTTCCAGTTGAGCACAACATTATAACAAATCCTCTTTGTTGCAGTAATTCTGGCAAAAGTTGGGTGCAGCAACCAGCTTTAGTGCTGTTTGTTGTGAGTAAGTTTGTCATTTGTTGTACATTGAGTAGCAGTCATTCATTTAATGATAGTTCACATGCAGGCTCAGATGTGGCTAAACACTTTAGACTAGATACAATAATACAGAAAAATTATTGCTTGACTAGCAGAACACAAAGCATGTCAAGACAGGCAGATGAAGGTGGAATGCTATTCAAAAATTACTCTTTGCCATTTTTATTCATGCCATATATATATATATATATATATATATATATATATATATATATATATAAACACTTGAATAGATGTGAGAACTAGACTTACCACCATTTCTGTATGTTGTAGCAAGTCTAGACAAAATTCGGTTGATTTAACTTCTGGAGGAGGTTGAGTAGATGCTACAACATACAATAAATATTAAGATAAATTTCAGTAAAACTTTAATAACAGATACTTTGGAGGACATCCACATCCATATGAGAGGCAATGTACATTTGAGACAGTTGCAGAATACAGTGATAACTGTTTTTTATGTTGAATGTTGGTACTGTAATGTCGCAAATGTTTTTTAGTTCTTGTACTGAATGACAGTCAACCTTCATTTTACATTTGAACTACAACGAGGCTGATATCAGAGTGAGTTATCATAGTGGGCTGAGTGGCACTGAACTCTGACGTAAGTAGACTTGGAACAGCAGCAGCGTACAGAAATCTTGAGGGCCTGTCTTCGTTGATTCTCTCATTTGTGGCTGCTTGTGGCAGTGACTTCCTTTAGCTTGTGGTTCTGTCATGAAGTACCAACTTTATCATGGGACCTCACTCTTCAGACAACACCACAGGAATGAACATTTCATGGTTCATAATAAGATGTTTTTAGTCCTTAAAGGGATACAGCATATGGTTTGCTTACCATCTAATATTATGTCCAAAGTGACCATCTGCATCCTGTTCGGAAGGGAGCCTATGGGGTGAATGGGGTGAGTAATAACTCTCATTTTCTGCTACCTCCTCCCAGGCAACTCAAGTGATGTTCTAAATGCCATTGCAGGGTTCTGGCACTGTGTGAGGCCAGTTTCCTTGCACAGCCTGTTTTGTCCATACATTTTCAATAGATTGTAGCTTGATTCAGTAGGAGGCCAGCTGAGAAGAGAGATCTCTTTTTTTTCTGCAAATCTCTCCTGCCCCTTAGTTGAAATGAATACTGGAGACTGATATTGCTAGAAACAAGTTAATCCTCAGGATATAATTTTTGCACTGACAAGACCATGGCATTGAGTATACTGGACAGCATCAAGTTGGTCATCTTTTTGTGGACCATCCCTAGTCCGTGAAACATATCCAATCACAGATTGTCACAGACACATGGCCGCTCCAAGATGACTCAAAATTATGTTTGTGGTCCAGACAGATACCATGTGCCTATGTACTCATACTGAACCATCTTTCTCTGAGAAAAAATACTGGTTTGTCAAAAAGTATTACATTTTGCCAGTCACAATAGATCTTTCACTCAGTAAACATTAATATGTAGAGTCAATAATTATGGAGCTTCTCCTTGATGGCTGCATGTTTGCTTTGTAGACTCTCCTCCTGATGCCGGTGCTGAAAGATATCGAGCTACACTAGAAATGAAGTGGTATGTTTCAACTGCAGCACATTTAAAAAACGATTTTAGTTGTGTTGTGGTTACAGATTCATTATCCTGGACTGGTATTACATGTCATCGGTCGGGCACACAGTTTTAATCTGCCAAGAAGTTTCATATCAGCGCACACTCCGCTGCAGAGTGAAAATCTCATTCTGGTATGTCATCAACCAGTTTGCACACACTTACTGCAGTCTCCTGTATCACTACATCATTGTGCAGTGTGCTGAGAAACACAGCACTGCACCCCAGTCTCCAATACCATCAAATTCTATTAATATGTGGTGTTTGTTCTTTCAGACATATCTGAAAGAACAGACAACACACATTCGTATAATTTGATAGGCTATCTGGGTAACGAATCCACCTTCTTCAGTGAAGATGCACAAATACGTCTGACCTCATGTGGGAACCTTGGAAGAGCAAACGTGGAGGAAAACAACAGGAGCTGCAGATAGGTGACACTCAATAGGAGTGTGCATAAGCTGTGAAGTGAGCCGAGACAGGCCGTGTAGTTGCAATAAAACTGTGTCCTGGATGGTGCAGTGTTTACTGCACCTGCCTAGTAAGCAGGAGATCCTGAGTTCAAACCCCAGTCCGGTACACATTTTCACTTGTTGCCGCTGATTTCGCGTAATGTCCCAATGCAGCTGACTGCAGTACTCCCTCCCCTTTCCTTTCCTTTTTTCCCCTCTCTACCTTCAATTTACATATCTACATACCATCAAATTCATTGCTACACAAGACCAATGACACGGTCACAAATAGATGGTTAACAATGAAGCATGCTTGTGAATAAAGTGGCTAGACTCAAAGCAAGGTCATTTATGTATCTGCCTTTGAACTGTGTACTGTCATTGGCCTTTATAGAATGAATTGGGCAATGACAGACTTACTCATTGCATTAGACAATCAGTGAACACAGCAGAAAATTGCCAGTTCATGTAGGGATAATATATAACATGACAAATTACTACATAATGAGATTCCTCTTCAGGTAAGGTTATCTTAGAAAAAAAATTAAGCAGGTTAGTCTCTCTAAATGTGTGCTTACAGTGTTTACATCACTAGTCCACACTTTTTGGAAAAAAAAAGCAGACACCACATTTGAGCACTTTACTATTATTAACTGAGGAGTTTACGTACCGACCAGTTCCTGCACTTACACATTTTTTTTCTTATGGATATTTAATGAAACTGAAGATTAATTTTACTTTACACCCCAATTACAAGATACTACAATAATACAAATAATAATGATGTAGTAGGTGATTATAGATAGTCATAACTAGCATGAATTTTTATACATGAGAGAGACGTGTTAGTACTTGAGACTTCAATATTAATTTTCTGACATCCACTAGTGGCAGGCTGACCTACAAAATTTGATGACCATATGTAAACATGTTTCTGTGTTTGGTTTCCATGCCAGAATGACTTCACATTCCAGTACATTACTTAACAGTATATTTATACATCAGAAAAAAATAGTTGTCATCACTGACAGTCGAGTTCTTAACGGTGTCTCTGATCATGATGGGTGAAAACTCACTATAAATGCCATAATTACTGGTGGTACTGAGCAACCACTGTGTCATCTTCCACCAATGCTGTCACTGGATGTGATATGGAGGGATGTGGGATTAGGACACTACTCTTCAGGCCATTATCAAATTTTATGAGCTGGAGCTACTACTATTTGGTCAAGTAGTTAATTAATTGCCATCATGAGACTGAGTGCACCCTGTTCCAGTCCTCATGTGCAGAAAAAATCTATGGCAGTACTGGGAATTGAACCTTGTTCCTCTGTGCTGATGGCCATAGTCAGCAACATTTGCCATTAGTTTAGTTTAGTTTTGTCCATAGATCATATTTTACAATGATGTAAGAAATGTCATGTTTACAGTTTTAGAAAGAATAAGACAAATTTATTAGAAATTTGTCATTGACACATAAAAATATTTTTTTGTAATAGTGTTTTATAGTTAATCAATATCAATACACATTGATTAAATATACAGGGTCTACATAAAGTCCAGGAATACTTCCAGTTATTTTCTGCACAAGAACTAAACATTGTACAGATGTCATACATATTGCATTTTGAAGAGAAACTCCAAAAGTTTTTTTTTAATTTTTTATTATTATTTTTTTTTTTATGAACATTCGATATGCAGACCATGGCAGACACCAATACGGTAATCGAATTTTTGCCATACCTGTCCGCCTGTCCCATCATGGCATCATCGACTGTGGCAATTGCTTCTAGTACTCTCTCCCAGAGCTCTGCTACGTCATGTGGTAGAGGTGGTACATACACCAGATCTTTAATGTGTCCCCACAGTCACACGGAGTGAGATCTGGTGATCAGGGAGGCCATCTCATGAAACAGCTTGCTCTGCACCTGAACTTGCCATGTTCATGACTAGCACTGACTATCGGCAAATTACCAAACTATGCTGTGGTGGTATGAAAAAAAAAACTTTCAGGGTTTCTCTTCAAAATGACATATGTATGATATCCGTGCAATGTTTGGTTGTTGTGCAATAAATAACTGAAAGTGTTCCTGGACTTTACACCCAGTACTAAGAGCTTACTCTCAGTTTTATTTTGGAGGTGATCACTCCTTTGTGCTCTTTATGCTAAATAGCAGTCTGTTATAAAACAAGCTTCCTGCAGTTTTAGGGTCCCTATCTGTCTTTTCAATCTTTTGCTGTAGATATGGTAGTATGGTAGTATGGAGTGTAGCCATGTATGGAAGTGAAACATGGACGATAAATAGTTTGGACAAGAAGAGAATAGAAGCTTTCGAAATGTGGTGCTACAGAAGAATGCTGAAGATTAGATGGGTAGATCACATAACTAATGAGGAAGTATTGAATAGGATTGGGGAGAAGAGAAGTTTGTGGCACAACTTGACCAGAAGAAGGGATCGGTTGGTAGGACATGTTCTGAGGCATCAAGGGATCACCAATTTAGTATTGGAGGGCAGCGTGGAGGGTAAAAATCGTAGAGGGAGACCAAGAGATGAATACACTAAGCAGATTCAGAAGGATGTAGGTTGCAGTAGGTACTGGGAGTTGAAAAAGCTTGCACAGGATAGAGTAGCATGGAGAGCTGCATCAAACCAGTCTCAGGACTGAAGACCACAACAACAACAACATGGTAGTATCTCTACTTCTTGTGTTGTGGTCATGTAAATCTCTATTTAGAGGTGCTGTGCAACTTACCATTAAAAGAAATATTGTATCATATATGTACAAACTTGGCACAGTCAATATTTTTAATTCTTCGAATTTGTTTTTGCAGGACTCCTGTGGTGTTGGTTTAGCTATGTCTCTGGTGGCTTTCTTTTGAAGTTTTAAGATTCTTTGAATGTGTGCATCTTCTGTTCCTCCCCATATTGGTATACAGTACAGTATGTGCAGGAAGTATGTGTGGGAAGATAAGTACATAGTGCATTTTTAGCTAGGTTTGTGTCCAATGTATAACATATTCTTTTCATTAAGAATATATTTGTACTTATTTTTGAACGGATCTCATCAATATGGTTTCCCCATGTCAGAAATTTGTCTGCCTCTATTCGCAAAAAACTATTACAGTCCACTTCTTCTAAGTCTGCATCCCCAATGCTCAGGATAAATTCCTCTGGGCTGTTAGATCTGTATGTTTCCAATTTTGTGCAGAAAGTTTTCTTCCTGTTGATGAACAAATTATTTCTCTGAAATAGTGTTCTGCCATTTCCAGATTCTCACAGGCTCTCGTTTCAAATGTCACTACATACTAGTAAAGTTGTGTCATCAGCATACGTAATCACTTTTTCATTTATATGCAAGATAAACAGCAAAGGTCTTTATCCTAAATCCTGAGCTACTCCATATTTTACCTCCAGAAAATCTGTGTATTTCTGGATTTATGTTTTATTTCCGTTGTCTATTTTCAACTAAGGTTTTCCTCTTATGCCATAACAGTCCAGTCTTTCTATAACAATTTTATGACAGACACAATCAAAAGCTTTTGAGGTCTAAGTATCCACTTGATACCTTTGATGATCCAGTGCCCTGGTGACGTGTGTTATGAAGTTTGCCACTGCAGTCTTAATGGATCTCCCCTTTTTAAATCCATGTTGTGCTTCGTTTAAGCTGTTTTGATTCTCTACGTTTCTAGCATTTGTAGACTTAGAGAAAGCTTTTGACAATGTTGACTGGAATACTCTCTTTCAAATTCTAAAGGTGGCATGGGTAAAATACAGGGAGCGAAAGGCTATTTACAATTTGTACAGAAACCAGATGGCAGTTATAAGAGTCGAGGGACATGAAAGGGAAGCAGTGGTTGGGAAGGGAGTAAGACAGGGTTGTAGCCTCTCCCCGATGTTGTTCAATCTGTATATTGAGCAAGCAGTAAAGGAAACAAAAGAAAAATTCGGAGTAGGTATTAAAATTCATGGAGAAGAAATAAAAACTTTGAGGTTCGCCGATGACATTGTAATTCTGTCAGAGACAGCAAAGGACTTGGAAGAGCAGTTGAATGGAATGGACAGTGTCTTGAAAGGAGGATATAAGATGAACATCAACAAAAGCAAAACAAGGATAATGGAATGTACTCTAATTAAGTCGGGTGATGCTGAGGGAATTAGATTAGGAAATGAGGCACTTAAAGTAGTAAAGGAGTTTTGCTATTTGGGGAGCAAAATAACTGATGATGGTCGAAGTAGAGAGGATATAAAATGTAGGCTGGCAATGGCAAGGAAAGCGTTTCTGAAGAAGAGAAATTTGTTAACATCCAGTATTGATTTAAGTGTCAGGAAGTCATTTCTGAAGGTATTCGTATGGAGTGTAGCCATGTATGGAAGTGAAACATGGACGATAAATAGTTTGGACAAGAAGAGAATAGAAGCTTTCGAAATGTGGTGCTACAGAAGAATGCTGAAGATTAGATGGGTAGATCACATAACTAATGAGGAAGTATTGAATAGGATTGGGGAGAAGAGAAGTTTGTGGCACAACTTGACCAGAAGAAGGGATCGGTTGGTAGGACATGTTCTGAGGCATCAAGGGATCACCAATTTAGTATTGGAGGGCAGCGTGGAGGGTAAAAATCGTAGAGGGAGACCAAGAGATGAATACACTAAGCAGATTCAGAAGGATGTAGGTTGCAGTAGGTACTGGGAGATGAAAAAGCTTGCACAGGATAGAGTAGCATGGAGAGCTGCATCAAACCAGTCTCAGGACTGAAGACCACAACAACAACAACAACAACAACATTATGTTAATAATTCTGTCTTTAATCACTGCTTCTACTATTTTAGACAGAACAGATGTGATTGTTATGTGTCTCTAGTTACTTGGATCTCCTTTACTACCTTGTTCCTTTTTAAAAATTTTGGGAATACTCCTTTCATCATTACTAAATTTATTAGGATCACCAGGGGCTTTGCAAGATATCTAGCACAGTGTTTGACCATTTTCGCTGATATGCCATCCAGACACTCTGTATTTTTATTTTTCGCACTCCATTTTTTTTTTTTTGGAATTTCCAATTCATCAGTAGGGAGTAGGTATAAACTGTCAGCCGGCACTTTTGGGACATTCCATGCTCTTTATACTGATATGTTTTATTTTAGAAGTTTCTCCGCTACAGCTCTGTAGTGCTGATTGAAGATGTTACCCACTTGTGGATCTGTCATCTTTCCCCTCCCTTGTCAGTATTATATTTGTGTCATTTAAGACATGTAACTCTTTTCTCTTCTCGTTTATACAATTCCATACTGTTTTAGAGGTGTTAGAAGGTGCTTATATTTTGAGTTTTTGATGCTGGTCTTTGCTTCATCCTAGTGTATGATTTTTTCTTGCGCTTGTAAGCTTCATGACACTCGTGTCCTTTCTCTTTCTGATAATTTTTATAGAGCTCAGTCAGTCCATCTCTTGCTTTTTCAGTTTCTACAGCATATCACCTTTTGTTTGGGTCAGCCCTAATTGTTCTGTATATTTTACAACAAGCTTTATCCATGTGGTGTCTCAATATGCTACAGAAGATTCCCATCTCTTTCCTACAATGGCCTCTATGTACACATCATCCAACATTTCTGCTCTCAGCAAAATTCCTAGTCTACTCAATTTCCCAAGTTTAGTTCATCTAAATTCAGCCATAGTGTTATCCTCACTTTTTGTACTATCTCACAGTTCAATTGTTTGTCAAAAGTGGTCTATAACAATAGTGTTTACAACTTGAACTTTTTGTCTTTCTGTAGGTATGTTTGGAAGAACATGGTCCGTTAATGTGCTTGATGTTTCTGTATGATTTTTTACATGAAACTGGAGATTGTATGTCCTCATAATGTCATGAAAATTTCTTGTGTAACCACTATCTTTCTGCATATCTATATTTAAGGCGTCTGTTATTATTACAAAAAATTATTTCTTCATGACTGTGCAGTAGCACATCAACCTCCAGCAAAAAGTTTTTGATTCTTGAGTTAGGTGATCAATATATTCCTTTTAAAAGGCATTTTTACACCATGAATGTTATTTGCACTGCTGCTGCTTCAGAGTAAAATTCTGTGCAGTTTATGATCTTTTATGGAGTGCAGTCCCCTAATCTGCTGTCTACATATATTACTACTCCCCCACTTTTACATCCAGTTCTGCAATAATATGCTACTTTTTTTATCCTATTAGATTGAAAGCCTTTCATTCACTCTCCTTTAAACTATGCCCTGTCATTTTGAAAATGCGGGTAGTTCAGCAGCTCATGACACTTCTAATAATTCTGATTTGTTAGATGCATATTGGACATTTTGATACAGTATTTTTAAATCAATTTTTTAAAAAATCTATTGCTCTTTTAGTTATGTTGCTTTTTTTTACCTCTGGGTATCAACAGTTTTGTTCCTTTTGCGTGCACTTCTGTTCCTTGTGCTTCTTTCCATGGGTCCAGACGCTGCTGCAGTGCTGCCAGAAGATCTACTGCTATATGTTTGCACTCCTGTTGATGCTGCAAATAATACTGATCCTGTGGTTGGTAGCTCCTCTTTTGTAGACAATGTCCCCTCTTCTTTTGCAAATGACGTTTTCTTTGTTGGTAGGATCACAACGTCAGCAGATGAGGTAATTTTAGATCAATCTTGTGTTTTCACTTGTTGGTCTCTCAGCATGGTATTTTTCGCTTTCACAAAATCATCATAAGCGGGTGTTTTAGTCTGTCCTTGTACTTCTGTACTCAGAATAATTTAGGACTGTTTTTTTTTATTTAAATTTCTTGTGTGTTCTCATATTTTTTGGCAAAGAAAGCCTTTACCTGAGTTGTTTAAGTGTATGCCATGCTTGGTGAAATGTGTTCTTTCTTTCGATTTTCTTTGTTTACACACAAAGTACGAATTAAATCATAGCATGGATAATTTGCAGTATAAGAGATATCAGTACATCAAAGTTTGCCTGTGTTGGTCCTTCCACTCACTCAGGTGTTATGTCTTCTGGACCAAATCACCAGCATCAAAAAATATTTAATGCACAGAAAAATCTCACCAGAATTATGTGTGAAGTGCCTCCAAGAAACTATTGCCATAGTCTTTTGAAAGAATGTGAATACTAACCACCACCTGCTCACAACACATTATTACTCAGTCATGACCTTCATAACTGACAGTTTTCCTCACTACGAAGCATAACAAAGTCATAATATTCAAATGTGAATCAAGTGGGTTTATCCTTGCAAACAATTTTTTTTATCTAGCTGAGTTCTTTCTTAAAAATGATGATGATAATAATAATAATAATAATAATAATAATATATAAAGCACTTCTCACATATTTCTGTTTGTTGTTCCCATGCAATTGTATGTATTATGTCAAACATTTTGTTTATGTTCTAAAACATGTAATACAGTTCTTTGTTACTAGTTAAATCAAACTGAATCATTATGTAATCCCTTAATATATTCTTGCGTCATAGGAAAATATTAAATTACAAAATAGAATTGCTCGCCAGTATGTTATTATATTCCGTAACTCATACTTAGTTACCATTACATATAAATTAGTCTGTATGAAAATTAATGTAATGCAAATGATACGTATATCAGTTAATGTTTTATAAATTACAAGTATGTAACAAAATCCATGTTTTGACTTGTTCCACAATCTTGTGCCTACACATGCTAATTGATCTACGGAATATGCACCAAAAATAAATACACAGCCTAAAAACTATCACATCTACTGTGCAAGATCAACTGCACATCATCTGAACAGTGTTATGTTTTCCATTTTAGTGTCTCTTAAAACAAGGACGGAAAAAAAACCATTGCAACTTAACATGAAATCAAACCTCTGCCTCCTTACATAGAAAGCCTACTGGTTCAGCATTGAGCTACAGTGGCAACCATCAAAAATTCTGCTGTTTTGTAGTGTCTCTATAGTTAACAAGTGCATTTTGTTTGCAGAAAAGCTTATGTGACTACTTGGAATAGGACTAGAATACAGATAGCATCATTTTTGCTTCACATTTCAAGTAATGCCTGTTACATTTATTTGCACCAGTACTGCAAAATACAATGACTCTGATCAAGATTCTTTTTGTTCACTTTTTGTGCTGCAAAGTGTACCAACTTCCTGCAAACCCATGATGTTTTTCAACACAACTGGGATCCAGTATTACCACATTCTTTCTTGCAATCATGACCAGCTACATTCTCACAAATTATTATTTATTCTTCTAAGCCAAAATATGTAAATAAATGATCAAGTTAGCAGTGGGCAGTGTGGTGGCAGCCACCTATGTTATAAGCTATTCATGTCCCATCTAGAGGATTCTTTCATAATTCAAGTGCATTTTTTCAAGCTTCACTCATGACATCATCATGAGCTGGAGTCCAAGCTATGGCACTGTCCTCAATGATTCCTGTGGAATGTAGCTGAGAGTACTGTCACATGCATCCATCCTCAAACACTTATTCTAGTCACCTGCATCTGCGAGAGACATTTCTGCTCAGTTATTCCTAGCATTTATCTCTGTCTACCCTGGAGCAGGTTGTAAATATGGTAGCTGGGTTACAATAAACAGCATAATTTTTATGTGCTGTTTTCCCTCATTGTCATTTGAGAAATGAAAGTGAGAAATGAAAAAAAGGTTTAATCTGCAAACTGTATGTCTAATTTTATGCTATTTGGATTCTGTCACTGCTATCAGATAGAACTACTACACAGATGAAATACCAAGCACCCATTTTTTAACAGCTCATCTTAACTAATGATGTGGGATGGGGGAAGGGGGGAGGAAGAAGTAACAGTGTCTCTTGTAGCTGTTTATTTAAAATATCTTTGTTTATTTCTTTACAAAAAGAACATTGTAATCAATAGAAAATAAAAGTAACAAAAATATTTATACGAAGTTATAATAGTGGTTCATTCATCTTAACTGCCACTAAAGAGAGATAACAGACACTTCAAGTCTGAATGGCAGAATCCATATGTGGTACTTAGGCCAATGTGTAATATCAGATTTCTTGTTGACTAGGAGAGACAGTGTGGCATGAAGTTTCCCATTAAATGCAAATGAAATGCATACAACACTTGAACTGATGTAATACGTCTACAAAGTAGCAGTCTCATAAAATGGCAAACTAGGCACATATGGACAGCAGTTGCATTGATTTTACATATGTTATTCAGCCAGTATATTATGTGCATTAGTGGGAAATCATAGAAGATTACTCTCAATAAAATTAGAAGTAACTTTGGATTTGTCAGTATGTTAACTCACTTTTCGGGCACATGTTTAAAACATTAATATGTCAATACATAAAGATATAGAAATGACAATGTTGCTAGCTTTCAGCTGAATTTGAGCAGTAGAGTACATGTGTATCTCTGTGTCTAGTGCTCTAGCCTATTCAATGTGTCCACACTTTGTGTGTGTGTGTGTGTGTGTGTGTGTGTGTGTGTGTACAAACACAAACTGCAGCTCTGAAGGAGGATTCATCCAAGTGTTAGCAACACTCTCACTCTTGTATCTGTGATTGTGATGCCTTAGCACCTCAATTACTTGGCGAGTTGTTATCTTTACTCCTTAAATTATTTATACATTTCTGCAATAACATGAACAAGTTATAGACAATATATGAATCGGTGAGTTGACAAAGGAGTCATGCTCACTGTTTTTCGAATTAAGTACATGTTGATGGTATAACAGGGGGTCATGTCCCAGCAACAGAAATGCTCAACATTCACAAGATGATGTAACGAAAATTTTACAATACGAACCTGTTGAGTTGAAACCATTTTATAACAGTATCTGTCAGTGCCCATGGACAAGATAAAGATGAAGCATGCCCACCATTGCCTGCTTTGCTGTATTTTGTTTGTTGTTGTATTTTGGGTATATTATGAATAGACTGTTACGCTCGTAACACTATGCTATTTCTATAATGAATATGAATAACACAAAATTGCATAACACAACTCTTCTGCTGCAAACAGAATCCTAGTTGCATTCTCCTCCTCCTCCACATCATAATCTGTTCTGAAAAAAGGTCATCTCCAGCACATTCAAACTGGATTTCTGACCACACTTGAAGGCTGAAGTATATTGTAATGGTGTATGAGGGCTATTTAGAAAGTAAGTTCTGATCGGTCACGAAACAGAAACCACTGTGAAAATCCAATGAAGCTTTGCACAGATGTGTTGGGCAGTGTCTCTAGTATTCCCGTTGATCTCATCATATCGCTGTTTTCAGTTCTGAGTGCACAGTGAGCACATAAGGATGCCTAGGAAATAGTGTCTCCTGCCAAGTATGAGAGCCTGGCGAGAGATTTTGCCTGATGTCATGCAGCCCACATAAAACAACTGTCATGGTGTTCCTTCTTTATGACAATTCTTGGCCACACTCTGCAGCGGCATGAAGATGCCCCTGCAGCGTTTTCAAAGGGAAGTGTTTGATCATCCACAATACGGCTTGTAACTGGCTGCCCCTGAGTTTCACCTCTACTCACATGGCTTTAAAGACAACATTTTGGCACAGTCAATGAGCTGTAACCCAGTGTAGAGTATTGGCGGAAAGCACAGGTGGCTGCCTTCTATGATGAGAGTACTGGAATGTTGGCACAATGCTACGACAAATGTCTAAGTCAGAGTGGCGACTATATAGAGAAGCAGCTGGACGCTAACTGTTGCAAATAAAACATTTTTGATATGCACAATGTTTTCCATTCCACAACTATTCGGAACTTATTTTCCAAACAGCCCTCATATATTGTTTCAACCTGGGGCCAATTGCTATACAGTAACTCCATGACACCATGTTTAAACCCATTGTGTAGAAAAAAAGTTTTTTGTACCTTCTGAAAAATTTACTTTCTGAAACATGACCACTTTTCCAACTCACCAGTTCATATGAACATTCTATTCTCTAAATACTGAATCAAAATTTAATCTCAGCAAATGTTTATAACTCTGGAATCCAGGTAATGGTGCCTATGAGACAATTGTGGTAATATTGCTATATTTGATGGCCCTGCAATTATATGTCCACAGCATCATGATATTTTGCACACATCATAATTATACAGTCACAAACTGCCACTTTCAACTAGAGCTACATGTCTCAATGCTTTTACAGTATATGCTGCTCATTAAAATAATTACAACAAACAGCTGCTTCTTAAGGAGGACAATAATGCAGTGGACTAAACAAGATTTTGTATTCACAGTTTCCTGTGGCATCCATGAAGTTGATGAATGTCTTTATACATACAATAATTTGCTTTGCTTCTTAGTCTTCCCCATTTTTTTTATCGTTTGTATCATTCTAAAAACTTCCAGCTTTCAAGGGCTGCTTCTAATCACCTCCATGCTGTCTCCGGTCCTGGCATACCTACTGGTTGATGTGAAATGGACTCCTTATATATTTTTGAACAGTTCCTTTGAAATATAAATATGAGTTACCATAACTTAGGAGAGTTACGAGGTCTGGAATTTTCTCGGATCTGAATACTACTTAACTGTTGCTACAATAAAAGCTAGTCACCTAATCTGTTAGAAACTCACTCACAATACAATGCAAAAAGAATATAATGTGGAGGAGAAGTGCACTTCTCTTGTAGCACTTTTTTTCTGTAGAAAAAATCTTTATTGCATGGCCTTTAGATATGCATTTAGCAACTGCATAATTTGAATACAAGATTTATACCAAGGGAGAAAAAAAAGTCTCAGGTAACACTTTGATGGCAGTAGCTGATTATCCAACATTGTTATTTAAAGTGTTAGCAAGGAAGCCTCTGCACAGATTGCCAGAATGGACGATTACGGCTTACTGTCCCATTGACTATGAGGTCATTAGAGACAAAGTACAAGCACAGATTGAAGTGTGTGTGAGTGTGTGTGTGTGTGTGTGTGTGTGTGTGTGTGTGTGTGTGTGTGTGTGTGTGTGTGAGAGAGTGAGAGAGAGAGAGAGAGAGAGAGAGAGAGAGAGTTGCGTTTGTTTGTGTGTGTGTGTGTGTGTGTGTGTGTATTTTCGACAAAGGCCTTATTGGCCGAAAGCTCATTTTGTGGCAGTCTTTTTATTGTGCCTATCTGCAACTCAGCGTCTCCGCTATATGGTGAAACACAGATCTGGATGCCTGGGCACCTTTTCCAAATTCAAGGCCAGTGTCTCCCTACTGTGCCACTTCACTCAGTGAAAATAATGGAATGGAAATAAAAGGAAATCACAGATTGAAGCAGTACGTTGTTCTTTGTGGTGTGGTTGCATTATTCAATTGAAAGAACAACTGTTTTTGAAAGGCAGAAATCTAGTTTAATCCCCCTTAAGCATTCAGCCTTAACCTGTCAGTAGTGTCCAATATAGACAATGCCCTACTATGAGAAGCAAATTTCACTGCACCATAGAAGCAGGCGCATAGTAAAACACTTTCATTGTCTATGGTGAAATTAACTTCACAAATGATTCTGATATTGCCTCATAACTGATAGCATTTCATCTTTTCTTTACTCAAACATTAATTATCTCTAGCCTCTGAATAGTGTCTCAGCCAGCAACAAATTTTTACAACTTTTCTGTCTACCTGGCTTAGCTCATATCTTCTTCAGATGATTTAATCTCTTAATCTTCACTTTATCCACTCGTTTCCCTACCACTACTTCCAGCATCTAAAGTAGTTTTACAAGTTGTTACTAAAAATTTTGTCAGACAAAGCACTTAACTCAGTCCGATGGTACTCATTTAACCAATCTAGTTTTCTTTAATGATAAAATCCTAGACTCATAAAGAGGACAGTCCTTTCCACAAACAAATCTACTAATACATTATTTCCTTTTAACTTACACCTAATACTTCCTCACTATCATTCTTCTCCACTGTCCACACTTGTTGGTTTTTAATAAGGACATTAATTTCTAACATGATCAGAATCTATACTGATCTTACAAACAATGCAGCAAATGTCATTGTACACGCTTTCATAGCAAAGTGACCCAAATCATGGCAAGTTGGTAAATAGTATTAACATGACAAAATATTACTAATATAGGATACAGATCTATTTTTCTTCTGAAAAACTAATGTGGTAAATTCTTCAGGAATAAATGATTATTAGTTGGGGATGCTGAACACACATTCCATCCAAAATAGTATACTGAACATTAAGACAGCGGATTACTGCATCCCACGCTAAAAAATGTAACCTCACCAGAATCTGTAAAATTAATTCCAAATACTAACATCAACAGAATGTCTTAATGTATGATCATTCCCTCCAAACTATAAGCTCGAAAAAATGAGACAGACATTTTAGTTTTCAACGTCTGAACATATGATTTCAAGGCATTACAATCTTTCCAATTTTTGGGTATTATACATTACACTAAAAACACTCAACAACCTCATGAGGCATTATTTGTATGCCTATGTAAAATCATTTTTGCCAGCAAGCAGTCATATGATGAAACCTGAGAGAGGACTGATTAAAAGTTTGGACTGTTAGCGATTCTCATTCACAATTATAATGCCGTAAAATTTATTGCTAGCATAACTGCAGGCTTATCTTTTCAATACTTTCCACACTTTAACAGTTCACTGGAACCATCTCTGTAACATGAAAAAAATTGTGGTGGCAGTAATAGAACTATAAATCACATTGCAGTGAAACAAGTACCTCCAGATGTTTGCCACGGTACATATACAAATTAAGATGATACACAGCAGGTCCATTTCTAGCCAGTCCTACTTTTGAAAGCACACAAAAATTTCATTTATGGGGATCAGAGACTTTTATATTACAATATAAAATAAGAGATACTCTCTCTCTGCAATCAAAAATGTTACCATACACTATGTGAACAGAATAGAGAATAAAAGTAGAATTCATATGCAACACCATGTAGGCTATTGTGACTTCCAGCACCAATTCACTACACTCATGTGATGGAAGACAACAGCAGTAGTCAAAGTCCCACAGATAACAAGATGCTACTTGAAAATATTTTCAGAAACACACAAGTGACAACTAAAAAAAGTTATCGCTGAATTGCTTTCAGTCATAGGTTCAAATAATACTAAAGTCTAACAGATAACAAATATTAAGGGAGTACAGAAGTAATGACAGTGTGTGACTGTTTCAGTATCTGCAGTTATTTGTACCAGGTGCCTCACTAAAAAAACACCTACCAAGTTTAGAGTACAATAAATTCAAGTACATTCTCTCCATAGGAGGTAATCTCGTAAGACAACTTCATATGCACTGTACAAGCAAAACTAACACTGATTCAGCATCTTCCTACACACATTGTCACTAACATGTATTCATTAAATACCTGAGCAAAAAATCATTTGCTTGAAAACCACGTTTCAAAAATTTTTGCATAAGAATGACTAAAGATAAAGAAAAATGCTTAAACTTAACAGAAATGTAGAATTATATTAACAAGTCATTCTGAATATAACATCAGGACACAATTTAACAAGTAATGCCATCATAAAATATGTTCCACAATATGTAAATGGCACTCAAACTGAAACAGTTTTTCAGAGAGATGGTATTATCCAATGGAAGCAATGGATTGTACAACTGTGTAAAAAAATACATAGCTGTTATCACAAATACAAACTGTTACAAGTTCTGAACAAGCAAGAAATATTCATTTTAGAACAGACCCTCAAAATATTCTTTGAGGAAAAACTGATTAATTCTATTAGTATGCAGTAATATAATGAAATTTGTACACAATACACATACAATTTGAGATGCATATGAAGTTAATCTGAAAACATATGGTGATATGTATTACACAGACTGTGTTGTTCTTTACTAGACAAATGTCAAAAACGATTCTAAGAATGAAATGAATCAAGACAAACACTACCATGTTGAGATATTATGCACGTAAACAATATTAAATCACTTGGGAGTCACAGCCAAATATGTTAATATTTTTGTGATGTCTTCTTGTGAATGTTAAACCATAAGATTTCCATGACAGTTTCATCTTCTTTTGAAAATTTGTTGCAGTGCAAAATCATTTGAGATCAAGACAAAGGCATCATTTGTACCTTCACAAAAATGGCACTATTTGCCTAAACAAATACGTGCATCAGACACAGTTAAGAACAAATAATTTATGGTATGAGGAAACATAGCCAAAACATATTCTGAAGATTTGTGTTTGGGCTTAAACTGAGCTGACAATTTCCCTTTTTGCACACTGCACCCTGTTTGCATCTGCTCACTACCTGAACTCCAGTCATACTGTGGACAGCAGGGGTCTGTTGAAACAAAGATGTTTCAATCTAAGCAACTCTTGGAACCTGGCACTCAATTTATATGCTCTCATCTTCAAAAAAGAAAACATTGAGTGAATGAACATTTCATGGAACAGTGGGACAGGTGCAGAAAAGGAAGTGCACACATTCCCTGCTGTCCCTTACAGTATGATCGGATTTCAGGTACTGAGCAGTGGCAGAAACATTACTTGCAGTACGAGTCAGGTAAGGGTCAAACACTCTACAAAAAGAATGGAATTGTCAACTCATCTGCAAAACCCAAAACATACTATCAATCAATCATGTCAGAAAAATTATTTCATTACACCCATCCATAAGATTTCTCAACAAAACACACCATTTGAAACCATCATCCACAAGTACTGATGCAGGGTTTCTGCACAGGAACCCTGTCAATGTTTAGCAGGTGTGTAAATCCTCAATTCTACTGTGTATTAACTTGTTCTACAATATCACAGAATACCTATTCTCTGCTTTCTTTTTGGCGTTTTTCTTTGTTCTGAAGTCCTTTTGTTTCCTGTCTTCGCTGGAAACACCTCCGATTTGAACAATAATGACTCCTCCTGCTCTGATAATCACTCCCCTACAGCAGGTTACTAACTTTATTAGCCTTAGCTTAGTAGAAAAATCAATTTGACCTCTTTCTGCCTGTTACACCTCTAGTACCCACAAATCTGTACACTTGTTAACCATGTCAATCTTTAACTCATCATGTCATAAAGAATCACAGTCTGTTTCCATAAGGTCAAGGGTTAATGTGGCCTGTTATTATCTGTGTTACTTCAATGGAAATTTCAAATGGTTATTTCATATCTAATGCTATATACACACTAATTGTGTGTGATTTTGTTTGTTTGTGTGTGTGTGTGTGTGTGTGTGTGTGTGTGTGTGTGTGTGTGTGTGTTTTATTTAACTACACAGCCTCATAAATAAAGTATTCTTTGTGAGTCTGCACCCTAAATTCTTACACAATTCTATTTCTTTAGAGTTTTTGCAGCTGATGTATAATATTAATTAGTCTCAAATGCAACTCAACAACAAATCTATAATAAATACTTCAATAAGATGTGCGTACATAATTCTCAAAGGTTTTGTAACATAATATATAATAAAGATGAAAGGCACATCAAAACTGATTCACCACATATAAAACTGGAAGTGATAATAGCATCAGCTGCAGCAGATGTGACATGGTTTATACTGGGGAAATTTACAAGTATATACAACTATGGTATGTGAAATTAACTCTTCTTAGCTGTACATTAGCTATTAACAACAGTACATTAAGTACAAAAACACAATACATATTTACAGAACTGTCACAATTAGCTGTCTATATCAGCTGTTATTAGTATTAAAAATGCACTGCATCTAACACTTTAAGATTTCATGTCATCATCGTGACATGAATAGAAAATAATTATGTGCATTGATGATAATGCAAAATATAAAAGTAAGTGTCATCAAGTCTACACCACTACTTTTGTGTTATGTTATTGTCGTCATAAATGACCTGATCCCAATCAAAGCTATCACTCTGTCTCCCAGGCAGTTCACCCAAATGTGCAAATCGCTCTTTAAATAGTGGATCCTTTGACTTTAAGCGATCAAAGCGCTGAAACATAAGAGCTTTCGCAAAGGAATATAGCTCTAAATCCAGATCATTTAGACGTCTGATAGTTTCTAACTGATCTTGTCTGATCATTGAGAGAGTGACACTTGACACTGTAGCATTGTGTTGTTCAAATGGAACAGCAAACCTCAAGTTAAAAGTTTCTTCAAATACATATTGTGCAATCTGAAAGTAAAAATAATATTAGTCTCTTACATTACAAAAGGGTACATAAAAATCAAATATATGAGGTAGAACTGCATCCTTCAACTGTACCTTTTGATATTCAGTTAATCCAAAAAAAGCCATAGATGCTAGATTCTTCTTTGCACTTGCCAACATTACACGATCACGTTCAACTGGAGACATATAACTCATATTGTAGCAACCCACCAAAGCCAAGTCAGCAAGCATGCGTGTTTGTCTGCCAAAAAAGTATAAAAACATTAAGAAACTGACAATGAATTATTCCTTTACAACTGAAAATCAGGTGGTGTTTATAGCTTTTCCATTTTACACACAAGGGAAATGCACATAAAAAAACTACCTGAAAGTTTGCATGCTGTCTATATCCCACAAAATTTATTCTTATAATAAAATAATCAGGGCCTTCTTACAAGTAGTCTTTATCATAATTTAGTGAATTGTGTAAAATACCGGGCCAACAATGGCAAAATTCCAGCTTGTGCATAAGACACACAACACAACTTTTAATCAGGAACTTTTTTTCTGACAAATAATTTATATACTATATGTTAATGACCACTCATGTCAAGCAAATGCTTATATCTATGGAGTCAACATTTGTTAGTCGCTGGTGTATCTACTGCTGTGCAAGCAGCATTCCCTTCCAACATTTTTTTCACTATACATTGAAATTTTGTTAGTAATATGCAGAATACTTTTTATTAGCCATAAATCACAATTATGTTTCTCTGTGTTGAGTTGTTAAACCTTTAACTGCTACCACAACTAAATTCAAGTAATTTTCTGAATCTATGTGAAAAGTCACAATACACTTGTGGCTGAATACTCTCATTGTCAAAGTAATGAATTGCATTATGTCTATAGTTACACATGTTTGAATGTGTGTAAGTGCTGATAAATACACGTGAATGATTGTACTCCACTTGTGTAGCTAAGCACTGGTTAAAATATAGTGTTGGATGACCGGAAGTAGTTAGTGTGTTTCAAGCCATGTCAAATTATTTCCAAATTGTTTTAACTTATTTATTCAATTTGGGTCAGCTTTTTGTATTTTAATGTTTTCAAGTGAGTTGTTCACAAAGCAGAAGCGCACTTATTAATTATAGGTCGACAAAGTCGTAAGACTAATATAGTACAAAAATAATACAGGGTTCATCTGCTCATCGGCACTTTACATTACTGATGAGCTGGTAATCACTGCAGCTCATGGTAGGTCAAATTAATTATGAGTGCTCTTTCAAAAGTAGACTGTATTTACAGTAGGTTTCATTGGATATTCAAGTATGTAGTTCAAAAATATAACTAGAAGAGTAGCTATTAAAATACATGTAGCGGTGGTGACTCAGGGCTGCTTTATTGTCTTAATACAAGCCATTCAATCAGTGTTAATAGATTTATTTTCTTTCACCAGATTTGGGCCTAAATTAGCTGTGTCACATTTCTAGTAGTATAGACCAGGTACAGGATCTGTGAACAATTGTTCGAGAAGTTCTGAACATGCACTTGCAGAAAATCAAAATAATGGCACTTTGGAAAATTTAGAATATGGAGCAACAATGTACATGGAAGTTGAGTCATGTAGTTCCATAGACAATAGATTGATTGTTGTGCATGTTCCTGGACTTTCAACAGTCTTGGGAAAAATAAAGAAGCACAGTCAAATTAATTTGACAGAATAATCATGAATTAAGACAGAAGAGTCTTGTATCAAGATAGTGGAATCTTGAACAAGGGTGAAGTTCGAAAACTGGATAAACAATTGAGCATAGTATGGTGGGTTAACAAAGAACTTAACAGCAACAGCAGATAATGGGACATCTGAATTGCAAGTAAGGGTTCAAGAAATCCCGGTGGGTTTTAAGAATGAGCAGACAATAAAATGGTAAATCTACTCGCAGATGACTGGATTTACAGATTTCTGGCAATGAGCAATTAGAAATTAAGTCAATCAGTAGATCTAAAGGATATGAAAGACAAAAAAGTAAAGTTTAGTGTGCCACGAGTAGATCTAAAGGACAGGAAAGAAAAAAAGTAAAGTGTAGTGTACCAGCAGTGAACAGTCAGTTGCTGCAGTAGTGAGTTAATGGAGTGTTTACTCAGTCACTTTATTATGTGTTTTTGAGTGGAAATGAATAGTAGTGATATCTTTTTTTAACTGTATTCAGTAGTACATTTCACTCTCCTTAATTATTTGAGTATTTCATGAGCATGAAGGCTGCACATCTATCTTAGTGGAGCAGAGTACACCAGCCAGCTTCAGCCATGGAAAAAGTAACACTGTCTCACTTCTTCTGTTATCAGCTCATAAAGTTTTACTAATGCTTTCACCTTCTTAACTGATTCTATAAAATACTGAAATATGCTGTTTGTTTGCAAATGCAGGAGGAACTGGCCAGTACACAAACAGATGGACATTTTGTTGTAGATTTTGGGTGTATGGTTGTTCCTATGAGTCTTAACAACAAATATATTGTATTACTGAAGGCAGAAAGAACAAATGAGCCAGCAAGGGCTTTCTCACATACTGAGAATATGGCCAATCTTCCTGGCAGATCTGAACTTGCACAGGAGCAGTTACTCATTAATGGCAACTCCAGTATCAAGTTGGTAATGGAGTCCATTAGGAAAATAACAATTATGCTGGGAAGGAAGCCCAATGTAGATTCAGTATGCTTGCTGGCAAACTTGTTTAAGGTGTGGAGAAGAGACAGCCAGTAACAAATTTGGCTCATGTTGGCACCACTGATACCAGTAACCAGGTTTTAGGGACCATTTCAGTTGCTTTAACCAGCTAGTTGAAGCACTGGAGACTTCCAGACTTGGTCACAAGGTGAAAACACACTCTGTGTTTTATGAATCATCTTTACAACTGTCTGTGGCCCTTTGCTGGGTGGGTGGCTTAAACTTGAGGCTCCTTCGGTCCCACAAAATTTCAGGTGCAAATTTCTGCACCTGCAAATATTTGCTGGAGAATTATATGGTCCCACTTAGTAGGTTGCTATGGAATCAGTTTTCCTCAGTGTGATGGTACAGAATTCGGCTGAATTAAATTTGGAAAGTTTCTTGTAAGTACTAGAGGTATGAAAATTTATGTACCCTTAGCACATACAAATGAGCAAGCTTGCTAACCACAAACTTTATTATAACTTTAATAATAATTAAATAGCACAAGAGTAGTCCAAAAAGCTGTTATGTAAGAAAATGAAACACCTACAGCTGTCCTTATGATGTCATTTATTGTATGGCTCTCCAATTTCAGTGCTTCAGTGCACCATCTTCAGGCCTTAGCTGATGTTGAGGAGGATAACACCATCTGTATACATGACGCATTAGTGGTCAATATCTATAACTGGTTTTCGCAGCCTTCCTGTAACCACAATGTTGTCCTGCCAACAATTAACTATCAATTAAATGGAGAAACATTCAAAACTGGACATTCTAGTTTAAATGTTTCTCCAGTCAGTCAAGTGATAGATGGTGGTTGGAGAGGCAACATCATAATTACAGGAAGTCTGCGAAAGCCAGTTATAACTGTTGGCCGCTAATGGATCTCTTAGCCACACAATAAATGACATCTTAAGGGTGGCTGTAGATGTTTTATTTTCTTACATAAGTGAACGGCCAAAGTCCCCCAGATCTCCAATCGCAAGGAAGGACATACAAAAAGCTGTTATGTAGATGATATTCTATATATGTTCCAATACTTGTATGTATTTTCATTCTTTGCTAGAGTTACTCCTTGAGTGGTGTGCAGCAGATGGAGTTCAACAGCAGAAATCCGGTAAGTCACAGCAGGTGCTGCATGGGGCTACCAATGCTGTACAGAATACCAAGGAGGACCACAAAGCACTGCATCCCTACATACTTAACTGAACATGAAAGACAAAATAGAATGAAAAACAGAATGGAAAGAAATTGAATGAAAATACTGTAAAACTTTTAGTTTAGTATGGCCTTAGCTACTACTCGAACTAGATGTTTATACTTCCATATATTTAATGAAAGTTCAACAATATCTGGAAACAGAAGAATCATTTTATTTTGTACAAGTCAGAAGATAAGAAAATACCAATTCATTACAATCAAAGGGGAATTTTACTGTTTACAATGTTAAAAGCCTAGCTGCAGTTAACAGAAGAAATAAAATA
The DNA here is from genome assembly GCF_023864345.2 of Schistocerca serialis cubense. NCBI lineage: Eukaryota > Metazoa > Arthropoda > Insecta > Orthoptera > Acrididae > Schistocerca > Schistocerca serialis. The sequence continues at coordinate 598,321,268 of NC_064639.1, forward strand.
AAAGGGAAACAAGTTTGACTTTGATCGCTATTACATTGGTTTTGAAAATTCAGAAAGAAGAAGAGTCTTACTAAAAAGCAAGAAATGAAGGAAGATTAGAATTCAACATCTCGTTGAATTGATATCATTAGAGAAAGGGCACAAGCTCAGACTGTCACAAGGACAATGAAGGAAATTGGCTATACACTTTCACGAGAACCATCCTACCGTTTGCCTGGAGCAGTTTATGGAAGTCATGGCAAAACTAAATCTGGATGGCCAGGTATGGATTTGAACCATCATCCTCCCAAATGCGAGTCCAGTGTGTTAACCCCTACGCTTGGTTTGGGAAGCACATATTCATTTTAATTTCAACTCTGATGTTCATAATTACTTTTTAACAGGTAGCATAGTACATGTTGCACACACATTAGGATATCTTTGGTTAGAGAAACAATTCTGTATACTGACTGAGCAGTTAGATGTAGTACACCACAGAGCCACGAACAGGTCACCTGTAATTCTTATGGAAGAGAACACACCCAATTTAAAATTATAAAAAGAAAATAGTCAGCTGCAGAAACAATCTCGGTAAGATCCCAGAATTAGACTGACAAATGATAATAGGTACATAAAACTCAGAACCGAAAATTGGCAGTAAATGGAAATAACTAGTTGTCAAACATCAAAGTCGGAACAGAACGTATACAACAAGGAAAGGTTGGATTCCATTGGTACCAATATATTTCTTCATCACCATTTACTAAAGATTAGCATCTTATTGCTGCCAGAATTCACTCATTTTGTCTGTATTTCTCTTCATTTGTTCATACTTTCGGTATCCCATGCTCAGTACCACTTCTTCCATAACAAACTTTCTTGGCTTTCCTCTTCCTTTTTTTAAAAAATAATCTTGTCCTCAAAAATGTTTTTAAAGAAGCTGTTACAATGTGTAATAAAAAAGTAACAGGATTTTTTTAAATTTTGCAGGGTTTATGTATCTGATTTTCAATTTTTTTTATCTTGTTGGTACACATCTTACTAATGTATGCTTGCATTTTCAGCTGTTTTGAATATTTAGTTTATTGCTGATGGTTAAAAAAGCTGTGTTTTCAAGAGCTCATCAAATTTTTATTTTTGAAAAAGATGGATCAAAGAATGTGAATTATATTTTGCTTGAAAAGTGGAATAAAGTGCAGCACCTGGCTTTTGACAGATCTACTATGAGTAAGACAAGAGTTTATCAGTGGTATAAATGGAGAGGTCGAGAAGACACTGAAGACAACAATCTCTGTGGATGCCCTAGCATATGAACTACTGACGACAATGTGGAAGAAGTACAGAAAACAGTTCTGGAAAATCACCTAATTACCATCACAGAGGTTGCTGATGATGTTGGCATATCATTTGGCTCATGACAAGCAATTTTTTCAGATGTTTTGGGTGTGAAATATGTAGCGGCAAAGTTTGTCCTGAAATTGTTGAACTTTAACCAAAAATGATGTCACGTAGACATTGCTCAGGAATTGTTGAATGAAGTCAACAATGATCCAGAACTTTTAAAGGAAGTTATAACGGGTGAAAAACATGGGTATATGGGTATGACATCAAAACAAAGGCACAATCAGCTCAACACAAACTGGCTGAAGAACCAAGACTGAAAAAAATAGAACTGTGGGAAAACCACTCTTGGAAATTACATCACAATAATGTTCGACTTTAAGTTATCTCAACCACTGTATTCGCTGGACATGGCCGCCTCCTTTCTATTCCAAAGGCTGAAGAGAACCATGAAAGGATCTGCGTTTTTCCTCCATTGGTGAGATAAAAACAGAATTGCTACATGAACTGAACACCATAATGAAAACTGAGTTCCAGAAGTACTTTCAAAATTGGAAAAAGTGCTGGCACAAGTGTATTATATCTGAAGGGGATTATTCTGAAGAGGATTATTCTGAAGGGGATTATTCTGAAGGGGATTATTCTGAAGGGGATTATTCTGAAGGTGACAAAGTTGATGTTGATGAATAAATAAAGATTCTATATGAAAAACAATTTTTTTAATAATATCTTGTATGCCTTAGAATGTGCCCAAAGTAATGATTTTTTTCCTTCTAGTGAAATGAAAACAGAATTGCTACAGGAGCTGAACACCATAACGAAAACTGAGTTCCAGAAGTGCTTTCAAAATTGGAAGAAGTGCTGGCACAAGTGTATTATATCTGAAGGGGACAAAGTTGACGTTGATGAATAGATAAAGATTCTATATGAAAAACAAATTTTTTTTGATAATATCTTGTATGCCTTAGAATGATCCCAAAGTAATTGCTTTGAGTTGATTTCTATATGCAGGTGTGGCGTAGAGCACCATAAAAATCGATATTTGTTCTGTGCGTAAGTGTGCTATCTTTGAGGAGAGGGCTTTGGAGAGCATGTTGGACGCTAACGGCAGTTAGCCTCCGGACTTGTATATGTGTAGACGCTAAGTGTGAATAAATCTGTATATGAGAGAATTCTAGTTGTTTACCTACAACTATACTATATTTCCTCACGGGTGACCCCGTTTTTGTGTAATATGCGTGCGAGTTACCGCCTAAAGGTTATTTACGGGCCTACCGCGTCGGGTTTCTCCGCGATCGCGAGGGCCTTTGTTCAGCTCCAGACAATGGCCTTTCAGCATTCACCGCCGCCCGGATTCCAGCAACATCTCTCCAGCACTCCTGCCGTCGTAGTGGACATGCCGCAAGAATCTTCGGAATCCTTCAGCCAGAACATGCAGTGGAATTCATCGAGTGCCGCCAGTTTCTTCCAACCGCCAACGGTCGTGGACTCTGGCTTTGTTAGCCTGGACCTTCCCACGTGTTCTCCACAGAGTGTTGGTCGGAACATTTCTACTCCTGTGTCGAACACACAATTCAATACAGTTCGTGGCGTCGAGTGAGGTTTTGCTACTTTGGAAAATCCAGTAGTAAATTCAAACTCGAATCAGTTCCCGCCACGTGTGTATCCTTCCGCGCCGGCTAGTCAACAGGTGTTCAATGCTCGCCAAACAGCAAATATCACACCGAGTGTGCATCCTAGTGGACGTGTGTGGGATCCTTGTGTTGCTTCTAATCAGGTCAACAATTCTGTGCTGGATAGTAATTACTCCGACATCTACAACCAACCCCACCACTCACGCTCGAGTGAATACTGTGTGCATAACGGACATTCACCGGCGTACTTAAGCACTTGTGGCTTCTCTCTGTGCTACCACGTCAATGAGAATGCACATTTTGACTACGATCCTCACACCGTTCGAGCGTCCGTCGCTTCTCAGCCGCCCCCCCCCCCCCCCCCCCCCCGGCGTCAAGTGAATTTCGCGATTCCTGCATTACGGGACGCCAATAATCCAGACTCGCAATCTTCTGCACGCTCTACTTCCGTCCGAAGTAATAGGCGCACCTCCGCAGTGACTGCAATGCCGAATCTGCCGAAATTACCAGACTTCAAACCCGCTCACCCGGAGTTCTGGTTTAACCTGGTTGAGCAAACATTCAATGTCTGTGCTTTGGACGATGACGCACGCTTCGCCTGCCTCATGAACCATCTTCACGACCACGTCGATTTAATTTATGATCTGGTCAAAGCACCCCCCCTAGCAGGGAAGTATGCTGTGGGGAAACAAACGATACTGGAGCACGTCTCTAAAACCAGGAGAGAAAATGTGCGACAGCTCATCTACGAAGAGCGTCTTGGCGACAGGTCTCCGTCCCAGCTGTGGCGGTGCATCCGTCTTCTCGTTGATGAGCAAGTTATGCCTGATGACACGCTCGCAGAAATCTGGACTGAAAAGCTGCCTTTGCCTGTCCAGACTGCAATCTCTGCGTATGAAGATAGGCCAGTAAATGAACGTTTACGCGCCGCCGACAGAGCATACTCCGCCAGGCAACGTGAGCTCTGTGCACTGCATTCTGGACGTGACCGCACTAAGACGCTTTCTGACGCCACACCCTTGTTTGGTGCTGCTGATAACAAGTTTTTTAAATTAGCCACCCTGCCTGCACCTTCAACTCCTCTCAACGACAGTGCATCGGCCTCTGTGGAAGACTCTGGGGCACATACTCCGTCACCTAGCAACTACCCACAAGGGCACAGGCCCGCCCAACCTTACTGTTTCTTCCACGCGAGATTCGGGGAGCAAGCTCGCAAATGCCAGTCACCGTGTTCTTACCCAAACTCCAACCGCAGGTAGGCTACGGTGCCACCTCCTGCGATGTAAACAACAGGCACCATCCCACGTTGCACTCCGTTTCGGACAATAACAGTAAGTGTGGTCGAGTCTATGTTCGCGATTTACGATCAGGTGTATGTTTTCTGGTAGACACTGGCGCAGGCGTCTCTTTGCTGCCGGTTCACCTAGCAACCAATAAAGTGCAACCACACAAAACAGTACTTCGTGCAGTGAACTTGTCTACCCTACAGTGTTCGGGCTCCACTTTGTATACAGTGAAACTTTCGCCCGAGTGCAAGCTGGAGTGGACGTTTCTAGTGTCAACAATTGAAGAACCTATTCTCGGAATTGATTTCCTCAAGCACTATCAGTTGTCACTAGATTTTGTGCAAAATACTGTGTTTTACCCCTCCCTTAACAAACATATTCCTTTCGCTTCGCCGAGTGACAGTTCGGCTAACACCAAACAATGTGTGCTGTGCTAAGAAGTGTGTAAACCTATCCTTGGAGCTGCAATCTTGGACAAACAAGTGGCTAGTGGAGTGCGCCAAGTCTTCTAAGTTGCGGATGGAACGTATGGAAATGCTGCTGCATCTCCGCGACATACACCATGAGTTGACCCCCACACAACAACGCCTCGCGGCACTACAAGCAGACGACTCGTCGGCTACAGACAAGGTCAGTCCGTGCCAATCTGGTGTTCCCGTGCCCGCGCACGTTAACGACAATGTTGTGAACTCTGTAAACTGTGTCAGCACCCCCTTTTGTAATGATAGGGTATGCCCGAGTGCTCATGCTCCTTGTGTTCCGAATGGAAAATTAACTTGCCAAGCTTGTGGCAATGAACTACGGCCATCTGCTGTCCGGCCACGCCCACTCGTGCCTACAGTGCTCGTAGCGGCACGGCCCGCTACCAAGAACCAGTGTACCAACCTCGCCCATGTTAACACGTGTGCGGCCTTTACGCAGCCTACGAGCGGGTGGCACACCTGTACTTCCGTGCCCTCAGCGCCACAGCTTGGCCCGTCCGCCACTGCCTGCTCCACTTCACGGACATCTGACTATCGTGCCGCACCACGTATTGCAGTAGTCACTAACAGCACAGTTCATCGGGTACGTCTAACCGATGGGCCGCCCATATCGCAACGTCCACGCCGCCTCAAGCCGGAATTTATGAAAATTGCAAAAGAACAATTGGACGATCTGTTACAAAAGGGAATAATTGAAACTTCTTCCGGTTGCTGGGCTAGTCCTATCCTGTTTGACCAAAAGAAAGACGGTACTTGGCGTATGGTCGGAGACTATAGGCGTTTAAATGCCCGCACCATCATTGATAAATATCCGGTCCCACACATCGCAGACTTCAATCATGCGCTCGCAGGTGCAAAGTACTTCTCTGTTTTGGACTGTAAGCACGCATTTCATCAGATTCCTATGGCTCCTGAGGACATTGAAAAGACTGCCATAACCACTCCCTTCGGGATGTTCCAATACAAATTTATGCCATTTGGGTTGAAAAATGCACCCCACACGTGGCAGCGTTTCATCAATCAAACTTTATCCCATCTAGACTTTTGTTTCGTATATATGGACGACATATTGGTTTTTGCTTCTACTTTGGAACAGAGTGAGGAGCGTGTTCAAGTCGTGACAGATATTTTAGCAGCCGCTGGTACTGAACTGAACAATAAAAAGACTCAATTGCACCAGTCATCCGTCACATTCCTAAGTTATTTTGTGTCATCGGACGGTTGACACCACCACAGAACAAGATCAAGCCTGTTCTCGAGATGCTACGCCCTCAGACCTACAGGGAATTACGCAGGTTCATCGGAACAGTTAATTATTACCGGAAACATTTGCCAGCCGCTTCTGCGGTGCAGGCTCCTCTCACAGATGCTCTCGCTGGCCCACAAACTTCTGGCACCCGCCAGGTACCATGGACACCAGACATGGACAAGGCATTTAATGAACTCAAACAGCTGTTGGCCTCCGCTGTCACTATTGCTCACCCACGGGCGGACGCCACAATGTTTATCACTACTGACGCTAGTGACAATGCTATCGGCGCAGTACTGAGTCAGACATACAACGATGTTACGACCCCCCTGCAGTTTTTCTCAAAAAAGCTAAACAACGCGCACAAGAAATACTCAGCATTCGACAGAAAACTACTTGCAGTTTACGAGGCCATAAGACAGTTCAGAACTGATATTGAGGGACGAGATTTCTATGTGCTCACTGATCACAAGCCGTTGGTTCCTGCCATAAAAAATCCTGCGGCTGATCCGCCCCCATGACGCTTTCGTCACATCGATTACATCTTACAATTTACAAATGACATTCGCTACATCCGAGGAGCGGACAATGTGGTCGCTGATTTTCTCTCGCGTGTTGGTGCTGTCACAACCTTAATTGACTTAACGGACCTATCTCGGTTGCAATCGGCAGACCCCGATACCATGCAGTTAATTTCAGACCACAGCTCCTCTCTCCAACCGGTATGCTCTACTTTCCCTTAGTGTGGTGTGATGAATCGACTGGTACGTTGCGGCCATTCATTCCTAAGCCCCTTCAATGCCAGGTCTTTGACAAACTACACACATTAGCACACCCCGGTGTCAAAGCCTCCACCCGTCTGGTAGCTGAACGGTTTGTCTGGAGAAACATGGGCCGTGACTGTCAGTCTTGGGCAAGGGCATGCATGGTGTGTCAACAGAACAAAGTCTCCAGGCACACTCCTCCACCCCTTGGCTGTTTTGCCCAACCTCCAGGCCGGTTTCACCATGTTCATGTCGACCTCGTAGGCACTTTGCCCCCCTCCGAGGGTTTCCGTTACTTGTTTACAGCTATTGACAGGATGACTCGGTGGGCTGAGGCTGTGCCTATTCCGAACATTATCTCTGAGACAGTAAGTCGAGCATTCTTAGATTCGTGGATCTCTAGATTTGGCTCACATGTTTACCTCACCACTGACCAGGGGCTACAATTCGAGTCTTCAGTTTTCTCTGACTTATGTAAAATGTGTGGTATTGTCAAAATTCATACTTCTGCGTACCACCCCCAAAGCAATGGGCTTGTCGAGCGATGGCATCGCACCCTGAAGTCTGCCCTGCGTTGCCATGACTCACTATGGACAGAGGCACTGCCCTTTGTGCTTCTTGGCCTTCGTGCGACTTTCAAGGAAGACCTCAAGGGGTCCGTAGGCGAGTTTGTATATGGCCAACCTCTGGTTTTGCCTGGAGAATTAGTCACTCCGACCCCACTTCCATGGCCCTCTGAACTCCCTTCACTTCTCGAGCGGGTGCGCTTGCACTGCAGCAAAATTCAGCCGCCAACTCCGGTTGCCCATACACCTCCGCACGTGTAGGTACTGCGCACGCTAGACTCTTGTGAGTACGTGTTTCTCAGAGACGACTCAGTCAAAGCCCCGCTTCAGTCGCCCTACACAGGTCCTTACAAGGTCGTCAAATGCTCTGAGAATAACATGGACCTCCTCATAAAAGACTCTGTAACCACGGTCTCACTCAACCGAGTGAAACCAGCTTTCATTGAGCCTCAGGTGAACCTCCATGATTCTGCCCCTATTTCTCCCACTCCTGCTTCGAGCGGCCATCCATCTTCCCACACCATGCATTGATTTTCCAAAGCGTGTTTCTCTGCCGAGCACTGCTCCTTCTCCGCGTTCATCTAATTCGAGTGGCCAATCTTTTCGGGGCTTTACTCCTCACAGCCCACGCAGTCGAACTGCCAACCACTCGGATTCTACCATTGTGTTACCATCTTCGTGTGACAGCTCTTTGTCACGCCATTCAACCCACGCTGGCTCCTCGTTGCCTTCGGTCACGCTCCCTCGTCTGTCAGCTGATCGCCCGAGGTTGTCTCCTGCACAGTCTAGTGCACCTGCCACCCCCCTCTTAGCAGACGCTTCCCCCTGCCATGGCTTTCCCACACCTCCCTGCCTCCCTACCATTGCTCGTACAGGTGCCATCCAAGAATTCACAACACATGTGCACCCTGATGACATACATAAATTATCTGTTGTAGATGGCGATACAGTGTGTGTGGTACTCGCATGTGACAATATTGAGGGAGGAAGTGCAGAATCTCATGTGGTGCGCCGCTTTAAATTGAGCAGAAGTGCTGCGTGTGGCAATTTGCGTGCCTGCCGGCTGACGAAGTGCTACACCTTCACCTTCACTCCAGGACGGGACGTCGTCTTCAGCCGCCGGCATCGCTTGCTGACTTCACTGTCGACGTACCGGGCTTCACCCCCCGGTCTCCTACCAGTCGACCGCTTCCGCCTGACGCAGAAGAACTGTGCGTTACCTTCCTAACTTCTCACCCCCCCCCCTCACTCCATACTGCGGGGGGGGGGGGGGGGGGGGGGGGGGGGGGGGGCTATGTGGCATATAGCGCCATAAAAATCGATATTTGTTCTGTGCGTAAGTGTGCTATCTTTGAGGAGAGGGCTTTGGAGAGCATGTTGGATGCTAACAGCAGTTGGCAGTTAGCCTCCGGACTTGTATCTGTGTAGACGCTAAGTGTGAATAAATCTGTATATGAGATAATTCTAGTTGTTTACCTACAACTATACTATATTTCCTCACAGGTATTCCTTTTAATATTGTCTCGTATGTCCTCCTTTCTGTCCAACTGGTTTCAGCCTCCGCCTTCCATAACCATATTTCCATCACTTCCAGAGATCTTACATCCTCCTCCAAGAAAGTCCAGGTTTTCAATCATACAGCAACATAGTCCAGATGTATGTTTCACAAAATCCTTCCTTTTCTCACTGCTTAAGATTTTGTTGCAAGCTGTTTCTTGTTTGCAAATGCTCGTTTAGCCAAAGCTATTGTTCTTCTAATCCCTACAGAGTAGCTGTTTCATCCGTAAAGAATTAATAATAGGAGTTAAGTAACAGAACGTGTTTCCTAGCTTAATTTTTTTCTCTCAATGTTATTATGTACTGATGCTTATCATTTTTCTTTCATAAGTACCATGTTGTTGGACTTATTTGAATTAGTGCACAATTGTCAACCACCCAATATATTTGACAAATTATTCACTGTTAGTGTCAGCAACTATTACTATGTCATCTGCTGGTTTATTTAATGTTACAGAAAACATATACCGTGTCTAATGATTTAAATGTAGTGTCAGAATGTGATGTGTCACAGTGAAGAAAAGCAGCAAAGATGGATGTTTTTATCAATTGGTCACAGCAAGTGTCCAAGTGGTGGAATGCTTCAAACAAAAATTGTAGAAGAGTTGGTGGCGCAAACTATCTTTGACACTACACATAAAGCTTTTTCTAAAAATTACTTTTAGCAATGGGTGAGAAAACCCAATCATGAAACACAACCACCCTGCTGGCAATAAACAGGCCTGAACTTTTATATTCAGTGAATATAGAATCAGTAACCAGAAGGCTATTACAGCTCAACTGATCACTAGTGTTGAACAAAAAGTTAAGAGATGTGAAATTATGTCTGAGCAGTTAGAAGGAAACATTCAACTCTGACGAGATTAATGTGGGGATGAAAGATAACGAGGAGTGGCAAGGGTCCCACCATGGTTCAAAACAATGTTAGGAAGTTACTGTGAAAGCAGAAGAGAGCTGCAGCAGATTCAAATGAAATCAAATCTTTATAGCTGAGAAACAAAAGTTGAATACTGTTAAAAAAGTGTAAGTATTGGTATGTCAAAAACTTTCAATAAATTTGAAAGCAAGATTCTCTCTGTAAAGTTGTAGAGAAAATGCTAAAAGCTTTAACTTGCTGTAAAACCCACAAAGGTAACAAATTAATCTTGTTGCTCTTTGATCACGATGACACCAAACATTGCTCAATGTAAGGAAGGTTACAGTACCCATTAGGGTGCTAAAAGATACTAGAAATAATAAACAGAATTACTGGCCCCCATTCTCTAACAACAGTTTATGGAAAAGCTACAGTTATGACAAAGTGTGACTGGAAGAAAGATGTATGTTGTTCTCAGTCTGTAAGGAAAGTCACAGGACATCGCACAGAACAATAGACTTATCTCACTACTTATCAATATGTGGTAGAATTATGGAACATACTTTATGCTCACGTATGATGACTTTTTTTCTGGAGACTGAAAAACTACTCAGGAGGAATCAAAATGGTTTCTGCAATCACCTATCCTTGTAAACGCAACTTGTTATGCTAATTCATGAGATCCAGCAGAAATAAAGCTGACAGCATGTTTCTTGACTTTCAGGAAGTCTCTGACACATTTCCACACCATTATCTAGGGGGGTGGGGGAAATTACATGAATACAAAATTTCTGAATAGGTACACAACTGAACTGAAGACTGCCTAGCAAACAGAAATCAGTAAGCACCATCAGAAGTGGGAGTAGTGATGTGCTTAATTTGAGGTAATGTGATGGGGCACTTACTATTCACGATACAAGTAATGGCCTGACAGATAGCATCTGTATCCCTATGAAGCTGTTCACACATGATGCTGTACAGAACAGGGAGGTCAAACTGTTGCAAAATGCAGATACTTATAGATGACAAACATCTACTGCAAGGATCGACAGCTGTCCTTGAATATATTTAAATGTAATGTAATGTGCATAAATAGACAAAGAATATATTATTTATTTATACGATCAATATTTGGTCACAATTTTAAAGTGTCTGTACGACAGTCTGTGAGGGCCGATCCTTGACAGCTGCAGTGCTGTTGTCAGCTTTCAACTGTGAAACGAAACTGTCTGCAGGTCAAAATGATAGTCATTTATACAGCTGCAACAACACTGAGTTGTTAGTTGGTTAGTTGGTTTGTGGGATTGAAGGGAGCAGACTGCTCGGGCCATCGGTCCCTTTTTCCAAAAACTTCAAACACCCACAAAGAATAAAAACGAACAATGGAGATGACAAGAGATGACACAGGACAAGAAAGACTCAGACGGAGACCAGACAAAAGGAATTAAAAATCACACAGAGTGTGACAGTGGTTGGCCAACCATAGAGACAAAAAAGGAAAAGCCAACCACCTAGAAACACACTAAAAAACACAGTCTAAAATCGTAGGCCAAAGGCCAGACTCAACACAAAAAACGACAAACACTTAGATCAAGTGATAAAAGACCCCTGCCCGAATTAAACGCAAAACTAAGCCTGCCATGACAGTGTCATCTGTTAAAAGGGCAGGGAGCGTATCAGGCAGTGGAAACATCTGCCTGAGCACAGTTAAAAGGGGGCAGGCCAACAAAATGTGGACCACTGTCAAAGCTGACCCGCAGTGACATAGTGGCGCAGTAAATAGCTGGGCATCATCCAGGTGTGGCCAATGGGGAGCCGACAAAGGACAACTGATTCCCTGCGAGTGGCTTGCATGGATGACCGCCACACATTCGTCGTCTCCTTGATAGCATGGAGTTTGTTTGGTGTGGTCAGGTTGCGCCATTCAGAGTCCCAAATCGCGAAAACTTTGTGGCGGAAGACTGCTCGCAAATCGGTCTCTTGGAGGCCAATGTCCAGAGATGGTTTACTGGTGGCCTGTTTGGCCAGACGGTCAACATGTTCATTGCCCGGTATCCCAACATGGCCTGGGATCCAAATGAAGGTAAACTGAGTGACCACTCCTGTAGAGGGCATAAAGAGACTCCTGGATTAACAATACCAAAGGATGCCTAGGGAAGCACTGGTCGAGGGCTTATAGGCTGCTTAAGGAGTCACTATAAATGATGTAGGACTCACCAGAGTAGGAGTGGATATGTTCAAGAGCGCAATAGATAGCAACCAGCTCTGCAGTGAATATGCTGCAGCCAACCAGCAAGAAGCATTGTTCTGTATGGTCAACATGAGCGTAAGCAAAGCCAACAAGACCGTCGAGCAGTGAGCAATCAGTGTAGATGATGTCTGAGCCCCCAAACTCGCCAAGAACAGAGAGGAAATTCTGGCGGAGGACCTCAGGCGGGACTGAGCCTTAGGGACCAAGCAATAGGTCCAGCTGAAGCTGCGGCTGAGGTATTGACCATGGAGGGGTACGGAAATGAGTCTGCAGGTAAGATGGTAGGGTGGTCAAGGTCATGAAGAAGTGACCTGACATGGACAGCGAAGGGATTCCCAATTCTGGGCCGCCGTTGCAGGAAATGGACCACCGTTTTGGGGGAAAAAAGATGGTAATTTGGGTGGCGAGGTGAACTATGACTGTGTGCAGTATAGTTTGCGAGCAATAGTTCCCGCCAGAGCTGCAATGGAGGAACGCCCGCTTCTACAAGGAGGCTGTTCACGGGGCTAGATCGAAAGGCTCCTGTAGCGAGGCAAACTCCACAGTGGTGGACAGGGTCTAGTAGATGCAGTACATAAGGGGCGGCTGAACCATACACCACGCTTCTGTAATCAACACGGGACTGCACAACGGCTTGGTACAGCCGCAGCAGTGTACAATAATCAGCACCCCAGTCGGTGTGGCTCAGGCATCAAAGTAGATTGAGATGCCGCCAGCACTTGTCTTTAAGCTGACGAATATGGGGAAGCCAACTTAAGCGGGCATCGAAGACCAGTCCCAGGAAGCGGTAAGTCTCCACTACGCCTAGTAGCTGGTCATCAACAGCGACACAAGTGCATCACACAAGTTTTGGTGGCCGAAAACCGGAAGCTGTGGTTGAGGGCCCATGACTGCGCCTTCCGTATAGCTCCCTGCAGACGGGATTCAGCTACAACAGTGGAAGAGGAGCAGAAAGAAAAAGAAAAATCATCAGCGTAGAGGAGTGGAGAGACTGACGATCCTACTGCAAGCGCAAGACCATTGATGGCAATTAGAAAGAGTGGGAGCTCAGGACAGAGCCCTGTGGGACCCCATTCTCTTGTGGATAGGGTGCGCTATGGGAAGAACCAACGCAAACTCAGAAAGTGCAGTAGGATAAAAAGTTCTGTATAAAAATCGGGAGTGGTCCCCGAAGACCCCACTCATGCAGAGTAGTGAGAATGTGGTGTCGCCAAGTAGTATCATAGGCTTTCATGAGATCGAAAAAGACGGCGATGAGGTGTTGTCACCGGGAAAAGGCTGACCGAATGGCAGACTCCAGGTACACCAAGTTGTCTATGGTGGAACATCCTTGTAGAAAACCGCCCTGGGACAGAGCCAGGAGGTCCCGAGACACAAGGAGCCAACTCAACCGCTGGCTCATCATGCGTTCGGGCAAATTGCAAAGAACGTTGGTGAGGCTGATGGGGCAGTAGCTGTTCACCTCCAGTGGGTTCTTGCCAGGTTTCAGAACGGGGATTCCGATGCTTTCCTGCCATTGCGATGGGAACTCACCCTCAACCCACGTACGGTTGTAAAGGTCTAGGAGGCACCGCTGGCAGTCCACCGAGAGACGTTTGAGCATCTGACAGTCGATGCAATCTGGCCCGGGAGCAGTATCAGGGCAAGCAGCTAGGGCACTTTGGAATTCCCACTCACTGAACGGAACATTGTACGATTCAGGGTGGCGCGTGTGAAATCAAATGCTCCGACGTTCCAACCGCTCTCTCAGGGAGCTGAAGACCAGTGGGTAGTTCGCAGAAGCAGAACTCTGAGCAAAATGCTCTGCTAAGTGGTATGCAATGGTGTGGGATGTAGTACAGACTGCTCCATTCAGTGAAAGCGCAGGGACGCTGACGGGGGTCCGATAGCCATAGAGTCGCCTAATCTCGGCCGAAACATGCGATGGAGAGGTACGGAGGCCAATGGTGGAGACATACCTTTCCCAGGACTCCTGCTTGTGTTGGCAAATGATGCGGTGGGCCCGCGCACGGAGCTGTTTACCCGCGCACGGAGCTGTTTAAAGGTGATGAAGTGTTCCAATGAGGGATGCCGCTTGTGACGCTGGAGCGCCCGCCCGAGATCTTTAATCGCCTCAGTGACCTCAGGCGACCACCAAGGCACAGTCCTCCTCTGAGGGGACCCAGAAGAACGGGGAATGCCAGATCCTGCAGCAGTAATGATTGGACAAAGGCTCAAGAGTGGCAATGGAGGAGAACAAGTCCCAGTCAGCCTTATTCATAGCCCATCTCCAAGGGCACCCAGAGGAGTGACACTGTGGCAGTGATAGAAAGATCGGAAAGTGGTCACTACCGCACAAGTCGTCGTGCACACTCCATTGGACAGACGGTAAGAGGCTAGGGTTGCAGATCGAAAGGTCGATGGCTGAGTACGTGCCACGCGCCACACTGAAATGTGTGAAGGCACCATCATTTAAAAGGGAAAGGTCAAGCTGTGCCAATACATGCTCAACGGTGCTGCCTCAGCCTGTTGCCACTGATCCACCCCACAGAGGGTTATGGGCATTGAAGTCGCCCAGTAACAGAAAAGGTGGCAGCAATTGGGCTATCAGTGCAGCCAGGACATGCCGTGGGACGTCACCATCCGGTGGAAGATACAGACTGCAGACAGTAACAGCTTGAGGCATCCACACCCGAACAGCGACAGCCTCTAAAGGTGTTGTAGAGGGACAGACTCGCTGTGAATGGAGTGAAGGACGTAGATGCAGACACCACCAGATACCCTTTCGTAAGCTACCCAGTTCCTATAATAACCCCGATAGCCACAGAGGGTGGGGGTTCGCATCGCCAGAAACCAAGTTTCTTGAAGAGCAACGCAGAGGAAAAGGTGAAGGCTGAGAAGTTTTCGGAGATCGCAAGATGGTGGAAAAAACTGCTGCAGTTCCACTGGATGATGACATTGTCCACAGCCGAGAAAGGCGGAAAGGGGCCGAGGAGGCAAATTACGCTGCTGGGTCACCTGGTGCCACCGATTGAGTACCGACAGGAGCGACATCCATCATGTCCGAGGGACTGGCGAGATCAAGGTCCTTAGTGGACGCAAGAATCTCCACGTTATCCTCAGATGCAGAGCTTGTAGGTAGTGGTGGAGTGGGTGCCACTGCAGGTACCGTGGTCTTAGGGGTCTTCAATTTCGCTTTCACGCACTGTTCCCTTGGTTGCCTTTGCTGGGAGGGCTTCTTGGAGTCAGTCTCCGGGACTGAAGAGGATCGCAAAGCTCGACGGCCAGCAACCTGTGGCTTCTTCAGCCACTGTTGGGTGTCTGCTGTACTGCTGGTAGGAACCTGGGAAGGGTGTGACCCAAGGGATCCCTTCCTAGCGAGAGAAGCCGAAGAAGACTTATGCGCCTCCAGCTTAGAACTGGGGACCGGTGTCCCTGGTGATTGAGGGGGTGCTGCTCCCAAGGTAGGTGGTGAGGGAGCAACAGGGAGGGAAGTGCCCTCCACCATCAAGGGGGCAGGTGTGGTCCTTTGACTCTGAGAACTGACTGTATGTGTGCAGCTGGTGGAACTGTAGGAGTGACAGTGGCGGCATAAGATGACATCATGCGCACGGGATAAAGCCGTTCAAATTTTCGCTTAGGCCTCAGTGTAGGTCAGTTGGTCCAGGGTCTTGTATTCCATTATTTTCCTTTCTTTCTGGAGAATCTTACAGTCTGGCGAGCAAGGGGGATGGTGCTCTCTGCAGTTGACGCACATGGGAGGTGGGGCACATGGAGTATCAGGATGGGATGGATGACCAAAATCGCAACATATGAGGCTGGAAGCACAGTGGGAAGACATGGCCAAACATCCAACACTTGAAGCACCGGATCGGGGGAGGGATATATGGCATGACATCACAGCTGTAGACCATCACTTTGAACTTCTCAGGTAATGTGTCACCATTGAAGGCCAAGATGAAGGCTCTGGTGGTAAATTGATGATCCCTCGGACCCCGGTGGACACGCCGGACGAAATGGACACCTCGTCGCTCTAAGTTGGTGCGCAGCTCGCCATCGGACAGTAAAAGAAGATCTCTGTGGAAAATAATGCCCTGGGCCATATTTAAGCTTTTATGGGGCGTGATAGTAACTGAAACATCCCCCAGCTTCTTACAAGCGAGCAAGGCCCGTGACTGGGCAGAGGATGCTGTTTTTATCAAGACTGACCCAGACCGCATTTTGGACAAGCCATCCACCTCCCCGAACTTGTCCTCTAAATGCTCTACAAAGTACTGAGGCTTCACGGACACAAAGGATTCCCCATCAGCTCTGGTACAGACGAGATACCGGTGCGAATACGTTTCGCTGTCATTCATAGCCTTACGTTCCTCCCATGGTTTGGCCAGGGAGTGGAACGATTTGGGGTCATAATTGTTAGCTTTGAAGTGAGCCCTCAAACGCTTAGAGACTGCTGGTGGTTGGCCACCAGCAAGAGAAGATGTGCCACGCTTCATTGCGTGTCATCCACCCTGATGCCACCAACTCCGACCAAGGGCCCTCCCCACGGGCGCCACCCAGCCACAGCAATGGCCACCCGGCAGGAGGGCCATTGCCGGAAGTCCCAATGCCCCAGGAAGATGGGCATCTTATCCTTGGCTTACGTGGGGAGTTAACGGGGCAGGCATCAGTAGAGCGATCCCTGTGTTGTCAGGGAGCTACAACTAACAGGGTACATGGCGGCCCCACCAAAACGGACTGGCTACCATGCTGGATATTAGGTGCAAGGAAGTCCATGGTCGTCATCTCCACAAAAAACACTGCACAGTGCATAGTGGAAATTGCACTAAGGAACGTATCATCGCCCAAGAGATGGAGAACGAGTGGGACAGCAATGTGACAACGATAAAGCTGGCTAGAGGTCTCAATGCACGATGGACAAAATGCACCATGTAAGGCACCCTTCCCCAATTGGCTCACTCTTCGGAAGAATTTGGAAAGATGGACGTCAAACCCGAGAGGGGACCATCACATATAGGTCGAAACATTTGAGACCCCTTTTAGTCGCCTCTTACAACAGGCAGGAATACCACGAGCCTATTCTTACCCCCGAACCCACAGGGGGCACACTGAGTTGTTGCCACTGAGACAAACACAAAATCACATTGTGTGACTGACTGAAGCAGATGTGTCAAGCAGCTACACCAAGTTCACTGCGGCTGTCAGGGATTTTCTCTCACTGACTCTCCACGAACAGGAGTTGTAACTTTCCCCAAAGCAACTGGTATCCATTTAAGTTCCACTTCAATATGGATATCACTGTGGGAGCCTCTCATTAACAATGGCTGTCCTTGTCCTTCGCTCTCATCTATGGTGTTTTACCAAAGAGGTTGGGGGGAGCATTTGATGCCCAGCTCTTCATTTCCTCCAAGTGGATATCAATTTCCTCAACAAAAAAGTCACCACTGGGAAGGAAGAGTGCTCATCAATATGATGGTTTAGCTGAGACTTTCTTCAATTCTGAATGACTTTTGGTGTGACATTTTTCCTTACTAGTTAGGAGAGTTGGTTGCATAGATGAAGAGGATGACTTCGAAAGCTTCTGATGGTATGCAGTAGTATGTGACTGAGGTTACAAGTACACTGTTGACGGCTTCCAAGCGATTTCAGTTTCAAGTGTAGCTTTTGCCCCCAAGGTACACTGACAAGTGCATTTACTGGGAACTGAATCTGTGGTCTGGGTATGTGTGGAGGCATCACACTTAGTGACTGGCTTCTTAAGGGGCTAGTGCAAAAAGGAGTACCAAACACTGAAGGTTGCACAGCTTTGAAAGCTTTTTTTAACTACACCACAGGATACGCATTTTGTAACTTTCAGCTCCTGAATTTTTCTTTTCTCATTACAAACCCCACATTTTCTGCTCCATACTGGGTGATCTCTGGAGCAATTTATACATTTCAGAGGAAGTGTACAAAACTCACCTGATTCATGAACTAAGCCTCCACAACTGCCACATATAGCTCTTCTGTTACATGCCGTAGTGGTGTGACTGAATCTTGATATTTGAAACACCACATTGGGTTGGGAGGAAATGGTCGGACCTTATGGCAGATTTTGCCTCCAAGAATATGTCTGGATTTGGTCTCCAAGAATATGTTCAGGGAATTCCAAAGTGTTGAAAACTAAAATAAATATTCAGTTTTCTTCAATGTGCCATTGATTCTCCTCAAATAATTTCGCTCTTTTGGGACACTCATACGTGGGGCTCTTCAGAAAGTAGAAAATTTTTCCATCTGATGCCACTAGGCGTGCACCGATTGCGTACATTTTGGTATGTGCATGGTCGGCAGCTCAGTCGGCAACCATCTGTGACAGCGGAAACATCTCTGTGTGTCTGTTTTTTTTTTTTTTTTTTTTTTTTTTTTATTCAAATTTGAAATGTGCGCAGCAATTGAAAATCCCACCAGTTGTGAGGTAGGGTCTGTGATACGGTTTTGGTTGGAAAAGAACCTAAAACCTATAAAAATTTACCGTGAACTGTGCAAAGTGTATGGAAACAACGTAACGAGTGAATGTTCTGTCCCGAAATGGTGCATTTGGTTTAAAAATGGCTGAACCAACATTCAAGATGAAGACAAGTGTGGACACCTGAGCAATGTGACTGACAATCTTGTCGCTAAAGTTGATGAAACTATTCGTGAAACCGTCGCTTCACAATAACAGAGCTTTCGCTTTCTTTTCCAGAAGTTTCACGGACTTTGTTGTTTGAAATTGTCACTCAAAAGCTAGGCTACCACAAATTTTGTGCACGATGGGTGCCCAAAATGCTTACAGAGCACCATAATAAACAGTGAATGGGGGCACCATTGACATTTCTGGAGGCCTACCACAAACATGGTGATTCATTACTGGATCGAATCTTAACTGGTGATGAGACTTGGGTGAAACACATCAATTGCGAGACAAAATTACAGTCCATGGAATGGGGGCACACAAAGTCCCCAAAAAAACCAAGAAAATGTTTGCAAACCTTGTCAGCAAGGAAGTTGATTGTGACAGTGTTTTTGGATAGGCAAGGTGTGGTTCTACTTGATTTTCTCGAACGTGGAGCAACCATAAATTCTGCCTAGTACTATCAAACTTTGCACAGCTTTAGAAGAGCAGTTCAAAACAAAAACAGTTGAAAACAAACGTCGAAGAAAGCTGACGTCCAAAATTTTGTTTTGGCATGACACTGCCCGACCTCACATGGCAAACCGCACTAAAGAGCTCCTTAATTCATTAAAATGGGAAATTTTCCCTCATCCACCCTACAGCCCCGATCTTGCACCAAGCAACTTCCACTTGTTTCTCCAAGATGAAGAACTGGCTTGCAACACAGCCCTTTGATGACGACACCGGAACTCCAGGTGGGCATGTCTAACTGGCTGAAGTCTCAGGTGGCAGAATTTTACGGTGAAGGTATTTCAAATCTTGTTCACCACTATGATAAGTGCCTCAATGTGTTTGGTGACTATGTGGAAAAGTAGTATGTCAGTCGCTCTTTCAGATGTATATAATAAAATGTATTTCTTTATTTCTTGTACTAATTTTTTTTTTTTTTTTAAATGTCAAAATGTTCCCTACTTTCTGAATAGCCCTCATATTTTCCATTCATCAGGTAACTCCTCATGGTCCATCTCCATTATATCTGACCAGGCAACCATAACTTTACAGAAGTTAAGGATGACATACAACTCAGCAACAACAGGATAGTCACCTCAGGCCTTGCATCCCAGAAGCTCAATACTTGGTTTGACATGGCAGTTTAAATTAGTGGATTCAATCACAAAGCCATTTAACACTTTTTCACAACCCAGCAATACTCTCTACCTCTTGTGAATATAGAAAGGGGAGACTTTCTAAAAGGTTCCATTGGCTCTCTTGATTTTGATGAAAGCATTATGGCAGACTAATGCCCTATAACTACAACTCTGAGACTATTACCCCAGCACACGAACCAGCCAAGCTCTCTTTGTTAGGTGTACTACCTGATGGTACACAAATCCCATCAGAAGCAGATGTGAACTGAGGTCACTCCATAGGGATCCCACGAGCTGCCACAGAAACAAATGTCGACCAAACAGACCCACATGCCTGAGAAAGCCTTATACAATTGGGAGGCGGCAGGTGCCCCAGAGGTTGCCCTCTAAAGACTGTGTTTTACCTCAATAGCCATTCACCTCTCCAGTACACATCACAACTTGAGGTTGAAGGTATTTTTTATACATGTGCTCGCACTCCAGATGTTGAAGCCAACGGCCCCATTCTAGGAAAAAAGTACGCAGCATTACACCGCCATGGCTAACAATGGTGGTCCCTGAAGTATGCTCAGAGTTTACAGTAGAAGACATCTGACAGCACTGGCCAAAGCACAGCTCAGGAAACCCAGGGTTACTTTACCTAAACCCAGTCCTCCCTTCCCTAAGTCTACATCAGGCCCCTCCATTGTGGCATGCCCAGCTTGGGTGACCCTGCCAGGAGCTATGCTACTGTTGACACAGTGCCCACCTGGCACTTAAGTTGCCTACAACAAGGCAGAAGGGCAAATGTGTGGTTCCTGAAGAGGGGCAGCAGCCTTTTTTGTAGTATCAGGGGCAACAGCCTGGATGATTGACTGATCTGGCCTTTAACATCAATCAACATGGCGTTGCTGTGCTGGTACTGTGAATGGCTGAAAGCAAGGGGGAACTACAGCCATTACTCTTACTGAGGACACGCAGTATTACTGTAAGGTTAAATGATGATGGCATCCTCTTGGGTACAATATTACAGGGGTAAAAATAGTGCCCCTTTCAAATCTTCGGGTGAGAACTACTCAGGAGGATGATCTCACCAGGAAAAACAAAACTGGTATTCTATGGGTCAGGGTGTGGAATGCTAGAGCCCTTAACCAGATAGGTAGGTTGGAGAATTTTAGGGAAGTGGATAGATTGATTTTAGGTATAGTGGGAATTTGTGAAGTTTGATGGCATGATGAACAAGACTTCTGATCAGGTGCGTACACGGTTATAACTATAAATATAATATGGGTAATGCAGTAGTAGGTCTAACAATGAATAAGAAAATAGGATTGCAGGTGAACTACTATGAACCACAAAGTGAATGAATTATTGTAGCCAAGATAGACATGAAGCCAACATTAACCACAGTAGCACAAATTATGCCACCCCGCATTCCAGATGATGAAGAGATTGCAAGAATGAATGACGAGATGAAAGAAATTATTCAGGTAAAGGAATGGTAACTCCAGGTAGGAATATCAACACTGTAGGAAAAGACACACTGCTACTTACTGTAAAGATAACACACTAAGTTGCGAACACGCACAATTAAAAGACACTTACACATAAGCTTTCAGCCTCAGTCTAGATCGGAAAAAGAGAAACGCACCCCATTCTTTCACACAAGCAAGCACACCTCACACACATGGCTGCTAACTCTGGGTACAAGTAAGCACACACACACACATAACCACCAACATCAGAATGATCTGAGCTGCCAGATTTGGCGGTCATGTGTGTGCAAGTGCTTGCTTGTGTGAATGAATGGTGTGTGTTTCTCTTTTTCTGATGAAGGCTGAGGCCCAAAGCTTTTGTGAAAGTGTGTTTTTATTGTGCCTGTCTGCAACTTAATATGTTATCTTTACAGTAAGCAGCAAACTATCTTTTCCTACATTGTAAACTATTCTGATGGTTAAGGAGATGAAAATTTAATTGTAATGGGGAACTGGAATTAGATAATAGGAAGAGGAAGAGGGAAAACTATCGATCAGAAAAAAGGAACGAAAGAGGAAGCCGCCTGGTAGAATTTTGCACAAAGTATAATTTAACCATCGCTAACGTTTGGTTTAAGAACCATGAAAGAAGGCTGTATACATGGAAGACACACTGGAAAGTTTCAGACTGATTATATAATGGTAAGAGAGAGATTTTAGAGCCAGATTTTAAGCTGTAGGACATTTACAGGGGCAGATGTGGCCTGACCACAATTCATTACTTATGAACTGTATAATAAAACTGGAGATTTTCTGAAAAGCTAGGAAATTAAGGAAATTGGAGCTGTATATTTTGAAATATTCAGAGTTAGTTGAGAGTTTCAAGAGCAGCATTAAGCAACAAATAATTGAAAAATGAGGACAGGAATAAAGACAACAAATGGATAGCTTTGAGAGATGAAATAATGAAGGCAGCAGAGGGTCAAATACATAATAAGACAAGACCTGGAAGAAATCCTTGGCTATCACAAGAGATTTAAAATGATGAAAGGAGAAAATATAAAAATGCATCAAGCAAAAGGTGGAATGAATGTATAGAGGGGCTATAGAAGGGAAATGAACTTGAAGTCAGTATTATTGACAGGGAAGAGGAAGTAGATGAAGATGAGATGGGAGATATGATACTGCAACAAGAATTGGACAGAGGATTGAAAGACTAAGTCGAATCAAGGCTACTAGAGTAGACAGCAACCCATCAGAGCTGCTTGGGAGAGCCAGTTGTAACAGAACTTTTCCACCTGGTGTGCATCAGGTACAAGACAGGCAAAAGACTCTTAAGACTTCAAGAAGAATGTAATACTTCCAACTCCAGGAAAGCAGGTGCTGAAATGTGTAAATATCACTGAACTATGCATTTAATAAGTCATGGTTGCCAAATACTGCCAGACTTTTTTACAGAAGAATGGAAAAAAATGGTAGGAGGCAACCTCGGGCAAGATCAGTTTCGACTCAGGAAAAATGTAGGAAAACAAGAAGCAATACTGACTATTATTTCTCTTACATGATAGGTTTAGGAAAGGAGAAATCTACTTTTATAACATTTATAGTTAGAGAAAGCTAGTTAAAACTAATGCAGCCACAAATCGCATGTAACTTTTTCTTTATTTTTACATGTTTCACTCGACCAATGTGAGCATCTCCATAGCTGTGGAACTTACAATGTGATCGACATCTACATACACCATAAGTTATCATATGGTCCATCATGGAGGGTATGCTGTACCACTACTAGCCATTGCTTTTTTTATTCCACACACTAACAGAGCAAGGGAAAAATGACTATCTATATGCCTCCACACGGGCCCGAATTTCTTGTATCTTATCTTTGTGGTCCTTATGCAAAATATCTGTTGGCAACAGTACAATTGTTCTGCAGTCAGCTTCAAATGCTGGTTCTCTAAATTTTCTCAACAGTGTTCCTCAAAAAGAATGTCTCCTCCCCTCCAGGGATTCTCATTTGAGTTCCCAAAGCATCTCTGAAATACCTGTGTGTTGTCCAAACCTACCAGTAACAAATCTAGGAACCAGCCTCTGAACTGCTTCAGAGTCTTCCTTTACTCTGACCTGGTACGGATCCCAAACACTCTAGCACTACTGGAGAATACGCTAGTGTCCTTTGAGCAGTCTCTTTAACAAATGTACTATTCTTCCCAAAATTCTCCCAGTAAACTGAAGTCAACATTTGCCTTCCCTAACCCAATCCTCACATGCTTGTTCCATTTCATATCACTTTGCAATGGTACGACCAGATATTTAAACAATGTGACTGTGTCAAACAGAACATGCTGTATATAAACATTATGGACTTGTTTTTCTTCTCATTCGCATTAACTTGCATAACTTACATTCATGGGTGGGGGGGGGGGGATGGGGGGGGGGGCAGACATGTTACACATATCAAGCTACGTATAGTGCCGCTGTAACACACAAAATGGAAGAAGTTGGTTGTGTACAGTTAATGTAAACTGTCTAGTTTGGTACATTCTATGATTAGACAGTGAGACATAAATCATTTATTGTTGAAAAAGTCAAAGCCCTCCCAATATGCACTTTTCATGATAAAAATAATTTTGTGGGCTCATGCCATGTACAAAATCACTGCCTGAACTGTCTAACAGAACTGGCAGTCATCAATGACTGATGGATGATGGTGTGCCTGGAGTATAGTACATGGTACTGGTGAGGCTTGTAGCTGCCTTAAAGTAAGACGAAGACAATTATGCTTAGTCAATCATGTTTTATGGTATATGGTGAGACAGTTTAGATGATGTATAATGAGTTATATTCATGGATGCTGGACAACCTGAAGACAGCAACTTGTAATCCTGCACTGCTTCTCACATCATCAGCACTTTCATTGATTTTTACTAACTCTCAAACTGTAGCCTTCCAACACAATCTACGACTCAGGCAATACATATAACTTGAAGTGGCAGCAATTAATGACAGTTTCTTAGGGTCGAAGCACAAATAATACTACATGGTTTCAGTTTCAATGCTAAAAATATATCGCCTTTTTCTCAGCCCTCAGTAACCGCTGCAAGCTATCTTCCCTTTAGCAACGCGAAAATGTGTTGCCAATGAAAGCACCTTAGAGGGAAAGTGTTCTGATTTGGGGCTGCTGCCACAACTGTGAGTCTCCCACCGGGTCAACGCCGTGACTGCTAAAGATATTTCTGACTGACATCTGCCACAAACAACTGTCAACCTTTGTAGCCCAACATTACACCAGCACCACCCCTGCCATTGGCCAAAAGACTGCAACCAAACAGCAACCCCATGAGGAAAATACAGCTGGCTACGACGGTCAGGGGCATGGGACTCAGAGTGCAACAAATCTGAAATCCCACAGCTGGCCCTCATGCAATCATTCTGCTTGACTACACCGGCTAACCGGCATTGTCCAGCACGTAGCCAAGAAATTCGACAGAGCATTGTCTCAGTGCATGGCGCACATGGACATTTTAATTTGTATCTTCAACATACGCACAAAGCACTCTACCTATGAGTTATAAGCCAGGCGAAACGGGCAGTAGTCAGATACTGGATACCACTGTGAATGCAAAGATCTTAAATCTCACGCAACACAAATTTCTGACAGTTATCAGACATGAGGATCTGGGAGGCCCTGTCAATAACAATGCTGACCAACAACACTCGAATAGTTGCTGTTGGCACAGTGGACGAGAGCTTGGTGAACTATGGCAAATTTGACAAAGTGTCGACCACCGATGGTCACGTGCTTCCCACAAAAAGGCCCACAAAGTTGATGTGCACTCTGCCCCAAGGGTGCTCCCAGACTGGACAAGGAGAAAACTGATGCAGCTGCACAGTCTGGTTTTGTGCACAGGCCACACCAGCCCACACAAGATGTTAAATACCCCGACGTATTGCCTGCCAGTAGATATGATGACTTCTTAAACCTTGATATGAGGCATACCCCAGCGCTATGCACACAGCAGCTGGAGTAGGTGAGGATCCAATGCTGTTGAGACAATCCATCATCTGCTTTACTGCTCCGTGACAAGCACGAGGATCCTCTGAACAACACTGAGTCGATCGTGTAGGAGAAAAAATGTAGAGCACATGAAATCTGCTCCTGAAAGAGTGCACTCTGTTCATACCACCTGGAAAAGCAGGTCAGTGATCTCCCACATCATCAAAGTAAAATCTAGCAAAGTCTGCTGAAAGGCATTGTCCTAGGTGAAAACGAGAGATTCCTACCAGTCAAACTCCGGATCCAGTCGCACTAAGATTCAAACAGAGCATCTGCATTTGCATGCTAGTCAATGGGCTGGTATTGGATGTCATAACAATAACTACTCAGGAGGAGCACCCCACTCTGCAATTGGTTGGGCACTCCTATCTGCTAACTTGAAAAGAAGGCCGACTAAGGAAACCGGCATCTTGTGGTCAGTGATGCAGTGATGAGCAGGAACTTTGCCTCATACAAGAAAATGTAAGACTTTTTAATTCTAAAAATGATAGCCAGTGCCCCAATTTCCACCTGTGAATAATTACACTGTACTGCAGAAAGTGTCTTTGATGCATAATTGATAGGCTGCTCAGTGCCATCTTAGTTCTGATGTGACAGGTACACACCAATGCCATACTGGAATGTGTCACAAGCCAGTGTTAAAGGAACACCTTGTGTAACAGAAGCCAGACAAAGAGCAGAGCAAAAACTCTGTTTCAGAGACTTAATAGTCCCTCGACAGTCAGCAGACCAGACAAGACTAACACCCTTTCGGCGAGGCTGGTTAAGAGGCTGCCAAATGTGTGTGGCCTAGGGAATGAACTTAGCATAATACAAGGCGTACAACTTTGCTTCTGCCATTTGCCGATAGGTGGTGACAACAGTAAGTAGCGGTCGAAAGAAACAGATTGCAGATGTCAGGCAGTTAGCTTGGACCTCGGTCAACATAACCTCATTCAAACATTAGTTGATTTGTGTCTGCATCATAAAGTTGTCTTGATTGAAAATGTCAGTTTAAAAGCCTAATTCTCATCATTTGCAGGTGTTACTGTTTTGTTTCAATATGAAGAAAACAGCGGCTGAGTTTCATCGAATGCTCTCAAGTACGTATGGTAAGGACGCTATTAGGGAAAGAACATATCGCGAGTGGTTTCAACGCTTCAAGAATGGTGATTTTAATGTTGTAGGCTGACATAGTGGTGGAAGAGAGAATGTTTTCGAAGATGCAGAACTGGAGACATTGCTGAGTGAAGACTCGCGTCAAACTCAAGATGAATTGGCATGATTAGTGAGGGTGACACAGCAAGCCATTTCAAATCATCTCAAGGCTACGGGCATCATTCAGAAAGAAGGAACTTGGGTCCCACACGAGTTGAAACCAAGAGATGTTGAACGGCGTTTGTGAACAATTGTTTCAGAGGCAAAAATGGAAGGGATTTCTGCATCGCATTGTGTCTGGGGACAAAAAATGGGTTCATTACGATAACCCTAAATGCAAAAAATCATGGAGATATCCTGGCCATGCTTCCATATCGACGGCCAAACCGAATATTCACGGCTCCAAGATCATGATCTGCATTTGGTGGGACCAGCTCGGCGTCATGTACTATGAGGTGTTAAAACCAAGTGAAACAATCACAGGTGCTCATTATAGAACGCAATTAATGAGTTTGAGCAGAGCATTAAAAGACAAACGGCCACAATACAGCGAGAGGCACGATAAAGTGATTTTGCAGCACAACAACGCTCGACCCCATGTTGCAAAAGAGGTCAAAACTTACTTGGAAACGTTAAAATGGGAAGTCCTACCCCACCTGCCATATTCTCCAGCCATTGCTTCCTCTGATTATCACCTGTTTAGATCAATGGCGCATGGCCTGGCTGACCAACACTTCTGATCTCACGAAGAAGTCACAAATTGGATCGATTTGTGGATCGCTTCAAAAGATAAACAATTTTTTCGGCGTGGGATTCGTACACAGCCCAAAAGATGAAGAAAGTAGTGGCCAACGATGAAAAATACTTTGAATAATACATGTGTTTCCAATATGTTTCATTAAAACCTCAAATGTTGCGGAAAAAATGGAGGAAGCAAAGTTGAACACCTTGTGCAAAATTTTGCCCAAAATGAACTGGAGATCCTTCCGGTTATCGGGTGCCTGCAAGTTGGCAATTTCCCTCTTTCCAAGCACTTATCCCGACTTGCGGCGTCTGCTTTGTAAATACTGATTTGGCATGGTTAACATTGAAGGAGTGGCTGGATGCCCTTCCTGTTGCCAGCCTGCAATTTGACAATGGCTTTCAGATTCCTTAAATGCTACTCTCGCTTGGAGCCCATGACCCAGATGTCACTGAGGTAGTTCATGCAACCAGGAATGCCCTGAATCAATTGCTCCAAATATCATCAATAAATGAGACTCAATAATATAAGCAAATAAACTGATAAAGCACAAAGGAGGTGCTGAGCACTAAAAAAACTCTTGAGAAATGGTGTCTAGAGGCAACTGTAGGCTGTGCTGCACAAGCTGTTTAAAGTCACTGCAAAGGTGCACAGTGCCACCCACCTTCTGAATCACCACCGAAGGTGTGGCCCACTGACTTGATGGAATAGGAGAAACAATGCTGAGGTCCTGCCAACACCGCAACTTGGCCTTGACCTCGTCGTACATGGTGAAGGGCATGGCGTGGTGGCAATAAAATTTAAGTGTTACAGATGGCTTAAGGGAGAGGTATGCCTCGAAATTTTCTGCCCAACCCAATGTATTCTAAAATAACTGGTCGTTTGACTCTAGTAAATAGTCCAAATCTTGGAAGGGGACTGAAGAGACACTAAATGTACCTTATCACTTATCTGGAAACCAAAAACAGAAAAGGCATGGAATCCAATAATATTCTGCACCAACAGCAAATTAACACTAACAATGTAAGTTGCTGTTCCACATAAAGTGTATAACAGAGAACTGTGCCTTCAGGGAATACACTGTTTACTACAGAACACAACACGATGTAGTGGTAATTGCAACAAAGGGCAGCTCAAGAGCCAGTATGTGTCTAAGTTACTGAGGCTGACCTTCCGTCTTGTGCCTACCTGAAACTCGAATGGTTCCGCATCCACAAACAACGTAAGTGAAACATGCTGGGGTGACACTTGTGGGGCACCAGAGACCATATAGGAGTACAGGGAAAACGAAGGGGCCTCGGATGATGCTCTGGGCATGTCCACTGTCCCAAAATGTTGCCAAATGGCCTACTTTGTGGCATATCCCATGCATGGCATCTATGTGCAGGGCGTACCATTGAATATGCACTAAATGACAATCAAGACAGGACTGCCTGCTCACCTATTGAGTGGAAATAGAAGTGAAAGGAGGCATATGGTGAAAATCTGAAAACATTGTGAGCGAGAAATATGATGCTGTGATTTAACAATATTAGAGAAGGAAAGTTGCCACTCAACATATAGCGGATATGCTGAGTCGCTACAGGCACAACAAAAAGATGTACACAATTAGAGCTTTCAGCCATTAAGACTTTTGTCAGCAATATAATAGAGGGAAACATTCCACGTAGGAAAAATATATCTAAAAACAAAGATGATGTGACTTACCAAATGAAAGTGCTGACAGGTCGACAGACACACAAACAAACACAAACATACACACAAAATTCAAGCTTTCGCAACAAACTGTTGCCTCCTCAGGAAAGAGGGAAGGAGAGGGAAAGACGAAAGGATGTGAGTTTTAAGGGAGAGGGTAAGGAGTCATTCCAATCCCGGGAGCGGAAAGACTTACCTTAGGGGGAAAAAAGGACGGGTATACACTCGCACACACACACATATCCATCCACACATATACAGACACAAGCAGACATGGTCTTCAAATATGTCTGCTTGTGTCTGTATATTTGTGTGTGTGCGAGTGTATACTCGTCCTTTTTTCCCCCTAAGGTAAGTCTTTCCGCTCCCGGGATTGGAATGACTCCTTACCCTCTCCCTTAAAACCCACATCCTTTCGTCTTTCCCTCTTTCCTGATGAGGGAACAGTTTGTTGCGAAAGCTTGAATTTTGTGTGTATGTTTGTGTGTCTGTCGACCTGCCAGCACTTTCATTTGGTAAGTCACATCATCTTTGTTTTTAGATATATATATATATAAACACACACACACACACACACACACACACACACACACACACACACACACACACCCCTCATGCAACCCTTGCACGTAAGCCCGCAGTCTCAGACAACTGAAACCACACTGTGAGCAGCAGCACCAGTGCATGATGGGAGTGGCGACTGGGTGGTGGTAAGCAGGAGGCTGGGGCGGGGAGGGGGAGGAACAGTAGTATGGTGGGGGTGGCGGACAGTGAAGCGCTGCAGTTTAGACGGAGGGCATATAACGATATGTTTATGTAATGTGTATACATAAACATACAGTTATAAATGTCCCCGTTCGTAGCCGCTAATTATAACAATATGTTTACTTTTGTGCTGTAACATATAGCTATAATCAGAGGTGGAAACATATTTGCGAACGCCGACCGTGTGCGGCTGTTTTTTGTTGGATCGTCTGATCAGTCGGAAGTTGCACTGCGGAAGAGAGTAAATGCCTATTCAAAATGTAATTATTTTTGGATAGCTCAACATGAATTTCCTAAGGGACCGTAGTTTATCGTGCATTTACCAGTAGAATATGGCGCGGAGAAAATATTTCGCCGCATGCAACTTCCGTCCGAACTCGACGAAAGAATTCGTGACTGTGAACTCTATTTGGAAGAAACATAAAGAAAATTAAATAACTTCATGAAGGAGTGAGACATAGATTCTATATTAAATAAATAGTCCATACACCAGTTCCATTTAAGTCTGAATTTATGGCAATTAATAGACGAACTTACACTGCAATGAAGGATTTAACATGGATGCCGTTTTGACTGGCACTTCTCGTAATGAAAACAATTCCTTCGACGTTTTCACATACACGTCGCACAATAAATCTACTGCTAGGCACTTTTAGTATTACACATTTACTTTACACTAAAACAATATTATTTTTAACGATAATAATACGGCGGCAAGACATGCGCGTCCGACACAAGTTACAGGAGACAAGAGAAGAATGAGTAACTGTTCATCGAGAATATCTCGTACATCAAAAAAAAAATGTGTAAAAAAGTGTTCTTCTTCTGTCCGTTTTTCGCGCCGCAGTTTTCAAAGTCAATAACTTACTGCATCTCTGACGGCGCTTCGACAATAAACAAGTTACGTCTCAGGTCGTTCACCTTTTACATTCTCGCAACATTATTTGCTAACTGTAGCTGTTGCTGAGCGACTGCTCGATTAGTGAATGATTTAAAATGATAAGGCAATCACATAATGTTACAGGCAGGAGAGAAGATGGGGAGGGGAGGGGAAGGGAGGGGAGGGAGAGGGGGGGGGGGGGGGTAAGTAGTGGAAAGGAGAGAAACTAAAAAGAAATTAAAAGACTGTTGTGACAGTTAAATGACTGCTGTGTAGTGCTGGAATGGGAACTGAGGGGGGCTGGATGGGCGAGGACAGTGACTAGCGAAGGTTGAGCTCAGGAGGGTTATGGGAGCATAGGATATATTGCAGGGAAAGTTACAACCTGCGCAGTTCAGAAAAGCTGGTGTTGGTGGGAAGGATCCATATGGCATAGGCTGTGAAGCAGTCATTGGGATAAGGGATATCATGTTTGGCAGCTTGTTCAGCAACAGCGTGGTCCAGTTGGTTTTTTGGCCACAATTTGTTGGTGGGCATTCATGAGGACAGACAGCTTGTTGGTTGTCATGCCTACATAGAATGCAGCACAGTGTTTGCAGCTTAGCTTGTAAATCACATGACTGATTTCACAGGTAGCCCTTCCATTGATGGGATAGGTGATGTTAGTGACCGGACTGGAGTAGGTGGTGGTAGGAGGATGTATGCAACAGGTCTTGCATGTAGGTCTATTACAGGGGTATGAGCCATGAGGTAAGGGATTGGGAGCAGGGGTTGTGTAAGGATGGACGAGTATATTGTGTAGGTTCAGAGCTGTTTTCCTTTTTTACTACTTTCTTTTGCATACTATACTCAATGTCCAGCCTTCTTTCTTTTGTTTCCTGTGTTTCTCTTGTTGCCTTACGAACTGCACTGCATGTTCTACTTACAAGCCACGCTGTATCAACCGTCTTGGCTGCGCGCAACGGACGGCCACAAGACCACGCTGATTGTTGGTGCAGCATCCTATGTCCCACATTACTCCCGCCAATATAATTAATCCTGTACTTTCAAACTGATCACTCTCCCTGTGTCAGTTCCTGTATTTTTGCGTGTTATCTCCCACACCTTTCTGGTGGCACACGATCTTGTATCTATACCTGCGAACCCCTCCCCACCCCCCACACTTTCTCTGTTCTATCCCTGTTTACACTCACTAAATCCACCTCATCCAGTGACATTTGCTGTTCCCCTTCTTCACGCTTATCCGCCCTCGAAACTGCTACCCAGAGTAATATACATATATTTATTAATTATTAGTTATTCTCTACTTTGATCCTTGTGACTTCTCGCCAATTTTAGTGAGTTTGTGCCTTCCGCTATTGTCTTCTTGCTCAGATTTCATCTCGTTTTTTCCCCTTGTGCATCATTTTCATATTTTTCACACATATTTGAGTGTATTTTTGCGTAATTTTTTGGATGTAATTCTACTTTTTTACATAATTTTTCGCTCCTTTTGCACCACCATGGATCCTTGCTCTTTCCATCTGCGAGAACATATCCTCCTATATAAAAGATACCAACCATTTCCTCCACCGACTCTTCACAGTTTCTGTCCGTTTACCACACAATGCCCTGCTCGTCACTACTGATGCCAGGTCACTGTACACTAACATTCCTAATGCCAATGGCCTTACTGCTATCGAACACTACCTTTCCAGATGCCCTATGGATTTCAAACCAACAACTTGCTTCCTAGTCGCCATGACCAACTATATCATCATCCACAATTAATTCTCCTGTGAAGGTATTACCTACAAATAAGTCCGGGGTACGGCTATGGGCACCCGCATTGCACCATCCTATGCCAACCTATTCATGGGCCATCTAGAGGAATCCTTCCTAAAAATCCCAAATCTAAACCCCTCACCTGGTTAAGATTCACTGATGACATCTTTGCTATCTGGATTGAAGGTGAGGACACCCTATTCACATTCCTCCAGAACCTCAACAACTTCTCCCCCATCTGCTTCATCTGGTCCTACTCAACCCAACAAACCACTTTCCTAGATGTTGACATCCACATCAAAGATGGCTACATCAGTACCTCTGTCCATATCAGACGTACTAACCACCAGTAATACCTCCACTTCGACAGCTGCCACCCATTCCACACCAAGAAGTCCCTTCTGTACAGCCTAGCCACCTGTGGTCATCACATCTGCAGCGATGAGCAGTCCCTCTCAAAATATACCGCAGTTATCCTCCCAACCTTGCACAAAAACAAATCTCCCGTGCCTTATCTTTCCAGTCTACCACCACCTCCCAAAGTCCCACAGTCCGGCCACGGAGGAGCATTCCCCTCATAACTCAATACCATCCGGGACTGGAGCAACTGAATTACATTCTCCCCCAGGATTTCTATTACCTCTCGTTGTGCCCTAAAATGAGAAATGTCCTGCCTACTATCCTTCCCACCCCTCCTACAGTTGTATTCCGCCGTCCACCAAACCTACACAATATACTTGTCCTTCCTTACACAACCCCTGTTACCAATCCCTTACCCCATGGCTCATACCCCTGTAATAGACCTACATGCAAGAACTGTCCCGTACATCCTCCTACCACCACCTACTCCATTCCAGTCACTAACATCACCTATCCCATCAAAGGCAGGGCTACCTGTGAAACCAGTCATGTGATTTACAAGCTAAGTTGCAACCACTGTGCTGCATTCTATGTAGGCACAACAAACAAGCTGTCTGTCTGCATGAATGGCCACCGACAAACTGTGGCCAAAAAACAAGTGGACCACACTGTTGCTGAACAAGCTGCCAAACATGATATCCCTTATCCTAATGACTGCTTCACAGCCTGCGCCATATGGATCCTTCCCACCAACAACAGCTTTTCTGAACTGCGCAGGTGGGAACTTTTCCTGCAATACATCCTACGTTCCCCTAACCCTCCTGGCCTCAACCTTCGTTAGTCACTGTCTTCATCCATCCAGCCCCCTCTCTGTTCCCATTCCAGCACTACACAGCCATTATTTCACCGTCACACCCAGACTTTTAATTTCTTTTTATTTCTCTCTACTACTATCCCCCCCCCCTCCCCACCCCAGCCTTCTGCTTACCCCCACCCAGTCGCCACTCCCATCATGCACTGGTGCTGCTGCTCGCAGTGTGGTTTCAGTTGCCTGAGGCTGCAGACGTGTGTACAAGTTGCGTTTGCGTGAGTGTGTGTGTGTGCAGGTGTGTGTATGTATGTATGTGTGTCTATTGCTGACAAAGGCCTTAATGGCCAAAAGTTATAATTGTGTGAATCTTTTAGTTGAGCCTGTCGCGACTCAGCATCTCTGCTATACGGTGAGTAGCAATTTTCCTACTCTAATATCGTTGCATTCCATCCTGGATTTTCCATTGTTTGATGCTGTGATTTATGCATACCAGCTGAGCCCAACGTGGGCAGAGACTGGCAGCACTGTTATGTCACTGCACTCCAATCATCCACAGTGTCAACCCCCAGCAGCTCAATGGAAGGCAAGGGCACCTACCTCATCGCATGGGACACCATGGGCTGTTCATCTCACATCTAACTTAACGAGTTGTCAGAAAGTATGTGCCTTGCCACTGCCAAAAATTCATGTGATTCTGTAATCTTACCAACTTCGGCTAAAGCTGAACAAGGCCAATGCTCTCGTTTTGCCATCACGGTTGCGTGTTAAACGGACAATCGTGTCCCTAATGAACGAGTCCACATACAAGGTAGCATAGTGGCAACACTCAAACTGACACTTGTGTGAGAGTCTTGGTATCTCAGCAACCCATGCTGGGGTGCTTGTGGTACTGGTGAAACTTAACTGTGCCACCACCACATGGATTTGATGATCAAAATACTGTGTGAGCAACTGAAGAAGATCCTCAAAGTAATGTTCCTAAGGGTTGGTAGAAGACTTCAAATTCTGGACAATTTCACACAAACCCTCATCATTGGACAATCACAAGGCAGCTTCATCAACTGGATAAATGAGTGAGAGGGAAATGCATCAGGCGCAAGGGATAAGGATGTGGCACCCATAGGCTCTATCTGGCTGCAGGCAGGGGCAGCTGTGTGAAGTTCATGATAATGTGGAGGAGTGGATTGCAAGATAGAACACAGGATGAGGGAAACTGCTGAGAAAAGCATCTGGCTGCAGGATGAGTGATTTCAGTTCCTGGAGCAGTGCTGGGGATGGGTGTGTGTATGGAAGATGGAGATTAGGAGGATTACATGATCGAAAGTCATGTTGCAAAGGTAACTCCCATCTATGTAATTCAGGAATGCTGGTGTTGGAGGAAGGATCCAAACGACAAAGGTTGTGAAATTGAGCATGTTGTGCTCAGCAGACTGTTTTGCCAGTAGATGCTCAACTCTTGACCTTGACAACTGTTTGGTAGTGGTCATTCATCCGGGAGGACAGCTGGTTTGTGGTCAAGCCCATACAATATACTAATTAGAAATGATAGCATATTTGGCGTATGACATACTGCTTCCTCAAGTAGCCCTTCCTCCAATAGGACAGGCTAAGCCTGTGACAAAGTTGGAATAGGATGTGTACTTCCTGCCTCTCTTTCTCAGCTGTCCTGCACCCTTCCCCAGCCTTTGCTCTCGCTCCCCAGTGCCTTTCTCTCTTCACTCACTGCAACAGATACAATCTCTCGTCTGAATTCAGCTGTAGTACAGGCACAATGTAGTCAGCTGGGAAAATGTATCCAATACGATGTGTGTTTATATTGTGTTAATTCATAGTTCTGAAAAAGGATTCATCTGAACGCTACTAAAGTTTTCAGTCTTTTTTATGGTCCTACAGCACAGCACCTCTACTATTCAGTGAGTCACCTTTACTCCTTACATTATCTATGTTCCACTAAGATTTTCCATCATATTTACTCATATATGCCAAGAACAAAAGTTAACAATAGTTAGTCTGTACATTTCCTCCAGATAGTCCACATAGATCACAATATGATTTCTACACATTTGGGCCACTTAAAGTGGCACTGGGAAGACTTGAAAACGCTTGACAACAATCAGCAACTGGCATGGTTCTTGCATAACTGACTGTGAACATTATCTACTAAATTTCACAGAACATGGGTCAACAAGCTAGCACCTATCCACATTCCCCCAGAATCTCAACACTTTCTCCCCCATTTGCCTCACCTGGTCCTCCTCAATCCAATAAGCCATCTTCCCTAATGTTGACCTCTAGCTCAAAGATGGACACATTAGCACCTCTGTCCATATTAAATCTACTATCTACCTCAAAGATGGATACATTAGTACCTCTGTCCATATTAAATCTACTACCCACCAGCAATACCACCACTGCAACAGCTGCTACTTATTCCATACCAAGAAATCCCCTCTAAATATTCCAAGAGTTTCTCTGAAGCCTTCACATATTGAAATTATCCTTCCAAACATGTACAGAAAAAGATCTCCCATGCCTTATCCCTCCAGTCACCTATGACATACCCATTGTCCGGCCACAAAATGGCACGTCCTTCGTGACTCAGTACCACCCAGGACTGAAGCAACTGAATCAAATTCTTCATCAATGTTTCAACTACCTCTTGACATATTCTGAAATGAGGAATATCCTATCCAATATCCATCCCAGCCCTCCCACAGCAGTGTTCTGCTGCCTACCAAGCCTATGTGATATCCTTGTCCATTCCTATTTAACCCCTGCTCTCAACCCCTTGCCTCACGACTTATACCCTTACAAGACCTGTGCCATCTTCTATGCTATCAAAGACAGGGCTATGGGTGAAAGCTGTTGTGATCTACAAACTGAGATGCATCCAGAGTGTTGTTTTATACATGGTCATGACAACCAACAAGCTGCCTGCCCACATGAATAGACACCAACAAACTCTCACTAAGAGACAGTTGGACCACCCAGTTGCTGAACAAGCTGCCCAACACAAGGTTCTTTACTTCAATGACTGCTTCACAGCCTGCACCATCTGGGTCCTTCCTACCAAAACCAGCTTACCTGGATTGCACATGTGGGAACACTCCCTGAGTACATCTTATGTTCCCATAACACCCCTAGCCTAGCCTCAACCTTCGCTAGTCCCGTTCTTCACCTGCCAATCCCCTTCCTTGCTCCCACTCCAGAACTATACAGCCTTCTATTCCACAATGGCACTAACTAGTTTTTCCTCCCCTCCTCTACTCCCCCCCCCCCCCCCACCTCTGACTGCATCTAGCTGTCCTATCCTGTCCCCACAACATCACTGCATGCTCCTGAGCAGCCAGTATACCTTCCCCCACCCCTACCCCACTAGCACCCTCCTCCCTGGCCAGCCTTCTTTTTATCACCTACAGATTGCTTCTCCCATCAGGCACAGATGCTGTGTGCAGTCTAGTCTCAGCAGCCAGAGACAGTGATCGTGTGTGAGGGTTGTGCTTGTGTTTTCTGCTTTAGCAATAGGACTTTTGGTTGAAAGCTCAAATGTGTAGCAGCCTTTTCGTTGTGCCTCTCTGCACTCAGTGTCTCCTATATATGGTGACTAGCAGTC
The DNA here is from genome assembly GCF_023864345.2 of Schistocerca serialis cubense. Lineage (NCBI taxonomy): Eukaryota > Metazoa > Arthropoda > Insecta > Orthoptera > Acrididae > Schistocerca > Schistocerca serialis. The sequence goes on from NC_064639.1 coordinate 598,358,272, forward strand.
TACCATTTTATAATACTGTCATTATTACATCCTGGATTTTCCATTATTTCATATGACTTGACACATGTTCAAGCTCTGATCTGAAAATGGTACAGTGCTTACAACATTGTGTGATGAATCCACACACATTTCGCAGCCAATGAATGTCTCTGAGTGTTAGTGTAGTGAAACAAGAGTCCGTCATTGGCACCTGTCCTTTTGTGCACAGGAACAAGGCTCAAATAATTCTTTCCAAAGCCTGTGGATATATTTGGAAAGGCTTGAAATAAAGTCTCAGTTGTAAAAAAAATCCATTACAGTTTTATTATACTTATGTCTAATTTCTATTATTTATTATGTTTTACTTTTTTGGTGATGGTTCTTTATGAAATCACTCTATATTACATTAATGAAATAGTATTATTTGTTTAATATACTGTGTTATATACTTTTTTGAGTAAAACTTTGGATTCCCTTTGCATTTCAATATTGTGTGGATGTAAACATTAGGCTGCACTTCCTGTCATTTTGTTACCGTAAACTTTATTTGGCTGTATGATTTGTTTCCTTTGCCAACTCAAAACCAAATTTTCACCTTTCACTTTAACATAGACTTTGGGCAGCATTACAGATCAGTTTGTAATCACATTCCAGCCCATACTACACTTTAACCCACTTTCCCACATTTTAAGTACCACAGAGTGATTTAGAGTCCTTTAGCTCTATGTTTAGTTAACTGCCTGTAACTGGTACACACAAAAATCTTTTGATTCACCTCCAGTATTCAGTGAAATAAGGGAGCTCTAGATCACAACACATTATTATGCAGGGGATTAAGAACCATACGCACAAATCTCTCGCCATACTGTCAAAGACTGGTGTGTCAACCTCATAAATTCCTTTTTTATGCAGTTACCTAAAATACACACACACACACACACACACACACACACACACACACACACACATACACAGATTTATAAAGGCACTTGTTCAATTACTGGCTAATATGAAGTTACATAGGATTATAATAAAAGCAATATAAAAACAGAAATAATTTTACTACTAGTCACAAAATTCCAATTGTTGTTAGGTACTAACATGAATCCTACCTATTTGCTGCAAGGTTGTAAGGACATGCTGCAAACTGATCCAATGTCACCCCTTTCCAGCTATCGCCTTTGTAGCACAAAGGCAGCTCTTCTCGAGTAGCTACATGACCACCACACCAGTGCCTTGAGTTTCGCCATGTGGCTCCCCGCTGTACATGACGAAATTCAGAAAGGTATCGACTAATTGGTTCTCTCAACAACGTGATGTAAAAATACCTGAAAAAATTATAATTGTCAGACAACACTTAATTCTATAATAAATTAACGAAGAAACGGTAACTTTGAACCAACATACCGTCTTTTGACTTTATCACCTTCATTTTTGTCAAGTTCTGAATCCACACAACTAGTTAATTCTGTCCAGTCTGCGTGAAGGCCACATTTCCATCCCGTGGAGTATCTACTAAATAACCAAATTTCCTTGCGGTTTGGGCGAAAACAATAACAGCGTTTCCTTTTCCTTTGACATGTGCATGGCCTCTCCAAATCCAAGTCTCTCACCAAGTGCCTTCCAAATGACGTACCTCCTGTCTTTTGAATGTGCAGAAAGACCATAACGTCATGAGCTTTCATATCAAACTGGAAATTTTCATTAAGAACATCATCGTAACTTAGGCCTGGATTTGATAATTTCGAACTCAGTGGTTCTGAATGAGTTTGCAAAGGTTTTCCTAAATTATCTTGAATAGGTGTGCGAAACGTCCACTCCGACCATGCGGTTTCTCGTGACGAGAGTGCGCAAACTTGATCTGGACAGAAGTACCCAAAATAAACAATACCTGTCACCGCCAATAAGACACATACAAATACAAAGGTGCGAAATTTACTTTTGGGGCGGGATTCCATTTTGATCTCATAAGTGACGGACTCACGAAGTAGAAGTGCAAAATCACTATCAAAAACCTGGACTTCGACACTTTTCTTTGCCATTTCTTTACGCAGTGATTTTCATAAAAAATCCAGCCATTACTAAACGTTATACGTTTATAGTTCTTTCCAGGCGTGTGAAAGTTCCTTTTCCTCTTGCAGGGGAGGACATGCTTTCCCTCTGATAAACTGCTTCAGTAATCACATAGTTTACGATACGGAAATGACTATTTACTTTTGACATAAAACATTGTCAGTACCACACAACACAACAGCAGATGACATCTTTGTGACGCCAATCAAAGATAACAACTGCAATGTGTTTGTACTACCCTTGGTACTACCGCCATGGCACTACCAGCGTAAAAAATTTCTTTTATGCAATTCTTTTATTACTATTTGTGCGTAAATCGTTCAGAGTGTGAAATTATTTAATAATGAAGTCTTCTTGAAGTGCTAAACACTGCGATTATCGCACTGTAAGCTGACGGTGACAGATGAGAAATATGTCGTGAAAGTTCGTAGTAGTCTTTCGTTTGGTACACTTTGGAAATTTGAGTTTGCACGTGTATTTGTTTTGATTTTGTGTGCCGTGAAAGTTTCGCAGTGGAAAATGGTTCGAAAATTAAAATTTCACGAACAGAAACTCCTGAAGAAAGTTGACTTTATATCATGGGAAGCAGATAATAACATACATGAAGTTAAAGTCATGAGAAAATATTGTATTCGGAAGCGCGAAGATTACACGAAGTAAGTATGTTTTCAGAAAAAAAATGTTGTGTTGGATTTGTTTAAATTATTTGCTGCTTATTTTTAAAACACTCTGACTGTCATAGCAGTATACTGTTTTTAATTATGTCCGGATGACAATAGGTGACCAAATAAACGAAATACATCTTGCAGATGTTTTTTTAATCAAGTTCTGGAGAGTGTAAACTTACTCATGATTTTTTCACCGTTTGTAAAGTGTTTCATTAGTTCATGCATTCAACATTATTTGAGGTCTTCTTCACCGTATGATTCACCACTACCAGTTTGACATCCGCTGCCGGAAGAAGGCCGCCTCCAGACTTCTACACTTGTGGCATTGGTCTTGTGAGCTAGAAATTAGTGTAGAGAAATATATTTAATCTTGTAGTCTACGGTAATGCCATTGGATAGGACAATAGCCATCTAATGGTGTCAGTTTCACATGAGATTTGAAACATGCTAAAGTATATCAACAACAGAGAAAATATTTATACTTCTGAAATTTTCCCGGCGTATTTCTTCTTCTAATAATTTCCGGGTATGCAGCCGGATCCCGTCGACATTCTGCCAGAATGTCGACGGGATCCGGCTGCATACCCGGAAATTATTAGAAGAATATTTATACTAATTTCAAAAACACAAATGTGCTTTGATACGCAAATCAGACTTCTGACGTAATACTTTTGTTAATACTATCATCTAAGTGTTAATATACATTAAAAATGAAAACTGAGTCTGGTACCGTGCCTTCTTTTTGTTACCGAACCTATGTTAGATAATGTGTCCTTAACATCTAGTGTCAAAACAACAGATAGCCTAGTCTAGATTGAGTACTATGATGTATAAAACTGTAGTTCAAATACTCATGATTTTCAGGCGGTATTGATGTGACTGTGAAATGATTGTACCAATCATTTGTGATATCCTGCCGTTTTTTTTCTTAACCAAGAAAAATACTGCTGATCATGCATAACTTAAAAAAAACTAGTGCTCAATTTTAAATAATAAAATAAATCAATAAATAAAAGAAAGAAATAACAAAACAAAAATGTGTCTCACCAACAAAATTGTTTGTGTTTGTACCCACTACATTGAGGAAATGTGACCACAAGTATATGTTTTACGATTGTCAAGAAAAGTTTTCTTGCACTCTGAAACATACTGGTTGTTTGTTGTGTGGGGGGTTTTCCATCATCACAGGGGGACAGTTACATTAGGTTTTTCAGCAGTCAATAGCTAACATAACAAGAACTATAAATATAAATAAATTTTATTTATTTGTTTTAGTTTTCCGTTCTTTATTTCGCATTCCACTGATCCATGTTGGGATGAATTCAAGGCTGTGGAATATCATCACGATAAAGAAAGTTGCTACTCTCCAAATAGGGTCATTCCATGTCGAGTCACCCAGGACTTGACACCAACCATGTCAGATTTTGATGAAACTTGGTACAATTACTTCTTTTATCATCCTGAAAGCACTTGTAAAATTTTTTTGCTCTATCTCTTATAGTTTTTTTTTTATAAATTTTTAAAGTTTTTAGGTTTGGCATTGTTTCAGCAGTCGGAAATCGTAACTTAAACGTGTCCTCACAACTAAAAAAATTTGTATATTAAAGAACACTCAAGATATCAGTATAAATTTAGGAATAAGTTTGTGTATTATATCTAAATGTTAAAAAAATTACCATAAAGATATATTAAAATCTGCCAAATAAAAAAAGTTTACAGGTTTTTTATTTTTTTTAGCTAATGGATGTTTAGTTTTACAAAAACTGCAATATCTAGAGTCTCAGACCTGATAGAAAGCTCAAATTTGTTTTAAAATACTCTTAATTGTATAGGGTATTAGATAAAATAAAAATTATGTTGGCTGTTTAACCTGTTTAATAGTTATCTAATTTTTAAAATAATATTAATTATATTTTAAAAATAAAAAGTAACAAGTGACTTAGACACCGAAAATAAGTTTTTGTCTTCTTGGAGTAACAATAGAAGCTTGGATTTTGTTTTGTTGCTCCTGTGTTTTGAAGTAAAAAATTATTACAGTGTTAAATAGTGCTTGGGTAGTATTTTATTAAGTTTATTCGAACTTTCAGTAAGTACTGTTACTTAGTTTACAGAGATTCTTTTCCAATATCCTATAAAAGTAACCAGAACAGTAATCAGACCAAAAGTGAAATCAGTATGTCAGATATTCAAACCTATAGCGTTGTTGTTGTTGTGGTCTTCAGTCCTGAGACTGGTTTGATGCAGCTCTCCATGCTACTCTATCCTGTGCAAGCTTCATCATCTCCCAGTACTTACTGCAACCTACATCCATCTTAATCTGCTTAGTGTATTGATCTCTTGGTCTCCCTCTACGATTTTTACCCTCCACGCTGCCCTCCAATGCTAAATTTGTGATCCCTTGATGCCTCAAAACATGTCCTACCAACCGATCCCTTCTTCTGGTCAAGTTGTGCCACAAACTTCTCTTCTCCCAAATCTTATTCAATACCTCCTCATTAGTTACGTGATCTACCCACCTTATCTTCAGCATTCTTCTGTAGCACCACATTTCGAAAGCTTCTATTCTCTTCTTGTCCAAACTAGTTATCGTCCATGTTTCACATCCATACATGGCTACACTCCATACAAATACTTTCAGAAACGACTTCCTGACACTTAAATCTATACTCGATGTTAACAAATTTCTCTTCTTAAGAAACGATTTCCTTGCCATTGCCAGTCTACATTTTATATCCTCTCCACTTCGACCATCATCAGTTATTTTACTCCCTAAATAGCAAAACTCCTTTACTACTTTAAGTGTCTCATTTCCTAATCTAATCCCCTCAGCATCACCCGATTTAATTTGACTACATTCCATTATCCTCGATTTGCTTTTGTTGATGTTCATCTTATATCCTCCTTTCAAGACACTGTCCATTCCGTTCAACTGCTCTTCCAAGTCCTTTGCTGTCTCTGACAGAATTACAATGCCATCGGCGAACCTCAAAGTTTTTACTTCTTCTCCATGAATTTTAATACCTACTCTGAATTTTTCTTTTGTTTCCTTTACTGCTTGCTCAATATACAGATTGAATAACATCGGGGAGAGGCTACAACCCTGTCTCACTCCTTTCCCAACCCCTGCTTCCCTTTCATGCCCCTCGACTCTTATAACTGCAATCTATAGCAATCTAACTGCAAACCTATAGTGTAGGGTTATTTAAAAAATCTGTTTCCAAACAACCTACACACCTTCAAAAATGTTACAACCGGTATCTGAATTGAGTGAGGAAGAAAAAGATTTGATCCACTTACGACCTGGAATTAATCTGTGTGAATTTAAGAATATATGTTCACACCACGGCTACTACTTTTTAAATGTTTCCGAAAAGTATCAAACATGTGTAGATCCACTAAAAAAAAACACAAAAAGCCCATCAAAAAATCGTTGAGAAGTGTACGCTTGGATCTTTCTAAACAATTACTGACAAAAAAATATTAGCATAAAACTTGGACAAAAGCTTTGCTCACCACGTCGTAACTTTTGTGAGGAAAAATTAAGAGTTGAAGTCAATGAAAGTGAAACAGATGATGAAGTCATGGTTGAATTAGAATCATTGGAATCCAGAAATTAATCCCTCGTACAAACAAACATTATTCTTGATAATTTAGGTTTAACACCGATAAAGCTTCATGGCTTGTCAGAACAAAGTAAAGGGTCTTACTTTAAAAGAAAGGTTAACAGTATTGAAAAGAGTGCAAAAAAGGTGGTTTCAAAAGCATTAAAATGTGATGGACCAAGTTCTAATGATGACGAAGAGGGTACAAGTGTGGTTGAGAAAGCAAAGGATTTTGATGTAATGACTTCTCTTATGAAAGAGAAGATTTCATCTGTTGGGAGGTCTAGAAAAATCCAGAGTCTGACCTTGGCTCCAGATTCTTGGAGTCGAAATAAAGTGATGAAAGAATTTAATGTGAGTACATGGTGCGACAAGCTAGAAAGCTAAAATCTGAAAAGGGTATTTTGGAAACTCCTGGTCCAAAAAAAGGTAAAACTTTTTCTGAAAATACAGTAAGACTTTATGAAAAGGATGAAAGTTCCAGAGTGCTACCTGGAACAAAAGACATAGTAAGTGTTCAAAAAAATGTGTACATGCAAAAAAGACTCATTTTGTGTAACTTGAGAGAACTCTATTATTCTTTCAAATGGGAGAATCCCGAGGTAGAAGTAGGATTTTCAAAATTTTGTTTCTTGAGACCTAAATGGTGTATCCTTGCTGGTGCTGCAGGCACACACTCACTGTATGTGTATGCAGTATCCACCAGAATGTTAAACTATTACTGGATGCTGTGAAAATTGAAGAATCTTATAAAGACCTAATTAAGATGCTTGTGTGCAACACAGAAAACCAAAACTGCATGCTACATCATTGCGACAGCTGTCCTGCAAATACTACACTAACTGAGTACTTAACTGAAAAACTAAGTGAAGATTATGATTTAGAAGAAGAAATTGTAATCAGTCAGTGGGTTAACACAGACAGGGCAGAAATGATCAAACAGTCTATCAGTGTTGAAGACTACATTTCTTTATTGGTTAGGTCATTGGAAAAGCTCACCCCGCACTCGTTTATAGCAAAATCCTAATCAGCAGCTTTTAAAAGATTGAAAGAAGACCCACCACCCAAAACAGCAATTATTGTGATGGCTTTCAGTGAAAATTATTCCTTTGTTATACAAAATGAGATCCAAAGTTACCACTGGAATAGAGGTGGTTGTACTCTACACCCAGTTGGAGTTTTTCTAAGAAATGAGGAAAACAATGTTTTTGTTTCCAACCACTGTTTTATTAGTGATGACCAAGAACATGACACTGGTTTTGTTAACTTTGTACAAAAAGAAATTAGAAAGTGGCTGTCATTACATCATATTGACATTGACTAAGTTCGCTACTTTACAGATGGTTGTTCTGGGCAGAACAAAAATAGAAACAGTTATAAAAATTTGACTGAACACTTGAGAGACTTTAATTTGAAGGCCCAACACACTTTTTTAGCAACAAGTCATGGGAAGTCAATTTGTGATGGCCTAGGAGAAACTATTAAAAGAATTTTAAGGAAAGCCAGTCTACAGCTTTCAGACGAAGAAAAAATGACAGCAATCGATGTGTACAAGTTTTGTAAAAAAATATTGAAAACATTCATTTTAACTATATTGACAAAAAAGAAGCTGATTTGCTACGGTTAAAACTAGAAAAACGTTTTTCAGCAACCCGAACCATTCCTGGAACAAGAAGTTTTCATAACTTCAAACTACTTCCAACAAACAACCTTGAAATTAGAAGGACTACAGATAGTGTAAAACCCTCCTTAGTCTTTTCTTTCCATTCTTCTTCTGATTGGGTTCGTGTTGAACCATCCATAAATAGCTATGTGGCTGCAAATTATGATGGTAACTGGTACTTTGGACTGGTAAAAACAATATTCAATGATGAAGAAGATGCAGAAATTCTATTTCTACATCCTTCAGGACCAGCTGCATCATTTTATTGGCCTGAAAGAGAAGATACTTGCATAGTGCCTTTGGAGCGCACAGTCTGTGTAGTAGATGCACCTCAATCAAGCGGCACTGGAAGAATGTATTTCAAAAAAGACTATCAGAAGAACTGAAAGCTCTTGGATGAAGTGGAAAAACAGTTTGAATCAGCATTAATGTTTATTAAAAAGGCAAAATTACTCAAAAAATTCAATGTTTCAAGCAATCAGTTGGGTTATACATAAGTGTCGTAAGTACACTATCTTTGTACATATCTTTGTACATAATTGTAATGTAATCTACTATAATTAATAAACATGTTAAAAAGCCATCATTATTTTTGTTTTATCAAGTAGCCTATATGTTTAAGAGTAAATTAAAACAAATTTGAGCATTCTATCAGGTCTGAGACTCTAGAAATTGCAATTCTTATAAAACAAAACATCTGTTTAAAAAAAAAAAAAAAAAAAATACATATATTTTTTTCATAGAAAATATTAATATATTTTATAGTATCATTTTTATCTCCAAATATGTATAATAAACAAACGTGCTACAATAATACATGATGTTATCTAAAAGAGTTTTTAAGATAAGCAATTTTAAGGTTTTGAATACAAATTAAATTTACCATTTCCGAAGGTTCGGAAAACGCAAAACATAAAAACTTTAAAAATTTATAAAAAAAAAAACTATAAGAGATACAGCAAAAAAATTTGCAGGTGTTGTCAGGATGGTATTAGAACCATTTGAGCCAAATTTCATGAAAATCTAAGGAGGTGGGTGTAAAATTTATTTTTTATTGGGTGATTTGATATGGAATGACCCTATAGGCCTAGCGGAGATACTGAGTTGCAGATAGGCACTACCAGAAGACCATTACAAATAAACTTTCGGCCAGCAAGGCCTTTGTCATCAAAAGTACGACACACACACACAGCCTATTGTTTGGCGGTCATGTTATAGATTGACTGGTGATCATATGAATTGCTTTTTTTTTTACCTTCTTTTTAAGTCTGAGCATCGAAGTTTGCCAACTGAGCTGTTTAACACCTTTAAAACTTTGTCACAAGTGGGGCAGCTAATTGACACAACACTGAATGCCCACTAATGAGAACTCTGTGAATTCTGCACTTATTTCCTTTTGAAAACATTGAATTCACACTATTTGAACAATTATCTGTGTGATGAAATGTCAGCAAATGTTACATTATCAATACTTATTTATAAAATTGCAATAAAAAACCATCACGGGTGGAACAAAATTGCCATACGTGGAAGTCATGTGAAGTAGACTCTGTTTTAAATTATAGATGATTCAGTAAGTAACATACTTAGTCATCACTTTATATAATAATAAAAATATAGAAATAAATGTGTAGGCAAGTTTTGCTATCAATAATATAAATTTCTGTGCTTAAGTCCTGAATATCCAATTATTGTAGTTTTAAAAAAAAAATCCACCACCAAAAAAGCTATGCAGATGACTATTCACCCACTTTCAAAAAGTGCAAATTACCTGAAAAATCATAATGTAAGGTGTTATTAACATGTTTGATGTTTGTATTGGGAGAATAGGAAGAACTTGCTCAAAGCGTGTGTAGGGTATCTCCTTCTCATCAACTTTGAGCACCTTCTCTGAGGCCTGTACAGTCCTTATAGACAAAGGTAATCTTTATTTCTTAGTTTTTCTTCAATAATCCTCTGTGCAATTGCAGTGTAACTGTATTTGGCTGATTTCCTTCTTGCAATTTGAAACTTGAACAAAATAAATATTCTTGGCATAATCTTTTCCATTGCTGATTCCATATCTGTATCTTGTTCAAAATGCGTGTCTGTATGTCTTCAAGATATGATTGTTCATCTCTTGGAATCTATATAGAAGAGAGAATGTACACGGCTGTAAGTTGAAAAACTTGATTTCATTATCTGGATATTCTTTCTAAAGAAAAGCTTCCTTTACTGCCTTGTTCATACGATGTGTCTGCCAGATAAGTCTTTTTCTAGTTGCTAGATCTGCAATAGACAGATAACCACCTGCTGATTTTTGTCACTTGTGAAAAAGTTTAATATTTTGCAAATACTTTAGGATTAAGGAAGGCCACTTACCAAAAAGTAGAAACGTTTTGTCAAGAACAAAGTTGACAACCCAGTGGCACAACATGCAGTTGAGCACAAAATGTCCAATTTCAAAGGCACAATCTGACCTATCAGGATCCTTTCCTCCACCACCTGCTTCTCTGAACTACACAGATGGGAGTTAACCTTATAGCATATCCTCTACTCCCTTAATTGTACTGACCTCAAATTTCATGTAACCCATTGTCCCTACATCCTCCACCCAACAGTTCCCCCTTCCTCCATCCTGTCACCCCATTCCAGATTGTGCCCCGCATCACCTTCATTGTGTGTTGCTGCAGTCGTGCCATCCCTTATATGTGCCACCCCTCCCTCTCACATTGTTAACCAGCAAGCAACTGCCTCCCTCCTAGCCCCTAGCCTCCCACCCACCAGTTCCTGCCCCTGCCTCCCTCTCCCACTACGCATCCCCCCTCCCCCAACACTACCCGTACCACAACTAGTCCACTTTCTGCCAGATAACATAGCATTGGCACCGTCAGTCTATCTGGCACCATGTAGGGGCACAGGTGTGTGCCTGTGTGTGTGTGTGTGTGTGTGTGTGTGTGTGCGTGTGTGCATGTGTGTGTGTGTTTTTTGGTTGGGTGGTTGTGGAGGGGGGGGGGGGGAGGGGGTGTTTCAGCTTGTCATAGGATAAATCCAAAAGCTAGCAATTTTTCTTTATTTTGTGTGTGCCTGTCAACAACTGAATGCTTTTACTTGAGTAGTCTCCTTTAGTACTAAAGTATTTACATTCTACTATAACTTTCCTACAAGTTTAGTATTTTGAGGAGTTTATCACCTGTAGTTTACAAGATGAAGTTTTCTCGTCTACTTTTTAGTCAAGCTCCCCTTGCAAGATTTTTTTGACTGCTGAGTTTTCTGAGGTGCTGGAAAGAAACACCTTCTTTATCTGAGAATCAGTTTTGCCAAGGGACTGAAGACATTTATACGATTGTATCTGGAAAGCTTCAAGTGCAGATTTTATTTTAACCATGTATTTCCTTTTTCTTTCAGCTATGTTCTGATGATGATCAGTTACTAGTCTTTTTCACAGAAGGATGCCTGTAACTTTGTTTTCCCATCTTCTTCTATCGATTTCTTCCGTTTTCTTTATGGATGTGATATTTGCTGGCATCTTTCAGCAACATTTCTCAAGTGCTCTGCTAACATTTTTGCCCCACTCTGTGAATTAAATAGTAATCAGTATTATTGTAAACCATTAAGACACTAGTTACACCAACTGACCTAACCTAAAAATGACAAAAAGTATTAAATAGCCGAGGGTTGAGTACCGTACCATAAAACTGTCATCAGTGGGACACAATTAGTTTCAACATTTCTACAGGGTCAGTTATATAATAAACACATCTTTACGGCTCACTATATGTTTTTATTATAGTTTCTCACACCTAACCTAAAATAAACAGAATTGCTATAATTTGTGTTGACTATTGATAGCGGACCATCAATTGATAGTATGCCTATACAGTTGCAAAGCTCAGTGATATTATCACTGACTCAGTCTGTTTTCTCTTGTCATTATTATTGTTAGTGAATTATAGTTTTGTATCAGTGTATCGTAATAAATACATTTCATTACATAAAGTGATTGCATGTCATTGTATTCATCAGGTATAGTGCCTCGTTCCGAAATGATGACCCCGATTTGTGGCACAGTGGTTAGAATGCTGGACTCGCACTCACCCATCCTTCCATAATCTGAGCTTGTCGTCTGCCTCTAATGACCTTGCTGTTGATGGAACATTAAACACTAATCTCCTCCTCCTCATTGTTTCTCTTGTCTGCAAAATACATGTTGTGCATTTCTGGTTTCGCGTCAAGACCTGTAAACAATGGGTCACATACTGCATTGTGACTCAAACTCTATGCTCCCAACTCCAACAGCGAACTCTGCCTACATCGCTTTTCCCACTTTTGTGTGCACATGTACATTCACTTCATACTGGTGCTCCAGCACCTTATTTCACCCGGCTGATGCCGCCAGGGTGGGAACCACATGTTCTCACATCATTACATCCTGAACCACACTTGTGTTCCCAGGCTCATTCGGTCTATCTGGACTGTGTATCACACAATTTCAAGCATGCATCCGCATTGCCATATCAGCTTGCCGTCTCTATCTTCACTGCCTCAACAGCCTGTGAATTTTGCTTATCCGCATATGGTGCAGTGTTCTGCACGGTTGTCTGAACTGTTTCCTACAAACTCTCCAAACCATTCTCCGGTGACTGCACCAGCTAGATTCCCTTCCACTCCTGCTGCTCCCCCCCCCCCCCCCTCTCTGCATGAGCCCCACCACTCTTTGGTGAGTTTGTGCTGGACTACCATGGATCTCCATCCTTTGCAGCTTCTCTTGCTTTCCGTGCTGCATGTCTGTCCTACTGCTCTTCTTTTTCCCCTCCCTTGGGGAACATGTCTTGGATGTTTCTGGAAATATGTTCTGAAGTTTCAATAGCCTGGCATCGGTACAGTCCCTCATCTGTTTTTTCTTTATTTCGTCATTCTCCATCTCCTCCCCTTCGTACACTTGGCATTCGAGGTTTCTCTTTGTTTCTTCTTCATCCCTGTGCACCCCTGAATGCCGGCCCAGGCATTTGACACATAATAAGGTACTGGGTAATGTATAATTCCCAGCCCTCAGTCGATGGTAGGGTTCACACGTAACCCCGGGCACAGAGCAGGCCCATCGAGGGGTGATTGCCTGCACTTTTATCTTCCCAGTTCCCAGTTGGTCCCTCGTATCAAGAGTTAGGAAGGTGTGAACAATCACCTGTTGAGCCCCATTCTGAGCGGGGCCTTCAGTTGGAGGGTGTGTGCCATCAGAGACACTGGCAATCATGGAGGATTTTTTTTGCAACTAGCCAATCAACATCTCAGTCTACATCTACTAAATGTAAACAGAATGAGGCTAAAGATTCAAAGATTCTCCCAGCTGCACCTCGGTTCTTCGTGGTATCAAGTACAAAAGGAGGTCAACCCTTTCGTATGGTTATCTGTTTATTATTCAGAAAGGTGCTGATGCAGTTGTAGGCCCTGTGAAATCCTGTTCTCGCTTACATAATGGGACTTTGCGTGTAGAGACTGATTGTGATTTTCAATCTCAACAACTGCTTACAGCTTCACTTCACGATGCGTGTCCTGTTCATGTCGAGGCCCATCAAATGCTGAATTCTTTCCATGGTGTTATTTACACTTGGCTGCTAGATGGTCTGGCTGAGGGAGAAATCCAAACTTCTCTCTCTGATCAGTGTGTCACTGCAGCCCATCAGCTAATGAAGAAGGTTGATGCAAGCTTAGTGCCTACATGCATTCTTTTTCTCACATTTGATTTAGTAGTGCTTCAATCGAAGATTAAGGCAGGCAATGAAGTAATCACTGTCTGACCGTACATTCCAAACCAAGTGTATTGCTACTATTGTCAAAGTTATAACCACATGCATATGTCTTGTCAAAACATGGCCAAATGTATTACTTGCGGTAGAGATGCTCATGAGGGCAATTGCTCGCCTTCTTTTCCGAACATTATCAATTGTAATGGTGACCATTCCACCTTATCCCATGAGTGCCTGGTGTACCTCAGTGAATGGGCCATCTAGAAGATCCAAGTGAAGGAAAAAGTACCCTACCATGTGGCTCACAATTTGTTGGCTATTTGAAAGCGCTGCATTCTACCATCCGGCAGTTATAGTACTGTTCTTGCTGCTCCTCACTCCATGAAGGACATGGCCACGCAGACTTGCGACCTGCAATTTAGTACTGCAGTTGTGAAATAGCCCAGTATCACAGTAGCATCCCCATCTCTCCCTCCTCCAGCTGCACAACATGTGACCTACTACTGGCAGGCCGGAAAGGACAAAAGGAATACCTTCACGAAGACTGTTTACATCCCTCCAGCCAACAAACTCTTGACTTTCATCTACCAACCATAAAGGCTCTAAGAAATCGAACAGAGGCAGTCTTCTCTTTCCTCAATTCAGTGGTGTCGCCGTGTGACACCCTCACCCAGTTGACTTCTATTTCACCAATGTGCACCGCCTGCCATTTTTCTTTCCTGGAATCTGCAAGCCGACCTAGGGAGATTGCTGACGCCTCTAGGTTTCATGGAACAGGATCCTTCAAAGGCTGGCAGTTGGCAGCAGCTGAGGTGGCTATCTTTCATTTGTTCCCTCCTCCCCATTCCCCATTATGACTTTTCTCCAATGGAACACTTGTGGAAATTATATCCAACAAGGATCAGTTACAGCTGCTCTTGAACTCGGAGCATCTGCTTATTTTCTGCCTCCAGGAAACAAAATTGCCTCCTCACAACCGCTTTGACCTCTTGTGTTTCCTTCCAGTCCACTTTGACCTTCTCCCTGAGGATGGCATTCCGTCTCATCGGGGAATCGTGCTGCTCTTATGGGATGATGTCGATAGCCAAAATATCTCATTGAACAACCGCCTGGAAGCTGTTGCAGTCCACATTTTTCTTCCTTGTTTCAACTTTTCTCTTTGTAGGGTCTACACCCCTCCATCGTTCGCTATCACCAGGGCAGACTTACTCCAGTTTTTTGGTTAGCTCCCTCACCTCTTTTTGCTGCTCGGCAATTTTAATGCCCATCATCCCCTTTGGGGCTCTTTGAGAGCCTGTCTGAGAGGTTCCCTCTTGGCCAACCTTCTCAGTCAACTCAACCTCATCTGTCTTAACACTAGAGCACCCACTTTCCTTTCCAACTCCACGCACATCTATTCCCATTTGGACCTCTAGGCCTGCACTGCCCAGCTTGCCCATTGTCTCAAGTGGTCCATTCTCTCTGGCACATACTTGAGTGACCATTTCCCATGCGCTATCCATTTGCTAATTCCTACCCCATTTGCATGTAAAGCCAATTGGCAGCTTTTTAAGGCTGACTGCTAACTTTGTTCCTCCTGGAACCTTCAACGAACAGTATTTCCCCAGTTGGCCAGGTAGAGCATCATATGAATGTTATCCTTACCGCCACCGAACGTTCCATACCTCACACTTCATATGTACCACAGCTTGTTGTGGTTCCCTAGTGGACTGAGGGACGCCATGACGCGGATTGCATATGGGGATGTGCTATCCGCATTTTTAACGAATGTCCTACGATGGCAAACTGTATTTGTTATAAACAGTGTTTTGCGCAGTGTCGTCACATTCTTCAGGATAGCAAAAGAACCAGCTGGGTTTCATTTACTAGTTTTATTAACAGTTCCACTCCCTCTTCTGTCATGTGGGGCAACTTTCATCAGCTCTCTGGGACCAAGCTCCATTCTCTGATTTCTGGCCTGACCATAGTATATGACGTCATTGTGGACCCTGTTACTATCTCAAATAACTTGGGCCACTGTTTTGCGGAGATCTCGAGCTGCACCCACTATCACCCCACCTTCCTCCTTCAGAAACGAGCGAAGGAAGCTCGGGTAATATCCTTCTCCTCTGAGTCATAACTGCTACAATGCTGTCTTTACTATGAAGCAGTTGGACCATGCTCTAACTTCATCTCGATCTTCTGCCCCAGGGCTGGACAGTGATAACATTCAGATGTTGCAGCACCTTCCTCTTGCAGGCCAGTATTTTTCTCCTTCATACGTACAGTCGCATTTTGGCAGATGGCTCATTTCCCAGATACTTGCGTGAAGCCACTGTCATACCCATACCTAAGCCAGGTAAGGATAATCTTCTAGCTACCACCTCCTTTCTCTCAACATCTGTATTTGCAAGGTGATTTTATTTTATTTATTTTACATGTCTAGTTCCGTGAGACCAAATTGAGGATCAAATCTCCATGGCCATCGAATAAGTCAGTACATGAAATTACAACAGAAAAGTAACAACAGATAAAATAAAATGTTTGTGAATCCTAAAAAGACATCAAGCTATAAGTTTATGTAAACTCAATCAACAATATACCGCAGGAATCACCTTAATTTTTCAAGGAACTCCTTGACAGAATAGGAGTGACCCATGAGAAAACTCTTCAGTTCGGATTTAAAAGCGCTTTTATTACTGTTAAGATTTTTGAATTCTTGTAGTCACTTACTGAAAATGGATGCAGTAGAATACAGCACCAAGAGGTTCGCAAACCTACACCACTTATTGTTCGAACCACCTGTTTCTGAGCCAAAAATACCCTTTGAGAATGGGAAGAGTTACCCAGAATATAAT
Source organism: Schistocerca serialis cubense (assembly GCF_023864345.2). Classification (NCBI taxonomy): domain Eukaryota; kingdom Metazoa; phylum Arthropoda; class Insecta; order Orthoptera; family Acrididae; genus Schistocerca; species Schistocerca serialis. The sequence continues at coordinate 598,374,820 of NC_064639.1, forward strand.
ACCATACTCCATAGAAGAATGAAAATAGCAAAGATTACTTTTCATGTCGAACTGTCACTTACTTCAGATACTGTTCTAATAGTAAAAATGGTAGCATTAAGTCTTTGAACAAGATCCTGGACACAGGCCTTCCACAACAGTTTATCATCTGTCTGAACACCCATAAATTTGAACTGTACAGTCACGCTAATCACATTCCCACTCTGGGAGGGGGGAATCAGGTTTTGTTGAATTGTGTGTTAGAAACTGTAAAAACTGGGTCTTTCTGTGATTTAGCTTGAGCTCGTTTTCTGTAAGCCATTAACTTATGTTTTGAACTGCCCTATTTGAAATAGTGCCAACATTGCACACAACATCCTTTAGATTAAATTAGACTCAGTTTTTGTTCCATAGACCAAAAAAATGAGATAATTCTCGTGGGGTGGAACATGTAAGAAAGTATAACAAAAAACATTTGAATGTAATACTTAACTACTTTGATCATTTGTCAGGAGATTGCTGAAATAGGTGAATACAGTGTGGTAAACTGGAACAGCTAGTATTTACAGAATTAACACACTGTCGGAATGAAACATTGTTATGCACTATAAACAAATTTATCACACCTAATCTTGACTGTTGTGACCAAGTGCTGTCAAAACTGAAATCTAACAGACATTTTTACTTAAGCTGGCTTAACAGTCTCTGTTATGATATACAGGTATACACTCGCACACACACACATATCCATCTGCACATACACAGACACAAGCAGAAATTTGTAAAGGATAGATAAGGATAGATAAGACTCAAACCATTTCGCAGCATTGCCAGTGACACCACAATATTCTAATTTACTTAAGAGAATGCTGTGGTTCACACAATCAAAGGCTTATGACAGCTCACACAATATGCCAGTAGCCTCTAATTTATTATCTAATGAATTAAGTACATTCTCACTGTAAGTGTAAATAGCTTTCTGTATATCAGAAGCCTTAAGAAATCCAAACTGTGACTTCGACAATATATTATTTGCAGTCAGATGCTTAAGGAGTCGCTTGAACACAACCTTTTCATATATTTTTTGAGAAAGCCAGCAAAAGTGAAAGTGGTCGATAATTTTATGGTATCTCTTTATCCCCCTTCTTGTAAAGAGTCTTAACTTCAGTATATTTTAGCCAGTCTGAAAATGTTCCACTGATAAGAGATTGATTACACAAATAACTTAAGTTAGAACTCAACTCACTTGAGCACTCTTTGATTAACTTCATTGATATGTTATCAGGCCCACTGGAATACTTAGATTTCAAGGATTATGTGATGGATGCTACTTCTTTGGGAGACGTGAGTGACATTTCCATTTTACTGAAGTTATTTTTAAAGACTGGTCTCAGATACTTTATTGCACTGTTCACCGAACCTGGTAACCCCATGCTGTCAGTAACAGAAATGAAGTATTTGTTTAAGAGGTTTGCAACACTACATGCACTTGTTACCAAAGTCTCATTTATTTTTAGAGCTATCTGTTCCTATTCCTTTTTGGCCCCACATGTCTCTGTCTTCACTATATCCCATGCAGTTTTTATTTTATTGCCCGATGTAATTATCTTTTTCTCATAATAAAGCTGCTCCAATTTCTGGATTACTTGCTTCAATCTTTTGCTGTATTCTTTGTAATGCATTACTATTCTAACACCAGAGCTGTTCCTGTATAGTAGATACAGTCTCCTTTTTGTCACACATATACCTTTATTCCTTGTGTAATCCACAGTTTATGTTTTGACTTCTGTGTGATTTGAGTTACCTTCAGGGGAAACAGTTTTCAAAAGTGGAGGTAACTTTATTACTGAATGCTTTCTATTTTCCATTTGAGTCATAAGTATTTCTGAATTTCCCAATTTTTTTTACTTATTTATTACCCTCCTGTACTCAGATTTAATGGATTTTTTTTATCCTGACAAGTTGCAGCATTTAACACAAGATGCTGCATGGCATGATTAGATAGCCCATTCACTATCGGTTTTGTAATATGACTTTTCCCCCTAGATTTGTCTACAAAGATGTTATCAATAGCAATCTCAGAGCATTTATGTATCCTAGTGGCAAAGTTCACAGTAGGAACTAAATTGAGTGATAGTGTTATTGAGTGCAAAATTGTTCACTGACAGCACTTTTCAATAAATCCACCTTAAAATCACCAGCAACCACTATTTCCTTGTTTTTTAGCATGAGATGGGACAGCAGAGCTTCCAGATTTTATATGAAGACATTAAAATTTCCTGAAGGTGATCTGTATATACCTGCTATTATAAATGACATATTATGAAATACTACTACTGTTGCACAAGCTTCTAAGTGCTGCTCTGAGCAAAATTTCTTAATATCAGTATTCTTGAAATCAAAACGGTTGCTGACAAATGTGGCAACTCCTCCTTTCTCCATATTTTCTCTACAGAAGTAACAAGCTAACTTGAATCCTGTAACATTTAATATATCTATACCAGTGGTCACATGATGTTCAAAGAGGTAGATTATATCAACTGATTTGCTCAACTCTAATTCTTCAACACAAATAAGCAACTCATTAAGCTCACCTCTTAGTCCTTGGATATTCTGATGCAATAATGATAACCGATTTCTGCTCTGGCTGGATTACACCTGGATGAACCTAATTTTCCTGCCAATTTTTGAGTATCTAGTTTGCAGTCAGAGGCTCTCTGCATGGAATTGTGTACATTAAAATTTGCTTTCTGGCTGCCTGTTTTATCAGTGTGAATGTCATTTTCAACCTGTCTCTGAACATCTTTCGTTTCTGCCCTCCCTACCCTAAAAAAAAACTGCTGATCTGTCACTTGTAACAACTGGTACTTTACCACTTGTGACAGCTCCCCCCCCCCCCCCCCCTCCTCCTCCCAGGAGTTACTTGTTATTAGCCCAGACAGTTTTCCCCTCCCTTTCCTGTTGAGGTGAAGGCCATGCCTAGTATAGTTCCACCTGCCGATAGAGTCGACAGGTACCTTTACCACCAAGCTAGTGTCACCAGCAAATAGAAATAACTAGAATCACCTGTAATACTAGAAGGTATATTGTTTATATAAATAAGGAGCAAGAGTGGCCCCAGCACTGATCCCTGGGGCACCGCCCTATTTAACCGTGCCCCATTGGACCCCACGTCATAGCCATTCTCAGTTCTGTGGAGAATGACCTTTTGCTGTCTGTTCTTAAAGTAGGAGGTGAACCAATTGTGAGTTACTCCCTGTATTCCATAATGGTCCAACTTCTGGAGTAATATTTTGTGATTAACACAATCAAATGCTTTAGTTAAATAAAAAAGAAGCCTTTTGGAATCTTTTGTTTAATCCATTCAGTACCTCACAGAGAAAAGAAAATACAGCATTTTTAGTTGTTAAACTACCTCCAAAACCTAACTGTACATTTGACAGCAAAGTAAGTGAAATGAAACAATCAATAAATTAGCTAGCACTGATGGCATAGAAATAGATCTAAAATTGTCTACATTATCCCTTTCTCCCTTTTTATAAAGTGACTTTACTACTGTGTACTTTAATCATTCAGGAGACTGACCATTCTTAAAGAAAAAATTACAAATATGGCTAAGTATAGGGCTAACATGTGCAGCACAATACTTAAGTATTCTGCAAGGTACCTCATCATATCAATGCGAGTTCTTAGTTTTCAGAGATTTAATTATTGACTCAATCTCTCCCTTGTCAGTATCACAGAGTAGCAATCCAGATATCTGTCTCGGAAAACCTTGATAACAGCTTCCACTCTTGCAGGCATACGTTCAATCAGGTGTTGGTAGGTTTCTTGGGGAATGGTAGTCCATTCTTCACGAAGTACTGCACTGAGGAGAGGTATCGATGTCGGTCGGTGAGGCCTTGCACAAGTCGGCGTTCCGAAACATCCCAAAGGTGTTCTATAGGATTCAGGTCAGGACTCTATGCAGGCCAGTCCATTAAAAGGATGTTATTGTCGTGTAACCACTCCGCCACAGGCCGTGCATTACGAAAAGGTTTTCAATCATGTTGAAAGATGCAATCGCCATCCTCGAATTTCTCTTCAACAGTGGAAAGTGAGAAGGTGCTTAAAACATCAATGTAGGCCTGTGATGTGATGTGATAGTGCCACACAAAACAACAAGGGGTGCTAGCCCCCTCCATGAAAAACTTCACCACACCATAACACCTTCATCTCCAAATTTTACTGTTGGCACTACACACGCTGGCAAATGATGTTCACTGGGCATTCACCATACCCACACCCTGCCATCGGGTCGCCACATTGTGTACTGTGATTCGTCATTCCACACAAATATTTTTCCACTGTTCAATTATCCAATGTTTATGCACCTTACACCAAGCGAGTCGTTTGGCATTTAGTGGCGTGATGTGTGGCTTACGAGCAGTCGCTTGACCATGGAATCCAAGTTTTCTCACCTCCGGCCCAACTGTCATAATACTTGCAGTGGATCCTGATGCAGTTTAGAATTCCTGTGTGATGGTCTGGATTGATGTCTGCCTATTACACATTACGACCCTCTTAAACTGTTGGCAGCCTCTGTCAGTCAACAGACTAGGTTGGTCTGTACGCTATTGTGCTATGTGTCCCTTCACGTTTCCACTTCACTATCACATCAGAAACAGTGGACCTAGGGATGTTTAGGAGTGTGGAAATCTCACGTACAGACATATGATGCAAGTGACACCCAATCACCTGACCACGTTTGAAGTCTGTGAGTTCCGCAGAGTACCCCATTCTGCTCTCTTATGGTGTCTAATGACTACTGAGGTTGCTGATATGGAGTACCTGGCAGTAGGGGGCAGCACACTGCACCTAATATGAAAGATGTATGTTTCTGGGGGTGTCCCGTTACTTTTGATCACATAGTTTATATCTGACTTATCACTTATCAGTAACAGAAACATTTTTATTATCTATTGACTTAATATCCTCAATCTTGTGCTGCTGATCAGACACTTCCTTCAAGACTGTCCATATGGCTTTAATTTTATCCTGTGAATTTGCTTTTATATTTGTGTACCACACACTCTATGCCTTCTTAATAACTTTTTTAAGCACCTTACAGTACTGTTTGTAACAAGCTCAGTTGACTACTTCTAGCATTTCGAAATAATCCCCACTTTCTTGTACATAATATCCTATCCCACTAGTCAGCCACCCTGACTGCCTTTAACTGCTAGTACCCTGTTTTGAACATTTTAGTGGAAAGCAGCTTTCATAGAGCTTGGGAAATATATTAAGGAAAGCATTATATTTGTCACCGATGTTATCAGCACTATGAACATCCTGCTGGTCTTGTTCCATTAACGAGCATTAAAGAATTCTCTATTGCCACTGGAATAGCTTGTCTACATAGTTTATAATTATATAACAATTGTTTGAGTACAAAAAGCCATTCACCCTTCTACTAATATAATGGCCACCTAGTAATGAAGAATGAATAAAAATCTTGTCTATAATTGTGCTACAGTTCCTGTGCACCCTGGTTGGAAAAAAATACATTCTGCGTCAGATCATGTGAATTTAGGAGATCTTCCAACATCCTTTTTCTTTCAAAATCACATACAAAATTAATATTGAAATCACCACATAAAACTAATTTTTGGTGCTTCCTAAAAAGTGAACTAAGAACCCTCTAGCTTCAGCAGTAAGGTTTTGAAGTCAGAATTAGGTGACCTATAAACAACAACTATTAGAAATACAGTTTCCGTAACTGCCCCAGCACAGCATACAAATACTTGTTCAGTGTAGTGTGTAGATAAATCTATGGACTCAAATGGAATACTGTATTTTACGTACTTGGCTAATCACCCATTCTGCAAAAAACTCCTTGAATAACAGCCGCCTAATTTTTATCCCGGTAAAGCAAGTCTCTGAATTGTCACATTATTTAAGTGGTGCTCTGATATAACAGTAATGTTAGCATTAATGTCTATAAGCAGTTCACAAACTTTATCTTTAATATCTCTTATATTTTGATAGCATATGCTAATTCCTTCACTACTTGGATAATTTACCTTCTTTGAAGGTGGCTCCTCTGTTAGAGAGACTTCCATAAAGCAGTGATACCTGTCAGCTGACTTCCATCTAAAAAAGTTGCAGCTCTAACGCTAACTACTACAGGAATTTTCCTGAGACCACCACCACCACCACCACCCATTACACTGTCACCTATAGGTTAGGTTTTTCCATTCCCCCCTTCCCATACTTATTGAGGTGCAAGCCATGTCTAGTGAAACCCAGTCTATTGATAGACTCAGCTGGCACCACTGCAATGTGAGCCATGCCCTCCACAATCAGTGCCTTATCAAACCCTATGTTAACATGCCTAACAGCAGCGTTAAGATGAGGCTGATCATATGCTGAAACAGTTGCACAAAATGCACATTTGTGCCACCAGTTTGAGGAGGTATCTCTTCCAGATCACCGCCCACATCATACTCCCTGTCCCTATTGAGACTATTCCTAGCTCCACCCACAGTCACCACCTATTCCTCTTTCATAAAATTCCTGTATGACTCCCCTAAGTTAAAAGGCACCTGAGCCAACACTGCACTGGACTTCACAATCCTGGTGATGAAATGTATGATCTATGGCCGGCAGGTATGGTGGGTCATTCTCACAATCTGCTAACCACTGCAAACTGTTCTGCAGCTGACTGTCTTGTCACTTTGTCAACCCGTGTCATGAATGGTTTTCTGTGGATGTGTGTTTTTTTGAGGAAGCCTAAGACACCTGCTGCAGGACTGGTATCCTCCATGTTACATAAATGTGTGGCTTCGGAGGCCGCCTGCCCCATTTCCTTCACAAATTTTTAAAAGACAGAGTTTTCAAGATATGTATGGGTTTTGCCTTGTTGGACACTTTCATCCAGGAGAACGGAGTGCCCCAAGGCTTTGTCCTGAGTGTCATAATATTTGCTATAACCATTAACCCTATTGCACAGTGTCTCCAAACTAGGCATCTCCGGCTCCCTTTTCGTCAACAACATTGTGACCTATTGCAGTTCTCCATAAACTTGTCTCCTTGAGCAGTGTCTCCAGTGATGTCTTTGATTGTCCTTAATCATGGGGCGTCAACAAAGGCCTATTCACTGACAAAACTGTTTATATGAATTTCTGGTGGCACAAGGGGTTTCTTCCGCTGCCTTTACATGTGTAGGGCCTGTTGTTCTCCTGTTCGCTGAAAGTATGAAATTCCTGGGTCTCAGGCTTGATAGGAAACTTTCTTGGTCCTCCCACCTGTCTTGCCTAGCTGCATGCCGCACCAGGTTCCTCAGTATTGTATGTGTCCTAAGCAGTACTTCTTGGGGAGTGGATCAGACCACCCTTCTCCATTTTGGCTACAGGCGTCTTTTACATTAGCCCGGTGGAAAGCCTCTTTGCAGAAGCTACTGAACTATCGCAGTCTTGCCGGTGTGGTGCTTCCCTGAGTGGGTATGCATGCTGTTTGTCTGCCATGCTGTGCCACCCATCTTATGCCCTCTTTTTTGATGATTCCTTTGACGACCAGTATGCGTGTGCCCTTCTTCTCTGTTACCTCCCAGAGTTCGCTTTCAGTTACTGCTCTTGCAGCTTAACTTCATGCTACCTGCCACATTCCTGATGGGTGTGAACCCTTCAGCACCTTGACTTTGTGCAGTGGCCCATGTTCGTCTTGGACTTTGTTCACTTCTCAAGGACACTACTCCATATTTCATCTTTCGTTGTAAGTTACTCAACCATCGCACACAACTTAGCAATGGCACTTTCATGTATCCTGATGACTTTAAGACTGACTATGGTGTTGAGTGTGGCCTTCATCTTTGACAATGGCCATTTTCTGTATTGGCTTCCAGAACACTACTCTTTTCTCACAGCAGAACGCTTTGCCCCCTTATTAGGCCACCCAGTTCATCCAGCAACATGGGCTTTTTAATTGTCACACATGCTCTGATTGTCTCTGGGCTCTTCAGAGCCTCTGTATGATGTACACAGTTCATCCCTTAGTGCTACAGATCCAAGAAAGATTCCACTTGCTTGTTGTTGAGGGAACCACTATGATCATCATCTTGGTTCCCAGTCATGTCGGTCTGACGGGAAATAAGGCTGCTGATGGTGCTGCCGCTGCCAAGGCTGCAGTCCTCCTGCCTTGGCCTTGTAACTCTTCCATTCCTTTGGATGATCTCCATGTTGCCATCTGTCGGCTGATGGTTTTACTTTGGCATCACCACTGGGCTTCTCTTTACGGGAACAATCTCCAGGGAATTAAACTTATCCCAGTGAATTTGTCCGACCTCCTCTCGCCACCCCTTGTAATGAGCTGATCATTTTAGCTAGGTTGTGAATTGGGCAGTGTCTTTTTAGCCATCACCATTTGTTAAGTGGTGATCACTCACCACTTTGTGCTCATTGTCATCAATCATTGACATTCTCCTTTTCCTGGTTGAATGCCCTTTTCTTAACCGCTTATATTTCAGTGTATATTTACCATCTGAGTCATCAGCTATTTTAGCAAACGATGTGTGGGCTGTTGACCAAGTTTTACTTTCTGTCCATCGTACCAATATGGCAAAGGATATTTAATCAATGATTCAGGATCTCTGCTGTCTATACTGTGTATTTTGTGGACCTTTCTCTGAGGGGAAGTTCTTGTTTTTAGCTCTCTTTCCTTCTGTCAATTGGGCTTCACATGTAATCACTTTTAACTTATTTTACTTGTGAATGTTCTGTGATAATGACATGGGCATTTATAACCTCAGTTGTTTCTGCACCCAAAAAAAATAAAAAAGTAAAATAAAAACATCCAGCCGCATTGTGTGCGATGTGCAGACAGTGGCCAACTGCCCTCCTCATGCAGGCCGTGTGCAATGCGCTGCACCGTCTGCCTATCTCGTCCACTGCTCTACATCATAGTTCCGCTGCCAACGGCTTCCCTCCTCAACTATCTACCTCCTTGCCATCTGCTCATCAGTCCACGCCCTATCCTGTCCCACTGCAGCAAGTTGCTGCAGGCAGATACCCCAAACTTTCCCGGCTGCAGAAATAGAACCCAAATCGTGGTTTACCTTGGTGGACAACATCTTGGACATTCGGGTAATAATCACTGACAACACTTGTTTTGTTTGTCTTTATCAGCCATCTCCTCGATCATACAGACCGTAGTAGTGAGTTACTTCTGAACCCACGTAAATATATCACTGCGAAGTCTCTCATCATTGAGCACCTATCCCACTGTCCGTCAGAGGCGAAACATGCCTGGAATTACTTTGCCAGCATAGCGAGGTTGGTCGTCATTCTCAAGGACAATTCAAAATATGAAAGGGCATCTCTGTCAAGTACACCTGGATCTTGTGGGTCTTCTCTCCCCTCCAGAATGTTTTAGGTACATACTATCAGTCATCAATCGTGCCAGCTTATGGGTGGAGGCTGTTCCCCACTCAGATATATCTGCTGATTCAGCCACGTGAGTCTTTGTCACTTCCTGGCTCCACTGCTTTGTTGTCCCTCTTTTATCACCACTGGTCAATGGAGACAATCAAAGTCAATCCTCTTTACCAGATTATGTGCTCTGTGCAATGTTAACAAATTCTACACCACTGCTTGCCACACCCAGAGAAATGGACTGGTCAAGCATTGGCGCTGCACACTTAAAGCGGCCCTCGTGTGTCACTCTGGCTCCAGCTCAGAGCCCCTTCTGTGGGTGTTACTGTATCTGTAAAGCCTTTAAAGATGAAGAAACTCATCCCTAACCGAGATGTATATGGCTAGCCTGTGATACCCCCTACCGAGTTTGTTGAAGACTTTGTCCTCGCCTCACCTGCTGAGCTCCCTGCCTTAGTCAAGTGTGTCCACGCTTGCACTTTGCTGACATCTGCACTCTGCCTTCGCATGCTCACACCATACTATGAAGGTTATTACACAAAGATCTACAAAACTGCAAGTTCATTATGCTCTGAGATGATACAGTCCGGGCAGTAGTGCAACCTCCTTACATCAGCTACCAAAGAGTGCTTCAGTGCACGAATAACACTTAAGACATTTGCCTCAATGGGTAATAACAGACTGTCGCTTAACCGAGTTAAACCCACTTGGACCATTGATGAGGACTATCTGTCGATATCTGATTCTGAGATGTCATCCACGGACATGTCTTCCTCTGTATACCCTGACCAGTTGTCTTCCGAGTGCACCTCTCCCTGTGTATCTGCCAAAGCCAGTGCTCTGGGTGATGACTCCCTGCTGGATGACATGCCCCCTTCCTGTGTGACCTCTACACCGTCATCACCTTACTCTTCTCCCACAGTCGTCATCTTCATGGTTGCCATATCTGCATTTTTGCATCAAGGATTTCTCTCTCTCTCTCTCTCTCTCTCTCTCTCTCTCTCTCTCTCTCTCTCTCTCGTAAACTCAAAGACAGCACCCTCTCTGTATTCCATGCTCCCCCATGTATGCTAGACAATTAAGCTACAGCCCGCTTCACTCTTCTCCACTCCTCCCAGCTTCTGCATGATGCTGACAAGGGCAACACTATGGCTTCTGTGGACAGCAACAGTCACCTCTCAATCACTGTCCTGATCATCGCGCACCCTACCTCTACAGCACGGGACCCAATGATTCCTCCTCTCTCGAACGGGCTTACCTCTGCATTCACCTCACTGGCTAAGGACATGGTCTCCGGAATCCATGGCTTCACACCGTTTCTGGCCTCAAGAAATGATCCAGTCATGTCTCTGTCACTGGCTTGCCACAACATCACTGGTCACTCAATCTTGCACACCACCTTGCCCGAAGCCGACCGGCAGCCAATGCCTTTATTTTTTTCCCCGTGCTCCACATTGCTCTGTGGCACCTACCGACAGCAGTTTGACTATTGAATGTCTGCCTAAACTGCTGTGAAGCTCAGTGATATTATCTTTGACTCAGTCTGTTTTCTATCACCATTGTGGTAGATAATGAATTACAATGATTTTGTATCAGTGTGTTATAATAAATATATTTCGTTACATGAAGTGGCCCCAGGTCACTGGAACCTTGAAGTGTGTAGCTGTGTGTAGCAGTATTTGTTTGTAATAAGTATTTTGCTGTGCGTGTGCCGTAGAGTATACTGTGAGATTTTAGTGCAAGAGGAATGAGTGGGCGAGGTGAAGTACTACTCGGTTTTGCATTAATTTGAATCAATAAAAGTGTGTTTCAACTGATACAATGCACATAGCCGTTTCCAAAACTGTGTCAGTTCTGTGCCTCCTCCTTGTGCCCTTCTGTTATGGAGAAAACAGTGAACGTAAATCACATGAAGATGTACGACAGGAAAGAACCTTCAAATCTTCGCATTCCTCTGGAAACTTGTTAAGCAGATCTAGTTCCCATTCTGTCTTCAGTGATTCAGACTCATACACAGCTGGACTGGAAGCAGCTATTGGTGAAAGCTGCAGTGATGATGATGCTGCTTGTCTGACTCAGGCCTCGGAGGATCGTGTGGGTCTAGAGGCCATACGTTCTTTGCATAGGCAGTTGGATGATGATGCAAATGGGAATGTAGATCTCTCTGAATCAGATGAGTTTTTGAGAGAAGAATTGAACTATGCAGAGGGTCATGAACGGAGGCAACAAGCATTCCATCGCAATAATGACAAGCATATCTCCGTGAAGGAATTATGGGAAGCCTGGATTCGCTCTGAAGTTCATAACTGGACTGCAGAACAAACTGCTGAGTGGTTAGCAACAAATGTTGAGTTACCACAGTACATTCCAACATTTATCGTGAACAGAGTTACAGGAGCAACTCTGCCAAGACTAGCAGCTAATAACATGCATTACTTAAGCAATGTTCTCCCTTTGTGCTTATGTCTCCAAGAGACACATTTTCGGGCCACTGATGCTCCTTCTTTACGGGGCTATACCGTCTATCGGAAAGATGATCTGACGGGGGAAAGGGCAAAGGGTGGTGTTGCGGTTTTTGTCCGTGACATGCACCCCTCATCGGAGCTCCCTCTCGTTACAGACTTGCAAGCAGTTGCAGTTGACCTTCTTGTGGGTCGGAGGCTCACAGTCTGTTCACTTTACTTACCTCCTCAGGATGCGATAGACTCTGAGGCTCTCTCAGACCTTATTGGCCAACTTCCCCGCCCATTTCTTCTTCTGGGGGACTTCAATGCTTATAATGTCTTATGGGGCTCTTCGACTACTTGCCCCAGGGGTCGCATTCTGGAACGCCTCATGGTGTCTGAAGAACTGTGCATCCTCAACTCTGGTGCCCCCACTCATTTCTGTACTGCTTCTGGGTCGTCGTCAGCTATTGACCTTTCCTTTTGCTCTCCAGCACTAGCGGATTCTGCTCTATGGGAGGTTGATGCTGACCTCCATTCTAGTGACCACTTCCCCCTTTGGATTCGCCTCCTGGAAGAGGCTATGGCATTTCCGGTACCGCCCCGGTGGCACCTCTGCAGGGCTGACTGGACACTTTTTAGCCACCTGGCCGTTTTGGAACACCGTGACAGCGTCCACGAATGGGTAGACCATGTTACAGCTGTGATCTCCCATGCTGCTGAATTGTCAATCCCACGGTCATCTGGTCATCCCAAGAGGCGTCCTGTCCCTTGGTGGACCCCTGAGTGCCGCTCAGCCATCCGAGCACGCCGTGCCGCTCTGCGCCGCTTCAAGTGCCGTCCCACAGCTGACGATCTTGCAGCCTTTCGGGTGGCAAGGGCTAAAGCGCGACGCGTGATTAAAGAGAGCAAACGACGGTCATGGCAATCGTTCTTGAACTCCATCTCCCGCTCCACTAGTTCTACGAAAGTATGGGAAGCCATCAGGAGGATTTCCGGGAAACTCGGCCAGCTACCTGTCACGGCATTGCTGCATCAGGGAAGTCTCCTCACGGCGCCGAGAGACATTGCCCAGACACTGGCCATGCCTTTTGCGGAATCTACCGCCACTATTAACTGTGATCCAGATTTCTGCCGCTACCGCACTGCCATCGAGAGGGGTCACTTGGACTTCCGGTCTCCTAATTCTGAACCCTACAACTGCCCCTTCACCATGTGGGAACTGGATTCGGCGCTGTCTGTGGCTCAGGATACTGCGCCTGGTCATGATCAAATCCGGTATAGCATGCTGCGGCACTTGTTACTGCCTTCCAAGGAAGTTCTCCTGAATTGTTTTAATATGATATGGTTATCCGGAACGTACCCTGACTCGTGGAGGGAAGTGATTTTGATACCCCTCCTCAAACCAGGGAAGGACCGAACGCATCCCAGTAGTTATCGAAGTATCGCCTTGACGAGCTGTGTCGGGAAGACGTTGGAACGCATGGTCAATCGTCGCCTGGTTTGGCTGCTCGAGACCAGGCAGCTCCTTAGCCCCTCTCAGTGTGGCTTTCGGAGATGTCGTTCCACTATAGACAACTTGACCCTGCTTGAGGCGGCCATCCAGCAGGCCTTCCTGCGTAACCAGCATTGTCTAGGTGTATTCTTTGACATTCATAAGGCGTATGACACTACTTGGCGCCGCCATATCCTCAATCAACTCCATGAGTGGGGCTTTCGTGGCCGTCTCCCCATCTTCATTCGGTCCTTTCTTTCCCACCGCCTCTTTCGCTATAGGGTTGGTAATGTGCTATCTGATTTGTATGTGCAGGAGAATGGTGTTCCTCAGGGAAGCGTTTTAAGTGTCACCCTCTTTGCCGTCGCCATTAACAGTATCACGTCCACTATCCGGAGTCCTGCCCAATGCTCCTTGTTTGTGGACGATTTTGCTGTTTTCTGTTCTTCCTCCAGTCTTGTCACTGCTAGTCGACAGTTGCAGCTTACGATACAGCGATTAGAGGCATGGACTGCGAAGACGGGTTTTACCTTTTCTGCAGACAAATGTGTGTGTGTTCATTTTAATCGTTCTCGACGTGCTTTTACCTCCCCTGAATTGCGTCTGAGGGACACCATTCTTCCTTTTAGCGACACTGTGCGGTTCCTGGGCCTCACTTTTGATTCAAAGTTGTCGTGGTTGCCTCACCTTAAAGACCTCAAGGTGCGGGCCCTGAAGGCACTGAATATTTTGAAGTGTCTGAGCCATCGGTCCTGGGGAGCAGATCGGGCGCGTCTGCTGCAGTTTTATAGGGCTTTCGTCCGATCGCGACTTGACTATGGTTGCACCGTGTATGGGTCAGCAAGGCCTTCGTATCTGAAGATTCTTGACGCAGTACACCATGAGGGTATCAGGCTGGCCACTGGTGCCTTCCGTACTAGTCCCATCCCCAGCCTGTGTGCTGAGGCAGGGGAACCGCCGCTCGCCATCCGGCGGAAACTCCTCATGGTGCGACGGGTGTGTCAATTCCTTGCCTGTCCTACCTCCCCTGCGTACCCTACCGTTGCCCGACCGCCTATGGAACGTCTCTTTTCCAGTCGTCCCAGGGCAACGAGACCGTTTGGGATTCGTGCCAAGCATTTGCTTGAGTCCCTTGGTGTGGAGCGTGTGGCCCCCCAACGTCAAGGTTTTACTCGCCTGCCTCCCTGGTTGCTCCAGAGGCCCAGCGTCCTTTTAGACTTGTCGGAGTACCGGAGGAGCTGCACTCCTGCGTTTGTTTTTACCGCCTTATTTTATGATATTTTAATCCAGCATCCCGACCATGTACCAGTATTTACGGATGGCTCTAAACAGGGGGACTCTGTTGGTTGTGCTGTTGTTTTCCCTGATCGACTCGTCAAGTTACGGCTTCCTGTGGCGTTTACTATCTTTGACGCCGAATTGTTTGCGATCATGCGGGCATTGGAGCAGATGAGATGTGTCCCCAGTCGTAAGTTCCTCATCTGTTCTGACTCCCTGAGTGCCCTTCAGACCGTACAACACTTGTACCCAGCGGATACGGTCGTCCAGAACATCCATGATGCCCTACTCCACCTGCAGCGGCAGGGGAAGGAGGTTTCCTTCTGCTGGGTGCCGGGGCACGTGGGTATTAGGGGAAACGAGCTGGCGGATGTGGCTGCCAAAGATGCATGTTCCCTCCCTGACGTTGTTGAATGTGCTGTCCCCCTCCATGCTGTTACCTCCCTCCTGCGTTTTCGCGTTATGCGTCAGTGGGAAGAGGAGTGGCTGGCAGTCGGTGAAAATAAGCTGCGTCTGGTGAAGGCCACCACGCGGCCATGGCGTACTTCCTCCCAGTCATGCAGGCGGGATGAGGTTCTCCTCACTCGCCTCCGCATCGGGCACAGTCCCTTCACACATGGTTTTCTACTCCGGCGGGAGGATCCCCCAATCTGCAGTGCTTGTGGCGTCCAGATTACTGTCCGCCACATTTTACTTGCTTGTCTTTTATTCTCTGACCAGAGGGCGGTGGTTTCTTTGCCACCGGATTTGCCCTCTATTTTGAAAGACGACGCATCGTCTGTGGTGAAGGTTTTACGGTTTTGTGTCCTGTCCAATTTGTTGCCACGGATTTTAGGGAGAGGGTTTTAATGCGCTGCTGGATGACTGGCTCACCCAGATTTTAGGTAAGAGGTCCGCCAGTCACGAATACCTCCTTGTTTCCCTTCGGTTTCTGTCCTCCCTTCCTTGTTTTTCCTTTCCTTTTTTAGTGCACTCCTTCTCCTCTTGTTTTGCCTCTGTACGTGAGGATTTGGAACTGCGTCTTTTCGCTGTTCCCCTTTTTCGCTGTTCGTCTTAGTCCCTTCACTGCATGTGTTCCTGTTTTTATGCGTTTGGGCGCTGATGACCTCGCTGTTTAGCGCCCGTAAACCTCAAACACACACACACACCCAGGTCACTGTATTCACCGTATTATTATTGTTGTTGTTGTTGTTTTCCCACTGGTGGAACACTAAGTGCATAGTACTTTTCATAAATTAGCTGCATGCTTTTAATATCTTGCCTTTCTTTTAAACCTGAAGTTTGTCTGAAAGGTAAGGTTCTGCTCTTCTAATATAAAGTGCAATCTTATTGTCCTGCATCCTCATCTACTGAAGTGAAGTGCTGACTTTGACTGTATTACTTCAAATAATTTTGTAATTTTGATAATTTTGTCATGACAGTAAAATTTAACTTTTGTAGATTCAGAAAACTAAGACATAAATGTAGTTGCAGTTAAAATTTTTAATAATCTCAGTGTAAGTTTCACTCAGAATCACTCATGAACAAGCAAGATTGGTAGGCTCGCAAGCAATTCCTCATCAGTTTTCCTGCTGTCTTATACACCAATGGGATTATGTACCAAATTAAGTAGAAAAAAATTGAGAGGAGTGAAATTCAGTGAGTGAGCTAGGTACAGAGAGGAACTACCTACTTCCTGTATGCATCTACAAAATGTGTTTTTCAGCTGAAAGTAAACTTCAGCATTGAATGATGCAGATGCTGTAGGATGACGCTAACCTAAGTTACAGGTACCAAAAATTTGGGCAGTACCCTGGATGGAACTCCAGTTGTTGTTGTCATTCAATTTTGCATGGGCTGTATCAGTATTTGTGTATTAACTCAATAGGCTATCCCTCTGAGGCTAGTCTGTTTTGTCAATAATAGTCATTAGTGTTGAACAAAAATGATATTATTTGTGTAAATGAATTTGTTTATACCTTCTTAACTTTTTCTTTTTTCTGTTTCAGATACAATAAGCTTTCAAGAGAAATAAGAGAACTTGCTCGGAAGGTAAAAGAATTAGATCCGAAGGATCCATTTCGTGTGGAAACAAGTGCCCAGCTACTTGAAAAATTGTTAGTATTTGCCAAACATTGTCATATTTTATAGGCATATTTGTTGCCGTTGGAGTGAAGACTACTGTGTAGGGCTCCCCAAAGATTGTTTCAGTAGATTATTACTGTAATTTGAAGTAAATATTTTAGTAGTGTACTGGGAATTTATTTTCAGCTATTACAATTTTTTGCATCAAGGATACCAGAAGCATCTATTCTGGATGACATTGTAGGTGAACTGTGGGGTCTTCATCGCTGGTTATACAACTCGGCCACAAATTCTACTTGGTCCTCCTCTAATTGTCAGTCACCTTCGAGGATAGCTTCCAAGTCTTTATCTGTAATGGAGAATGTCCATTCCTCTGACACAGGGAGACCACTTGTAATGGATCATGGATTTGAATTAACTTATGCACAAATGTTTGTCCTTGGAGGGAAGGGAGAGTACACAGACATCCAAAGATAATCAACACAATAAGCCGTGCTACACAACACTCTCATGCATTTGTTGTTTTTCAACACACAGTTAATGATGATTTTCAATTACAAGGGAGGATTGGAAAGTAAAACAATATTTTTTTTTTCTCCTCTGGTATTGCAGCGGGAATGTTGAAATTTCACGATGATATATAGTTTGAAGTTTGTGATACAGAGGGTATTTTGTTGTCATGTGTGGCTCTAGTAGGAGAAGCCTGAACTACAAAACAAACATGGCCCACATGTTACTGTCGTCAACTTGGAAGAACAGCGCAGGATAGTTCAGTATTCATGAGCCAAATGGCATAAACCAAGTGAAATTCACAGGGACATGCGTGGACCCCCCTGAGGGTCCGGGTGTAAGAATAGGCCCGAAGTATTCCTGCCTGTCGTAAGAGGCGACTAAAAGGAGTTTCACATGTTTTGGCCTTTATGTGATGATCCCCTGCAAGGTTTGACCTTCATTCTTCAAAATTTTCCCGAAGAGCGAGCCAATTGGGGAAGGGCGCTTTACATGGTGCACCGTGTCCATCGTGCATTGAGATCTTTAGCCTACTTCCTCATCGTAACATTTCAGTCCTGCGCATTCTCCATCTCTTGGGTGAGGACACCTTCCTGGTTTTCCACCATGCACTATGCAGTGTTGCTTTCTGTGTCGATGATGACCATGGACTTCTTTGCACCTGATATCCAGAGCTTAAATATGGTCCAGGGTATCATATTTCACAGGGACCTTCTTTTGCAGTCTGACGATGAGCTGCGCACCAATTTAGAGTGGCAAGGTGTACATTTTGTCTGGTGTGTCCATGGGGGTCTGAGGGATAATCAGGTTGCCACCAGTGCCTTCATCTTGGCCTTCGAGGGTGATACGTTGCCCGAGAAGGTCAAGGTGATGGTCTACCACTGCAGTGTAAAGCCCTGTATCCCCGATGTGCTGCTTTAAGTGCTGGAAGTTCGGCCATATGTCTTCCCGCTGTACTTCCAGTGTCACGTGTTGAGATTGTGGATGCCCATCACATCCCAATACTCTATGTGCCCTGCCTCCTATCTGTGTCAACTGCGGAGAGCACCATTCACCTTGCTTGCCAGACTGCAGGATTTTCCGGAAAGAAAGGAAAATGATGGAGTACAAGACCCTGGACTGACACCTATACTGAGGCTAAGAGAAAATTTGAACGCCTGCATCCTGTACGTATGAAATCATCTTATGCCGCTGCTACAACAGTTCTGGCACCATCAGCCCTGCCAACCCAGGTCACCTCTCAGAGTTGGAGGACTACACCTGCCCCCTTAATGGTGGTGGTGGTGGTGGTGGTGGTGGTGGTGGGGGCACTTCCCTCCCTGTTGCTCCCACACCATCTACTTCGGGAGCAACCCTCCCCCCCTCCTGAGCCATTGGGGATGTCCATCCCCACTTATAAGCTGGAGAAGCATAAGTCTTCTACAGCTTCTGTCGCTAGGAAGGGGTCCCTTGGGTCACTCCCTTCTCAGGTTTCTACTAGTGGGAAAGATGACACCCACCAGTGGCTGAAGAGCTCAAAAGCAGCTGGTCGTAGGGCTTCACGCTCAACCTCAGTCCTAGAGACTTGAGCCAGTGAAGTCCTCCCAGCCAGGGAAACCCAAGGAGCAGTGAGAGAAATCCAAAAAGAAGACCCTTAAGACTAAGGAAATTGCGGTGGCACCCACACACCGCTACCTACAAGCTCTGCGTCTGAGGATGGGGTGGAGATTCTGGCTTCCGCTGAGGACCTAGATCTCGCCAGACCCTCAGACACAGTAGATGTAGACTGGTCAGGCGATAATTTGGTGGCAGCAGGTGACCTTGAGGCTTAAACTGCCTCATTGAATGTTCCATGCCTTCCCAGTCTCATGATGACGTCATCCTCCACCGGAATTGCGGCAGTTTTTTTCCACCACCTGGCTGAGCTACAGTAACTGTTAAGCTTTGCACCTGCTATCTGCATTGCCCTCCAGGAAACATGGTTCCCGGCAATGCGGACCCCTGCCCTCCGTGGCTATGAGGGATATTACAGGAACCGTAGCGACTATAATCGAGTGTCGTGTGGAGTTTGTGTTTATGTCCTAAACTCAGTATGTAGCGACACTGTGCCCCTTCAAACCCCTCTTGAAGCTGTGGCTGTCAGAATAAGGACGACACAGGAAATAACTGTCTGCAATGTATAGCTTCCTCCAGATGGTGCAGTACCCCTGAATGTATTAGCTTCACTGATTGATCAACTCCCTAAACCTTTCCTACTTTTGGGAGATTTTAATGCCCATTACCCCTTGTGGGTTGGCACCATGCTTACTGGCTGAGGCAGAGATGCCGAAACTTTACTGTCTCAGTTCGACCTCTGCCTCTTAAATACTGGGGCCGCCACTCATTTCAATGTGACTCATGGTAGTTACTCGGCCATTGATTTATCAATTTGCAGCCCAGGACTTCTCCCATCTATACACTGGAGAGCACATGACGACCTGTGTGGTAGTGATCACTTCCCCATCTTCCTGTCACTGTCACGGCATCAGGCCCACGGACACCTGCCCAGATGGGCTTTGAACAAGGCGGACTGGGAAACTTTCATGTCTACTGTCATGGCTGAACCTTCTCCACACAGTCACATCGATGTGATGGTTGAGCAGGTGACTACAACAATTGTTTCTGTGGCAGAAAACGCGATCCCTCACACTTTAGTGTGCCCCCAGTGTAAGTCTGTTGGTGGTTGCTGCAAGTCACTCAAGCAATTACGGAGCGTCGGCGATCTTTACAGCGGCATAAGCTGCACCCTTTCCTGGAGCACCTCATAAATGGCTTCGTGCCCGCGTTTGCCAACTTATCAAACGATGGAAGCAGGAGTGTTAGGAGAGATACACCTCGACCATTGGGTGCCACACATCACCTTCCCAAATCTGGGCAAAGATCAGACATCTTTTTGGGTACCAGACCTCAACAGGTGTTCCCAGTGTTACCATAAACGGCATGATATCTACCAACGTAAATGCGATTGCCGAGCACTGTGCTTGAGCCTCTGTGTCTGAGAATTACTCCCCAGCCTTTCGCACTCTCAAACAGGGCAGGAAAGGAAAGCCCTCTCATTCACTACGTGGCACACTGAGTCCTATAACCCCCCTTTTACAGAGTAGGGGCTCCTCAGTGCCCTTGCACATTGCCCCGACTCATCTTCTGGGCCCGATCGGTTCCACAGCCAGATGATTAACATCTCTCATCTGACTACAAGCGACATATCCTCATCATCTTCAACCGGATCTGGTGTGATGGCAGCTTTCCATCGCAATGGCGGGAGAGCACCATCATTCCAGTGCTCAAACCCGGTAAAAACCCACTTGATGTGGGTAGCTATCGGCCCATCAGCCTCACCAACGTTCTTTGTAAGATGCTGGAACTTATGGTGTGCCGGCAGTTGGGTTGGGTCCTGGAATCACATGGCCTACTGACTCTATGTCAGGGCAGCTTCCACCTGGGTCGCTCTACCACTGTCCCTCGAGTCTGCCATCCGAACAGCCTTTTCCAGGTGCCAACACCTGGTTGCCATCTTTTTAGACTTCGTAAAGCATACGGCATGACCTGGCAACATTATATCCTTGCTGCCACATTGTATGAGTGGGATCCCTGGGGCTTGCTCCCGATTTTTATCCAAAACTTTCTGTCACTCCGTACTTTCGATGTCCAAGTTGGTGCCTCCCATATTTCCATCCATACCCAAGAGAATGGGGTCCCACAGGGCTCTGTATTGAGTGTGTCTCTATTTTTAGTGGCCATTAACAGTCTAGCACCAGCTGTCGGGCCCTCCATCTCACCTTCTCTGTATGCAGATGACTTATTCATTTCGTACGGCTGCTCCAGTACTGGTGTTGCAGAGCTGTGCCTGCAGGGAGCCATCCACAAGGCACAGCCATGGGCTGTAGCCCATGGCTTTCAGTTTTCTGCTGTGAAGATGTGTGTCATGCATTTCTGTCAGTGTCGTACCGTTCATCCGGAACCAGCACTTTACCTTAAATATGATCGACTCACTGTAGTGGAAACATATTGATTCTTAGGTCTGGTTTTCGATGCCAGTTTAACTTGGCTCCCTCATCTTCGTCAGCTTAAATGGAAGTGTTGGCAGCACCTCAATGCCCTCCGCTGCCTGAGCAACACCAACTGGGGTGCAGATTAGGACGATTCCGGTGTCAAGTGGAGGCTGGAGTCGCTCCATTGAAGATCAGACATGCACAACTGCTCACCAGTTACATTGCACACATTCATAGCTCTCCTGGACATCCTAAGTAGCATCTTCTTTTCCAAACCATTATGGTTTATATCCCGCATAGTCGGCCCAGATCAGGGCTAACGATTGCGGTTCATGTGCGATCGCTTCTGGCTGAACTGGAGTCCTTGCCTATACCAACTCTTCTTGAGGTCAAACGTACGCCTCTGTGGTGTAGCTGTAGGCCGAAGCTTCGCCTGGATCTTTCGCATGGCCCTAAGGACTCCGTTAACACTGCAGATATCCACTGTCACTTCCTCTCAATTCTTGAAGTGTTCTGGGGCTCTGAAGTGGTTTACAACGACCTCTCGATGGCTGATGGTAATGTTGGCTATGCCTTTGTCCACAGAGGCTATATTGGACAGCATTCCTTGCCCGATGGCTTCAGTGTATTCACTGTAGAATTGGTGGTCATATCTCGTGCACTTCAGTATATCCGTTTATGCCCCGAGGAATTGTTTCTTCTGTGTACTGACTCCTTGAGCAGCCTACAAGCTATCAACCAGTGCTACCCTCACCATCCTTTGGTGGCGTCCATCCAGGAGTCCATCTATGCCCTGGACCAGTCCCATTGTTCAGTGGTGTTTGTGTGGATCCCAGGACACATCGGCATCCCAGGCAACAAACTTGCCGACAGGCTGGCCAAACAGGCTACATGGATACCGCTTCTGGAGATGGCCATCTCTAAACCTGACCTGCGTTCTGACTTACACTGCAGGTTTTTTTTTGGCTGTGGGAGACGGAATGGCGTAACAGTACGCACAACAAACTACATGTCATTAAGGAGACTACGAATGTGCGGAAGTCTTCCATGCGGGCCTCTTGCAGGGAATCAGTTGTCCTCTGCCAGCTCCGCATTGGCCACGCTTGGGCAACACCCGGTTACCTCCTGCGCCGTGAAGACCCACCTCAGTGTCGGTGTGGTGCCCAGTTAACAGTGGCTCATATTCTGATGCACTGTCCCACTTTGACTGCCCAGTGACGAAATCTTGCATTACCGGACTCGTTGCCGTTCATTTTATCTGACAACACGTCATTGGCTGAATTAGTTTTACGTTTTATTCGTGAGGGTGGGTTTTATCGTTTGATCTAAGTTTTAGCGCATGTCCTTTGTTCCTCTGTGTCCTCCACCCTAGTGCTTTTAGGGTGGAGGTTTTAATGTGTTGCAGAGTGGCTGGCTTTTCCTTTTTATTCTCGTGGTCGGCCAGCCACTATAATCTGCATTCTTGTTTTACTCTCTTCTGTTTACAGCATCTCTCTGTTGTTTTCTTGTCCTCTTTTTTCCCTTTTAGTGTTCGTTGCCTTTCCTTTGTTCTTGTGGTTTTTCCTTTCTTTCCATTTTGTGTTTTATGTCTTGTTTGTTTTATTCTCACACTTGTAGCATTGTTTTATTGGGAACAAGGGACCGATTACCTCGTAGTTTGGTCCTTTCTCCCCTTTTTTAAACCAATAACCCAACATGCGTGGAATGTAAGGGGATGACTATGTGGACCATAGCAATGTCTGCAGGTGGTGTACAGTCTTTCTAGATGGCCATACGAACCTTAGTGATCACCATGCTCCGGGTGGCCAGTAACAGCTGCAGCCCCACAGAATGTGAGAGCCATTGAGGCAACAGTTTTGAGCGACTGGCATGTGCAGCTGTGAATCTTACTGCAGCAGTTAAATATTTCTTATTGTGTAGTGTACGATACTGTTAATGGCACATTGAAATTTCATAATGTTAATGCTTGCGGGGTCACTAAGAACTTGACAGACAACCGCTTGCCCCCATATTGCTGCTCATCTTCAAGAGGAAATTGCCAAATTTGGGTGCAAGGTGCTCCAGCATCCACCAGACAGTCCAGATCTGGCACTGTCGGATTTTAATCTGTTTTTTTGCATGAAGAAATTCATGGCTTGCCAGAGCTCTGCAACAGATGAGTCAGTGAAATCAGCAGTCTGCAAATAGCTGTACTCCAATCAAACAGACTTCTACGAATGGGGCATTACCAATTAAACTTATTGCTGATAAAATTATTGTGCATTACTTCCCGGTCTTCCATCATGTTTTGAAACTTTTCTTTTGGAAGTGTTTCTGTGAATATGTCTGTTAATGAGTTTTTTATTCTGATATAGAAAACAAGAATGGAGAAATTACTATTTTGTCATGGAAGTTATGAAACATAATGGTTTTTTTATTTTAATATATTTTTTTTTATCCATTGTTTTTCATTGAATGTAATGCACTGTGGTTGTCCACTAAAAGTTGAGACGATTACTCCATGTTTACAAAAACCTCCCTCGCATTTGGGAGGACAACGGTTCAATCCCGCGTCCGGCCATCCTGATTTAGGTTTTCCGTGACTTCCCTAAATCACTCCAGGCAAATGTCGGGATGGTTCCTCTGAAAGGGCACGGCCGACTTCCTTCCCCATCCTTCCCTAATTCGATGAGACCGATGACCACGCTGTCTGGTCTCCTTCCCCAAACAACCAACCAACCAAAAACCTCCGGTAAGAACATACAAAGCCAAGTGATTTCAGCAGCCACATGAGATACTGTAACATACTCTATCTTTTGTAGATCTGACAACACATTTTTGCTTGTGAGTAGCCAGGCAACAGGTTTGCTAGTCAATATACTGACATAGCCCTTTATTGAATGGCTAGTATTGATATCTCCAGTTGTTAAATTTGACTGACTTAGTTTCGTTAATGAATGATTTATTCACATGATATGAATTACACAGCCTGACAAAAAAAAAAGCATCCAAAGACTTTGTCGGATGTCAGTGTAATTTTGTTCACACCCACAATGTTAGCAGGTATGTAAATGATTTAGATTTGTGAATTGTAATTCTCTGTGCCCCCCCCCCCCCCCCCCCCCCCATGAACCATGGACCTTGCCGTTGGTGGGGAGGCTTGCGTGCCTCAGCGATACAGATAGCCGTACCGTAGGTGCAACCACAACGGAGGGGTATCTGTTGAGAGGCCAGACAAACGTGTGGTTCCTGAAGAGGGGCAGCAGCCTTTTCAGTAGTTGCAAGGGCAACAGTCTGGATGATTGACTGATCTGGCCTTGTAACAATAACCAAAACGGCCTTGCTGTGCTGGTACTGCGAACGGCTGAAAGCAAGGGGAAACTACAGCCGTAATTTTTCCCGAGGGCATGCAGCTTTACTGTATGATTACATGATGATGGCGTCCTCTTGGGTAAAATATTCCGGAGGTAAAATAGTCCCCCATTCGGATCTCCGGGCGGGGACTACTCAAGAGGATGTCGTTATCAGGAGAAAGAAAACTGGCGTTCTACGGATCGGAGCGTGGAATGTCAGATCCCTTAATCGGGCAGGTAGGTTAGAAAATTTAAAAAGGGAAATGGATAGGTTGAAGTTAGATATAGTGGGAATTAGTGAAGTTCAGTGGCAGGAGGAACAAGACTTCTGGTCAGGTGACTACAGGGTTATAAACACAAAATCAAATAGGGGTAATGCAGGAGTAGGTTTAATAATGAATAGGAAAATAGGAATGCGGGTAAGCTACTACAAACAGCATAGTAAACGCATTATTGTGGCCAAGATAGATACGAAGCCCACACCTACTACAGTAGTACAAGTTTATATGCCAACTAGCTCTGCAGATGATGAAGAAATTGAAGAAATGTATGATGAAATAAAAGAAATTATTCAGATTGTGAAGGGAGACGAAAATTTAATAGTCATGGGTGACTGGAATTCGAGTGTAGGAAAAGGGAGAGAAGGAAACATAGTAGGTGAATATGGATTGGGGCTAAGAAATGAAAGAGGAAGCCGCCTGGTAGAATTTTGCACAGAGCACAACATATTCATAACTAACACTTGGTTTAAGAATCATGAAAGAAGGTTGTATACATGGAAGAACCATGAAGATACTAAAAGGTATCAGATAGATTATATAATGGTAAGACAGAGATTTAGGAACCAGGTTTTAAATTGTAAGACATTTCCAGGGGCAGAGCTGGACTGTGACCACAATCTATTCGTTATGACCTGTAGATTAAAACTGAAGAAAGTGCAAAAAGGTGGGAATTTAAGGAGATGGGACCTGGATAAACCAAAACAACCAGAGGTTGTACAGATTCAGGGAGAGCATAAGGGAACAATTGACAGGAATGGGGGAAATAAATACAGTAGAAGAAGAATGGGTAGCTTTGAGGGATGAAGTAGTGAAGGCAGCAGACGATCAAGTAGGTAAAAAGACGAGGGCTAGTAGAAATCCTTGGGTAACAGAAGAAATATTGAATTTAATTGATGAAAGGAGAAAATATAAAAATGCAGTAAGTGAAGCAGGCAAAAAGGAATACAAACGTCTCAAAAATGAGATCGACAGGATGTGCAAAATGGCTAAGCAGGGATGGCTAGAGGACAAATGTAAGGATGTAGAGGCCTATCTCACTAGGGGTAAGATAGATACCGCCTACAGGAAAATTAAAGAGACCTTTGGAGAGAAGAGAACCACTTGTATGAATATCAAGAGCTCAGATGGAAACCCAGTTCTAAGCAAAGAAGGGAAAGCAGAAAGATGGAAGGAGTATATAGAGGGTCTATACAAGGGCGATGTACTTGAGCACAATATTATGGAAATGGAAGAGGATGTAGCTGAAGATGAAATGGGAGATATGATACTGCGTGAAGAGTTTGACAGAGCACTGAAAGACCTGAGTCGAAACAAGGCCCCCGGAGTAGACAATATTCCATTGGAACTACTGACGGCCGTGGGAGAGCCAGTCCTGACAAAACTCTACCATCTGGTGAGCAAGATGTATGAAACAGGCGAAATACCCTCAGACTTCAAGAAGAATATAATAATTCCAATCCCAAAGAAAGCAGGTGTTAACAGATGTGAAAATTACCGAACTATCAGTTTAATAAGTCACAGCTGCAAAATACTAACACGAATTCTTTACAGACGAATGGAAAAACTAGTAGAAGCCAACCTCGGGGAAGATCAGTTTGGATTCCGTAGAAACACTGGAACACGTGAGGCAATACTGACCTTACGACTTATCTTAGAAGAAAGATTAAGGAAAGGCAAACCTACGTTTCTAGCATTTGTAGACTTGGAGAAAGCTTTTGACAATGTTGACTGGAATACTCTCTTTCAAATTCTAAAGGTGGCAGGGGTAAAATACAGGGAGCGAAAGGCTATTTACAATTTGTACAGAAACCAGATGGCAGTTATAAGAGTCGAGGGGCATGAAAGGGAAGCAGTGGTTGGGAAGGGAGTGAGACAGGGTTGTAGCCTATCCCCGATGTTATTCAATCTGTATATTGAGCAAGCAATAAAGGAAACAGAAGAAAAGTTCGGAGTAGGTATTAAAATCCACGTAGAAGAAATAAAAACTTTGAGGTTCACGATGACATTGTAATTCTGTCAGAGACAGCAAAGGACTTGGAAGAGCAGTTGAATGGAATGGACAGTGTCTTGAAAGGAGGATATAAGATGAACATCAACAAAAGCAAAACAAGGATAATGGAATGTAGTCGAATTCAGTCGGGTAATGCTGAGGGAATTAGATTAGGAAATGAGGCACTTAAAGTAGTAAAGGCGTTTTGCTATTTGGGGAGCAAAATAACTGATGATGGTCGAAGTAGAGAGGATATAAAATGTAGGCTGGCAATGGCAAGGAAAGCGTTTCTGAAGAAGAGAAATTTGTTAACATCCAGTATTGATTTAAGTGTCAGGAAGTCATTTCTGAAAGTATTTGTATGGAGTGTAGCCATGTATGGAAGTGAAACATGGACGATAAATAGTTTGGACAAGAAGAGAATAGAAGCTTTCGAAATGTGGTGCTACAGAAGAATGCTGAAGATTAGATGGGTAGATCACATAACTAATGAGGAAGTATTGAATAGGATCGGGGAGAAGAGAAGTTTGTGGCACAACTTGACCAGAAGAAGGGATCGGTTGGTAGGACATGTTCTGAGGCATCAAGGGATCACCAATTTAGTATTGGAGGGCAGCGTGGAGGGTAAAAATCGTAGAGGGAGACCAAGAGATGAATACACTAAGCAGATTCAGAAGGATGTAGGTTGCAGTAGGTACTGGGAGATGAAAAAGCTTGCACAGGATAGAATAGCATGGAGAGCTGCATCAAACCAGTCTCAGGACTGAAGACCACAACAACAACAACAATTCTCTGTGACAGGTAGAATGGCCACCAGAGTGCATTAGTCTTGTTATCAAGTCTGGTAGGGTATATGGAGGATGTAAAAGGTGTCAGATCTTGAATGAACAGTGTGAATGACACGGAGGTTCCTTGTAGTCATGTGACAGCATTGTTAGCAACTAAGAGAATTTGAAAGGGGCCTCTTTGTGGACTCTATTTGGCCGGCTGATCAAATCAGTCAATATCCAGATTTTTGGGTCATTCAGATATGTTGCTGGCCCAATGTTGGACTGCTTGGGAACACGAGGGTAGGCATACTCATTGTCAGGGTTCTGGTCAACCATTTCTGATCACCACAAGGGACAATCACCATTATTGTGCACCACAAATATTGTAGTCCTTTCACATTTGCACGTGCATCTGAGATCACATCTATGCGTCTCATCTGAGAACAAGTAATGGACTCCCTCTAACATTCTGTGTCGTCCTGCACCATTGGACTAGGCAATAACTGTCCCATGCAGAGGCTACCATTAAGATTCAACACATATGGTTACTTGTGAAGTGGTACTGTGATTTGGAAGCATGGAATGCTGATTAATGGAATTGCAGTACTGAATTACCCTGGACAACCATTATCAAACAGTGTGGTGGCGTCCTGGGTAAAGCTCCCATTCTTCCAATGTTTTGGAGAAGCACTACCACGTTACTCCTGGCATCATGGTTTGAGGAGCCCTCGAGCATGACTTTCATGTTTCGTGTTGATTTTTGTGCAGAGTTGGTGTAAGGAGCATGGGCACAGGACATCGGGAAAGCACGATAGAGATTGAGTGTCTCTTGCATTGTCAACACTGGGAGAAAGGGGTCCTGCCTACAATGTCAACACACGGAAACGATTGAACTAAGCTGAAGAGAAATGTCAATCTCATCTGTGATGTTATAAGTTTCATTTCGAAAATATTGTTCTTATTGGTATGAGATCTGTTCACCCAATGTATGTATTCTATAAAAGCTACAAAAAAACAGTAGCAGTTCCGTAAAAGCAATTAGGTCTTTTCATAGCTTGTAGGTCATAAAGCTCTCTTCTAACTCCTCTGCAGATGAAAACGAAGTCACACAGCAAGAAATTGTGGCACTGCACAGCAGGTCCATAGCTACAAGAAACTACAGGAAAGTGGCTGTGAAAATACAGACTTATAAAAGCACATAAAAACATCAAAGTGACAGATCATTAGTGAAGTTGTTGGTTCAGTTATAACACATAAGTAGAGCATTTTAACATTTCATTCCACCCCAGTTCCAGTATTCAGTATATCAAGGACCAGCTACTGGTTACACACTTTTACTTGGGCCCGGTGTGGAGGATGATGGGAACGAAAGCTTGTGAACAGCTCATACCTATTGGCTGCCGAGACAATTCCCACCTCCTTCCCCCAGAGCAGCCTACTTAGAGCTTATAAAAGAAGCAAACATGTAATGGATAAATGCATCACAGAAATGACATGGAAGTTCATGCATCTTTGCTTATTCTTGTAAATAATATTAATGATCACTACACACAACAGTACATATGGAACACTGTGTTCACAATAGCTACTTACTTATGTTGCAGACAATATTCTTATGTAGCCTAATTAAAGCCATATTGATGCAGATGGTTTGAAGCACCCAGTGTCTCCACCAAACAGTGTCACACCATAACCAGAGTCAAGTCCAAATCTGAAAGCAGCTTTGTCAGTGACGTACAGCACTTAGCACTGAAAGCACATTTAATAAGAAGACCATCATCAACCAGAACAGAACTCAACTCCTGGATGGAGAGTGTCGTTATTTGTACAAACAGCAAACATTGCAGATTATGCAATTATTATGAACATACTAAATTTTGAGAACATTCCAGAAGTGATAAAGACTAAATGACAAATAATTGTTTATGGTTGGGTTTCAGCTGTCAACCCACAGACAGCCAGGCAGCGGTTTTAACAGCTGTTCTGCATTCTGCATTGCAAGCACCACAACTCGCACCAGTATGATTGTTGTTCATATGTGAATTAATTTTCAATTTTCACAAGTGGTGGAACCCTTTCAGCTTATCTATGCCTTATCGATGGTTTAGAAATAATCATTGTGCTTTCAATTTATCGGTATAACTTTCTCTTTTTTATCAGGTATATGATGGGGCTCATTCCAACAAAGTGGGATCTGGGACTCTGTGATAAAGTAACTGCCTCAAGTTTTTGTCGTCGTCGTTTGCCTGTTGTTATGGTGAAGAACAAAATGTCTCAGAATATACGCATGGCAACTCAGTTTGTAGAACAAGGCCATGTAAGAGTTGGACCAGAAGTAGTAAAAGACCCTGCATTCCTTGTGACAAGGTAAAGATTGAATGTTTTGGAATTATTTCATGTTGTTTAACTTGCACTTGTTCTGCCATTGTTAGCTATATCACACAAAATGTGTGCCTTTCTTTTTTCTTGTAGCACAAGGAAATATGAAGTCTGCTCTTTATGTGATATCTGTTATCATTTATAAACATAAGCTATCTTAATGTCATAAATATGCTCAGTATGAGAGATCAGACTGTCACAGTGTTGAGTAACATTTTTCTTTTCCGTGGCATCTTTTTTATATATGAGTTATTTGTGATTCTACTTCATGGTTGGCATTAGTTGACAGAAAATCCACAAAGAAAAGAACAGATTCTGGTAGTTTTATTTTGAATAATAGCTTCAGCTTACTGAAACAGCCCATTGGTGAGGAATCTCTTGCAGTTACAGAAGCAGGTACAATGTAGTAGACTTTTGATACTGTTCTGAGACGTAAAGCAACTAGAATATTGAGAAAAGGAAGATTTCTGCTAGGTAACAATAATGAATGAGGTGTAGGTTTACATCTGGGGATTTTTGGTAGTGAGCACAAAAACATCAGCATATTCAAGCCAAGAGTATATGATAGAAGAGCTAGAGAAACTGCAAAAGGAAAGTGATTTTGTGAGAGACTGGTTGGCGTCTTTGTAGGGACTGCATGATGTCTGCTGTAACTGAAACACGATTTATAGTCATAAATGGACTATTAATGTTCACTTTGTCAACATCTTTATTTTGACAGAGAGGAAAGGCTAGTTAATGTGAGACAAATGAGGATGCTGATGACTGCTGACAAGACCCACATTTTGCTGATGCTAGTTAGGTTACACCATACATGGTGTGACGTGGTGCACAGCTGAATGAGGTTGGGAATGAGATTGTTGTGCACTTACATTAAAACCTTTTTTAAAAAAAAAATATTATTATAAAGATAACCTTTTGCAAGCATTGATAGAGCAAATTGTGCTTGCACTCACACACACACACACACACACACACACACACACACACACAAATCCACAGAAGCACTACTGGAAAGCAGCTAGCTACGCATTTCCTACCAGATGCTTTGGTTGCTAATAGTTCCCAAGGTCACTGTAACTGGGAGATCAAGTGACAGTCCTCATGTGGGAAAATTCACAGGCATTGCAAAGTAAACAGATGAGAAGGGGCTAATGTGTTCTGTGAATGCTACATTTAGGATGAAGACAGTTGGGAGCTATGTCAGTTTGAGGAAGACTTTGTTGAAGGCAGAATTAGTTAGTTTCAGTTTTCTGGTTTTATTTCCAGGTTTTTGGTTGTCTGGTATTAATTGCCTTGTAGAACAATGAAACTATTTTTGTCGATTTGCTAAAAAATAGGCTTTAATTAATCTTTTTAATCTTTTCTGCAGAGGCAGTCAAGTTTATTAGGAACACTACTGGCGTCAACCGTTTGCGGAATTTCAAGTGCTCACTGTTATCTTCTGCGACATACGCCATTGTGCCATAATAAAGAACTAAACATGAGATAATACAGTGCTGGTACTTATAGAAAATTTGCATTCCGAAAACCACATTGAAAAGTTTAATATCAGCTTGAGGCCTACCTCATTGTGAATTTAGATACATTAATGCGCTCTTTAAGTCAAATTATGCATTTTAGTATGGTTTATAAAATTCCGATGCTCTTGGAGTATCCTCTGATGTCCTGTTTCATTTGTGACGTAATGTAAGATCTCTTAATGCCATATCTGTATGAAAGACAGGCTTCCTACATCGTCATAGCTGGCGCTCTCTGAGAACTGCTGAAACGAATTCTAACAGGTCGCGGGAAAATATTGCAATTGGTGGTTTGAAAAGCATTACTTTCAAAGACATTTCATTTTACGCAACATTAGTTATGTTACATGTACGAACGTGCTTTGGATTTCTTAAATCTTGATTTTCAGTTAAAGCTTAACACTTTGAAGACCAGACACTTAGAAGAAATTCGAGTCCAGAAGGCCAGACATTTATGCCATTACTTAAAATTTACTGGCACATTTGTATGATGTATCGAAGTGTAAAGCACGCAAGAAAGACAATATGTGAAAGCTTAGCGTTTCTTATAGCTACACTATGTACATTAATTTAAACCATTAACACCGGCCTTGGTGGCCGAGCGGTTCTAGGTGCTTCAGTCCGGAACTGCGCGACTGCTACGGTTGCAGGTTCGAATCCTGCCTCGGGCATGGATGTGTGTGATGTCCTTAGGTTAGTTAGGTTTAAGTAGTTCTAAGTTCTAGGGGACTGATGACTTCAGATGTTAAGTCCCATAGCTCTCAGAGCCATTTGAATCATTTGAAACCATAACTTTTCTCGCTACTTAACAATGTTGCTGTAGGCTGACAACATCACGTGTCCTATGCTCTGAATCACTAAATTTCTGAAAGACGAAAACCGAATTTCGAATACTGTTTTTCACTGTCGTGTTTACATGTTAAGGTCTGAAACGGATTTGCTAGCTCAGATAACTACGGCGCCTGGAAAACAGCAGATATAGTTTATGATTTAGTCAGCACAATCGATGTTTCTCTTCAGTTGATGAGGTGTAATCAGCTTCAGTCTAATATTTCTAATTATCTTTCACTGTACAATAAGCCACTCCGTCAATATTAGCCGAAATTTTTAAAAACAACACATAATCTGACAGCCCAAGCACGTTTCAATACCGGCTGCATTTACATGTTAGCGAAAATAGATTGCAGAACTGGAAAACCGGCATCCAGAAGCGGATTTCCAGAATCTATTTTAAAGTGTTTACGTGACCCTCCAGGAACGCTATTAGGAGATCGGTTTATGAAATCCGGTTTTGCGAGCCCCATGTAAATGCGATGAATATTTGGTATCTTCGGCTGGTGAGATCATGTGACTTGAGCTGTGATTGGCTTACAAAAGCGCATTGTGATCTCGATTTCAGTACTTTGGAAACTAATGTGCTATGTTTGGTAGAATTTGACTATATACTTTCGCAGTACAAAAATATGCAGCGTACATGTTGATGCAAATTGAAGGTGTTTCCAAAAACGCGTTTTTTTTCTGGGTTTCGTTTCCTAAAGTAGTGGGAGGCTCTCCGCCGGTGTATGAAACCGTAACTATTCAAAGGATAGATAGGTTTTACAATCGAGAGGGCAAGTATACTGTCACTTAACACGGAAAAAGCGTATTTTCGCCTAGGAGAAAATGTATTTTTTGTCTGGGAAAAACCGAGGACTGTTTTTTTATTCCTTGTCCACGTGTACACCCTGGTGTGGTTCCGAAGGAAGAGGTCGGTCGCTCCAAGTCATTCAGCAAAGTGGACAACATGGAAGGCCCTCTGCAGTCTACACTCTGGTACCCCAAAATGCAAGACCAACCCGCAAAAGTGAGGCCATTCTGTGCATCCAGTTGTTACCAACTGTTGTGCTGTGCAGGCTAACAACCATATACCACAATGTTCACATGCATCATGAGAGGGCAGATGAGGGCAACACTAAATGCACTCAAGGTGGCCAATTTCTGGTCAAACAATATATAAACTGATGTCAACGATCGATTTCCTTGTGTTGTATACTTCATGCTTCTGACATGATAATAAATAAATCACTGATATTCTTTACTTTCCTGTAACTCTCATTGCAATCCTTAGACAGCCATACATGGTGAATATTACCTTAAGAATAACTGAACAGATGCACTGTGTCATCACAAGTTGGCTCACGTAGTTGTTGAAATTTTGTAAAGGGATCAACTTTTAACTGCTAATGAACAATTAAATTTTAATCTTTCGTAGGAGGCTTGTTAATAAAACTAAAAGCTATTAATTAGCTGATATTCAATTTTTTTAATAGTGGATGAAGTTCCTTCTTTGAAGTGAATAACCTGTTTCATATATACAGTTATCTCCTCATCATTTGTGTTAATACAATCTTAAGACTGCATGCATAACTTAAAATCATGGATACAGGTAATACAAAATACACAAGTTTCTACTGAAATGTACTATTTACTGTGTTTACGAAGCATGCTACATGTGACATTGGAAAACACATACTGCATTATGTACACATTGCTCACTGCAAGCTGACAGATGAATTACAAACGGTGAGAGACTTCAAGAAGAGAAGAAATAAAGAAAAGCTGTTACATTATATAACCAGAGCTGTCGCCGAACTTGGACTGCTATCAGGCAAGAGCCAAAAACACAGGTTTTCATACCTCTTGTTTTCCACTTAATTTCAAGAAATCGTGGTCTGATTTTTCTATCTATGTATTTTATTCACTTTTTTCCTGGTGATTGTTCTCGTTTTCTGGAGAGTTAAAAATTGGTGTAGACAAAACAAATTTTGCCCTGAATATTCTAAAAGGGATGAATACATTTCATTGTCTCGCTGGTAATGGTTTTTTGGACCACCTCCTCTTTCTTCTCATTCTCTATTGAAGATGCTTTGTCCATGAAATATGTATTGCTTCATAACCTTCAAAAACAGTTTCAGCAGAATGTATTGCAATTTTCTTTCACAAGCAAGCTATTTTTGTTATCTGCATGTTGTCCCAAGCCTTATAAATACCATGGACTGCATCAATCTCATTCAGGGATTTCAAGTAGCTGAGTATGTCTGAACCTTCTTGCACAGATTTCATGAGGTTCTACCAGTAGCGTTGTTTCAGAACCACAAACACTCCTTTGTCCATGGTTATATGAGTGATTTACTGCAACGTAGAAGATATCTCATAGAAATTATCCACTCACCCAGAACAATAACATTTTGTTCAACATGACAAGGTGTTGATGTCCAGTAAAAGAACAGCTCTTTCAGGTAGCCATTTGTGCTCCAGATACATATCCGCAGGAACCAACAGAATGTAACCATATTTTGAAAATAGCGCCAGGCTTCTTTCTGATGGTTATTCCTGAAATTCGAGGACACTATAATAGGTATAGATGTACTACCTAAAATGACACACAAATTTTTTGTATGTCCATTTAGGGTAGTACATCTATATACTATGTGATCAAAAGTATTCGGACACCCCAAAAAACATAGGTTTTTCATATTAGGTGCATTGTGATGCCACCTACTGCCAGGTACTCCATACCAGCGATCTCAGTAGTCATTAGACATCATGAAAGAGCAGAATGGGGCATTCTGTGGAACTCATGGACTTCGAACGTCGTCAGGTGATTGGGTGTCACTTGTGTCATACGTCTGTATGTGAGATTTCCACGCTCCTAAACATTCCTGGGTCCACTGTTTCCGATGTGATAGTGAAGTGGAAACATGAAGGGACTTGTGCAGCACAAAAGCGTACAGGCCGACCTCGTCTGTTGACAGAGAGAGACCGCCGACAGTTGAAGAGGGTCGTAATGTGTAATAGGCAGACATCTGTCCAAACCATCACACAGGAATTCCAAACTGCATCAGGATCCACTCCAAATACTATGACAGTTCGGTGGAAGGTGAGAAAACTTGGATTTTATGGTTGAGTGGCTGTTCATAAGCCACACATCACGCTGGTAAATGCCAAACTACACCTCGCTTGGTGTAAGGAGCGTAAACATTGGACGATTGAACAGTGGAAAAATGTTGTGTGGAGTGACGAATCATGGTACACAATGTGGCGATCCAATGGCAGGATGTGGGTATGGCGAATGCCCGGTGAACGTCATCTAACAGCATGCTTAGTGCCAACAGTAAAATTCGGAGGTGGTGGTGTTATGGTGTGGTTGTGTTTTTCATGAAGGGGGCTTGCAACCCTTGTTGTTTGTCTGGCACTATCGCAGCATAAGCCTACATTGCTGTTTTAAGCACCTTCTTGCTTCCCACTGTTGAAGAGCAATTCAGGGATGGCGATTGCATCTTTCAACATGATCGAGCACCTGTTCATAATGCATGGCCTGTGGCAGAGTGGTTACATGACAATAATGTCCCTGTAATGGACTGGCCTGCACAGAGTCCTGATCTGAATCTTATTGAACACCTTTGGAATGTTTAGAAACACCAATTTCGTGCTGGGCCTCACCGACTGACATTGATACCTCTTCTCAGTGCAGCACTCCATGAAGAATAGATTGCCATTGCGCAAAAAACATTCCAACACCTGATTTAACGTAAGTCTATGAGAGTGGAAGCTGTCATCAAGGCTAAGGGAGGGCCAACACCATACTGAATTCCAGCATTACCGATGGAGGAGGGCGCCATGAACTTTTCATTTTCAGCCAAGTGTCCGGATACTTTTGATCATGTAGTGTACCTATTACAGTTCAGTTGAATTTCAGGTATAATTTTCAATATTTGAAACTGTAGTTTGTCATTAAATACACACATTTGTTTCTCATGCTTTTTATAAAGTTTTAAATTTGTTGTTCCTATGAATGTGTACAGTTTTTTCAATTTCCCAGTAACTTTGTGTTACGAACTGGAATTCTTGAATTTGTGCAGAAAAGAATAGTTAGTCTTTCTTTAATCTTTACTAGGCTTCCGTCCAGTAGCCCACACTTTAGCCCAAGAGTCTGAAGTTCGTGTGGGCATGCCCTTCTGGTACTATCAAATTTTGTCAGCATTTTAAATCTGTTTTGAAGAAAAATGTTCTGTTTGATGCAACCAAAGATTTCATCTCAAGAAGTACCAGCTGCTTCTTTATTAATACTGTGTATTTTGCCCTGAAGAGCAATTTCTCGAATCCCATAGTGGTGTTTAAATTGAATCAGCCGTTCTGCTGAAGCATTAAAATTTTCTTTAATCATCAGAGTTTAATGATATTCTCTAGCTTTTTCTATTAACATTGGATCTGATTGTGGAAATCCTTTGGCTAGAACCACAAGTGCAGTGTTTCATATCGTTTCGCGCCAGATGAAGTTTTTGGGTTCTTGCTTGGTGACAGTTCAGCTTGACTGTGAGCTTTGGTTGTAAAATTTAACAATCTTTTGTAATCCTTCTCAGTCTCTCATTGTTTGTATCTTTATCCGAAAATTCTGAGAAAGTTTTACTGCAGATTTGCTCTTTTCCAACGTATCTATAATTTCTAACTTATTTCTCATCATTAAAATGCCACTCCTATATTTATCAATCATCTTCCTAGCACATGTAAACTGTCTGTAAATTAAGCAACAAAAAGAAATGTGATGTAGTGTAACACTGTCAATGATCCATTTTAATATGTACTACGTTATTGAGATCTGTTGGCAATGAGAAAAGTATGACACTGCATGTATGCCTTCTAGTGAGTCTAAACTATGCTTTTATGTGAATCCTCATGTACTCCTGGTTACGCAAGCATTTGTAACATTCCCCTGTGAGTGTAGATTTTCATGTATCAGATATACTTTGCATACAGTTCAAGAATATGCCATGCACATACACTGCATTGAGGGAATCCGCTCTGTGCCCTATGAGAACATCCATGTTTTTGCATACATGATCCTTCTGAGAATTGTTTTCAGGGAAGCCACTGAAATAAGTTTGGTGACTGATTTAATTAATAGTGATTATGGTTTGAGTCTTGATAAAATGTGGAATCCAGCACTGACAGTAGTTAGCTCTCACGGACAATGATACTGTTCCCCAGTTAACCATAATTTGTGACACAGCTACCATTATGGAGGGTGTCATAACAGTACATTCTCTACACCCATTTCCTGTTTCTTTCTCTATAATCTTTCTTACACTCTTGCACAATTGGTTCACCTTAAATTATACAAGGTGTACTGGCAGTCTTTGAGTCTTATTTTGAAGATAAGTGAAAGGTTTACAGCCAAAATATTAGCTGAAGACAAAGTTTGGTTGTGACAGATTCACACAGTTGTATGGATCAAGTGTTTTTTTCATTTTGTATGAATGCAATGCAACTGTTCTCTAGTAACTGTCCTAGAAGAAAGCGAATCATTTTTTTGTACTGCCAGCTTGGAGTTTGCAGAAATTATTGACCTTTAGTTCCTAGGGCAAGGGTTGGCAAATGCAGAGACAGGAAATCAGCTGTTACGTGTTATAACGGTAGTCTCTGCATACAGCTGAAAATGAAATGTGGAAACATGGATCTTATTGTGGTGTGGCTGGCACGTCTCGTGAAATAGATAGCCATGCTATCGGTGCAACAACATCAGAGGGATATCTGTGGAGAGGCCAGACTGTCATGTGGTTCCTGGGAGGGGCAGCAGCCTTTTCATTAGCTGCAGGGAAAACAGTGTGGGTGATTGATATGGGCTTGTAACCTTGGCCAACTTGACCTTGCTGTGCTGGAACCACAAACAGCTGAGAGCAGGGAGAAATTGCAGCTGTTGTATTTCCTGAGGACAAGTACCTCAGAAGTGTGGGTTAATGATGATGGCATTCTCTTGGGTAAAATATTCTGGAGATTAAATAGTCTTCCATTCAGGTCTCTGGGAGGGGACTCCTCAAGAGGATGATGTCATCAGGAAAGACTGATTTGTCTTTCTGTGGGCTGGAGTATGAAATGTTTTTTTTCCCTTAATTGGGTAAGTGCGGTGATAAGAATAACAGGATTCAAATGTTTTTTACTCCAGTCTTTGATTACAATATAAAATCCTTCGACAGTGACTGTTTTCAGTCAGTAATGACCATTGCCAGATCTGTTCTACACCATGTCCTAATGTGATAAAGCCATAATGGCATCATTCAGCCATCCAGATTTACATTTTCCATGATTTCCCTAAGTTGTTCCACACAAATGCTGGGATGGTTTCTTTGAAAAGGTGCAGCCAGTTGCCTTCCCCATCCTTGACCCCATCTCAGCTTGTGCTTCATCTGCAATGACGTGAATGTCTTTGAAGTGTTACACCCTAATCTTTCTTCCTTTGGCTGATAGGACACACTAGACATCAAACAATTGCCAATTTGGTTGTGAGGGAAAGTGTGTGTGTGTGAGGGGGGGTGGGGGGTAAAAATGTAGGAGGAGACTGAGTCGACTATAGTCGCAGAATCAGATGTGTGTAGATTGCAGTAGCTATGCGTATGTGAAGAGGCTTGCACAGGATATATTGGTGTGGAGAGTGTATCAAACCAACCTTCATACTGAAGTTTGCAGTGGAATGGAATCATTGCTAAAATACCGGGTGATCAAAAAGTCAAAACTGAATAAATCACGGAATAATGTAGATAGAGAGGTAAAAATTGACACAAATGCTTGGAATGACATGGGATTTTATTAGAACCAAAAAAATACAAGCGTTCAAAAAATGTCCGGCAGATGGCGCTTCATCTGATCAGAATAGCAATAATTAGCATAATAAAGTAAGACAAAGCAAAGATGATGTTCTTTACAGGAAATATTCAATATGTCCACCATCATTCCTCAACAATAGCTGTAGTTGAGGAATAATGTTGTGAACAGCACTGTAAAGCATGTCCGGAGTTATGGTGAGGCATTGGCGTCAGATGTTGTCTTTCAGCATCCCTAGAGATGTCGGTCGATCACAATACACTTGCGACTTCAGGTAACCCCAAAGCCAATAATCGCACGGACGGAGGTCTGGGGTCCTGGGAGGCCAAGTATGACGAAAGTGGCAGCTGAGCACACGATCATCACCAAACGACGCGCGCAAGAGATCTTTCACGCATCTAGCAATACTTTTTTTTTTTCTAATAAAACCCCATGTCATTCCAAGCAAGTGCGTCAATTTTTACCTCTCTATCTACATTATTCCGTGGTTTATTAAGTTTTCAAATTTATACTGACTTTTTGATCACCCGGTATTTCAGTTATGCCCAACTTGGGATTGAGATCTGCATCTTCTAGCAGTGAAAGTGTCAGATGCATAATAGCGTATTCTAAACTTTTTTTATTTTTTAAAAAATAGCTGATGTGTGCACTCTTAATCCTCAAATTAGAATGCTTTAAATGGACAGTGATTAAGACACTATTTGGTAAGAAGATGGTTCTGTGTTAAGATATCATGATTTATGTTTTGCACAAATTCTGTAAATCAGTTCTTGAAATGACAGGATAATGCCTTTTCACATCCTTTTCTAACGTAAGCTTGTTCTCCAACTACAAACCAGGTGAGGTAGCAAAGTGGTTAAGACACTAGACTCTCATTAGAAAGAGCGCTTGTCAAATCCCCATCCCTTCATCTGTATTCGAATTTTTTATGGTTTCCTAGATCATTTAAGGTAAATGACAGGATGGTCTCATTGAAAAAGACATGACTGATTTTCTTCCCTATCGATGCTTGTGTCCCATCTCTAGTGATCCTGTTGTCAGTGAAACGTTTGATCCTAGCCATCCTTTTATCACCTCCATTGATGTAGAAGTCTCCTCCCAGCATTTTCTGTCTCCCATTTTTTTAAAAAACTATTGGTGAAATCGTTAACAGCATTCATCTCCTTTATTGAAATGGTTAAATTGAGGTTACACAGTGGCACACTCTAGGAGAAAAGATAAAGAAAGGTTTTCATCACTGCAGTTTGTTTCGGAAATTGATGAGAGAATGCAGTATATTGCTCTTTTCCTCCATATAATGAACCAATTCTTGAACTGCATTGCAAAAGTGTTGGCATCTAATGAAGTATTGCCATATGACAAATTTTATGGGGAACTGGTCATTAGTTTGGGATCAGATGGTGATTGCTTTTTGAAAACAGTCTATGTACTGTAGTTAATTCACCTGTGACTAAAGTGGTGCAATTCAACACATAACACAGACTTATTAAAATCATTATGCTTATTCAATTATGACTCTGGCACATGACATTTGAGTCAGAGTGAAGGCAAACCAACTGCACTGTGAGAAAAGTAGAAAGTCAGATACATTGTTGCCACTGTTAACTGTAAAGTGAAGGATTATACTGTCCTTCAAACAGAATTTTGTGAATTAAAGTCCACTGTCTAGACAATGTTGCTATCCAATTTGAAGTTTTGTGACAAATAATAACTGGATTTGGTCCTGGCCATTTGGCTACAAGATAAAATGTTCTTGCCACTTGAACTATTCAAATAATCCTTACTGCCAAACTCAAAGCTGCAATCTGGGAGTATGGCTCCCCTTGTTTACAAAGTCTATAGAGGCTGTCCTTTTTGTGTTACTGAACTTAATCTTGCGCACTTGAGTGTGTGCTGCAGTCAATTTTCTTGCTGGGTTCAGACTGAAACCTGGGGAATAGGTCTTTGTGAGCAGTGCTATTACAAACTGAGCTGTTCAGACCTACCTCACACTGTGACTTAACACTTCAGTCTAGCAGTCACTTTCTGAATTACTCCTAGTGATGACGGACCAGCACCCACAGGGGAAAGGGTATGTTGGAGAATGGCTTAGTGGCTTAGCCGCAACCCATGAGTGTTTTCATAATGAATCTTCACTCTGCAGTGACCTGTACACTGTTATAAAACTTCCTGAGAAATTAAAAACGTGTTGGGCAAACACTGATCTTTGCTTCTTATGAGCAACACTAGTAAGACCACTGTTACCTGTTATTCTGGTGAGTGCATGGTGGTGTCTCCCAAGAGAGAGGTAGAAGGAAAACTTACAGAAGACAAGGGTTCTTACCTCATTCTACACAATCAACGAGAGGAAATAGTATGGGCTGCAGGTAGTGCTCTGACGATGGCTCAGGTACAAGTTGAAAGTATTTCAGAGTATGAAACTTGGTGTAAATATCAAGGAAGCAAATAGAAAATAAAAGTCCTACTAGATTCATGGTAATGGGATTCTACTCCACTCACTACTTTAGTTCTGAATTCGTGCTGATACAAGTCTGTTAACTATTTTTCAGAATCTATTTCATTAGCAACGGTGGCATGTCAGTGTTAACAAACTGACCTAGGTTCAAGACTGGGTGATGAGCAACACAGGAGTAGTGTCTCCTTACCACTACAAACCTGTTCTCCCATGGGTTGCAGATGGACCAGTATTTGCTTTACAGGGTGTCCCACTCAAACCTTCCTGATTTCAAGGACTTAGGAGAGAAAAACCACAGCAAGTACAACAATGAAAAATGCACCACATTGTAGAGCATCTCAAAGAATTTATATTCCCATGTCAGAAGTGCCAAGTATCGTCGCCAGAGTGCAGCATGGTCTCATGAAGTGAAAACGGCAGCTCCAAAGCAGCACGCACAAGCAGTAGTGCGGTTTGCAGAAACAAAATCACTGATTACTGTGCAAAGAAATTATCATTGTGTGTATGAATGTGATCCACCGGATCAATGGTATAGGAAGTTTCTGGCAACAGGAAGTGTTCTGAAACATTCTGGCGGCGCACGTTATGCAGTTTCAGAAGAGACAGTGGAGGACATCAGACAAACTTTTCTCAGGAGCCCACATAAGTCAATTTGTCAAGAATCTAGGCAACTTGATGTACCTCGATCAACATTGCATCGTGTAGTTCACTAGCGTCTTCGTATATGTGCTTACAAACAAATTTTGCAACATCTGACCCCGAACAACAAACAACACCGACAACAATTTGCTGCAGATATGCTG
The DNA here is from genome assembly GCF_023864345.2 of Schistocerca serialis cubense. Taxonomy (NCBI): domain Eukaryota; kingdom Metazoa; phylum Arthropoda; class Insecta; order Orthoptera; family Acrididae; genus Schistocerca; species Schistocerca serialis. The sequence continues at coordinate 598,417,175 of NC_064639.1, forward strand.
CAGCGTATTGGTATGGATGCCAGCTTCCTGGAAAGATGTTTATTCTCAGATGAGGCAACCTTTCACCTATCAGGAAGGGTTAATAGGCATAATGTTCAGATTTGAGATTCACAAAATTTGCACGTTGTCATTGAACATGTTCATGATAGCCCTAAACTAAACTTCTGGTGCGGGCTAATGCACAACAGGACTGTTGGACTGTTCTTCTTTGCGGAACAAACACTGAATGGGTCAGTGTATCTGGACATGTTGGAGCAGTTTGTGTACCCTCAGATACAAGACTTGCAACCCAACATCATTTTTCAACAAGATGGGGCTCCGCTGCATTGGTCAATGGCTGTTAGCAAGTTCCAGGATAGGAAATTTCCCAATTGTTGGGTCAGACATGGAAGACCTATTGCCTGGTCACCACGTTCACTCGATATTACTTGCTGCCTGATTTCTTCATGTGGGGATTCATGAAGAACCGTGTGTATGCAACCAAAGTGGATGATATTCCTACATTGTGATATCGTGTCACTAATGCGATTGCAACAATAACAGAGGAAATGTTACAAAGAACTTAGCAAGAAATTGAATATAGACTCAGTATTCTTCATGCTACAAATGGTTCACATGTAGAGGTGTATTGATGATAAATAAATAAATAAATAAATAAATTCTTTGAGATGCTCTACAATGTGGTGCGTTTTTCATTGTCGTATCTACTGTGGTTTTTTTTTTCCCTGTTGTCTTTGAAATCAGGGAGGTATGAGTGGGACACCCTGTATATTGTTTATAAGGGTCATTTTCTTGGACCATTCCATATTAGGAAGCTTCTAGATCATCATCTCTGATGTTTCTCTGTACTTGGTGCAGCTGGAGTTACATAAGCAGTGCAAGCCTCCCTTCATCTGTGTATACAAGCACTATTTGTTACTCGATGTCAGTATATTGGCTGGCTGGGCTGCTTATTCAAATGATGCCACAACCTCTGACTGGCTATTGTTTGTAGACTATCCTTAGAGGCTATAAAATTTTTCTTGTCATATTATTAGTGTCTTCAGAATATCCTTTCATTTATTTCAATTACATAGCAGTCTGCTGCTATGTTTAATGCTGGTGTTTTGTCCTCATTACTTACATTCGTACAAATCACGTGTTTGGATTGCAACATACAGTTAACCCTTCATCTTTGGGAATTGCAAATAGCCCTTCATTGTTCTATATCTGTTTCCAAATACTTTCGTCCAATACAATATATTTAGATTGCAATCCCTACGTATTTTTGTCACTAGGTGTATCATGCATCCTTCGCATTTTTCATGGTCTTAAGTTGATATGAGTACAAAATTTTGTTTGTAAATTTGACGCTTAGTTGTGTCACTCTTACAGATTAATTTGTCACTGGATAGTGGCACATACTGTCTCTTGGCTTCATCAGTCATTAGATATTCCTTTTATGAAGCAATAAGTAAGCATTTGTTTTGTTGAATCCAACTGATAATGGCCATATTTTATAGAAGGTGTATTCATTGCTATCTACTAATGACACATTTAATACATAACTTAGAGTTCTGCCAGCTAAAAATACATCTAAGGCCATAGTACACAGCAGTTGGTAGCCCTGGTAACCTGTACAGGGTTGTTTAAGTTGTTTATGACAACCCTTTCTGTGTGTTTGCTATTTCCATGACCAATAAATCATATTCCCTTTTTATTTAATTGGATAGATAAAAAATCTACTCACCAAGCAGTGGCAGAACACACACATAAAAGATTGTTGTGATTGGCAATCTTTTGGAGCCAGTGGCACCTTTTTCAGGCAGAAGGGCTGAAAGGAATGGAAGAAGGGTGAAGAAAAAGTACTGGTGAGGTCTAGCAAGAGGGGTAGATTTTGGGAAAGTCACCCAGAACTGCGGGTCAGGGGAGACTTACCAAACAGGATGAGAAAGAATGACTGATTGTTGGGGACTGCATCAGAGGAGATTTGAAAACCTGAGAGCTTAAAAGTGGAAGACAGGTAATATGCAAGACAGAGATTACTACTAAAATATTGTGCATGAGTTAATAAGAGTGAGAAGCTAAGTGCATTGTATGTAACTGAGGCAGGAGGGGGCAGTGAAAAATAGACAGGAAGGACAATGAAAGATGTAGAAAACTAAAATGGAGTGAAGCAAAGAGTAGTTACAGTGAAGAAGAGCTGAGATAGAAGAAATTAACATAAATTAAGGCCAGGTGAGTGACAAGAACCGAGGACATATTGTAGTGCTTGTTCCCACCTGCTGAGTTCTGAGAAACTGGTAGCTGGGGAAAGAATTCAGATGGCACGTGTGGTGAAACAGGTGCCAGGTCATGAATGTTGTGCTCTGCAACAGGATATTGCATGTTGCCAGTATACACCCTCTGCCCATGCCCATTCACCTTAATTGATAATTTCATGGTAGTTATAAGGTGGTTAGTTCGTGTTGTTGCCTGGATGATGATTACACGAATATTTTGTCAGGATTTGTGGGTCCTTGAGGTACGGCAATACACGAACACGAGAAGTCAGTTTAAACAGTTTTATTAACAAAGGCGGATTATAAAACACACACGCTACACGCACCAATCATCACTGTGTTCGACATCCTAACACCAGCTAATTACGGTTGTATTGAAAGGCTCCATGGTGAGCTAAGAAAAGAGAGATATTCGCGCCCAAGGCCACGCTAGTTAATACTGCACGCTGCAGACGGCGGCCAGTCGCGTACTCCCCGTCGCAGTGCGGCCGGGTGCGCATCTACTGACCAAGCAAATTGTCAGCATTCCAGACAAGTCGGCTGGCGAGCGCGTGTTAACATACCGCGCAGCTGCACGCAATCCATAGACCCTTACAACATTCTCCCCAGAGAAAAAGAGCAGCTATAGGTGGCTCAAAACGACCTCCTGGGCGTTATGAATCTATTTCGCCATTTGTGGCATCAGAAGGCATTGCAACATGTATTTCATTTGCAGACACAATAACGTTCAGTACAGAGAAGTGTGCCTTCAAGATGACAATTTCATACATGACAAATGCTGTTGACAAAAGCAATAAAAACACAATACTGACAATCAAGTATGAATTAACATTACTGGATGAATCAAAGGACTTAATTCTATTTGCTGCTTCAATGAAATTTAACTCATTACTGGAAGAAATTACTTTTTCATGGATGTCCTTAATTAAATTATTGTCTTCAGAAAAACTTGATAAGGAATGCTTTCCATATGTTAGTATGTATGAATCATTGTAATAAACAGATAACTTTCTAGTTAATGGCAAATGTCCAGTTGCATAAAATGTAGTTGACAACACACTAGGCATATCCAATAGTTCACATGATAAATCACAATGTGTGGCATTCAAGATTAATCCACTATTGTTCAATTTTAGTGTAAAGGGCAGCTCAGGTGTATCATAGTTTTCACATGTAAATGTGACATCAAGGGTGAAGTTAAATGAGAAAATTATACCCTCATAACATTGTTTAAGAAATGGATGATAAAGATGCATTAAAATTCTAGGGCAATCATCTCTTGGTGGATGATTCATAAACAATTCTTTCTCACAGCTATACACTCTACTGTCCAAGAATACTGCCAATTCAGGGCAAATTAACTTATGACTACATTTACACATATGCAAATCATTTTCATTTAGGGACACAAAATATCTTCGATTCTTACTGATCAGTAGATAATCATTCAGTACATACATTACATGAATACCTGCCTGTCTCCATTTCACAGGGTAAGTATAAATCTTATACATTTCAAAATTGTGCTTTGATCTAGCAATGGGAATAGAAACAATAACAGTTAGTTCATCTTCAATCATTAAGGAGTGTGTGGTGGTTAACTTATAGTAAGCATATAAATTGTAAGAGTTAACAGCGTAAATCAAAGTATATGTTGCGTCTAGCTTTCGTTCAATTGATAGTAGGATCTGTAAAAATTGTTCTGGATGTGGTAGTACACTGCTCAAACAATCATTTGAGCTACTTTCTAAGGCTGTTCTAAAGTTAAGGGCATCAATTCTAGCATTTGATAAACTATCAGTAATCCTTAACAAAAGAGTGTTTAAATCTAAGTGTGCACTCACAGCATTTAATCCTTGGAATAGTTCTTGGATTTTTGCATTTGTTTCATTGCGAAGTACGTGGAAGCGCGAGATAAATTCCTTTACAATCTGTTCAATGAAAACTGTGTGGTTAGTAATGGTTCCTTGCATTTTCTTTAATACGATAATTTCATTAGAGAGGTTAGTTGAATCTGTACCGGACTGTTGTTCAAGAGCTAATATTTTGCCTTTAACTTCCAGTAAATCTCGACTAGTTAAAGTACCAAATACAGTACGAAGGATACTCCCTCCAAAATCAAACCAGGCACATTTATTCCTAATTAAAGTTTTGTGGGGCAAAAGCTTTAAAAAACAGTAAATCTCTTGCTCAATATCTAGCAAATGTGACTCTACCTGCATTTTGGCTGTGATCCAGTTATTATACCAAGATGTACCCATTTCCAAAATTGTATCATTGCCCTTAACAGAACGAATTAGATCAATTTGCTTCTTTATAGAATTGAACTGTTGCTGGATTTCACTCAGATTGTACTTGAGGACAAGTTTTATATTACTTGTTGAAACTACCATGCCTGATTGTGGTTCAAACAAAACACCTGTACTCTGTGGTACTATTACTACAGCATTAGTAGAATATGCTATCATAGCAAGCATTGGAATAAAAATGAACATGGTTAATTAGTTCTAAATACTAGAGTTGACAATGAACATAAAATAAATGAGTTTCTTGTGGTAACCTGTGGAATAAAAGGTTTAGTTTCACTTGTGCACTCGCGAAGTGGCTTCAATACTAAATTTTCACAACACATTCACATAAGCACATAGCTGAAATAAACACACGCGTTGCACTCTCACACACTACACACGTTTACGCAGGTTGTTGGGATGTCTGGAACAGGATCACTTGGAATGTGGCGATGCCTCGGACTCGAAGTCTGGACTGCGACCTCGCGATTCTCGTTTCCTGGGTTTGAGGACAGCAGGTCCGCCTCTCGGTCGGTCCTCATCGTCTTGCGATACTACAGGAAATCTACCCGGAAATGGCTTTACACGATTGACATGAACGACAATCGAACGAAAGGGCAGTTGGAGCTTAAGAGTGACTGGCGACAACACCTCCAAGATTGGATATGGTCCTTTCCAAAACTTCTTAAAATTTTTGACTTGACTCTTCTTTAACACTATGTTGCTCAGATACACGAGATCTTCAACTCGATACTGTGGCACTGCTGCTTGGTGGTCGTGTTGTCTTGCTCGCTGAAAAAAGGATTGATGATTCCGCTGTTTCACTCCCCTCCATGCTTCCTTTAGCTTGCCTGCTAGATCCCTTACGTGTTCATTGCTGATTCCGGCAGTCAGTCGTGCAAAGTCCAAGAGTGAATGCATTCTTCTTCCGTAGACAATCTCATATGGACTTAGGCCAGTTCAGTTGTGCATTTTGGCATTGTAACAACTTACCAAATACGGTAAACAGACATCCCAATTGTCGTGTATGCTGCTCACATAATGGGTAACCATTTTAATAATTGTTCTGTGGACTTGCTCGACTCTTTCATTTCCTTCAGGTGTGCTGGTGTAGTCCTTAACTGAGATATTTGCGTGGGCTTACAAGTCTGTTTAAGTAATTCACTCATAAAATTCGTTCCTTGATCACTGATTATACTTAATGGTGATCCAAACTTAAGAAGCCATTCTTTTACAAAAACTTTAGCTATAGTCTCAGTGCTCTGATCAGGTATTGGTATCATGAGAAGGTATCTAGAGAAATGATCTAACATTGTCAATATGTATTTGTTTCCGTCTATAGTCTTCGGCAACGATCCTACGACATCTAGTCCTACTCGTTCAAATGGTTCACTTGTTTCTGGCAGTTCTTGCAATGGCGCTCTACTTTTTCCTACGTCATTCCGTCTGTTACAGGAATCACATTGTGAAACAAACTCAAAAACGTCAGCTTTGCGGCTCAGCCACCAAACCATTGTAGGTATTTTAATGTTTGTTGCTTTTTTACCGCAATGTCCTGATAATAAAGAATAGCGATGATTTCTGGAATAACAGGGCAGTTTCCTTCACTAGTGATTTTGAACAATAATCCATCTGTTTCGACAAAACGTTGATCTTTTTCCATAATTTGCATTGTGGATCGCCTTCCTGAGCTGCCTTTTAACTCTTCTTCTCGACTTATTGAAACACATACATTGACTTTTCAATTCATTTCATCAGCATTCACATGTTGTTTACCAGGTCAGTGAATAACCTTGAATTGCTACTCACTCAGTCTTGATGCCCATCTTGTTAATCTGGAACTTGGGTCCTTTAAGCTCAATAACCATTTAAATGCAGCATGATCTGTAATAACTGTAAATTCTCTTCCTGTTAAGAAACATCTGTTATGTTATAACAAATTGCTAAAACACAAAGCTCCTTCTCAGCAGTAGTATAATTACATTCTGCTTTGTTTAATTGACTGGAATCAAATGAGATTGGATGTTCATGACTATCAACTTCTTGAGGCAAGATTGCACCTATGGCAAAATTGGATGCATCTGTTGAAAGAATAAAAGGTTTACTGAAATCCAGATGGGCTAACAATGGGGCTGTGGTTAGAGCAGTTTTAAGTTCTTCCATTGCCTTTTTGCTTTCTGTTGACCAATTACATGTGGTTCCTTTCTTCAGTAGCTGTGTCATTGGACGTGCTAAATTTGCATAACCAGCTATAAATTGTATGTAGAAATTTGACAATCCCAAGAATGATTGTAGTTCTTTCAAATTCTGTGGTTCAGGAAAATTCTTTACATCTTCAATTAATTTTGGATCAGGTCTAACACCTTCACTGGTTACAACATGACCAAGATAGTTAACTTTTCTTTGTGCAAAATGACATTTATCTATTGATAAAGACAGGTTTGCACTTCTTATACGCTCAAAAACAGCTTGTAGTCTCTCAGTATGCTGCTTCATGTTTTCACCAAAAATTATTACACCATCAAGGCAAAAAAGTGCTTGTGTTGGGGTGAGCCCTCATAAAACTGAATCCATCAGGCGTTGAAATGTAGCTGGAGCATTACAAAGTCCAAACGGCATACGAAGATTCTTGTATACTCCTGTTGCTGTTACAAATTAAGTTTTTGCTTGATCATCTGGATGCACTGTTAACTGGTGATAACCACTTGTTAAATCTCATACTGAAAAAATTGGACATCTGCCCAAGTAATCCAAGGTTTCCACTAAATTTGGTAAGAGGTAAATGTCGGGTGTGGTCACAGCATTCAAAGATCGGTAATCAACACAAAAACGGAACTGTGGTTCTTCAGAAATTGATTTCTTCTTTACAATTACAACAGGCGAACACCAGGTGGGTCTGAAGGATCTCTTGGTTTTATAATTCCGGCTTCTAATTGTTCTTTAACCATGTCTTCTACCAACTCTCTTTGACTAAATGGTATTCGGTAAGGTTTCTGTGTGATTGGGGCTGCATTCCCTGTGTGAATATGATGCTGAACTAAATGAGTGACAGATAAATTTGCATGTTCTTGGAATAAATCTGCATACTCCAACAAAACAGGCACTAAAATCTTCTGTTCATCAACTGTCAAATGTTCTATCTTTTTCCAAATCTTGTGCTTCAGTTCATTATTAACTTCGTCTCCTCGTTGTAATTTTGCGGTACTGTTACAAAAATCTATGTTTATAACAGCAGCATTTGTTACCTCATCTGGAATCTGTATTACGTCACTTTTTCTTTCGTTCGACACTTCAGCAACTTTTGTTCCTCGTGGTAAAACCACATCCTCATTGCTCATATTTGTTATTGTAACCGGGACTTTGCGGCGTTCTGTCTCACCATTGTAGTGACACCTACACTTCTAGCAAAGTAACAATGCATTGTATCCAATAACTCACTTTTCTCGGATCGCTCAATTAATAACAAAGTTCCCTCCTTGCATTGGGGTGACTTAACTTCAATGTAGATTGTCTTTCCTGCTCCCTTGGGAATTTGCTGAGGCTGATCAATTTGAACATCGACTCAGATGGTTTGAACTGATGCACCGTTTGGGTGGTTCATTCCCGTGATGTCAGTATTGCTGCTCCTTTGAGTACGACCTGAAGAATGGTTTCCTAGGTTGTGGTTGCTACGGCCTAGTCTGATCTTTCTTTCTGTGACAAATATCTCTGCCTCATTAGCGGACAAGAAATCAAATCCAAGTACACCATCGTAACGCGTTTCATTATCTGAAACTACTTGCACCCTTTACCTTTATTTTCACCTTCATCTTGGCCTTGACCCAGAATTAATTCTATGTCAACTTCTCCATAGTTATGTGGCTTTCCTCCATTTAACCCTTGCCGTTTTAATAGTGGTGGTTTCAATTTATCCCGTTTATCTGTGCAACACCACATTAATGAGGTCTGTGCTCCTGTGTCATTAAGTAGTTTGATGTTTCTCTCATAATATACAGCATCTATCACGAAGTCATTTTCAGTCTGATTTTCGCTGGAACTAACAGGAATCACTGTCTCTGGCAAGGGGCGGATGGAGTGGTGGCCCATACGTCCCCATACTCATTTAAAGATCTGGCAGATTGTCTGTTGTTCGCATTACCTTTCTTCTTGTTGCGACACTCTCTTGAAACATGACCCTGCATCCCACAATGATAGCAGATTCAATTCTCTTTACAATCTTTATGCTTGTGACCCAGCTTATTGCATCTGTAGCATTGTACTGTTGTGTTGAAAATTCTGCTTTCTTGTTTCTGCATCTCATTCGGTCGTCTTAGTGCTTCAACGAAACCAACAGCTGATTCTACTGCTTCCTGGAATGTCTTACATCGCGCCAATCTAACAGCTTTGCTTACTTCCTCTCTGTGCAACCCATGAATGAATGTGTCCAAGGTTTTCTGGTCGGCTTTGAACAACTGAATGTGATTTTCATTTTCATCTTCTTTAAACTCATATGTTTGAGCGTTGATGTTTCAAATTCTGTCAGAAAACTGCTTGATAGATTCGTCTTGTTGCATTCGCAAACGGTAAAGCTGCTCTCTGTAAAAGCTGATCACGTTTTTACGTTTAAATCTCTGAACAACCATCGTTCTAAACTCATATTAATCTTCTGTTTTCACGCAAGTAGGCTCCTCGCTAATGAAATCTTCTGCTGCTCCCTGAATTCTTAATTTGTCAACTGCTAGCTTATCAGTATCTGTCCATGATCCTAACAGGTCGACACCTTCAAGTTTATGAAAAAACACTTTCACGTCATCTTCGAGTTTCCCACTAAACACTGGTACTGAAGGCAATAATGAAAAATTCTTTATTGTAGTTGTACCTGTACTGCATGAACTATCATTTGATAAGTCTTTCAGAATGTTACACTCGCTTCTTTCTGCTTTTAACTGCCGAATCTCTTCTTGCTGTTCATTAATAACAGTTTGTAGATCGACGGCATTAGTCTGACTGGATTGCTACATTTCGTCTAATTTAACACCGATGAGTCACTCAAATGAAAAATAAAAATCCATCACTGCGTTTCGTATTCTAGCCAAACTGGAGTAGACCAACCTTAATTCCAGTGTTAGATGTCCCCGCGTAGTCGGAAGATGTTCACACTGCTGCTGCTCAAAGTTCAGGTTGTACTGCACCTCTTCAGGACTGTAGATTTTCCATAACTATCCCCATGCTGACACCACTTCTATAAGGGGGTTAGTTTGTGTTGTTGCTTGGTTGATGATTACACAAATATTTTGTCAGGATTTGTAAGTGATGGGTCCTTGAGGTATGGTGATAACGCAAACACGAGAAGTAAGTTTAAACAGTTTTATTAACAAAGGCGGATTATAAAACACGCATGCTATGCGCACCTGTCATCACTGTGTCTGACATCCTAACACCAGCTAATTACGGTCGTGTCAAAAGGCTCCATGGTGAGCTAAGAGAAGAGACATATTCGCGCCCGAGGCCACGTTAGTTAATACTGCTCGCTGCAGACGGCGGCCAGTCACGTACTCCCCATCGCAGTGCGGCCGGACGTGCGTCTACTGACCAAGCAGATTGTCAGCATTCCAGACAGGTCGGCTGGTGAGCGTGTGTTAATGTACCACGCGGCTGCACGCAATCCGTAGACCCTTACATAGTCATGCCAATGTAGAAGGCTGAACAGCATTTACTTAATAGCTGGTATGACGTGACGTTTCACAGGTGGCTCTCCCTTTGATAGTACCAGAAATGGATGTGATGGCCCAGGAAATCTGCTTTTTAACTAGGCTGATGAGGCAATTACATGCAGTGAAGGCTGAGGTGAGAATGGTTGTGTATTGCTGTAAAGAGTCTGCATCTGAACAAATATGTTTGCCTCAGATGCCAAGGCTGTATGGGAGGGAACGTTTGATATGGAAAGGATGGCAGCTGTCAGAATGTAAGTACTGTTGTTTGTTGGTAGGTTTAATGTGGGCAGAAGTGTGTAGCTGGCCTTTGGTGAGCACGAGATCAACATAAAGGAAAGTGGCATGGGATTTGGAATAGGATCATGTGAAATTGAATTGGGAGAAGGTATTCAAAGATTCCAGGAATTTTAGCAGGGCAGCCTCACCATGAGTCCATATGGTAAAGATGTCATCAGTGTGTCTAAACTAAATCAGCAGCTTAAGACATCCAGATCCCAGGAAAGCCCCTTCCAAGCGGCCCATGAAAAGGTTGGCATAGGAAGGAGTCATCCTGGTTCCCATGGCCATACCCCTGATCTGTTTGCATGTCTGCCCCTCAAAGGTGAAGTAGTTGTGGGTAAGTATAAATTTGATTAACATGAGTAGGAAGGATGTCATAGGTTTGGAATCAGATGGGTGCTGACTGAGGAAGTGTTCAGCAGCAGACCAACCATGTAAGAGGCGGATGTTGGTATAGAGGGAGGTGGCAGCTGTGGTGACAAGCAAGGTGTGTGGTGGGAGTGGGATGGGCACGGATTTCAGACGGGCTAGGAAATGATTGGTATCTTTGATATAGGAAGGGAGTTTTTGTACTATGGGTTGTAGGTGTTGATCAACTAAGGCAGTTATACATTCAGTGGGTGCTTTGAAGCCAGCAACTATAGGACGACCAGGATGATTGAGTTTGTGGATCTTAGGAAGAAGGTAAAAGGTGGGGGTACGTGGTTTGGGTGGGGTGGCAAGTTCTGTGGATTGAGTTGTTAGTCCTTGTGAGGGGCCTAAGGTTTTCAGGAGCGATTGCAGGTCAGTTTGAGTCACAGGGATGGGATCTTGATGGCAGACGCTGTACGTAGCAATGTCAGACACAAATCTCATCCAATGCATTCCTTAACAATCAGTTTTTCCATCTCATCCTGTACAGTAAGTCTCCACTGACCTGCAGCTCTGGGTGACTCTCCTAGAATCTACCCCTTTTCCTAGACCTCTCCAGTCCTTTTCCTTCACCCTTCTTCCTTCCCCTTCAGCCCTTCTGCCTGAAAAAGGAGCCACTGGCTCCAAAATTTTGCCAATCACAACAGTCTTTAATGTGTGTGTTCTGCTGTCGCTTGGTGAGTAGATTTTTTATCTATCCAATTAAATAATTTTATCAATATCTCTTTTTAGTTTCTTGACAATTGCAGTTAGTAACATTAATTGTTCGGTAATCATTATCAAAATTGTGGCCTGCTGCATCTTTTTGCTCATATTATTCTTTAAATCCTCTAAATGTGCACTTAGCTTCTGAATTCTGTTTGCTGTTATCTGTTCATTCTATGTGACAGCATTGTCTGCCTGATGGACACTCCTTAGGTACCCCATTACCATTGTCTTTTACACCTTTGATAACCTTAAGAGTTCCTGTTGCTGTTCCTCCAGAACATCCATTTTTGCCTTGAAAAACAATGCATCCTCTTTGTCTAGGGTACTAAATAGAATTTTACTCGTCTTATCAATGAAATTCAAAATTCCCCATCTTGGTCGGAAATGTTCATGTCTAGCTAACTGACCTGTAGCTCTTTAGCTTGGTTTTTTTTTCTCTATGTGCCATGTTACTGTTTGTTGCACATGTCCATATTCAGCGGTACGTAATTTCTCTGTATGCAGTCTGGCTGTACAGTGTGATAACATAAGAGTTGCCGCTTGTCATATTTTCTCAAATTTGTCTTGTAGTTCTTTTAAATTGAAATAACTTACAATACACCACGTTGTACTATATAGACGTCCACCCCCGGTAGCTGAGTGGTTAGCGCTACAGAATGTCAATCCTAAGGGCCCGGGTTCGATTCCTGGTTGGGTCAGAGATTTTCTCCACTCAGGGACTGGGTATTGTGTTGTCCTAATTATCCTCATTTCATCCCCATCGACGCGCAAGTCGCTGAAGTGGCCTCAAATCGAAAGACTTGCACCTGGCAAACGATCTACCTGATGGGAGGCCCTAGTCACACGACATTTACTATACACCCAACCATGGTTATGATAGTAAATTCCTGGGGCTGACTGGAATCTTTTCTACTGTATGTCTTGTGGCATCACCACTCAGTGTGCTAGGCTGGCCATTATGCTTCCGATAATTAATAATCCCCATAGTTGCAGTACTGTTTGCATGGGCCTTTATACATTTCTGATCTTTTATTTTAATTTCTACACTGTGTCCTTTTACATCAACTGCTGTGTAGAGTCTTCTCCGTTGACTACCCAATTTTCTTGATCGGCCTCTTAGTTCAATCATATTGTGCTTGTTTTTTTCATTCCTTTACTGGGTGTTTGCTGAGGCTCCCTGATAGGGTAACTGCATTCTCTGGTATACCTCAGTGAAGTAGTCATGATAATCGTAAATAACATTTAAAGGCTTTTATTTCAGTAAGCCAGGTAGATTACATTTCCTACCTGAAGGATACTTCAAACACTGCGTATCCTGATGTGAATCTTCAGGTTTTGGCGGCGCAAAGACTGTTCCATTAAGTTTCGGGTGTGCAGCCACAAGAAATCTCCTTCTTCTTCCAATATTTCAGCTGTAAAACGTTCAGCCATCTTCAGAGTGAGCCGCAAGACTTCCGCTCCAGTGCTTGCTTTGTCCCTTTATACTGTTGTACCGCGTGACTGTGCATGCGGCCACAGATGCAAATGCACCAGAGACATTGGTTGGCGGCAGAGACGTGCATAATGCGCGAGTTGTATCTATGACTCCGCAGTTGATTATTGTTGGCATATCGATATATCATTGTGAGCTGCACTGTGACAACGTCTTTGCGAGTTTATTACAGCAAGTGCCGGATTCCAGGATTTATCAAGATTGAAACCACTGTCTCTGTTAATTAAGTTCGTCGTCAAGCGAATTTCAATTGCCTCCTTTACTATCGAGTCCCAAAATGACGATGTAGTTGCCAAAATTTCGTCGTTGTCATACAACATACTGTGACCATTATCAATACAGTGCTCTGCCACGGTCGACTTGTTAGGTTGTAAAAGTCTTGTGTACCTCTGATGTCCTGTACATCTTTCTTGGACAGTACGAGTTGTTTGTCCGATGTAAGAGAGGCCACATTCACATGGAATTTTGTAAACTCCAGATTTTCGGAGCAGCAAATCATCTTTGATGGAGCCCACGAGTGCAGCTGTCTTAGGTGGAGGACTAAAAATCACTTTTATTTTGTGTCTGCCGAGAATGCGTCCTATTTTTGATGAGAGGCTACCCACGTATGGCAGGAAGGCCATCGATTTAAAGGTTTCTTCATCTTCTTCTACTTTCTTTGTGGCCTCTTTTGGTTTCATTTTAGTGCCCTCTGTATTTGTTGTGGAGAGTACCCATTGTCTTCAAACACTCTTTGTTAGTGGGAAAGTTCATCTTGCAGACTGCTTTCGTCAGAAATAATATGCACTCTGTGAGTCAAAGTTCGGAGAACACTCATTGTCTGGTCAGGATGGTGGCAGCTATTCGCACGTAAATACAGATCGGTGTGTGTCGGCTACCTATACACTTAATGTCCCAAAGTGCCATCATCTCTGCGCCGAACCGAAACATCCAAGAATGGAAGGCATCCCTCCTTTTCAATTTCCATTGTGAACTTTATTTCATCGTGGAGGGAGTTCAGATGTCTTAAGAAGTCTTGCAAGTTGTCTTCACCATGGGGCAAAACTACAAAGGTGTCATCAACATACCTCCAGAATACCGTGGGTTTCAAGTCGGCAGATTCAAGCGCCTTCTCCTCGAAGTCCTCCATAAATAAACTGGCCACCAGAGGGGATAAGGGACTACCCATGGCGACTCCGTCCATCTGTTCAAAAAATTCATTGTTAAATAAGAAATACATGGAGGTCAGAACATGTTTAAATAAAGCTGAAATCTCTTTGTCAAAACTTCTTTCAATAAGTTGTAGAGATTCTGGAAGGGGAACCTTTGTAAATAAAGCCACCACATCAAAACTAACTAATATATCAGACGGGTTCATTTTCAATGATTTCAGTTTACTAATGAAGTCAGCCAAGTTTCTTATGTGGTGAGTACATTTTCCTACAAGAGGCCTCAACAATGATGCCAGATGTTTGGCAACGTCATAGGTCGGAGAGCCTATGTTACTCACTATGGGGCATAGAGGAACATCTTTCTTGTGGACCTTTGGTAGACCATAAAGTCTAGGAGGCACCGGACCACTTGGTTTCAATCTCCGAACAACTTCTGGTGGAAAGGGAGAATCACTCAGGAGCGAAACAGTTTTCTTCGCCACTCGGTTAGTGGGATCCCTGCTGATCTTCCGGTACATGCTGTCACTCAATAAATTGTACATTTTATCATGGTATTCGTCCCTAGACAATAAAACAGTAGCATTACCTTTATCTGCTGGGAGTACCACCGTCTGAGTATCCAGGCGAAGCTTGCGTAGAGCAGCCCTCTCTGCCACAGATATATTGCTTCTTTGTGGGCGAGCCTTCATAATTGCACGGCATGTTTCACGTCTTATTTCCTCTGCTGAATCAGAGGGAAGTGGTTGAACAGCTTCTTCAATGGCGCTGATAAACGAAGGCAATGGCAGAACCTGTGGAGTGGGTGCAAAATTCAGTCCCTTACTCAAAACCATCATCGTAGCATCGTCCAAATCTCTACCTGTCATATTAATAACAGGGCGTCGAATAACAGTTTCTCACTGCGATGTCATCTTCAGTCGACTAAATTTTGCAGTCTGTCGGGATGTGGCCTCCTCACGGATCCAGTCTGATTTGGCCCAAGTTGTACCATCAATCCAATTCCAAGAATCATAGGGTATCTCCACAGACATCTTCAGGTGCAGGCAATACAGTTCTTCAGAAACCAGGTCTAATTTTTGGCGAGTAAAGTGGATCCTCTCTTTAACAATAGCAGAGCCAGCTTTTGTTAAAATCTTATTCATAGACATCGTTTTTATAAAATGTACTAATCTGGCAAACTTCAGAATTATGCCCTGGTCACGGCACCTTAGTAAAAAACTTTAAGAGCTCAGTAATCTCGCTCTCAAGTGTCGAAGCTTATCCAATCATCGAACACATAAAACCATATCCTCCTCACAGAGGAACAGTCTTTGCGCTGCCAAAACCTTAAGATTCACATCAAGTACCTCTGCAGGGAGGAGATGGTTTTATGTGTTCGACGATTGGATAAGCTTCGACACTTGAGAGCAAGATTACTGAGCTCTTTAAGTTTTTTACTAAGGTGCTGTGACCAGGGCATAATTCCGAAGTTTGCCAGATTAGTACATTTTATAAAAACGACGTCTATGGTCGTATCACACTTCCCTGGGGCACTCCTGATGATACCCTTGTACCTGATGAAGAATCGCCATTGAGGTCAACATACTGGGTTCTATACCTTAAGAAGTCTTCAAGCCACTCACGTATCTGTGAACCTGTTTCATAGCTCATACCTTCATTAACAGCCTGCAGTGGGGCATTGTGTCAAACACTTTCCAAATATCTAGAAATACGGAATCTGCCTGTTGCCCTTCATCCATGGTTTGCAATATATCGTGAGAAAGAGGCAAGCTGGGATTCACATGAGTGATGCTTAACAAAAGCCTTCTTATTCGTGGGCATAAGCTTCTCAGTCTCAAGGAAATTTATTATGTTCTAACTGAGAATATGTTCAAGGATTCTGCAGTAAACCGATGTAAGGGATGCAGGTCCGCAATTATGTGGGACCGTTCTTTTGCCCATCTTATACATAGGAGTCACCTGCACTCTTTTCCAGTTGCCTGGGACTTTACACTGGGTGAGAGATCCATGATAAATGCAAGCTAGGTAAGGGGCCAGTGTCATAGAGTACTATTTGAAAAACCAAACTGGGATTCCATCTGGACCTGGTGACTTTGTTTTCAAGTCCTTCAGTTGTTTCTCTGTACCAGGGATGCTTATTACTACGTTGTCCAAGCATTTTAGTTTTTCAGCAATCGGTTCCTCAAATTATGAAGTACAGGTTGTCGCAAAGGTTTTCATACTGGTCATTTTAATATAAATTTTCAGTCTTGTTTCATGTGTCACAGTTGTTATTTGCCTCATCAGGTAGGCAGCAGTTTTCTGCCTGTAACAGATGTTTTCAATTATGTTGTGCCAGTGGGGTCTTATTCATGGAGAGATTTTTCATTTTTAGAGAACGCAGATACTGAATCAGAAACTGACTTATTGAATTTAGATGGTGATTTTCTGCCAGAGACAACTGACAGTGAAGATAGTAAGGCTGAGGAGGAGTAATAGTCAGTAGATGTCTCCCCATCTTAGTTCTTTCCACAACATTCTCAGGAGCTAGAGGGCATAGCAGTGAAGATGGCAGCTAGAGATAGAATCGAACTGAAGGTTTGCTAACACTCTGTCACCTGGAAAGAGGGCTGCTTTGAATGTCCTGAAGGAGAGAGGGTGACCCACTGCATGTGTCTGCCACCATTTGTATGACTTCACTATCAGTGTCTTCTAACTTCTTTCTGATGAATCAGTGCTACATATTGTAAAACGGAAAAAAAAAACCACAGAATCAAATACTCCGAATAAATTCAAAAAACACTACTTGGACTGCATCATTGGAAGAATTGGAGGCAATGATTGGTATCATAGCTTTTTGTGCTGGAAGTATTACATAGGATGACCTTTGTCACATTCTTGGGGCTTAATTTTATTAATAATAAAATTGCAAGAGATGGATATCACAAATTTATCAAGTTCCTACCTATTGGTGAGAAATCACCCAAACTCAGTGCATTCTTGCTGACAAATTCACTCGTCTTTTATGAAACATGGAACAAGTTGGTACAAAATTGTCTTTGTTGTCACTCTCCGTCCCCAACTGTTTGAAAAACAATAATTCTGACTAAAATTCCACCTCCACCATGAAAAATACTAATAGGTCAGAGTGCACTCTGTCAGCGTACCAAGGGGAGAAGAAGTAGAATGTCACTATTCTATATGCTGAAGTACCAATGAATAAATAAGTTAAGGAGAAACCAGAAACTGTTACCTCCTAGATCGCTGAAAACTATGATGTTGACATGGTTCCTTGCAGCAAATGGCTGATGCATCTTTTACAATATCTGAGATGTGGCAGCAGTTATATGTGTGTATTATCTCCTCTCACTTAACTAAAAATAACCTGAAGGGGAATGTCTTCATTCTTCAACTGGCAAACAAACTCATAAATGGTAAACAGCAAAGGGACAGGAGCGAGAAAGCCAGTCAGTGAAGAAGCAGCTGTATGCCCACATAAATCAGAAAAGTGAAAGAAGCACTAAGTTAGAATGTGCAGAGGAAATACTACTAATGAAATCCCAGAGAAATGCAGAAAAAGCTGTCTCTGGAAAATGTGTACAAAAAGCACCAGTAATCTTCTCCAAAATGTGATTTCAATGTTTAAAATTGTGATTTCAATTACGTTTGTTGAGGTTCAGATGGTATTTTAGACTTGTGTTTTCTAGGAGTACCGGTCAAAGTTAGCCTTTGCCACAAGAGTTCCTGTGCAGCTGGAACACTTGTAAAAGAATTGTCCATTGTAATACCATATGCAGTTCCTAAAGGAGAGGTAAGGTGCATTACAACTCTAGCACCTTGATTCTTTTCCATGGGTCCTTCTTTCCCAGTGCGTACCTGCAAGTTGAAAATATACAAAGTTTCGACATCACAGAGGGCTCAGATTTTCATGTCGTATTTAGCTGGTTTGGACTTTATATAAACCCTAAGTGGGCATTTACCACAGAAGGAGACCAATTGCTCATCCATTAGTAAATGACTACCTGGATAATAGTGTACAAAGCTTTCCTGTGCAAAAATTGTTAATATTTCTGGAAATGCAAAAAAAAAATTTCCATTTATCTTGCTTCCTCTTTAGTGACCACGCCGCAGAATCTGATGTAAGAAAAAGTTCAGGAAACGTATTTCTTATAAATTAGGCTGGTATTATTTTCCTACAGTACATGCGGTCCATGGGACATAACATAGAATGTGGTTTTCTTTTAGCTTTTAGTGCTCCCATAGTTACAAGGAGCCCTACGAAACTGGACATTTATTCCGAACTTTTTGGGATACACTGATGTTTGTTAGAAGGAAGAGTGGCATTCCATAAATTTCTTGTTCTCTCCCCCTTTTGGTTTCTGTATTTCATGAGATTGTCCACTACTTTAGGTGTAATGAACAACATGAAAGTCTCCATAAACAAAGACACACTCAGAGTCATTCTGAGACCACTAGATGTAGACAGAATGTCTTGGTTTTGAAACCTGCTAGGTTTTTGGATATTGATTGCTGTATCATTCCATTTTCGCCGGTGTACGTAGGTCTCTCCGGCATTTGAATCTCATCAGTCACTTCGTCGTCGTCCCTTCCTTCGATAACATCTTCAATTGTTGTTTTCTTCCATGTTTTCTTCTATTCCTAAACACACACACTTCACATGACTCTCTCCATGTCTGTTTCTACTTCTGTTATTTGCAGTACTTTCTACAGTGTGTATTTACACACGGGCATTTTCTCATCATGCAGAATCCCAAGCAGGGTACCGAAGGTCCTCAATAAACATTTCAGTTGTTATTTATTATATGATAAATTTACTTTAAAAATTCAACAATAATAATGTTTAGTGGGGACAGTTTAACAATTTCACATAGTCTGAAAACTATAAACTATTTCAAATAGCTAGAAATAATAAAATAGTTATGTTACAATCTTGCAGTACACCACTTGGTATGCAGAAGGTTAAATTTGTTGTAATAAATAGATGGTATCCATCATCAAACTAGGCAAAAGATTGAAGACTTTGACAAATAAATAATTTTGCTGTGGAGTTCTGGTTGCTAGTTTTGTGTATTTTCCTTGATGTAAGTGTTACACAGGAAGTCATTTGTGTAATTATGATTGGGTTTTTGCAATTAATGGTCTCTTCGCTAACTTAAATCACAGTCCACATTCCTGTTATGTCTATCTTTGTATTGTTTCATAAAACAAATAATATATTGTGAACACTGCAATAGGAGTATCTAAACTGTACTTACAGAAGAACTTTTCAGCTTACAAGCAAATGTTTTGCTCCTAAAATTAAAATTTTGTGTTTATTTTACAGCTTTAACATTGTCAAGTTGTTGATATTACAAGAAATGCGTAAACAATTACAGGTTTAATGTGCTATTTCACAGTTTATTTTCATTTGTATTTTCCAGAAATCTTCAAGATTTTGTTACTTGGGTTGATACATCAGCTATAAGAAAGCATGTCATGCAGTACAACGAAATGGTATGTTTTTTATATCCGGTTCCAGGAACTGCATACTACAGTTTTCAGTGTAATCTGTTTTTGTAGTAGCCTACATCAAAACTCTTGCAGGCATATGTAAACAGGAAACAACAAAAAACATTTTGCATTATATCATCAATATGGTGTTAGTGATATTATTATTTTTTTGAGAGTTGTGGACTGTTTGGCTCCATGCATCGGTTTATTTTATTTAGTTTAACATAATATTAATGACAAATGCAAAGTCAGTTGTGAATGAACATTATTTTCCAATATGAAAATGATACTGAGATACTCTTCAATCAACTAGCTATACTCCAGTAGACTAACTCACATATACAGCTTAATAATATTCAGATTACACCCAGACCAGGGGCATCTGCAGAAATTTATTCAAGAAGGGGCAATATCCTACAACCATCATATTTTTTTTTTTTTTTATTTTTTTTTTTTATTTTTTTTTTTTTTAAATGTAGCCGATGTGGTTAGTTTGATGAAATGCGATGCACCAAAAAGGAGATGCACAAAATATATTCTATCTCAGAGAAGTGACAGTTATGCTGTAAGATGTTTTCGAAGGTAGATTACTTTGATACCTAAAAGGGAAGTACGGTTCGTTATGGTAAGCAAAGTGTGTCTTCCTATTTTATTGATATGATGAAGAATGTCATCTTTCTGAGTTAATGTATGGAAATCACATCTGTGCATGTTTAAATTCAATGCATGAAATGAGAAAGGAAACAAAACTGCAAAATGTTTTTTTTTTTTTATATTTTTATTCATATACTAATAATGTTAGGTTAACACTGAAAATTAAAAATCTGAAATTGGAAAAGAAACAGAACTGAAAATGTCCTTGTGGATATCAACAAGAATAAACAGTAAAATATACAGTTGATCAATACCTCTCAAAGAAGAGACAAAGAAAAGATTTGTATTAGACTTTGATCTCATCTAGAAGACTCGGGTTTGCTTTCTTTTATTACATTTGTGCCTCTCTGTTTTAATGCTGACTTTCATAATTTTCTGGAAGCTACATTTTTGAGTTGTTCGTGTAATGTTTGACCACAATAAGTTGAACCTTTTTACTGGCGCTCTTCTTCTTCTTCTTCTTCTTCTTCTTCATAAAACGTTTCTGCTTAGCCAGTTCATTCACAGAGCCTCTTCCAATATTCTCTTTTGTCTTACAGTCTTTATCCCAATTTCTGCTAATTGTCTTCCTGGACCACCACATCATACGCAGATGCTGCCATTAGTGAAGAAAATTGCCACTGGTTGGAAGATATTCATTTGTTTCGAAATGCCACAATTTTTCCCACAAGGGTCCCCTCTTTTTTTTTCAAAGAAGTTCAAAATGTGAGTAATGGTGCCAGCACTGCAGGAAGAAGTCAGTGTTGCCCTCACCTCACTGCTCTTCTCTCCTTGACAATCTTAAGGTGGAGGCGAGACATGCCTCCTGCTGTTCCCAACTGTCAGGGTCAACTTATCATGGCCAAATAGTTAAGTGTATCCCAGCCGCAATATTTGAAGCATGTGCACGAATAATGCTGTACGGCACATTTTGCAGTTGTTGGGAAATTGACAAAAACTGTTAGTTCCAGAGCAATAGCAGATATGTATTGTTTGTGCATACAGACTGTGGAAAATACTAATTTCTGGTTTTAAAATTGCACTAAGCACGGATTTTTTGATAATAAGTAAGTTTTAAAATGGAATAACGTTGTATGGCAATGGATATACAGTGTTATTCCAGATCAGCCAGCCCTCTGCTGTAATTATAAGGTGACTAGAATCCAAAAATAGTAAGTAAGAGATTTAAAACAAGATACTAAATAATATTTATTGTAAACTGAATAGCTTGATCTTAAAAAAAAAAATACAACATTAGTTTATCAAGTTCAGGCTCAAATCTAGTCCATCAGAGTCAGTTGTCACACTCCAGGTTTTCATAAAACTGCCTGTATTTTGGTTCCATATATTTTGTCATGTCCAATAGATCCCTTTTCTTCTCGTTATGAGCTTTCAGTGTCCCATTATAGAGCAACCGGAATTCAGAAGGCAATGGACAATTTTTTACTTGA
This sequence comes from Schistocerca serialis cubense, assembly GCF_023864345.2. Lineage (NCBI taxonomy): Eukaryota > Metazoa > Arthropoda > Insecta > Orthoptera > Acrididae > Schistocerca > Schistocerca serialis. Next base: position 598,439,032 of record NC_064639.1, read on the forward strand.
TGTTCACAACCATGCTTTACAATACAGTGTCTTTCCCATGGGCGAAGCACATTGTGAGTACGGCGCACACTTAAACCTTGAGGATCGTCACTACACAGCTTCAACCAAAGTACATCGGTTATTTTTAAAGCATGCGGCTTCTTCAAAAGCAACTCGATGGATCCTATGTCCTTGAAGTCTTCCATCATCATCTCGTGAATGGTCTGTTTTGAAGAATCGACAAAGGCCTTCCATTCTGAAGGAACCATAACTTTTGACACTTTCTTTCTTTTCTCGATGACTGCAAAATCCTTGTCACAAGGTAGGAAACTGTGACCTGAACATAAAAACTTCTGATGTATTTCTGTAAAGTACTTGCAGCTGAACAGCTCTCCAGTTGTTGTTCTGCCCAACACAGTGGTCAGACCAAACAATCAGTTTTCATTTCAAATCTTCTTCAAGCGTATCGTAATTGTGTGTCACAAATTTAAGCAGACAGGAAACTATTTCGGCTGAACCTCTTCTTGCGGTGGATTCATCCCACAAATTTAGGGTGATGTTTCCAGTACCAAAGTCATGAATCGTGAAATTATACGACGACGGCTGTCTCTTGTAGAATACCATGGAATGAGTCAATGTAGGACAAAGTAAAACCTGTTTTAGGTCAACACAAATAACATGTATATTGTTATTCCTCTTAGCCATTTCCGTATCGTTTTTTAGGGCTTTGTATGCTTGGTCTGACCTTGAATGGTGCAACTGACTCTCAATTTCGATCTTGTGCAGTTCTATTTCATCTGAAGCTGCGATCATTTTGTTAAACAACAAATCACACAGTCTTCAAGTATCTGATCTAGGTGTTCTGAAATGCTGATTAAAATCTTGTTTGAAACACACTTTGATAGTATGACCTGCTTATTGACTTATCAGGAAACTTTTTGGTAAACAACCGATACATTCTACAGAGGTTGAGATCGGGGTGCAGACATTCTTTTGAGGATTTATTCCTGCTGTAATGGCTCATCTGCTTTGGGAAACTCGATATGTGTTGTCGAATAAGAGCCCTGTCGTTATTTGAAATGGTATGTGGCCTATTGCAATGTTTTCCTCTACCGTCTTTAAGAGTGGTTATTCCACCTTTTACTTTTATGTTGTAGAGTCTGCATTCGTCGCTGGGTGATGGAGAATATGTCAAGCAATGTTTTTTGACACACTTCTTTTGAGTAAACTTTGTATTTGAAAGTAGCTTGTTTCCGTGTAGTATCGTCTGTCTTACCTCTCTTGCGCCTGGCTGGCTCGCCTATTTCCATGGATTTTATTAAGTATATGGACTGCTTATCGTATGTTATGGCATGATTTTCTTCATACAGCTTTAACTTCATTTCCAGGTTTATGTCCTTGCATCCTTCTTTTGAGCACACTTCTGCATTACATACACGATCCTGAATCACAAAAACAATCACTATTACTACCTAATATTCTAACAGATTATCAAATTTCAAATTCTCTTTTCATAATGTAGCATTACTCAGACTGAGTATTCTATTTTTTCGTCAATGATAACTACAGAACTGTAGTTAATTTCATTCACGTTACATACTTTTACTGTAATGTTTTCAGAAGATACACATAACATGTCATTAGAGCCATGTACTCTACAGGGACGTCGCCGCTTTACAGGACACATATGCTTCTCTATAGACATACACCTTTTTACAAAACCCATACAGCATTATTCCACTCACCTGTGTTGGAGGCTGTTTCTCAGGAACTACCTTTCCTTTTCATGATTTATGTTCCAGTCCAGCATCATGACGCCTTTTCCTCTTATTATCCTGTCAACTACCAATGTTAATTTTCCTTTTCCGTGCATTATTTGCACGTTTCAAACCGCTTGCGGTAAGTGTCACCTTGCTGCACTCCGCCATTCTTGTAACATCCAGCATTGTTCGCGCAGAGGCACGAAAACTGTGCGCGTCTCATCACTGTTTAGTGCTGCCCTCAGACGGTGAACATGTCAGTTATAACAGCAGGCGATGTAAACTGCCGTATACAGCATTATTCCACGCGATTCTACGAAATGTCAAAATGTGCCATACAGCGTTATTCGTGCGCACGCTTCATTTGACTAGATGTGTGTGGTAAACCTCCAAAGCTACCACCAAATTTGCCTCTCAACAGTCTAGGACTGAACTAAGACTTCCTTTTGTCTCCCCGTTTTGAAATTTTATTATGCAGCTATACCAACAGGCTTTCCAAATTGTTAACTCTATAACTACATGTTGAACACCATAGAAGTTGAGAATGTGCCAATGTTTTTGGAGGGGACAACTATTTTACATTGGAATTTCATGATTTTTCTCTTTTCCATTGCAGAAAGTGACATTTTCTTGTCTATATGAAATAGAGAGCTGGAATTTCTGACTTCCAGCCGTACAAAACATTGTGGTAATGCAATGGCAAAAGATGGAAATTTGTGCTGGACCGAGACTTGAACCCAGGTTTACCGCTTTTCATGAATGGTTGCCTTAACCACTTCGGCCATCTGGACACTGTCCCTAACTGACTCAAATTTCCAATTTATTGCACTTGCAGTGGAGCATCTCTTTTTCATTAACCTCCTACTCATAAATTATTGATTCCTGTAGGAATCTCTTTTACAGAAATGTATATATTTGAGTGGTGTCTGTTCTGTCGTATATATATATAAGTGCTGGCAGGTTGACAGACACACAAACAAACACAAACATACACACAATATTCAAGCTTTCGCAACAAACTGTTGCCTCATCAGGAAAGAGAGAAGGAGAGGGAAAGACGAAAGGAAGTGGGTTTTAAGGGAGAGGGTAAGGAGTCACTCCAATCCCGGGAGCGGAAAGACTTACCTTAGGGGGAAAAAAGGACGGGTATACACTCGCACACACACACACACATATCCATCCACACATATACAGACACAAGCAGACATATTTTTCCTACGTGGAATGTTTCCCTCTATTATAAGATATATTTTTCCTACATGGAATGTTTCCCTCTTATATATATTATATATATATATATATATATAAACAAAGATGAGGTGACTTACCGAACAAAAGCGCTGGCAGGTCGATAGACACACAAACAAACACAATATGTCTGCTTGTGTCTGTATGTGTGGATGGATATGTGCGTGTGTGCGAGTGTATACCTGTCCTTTTTTCCCCCTAAGGTAAGTCTTTCCGCTCCCGGGATTGGAATGACTCCTTACCCTCTCCCTTAAAACCCACTTCCTTTCGTCTCCCCCTCTCCTTCCCTCTTTCCTGATGAGGCAACAGTTTGTTGCGAAAGCTTGAATTTTGTGTGTATGTTTGTGTTTGTTTGTGTGTCTATCGACCTGCCAGCGCTTTTGTTCGGTAAGTCACCTCATCTTTGTTTTTATATATAATTTTTCCCACGTGGAATGTTTCCTTCCATTATATATATATATATATATATATATATATATATATATATATATATATATATATATATATATATATATATATATATATATATATATATATATATATATATTTCTTTTCTCAACATCTCAGTTGTGCCCACAGATCTACATCTACATCTACATCTACATCCATACTCCGCAAGCCACCTGACGGTGTGTGCCGGAGGGTACCTTGAGTACCTCTATCGGTTCTCCCTTCTATTCCAGTCTCGTATTGTTCGTGGAAAGAAGGATTGTCGGTATGCCTCTGTGTGGGCTCTAATCTCTCTGATTTTATCCTCATGGTCTCTTCGCGAGATATATGTAGGAGGGAGCAACATACTGCTTGACTCTTTGGTGAAGGTATACTTCAACAAAAGCCCGTATCGAGCTACTGAGTGGTATACATTCCAATCTGAGTTTTGGATTTCATTACTGTTTACGTCTGGTTTCAGCCAATTTTCTGTCCGTAGTACTATGTGGGCATTGTGACCGTTTATTAATGAGAGCAGTTCTGGGACCTTTCTATAGACACTCCTGCAGTTTACTATTAGCAGATTAATATTGTTATTCCCTGTTGCATTTTGCCTACTCCTACCTTGTCGCGTCTCAGGAGGCATCTTGTTGGGCCAAGGGAGGGAATTCTCTAACCTAAAAAACCCACATGTGCACTCCACACGTACTCCGCTACCCTTGTAGCCGCTTCCTGCGTGTAGTGCACACCTGACCGATTCAGGGGGACCCTACATTTCTCCACCCGATAGCGGAGGTCGAGAAATTGATGCATAGCATAGCGTAGAAATTGATGAGGTGTAAATTGGCATGCCTTCAGTGCAACATGGCCATTTTTATCATGGTCTGCTGCAATTCCTCTGGTGTATAAAAGTGAATGTCATCTCAGCATTCCATCACAGGTCTCGTTTGTTGATAGACGAAAGATAAACTTCTGTTATGGTTAAGTTGTGCAGCAGGGGGAGCTGATGCCCTTGTTGGATTTGGAGAGGGCTGTTGGACAGGTATTGGTCTAAATTTGGGTGGTGAGGGAAGAGTGGAGTGTCCAAATGATCAGCAACTGATACTGCCTTGGGTATTTAACTGTGGTTTCTCTGCGTCTTGATTAGGATTATATAAGTAATGGGGAAAGAATGGGGCTTCTATTTTCAAAATGTTATGTAAAGTTTTGCATCCTCCTCGACTTCAGGGAAGTACCGAAACTGCTGCTATACTGAGGAAATGGCACTATTTCCCACAATCAGTACAACAACCAAATGTGAGGGTCACCGTGAAAGTTTTTACAAATGATCACTGTCAAGATGTGACATTTATTATTGTTTTGAAATTTGTCATTTGTTATTGTTAAAACAATGATAGTTCAGAGAGTGTCTGAATAGTTTATGTGCAGAAACAGAATTGTGAAAAATGGGAAGTGGATCTGAAGTGTTTTCTTGCATGATTTTTTTATATACATATATATATATATGCAGGTTAGCTCAACAGGACTCAGATCACTTTGTTCAAGTTTCGGCAAACATTCACTTTCTGAAAAGCCCATTTGCAGTTGGTTTACAGAATTTCATTCCGTCACGCTTCCCTCAATGATGAATTTTGTGGAGGTCAACCAGAATCAACTGTTGTTCCAAAAAACATAGATACTGTACGCAACATGATTGAAGAGGATACACATATTGAAGACTGCAATAAATTTGTTATTGCATAAACATTTAGTTGTGGAAAAGGTCACTTCATGATGGATACCACAAAACTTAACTAAAACCTATGAATAGACTCGTATCAATTGGTGGAAGGAAATGCTCAGAAATCCAACTGAGAAAATGCTAAATCGGTATAGGACCTCTTAACATGATGTGAATATTGCATATATCTTTACAAACTGGAAACTGAGCAGCTATTAGTTGTTTGTGTGTTCCAGGGTGAAGCAAACCCAACAACACTGGTTTGTTCACATTTGTTTGTTCCTTCCAAGAAAATGACCGCTTGTTTCTGTGGTTACACCGGACGTTGCTGTAAAGAATCAAAGAAGAATTTATGTCAAATGATGTACAGCAACTTGTTTGCCAGAGGTCAGTGATGGACTCAAGGGGGGGGGGGGAGGAGGGGGAGGGGGAGGGGAGACAGGAGAGTCACATCATTAAATCATTCTTTGTTGTGACAGTCACAGCTTTCAAACAGATGATTATCTGAGGGAGGAGAACATCAAACTAATGCTTCATTGCCAGTATTTACCCGCTTCATTGCCTAAAGACTTCTTATTGTTCCTTTATGCCAAACAAACAGTTGTGCAGACAATGATTTTCATCACCTCGAGAATTTGTTGAATCCATCTGGAACCCTGTTCCTGAAGTACCAACATCGGAGTGGAAAAATGTTTTCAGCATTGTCAAATACTTGCAGAAGTACGAGGGTTGTAACTTAAATAGTGGCAACTATTTATTCACAACCCACACAAAAGAGTTGCGTGTTTGCACCTGTTACTGCCATTCAGAGTAGTCACAAGCATTGTGTAGAACTCATTGCCAGAAATGTGGAAGGCGTAGTGTACCGTTAGCAGAGCCTGTTCTGTTGATAGTGCGAATGGAGCGGTCTACTGCCTGTCGAATCTCTGGAGCAGTTCTGAAGTGAATGCCACAAAGTGGTTCCTTCATCTTCAGAATCAAATCAAAGTCACAAGGACTTAAGTCCGTGTAGTATGGTGCATAGTACAGTACTTCCCGGTCCCACTGACCGAACAGAGCAGCCACAGCTCGCACTGTATGAGTCTGCCCATTGTCGTCCAAAATGATGGGTGGGTTGCGCAGAAAGTGAAATAAACTTTTAACTCGTATGAAACTGGAGAGGCTTTCAGTAACTTAGTTTGTTAGAAATATACATTTATTTCATTATTTCTTGTGTTTAAATGTTAATTAGGCAATATGTTGTACCCCTTATGGCAGGATGAATGCTTGAAGGTCTGTAAAGAGATTGGTATAGTACACTTTTGTTGCCATATAAGTTATTTTCCTATTAAATTTCTGAATGAAATGTTATGTTTTAGGAATATATTTTTCATGGAATATGCTGTGCTTATTCCTGCATGCTTTTTGTGCTAATTATTAAGATTTTCTACATATAGTGTGTGTTCCATTTATGGATTATGTTTCCTGTTGCACATTTTAATAGGATTCTCTGTTTATTGCAGTTTGATGATTATGAAATGCAGTAAAAAACATCTGAGCCAGGACAATTTCACATTTGGTGAGTTAAATTAATTCATAGAATTTTCTTATCTTGTCCATATTATCCTGTTGGTTTTTTATACATTTATTTCCAGATTTCTACATCAAATACTGAGATGCAGGTTGCAGTTAAAATATCATTGCATCTCGTTTCAAACTATTTTAAAACAATGGAAGAGGCCTGAAATAGAACATGGCGAAGTTGGCAGCAAGGATTTCTTATTGCTTTACTGCAGTGCTTTGAGGGAACTCGATGCAACATGTGACTTTTGTCTGCAGTTGCATTCAAAAAATGTTATGCTATTTGTACAACTGACATTGATGAATAATGTTACACTGTAATTTATTGTTGCCTCTGTTGTAATTTATGGTATAATATCTATTGAAGTGTGTGTGTATATATCATATACTATTCAAGATAATAAGTGGAACAAAAGCAAGGACTGGTCTCAAGAGAACAGTGATAGTTTGTAATTACGTATTTCAGGATGATTGCACAAAATAATGCTGTTTGCTGGAAAATTGTGAATGTTTGTGCACCTAGTCAGTAGAAAATTTGGTAACATGAATTTTTAAAAAATAATTCATGAAATGTTCATGCATTCCGTTTAGTGATTTGAGCTTCTGTGTCCAGTAAAATTTTAACATCATTCTTTCTTTCATTTTACAGCGGAGTTTTAAAACAAGGTAAATCAGATAATAGCATATTTCAATATTAGGACCATTGGTCCTACCTCAGATAAACAGAATAGCTTTATTGACAGGGACATGGAAATGTGGCATCTGTTTTTAGCAAAATTCGCATCATCTTAATTTTTTTGTTTATGAAGACAGACACAAATTTAAAACGTTGTCATGCTCCATGCCTGAAGACAAAGACTTAATGCTTTGAAATTGACTGAGAAGAAAAGGATGATTTTGGAGCTTTTTGACTGGAATGTTTGGTTTTGAAACACTTCAACAGTTGTGTGTCCCCCACCCCCCACCTCCCCCGAAATGGTCTTTACTTATCTTTTTCTTTTGGCTGTACTTGTGCTTTCAACAAACACTTGTTTCTGTTGAGAAACAGCACCATTTTCACACCTCTGCCTTAATGTGTTTCTCGGCATGATTTTTCCTTTCCCACCCAATTCAATGATTGGAAAATCTGCAGAATATTTGTTTCAACCTTTCGTGGACATTCATAGCCATGCGACCCATTACGGGAAGAGTTTTGGCATGATCAGAATATGATAAGTTCCCCCCTTCCCGGTCTCAGTGCAGGAACTAAAAACTAGCAGTTGGCCATGACTGTAAACAAACTAGAATTATGTCAGAGGGGAGAGGAGCAATCGTAGGCCAGCCAGCCTACAACTTGTGTTCTGTGTTTCTATGACAACAGATACCCAATCCTTTCTGGTATTTTGATTGTTGTACTCAGTCTCTATGATGGGTTATGGTTAGTTTCTTCATTCATTTCGAAATGAAAGTACAAACAGTGAGGCAGGCACGAAGCAAAGTATTTGATAACAGCTACCTGCAATTGCTTGCTGATGTTAGCCGTGTCATAAACGAGGTACTTCAGGCCCAATCTCTACCTCTATTTGATGCAACCACAGTTCAAAACACCTGCCACCTAAAACTGCCATATTAAAGCATCCACAATATACAAACTTTTGAACTTCAGCTAGCAGACAAACATACTCATAGCTTTGTTCTAAGATGCTAGGCCCCACAGTTGAGTCCTACATTGCATTACAAGACATGTTTTTTATACAGACCACACAGTTGACCTAACAACAGAGCATTGAGCAAACTGATACTTGTGTTCTTGCATTTTTTATTTTGCAAACACATTATTAAGCACAATATCTTTAGAAATTTGGCATCAATAGATGATTTGCAATACCAATAACTGAAAACTGAGTACATTTTTGGTATTTACATGCAGAAAATGAAGTTTTAGCAAACTATCTGTGATGAAATAGTTCATCCGGAAACAATTCTCTATGAAGCGGCATTGTTATTGCACTTTGAGATGGAACTCACATCTATATTTGCATTTATTGCAAATTGTAAATTTTTCAGGTCCCTCTCTATCCTGCGCAAGCTTCTTCATCTCCAAGTAACTATTGCAACCTACATCCTTCTGAATCTGCTTAGTGTATTCATCTTTTGGTCTCCCTCTACAATTTTTACCCTCCACGCTGCCCTCCACTACTAAATTGGTGACCGCTTGATGCCTCAGAACATGTCCTACCAACTGATCTCTTCTTCTAGTCAAGTGGTGCCACAAATTCCTCTCCTCCCCAATTCTATTCAGTACCTCCTCATTAGTTATATGATCTACCCATCTAATCTTCAGCCTTCTTCTGTATCTCATCATACATTTCTTCAATCTCTTCGTCGTCTGCGTAGCTAGTTGGCATATAAACTACTGCAGTAGACATGGGCTTCGTGTTTATCTTGGCTACAATAATGCGTTCACTATGTTGTTTGTAGTAGCTTACCGGCGCTCCTGTTTTTTTATTCATTACTAAACCTACTCCTGCATTACCCCTATTTGATTTTGTATTTGTAACCTACCCCCCCCCCCCCCTCCCCTCCCCCATGAACCATGGACCTTGCCGTTGGTGGGGAGGCTTCCGTGCCTCAGCGATACAGATGGCCGTACCGTAGGTGCAACCATAACGGAGGGGTATCTGTTGAGAGGCCAGACAAACGTGTGGTTCCTGAAGAGGGGCAGCAGCCTTTTCAGTAGTTGCAGGGGCAACAGTCTGGATGATTGACTGATCTGGCCTTGTAACATTAACCAAAACGGCCTTGCTGTTCTGGTACTGCGAACGGCTGAAAGCAAGGGGAAACTACAGCTGTAATTTTTCCCGAGGACATGCAGCTTTACTGTATGATTAAATGATGATGGCGTCCTCTGGGTAAAATATTCCGGAGGTAAAATAGTCCCCCATTCGGATCTCCGGGCGGGGACTACCCAAGAGGATGTCGTTATCAGGAGAAAGAAAACTGGCATTCTACGGATCGGAGCGTGGAATGTCAGATCCCTTAATCGGGCAGGTAGATTAGAAAATTTAAAAAGGGAAATGGATAGGTTAAAGTTAGATATATTGGGAATTAGTGAAGTTCGGTGACAGGAGGAACAAGACTTTTGGTCAGGTGATTACAGGGTTATAAATACAAAATCAAATACGGGTAATGCAGGAGTAGGTTTAATAATGAATAAAAAAAATAGGATGCGGGTTAGCTACTACAAACAGCATAGTGAATGCATTATTGTGGCCAAGATAGACACAAAGCCCATGCCTACTACAGTAGTACAAGTTTCTATGCCAAGTAGCCCCGCAGATGATGAAGAAATTGATGAAATGTATGACGAGATAAAAGAAATTATTCAGGTAGTGAAGGGAGACGTAAATTTAATAGTCATGGGTGACTGGAATTCGTCAGTAGGAAAAGGGAGAGAAGGAAACATAGTAGGTGAATATGGATTGGGGGGAAGAAATGAAAGAGGAAGCCGCCTTGTAGAATTTTGCACAGAGCATAACTTAATCATAGCGAACACTTTGTTCAAGAATCATAAAAGAAGGTTGTATACCTGGAAGAATCCTGGAGATACTAAAAGGTATCAGATAGATTATATAATGGTAAGACAGAGATTTAGGAACCAGGTTTTAAATTGTAAGACATTTCCAGGGGCAGATATGGATTCTGACCACAATCTATTGGTTATGAACTGCAGATTGAAACTGAAGAAACTGCAAAAAGGTGGGAATTTAAGGAGGTGGGACCTGGATAAACTGAAAGAACCGGAGGTTGTAGAGAGTTTGAGGGAGAGCATAAGGGAACAATTGACAGGAATGGGAGAAAGAAATACAGTAGAAGAAGAATGGGTAGCTCTGAGGGATGAAGTAGTGAAGGCAGCAGATGATCAAGTAGGTAAAAAGACGAGGGCTAATAGAAATCCTTGGGTAACAGAAGAAATATTGAATTTAATTAATGAAAGGAGAAAATATAAAAATGCAGTAAGTGAAGCAGGCAAAAAGGAATACAAACGTCTCAAAAATGAGATCGACAGGAAGTGCAAAATGGCTAAGCAGGGATGGCTAGAGGACAAATGTAAGGATGTAGAGGCTTACCTCACTAGGGGTAAGATAGATACTGCCTACAGGAAAATTAAAGAGACCTTTGGAGAGAAGAGAATCACTTGTACGAATATGAAGAGCTCAGATGGCAACCCAGTTGTAAGCAAAGAAGGGAAGGCAGAAAGGTGGAAGGAGTATATAGAGGGTTTATACAAGGGCGATGTACTTGAGGACAATATTATGGAAATGGAAGAGGATGTAGATGAAGACAAAATGGGAGATAAGATACTGCATGAAGAGTTTGACAGAGCACTGAAAGACCTGAGTCGAAACAAGGCCCCGGGAGTAGACAACATTCCATTAGAACTACTGATGGCCGTGGGAGAGCCAGTCATGACAAAACTCTACCATCTGGTGAGCAAGATGTATGAGACAGGTGAAATACCCTCAGACTTCAAGAAGAATATAATAATTCCAATCCCAAAGAAAGCAGGTGTTGACAGATGTGAAAGTTACCGAACTATCAGTTTAATAAGTCACAGCTGCAAAATACTAACGCGAATTCTTTACAGACGAATGGAAAAACTGGTAGAAGCGGACCTTGGGGAAGATCAGTTTGGATTCCGTAGAAATGTTGGGACACGTGAGGCAATACTAACCTTACGACTTATCTTAGAAGAAAGATTAAGAAAAGGCAAACCTACGTTTCTGGCATTTGTTGACTTAGAGAAAGCTTTTGACAATGTTAACTGGAATACTCTCTTTCAAATTCTGAAGGTGGCAGGGGTAAAATACAGGGAGCGAAAGGCTATTTACAATTTGTACAGAAACCAGAGGGCAGTTATAAGAGTCGAGGGGCATGAAAGGGAAGCAGTGGTTGGGAAAGGAGTGAGACAGAGTTGTAGCCTCTCCCCGATGTTATTCAATCTGTATATTGAGCAAGCAGTAAAGGAAACAAAAGGAAAATTCAGAGTAGGTATTAAAATTAATGGAGAAGAAGTAAAAACTTTGAGGTTCGCCGATGACATTGTAATTCTGTCAGAGACAGCAAAGGACTTGGAAGAGCAATTGAACGGAATGAACAGTGTCTTGAAAGGAGGATATAAGATGAACACCAACAAAAGCAAAACAAGGATAATGGAATGTAGTCAAATTAAATCGGGTGATGCTGAGGGAATTAGATTAGGAAATGAGACACTTAAAGTAGTAAAGGAGTTTTGCTATTTAGGGAGCAAAATAACTGATGATGGTCGAGGTAGAGAGGATATAAAATGTAGACTGGCAATGGCAAGGAAATCGTTTCTGAAGAAGAGAAATTTGTTAACATCGAGTATAGATTTAAGTGTCAGGAAGTCTTTTCTGAAAGTATTTGTATGGAGTGTAGCCATGTATGGAAGTGAAACATGGACGATAACTAGTTTGGACAAGAAGAGAATAGAAGCTTTCGAAATGTGGTGCTACAGAAGAATGCTGAAGATGAAGTGGGTAGATCATGTAACTAATGAGGAGGTATTGAATAGGATTGGTGAGGAGAGAAGTTTGTGGCACAACTTGACTAGAAGAAGGGATCGGTTGGTAGGACTTGTTTTGAGGCATCAAGGGATCACAAATTTAGCATTGGAGGGCAGCGTGGAGTTTAAAAATCGTAGAGGGAGACCAAGAGACGAATACACTAAGCAGATTCAGAAGGATGTAGGTTGCAGTAGGTACTGGGAGATGAAAAAGCTTGCACAGGATAGAGTAGCATGGAGAGCTGCATCAAACCAGTCTCAGGACTGAAGACCACAACAACAACAGGTTCAGATCATGAACATTATGGGCAGTACATCTGTCCATTGTAAGAAGAACATGTCTATTTTGAGCAACCATTCGACCGTTGAAATGAAGAAGCCACTTGCGAAATGATGTGCCATCGATCCAAGCTTTCTTGTGGTGAGAGTAGATGCAAGGTAAAGTGTCCATATTTATGTTTTCAAAACAGTGTGGTTTCTCGAATTTACCGATAAGCCAGGGACAAAACATGTCACTGCCATCTCCACTGTGACACACATCACCTTTTATCCTCAGGGTGTGATTTGGAAAAAGATTGTAGAAAAATCAAGTTTCATCCATGTTGAACACATCACATGAGGCGTGCTTTTCCCTCACTCAGTTGAATTCATGTAACCAGCTGTTCACACTTTCTTCATCAACTTTATTTGCTTCACCACAAGTTTGTGCAGATGAAATTGAATGTCTGTTTTGTAACCAATACAACCAACCAGCAGAACAACAGAATTCTTTGATGCCCATATCTTTAGCAATATCATTAGCTTTTGACTGAATCACAGGGCCAGTTAAAGGTATGTTAGATGCACGCATATGATTGAACCATTCTAGCAGCAGTAACGTCTAGATGTCTTCATACTTGGCGGTACGAAGTCATTTAGATTTGTTTCCAGAACCTGATGCCACAGCATTAATAATTTTTTCTCTATTTCGACGATTATTAAATCGTAGATAAAATAGATTTAGGTATTCCAAACTGCTCTGAAATTGCTTTTTTGTTGGTACCACGGTCCACTTCATCTCGAACTTAAGCTTTACAGCTGTCTGTTTCCTCTTTGCAATTTTCGCGTGCTACAGTACCGGTTGTAACTGTAGTTTTTATTCAGTATTCCAACTCGATATGGCTACGACTAAGAGAAAACCTGTCAAATCTGGCACTGAGTACATTCCTAAATGCTGCTGCACACATTATTGAATGTCTTACACTGTACAGCATACACTGATTGTTGAGGTGATAATCGCGGCTACCGACCTACAATACGTTAAAAAGAGTCAACAATAAGTATAATTAGCTTTGTAGCTACATTTCCTACATTCATTTCAGAAAAAAAATTACACTTTAGAATACTCTAAGGTCGGAAGTTTATGTTACACTGAAATTTAATTACGGTAGGAACTGAAACAGAGTTCGTAATTCGCCTTAACCGATAAAACATACCATAAGAACTAATGTATTTCTGGCGGGACCAATATTTTTTTCATGTTAACCACAAGTTCATGCTAATGAGATTATACTGTATAAAAATTTTGCTAAGTACTATACATAAAACAGTGATGCAGATTTCCTAGCTTTGCAGGAATATTGAAATTTAACAAAAAATTGTATTTAAAAAACCCTTTTTTTAAAAAAAATCATTGATGCATAACATTGCCCTCTATGCAGGTTAAACGCTGATGTAATTAATATATAAAACATTTCAAGGTATTATATACAAACATAAATATTTCATAGCTTTACAACCACATTTATAATATAAGGAAAACTTAAATAACTGTTGTGAAACATTAAAAATATGTCTTCTCTTCTTTCTATTGGGAGATCATGGAGGGAGCTACACAAGTGCTAGGCCAATAGCAAAACCATGTTAAAGTTTCCATCATCTTGTTAAATATGCCACAGTCAGTGTGTTAGGGGCCAATACTGCTGAGGTTTGGTAGAGCATCTTATCCCATATTAACCATAGGAAGGCTAAAACATGACAAGTATAGGAATTATTATGACATTTTAAAAGATACATTGTCACACACACCACTTACAAAACTATATTTTTCCAAATTAATGGTTGGTTACTTAATGTCTCCTCCAATGATGACAATATGGTTCAAGTGGCTCTGAGCACTATGGGACTTAACTTCTGAGGTCAACAGTCCCCTAGAACTAAGAACTAATTAAACCTAACCAACCTAAGGACATCACACACATCCATGCCCGAGGCAGGATTCGAATCTGCGACCGTAGCGGTTGCACGGTTCCAGACTGAAGCGCCAAGAACCGCTCGGCCACTCTGGCCGTCGATGACAGTATGATTGGGGAACTTATATACTAGTGGACATAGATTGTCTGTAAAGTTTTTGGTTACATCTGAAGGTGAGCCTAACGGTCGATAGAAGGATCTGACCATAAGTTTATGCACACTCTTAATACTGAGTCTTTCACAGACAGTCTTGCATATGGTTTAAATTTCTGTCTCAATGGATTTGAGTTTCTTGTCTCCTGTGACAAATAAATCACCTCCATTTAACATTAGCCTTTGCCTTTTGGGTACATGCTTCAAATTTTCACCCAATTATATTACTGTCATCAATTTCAGGTTTAAACCAATGTGTAATATCTAAACAACTAGCTCCCAATATCATAGCTTTTTATTTTTTTATCTTTTCTCTCATTATTAATTTATATGAATGTTTTCTTTTCCTTATTAGGAATAAGAAATTTGTAGGTTGCCACAGAAGGTGGCAAAGATAGGCTTTAAAAATTATCCTTGTAACAGAAGAGCAATGTCTGGAGAATATTTTGTTTCAGTTTTGCTTGATATCACACAAAAAGGATGTGTAATTTTTACTCGTGCGTCAACAATGTCTGTAGTAGATGCTATGTGCGTATAAAAATGCAAGAAAGTATATATATTAAGAGTTATCACAGCAGCAAGAATATTTTTATTTATTACCAATATTTGTTCACAAGCATGACTTTTGCCTGCAATCGTAAGAAAAGGCAGTAATTTCTTCCATCCTGCAAGACATCTTAAAATATCTATGTGCTAATCATCAAGATTTAGTGGATGGGCTGTATGATTGGCAACCACAGAAAATTAGAGGTAAAATAATGATGTCAGCATAACTAGAGGGAAACATTCCACGTGGGAAAAATATATCTAAAAACAAAGATGATGTGACTTACCAAACGAAAGTGCTGGCAGGTCGATAGACACACAAACAAACACATACATACACACAAAATTCAAGCTTTTGCAACAAACGGTTGCTTCATCAGGAAAGAGGGAAGGAGAGGGAAAGACGAAAGGATGTGGGTTTTAAGGGAGAGGGTAAGGAGTCATTCCAATCCCGGGAGCGGAAAGACTTACCTTAGGGGGGAAAAAGGATTGGTATACACTCGCGCACACACACACATATCCATCCGCACATACACAGACACAAGCAGACATTTGTAAAGGCAAAGAGTTTCCTTTGCCTTACCCTCTCCCTTAAAACTCACATCCTTTCGTCTTTCCCTCTCCTTCCCTCTTTCCTGATGAAGCAACCATTTGTTGCGAAAGCTTGAATTTTGTGTGTATGTTTGTGTGTCTATCGACCTGCCAGCACTTTCGTTTGGTAAGTCACATCATATATATATATATATAAAAACTGAATATATATATATATATATATATATATATATATATATATATATATATATATGTGTGTGTGTCTTTAAATATGTCTGCTTGTGTCTGTATGTGTGGATGGATATGTGCGAGTGTATACCTGTCCTTTTTTCCCCCTAAGGTAAGTCTTTCCGCTCCCGGGATTGGAATGACTCCTTACCCTCTCCCTTAAAACCCACTTCCTTTCGTCTTCCCCTCTCCTTCCCCTCTCCTTCCCCTCTCCTTCCCTCTTTCCTGATGAGGCAACAGTTTGTTGCGAAAGCTTGAATTTTGTGTGTATGTTTGTGTTTGTTTGTGTGTCTATCGACCTGCCAGCGCTTTTGTTCGGTAAGTCACCTCATCTTTGTTTTTATATATATATAAACAAAGATGAGGTGACTTACCGAACGAAAGCGCTGGCAGGTCGATAGACACACAAACATACACACAAAATTCAAGCTTTCGCAACAAACTGTTGCCTCATCAGGAAAGAGGGAAGGAGAGGGGAAGACGAAAGGAAGTGGGTTTTAAGGGAGAGGGTAAGGAGTCATTCCAATCCCGGGAGCGGAAAGACTTACCTTAGGGGGAAAAAAGGACAGGTATACACTCGCACTCACGCACATATCCATCCACACATACAGACAGAGTGTGTGTGTGTGTGTGTGTGTGTGTGTGTGTGTGTGTGTGTGTGTGTGTGTGTGTAATAATTGAACAATTGACTCTTTGTTAAGCACCAAGTTTGCTGCAAAATCAGGCAATCTAAAAATCTACATTGACAGAGTAAGAGAAATTATACATATTTGTGCTCTCAGTATTTGTACATTGCATTGTATTTTTCTTACTCTGCGAGGAAGACTATTCATGGAACCAATTTCGTTTAAACAAGAATCCATGTTTTAATTCCAGTACTGAAAGTAGTAATTATCTCATTACATAAGCTGTTGGGCTGCCTCCCAGCACGATTGTTCCCAAATCGACCAACAGACCTCACACAATTGGCAACCGATTTTCCAGGACGAAATCATGAACAGACTTTTTCTAGCGGATGTTAAATGAACATACACAAAAAATTTTGTCATTATTGTGTAGAAAAAAAACTAATTTATGTCTATTTACTTATTGCTTGAATAAGAATGCAACAAAATCCATATTATATGAAAACGAGGAGCAGAGAATTATAAAGACCAATTTATCCACCAAAGGGAGATGTAAGTGAGCTGCTTGATTACGCGGAGAAGGTAGGAAATTTGCCCAATAGCTTGCATTATTACACTTAGTAACATTTCTCTTGTAATTGGTTCTCTTTCCTTTTTCCTCGTCGTTTTCCTAGTGGAAAATTTATTAATCGAAAGGACTCTGTTCCGCCGTATCGACAAGCGCTGGCACAAAGACGAAGATCGCAAGAGCAAAGAAGGCGTGAGACAGCATCAGCAAGTAGCCTGCTAACAAGGACTGCACCACAACAGGAGTGCTCTCTAGCCGAAGAGAATATAAGTGCCACTCTTTCCAGCCTCGGCCGGACATTAGTGGTCAGAATTTGGACAGTACCAGACCGGGACTCTTACACCAGCACAAGCACAGTATTAGCACATTACTAGGAGAGCACTACGATAGCAGTGACGTGTGATCCATAGCAATTGCTTACATGGACCTTGTATACAGCGAAGGACTTTGATTGTTTGCATGTCGCCCATTGCTTGCGACACCATTGTACATTAAAAGTTAAGTGCTATCTATCTTCTTTATTGTAATAAAAACTATTAATTTGATTTGCTTGAATTGTTGTATAGCATTCCGAAAACACAGCATTCTTTAGGCACCCTATACGAGACGAGTGGGCAGGACCCCACAGACTCGAAGATCATACCAAACTTTGACTCATCAGTATAGTGTAAATTATTACGAAAATTTCAATCATTTATGTCAGAATTCTTTTCGGCAAACTCGCAGGAATTTATCGAAACGCAATTTCACAGGAAACTGCAAGTTTCAGGTGCAAGATTTGTTTACATAAAATTTTTTCTACTGATTTTTATTAATTTTTTGGCAATAGCTAGAATGATGAAGATGGCTGACCAAAAATTACCCATTGTTGATCGTAATACATAAGGTACAATTAGCCAAGATGGCAGAGATACGTATGAAGAGAAAAATGAAAACGAAGTGCCAACCACGCAGGTAGCAGAAAGCCAACATAAATGAGAGATAGGTATCACAGATGTAACAAATGACACCACAGATACACAGACAAACTATGACGATACCATGATGACTATCGATGAGACTGTTTCACACATCTCCCGAAGCGATATATCGCATCTGAATGAAAGAGAGGAAAAGTAACGTGAAACGGCAATGTATTTTGACAACATAGGACATACACCAATTATTGGTAATCTGAACATTGACATACGAAGTACAGCTGACAGCAACAATAACAGTACCACAAATGTGCTGTTACAGCGATTACTGACAACTGTAAATTCTAAATTCCATGATATGAACATGAAATTCAATACAGTTACACAAAAGCTTAGTAACTTGAACACAAAGTGTGAAGATTTGTGAAAAGGTTTTAGATTTCAAAACAAAACAAAAACAGGTGTTGGAAGATTTCCAAAACAGTGTCACGCAAAAATTCAGTGATCTGACAAAAAAGCTACACACAGAGAGAGATATATATAAAAAAAAAAAAAAAAAAAAAAAAAAAAAAAAAAAAAAAAGAGAGAGAGAGAGAGAGAGAGAGAGAGAGAGAGAGTTAAAACAAGAGGTTATTTCTAACGTAAAGAAATTATTCGATGTTTTGAACGAAAAAGTACGTTCATTTATTGACAATCAAGAACATGTAGAAAGTGGATTAAAGAAAATCACGGACACAAGTGATAGTATAAGAGCAAATCAAAACCAAATGCGTAATACTATAAAGTGACCACTACTGTCAACAACCGACACAAGGACTATGTAGGTTTACCATTGGCAGTATAGGAGCTAACTTTGAGTAGAAAGCTTCGAATTAGGGTTGAAATGTGCAAAAAGGAAAGAACTCAGATAAGCAGATCAGAGTAGTACATTACCTCAGAAGGTAGTATCGAAATGCAAAGTATATGTAGACGTGGTAGAAGGGGCCATGAAGGAAAGGGAAACTGAATCATCAAATGAAGTAGATCAGGTTGCTAATATTCAACTACCTTTGCTTGTAATAGTTACCCAGATCTTGTCACAAGCCCAATAGCAAGCGTTAATGAAGATTGCAAAATTTGTAATTTACCCACAGCAGTACCTACAATGCATGCACAGTTGCCACACAGTGCTGTGCACACTTGCAACAACACACTGATGTCGGATAATGCTGCATGTTTAACATCCATCTTCGCTGATGAAGTGTTGCTTAGACATAAGTAGTTTCCCACATATTAGACAGATGGAAAACGGATGAACCTGGTAGTTCTTATCAGTGCTTTCTGCAATGTACTTCCATGTAAATGGACAGAGGCTCAGAAGATAAGATTTGTTGTTGGTTACACCCAAGGTGGCATCCTCTTGTGGGCCACTGAAATAGCAGAATGTTGTCACAGTTACGAGCAATTTGAATGTGCTTTCTTAGACAAGTACTGGTTGGAAGCAGTTCAATAGAGATTTACATGAAGTCTTTAACTGGGCTCTATTTATTAGCAAGCATGGAAGCTTGTGGGGTTATTCCAAAAAGTATTTAAATAAGAGTAGATATTGGACCAATCCCATATCACAGGTATTAAAGATCCGACCTCTGCCACACTTAAGGGAAAAATTAGTAACCACACCAGAACACGACACTGAGTACTGTTCGTCAGTTTTGGGTTCCACTGACCTGATTTATGAAGCGGTACTGTGACAACATAAAGCAGCCTATAAACAAACACCTCAACCTGTCATTGGAAACCAACCTGTAAATAATAATTTTATTACACAACAAGCATGGCAACCATACGACACAGTAAATACAAAAAGGGAATGGATATGGTAATGGAAAGAGGAAAAACAAAAAATGTAAATGAGGTTATCAGAACAACAGGAACAATTATAACAGAAAAGTGAACTATAGTTTGCCAGCTATCCGCTACCTGTAAGTGGTAACAGCCAGCCGATGCAGTGGCAAGCGGTCAACAACAATCAGATGCCGCAGCCAACCTTTGGAAAACATAATAGCGCCAACTATAATTTCGTAACTGCCAACACAAATTCATGCGACAATGGGTCATGCGTAACCAATGACACGAATTGGCATAACACAAAACACACTGTACAGCTCATTGAAATTACTCTGGTCACAGAGGTCAATGCTTCTGCACCGCCGGAAAACTCCAACTAGTCACAGTGAGGCTCCACACTGCTGACCAGGTAGGGAGTGGGGGCAATACACTTATAAACACATGTTTTGTGAGATACGACGAAGAAGAAGACGTGAAAGATGATTTATACTGACACGAGGATGAAGTTTAGGAAATCTTGTATGGAGAGCAGGTTCAGGCAGTTATAAAGACAATGATATTTGACATGGAAGTACACTTAGTTCTAGACATAGGTCAACTGAATTTTTCCTACAGTTAAAGAAAAAAGGTATAATTCCCATGTTCCCAGTGCAGAATTGTAGAATACAGATGGCAACTGGAAACAAATCAAAAGTAGTGAAGTTACCAGCACTTACTCCATTGAAAATAGGACACTTTACTGTCAAATGTAATTTCGTCATCATTGACAAATTGCTGGTAATAGTTTGATTGGGATGGACATGTTTACAGCTTACAAGATGCAGATTAACATAGAAAGTGGCAAATGCTACTTCAGTGTAAGCGAACAGGTATTATCTGTTGATTTAATAAAAATGTCAGACAAGAAGAACAAACAGAAAGAGTAGTATTTCCTACTGTATTATTTGTAAACACTCACTATAATAAACACGTGTCAGAATGAGGTATATACTATGAAATGGTAGAGCAAAAGGTGAGTGAGTCCAGCACCTTAAATGAACAGGTGCAACAGGAACTTACAGACCTGTTATTTAAGTATGCACATGTATCTGGAAAACAACCCGGAGTTATCAAGGATTACCAGTTCAAAACAGATGTTTACCCATATGAAACTGTTTGTGTACCATATGCCATTCCTTGGATGAAAAGAGAGGCAGTATGAGAAGAAATCAATCGAATGATTAAATGCGGGATCATTCAACCTTCCTTTTCACCTTGTTGTAGCCCCATGTTTCCTGGAAGTAAACAAGATGGGTCGGTAAGATTGGCTCTGGATGCTCAAGGTATCAATGAGATCCTAGTACCAGTTCGAAAGAGGCCAACCTGGATGAACAACTGTTGAAGTCCCATAGTAGCCGGTATTTTACCATATTGGACCTCCGAGGATCCTACTGCCAAATCAAACTCCATACAGAAAGTAGAAAGTACACAGCGTTTGTTGTGGTGGTAGAAGCTTTGAATTCTGCATCCTGCCATTTGGCCTGAATATAAGTGCAGGTGTGTTCGTCACAATGTTAGATAAAGTATTGTGACCAGTGCTACTTAGCAAGGTTACGGTCTATGTTGACAACTTGTTAATCGCCACCCCCACTTGGTCAGAACACACTCAGCTGATTAAGAAAGTTTTACAACGTTTTTCAGAACACAGGGTAACAACCAATGTAAAAAAGTCTGACTTTGGCAGGGAGAATGTAATATTTCTTGGTCACATTATCCCCAAACAAGGTATCCTCCCTAATCCTAAGAAACTCGATGTCATATGCAATTGTCCTGTACCTAGGAACAAGAAACAACTTAAAGCTTGTTTAGGACTAGCGTCATTCTTCTGTAAGTTCATACCCAAACAACTGATGAACATTGACGCCCTGCTTAATTTATTATGCAAAAACAAACCATGGCTGTGGGATGACAAGTGCCAAGAAGATTTCAATAATATTAAAGAGGCATTAGTGAGTGCAAATATACGTAGTAACCCCGATATAGAGAAGAATTTCTCTATGTGCACAGATGCCTCCTTACAGGGTGTGGGGGTGTGTGTGTTCCAGATGAGAGAAGAAGAAGACAGTAAGATATTGCCAAAGGTAATAAGCTTTGCTAGCCGCACATTTACCGAGGCAGAAAGATCATACTCCATATCAGAAGTAGAAAGTTTGGCAGTAGTCTGGCCTTTCAAAAAATTTGTATGCTTTTTATGGGGTAAGGGTATAAAAGTATATTGTGATCACCAACACCCTTTCTTTTTTTTTTTTTTTTACATGAAGATTACGACACAGGAGACTGGCAAGGTAGTGTCTTTATCTGCAAAATTATTTATATCAAGGGCAGTCAGAACATCATTGCCGATGCTCTGCCAAGGTTACCTCAAGGTCTATATGAATTTAGTGGATTTTTCAAACAGTATTCTAAGATAAGAACTTAGCTTATGCGAAGAAAAATACACCAATCTGACTACAGTAAGTTTTGTAAACAAATGAAAACCATGCAACAATATGACCTAAGATGAGCAAGGTAAAATGAAAACTATCACAGGAAGTCAACAAACAGGTAAACATGTGATACAGGGAATGTAAAGGTATTTTGTTCCATTGCAAACATGCTGACTAAGAACAGTGGTGCATTTGTCTTCCTGAGAAGTACATTGAGGAATTCATAGAGTACACCCATGATGTGTGGGGACACTAGGGGGTAAGTAAATGTACCGAGAAGATAGGTAAACATTGCACCTTTCCAACTTTAAGATGACAAATTCTTCAAGTACTACAAAAATGTATAGTGTGTCAGAAGGCAAAACATCCTAACTCTTCTAAACATATCGAGTGTCACCTGATTTTAACTAAGAATCCTCTAGATTTAGTGTCTCTGGATGTAGCTGGCCCCTATCCAAGAGGTAAGGTTGGAGTAAGATATGTAGTAGCACTATATGGTGTTTTTACAAAGCATATTAACATGTACACTGTACATACATCAGGAAAGGAATTGAAGAAGATTACTTGAGGAGGGTAGGAAAGCCACAAGTAATACTTACTGGAAATACCTCACATTTTATAGGACAGAAATCAAAGCAATTTGACATCACAGGGTATGAAACACATCTTAGTATCAAGATTCCTCCCTGAAGCATTGCCCATAGAAAGAGTATTCAAGGAATTTAATTGATTCATAAGAACGAAAACACACACACACAAAATGAATAGAATGTCACACATTTCATGCAGGACATTAACAATCTTACAAATTCTTCCACTGGTTTCACACCAACTGAATTAATGTTTTACACCAGACAAAGGACGAATGGGAGTCACACCTACCAAAAATACCATCAGTGGAAATGACATTAGGGGAGAAAATTAAACAAGCAGTAATCACACTGGAAAACAGTGCTGAATACTGGAAGAAAATCTACAATCTGAAACTGAAGTGTTTTACACAGTTTAGTGAAGGCCAACGAGTTCTGTTATGAACCCGTCCTAAGTCAACAAAAATAGGGAAGTTAAACAAGAAGTGGCAATTACTTTATACAGAACCGTATATAATTTCCAAAATCCCATATCATGGAGCTTACAGATTGATTTACGAGAGGACTGGTTGAGATAAATGTCTCTACCCCCACAAGAACTTAAAGCAATTAGTGGAATACACATTTTTGACACAAGTATTTTTACTGAAAATGGCTGTACATATTGTACATAATAGTAATTTAATTTGTTTTTGTTTGAATACTAGTGTTAAGGAAACATGTTTAGTTATAAGTGATTTTACTTGTATTATGATATATAAAGTGACAGGTAAGTGAAATTGAGAGACATTAAATGATACAGCGCTTTGCTTGCTGCAAAGTCCAGCAAAGCAGAGCAGAACTTGCGACAAACACTGGTGTAGTCGCAACGATGAGCTACATCAGCAGACAAGGTGAAAGCAACGACCTGCGCGGATGCGCATGAAAACACGACTTCAGGAGGCTTAATTATCAGACAGCTGACATGATAAACAACCACCAGCTACTGCAATTAAACGCATCTCGCCCCCACACATATTTATAAGAGTGATTTACAAATAGGAAGAAAGAAGGAATAATTATAAGTATAAACTTAAGGTGGAATATGTACGCAATGTTGAACTAATGAAATGTACAAGAGACTACAACTAATATCTATCTACATAAAATAATACTCTTAACCTACTATATAAAAAATATGTACAGATGTTTACAGAAAGTGAACTACAGGACATGTAAGATATGTTTAAGGCTATGAACAATGACAGCTAAGATGAAAGCAGGGTACAGAGATGAGGAACATAGGTATCTCACATTTCATAGAATGTTGTAGATACTTCTCTTTACAGGGTAAAGGTAAGTGAGGCTGGTGATGTTCTGGGCAGAACAGGCAAATAAAATGGATGCATACTGACATAAAAGAATGTCAATCACTGGCCACTGAGCTACTACACATTTAGTTTTAAGTTTTTTTTCTTTTCAGCATCAACAAGGCGTGAAAGAAGACATGATAAGCTACGAGAGTGGCGTGGTTCCACACTGTCCTTGCGCCTGACGCTTATAAGCGTCACAAGAAGCCACGAGCCAGTGCGGCTGACGCTTATAAGCGTCCAAGAGATTGTCATTTAGAGGCTGCATAAGAATTGCAGAGTGATGATAGCGTGGAAGCACAACTTTCGAATCTGTTTCGTGACAGTTCTGAATATGCCGATACGGATCATGAAGATTGCGTGAAAATCGACGACGAAAAGGAGCCCGACCTTTCACACAGAGAGAATCCAGGTGAGTCCTGGCATAAAGAACCACATAATTTGCAGTATCACCCATTTATGAAGGAAGAAGTTTTGCAAATTCATCCTGCTGGCAATTCTCTTATGGATTTCTTCAGATTATTGGTAACAGACGAATTGTTGCAACTTGTAGTTGACGAAACGAATGAAAACGCATCAACATATTGCTGAGCGAAAATTCAAAAGAGGGATCTAGGATCTGTAAATGGAAGCCTAGTATAGGGGAATTACCAGCTTTCCTGGGTGTTTCGTTACATATGGGTAACGTTAAATATCCGCGATTACAAGACTACTGGAAGAAAGAACCGCTGTTTGGGAATAGAGGAATAGCGATGAGTATAAGCAGACACCGGTATTTGATCATATTACACTCTCCGCATTTTGCAAAAAATCCACTTCCAGGAAACCTGAAACCAGACTTTCGTTTATATAAGATACGACCTGTATTGGATTATTTTAACACGAGAATGTCTCAAGTGTATTACCCCGGATTTATCAGTAGACGAATGAATGAGTCTTTGGAGAAGATTGTCACTTAGACAGTACGTAAAAAGCAAAAGTACCGTAATAAATATGGCATTAAGATGTACGTGCTCAACAATCCAGACGGTTTCATAAATAAGTGCGCTGTGTACACGAGAAGTAGCGGAGATATGGGGGGGAAGGTCACGCTGAAAACGTCGTTTTGCATTTGATGGCGGAAAAGCTTCATGTTGGTCATCACATTTACTTGGACAATTATTATAACAGTTTTCATTTACCTACAATTCTCTTGAACCTAAAAACACTTTCCATACGTACTCTGAAATTAAATAGTAAATATACCCCCGAAGACATTGTATCGGCGAAATTTGGGCGAGGAGAGACAATTGAGCAGTATTCTAGTGGAGTTATGATTGTAAAATGGAAGGATCGACGAGAGGTTTCCTTCATTTCCACAGAACATCTAAATGTTATGGAGCAAGTGACGAATGCGCGCCAGAAAATAGTCACGAAACCTTTGCCTATTGTTAGGTACAATGCGTGTATGTCTGGGACTGATAAACAAGATCAGATGTTTTCGTATTATTTATGTGAACGAAAGACTATCCGCTGGCCGAAAACACTTTTCTTTCATGTCACTGACATGCTAGTTTTCAATTCTCTATATCTGTACAACAAATACTCAGGAAATAAAATGACGTTGTACGATTACAGAATGAACATTATAAAGGGCTTCCTTCCACCAATGGACGTTCCACGAAATGAGAGCAAGAAACATCACTAACACACACACATTGTGCAAAAACGGGAAGCTACTGCAGTTAGGAAGAAAGTTATGAGGAATCGGTGTAAGAAGTGCGCGGAACAAGGCAAGCGCACTGATACACCATACGAGTGTACAACCCGCCCATACAAACCTGGATAAGGTGTGCAAACTTTTAGATGGCAGACCTCTCCAGTGTTGCCAACTCTAAAAACCCCGAGTCGCCAGATTCAATATCAAAAGTCGTTAGAAAGTCGCTAAAACTGATTTTACTAGGAGTGTTCTGAAAATTTCGTGCTGTGAATGGAGCAAGAAGCCAGTGGGTGGGGGGAATAAAATATTAATAAAAACTGTCTCATACGTAATTGCTATATTGTCTTAATTAAATGACGCATCGCTTGCAACAACAGACATATAAAATACGCTAACGTTTAATTAAACATGTTATCATAATTGACGCAACACCTAAATTGTTGGTTCAATCACAGTAGTCAAATATACTAGAAATATACAACTATATTTGTAACAAAAGAAAGCAAGAACTCAAATTAGGTTACGAAACATATACACTCCTGGAAATTGAAATAAGAATACCGTGAATTCATTGTCCCAGGAAGGGGAAACTTTATTGACACATTCCTGGGGTCAGATACATCACATGATCACACTGACAGAACCACAGGCACATAGACACAGGCAACAGAGCATGCACAATGTCGGCACTAGTACAGTGTATATCCACCTTTCGCAGCATTGCAGGCTGCTATTCTCCCATGGAGACGATCGTAGAGATGCTGGATGTAGTCCTGTGGAACGGCTTGCCATGCCATTTCCACCTGGCGCCTCAGTTGGACCAGCGTTCGTGCTGGACGTGCAGACCGCGTGAGACGACGCTTCATCCAGTCCCAAACATGCTCAATGGGGGACAGATCCGGAGATCTTGCTGGCCAGGGTAGTTGACTTACACTTTCTAGAGCACGTTGGGTGGCACGGGATACATGCGGACATGCATTGCCCTGTTGGAACAGCAAGTTCCCTTGCCGGTCTAGGAATGGTAGAACGATGGGTTCGATGACGGTTTGGATGCACCGTGCACTATTCAGTGTCCCCTCGACGATCACCAGTGGTGTACGGCCAGTGTAGGAGATCGCTCCCCACACCATGATGCTGGGTGTTGGCCCTGTGTGCCTCGGTCGTATGCAGTCCTGATTGTGGCGCTCACCTGCACGGCGCCAAACACGCATACGACCATCATTGGCACCAAGGCAGAAGCGACTCTCATCGCTGAAGACGACACGTCTCCATTCGTCCCTCCATTCACGCCTGTCGCGACACCACTGGAGGCGGGCTGCACGATGTTGGGGCGTGAGCGGAAGACGGCCTAACGGTGTGCGGGACCGTAGCCCAGCTTCATGGAGACGGTTGCGAATGGTCCTCGCCGATACCCCAGGAGCAACAGTGTCCCTAATTTGCTGGGAAGTGGCGGTGCGGTCCCCTACGGCACTGTGTAGGATCCTACGGTCTTGGCGTGCATCCGTGCTTCGCTGCGGTCCGGTCCCAGGTCGGCGGGCACGTGCACCTTCCGCCGACCACTGGCGACAACATCGATGTACTGTGGAGACCTCACGCCCCACGCGTTGAGCAATTCGGCGGTACGTCCACCCGGCCTCCCGCATGCTCACTATACGCCCTCGCTCAAAAGTCCGTCAACTGCACATACGGTTCACGTCCACGCTGTCGTGGCATGCTACCAGTGTTAAAGACTGCGATGGAGCTCCGCATGCCACGGAAAACTGGCTGACACTGATGGCGGCGGTGCACAAATGCTGCGCAGCTAGCGCCATTCGACGGCCAACATCGCGGTTCCTGGTGTGTCCGCTGTGCTGTGCGTGTGATCATTGCTTGTACAGCCCTCTCGCAGTGTCCGGAGCAAGTATGGTGGGTCTGACGCACCGGTGTCAATGTGTTCTTTTTTCCATTTCCAGGAGTGTACGTACCGGTATGTGAGCTATTCGTCGTCGTCACTCAGAACATCGAACAACTCTTCTGTTTCATGCTCTGACAGAACTGTAGTTGATGTAGAGGGTTGAACGTCGCTCAAAAGATGATGTTGCAGCTCGACTGGTTTTGTCGCAAAAGAATAACTTTTGTTCGTTCCAATAAGCTCCAATACGTCTGATGGCATTGTTTCTTCAGCTGGTCTCTCAGTATGATCAAAGCATTAATTGTCTTTAACGATAATCTGTTACGTTGTTTAGTTTTTATAATGTTCATAGAACTGAATATTCTTTCCACTTCTGCATTTGAATGCGGTAGGCATAGAACAGTCATTGCTAGCTTTGAAATCAAAGAAAAAGGATTCTCCCCTGTGGCATTTTTATACTGCAAAACCTCACTCCAAAATCGAACAGTGTTAGTAGTGTTATTCCACCTAATGAAGTTGATATTACGCGATTCTTGCAGCATACCGTCTATGAAATCGCCGCTAAAACCCAATTCTTTGGCTACATCTGCTACAGCATTATTTTTATTAACTTATAGTGTTTCTTCAACATTCAGCATTGACATTTTTTTCAGGATCGTAACGTTACTTGGCAGTCTTTGTTGACTTTCTTTTATGAGTTTCAGACTAAACTGAATGCATCTCTTCTTCAAATAAACTTTATTTTCTTCAGACAAACTTGACTCAGACAATTTCTGTTCAAACATAAAGCCAAGGTACGGATTTGCGTACATACATTCGCTAGGAACTGGTGTTGTCAACAAATCAACAGTTGGAAACACTATGTTTTGTTGAGTGACTGCATGAGAAATAAAAGTGTATCTAGTAATTTAGTGGGGTCATTGTCTTCTCCTTCAAATGCTTTTATTGCTATTTGTACGTCTTTTAAAGCATGTTTCAGGTAAAACATGTAAATATGATTTGAGTCATCACAATACATCTTGTACAAAAGATCGGCAGTGTAACAATTGTCTTGAACCATGGCCAGTGAAAAATGTAGCTTTAGTTCTTCCCACTGCTCCAGAATTCCTCGTATTGCTGATTCAATTCAAAGCCAACGTGTTGCACAGACCTTCAAAAATTTTAGTGGCTGTTTTCCACAATTTATTGTCTCATAAACCTTTTTATATTCCTCTTGTCTTTTGGGTGAAATGGAGAACCAATTGTAGGTTTCCCGTACAAGAAACACTATGTTTCTAGCTATGGTACTCACTGAGGCGTGCGAAATTGCAAGCTGAATAGAGTGACAAATGCTTCAAAACAAATTCTCTCTTGAGTTGTTCGAAAAGCCCATTGTTTATTCCAACCATTGCATAAGCATTATCTTTGCCAATTCCTACCATATTAGCTATTGGAAGTTTGAGATCTTTCAAAGAATTCACAAGAACAGCAGCCAGATTTCTTGCATCTGCACTTTCAACTACAGCGAGTTTGAGAAATACTGATTTAATGGTTTGGTTGTTTGCACTATAGTACCGTATAACGATACCCAGCTTTTTAGATATTGATACATCTGTGGATTCATCTATTAGTACACTGTATTTTTGGTTACTTACATCTTCAACCAATGATCGTGTAAAATATGGAGCCAAAACTTCAGTTATAATGTTAGTGCACTTTGTACGATGTAATTGCATGTTTTAGCGCCCTCATCACTGGAAAACAC
Organism: Schistocerca serialis cubense; assembly: GCF_023864345.2. Lineage (NCBI taxonomy): Eukaryota > Metazoa > Arthropoda > Insecta > Orthoptera > Acrididae > Schistocerca > Schistocerca serialis. The sequence continues at coordinate 598,468,681 of NC_064639.1, forward strand.
CGTTCCGCAATAAATAAAGAAAGGGCGCCTTCCGCTCTGCTTGCTGTTCTAACTGTAGTTTTCAGAACAATTTTCACAGGTAAGGTGGTTTGTGTTTTTTTTTTAAATCAATTTTTTGTTTATGCTTAATAGTTTTCGAATGCTTTCTAATATCACACATTCAGCGTAAAACTCTGTTGCACGTACTTGACATCTTGCCTTGGATAAGTCTCCAACGACTGGTTTTGGACACCCATTGAACTCAGGTTCTGCTTCCCACGCATCCCGATATTTTTGAGCGTACTGCTTCTTCTTCTGGGGAAATCCATTATGTAAGCCACCACAAGATAAGTTTCACCAGTTTATAATCACTGAAAATACATTAAAACTCAGGCGAACTAGGGGTCGTGAAACAATCTACTCACTTGGTAACTCGATATCAGTCCTATTGTTCATTGTTTAAAACGTAATAATGTCTTAGATACCCCCACAGAATTGTTCTTGCGTAACCACTGTGCATGAGGTAATAATTTGACTGCGAGTTAACATTTCGAAAAATTAGAGGTTGCTGGACAGAAGTGTATTTTATTATACTTAATATTACATATGATTTTCGTCAATTCGAAAAATAAAGGGAGTTCAAAAGTTGAAGAATTATAGATCGATACGCTATCGACGATAACAGGCTAGTGGGTAATGAATAATGAATTGTTCCATAGTCGACGTTTTCTTACTCTGTAGGCAATTCCCACATTCAGGTTTACTAAATGCTGAACAATGCTACATGATCTGCTAAGAACTTAATTTAACTTAGTAAATCTAGAACAAAGTCAGTGTAGTACCCATTCTATAGTTAAAATCTTAGTTTTGTTATTGAAAATACGGGCCCAAAATAGTTTTGATTTGTACTTCAAAAGTCGTCAGTACTACAAAAGTCGCCAGATAAGTCGCTAAATAATTTTTGTCGCTAAAACGTTTTTATTGTCGCTAAGACGAAGGCAGAAGTCGCCATTTCTAGCGACAAAGTCGCTAAATTGGCAACACTGGACCTCTCCCTAGTCCTGAATCGGTAGAAGTCGGTAAACGTCGGGAGGCTTCGGTAGGTACGCAGTATCGACTGCTGCCAACATTACGTAGCTGACTGTGTTGTACAAGGTAATCATTGTTGTCTGCTTCGTTATTGTTTTGCGCTGTACTCTTCTGCATGTTTTTATTGTGCAGTGTGCTAAACATTATCAAAATGAGTGAAGAGGCAGTTGCTGGCCTATCTCGGGAGTCACCAACAACCCCTACCGGTAGGCCTACGGTTAGAAGGAAATTAGTATTACGTAGCGATGCTCGCAAAATTATATTGCGTGTGATTGAATGCTGCAAATGGAACATTTTAATGTACATGACGATTTCAGTTTCGTTTACGAACAACATTTAAAGCGAGTTTTACTTCCAAGCCTTTTGTCTGCTTTCGTGTAAGCATGACGCGCAATTTGTAGTGCCGGCACTGCAACTGGTAGGCATGCCTTGTCTCCCCCCACCCCCAACGACTCCTCGTCTCTCGCCAGCCTCCTCTCCCCGCACTCCCCTCACAACTCTGCCGTCTTACAGTTGACACACTGTACTGCTTGAACTGCTGTATAATTTCCCATAAGTAGTAAAAACGCGATAATATCGGGGAAATTCCGATTATCAAAGACAACTTCTTTTATTTCTTTTGACACTGCATGGTTTCTTTTTATGACGTGAAAGATTACAACTATTTTCACCTGAAAGGTTAGAACTATTTTCGCGAGTACTCAGAAAATGTGGTTTTCTGTTAAGTCGACTTATTTCTTATTGCGTTGTAAAGCGATCACTTCAGTTTTTTGCAAAAGAATTTGTTGTGCTAAATTTGTTTTAATAGCACCGAAACTGAAGTGATGAGGGACGAGCAAACATGCTACTAAATTGACGAACTCTATCAGAGTCAATCTTAAAAATGCGCATTTAAAGTAAATATAATTTCAAATGAATCCAGTTTCCTTTTTCCTTTTTTTCGTTCATAAGTATTTGGTTTTGGAATACAAATTTTTCCTGAATGCAGTGGATTTGTTGCTTGTTTGAAATGTATTTTTTGTTACATTATCAACAAATCACGAACATTTGAATAACGCCTGTAACCCCTATAGGTGTCAGACAGCAAACGGACTTTAAAACATGACCACAATACAGTCGAAGCTTATTTGATGTAATGCATTTAAGGTGTCATTAAGTCAGTATAGAACATGATCCTACAGATCTTTCAAGGTCTTGACATGAGCCTGTAGCTCAGGTGTGCTTAGGAGCGTCTGCTCCGAGCCATTTCAGAGTGTTAACGGACCACACCTCAAGCGAATAAAATTTAGTTGTAAGAAATATTATATATACAACTGATACGAATGAACAAGTCCAAGTATATGCGGTAGCAGTCTGGTAAGTGATGTCGTAATGACATATGTTCGATGCTACCGAACAAGTACGGGGCAAACCTGCAGACAGGGTAGTCACTGCTTCACAAACTCCCATGGCCCATTTTTTCTCTTTAAAATATGTATACAAAAATATTTATGGCAATTAAACACATCAAGGGTACTTAAGTTACACATCATCTGAAGTAAACAATGTCTATTTGATGTAGTAGAAACATGAACCATGGACCTTGGCGTTGGTAGGGAGGCTTGCGTGCCTCAGCGATACAGATAGCCGTACTGTAGGTGCAATCACAACAGAGGGGTATCTATTGAGAGGCCTGACAAACGTGTGGTTCCTGAAGAGGGGCAGCAGCCTTTTCAGTAGTTGCAGGGGGCAACAATTTGGATGATTGACTGATCTGGCCTTGTAACATTAACCAAAATGGCCTTGCTGTGCTGCTACTGCGAACGGCTGAAAGTAAGGGGAAACTACAGCCGCAATTTTTCCCAGGGGCATGCAGCTTTTCTGTGCAGTTAAATGATGATTGTGTCCTCGTAGGTAAAATATTCCAGAGGTAAAATAGTCCCCCATTCGGATCTCCAAGCAGCGACTACTCAGGAGGATGCTGTTATCAGGAGAAACAAAATGTATTCTACAGATTGGAGCGTGGAATTTCATTGCCATAAGGTTTGAGTTCCTCTACAACTTTATATCCCTTAGAATCACCATCTCCTAGATAGTGTATCGTACATTATATCACTCCTGTGATCTGGAAAAAATTGCTTCACAACTTTCACTATGTTCGTCCTTGGTATTGCCCTTACATCTTCAATGTTTGGAGAGAATATCAACATCAATTACTTTGCAACTGTCTCCACTGGTAGCTGTCACAACTCCATTTAGAGATTCACGACCTCTACATTGCCATGATCCATCTAAAGCAACAGTTAAATCTCTATAATTCCCATTATCTGTCACAGCTTCTTCAACTACTTTCTTCATTTTTGCTTGAGCAATATCTTCAGCAGAATATCCCACCAATTCATTATAAAAATCCAAACTTGGTTGGTGTTTTGGCAAGTTCATAATTCCACATAACATTGTCCCTGGAGCACTGCCCTTGCCAGTGCAACGCAAACCCATACACTAGTCTAACATTCATATCATACATCTTTTTTCCACTATTACCATATCGAGGAATACTGTGAGAATTAGAAAACAAAACTTCTGCAGCACATTTGTTACACTTCAACAACATTTTACATGGCAAACCAATGTGTTTCTTTGCAAACTTGGCATAATACGTTATGTTTCAAAATATTAGAGGGCAAGGAAATGTTAATTATTTCATTCACATCATTACTGTCACTTTCATAGTTTTCAAATTTTTCCTTGCTGTCACAAAGTTTCTTGCTGGAAGAAGTTCTACCACATTCATTTGGAGTAGTCGGTGAAGCAGTCTGAGCAGCATCTCCCTTCGAAACAACAAAAGATTTCTCCTTCCATTCGTTGTGCCTTTTCTTAAACACTCGATTGCTGAAATGGGGCATACTGAGATCCACAAACCAAATATGTAAAACAAGTATGAGCAAAATTCGTCAAATACGCAAAATTGAACAGCTGAACAACACAAAGCAAACTCCACAAGTCAACACATACGGTACAGCGTTTATGTTTACCGATATGAACAGTCACTTCACACTTGTCACAGAGATAGAAGCCATACAACGTTGGAAAACAAAACACTGTCTAATTCCGCAAAGATACCCTCAGGGGGGTGAAACTCATTTAGGGATTTCCCAACGAGTTAAAATTTCATAGAGTGGCTGAGATACTAGTTACAGCGCTCCTAGCGGCAACCAACGCTACCTCGGCCGCCATGTTCTCCTTAGTCAAAACATTAGGAAAGCGTTACTGTTGTTTGTGTTGGAAGTGTGTCAGCTGTTGTGATATTACTGCAATATTTAACTTTTCTAGTTGACTTTTTTGTTACAAAATATAAAGTCAACATGCCTGCAGTGTGTTCAGCGTTCAACTGCACAAATCGCAGCGATAAAACAAGAAATATTTCATATTATAAGTAAGTATATTAGTACCGAAATACGACACACGTTTTTTAATGTTTAGTAAAGAGTCATTTGCATTGGAACTGTAATTATGCTTAAGACAAATGCAGGAAGTAATTTATTTACCGTTGATTACAGATATCCTTTAAAAGATAAGGAAATTACAAAAAGATGGGTTATAAATATGAAGCAAGGAAACTGGTTTCCTACTACAGCCAGTTACCTCTGTTCAGCTCATTTTGAAGAGAAATATATGTACCACACAAATGTCCAGAGGCGCCTTTTGTCAAAACCAGTACCTGCTATCTTTAACTTTCCACCACATTTACAAAAGCAAGATAAAGTATTACGACCACAAACCAGAAAGCGATCTTTCGACAATTTGCAAGATAGTGCTATTACAGTGACATCATTAGCACAAAGTAAGTCAATAATTTAATTTTACTCCGTGTTCTTATTACTTTGAATTACATACTTTCTATTATAATCTTATGGTGTAGCTCAGTTATAAACTTATGATGTAACTACATTCTTTCAGTGCCTGTCGGACCCACATCTGTTTCTGCTGACCACAACTACTGTCTACCAAGCCCTAAGAAGTTGAAAACACAATATAACAGAGTACAAGCAGAGAATGTGCGACTAAAGAAGCGGATAAAGCAAATGAAGCAACTTAGTGTACGACACAAAAGAAGAATAGTGCAGTTACAGACTTTAGTTGCTGGTTTGAGAAGAAGGTTATGTAGTTCAGTTTCTGATATGTTAAACAGTGAACATGTAGTTGGTTTGTTGAAGGAGCTATTGGAACTTCAGTGCAGTGCTAAAGTATGCCATTATTCTCAGCAAATAAGGAAATTTGCCCTGACCCTACACTTTTATTCTGCCAAGGCATACAGCTACTTACGAAAATTTGTGAAATTACCCCACCCAAGAACGCTTCGACTTTGTTATTGAATTACTATGCTTGTGTTAACTACTTGTAACACATATTTCAAATAAATTCTCGTTCACAGTGTACTGGTTTTTGAGGCTTTGACTGTTTACTTTGAAATAGCGACAAAAATATCGCATTTCTGCGCCCGTTAGTGTTTCTAATAGTTAACCACAGCATGTTTAGAAGTTTCACCGTAATATTCTGGTGGTACCCGCTCTAATTGCATTAATTTATGGGCAACAAGTAACGTTATAGTGGATGGACAGACTTATTTGAGTTGTCTTGTAGTGTTATCTACATCGAAAAGTTTAGCCATATTTCGACAAAAACATCCCTTTTTGCTGTCAGTGTACACTGAAATCACTGCTGTCTATTGCTTGTTTTAGAAAAAATAAAGCTAGTGTGGGCTATTTCAAGTAAGTCAAACGCAGTTACAAGGGGGCGGGACACAGCAGACGAATGCCTTGACTAAAGAAAACATGGCGGCCAGAACTTCAATTTGCTTCAAACATGGCGGACCTATAGCCACTCTATGAAATTTTAACTCGTTGGGATTTCTGGTAACACGACGTTGGTTTGGTCCCAGGCCACTTGGAGCGCTGCAAGTTTACTGGAGCGCTGCAAGTTTAGCAATTTATAGTCTCGTGTTCCTATTGGATACGTAGTCTTCCATAATTGTTTTAGTATCGTAGCAACGTGATCGTGATTTTTCGTTTAAATTGCAGTGTAAGTATGTTGCTATTATTCTGCTTAATTTTTGGATGCATTCGTAATATTTGAATTGCGATGATTCAGTATTTACTTTTTTACTTTTGTTTCATATAAAACACGAGGTTGTATCATCACACTACGTTCTGTGGACTCTTGCATATTTGTTCCTGCAAAGAAATACAATTTCCGTTGCTCAGTTTACTTAAAGGGTAAGTATATTTCTTATTTCTGTTCATATTTCATTGTATTTCATAGAGAATTCCATGCTAGCAGCTTTTGAAATAGTTTGTATTCAACTTTCCGAATCCTGTAATGGAATATAATTCTGGCTTTGATTCATCTTCCTTTTTGCCACGAAGTACTCTTAGTGACATAATAAGTATCATTTATTGTGCCGTTTACTGCATACCAAATATTGGACGTGTTACAATTGATTCGTAATGCCTTGAGTGTGTTCTATTTCCCGTTTTCGAAAGTAAATATTCTGTACAGTACATAATACTCTATCCAGGTAAACAGTGTTTCTTGCTGTTGTATCGACAAAGGTTGTGTTCTCACATAATAAGACATTTGTTTCGAAGTCACACAAAGCAGGTCCTTCAAGCAGTTGAACATTTACACGTATTATTGTGGCAATATCCAATGCAGTAGAAATCTTCTCGCACTTTAATGCTCAACACAATGTAATACAGATTTACAGCTGTAACTGTTACTGATAATGTGCAGCTGAATTTGGTATCGACCATGGTATCTAGATGCTGAAATATACTGAAATGGTACAATAAGCAGTGTTTCTACCGCCTGATAGCACTGTTTAACGAAATAGTGTTGAATATAGAATATAGTGCAACTACGTTCACGCAGTTATATATAGAGTGATGTGCATATTCGTAGTAGAAATGACAATTTTAGTTTTTTCACTATTTTGTAGCAATAACACATCAGATTACAAGCCATGATAGCAGTTATCAATACTTCAGTACAGGATAGCTGCATTTAGACATAAGCTGATATGATTTTTGATAGTGAAATTAATTTCACATTGAGTTTTCTTTGACATTATTCAATGTAAACCATACCTGATCTTTTTTCTCGTTCCTGATTTTTGGTTTGAATAACATTTCAGACACATGAGGATGGATCACACAGGAAGAGAAGAATCCAGTTTGAGATTCAAATTCAAATACTTGGCAAGTTTCCTGGATGCAGGAGTAGTTATTATGTAAAAATAAATTCCAAGCACAAGAATAAACATTTCTATAAATTTCCAGCTGCATCAAAAAGTGAGACTTTAAAGAAGTGGAAATTGATCTATAATATAGATGAAGGTGTCAACTGTAGTTATTATTATGTGTGTGAGGATCATTTTTATGAAGCAGATTTTGTGAACTTTACTAGACACAGGCTAAATCCTGGTGTTATACCAAAGCACATGGAATTGGTGTTGTATCATTCTCCCCCCACGCATCTGTGTTACACTGGTGGTGGTGGTGGCGGTTTCACCACATCGGGTGCAAATATACATGTGCGCGAGACAGGTCACAGTGCAAAATCTACAGTAATACAACGAAGCAGTCCCCCTTTACAGAGCACAGATGATGGTGAGTACAGCTTTTTATCCTCACCTGTTTATGATATTGAAAGTAGTCCAGGTGTAATGGGATCTGGCGTTTCTAAACGTGATTTAACTCCAAGAAAACACAAAATGTATAAATTGCATAGAATTACAGTTTCCAGAGTGTGTAAATTGAAAAAACAGCTACAGAATGAGAGGAATAATTTGAAAATTCTAAAAGAGTTGTATGATGACAGGAAATTTCAGTTAATTGAAGAAGAGTTGAATGATGTGACTAAAACTTTTATTAATAGTCAGTTAAGAAATGCCAATATGCAGCCCACAGCAGTACGGTGGTCTATACAAGATAAGGCATTTGCTTTATCTATTTATAAGCGTAGTCCCCGGTTGTACAGATATTTGGCCACATACTTCTCCCTTCCATCTGTCAGGCTGCTCAAGGGAGTGCTTTCCCACATACCATTTGACACATGACTTAATCCAGCTTCATTAAACTTTTTAGCAAGGGAAGTAAGTAATATGCATGAAACTGACAAGTATTGTGCACTACTTTTTGATGAAATTTCTCTGGATGATGGTATGTACTATGATGCACACAAACAGCTAATCTATGGGTTTCAGGACTTGGGTCATTTAGGACGTTCACCTGTAGCTGCTAGTCAAGCATTGGCTTTTATGCTGAAAGGCAGTCACAGAACTTGGAAACAAGTTCTAGCATATTACTTTACCGCAACCACTTTCCACTACACCCATTTGAAATTACTCATTGTTCACATCATAAGTGAACTACAGATTATTGGGTTCAAAGTGGTTTGTACTGTATGTGACCACACTGCAACAAACCAAAAGGCCCTTAAGCAACTGTGTTAAGCAAATTTGTTGAAGCCCAGTATATTTCATTTTGTCGTCAATAATCAACCAATTGTTACCATTTATGATGTACCACATCTGCTCAGAAACACTAGAAATGCTTTGATAGATAGTAAAATTCAATTTGAACCTCACAAAGCAGCAAAGTTTGAGTACATCAGTACAGTGTTGTTTTTGGATTAAAAAAAAAAAGGTTCAAAACTCTACCCAAATTAAAAGCACAACACTTTAACTTTCCTGATTCCCATGTCAAAATGAAGGTAAAAGTTGCTGCTGCACAAATGAGCCATACTGTTGCAGCTGCAATTGAAACATACGTTTCTACTCACACATTACCATCTGAAGCTATACACACAGCTGAGTTTGTGGAAAAGGTAGATAATCTCTTTGATTCACTCAACAGTAATGAGCAATATCCCCGGGATGGAAAACGATTTAGGTGTGCTTTTATCAGAAAATTCGCCACATTTAGAAATGTGGTATAGCATATTGAGGGAAATAGGCAGCTGGTAAATAATAGATTTAAATACGGGAAGAAACAAGACTAATATATTTAGCTTCATAAAAGGTTGGCAGATTACATTACAGTCTATTATTTTCTTGTGGAAGACCTTGAAAGTGGTTGCCTTTAAGTACTTAAATTTAAAGGCGTTAAATCAAGATGCTTTAGAAAATTTCTTTTTTTGTATTAGACAACATGGTATTGCTAATACAAACCCAACTTGTTTTCAGTTTGTACAAGCTCTGAAGACTTGTGTTGTCAATCATATGACTTTGCCTTTCAAAGCCATGAGTGTAAGTAACTGTGAAAATGATGATTACACTCCCTTGAGCAGTTTGTGTCACTTTGTGGCAGCTAGTGGGAGGAGTGAACATTTAAGTGAATGTGAGATGAATGACACTGATACACCTGAACAAATTTATTCTTACTCAGATGGTATCATCGAGTCTGTAGAAGATCAACAATCCTTAGCCTATGTAGCAGGCTATGTACTAAAAGCCATAGATGTACCAGATGATTGTGAAACATGTAATACCAGTCTTTACTCCTCTGTTGTGACTGAAAATCATTTGTCTACCTCATTTAAAGAGAATAGTGAGGAGCATTCTCATTTGAAATATGCAAGTGAAAGAGTCATGATTTTCCTAAGGGCACTCCATGATCACCGTATGAGTATCTAAATAGTCATGGTCACACAATAAGACTACATGATAATTAAAAAAAAAAAAAAAACATTTGTCTGTCTCATACAACAATTTGTAATAAACATGACATTGAAGAGAGGCTTCTGAAGACAAGTATTGCATTTATAATATACAAATCTGTGAAAGAAAAGAAATTTACAAACAAGAGGAAATTGTGTGCGCAACAACGTAAAAGGAAGTTCAAATCATATTAAAAGACTTTGTATTTTGTTTATTATGTGTACAATGAGAGTAAGCTCCCTATACATATACAAATGTTGTGTTAAAAGCAGAGAATTACATGTTCTTGTATCAAAATCATGCCTTTGATTTGTTATGACAAAATCTGGTAATTCAGCAGGAATATAACTTAACACTTTCTAGATGTGATGATTGGATTCTAGAAGTATAATGAATAAAGTGCTGTCAAGGGGAATTTGTGTTAATTTTCAGTAGTGTACCAAACAAAGTTTTCAAAGAGGAAGTAAATAAATAAAAATGTTAAATATAAATATTGTACCAACGTCTTCTTTCATTATTTAAACATAATGGGTGTTGCCAAAATAACAGCCAAGTTGGGGAAAAAGAAAAAAAAATATTATGTGTTGCAGTTCATTTTCTTTGTATGTCTCATTGGCAAAACCATTTTGGCTACATTCATGGAGTGTCTACCTGCTCTGCTCTCAATTTGTTTTTCAGTTGATGTAAAGTAGTATTTTGTGTGTTTCATAAATTTATTTGAACTGTGCAGAAGTTCAATTTCAGATGACTGAATATCCATAAATAACAATCAACAGAAAAAATAATAAATCGGGTTTTGTTGACTTTACAGTACATCCTTGGTTGTAGCACAGATTTTTTTTGTAAATGACCTCTTGGTTATCCATTAGCTGTGTAGTTATTTATTTGTGTAACCTACTATTCCACTTTCAATCATGTGAGTGGACATAATGTGCTTTAGGATACGTGGAAACGTAAAAAATCATTTATATATGCATACAATGTCAGATGATTTTTTGGTCTGACATGTGCTAAAGCTCGTTTATTTTCACATGATAATGGCCACACGGCCAAAATCGCAATATTGAGTTTTACAAAATAATTTCACAGTCAAAAGGTGACGACGTAATTTACGAAAATTTTCACAATGTAAACTGCAGCTACGAGTAGTTAATGTTTGTTTTTGATTGAGATTTCTTTTATATATTACTTTGCAAGATCTCAAAAACCATTATTACTGCACTATGCGGCCCACATTCAAAGATTAAATGAAAAATATTGTCATCTAATTCGCGTATTTAGAAATAAACATAAGAGATTTTCGCGCCATATTTTTTCGTATTGAAGTTCACAGCCAGGCCACAAGTAGCGCCGGTGTCGTTCTGTGTTTCCGTATAATAACGTGGTCTTTGCACTTCTACTATATTGGTGTTCTGTGATTTTTCTGCCAAACTGCGGGCGAGACTTTTGAATGGCCAGTAGTGGAGTACACACTCAGCGAATCAAAAGCACAAGACAATATATCGAAATCATTCGTTAAGTACCTTTGTTTATAAGAATAATGTGTTATAGTAATTTTCACACAGCCAATTTACAGGTCTTATTTCAAATTTAACTGTGTATATTGCAAGTTGTTTCATATGTAGTAAAAAGCAAAAACGACTTACTTTGCATAGAGTACTTGGTTGGTTTCCACAAGGCTCCTGCTTGATTTATGTCAGCCCTGTTGACTGCGACTGCCCACTGCTTTCGTCTTTCTTCATTGCGTGTAAATGCTAACATGCGAAATCCACCTTCGCCTCTAATGGAACAACCAAATGCAGCACAACCTGGCATCGTTTACGAACGTCTGCAGAACGAATTACAGATGTCAAAAACAATACTGTACGATTACTGACGTGTTTACTTCAAACATGTAGGCCTACCGACTTCATCACAAAACGCTTCATTATTTCAACTCGTATTTAAGATCGCAAACGCTAATTACGTACTAAAAACGATATACAACTAAATCGAACATGCATGCACAACGCATAACAAGTCTCTCTATAATTCAAATACCTTTTCATCGCTTCCAAAAGTCCTCTGAACTTCAATTCAACTCAAACGCACGGCGAACATACGAAGTGCGAGAGACGTTTGGCGCCATTTTTCTGCCAAAGCTAATCAACCAATCACGGGCAACTTCATCTATGGCCACTCTCTCTGTATACAGGCTCTCTACTTGCAGCCAACGAGCAGCGCTGTCAGAGGTGACACACCAAGTCGCTACAACCGTTTACGCGGTGCGTCAATTTTGCAGCGATAAAAAACACACTTAGAAGGGTGAAACTTGATTTGTTTTATTCAGAACACTCCAAATAATTTTATAACGAAAAAAAAACAAAAAATGTTAATTTTGTCATTTTCATCGTTCAGACTCCCCTTAAAACCATTTATGTAAATTGCTGATTTGATCTATGTATCTTTTTGTTATCATGAAATGAAACTTTCTGACAGATTAAAACTGTGTGCTGGACCGAGACTTGAACTGTGCCCACGAAAGGCAAGTGAGCAATATCTTCAGCAGAAGATCCCACCAATTCATTATAAAATCCAAACTTGGTTGGTGGTTTTGACAAGTTCATAATTCCATATAACATTGTCCCTGCAGCTTCAGTTCCACCAGTACCTCGTCTCCTACCTTCCAATCCTTCACAGAAGCTCACCCCCAGACCTTGCAGGACTAACACTGCCACCGAGTAAGGTGGCGCAGTGGTTAGCATACTGGGCTCGCATTCAGGAGGACGATGGTTCAGTCCTGCGTCCAGCTGCCTTGATTTAGGTTTTCCGTGATTTCCCAAAACTGCTTCAGACAAATTCCAGGATTGTACCTTTGAAAGGGCATGGCCAACTTCCTGCCCTAATCCAATGAGACCGATGACCTCGCTGTTTGGTCTCTTCCCAAAACAACCCAACCCAACTAGCACTCCTGGAAGAAAGGATATTGTGGAGACATGGCTTAGCCACAGCCTGGGGGATGTTTCCAGAATAAAATTTTCACTATGCAGGGGAGTGTGTGCCGATATAAAACTTTTTGGCAGATCAAAACTGTGCGCCAGACTGAGATTCAAACTCGAGAACTTTGGATTTTGTTGGCATGTGCTCTACAAACTGAGTTACCTGAGTTAGGTTCGTGACCCATCCTCACAGTTTCAGTTCCGCCAGTACATCTCCCACTACCTTCCAAACTTCACAGAAGCTCTCCTGCAGACCGTGCAGAACTAACACTCCTGGAAGAAATGATATTGTAGAAACATGACTTAGCCACAGCCTGGGGGATGTTTCCAGATTGAAATTTTCACTCTGCAGTGGAGTGTGCACCGCTATGAAACGTCCTGGCAGATTAAACCTGTGTGCCGGACCAAGACCAACTTGGGACCTTTGCCTTTTACAGTCAACTGCTCTACCAAGTGAACTACCCGAGCACAACTCGTGACCCTTCCTCACAGCTTCAATTCTGCCAGTACCACGTCTCCTACCTTCTAAACTCCACAGAAGCTCTCACGCAGAACTAACACCCTTGGAAGAAATGATATTGTGGAGACATGGCTCAGCCACAGCCTGGGGGATGTTTCCAGAATGAAATTTTCATTCTGCAGGGGAGTGTGCTCTGATGTGAAACTTCTTGGCCAATTGAAATTTGTGCCAGACTGTGACATGAAATTAGGACCTTCACTTTCACGAGAATGTACTCTACCAACTGAGCTACCCAAGCGCAACCCATCCTCACAGTTTTAATTCTACCAGTACCTCTTCTCTTTCCTTCCAACATCACAGAAGCTTTCCCATAGACCTTTCAGAACTAGCACTCCTGCAAGAAAGGATACTGCAGAGACATGGCTTAGCACAGCCTGGGGGATGTTCCCGAATGAAATTTTCACTCTGCATCAGAGTGGGTGCTGATATGCAACTTCCTGGCAGATTGAAACTGTATGCTGGACTGAGACTCCAACTCAGTAACTTTGCTTTTTGCAGGCAAGTGCTCTACAAACTGACCCACCTAGGCATGACTCACAATCCATCCTCACAGCTTCAATTCCTCCAGCAGGTTGCCTCCTACCTCCTGAACTTCACAGTAGCTCTCATGCAGACCTTGCAGAGCTAAATCTCCTGGAAGAAAGGGTACTGCAATGACATGGCTTGGCCACAGCCTGGGAGATGATTCCAGAATGAAGAATTCACTCTACAGTGGAGTGTGCCCTGATGTGAAACTTCCTGGCAGATTAAAACTGTGTGCCGTACCAAGTTCGAACTCGGGAACTTTGCCATTCACTGTCCTGTACACTACCAACTGAGCCATTGAAGCGCAACTTGTGACCCATCCGCACAGCTCCAATTCCGCCAGTACCTTGTCACCTACCTTCCAAACTTCACAGAAACTCTCCTGCCAAACTTGCAGAACTAGCACTCGTGGAAAAATAGATATTGTGGAGACATGGTTTACTGACAACTTGGGGAATGTTTCCAGGATGAAGTATTTCACTCTGCAGTGTAGTGGGTGCAGCTATGAAACTCTGTGGCAGAATAAAACTGTATCCCAGACTGAGACTCAAACCTCTGACCTATGCCTTCGTGCCTACCAACTGAGCTACCCAAGTGTTACTCGTGACCTATCCTCACAGCTTCAGTTCCACCAGTGCTTCGTCACCTTCCTTCAAAACTTCACAGAAGCTCTCACGCTGATTTTGCAGAACTAGCACTCCTGGAAGAAATGATATTGTGGAGACATGGCTTCGCCACAGCCTGGGGGATATTTCCAGAATGAAATTTTCACTCTGCAGTGGAGTATGTGCTGATATGAAATGTCCTGGCAGATTAAAACTGTCTGCCATATGGGGCTCAAACTTGAGACCTTTGCCATTCATGGACAAGTGCTCTACCAAATGAGCTACTGAAGCACACCACGCCCTCCCCCCCCCCCCCCCCCAGGGGGCTCGGGTTCGTGTTTGGCTACCGAGGGCCTTTCTTTGACCATCTTTTCCCTTTCATGCTATTCTCTTTCCCTTCCCCTGGGGAACTTGTCTCTGGTATTATTGGGAGAGTTGTGCATTCTGTCGCTGACGTGCAAACAGTCTCACCTTTGTTTTTCTTTCTTTCTTTCTTTGCCTTCTCCTCTCATTCCTCCACTTTGGCATTTGAGGTTCCTCTGTTTTCTTCTTCCTCTCTGTGCACTTCTGTAGGCTGGCCCATGCGTCTGACACGCAACAAGTGACTGGGTAACGTGTAATTCCCAGCCCCAGGTCAACAGGTAGGGTTCTCATGTACCCCTGGTGCAGGCCAGGCCCAAGGAGAGGTGATTGCCTGACCCGTAAGCTTCCCAAATTGTCAGGTGTTTGGAAAGTGTGACCTGAGGTGTGAATAATCACCTAAGGCGGGTTGCCTCCTTGTGAAGGGAACCCCCAGTTGGAAGGAGCGTGCCATCAGAGGCACTGGCAATCATGGGGTATTTCCTCAAGATGAGTCAGTCATCTTCCCACTCCAGGTCTACAAAACGTAAACGTGCTAATGATTCAAAGACCTGTCCTGCTTCACCGCAATTCCTTGTGGTCTCACATACTGAAGATGGTCAATCCTTCGCCATGATAAATCCGTTTATTATTCAGAAAGGTGTAGATGCAATTGATGCAATTGCTGGACCTGTGAAATCCTGCTGTCATTTATAGAATGGCACTTTGCTTTTGGAGACCACTTCTGATTCTCAAGAGCAACTGCTTGCTGCCTCACTTCTCCACGGTTACCCTGTTCGTGTCAAAGCCCATAGAACTTTGAATTTTTCCCTTAGTGTAATTTACACCAGGCTACTCGACAGTCTAATCGAGGCCGAAATACAATTTTACCTCTTTGATCAGGGTATCACTGCCATCCTTCGTGTAACAAAAAATATGCATTCCTCTTTAGTGCCCACCCGCAATCTCTTTCTCACCTTTGGTAGAGTGGTGCTTCTGTCCAAGCTCAAGGCAGGCTATGAAATTATCACCGTCTAGCCATATATTCCTAACCCAGTGTGCTGCTACCAGTGTCATCATTTCAACCACACTTGAACGTCTTGTCTACACCCTGCTACCTGTGGTACAGATGCGCATGAGGGCGATTATCCGCCTCCTTCTCCCCTGTGTATCAACTGCAATGGCGGCCATGCCGCCGCCTCTCGGGAGTGTCCAATGTATCTTGATGAGTGGGCTGTTCAAAAGATCCAGGTAAAGGAAAAGGTGCCTTATCCAACCACTCGCAAGTTACTGGCTAGTTGCAAACCCTGCTTTCTCCTGTCTGGTAGCTATAGTTCTGTTCTTGTTACCCCTCGCTCCATGAAGGACGTGGCCATGCTGACATGCAACCTCCAATTCAGCTCTGAGGTTGTGAAATCGCCCAGAATCAAAGTAACATCACCATCCTCCCGTCCAGCTGTGCAACAAGCCATCAAACTCTCGCCTCAAGAGGCGAAACCACCAGCTACACAGCTGGTAGGCTGGAAAGGACAGCAGGAGTACTCCTGTGAAGACTTCCTCCATCCCTTCAGCCAAACAACACCCGAGACTTCATCTAACCATAAAGGCTCAAAGAAGTCCACCAAAGGCAAATGGTCTTCTCCTTCACCACCTCGAACATCCTCTTCAGTTGTGTCAGCACATGATACCTTAGCCTGGCCAGTATTTGTGTCGTCAGTGCGCAGCAACAACCATTTTTCAGTGTTGGATTCCACAGACTGACTGCACAAGCAAGCTGATGCTTCTGTGGACCCCAAGGAGTAGGATCCTCCTGCTTCTGTGCCCTGTAGTAGCGCTTCTTCCCCAGCTGTCACTCGACAGCCACCGAGGTGACACCCCTACATCTCTTCCTCATTGTGACACTCCTACAATGGAACGTTCGCGACCTTCAGTCCCACAAAGAGGACTTACGGCTGCTTTTAGCGTCAATGCGTCCTCTTGTACTCTGCCTTCGGGAAACAACATTGTGCCCTCACAACCGCTTTAAGCTTTCACGTTACTTACCATTTCGTTTTGTCCTTCCCACTGTGGATGGCACTCCCTCTCTTGAGGGCTTCATGCTGCTCATACAGGATGACATTCATAGTCAACCACTCTCCCTGACTACCAATCTTCAAGCTGTTGCAGCTCACCTTGTCCTTCCCCACCTGACTTTTTCCTTCTGTACCGTATATGTCCCTCCATCATTTGCTGTCACCAGGGCAGACTTCCATCAACTTATTGGACAGCTACCTTCTCCATTATTGCTACTTGGTGACTTTAATGCACATCATCCCCTTTGGGAATCTCCCATGACCTGTCAGAGAGGTGCCCTTCTGCCTAACCTTCTTAACCAACTTAATCTCCTCTGCCTTAACACTGGAGCACCCACTTTCCTTTCTGATTCCTCGCACACCTATTCCCATTTGGACCTATCCTTCTGCACTGCCCAGCTTGCCCATCATCTTGAGTGGTCCATTCTTTCTGACACCTACACAAGCGACCATTTCATATGTGCTATCCGTTTGCTGACTCCTACCCCATCCGCCTGCATGCCTAAATGCCAGCTTTCTAAGGCTGACTGGCAGATTTACTCCTCCCTGGCGATCTTCGAAGAACAATATTTCCTCAGTTGTGATGACCAGTTCAAATGTCTCACAAATGCTATCCTTACTGCTGCAGAATGTTCCATCCCCCGCATTTCCTCTCTACCATGTCGTGTCTTAGTACCTTGGTGGACTGAGGCATGCTGTGACGCAGTTCGCATATGTCGACATGCTCTCCGTGTTTTTAAACACCACCCTTCGCTGGAAAACTGCATTCATTAGAAACAGGTGCATGCGAAGTGTCCATCATGTTCTTCGGAATAGCAAAAGAACTAGCTGGATTTCATTCAATAGTTCTTTTAACAGTTTCATACCTTCCAGTGTCGTGTGGGCAAACCTCCGACGGCTCTCTGGAACCAAGATCCATTCCCCAACTTCCAGGCTGACAGTCCCTGACGATGTCATCATGGACCCTATTCTTATCTCCAACACGTTGGGCCGTCATTTTGCGGAAGTTTCGAGCTCTTCCCACTATCACCCTGCCTTCCTCCATCAGAAACGAGAGGAAGAGGCTCAAGCGATACCCTTCTCTTCTCCGAATCGTGAGTGCTACAATGCCGCCTTCACTATGAGGGAGCTAGATCATGCTCTCAGTTCATTCTGATCCTCTGCACCAGGGCCAGACGCCATGTTGATGTACCTTTCTCTTGCGCGCAAGCACTTTCTGCTTAACATGTACAACAATCTGGATGGAGAGCACATTTCCTGGAGGCTGGCGTGAAGCCACCGTCATACCCATATCTAAGCCCGGTAAGGACAAAAACCTTCCATCTAGTTACTTCCCCAGTTCTCTTATCAGCTGCGTTTGCAAAGTGATGGAACATATAATTCATGCACAGGGTAGATTTCGAGCGTGGCATTCTGCAGTTGACCATCTCGTTACTTTGCCCACCCAAGTCATGAATGGCTTTCTGCGGAAATCCCTGACTGTGGCCATGTTTTTCGATTTGGAGAAGGACTACGACACCTGCTGGAGTACTGATATCCTCCGCACTCTTTACACACGAAGTTTTCTTCGAGCATTTTTGTAAGACCAATTTTTCAAGGTGCATGTGGGTTCTGTCTTGTTGGACACCTTTATCCAGGAAAATGGTGTGCCTCAGGGTTTCATCCTGAGCGTTGTCCTCTTTGCCATTGCCATTAAGCGTATAATGGTCTGTCTCTGGCCGGGCATCTCCAGCTCTCTTTTTGTTGACGATTTTGCCATCTATTACAGTTCTCCACGGACCTGTCTCACTGAGCGGCGTCTTCAATGCTGTCTTGATAGTCTTCACTCCTGGAGCATCAACGGTGGCTTCCGCTTTTCCACTGACAAAACCGTTTGTATGAATTTCTGGTGGCACCAATGGTTTCTCCCACATTTCTACATCTTGGGCCTGTTGCCCTTCCGTTTGTTGAAACTATGAAATTTCTGGGGCTCATGCTGGAGAGGAAACTCTCTTGGTCCTCCCATGTGTCTTATCTGGCAGCCCACTGTATGTGGTCCCTCGCTCTCCTACGTGTCCTCAATGTTACTTCCTGGGGTGCCAATCGAACCACCCTCCTCCGTTTGTACTGGTCCCTTGTCCGTTTGAAACTCGACTATGAGTGCTTTGTTTTTGTGTCTGCACATCCATCCCTCTTATGCCGTCTCAACACTATCATTCATCATGGCATCCATTTGGCCATAGGCACCTTTTACACCAGCGCGGTTGAGAGTCTGTATGCTGAAGCTGCTGAAGTACCCCTGTCCTACCGCCGTGACTTTCTCCTCACCAGGTATGCATGTCGTTTGTATGCATTTCGAGGCCACCCATCCTATACCTCCTTCTTTGATGATTCCTTTGATCGTCAGTATGGGGCTCGTCCTTCTTCTCTGTTCGCTTTTGGCACTTGCTACAGCGGCTTAACTTCACACTCTCTGCGCCTTTCCTGGTGGGGGTGAACCCTTCACCACCTTGGCTTCATGAAGTGGCCAATGTTGACCTTGGCCTTCATTTGCTTCCTAAGGACATTACTCCAGCCTCGGTCTATTGCCTTCAGTTTCACAACCTTTGCATGGAGCTCCACAATAGTACATTTGCATACACTGATGGCTCTCGGACTGACCGTGGGGTCGGGTGTGCCTTTGTCATTGGCACCTGCATCTTTCGATATTGGCTGTGGCACACTCCTCAGTATTTACAGCCGAGCTTTTAGCCTTGTATCAGGCCATGAAATACATCCGGTGACACAGTCTTTTCATTTGTGCCCTCTGCTCAGACTCACTCAGTGCCCTCCAAAGTCTATGTGCACTGTACACCACCCATCCCTTAGTGCAGCGGGTCCAGGAGAACTGTCAACTACTCACTCTTGGTGGAGCCAGTGTGATGTTTCTGTGAGTACCTGGTCATGTTGCTTTGCCAGGAAATGAGGCTGCTGCTGATGCTGCCAAAGCTATTGTACTTATACCTCAGCCCGCAAGTACCTATATCCCCTCCGATTGATCTCTGTGTTGCTGTCTATCAGGAAGTGGTGCCCCTTTGGCATTGCCAATGGTCCTCCTACTTTCCAAACTTTGCAGAAGCTCTCCTGGAAGATGGGAGATAGCAGAGAAATCATTGCAAACAGAGAGAGAGCGAACAGAAAAATTCCATGTACCGGTATGGGACCAGTCTCAGCAAAAGAAAAAGAAGCATCCTCAAAAGCAGCAGAATCGTCAGTGGCGGAACCAACAGCTAAAACAACATATTAAGCGGTAACTATTGCCCATCCTACACGCAACAGAAAACAAACTCAGCGTTTTTTATGGTGAGTAACACGAGAGATGAGGATTCAAAGTTGCGTGAAGCATCTCTCTCGTGTGTTCAATATGAGTTTTCCACACCCCAAGCAATACTATCAACTGATGTACTGAAAAAAGCCACTCCTAGCAAACATCACGCAAATGCAGAGGTGAGAAAAAATCAAATTTTGTCTTTATTCCACCAAAATATATGTAGCCTCAAGAATAAAATAGACCTGTTGCTAATAAATTTAAAAGACGAGTGTGAAAGTGAGCCTGATACACTGTGTTTCTCAGAACATCACGTTATGAATGGGATCCACATGATACAGATTGAGAACTTTAGTTTAGCTACTCATTACTGTAGATCTGTTATGGAAAAAGGTGGTGTTGCAATATTTATAAAAAATAATATAGTGTATAAATCCCTAGATTTAAGCAAATACTGTGATGAACAACATTTTGAGGTGTGTGGCATAGAGTTAACAGCAGATAGTGCAACTGTTATTGTTCTGGCTGTTTACAGGGCACCTGCTGGAAATCTAAATGTATTTCTAAGACAAACTGAATCACTTCTGGCCCACCTATGTAGGAAAACTAAATCTATCATTGTTATGGGTGACTTCAATGTGGACCTGTTAACAGAAAATAGAAACAAGACAGATTTTGAACATTTAATGTACTGTTACAATTTAGTACCAGTGGTGGACACTCCAACTAGAGTAACTGCCAGCTCTAGCACTTTAATAGATAATGTATTTGTAGATAAGGATATGTGCAATAATTTAACCATGAAAAATATTATAAATGGGCTCTCTGATCATGATGGGCAATTCCTCACTCTAAACCAAATGAATGTACAAAGAAAAGAAAATTTCATTTGGAAAACATTTAGGATTATAAACAGACACACCATTGAAACCTTTAATCAGCAATTACGGCTTGTGGACTGGTCTCCTGTATATGCTACAGTTGATGTTAATTCAAAATTTAATATATTTATCAATGAAGTTACAAGCCTTTTTGAAGAAGCATTTCCTAAAAAATCAGTGAGAGAAAACCTGTTCAAATCTGGAAACAAGCCTTGGATTACTAAAGGCATCAAAATCTCTTGTAAAACAAGAAGAGAACTATATGCTGCAGCCAGGAGTTCAAATGATAACAGTAGGATTACACACTATAAAATCTACAATAAAGTTCTGAATAAGACAATTCAGGCAGCAAAGAACATGTGCCTGAAGGCAGAAATTGACAACTCGAGCAATAAAGTAAAAACTATCTGGAAATTTGTAAAGAAGGAAATGGGGAAAAATACAGTTTGTAGTGAAAATATCCAAATCAAAAGTGAGGGTAATCTTGTTAGCGATCCAAAAACAGTTGCAGACACATTCAACTATAATTTTTTAACAGTAACAGAAAAAATAGGTTTACAAGGGTCCGTGAAGCAAGCCATCAATCTTTTGAAAGCTAGAGTACCTGGTTTAGTGCAACACATGAAGGTAAAAACAGTCACTGTTCAAGAAATTGAAAGAGCTATTAAATCCCTGAAAAGTAAAAACTCTGCTGGAATTGACAACATTTCTAACAAATTATTAAAATACTGCTCCAGCCATGTAAGTAAAGTCCTTTGCCACATTTTTGATGCGTCACTTAAGCAAGGAATAGTTCCTGAGAGGCTTAAGTATGCAGTTGTAAAACCGCTGTATAAGAAGGGGGATCAGACGGATACTGCTAACTATAGGCCAATATCACTACTGACAAGCTTTTCAAAAGTTTTAGAGAAACTAATGCATGCCAGGATAGTTAAGCATCTCAGTGAACACAATAGCTTCAGCAAAAGTCAGTTTGGATTTCAGAAAGGTTTGTCAACAGAAGATGCAATATTTGCATTTACTGGCAAACTCTTGGAATCTATCAACAAAATACTGAAAGTGATAGGCATATTTTGTGACCTAACAAAAGCATTTGACTGTGTAAATCACCAAATTCTTTTACAAAAAGCTGCACATCTCGGTATAAGTGGTGCCGCAGGGAAATGGCTCGACTCATATCTGTCAAACAGAAAACAAAAAGTTGTAGTAGATAGTCAAGATGGTGTCCCAATATCTTCAGAATGGGGCACCATTACATGTGGAGTGCCGCAGGGCTCAGTTCTGGGCCCCCTACTTTTTATTATATTTATAAATGATCTTCCTCTCTCTACGGAATATTGTAGATTCACCATTTTTGCGGATGACACTACACTACTTATTTATAACTCGGAAGATAAGCTTGAGGTAACGGCAAATAAGGTTTTAAATGAAATGGTGAACTGGTTCAACATTAATGGTCTTATTTTAAATTATTGTAAAACAAACTACATTCAGTTCCACAAAACATCCAAAGATGAGGAAATATTTGTAAAGGTAGGTGAGCAGACAATAACCAGGGTAGATTCCTCAAAATACCTAGGCTTGCATATTGATAGCAAACTGAATTGGTCCAACCACATCGTGGATCTGTGCAAATGACTAAGTTCAGCAACATATGCATTGCACATTGTTTCTTCTTATAGAAATATGGAAACCATGAAGCCAGCGTATTATGGTTACTTTCATGCAATTATGGCATTTGGAATTATATTTTGGGGAAATCAGCCACTGGCTAAAAAAGTACTGTGTGTACAAAAAAGAGCCATAAGGATCATGTGTGGAGTCCATCCTAGAGCCACTTGCAGGAATCTTTTTAAGAAGCTTGAAATACTTACATCCACTGCACAATATATATTCTCATTGATGTGCTTCATAAGGAAAGAAAAATCCATCTTTAAGCTGAATAGCGCATATCACAGTCACAATACTAGAAGGAAACATGATATCCACCATGAACAGCCAAATCTAAGTATGGTGCAGAAAGGAGTCCATTTCAGTGGCTGTAAGATTTTTAATGCCCTCCCTTCAAGAATTAAGTGTTTGGTAGATGATAATCTCCTGTTTAAAAAAAAAACCTTAAGGCAGTTCCTATTGCAAGGATCATTTTATACATTAGAAGAGTTCCTGAACTACAGTGTTTAACATCTCTTGTATTGTAAATTGCAAATGTATGCCCAAATTTGTATTTGTAATACCGAATATTTTTATTGTAAACATATATTTTGCAATATTTATTTCTCTGTAACACTTATTATTTTGTAATCTTTATCACTCTCTAAAATGTATTTTTGTAGTGGGACCTAAGTTACTGTTTACTGTTTTTTGTTTTGTAATCTCTATCTATTTCTAAAATGTATTTTTTTGTAGTGGGACCTAAGTTACTGTTTACTGTTTTTGTTTTGTTTCATGTATTACCATAAATTCTGGCCAAAAGCTTATAAAATTGACACGTTCCATATCCTGTGATACTGTCACAACATGGATCACCGGAACAAGTGATAAATAAATAAATAAATAAAAAATAAATAAAAAGCATTTGCACAGTATTCACCCATAGAATAATGTGTAAGTGCAGCTCATACAATGGTCTGAAGCTGTACAGTGACAGTTAGTCATACTGTTGAAGTGTTCTCCTAATATAAGTATAATAATGTATAATTATAAGTATAATAGACTAACCTTGCCACTTGTATTCACATTTCCTCACATGTTGACTTGCCACAAATATGAGATTTGAAGCTGCAAAGAGGGTTCTAGTTTAAAATGTCAGCATGTAGCTCCTTATGGTAAAGGTGAAATTAATCTTGTTCTTCTTCTTCTGTCCCTCAATAAATTTGAGAAACCTTGCTCTTGTGGGTAATGATATAAAGGCACAAAAAGGAGTGTTGCATCTGAGTAACCAGGATATAGTCTGGATTGGGTGGACCTTCTCTGTCTCTCTCTCTCTCTCTTCTTCACTACAAAAAGCTAACTAATGTAAAAGGAGGCAAAAACATCTAAAAGAGAGAAATTATTCGCTAGAATATAGGATGTGATTAACAAAGAAATGGCGGTGGAACATGCTGGAGTATTTCCAACAAAGCATATTAGTTATGACTTGATCCTTTGTCAGATCAAATTGGATTAACCGATGGGGGTTCAGTTTCAAAAATAAAAAATGAACTTTGCTTTAAATGACTTTAAGCATTGTGAAAATAGAAACAAAAAACTATGATTATTTAAAGAATATTTTATTGTTATATTGTATTGTAATTAGTTAAGTATGTTCAGTTGCAACTCATCTTTTGTCTAAGTGGGAGGATCTGTAGTGCAACGTGGGATTTTTGGGAGTAACATATTTCACTCCTATCCTCTTAGGCCAACAAAAGATATTCATTAGAGCTGAAAACATAGTTTCGTTAGTTGTTAAGCGTAAAATGTCCCATTCTGTGTGCTCTCATTGTATGACTTTGCAAATAAAGTGCAAGGCACATGAGCTTTGGACATTAGCAAGCTATGACAGCAAATAAAACCTCTCTACCTACTGTGAATGTCCCATTCTGTGTGCTCTCATTTTATGTCTTTGTAAATAAAGTGAAAGACACATGAGCTTTGGACATCAGCAAGCCACGACAGCAAATAAACCTCTCCACCTACTGTGACAGAGTGCTTCTTCTTTGGACATAGTGGCTTGGCAGATCCTTGGACATCAAAGAACAAGGAGACATGCTCAATAATGTAAAAATGTGCAGTAACAAATGAATTATCTTTTTAAGAACAGTCACTTACTTTCGACCACTAATGTCATAGTGAGACACATGTCTGTTTTAAATATTCTGTCATGAGTTATGGGATCTGTTCAGCCATCATTGTAATTGAAGCTGTGTATCAAGACCAGTATGTATAAAATACAGAAGAATTACCGCTAAGCTGTTTGCATCATTTAGTAGCTTCGACAGATTACAGCACTCTTCCAGCACCAATACATCTTCATGAAGTCAGAGGTGTGCCACTTCATAGTAGGACCAAGCAGCTAGTTAACTTCCAGAATGGTGACTGAAATTACTTAAGAGGTATATTGATAAGCGTGTATTCTCATAAGTTTGTGTGTGTGCATTTTAATCATTCTCGTCATCTTTTTAATTTGTCTGCCTTGAATATGGGGGACACCATCCTACATTTTAGAGACACAGTGTGGTTTCTGGGCCTCATTTTTGACTCCCAATTTTGTCATTACCACACCTGTGAGACCTGAAAGCCAGAATCCTGAAGGCACTGAACATCATCAAATGTCTTAGCCACAGGTCTCACCGCAGTGGACAGGTCATGTCTCCTTCAGTTTTATTGGGATTTTGTGCTTTCACGGCTGGACAATGGTTGCTCGGTGTATGGGTCAGCGAGGCCCTCTTACTCACAGATCATTGACGCTGTCCATCATGAGAGGATTTGGCTGGTCATGGATGCTTATTGGATCACTCCCATACCTATAATCTGTGCTGAGGTGGGGGAACCACCACTTACCGTCTGCTGGCAGCTCCTCATGGTGCGTGAGGCGTGTAAGTTCCTTGCAGCTCCAACTTCATCCGCACAACATACTGTTGCTCGTCCACCTCTGGAACCCCTTTTTTCCAACTGTCCACAGGCCATGATGCCATTTGGGATCTGCATGCAGTGTGTGCTGGAGTCACTTGGTGTGGAGCCAGTACAACCCTAAATCCAGTGTTTTAACTGTCTGCCACCCTGGTTACTGGAGAGACCCAGAGTGATTTTAGATTTGGTGTGGTACAGGAGAGATAGCACTCCTGCTTCCTTTTTTAATGCAATATTCTCTGATATTTTATCTGAGTACCACGACCACATAGTTGTTTTTATGGATGGGTCTAAATGGGGGGACTCTGTTGGTTGCTCTGACATTTTCCTGGATGATGTCCTCAAGGTCAGACTGCCTCCAGAATTTACCGTCTTCAACACAGACCTACATGCAATCTTGCAAGCACTGGAGCAGATGAGACGTTCTCCCAGTGTTAGATTTCTCTTCTGCACAGATTCTCTGAGTGCCCTTTAATCTCTCCAATGTTTTTACCCAGCAGGTGTAGTAATTCATAATATCCAGGATGCCCTCCTATAACTACAACAAATGGGGCAGGAGGTGTCTTTCTGCTGGGTAACTGAGCACATTGGAATTGCGGGGAATGAAAGGGCAGATTGAGCAGCCAACACGCATAAATGTAAGTGCACTGATGACCTCGCTGTTGGGCGCCCATCAGATCCAAACATATGCAACGTAATTCAAACAAACGTGGTATACATGTACTTCACTGTCAGGTGGCAATCGTTGTGGGATTAAGTAATGTCTATTTGTCAAAGGGTATAACAATTCCTTACTTTAAACTACGTACAATGAGAATTTAACATTAATTATTTTGATTGCATAGGTAAGACCATTATAAGCTGAATAATTTGTAGAAGGCCAAATAAATGTTTGATTTCATTTTAGATGAGTGCCAGGCTCCCTACAAGTTTACAATTCCATGAAATAAAGTCCAGGTCAGAATATACATATCTGCCCCAAATGGTATTGCTGAAAATATCTGACCTCTCGCAAATTTAAATTACTGAAATACCCAGACTCAAATTAAATAAGGATTTGAAATGATTTCATAGCCTCTGCTATGAATGAAAATTGAAAAATAACTTAATATTTAATTCTGCCACATAATGACGGCCAATTGTTGCCAGCCAGCGATAACAGCTTTTGGGTGTCTTAGCAGCTGAAAAATACTAATTAATCTCTCTCTTCAAGTGAAACATTAAGATGAGGTGCTTGCATTGTCTTGAAATAATAACATGAGCTATAAGTGAAACATTAAGATGAGGTGCTTGCATTATCTTGAAATAATAACATGAGATATTTTTATACATGTATTTTAAGCAATAATTCACATACATGCCTTAACATCATCTAGAAGAGAAAACAATAATAACATCTGCAAGTGTTAAGCGCTACACACAATCTCCGTGTAACAAAGGAAGCAGAAGAAGATCAATTTGTTTTCTCCATCTTATATATAGTTACACAAAGATATAAATATTTTATTTAAATACATTTTTTTACTGAGATATTAATTATCATCAATAAGGATCTTTTTCTCATCAGAATATTTACATTACAGTTCTTTGTAAATATTAATTGCACTGTTCTTCACAAATGCCTTCAAAGTTTTGTTTGTTTTATTTTATTCATGTTTTTTTATCTGCTTTGCACATGCACTGTCTGTAAAAATTGCCTAAGGGACACTACACTGCCCCCTGGGCTACGAGGAACATACTTTTCAAATGTTTGAGCCTTGTAAACCACAAATGTCACTTTAAGAAAGTTCGATTAGAACTCCTATTCATTTGATTTACAGTTTATGTATTTATTTCAGAGAGGTTGGTATAGTGCGTTTCTAACAGCTGCGGACTAAAACTGATATTAAGCTCCTCCATTCAGACGCGGGCCACAGGGAAACCCCAGAAAACCTCGCTGGAGCTAACAAATTATACCATATACATTAATTGATACAGATTGATTATACCCACGATATTATGACATAGACATAGATAAAAGACAAATAATATTTCACTGAAACAGATATCACATAATAGCGTCAATTTCCTTTATTGTGTTGTGTTAGTTCGTGACCCTGTCACGATATTAAATTAATCTTGTTGATGACCAATTCTTCGTTGCGCTGCTGTGTCGATGGTTTCATCTTGTGCCATCTCAACATCTCATGGCCGCAGCAGTGGAGCATCGGCTGGAAACCAATGTCTTCCTTGTTGAATGCCCAGCTGGAACCTGGAGTCAGCAATCGAAGTCGAGACTGTCATAGTTCTGCTAGCCTGGTGCGTCAGCATTGTTGTGGAGACACACACCGTCTGCTCACGTTCTCAGCATGGCACAGAATGTAGTCTCAAATAGTTCATGCAATAAATGTACATAGGTTATAGTTGACTATTTGCTATCAGACGTTAAAGCTGTGGGTAGGAGCCGATTAGTACATAATATTGCTTTGTCAAGGCACAGGTTGTGTCACTTGTCATTTTCTTCTTACCTGCATGAAACTTGGTGCTGAAAGTTGCAGTAGATTGAAGGTCTGATCCTGAAATCACATATCTGATTAAATCAGTTCACAGCAAATACCAATGTTTTATATTTGATTTAGGCGACGCAGTCCCACCATAGGTATTGTTATTTGAACATCGCACTACGCTGTTCGTAGCATCGGATTGTTGGCGTGCCGAAAGTAGCGTCCAAACCAAAAATATCTTGTTTACACATTCAAACACACACTTATTACAGGTTTTGTGTTTCACCGCATTGCGTGTACAAACATTTTGCCATTGTTTGTACATTGTATGGCTAACGCTGCACTACACATGAAGGTTCACTATCCAAATTCCTCACAAATACAGTTTACACAAATTCACACATTACTTGCTAATACCAAAACACTTTTCACAGTTCTTGTCTGTTTAGCTTGTAGTATGACTTTGATAACAGTTCACATAGCAACACAATTGTCCGTGCACATATATAAACATAATACAATGAAGTTAATGTGTATTATGCACCTCCTGCCGAGGCTTTTCCAAACATTGGATACACCTGACTTGGAACTGACTCTGGCCTGACTTTGCAATATTCTCATATTTATAGCCAATGAATTCTTTCACAATACTCATTTATACTTTGATCAGGATCACTACGCATGTTCTTGCTCCACAAACCAGTAGTGAAACTCATAGATGCCATATGGTGTTTGCTTATAAGAAGACAAAACACACATCCTTGTAATTTCATATATTCTCACTTGACACACTGAAATACGTAGAATAATCATCAATTAAATATGTACAACAAATCCCACAAAATCTTACACATACTAAATCTATACTCAACTGGAATAACTAAGGTAATCAAAGATCATGATCAAATTAAAAATTTATAAGTGGACTTAAGGTATGTTATCCTTTTAACATTATCTTAATACTGACTTTTTCAAATGTCCAAGACTTTTAAGTATTCACTTCAAAATGAATAAACACATTATTTAATCACCAAAAAAAGTTAAACAATTACTCTTAACTACAATAAAATACCTTTTAAAATCTCATATTAACTTATATACTAGATATGTGACACATGAAATTCGTTATTCTACAATACAATGTTTCTTTCATTGAATAAATCTCTTTAAATCTTAGTAGGGACATAGTCCTTTTATTTTTCCTGTTTTTATGTCTGCTACAAGGTAGCTGCAATTGTGCGGTATCTGCATAATTTTGTATGGGCCTGTATATAACATTTGCCACTTTTTATTTTTCTTAGCAATAAGCAAAGATGTTGGGTGGCTCCTTACTAAGACTAATTCATCTACTTGATATTCGATGGTTTTCTGTATATCCTTATCATACTGTAATTTTCTCTGGTGAGCATGCTTTGTTATGTTACTTGCTGCTTCCTTTATTTTCTCTTCCTGAGTTTTATCTGGACGTGGCTGTTTTGTCAACAGTTCGATTATTCCCCATTGCAAAATCTTCTGGATTTCTTTATTTACTGCTTCTTTCCTGATCCACGTGACAGAGTATGATGCATGACAGTAAGTTTTGTGGGAGGCCACCTCTATGTTGTACACATAGCATCTCATAATTCCCGGTTTTCTGAGAATACTTCTCGGTAATGGGTTAACAGCTGGGTGAGGTGATGTTGCCGAGATATTTTTAGATAATCTGATTCTCACACTTTGCTGTCAATAATTTTTGTCCAGCTCTGTGTCTCATCTTGAACCGTCTGAGTAATATTCCTCTTGTCCCTTTCTGTGTATTTGTAATATCTGTAGCTCCCCCCCCCCCTCCCCGCATTTAATTTGTATACTTCGGCAATATTTACCGTGTATCTTTTCTGTGCGTACTAAATCAAGTACAACCCTTCTATTTTCATTCAACATGCTAACCTTTCTGCTTGAGATGTCAATTTGCGCCTTTCTCTCGCTAAGAAAGTCGCACCCCAGGATGCAAGCCACACTTAATCCTTTTACCACTAGAAGAGCACACTTTAAGGTTTCTTTCCCAAGGCATAATTCCACCCACACCTGGTATTGAATGTTCTGTGTCTTTGTACTAATGGCTCTAGTAAGATGACAGTTTTGCACTAGGTAAGTAGGCAATTTGCAGATATGACTTAAAGTTTTGAAAAGATCATAGCTCAGTACATTAGTTGTAGCTCCTGTGTCTACATATACTTCTATTGGGATGTTATTTATTCGTGCCTTTAACATGGTTTGCACTATTTTGATCTCCTTGTTATCGCATTTATTTGGTTCCGTTAATAAATCCTGTTGCATGGTGTTGCCTTCTTGGTATCTCAGCATGCGGATATTGTTTAGGAAATTGTCCTGAGATGTGCCCCCACTCCTTCTGTCGACCAACAAGGGGGAGCTTATTGCGGTCGATTCTCATTTGACGGTCGCGAAATGTTATTGCTTCCTTCACCTGTCATTTCAACGATCCTCACACTGCTATTACTATTCGTCCAAGACTGTGGTATCACATTTGTGTTTGGCATCATATTCCAGTTGTCACCTTGATAATTATTACTGCTTACTGTAGGTGGTGGCTGCATTGAACTGTGCATTCACTGCACCAGATAGTTGTGATTATTCAGACTGCTATTTTGATTAGGCCATTGCCCTTCATTCGTCCTACGTTTTTGGTTCTGATTCCTGTTATTGTTGTTCTTATGTCCTGGGTGGTATCGTTCTTCACATCTATGTTTATTGCTATACGGCGTCTGACCATTTCCATTTCTCCTATTATGTTTGTTATGATATTCTCCTTTGGTGTTGTTGTTGTTTCCGAAGTTTGGATTTGAATTTTGATTTTCATGTTTCCTCGGGGAAAAGTCCCCGTTTTCTTGGTCACGGTTCATTGATTAATTTATCATGAATGTGACCTGGTGAGTGAAGTTTAAAAAAATGTATCATATCTTGTGCAGATATGGGCTCATCCCACTATCTCATCTTCTTAATATACTTTTCAAAATATTTCCGCAGGGAACCTTGTTTTGAATTATACATCTGAGGGCTATAGACTTCCATCCTAAGGCATTCTTGTATTGCCTTTGACCAATATCAGTCTAAGAATGCCTTTTCAAATTGTGCAATGCTCTGACAATTATCAATAATTCCATTCGCCCACAGAGCAGCGTCACCTTGGATATGCGCTATTATAAACTGAATCTTTTGTTGATCGTTCTGCACACTGGGTAAAATATTCTTTTCTGCATTGTAAACTTGAAACTGACTGTGTTTTATTAGACTCTCGTCAATAGGGGTAGTTACTGTAGAAGAAGTTGCCCCCATGTGATTATGCTTGGCATACTCCTCTGTACATTTACATCTAATCTATCAGAATTCAATACAGGCTGATATGACCCATATGTGCAGTTTGCGTTGCCATAAGTATTTCGGCTTAGTGTATCTCTTTTATCATATTTCTGCGCCTGTGAATGCGCACGTTATAGTTTGGATATACAATGTGTGATCTCTTGTTGCCACAGTGGCATTGGAGATTTGTAGCTCGCTTCAGTTTTTTCGCCTGTGAGTTGATGCGCTTCGGTTGCACTCTGTTTACAAACAGCTCATGTTGAAACTGTAAAATCTTCTATCAAAAGCAGGAAAGGCATTGTAAGCAATCTTAACAGTGAAAACTCATGAAGTGACGATACTCATTTTTCTGAACCTTTAATATCCACTGTTTGTGAAGAAGTGCAAAGTGAAAACATATATTCAAGAAACAAATATCACTGGAACAACGTCACATACAGAAAAAAACCAATTAGTCGTCACAGTATGGAAAAGGAAAATCAAGAAGACTTTCTCATTATAGGTGACTCACTACTAAAAAATGTTGATTGCCAAAAACGAGACTCGACATTCACCCGGGTATCAGGACCCATCAATTAAATAATCACTTAATCAATATTTGAAATTCAAATCAGGGATCTTCAGGTGAAGCCACAAGAATCTCCAAAGGTGTTTACATTCATGTAGGAACAAATTCACTAAGCAGCACCACCGAGGAAGAAATTGTCAGTGAAACTAGAAACTTAATCCAATCAGCAAGAAACTTATACAGGTCTTCAAGAATTGTAATCAGCAGAATAATCTACAGAAGGTCTGTGAGTGATACTTATATAGAGAGGATAAATTGTAATATTCATGAGATCTGTAATAATCTAGGAGCAATATTTATCGATCGAAATAAGTTTTTAAGCAACAAATGTCTGGGGAAAGAGGGTACTCACGTAAACAGGTTAGGCTCCAAGACCTTCACTAAGATTATTACAAATATTTGCAACATTATAAATAATAAGGAAAACTAAAAAGCAGAAGAGGGGATGATCATGCACAAAATGTGCCTGAAGACAGCAATATTTCTTTCCTTCATTATAATGTAGAGGGATTAGGTAATAAGATTGATGTTTTTGACCACTATCTTTCAGATATTACTCCCCACATACTAGTTGTCAGTTAACGCCACAAATCTGTAGATAACATACACCTGTTTAAAATCCAAAATTATTCATTGACTGATTTTTACTGTCATTCTAACCATAAAGGTGGAGGAGTGGCTATCTACCTGAGAACAAATAGCTTAGTAGAATATTATGAAAATATTGCTTGGGTAAAAGAGTATTCCACTGATTTGCACTGTGAAATTGTAGCAATTAAGTTAAAATTCTTGTCTGTTATATACTTTATCTTAGCATTGTATAGATCACCAAATGGAAATTTTGAATTATTTCTTAATTCCCATGATGCAGTATTATGTAAATAATGTCCAAGCAAGAGCATATAAATGTTATATTATTAGGGGATATTAATGTCAACACATTACAAGATTCCCAAGGAAGCATACGCTTCAAAGACTGTATCTATTCTTATGGCGCAAAAGATCTGTTGGGAGACATACCCACTAGAATCACTCCAGCTAGAATAAGCTCTATAGACCATGATATTACTAATTGTGAAAATATTGCCAGAGCTGCTGTTGTAAATAGTCACATCTCTGACCATCTAGGCCAACTATTAGTGCTAAATGGAGATCCTTCTATAAAATCAAAGAAAAATTATGAATACAAAAGAAATCTCTCTGTTATCGACATTGCCAAACTGAGAGAGAGCCTTGGTCATGAATCTTGGCATCTAGCATTTCAAGCCTAAGGAGTGAATAATAAATGGGATGCCTTTCTAGATACATTATCTTATCATCTAAATAATACTATTCCCATCAGAAAGATAAATATTAATAAGAATAAGGCATGACAGTCAAGGCCCATGGAATTTGATAATTCACCATAGAACTGAAAGAAAAAATGGAAAAATGTATATGATACAAAGAGAGACCAAAAACAATGAGCACAGGGATAAACACAAACAATACCAGTTTTGCAAGCAAGTCAAAAGATTGAAGGCTGAAAAGATTAACTCGAAAATACAAAATTCAGATTGTATCTCCAAGACCTGTTGGTCAATAGCAAATGAAATAAGAGACAGTAAAACAAAACTAAAAGGTAATATCAGCATACAGATATCTAATAACAATACTGATGTCACCAATCCTCAAGAGATCAGTAGCATTTTTAATGACTATTTCATAGAGATTATAGAATCTGACTTTTGTACCACAGTTAAAGTACCTGTTAGAAGTCTTGCTGAGGACAATTCTGAAGCTAATCAACTCCATGAACTTGAAATCAAGGATATTTTGCAGCTCATCAGAGAATGTAAAAACAAAAAAATCCGCTGGCTGGAATGAAATTTCTCCAATTTTACTTAAACAGTGCAAAAGCAATCTACTGTATCCTTTGGTGCATTTAATAAATAGCGCCTTAAAAGAAGGAGTGTTCCCTGACATACTAAAATTAGCCATTGTTAAACCTCTCTATAAAAAGGTTATAAACAACTAGTAGAAAATTACAGATCACTCACTTTAACTTGCATTTTTAGCAAGTTAATTGAAAAAATAATTCTGGAGTATATGTTAGAGCATTATAATAAGCATAACATCCTGGTAGATTTTCAGCACGGTTTTCAGAAGTGGTTGTAGCACCATGACTGCAACACTTCAATTTATGCTGAAAGCTCTTGACAAAATTGATGAAGGCATGCAAGTAGCTGGAGTTTTCCTACACCTATCAAAGGCTTTTGATAGGGTTGATGATAAGGTACTTCTGTCAAAACTGGCCAGAGATGGCATAAGTGGAAAACTATTGCACCTCATCACATCATATTTAAAAAACAGAAGACAGTCTACCTCAATCTCTCACAATAATGAAGAAACATTAAAAAGTTATACATCAAGAGTCAGGAATATTAAATTTGGCATGCCTCAGGGATCGATAATTGGTCCCTTCCTTTTTATATGTTATGTCAATGACTTCCCAAAGATATTAAAAAATGATACCTTCATTGCAATGTATGCAGATGACACTTCAGGCCTTTGTTGGGGAAATGATATTCTTACTCTAGGCATAGAGGTAAAAAAAATTATAGATATTTGCAAAGGAAAAGTTTGAAAATGACAATCTAAAAGTCAGCATACAAAAAACAAATATAATCCCCTTCAATGTTGGTGATTTGCAAACTTGTATTGATTCTCAAGATAGTAATATTGTAGGGAAAATCTGCAGTGAATGTAAATTCCACGGTATATGCATAGATAGCAAACTACTATGGACACAACAACTTGACAACGTATGTGCAAGGCTTCATCTAGCCTATATGTTTTAAGAAGAATAGCTTCATATGTCAATACCCAAACAATGAGGATGATGTATTTTGGTTTAATAGATACATTTCTAGCATATGGTCTTGCATTGTGGGGCGGGGCTTCCAAAACTCTTGTAGACTGAGTATTTAAACTCCAGAAAAGAGCCTTGAGAATATTAGGCAAAAAAGATGTTGGAACATCATTTAAGGGATTGTTTATAGAATTTAAAATTCTGACTATCTATTCAATGTATATGTTTGAAACAATAGTATTAACTGTAGAAGATAAGAAATATACCTGTCGTAATGCAGCAATTCATGTTCATAATACTAGACAAGTACAAAATTACCATATGATACCCAGAAGACTGAAAAAAACTGCAGACAGTCCATATATTATTGGAGCAAAATACTTCAATGCACTGCCAAATGAACTGAAGGTAATAACTGGAGAGACATTGAAAAAACATCTAAAATCGTGGCTCATTGGGCAATGCTTCTATAGCCTACTGTAGAAACTAAATTCTCAAGTATTATTATGTCACATAATTTGGACTACATTCTGAAGTTCCTATTATATAGTAAAATTAGATTGTATACTGTTGTATTGTACTACCAATTGCTATGCATGTAATTACATGTTTCATGCAAATAAATTACAAGAAAAATTACAAATTAGCTATGGTGTTGGTTACTTGCTGCATAGCAGCCTTTACTTTATTCTCTATTTGTTCCGAGGTCTGACTGTCCTTCTCAATTGGCCAATCTTGGAATTCCTGTTCTACTTTCTTAGCTTGTTCGGCTAAATGTTGGTCTATAGTTTCCTTTCTCGTCTTTTATAATGGTACGTGCCGTTTGCAATGTTTGCACATCTTGTGCCATGTTGCTGACTATGTTCAGCAGTTTGATGTATGCCTTCTTCATTTCATTTATCTCTGACTGTACTTTTTCGAACTGTTCATTCATGTGCTCTATTAATGCTTTGTCTCTTTCTCTGACTTGTTATTTGATATGTTTAACTAGTCAGTTATTTTGTTCCTCCATGATCTTCTCTCTTTCTTTCGTTTCTTCTTCCCATAACCTGTCCCTTTCTTCTAACTTCCTGAGGAATTCCACGAACGGGTCGGGTATCGGTGAACATACAGGATTCATCGTTAATCTATTCATTGTGATACTGCTACTTGCCCTAGTAGTGGCTATCTGTTCTGGTACTTCTATGTACTGACTAGATCTTGGCGATTCACCCGATAATAGCTTATCACCTTTATTATTCCTATGGTTACTAGTAATGTCTACCATCTCTGTATCAAAATCAATATCACTTAACAACAGAACATTATCCTGCATATTTGTATCCTGATTCTGTTGTGGCTCCATAACTCGGCCAACTTTACCCTAACAAAAAATTCACACAAATTGCTTCACGCACTTTAACAGTATACACTTTCATTGGCTACTGCCTTACAGTATACCTACTTACTACAAATACTGGTACTGATCTAAAGTAGCATATTATGCTTTCTAAAAAATGGTTAATATCTCCAAACTTGCAGTGCTATCACTTGCTTAACTATTGTTTTCACAAATACAAACTATTCCCTATTCCACTACGCACCATGTACCATCTACTCTCCTGTACTTTGATGATACCAAGCCTATGCTGCAAGAATTGATGCCTAGTGGGCCTTACCTTTTCACTTTTCTGTTTGTATATGTTTCTCCATCCTCTCAGGGTCTGTCAAGGTTCTTCACTGGTACACACATTCATAACATTTATACATGAAATAAAAATTTATCTTCTATTAGTATACATGCACAATTAAGTAATATACATATGTATACATCACTACTATTATTTTCTCACACCCCAACGTTAGTGGGCGACATTTATAACAATTCCTTAGCTTAAACTACGTACAATGAGAATTTAACATTAATTATTTTCATTGCGTAGGTAAGACCATTAAAAGCTGAATACTTTGTAGGAGGCCAAATAAATGTTTGATTTCATTTTAGATGAGCACCAGGATCCGTAAAAATCACCTAAGGGCCACTACAAGGGGTGGAAATGAAAGTGAGAGCTTGAATTCCCAGACTTTATTCATCCAGTATTTGAGAATGAGACTTGCAACAAAACTTTACACATAATTTCAAATCTTCATGAATTTTTTTCCTTGCTGACAATCCCTACCAAATGATGAACGGAAAAATGTTTATCTCTTACTTCTTTTCTGCTGTTCATGCAGTAAAAGTACCAGATAAGGCTTGACATTATAATTTATTACTTCTTTACTACTAACTGTATTTGTGACACATTTTGCAGAGAGTATACAGATAGACCACTGAATATAACTGCAAAATTATATCATTGAATGACGTACAGTTCTGTAGATTTGATGTTATAAACAATGAGATGCATGAAAAACTGCAGCACCATGCGTGACATTTAATTTTTTTACTTCTTTGCTACAAACTCTATTTGCAATAAATTTCACAGATTCTATCCACATATGGTACAGAAACTGACTGCAATATTATATCATTGTACAATACATAGTCCAGGATGGAGCCAATGAGTTATATGGGTCCTCCTTCATTGGTCACAGCACGTAACACTACAGGCCATACAAATGCCATCTTCAGCAAGGAGCGCATTACTATTTCAGATGAGTTTGATGATTCTTAACTCCTCATTTAAATGCACATAAGCTCTCAATAACACAACTGATTTTAGATTTTCAGTGGGTACCTTTTCATGGGCATGTTGATTTCCCGTGAGACCTGTATGGAACTGGGTGTTCACAATGTATATCTGACTAGTGTGACAGAAGTTTGTTGTGTGGGCTGTGTATTTCTCATGGGCCTCGGTTCAGGACATACAACATCATAAACAGTGAAATTCATGAAAAATTGCATTTAAATTTAATACTTGACTGATGCAACTCCATTTGCAACATATTTTGCAGACAGTATCCACATATGTAGCTGAATGCACCTACAAAATTATATCACTGTATAACACACAGTTCAGGAGACACCCCAACAACATCGAGCACAAGGCCAGACATTGCATGGTACAAATGTGGACACACAGCCATAAAGAAATACCTGGGTAATATTGGGTTACTCTGCTAGTTAATCTATATATTAATGACTGTCCCAGTTACAAATTATAATTAGTATCATTTCATTAAACTGTAGTGGTTGTAATCAATTTCAGGTATTTATCCAAATTCTATGGCTCCTAGAATATCTATTTACATATAATATGTTATATCATTTAGTTTCACAGTCACTGAGTATTTAACAAATATTTCATCAATTAATGTGTGTAACTGTGCCTTTTTTAATCTGTTGAGTATGTGGTAGCTGTAAGGATGTTTCGTTTCCGCATGAACACAGCTGGTTGGGTGTGGTAGTTGTCAGACTGGGGTGTGGCAGCTGCAAGTTGGTTCCGCACTGTAAACTACATTACTGACTCATAACACTGGTGGCAGCTGGACATCTCCTGTGCTCGCCCAATCACATTTGAATCACCACTTGTACAAAGAAATTTCCCTTTTCACTCCCAAGGGGCTCTTCTTCTATTACTTTGCCTTCATGTT
The DNA here is from genome assembly GCF_023864345.2 of Schistocerca serialis cubense. Classification (NCBI taxonomy): domain Eukaryota; kingdom Metazoa; phylum Arthropoda; class Insecta; order Orthoptera; family Acrididae; genus Schistocerca; species Schistocerca serialis. Next base: position 598,507,093 of record NC_064639.1, read on the forward strand.
TAACTTGATCTTCTCCTTGCTTGCCTCTTGATTCTTCCAGTCACATCTTCTCCCTTCCAGAACTGTCTTCTTGTTCCAAATAATTTTTTTATTGTTTCGTAATTTGTATCCACAATTAAAACTCTTTTAAATGGTCACAACACTGCAGTGGTGGTGATGTGTTTTTACATTTGGAGCCACGTTGCAGTGAGGAGACCTCCTCCAACGTGAACAAAATAGTGTAATCAGTATGCATCGTGTATGTGTTCTATGTGTAGCTGTTTCTCAATAGGTCTTGTTACTCATCTGAAGATTACACTTCACTGTTATCCAAAGAATTGTAATACAGAAACAACAGATTTGTGTCACTTTTGCAGTGATTGTGAGCACTAAATCTTTTCTTTACACGTTAAATGAGTATCAAGTGATCAATTTCAAATTGCAGCATATCTGAAGTGTAGTTGATTTTTTTACTATGTTAACCAGCAGTAGTAGGTAACTGCTGAATCAGCAAGTGTCATAATCTCTTACTCACAAAATAAGTAATTTCAACTGAATGCAAATAGTTTCTTCAAATCTGTGCTCACTAATGACTTTCTGAATGAGACATTTAAATCACTTTTACGTTCATGCCATAGACACATTTTATGCTTGTTTCATCATAAAACCTAAAAGTGCAAGGTAAATTCAGAAAAAATTATTAGATAATGGACAAACAAAACACACATCTTCCTCCATGAACCAAGTAAACTTATGTTTACCACTGTAATACTCTCTACAGTTTGTAAAAGTCAGCTGCTGAAGTATTCAAGAACAAATTACATACCATCTCATGGCAATAGTGAGAAATACATCAACTGGGGTGTGTGGAACCCCAACACTGTAACAAAGAGTTAATGAAATAATGATGAAAAAAATAATACTTAACGACATCTAGGATCTCATTTGGACAGCACTGACGAAAAATTCAAGTGAAACTCCTGAAGAGAAACTTACTGGCCTTGAAATGCAATGTTGGCAATGTTAGTAAAATTTTCTCAGGCTTCCAGCCGTGTCAGGTGGTTAAAATCCCACAAGCTTTCGACCGAGCTCTCCCCGGTCATTGTGAAGTGGTAAGACTGACTGCTGTGTCACCGTGGCTGCGACGTTATATAGCCACACTGCTGGCTGTGACGTCACTGCTCTCTTCCTCGCCATATACGATAATGTTTTCATCCTGCGTCCATCATGCCCGTTTTAACATTGTGATAGCCGGGTCCCAGGCTGTACTAAGTTGCAAACCATCGTCCTTGTTGATGGTGTTTTCAGAGGTTTTTATTTCAATAGCTTCTTTTATGATGCCATCCCAAAATCCCTTTGTCTTCATAACGACAGATGTTTCATTGAATAGAATTCGGTGTCTATTTTCTAAGGTGTGTTCTGCCACAGCTGATTTTTCTGGATAGTGTAGGCATAAACACCTCTCGTGTTAAAACGGGCATGATGGATGCGGGATGAAAACATTACCGTACATGGCAAGGAAGAGAGCACCAGTGATGTCACAGCCAGCAGTGTGGCTATATAATGACGCGGCCACGGTGACACAGCAGTCTTACCACTTGATAATGACTGGGGAGAGCTCGGTCGAAAGCTTGTGGGATTTTAACCACCTGACGTGGCTGGAAGCCTGAGGCAAAATTTTATTAATTCGTATTGTCACGAAACAATGCATTCATAGTTGGCAGTGTTATTTAATACCTGAAATGGTGTAGTCTCTGAAAAAATATATGAAATGAACAAGCTAAAGATGTTTCTTTTGGAAATGGTATACAAGCATGGAATTTTTCCTGCTGATATGTTGAGGTAAATGTACCATAAGAATAACAGTGCAGCCTTTGGAAAAATTCATAAATGGTACTACAGGTTGTTGTAAGCTCTTACAGACTTTACAAAACCAGTTTTCAGAGATCTGTCTGACAGACTTTTTAGACAGGTGCCTCTACTGCTGTACACAGAATCAAATATGTAATACACCATTAAAATAAAGCTAAAAATAATGAATAAAGTGTAAATGTTTTAGGCAATAATTTTATTTTAATTTTTGCTCATCATCTTGTATTGTATAAGCCACTGTAAAGTGAGAGACAGGAAACATTGCAATTGGAAATTGATCATTTATTTATCAGTCTGCTCCAATAACATAACAATAAATGTCTGAAATAGTGTTTCATTGCTACACGTGTGATACTAAGGTAAATACAAAAAAACAGTTTCACGTATTAAGTTCTGTTAATGGTAAGCAGAAAAATTAATTGGAAAGAGTTCACAGTTTTTACTGGCTATTCTTTGAAAATTGTATTCCCATTAATTTTTTAACAATACTTACTCAAACTATGTTGACACCAACCCAAACATCACTTTTCAGTATTGTGTGAGATGAATGTCCGCTGGAGCAAATCTCATCAAATAAAATGATGTCAGTTTCTTTGATAGCAACATGGGATATTTCACATACAGTAGCACATTGATTGTTGCAGGGAAGAAAATCTCATTCATGATCTGTAAGTAATTTACTTATAACAACATAAGTATGAAATAGTGTCTGATGGATATCTGAATGCTCCATGGTCAAGTCACTGTATTAAACTAAAATGTTCATTTACAGGAAACACTTCATCAATAACAATCTCACTAAGGCAAATCCCACATTTCAACTTTTTTATTACTGTGAGAGAGCAATAGCCTACAATGAAAGTTAAAGAAGGCATAATGTCTGTCAATGATAAAATGTCTTCCACATTTGACTTCTATGTCTACGGAGTCTGACTCCTCATCTTCTGAAAACACAAAATTTTTGATGGCCCCTACTTTGGCATTGCCATAAGGAAAGCTTAAAAGCAGAGGCATTAGACTTTGGATGTGAAGCTTCTTTTCTGCTTCATAAACCTGTGTCAGTGAAACATTATATTGTGATCCTGCCAGCTGTCTGTATTTTCCAAAACGCCACTCAAGCATATCTATTATAAACTTTGCTATTGATAAATACTTAATACCTAGATCTTCAGTGCAGTAATGATGAATTTCTATTATGGCATATGTTGTGTGTCAAAGGGCAAAAAATATCTCTCTTGGAAGAAATTTTCTTGACGGATCATTAGCTTTCCACACATAAAGCCAGTCTACAAGATCTTGAAAAAAAAAAAAAGTCATTGAAACACTGTTAGATGTCAGAGGAGCCATATATGGATTCTGCGTGTGTTTCTCTTTAAACACTGGTTTGACATTTATTACCTCAAACCATTTTGTTATTATTCTAATGTACTCAGCTGTTGATGACCCATGTTGCAAATTGAATTTACAGCTAGCTACCTTAAGGCCCTCAGAAATCTGTTGATTAAATATTTGCAACACTAGCTTCATACTCTGTTTCTCTAATGATGTATGGTGAAGTGATTTCAGAGTGAGTGTATGGTCATATTTAGCAACACAACTAGAACCTGTGTCCTAAAGCTTATTCTGTATTTTAAAAGAAGGTGCAGAAAACTTATTTTGTCCCAGTTCCTCTCGGACTGGAAAGTGATGATACACAATATCTCTGTCTTCATCTTTCTGACTCAACCACACATTTCTTATAGATTTCAAGACGTCAGTTACAAAGGAAAGTGGACGATCGAGGTCACATGTATGTTTAAAAATAATATTAACATCCTCGTCTGCAGAAAACATTGGTATTGTCTTGCTACTAATCTTGGTGTTGTCAGTTGCAACACAAAAGCCAATAAATTCAATGCCACTTATTATGGCTAATAACACATCCTGTAACAACTGAGCAAAAAATGGTTTGTACTGGTAGGATGTGAATATCATCTCTGTGATCAGTCTTTACACTCTGCAGCATAAACACAAATGCTGAATTTGCAGCATGTTCTAAATTAGATGACATGCCCAATATGCTGCCTCCTTTGTAATTCAGTCTGCCCCGATAGCTGAGTGGTCAGCACAGCTGTCTGTCACACCAAGGGGCTCAGGTTCGATTCCCGGCTGGGTTGGAGATTTTCTCCGCTCAGGGACTGGGTGTTTTGTTGTCCTCATTATTTCATCATCATCAGTGGACGGCAATGGAAAACCACCACTGGAATCACTTCCCTAAACGCTCATGCAGTGAACCTCTCTGACAAACCTTCTCCCATGAGAAGACCTGCTGTAAGGCAGAACACAACGTAAGTAAGTTTTGTAATTCATATAAGAGTTTGGATGAATTCCATCAATGTTCAAAACAACATTAACATAATTGATATGATTTACATTAAACTGCTGTAGATTCTATGTAGAGTACTTGGATGTGGCATTTTAATTAATGAACTGCTTAATATAAACTTATAGGTGTGAGAAGGAATAGAAAATAGTAAACAACAAAATATCATGGATGTGGAGCTAAAGCTATGATTAAATTTTTTGACATTTATAAGCCTAATTTGTTCAGATACAAATTCCAACATCCACTTTTCACACTCCTATACTTTATTTTCCAACACTCCTAAACCTTCTGTCACTTCTTCTATCATATTATCTATACAGTTTTCTGAGAACCCTGAACCTATGTCTGAAAACTCTTGCAACAGACACAATTTTTTGTATATTATTTACTGCCTGAGAACAAGACCTATTTCCTAAAACCCTAAGTTGAAATATATTATATATCTGTATCTACAACAACAGGACAAGTAATCAGTGATGCTAGGTTTCTTTTAATCATCAAAAAATACACCAACTCACGATGTAATTCCACTTCCTTGGCATGTAACAGTAACTCTTCTAAAGAACTGAAGCAGAAAAATTAATCTTAGTCTCTTTTAGTACACAGACTACACTGTAGTGCTGCTGCGAGTTGTTTTGTAGCCTCAACTTTTTCTCATCTGGCCCTTCACAGCTGCTGTCTTCTTTTGATAAGGAGTGAGGACAGTCTGGGAATATCAATGCAACTGCACATGGCTTCCAATGTGGGCTCTGGAGAGGAACCACATAATAACTGTCCTGTGCTTTCATCCCAAATTTGTGTTTCCCACAGAACATTGCCTTTCTAAAAGTGTTAATGGCGCACCTGTAACAAAAAATGGATAAATTACGGGAATTTCACAACTAGGTATTTATATTTCTCAACAGACTTATCAAAACTGCTTTATCTATATAAAGTTACTGTCCTGCTGTAAAAACACAACAATCCTCTCATCTCAAAGACAGAGACATACTCACGAATGTGTGGAACACCTACTCCACACACCAATGTAACACGGCAATAAATTCAACAGGATAACTAAAAACAGTTGGAAGAGGAAAGAAGTTAACTTGTTCCATAACATATTAAAGGTATTTGGTCTTGTAAAAAAACATAATATTATAAATTAATGATGGCAATAATAGAAACATTTATCGTTTTATAATGTGAATCTCAGTAGTCTGGTGGGGTTTACATCTTCATGAATTCACCAGGAAGATAAAAATACACACACACACACACACACACACACACACACACACTCACTCACACACACACACAGGGAGAGAGAGAGAGAGAGAGAGAGAGAGAGAGAGAGAGAGAGAGAGAGAGACAGAGACAGAGAGTGAGGGAGGGGAGCGGGGGATGCTAGTCACTAGTCTCTATAGAACCAATCATGTAAGAAAGTGGCATAATTACTAAAAGTTATGGATTTATGTAACTACCAAAACCTTTGTGTAACCTGTGTGACTATGTACTGTTTTAGAGGGCAGTGCTTTTGTGGAATATCTGTGAGGCTCATTTGTAACTACTAATGCACAGTCAATAGATAATTCGTACAGAAAAACTGACAGTGTTAAGAAAGCTATAATATTGTCACTTACGTGCTGCATCTTAGCAGAAACATACACACACAATTACTTTCAGACAATTTAATTGCATACTTAATGATGGAAGTGTAGGGCATTTATGCGTGTCTATAATTCAGGCCCAGAAATTAAGACAATTCACAGACAGAACTAATACACTTGTAACTTTTTTTTAAACATTATGTACTCAAACTTTTTTGCATTTGTATCTGCTGAGACTATAGATCCTTGAAAATAAAAATAGTTCCTATCTTTCCATTTGCTATAATCTACACATTCATTTTTCCCTTTTGTGGCATTCGTATCTACATTTCTAAAGAAAAATAGTTATATGTGCATTGTAAGATCAGTAGCATTTTTCACTCAGCGTTGTGCCAAAAATTACTGACAGGGATTTTGGCTGTCAAACTACTAGAGATGTGCTACTATGATAGTAGCTACTATGAACTCAGTTTTGATTTACTGAGTTGACCCATATGAAATTTCTGGTTTTCAACAGGCAGCTTACTGAAAGTTTTTATAGCAGGAAACAGAACTGAATACTACTGTCAGCCCATCTAGAAGTTATGGTACCTATATTCTGTATATATCACACTTCATGACAAACCAATTTGTTTTACTAGCAACATTTACTAAAGAGTAAATGTAGTGTCTTGCAAATGCAGTATAAGAAATCTTATGTTCCTGAAGAAGCCTCTATTACCAGATTTATAACAATTGCTACTGCTTGCACTTACAGAATAAAGTATTTACGTAATGTAAAGAAAGTAATGTTGAGTGGGGCTATCAGTTCAAGAAAATGAATCGTGATAAACTGTACTCTTCTTCATTAAAATTAAACTATTTTAAAAACTTAAACAAAACAAATACTTAGTCTTGAACTTGCAGAAGGAGTAAAGCTATTCCCATGAAATCTTGATAACCATTTCTTCCTCATTGTGTCATCCTCCAGGAATTTAAATAACAGAAACTTTTTGGCGTCCATCGTGGTTGCCTCTACAATTCAGCACACAACAACAAAACAACATTATATCAACAGTAACAGCAGTAGGCAACCATCAACAAAATTATCATATAACAATAGAGCTATGATGAGTGGACTTGGGCAAGGTTAACTGTGAAAATGATTGCAAAAGGACTGCATGTTAATCATGAAACTCTTTGCCTGAGTTTATCATAAATTAACACTATTTTCGAATTTGATAGCAACTATAACCTCAAAAGAAGTTTTAGGAAATTACAACTTTCATCCCAGATTTTTTTCTGTTGCCTTAATAGAAATTGTGTTTTGCATATTAATTGTACCAGTTCTTAAAGAAATATAGTAATAATTTTAGCTTAACTGATATAGAAATTGAAAAGAGAATTGGCATCCTTATTTTAAAACTATTTGTTTACTGTTCTGTAACACATAGCACTTTATCAAACACAGTAGGAGTTGGTTGACATTCATAAGCAGCCAGATATTGTTCGGATTACTGTCAGACAATTGGAAGCTGCAGAGAATGGCATCCTGTCTCCTCTACAGGGAATACGGCATCTAGCACTACTCATCCACTCATCTGTGAGTGATGTGTCAGTGGTACACTTAGGTGCCCTGTACCAGTGCCTCCTGAAGAAAAAACGCCTGCGTATGTTATGTGTAACATCATGAGATGGTGACATTCATAGTCTGTGGAAGCTTTTTATATGCTGCGCTGTGTATTATTGTATCATAATTTAGCTTATTTGTTAAACTACTGTATGAAAATGGTCTTACACAAACGTTTTAACAAAATTTATGATACAGGTCACTAACTTGCCCAATTGCTATTATCAGCTTTCATCCCATCACCAAAAAAGAATGTGTGAAGACATTAAGATCATAACTTATCAGTCTTATGAGCCATTTCCTGAAAATATAAGTCAGAGTTATCCATAAAAAATTATAGAAAAATATGAGATATTCATTAGCGAGGCACAGTTTGGGTTAAGGAAAGGTTTCAGTACAAGAGAAGCAACAGCTGCACTATAAGTTCTAGTGCGAATATCCTATGATCATGATAAGAATGAAGACATTATTTTACTGATTAAGAAAAAGCCTTTAACAGATTAAACAATAATAAACTTATTGATATTCTCAAAGAATGGATATAGATCAGAAAGATATCTGCTGTAGAGAGGCTTTATATTTTACCATCCGACAGCACAGCTTAAGTTTGATAATTAGGTCCCAGACTTTGTTAATACCTGTAGAGGACACTGGTAAGGATGCATTCTGTGACCTCTGTTATTAAATTCATATTAGGAAGTTATTTTTCAGGAAGCACCTGGTGACACAGAAAGAGGCACAAAGGTTAATGGTGTCTCCATCATCAACATTAGCTATGCCGGTAATACAGTATTGATTGCTGATAATTTAGATGATGTTCAACAGCTTGCCAACATAGGAAATTACAACAGTAATCTAGGTCTGAATATCAACACCAAAGAGATACATTTTATGACAGTCCTTTACAAATGCAAATCTGCAATTCAGTGACTCCTTAATACAAAGGGTAGACACATTTAAGTATCTTGGAACATGGCTCTGTGAAGACTGCAGATCAGACACGAAGATAAAATGTCACACAGAGAAAACTCTTAGCGCTTTCATAAAATTCTCAAAGGTTCAGACCTAGCCTAAATCTTAAGAGTTCAATTGGTAAGATGCTACATCCATTCTTTACTTCTATATGGTTCTGAAGGATGGATACTAAATATAACAATAACAAATAAGATAAAGGACTTTGAAATGTGGATTTACTGCAGAATGTGTGAAGTGCTGTGGACAGCAAGACTAACAAACACTGAAGTGATAGAAGCTGAAGAAATGAATTAAAATTTGTGCCACACCTGGGACCTGATTACCCGGTCCACTGCCCTCCCTAACACAAACTTCAATTCATGCGCTCAGCCCATTTCCACTTCTTAACTCATCAGTATTGCCGATGCTCTGTGGTATTGAAGTAGCACCCCAGGTTTATGTGTAGTGGGAAAATCCTGTCTATACATCAGGCATAGGTGAGCTTTTTATCTGATGGAATTACATTTTCATTGAGACATATGAGTCTCAACTTTATCTTTGATTGTGATAGAAGCAATACTGATGATTTAAGAAGTGGAAAATGGGCTGGAGGCATGAATTGCAGTTTGTCTTAGAGAAGGCATTGGACTATGGAAATTTGTGCAGCGATGGTAGCCACACTGCTACGCTGGTGTAATGGTCAGCATATCTGCCTAGTAAGCAGGAGACCTGGGTTCTAGGCCTTGCTATGGTAAAAACTCTGATTCACTTCTCCAGCTTCTATCATTACCAAAGATAAAGTTGAGACTCATATGTCTCATGGAAAATGTAATTCCATCAGATCACTAAAACCGAACTATTGTGATGGATACACAAACAGTGAGAAATATTAAGAAAATTTGTAAGAAGAAAAACTGAATATCTAGGACACGTCGTATGGAACACGAAATATATACTACTACTATTGATACTGGAAGGGAAGATCAAGGATGAAAGAAGAACATAGTGAGGAAGCATATCTTGGTTAGATAACTTAAAGCAATGGACAGGATTACCAAGCACAGATAAACCACTACATACTGTGGGTAATAGAATAAAGGTGTATTGTGTGGTTGCCACATGCATTAATGAATAGGCAAAAGAAGACCTAAATCTCAAATGCCAATTTACTATGAAGGAGGTTATGCACAACACATATAGCTTCTGAAAATGGACAAAAAGGAATTTATGATATTAGTTGTGGGCTTGAAATGTGTCAACTGTTGTAGTCAGCACAGTTGCAAAACTCATCATTTAAATCCACAGTTTGACTATGGGCTACTGCATCTCTGTAAAATGATGACTATGTACATTTTGTTATCTCTGGTACTTGTAGACATTTTCTGACTAATTTGTTAGCAGACTAACTACTGAATTACTAAATCCACGTGGCAAGTTTTGTTTTAACCATTTATTACATTAGAACATATACAGATTCTGTTCCAGCATTGACAACAACTGAACTAAGACTGTGTAGAGACTAAGCAACAACAGAGCTAAGACTGGCTCATGCGGCTTCAACCACAATGATGAAACACGTAAAAGTACATTGTTAATTTTCTATATTTTCAGTTTTACAATTAATGTTCTACATTTCTAGATAAATAGAACATAGATTAAATTTGGACTGTAGACAGATGTGAACGTTCAGTAATTAATGATGACAATTTAGAAAAGGAACTGTAGTAAGTACTTGATTTGAGTTCGGTTAACAATATATAATGATAACATTTCTTTAATAACTTTTGAATTAAGTAGTATATTTCTAACATGTTCTCTATATTATTAACTCATGTGCTTTAAATACAGTTACTGTGGGTCCATCTAAATGATGTGCAAGTTCAAATAGTTGCATTTGTTTGTATTCTGAATTTGGTTACATGAAAAACAAGTAATTGTATTTCAAAGAGGTTGTCAGCTGTCAAAATCATACACCAACCTTTATTTAAAGAATTAGAGGCAGCACCACCACCAAGTGTATTCACAACTGAGTCCATAGCCCAACTGACTTAGTTCATATCGATGCCACTAGAGGACACTGTAGTGATGTCAGGTGACAACACAAGTACTGTATACTAAGGTGGCGCCACCTAGTGGATTCGTCACGTGCTCCAGACCCCAACTGGCTTAGTACATTTCGTCACCACCAGAGGACACCACTGTGACACCAACTAGTGATGCAAGTACAGTTATCCATGATGGTGGCAAACAGTATGTCCTCCACGAGGTCTAGTACTCAGTACCACCAGCAGAGGATGCAGTCGTCCATTTCCTGACGTAAACCAAGATGGTTAGGGAAAATGGTGGCAAAACGACTCAGCCTGCTCTGGGCTGCTGGGCAGAGTAAGGATTGACATCACACTATTTATTTTGAAACAACTTATTTAACAATAGAGTATATTTATCACACAGATACAAAACACCCACCCAGATGTGCCTGAGACCATATTGCACAGTCCACAGACATGCGACCAACTCGTAATTTCAGTACTCAGCAATGCAGTACACATATCTGCAAACACGGTCAGTACTCGTAAACTGTCCCAAAATAATGCAACAGACTTGCGCAAGCACCCTCCACCACACCATGTCCCCATGTAGTAACATGCCCGTCAGCTGTCCCTGCTCGGCTTCCGCAAACATGAGGTGGCGACAGCCGCATTCATACTCCACACCTGTGAAATTCCTATCCAAAGATGGAAGGAGAGGGAAAGACGAAAGGATGTGGGTTTTAAGGGAGAGGGTAAGGAGTCATTCCAATCCCAGGAGTGGAAAGACTTACCTTGGGGGGTAAAAGGGACAGGTATACACTCGCACACACACACATATCCATCCGCACATAACAGACACAAGCAGACATATGTAAAGGCAAAGAGTTTGGGTAGAGATGTCAGTCAGGCGGAAGTACAGAGGCGAAGATGTTATTGAATGACAGGTGAGGTATGAGTGGCGGCAACTTGAAATTAGGGGAGGTTGAGGCCTGGTGGGTAACGGGAAGAGAGGATATATTGAAGGGCAAGTTCCCATCTCCGGAGTTCTGATAGATTGGTGTCAGTGGGAAGTATCCAGATAACCCGCACGGTGTAACACTGTGCCAAAATGTGCTGGCCGTGCACCAAGGCATGTTTAGCCACAGGGTGATCCTCATTACCAACAAACACTGTCTGCCTGTGTCTGTTCATCCGAATGGACAGTTTGTTGCTGGTCATTCCCACATAGAAAGCTTCACAGTGTTGGCAGGTCAGTTGGTAAATCACATGGGTGCTGTCACATGTGGCTCTGTCTTTGATAGTGTACACCTTCCGGGTTACAGGACTGGAGTAGGTGGTGGTGGGAGGGTGCATGGGACAGGTTTTACACCGGGGGCAGTTACAAGGGTAGGAGCCAGAGGGTAGGGAAAGTGGTTTGGGGATTTCATAGGGATGAACCAAGATGTTACAAAGGTTAGGTGGGCAGCGGAAAGCCACTCTTGGTGGAGTGAGGAGGATTTCGTGAAGGATGGATCTCATTTCAGGGCAGGATTTGAGGAAGTCGTATCCCTGCTGGAGAGCCACATTCATAGTCTGATCCAGTCCCGGAAAGTATCCTGTCACAAGTGGGGCACTTTTGGGGTTCTTCTGTGGGAGGTTCTGGGTTTGGGGGGGATGAGGAAATGGCTCTGGTTATTTGCTTCTGTACCAGGTCGGGAGGGTAGTTGCGGGATGCGAAAGCTGTTTTCAGGTTGTTGGTATAATGGTTCAGGGATTCAGGACTGGAGCAGATTCGTTTGTCACTCAGTAACAGTGCTGCAGGGCGGGTGGTCAATGACATTGCGAGTGGGGGGAGGAGAGGGGGGGACTTTCAGTGTCTAATTTTACCCTAAGACTGTGAGAATGCTCTGTGACTACCATCAGCATAGAGATAGTTCATAAATGAAGTACTATGCTCGAGGTGTTACAAATATGTGGAGCGTTGTCTGATGTACTTTGATCATTTATGTGTTCAAGAATTAACAATGAATGGGCATACTGCACAGTAATCTATCCACATTCGCAATCATACTTGCAAAGTGATGTAAAAGGGGTGGTTTAGCTGAGATACTGAAATTGGGGGCCATGCTGTCACATCATTGGTCGGTGTTGAAATTAGTGTAAAAGTTTTGTAGTCCTGTCTTCCTCAGTTGCGTGTAATATTACGGTATATTGATAATTTTTACTTATGGACCGTCTGACAGCAACTGAATAAAACACAATTTTAGTGCCATACGCGTTTCGCCTTTATTTTCTGCAAGGCATCATCAGTGGCAGGTTGTGTAGATAATTTCTTACATATTACGCTCCTGTTGCATTTTTGGTGTTGTTCTTCTTCTTATGAACGACAATTTGCGGTTTTTTCCACATTCCACGGCACTATGCACTGAACGCTTGTTTTAATGCAATGTAGTAAAGGAGTTTTGCTATTTGGGGAGCAAAATAACTGATGATGGTCGAAGTAGAGAAGATATAAAATGTAGACTGGCAATGGCAAGGAAAGCGTTTCTGAAGATGAAAAATTTGTTAACACCAGTATAGATTTAAATGTCAGCAAGTCGTTTCTGAAAGTATTTGAATGGAGTAACATTGCATTAAAACAAGCGTTCAGTGCATAGTGCTGTGGAATGTGGAAAAAACCGCAAATTGGCGTTCATAAGAAGAAGAACAACACCACAAATGCAACAGGAGCGTAATATGTAAGAAATTGTCCACGCAACCTGCCACTGATGATGCCTTGCAGAAAATAAAGGCGAAACGCGTATGGCACTAAAATTGTGTTTTATTCAGTTGCTGTCAGACGGTCCATAAGTAAAATTTATCAATATACCGTAATAGTGTAAAAGTGTTAAAACTGTTCACACTATCAACTATGATGCTTATTATTAGACTATATCAGTGCTGTCTTTTCCATCCCAACCGTCCGCTGACACGCTGTTGGTTACGAACTAATAATTGAGTTACAATGGTTGTTTGAGTTGTAGGGAGAGTTTTGGCGGCTGGGCTATACCTTCTAGGATGGATACCATTGAAATAGTGATCACATTCATGAATGCAGTGTGATGAATGAGTCGAAACGGAATGTAGAGTTATCAGCTATTGCGTCAGTGCGAGAGATGAATCTAAATGTAGAGCTCGTGAATCATCTTCGGACTGTAATTTGGAGACTCTACACAACGCGAGCAAACTCTTCTGCTTTCCTTATGTTGTAGCTGTCTTTTATTTAAAATGATCTGATGTGTGGCATATTATGGTATGAACCCTAAGAACATGATTTACACCGTGCAACGTCTAGTTTCCTGCGAAAGCCCATGGATCAGAACTTCTTAGTGTCAGTTTAGAACCTGGCACAGGCCTCGAAGTCATGGCAAGAAAACGAAATGTTTGGCAGTGTACAAAGCGCGTCAGAAAACAGTGTTTCAAACAACTAAACAAGGCCACAGGGGACGTTTCTTGCGACTTACAGTATAGTACGTGCGATACGATCATTCTCCTAGAGTAGAGGTGATGAAACTTTAAACTTCCCTCTGTAGTGTATCAGTGTGTGTGTATTTAATAGGTTCGTTCCACACAGGGAGCAGTAGCAGCAGCAGTCTGACAGGTAAATTCAGTGAGGGACGAAGTATGCCGTTAGGAATGCCTCGAGGGCTGCACGCTGTGCTATTCTGTGAAGCATTGCAAAATCTCTCTCTCTCTCTCGCTGCGTGCTGAACCCCCCAAAACAGCTTTGCATCATCGCCATCGCGCGAGAAATGGCGTCTATGTGAGCTCTATATCGGATGAAGTTATTCGAGCTTCTATAGTTGTTAATTTTTCTCTGCTGGGGGGGGGGGGGGGGGGGGGGTAGAGAATAACGATGATAGCATGTTGGACTGATAGATTTGAATGGAAGTGGATCTGTGGTACTTATATGTAGTTTGGGAACGCACGACAATGCGTACATTTCCGCTGAATGGTCAAAACACGGTCCTATCGCACTAACTCAATGCGCTCTGTTTCTAGACAGGTTGCAGAAGGGGGTGGATATGGCTTTGTCTGAGTTCTGCTGAGTTCCGACTTAAAATGGCATGATCACATGCGCAAAGCTGTAGAAATGGAAGCAGTTGCAAGATGTGTAAGGACTGACTAAGACCATGTTGGATTTTTCCTGTAGCAGATAGGTTCGAGAAAGGTGACTCATTTCGAGATATGAGAGCGCCAGAAATATGATCCACTTGTGGCTGTGATCCAGCGCAGGTATGTGGCTGAATGGGAGGATCTGATTCCAAATCGTGGACATCATTTCTAGTGGGTAGCATAACACTAGAGGTGTAAAAGGTAGTGTACATTTCTTACGTCCTCAACAAGCATACGACTTACTAGTGTTTGTGATCCTTGTCATTCAGTCATCGGCTTTAACTCAGTGGATATATACTGGAACCTCTGACATGGTATCGAGACAGAATACGTTTACACATACTGGATAAATATCTAGCAGCATGAGGGAGTTGCAAATACCGGTCACATACCGTGTTCCTTAGCCAAATGACTTTCAAAATTCACCGATTTTATCACGAGGTTGCATCATCTGTTTGTTTCTAGTTATTGAGCTGTCTAGAGCAGGCTCCACTTAGCTAAAGTTTCGGGTTTGTAAAGAAATAATTCCCAGTCTATATGTTTGGAATAATGTTGCGTGAGTGATCGTTAGGATGCTGCCTGGTGCTTGATATCGAGAAGTACAACTAAAATGGTATAATATTATAGCGAATATATGGGTGCTCTTGTAATCAACGAGTCTGGAGATGTCTGTAGAAATGCGAGCAAGAAAGCGGAAGCAGTAACGTGTCTCCCCTTGCACATCAGTTCTGAGAGTGACTTCGGTTCGCTGATGTAAAAGGAGGGATATGAATTGCACGTTTATTAGAGTGAGATGGTACTCGGTGATATATTCCCTGGTTGGAGATCAGTTGGACGCTCCAGTATTCCTGCGAGTTGCGAGTCTTGTATGTATTTGATGACCTGTAGACAACATTGCAAAGTTTAGTTGTCGGTGCAAAATGGTGATCAGTGTAAAATAGTTAATTACCATTGAGTGCAGCGTCTGTAGAAAGAAAGAACAGGATGACATTGCTTCCCTAGAACTGGGGGAGCATCGTGACTTATAGGCAGTGTGAGTGTGGGCATACCATAATTTTTTCGGGTGCTGTACAGATATAAAAGATGACTGCGCTATTTGTGTAAAATGTGCATATATTGTATTTTAAAGTTAGTGTGGCTTACACTGTGTAAACATTGCATTGTAAAGTTACTATTGTTTATGTTATGGGATGACTAGAGAGGATGACTGTGTGTCCTATCACGAGGGACATATAGATTCAGTACATGGATAACGGTGAGCGATTTTTTACGTGGAAAATTATATGCATTATAGATACTGAGGTGCAGTCATCAAGAGGGGACGTTAACTGTACATCGTCTGGCGTCAGAATGTAGCAGCAATGGTAATACTTAATTTTAGTTACACTGGTAAATATCTTCCTCTCTTCCAACATTCTTGTGAATCTCGTATGTATTTGATAATGTGTAGGCAACTTTGTGTGTTTAACTGTCAGTGCAATTTAGCAATCTGTGCAAAATAACCACAGAAACTTCTCATTTGATCATTGAATATTGAAACTGTAAATTCAATTATTGAATACGATTAAAATTGAATTGTAATTAAGTTGTTAGGTAATTAATAGGTTAGATGCATGATGCAGGTATTACTTTAGTTAGCATACTTACAGAAGACTATGTCCGGCGTGTGTATGGAGGTGGCGAGGGTGTGTGATGTAAGCGGTCGGACGCCCGCGGGCTGGTGGTACGGCATGTGTCCGGTTTTAATGCATGCGCGTAAGAGGCAGCAGGCGATCTTGCATCATCACCCGACTTCACGATAGCGCCCTTTGGTGGATACAATATGAACCAAGTCAGTTGCAGTCCAGACTCAGTGGCAGACACATCTGCTTGAAATTGGTTAAATGATAAAGACAAACCTTTTTTCCCGCCATTTTCTTTGCTTAGTAGAGATAACTGGAGTGTGACGCATTTATCATGTTGGAATTTGAACTTCGCGCCATTTTTCGGGGGAGGGGGCGGTGGCACTTTCCCACCAAAATCCGCAATCTTGAATAGCGTCATCGCCGCCATCTTGGATAATGGACTTTGGGCCACAAACGGTGATGTTCCAATACTATGGTTAATGTATTCTTGCGATTGTGTGTACCAGCTTTGCTGTGTGTTTATGTCTGGCTTTTTGTATTGACCATTCAAGTTATGTTGTTGTGGTGTTTATCTGTCACCCTATTTGTTACTTCATATGTTAAGTCGATTGAATCTAAAATGGATAGAAAATATTCTGTGTCGTGCTCAGGTGTAGTAATTAATTTTTCATGAATGTGTGATGGCAAACGACTTTTTAAAATTTTTAAAACATCAACATGAAAATTAGGGTTAGTCCACTAACGTGTTTTATTGAGATACTTCCCAAAATAACCTCGCAAGCTACCGTATTTGCTATTAAAAGGGGCGGAGTTAAAAACCTCTCGCCTAAGTATCTCCTGTACGGCTTCTGATCAGTATTTGTCAAGAAATGCCCATTCAGATTGTAAATACATGGCACGACGCTCAGCTACCTCGGTCGTACGCAAAAGGTCATCGCCTTGTGTGTACCCTACAACAAACCTGATCTTATGTGCTTGTGTTCAGTTTCTAGGAAACACATGTCGAAAAGCACTAATAAATACAACAGGATTCATCTTCTTACCTTCGTTCGTAAATGTTGGAAATTGACAGTGTCTTAATAGACCTTCGTCAGCAAATATAGTGGACAAGCTGTTTGCACTTTGTGCTGTGTTTACATAGTTGTCATAATTGTTTACATTTCTCATAGTTACTGGTTCTGGTGTCATGCCACGTAAACTTTCACTTTGTGGTCTGTCATAACTATTGGCATTGTTTGTAGGGTTTGCAATGATCAGTGTGCATACTTTACTTTGGTTTGCTGTGGCTGGCATTTCATTTATGTATGCAACTTGTGTCTCTGTATCAGTTTCACCTAAGCAGTTGCGTATCCTGTGCTCTGTAGCCTGCAAATTGGTGTTCACTTTGTCGTTAATGTCATTTTCCTTTCGTCGAATAACCCTTTTGACTACATCATCATTGATTAACTTACATTCCTTCACTACCTCTTCCACTGCGGTACTGGTTTTGTCTAAAGTACCTGCTTCAGCTTGTGAAATTACGTCAGATAAATTTTCATTAATTTTGTCTCTTTCCTTTTTGGCACAGACTGATTCGATTTCAAGTGATGCTACTTTTAAAGTGCGTTCATCTATTGCTGCTGGCATATTTTCGTAATCCTTGTGCCGTTTGTTTACTACAGTAGAGATGTTCTTTACGGTGGAAGTTAATTGTGTTTGTGTAGTTTCCAGGTTTGTATGTGTGTGTCTTACATCGCTTTTATTTGCTGCTCTACTGTATCGTTGTGTTCGTTAGGAGTGTGTAATTTCTGTTTCATTTCCATAATGTCATTGTTTACTTCGCAAAGTACATCTTGTCTTAGCTGTTTTTCCATGTCTTTAAAATTTACGTTCATTTCCTCATGAAAATTCTTTGCCAAATCACTGATCTGATGTGTGACTGTATCCAGAAAATCTTTTAAAACTTGTTTCTGCACTTTCTTGATTTTGTTTATGTCTTGTGTTGCTAAGGTAAGGTTTTGCGACAAACTGTCAAATTTTGTATTTATGTATTAGTGTTTACACTTTTTATTTCTGCACGCAAACTGGTGATTGTATTTTGTATTTCTGCACGCAAAATGGTGTAATTGGTGTTCATACTATCCAGTTTTTGAAGTATTACGGCAAGTGCGTCAGTTTTGTTGCTATTTAATGTACTTTGGTTGTTGACAACTGTACTCTGCAAATCAATATTTGAACTTAATGTGATGGGTGACGCTAAAGTGTCGTCAAAAACTCATGTTATCTGCGCTTTCTATGTTTTCCTGTGCTCGCGGAGATACGTGATGTAGTCTCATCTATTGTTATCAACGTGTCCTCAAAGTTAGAACTCTATGAAAGCTCACTAGCACTTGTCATTTCGGCCATGTTCATCTCTGAACTATTTAATACGCCTAATTGTGGAAGACATGGCGCTGATACTCCACATATTCTTTCCTCCAATTGTACGCCATCTTGGCTCATTGCGATTTCGTCATCGTTAACAATAACGGAAACTGATTTTTCCACCTTATTTGATTGAATATTAAAATTAAAATTTTTGGAAAGCTGAAAATTGAAATATATTATTTTGTGAATTTAAATATACGATTTACGTGTCGTCAAGCGTTATTTATCTATTTTTATGGCGCACGAAATGTTGTAACACAAAAAACTTCAAACTTTTCTCTCGTTACTCATTACGAAAAATTTCTGAAAAAATTCACTAAAATACATTTAGGAAAGGAAATTAAGAAAAGGTCCAACTAATTATTGCACAGGAGACGCTACCAAGCATAGCTAAGCAAGCGGTTGCGTAAAGGTCCTACCTTTACTGCGATGAAATGAACAGCATATTTTTCGTAAATTCCATAAGATAGTATTGAAGGATTTCACCATACAGTTAAATTTTGAAGCCACTGAAGGTGTTACTTACAGTCAGTCGTCTGGTAATCTCCTAGCTCTTTCCTTTTCCGAATCCGAGAAATATATTTCAGTTCTGGAAGTGTCACCTGTTACGTTGATAACGAGCCTATCAACAACAGAATCCACGAAACCAACCAGGCGCAGCATTTTCTCTTCTACTTTTATGACGAGCCGTTCTATATCCCGCCAGCGTTCGGAAGTGACTTGTGAAAAAGCTGCGTGCGTTGGTTCCAGTTCGTCTGGCAGCTTAACAGTCTTGTTACTTCTCAGGCCAAATCCTGCAGCTTGGCTCCGGATCAGTTCTGTTCGGTTCATGTTGTAATGTTACAGCAGCAAATGTAAAAAACGCGGCATTTGTATGATGTGCTAGATGCTGTGAAAATGATTGTTTTTCATGTTTCTACGACACTTATCTACCTCTGTGATATAAAACGATGGACATCTTCCAAATAAAGAAGATTTGGGTTTTCAGTTTTGCCATAAAAAATTAAATTGTTATGTTTTCCTAATTTAAACAACTTTTATGAACAATGCTTCATAAAACATCTATAATTAAGAATTTGCATTTGAAATGGAAACAGGAACTTTGCGTCCAATATGTAATTAGAAACACTGAGACATGCACTATTCATAAAAAATGATGATGAGTTTTTTAATTACGAGATGCAGGTATTTCAAATTGAACGAGAAAAAAAATGAAACTGGAGAGAACTGAACCAACACACGAATAACCGTAGGTTCCCATTCCATTACGCCACCGACTTTTTTTTCTCTATATTATTCGTTGAATTTGTTCGTGGTGGACGTCCAATGACACCCGTTCAGGTTGTTAGTTCACCCATTCACTCAGTTCTTTTATTACAGAGGGCAGCTAAACCCTCTGACTGAACATGCTGACCTACCGTGCCTGCATGACTAAGCCACACGTTCAACGTTGTAAGTGTTATCAATGCTTAATATTCAAGGCTGGAAAACCTTCAAAGCCGATTATCTCCGTAAATTTATGAAAAACATTAAGAACAGCCTATTTCTCGCCACTTCTTGACCGTGTTCCACGCGCGTATTGCACTACGGAACAGAAAGCAGCCTCAGCCATTTTCATACTGCACATTAACAGCGCGACAATCAGAGCACAACGCTACAGAGGTTGTGACTGTACACGATTCTTGAAATAAAAACTACATAGCTAAAGCGTGATTAAGAAAAACATTGATGGCTGTTAATACACTTGAATATCTTACAGTTTCATTTAATGTAACTTAGTAATAAGATATCTAATGCATAAGTAGGACCTACATCCAAGAGCGTAACAACACCAGTGTAGTGTGCTACGGCTTTTGACCAATCATCGCTTTTGTGTTTGTTTACATCAGCTGTATTCTTATGATGAACGGATTATAGCACTGGCAGTATATGACTGTCATCTGTTTTGCATTTTCCTCCCTCCCTCTCTCTCTATCTCTCTCTATTCTTTTTTTTTGGGGGGGGGGGGAGGGGGGGTTAGAGAAGGGACGACAACAGTGAAGTCGTGGGGGAAAGGAAACAGAATTTACAGGTTTGGGAAGTAACAAGAAACGTGACATTTAATACAATTCATTGCTGTTGTTCTGAAGATTCAGCTTCCAAGTAGTCATGTGAAGCTATGACAATGCTTTCAGCGGACGTCTCTTGGATGCCTACGTTCAGAAAGTAGCTTTCTTGTAGATTTTCAACGTGGCATACACACGTAATCCAGCCTTCCACTGTGAAACTAATAATTACTTCATCAACTGTGTACACATTTCATTTCGAAAATGCAATATCGGGACGCCAATTTTCCTTTCACCAAGGCCCACACATTTCCTATCAGGTAGTAACAGGACTGCTAAGCAGACAACCTCACAACCTCATGGCCCATTTCTGTGGCTAAGCTGTGACGTTCAAATTGAGAGTAAAGCTGGTTGTGGTGCCTGACTTCCTTCAAGATCTGTTTTCATATAGCAGCACGAAATTGAAATAGTTTTCTCTTCTAGCCACTGTGCAATTTCGTCCTCCTTTGTATTTGAATTAGAAATTTTCTCCTTTCTTGAATGATAATTAGCCTTTTACATGTCGATCTTGTTGAACGGCGACCGGAACAGTCGTGGGGTTCAAGTGACGGAAACGCGGCGGGACCCGCGGAGCGGCCCGTGAACAACACCACAACACGAGAGGACGGACACGACCAATGAAGGACCTAATGACAACAACGAGAACAGACAACCGAGTCAAGAAAACCAAAAGGACAACAACGTCTACACGTAAAGAAAATACGAAAGTAAATACGCTGTCAACTGCAAGGCAATATGTCCTGAGACGTACCCAAGACTAGACTGGCAGGCTGAGTAATAATAATAAGGATGGGGCCCCTCCACGCCCACACCAACGTGGTGACCGAACCAAAAGTTCTACTGTCACCTCCGTATAACACGTTAGTTTTTGAATCAGGAGTCACAGGATGCGGGCTGTGATGTTATCCATGCGTCTGGGTAAGATTACTCATTAACATGGTCCATCAGGAGATATAAAGTGGACGAAAGCGATCGAAGGGTAGCAGTTGTAAGGGCAGAGGAAAGAAAGTGCCAAGTCAAGCGCCAAGGGAAAAAAAACCTCTGAGACAGTAGGACGGGTAGTAAGGGCAGTAGCGGCTTGCTATCTGCGACAGTGCATGCAAGGTGTGGTTATGTTAGTGCGAGGTATCGTGCATCGTCACCTTTGTCGTTGCGGAAGCTCGTTGCGAGGCTTGCCGCAGTTGCTGCGTCCCTGCAACAGTTCAAGGTCGTTATACATTAGTGGGCGATAGGTCATAGATCGGCTCACAGACAGTGTAGGGGGTGTGTGTGGCTGGTTTGCGTGCTGTGTACAGTACGGTTTCCCTGTGGTTGCCTGTTTTTCGGCGGGTCGAGCATCTGGGGTTACCAGTAGCAGCTGTGTTGCAGGGGCTCGCCAGTACTGTCGTGTTAGCGTGCTATGGACCATAGATGTTTAGTTCCTTGCCAATAGTGTCTTTGGTCTGTTATGCTTCCATCTATGGTTGTGGTCGTAGTTACCCAGAGAAAGGATAAACGGGTTGAGCGAGTGACTCGTGTTATTGTACAGTCGTGTGGAGAGTTTTTGGAATACCTGCAAGATGGTATCTAGCCGATATTCCCGGTGAAGGTCCACGGTGCGTGTGTAGCGAGGAGTGTTGCTTATGATTTTGAGTACTTTGTTCTGCATCAGCTGCAGACGGCGCAGGCGTGTGGGCGCATGGTATCCCCAGACAGGGGCTGCATACGTCATCAGGGGTCGAATAAGTGTCATGTATATCGACCTAGACACCCTCCTATTCAGTGTGCTACGCCTGTTAAGCAAAGGGTAGTGTTGTTTGAGCCTCGCGTTTCCTTTATTGGTCACGTGTTGAATGTGGTCCCCCCAGAGTAGTTTCCAGTCCAGCCAGACACCGAGGTATTTGACCTTCTCGCGGAAACGTATTGGGCGTGCATGTAGTGTTATTGGGTTGCAGTGCTGATGTTTGAGCAGTAGCTTCGGTCTTCTAGTGAACAGAACGGCTTCACACTTGTCGATGTTTACTCTAACACGCCATTTCACCAGCCAAGGTTCAAATGGCTCTGAGCACTATGGGACTCAACTGCTGAGGTCATTAGTCCCCTAGAACTTAGAACTAGTTAAACCTAACTAACCTAAGGACATCACAAACATCCATGCCCGAGGTAGGATTCGAACCTACGACCGTAGCGGTCTTGCGGTTCCAGACTGCAGTGCCTTTAACCGTCACCAGCCAAGGCTCTGCCGTTCTGAGTGCAGTCTGTAGTTGTGAGTTAATGTTAGACGGCTTCCCATCTTGCACAAGGATGGCAGTGTCATCCGTGTAGATTGCCACCGTCTTGTTGTGTGTAGCTGGGAGGTCGTTAATGTTGAGGTTAAACAGTAAGGCTCAAAAATGGTTCAAATGGCTCTGAGCACTATGGGACTAAACATCTGTGGTCATCAGTCCCCTAGAACTTAGAACTAATTAAACCTAACTAACCTAAGAACATCACACACATCCATGCCCGAGGCAGGATTCGAACCAGCGACCGTAGCAGTCACGCGGTAAACAGTAAGGGCCCTAGGATGCTTCCTTTGGGTACTCCTAGCTGGATACCATGTCGTGTCGATTGTTTGCCCTGCACGTCGGTGTTGAAACTCCTGTCCATGAGATATGAGTGTATGAGACGTATGAGCCCGTCGGGGAACCCTGCGTCGCTGAGTTTGCGTATTAGGCCATTGTGCCACAGACAATCGAAAGCCTTTTCGATGTCGAGGAACACCGCTCCAGTTGCTTTGTTTGTGTTGTAGTCGTGTGTTATGTGTTCAATGACATGGAGGAATTGTTGTGTTGTTGAGTGGTGATTCCTGAAACCGAACTGCTCCAGTCTCAGGGTGTCGTTTGTGATACAGTGCCTGGTGAGTCGTTTTAGTATTACCTTCTCAACGATCTTGCTGAGCGCGCTCAGCAGACTGATGGGTCAATATTTTTGTGGGAGGGAGTGGTCTTTCCCCGGCTTCCTGAACATCAGGACCTTGCCCGTCTTCCAAAAGGTGGGGAAGTGTTGGTGTTTGAGTATGGCATTCGTGATGTGTGTTAGGTAGTCTACTGCTTTGTCTGTGAACTTCTGGAGGACATGGTTTTGAATGCCATCGTGACCAGGGGCCTTCCTAGCGGTGGTACGCATGATGGCCCATTTGACTTCAGCTGTACTAGCTTGTCGGATGATGTTGCACGCTGGTTGCGCCAGGATGCGTGTGACCTCCTCGTCGGTAGCAAGTGTGAACGCTAGGTCTGAGGGATCCAGGTTCGGTGTGAATGACGCTGCGATTGTGAGGGCCATCAGTTCCGCTTTTTCTTCTGCAGAATATGCTGGTCCTTCGGGCCCTTGTTGCGTGGGGGTGCACAGTTTCTCCTTGGAGAAGCGTCGGGCCATCTGCCACACGCCAGGTCGCGCGGTGTCCAGCCCTTCGAGTTTCTGGTCCCACTGTTGTGTCTTAAATGTTTGTATTTTGTCCTGGATTAATCCCTGGAGCCTGTTCATCTGCTGTTTGAAGTGCTGGCGCCTGGTACGCTGCCAATGTCTCCTGAGGTGGTTCCTCATTGAAATAAGGCCCTGGATCTCATGAGGGATGCTATTGGCCGCTGCAACCACGTGTTCCACTGTGGCGCCATCACTCTCAATGCGGGCCAGGAGGCGCGCGCCGCCACAGCTTACGGCGTGATGGTGCAGAACCTCTATGGGTCTTCGACGTCCATGACGTCTGGCGGGGATTCGAATTCCGCTGTGCGCGGTACCAGAGATCTCTCAACCCTCTTCTAAATCTAAAAACCACTGTTTAAATGCGTCACTTTTTATCTCTTTGTTGTAATCACTTGATGTGCAGGATAAATATAAGATTTGCAAATTTGGTAAAGCCATATGCAGATGATCCTGCATGACATAAAATAAGTCTGTTTTCTTTACCGGCCGATACTTTAAACCTATTGCCTTTCGAGTCCCGCCAGATGCGCTTTCTGGCATGATTTTGATTGAGCCACCTCGCATCAGGATAAATAACGGGGCGACGATATTTCTCGGACCTGAAGTGCATTTTTCTCAAAAAAAATTATTATACACACACACACACACACACACACACACACACACACACACACATATATATATATATATATATATATATATATATATATATATATATATATATACAGGGTGTTACAAAAAGGTACGGCCATACTTTCAGGAAACATTTCTCACACACAAAGAAAGAAAATATGTTATGTGGACATGTGTCCGAAAACGCTTAATTTCCATGTTAGAGCTCATTTTATTACTTCTCTTCAAATCACATTAATCATGGAATGGAAACACACAGCAACAGAACTTACCAGCGTGACTTCAAGCACTTTGTTACAGGAAATGCTCAAAATGTCCTCTGTTAGCGAGGATATATGCATCCACCCTCCATCGCATGGAATCCCTGATGTGGTGATGGAGCCCTGGAGAATGGCGTATTGTATCACAGCTGTACACAATACGAGCACGAAGAGTCTCTACATTTGGTACCGGGATTGCGTAGACAAGAGCTTTCAAATGCCCCCATAAATGAAAGTCAAGAGGGTTGAGGTCAGGAGAGCGTAGATGCCATGGAATTGGTCCGCCTCTACCAATCCATCGGTCACCGAATCTGTTGTTGAGAAGCGTACGAACACTTCGACTGAAATGTGCAGGAGCTCCATCGTGCATGAACCACATGTTGAGTCGTACTTGTAAAGGCACATGTTCTAGCAGCACAGGTAGAGTATCCCGTATAAAATCATGATAACGTGCTCCATTGAGCGTAGGTGGAAGAACATGGGCCCCAATCAAGACATCACTAACAATGCCTGCCCAAACGTTCACAAAAAATCTGTGTTGATGACGTGATTGCACAATTGCGTGCGGATTCTCGTCGGCCCACACATGTTGATAGTGAAAATTTACAATTTAATCACGTTGGAATGAAGCCTCATCCGTAAAGGGAACATTTGCACTGAAATGAGGATTGATACATTGTTGGATGAACCATTCGCAGAAGTGTACCCGTGGAGGCCAATCAGCTGCTGATAGTGCCTGCACGCGCTGTACATGGTACGGAAACAACTGGTTCTCCCGTAGCACTCTCCATACAGTCACGTGGTCAACGTTACCTTGTACAGCAGCAACTTCTCTGACGTTGACATTAGGGTTATCGTCAACTGCACTAAGAATTGCCTCGTCCATTGCAGGTGTCCTCGTCGTTCTAGGTCTTCCTCAGTCGCGAGTCATAGGCTGGAATGTTCCGTGCTCCCTAAGACACCGATTAATTGCTTCGAACGTCTTCCTGCGGGACACCTTCGTTGTGGAAATCTGTCTCGATACAAACGTACCGCGCCACGGCTATTCCCCCGTGCTAATCCATACATCAAATGGGCATCTGCCAACTCCGCATTTGTAAACATTGCACTGACGGCAAAACCACGTTCGTGATGAACACTAACCTGTTGATGCTATGTACTGCTGCACATGATGCTAGTACTGTAGAGCAATGAGTCACATGTCAACACAAGCACCGAAGTCAACATTACCTTCCTTCAATTGGGCCAACTGGCGGTGAATCGAGGAAGTACAGTACATACTGACGAAACTAAAATGAGCTCTAACATGGAAATTAAGCGTTTCCGGACACATGTCCACATAACATATTTTCTTTATTTGTGTGTGAGGAATGTTTCCTGAAAATTTGGCCGTACCCTGTATACTATCGCGTCTCGCTATCAGACTTCGTCTTCCGTTTTCTGTACTGGAATCTCGAAGATTTTAGAATTCTTAAACACTAAAGGCGGCCTCCTGTGGAAGCAACTTTCTCATGTAAAAGATCTACCATTGTACATTGCTGGATACTCGTCGGGGTCACAAAATTCCAATACACGAGGAACAATGCCTTTCTGAAAATCACCCAAATCAGTGGCAACTTTTTTCCACTAATATTTCTCTGAGACTCATTTTCTTATCACAAGTTTTGACTGCGCATTCTTCTGCAAATAATCTCTGCATATATTCTTACAGTGAAACACCACATGTCTTTACTGGGACGGTATAATATACTGACAATATTTCGCATACGACTCCCATTGTATGAATCTAAACCAAAGTTGCCAACCATAGAACGTTCTTCCTCCTACATAAACAACTAAAAATCTCGTACTTTGGCTATCACACCTCGTGCATTTATCAAGCATTTAAAATGTTATAAAACCAAAATTAAGACATATTAAATGAGTGAGAATTGTCCAAATTCTGGACACTACAACACTCGTCACGGCTGTTTGTACAGGGAGAGGTGGGGGGTGGGAGAGGCAGTGAGATGAGACGCACTGGAATGGGTGAATGCTTTTTATCGATTAACAACTATGATATAATTTAATTTTATTCCACTCTCGTAAGTAAGAACGATTAATAAAAGTGCATTATACATTGAGGTTAAATGAGAATGCACATTAATAAATAATTTCACCATGAGGAATAAAAATTGGGTGATAATTCATTAGTTTATGAAATTACATAGATACATGATATACTATTATTATTTGGACGATATTTAAGGCACTTCAGTTAACTGTGTTGTTAGCTGACTGGAATATATTCCGCTCTCAATGGCGGGAAAAGCCTCTTCGTTACTTTGGCAAATGTTTGGTGACGTTGAAGCGTTTCTCGTTCCTGGTCAGCCATTAGAGGTGCGATTCAGGCCACGACACCGCCACAGATCACTCAACTGTGGTGCCATTTAACCTACATTTGCGTATAACTATGACATTTTTTTTTGTATTTTCTAGCCTTAGTTTGTCTCCAGAGATAGTACCAGGTACATCCTCAGCCTCATTGACATAGTTCTTATTTATGGTGCTGTATAATTTTTCCCTAGCCAGGATATACATGTCTTGTCGGTTCAAAATTGACGAAATTTCAGTACGTGTTGTTCCTTTTACGCTCTCTGCAGCAAGAAGTGTCCCATTTACACTTTTCACGGTTAGCCAGTTTCTTATGTTTGTTTTTATCAAATTAACTTTGCTGAAAACTCACTCGCACTCAGAATTTGTATGAGGTAGGGACAGTGTAGTTAGAGCAAAAAGAGTCAAATCAGCAAAATCTTCAGTTTTCAGCAAAAGATCACAAAACCAATCTGGCTCACTAATTTCTTTCAATCCTTCAGGATACCAAGGTTGCACGTTTGGCAGCCGTCTCCATTAATCGTCTATTATTATTATTATTGTTTCTTTTCTCAGACGTTATGTCTGGTCAAAAATAGAAAGTGACGCGGACCTTGATCAAGCGTGACTTCCTTTTAACTGTATGGTATATGTTACATTGCATTTAGGAACTTTCGGAATAATTACAGATTTCTGTAGTTGCATATATATGTTTGGATGTAGCTCTATTGCGTTGATGTACTGGTGGATATTGTGTGGTATGACTCCTGTAGTTGATAGTATAATTGGTATAATGTCAACTTTATCCTGATGCCACATGTCCTTGACTTCCTCAGCCAGTTGGATGTATTTTTCAATTTTTTCTCCTGTTTTCTTCTGTATATTTGTTGTATTGGGTATGGCTATTTCGTTTAGTTGTGTTAATTTCTTCTTTTTATTGGTGAGTATTATTACTATTATTATTATTGGTGAGTATTATTATTATTATCATTATTATTATTGGTGAGTATTATTATTATTATTTCTTTCTTTTCTCAGACATTATGTCTGGTCAAAAATGGAAAGTGTCGCGGACCTTGATCAAGCGTGACTTCCTTTTAACTGTACGGTATATGTTACATTGCATTTAGGAACTTTTGGGTAATTGAACATGTATCAATAATTATGGATTTCTGTAGTTGTATATATAAGTTTGGATGTAGCTGTATTGCATTGATGTACTGGTGGATATTGTGTGGTATGACTCCTGTAGTCGATAGTATAATTGGTATAATGTCAACTTTATCCTGATGCCACATGCCCTTGACTTCCTCAGCCAGTTGGATGTATTTTTCAATTTTTTCTCCTGTT
Organism: Schistocerca serialis cubense; assembly: GCF_023864345.2. NCBI lineage: Eukaryota > Metazoa > Arthropoda > Insecta > Orthoptera > Acrididae > Schistocerca > Schistocerca serialis. The sequence continues at coordinate 598,535,800 of NC_064639.1, forward strand.
TTCTTTTGTATATTTGTTGTATTGGGTATGGATATATCGATTAGTTGTGTTAATATCTTCTTTTTATTGGTGAGTATGATGTCAGGTTTGTTATGTGGTGTTGTTTTATCTGTTATAATGGTTCTGTTCCAGTATAATTTGTATTCACCATTCTCCAGTACATTTTGTGGTGCATACTTGTATGTGGGAACGTGTTGTTTTATAAGTTTATGTTGTAAGGCAAGCTGTTGATGTATTATTTTTGCTACATTGTCATGTCTTCTGGGGTATTCTGTATTTGCTAGTATTGTACATCCGCTTGTGATGTGATCTACTGTTTCTATTTGTTGTTTGCAAAGTCTGCATTTATCTGTTGTGGTATTGGGATCTTTAATAATGTGCTTGCTGTAATATCTGGTGTTTATTGTTTGATCCTGTATTGCAATCACGAATCCTTCCGTCTCACTGTATATATTGCCTTTCTTAGCCATGTGTTGGATGCGTCTTGATCGATGTGTGGCTGTGTTAGATGATACGGGTGCTTGCCATGTAGTGTTTTCTTTTTCCAATTTACTTTCTTCGTATCTGTTGATGTTATGTGATCTAAAGGGTTGTAGAAGTGGTTATGAAATTGCAGTGATGTAGCCGATGTATTTATATGAGTGACTGCTTTGTGTATTCTGCTAGTTTCTGCTCGTTCTAGAAAGAATTTTCTTAAATTGTCTACCTGTCCATAATGTAGGTTTTTTATATCGATAAATCCCCTTCCTCCTTCCTTTCAGCTTAATGTGAATCTTTCTGTTGCTGAATGTATGTGATGTATTCTATATTTGTGGCATTGTGATCGTGTAGGTGTATTGAGTGCTTCTAGGTCTGTGTTACTCCATTTCACTACTCCGAATGAGTAGGTCAATATTGGTATAGCATAAGTATTTATAGCTTTTGTCTTGTTTCTTGCTGTCAATTCTGTTTTCAGTATTTTTGTTGGTCTTTGTCTATATTTTTCTTTTAGTTCTTCTTTAATATTTGTATTATCTATTCCTGTTTTTTGTCTGTATCCTAGATATTTATAGGTATCTGTTTTCTCCATCGCTTCTATGCAGTCGCTGTGGTTATCCAGTATGTAATCTTCTTGTTTAGTGTGTTTTCCATTGACTATGCTATTTTTCTTACATTTGTCAGTTCCAAAAGCCATATTTATATCATTGCTGAATACTTCTGTTATCTTTAGTAATTGGTTGAGTTGTTGATTTGTTGCTGCCAGTAGTTTTAGATCATCCATGTATAGCAAATGTGTGATTTTGTGTGGGTATGTTGCAGCAATATTATATCCATAATTTGTATTATTTAGCATGTTGGATAGTGGGTTCAGAGCAAGGCAGAACCAGAAAGGACTTAATGAGTCTCCTTGGTATATTCCACACTTAATCTGTATTGGCTGTGATGTGATATTATTTGAATTTGTTTGGATATTAAGTGTGGTTTTCCAATTTTTCATTACTATGTTTAGGAGCTGTATCAATTTAGGATCTACTTTGTATATTTCCAATATTTGTAGTAACCATGAGTGGGGTGCAATATCAAAAGCTTTTTGGTAATCAATGTATGCGTAGTGTAGCGACCTTTGTTTAGTTTTAGCTTGATATGTCACCTCTGCATCTATTATCAGTTGCTCTTTACATCCTCGTGCTCCTTTGCAGCAGTCTTTTTGTTCTTCATTTATAATTTTGTTCTGTGTTGTATGTGTCATTAACTTCTGTGTAATGACTGAAGTTAATATATTGTATATTGTAGGTAGGCATGTTATGGGGCGATATTTAGCTGGGTTTGCTGTGTCTGCTTGATCTTTAGGTTTCAGATAAGTGATTCCATGTGTAAGTGTATCAGGGAATGTGCATGGGTCTGCAATGTAACTGTTAAATAATTTAGTTGGATGTTAATGTGTTGAGGTGAACTTCTTTAGCCAGAAATTTGCTATTTTATCTTTTCCAGGGGTTTCCAATTGTGAGTAGAATTAATTGCTTGGGTGACTTCATGTTGCAAAATTATCACTTCAGGCATTTGTGGCATCACCTTGTATGTGTCTGTTTCTGCTTGTATCCACCGTGCATGCCTGTTATGTTGTACCGGGTTTGACCATACGTTGCTCCAGAAGTGTTCCATGTCTGTTATGTTTGGTGGATTGTCTATTTTAATGTGTGTGTTATCTATTGTCTGGTAAAATTTCTTTTGGTTTGTGTTGAATGTTTGGTTTTGTTTCCTTCTATTTTCACTTTTTTGTATCTTCTAAGTCGTTTGGCCAATGCTTGTAATTTCTGCTTCTTTTCGTCTAATTGCTCTATCGCTTCTTGTTGTGAGATTTTACCTAACCTTTTTCGTTTTTTTCTGACATTTCATTTCTTATAAATTGTGTTAGCTGTCCGATGTCTTTTCTCAGTTTTTCTATTCTGATCTGTAGCCTGTGTTGCCATGCTGATTTTGTGGGTTTCTTCTGTGTGTTGGTTGGTTCTGATCTCTGCCTAGTGTGTATATTTAGTGTAGTGAGTGCTCCTATATAAACCAGTAGTTGTAACTCTTCCATAGTTGTGTTTTCATTTATTTTATTGTGTATGATTGTGTTGATAGTTTTTATTGTTGTTTCGACTTGTGGGTTATTTGGCGGTCTATGCAAGAATGGTCTAATGTCTGTATTTGTGTCTTTGTATTCTATATATGTCAGCTGAAATTTTTCTTCTATATCTAACATGTGTGTCACTTCGTGTTCTATTTGTGCTTGTTCTGGTGGCTGTCTTAAGATTTCGTTTTCCTCTGATTGTTTAATTGATGCATGTTGTCCTTTGTTTGTCTGCTCTGGGATGTTTGAGTCCATTACTGTATTTTCTTCTTCTTCTGATTACACATTATTTTGTTCCAGTATTTATTGTACTTGTTGTTTGATGTTTTCTAATTCTGACTGGGATATCCTGTTATTTTTTATTATTACGCGGATCTGATCAGCTAGTCGTTGTTCTGTTAAAAATTTTACTTCTGGGTATCTGGTAATAAATGTTGTGTATACTTGTGATCTGTATCCAGTTGTGTTGGTTCCTAGGTTTGTTGGTTGGTAATAACAGAACATGAGGTGTCGATTAACTTCATCTGACCATCTCATCCTCTGTCTTTGTTTTCCTTCTAGGGTGGTTGCAGGAAGCATATCCTGCAAAACACCTCTATTTGGATTTAAATCATTTTCCAGTTGGCTAGCAGTGTCGTTACCATTGTGGGCGGGCATAGGGTTCAAGCGTCGTCCCCGACCATGACGGCGCTTGTCCAAGGCTTCATTAGTTCTGTCCTGAACCAACTAATCACACTAAAAGGGGGGTTAGCCCTATTAGTGGTTTGTTCTTTTCGTCGCCTTTTACGATTGGCAGAACATACCAGAGGGCTATTCTTTTCCCAGGATTTATTATCATCATCATTATTATTATTATTATTAGTTGAAACAACAATAAAAACTATCAACACAATCATCTGATGCAATTATGAGTGGAACTTCTTCAATAATAGGCATTAGTGTTGGGAAACGTCTCCTGGAATTGAAAAACTATCAACACAAGCATCTGATGCAATTATGAGCAGAACCTCTTCAATAATAGGCATTAGTGTTGGGAAACGGCTCCTGAAATTGTGAGAAAGCGGTGATTCTGGTTTGAAAACTTGCTAACTTTCACAAGACAGGGGCCTCCATATTGAATCGTTTTTTTATTTCTGTGGCAGCAACTTTGTAGAAATTATTGCAACATGAGAAGAATTGTTCAATATCTGCAGGATGTGTGACCACATCTGGATGTTTTAAGAGCTCGTACAATGTGCCACCAAGGTACAGTTCAGTGTTATGGAGTTGATGTCGCTGACTTTCAGGGTCTATTTCACCCGTTTGGCCTCGTAACATATTCACGTTGTAAATAACGCAATAGAAGTTCCTGGTAGAGTTCACGTATTTTCTCATGTAGGTTGTGAATACTACTTTCTCGCTTTGAAATTACAGATTGAATTTATTACCAGGAGTGTCCGTAAAATAAGGTTCCCAATTTTTTTTTCACTGTGTAAGATACGTTTAGTTCATGAATGCGTACATTTTTGGAAAGTTCAGGCTTTAACCTATTTTTCTACATAGTCGCCACTGAGGTCAATACATTTTTGCATGCAGTGTACGAGCTTTTGAATGCCTGAGTCAAAAAGATGTGCCACCAGGCCGCGTAGATACCTGACAACTGCTTCTTCCAGCTCCTCCCTATCGCCGAAATGCGTTCCACCCACGTGTTCCTTCATGTAGGGGAAGAGATGGTAGTGACTTGGGGCTAAGTCCAGGCTGTAGGGTGGGTGTTTGACAATACCCCATCCAAATTTTGCAATGAGTTCATTGGTAGCTTTAGCCATGTGAGGTCGAGGGTTAACCTGATGCAAACGCACCTCCTTGGACAGCATACCCCTCCTCTTGTTTTGAATTGCATGGCGCAATGTTTGCAGTGTCTCGCAGTACCCGACAGCGTTGATTGATGTACCGGTGGGCAAGAACTCGCACAACAATACCCCCTTCCTGTCCCAAAACACTGTTACCATCACTTTGCCAACACTTTGCGTTTGTCTGAATTTTCGCGATCTCAGCGACTCTGGGTGCCTCCATTCTTTGGACTGTTCTTTGGTTTTGGGTGTTCGGTAGTACACCCAAGTCTCGGCTCCAGTGACGGGAGTCGAGGTATTCCTTGGCATGAGTTCCGTGATCTTGAAGAAGTTCTTGGGCCACTTCAATGCGTTGACGTTTGTGGTCTTCGGTCAACATTCTTGGCACCCACCTCGCGCAAACCTTAGCATACCCTAGATGCTCCATCAAAATCTTCTCAATAGAGGTTTTGCTGACATCAGGTATCATTTTGGAGAGCTCACGAACTATCACTCTTCGATTTGGGAGCACCGCTGCCTCCACTTTTGTGATTGTTTTGTCAGAAACAGAACGCTCCTCATCATGGACGTCAGTACGCCCGTTCTTGAACTCTCTGCACCATTTGCGCACGTGTTGTACACTCATACACTTCTCTCCATAGATTTCGCATAGCTGGGAATGGATTTCTGCCTGCGCAATGCTTTTTGCAGACAGGGAACAGATCACCGAGCGCAGCTCACACCTGGCTGGCGAAGCGAGGTGGAGATCCATCACTAGGGCTGCCAAGCCAAGACTCAGCTCCACAGGCAGCTCGACAGGAAGGGGATTTGGAATGGGGGAACCAAGGTACACTACAGAATCGCGGGATCCACCGTAACAGCACTTTTCAGGACTGTAGTGCCATGGGAACCTTACTTTACGGACAACCCTCGTAAATAAAGGGAACGACCATACAAGGAAACAAAAACAATGTTTATAGAATGGGTTGCTGAGTTTTTCAGAAATGGATTAAGAATTTTGTGGGGCTCCACTTCAACAAATGACAGGAAGTTAGGAAAATCAAACTGTGTCTAAGAAAGTTATAGACATTATGAGCTAGTTGATCTACACTTTCAGGTAACTTTACATGCTTCACTGGCACACAAATGGGCAAACACATTTCACTATTGTGTTCCTTTAAAATCACGTAGTAATCTAGTCTTTACAGAGTCGTTTTCACCCATCATGACATTACACCCATCTGAGCCAAAGCCTATAACATTTTTCAGTGGGACATTATAGCTGGTGAATTAATCCAAAAGAGATCTGTATAAAATCTCGGTACTGGCTGTGGGAATATCATCGGCATCGGTTCTTCCCTTAAAAACATTTGTGCAACTCCCAAAATGTGCTATATATTTTTTGGGCTTCTTGATCAAAATAGCGCAAGCAGTTTTGACCGTTGAAATGTCGGTTGTCTCGTCTGTCATGACCGAAAATCTATTTTTTTTTTTTTAGTTTTTGGGCCAATTCTGCTTCATGACTTTCTCCTAACGTTCTTTACCACTGCTGTTGCTTTGTTTGAGCTCTATTTCCTTAATTTAGAATCCGTCACAACTTCTTATAATAAAGGTATCAAATGGTCAGCAACTGATAATGCAGTTATGCTCTGCAAAAACAGCAGCAAGTATAATTTCTGCACGTGCTTTTTCTTTACTTTGTTGAGTTACTTTTATGGAATCCAAGCGGTGTTAATGTTTGTGTTTTTACGCTAGAACCAGGTTCGTTATTTATGTTTTTTGGTAGTGGCATGAGTTTTTAGATATTTCAGCTGTTCACGGGCAAAATGCACACTTTGCTTATTTAGTTGAATCATTGGTGTCTGCCAAAAGCCAGTCCTTAAAAGTCGGATCCTTTAAACACTGTCTAAAATTTTGTGAGCGATGTGTTACCCTCCTTTCTTCTTGTACAGCCGCCTTTTTTTGGTGTGTTTCTTGGTGAAGTAAGAGTACTCGAACGGTCACTGTCTTCCTCACGATCACTCATAATTGTAGTTAAATAGGTAGCACAAGCAACTGCACAAAACACAATGCTATACGTATGGAACAGAGAAAAGTAGATACTACATACGGCGAGGCGGGCTATTGTCACTTTCGGAAACACACCTGCATTGAACTATTGATGCGCTGTGAGCTTAGAGCCCCGTAACGATCGCCTGATTTCGTTAAAGAGCGTTGCATACACTACGTGATCAAAAGTATCCGGACACCTGGCTGAAAATGACTTACAAGTTCGTGGCGCCTTATATCAGTAATACTGGAATTCAATATGGTGTTGGCCCACCCTTATCCTTGATGACAGCTTCCATTTTCGCAGGCATACGTTCAAACAGGTGCTGGAAGGTTTCTTGGGGAATGGCAGCCAATTCCTTACAGAGTGCTGCACTGAGGAGAGGTACATCATCTACATCTACATCTACATCTACGTGATTACTTTGTTATCCCTCAGATTTGTGTGACTAATCGCGTAATCGAAATTTATCTTATTTCTTTTGGTACTCATGGGGATAACTTCGCACTTTTCTTTATTCAGGGTCAATTGCCACTCTTCGCACCATACTGATATCTTATCTAAATCGTTTTGCAAGTCGTTTTGATCATCTGATGACTTTACAAGACGGTAAATGACAGCATCATCTGCTAACAATCTAAGACGGCTACTCAGATTGTCTCCTATGTCGTTAATATAGATCAGGAACAATAGACGGCTTACAACCTTTCCTTTGGGAACGCCGGATATTACTTCAGTTTTACTCGATGACTTTCCACTACTAATTGTGACCTTTCTGACAGGAAATCACGAATCCATCGCACGACTGAGGCGATACTCCGTAGACATGCAGTTTGGTTAGAAGACGCTTGTGAGGAACGGTGTTGAAAGCCTTCTGGAAATCTAAAAATATGGAATGAATTTGACATCCCCTGTCGACAACACTTATTACTTCATGAGTATAAAGAACTAGTTGTGTTTCACAAGAACGATATTTTCTGAATCCGTGCTGACTGTATGTCTATAAAACGTTTGCTTCGAGGTACTTCATAATCTTCGAATACAGTATATGTTCTAAAACCCTACTGCAAATCGACGCTAGTGATATAGGCCTGTAATTCAGCCCATTACTCCAACTTCCCTTTTTGGGTATAGGTGTGACTTGAGCAATTTTCCAGTCTTTAGGTACGTATCTTTCTGTGAGCGAGTGGTAGTATATAATTGCCAAATATGGAGCTATTTTATCAGCATACTCTTGAGAGGAACCTGACTGGTATACAATCTGGACCGGAGGCCTTGCCTTTATTAAGTAATTTAAGCTGCTTTGTTACACCGTGGATATCTACTTCTATGTTTCTCATGTTGGCAGTTGTTCTTCATTGGAATTCAGGAATATTTACTTCGTCTTCTTTGGTGAAGGAGTTTCGGAAAACCGTGTTTAATAACACTGCTTTAGTGACACTGTCATCAGTGACTTCACCGTTGTAACAGCGCAGTGAAGGTATTGATTGTGTCTTGCCACTGGTGTGCTTTATGTATGACCAGAATCTCTTTGGGTTTTCTGCCAGATTTCGAGACAGAATTTCGTTATGGAAATTATTAAAAGCATCTCGCGTTGAAGTACGCGCCATATTTCGAACTTCTGTAAAACTTCGCCAATCCTTGGGATTTTGCGTTCTTTTAAATTTGGCATGCTTTTTTCGTTTCTTCTGCAACAACGATCTGACCCGTTTTGTGTACCATGGGGGATCAGTACCTTCACTTATTAGTTTATGTGGTACATATCTCTCAATTGCTGTTGATACTATCTCTTTGAAAACATTCCACAACTTTTCTACACTTACATGACCAGATCGGAAGGAGTGAAGACCGTCTCTTAAAAAGGCGTTAAGCGCATTTTTATCAGCTTTTTTAAATAGATATACTTTGCGTTTCTTTTTGATGGTTGTAGGTGTTACGGTATTCAGCCTAGGAGTAACTTCCTTGTGGCCGCTAATCCCTCTATTCGTCACAACACTCACTATTAGTCCATGATTATTTGTTGCTAAAAGGTCAAGTATGCTTTCGCAACCATTTACGCATCGAGTGGGCTCATGAACTAATTGTTCAAAATAATGTTCTGAGAAAGCATTCAGAACAATTTCGGATGATGTTTTATGCCTGCCACCGGTTTTAAACGTATAATTTTTCCAGCATATCGAGGGTACATTGAAGTCACCACCGATTATAATTGTATGAGCGGGTACTTATTTGAAATGAGATTCATTTTTTCTTTGAACTGTTCAGCAACTATGTCTTCTGAGTCGGGGGGTCGGCAAAACGATCCAGTTAAAAGTTTAGTCTGATTGTCAAGTATAACCTCTACCCATACTATTTCACATGAACTATCTACTTCAATTTCGTTACAAGGCAAACTACCTCTGACAGCAATAAATACTCCACCACCAACTGTATTTAATCTATCCTTTCTGGACACTGTTAGATCGTTTGAAAAAATTTCGGCTGAACGTATTTCTGGCTTAGCCAGCTCTCGGTGCGGCCTGGAACGAAGTTAGCGTTCCAAAACATCCGAAAGATGTTCGATAGGATTCAGGTCACGACTCCGTGCAGGTCAGTCATTACAGGGAAGTTACTGTCGTGTAACCACTCCACCACAGGCCGTGCATTATGAAGAGGTGCTCGATTGTGGTGAAAGATGCATTCGCCATCCCCAAATTGGTCTTCAACAGTTGGAAGCAAGAAGGAGCTTAAAACATCAATGTAGGCCTGTACTGCGATAGTGCCACGCAAAACAACAAGGGGTGTAAGCCCCTCCATGAAAAACACGACCACCCGTACCACCACCGCCTCCGAATTTTACTGTTGGCACTACACACGCTGGCAGATGACGTTCACCGGGCATTCGCCATACCCACATCCTGCCATCGGATCGCCACATTGTATTCCGTGTTTCGTCAATCCAGACAACGTTTTTCCACTGTTCAATCGTCCAATGTGATATGCTCCTTACACCAAACAAGCCGTCGTTTGGCATTTACCGGCGTGATGTGTGGCCTATGAGCAGCCGCTCGACCATGAAATCCAAGTTTCTCACCTCCCACCTAACTGTCATAGTACTTGCAGTGGATCCTGATGCAGTTTGGAATTCCTGTGTGATGGTCTGGATAGATGTCTGCCTATTACACATTACGACTCTCTTCAACTGTCGGCGGTCTCTGTCAGTCAACAGACGAGGTCGACCTGTATGCATCTGTGCTGTACATGTACCTTCACGTTTTCATTTCACTATCACATCGGAAACAGTGGACCTAGGGATGTTTATAGGAGTGTGGAAATCTTGCGTATAGACGTATGACACAAGTGGCATCCAATCACCTGACCACGTTCGGAGTCCATGAGTTCCGGGGAGCACCCAATTCTGCTCTCTCACAATGTCTAATCACTACTGAGGCCGCTGATATGGAGTACCTGGCAGTAGGTGGCAGCACAATGCACCTATTATGAAGAACGTATGTTTTTGGGGGTGCCTGGATGCTTTTGATTGCATAGTGTATGTGTTGATGTTCATTATCAAATAGCTACTGAAATAATACTGCACCATGCATTGTTCGACTGCATATGTTGACAGCACTACGATTTCAGTTCGGTAATTGTCGGTAAGCGTTGGAGGAAGGGGCTATCTAATTTTGTCTGAGTAGTACTTTCGCTTTTGTGATAGAGACGACAAATAAGAAGAATGGAATTTGTTCCTCACGGATTCCAGGCTAACCAACCATGGAGTAGGCTGCTTTTTCTTTTAAATGATGACATGTTTATTTACGGATAGCTTAGACTAGAATTTCAATTTACGATTGTTAGTGTTACATCAATTTTTGTGACTGAAGGCCACTTGAACGAAAATTAATGTCAATGAGAAAAAAAATCATTTTATTTCCATTGGACTTTCTCGTGCTCATTGTCACGTACTCTAGTGTGCAAAATTCTAAAATTAGTTACAATGAATTCCAGAGATATATTTTATCAACAGATTATTTTTTATGAATCGCAAATAAATAAAGATTGATGAATGTCATTATTACAATAAAACATTTAATTTCTCTAGTAATAGGAAAGTCACTGGCATGTTGTGTTTGTCAAAATTTTAGAAATTTAAATTGTAACTAAAAAGTACAAGTCTACCAACAGAAGCGCTAATTTCAGAGAACATTGCGCCATATTTAGGAAATGAATGAGTCTAATGTATTACCATGGAGAATAGATGTATTCTCCTTGAGTATTACATTTAACAGTTTTTGAAGTGAGTTGCTGAGTAACAATCTGTTGCACATGTGTTATTTCCATGCAAATTAGTAAACTTATAATACACATGGGCATGGGTCATTATTCCTTGTCAAGTTTTTCTATTTTCCTGGGATGAGGGGGAAGCTAGGCAAGAAAGAACGAGAGATAATGCCGCCGCCTAACAGTGGAATGGCTTCTTCACAGTAATGCCAATGGGCACGCAGTCCTCACTTATTGTGGTACAAACAGCACGAAAGTAAACACACTTGCTGAAAGAGCATATTTGTGCAAGTTACAGTATTTCTTTATATCAGTGAATAAGAAATATAGAAAAAAGTAAATCATGATGTGACACAATTATTCAATGAGTGAGACATGAATTAAATTGAAAACCATGTAAAAATTTATTTTAAAGCTCAGAACAGATATATCCATTAACAAGTCAGTTGCAGGCACTGCATTCTCCTGGACTCTATAGATTTCAGTGTCATAATCATCACTATCATCATTAACACTATCACGTCCACTGCACATCGAACTTCTGTTCATCATAGGGCCGCGCATGGCAAATCGCATTTGTTGGCAGTAGAGTGTAAAACTTCGAAACATTCCAGACTCTGACGACAAGCTCCAAGGAAAACTGGGGGAGCTATGGGAACTAGGAAAACTTTAAAAGGTACATTAAAATGAAAAAATCCACGAACATACCTAATGTAGCACACTCAATGTAGCGAATTTGGAACGACCCATTTACGTTATAAATTGTTGCCGACAATAAAAAATAATGTTAGAAAATTTTCTATGTCGGAATCTCGTACATAACTGTACAAGCCTGACCGTGTCCTCATATTTGTATGAGGAACCTCGTACGTTTGGCAATCCTTATCTAAACCCAATCATCTTAACTCACAAACAAAAATGGCAATTATACGTTCATCATAAAAATAAACCTGATGTAAACATAATGCCATGTATTCTTTGGCGCTCATTGGATTTCGTTTCACGTGGACTGGAAGCCAAGTTGTGACCAGCACAGTCAAGTACGATAATAAAGACACGTTTTATGCTGTGTTACAAGAACATAGACTGAGCGATAATGTGAGAGACAACAGCTTTACCGGCGCATTAAACTTGGACCGCATTGGCAACCCACTTTCCAACTAGTCTGCAATGATGCGAGCAGTTGCCATTCATTCTTAAAGGAGAGAGGCGCAAAGAAACAATATAGCTTCGAATGTCATTTAATTTTTAAAGAGGATAAAATAATATTTGGAAAAACTCCAGTACTACTACGTGCTTCTTAGGTGACCAAACGGAAAGCATAAAATGCTCTCGTTCTCACCTGACATAGTATTCTAATTAGAAACAAGAGTGATGAAAATTCTCTACTTGCACAGGGTAATTTTTCTGAGCGAGCTATGCTTGATGCAAAAGCATGCTGCAGAGATTTCATCATACTGTTGAATACTGAAGCCACTGAAGGTATCAATTACAATCAGTCATCTGGTAATCTCTTAGCACCTTCCTTACCCGAATCCAAAGAAATACATTTCAGTAGTGGAACTGTCATCCGCTATGTCGATAACGAGTTGATCAGCAAAGCAATCCACGAAACCACCCAGGCACCGCATTCTCACAGTAGTGGGGCTAGGCCGGTGCCACCCCACAATTCATTGTTGCCAGATGTGTCCAAAATGGCGGCGATGATGTCATCCAAGATGGCGGTGTGTAGACTTGGCAACAGCACGACATAATCTAAGATGGCGGCTGCGACGTCATCCAATATGGCAAAAAGAAGGTCAATTTGGCTACCTCCTCTAACCTAACCGCCATTCCCCCAGAATGCTCAACACCCATTGGTTCACACTGAGATCACATGATGCTACATCATCACATCTATATAAGGAATCACTCTCCAGCACTCTTTTTCACTCATACTTTGTTCGTTCATGCATTCGTTCATTCATGTGTGTCTTTGTGTGGTCGTTATTTCGCTTACCAGTTCAAAGATGAAAATAGTTAACACCAACAATTCAGAGTCTACTGGCAAAAGACTCAGAGGTCAGGATATGGGATTGCCAAGTGAGTAGATAATTTCTATTTTGAGAATGAATTTTCGTGTTTATGTTAAATTCGTCTTATTAACTATATCTCCTTGTTATAGTGCAACTAGCGGATTTTTTCCTTGAGTGTGGCGAGTGTGCTGGACAACACCATTTTCCGGAAGTCCAGCCTCCTGTGTTCGATGCACGATCGGAATTGCATTGTGAGTATGATTTTGATTATAATTTCTTCGTCTTCTTCTTCTTCTTATTTTATATTAGCCACTAAAAAAATATTTTCTTATTTCATACTTTTTTGTTTTGTTTCTACATCACCTTAGACAAATTCAAACGGAGTTGGAGGCAGGGCTGGGTGCTGTTCCACGTAGCGCTCCCGAATTAGATAATCGTGTTCAGGCCCCAGCTGTAGATAGCCCAGAACAGCACTCACGTAAGTATAGAGAAAAATACAGGACGATGACAGATTTTTTGCATGGATCTTATTTAGCGATGAAGTGTCATTCACCAACAGGGGTAACGTAAACCGGCATAATATGCACTATTGGGCAACAGAAAACCCACGCTGGCTGTGACAAGTGGAACATCAGCGACCTTGGCGGGTTAATGTATGGTGCAGCATTATGGGAGGAAGGATAATTGGTCCCATTTTATCGATGGCAGTCTAAATGGTGCAGTGTATGCTGGTTTCCTATGCAATGTTCTACCGCTATTACTACAAGATGTTTTACTGCATGAGACAATGGCGATGTACTTCCAACATGATGGATGTCCGGCACATAACTCGCATGCGGTTGAAGCAGTATTGAACAGCATCGTTCATGACAGGTGGACAGGTCGTCGGAGCACCATACCATGGCCCGCACGTTCACCGGATTTGACGTCCCCAGATTTCTTTCTGTGGGGAAAGTTGAAGGATATTTGCTATCGTGATCCACCGAAAATGCCTGACAACATGCATCAGCGCATTGTCAATGCATGTGCGAACATTGCGGGAGGTGAACTACTCGCTGTTGAGAGGAATGTTGTTACAGGTATTGCCAAATGCATCGAGGTTGACAGACATCATTTTCAGCATTTATTGCATTAATGTGGTATTTACAGGAAATCACGCTGTAACAGCATGCATTCTCAGAAATGATAAGTTCACAAAGGTACATGTATCACATTGGACCAACCGAATGTTCAAACATACCTACGTTCTATATTTTAATTTAAAAAAACCTACCTGTTGATCTAAAATTGTGAACCGCACGTTTGTGACTATTACAGCGCCATCTATCACATTATATATCTCTCTCTCTCTCTCTCTCTCTCTCTCTCTCTCTCTCTCTCTCTCTCTCTCTCTCTCTGTGTGTGTGTGTGTGTGTGTGTGTGTGTGTGTGTAAGTAAGTTAGTCAGTACCTCTGCTTTAGTTTTAAGTATGGCTCTATAACCAACATTCTCTTTGAGGAATCTCCACCACGTGTTGGAGTCTAGTAATAATAAGTTAAATGTATCTCTACATTGAACTGAACTGTATCTCAAAAACTATAGATATAATCTCGAGAATTGAACTGAACTGAATAAAGGAAAAAAGAATTCGTTATCTTACATCACTGTTGTTACTTAAAAAACCCTAATAATTATGTTTTTGCTATAATATGTGTTTGAACAATCTGCAGTCACATATGCATTGCACCCACACGTCTACAAGACATAGCACCTTTAACACACAGTATCAGAGAATTCACTGCAGGCGAGGTGAAAGCGCGCCTATTAATAGCGCAGGTATCGCTACTCTCATGTCAACAGTGTGAAAAGGCTGTGGTTAGTGGGTCACACACAGTTCCAGTGAAATGCTGATACAGGTGGAACCAGGTATAGTATCACGAATAAATGTATGTGCTGAGGATGAAGGTGTCCAAAACAAAGTATACAGCTTGGGCTGTTCCATTTCCTCCAAGTTTATTCTCGAGGCTAATAATATGTTTTTAGACAGGCATGCAGTGGCGGCATTGACGATACACACGACGACGAGGCACAGTGCTTCAATGCTGTTCCAGATAGAGTTCACAGCAGAATGGTTCCGCTGTGAGCTCTATCTGCAACAGCATTGAAGCACTTTGCCTCGTCGTGTGTATCTTCAACGCCGCCACCGCATGCCTGTCTACAAACATATTATTAGCCTCGAGAATAAACTTGGAGGAAATAGAACAGCCCAAACTGTTATACTGTATTTAATGGACCGATATTCTTCAATGGCTGCAGGGTTAATTTTACCTTGGACGTCGCTACTGGGAATTCTGGTCATAGTTGGTTTACACTAGGCATTGTCCGTTGTGAAAACGCTTCCCTTCCTGTCCAAAAAAAGTATACAAGATTGTTAGGGAAGAAAAATTATTTATTTTCATTAATCCAACTTACAAATAATTTTACATTTTCACAAGCAGATACAACAGCACTTATTTGATACATGTTCTTGAGTCGATGGGTAGGAGGACAACCATAGAATTCCAGGTCTTGAATAGAAGCAAGTTTAAAGATTCGACGCATCCATGAGATCTTATCGTTCCCCTTCACATAGACGATGGTGTCCATGTGATCAAATAATTTAAGCGCCATCACCATATCTTTATAGGCTATGCCAGGATCATCCCAGTGAATTCCATGGTAGAAATGTGTTAACCACTTTGTGCTCTTCCATGTCTTAGCACATCTCACATACTTGAAAGACCTTGGTGATGCAATGTCTGCTGAGAATGTCTCTATTATTCCAGCATCTTGTGTCTATGCTACAAACATAACGTCTTTAAATACTAACTTTCTACGCCCACCATCATAGAACCCCTAAGCGTCAGCATGTTCACAACATGAGACATCATGAAATGCTCTAGGTATACTGCAGCACCAATTCATTTATACAGCTCATTGCACAACACCGATGAGTGGACAGTAGTTTGTCACATGGTCATGTAGAACTAGAGCATACGTGGCAGTGCATTCTGGAAAATTTGTTGATCATTCAAATTCAGTTTGCAAATCTATAGGTCCAGACTTAACTATCTCGTTGCAGTCTACTACAATGATTGGTGAAAGCTCCTTGAACTTAAGCGGACTGAGTAGACACCCTCCTCCCTCTCGTTCCGCAAGAAGCATGAAACCGTGCGCACCTGTCATATGCTGGACTGTATACATTTTGATTCCACAGCAGACTTAAATTGTCATATGGGTAGAATTCCGAATGGAAGTAGACTTTTGCATTAGATAACTTACAGTTGTCGAAAATGGTGAAATCATTTGCTATATTATCCCTTCTATCAGTCTGAAATGCAAGTATGACAAATCTAGGTGTCTCTAGATGGGAGGAGGTTTTAATAGCCCATATTTGTCTGCTCGCAGTCAGTAACACTGGGTACTCGAAAATCTCTCAAGAGCGAAATGTCAGACAGAAACGTACCAGAATTCAGGACTTTTCAAAGCTTCAAATGCTCCTTATCTGATACACTGATGTGAGGCATTTTCCATATTATCTTGCTGATTGTGATCATATTCTCCTCTTGAGCTCCTTGAATGTATGAGTTATCCATCACACTCTGCACCAGAATGAGTCTCATGTCCTCGAAGTAGCCCATAAGCATTTTTAGAGGTATGCATGCAGTAAATCGCTTGTACTCTGCAACTGTCCTATCCTCTGGATTGTCTATGAACCATCCAGCATTTTCTAAACGATGCAAATCTGCTGGTGATGCCAAGAAGTATGTTTTAAGGGTTGATGTTATGCAGACATTGCGTGTACGGTTGATCTCAGACCCATTCAGTTCAAGTGTATCTCTTGGAACAGGAATGCTAAAGCATTGTGTGTCAACTTGGATCCCACTGTATCACTGCCGTCTGTTTTCTTGGATGACCCCACTAGATAAATGAAACTCTTGCATGGAAGCATGAGTGCATCTTGGTGCTGGATGACAATCCTGCTTTCATCGTTCTTGTTAAATGTGGAATGTGGTTTATGAGAGAAGTAACCCTGATGTGTAATTCTCTCATCATACTCTGCTGGACTGGTTGCATTGAGTAACGATGTCACTGTGCAGCTTCAGGCAAACTGATTTAAGAAACCCATAGTTCGTACATGTTATCACTTTGCTGTTCAGTAGCAAAGTGGCATGCTGTGGATTGCATGCATTTGTTTTAGACTGTATACCCATCCTGCCTTAGATGTAACCGTACAATGATTTCCTCACCATGAAAGTCAACAAGTTGATCATTCTGGTCCACAATTGCAGCTCCAAATAATCCAATGTCTGAGCTGTCACTGGAAGGTACATTGAATTGGCAGGGGTCTCAACAATGTTATACTACTTTGCAACTGACGGGAAGAATCCATAAATAGTGTGAATCAGACTATCGCTGAGACAGGAGTTCGTTGCAATGTTACACTCGACACGGATTTTACTGACAGGGAGTATGTCCACTGTCTGATCCGACTTTGAAAATTTACTTGGATCCCTCTTCAAAACGTGTCTTTTTGTAAAATACAGCAGGCGCCCTATTGAACCCTTCTGAGTTATAGACAGTAGTAGCATTTACAGTCCTTACTTCAGATTTAAGTGTATTGATGTTTCCACATAGTTCAGTAACTTTTCCAGACTGTTTTAAGATTTCGTTTAAATCGGCAATATCGTATGCACCTGGTTCTATTCCCACAATAGCTTTTTCACCACCAATATCCAGGTGCAGTTTATTGTTAGTCTCAGTGATATTTGGGATGCTGTTGTACATCTCGAGCCCAATCAATGCAATATCCCATTCGCCAATGTTCAAATCAATTGGTGGGAAGTAATTTGCACACAATACAGATCGATCTTCTAACATCAAAGTGTGCGACATTGCATCTGAACCTCAACTGATGAAGGAATGTTTAAGGCTCCTCCTTATATAGCATGCTTCTTCTTCTTTGTGAACGTCGAGAGAAACATGTTGCACAGATGTTCACAGAGGTGTGTATTAAAATCCTGATAGCGTCGATTCTTATGGCGGTTGCAGGTCACCAAATGAGTCAAAATAGTAGACAGTATGTGCATTTTTCATAACAGATGATACCCAGTGAGTGCCGGGACCTCCAGCAACATCTAAATTCACAATGCCACAATCACTAGTTTTCTACATAGTCTTCGGTGATGTATCCCGCATAAACAAACCACGGAATCTTGGTATCTTGAATTTGGCTCTAACAAACTTAAGGAGATCAGTATTTGCTAGTGGTCGATCTGTTAGGACCACTAATGGGCTTTTTTAAAATTTATGAATAGACCAAGCCCTTTCCTGTACTGTTTCAAGTATAGTCCTTTTCCTATGGCTGTGGCTTCCATCATGTGGTTATGTCTCCTTGCCTCTTGTAACTGTACTTTTGGGAGTTTTGTGCTTTCTTGAGCGATAGCTGCAGCACCACCAGCGAGGGAACCTCCTGCCGAGAGCGCTGAGAGGGCCGGGATGAGAAATGGAATAAAACCACCAGATGTCTTGGATATCGGTAGAATGAGGTGCTTTAACTGATCCTCTTCTTCTTCCCGCATCTTTCTGCTTCAGTGTGTTTTTAGCTGCGTACACAGCTGTTAGGATACAGTTCTTCAAAACAGCCCTGCTTTCCGCGCCTGTTCTCCGCCTCCTCCTCCTTCTTCTTCTTCTTGTTTAATGCACAACGTGCAGCATCCATAACACGCTCAAAATTCATCATTCCTACACCCAACTTAATTTTTTCTTGCATGGTTTCATAAACTGCAAATGGTGCGATGCGTTGACCTATACCAATATCCTTTCTCCGTATCACCTTAGCGTTATCAGCTAAAATCCTACCTGCAATGTGACGACTTGATAGATCTTTATTTGCAGCATATGCAGTGTTGTGTTCCATAAATGCATCATCGAGCAGATTAACCCCCTTATCACCTCATGCCAAGCGTTTCTGAAGCTTTGCCCCAGGTCCACAGTAGTCATACCCAGGAATGTGTAATTCTACTAGCAGTTCTTGTGTAGCAGGAAAACCAAGCCATTTGACTAGTGCTTTACTTCCACGAGGTGTTATGACTCTCTCCATGAGAAACATCCGGTTCTGAGCTTTTCTGCAACTCCTCATCGTAGAAGCAGCCTGCATTTTCTTCACCTTTACTATCTTTCAATACAAGTTCTAGGATTCGTTCTTTGCCTTTTTGAAACTTGTAATATCTCAGTTGACCAGTCCGGTAGATATGATTTCTCAAATGCAGTCTTGTGTTTTGAGATATGCAGCAAATCACCTACATTAAATTTATGTCTGCGTGGATCCAGCATTTTAATGCAACAGTACACCTTATCCATGAGTCCATTATCACAAACATCGATTGGTTTCATTTTTATTGTGGTATGTTTGATTATATTATACTGTACAACTACACTCCTGGAAATTGAAATAAGAACACCGTGAATTCATTGTCCCAGGAAGGGGAAACTTTATTGACACATTCCTGGGGTCAGATACATCACATGATCACACTGACAGAACCACAGGCACATAGACACAGGCAACAGAGCATGCACAATGTCGGCACTAGTACAGTGTATATCCACCTTTCGCAGCAATGCAGGCTGCTATTCTCCCATGGAGACGATCGTAGAGATGCTGGATGTAGTCCTGTGGAACGGCTTCCCATGCCATTTCCACCTGGTGCCTCAGTTGGACCAGCGTTCGTGCTGGACGTGAAGACCGCGTGAGACGACGCTTCATCCAGTCCCAAACATGCTCAATGGGGGACAGATCCGGAGATCTTGCTGGCCAGGGTAGTTGACTTACACCTTCTAGAGCACGTTGGGTGGCACGGGATACATGCGGACGTGCATTGTCCTGTTGGAACAGCAAGTTCCCTTGCCGGTCTAGGAATGGTAGAACGATGGGTTCGATGACGGTTTGGATGTACCGTGCACTATTCAGTGTCCCCTTGACGATCACCAGTGGTGTACGGCCAGTGTAGGAGATCGCTCCCCACACCATGATGCCGGGTGTTGGCCCTGTGTGCCTCGGTCGTATGCAGTCCTGATTGTGGCGCCCACCTGCACGGCGCCAAACACGCATACGACCATCATTGGCACCAAGGCAGAAGCGACTCTCATTGCTGAAGACGACACGTCTCCATTCGTCCCTCCATTCACACCTGTCGCGACACCACTGGAGGCGGGCTGCACGATGTTGGGGCGTGAGCGGAAGACGGCCTAACGGTGTGCGGGACCGTAGCCCAGCTTCATGGAGACGGTTGCGAATGGTCCTCGCCGATACCCCAGGAGCAACAGTGTCCCTAATTTGCTGGGAAGTGGCGGTGCGGTCCCCTACGGCACTGCGTAGGATCCTACGGTCTTGGCGTGCATCCGTGCGTCGCTGCGGTCCGGTCCCAGGTCGACGGGCACGTGCACCTTCCGCCGACCACTGGCGACAACATCGATGTACTGTGGAGACCTCACGCCCCACATGTTGAGCAATTCGGCGGTACGTCCACCCGGCCTCCCGCATGCCCACTATACGCCCTCGCTCAAAGTCCGTCAACTGCACATACGGTTCACGTCCACGCTGTCGTGGCATGCTACCAGTGTTAAAGACTGCGATGGAGCTCCGTATGCCACGGCAAACTGGCTGACACTGACGGCGGCGGTGCACAAATGCTGCACAGCTAGCGCCATTCGACAGCCAACACCGCGGTTCCTGGTGTGTCCGCTGTGCCGTGCGTGTGATCATTGCTTGTACAGCCCTCTCGCAGTGTCCGGAGCAAGTATGGTGGGTCTGACACACCGGTGTCAATGTGTTCTTTTTTCCATTTCCAGGAGGATATCCGTCCATCTGTATGAGATGGGAAGGTTAAAACACATCCACATTCGACCTTTTAGTGTTCTGTTCAGACGCACCACGATACTTGCCTTCAGGTCAGTGCATGTTGAGTAGTGATGTAATCCGTACCACTGCATCATGAAATACCTATTGTAGAACTCTCCACTGTGGTCAGATTGGAGGTTGTCTGGGCATTGATTCATCCCTGTGTGCAGCAAACGCTCAAAAACATCTGCGACATTTCTATCAGTTTTCGTTTTGACAGGCAGATTTGGAGTATGTACCAATAACAATTAAAATATATTTGAATCCATTATTGTGACGTGAATATTCCCTCCTACCAGCTTGCCACAAGTCATCCAAACCTTTAAGCATAACATGCCTATGAGTATATGTTTTGCAATCTGGTTTGTGCAATTCTCGAACTACTGTCTCCATACTTATTTGATGATACCTCTCTATCCAAGCTCAGAGATTATTGAAACAACCTCATTCCACTGAGCTGTATTACCTGCAGCAGCTGATGCCATGAGCAGCCGTAGTTGATCTATTGTTCGCTGGGATCGTCATAATATATACAGACTGAGGGATTCGATTGTTCACTGCTTTATGCTCAATGTCAATACCATCACTGCTGTTGTTTTCACCTTCAAGTATTGGTTTAATAATGGTTTTATATTTCTTGTTGCTCAGGTTCTTCGTGATCTTACATACACCAGTCATGAGCAGTATTTCTCAGTACATCTCCCAATCATTAACTCCAATAATTTAATTTTTTCGATAGGCCTTGCGGAAATAAGATACATTAAGCCAAGTGTTCTCTGAAACCACCTATCACCAATGTGAATTGTGTCATCAGTTACAGTTATAGGATGCATACCCAACATGTACGGTCTTCCCTAATGAATTCATCAATGGCAACAGACTCGTTATTGTGTGTTTTGTATTTTCTGAGAGCTGTCGGAGATTCAGTAACCAGCTTAAAAGGTCTCTCTTAGTGTTTGCTGTCGATCCATATGCCCTAACCTCAGCAACTGTAATTTCTCACGAACTGCTTTCTTTGCTTTAATCACTTCCTGCTTCATCGACAACTCGGTGTATACTAATCGAACATCACCGCAGTGTGAGGTTTTATATATCCGGTTTTTTTCCTTCTTCCTCGTACTATGTACCTGCTCCCCCTTCTCAACAAGGAACTCTTATATCTATTTTCCCCCCAATAGTCTCAACCTTTTCAATTAAGTCTGCTACTTTCTTACCAACTTCATTAACTAGCTCATTTAACGCATTTACCATTCTCAAAAGAGTCTGGTAATGCATCTCTAGTTCCCTGTGTATACCTCCAACTTCATGCACAATAGCCTGAATTTTCGCATCCATGCACAGGCGAATGTTCTGTCTGGGTACACCCATTCTCTCAGGTTGAGAGCTAGACATACAAGCGAATTTGACCATGGTGCAGCGTATACTGATGTACTAACCTTTCTTACCATGCTAGATGTGTGCAGAAATCTAGAAAGTTTCGCATGTACCTACAATGACTCAGTTTTCTACCCATACTGTGCATGATTCCAGCGATCAGCACCTATTTTTAACATCATCGAATATGAAGACAGTGTTTGGCTTTGCTTTTTCAGGTGGAGGGATAACACCGCTTTCACTGAATGTCGTCTAATGTAACACCATCTACACCACGCAATATCTCTTGCAATAGCTGATACTTGGGTTGAAACAGTGTTTTTGAGAATACACAAACATGTTCAAATCGGACTCCATCTACATGTCTTCCCACAATTGGATGGACCTACAATAATTGCTTGTGTGTTATCAGGAAGGAGAATTCCGTTTTTGTCAGCTCTTCTTTTACATCTTCACAGGACCAGTCACCGACGACAAAGTCCTTGTGATGAGGGTGTTTCACCCACCGTCATAATACTAACTACGCCAGGTACCAACAAGTAGTTGGAAAGGATAATAATAGTATGTGCAGCCACTATAGTTCCATCACTTAACCAAGTGAGCTATATTGACTACACAAAGGAAATATCTATATAATTTACCCATGAAGAGTAACTTGATCAATCATCTCAGTAACTTGTATAGCATTGAAATAAAACTAATACTTGTAATACTTTGACTATAATGAGAGATATGAAATAAAACACAAACACTGTTTGAGATTATATATACATGAATTACTTATTTATTTAAATATCATACATGGGGTGTAGTATTTCAGGAATATCATTACAATCTATATGTATCTTCTTCTTTGCACCTGTACAGTATTTACCAAATAAAGCTTTTTGACATGCAATAAATTCAATGCGTATCTCCCTCCAGCCAACAGATGCCTCACAGTACTCAGGTTTTTCACACACACATTTAACCTGTTTCTCTTTAATTTCAGCATTCATGCGCGAACAAAGGTGCTGCTTACGATCATCAACATGTGCCCTATGCACACATAGAGAGTTTACATCATCGTTGTATGCAGTCTATGCCAGGCAACCATCGGTTCACTCTGTCCAATGCAAGTTATATGGCACTGTCCAGATCATGTAACTTCATAACTGAGGCTTGTCTTAGATAAACATAGTTGTCACCCGATTTCACACATAATGCCCACTAATCATACACTGTTGTAATAGAAAGTGTCACACCAGTAAGACTAATGTCTGTGGGAGAATGAGTCGGATAATATTCCGTAGTCATCTGCTGATTGATGTAGTTCTATGTACCACATATTTCATCCCAGTTGAACTCGGAAATTGCAACTAACACATTTGGATCCATTTTCAATCTCCATTCTAGCAAGCAATCCCCAGACATGACGCACCTCTATAGCAATGTTCACACGCTTCGATCCAGTGGGAGTTAAACTGTATGTGGAGGTGAAAAGCATAGGTGCACTCGATGCCTTCTCATCCACAGTGTCTGCATTCTGTGGTTGCACTACCACAGGGATGTTCTGCTGGGATGGGTCATATGTTGGTGACCAGTACTGACCTCCATCTTTTTGTCTAACACCACCAGTGACAGCATTTGATATGTTGGGGCAGATCGCGTGTCATCACACAAATTGATGCGTGTGACGGACAATAGCAACTCCTTGTCCTGCTCCATCAAGTGGGCTATGTGCACTACCATATCCCACAAGGCCGCTGGATGCTGTTGCTGCAGGTCTCAACAAGATGGCATCCGAGGTTGCTACAGGTCTGGAGGTAACAGCAGAGCTTGGCATGTTGGAACTCGACCCTGTTGAACAAAGATGAGGAAGCATTAGACATGGACCAAGATGTGAAAACATTGAATAATAATAGTAATAATAATACTAAGGCTAACCAGGGAGAAAGATGTGATATGGGATACTTACTTTTCCATTTAATCCTGTTCTGCATCACTGTGTTGGAGTGCAACTGCTGTTGACAATTCATGCTTCTTCTTCTTCTTCTTCTTCTTCTGCTGCCTAGCTGGACAAGACTGAGGTCCCATAGCTGCTGAGCCTCACCTATAATGTCACCGGATACTACCATCCTACTGGCTGAAGTTGAGCACATGACTTGATTAAGGGTTCCTGCCATTTCCTCCACTCCAGAATGTCATCTTGGATTATGTCACAGAACCGACAACAGTGTGCTCTGGTGGTGGTACTTTGTACTAGACCCGGACCTTGTGGTGAACACACTGTTTGCCACAGTCTTGGATAACGGTACTTGCGTCATCAGCTGACTTCATGGCCGCCATCTTGGATTACATCATGGAACGGACGACAGTGCCCTCTGGTGGCGGTACTGTGTACTAGGTCAGTTGGGCTCTGGACCTCATGGCAAATACACAGGATAGTGGCAGTGGCTCAAATAGCTTAAATGAAAACTGGTGTATGATTTTGACAGTTGACGATTAGAAAGCATGTTTGCAGAGTCTTTTAGTTGTTTGCATGTCTGTAGGATGTGTGGCGTGACCGCCAAGCATATGTTTTGTATCAGTGTAATAAATATACTCCATCCCTAAATAAATTGTTCCGAACTAAATGAAGTACACTCCTTCGTCTCTTCAGGAGCCCAGCACAGACTGAGTCCATTTCCCGGCAATTCCTAGGAAGAGGTGGCGGTCGGATGGCTTAGGTTAGTGGAGGTAGCCAAAGAGACTTTCCTGCCATTTTGTTGCATTAGTAGAGGTGTGTTGCATTGTCTTGTTGGAATTTTGAAATTCCCGCCATTTTCTGGGGGAGGAGGTAGCCCAATTGACCTCCTTCCCACTAAAACCCACCATCTTAAATGACGTCATGGCCGCTATCCTGGATACATCTGGCAACAATGGAATGTGGGGTGGCACGGCCTAGCCCCACTACTGAGAGAATGCAGCGCCTGGGTGGCTTCACGGATTGTTTTACTGCTTGACTCTTAATCAACATAGCAGATGACAGTTACAGTACTGAAATGTATTTCTCGGATTCGGGTCAGCAAGGAGCTGAGATTACCAGATGACTGACTGTAAAATGAACATACCAGTTTTAAGGCATTGTAGCATTTACTGTGTTCAACTTACAATTGTAAATAATACATCAAATGAAAGAACAACTCAGTTTTGTTTGTATACCTGTGCGCAATGGGAAGAGTATAAAGTGAGACTGAAAAACCTGTTGGACGAATGTGAGTCTTTCACACTTAGCCCCAAGAAATATCCCCACGGAAAGTTTATGGGCCTTTCTTTTTTCGGTGAATCAACTGTAACTGATGTTTCTTATCTTGATGTGTTATGGCTACGGCTGGTGCCACAAAGGCAAGTAGCAACAACAACACATCTTTATTTGGGAGCAAAATGGTGCACCGACTTACTGGCATAAATTGGTACACGACTGGTTACACGACATTGTATCCGACCGGTGGATTGGGCGCAAGGGACTGGTTGACATGGGATTTTATGCGTGAGCTACACATTCACACGCAATCATGTGTATGTGCCTCCAATATCAGCTGAGCAATCCAACTTTTTAGAAACAGTGTTATTGCAACCGTTACTCCTGACACATTGATCAAGGTTTCGGAACTTGCCTATTTAGTCTGTGTGTGTTCACACTGAATAATTGTAATAAAAACTTTGTGAAGTTCAGTTTATACTACAATATTCTAAAAAAAAGGGTGGGGGGGGGGGGGAGGGAGTTTTCAGTGCTGATCTTAAGATCAAGTAATGTTTTAAGTCTGTGTGATTGATGAGTCTTATCATGTATACTATGTGATCAAAAGTATCCAGACACCTGGCTGAGAATAACTTAAGAGTTCGTGGTGCCCTCCATCGGTAATCTTGAATTCAATAATAACCTTGATAATAGCTTCCACTCTCGCAGGCATACATTCAGTCAGGTTCTGGAAGGTTTCTTGGGAAATGACAGCCCATTCTTCATGGAATGCTGCACTGAGGAGAGGTATCGATATCGCGCGAAGTTGGCGTTCCAAAACATCCGAAAGATGTTCTATAGGATTCCGGTCAGGACTCAATGCAGGCCAGTCCATTACAGGGATGTTATTGTTGTGTAACCACTCTGCCACATGTCGTTCATTATGAACAGGTGCTCGATCGTGTTGATAGATGCAATTGCCATCCCCAAATTGCAGTGGGAAGCAAGAAGGGGGTTAAAACATCAATGTAGGCCGGTACTGCCATAGTCCCACGCAAAACAACAACGGGCGCAAGCCCCCTTCATGAAAAACACGACCATGCCTTCGAATTTTGTTGTTGGTACTACAAACGTCATACCCACACCCTTCCATTGGATCACCACATTATGCTCCGTGATTCGTCACTCCACACAACGTTTTTCCACTGTTCAATGTTTACGCTCGTTACCCCAAGCGAGGTGTCGTTTGGCATTTACCAGCGTGATGCGTGGCTTAGGAGCTGCCGCTTGACTTTGAAATCCAAGTTTTCTCACCTCCTGCCTGTCACAGCACTTACAGTGGATCCAGATGAAGTTTGGAATTTTTGTGAGATTGTCTGGATATATGTCTGCCTATTACACATTATGACTGTCTTCAACTGTGACACCCAATCACCTGACCACATTCAAAGTCCGTGAGATCAGCAGAGCACCCATTTCCCCTCTCTCATGATGTCTATTGACTACTGAGGTCGCCGATAATGAGTACCTGGCAGTAGGTGGCAGCACAATGCACCTAATATGAAAAACATATGTTTTGGGGGTGTCCAGATACTTTTGATCACATAGTGTAGCTGTTGCTAAATTATGTACATTTGTCCTAGAGAGGAACTGAAGACAAAGCTATGGTGGTTGACGAGGTTAATTGTATCTGTAATTGCCCTACACAAGGGATGAGAGCTTTTATTAAAAAAGAATGGTCATATGTCACATTTCTTTGGGATTTATGAATAAAGGGTTCTCTTAATATCCATGAACCTATGTATCATTTTTAAACCATCATTAATGGATGAAGAGGTACTTTTATCAAATGATTAAATTGTAAACAATTTTGCTCAATGTTACGTAGCTTCACTTGAATGCTGCATGTTTCACACAAAAGAGTAGCAGACCCATGGGTGAAGCTTTATAGCCATATTCAATTAGAGGTAGGTCAACTATGCACATAACACAGCACAGTTAAGTTAGTATGCTGCTTTCTTAGTGAATTTTGGCATGTTGCCTACATACTGAGTATAGCACAATTATTATCTTACTAAGGGCACTTATCTGAAACAAAATGCCTGCTGGCACTGTCAAAGAAAAGAACCCTAAAAGTTTTCACCAAGAATTTAATATTTATTTGCTTTTACACTGACTAACAAGAGGGAATATTTACTTTGGTCACCAAAATTATATAAGGATTACTTCTAATGAATTCTGTGGGCAAAGGCTCGATCAATTTTAACTTCATTATTGGTTTTAAACTTTATGGTCTACTCCTCTTACATATGTGGTATGATCCTCCTTTTTTGCATAACCCACAGCAATAAGAAACTTAATTTTAAAATTACTTGTACTTGTTTAACTTGTGGCACTCACAATCTGGCCTTCTAAAATAATCCTTTCTATCCATGAATACATCTCCATGACCCCCCCCCCTCCCACACCAGTGCTCACTGGATGGTGTTACAGTTTCGGAAGACAACCACCTCACTACTGCATTCACTGTGCTGCCTTACTACCTGTTTCCGAGGCCCGACATTTACTGGCAAAAGCGAATGTAACAAACACCCATTATCTCACTCTGCGCACAAAATTATTAAATCTTAATAGTGTGCGTCGGTGCACTTGAAACACTGTATCTCCACTCCTACAGAAGGGGGAAGGACTGTGCAGGTGGCCTTTGTAATGGTACTTTGACTACCGCGCCTCCGCCAATACAAAGATATAATTTACGATCACGCACGCAGAAGAGCGCTGCGCCAGCGACCGATTTTATAAATAATTTTGTTCGGTTTGCTTTTGCGTAGGTTTTTGTTTTTAACAACTAATTGATGACACTCTCGCTCTTGTCTTCATACGAAAGACGTGTATTTTTCGGCGATGTGTTGAATGTGCCTTTGGGTGGAAATTAAAATTACATTACAAAGCGAGGTTGTTTCAATAGTCATTCGAGGTGGTTATCATCAAATTTGTGAATTGATCATGACAGTGACAACTTGAAGAAGTTTTCAACAGACGGAGAAAAGTGAAAGACGGGTCGTCCTACAAGAGAAATTAAGAGGACAGCCATGAAGACTACATTGTAATTAATACTGCGTATCTAACAAGATTATAAGGTAAATTTCAATTAGTTTCTGATGCTGTTTCCGTACAATCGCTTTTTGTAGTGTTGCCGACCCGGTCTGACATGCACGGTCAAATTACAGCACGATCTCAATCAATAATACGAAGTCCGCCTTATCCGTAACTGAAACCACCAAAATTCCAAACCCAATCAGATTTTCTATTTTATATTTTTCATGGCAGAACCCCGAGGAGAAGGGTACACTACAATTGGCGTCCTGGTGACAGGACTTGCAATCTTCGGATTTGATACAAGTGCAGTTATTATAAATTTTGGACATTTTATCTAATTTTAACCACTTAATAGCATCATAAAATGAATTTGGACTAAGTCTCATTCATTTCAATTGTAATGTTACGTGCATGAAATTTACAACAATATTGTTTTCCCTGTTATTAATTCTTGTTGATTTTCATTTTCATGCTGAGGAAATTAATTTGGTAAAAAAAAAGGGAAAAGAATAACGTTCCATAAACTAATTTGCACGGACGAGAAAGAAAAATTTTGGATTGAAAACTGTACATTTGACGCTACATTTGCAAAGTAAGACTGGAAAAAAAGAAAAAAAAAAAAAAAAAAAAAAAAATTGGTGAGTACAGAAATTTACATTTTTTCCAGTTTCAAGCAGCCATCTGCACTTCCTTTATTCCGATCCATTTATTTCGAAATTATTTTTTCAAATTGTAGTTAAAATTGATTTACTACTATTATTGCAAATGATAAGTGAAGAGCATATTCACAGTCATTTATTTGTGAGAGGGAAATTTCAGTACCAGTTTAATAATTCAATTTCTAATTAGAAATCATATAGAAATATCCATTTCCATAAGAGAAATTTCAGATTTCAACGTATCATATTTTAAATTTTTTTTTTTTGCCGTTGGAAAATTTTATTTGCAATTAATTACAAAAACCGCAAGATGGACGCTAGATGCGTAGAAATTGTTTCCGCGGACGAGCTTAGTGAAAGTGACACATTGCAGAACATGTCCGACAGTCAAATGAATATTGAACTTAATTGTGAGGATGTTCAAGACATAATTTTACCGGATCGATAAAGACAACAACCCCTATATTTAAACAGATATACAGGCGAATGGAGAGTGAGTACTACGCGACAAAATGCGACATTGACAACGTAAACTTCAGAACCAGACATCAATCAGACACGAAAAAATGACGAAACTAAGACACAGGACTCTGACGTGCTCAACCAGATTCTGAAGTTACTTGGTGACCAAAACAGAAAATTTGACACTTTAGACAAAAGATTTGACGCTTTACACGACAATTTAAAACGTGACATTGGGAAATATGACACTAAATTCGATGAACTGACACGGGACATAAAACAAAATTTTGAAAAACAATCGAGACAAATTGCCGACTTGACAGAAACCACCAGTAGTCTTGGAAGGAAATTTACTGACTTATCAGACAAGGTTACGAGACAAGAAAAGGTATTTGTGGAATTCAGTGACGAGACAAAAACTGACTTACAACGATGAAATGAGAAATTGTTAACAGTAGTTTTTGAACAACAGAAAACCAGTACCCAAGTTGACGAATTATGACAGTCACACAATTCCGTAAAAACAGACCAAGAACACTTAGACCTGACGATTACAGACCTTTCAGACAGATTAAATGATGTAACATTGGAGCAGAAATCCTTACAGGGAAAGATAGAAAGGCTTGAAGACAGAGCACATGTAGCATCATTAAAGAATGACAACTCTAGCAGAGAAACTTGTACATGAATGCAAATTATGTGATGATTATTTAGATGAGAAGTTTGAGACAATGACACAGATCATTTTAGATAAGACAAAGGAACAAGTAAAGGGAGAAACAGATAATATTCAGAAAGAGGTACGTAAACTTAAAGAAAATGTAATACCAAGTTCGTCAGTGATACCAAAACCCATAACAGGCAACCAAAACATAAATGAGAATCATAATAATGCTAGACCCAGCACACAGCCGAAAATAGAATTACCAATGAGTGATACAAATCCTAATGAACCATTTTCAATGCTACCACAAGATCAAAATTACTATCAGACACCACCACATACTATGCACAGTTTGACACAAAATGCATGATCCATAATACCATCGGGAGTAGCTGATGAAACATTAGTACGACATGGATACTTTCAGACATTTTCATGTGATGAGAAAGACAAAGTGCATCCGATTGTTTTCATCCGCTTTTTTGATGGTATTTTCCAGAGACATTGGTTAGAAGCCGATAAAATTCGATATGTTACAAATTTGTTACGCGGAAGAGCAGCTAAGTGGGGAGCAGCAATGAAAAGACGATGTTTAACATTTGAACAGTTTGAACAAGCATTTCTTGAGGAATTCTGGTCGATCACAGAACAGCAAAGTTTAAAACGAGAAGTATACAATCCAGAAATTTACAACCCGAAGAAAGAGACTTTACGTCAATACTTTGAACGCTACCTAGACAAAACATTATATTGGACAAAACCAGCAGATTTACCATACGTAATTAGAACACTTAAAAGCCACTTACCATTTCCTTACCGTGATAAATTAGTAGGAGTGTCCTAGGACAACATAAAGAATTTTTTTAGTTATGTTGATGAGATAGATGATGTTTACAGAGATGAGATCAGGAATTTCAATCAATTGTATCCGATCCATCCAAGCAATTCGCGAACGCACAACAGAAATGACAGAGGCTATTGGAATCCGCCTCCGACACCACAACAAAACACTCAAAGAAACAATTCGCACTACACTGGGACAAATCCAATCAATATTAGGAGAAACAACTCGCAGCATTGGCAAGGAAACAGTAATTACTACGATAATGGTTATCCGAACAGTAATTACAATCAGAACAATAACAGTTATATTTAAAATAACAACAGCAGAAGAAGGAACCAAAATCATAGAGATCAAAGAAGAGAGTATAACAGGTACCATCCAGGATATTTTCAGAGAAACAACATCCAACAACATCCAAACATGTATTGCAGGAGTAACAGTAATGACAATACCAGTTACAGTCATGGGCGAAATAATGTATGGGGAAATCACAATGGACCACCGCCACGACACATGCAATACAGCAACCCTCAATTCCTACCTAACGGAACTCCCAATGCGACGCGAGGTAATGTCAACAACCAAACAGCTGATACTTGGGTGATGCGCGACAGAAATGTAAATATTATTGAGTTGGGCAATGAACCCAACCCGCACCAACAACCGAATTTGCCGGAAAACGAACGACGACCGAGCTAAGCGCTCGAGTTACGGTCGATAGGGAGCAGAGCGCAACGGAACCGACGATTTGTTTTCTCCGATATGATGACAGTAAGAAAATAGAAAAAGAATTATATCAGGATGTAGATTTCAATAGTACCAGTAAAACAAAGAAGATTATTCAGACTATAACACGAGTTATGATTGGTAGTTATGAAGTGGAAGTAATGTTAGATACAGGAGCAGCAGCAAGTGTCATTTCAATGTCCTTATATAATGAACTCAAACAAATAATGAACATACAAACATTGCCAGTACAGAATTGTCACATTGTAAGTGCCACCGGTAACAAATCAAAGAATGTGAAATTTCAAGTGCTAATTAACTTCACATTTTCAAATATACCACCCAATTACAGTTTTCTGGTAGTAGACAAATTAGTTATGCATTGCAATTTAGGAATTG
This sequence comes from Schistocerca serialis cubense, assembly GCF_023864345.2. NCBI lineage: Eukaryota > Metazoa > Arthropoda > Insecta > Orthoptera > Acrididae > Schistocerca > Schistocerca serialis. The sequence goes on from NC_064639.1 coordinate 598,567,876, forward strand.
ATTTTTTGAATGAATATCAAGCAATCAAAGATTTAGGAAAAGGGAAATGTCATTTAACCATAAACCAACAACAACTGACAATAGAGTTAACACAGGGTAAAAACTTAAACAGTAAACAAGGTAAATTTGAACAGTTACATTTTGTGTATCCACCAGCAACAAACATATGTGATTTAACTTTTAATGAAGCTGTATCTCAGGGAATTAAACCTAATGATTTATATGAGAAATGCACAGAATCTGAATATCTGACAAAGGAACAACAACTTGAATTACTTGAAGTTTTGCAGCAATTTGCTGAGGTATTTGTGGAGAAACCTGGAATTATTAGAGGCTATACTTATGAGATGGATGTTAAACCACACAAAACATACTGTAGAACATATTATAATATTCCTTGGTCAAAGAAACCAGCAGTTTTGAAAGAGATTGAAAAAATGCAAGCTTGGGGTATCATTGAAAGGTCACATTCACCATATTGCAGTCCGATCCTAGCAGTTAATAAAGACGATGGTAGTGTAAGGTTTGTGCTGGACGCACGAGAAATTAACAAAGTTATAATCCCAATCAACACACGACCTATAAATTTAGAAGAACAACTTTTAAAATTTCATAATGTACAGTATTTAACCAATATCGACCTCCGCTCATCATTTTGGCAGGTGAACCTCCATAAAAACAGTCGTAAATACACTGCATTTCTATGTGAGGGACGTAGTTATCAATTTTGTGTTCTACCCTTTGGTCTACGAGTGAGTGCTGGAGTATTTACTGAAGCCTTAGATGCTGTTCTTGGACCACAATTGTTATCGCAAATCACAGTTTATGTTGACAACATTGTCATTGCCACCACTACTTGGGAAGAACATGTAAATCTTTTGAAGCAACTTCTGACTAAGTTTTCTGACGCAGGTGTCACTATCAATTTATCAAAGACGAAAGTAGGGAGGAGAGAAATCAAATTCCTTGGTCACATCATATCAACTGAAGGCATTTATCCAGACTCAAGAAAAATTGATGCAATAAAGAATTTTCCATCCCCACAGAATCGTAAACAACTCAAAGCCTTTCTTGGTCTATCTTCATTCTTCAGGAAATTTGTACCCTACCACCTTCTTAACAGTCCACATCTTCTATCTTTACTCAAAAGAAATAATATTTGGAAATGGACAGAGTTCTGTCAGACAGATTTTGAAGCGATTAAGAATGCTTTAGTTAATGCACCGTTGTTACGTCATCCTGACATGACGTCAGACTTTTGCCTAGTAACAGATGCAAGTTCCTATGGGCTCGGAGCATTTTTATTCCAAATTCATGTAGAAGATGAACAAACAGCCATCAAACCTATAAGTTTTGCTAGCCACACGCTCACAGAATGGGAAAAGTCATATTCAGTGACCGAGCGCGAAACACTTGCCATAGTATGGGCATTTCACAAGTTTCGCTACTTTCTATGAGGAAAACGTACTAAGCTTTATACTGATCATCAAGCTCTTTCTTTCCTGCTATCATGCAAGTTATTACATTCACGTCTTGCACGCTGGTGTGCATCACTACAAGAATATGATTTTGATATTATATATATAAAAGGAGAATCCAACATCATAGCCGATGCTCTATCTCATTTGCCACAAGGCCTACAAGAATTTTCAGATGTGACAGAACAAACATCAGATTTCAAAATTTTACTCATGTATGACGGTACATTTGCACCTTACTACAAAAACATGTGCAGGAAGTTAGCCACATTGCAGGACAATGATCCCAGGTGGATCCAGATAAAGAATAAATTACGTGCAGGAACAGACCCACATCTTGAAAAATATTACAGATTACACAAAGAAGTATTATTTCACCGATGAAACCCTGAATCACAGCATTTGTGTGTTTGCTTATCTGAAGCTCATTATTTTATTTACACACAGAACTTGGGGACACTATTGTGTAACCAAATGTACAGATAAGATTATACAATATTGCTATTTTCCAAATTTAAGGTGAAGAGTATTGAGTAATATTAGGAAATGCATCATATGTCAGAAAGCCAAATATTCTAATCGCACAAGCATGAATGAATTGCACCCAATCATACCTGAAAGGCCATTACAGCTAATTTCTTTAGATATTGCAGGACCCTATCCACAAGCACGTGGAGGAATGAAATACATCCTTGCTGTGTTAGATGTTTTCACAAAGTATTTAAAATTATATGCTTTACGTTCAGTTTCTACCACTGCTATTACCAGACGTCTATTAACAGATTATTTTGTAAGAATAGGAAAACCTGAAGTTATGATCACGGATAATGCAGCATATTTTACCAGTTTAAAATGGAAGACTTTTATTGAAGAACAGAATGTTAAACATATTTTAATTTCAAGATTTCACGCAGCAGGAAACCCAGTAGAAAGAACATTTCGAGAATTTGGACAGTTCATGAGAACACACACACCAGAGAAGCACACAAAATGGGTAGAATACCTAGCACCATTTGAACAAATAGTGAACAATTTAACTCACATTTCTACTGGATACACACCAACTGAATTAATTATGGATAAAACAGAAAGAAATGAATGGACAGACCCTCTACCTAAATTTACAGCAACAACAAATTATGTTAGTTTAGAAGAAAAGGTAAGACAAGCTTACACAACATTATGGGACAAAGCTAAGGAAAGAAAGCAGAAATATGACAGAGGTGTCAGGAAAGAAAGCAGAAATATGACAGAGGTGTCAGGAAAGCACAAACATTTCAAGTTGATGAGTTAGTTTTACTAATAACACATCCTAAACTCACAAAACTGAAACATTTAAACAGGAAATGGCAGATCTTATACTCTGGACCATACCGAATTGCAAATATTCCACACCCTGGCTGTTATTCATTAGAATATCCATTAACACATAAACCCAGAGGTCTACATCCAACAGACATTTGAAAAAATACATACAGTAAAATGTTAGCTAATGAGGAGAAGATAATTAATATGATATACAGTTATGATGGAAATGAGCGTTTGGCGTCATTGGCCGGGAGGCCCCTCATGGGGCAGGTCCGGCCGCCATATCGCAGGTCTTATTACATTCGGCGCCACATTGGGCGACCTGCACGCCGGATGGGGATGAAATGATGATGAACACAACACAACACCCAGTCCCTGAGCGGAGAAAATCTCCGACCCAGCCGGGAATCGAACCCGGGCCCAGAGGACGGCAATCCGTCATGCTGACCACTCAGCTACTGGGGCGGACACAGTTATGATGAGCCTACATTTAAGTTATACAGATACTTACAATCTAATGAATGCAGATAAGTCTAGAAAGCAATGTGAACCATCCAATAGCTAATAAGATATTTGGTTATAAGAGGAGTTGCTATTGAGGCATATACACATTAGAGGAGGAATATACACATTAGAGGAGGCAGAGAACTGAACATAATTATTTTAGGAGGCATGTAATAATAGTAATGTTGATATGAGTGATGTGAGTGACTGAATGAGATGAGTGAATGTAATTTTAGTTTAATAAGAGGACAAATAGTAATACGGAGAGAGGTAAGTGGAATATAAGATGAGAAAAGGGTATTATTATTATTGTTATTGTTGTTGTTGTTGTTGTTGTTGTTGTTGTTGTTGTTGAAGTAAAAGGTAAGTGGTGATGAATAAGAGGAAAATATATATATGATGCTGAGGAATAAGTATATGTTATTTTGTGAAGAATGAATAATGGATAGGTGAGAATGTTATGAGTAATTTAGAATATGTTGAGAGGGGAGAAACTAGATTTGAACGCTATATCACATGTCCTCATGGAATACAGAATGGAAGTAGTGGAAAGAATATTATTTACTGAAAGATTGGTATGCCTGAGATAATAACTTATGTGATCTCTCATATATTCTTATAACTAAAAGTGAAAGTATAGATTTACATGGAAAGAATTATTTACAGCAGCTACTGTTGGAAATGTACCAGAAATCTAATGGGAACTTGTAATGAAAATTTTGGAGTTATGTAGGCTTGACACTTCAGATTGGAAGAGTTATTTAAGAGAACGTATTTAGCAGTCATCTAATGACATAATTAAAGCTCATCTACTGAACTGAACTGATGCACCATTAAATAGAAAGGAGAAAACAAAACGTCAGTCCTCTGTTGCGGCTCATACTCTCATCCCTCCCTTAGAAAAATTTATACATGTTGATGAAATATTTGACATTATATAATTCATGATTATCTGACAGTATGGAGAGACATACACACATATTTATTTATGAATAGAATTTTACAGGTACCACAAGGCAAATACAGAATGGATATACAGCATGGAACGCAGCAGCAATTATCTAAGATGATTTATTTATTTATTAAGTAAAACATTTATTTATATTGCTCGATAATCATGAAAGGAAGGAGATGAACTACACAAACTCTATAGAACTTGATTGACTTGATAATACACACACACACACACACACACACACACACACACACACAAACAATCCGATACTACGTTTAAAGACATTGGAGCAATACAGTGTGGTCCCGAATTCATGGTACAAACTTTAATGGTAGGTGCAGGACATTGTAACAAGGATATATTGTATAGGAATGTATAGTCCCACGTGACGCGGTGAGGCGTAAACAGGGGAAATAACGGCCGAAAGGAAAACGAAAGATTTTATTGAAATCGTTGTTGACAAGTGTCATGTTTACAGTAAGTGTTCAAAAATGCGTCCACCATGAGCGATACATGCTTGACAGCGTCGGTGCAGCGATTGGCGTACACGTTCAAAGATGCCTGGTATTTCACGCACACCTGCAGCAGCTACAGATATGCAAGCAACGAGATCCTCATCTGAGTCAACTGGAGTCTCATAAACAAGACTCTTAAGATGTCCCCATAAAAAGTAATCGAGGCAAGAGAAATCAGGAGATCGGGGTGGCCAAGGGACTGGTCCACCACGCCCAATCCATCTAGCACCAAACGTGGCATTCAGGTAATTCCGTACAGCAGTGCTGAAGTGTGCTGGCGCTCCATCGTGCTGAAACCACATGCGGTTACGAATGGCGAGCGGAACATCTTGCAGCAGTTCTGGTAACACTTCTTGCAGAAAAATAAGATAGCTGTCGCCACAGAGTCGCGTGGGTAGTAAGTATGGCCCAATCAAAAAGTCGTTCACAATACCAGCCCACACATTAATACCGAAACGTTGTTGATATGCATGTGGACGCGTTGCATGTGGATTATCTGTTGCCCACACATGGGAATTGTGCGCATTAAAGACACCCTCGCGTGAAAATGTCGCTTCATCTGTAAATAGCACATGACCTACGAAATCCGGCTGCAACGCACATTGCTGCAACAACCACTGGCAGAAGTTCACGCGAAGAGGATAATCTGCCGGATTCAATGCTTGTACTTTTTGAAAATGGAAGGGGTGTAAGCGAATTTCATTTAACACTCTGCATACAGTCTGATGACTCACATGTACGTCACGCGCAACAGTTCTTGTGCTTGACTCGGGTCTATCAGCCACTATGTTCAAGATGCGTTCTTCCAGTCTTGGAGTGCGTACAGCTCTTAATCGACCAGCGTCATGTCTGTTGACGTCGAACGTACCTGTTTCACAAAGTTGACGATGTAACCGTTGAAAAATTCTATGATCCGGCATTCGTCGATTAGGATACTCCGCGCGATACATTCGTAACGCAGCTCTGGCGTTACCATTTGCACGGCCGTACATGTAATGCATGTCTGCTTTTTCTGCATACGTAAAGTCACCCATCGTCTACGGCAGCACAATTGTGAATGGCGCTTGTCCCTACTGCGATACATCATGTTCATCTACTGCCCTCTACCGGCAGTGACACCAACCGATCACTCCATTTCTAGTGTTGGGCTAAACTGCGATTTTCCGATATCAGTGATTTCTGTGAATGCTACTTTTCAGTATCTGTTATTCTTAACTGTGATTTGTCGCAGTTAAGAAACCTAATTCGCGTATCCCTCCGCCACTGCTATTTCCGCGACTTCCGCGACTTCCGCGACTTCCGCGACTTCCGCGACTTCCGCGACTTCCGCGACTTCCGCGACTTCCGCGACTTCCGCGACTTCCGCGACTTCCGCGACTTCCGCGACTTCCGCGACTTCCGCGACTTCCGCGACTTCCGCGACTTCCGCGACTTCCGCGACTTCCGCGACTTCCGCGACTTCCGCGACTTCCGCGACTTCCGCGACTTCCGCGACTTCCGCGACTTCCGCGACTTCCGCGACTTCCGCGACTTCCGCGACTTCCGCGACTTCCGCGACTTCCGCGACTTCCGCGACTTCCGCGACTTCCGCGACTTCCGCGACTTCCGCGACTTCCGCGACTTCCGCGACTTCCGCGACTTCCGCGACTTCCGCGACTTCCGCGACTTCCGCGACTTCCGCGACTTCCGCGACTTCCGCGACTTCCGCGACTTCCGCGACTTCCGCGACTTCCGCGACTTCCGCGACTTCCGCGACTTCCGCGACTTCCGCGACTTCCGCGACTTCTGCGACTTCTGCGACTTCTGCGACTTCTGCGACTTCTGCGACTTCTGCGACTTCTGCGATTTCTGCGACTTCTGCGACTTCTGCGACTTCTGCGATTTCTGCGATTTCTGCGACTTCTGCGATTTCTGCGACTTCTGCGATTTCTGCGACTTCTGCGATTTCTGCGACTTCTGCGATTTCTGCGACTTCTGCGATTTCTGCGACTTCTGCGATTTCTGCGACTTCTGCGATTTCTGCGACTTCTGCGATTTCTGCGACTTCTGCGATTTCTGCGACTTCTGCGATTTCTGCGACTTCTGCGATTTCTGCGACTTCTGCGATTTCTGCGACTTCTGCGATTTCTGCGACTTCTGCGATTTCTGCGATTTCTGCGATTTCTGCGACTTCTGCGATTTCTGCGACTTCTGCGATTTCTGCGACTTCTGCGACTTCAGCGATTTCTGCGACTTCAGCGATTTCTGCGATTTCTGCGATTTCTGCGATTTCTGCGACTTCTGCGATTTCTGCGACTTCTGCGATTTCTGCGATTTCTGCGACTTCTGCGATTTCTGCGACTTCTGCGATTTCTGCGACTTCTGCGATTTCTGCGACTTCTGCGATTTCTGTGACTTCTGCGATTTCTGTGACTTCTGCGATTTCTGTGACTTCTGCGATTTCTGTGACTTCTGCGATTTCTGTGACTTCTGCGATTTCTGTGACTTCTGCGATTTCTGTGACTTCTGCGATTTCTGTGACTTCTGCGATTTCTGTGACTTCTGCGATTTCTGTGACTCCTGCGATTTCTGCGACGTACCACCGTATGAAAAAGTTACATCTGTCCACACAGAAAATTGCATCTCAACAAATCTGTCATTGGTAAGTATGTTTTACGTTTATTCTTCCGTTGGCTTTAATTTTGTATTAAAGAAACAACTGTGAAAATATTAATAGTGTAATTAATATGTAAGTAGCTGCACAGTACCGTAATAGTTCGTGTTTAGAAAATGAATTCTAACATATTGTTATGTTCATAGGTACCTGAACTACATTTCAGTCACTCAGTAAAGTGATAATTCAAAATATCATTGTCAACAGAGCTGAAGAAATTGTCAGTCTTTAGACCGTTTTCGTCAGACGAGAGGTTAGTTTCTAAGCGTTTTGATGGACTTCATTACTTCAGTGAGATCGTTCTTGCGAATGTGATATAGCAAATATTAGCAAATGTGATATAGCAAATATTAGCAATGTACTCTGTCAATTATATTGCTAGTAAAGTGACAGCAAAAATTGTTTAACAATCCTTGTGTTTTTGCAGACGCAGTTCTGACTGATTACTGTTTGCTGTACATATCTATCCACATCAAGGCTGTTGAGAGAGACTCGTGAAGATTCAAGGCAGCTCTTAGAGGATTTGGAGTTTAAAAGTGAAATAATTATGAAATAAGTGTGTGACTGATTAAAGTGTTTTATTGAAGTTGTTGTGCGATTTTAAAGGAATAATAAATGTTAAATACATTGAGTGAATAATAAAAATGTTATTTTCCACATGTTAAGCCGTCCTATACCCGTAATTTTCCGCCACTTATTTATTGGTAAACACTTGTTGGATACCGACGTGCCGCCCCCCCCCCCTTTCTCGCCAATCTTGGTGTGACACTGACCTGTAACATATCCCAAAGTCCACAATATGCATTTTGAGGCTGTTGATATGAAAGTGGGAAGTACAGATCTTCCAGTTAAATCAGGAATAGCTTAAGTGCATTACTTGAAAGTGACACAGGGAAAGCTTACTTATGTAGGTGGTAGTAGTGTCGGCAAAAAGTTCTTGTGTGTGAAGTTGCCATGTAGAACACCAGGTGTAAAACTTTTCTCCCGAGTCTTGAACTGTGTCGGAACAAAAGTGAGGCATTCATATGACTGTTTTCATTTCTCTACACTTATACAGATGTCTGAGTTCTGCTGTGTTAACATTGCAAAGTCCTGTAGGCATGTGGAGTATTAACCAAAACTGTCATATTGGAAGCAGAATCAAACACATTTGTTACGTTACTTGATATTTTCAGGAGAAAAAGGCAATGTTGCTTCTTATTAATATAATACATTCAGAGTCACAGCAGTATTTGACCAACCATAACTGATGCTGAATGTGTATGTCGTCATATAATATGAAGGGCTTATTTCAATAGTGGTACAAGTCCATTACCTACACTTTTCTGTCTATAATGCTTCTGAAGTTAGCGATCCAAACAAACATAAATAAAGGTTCATCTCTAGCAAGAAGCCATATGCTTGAATATTTCTGGTATCTCAACTGCAGATTTTTCAGCACTCATTTAACTTTACGACTCTATATCTCAAAATAACAAAAATGGACTTGTACCACTATTGAAATAAGCCCTTCATATGCACACACAGCACATCGATCTCGTGAGGCACAAGGCTCTCATAACGAAGTACGTACGTCGGTCAACAGATGACACTAGGAAAAGTATGTTAACTGCGCTTTTTAGTTGCTACTTGCGACTCTTAGTTGCGATTTGTCACAGAAATCGCAGTTTGACTCTGTAGCGAATAGCGTAGTATGAACTTTGCTCAACAGATGGCAGTGCTAACTGCGCTTTTTAGTTGCTACTTGCGACTCTTAGTTGCGACTTGTCACGGAAATCGCAGTTAGACTCCATAGCGTACCGCAGAGATGGACGTAGTACGAACTTTGACCCACAGATGCCACTGTTAACCGCGCTTTTCAGTTGCTACTTGCGACTCTTAGTTGCGACTTGTCACGGAAATCGCAGTTAGACTCCATAGCGTACCGCAGAGATGGACGTAGTACGAACTTCGGCCAACAGATGCCACTGTTAACCGCGCTTTTTAGTTGCTACTTGCGACTCTTAGTTGCGACTTTTCACTGAAATCGCAGAAAGCAGTGCTAAATTCGACCAATAGATGGCTCACGTCTTTGAATGTGAAATACTACTTGCGACTGCTAACTGTGACTGAAATCGCAGTTAGATTCTGTAAAGTTGCTACTGTGATATCTGTGACTTCTCAGTCACTGCGATTTCTAACAGATACGCGATTTCCTGCCCACCACTATCCATTTCTCTTTCCCCTGTTTACGCCTCACCGCGTCACCTGCGACTATACATTCCTATACAATAAATCCTTGTTACAATGTCCTGTACCTACCATTAAAGTTTGTACCATGAATTCGGGACCACCCTGTATAATGGAAACATTTATTGTTCGAATTAATTCCGTTGTAAACACGAATCATGTGAAGGTGAACTGAATTCAAACGCTGTGCTAAGCAACGATAATACGCTGCAATTCAAAGACATTAATGTTACGACTCCTAAAGAAGATACACACCAAAAAGACTGTATACAAAGACTGATATGCAAAGAGCGTTGTGCTCAGAAATATTTTTTGTAATATGTAAATTTCTTATTTTCTATACTGCCACGCTCGCTTGCGGAGCGTGTCAGTAGAGGAGGCATTGTAATGGTACTTTGACTACCGCGCCTCCGCCAATACAAAGATATAATTTACGATCACGCACGCAGAAGAGCGCTGCGCCAGCGACCGATTTTATAAATAATTTTGTTCGGTTTGCTTTTGCGTAGGTTTTTGTTTTTAACAACTAATTGATGACACTCTCACTCGTCTTCTTACGAAAGACGTGTATTTTTCAACGATGTGTTGAATGTGCTTTTGGGTGGAAATTAAAATTACATTACAAAGCGAGGTGTTTCAATAGTGATTCGAGGTGGTTATCATCAAATTTGTGAATTGAACATGACAGTGACAACTTGAAGAAGTTTTCAACAGACAGAGAAAAGTGAAAGACGGGTCGTCCTACAAGAGAAATTAAGAGGACAGCCATGAAGACTACATTGTAATTAATACTGCGTATCTAACAAGATTATAAGGTAAATTTCAATTAGTTTCTGATGCTATTTCCGTACAGTCGCTTTTATAGTATTGCCGACCCGGTCTGCCATGCACTGTCAAATTACAGCACGATCTCAATCAATAATACGAAGTCCGCCATATCCGTAACTGAAACCACCAAAATTCCAAACCCAATCAGATTTTCTATTTTATATTTTTCACGGCAGAACCCCGAGGAGAAGGGTACACTACACCTTCTGCTTTAAGAGGTCTGGGAATATTTTATTGTGAACTTTGGGATGGTAATTTTTCTCAGCTGCCGTCTTAGCCGAGGGACTTCTCTGACAACTTATGTTCCATAACTGACATTTACAGTTCTTTAATGACTACCTCCACTCAAGAATACCTATGTGGCACAGGAAGAGTTGTTACACACGAAGCTCTCTATTCTATATTTGAAAACATTTCTACTATCCGTCAGATTGTCAAAGAGTTTGTACCTGTCAATACAATTAAAAAATTTTGCTCTCATATAAAATACAACCTTCCACACTCAGAAAATGATTATTGGCAGAGGTCTCATCGAACTACTTTCACAATTCCACATTATTCCAACCCTGTATAGCATGCGGAAAAAATGAACACCTATTATACCTTTCCGTACAAGCTCTGATTTCCCTTATTTTATCATGTTGATCGTTCTCCCTATGTAGGCTGACAACAAAATATTTTGGCATTTGGAGGAGAAAGTTGGTGATTGGAATTTCGAGAGAAGATCCCTCTGCAACGAGAAACACCATTGTTTTAATGATGTCCAGCCCAAATCCTGTATCATTTCTGTGACACACACTCCCCTATTTTGTGATAATACAAAATGAGATGCCATTCTTTGAACTTTTTCGATGAACACTGTCAATCCTGTCTGGTAAGGATTCCACACCGCACAGCAGTATTCTAAAAGAGGATGGACAATTGTAGTGTAGGCAATCTTCTTAGTAGATCTATTACATTTTCTAAGTGTCCTGCCAATAATATGCAGGCTTCGGTTGGCCTTCAGAGCAACATTTTTTGTGCGTTCCTTCCAATTTATGCTGTTCGTAATTGTAATTCCTAGATGTTTAGTTGAATATACGGTCTTTAGATCTGACTGATTTATTGTGTAACCGAAGTTTCACGGATTCCTTTTAGCACTCACGTGGATAGCATCACACTTTTTGTTACTTAAGGTCAATTGCCACTTTTCACAGCATACAGATATCTTTTCTAAATCGTTTCGCAATTTGTTTTGTTCTTCTGATGACTTTACTAGTTGATAAACTACAGTGTCACCTGCAAACAATCTAAGACAGCTGTTCAGATTGTCTCTCAAATCGTTTATATACATAAGGACAAGCAAAGGGCCTGTGACACTACTTTGGGAACGTCAGAAATCAATTCTGTTTTACTCAATGACTTTCCCTCAGTTGCCATGAACTGTGACCTCTCTGACAGAAAATCACGAATCCTGTCACATAGCTGCATTGATGCTCCATAAGCATGCAATTTCACTACAAGCCGCTTGTGTGGTATAGTGTCAAAAGCCTTCCGGAAATACAGAAATACGGAATCAATCTGAAATCCCTTGTCAATACCACTCAACATTTCATGCAAGTAAAGAGCTAGTTGTGTTTCACAAGAACAATGTTTTCGAGATCCATGTTGACTGTGTGTCCGTAGACTTTTCTTTGAGGCAATTCATAATGTTCGAACACAATGTGAGTTCCAAACTCCTGCTGCATATTGCCGTCAATGGTATGGGCATGTAATTTAGTGGATTCCTCCTAGTACCTTTCTTGAATATTGGTGTGAGCTGTACAACTTTTCAGTCTTTGAGTATATCTTTCATTGAGCGAACAGCTGTAAAAGATTGTTAAATATGGAGCTATTCCATTAGCATACTCTGAAAGGAACCAAACTGGTATACAGTCTGAACCGGAAGACTTGTTTCTATCAAGTGATTAAGTTCACTACTCCAAGCATATTTTACTTCTACGTTATTCATGTTGGCAGCTGTTCTCGATTCAAATTCTGGATAATTTACGTCGTCGTCTTTTGTGACGGCATTTCGGAAGGCTGTGTTTAGTAACTCTGCTTGGCAGCACTGTCTTCGATAACACCTCCATTGCAATCGTGCAGAGAACGCATTGATTGTGTCTTGCCACTAGCATACTTCACACAAAACCAGAACCTCTCTGGATTCTCTGCCAGGTTTGGAGACAGAGTTTTGTTGTGGAAACTATTATAAGCATCTTGCATTTAACTGCATGCTAAATTTCGAGCTCCTGTAAATGAACGCCAATCTTTTGAGATCTTGCGTCTGTAAAAATAATTTGGAGGTAAAGCCGAATTTAAACAAAGAGGTCCATCCCATGAAGAAGAAAAACTTAGAAGAATATGGAATCAAGGGTAACAAGAAGAAAACAAAAAGCATGGTAATTGGGGGGAAGGGGAGAACACACCGTATGAAAATATGGTGAGGGGAAATAGAGCAAGTGAATAACTTGCGTTACTTGGGATGTGTGATAATGTATGATATGCGTCGCTAAACAGAAATTAGGGAAAGAATTGCAATGGCAAAAGGATTCAAAAGGAATCAAATTACTTTGCAGACCACTAAACAAAGATCTGAGGAAAAGACTTGCCAAGTGTTACGTCTGGAGTGTTGCAGTGTATGGTGCGGAGACCTGGACGTTGAGGAAGGAAGATGAAAGAATATTGGAGGCACTGGAAATTTGGATATGAGAAGAATGGAAAAAGTGAAATGGGAAGGCCAAGTAAGAAACAAAGAAGTATTAAGAAGAATTGGAGAAGAAAGAAACATGCTGAAATCATTAGAAAGTGAAAACATAACTGGATTGGACATTGTTTGAGGAGGGACTGTTTATTGAAGGAAGGAATGGTGGAGAGAAAAAGGGGAAGAGGAAAAAGAAGATATCAAATGCTGGACAATATACAAAGAGACAAATAGTCAGAAATGAAAAGACTGGCTATGGGCAGACAAAAGTGGAAGAGGCTTAACCCATGACAAGACCTGCCTTTAGGCAAAATAGCTATTACCACCACCACCAAATTTGTAAAGTTTCTTTTGTTGTTCCCGCAACAGTGATCTGACCCATTTTGTGTACCAAAGAGGCTCACCTCCATCGTTCGTTAATTTATTTGGTATAAATCTCTCAATTGCCACTGATACTATTTCTTTGAATTCAACCCAAATCTGGTATACACTTATATTGTTAATTTGGAAGAAGTGGAGGTTGCCTCTCAGGAAGGTGTTAAGTGAATTTTTATCTGCTTTTCTGAATAGGTATATTTTTCACTTATTTTTGTAGGATTTGGGGGTTGCGATATTCAATCTCACTATAAGACAACCCTGTGTTAACTAATCCCTGGCTCCATTTAGATGCTTGTTATTAACTCAGGATTACTTCTTGCTAAGAAGTCAACCGTGTTTTCACAACCGTTTACTATTCTCCTTGGCTCATGAACTAACTGCGCGAAATAATTTTCAGCGAATGCATTTAGCACAATGTTGGGTGATGTTTTATGCGTACCTCCAGAATTAAACACATATTTTTGCCAACATATCAAGAGTAAATTAAAGGCACCACCAAATGTGACTGCACGAGTCAGATACGTGTTTGAAATCAAACTCTAGTTTCCTTTGAACCTTTCAGCAATTATATCATCTGAAATGGGTGGTCGGTAAAAGGATCCAATTATTATTTTATTCCAGCTGCCAACAATGACCTCTGCCAATATTAACTCACAAGGACTATCTACTTCAATGTCACGACAAGATGAACTACTTCTACTAACAACAAACAAGTCACCCTCAACTTCGTCAGCCTATTGTTTCGGAACAAAAATTGCAAAAATTCTGGCTGAGCTTATCTCCGGCTTTAGCCAGCTTTCAGTGCCTTTAAAGATTTGGGCATCAGTGTTTCCTATTAGCACTTGCAGCTCTGGTACTTTCTCAACACAGTTGCGACAACTTATAAGTGTTATACTGATGGTTCCTGTAACGTTCTTACTTTGTTTCTGCACCCTTGTGACTGAAGCCCTTTTTGTATTTTCCCCGAGACTCTCTAACCCAAAAAACCATCCAGTCCATGCTACACAGCCGCTGCTACCAGCGTAGCAGCCTCCTGATCTATTCAGTGGAATCTGAAACCCAACCACCCTATTTCGCAAGTCGAGGAATCTGCAGCCTACATGGTCGAACTGTCTGACCCTCTGATTCAGACCCTCCACTCGGCTCTGTACCAGAGGTCCACAATCAGTCCTGTTGACTATGCTGCAAATGGTCACCTCTGATTTCATCTCGCAAGCATAACTGGCAACCTTTAACAGTTCTGTTAGCTGCTTGAAACCTAAGATAATCTCTTCCATTGCAAAGTGACACACATCATTGGTACCAACGTGAGCCACCACCTGCACTTGGCTGCACCCTGTGCTCATTGTGGCATCCAGAAAAACCCGTTCCATTTCTGGAATGACTCTACCTGTATTTCTTTCCCTTCGTGGCAGCCATGTCGCTAAGGGGCCCCATAACATGCCAAACGTTGGAGCTCCCAAGTATCAAGAATACCACCCTCTGTGATTGCCCAAATCTTGCTGGCTGAGAGGTTTCCTCTGAAACAGGACAGGTGACAGCACTGGCTGAGTGACAGTGTCAGCCGCAGACAACACCTGGAACCTGTTTGTCAGACTAATTGGGGCGGCCTTACATGCAGCCCCCTGGGAAGTCTCAACAGCAGGTGAGTGGTCAACCTCAGTGCGAGCAGTAAATGGCTGGCCACCGGTAAGGACCAACTGGAGGACTCTGATGTGCTGGATGTCTGTTGGATCCCCACAGCCGGCCCACAACAGTGGCACGCATCCACTGCAGCTTGAAGCTGTGTAACCAAAGCCATCACAGCCTGGAGCTGAGAGTGAAAAAATGTCACCAACTCAGCTCGCATCCACACACAACAATCACAGTCCCTATCCATACTAAAGACTGTGGAAAACCGTACTTCCCAGATAAATGGACTATTGACTCGCGCTGCCAGACTCTACTGTAGATGCTGATGAAAATGCAGAAAATGTGTCTAATAATTTACATTAATATTCAGAGATTGAAAAACTTAACTACCGAAGCACTCAGGTGAAACTAAATAATTCACCCGATTAGGAATTGGTAATACGTAATATTTCAAGATACTTCAAAATGACTGATCATGCCCTTGGTTTTGGGTCAATACTCCAAGGCAAATATGAGGTTGTACTTTATTTTTTGGACATCCAATATCCCCCACCAGACAATTTCCTCTTCACTATGAGGAATGATAATTAAGCATAAACTCTCTTCTCATTACACCAATCAAATAGTCCTAGTGAGTTTGGTGTTGCAAATTACTATAATGCATGAATGCTATTCACAAAGATGCCACAGCCCGTTTATGCCTCAGTCTATTGGCCCATTAAGCAAGAGTGAGTCTGTTGCCCTCTGAATACAACCAACTGTGACATCAGAATTGCGTTCACATTCGTGAGTGTAACAAGGCATGCTTTATGACATTTACTGATAAGTTGCTGAGAATCTCGAGATTTGTACTCTCATTACCTCCTAGCAGCCTAGTCAGTATGTTGTAAATACTGTGATCCATCTCACACAGCAAGTATGTTTCCTAAAGGTAGTGGCAGTAATTTCTATAGCTAATAAATGAAATTTGTCAGAAGACTGACAATTTCGAAAGTTCTGAAACCTGATGTCCGACTCGTGCAACACTATATTACAAGAATCTGAAGTGGCAACAGTTACACACTACCTCTTTTGTAACAGAAACTTGCATAATTTAGCCAGACAGCAGTGTCTATGCCCTAAGTGTGTGTAATGTAGTCACAGTTCCACAGATCAACTGGATTTAAACACAGGGAGTGATGAGCCAGGACAAAATTACAGCTTAACAACACATTTATTCATATGAGTGACGTGTTTATTGAGTGCACTATGCTGTTGCGTCTTTTGCAGGGTACATATGACACCTACTCTTGGCATCTTTCCTTCCTTCGTAATTTACATATCAACTTTCAAGGGTTTGCTTGCACATTTGCCATCTTTTTCAACAGCACTAATTCCTTTTCCTTTCTCACTGTTAATAAACTTAGCGGTGTTTAACAGCAAGCCATTGCAGCTTATCCACAACGGCATTTGGTGCAATCACTTTCCACACTTGCACTGCCAGGTAAAAAGTGCACTGCTTTCAACTGGAACATAGCTGTACTTGCTCACATGACCAAGTTAGTTCTATCTACAATGTGCTTTGTGAAGTTATACACTAATGAGCCAAAACATTATGAACACTGCTCACCATGGTGTTATGGGCACACAATGCATTACGCAATGCACAGATGAATGGGAAATCACTCTAGTGACAGCACAAGCTGAAAATGGGGAACCTAGTGACATACGCAACTTTGTCAGAAAATTGTTATGGCCCAGCACCTGAAATGGAAATGATGAAGCTGTGCATGTGCCACTGTCTTTAGTATCTATGGAAAGAAGTTTAAGGATGGTGAAACCACAAATAGCCAAGATGTTTAACATCCACACTTTCACAGAACATGGAGCTTTAGGGCTTGCCAACTACGTGAAAAGGGGCAGGTGGCGATTTGTGGCAGATCTGATGACAGAATATAATGATAGAGCATGCACAAGTGTTTCAGAGCACACCATTCAGCTAACATTGTTGAACATGGGGCTCCACAGCAGATATGTAAATGTTCAAATGTTTATCAGATATGTAAATGCTCAAATGTTGACAAAGTGACATCAATTACAAATGCAGTGGACGTGCGATCACTGAGATTGGTCTGCAGATCAATCTAAACGTGTTGCCCTGATAGATGAATCACATTTTATATAGTCATTTATGGAAGTGCCTTACTCCCAATTTTGACAAATGAGTTCAGAACTGTACCAGATTCTATACACATAGGTACATCTTTTTACATGAAAACGGCTTTATTCCAGTCATTCTAAATGTATTTTTGAGAATTCATTATAGCAATGTCATTTCTGAAAGAAATAATGCCCTTTCAATGGCGATCAACTGGGTGTGCCTTCAGCCAATTTCTCAACATGTATTGGAAGATGTAAAATGACATCAAGCACTGAGTTGGAATGTAAAGAAAGTGTGAAGAACAGAAAAAAAGAAGAAGAAGAAGAAGAAGAAGAAGAAGAAGAAGAAGAAGAAGAAAAAAAAAAGAACAGAATGCTACAAAAACAGCAAGAGGGCAATGCCATGAGCATACTGCCTGGTTCAACCACATCCGTTTACGCATTTTGAACACATTAAGTTACAGTCAGGTGTTGCGACTTCTAAACACATTGGAGGATTAGAACACACATTTGAAGTTTAATTTCTGTAAGTGTGTGTTTTTTTTTAATTTTGAAAATACACTGGACTAGCAGCTATTAACAGAGAGGGAAAATGCAAGACATTCAACATTTACTTGATTATATATTCGGCATGACAATAAGTATTGTACAATAATTTTATGAAATGGCTTGTATGTAACACTGCCACTGCTGCTGCTGATCATAATGATCAACGAAATCATCTTATGTACTTTGATTAGAGTTATTATACTGTGAAAGAATATGGGTAAAAAAAAAAAAAAAAAAAAAAAAAAAAAAGACTTAAGACATTATCAAAACATAACTGTACCGTGCATATGAATTACTTCCTCAAGAAAAGGACAGTATTTCACGGTTTGTGGACTACTTATTTTTTTCAAAGAGATTTCAAAGCATAGCAACTTCAGTAAACTCAAACTATTTGTCTCATACTGTTCTTAACACAATGGAAAGCCAGTCCTGTTACATTCCACATACTCACTAGAAGAATGTTTTCTTTTGTTCCTGAAACTTAAGATTTTGGAGTATGGGCAAAATGACTATCATTTTTTCATACACCAGGCTAAATCAGTTTGTGTAGCATCATGATAAACTCTTGTTAATGTCTTGGTCACGAAATTCCCATTATTTGAACCCGATCGAACATTTCTGAAATGCTACTGGGTGCCAGTCCCCTGCCCATAAACAACTGGTCCTTAATTTGTGGGAACTACATGACCTGTGCATGGACACCTGGTGCCACATCCCTTCAGAAACCTACTAAGGACTTGTTGAATCTGCACAACTCAGCATTGTTACTTTATTGCATTCAAAAGGTAGGCCAACATGCTATTAAGCTGGTCCTCATGTTGTGGCTCGCCAGAGTACATTAATTTACATTATGTCCTTTCTTCCTCCTAAGGTAAGTCTTTCCGCTCCCGGGATTGGAATAACTCCTTACCCTCTCCCTTAAAACCCACATCCTATAGTCTTTCCCTCTCCTTCCCTCTTTTCTGATGAGGCAACAGTTTGTTGCGAAAGCTTGAATTTTGTGTGTATGTTTGTGTTTGTGTGTCTATCGACCTGCCAGCGCTTTCATTTGGTAAGTCACATCATCTGTGTTTTTAGATATATTTTTCCCACGTGGAATGTTTCCCTCTATTATATTATTATGTAATGGTTTAGACAGTGGGGGGACTTATTAAATGCTTGCAATAAATATCTAATATTTTATGAATTAAGTTTTTGCATTCAGAATGTCCCATCTCCTCAGAAGAAAACATTTCACATTTTTTCTCAAAATTGTAAATCAGTGTCAAATAAAAGGTTAATGATAATTATTGACAACTGAACTTTGCCATTGTTTTTGTGAGAATATCTGGGGACTAAATAAATAGTTTTATATCTATAGGCCTACCAGCATATCTCTCTTTTATTTTTCTGCTAAACTTAACACAAACATTATCAGTGAAACTACAGAAATATGTACAAATACAATGACACACATCAACACACAGATATTTAATAAAAACATGCTTAAGTAGCAAATTGTAGATAATAACATCAAATAGCACGAGCATATGACAAAGACACCTTTAGTATCACATAATAATGAACTTCAACGTGAGGTGTGCTTCAGTATTTAAATGGAATAGCAGAAAGGAAATCCACTGACCTCTGATGACTTCAGTTACTTGGTGGCAAGTATAGCAGGAAAACTTAACATGCAGCACCCTGGTATCTAATGTATACTAAGTTATTCAAATGAAAATGCATTGTAATACAAATGTTAAGTAACATACACAAGAAACAGGATTTCAATTTCATACAGTAATTTTGAAGTGAGTGATTTTGTATATGGAGAGGTGAACACATTTTTGTCATGAAACTTTGAAAACTAGAGTCCCTTTAGAAGCTTTGCCACAATCACAGAATAGTGCATCAATTTGTAAAGGTTCAGGAGTGACCATCACTTTTTTCTTTTATCACCCAACTATGGTAACGTACATACACTGCATATGAAGTATGACAACATTTCTAAAATATCAATAGTGTTGCCAAATTGATTCAGTCTCACACGAAGAAAAATAACAGCTACATTTGTATTCATCAACTTATGCACAAAGTACTCCTAACTGAAATATTGAATGTGCTAAAATTGGGAACTCCCACTGAGAGCCACGGTGGTGTTTTGAAATGTAAGAGAAACAGTGACAGCTTGACTGCTTTGAATTTACCTATATTACATGACAGGGTATTCTGAATGAAGGTGGACTGTCTTCAAAAAGACAGGAACCCACGTCCGATTGCAAACCTGGCATGAAAATATTACTTGACAAAGTGAACCACAGACTCGACCTCAGTAGGAACAAACTTGTTCATGTGACTGTGTACAGTTGCATTAAAGTTCAAAGTACCTCATAGTTCAAGCATGGAGAGTGATCACGGAAAATGTCATATCAATGGTCTGCTATCAATGTCAGTAATTTTACTAACAATAAGTAAGAGAAAGGTGCAGTAGTGATGACACATGCGTGCAATGTTCGACATGTAATGGTTATATAAGTCAATTGTGCACAAATAGCAGATGGAGGCACACAATGCCAAGTGGAACTAGACACAGGTATCTGTCCCAAAGCAGAAGCAGCAAAATCCACGAAATAAATATTTCACCGATATAGATAAATGAGTTACTAGCCAGCAGTTGCTATGATATTATTAACACAGGGAAAAAAACAACATTTGCAAAAATATCACAGCTTTAATCGCATGGAACTAGATGCCAGGCAACAAGAAATTGTGAGAAAAACTATTCTGTCACATATTTGGTTTCAAGAGGTGTCGGAATAAAAGAGTTATGTGTGAAAGAGGACGCACTTGCGAAAATGGCATACAACATTAGGTTCAAACAAAAAATGAAGCTACAGTTTTACAGCAGTCAGTGGTTTATTTACACAAAATATAGATTCATACGCATTACACTGTGAATAAAAGTTGGCAAACAGACTGTGTGTCTGATAGCACACTGCATCTGTGAAGTGAACTTGCATGAGCAGCATTTGTTCCCCATCAATTGCTTTGCATGCGGTACAGAAGCATGTGTCCGACAGTTTCCTCACTCGTCAACATGCAGGAGCACACATGCAAAGTGTGGGGGCAACACTCAAAGTGACACTGCCAGGCACAAAAGAAAATGTGGAATATATACAGCTACATCATGACATAGTGGCGCAAATGGTCCTGGTGTGTGTTGAAATGGATTTAGAATTAATAATTTTTATGTTTTCTAGGGAGAATGTGTATGCTGTATATCTGATATTCGCAAGTTACTACCACAGTGACTTGATTACAATTATGCATAATGTAAACTGAAGAGATACTCTAATATTAAATGTTATTGATTTAGCCATGGAACTGCAAATTTGCACGAGCGAACAGCTGATGAAATAACATTCGCGTTCAGTCTGCAGGTAAATATCACATTGGATGAGGAATGTGATACTTGATAATAATTGTCAACTTTGTTTATAATTTAAGTTTTTTTGTTAATCTAGCTACAAGGAAGGCTCTTGTGTATAAAGCGAGCAAATTAACTATTAGGATGTTTTACAGTTGATAATGTTAATTGTACTGATTGAACTGAGGCAGCAAAGCAAGGTTAGCGGCAAGGAAAGTTCATTGTGCATGCACACACTGCAAATTCACAGCTTATACGCAAGTGAGTGCCAGCATATGACATCTGTGTAACTGTGGACATTGGGTGAGGCAACACTAATCACTTTCAGCAACTTCCAACATGGTACAAGAAGCGCATTCGCGCTCTCTCACACTGCAGTTATATTCAGACCATTCAGAAGGACCACATACCTGTAGGGCTCCAATGTGGAAGGAGTATTGTCATATGTAAATGGAAGTCAATGTTTCACTGTTGTGCATGCAGGCAAATGATTGAAGTCTTGTTCTGTCTTTATTTACCAACATAACTAATAGCAAAGATTCAGATTGTATTATGGAAATTGAAAGAATTAACAATAAAAAAGTAAAGACTACACAAGCCTAACTTTCTGGCATTAAGAAGTGCCACTTCTGTTTATTATATTGACAAACTATTGTAAGAAAGTGGTTCCCCCTTTAGTGCTGCCACACCATCTGTCCTAAATCCTATAGAACAGGTCTGGAATTTTGAAAGATGAAGATTCATAATCATAATTGTTAAGCACAACAACAACAACAACAACAATAATACTGATGATGATGATTGTGGTGTTGATAAATAAATGTACTGTCACCCAGCCTGGTGCTAGCCACTTAATGCTATGCAATGAACCTGGGACCTCCACATCACTAGCCAAACATTGCTAACCACTAGACCTCGCGATCAGGCTGCATTTGCTTCTGTGACATTAGCTTTTCTCGACATTAGAAGACTAGAAAAGCCTACTTGAGGAGAGAGACTTATCAGTCAGTCAACATTACAGTCAGCAACTGATACAGCAGACAGCATATCAACAGACACAGCTGAGAAAAGCAATCATGTCACTGGGGAAGGTAGTTTTACACATAATGCCAGTAAAGAGCTGCTTGCAACAAAATGTAATATATATCATACATCATGTTCATGTTCTTGTTCTGAATCTGCTTGTAATTTAGTGATGCATATAGAGATGTAGTATGACAGCACTCAATTAGTAAGAGTACCAAAGTGTACACTATTGTTGCCTCCCCTCCCTGTCTTGTATGATAACATAAACGTCCTGCCAAGCTGGTAAGGCCTTCCGTTTTCTTTGCCACATAATATGTATTTCTATCTGCTAGCAAATATTCTAAGTAGGCTAACAATCTCACCGACATACATTTAACATGTTAAAACATTTCCAACTGGAATGTCACTCAGACACAGTTCCTAAAAATATGCGTAGTCTAATGTATTTTTTAATGCAAACATGTCTAAACAGATAGACATAACTTTTTAGTTATAGTAGTAGGCAGCAGCTCACTGACAAGTTATGTAAATTAATTTAACCGTGAATTGACAAATAAATATCTGATGCAGTTGAATAAATTACATCCTGGTTTTCAATCTCATTTACAGTAAATGGAAATGTCGTGTGGCTAGGGCCTCCCGTCGGGTAGACCGTTCGCCTGGTGCAGGTCTTTCGATTTGACGCCACTTCGGCGACCTGCGCGTCGATGAGGATGAAATGATGATGATTAGGACAACACAACACCCAGTCCCTGGGCGGAGAAAATTTCCGACCCAGCCGGGAATCGAACCCGGACCCTTAGGATTGACAGTCTGTCACGCTGACCACTCAGCTACCGGGGCGGACTCATTTACAGTGAAATTATACTCCAAGACATTTTTTACTAGAATCTCACAACTATTTCCACGGAACTCCAGAGAAACTGAAATTTATTTTTTGTGGCTGACAAGCAGCAACTTACTGTCTATCACTCACAGTGTCACTTCAGCAATTTTTTAATATCGACTGAAAGTGTTAAGGCAAAAATTGGACAAATATTTTAAATAGAACCACCACCACCACCACCACCACGTCACTTTTACTTGATTAAAATGAGACTGAAAACAACTACACTGGAAAACTACACAAATTTACACAAGTAGGTTTTGAAGTATAAATTATAATTACAAATATAAACTGTACTGTACACATTTTAATTTTTTTTTTTTACAGCAATGGTGACAATAATGGAACAATTTTTTTCCCAAGTCTTACCTAAACCTTGTATTTCCTTTCCACACAAGGCAATATACTGCAACGCAGTTTATTGCCATGTTGTTTCCAGTGAATATTAAGTTGTTATGTAATATAAAGCATTGAAAATGCAATAAATAAATATAAATGCGTTATAGTCTTAGTGATTACAATTGTTATGCTTTATACACAAATTAACAGCTGTCACAAACACGGTGTGGAAGCTTAGTTCATTTTCACTGTATATATGAGCACATTTGGTATTTATGATTCACACCAATTCAAGAAGCTTGAGTTTGAAGTGGTCACGTTCGTAAGTAAAATCAAGTTCTTTTCTACCTTCAACATACCCCTGCATCATTTACATTTCCCCTTATCATGGCATTTTCACATAATTATAGCTATAAACACTTTTCAAAACATTCCTATACAAAGTAACGTACAACTATAATACACATGATGGCACTTCCTTTGTTTGGAAGCCTCTGTCTTTCAATAACAGTGTTACATAATTTCCAGTCTTCTTTCATATGACAGTGCAAAAAAAAAAAAAAGAAATCAGTCTTCAAGTCTTTCGGGAACAGCAGTGTCTCATTCATGGTCAGACTTCTCCACTTCTCTATACTGAAAATATAAACAGAATCTCTACTGTAAACAAAACATCTATATTTCAACTGATACAGTAAACAGAACAGCCAAGTGAGCAGTGGAAATTAATTACAACTATTGTCTATTAGCAACAGAAATCAAGGAGTTCACTTATATCTACTGACTACAAAGTTAATTTTTTATTTTGCATTACACAAGGGGTTTATAAATGTGTCCCATAATCCTAAAGGAGATAGTACTGGTCAAAAATAGTAAAAAAATTAAAATTGTTTGAACATACATCCAGAACAAATACTTTGAGAGATATGGACCATTTTACTTGTATTGACAACGATCAGCAATCAGTTGTGTAGGCTGCCTTTCTGTTGGTGTGCATTGCTCATTTCTTATTAGTCGTGTTATGCCTTCACACTTACAAGGGGAGGCCGCCAATTGCGAAAATCAGATTCGATTCATACTGCGCATAATAAAAGCTCATGGCCAGAGGTGTAATGTGGCAAACCACCAAGATGCACTTCTCAGCCGTTGTCGAGAAAATCGACAGTTAAAAGAAACCGTTGTAGTGAAATACTTTCTACGATTAACAATTCTCTACAGCGTCGTGGCCCAGCGGTAAGCGCTCTGGTTTGTTATGTTTTCCGCAAACAAAGTTGTGTTTCACAAATGTTATGGTCTTCACAATGTTAACCACGCATAGTTAACGGAAGACGTAGAAACGATATTCCGAAACGAATACGTATAGCGCAAGTCAAACGTTCGAATTAGAATAGAGACCCCACGAACACAAATTTGCTGTGGCAGGTATGAAATATAAACTCCGTTACTCGCTCGTTACACTTGAATGACAGATGTTGAATGGGCTGAAACGAGTAGCCGCATAACAGCGTAGTTGCCTGCTAACTTCGAAAGAAGGTAGATGTGGTCCCTAGCGCAACTTATAACATTGTCGAAAATCAGTGCGGACGGGAGAGCTTTGGTACACCCTGTTAAAAAAAAAAAACGGAAAAATGGAGGCGGTACAATTGGAGAGCGATCCGCCTTCACCAACATGCATAAGCAATTCATTAATACTTTATATATATATTTGAATTACAAAAAACTAATAATAAAAAAAAATTGCATGGCGTGAGATTCGATCCGGCGACCTTCGGTTTACGAACCCGAGCGCTTACCGCTGCGCCACGACGCTGTAGAAAATTACTAATCGTCGAGAGTATTTCACCGGAACGGTTTCTTTTAACTGTCGATTTTCTCGGCAACGGCTGAGAAGTGCATCTTGGTGCTTTGCCACATTACACCTCTGGCCATGAGCTTTTATTATGCGCAGTATGGATCGAATCTGAATTTCACAATTGGCGGCCTCCCCTTGTTAGTCCTCCAGACTACACTGTTGTCAGACATAGGACTCGCAACTGCCCCTTAAATCACCCGTCTCACGTGTATCGTTTTGAGGTTCCTGACAGTACAAAAATAGTTAGTCCATTGACAGCAGTCAACATAAACAATGAACTGAGTCCTATTACCAGAGAATGTTCATCTTGCAGAAAGGCAAGGATACGGTTTACTCACGAGAGGGTATAACACATCTCTACATGTCTTAAAATAGTAACCAATACAAAGGTGTCATGAATTAGGGCTTGGTCAATGTGATCTAGTAGCACGTTTTCCGTGTTACTTGACCTTAATCTCTTACATTTTTGGATATGGTGATATTTAAATACATTGGTATATTCCATAAACACTAACAGTGTGCACATGTCAGGTCATGTGTCTCATGCATTTTACCTAACATGAGGGCAGCCAGGTTTGCTTGCGTGACTTCGTGATTCATTGAGGCAGGAGCTGAATAACATGCAAGAATGAGTGGCAACCACATTGAGAATCTCTTGTAGCGTGAACAGACAAGATATCTATCTAAGGAAAGCCTGGATCTTATTTCAATAAGTATTTGTTTCGAACTAATTGGTTATAGGATAGTTTTTCCTAGTTTCTTCTCCTGCAAGAAACGTTTTGTACATGTACTCTTAGGCAAGACATTTACAGCAAACTCTTGATGTACCACAGATGTAATACAAACCATTTGGCTCTGATTGAACATTACTACTTGCATTAAAAACATTTTTTGAATCAAACAATCAACACATTTGTAACATTGAAGAAACAGTAAGCTAGCTGAAGCAGTATTTTTAGAACAACAAACCTGACAAATGTATGAACCAAGTCAGAAATTTAAGTCTAAGCTTCTGCAGACAGAAACTGTTTCTGTGAAATTCTTTCGGCATGTGACTTGTCACAACATAATGGGAAAGCACTATTTGGCTACTACTGGAAACAGTTTACATCAGGCCAGTTCTGTTACATATATACTAAAAATGATCAACATTTCCAATTATTAAACGGCAGTTTAATAGAAGATTTGCGGAGACTGGGCGACAGGACAGGGGAATATGCAACTTAGATTATACCTAGAAATATCTGGTTTTTTAGAGCATGTCTTATATAGCTCAACTACAAAACAAAATACAACTGTGGCTGAATACTAAGACAGTATGGCAGAGCCAATAAATTTGGAAATGAAAACTGCTCACTATGAAAAGGTAGATTTGGAAGGCTGCTAAGATCAAACTACTTTATGATGTGAACAACAAGACCTGTCGATGATACCTAGCCAAGGGGCAGATAACAGTCCCAGAGCTGCTGTGGGAAAATATTTTCCAGAAATAATAGGAAGCATTGTCGGCTTAGAAACTGCAAAGAAATTTCTATTTCATACAACCTTATGGAAACAGCATCCATATGATGGGCTTTTGTGGCGCAGAAAATAAGTTTAAAAAAATTTCACACACTCCCATAAAATTACTTTATCTTCAACATCCCAGATTAAAATGGACAATTTTATGACGTGCATCCAAT
The DNA here is from genome assembly GCF_023864345.2 of Schistocerca serialis cubense. Lineage (NCBI taxonomy): Eukaryota > Metazoa > Arthropoda > Insecta > Orthoptera > Acrididae > Schistocerca > Schistocerca serialis. Next base: position 598,594,954 of record NC_064639.1, read on the forward strand.
CTGTGAAATGGAGCAATAGTGATCTGTTAGAACATACTATCTCTGCACATAGTTTCTTTGCTCCTGGCTCACCAGGGGCAGAAGTTAAGGATCAGGGTTAAATAGTGTATCTGTAAGAACTGCAAGCCTCTGTGATGAAACAGCACTTGTGTACCACAGCAGCTACAGGATGATTCTGTAACTTCCCCCTTTTTAATGCCTTCTTAGTGGCAGAAATAGAACTTATGATAGGGAAAAAAAGCAAATTTGCAACAGCTATGTTAAGCACACTGCTGGCCATTAAAACTGCAAAGCCAGTTTACTTATCGTGCATACACAGTATAGCAGGAAGAATAAAATATTAAATTTGTAGGTGTATACAGGGTGCAAAATATAATACACACAACTGCCACCTCTGTTGGCAACAACAGCTCTAACTTGGTTGGGAATTGTGTTGAACGAAGCTTGGATGGCAGATAAATATGTTCAATTCATGCTGCTTCACCTCTATGTCAGATAAAAATCATAATGGCTAGCAGGATGCTAGTATCTTGGCAATCCTTGCCCACATGCTTTCAATGTGGGTGAGAGATCTGGAGAATGTGGTTACCCGGGCAACAGTCCGATACCCTCCATATCGAGGTAAGTCAGGACAGCATGAACAAGTGCAGTCCTGCATTACCTTGTTGAAACATAACATCAGGGAGAGTTTGAAAATATGGCAACGCCCCAGGCCTGAACACATCAATACCTGCTACCTAAATTACTGGCTACACAAACCACAGTTTACCGTGTTGGATATCCACTGGCATCCCATATGATCATGCCATGTGTTGGGCCTGTATGACAATGAATATTCCATCAGGATATGATCTTTCCCCTCACAGCTTCCACAAACAGATACATCCATCTTTAAGCTCTACACACAGTGTTAATATCAAACGATGATGTGGTGTCATTCTTTTTATAAAATGTTGTCACTGGATCCACCACAGTCACTGTGCCCCCCCCCCCCCCCCCTCTCTCCCACACGCTATGCCAAGGGTAGTTGAAATAACAATGGTCACCACAAATTTGCACACTGTGTGTGTGTTTTTCTTTCTTTCTTATAACAACCCTGCCCGCCCCCCCTCCCCCCCCCCCCCCCCCCCCGAAAAATATCTAAATGTGTAGGTACTACCCAGCTGCAATGGTATATTGCAAACCACTCTACACACAAAAGAACAACCGTATTTTACGGATTACACGACGCTATGCACTACAAGATGCACCTTAATTTTTAAAAATAACATTTTTACCATTTTATTATATTTATTATTAGGTTGCAAAAAAAATTCTCAGTTTATAAAATCGAACTGACCATTAAAATCCCTGAAAAACGTTATCTGTACTTCCTTCTTATTCTTCTTCTCCATCCTCCTGTCATCACCCACCTTCGTCCTCTTCACATACAAGATGGCCTTCACTGCCATTGACAGTTTGCTTTGGTTTTAGGGCGCAAAACTGCTATGGTCATTAGCGCCCGGTCCGTGACTTAGGAAACAGTAAAAAACCGAAAATGGAAACCAGCAGCAATGGGAACGAAACTCAAAAAATTGGAGAAACTAAAAGCAGAAGGAAGGCTTAAAAATCCACTACAGAAAGGGGTTGGTTGTCCCCAAAAAAAGCTTCAAATGACTGACGTCATTTCACTGGCACTAATAAACTCGAGAACGCGATCGGCCGAGCGCGTGTCATCTGCTAAAATGGAAGAAATATCAGGCGACAGCTGTAGATGGGCGCGTAACGGAGTAAAATAGGGGCACTCAATTAAAAAGTGTCTTACCGTCCACAGCTGAGAGCAGTGAGAACAGAGTGGGGGAGGAGCACCGCTTAAAAGATGTCAATGGCTAAAAAGACAGTGCCCTATCAGGAGTCTAGTTAAAATTACCTCCTCCCGACGACGCGTTCGGGAGGAAGAGGTCCAAGCACAAGGAAGAGCTTTCACGTCCCGCAATTTATTATGGGGAAGTGTCGACCAATGTGCGTGCCATAAAAGAACAACACGACGACATAAAACGCTCCGTAGACCGGCGAAGGGAATCAATTGAATAGCTGGCCGAAGAAGAGAGGCTGCAGCCTTGGCCGCTATATCGGCCGCCTCATTTCCACAGATACCAACGTGTCCCGGGAGCCAGAGGAATGCCACCGAGACGCCCCCCAGGTGGAGCAAGCGCAGACAGTCCTGTTACTTGACCTTAATCTCTTACATTTTTGGATATGGTGATATTTAAATACATTGGTATATTCCATAAACACTAACAGTGTGCACATGTCAGGTCATGTGTCTCATGCATTTTACCTAACATGAGGGCAGCCAGGTTTGCTTGCGTGACTTCGTGATTCATTGAGGCAGGAGCTGAATAACATGCAAGAATGAGTGGCAACCACATTGAGAATCTCTTGTAGCGTGAACAGACAAGATATCTATCTAAGGAAAGCCTGGATCTTATTTCAATAAGTATTTGTTTCGAACTAATTGGTTATAGGATAGTTTTTCCTAGTTTCTTCTCCTGCAAGAAACGTTTTGTACATGTACTCTTAGGCAAGACATTTACAGCAAACTCTTGATGTACCACAGATGTAATACAAACCATTTGGCTCTGATTGAACATTACTACTTGCATTAAAAACATTTTTTGAATCAAACAATCAACACATTTGTAACATTGAAGAAACAGTAAGCTAGCTGAAGCAGTATTTTTAGAACAACAAACCTGACAAATGTATGAACCAAGTCAGAAATTTAAGTCTAAGCTTCTGCAGACAGAAACTGTTTCTGTGAAATTCTTTCGGCATGTGACTTGTCACAACATAATGGGAAAGCACTATTTGGCTACTACTGGAGGCAGTTTACATCAGGCCAGTTCTGTTACATATATACTAAAAATGATCAACATTTCCAATTATTAAACGGCAGTTTAATAGAAGATTTGCGGAGACTGGGCGACAGGACAGGGGAATATGCAACTTAGATTATACCTAGAAATATCTGGTTTTTTAGAGCATGTCTTATATAGCTCAACTACAAAACAAAATACAACTGTGGCTGAATACTAAGACAGTATGGCAGAGCCAATAAATTTGGAAATGAAAACTGCTCACTATGAAAAGGTAGATTTGGAAGGCTGCTAAGATCAAACTACTTTATGATGTGAACAACAAGACCTGTCGATGATACCTAGCCAAGGGGCAGATAACAGTCCCAGAGCTGCTGTGGGAAAATATTTTCCAGAAATAATAGGAAGCATTGTCGGCTTAGAAACTGCAAAGAAATTTCTATTTCATACAACCTTATGGAAACAGCATCCATATGATGGGCTTTTGTGGCGCAGAAAATAAGTTTAAAAAAATTTCACACACTCCCATAAAATTACTTTATCTTCAACATCCCAGATTAAAATGGACAATTTTATGACGTGCATCCAATCTGTGAAATGGAGCAATAGTGATCTGTTAGAACATACTATCTCTGCACATAGTTTCTTTGCTCCTGGCTCACCAGGGGCAGAAGTTAAGGATCAGGGTTAAATAGTGTATCTGTAAGAACTGCAAGCCTCTGTGATGAAACAGCACTTGTGTACCACAGCAGCTACAGGATGATTCTGTAACTTCCCCCTTTTTAATGCCTTCTTAGTGGCAGAAATAGAACTTATGATAGGGAAAAAAAGCAAATTTGCAACAGCTATGTTAAGCACACTGCTGGCCATTAAAACTGCAAAGCCAGTTTACTTATCGTGCATACACAGTATAGCAGGAAGAATAAAATATTAAATTTGTAGGTGTATACAGGGTGCAAAATATAATACACACAACTGCCACCTCTGTTGGCAACAACAGCTCTAACTTGGTTGGGAATTGTGTTGAACGAAGCTTGGATGGCAGATAAATATGTTCAATTCATGCTGCTTCACCTCTATGTCAGATAAAAATCATAATGGCTAGCAGGATGCTAGTATCTTGGCAACCCTTGCCCACATGCTTTCAATGTGGGTGAGAGATCTGGAGAATGTGGTTACCCGGGCAACAGTCCGATACCCTCCATATCGAGGTAAGTCAGGACAGCATGAACAAGTGCAGTCCTGCATTACCTTGTTGAAACATAACATCAGGGAGAGTTTGAAAATATGGCAACGCCCCAGGCCTGAACACATCAATACCTGCTACCTAAATTACTGGCTACACAAACCACAGTTTACCGTGTTGGATATCCACTGGCATCCCATATGATCATGCCATGTGTTGGGCCTGTATGACAATGAATATTCCATCAGGATATGATCTTTCCCCTCACAGCTTCCACAAACAGATACATCCATCTTTAAGCTCTACACACAGTGTTAATATCAAACGATGATGTGGTGTCATTCTTTTTATAAAATGTTGTCACTGGATCCACCACAGTCACTGTGCCCCCCCCCCCCCCCCCCCCTCTCTCTCACACGCTATGCCAAGGGTAGTTGAAATAACAATGGTCACCACAAATTTGCACACTGTGTGTGTGTTTTTCTTTCTTTCTTATAACAACCCTGCCCGCCCCCCCCCCCCCCCCCCCGAAATAATATCTAAATGTGTAGGTACTACCCAGCTGCAATGGTATATTGCAAACCACTCTACACACAAAAGAACAACCGTATTTTACGGATTACACGACGCTATGCACTACAAGATGCACCTTAATTTTTAAAAATAACATTTTTACCATTTTATTATATTTATTATTAGGTTGCAAAAAAAATTCTCAGTTTATAAAATCGAACTGACCATTAAAATCCCTGAAAAACGTTATCTGTACTTCCTTCTTATTCTTCTTCTCCATCCTCCTGTCATCACCCACCTTCGTCCTCTTCACATACAAGATGGCCTTCACTGCCATTGACAGTTTGCTTTGGTTTTAGGGCGCAAAACTGCTATGGTCATTAGCGCCCGGTCCGTGACTTAGGAAACAGTAAAAAACCGAAAATGGAAACCAGCAGCAATGGGAACGAAACTCAAAAAATTGGAGAAACTAAAAGCAGAAGGAAGGCTTAAAAATCCACTACAGAAAGGGGTTGGTTGTCCCCAAAAAAAGCTTCAAATGACTGACGTCATTTCACTGGCACTAATAAACTCGAGAACGCGATCGGCCGAGCGCGTGTCATCTGCTAAAATGGAAGAAATATCAGGCGACAGCTGTAGATGGGCGCGTAACGGAGTAAAATAGGGGCACTCAATTAAAAAGTGTCTTACCGTCCACAGCTGAGAGCAGTGAGAACAGAGTGGGGGAGGAGCACCGCTTAAAAGATGTCAATGGCTAAAAAGACAGTGCCCTATCAGGAGTCTAGTTAAAATTACCTCCTCCCGACGACGCGTTCGGGAGGAAGAGGTCCAAGCACAAGGAAGAGCTTTCACGTCCCGCAATTTATTATGGGGAAGTGTCGACCAATGTGCGTGCCATAAAAGAACAACACGACGACATAAAACGCTCCGTAGATCGGCGAAGGGAATCAATTGAATAGCTGGCCGAAGAAGAGAGGCTGCAGCCTTGGCCGCTATATCGGCCGCCTCATTTCCACAGATACCAACGTGTCCCGGGAGCCAGAGGAATGCCACCGAGACGCCCCCCAGGTGGAGCAAGCGCAGACAGTCCTGAATCCGGTGGACCAGAGGGTGGACACGGTAAAGAGCTTGGAGACTGAGGAGAGAGCTGAGAGAACCTGAACAGATAACATGCTGTATCCGCTGATGGCGGCGGATGTAGTAGACAGCCTGGAGAACAGCGTAAAGCTCCGCAGTATAAACCAAACACTGGTGGGGAAGCCGAAATTGATTTGGGGTGTCACCAACAACAATATAGGCACTCCCTACAGCAAACGATGTTTTTGAGCCATCAGTGTAAATAAATGTGGCTTCCTTCATTTGTGCACATAGAGCAGAAAATGCCCGACAATAAACAAGTGAAGAGGTACCATCCTTGGGAAACTGACAAAGGTCACGGAGCAGGCAGATCCGGGGACGGAGCCAAGGCGGTGCTGTATCCCAAGTTGTCGAGAAGGTTTTAGGGAAGCGGAAGGAAAGAGAATGGAGCAGTTTATGGAAGCGGACTCCCGGTGGTAGTAGGGAGGAGGGGCGGCCTGCATACCCTACATCAAAGGAGCCGTCGAAAAAAAAGTCATGGGCTGGATTAGCAGGCACCGGAATGCAGATGGCTAGCATAACGGCTCAGAAGGACTGCTCGCCGATTGGACAGTGGAGGTTCAGCAGTCTCAGCATAAAGGCTTTCCACAGGGCTGGTGTAAAAGGCTCCAGACACTAAACGTAATCCACGGTGGTGGATAGAGTCGAGACGACGAAGAATAGACGGCCAAGCAGAGGAGTACACTATGCTTCCATAGTCCAATTTCGAGCGCACTAAGGCGCGATAGAGGCGGAGAAGGACCACTCCGTCCGCTACCCAGGAGGTACCGTTCAGGACATGGAGGGTGTTGAGCAATCGCGGACAGTGAGCCGAAAGATAGGAAACATGGGAGGACCAGCACAGTTTTCTGTCAAACATAAGACCCAAGAATTTAGCGACGTCCGAAAATGGATGGTTGACAGGTCCTACATGTAAGGAGGGCGGAAGAAACTCCTTACGTCACCAAAAGTTAACACAAAGGGTCTTACTGGGAGAAAAACGGAAGCCAGTTTCGGTGCTCCAAGAATAGAGGCGATCGAGACATCCTTGAAGACGTCGTTCAAGAAGGCTGGTCCGTTGAGAGCTGTAGTAGATCGCAAAATCGTCCACAAAGAGGGAGCCCGAGACATCAGGAAGGAGACAATCCATAATTGGATTTATGGCAATAGCAAACAGTACAACACTTAGCACGGAGCCCTGGGGTACCCCGTTTTCTTGGGAGAAAGTACGGGAGAGTGTAGTGTTCACCCGCACTCTAAATGTGCGCTCTGCCATAAATTCGCAAAGAAAAAGGGGCAGCCGACCTCGAAAGCCCCAAGAGAACAGTGTGCGGAGGATGCCTGTCCTCCAGCAGGTATCGTATGCTCTCTCCAGATCAAAAAATATTGCTACTGTTTGGCGTTTCCGGAGAAAATTGTTCATGATATAAGTGGAGAGAGCAACAAGATGGTCAAATGCAGAACGATGCTTTCGGAAACCGCATTGGGCAGGTGTTAAAAGACTGCGGGACTCCAGCCACCAAGCTAAACGGCAATTCACGATACGCTCCAAAACCTTACAGACACTACTCGTGAGAGAAATGGGGCGATAGCTAGAGGGGAGATGTTTGTCCTTTCCAGGTTTCGGAACAGGAATGACGATAGCTTCCCACCATCGTCTGGGAAAACTACTGTCGGTCCAAATTCGATTATAAATGCGAAGGAGGTAATGCAGACTATGGGTTGATAAATGCAGCAACATTTGGATGTGGATACCATCCGGTCCTGGGGCGGAGGAGCGAGAAGAATAGAGTGCATGTTGGAGTTCCCGCATGGAGAAAACAGTATTATAGCTTTCGCGATTTTGAGAGAAGAAAGCAAGAGGTTGCACTTCCACTGCACGTTTCTTCGGGAGAAACGCTGGCGGGTAATTTGAAGAGCTCGAAATCTCAGCAAAGTGTTTACCCAAGGAGTTAGAAATTGCAACGGGGTCCACTAACGTATCACGCGGGACAGTGAGCCCAGAGACCGGGGAGAAACTAGGCGCGCCTGATAACTGTTGAAGCCGACTCCAAACTTCCGAGGAGGGAGTGAAAGTGTTAAATGAGCTAATAAAGAATTTCCAGCTTGCCTTCTTGCTATCGCGGACAGCATCGCGCACGGAACTGCTTATAGCGGATACAGTTGGCCGAACTAGGATGGTGGCGGAAAACGCGAAGAGCACGTCGCCGCTCACGTATTGCGTCACAGCATGCCTCGTTCCACCAAGGAACTGGAGGGGGGGGGGGGGGGCCCAATTCGGAGGTGCGTGGTATTGAACGTTCCGCAGCTGTAAGAATAACGTCGGTAATATGTGTGACCACATCGTCAACACTAGGAAAGTGACGGTCATTGAATGTCGCTAGAGACGAAAAAAGTGTCTAATTGGCTTGGGCAAACTTCCGGCGTCGCGGGCGCATATAGGGCAGTTGAGGCTGTAGTCTAAGGACACATGGAAAGTGGTCACTCGAGTGTGTATCATCAAGGGCGAACCATTCGAAGCGCCGAGCTAGCGGAACAGTACCGACCAAAAGGTCCAAATGAGAGAAATTTGTTGTGGAGGCAGACAAAAATGTAGGGACCCCAGTGTTGAGGCAAACTAGATCCGCTTGGTGGAAGACGTCTAGCAATAGTGAGCCACGTGGACAAGGATGTGGAGATCCCCAAAGTGGGTGGTGGGCATTGAAGTCCCCAACCAGCAAATAGGAGGGTGGAAGCTGACCAAGAGGATGAAGGAGATCAGTTCGTGCCATTGGTGTGGACGATGGAATGTATACAGTACAAAGAGAAAAGGTATATCCAGAAAGGGAAAGACGGACAGCGACAGCTTGGAAGGAATTGTTTAAGGTGATTGGGTGATAATGGAGAGTATCATGGAGAAGAATCACGAGTCCTCCATGGGCTGGAGTGCCTTCAACAGAGGGGAGATCAAATCGGATGGACTGAAAATGGGGGAGAACAAAGCGGTCATGGGGACGCAGCTTTGTTTCCTGAAGACAGAAGATGACCGGCGAGTAGGATCGTAAGAAGATCGACAATTCATCCCGATTGGCTCGAATGCCGCGGATATTCCAGTGGATAATGGACATAGGGTGAACAGAAAATGGAGGAATGTGACCAAGGTTGCCGTCAACTCAACGACTGCTCAGAGCTTGCGACCGACAGCATGGAATGGCATTCAGCAGAAGGCAGAAGATCCTGATCCTTAGGTTGTTCGGGGGCAGCTCCTGCCACCAGCGATCGGCCGGTTGATCGGGCACCAGCAGTGCGCCTCGGCGACACAGAAGACGGCCGAGGGCAATTTCCGCCAGGTGGTGCTGTAGATGAGACACGCCTTGGCAGAGAAGGAGATGAACTGGGTTTCTTATTAGCCTTCATGGAAATATGATGTTTAGATGAAGGAGGAACCAATGGTTGTGAAGGTGGGGTACGTAAAAAATCTTTAAGAGTATGCTCTTTTTCCGAAGTCTTGGTGTCTGACTTTTGAGCTCGAGATTTAGCAGAACCCGATAAAGGGTGAGCCGTAGAGTGGGCAGGCGAAAGTGGTGAGGTTGAACGGGCGATCTTTGCGCTGGCCGATCTGACGACCGTGGCACTAAAGGTGAGGTCGCAAGTCTGCGTGGCCGCCTCCTTTGTTGGCCGAGGAGAAGCAAGGACAGTGCTGTATTTTCCTGTCTGAGACACGGTGGGCTGTCGACTGGCAAATAATTTTCGAGCAGCAAAGGTCGACACCTTATCCTTTACTCTGATTTCCTGGATGAGCTTTTAGTCTTTAAAAATGGGGCAATCTCGAGAGGAAGCAGCGTGGTCACCCATACAGTTGATGCAGCGAGGGGATGGAGGTGGACAAGCACCCTCATGGGCATCCTTGCCACACGTAACACATTTGGCCGGATTGGAACAGGACTGGCTGGTGTGATTGAACCGCTGACACCGATAGCAACGCGTAGGGTTTGAGACGTAAGGGCGAACGGAAATTATCTCACTGCCTGCTTTGATTTTCGATGGGAGTTGAACTTTGTCAAATGTCAAGAAGACAGTGCGGGTTGGAATGATGTTCGTGTCAACCCTTTTCATAACTCTATGAACAGCCGTTACGCCCTGGTCAGACAGGTAGTGCTGAATTTCGTCGTCAGACAATCCATCGAGGGAGTGTGTACAAACGACTCCACGCAAGGAATTAAAAGTGCGGTGCGGTTCCACCCAGACAGGGAAGGTGTGGAGAAGTGAAGTACGCAGCAATTTTTGTGCCTGGAGGGCACCGACTGTTTCTAACAACAAGGTGCCATTCCGTAATCTGGAACAAGACTTTACAGGACCTGCAATTGCGTCGAAACCTTTCTGAATAATGACAGGTTTGACCGTGGAGAAGTCGTGACCTTCATCAGACCTAGAAACAACAAGGAACTGTGGCAACGATGGAAGAACTGTCTGTGGCTGAGACTCAGTGAACTTACGCTTGTGAGCAGACATAGTGGAAGGTGAGGAAACCATTGCGGAAGAATCCCCCACGATTACCGGCGTCTCCGATGGCGCGATCCTCCCTTGTGGGGGCCATCTCTGAGGGCACTCCCGCCTTAGGTGATCGTTCACACCTCAGGTCACACCTCCCGACAAACGGACGGAGGGACCAATCGTCACTTTCGGAAGGTATCAGCTCGGGTAATCACCCCTCCCTGGGCCTGGCCGTTACCAGGGGGTACATACGTGTCCTACCTGTCTACCCGGGGCGGGGAATTACGCGTTACCCCGTCACCGGCTACGCACGAAAATGCGTGGGTCGGCCTTCAGACACGCACAGGTAGGAAGAAAGAGAAAGGGAAAGGGAAAAACAAAGAAAGGGAAAGGAAAGAAGAGAGGTCTCAAACGCCACAGCGGAGAAAAGGGTAAAGAGAAGAGGTAAGGAAAAGAGAAGAGGTAAGGAAAAGAGAAGAGGTAAGGAAAAGAGAAGAGGTAAGGAAAAGAGAAGAGGTAAGGAAAAGAGAAGAGGTAAGGAAAAGAGAAGAGGTAAGGAAAAGAGAAGAGGTAAGGAAAAGAGAAGAGGTAAGGAAAAGAGAAGAGGTAAGGAAAAGAGAAGAGGTAAGGAAAAGAGAAGAGGTAAGGAAAAGAGAAGACAAAGGAAGGATGAAGGCATACAAGCAGAGAAGGCGAAGAATGCGTTACATTTAAGAGCGTCCGTCTCCGGACGTAGGCACAAACTGTACTCCCAGAAGGGGAGAAAGGGAAGGAAAGAGCCAGAGGTGAGGGGAGGGAGGGGGAGGGGGGGGGCGAAGATGGGGGATAGGGAAGGATGCGGAAATGGAAGGTATGCAGCCCGGAAAGGAAGGAGGGCCACATTAGCTCGGGGTCCCGTGCTCGCTACGCACGTATCCACAAAAGAGTTGTGGACCCCCTGGGGGAGCCATCGACAGTGTTACTTATGCTGTATTTCTCAAAAGAACCAACAATAATGCTTTTCTCACTCTAGACTGTGATTGTTTTATCCACTGATACACTTGTTTGATTGTAGGTAGTTTTAAAGCTCCCTTTGACATGAATTCATGTTGGGTTTCACCCAACATTCATTTGTTTCACTCTCTCATATACACTTTAGATGGTTTGTTTATCATGACATCAAGATTTTGCAATTGTGAAGCAAGTCCTCCCAGAACAACAGTAAGCTCTGTATTTTCCTGTCTCAATTACTCTTTCACAGAATTTTTCAAATGACTACAAAAACCAAACTAGCACAAGAAGGGAACTCTTCTTCAATAAGCACCTTTCCTTCTCTCCCACACTCTCTTAATATATTTCATACCAGCCTCGTCCATGCAACCTTTGTCATGTACGTGAACAACACCTGGCGGTATCTCAGAAGGTTTTGGCACTGTTTTGTGCTTGAAAATGGTCACTGGATTACATTTAGTACTATCAGCACAACATAACAGGACAACAGTGTAGTGCATTTTTTCCATGTTCATTTGTTTTTATAGTTACAGTTTTAGCACCTTTCAGGGCAACAGTTCTGTTACTCGGAACATCAAATGTCACGAGTTTCACTCACATTCGCTATCTGACTTAGTTACACACTGGTTTTCTTTCAATGTTGAATAATAAAGCAATGGAAAGGTAATATTCTCTCTTCATACACTTGTGGCGTTTTCTGATATATTTTGGTTTAGGGTCACATGACACTTCATAAACTTGTAGCATCAACCAACTCCACCTTTAAATTCTGTTATATTCCATAGTAGTGCTCGCTTATGACTGTGCATTTGAGTAATTTTTGTATTAACTCCGATGCTTTTTCGATGGTGTACTCGAGTCCATTTCAATACGCTATCATCTAGTGTTGACCATTTTGCATTCAGCTCTCTATTTGCACATTTAGTCTTCCTCTTTTTTTAAGTTCTTCTTTACTAGCCTGCCAATGGTGAATCATTTATTATTATTTTTTGTTGGTGGATACCTGAAATGCTGCTCTATTTCCACGATGTTCTGCACATGCTTTTACTTTCAAGTTATAGCCTGCATCATATGAATACCTTTTACTTTATTTCCATATTGAAACTAATACAGATCAGTTTCAATTCAAGTTCACTGGCACTGTAGACTGCATAGGCTAGACAGTGTTCTGGTTTTTTTTTTTTTTTTTTTTTTTTTTTGAGTGGAGGGGGGTGGGGGTGGGGGAGGGGGGGGGCAGGAGGGAGTGAGTGTGAGCAAGTTTGTTAATCCCCCAAATCGTGTTCACTTCATCAGTCCATTGCTGCTGCCAGTTGAATCCAGTGTTGCGAGATAGAGAAAGGCTTCCCGCGACATCAAATATATGGCCATTTTTAACTAGGGTGGGAATTTTAGATCAAGCACTGGGCATTTTTATATTATTTTTAAGATGCACCTGAATTTTGGAGGCAATTTTCCAAAAAAAAAAAAAAATAAAAATTTGCGGCTCGTAGTCCATAAAATATGGTCCAGTGATGACACAGTACATGATGATCAGGAAAAAATTTCAGCAAATGAACAGAATATTGAGTTTTAATGCAAGAAGCACGTGTACTTTTGAGTTAGTCTCACAAGGGAACCTCCCCATCGCACCCCCCTCACATTTAGTTATAAGATGGCACAGTGGATAGGCCTTGAAAAACTGAACACAGATCAATCGAGAAAACAGGAAGAAGTTGTGTGGAACTATGAAAAAATAAGCAAAATATACAAACTGAATAGCCTATGTGCAAGATAGGCAACATCAAGGATAGAGTGAACTCAGGAGCGCCGTGGTCCCGTGAGCAGCTGCGAAACGAAAGGTCCTGGGTTCAAGTCTCCTCTCGAGTGAAAATTTTACTTTCTTTATTTTCGCAAAGTTATGATCTGTCCGTTCGTTCATTGACGTCTCTGTTCACTGTAATAAGTTTAGTGTCTGTGTTTTGCGACCGCACCGCAGTACTGTGCGATTAGTAGACGAAAGGACGTGCCTCTCCAATGGGAACCGAAAACATTTGATCACAAGGTCATAGGTCAACCGATTCCTCCACAGGAAAACACGTCTGATATATTCTATACGACACTGGTGACGGCATGTGCATCACATGACAGGAATATGTTGTAGACCCACCTAACTTTACACTTCGCGAATGGGTAAAGAGATTCTTCTACCTTGCCCGATTCAGGTTTTCTTGTGGGTGTGATAGTCACTCCCAAAAAAGTGATGAAAACATAAGAGTTTGTCATGTAAACCGAAAATAAAAAATTAAAATTTTCACTCGAGAGAAGACTTGAACCAAGGACCTTACGTTCCGCAGCTGCTCACGCAAACCATGGGACCACGGCGCTCCTCTGTTCACATTTGCCTAGATATTGCTTATCTTGCGCATGGACTACTCTGTTTGTATATTTTGCTTATTTTTTCATAGTTCCATTCAACTTCTTCCTGTTTTCTCGATCGATCTGTGTTCAGTTTTTCAAGGCCTATCCACTGTGCCAACTTTTAACTAAATCTGAGGGGGGTGCGATGGGGAGGTTCCCTTGTCAGTAACAATCAGCCTGAGTGCAAATACAATGCTTATCATTCAACATTTCATGATATTTACTAAGACAGATAATTACACAAGCACCATGAGAATGAATAGTCATTTTTGATGATGTCCATCATTCAGCTGTTTGGTGGGTTTTAATAACATTTCATTAAAATGTTTGTTAGAAGATGAGATTTTGTATCTACTTTGTTATAAGACTGCAGAAATATCTTTTATGAAGGAAAAATTTCCACAACATTAAGTGTCTATGAATGAAGGAAAGTTATTAACTTTAATTTAGCACACTTCAGTGATTCTCTAAAAAGGGTAACAGAAATAGACTAAGCTAGAGCTACTCAAACAACCAATGAAAGTGAAACAGACGTTAGAGATTACAATTGAAGAGGAGAATGTGGAAACAAAAACAGAGTAGCAACAAAGTAATGAAATCTTGAAGAAGCCTACCAAACAGAAACCACATTATTTTCACACTTTTTTACTTGCAAGAAGACATATAAGCAAGTGTTTATGATGTGTGTTAAACTGTGTTTGGAGTATTGTCTTTCTTCTTTTCTCCAAAGGTCAAAGATCCAAACATTTATAGTGGCACGACACACACACTAACAAAAAACTCTTGAAAACAACACTATTTTACTGAGGTCAAGCAGTACACGTTTTGTAGAATTGTGAGTGCTACACAGGATGTCCAGCTGTCAAGGACGACAAACATGTTTTACTGTATCTACATCCTTGCACCCCTCAGGTGAAGTGCCTGCTCTTGACAACAAAAAGTGGGTGGGCAGGTTAACTACTCTATTTACTGTCAGCAGGTGTTTGATCCATTAGTTCTATGGCTTTCAACAGGGAGGTTATTAGTGCACTAATGAATACATACACACGAGTGAATGTCTTAATTGTGCCTGTCTGCAACTTGACGGGAAGTAACTTACAATGCAAACATTAATACTATTAAATATAACTCAATTTGCACTTTCTTTCAATGTAACTCACAACGAAAAACATAAGTAACAATGAATTCCTGAAATGGTACTTGCTTTAAAATTAACTGCTACAATACAAATATAAAATAACTGGAAAACAGTTGGTCTTATCTCTTAATGATGGAAAAACTAAGCCAGCCATCCCAGGAACGTATCAAAATCTATATTAGGTGTCAAGTTATACAGTGCACTGATGTATACGAAGTACAGGGTGTTTATAAAAAATGTCGGGGTTTTAATGCTTTATAATATTTATTACATTAAACTTACAGTTATAAATGATATGTCAAATGAAAGAGCAACTCAAACAGTTTGTTTTACCAAGAACCTTACAAATGTTCAATGTGAGCACCATTTGTCACACGGCACACATCAAGTCTATAGCCCAGTTCTTCCCAAACGTTGATAAGTGTGTCTTCAGTGATTGTAGCAACAGCTGCTTCAATCTAGTTTCTTAATTCAGGGAGGTCTGCTAGAAGCAGAGACATGTACACACCATCCTTGATGAAGCCCCGAAGGAAAAAAAATCACATGGCGTTAGGTCGGGTGAACGTGGAGGCCACGAAAAGCAAGCCCTGTTATTGGGCTTTGGAAGAACTAGCCTATAGATTTGATGTATGCTATGTGACAAATGGTGCTCACGTTGAACATTTATAAGGTTCTTGGTAAAACTGTGAGTTGCTCTTTCATTTGACATATCATTTAAAACTGTAAGTTTAATATAATAAATATTACAAAGTGTTAAAACCCCGATATTCATTTATAAACAACCTTTACACAAAAAATCTGTATGTTATGAACAGGTGGGTTCTGAAGTCAGAGGAGAAAGCTATAGGTAATAAGAGTGTGCATTATTCAAAGACATGTCAGTATGATTAGACCCCACCGTAAGTGGCTAGAAAGACGTGTGCCAGTCTCTCATAGCTGGTTTTACTGTACACAAATTCTTTTCCCTCACTAACTGCTAATGTTTGACAGATTTCCCCAATAAGCACCTTACAGCAATTTGAGAAGAATATGTTGGGTATTTTGGACTTTTTTCTTTGTATAAAAATAGGGGAAAGAATGTAGAGCAGTCATAGGATCTGAAACGCTGACCAACTCCAACCCCTAATCACATTCCTCAGAATCTCATGGAAGTTAGCCTCAGATACACCAGACTCTTAGGCCGTGTAGTACGTGAGCGACAGAAGCTAGCGACAGCTTCAGGCAACAGAGCACAACCGCAGGGCAGTTACGGAAGTGTCCTATGTGAGCGACATCTGTGTCGCTGCCTGTCTCCCTCTGCACCTGGCGACGTTTGAATTCAAATGTGTTTGAATCTTGTCACTGCAGCACGTGTGACACAGAGCGATAGCCATGTGTTTTCTTGGCAAAGCAGTGGGGTGGACACAATGGCAGGTATGAATTATTTAACATCCGATTTTAAGAAAACTATTCGGTAAAAAAATTTGATTCTTCCGCAACATATAACTTGACATCCTTAAATGATAAAGGTCAGAGTTTATTTTTGTTATTCATCATAGTTACTGTGCTATACAAAATTGAATACACGGCTGCATGAAATTTTTAAGAATTTGCAGAGGTAAAATCACACTGTGTAGACTTCCCGTATAGTTCATTTAAGGCCATACATTGTTGCTTATGAAATGTAACCAATATATCTAAATTGTATTTAAAGTTGAGACCGGAATGATATCTCTTTTCATTCTTGAGATATCGGTTGTTATATCCGCGATCGGGTTGCTCGCAGTACGTCCGAACCTTTCCTGCACTTCGGGAATCAAGTGGTCGTAAAAATAGTCATCTCTCATAACAATTTCAAGATATCGAAATGACGAATTTTGGAAATGACAGCACACAGAAAGGACTATTTTATCATATGATTAACACTCGATACATTTTTGTAAATGTGTGAGCAGAGCAAAAACAAGACTTACATCATGAGGTTTTGTCCAAATTTTTAAAGCCAAACAAAGGGAGAGAAACAGGTAAAAGGGGTATCAAAATGACCAGTATGAGGTCTAGTTTGGCATGAAAATATTTAACTGTTTGAAAGTAATCAGGATAAGGAACAAAAATTTAATTAACAAACTGAGGAAAAATTGAAAAATTTCACGAAAAGCTGCTGTAAGTTTTTTTTTTTTTTTTTTTTTTGTGGTTTTAGGGCGCACAACTTCAATGGTCATTAGCGCCCTGACTACTCTAAGAATGCACCGCGAGGCACAAGTTGACCACAACAACTAAAAGGGAAAACACGATAAAAGACAGACTGACAGGCATAGGATTAAAAAACAGCATCATCAAATGTCCTTAGCGAGGTGTGTCAAATTGATAAAACGAAGACCACGAGCAGCTGCTCGTGGGTCATCCGCTAAAATGGCATCGAAAGTATTTGGCAGGTTAAGATCGAGGCGCAGTGTGTTAAGGTCTGGACAGGACATTAAAATGTGTCTAACCGTCAGCAAGTGCCCACATGGGCAGAACGGCGCCGGCGCAGCCGTCAGCAGATGGCGATGGCTGAACCGGCAGTGTCCAATTCTTAACCGGGCTAAAACGACCTCCTCCCGCCGAGAAGGGAGTGAGGAGGACGTCCAAGCCACGGGAAGAGGTTTTAAGGCCCGAAGCTTGTTGTCGGTAAGTGCAGCCCAATCGGCATGCCACAGAGATAAGATGCGCCGACAAATCACCCTGCTAAAATCGGACGAAGGGACGCAACAAGAAGCTGTTCGAGGCTGGAGGACCGCAGCCTTGGCCGCGGCATCTGCAGCTTCGTTCCCAGGGATACCGACATGGCCCGGAACCCACATAAAGCTAACTGGAGAACCGACGTCCACCAGCTGCTGAAGAGAGCGTTGGATCCGGTGTACAAAAGGGTGAACCGGGTACGGATCACTGAGGCTCTGGATGGCGCTCAGGGAATCTGAGCAGATGACATAAGCAGAATGTCGGTGGCGGCAGATGTAAAGAACAGCCTGGTAGAGGGCAAAGAGCTCAGCTGTGAAGACCGAACAATGGCCATGGAGCCGGTATTTGAAACTTTGTGCCTCGACAATAAAGGAACACCCGACCCCGTCATTGGTCTTAGAGCCATCTGTATAAATGAAAGTCATGTCGATGAACTTCGAACGAAGTTCCAAAAAACGGGAGTGGTAGACCGAATCGGGGGTGACCTCTTTTGGGAGCGAGCTGAGGTCAAGGTGAACGCGGACCTGAGCCTGGAGCCAAGGTGGCGCGCGGCTCTCGCCCACTCGAAAGGTTGCAGGGAGGGAAAAAGTAAGGTGTTGAAGGAGGCGACGAAAGCGAACGCCAGGGGGTAGCAGGGCAGAGACATACAACCCGTATTGACGGTCAAGAGAGTCGTCAAAAAAGGAACGATAAGACGGATGGTCGGGCATTGACAGTAGCCGACAGGCATACCGACAAAGCAGTATATCGCGCCGGTAGGTGAGTGGCAATTCGCCAGCGTCAGCATGAAGACTCTCTACGGGACTGGTATAAAATGCTCCGATCGCAAGTCGTAAACCCCGATGTTGTATGGAGTTGAGGCGGCGTAAGATGGATGGCCGTGCAGAGGAGTATACGAAGCTCCCATAATCCAGCTTGGAGCGGACGATCGACCGATACAGACGAAGTAGGATGGTTCGATCCGCTCCCCACGACAGACCACTGAGAACACGGAGGACATTTAAAGAACGGGTACAACGGGCGGCCAAATATGACACATGTGGAGACCAGCTAAGTTTCCTGTCAAATGTAAGGCCTAAAAATTTGGTTGTCTCCACGATTGGGAGAGCAACGGGACCGAGTCTTAAGGACGGTGGGAGAAACTCTTTGTATCGCCAGAAGTTAATACAGACCGTCTTCTCGGCAGAAAAACGGAAGCCATTGGCGACACTCCAGGAGTAAAGACGGTCAAGAGAACGCTGAAGACAGCGCTCCAGGACACGTGTACACTGCGCGCTGCAATAGATGGTAAAATCGTCCACGAAAAGGGAGCCTGATACATCAGCTGGGAGGCAATCCATTATTGGATTGATCGCGATGGCGAAGAGAGCGACGCTCAAAACTGAGCCCTGTGGCACCCCATTCTCCTGGCGAAAGGTGTCGGACAGGACAGAACCCACACGTACCCTGAACTGTCGATCCATTAAAAAGGAACGAATAAAAAGAGGGAGGCGACCGCGAAGGCCCCATGTATGCATGGTGCGGAGGATGCCCGCCTTCCAACAGGTGTCGTAAGCCTTCTCCAAATCAAAGAACACAGCCGCGGTCGGGCGCTTCCGCAAGAAGTTATTCATAATGAAGGTCGACAAGGTAACCAGATGGTCAACAGCAGAGCGGCGCCTACGAAATCCACATTGTACATTGGTAAGTAGGCGTCGAGACTCGAGCAGCCAAACCAATCGAGAGTTAACCATTCGCTCCATCACTTTACAGACACAGCTGGTAAGCGAGATAGGTCGATAACTGGAAGGCAAGTGCTTGTCCTTCCCCGGCTTAGGAATCGGGACAACAATAGACTCGCGCCAGCATGCGGGAACATGTCCCTCAATCCAGATGCGATTGTATGTACGAAGAAGAAAACCTTTACCCGCAGGAGAAAGGTTCTTCAGCATCTGAATATGAATAGAATCTGGCCCTGGAGCAGAGGACCGTGATCGGCCAAGTGCGTTTTCGAGTTCCCGCATGGTGAATGGGGCATTATAACTTTCACAATTCGAGGAGCGGAAGTTAGGTGGCCTAGCCTCCTCGGCCTGTTTGCGGGGGAGGAAGGCAGGGTGGTAATGAGCGGAGCTCGAAACCTCTGCGAAAAAGCGGCCAAAGGCATTGGAGACAGCCTCAGGGGCCACAAGGACGTCATTCGCGACCTTCAAGCCAGAAACTGGTGAGTGGACCTTAGTGCCAGATAGCCGGCGCAGGCTACCCCAGACAACAGAAGAAGGAGTAAAACTGTTGAAGGTGCTTGTGAAAGCAGCCCAGCTGGCTTTCTTGCTTTCTTTGATAATACGACGACACTGAGCACGTAATCGTTTATAATTGATACAATTCGCCACTGTAGGGTGGCGTTTAAAAGTGCGTAAAGCACGTCGACGAGCACGTAAAGCGTCTCTACATGCTGCGGTCCACCAGGGGACCGGTACGCGACGTGGAGAAGAAGGAGGGTGAGGGATGGAATATTCAGCAGCAGCGAGAATGACTTCCGTGAGGTGTGCGACCTGACGATCGCAGCTTGTAAAGGTTTGATCCTGAAAGGTCGCCCTGGAAGAGAAGAGCCCCCAGTCTGCCTTGGAGATGGTCCAATTAGAGAAGCACGGAGAGGGGGTATGCTGCAGGAGATGGATAACACACGGGAAGTGGTCGCTCGAATATGTATCAGAAAGTGCATACCACTCAAACCGGCGTGCAAGTTGGGGAGTACATATAGAGAGGTCTAAATGGGAATAGGTGTGAGATGTGTCCGAAAGAAAAGTAGGGGCGCCAGTATTGAGGCAGACAAGATCGAGCTGGTTGAAAAGGTCTGCTAACAAGGAGCCCCTCGGGCAGGATGCTGGAGAGCCCCAAAGGGGATGGTGGGCATTGAAGTCTCCAGTTAACAAAAATGGTGCAGGTAGCTGAGCAATAAGTTGCATCACGTCTGCCCTGGTAACGGCAGATGACGACGGAGTGTAAACGGTACAAAAGGAAAACGTAAAAGTGGGGAGAGTAATGCGGATGGCAACTGCCTGCAGGCCGGTGTGCAACGTGATGGGATCGTAGTAAATATCATCCCGGACCAGCAACATAACCCCTCCATGAGCTGGGATACCTACCACAGGGGGTAGGTCAAAACGCACAGAGGTGTAGTGTGCCAAGGCAATTTGATCACATGGGCGTAGCTTCGTTTCCTGGAGGGCTACGACAAGCGGATGGTGCAAGCGGGGCAGCAACTTCAAGTCCTCTCGGTTGGAGCGAATGCTGCGAATATTCCAGTGAATAAGTGCCATCGTAAGAAAAGAAAGATGAGAGAAGTGGTCACCTCGAAGGCCGCTTAGGGCCTGGCTTCGAGCGAGCACTGCCGCCGCTATCAGTAGGCGGACAGTCATCGTCCATTGGGTCTATAGGGTCATCGGCCATCTCGGGAGGATGGCCGGGAGGGGGAGCTTCCTCCGCCAGTGAACGGCCAGATGTACGGCGACCAGCGGTGCGGCCAGGCGAAACGGATGACGGCCTGGGGCGGCAGCCGCTGGGTGGCGCAAGAGAAGAAATGCGCCGTGGCGGGGAAGGAGAACTGTGCTTCCTATGCGCCTTTTTGGAAGGACGTGTAGTGGAAGTACCGGTCGAAGGCTGGGAGGTCGAGGTACGGAGGAAGTCTGCACGGGATGGTTCCTTCTTGAAGGCCCGTGCATCTGACTTTGGTGTCTTCGTCTTAGCAGAAGCTGAAGAAGGTGCTCGTGGATGCGGGGTGATGGGAGGAAGAGGAGACGTCGACCGCGCGATCTTAGCACTGGCCGAACGGACGACCGTGGTGCTGAAGGTCAGATCGCATGTCTGGGTTGCTACCTCCCGGGTAGTCCGAGGAGAGGCGAGGACAGTACTGTATTTCCCCGCTGGGAGCAGCGTGGGCTTCCTACTAGCCAATAGCTTGCGAGCAGCCGAGGTGGACACTTTCTCTTTGACCCGAATTTCCTGGATACAGCGTTCTTCCTTATAGACAGGACAGTCGCGGGAGGATGCGGCATGGTCACCCTGACAGTTCACACAACGAGGAGACGGAGGTGGACAGTCACCCTCATGGGCATCCCTGCCACAGGTGACACATTTAGCCGCATTGGAACAAGACTGTCGAGTGTGATTGAAACGCTGACACTGGTAGCAGCGCGTAGGTGTCGGGATATAGGGGCGAACAGAAATAACCTCGTAGCCCGCCTTGATGCGCGATGGCAGCTTAACACTATCGAAGGTCAAGAAAATTGTCCGGGTCGGTACAAGGTCATTGTTGACCTTTTTCATGACCCTATGGACAGCCGTCACGCCCTGCTCAGCGAGGAATGATTGAAGCTCCTCGTCAGTCAATCCGTCGAGGGAGCCATTATAGACCACACCACGAGACGAATTCAAAGTTCGGTGGGCCTCCACCCGGACAGGGAACGTGTACAGGAAGGTGGCCCGAAGCAGTTTTTGTGCCTGAAAGGCACTCTCAGTTTCTAGTAATAAGGTGCCGTTACGCAACCTAGTACAAGATTTGACAGATCCGGCTATGGCATCTACGCCCTTCTGAATAACGAAAGGGTTGACAGAGGAAAAATCCTTTCCGTCCTCAGTTCGAGAAACTACGAGGAACTGTGGGGCAGGCGGTAGTACTTTTGTCACTGTTGGCTGGTCACGTTTCCGTTTTTGGGTCGAAGTCGAAAGAGATGGAGTAGAATCCATTGCGGAGGAATCCCCCATGATTGCCAGCGTCTCCGATGGCGCGCTCCTTCCTTGTGGGGACCCTCTCAGAGGGCACTCCCGCCTTAGGTGAATGTTTACACCTCAGGTCACACCTCCCGAGAAACAGACGGAGGGACCAATCGGCATGGTCAGAAGGTATCAGCTCAGGCAATCACCCCTCCCCGGGCCTGGCCTTTACCAGGGGGTACGCGCGTGCCTTACATGTCTACCCAGGGCGGGGAATTACGCGTTACCCCGTCACCGGCTACGCGTGAGAACGCGTGGGTCGGCCTTCAGGCACGCACAGGGAGGAAGGAAGAAGAGGAAAAAGAAGAGAGAGAGGGAGAAAGAGGACAGGCTGTCTCAAACGCCGAGGCGGAGACCAGAGAAGGCAAGGAGAAGAAGGCAATGAGAAAGCAAGGGGAAGAAGGCAATGAGAAAGCAAGGGGAAGAAGGCAATGAGAAAGCAAGGGGAAGAAGGCAATGAGAAAGCAAGGAGAAAAAGGCAATGAGAAGGCAAGGAGAAAAAGGCAATGAGAAGGCAAGGAGAAAAAGGCAATGAGAAGGCAAGGAGAAGGCAAGGAGAAGGCAAGGGAAAGAGTAAGGAAGACAGTGAGGTGGAGAAGAGCAAAGAAAGGAACCAACAAAAGGAAGGAAGAAACGAGAAGTGAAAAAACCAAAAGGACCACGATGATAGGTCGTGGAACCGTCCGTCTCCGGACGCAGGCGTGAACTACCCCCGTGAGGGGGACGGACTCCTTTTAGTCGCCTCTTACGACAGGCAGGAATACCGCGGGCCTATTCTAATCCCCGTACCCGCAGGGGGGCTGCTGTAAGTGAAGTGTCAAAAATGTCATTTGTTCAAGACCTAGCTATTTTGCACATAAAAAGATTCATTGGTGAGGTATTTATATGTCAAAAAGGATTCCTTAGAATCAAGTATGTTAGGAAGGCAAACGAGGAGTCAGTAAGATCACGCTTTCTGAGTAAAACTTGAAATTCAAAAACGGAAGAAATCAGTCAAAATATTTTACGAAATGACTTGTGTAAAAGAAATAAGTAGATCAGATAAACATTCTACTTGCCTTTGAATGCTGCCCGAATTCGTGAACAGAAACTGAGGTGCGCCAAACGTTTCCCTAATATTATTTATTTCATACTTTTAGACAAATCATTACACAAAACATCTGACTTGAGGAATTGAAACGCTTGACTTAACACTGACTGCTAATGAATTATGTTTGCAACATCAAATATCTGTAAAATTTCACGGTTCATTGAAATTTATTAGGAATTAAATGTTGTGACATACTGGGGTAGGTGTGAAGATCAAGTTCTTTGGAACGACCTTAAAAATATACTTGGCAATGCAGTGTAAACAGTATACATAAAACTTGGTATACAGAATCATAACTGAGTCAGTAAAAATGTAAGAACGGCCCAGAACAAACCCAGTTTCTTTCCCTGAAACGTAATTGCAAATGGAATACGCTACCCCTACACCACAGATCACTGTGACTCAATAGCATCAATGTGTGTACTTATGTTTGTATATAGCGTAGTCAGTCATTTAATAGTCATACTTCCGCATTTATTGGCTGTTAAAAGTTCTTGATCATGTATAAAAACATTCGTATTTAATTTATTGATGGGATAGTTGAATGCTCCTCTGCTCATTCAAGTGTATTCGAAGAATTTGGCTTGTGAGCTTCTTAGTTGGCGAAACTTATGAAATTCTCCATGGAGATTCCTCCCTTTGCGAATTTCATGCACAGCATTCCTTTTCGCTTTATTTTCTAAAGTAAACCTAACTCTGTAGCCTTACTCTCCAGCTACAGTATTCTACAGGTTAAGGACACTGTTTTATAGAAACAGCCGGTTGGCTCTAAGCAGCCATCTTTTAGCACGACATGGTCGCTCGCATGCAGGACACAAGTTTCCGCCCAATGTTGATGCTTGTCGCTGGAGTGTTGCATATCCAGAAGTTGCTCGCTATCGCTCGCTTCTGTCGCTCACGTAGGACAAGGCCTTAGAGGAAGATGCCGTGGAGAAAATGATGGAATGGACAATATTGTTTTGTGTTGAACATCATACATGCCACATTTTTGTTAAGTTAACCATGTAGAAGTAGTGATTGAAAGAAATTTAAATGCCAGTTAGTTCATGAGTAGTGCAATTCAGTTACGCTAGCTAACAAATAATACATCCTCTGAAAATAATTGGAATCGCACTCTAGTGTCAGTAGAAACAAACTAGAACTTCTGCTACAATAGATTATTACACAAAAGGTTTTAAGATAAGAGAGAAAATTAAAGCACACTTCTCCACTGTTCTGGCACATTATGTACTTTGATGATAAAGCTTTCCTCAGAAAAGATGGATCACATGACATCATTACAAGGAATATTTTTTGTTTCCAAATCCAATACCACACCATACAGGGAGAAGTTTGGTGGGTGAAATTTCAGACACCCAGTATGAATTCAGTCAATGTCTTGTGCTGAGCATACATCAACACAATTTCAACACAGTCACTTTTTCTCATTACTGATAGGTTTTTCCTAAAGTAACAGCATAGACTGAGGAATCACCAGTCTCGTAATATGAGCTGCTACCTTCCATTCTGTGACCATGTCTGCACCTGCATTACTAAGAAATTCCTACTGAATTATCCACTGCCTTCTATTGGCCTATCTCCATTCAAATAGTATGGAGAAATTTTGTCCCAACCACCCAATGTATCCCTCCCATGAAACTACATTCCTTCACCTTTCAGTTTTCTTTTCTTCCACTGTGACAATGTCCTAAATGCTAGAGTATAATTTCATCTTTATTTATTAACATGATCTCTGCTGTAGAAACCTGATCCAGAAGTATCAGTCGTTTGGTTTTAGTCATTATTGAATGTTCCAATTAGATGATTATCGTGTTCAGTTTCAACTATCTTAATGTAAGACCTAACACAAAAGGAGGCTGCAGTCACAAACAGACAGTAACCCACATTTTAATTACCTGGGAAACTTTGTTTGCAAATTCATGGGCTGCAGTATCTGAACTGAACTTAGCACACAATGTTTTACATATGCCAGGTTCTATACAACTGTCGATGCCAGTCCATTCACAATCCCTTTTCTTCACCTGAAATTCACATAAAAAATTTAATATTTTCAACATCTGTAAAATACTGAAGAATGTTATGTGAAATAACAAATAGTGATTACCTCTACATTAATTTGTTTGCTAATTATCATGTTACACAATGTTTCAGTACTTCCATCTTTTAACATAATAATCTGTGCAATCTGCTTTGCTTTATTGTACTGTATCTTCAGATCACCAAGGCCTAAAGTTTTCCACTGATTACCATCCTTTATTGTAAGTGTTGCTCTCTTGTCAAATACAGTACTTTCTTCTGCATTAGCATCCTTAATACTGTAATTATGGACACTGTCATCATCATCATCATCTGCATCATCCTCTCCCTCATCATCATCATCATCATCATCATCATCGTCATCATCACCGTCATCACCATCGTCGTCACCATCATCATCATCATCATCATCATCATCATCATCCTCATCCTCATCATCATCGTCTATAGATTCTTCACTATCCTCATACTGTCTATCTGTTGTGGAGCTGCTGGTAATTTCTGATTGTAATGGATGAATATGAAACACTGATTAGAACAGAGTAACTTTTTTTTTTAACTGAAGAAGAGGAGGAAAAGGAAAAAGAAACAGCAGCATAGTTCATTACCAACTGTAATTAACAGCATGCAAAATCTACTTTAATAGTTTATCATACTTACACATTAATACAGTCTTAATAAAAATTTCTTGTTAAACATGGGAGTTTACATTAGACACTGATCAATCATTTACAAATTTTGTAAGTCTACTATAGCTCTGAATACTGAAGTAAATGTAATACTAGAGGAAGAAGACATACAACACAAGGAAGTGGATTAACGTGTAGAAAATTGTGAACACCATTCTTTACAATGCATAATGAAGAGCATAACTGTTACAGTAATAAGCTTTGAAATATTTTTGTATAAATTTCTTCCATGGGACTTTTTGGGCCTAAGTCCCTCTACAACATTATTTTATATATTAACAGCTCCACTGTTAGAAGATAATGATTTATCTCTTATTTCTCAACAAAATTATTTCCTAATTATTGATCAGTTCATTTCCACCCGATATTAACACGTTCCTCCTGTCTCAAATTTAGATTGAATAACAGTCTTTTCTCAATTCAACATCTGAGTCATAACAGGTGAAATAGAGACAATTTTCTTGTCTGAGTGATTTCTAGATAGTAACAGAGGTTACTACCTAATATTACCCCAGAGCTTGATCAGGTGACTGGGAAACGTTAATAACAGCTACAGCACCTTTAATATGAATTTCTGGAAGTAGGATTGTGCGCTCACTGCTCTCATATACAAAAGTTTATCCATCAACCAAGATGACTTTTTAAATATTGCATCACATCAAACTAATGAACTGAAGAGAAGGTTTTGTGTGTGTGTGTGTGTGTGTGTGTGTGTGTGTGTGTGTGTGTGTGTGTGTAGTACTCTGAATCAAAAGTACTTAACTTGAAGAAAGAATAAATATATAATATAAATACATACCCAACTGCACATCTGGTGAATTTATAAATATTTATACAGACTAAAAAAAACATTCGAGTACAGTTTTTAGACTATGAAATAAGTTCACAAACATTAGGAAATTATACCTCTTCTGATAAATGTTTTTACATCCTCTACACATTCAGTGACTTTGTCATAGAATTCTTTGGCAGTTTCCTCTTTCTTGAAAGACACAGCAAGTTTTTCCAGTTCTCCTTCATTTTCTGCAAAATTGTGGGCAGCCCATAACCATGCTCTCTCAGACTTTGAGAAAGGCTTCAATGAAAAATCTGCTGTTATTAGATGATTGCACACAACTTTGTGGATCTAAGGAGTGGCAAAAAGTCACAAATTAACATGTTTACTACTGATGAAGGAATGAAACCATTATTTACTTCATGATATCCAAAATTTACCTTTTCTCTTCTTAAAAGTAGTCTGTATGTATGGTTAATGGGATGATACAGTATTTTCATATCACCAACTCCACGTTCCTTCCACTGTTTAAGTGCTTCATCAAATCTAAACAATGTTGCCCGAGATGCAAACTCTAGATGAGAAAAATATTTAATTACACATCTTCACATACTCATTTTGAATGAAACTACATCAACAAATAGAATAAAAACAAAACAAGAATGAAATTTTGAGTTACCATAACGTACAGTAACAATTTAGAAGAACAAGATAACTGTTCAAAACAAATTGATCAAAAATTTAACACAATAGTTGCTGCCTCAGCTTTGTCAGGCAAACAGCTGTTTAACGCAGTAAATTGGGGAGTTGGTAGTTACTACATGAATACAATAAAGAGAGTCTTGTCCCAGTTGCCAAACTTACACCTTAAAAAGAACAGGCCCACAAAAGAACAGACCAATACCCTTAACATCACTTTGCTGCAGAATTCTTGAGCATATTTTAATTTTAAATACAATAAATTACCTTCAGACATTAAGAACATCTGTCCACAAATCAGCACACATTTAGTAAACATCACTCATGCACAGATTCCCCTTCACTCACACGATATACTGCAAATCATTGATGAAGGGTAACTAGCAGATTCTTCTTATTTCTGGATAACTGGAATGTGTCTGAAACAATGCTCACTGCAGACATAACGAAGGTCAGAATATACAGAATAGGTTCTTATGTATGTGAGTAGCTCAAAGATTTTTTTATGTATTAAACACAAAACAATGTCCTAGATGGCAAGTGGTCATTGAGAAAGTTATCACCAGAAGTGCTCCATGGAAGTGCAATAGGATTGATCTTGCTCTCTATGTACATAAATGGTATGAGGGATCGGGTGAGCAGCCACCTGATATCGTCTGATGATGACGCTGTAGAGCACAGGAAAGCTTCCCCACTGAGAGAATGTAGGACGATATAGGATGACTAAAGTAATTTCTATTTCGAGTGATGAACAACAGCTTGCTCTAAATATGGAATAATGTAAGTTAATGCAGAAGAGTAGACTACAATATTAATGGTAAGCTGTTTGACACAGTCATTATGATTAAATACATAGGTATAATGTTGTAAAGCGATAAGAAATGGAACAAGAATGCAAGACTGGTTCTACGGAAAGCAAACAGTCAATTTCAGTTTACTGGGAAAATTTTAGGGAAGTGTAGCTCATCTGTATAGGAGACTGTGTACACAACATGTGTGCAATCCATTCCCGAGTCCTGCTCGAGTGTTTGGGATCCATATCACGTCAGTTTAAATGAAGGCATCTATGTAATTAAGAGGTGGGCTGCTAGATTTGTTACCAGCAGGTTTGATCCACATGCGAGTACCACAGAAATGTTCTCTGAACGCAAATGGGAATCCATGGAGGGAAGATCATCTATTTGCAAAAAACAATTTATAAAGTTTAGATAACCAGCACTTGTGTGACACACTGGAGAACAATTCTACTGCCAGCAACATACATCTCAGCACATGACAGTAAACAAACTATAAGAGAAAGCAGGGCTCATATGGAAGCATATATGGTAGTTCCTATATTGTTCCATTTACAAGTGCAATATGGTAGCTCCTACTTTGTTCCATTTACAAAATAGCTGTTGTAGAAGGTCCCTCTATGGTGCATTATATTGTGGCTTAAGGTGCATGCATAGGGGTTGGAAAAAATATGAAAATACCATGAGAAATGCATGTTTGAATATACAGGCAGATGCTAGCCAAGCCTGCAGATTGTGCCGTTGAATTTAACCACAAGCAATTGCTTGTGCAACGTACTTAATACATTGCAAGTGTCAGTTGTGGCCACAACAGTGTTTTGCATAGTTGTGGATGCGTTATGTTGGAGCTAAGTGAATTTGAATGTGGGCAAATTGTTGATGCTCGTACGGTGGGTGCTTCCGTAACCAAGGTAGCCAAACTGTTTGGCACATCAAGTGGCACCATTCGAATATTTATACCACACACTACTAAAGCAGGAAACATCGTCTACTATGTACCATGTGAACAAAAATAAGTGCTGAAAGATGGCTGCTAAAGAAAGTTGTGATGAAAAATGAAAAGATGACAGCTGCAAAAGTCACTGCAGGCCTGAACATCGAACTTGTGAATCCTGTCAGCACCAAAACAACATCTGCCCATAGCAAGAAAACATGGTGCTGAAGCCATAAAACCCGGACATTGGAGCAATGAAAGGAAGTCATTTGGTTGGATATCATCTTCCTGCACACTGTTTCCCACTTCTGGTCAAGTTTACATCCCAAAGGTGAAAAATGGGGGTGTTTGGCAATGACCTGTGATCATTTTGGCTGATCAGGTCCATTTCATGGTACAATGTTCCAAACAGTTATATTGTGTTTCAATAGAAGTAAGTACCTGTTCACACAGCTCGCATCATCCCGGACTAGTTTTGTGAGCACAAGGGTGAATTGTCTTATTTCCTTTTGCCCCCTAATCTCAATGTTATTGAGCGTTTGTGGTCTATTTTGAAGAGAAGGGTGCGTCATCGGTATCTACCTTCATCATTACTGAAGTGCCATTATTTTGCAGGAAGAATGGTGTAAGATTTCCTTAAAAACTCACACAGGACCTGTATCGCCAGGTGACTGGGACATATTTTAAATGCGAACAATTTTCCTACATTGTATTAGGCTTGGTAACATGTTGTGTTTTTAAGGTTTCCCCATTTTTGTCCATTCTCCTGTGAAGATAGCAATAAAGTTTGTACCACTCTTTTACAAAGGAATTCAGCTTCCATTTTTACAAATTTGTCTCTCCACATATAAAACAAAAAGAGTTTGCACTATTTACACATTGCGTGAGACATTTCTTTTCTGAATTAACACTAAACAAACCTTTAAATGCTTAGATTCAAGTGACAACAAACAATGTGATTCATCATGTTCACAGACAACTGACTGCTAGTGCTGAAAATCACCTTTATTTTCTGGAGGTATATTTCTGAACTGAGGATCAAGGGTGGCAATTCTTTGCACGTCTAATTTACTTTTCTACAATTAAGTCTGCCGAATAACTCTTGAAATTTTAAAAATAAAGGTCACTCTTGATGCACGACACTGCTCTTTCAGTCCTTGACATGTTGATCTGACGGGCATTTTCACAACGCTGCAGCAACTACTAAACAACTATATGATGAATAAGGCCACTCTAATACGAATATAAAAATGCAGTAAATGAAGCAGGCAAAAAGGAATACAAACGTCTCAAAAATGAGATCGACAGGAAGTGCAAAATGGCTAAGCAGGCATGGCTAGAGGAAAAATGTAAGGACGTAGAGGCTTATCTCACTAGGGGTAATATAGATACTGCCTACAGGAAAATTAAAGAGACCTTTGGAGAAAAGAGAACCACTTGTACCAATATCAAGAGCTCAGATGGAAACCCAGTTCTAAGCAAAGAAGAGAAAGCAGAAAGGTGGAAGGAGTATATGGAGGGCAATGTGTTTGAGGAAAATATTATGGAAATGAAAAATAATGTAGATGGAGATGAAATGGGAGATATGATACTGCGTGAAGAGTTTGACAGAGCACTGAAAGACCTGAGTTGACACAAAGCCCCGAGAGTAGACAACATTCCATTAGAACTACTGATAGCCTTGGGAGAGCCAGTCCTGACAAAACTCTACCATCTGGTAAGATGTACGAGACAGGTGAAATACCCTCAGACTTTAAGAAGAATATAATAATTCCAATCGCCAAGAAAGCAGGTGTTGACAGATGTGAAAATTACCGAACTATCAGATTAATAAGTCACACCTGCAAAATACTAACACAAATTCTTTACAGATGAATGGAAAAGCTGGTAGAAGCCGACCTCGGGGAAGATCAGTTTGGGTTCCGTAGAAATATTTGAACACGTGAGGCAATACTGACCTTAGGACTCATCTTAGAAGAAAGATTAAGAAAAGGCAAACCTATGTTTTTAGCATTTGTAGACTTAGAGAAAGCTTCTGACAATGTTGACTGGAATACTCTCTTTCAAATTCTGAAGGTGGCAGGGGTAAAATACAGGGAGCGAAAGGCTATTTACAATTTGTACAGAAAGCAGATGGCAGTTGTAAGAGTCGAGGAGCATGAAAGGGAAGCAATGGTTTGGAAGGGAGTGAGAGAGGGTTGTAGCCTCTCCTCCGAAGCTATTCAATCTGTATATTGAGCAAGCAGTAAAGGAAACTAAAGAAAAATTCGGAGTAGGTATTAAAATCCGTGGAGAAGCAATAAAATCTTTAAGGTTTGCCGATGACATTGTAAATCTGTCAGAGACAGTGGAGGACTTGGAAGATCAGTTGAACGGGATGGACAGTGTCTGTAACTACCTTCTTTGGAGTTGGCATTAAGTCTTTCTTTCTGAAGTCTGAGTATTTCAACTTTTCACATAACTCACACAACAGGTGGGAAAGTTTCATCACGACTGGCTCTCCCAAGGACATTAACACTTCAGAGGAATGTTATCTACTCCAGGGAACTTTGGTCAGCTTAGTTCTTTCAGAGGTTAGTCAAACTCTTCTCAGAGTATCTCCCACATAATCTTTCCCCATTTCGCTTTGTATAATATTTTCTTTAAGTATGTTCCTCTTATACAAATCCTATACATATTCCTTTCAACTTTCCCTTCTTTGCTTAGCAATGGCTTGCCACCTGAGCCCTTTATATTCTTACAGGGCTTGAAATCCTGTTTTTGTTAACTAATTAGCAGTTCTGCTTCTGGCTTCCAAACTTCAGCTTCAAAAATTTGTTTGCTGTTCTGGAAAATTAATTTGGTTGGGTTGTCAGACTGCTAAATGCTATGCAAAATGTTTGTTAATGAGGATGAAGTAATTTTGTGTGTAGTGACTGGAAAGAAATTAACTGGATTAATCAGTATGTTTTAACTTCCTTTAATGAATTGGTAAGCATCATTTTTTTTCTTTAAGAGAAAGAGTGTGTTAGCCCAAAATGAGTGCTTATATGTTTAAGCACTCAATAAAATCCAACTGCTTGGCAACAATGCTATATCCTGTTCACATGATATCTTGCGAACCATGGATGAAGGGTATCAGACGGATGCCATATTCCCTGACTTCCGGAAAGCGTTTGACTCGGCGCCCCACTGCAGACTCCTAACTAAGGTATGAGCATATGGGATTGGTTCCCAAATATGTGAGTGGCTCGAAGACTTCTTAAGTAATAGAACCCAGTACGTTGTCCTCGATGGTGAGTGTTCATTGGAGGTGAGGGTATCATCTGAAGTGCACCAGGGAAGTGTGGTAGGTCTGCTGTTGTTTTCTATCTACATAAATGATCTTTTGAATAGGGTGGATAGCAATGTGTGGCTGTTTGCTGATGATGCTGTGGTGTACGGGAAGGTGTCATCGTTGAGTGACTGTAGGAGGATACAAGATGATTTGGACAGGATTTGTGATTGGTGTAAAGAATGGCAGCTAACTCTAAATATAGATAAATATAAATTAATGCAGATCAATAGGAAAAAGAATCCCGTAATGTTTGAATACTCCATTAGTAGTGTAGAGCTTGACACAGTCATGTTGATTAAATATCTGGGCGTAACATTGCAGAGCGATATGAACTGGGACAAGCATGTAATGGCAGTTGTGGAGAAGGCAGATAGTCGTCTTCGGTTCATTAGTAGAATTTTGGGAAGATGTGGTTCATCTGTAAAGGAGATCGCTTATAAAACACTAATATGACCTATTCTTGAGTACTGCTCGAGCGTTTGGGATCCCTATCAGGTCGGATTGAGGGAGGACACAGAAGCAATTCAGAGGCGGGCTGCTAGATTTGTTACTGGTAGGTTTGATCATCACGCAAGTGTTACGGAAATGCTTCAGGAACTCGGGTGGGAGTCTCTGGAGGAAAGGAGGCGTTCTTTTTGTGAATCGCTACTGAGGAAATTTACAGAACCACCATTTGAGGCTGACTGCAGTACAATTTTACTGCCATCAACTTATATTTCACGGAAAGACCACCAAGATAAGAGAGATTAGGGCTCGTACAGAGGCATATAGGCAGTCATTTTTTCCTCGCTCTGTTTGGGAGTGGAACAGGGAGAAAAGGTGCTAGTTGTGGTACGAGGTACCCTCCGCCATGCACCTTATGGTGGATTGCGGAGTATGTATGTAGATGTAGATGTATATCAGACTAATTTGAAAATTGTTATGCTTACCCACTTTCAGTGGTAAGGGCTTCTAATTAAACCTGGTGAACTTGTTTTTGTCATTTTTATGTTGAGTATTAAGAATGTGTCTTTACTCATTAGCAAGTATTCTAGCTATAAAGTCCCCAAAACATTAGCGAAATAACATTTAACTAGTTATTGCTCTGAACATTTTCCACAATGAGCATGACTTAGGTGGGTGTAACAACACAATTTCACGTACATAGTAATTGGTGTGCGTTAAGATTTTTTAACTTCGTTTCTTGGACAATCTTTCCCTTCTCCTCTTAACATTCACTGATGTCAAAAAAAAAATCATACTCTCATTTTAATAAAAATATTTTGAGGATACTGTTAACTTTACTTCATTGTGCTCACAAAATCTAAACAGCTCATTTAGAGGAACAATTAATGTAGACTGCAGAACAATTGATGGTGTGGCAACTGATACTTTTCCGGACTATCAAAATCAGTTCTGGCCTTACAAACAAACAGTAAAACTTCTTTTTCATGTTTCTCAAGTTGTGTTCCTTGTAAATTTTGTGAATGTAGAAATGGAAAACAGCCCTAGCAGCGCAAGAATGCTAGTGTGGTAACAGACTAACAGTTACGCAGTGCCTTAGTGTTGTAATGAGCGCTGAACACTAAAATACTCAATGCACCACTTTGTCTTCCCCGATACAATGACTTCACAACCTATTTTTCTCCAAAGCAGAATCTCTGATATAGTTTTTTAAAAAATATTCAACACGTGTTTCAGGCAATGAACAGTTGACATTTAAATCTAGGCTTTCATAATTTCCTGCCTTTTTCTAAGTAGACTCAATTTCCCACATGAATTTCAGATGTTGCATAGAAACCAACATTCTGTCTACCTTAATGTCACTATTTTTTGTCTGTAAAATGAGAGATATCTTCTTGTTTTTATTATGCCAGTGTGAGCTTGGTGATACTTTACAACGTTTTTCCGTTTCTTTCTGGTGAACCTAAAAACTGAATGCATCTTCATTTTTCTGAGGATGTGTCTGAACATTTATGAAAAGAGAGAGAAATACCTTATTTAGTGCCAGAGATAAGTAGAGTTTGTTAACTTTTATTTGCTTAACTACATAGGTAATTATTAATCATATGCACTGGCTACACTCCACAGTTCTGAACAGCTGTTTCTATCTAGGCTAAACACTGCTCTTAGGTGTGTATTTCCTCTTAATTTCAATTATTAAAACAAAGTGTAGTTGTTTCTATTTAAATCTGTCATAATATCCCCTACGTTTCTAGCAATTGTACACAGAGAAAGCTTTTGACAATGTTGACTGGAATACTCTTTCAAATTCTGAAGGTGGCAGGGGTAAAATACAGGGAGCGAAAGGCTATTCTCAATTTGTACAGAAACCAGATGGCAGTTATAAGAGTCGAGGGACATGAAAGGGAAGCAGTGGTTGGGAAGGGAGTGAGACAGGGTTGTAGCCTATCCCCGATGTCATTCAATCTGCATATTGAGCAAAGGAAACAAAAGAAAAATTTGGGGTGGGTATTCAAATCCATGGAGAAGAAATAAAAACTTTGAGGTTCACCGATGACACTGTAATTCTGTCAGAGACAGCAAAGGACCTAGAAGAGCAGTTGAATGGAATGGACAGTGTCTTGAAAGGAGGATGTAAGATGAACATCAACAAAAGCAAAATGAGGATAATGAAATGTAGTCGAATTAAATCAGATGATGCTGAGGGAATTAGATTAGGAAATGAGACACTTAAAGTAGTAAAGGAGTTTTGCTATATGGGGAGCAAAAGAACTGATGATGGTCAAAGTAGAGAGGATATAAAATGTAGACTGGCAATGGCAAAGAAAGAGTTTCTGAAGAAGAGAAATTTGTTAACATCGAGTATAGATTGAAGTGTCAGGAAGTCTTTTCTGAAAATATTTTAATGGAGTGTAGCCATGTATGGAAGTGAAACATGGACGATAAATAGTTTAGTCAAGAAGAGAATAGAAGCTTTTGAAATGTGGTGCTACAGAAGAATGCTGAAGATAGATGGGGAGATCACATAACTAATGAGGAGATTCTGAATAGAATTGGGGAGAAGAGAAATCTGTGGCACAACTTGACTAGACAAAGGAATCGGTTGGTAGGGCATATTCTGAGGCATCAAGGGGTCACCAATTTAGTATTGGAGGGCAGCGTGGAGGGTAAAAATCGTAGAGGGAGACCAAGAGATGAATACACTAAACAGTTTCAGAAGGATGTAGGTTGCAGTAGGCACTGGGAGATGATGTTTGCACAGGATAGAGTAGCATGGAGAGCTACATCAAACCAGTTTCTGGACTGAAGACCACAACAACAACATCCCGCACCATCATGACATGCTGGTGGCAATTTTAATTTCAAGAACTTACCAATCTAGATGCCAAAAACACTCTCACCAATACATAACCACAATTTTTCTTAGTTTACAATACTCACTGACAACTTCTTCTTCTTCGCCTGTATGTACTATTATAGCATCAGGCAAGGGGATAACTGGTTCAAAGTGAGGATCATGGACACTACTACTAGCTGCTGCTGTTTCCTCATCACTCGCTTCTTCCTCCGCAGCGGAATCAGGTGAGACCGATTTCTGTTGATATGAAGCTTCCAACCTCTGAGATGTCTGTTTCTTCAAGCCACCAAAAACAGTAGAACCAGCACCCTCC
The DNA here is from genome assembly GCF_023864345.2 of Schistocerca serialis cubense. Classification (NCBI taxonomy): domain Eukaryota; kingdom Metazoa; phylum Arthropoda; class Insecta; order Orthoptera; family Acrididae; genus Schistocerca; species Schistocerca serialis. The sequence continues at coordinate 598,631,025 of NC_064639.1, forward strand.
CATCTGAAAGTTGACTCAGTACCTAGAAGATGGATAGATATTTATTACTTAACATGCACAGGTAATGACTGAGTTGTAAAAGCAACCCCACGAGTGATAGGTATTCTACAAAACTACTGATTTAGAACAAAATACTCCCTACATAATAACTAATCAAATTAAAAAACCACACACTATTGAATAAAACAATTTTAAAATGTCGTGAAGCTGTCATTTTCACTATCAAGAGTTTAAACTTAACTCCCAGTGTTTTGAAGATTAATAAAGTAAGATATAACTAAACAATGGAAATTCCAGGTCAGAATAGCAACAATATTATGAGAAGGACAGATTGCTACTCATGACAGAGACGGCATGTTGAGTTGCAGACAGGTACAAGAAAGATTCTTACATAGTGAGCTTCCAGCCAAAGCCTTCCTCTGAAAGGAAACACATCCACAAAAGTCAGCACACCTTACACATGCATGACCACTATCCCCCCCCCCCCCTCACACACACACACACACACACACACACACACACACACACACACACACACACACACGTGTGTCTCCTTCTGAAGAAAGGAAAAGTAATATAAACTATTTTATACTTAACAAAACCAAACATTAGGGCCCCTGTTTCAGTTTAAAATTGGAAGGCCACCCAACTGGTGATCATTATTGATGCCTCATGTAGGACTGCCTGCAGAAGTTTATGACTTAGAGGCTCATTCTGAGAGGAATGCAAAAAAATTTATTTAATCGCTTCCTTTTTTTGATCAGTGGTTTCTGGGAAATGTGGGTACACATTTTGGGAGGGGGGCGACGGAGGGGGTGGGGGGCGACGGAGGGGGTGGGGGGCGACGGAGGGGGTGGGGGGCGACGGAGGGGGTGGGGGGCGACGGAGGGGGTGGGGGGCGACGGAGGGGGTGGGGGGCGACGGAGGGGGTGGGGGGCGACGGAGGGGGTGGGGGGCGACGGAGGGGGTGGGGGGCGACGGAGGGGGTGGGGGGCGACGGAGGGGGTGGGGGGCGACGGAGGGGGTGGGGGGCGACGGAGGGGGTGGGGGGCGACGGAGGGGGTGGGGGGCGACGGAGGGGGAGGGGGGCGACGGAGGGGGTGGGGGGCGACGGAGGGGGTGGGGGGCGACGGAGGGGGAGGGGGGCGACGGAGGGGGTGGGGGGCGACGGAGGGAGGGGGGCGACGGAGGGAGGGGGGCGACGGAGGGAGGGGGGCGACGGAGGGAGGGGGGCGACGGAGGGAGGGGGGCGACGGAGGGAGGGGGGCGACGGAGGGAGGGGGGCGACGGAGGGAGGGGGGCGACGGAGGGAGGGGGGCGACGGAGGGAGGGGGGCGACGGAGGGAGGGGGGCGACGGAGGGAGGGGGGCGACGGAGGGAGGGGGGCGACGGAGGGAGGGGGGCGACGGAGGGAGGGGGGCGACGGAGGGAGGGGGGCGACGGAGGGAGGGGGGCGACGGAGGGAGGGGGGCGACGGAGGGAGGGGGGCGACGGAGGGAGGGGGGCGACGGAGGGAGGGGGGCGACGGAGGGAGGGGGGCGACGGAGGGAGGGGGGCGACGGAGGGAGGGGGGCGACGGAGGGAGGGGGGCGACGGAGGGAGGGGGGCGACGGAGGGAGGGGGGCGACGGAGGGAGGGGGGCGACGGAGGGAGGGGGGCGACGGAGGGAGGGGGGCGACGGAGGGAGGGGGGCGACGGAGGGAGGGGGGCGACGGAGGGAGGGGGGCGACGGAGGGAGGGGGGCGACGGAGGGAGGGGGGCGACGGAGGGAGGGGGGCGACGGAGGGAGGGGGGCGACGGAGGGAGGGGGGCGACGGAGGGAGGGGGGCGACGGAGGGAGGGGGGCGACGGAGGGAGGGGGGCGACGGAGGGAGGGGGGCGACGGAGGGAGGGGGGCGACGGAGGGAGGGGGGCGACGGAGGGAGGGGGGCGACGGAGGGAGGGGGGCGACGGAGGGAGGGGGGCGACGGAGGGAGGGGGGCGACGGAGGGAGGGGGTCGTCTCAGCTATTTGAGATGATCTGTAACTGTTATGTCACTGTGGACTGTCCTGCTACAGCCATACACATTGATTCTATTTAACTTCAATAAATAAATAAAAATAAAATATTAAATTCCATATAATGTGTGTCCAATTTTTATTAGTCACACAGATGCAAATGGTTGCAGAGAAGTTTTCATTTTGCATGTCGGTACTCCATCTGCTATGGGTTTATTTATCAACTGTCATTTTTGTTTTGAAGTTAAAGTTGTGAAGTTTTGCCACGTTTATGAAACTGAATTTTTCCAAGTGCAATTGATTGTTAGCGCATTCTACAATATCATTTCAGCATGTCTCTTACTTTTGAACACAGAAAATGCTGATATGTTGTTTGTGTATGGGTTTTGTAATGGAAACTCAGCTGCTACTTTTAGAAAACACGGTAGACAATTTCCTAATGCCCACTACCAGAAACAGGAATGTTTACTCACATTCTTGCTAAACTGTATGACACTGTTGAAGTGCCCAGCAGTCATATTTCTTCTGCAAATCAATGGAGTGTGGATGAAGAAGAAGAAGAAGAAGAAGAAGACATTGTTCAGTTGACAGAATGTAGTCCCTAAAACAAACACAAGCAGAATTTCGAAATGTAACCATGATCCACAAACAAGAACATGGTTTACATGCATGATCCCCGTCATCATCATTTGAAACGGATTCATCGTCTTCAAGGAGGAGATCAAGGTATACCATTGGGATTTTGTTGTTGGCCAATTGCAAATCACTGAGTACTCCTATTAATATTGTTTGCTGATGAAACCACTTTCACTTCTGACAATACCAGTAACACACTTAACTCACATTGGTGGCCCCACAAAACCCAATACGCATTTAACGCTGTGTAGACGACTGATATGAAAACGAACTTCCAGAATTACTTGAGTTCCTTAGGCTAAAGGCAGGGTTATGTTTTAGCAGCATGATGGAGCCCTTGTACATTCTAGTCGTCAGGTGACATAATCTGGATCTGACATTCTCTGGAAGATGGCTTAGCAGAAATGGTCACTTCCTGGCCAACAATGCCTTCAGACTGAAGTTTAACGTATCACTTTGGTGAAGTGATGTGTTGCACGAGCATTCTTCAAACTGATGAATGATGATCACCATTAAAAATATATATATATATATATATATTTATAACATACTGGACATTCTATTGTATGGATGTATGTTTTGTTTATGCAAATGTATCATGAGATGAATGGACACAGCGTACTTGCAAGCCAGGATGATAAACATTGTACCCCATTTGCGGTACCTGCTGGCCGAGAATGTTATTCCATATCTTAGGTTTCTGCCTTGGAGATACAGCTTAATTTTTGGACTTTGTCCTCATCAATGTTTCTGTGATGCTCTGAATAATGTACTAACTTTGAAACATAGTTATTGTGAACAAGAGTACAATACAGAAATGATGTAAATGAGAAGCATTGCATTTATTTCAAGAGTTCGATGTTGGAATTTTAACTTCCAGCAGTAACTGCAGCACTTTGAGGAAAGAAGTTTAATCGTAAGAGGTTGATGAGTGTGCTGAAATAATATGATGAGCAAAATTACCATTTTGGAGAATGGCCAAAAGGAAGTATATTGGGTCTAGGAAACTGGCCACTTATCTCTTTATTTAAAGCATTACTGGAACATGTGTAATTGATGTACCATCTAGAATAATATACACTAAAAAAGGGGCCATGCTTCAAGGTTTATTTTTCATAATTAGTAAGTTCTTTGACAGATAAACTTTAAAAAAAATTGACAAGAAATCTAGCTAGCCTCCCAAGAGTGAGGTGAGTACTGAGCAATTTCTTGCTCTTGGGCTTCGAAAATTTCTTGCCCCACTCAACAAATTAGACATATTTGTAGCAGAATTACAGCAAACTGCAAAATCTAACGAGTACAAGCATTAAGTTATGTCAATATGACCTTATTGTTTCAGCCATTCACAATAGCAGCTGTTATGTCTGCTAATGCTTCTTTCGAAATAATTCTAGACATTGACAACAGGAAACACCACCAGTCAAGGGGCAACCTGCCCCTTGACTGGTGGTGTTTCCTGTTGTCAATGTCTAGAATTATTTCGAAAGAAGCATTAGCAGACATAACAGCTGCTATTGTCAAGGGGCAGGTTGCCCCTTGACTGGTTCTCGTACTACCAGAGTCCAGTTTTTTAGTGATAGTTGGCTTGCATGTCGAGAAAATCACGACACTAACTATAACCAGGTGCAGTCTTTTTCACAAAGTTATGGTATGACATATGTTTGAGCTGGGTCTCTAAAGTGTTAATAACAGAATGCCTTAGCTCCCAATAAGACTTTACTTCGCTACACAGTATCATGGGACAGAACCAGCGGAACATGCCCTGGTTTCTGCCTGTCAGGGGTGGTTGAAAGGTTAAGTCAACAATGAGAAAGTAAACACACTACATGTACTGGTGTTCTGGATTATGAATAGAAAAGTTTTCCTAAGAGAATGTCAAGACAAACTTAGAACAGCTATACGTGGTGTTGTTGAAAGAATTTTAAAGTGTGCTGAAGTCCAAGGTGAAATGTATGATACTAAACTTAGCTTACTTGCCTTTGCTTAAACACCTTCAGCGAATATTTGGGCTACATTGTAAGAGATGTATCTCTGTAACTAATAAAAGCTGGACACACATTATAAGGAATGTTTTAACTAAATATATCTATACTAACCCCTCCTAAAACATTTAATGTTTCCCTGAAACACCTTGTATATGCTGCTTCAGCCTGACAACATCTTCAAGCCACGAGGCAGCTTATGACCACAACATAGCCTTATATGGGACACTGTGCAGCTGTTGGCAGTCATATTCTACACACACTTCAGCTAGGTGTAGACACACACACACACACACACACACACACACACACACACACACACACACACACACTTCATCCTCTACTACAATAAATATAAACTGTAATTGTGGATAATATGTGGTTATAAATATCACAAATTTATTTATTTATCCCTCACAAGAAACTGGGATTTTATTTTTTGAGATATCAAAATGGACTTTTTCTAATAATGAATAAAAAGTTAGGAATGTGTAACTTACTATGAACAGCATAGTGAAAAATAGTAGGAGAACACGGACTTGGGCAAAGGAGTGAAAGAGGAAGCTACCTAGTAGAGTTTTACAAAGGGCATTATTTAATCATCACTAACATATGTTTTAAGAAGCATGAAAGAAGGCTGTATATGTGGAACAGACCTGGGGACACTAGAAGGTTTCAGATTGATTAATTAATGGTACAACATATTTCAAAATCAGATTTCAAACTTTAAGACATTTCTAGTGGCAGAAGTGGCCTAAACATAATTTATTGCTTATAAACTACAGATCAGATCTGAAGCATTTGCAAAAAGGTAGGAAATGAAGGAGATGCGACCTGGATAAGTTGAAAGAACTAGAGGCTGCTGAGAGTTTCAGGACTAACATTAGGCAACAATTAACTGAAAAAGAAGAAATGAATAGAACGGAAGATAAATGGATAGCATTGAGATATGAAATTGTGAAGACAGCAGACGATCAAATAAGTAAAAAGACAAGACCTGATAGATATCCTGAGATAACATGAGATATTGAATTTTGACAAGAGAAGATAATAATAAATGCAACAAACTAAGCAGACAAAGAGGCATACATCTAGAAGCAAGACTTGACAGAAAATGCAAAACAGCCATACAGGAATGGCTAGAGGGCGAAAATAGGGCTGCAGAAATAACATGCACGATTGGGGAAAGATGGCTGCTGCCTACAGGACAATTAGAGAGACCTTTGGAGAAAATAGAAGCAGCTGTATGAATATCAAGCTCTCAGATGCGAATCGAATATTGAGCAAAGAAGGGAACGCTGGCAGACAAAAGAAGTATACCTGAGAGCTATGCAGGGAAACACACTTTAAGTCAATATTATAGAAATACAAGAGGACATAAATGAGGAGAGGAGAGGAGATATGATACTGCTACAAGAATTTAACAGACCACTAAAAGACATAAGTCAAAACAAGTGCCCCAAAGATGATGGACATTCCCTAAGAACAACTGATATTCTTAGGAGTGCCAGCCGCCACAACAAAACTATTACACCTCATATTCAAGAAGTATGACACGGATGAAACACACTCAGAATTCAAGAACACTTTAATAATTCCAATTCCAAAGAAAGCAGGTAGTGATAGGTGTGGATATTACCTATCTATTAGTTTAATAAACAACAACTGCAAAATATTTCTATAAAGTATTTACAGAAGAATGGAAAAACTTTTACAAGCTGACCTCAGGGGAGATCAGTTGGGTTCAAGAGAAATTTAGGAATACGTGGGGGAATAACGATTTTTAGGAATACGTGGGGGAATAACGATTCTACGTGTTGACTGAGTAGGTAAGTTGAAGAACGGCAAACCTACGTTTATAGCATTTGTAAATTGAGAAGCTTTCAAGAATGTTGACTAGACTACAATCTGTAAGTCTGAAGTTAGCAGTGACAAAATCCAGGGAGCAGAAGGTAATTTATAATTTGTACAAAAACCATACTGCTGTTCCACGAGTCTAAGGACACGAAAAAAGAAGCAGTAATTGAGAAGGTTGCAAGACAGGGTAGTAACCTACCCCCATGTTATTCAATCTGCACATTGAGTTAACAGAAGAGGAAACCAAGGAAAGAATTGGAAAGGGCATTTAAGTTCATGCAGCAGAAGTAAAAACTTAGATGTTTACTGTTGACAATGTAATTCTGTCAGAAATGGGAGGGGATTTGGAAGAGCAGTCGAATGGAATGGATAGAGTCTTGAAAACGATATTGTAAGATGAACAACAATAAAAGTAAAACAAGCATTATTGAATGTCATCTAAGTAAGGCACTGCTGAGGGTATTAGATCAGGAAGGGAGACACAAAATGTGGTAGGCGAGTTTTGCTATTAGGGTTAGCAAAGGTAACTGTCAATGGCTGAAGTAGAAAGGATATAAAATGCAGTCTGGCAATAGCAAGCAATGTGTTTTTGGCAAACAGAAACTTCCCAACACTGTATTTAAATTTAAATGTTAGGTGTATTTTCTGGAGGTAAAGAAAGGATCAATTGGTAGGACACATACCAAGACATCAGAGAATAATCAGTCTGGTAACAGAAGGAAGTAGGAGGGATAAAAATTGTTAAGTAAGACCTAGGAATGAATGTAATAAGCAGGATCAAATGGATATAGGTTGTGGTTATTATAAAGAGATGAAGGTTGCACAGGATATGCAAAAGTGGAGAGTTTCAGCAAATTAGTCTTCAGACTGAAGACGAAAACACCACCAACCACCACCACCTCCCCCAATTAATACATGCAACTCAAATAAGAATATTTATTACCTGGTTGCTGTTCCTGTGGCTTTATTTTTGAAGCAAGGTCTGCAAACGTGATGGTCGACTGCACTGAAGAGAATAGACCTTCAGGCTTCAAATTCTCCTCCAATTGCTTTCCTACTGTTCTGTGTTTTTCATCTGGTTGAAGAATACTGTGTGAAGGTTCCATCATGGTTTTCAAATCTGTGCTTTCAGTGGCTGATGATCTCAATATACTTTCAGTTTGAAAGGGTGCAGTAAATCCAAATCCTGGTGTCTTTGAAACTTTGGGCTCGCAACCAAATTTACTTGTTGGGCCAAAATTGAACATAAGGGGCTGGTCCTGCACAGATTTTGTCTGACTAGATGGAGGAAAAAGAGTAAAGAGTGGGGCATTGGAACAACTTTCTACCTTTTGCCCCTGTGAACCAAACAGTGAAGTTCCAGTAGCTAAATTACTGATCTGTTTTTCACTTTCAGATGAACGTCCTGGAGTTTTTCCAAACTCTGGTGTGGATATAGCAGCTTTCTCTGCAACAGTGTTTGTTGCAACAAGTGACGCCACCCCAAATTTGTTCTCGGCATCCAATGAACCTGTCTGATCAATTGTTATATTTTTTGCATCACCTGCAGCCATTGCAGGACTTGTGAAAACTGCTGCTGTGTTCCGGGAGAACCATGATGGATTGGTTGTTGTAGTAGACTGACCGAAAGTAGGATTGAAAGAAAATGTCGGAGGCTGCAAAATACCACTGCCCATCTTGGGTTTGATCGGTGTGGCATTAGAAGTAATTTGCTTATTCTTATCCTCTGTATTATCGTCAACTGTACCAGCTGTTTTCTGTCCAAGGGCAGCCAATGAAAAGTCACCTGAACAATTAGGTTTATGCGCAGACGTGTCCACATTTGATGATTCTGCCCCTCTTTCTCCATCTGACTGTAAAAGAAAACAGATGTCAGAAATAGCAAATACAAGAAAACTAATTAACATTAATCGTTTCAAAATGACGTTAGTCGTCGTGCCATTTGCCTACTTGTCATTTACAATGAATAATATTAGACTAACAGATAAGTAACAAGGAACCTTGAGAAACTTTAGACAGGAGATAAATGAAATAGAGCAACACAACAATTTCCTACTTTTATAATGCTGTCTATTGAAACGTGAAGTTCAAAAATGCACACAGTTTTTGGTAGTCAAATGTAGCCTTGTATACCAAGTATAGATAATTTTATTTATCTGACACGATGAAAATACATAATGTTCAGAGATTTAAACATTTGCTTCACACACAAAAGGCAGCATTAATGTTTGGTTTCTAGTTATTAGTCTACCACTACTTTCCGATCATTTATCAACTAAGCAGATATTTTATGAGAAACTACTGAATTTTACTAACATCAAAGAGTCAGTATGATATTTGCAAGAAGTGTAAGCCTTGCTTGTGTCAAATTTTGATTAAATTAATCACATACCTCTGAAGCTTCATCATCTTTACAGCCTGGACATCCTGGACAGCCTGGTTTTCTTCGATATGCATAAAAATTTGAAGGCAACATCAACCTTTCTGCCTCTGCTTTCTCTTGCTCAGTAACTGCTAATTCGTATATCACCTCTGGTGAATCTGAAATGGAAGTATATTATCTCTGTAACATTATACTTCTCACTTGTATCCAAGCAGTGAATGGATTCTTTGCACAAACAATGAAAGAATTATGGGATTTCTAGAAAAGGATGCTTACACATTAACTTACACCTGATATGCTCCATAAAACCAATCACATTCTTATAATATCTTTAATATTACATAACAATGTATTTATATCAAACCAATGGATACTCTAACAACATTCCAAGAAGCAGGAAACATATCTGTACTAATAGTAATGTAGTGATGGTAATAGCCGTCAATAATACTAAGATTCCATTGTAAACAAAGTTTAGATGGATGTACACTGAAAAGCCAAAGAAACCAGTAGACCTGCCTAATATTGTGTAGGGCCAAGCAAGCACGCAGAAGTATCGTAACATGACGTGGCATGCACTCGATTAACATGTGAAATAGTGGTCCAGCATTGAAATCTACAGCAATTTGCAGAAGCGTTGCACTTCTGTCACATTGAACTATTGGTCTCATTCTTGCAGGACCTTTTCCCGGCCGGCAGCGATGTCAGATTTGATGTTTTCTTGATATTCACAGTACATTCATGAAATGGTTGTATGGGAAAAATCCCCACTTCATTGCTACCTTGGAGATGCTGTGTCCCACCGCTCGTGTGCCGATTACAACACTACATTCAAACTCACTTAAATCTTCATAACATGTCACTGTAGCAGCAATAACCGATGTAACAACTGTGCCAAACACTTGGGGTCTTATATAGGTGTTGCTGACCTCAGCACCATATTCTGCCTGTTTACATCTCTCTGCATTTGAATACGTATGCGTACATCACTTTCCCAGTGTAGGTAGTCAAAATAGTGGACAGAGTATCTTTAGTCAAATGCCTAGCTCTGTCTAACACTACTCATTTCTTACACTCCTGACCACCTACATACCAAGCCGTAACGGGAGGTCTGAGTGAGTAAAAGAAATGCTGTCTTCATTCCCAAGTCTTATTTGTATCCGCAAATATTAAAGTCTTGTAAACCACTGTCGTCCTTTCAGTATACCGAAGCTCTGATGGATGGATTGCACTTGTCCTGTATTTTTATCTGTTATAATTTATGTTCCACTAACTACAAATGTAGAACCTAGTCATTAACACATTTAAATAAAACAAATTTTGCATGTTACTGACCCATTCTGTAAGTTACAGATTTTTGACACGCACTGCGTAACATTGGGGAGTCAAATGAAGTTGTCACAAGTCGCCACATACTGCATACTGTGTAATTTTTCTGACAGTTATGTTTATTTAATACACATTAACTCAAAACAACAACAATACTAAATTACTGTAACACGCTACATTTCTCAATGTAATGTATGTTGCATTGTGTATTTGTTAATACATTTGAGAAATGTTTGGGATTAGCTAAGCAGTTCCAAACTTTTGAGAGACCATTACCGATGAATAAGAACACACAGAAACCAATACCTTTAACAAGGTTTAGTATCTAACTAAAGTTTGGATTAGAATTATTTTTAACTTTTCTATTTTTAAAATTACAGAAAAATACATAATATTTCAATAACATTCAACATATAAAATTCACCATTTTTGTAAGGGATATCAAAACAAAACACAATGACAGTTAATGAGAGGGTTGTTATTGCTTATTTTCACCGATCTATTTTATGAAACTTTCTGGCAGATTACAACTGTGTGCCCGACCAAGACTAACAAGGGGAGGCCGCCAATTGTGAAATTCAGATTCGATTCATACTGCGCATAATAAAAGCTCATGGCCAAAGGTGTAATGTGGCAAAGCACCAAGATGCACTTCTTAGCCGTTGTCGAGAAAATCGACAGTTAAAAGAAACTGTTGCTGTGAAATACTCTCTACGATTAGTAATTTTCTACAGCGTCGTGGCACAGTGGTACGCGCTTGGGTTCGTAATCCGAAGGTCGCCGGATCGAATCTCGCGCCATGCAACATTTTTTATTATTAGTTTATTGTAATGCAAATTTATATATAGAGGGAAACATTCCACGTAGAAAATATATATCTAAAAACAAAGCTGATGTGACTTACCAAATGAAAGTGCTGGCAGGTCGACAGACACACAAACAAACAAACATAAACATACACACAAAATTCAAGCTTTCGCAACAAACTGTTGCCTCATCAGGAAAGAGGGAAGGAGAGGGAAAAGACGAAAGGATGTAAGTTTTAAGGGAGAGGGTAAGGAGTCATTCCAATCCCGGGAGCGGAAAGACTTACCTTAGGGGGAAAAAAGGACGGGTATACACTCGCGCGCGCGCACACACACACACACACACACACACACACACACACACACACACACACACACACACACATCCATCCACACATATACAGACACAAGCAGACATATTTAAAGACAAAGAGTTTGGGCAGAGATGTCAGTCGAGGCAGAAGTGCAGAGGCAAAGATGATGTTGAATGACAGGTGAGGTATGAGTGGCGGCAACTTGAAATTAGCGGAGATTGAGGCCTGGTGGATAACGGGAAGAGAGGATATATTGAAGAGCAAGTTCCCATCTCCGGAGTTCGGATAGGCTGGTGTTAGTGGGAAGTATCCAGATAACCCGGACGGTGTAACACTGTGTCAAGATGTGCTGGCCGTGCACCAAGGCATGTTTAGCCACAGGGTGATCCTCATTACCAACAAACACTGTCTGCCTGTGTCCATTCATGCGAATGGACAGTTTGTTGCTGGTCATTCCCACATAGAATGCGTCACAGTGTAGGCAGGTCAGTTGGTAGATCACGTGGGTGCTTTCACACGTGGCTCTGTCTTTGATCGTGTACACCTTCCGGGTTACAGGACTGGAGTAGGTGGTGGTGGGAGGGTGCATGGGACAGGTTTTACAACGGGGGCGGTTACAAGGGTAGGAGCCAGAGGGTAGGGAAGGTGGTTTGGGGATTTCATAGGGATGAACTAACAGGTTACAAAGGTTAGGTGGACGGCAGAAAGACACTCTTGGCGGAGTGGGGAGGATTTCATGAAGGATGGATCTCATTTCAGGGCAGGATTTGAGGAAGTCGTATCCCTGCTGGAGAGCCACATTCAGAATCTGATCCAGTCCCGGAAAGTATCCTGTCACAAGTGGGGCACTTTTGTGGTTCTTCTGTGGGAGGTTCTGGGTTTGAGAGGATGAGGAAGTGGCTCTGGTTATTTGCTTCTGTACCAGGTTGGGAGGGTAGTTGCGGGATGCGAAAGCTGTTGTCAGGTTGTTGGTGTAATGCTTCAGGGATTCCGGACTGGAGCAGATTCGTTTGCCACGAAGACCTAGGCTGTAGGGAAGGGACCGTTTGATGTGGAATGGGTGGCAGCTGTCGTAATGGAGGTACTGCTGCTTGTTGGTGGGTTTGATGTGGACGGACGTGTGAAGCTGGCCATTGGACAGGTGGAGGTCAACATCAAGGAAAGTGGCATGGGATTTGGAGTAGGACCAGGTGAATCTGATGGAACCAAAGGAGTTGAGGTTGGAGAGGAAATTCTGGAGTTGTTCTTCACTGTGAGTCCAGATCATGAAAATGTCATCAATAAATCTGTACCAAACTTTGGGTTGGCAGGCCTGGGTAACCAAGAAGGCTTCCTCAGGTTGGCGTACGAAGGGGCCATCCTGGTACCCATGGCTGTTCCCTTTAATCGTGTGTGTGTGTGTGTGTGTGTGTGTGTGTGTGTGTGTGTGTGTGTGTCTATATATATATATATATATATATATATATATATATATATAAACAAAGATGAGGTGACTTACCGAACAAAAGCGCTGGCAGGTCGATAGACACACAAACAAACACAAACATACACACAAAATTCAAGCTTTCGCAACAAACTGTTGCCTCATCAGGGAAGAGGGAGGAGAGGGGAAGACAAAAGGAAGTGGGTTTTAAGGGAGAGGGTAAGGAGTCATCCGAATCCCGGGAGCGGAAAGATTTGCCTTAGGGGGAAAAAAAGGACAGGTATACACTCGCACATATCCATCCACACATACAGACACAAGCAGACACCTCATCTTTGTTTTTATATATAATTTTTCCCACGTGGAATGTTTCCTTCCATTATATATATATATATATATATATATATATATATATATATATATATATATATATATATATATATATACTATTAATGAATTGCTTATGCATGTTGGTGAAGGCGGATTGCTCTCCAATTGTACCACCTCCATTTTTTCGTTTGCTTAACAGGGTGTACCAAAGCTCTCTCACGTCCGCACTGATTTTCGACGATGTTATAAGTTGCGCTAGGGACCGCACCTACAAGTTAGCAGGCAACTACGCTGTTATGCGGCGGCTCGTTTCGGTCCATTCAACATCTGTCCTTCAAGTGTAACGAGCGAGTAACGGAGTTTATATTTCATACCTGCCACAGCAAATTTGTGTTCGTGGGGTTTCTATTCTAATTCGAACGTTTGACTTACGCTATACGTATTCTTTTCGGAATATCGTTTCTACTTCTTCCGTTAACTATACGTGGTTAACGTTATAAAGCCAATTAACAACATTTGTGAAATACAACTTTGTTTGCGGAAAACATAATGATGTTCGAAGTCGCCAGTTTTTCCAAGACAAACAACTTTCAACAAGTTATTATATGCATAATTGTTGCAACTGATCTTCATTATATATAATAGAGGGAAACATTCCACGTGGGAAAAATTATATATATAAACAAAAATGAGGTGACTTACCGAACGAAAGCGCTGGCAGGTCGATAGACACACAAACAAACACAAACATACACACAAAATTCAAGCTTTCGCAACAAACTGTTGCCTCGTCAGGAAAGAGGGAAGGAGAGGGAAAGACGGAAGGAAGTGGGTTTTAAGGGTGAGGGTAAGGAGTCATTCCAATCCCGGGAGCGGAAAGACTTACCTTAGGGGGAAAAAAGGAGAGGTATACACTCGCGCGCGCGCACACACACACACACACACACACACACACACACACACACACACACATCCATCCACACATACATACAGACACAAGCAGACATATTTAAAGACAAAGAGTTTGGGTAGAGATGTCAGTCGAGGCAGAAGTGTAGAGGCAAAGAAGTTGTTGAAAGACAGGCGAGGTATGAGTGGCGGCAACTTCTCGTTATCCTCCAGGCCTCAATCTCCGCTAATTTCAAGTTGCCGCCACTTGTGTGTGTGTGTGTGTGTGTGTGTGTGTGTGTGTGTGTGTGTGTGTGTGTGTGCACACACATTTGGGGAAAAAAAAGGGTTGCATGGCGCGAGATACGATCTGGCGACCTTCGGATTACGAACCCGAGCCCTTGCCGCTGCGCCACGACGCTATAGAAAATTATTAATCGTAGAGGGTATTTCACAGCAACAGTTTATTTTAACTGTCGATTTTCTCGACAACGGCTGAGAAGTGCATCTTGGTGCTTTGCCACATTACACCTTTGGCCATGAGCTTTTATTATGCGCAGTATGAATCGAATCTGAATTTCACAATTGGCGGCCTCCCCTTGTAAAACTCGGGACCTTTGCCCTTTGTAGGCAAGTGCTAGACCGACAGAGCTACCCAAGCACGACACACAACCTATCCTCACAGCTTTTCTTCCGCCAGTACCTCGTCTCCTACTTTTCGAACTCCAAATTCTGAAGTATTTCTTATGTTTCATCTCAGCCAATGCACATTATAAACTGCGTTCAAGTTAAACTGGTTCCTTGCATTTGTTTTTGTCGTCACCATAGTAGTAAATTCACTTTCCCTATAGGAAGAGTCAAACTGATGAACTTCTTCTTTGATGGATATTTATCACAAATCTTCCTAAAAATTGTTCCTAGTTCTGTTTTAGAGGAATCTACTTTCAGTGTGTATCTTCATTTACTCCACGAAATTCTGGTCCGACTTTAATGTCACATGTGAAAATATTCAGATTTCATTCATAGAAAATTGTTTTAAAATCCAGTTACTTGGCAAGTCTCCAGTTCAGGAAAATAACTGACGGAATTTACTAGCAATCGTAAGTGCTGACTTATTTAACGTGTGATGAACAATTTTCACTATTTGTGTTAAGTACCACTGTCAGTTCTGGGAATTTCAGCTGTGTGCTGGGAAAGCTCCTATCTGTGAAGAGAACGAACTTTATTACTATCTTCGTTACCTGAGTGAGCACATTCAGAAAATCAAGTGGAAGTGTTTCTGCTGCTAAAGTGAAAAGAAGCATAAACCAATGGCTGAATGTTGCATTTGGAGCAACTTCTTTCATGAATGTGTGGAATGCAGAGTGAACACCCAACATGGAAGGTGTTATCTGTATGTATACCTACCAACTTCAACAAGTGTATCTCACATTCCTCAACAAAATTTTTCAGTAATCGGAAAACTCCTATTCTTCTTTAACACTTGTTATCTTTTACATACTGAACATAAGAAAACAGAAGGGACCAAGATACAACAACCGTTGCAGTGCACAGAAATGAATTCTTACTTCATTGGGTGCCATGGCCAAAATACAAAAAGTAATGTCCCCAATAAGACTTCTGATTGTGTTGTTTGAAAGAGAGATCTTGTTTATCTTTTTCTTCTGTCACTGTCTAGAAACAGCATCACTGCATCTAGTAAGCAAGGCTTGATGGCAGCCTTCCTATTGTAGGATGTTCCTGGTTTTCAACAATTTGAAGAGTGATTTGGTACGGAGTTCAAATTATATCTTCAGTTGACTTCTTTTTGAAAAAGAAGTACTGTGAAAATTTAAGGCCATTAGTCAAGAATGTAACAACTGAATTAATAGCATTTACATTTTGTTACCTATGTTGTTTATGAATTTACTATGAAGCACCTTCATTAGCCTGAAGTCTCTTCATGTTTACTTGCTGCTTGTGCCATTTATTTAGCTACACATTGAAATAATCTCATGATGATCAATATAGTATTGCCATACTTTGTCCACTGCATTTTACCTCATAAACCTGAGGTATGTATTACCTGAGGAAGGAAAGATATGAACTGGTCAGGGTAGTAGCACCATATTTACATCCGAAAAAGACAGGCAGATATTATAAAAGCATATGATGCAGTGTTTTGAAGACTAGAGTGCACTGTGACACACAGCTGTGAATCACTGTCATACAGCTGCATCTGCATTACCACTTAAAGTCAACAACAGACTCGAGTCTGTGATATTGCATCTTCAATCTGGTGCTTGCGGCACAGTATTTTACAGCTGTTTTAAATCCTACCCAAAATTGGTTTTTCAAACTCAGTGTTGTGGGACATTGCAAGTGCGGATGCGTGTCACTGGCGAACGAATATCGCACTACACTGCCACGCAGAATACAGTGTACCACATAACTACATCCCAAATCTGTCAAATGGCTTTCTGTTTGCAAGTGTGACGACCCAGTGAATGCCAGTATTCACAGTGCAGCAGTCGATTCTCGTTAAGTATGATGTGAACCACACACAAACTGAACAACTCCAGATATTTAGAGCGAAAAATGGGAAGTATGGGACCCTATGGACAAAAATCATCACATAAAATAAAGGATGCTTGGCATTGGATCACAAATGGTGTCAGATACGAACTGCTGAAGTAAGAAACAATATGCAAACTTCAATAACAATCACTGAAATTCTGAATATCTCGAATAGATACACCAACTCACAAAGATATTTCCAGTGGCCAAAAAGCACAAAATTATGCCGCATTCTCTTCATGAGATACTGCAGATGTACAATTTGTGTCCATTACTGGTGGTTCAGAGACAACAGATAACCTGTCTTCGAATGACATTCACCAAAAATTTACAAACTGTCCATTCTTGCAATCTAGCAGTTCACTGCCAAGATTATTTCTGCTGTACATTTCCCAATTTAACATTTGAATTTCTTGATTTGCTCCAGCTGCAACCCTGCAAGAACTCCGACTGGAACCAATATGTGTTAAGTGCAAAAATCTGTCAGGTGCGGAGCAGTCCTCACCATAAGTGAGAGCGCGTATGTTCTCCGTTTCCTCTGAAGTACCAAGAACTGGCAGATAGGTGCAAAGCGCTCAGTGTGACCATGCCTTAATGTGTTCAGATATTACCTGTGTAACTTAAAAGTGCACCAACAAAAAGCAGCAGCATTGTTCATAAGCACTAAGGAATTCATGAGCTGCTTAAAGAATGAAACATGGGCAAGACCTGTTAACATGAAACTGAAGGATGGAATGGAATCCATAAATTCTTTGCCAATGAGTACAGAATCTATTTTGGATGACTTCAACAATTGGTTGGGGGGGGGGGTTTGGAAAAAATGACAATGATTCCAGAGTGACAATTTCTGGTTACTTCAGATTAGCAGTGCCATTTTTCATCTTCAATCAACAGGCAGTGTGGTACCTAATTTCATGGTAATGTAATAAATATGACCAATAACAAGACAACAGCAACTTCTTTATCAAGCTGTGATATCAGTGCGTAACATGCAAAAGAATCAAATACCTTTACTGAATAGTTTCCCAGCAATCGTTTGAGAATGACTGCATAGTGCAAAAAGATGTGAACCAAACTCTGGGGTTGTTAATTTTTCATGCAAAAACTGAAACTTTTTAAAAAACAAATTCAGCAAGGGCTGCAGCTTTGCTTCATTCACATTAAGATTTTTTTCAGGAACATAGCAGACCTTTGTATTTTCAGATTTGTGCTTTCTCTGAATCCAACACAGATGCAAGAGCAATTCTCTGTGTGGTAAAAGAAAAATTTGGCAAGTCTGTGACAAAGAATTGCAGGAATGAGTCCGAAAATAATCGGCGCATATCAAAGCCACCATCAACATTGAGCAAGTCAAGTTATTAACATCATAGCACAGTACAATTTTTCTGAAAGTGTAAAACAGTATCAAGCAAATCAGGCATTCTGAAATGGTATTTGAACACAGACTAATGTGACAGAAGAACACAACCTACATCACAGGGAGTTCATCCCTCTGTTTTCACTACCAAACTAGATTTTAATTTAGGCCCATATATGGTGTGTTTTATATTATAACCTACTTCCTATGTATATATGTCACTTCAATGTATTTCAAAGCTCATTGTAGATCTCTCAAAAATGCATTGTTATTGGTACGATTTGTTATAAAATAATGGGAAACGTTACATTGGTAGTTTGCTATATAATTTGTGTGTCACCAAAGTATTTCATTTCAAGGCAACGGAACATTGAAAATTCATCAGAAATGATGTGTTGTTGGTATAACTGTTGTAATTAAGTATCTGTTAATAACCTATCACTGATTAAAGTCTTCGGAAGATGGTAAAATACAAAACATGGTCTTACGTCATGGGAAGTTCAGGGCATCATAGTGGGTTGAGGCATCGAAATGAAGAATTACAAATTGATGTATCACCAATTCCAAATATTTTTTATGCACCTTCACATTTTCCAAAAGATTGTGCAACTTATATATTTATTTAATAGAAGTATGTTCTGTAATATTCAATGTTATGTAAAAGTAAGTGTGGTCTCTCTGAAGAAAGAGTCTGATTGGTTTTATCTGCAAGAGAGCTTGCAGTATTTGCAAGGAGTCTGCTCCTCAATAGAAACAGTGATCAAGAAAGAATGACTCCATGGCTTTACTGAAAGTAAGAATGATGAAACACTGTGAAAGACTATTGTAAATTTGTATGGCACTATTTGTAATGGAGCTTTCCTAAATTGGTGCCCTTATTGACTGGAAACAGAACATCTCTTTTGCATTATGTTCGGGGATATTGAGGTTTTTATTTGCAATAATAGGAAAAGTAGATCTTCTGATCACTATACACAGAAGAGGTGCTGAGTTGCAGACAGGCACAATGAAAATATTGCTAAATGTGAAGGCCTTCTTTGGAAATAGAAAAGACACACACACACACACACACACACACACACACACACGGCCATTATTTGCGGATGCTGTGGCCCGAGACAGTGGCATATGAAGCGTTCATGTGCAGAGTGGGAGGAACAGAGACAGGCAGGAGAGAGAGAGAGAGAGAGAGAGAGAGAGAGAGAGAGAGAGAGAGAGAGAGAGAGAGTGTGTGTGTGTGTGTGTCATATGCTGAAGCTCACATTGTAGGAAGATGACAAGGAGCTTGGGTGCACCCTTGTGAAAAGAATTTGCTGGCCTTTGTCTCCAGATAGCTGTATTAAGGATTATAACCACTGTCTTCCCAAATGTGAGTCCAATATGTTAATCACTGCTCTACTTTGGTTGATGATTGTGTTTGAATCACCTGACATTTCAGAAATAGAGGCATGGTGATCTAGCAGCTGCCATGCACATTTAGCCTTCACAAGTATAATAACTTCATCAACTGACATTTAACCTTATTAGAACACAAAATTAACACTGTGGAAGTAACACTAAGTGGTAAAATGTTTGTAGAGGTTTTTAATGTAGTTTTAAGTCTTGCACTAGACAGGATAGCTGAGCAGTAGGCATAGCTGTAGCACTCTGAACTGTTGTCAAGGAAAGAATCTCACAGAGAAATAGTTGTGGTGCCACTTCAGTTAGCTATCTCACCATCTTTGCGTTATCACTTTCAACCATTTTGAAATTTTTATATTCTTTACTATTGTTTATAAAACTGACAACAAATGCTTGCAGTAAGTATAAAGGGTTTCCTGTTTACTATCTTAGTGCTTGAAACTCAACATCGATGGTTTCTGGCAAGACTTCAGTGTTACAATTCTTGTGTCTTGTGTTTGACATCAATAGCTTCTTCACACACTTCTGTTTGTTGTTAGGTGCTGAAAGAATGCAATTATCTGTCTTCCGAGCCACTTGTGGACACTCTCTTACAAAAGACCAAGTCTCAATATACAATGTCACATGCAATGTAGGCTGACAGATCTTTTAAAAAAATGATGTTGCTTGGACTAGATCAAGACAAGAAGTACTCTCTACACAGATCAGTTTGGCAGTCACTTTTTACAGTGTCCACTGTAGCTAATACTTTTTTTTTGCTTTCTCTCCTCGTCTTCTATACACCTTCAAACTATATGCCAAGGAACAAGTGGTCCCAAGCACATGGATACACTTACTTGCTGTCTCACCTTGTAGATGTGACGAGTTCAAGATGCAGATCTCCGTGCTGCTCTACCTCTACCTCTTCACCTCCGAGTAACTACTGCAACCTACACCCTTCTGAATTTGCTTACTGTATTCATCTCTTGGTCTCCCTCTGTGATTCCTCCCCCCCCACCACCACCACCAAATGCTTCTCTCCAGTATTAAATTAGTGACCCCTTTATGTCTCAAAATTGTCCTATCAATTGATCCCCTCTTCTAGTCAGACTGTGTCACAAATTTCTTTTCTCCCCAGTTCAACTCAGTACCTCCTCACTAATTACGTGAACTATCCATCTAATCTTCAGCATTCTTCTGTAGCCCTACAATTCAAAAGCTTTTATTCTCTTTAGACTAAACTGTTTATTGCCCATATTCCACATCCACACATGGCTACACTTTGTAAAAGTACTTTGAGAAAAGACTTGCCGACACTTACATCTATAAATCTACACTCTTTTTCAGAAACACTTTTCTTGCCATCGTCAGTCTCTATTTCAGCCATGATTAGTTATTTTTCTGCCCAAACAGCAAAACTCATCTACTACTTTCAGTGTCGCATTTCCTAATCTAATTCCCTCAGCAGCACCTGACTTAATTTGACTACATTCCATTATTCTCATTTTGCATTCGTTGATGTTCATCTTATATCATCCTTTCAAGACACTGTCCATTTTGTTCAACTGCTCTTCCAAGCCCTTTGCTGTATTTGACACAATTACAATGTCATTGGCAAACCTCAAAGTTTTTATTTCTTCTCCCTGGACTTCAATTCCTACTCCAAATTTTTCTTTTCTTTTTGCTCAATATACAGATTGAATAACATTGGAGACAGCCTACAACCCTGTCTTGCTCCCTTCTCAATCACAGCTTGCCTTTCATGCCTCTCTCTCCTTACAACTGCCATCTGGTTTCTGTACAAATTGTAAATAGTCTTTTGCTACCCGTATTTTACCACTGCCACTTTATGAATTTGAAAGAGAGAATTGTAGTCAACACTGTCAAAAGTTTTCTCCAAGTCTACAAATGGTATAAATATAGGTTTGCCTTTTCTTAACCTATCTTCTATGAGAAGTCATGTGGACAGTATTGCCTTGCATTTTCCTACATTTCTCCGAAATCAAAAATGGTCTCCCCAATTCGGCTTCCACCAGCTTTTCCATTCTTCTGCGAAGAATGCGTGTTAGTATTTTGTAACTGTCACTTATTAAACTGACAGTTCGGTAATTTTAACACCTGTCAGCCATTTCTTTGGAATTGGAATTACTACATTATTCTTGGAGTCAGAGTATTTCACCTGTCTCAGACATGTTCACAACAGATGGAAGAGTTATCATGGCTGGCTCTCCCAAGGCTGTCAGTAGTTCTGATGAAATGTCATCTGCTCCCGGGACTTTGTTTCGACTTAGGTCTTACAGCGTTCTGTCAAATTCTACTTGTTGTATTGTATCTCCCATCTCACCTTCATCTATGTCCACTTCCATTTCTACAATATTGCCCGCAAGCACATCTCCTTTGTATAGATCCTCCATATACTGCTGCTTCTTTTCAGGTTTCCCTTTTTTGCTTAGGACTGATTTTCCATCTGAGCTCTTGGTATTCATACAGCTGCTTCTCTTTTCTCCAAAGGCCTCTTTAATTTCCCTGTACGCAGTCTACCTTTTTTCTGGCGACACACGCTTCTAAATCCTTACATTTGTCCTCTAGCTATTCCTGCTTAGCCATTTTGCATTTCCCGTCAATCTCATTTTTTAAATATTTGTATTTCCTTTCGACTGCTTCATTCATAGCATTTTTATATTTTCTACTGTCATCAATTAAATGCAATATCTTGTGTGTTAACCAAGGGTTCCTATTAGCCCTTGTCTTTTTACGTATTTGATCTGCTGGTGCCTTCAAAGCTACTTATTTGTCTTCTACTGTATTCCTTTCTTCTGTTCTTGCCAATCGTTTCCTAATGCTCCCTCTGAAACTCTCAATAACCTCTGTTTCTCCAGGTCCCATCTCCAGAATTTCCTAGCTTTTTGCAATTTCTTCAGTTTTAATCTACAGTTCATAACCAATAAATTGTGGTTAGAGTCCAACCTGCCCCTCGATATGTCTTACAATGTAAAATCTAGTTCCGTAATCTCTTATCGTTACATAATCAATCTGAAACCTTTTGGTGTCTCCACACTTCTCCCACATTATAGTCTTCTTTCATGATTCTTAAAGCAAGTGTTAGCTATGATTAAATTATGTTCTGTGCAAAATTCTACCAGCTGGCTTCCTCTCTCACTCCCCTAGCCTATTTGTAACACTAATGTATGGAACGCGATACCTACTATCTCCAACAAATAGCCTCTTGATCCTCTGCTATCTACTTAGTGCCTATTGTGTTAAATCACCATGAGCAACACTGAATTTTATGAAGCCTGTACACTATATTTTATATAATACATTTAGATTTTTCATAGTATGCCATTTGCATTAAAGGCAGTCAATTTAATGGTTTAGTACATTACTTTTAGCAGATAAATTAATACTGGGTGTACTGTAAGTTTATCATGCATTGATCAGTAACAGATCATCATTAAAATTATTTGAATAAAGTTTTCCACTGAAGCTGTAAGATTATGTGAAAAAACTAAAAATCTAAAAAATAATTCTCTTCACTTACCATCAACTTTTTCATGTGATGCTTTTGACACTCCACCAAAAAGTGGTTGAACAGCACCTGCAAAAAGTATTTCTAATAGCTCAAAATAGGCTTCTCTCTTAATAGAAATAGGAGGGCTTTTATGAACTGCACCGAGACAGAAACAGCCTGACTTACAAAATACAACAAATCAGTAAATTCTGGAAACTTGTGATGTCAAAAATATTTGCTGGGAGCTACTGCAACTTCCATTCAAAATCTCATTCTTAATACTCAGTGTATGGACTATCATTTAATCTGTAAATTTTAATACATTTATCACCTAAACTTCTAAGGACGAATAACTAGATACTGCACCATAAAGAAGAAATAAAGTAAGTTATTAGTACCAGATAATGGTACTTACGGAAGATACAGACATCCAGTTGTGTGTAGAATTGTAGAGGACCGCTAGCACATTCAACACATCACTGTGACTTCCAACAACTTTCAAAAATTTAGTAACTAATGCAAAATTCAAGGAATCATCTGACTTAACCGAGTGATGTTCTCATGTTTGGGTTTTTTCCTATTCATTTAGAGAGAAGAAGATTCCATGATCAGAGCTAAGCACAACCAGACTGTGGGTGAGGAGAGGAATGGAATGGAATGGAATGGAGTGCTTTTGGAATCATGGTTTAAATCTGTCACATAACAGGCAATAAGATGCAGCCTTGCTGTTTTGTGTCTAGAAGAAAACCAGCTATTCATGAATAGCTAAACTTTTTTGTGACACAGGAGTTGGAGAGTTACTTTAATTGGGAATTTATTGCTCAACACACTTGACCACAAGAAATCACTGCATGCATCCACCTGTGAAGTGGACGTGGAAGTGGACATATGCTCTCAGTGCAGTTCACTAGAGCACATCGTATTTCTAACGGGACAATACAGCTTGTGTCACATAAATCTTACAGTACACTTTAAATACCCATTTCAAACCAAGGCCATGAGTGAGCTTTCAGTTTAAAGGCAGGAAGGATTATCAGTACGGGAATTTTCCACTTAATTGGGACATCCAATAGCAATTGCTATCTTGAGACCTATCACTGATGATCGACTTTGGTTAAGAACATCAGCTCATGGCCACTGCCAATGATCAGTAGCTCCTACAAACAATAATTTATACAATGTAACTGTGCACTGCCTTTTTTTTTTTAAAGACAACTAAGAGGGTTTTGTTGACTCAGATATGCACAACTATTGCAATATGATCAATTTTCCCACTGTTTCCATTACAAGCAACAGGAAAAACCTGGCACCATGATGTGGAAGGAGGCAAGAAAGGAACACCTGAAGTGGAATGGTATCGCATTACGTTCTCTTCACTGCGTATGCAGAATTTGTCCAATTTCTGATGATGGATTGTATAGGACGCAGAAGCCCAGGTGCTGAACAATATTGCAGGCACACAGTATCACAGGTTCCACAAGAAGGTGGGTAAAGTTTGGCCAGTACCACGTAGAGGTAATGGATACCTCTCATTTTTAGCCAAGGTTATTTGAGGGCTGCGCATTATCAGGACAGGATTCTTTATTTTATTAGCTTCATATGACTTATTCTTTCATTTCTTGCTCACCTTGAATCTAAGCCTATAGACAGTTTCAGGTTACCAATTAGTGTAGATGTTTTTTGAACTGTTTACATTTGAATTCCATTTCTAGTACATCCACGGAGGTGAATCATATGTTCTTGCTATTTGTTCATGCTGCCTGTTGTATCAATGAAACCAACATAATGAAGTGAACAAAAATTCTGAGTACTGCTAGTTATTACACTACCAAAAAGGATGACACTGAAGAATTAAGTACAACAAATGACCAATCCACATACTAGATAAACAATGAAGAAAGTTGCCTATCTGCCAGACAGAAAAAAGCTAAATCCAGCTTCTAAGTGTTGTTGATATTTATGTTATAATTAACTTATTTGAAAAATGTAGTACAATTACAACTACTATATTGAAATGACTTTTCAATTTTAAACTTTGGTCACAAATTTTGGCAACAATATTATGTTAAGAACATGAAGTAAAACACACACAGGCCTTTTCACCCTGGTTTCAATATGTGCCATTTACATGTACAGAGCCTCTCCATAATATAGGGTGTATCAAAAAGTATCATCCGATTTGTCACATCTATATTACTGAAACTAATAAACATATACACTGAATATTTTTTTTTCAATGAGCAGGAAACTCAAAAGGTTTTTTTAATTTTTTTGTTATACCTTTTCATAGGTGTTCAATATGGACCTATCCTACAATATTTCTGATGTGTGGGTACTCATACCGAATAGAAGTAAATGGGGAAATTTAACTTATGCAAATAAGGACAGCATAAATTATCATAGATTTGTCTGACCCACAAGAATTTCGTGGAGATGGTTGAAGAACCAAACTGACTAATGCTTTAAGACAGATGTGAACTGTTCCTTGATTTGGTTGATTGGGGGTAAGGGACAAATCAGCAAGATCATCAGTCCCTCGATCAAGGGTTCTTTCGTATGGAGGTATTAACGTCTACCAGGAATGTGCTTGGATAAGGAAAGTACATAGAAGTTTTAAAAGTGAGGCACTAAAGACAATACTGATGCCAGAGCTGCAAAAAAAAACTATTTACGGGCCTGTTTGGTACACAGGTTGGAGTAGATATGTGTTCTCCCAGGACTCAGCAATGGTGAGAACACCCCCCTCCCCCTGGGGTTCTACATGCACATGCAAAGGTGGCAGGCTCTCACACAACTCTCCCACCCAAAACCCACAGACAAAGTGTTAAAGAGGAAGATCGGGCCCACTTAACAGAGTGCTACTCCTAAAACAGAAAATGGAGCAGGAAAAGAGAAAAATCTCTTAAAAACAGAGGAAATTAGCGGGAACAATTTCAAAGCTGAAGACGCTATTGAGGCACAATCCCGGCAACCATAGATCAAGTGGGACATATGAAAAAGAAAATCGCAGTCGGCACTTGATGAGCTGTGGCCAAGGAAGCAAAGCGAGTTAAGATTCTGAATGCAGCTAGTCTTTCAATGACGAATATGGGGCAGCCGAGTTGGCATCTTGTCACAGATGTGTCCCAAAAATCGAGACTGTGCAACAATGTACCAGCTCTGTTTACCCAAGTAGAGGGCTGAATCAGAACGTACCGTGGTACGACGATAAAAATGTACGGCCCATGTTTTTGCAGAAGAAAACTGGAAATCATGGGTAAGGTTAAAAGTAGAGGCTCATCGAATGATGTCTTGAAGCTGGCATTCAGTGAAAGCTATAGTGGAAGCTGTACCAAACGCAAAAGTTGTCGATATACAGAATGGTAGTAAGAAGTGGCTTGACAGAGGTGGGAGAGGGATACCCACCACAGAGCCCTGTGGGACACCACTCTTGGACCTGTGGACTCAGATGAATAAAAATTGGTAGGGAGCCTCGGAAGACCCAGCCATGGAGAGTAAGGAAATGTGATGAAGCCAAGCAGTGTAAGATGTATGCAGGTCAAAAAAGGTTGTAATCATAAAGTGTTGGCACTGAGAAAAATCATGTCAGA
Source organism: Schistocerca serialis cubense (assembly GCF_023864345.2). Taxonomy (NCBI): domain Eukaryota; kingdom Metazoa; phylum Arthropoda; class Insecta; order Orthoptera; family Acrididae; genus Schistocerca; species Schistocerca serialis. The sequence goes on from NC_064639.1 coordinate 598,657,365, forward strand.
CTGCTGTTTTCAACCTAAACAGATGGTCAGTTGCAGAACGTCCCTCCTGAAAACCACATTGATATGGGGAGATAAGGCTGGTCAGTTGCAGAACATGGTTGAAGACCCTGAGGAGATGGAGCCATGGACTAACAGTCAGGCGATTTATTTTCTGAGTGTGAATGCTATCAGGACCTGAGTCTATACCGTGAGATGATGCAAGCACCTGAAGTAATTCCCAGTCAGTGGATGGTTCATTATATAATTTGCAATGCCAAGGGGCTAAGGAGAGGGGGATGTCTTCAGCTTGTGCTAACGCAATTGGAAGGTAGTTGCACAAGAATAGGGTGCCGATGCTGTCATAAAGTCCATTGCAAGGTGTTCAGCACAGTTGTCGATCTTTGGTGGCCCAGAAAACTATGGCGCTTGCCCCACACCTGGTATGAAGAGGCATACTTTCCCAGAAAGGAAAGCACTTCAGCATTCCTTCTTATTGTGTCCAATTAGACAGGGAGCCTTAGCATGAAGTCACTTAAAAGTTGTATGGTTGGTCTGTGAAGGTTGTCACTTGAAATGTTGTAAGGCTCTTCAGCAACCCTGAACAGCTGTTGCAATGTCTTTTGTCCACCATGGCACCGACCAGCAATGTCGAGGACTTGTAGAATATGGAAAGCAGTTCCAGTGGCAAGAAGGTATACAATTGTCAGTTGGTTCTTTGAAGTACCCAATGTGATAACTGATCTGTCTGGCTGTGGCAAGGAAGTGACAGGATCACCGGAAAGTGGTCACTATCGCAAAGATCGTAATATAGTAACCAATGTAATCAAACAATGAGACTGGGTGAAGAGAGTGTCAGGTTGAAAAGGTGCCGTTTGGCAATGAAATGGGTAGGAGCACCATCAGTGAGGATATACACATCACCGGCAGTAAGAAGCTGGTCAATTAGAAGGCCTCTACCAGATGAAGTGGTACTCCTCCACAGGGCCTAGTGCGCACTGATCTCCCAAAGCGGAAAAACAGGGGTGCAGGGAATAGGGATAAACAGCAAAGGTACTATGGACAGTCTGCATCCAAATTCACATAAAATGTGAAGTCTATAGCCATCCGGATATTCTAATTTCCATTCTGCGCTCTTTTTCCTTCATAAATTCGACAATAGTGGGCTTTACATTGAAAACTCATCCCAGGCATGCCCCCATTGACTAATTCCATCAACAACTGTTGGTGGTATACAGCAGAATTAATGCGTTTGATTTCAAAAATTCAATTCAGTTTCTTCATGCCCTCCACACTTGCAAATTTACCATAAAATGCTTCTTGATATTCAGAATAATGAAACCCATCTGACGATCACTGATTTTTTGCTCTTTCACTGTCAAATAAGTTTTAACTCTTTCTGCATGGTGTTGTAATGAGATTTCGTAGCAAATTTGCGTTAAATGTTGATCAAGCTATGGCAGAACAGATACTGAGAATTCTCTTCACTCCCCCCTGTCATTCACATTAATCTTTAAGGATTTATGATGATAGATCACTGCACTACCTCTTTTTGTGCCAACAGCCACCTGACCTGTCAACATCTGTCATTACAAGAACGTACGGTGAAAGGTAAACAGCACTGACATCACAATTTTGCCCAACTGAAGAGTGATGCCAGTCAAAAAATGCCACACCATAATGCTACATGAAATGTTGTGCTGTACCAAGTACTTCTGGAGAGAAATGAGTAAAGCTGAGATATACCGAGCCTTGGCCTGCACACCAAGCCTGCGTGCCATATGGCACCCAATGGCTGGCCCTGTTGTAGAGGGATGCAAACTGCAGATGAGGAGGAAATAAGGTGTTGCAGTATTGGCAGGTGACAATAATATCCATAATAATTCCAACAAACAATCAACCACATTAGGAGTGTCCACACTATGCGTGAAGGTGACAATCTCTCTCTCTCTCTCTCTCTCTCTCTCTCTCTCTCTCTCTCTCTCTCCTCCCCCCCCCCCCCCCCCCCTTCCTCATCCTCCTCCACAGACCACGCTCCCTTCAGCCACTGTCTGGAATCAGTTTCAAGGAAGAGGGGTCCCAAGAGGGAGCTCTGTCAACCAGCAGATGTAGCTGTTCAAGGAGGACACTGGGTGTAGGAACTTATTCCCTACGATGGAGCCACAAGAACCATAAGGGAGAAGAGTGTTGGGAGAAATGATTTCAAAGTTGAGGTTGTGGGAGTGATGGCTGTGACCTTTGCATAACTGGTCATCACAGCAACATGATGTAGGCATTCATAGTTTTTTATGCCTCAGAATACAACAGGCAGTCAAAGAGATTTACATGCCTGTATTTTCTTTTTTCTTTAAGACTGGGGAAACCAGTGAATATGGAAGATGGAGTTCTGTGCAACTGTCACACAAAGGTGGTTGTGCACTAGGACTACTTTCATGCAGTGAAAATCTGCCATATTTTGGATCTACCAGGCAGCAGGTTGACATATGACCAAAGAGTGAGCATCAGAAGACATCATTGGTGGCGAGATGTCACAGGTACTCCTCATACCTATACACCATATGACCAAAGAGTGAGCTTCAGAAGACATCATTGGTGGTGGGATGTCACAGTTACTCTTCATACCTATACACGACACTTTTTCTGGCATTACATACTCTTCAAGGGCTAACAAAAAGGCACCTGTATCTGTTCAGTTATCCTTGGGATTTTTTTTCTGACAAAAATTACACTTCGCTGCTCATGATCAGCCTGTAGTTCCTCGTTTGGAGAATTAAGGTATCTGAATTTAGTCCAAGGAATCATCTTCCAAAATCTTGCATGGGGCAATGGTCACCAGTAAGTCTTCCAGATGATCACTTGCCCCACTTGCCCAAATAGCAGTAGACTGTCCACCAGAGCAATTCATTGCATGTGTTTCACAATGACTCAACTTCTCCAAATTTATTTTCAATCTGTTACAAATTAGAGAGAGAGAGAGAGAGAGAGAGAGAGAGAGAGAGAGAGAGAGAGAGAGAGAGAGAGAGAGAGAGAGAGAGAGAGAGGTGTTGTCATAGTTAAATTACCCCTTTCAGTTCAAGTACATACCAAGTACTGAATAAATTGTTTACTTCCCAGACATCTGGCTTGTCCCTCTTCCTGTGAGGCAGCCATGGTAGGGAAAGCAGCAGCACTGTAAGTGTCTACATTGAGATGTCTAGACCTGTCTAGTGAGACAGCCACATTGGAACAATTGTATGAAATGTCCACCCTAAATGACACTACTCTGATAAAGGCTCTCACAACAGGTGCCACCCACCCACAGCAAAGATAATCTGGCAAAACTGCGACTGCCGTGAGTCCTGATACCATGGAAAAATGGGCATCTACTCCTTGGCATGCATGGTAGTGCTAGCATCTTTAGTATCTGCTGCGTGATCCCCCTGTTATCAGGGAGCTCAATCAAAAGGGTACACAGTGAACCCACAATGTCCGATCGGCTACCGTGTTGGCTTTCAAGTGTAAATAAGAGGCTACACAGGTACTGTGTGCACGGGACCTTGAGCACTGCATGCCTTAGGCCCTATTTATGAAGTGTTCTTCCCCAGTCGGTCACACACACACACACACACACACACACACACACACACACACACATTCTACGTGGGAAAAATATATCTAAAAACAAAGATGATGTGACTTACCAAACGAAAGTGCTAGCAGGTCGATACACACACAAACAAACAAACAAACACAAACATACACGCAAAATTAAAGCTTTCGCAACAAACGGTTGCTTCATCAGGAAAGAGGGAAGGAGAGGGAAAGACGAAAGGATGTGGGTTTTAAGGGAGAGCATAATGAGTCATTCAAATCCCGCGAGCGGAAAGCACGTCCAGGGCCTCGCTGCGATGGAGCACTTCCTTTCACGCCGATCACCTACCACCCTACCTAAAACCTCTTTCCTCATTACCTTAGCCAGCTTCATCCTGACCCACAACTACTTCACTTTCGAAGGCCAGACATACCAACAATTAAAGGGAACAGCCTTGGGTACCAGGATGGCCCCCTCGTACGCCAACCTATTCATGGGTCGCTTAGAGGAAGCCTTCTTGGTTACCCAGGCCTGCCAACCCAAAGTTTGTTACAGATTTATTGATGACATTTTCATGATCTGGACTCACAGTGAAGAAGAACTCCAGAATTTCCTCTCCAACCTCAACTCCTTTGGTTCCATCAGTTCACCTGGTCCTACTCCAAATCCCATGCCACTTTCCTTGACACTGACCTCCACCTGTCCAATGGCCAGCTTCACACATCCGTCCACATCAAACCCACCAACAAGCAACAGTACCTCCATTATGACAGCTGCCACTCATTCCACATCAAACGGTCCCTTCCTTACAGCCTAGGTCTTCGTGGCAAACGAATCTGCTCCAGTCCGGAATCCCTGAACCATTACACCAACAACCTGACAACAGCTTTCGCATCCCGCAACTACCCTCCTGACCTGGTACAGAAGCAAATAACCAGAGCCACTTCCTCATCTCCTCAAACCCAGAACCTCCCACAGAAGAACCCCAAAAGTGCCCCACTTGTGGCAGGATACTTTGCGGGACTGTATCAGACTCTGAATGTGGCTCTCCAGCAGGAATACGACTTCCTCAAATCCTGCCCTGAAATGAGATCCATCCTTCATGAAATCCTCCCCACTCCACCAAGAGTGTCTTTCCGCCATCCACCTAACCTTCGTAACCTCTTAGTTCATTCCTATGAAATCCCCAAACCACGTTCCCTACCCTCTGGCTCCTACCCTTGTAACTGCCCCCAGTGTAAAACCTGTCCCATGCACCTTCCCACCACCACCTACACCAGTCCTGCAACCCAGGAGGTGTACACGATCAACGACAGAGCCACGTGTGAAAGCAGCCACGTGATTTACCAACTGACCTGCCTACACTGTGAAGCCTTCTATGTGGGAATGACCAGCAACAAACTGTCCATTCGCATGAATGGACATAGGTAGACAGTGTTTGTTGGTAACGAGGATCACCCTGTGGCTAAACACGCCTTGGTGCATGGCCAGCACATCTTGGCACAGTGTTACACCGTCCGGGTTATCTGGATATTTCCCACTAACACCAACCTGTCAGAACTCCGGAGATGGGAACTTGCCCTTCAGTATATCCTCTCTTCTCGTTATCCGCCAGGCCTCTTTCAACAACATCTTTGCCTCTGTACTTCTGCCTCGACTGAGATCTCTGCCCAAACTCTTTGCCTTTACAAATGTCTGCTTGTGTCTGTGTATGTGTATGTGCAGGTGCAGGTGTGTGTGTGTGTGTGTGTGTGTGTGTGTGTGTGTGTGTGTGTGTGTGTGTGTGTCCTATCTTTCCTGATGAAGCAACCGTTTGTTGCGAAAGCTTGAATTTTGTGTGTATGTTTGTTTGTGTGTGTGTGTATCGACCTGCCAGCACTTTCGTTTGGTAAGTCACATCATCTTTGTTTATATGTGTGCAAGGAAATAATAATAATAATAATAATAATAATAATAATAATAATAATAGGAAAATGAAGGTCCAACCCAGAAGTGTACTAAATATTACTTCAGCCAAAAGGTGATGTCTACTAATGGAAATGAGTAAGAAAACTACTGTTAGAAATGAGAGCTTGCAGCACAGCTTCATTGTGCACATACCAATGAAAGAGTCTTGAGCCCCCTGAGGGGACTATCCCTTTAATGCCTTCTAACGAAGTTTCGTGAACCAGATTAAGTGATGAATCTAGAAGTATTTATTTATTTATTGTTCCGTGGGACCAAATTAAGGAGAAGTCTCCATGGTCATAGAACGAGTCAATACATGAAATTATAACACGATATTAGAAACAGATAAAATGAAATATAAAAAACATATTCAGGTGACAAGTCGTAAGTTTAAATAAAGAAAATCAACAATGTAACACTGGAATTTGCTTAATTTTTTAGCTCTTCCAGGAGTTCGACAGAATAGAAGGAGTGAGCCATGAGGAAACTCTTCTTTTCAGACTTAAAAGCGTTTGGGCTACTGCTAAGATTTTTGAGTTCTTGTGGTAGCTTATTGAAAATGGATGCACAGAATACTGCACTCCTTTCTGCACAAGAGTCAAGGAAGTGCATTCCACAAGCAGATTGGATTTCTGCCTAGTATTAACTGAGTGAAAGCTGCTAACTCTTGGGAATAGGCTAATGTTGCTAACAACAAGCGACATTGAAGAAAATATATACTGTGAGGGCAATGTCAGAATTCCCAGACTATTGAATAGGGGTCGACAAGAGGTTCTCGAACTTACACCACATATAGCTTGAACAGCCCGTTTTTGAGCCAAAAATACCCTTTTTGAATCAGAAGAATTACCCCAAAAAATAATACCATACGACATAAGCGTATGAAAATATGCGAAGTAGACTACTTTTCGTGTTGAAGTGTCACTTATTTCAGATACTATTCTAATGGTAAATAAAGCAGCATTTAGCTTCTGAACAAGATCCTGGACATGGGCTTTCCACAACAGCTTACTATCTATCCAAACGCCTAGGAACTTTAACTGTTCCGTCTCTCTTATAATATGCCTATTCTGTCTGATCAAAATGTCGGTTCTTGTTGAATTGTGAGTTAGAAACTGTAAAAACTGAGTCTTACTGTGATTTAGCATCAAATTATTTTCCACAAGCCACGAACTTATTTCATGAACTACATTATTTGTTACTGTTTCAATATTACACACAAGATCCTTCACTATCAAGTTGGTGTCATCAGCAAACAGAAATATTTTTGAATCACCTGTAATACTAGAAGGCACATCATTTATATAAATAAGAAACAGCAGTGGCCCCAGCACCAACTCTTGGGGAACGCCCCAGTTAACAGTGCCCCATTGGGACTGAACATCACTACCACTCTCAATATTACGGAGAATTACCCTCTGCTTTCTGTTCTTAAAGTAAGAGGCGAACCAATTGTAAGCTACTCCCCTTACTCCATAATGGTCCAACTTCTGCAGTAATATTTTGTGGTCAACACAGTCAAAAGCCTTCGTTAAATCAAAGAAAACACCTAGCGTTACAGATATGGCTAAGTATTGGGCTAACATACGTAGAACAATATTTCAGTATTCCGCTAGATACCCCGTCATATCCATGAGAGTTCTTGGTCTTTAGTGATTTAATTATTAACTCAATCTCCCTCTTGTTAGTATCATGGAGAAGCATTTCAGGTAAGTCTCGGAACACTTTTTTCTAAGAGCTCTATATGATTCCTTGTTGGGACTAGGTTTCTATTTAGTTCACCTGCTATATTCAGAAAGTGATTATTTAATACTTTACATATATGTGACTTATCAGTAACACGGACATTCCCACTACGCACTGATTCTATATCCTCGACCTGTCTTTGCAGACCAGCCACTACTATGATCCTCCACACGAAACTACCTTAGGGACCCTTTAATACAAGATAAAATGAATTACAGTGCACACAGGAGGGTTTAAACAATTGTTCTTCACACACTCCATCCATCCATGAATGGATGGGCGAAAAGCCCTAGTAAGAAGTGCAACAGCAATGCACCTCAACTGTTTAAGAGCGCAGATATAGATAAACTGCTCTAGTTAACTGGACTGAACATCAGTCTTCAGTCATCTAATAGAGCAACACATTATAAAATTAAAAGGAGACAGAATGGCTGGTCAACACTACTTTCAGAAGACGAAATCCTACTAAGGAGACATAATAACTGGTCAACATTTAACTTTCAGAAGGCGAAATCCTAGAATTGCCAATCAGCACTTTGAACATGTAGTTCCTTCTTCAGACAGGAACGAGATAAGTGGGGAAATATTAGGAAGGATGGGAGTGTCACCCAGACCCCAGAATGAGAGGAACCGATCTCTTATGTGTAATAGGTTGAATTTACTTAGGCTTTCTGTCAACTGATCGTCCCTGTACTAAATGACATTTCTCTGCATATTTTATTTCATTCTGCTATGGTCTACTGGTGTTACATTGTTACTATAGATAACACTATCCAGTAGATCATTAACATAAATTGTTAATGTAGCTTCAAGATGACGCCAAGTGAGTGTTGCAGTGCCACTACTGTTTACAGCTGTCAATTTTGTTCTGAGACTATGATTTAAGAAACTTGGAGAAATGAATTCCGTGTATTGGTCCCCTCGGATACCAATACGATCCAGATCCCTGCAATGTAAATACTTCTTTGCTACCAATCCCCCAACCAAAGCCCACCTAATCCCAACACTGAACCTTCACTATCCCAGTTCACACCACCAGCCAACTGTGATCCTCTAGAACCTCCCACTTAGCCATCCTGTGATCAAACGGCAACACTTGGCAAATGTATTCAATGATGGTGGATTGTGTTAAGACGGTGTAAGATGGACGGGCATGAAGAGGAACAAATGAAACACTCAGTCTAATTTCGAACGAACAAGGGATCGGTACAAATGGAAGAGGTTGGTCCAATCAAACACGAGCCCTGGAAACTTTGCAGTCTCAGCGAACAGAAGAGCAACAAGCCCAAGATATAAAGATGGTGCAAGAAACGCATTACGCAGCCAGAAATTCACACAGTTTTGTCAGTGGAAATGTGAAAGCCATTGTCAGTGCTCCACGAGTAAAGATGATTGAGACATCACTGATGATGCCACCAAGCAGACAAGTCCGTGAAGAACTGCAGTAGATCATAAAATCGTCAACGAAAAGGGTGGCCGAGATGCCCAGTGGGAGACAGACCATAATAGGGTTAATTAATATAGAACATTGAAGCACTCCACTCTCCTGGATAAAGGTATCCAACTAGGTCAAACTCACATGTTCCTTGAAAACTCAGTCTTTTTAAAATTCCTTAAGGCAACAGTGCAGGCAGCCTTGGAAGCCCCATGTATAGAGTACGCAGAATACCGGTCCTCCACCAGGTGTCTTTAGTTTTCTCCAAATGAAGAAAGACTGCCACAGTCTGGTATTTCCACAGGAAACCATTCATGATGTGGATTGAGACTGTGACAAGATGGTCAACTGCAGAATGGCTTGTACGAAATCCACACTGTGCAGTGGTTGGTAGAATGCAAGACTTGAGCCACCATAATACCAGCCAGGCAAGAATCATTCATTCCATCATCTTGCGAACACTGCTGGTGAGAGAAATGGAACAGTAGCAAGAATAAAGGTGTTTGTCTTTACCGAGCTTAGGTATGGGTATAACAGCGCCTTCACGCCAACGTCTGGGAACGTGCCATCTGCCCAAGTGTCATAGTACATATGAAGGAGAAACTGCTTGCATGTAAGAGAAAGGTGCTGCAACATCTGAATGTGAACATGTCCAGCCCTGGGGCGGAAGATCAGGATGAGGTAAGAGCATGGTCAAGCTCCCTCACAATGCCACCTGGCATTGTAGCATTTGTGATTCTGAGAGGAGAAGAATATCGCCCAAGCCTCCTCCACTTGTTTCTGAGGGAGGAAGCCGAGGTGGTAGTGGGTGGAGCTCAAAATCTCCGCGAAATAGTGGCCCAAGGTGTTGAAGGCAGCAACAGATGCCACAATATCATCATCTGCTATGCTCAGGCTCGAAACGGGGGAATGAATCCTAAGCCAAGAGAGTCAATGGAGGTTGACCTCACATGACGAAAGAGGAAGTGAAACTGTTACAAGAACAAGTAAATGAAATCCAGTTCGTGTTTTTGCTATTCTGAAGAATGAGGCAACACCGCACATGCAATTGATTATAACAAATACAGTTTGGCGTTGTAGGATGACAGTTAAAAATTCGGAGAGCATGTATTCGCGTGCGAATTGCATCGCAGCAGGCCTCAGTCCACCAGGGGACCAGAGCGTAGCATACAGAAGAAGTACGAGATATAGAACATTCAGCAATGGTAAGGATAACATTCGTAAGGTACTTTACTTGGTCATCACAACTCGGGAAATGTGCGTTGAAGGTAACCCGGGACAAGTGAAGCCTCCAGTAAACCTTGGAAAGCTGCCAATTGGG